>NC_058383.1:18931569-21606569 GCF_018350175.1 Felis catus | reverse complement strand
AGAGAGAGGGAGACACAGAATCCGGAGCAGGCTCCAGGCTCTGAGCTGTCAGCACAGGGCCCGACGCGGGGCTCGAACTCACGAACCGTGAGAGTGTGACCTGAGCCGAAATCAAGAGTTGGACGCTGCACCCAGGCCTGAGCCACCCAGGCACCCCTCAGATCATTCTTTTGACGAAGGGGAGACTGAGGCACAGACAGGTGAGGCAACTTGCTGTAACAGCCAGGACTTAACCAAAGCGGGCCGGCAGAGCCCTGGCATTGGGTCCAGGCCCTACAGCTGGCTCCACACCTGGACTCTCCGGCTCTTCCATGCAGCCTAGGCCCAACAGGTGGCAGTTTTGGCAAAGCTGGCTTCCACGGGGCCCTGTTCCACTCTGATGATCTCCAAGTGCGTAGAAGTGACACTCCAACCTTCAACCTCTCTGTCACGAATGCCACCCTTCTCACCAGATCTTTCAGGATCTGTTAAAGCGTTTAGTGATTAAGCAGCGGCCTCGTTGATTCATTAACAACCCACTCCACGCTGACCGGCAAGGTCTACAGAGGTACAAACAACTGCCGTGCGGCCCCTCGTGCACAAATGCGCTTTCCAAGGAGGGAACGCGCCTTTCCACACCTTGTTTGCCTTTGGGTTTAAATAGAATATCCACGAGACTTTCCCTAAATGCAGACTCCTGTCAACAATTCTCAAGGACTTTCGGATCTAGGACTTTTTACAAGAACCCCGAAGAGCTCTCATTTATGTGGGTTCTATCGACAGCAATTTATAGAACTAAACATTTAAATGAGGAAGCAGCTTAGGGGCGCCTGGGTGGTTCAGTCAGTTAGGCGTCTGACTTCGGCTCAGGTCATGATCTCGCGCTCCGTGAGTTCGAGCACCGCGTTGGGCTCTGTGCTGACAGCTCAGAGCCTGGGGCCTGCTTTGGATTCTGTGTCTCCCTCTCTCTCTGACCCTCCCCCGTTCATGCTCTGTCTCTCTCTGTCTCAAAAATGAATAAACGTTAAAAAAAAAATTAAAACAAAAAGTAACAATAGCAAACCCACTGCATGTTAAATAAATTACACTCTTATGAAAAGTAACCATATTTTCCTGAAAGATTTGGTGAGAAGGGTGGCATTACTCCGCATACTGGCCCAGCTCTTGAATGTCTGGGTTAATAGAAGACGGCTGGATTCTCACACCTGCTCCTGTGTTCAGTCTGTTGTGACAGCTCATGTCACGTGGCCTCTGGAAAACTCCACTGGACATTCGTGAAATGATGAGAGAAAAAAAGAAACGTGGCATCTTAGTATTATAAAGACCATTGTAGGTATCGCCTCATTGAGTCTTCCTGACAAAACACCTCGGTACGATTATGACATCCCGTTTTTGCAGAGGAGAGAATATGGACTCAGAGCACTTGAGTCCTGTCTATCAGAACACACAGCGAGGAGCAGAGAAGCCAGAATGAGGACGGAGGTCGGCCTGCCCCCTCATCTCTGGCATCTTAACCACCCCCCCCCCGCCCCCGCCCGCCCCGCTGCTCTCCACCACTGTCCTGCAGCCAAGGCAGACCCCCCACGTTTGTGAGAACCGGGACCTGGGCAACGAACAAAACTGCAAAAGAGAGAGAGAGGCGGAGAGAGAAGAAAAAAAGTGCACCTTTTCCTCACTGGATCCAACATGGAGAGAAAGAAGGCCTGAGATTCTCAGTGACAACCAGGCAGCTCATGGTTAACTATGGGGTTAAGTGTGGGGAGAAGGAAGGAGCCGATGTGCCAGGTCGGGGGCTTCTCTCCAGATGTTGTTTATTCTTCATTTATCCTGCTGCAAAGTGAGCAGTAAAAACATCCCTTTGGAAGAAGAAGTATTGTTGACATGTCGATACCACCCAAAGCAATCTGCAGATTCAATGCAACCCTTATCAAAATAGCACCAGCATTCTTCACAGAGCTAGAACAAACAATCCTACAATTTGTATGGAACCAGAAAAGACCCCGCATAGCCAAAACGATCTTGAAAAAGAAAACCAAAGCAGGAGGCATCACAATCCCGGACTTCAAGCTGTACTACAAAGCTTAATCATCAAGACAGTATGGTACTGGCACAAGAACAGACACTCAGATCAATGGAATAGAATAGAGAACCCAGAAATGGACCCACAAACAGATGGCCAACTCATCTTTGACAAAGCAGGAAAGAATATCCAATGGAATAAAGACAGTGTCTTCAGTAAGTGGTGCTGGGAAAACTGGACAGCGACACGCAGAAGAATGAACCTGGACCACTTTCTTACACCAGACACAAAAATAAACTCAAAATGGATGAAAGACCTCAATGTAAGACAGGAAGCCATCAAAATCCTCGAGGAGAAAGCAGGCAAAAACCTTTTTGATCTTGGCCACAGCAACTTCTTACTCAACACGTGTCTGGAGGCAAGGGAAACAAAAGCAAAAATGAACTACTGGGGCCTCATCAAAATAACAAGCTTCTGCACAGTGAAGGAAACCATCAGCAAAACTAAAAGGGAACCGACAGAATGGGAGAAGATATTTGCAAACGACATACCAGATAAAGGGTTAGTATCCAAAATCTGTAAAGAACTTATCAAACTCAACACCCACAAAACAAATAATCCAGCGAAGAAATGGGCAAAAGACATGAATAGACACTTCTCCAAAGAAGACATCCAGATGGCCAACCGACACATGAAAAGATGCTCAACATCACTCATCATCAGGGAAATTACAAATCAAAACCACAATGAGATACCACCTTACACCTGGCAGAATGGCTAACGTTAACATCTCAGGCGACAACAGATGTTGGCGAGGATGCGGAGAAAGAGGGTCTCTTTTGCGTTGTTGGGTGGGAAAACAGAAGAGACTCATAAATATGGAGAACAAACTCCATATTTGTGGGTTGTGGGAGGGGGGATGGGCTAAATGGGGAAGGGGCACCAAGGAATCTACTCCTGAAATCATTGTTGCACTATATGCTAACTAACTTGGATGTAAATTAAAAAATATATAAACACTTTTTTTAAAAAAACATCCTTTTGGACAGGGAGGAAAGTGACTTGCCCCACGCCTTGCAGTTACTAAGTAAAAAAAAAAAAAAAAAAAAAAGTGTCTTGTTTTCCTCTTGCTTTTATTTACTTTGTTTTACTTGACGTACCTGGTTTCCTCGGAACCACCCAGGAAAGCTCGCCTACCGCGGCAGGGCTTAGGGTTTGCCTTCTTTCAGTTGTTAGAACAAATAGCAGCATTGACAGGTTAAGTGTGCGGTGGGTGAAGGCGGGGTTTCTAAAAGGCTGTAGAAAACTTGGGAAGCAATTCCAACCTGGAGGAGCTCAGCCTGGATTCCAGAGTAGGAGGGGGTGTGACATGGGGACACCGAGGGACGCTCTGACCTCGAGTCCGATGTGTGGGTTTTTCCCCACACCACCACGCAGTTCTGCGACACCAGCGGGTGTCCCACACCTCGACACAATTTGGACACTGTCTCCTTGGAGAGGAGGTTAAGGGCTCAGTCCCATGAGACTGCTCCCTCCCCCACTTCACCTGTGCTTCTGACCCACCTGGTATAGATGGGACAGGAAGACACCCTCCTCACGTGGGATTAATTTGCTAGAGTGGCTCGAAGAGCTCAGAAACGTTTTACTTACTAGATCACCTGTATATTATGAAGGGCACCTGTATATTATGAAGAGCAAGGCAGTGGGGGAAAGGGTGCAACCCTCACGTGTTCATCAGCCCAAAAGCTTTCCAAACCCTGTCCTTTTTGGGTTTTTATAGAGGCTTCATTACACAGGTATGACTGATTAATTCGTTGCCATTGGCGATTTATTCAACTTCCGATCCCCCAGAGGTCAGCGGGTGGGACCGACGGCTCCAAACCCTAATCACACCCAGCCCCTACCCTGCTGGGTGGGTCCCAAAGTCACCTCATTAACATGACAAAAGTCACCTTGCTCTCTCTCATCAGCTCAAAAAGTTCCAAGGGATTTGGGAGTTTGGTGCCAGAAACAGGCACGGAGACCAAATATAGGTTCTTATAAATCGCTACATCAGCGATTACAAACTACAATTTTTTTTAATGTTTTTATTTTTGAGAGACAGAGAGCCAGCAGGGGAGGGGCGGAGAGAATCGGAAGCAGGCTCCAGGATCTGAGCTGTCAGCACCAAGCCTGATGTGGGGCTTAAACTCATGAACTGCCGGATCATGACCTGAGCCCAAGTCGGATGCTTAACCGACTGAGCCACCCAGTCGCCTCACAAACTACAATGTTTTAACTTTTTTGTTAATATCGAGTTACTTGCCGAACCTTATACATAAAAACCAGGCTTTGGGATTTCTCTTAAAAATCAGGCACTTTGGAAACATTGGGACTGCGTTCTCCGGTGGAAACAGTAGAATGGGACCAGCTGCTGGGAGGTGGTATTTGGGGGGGGGGGGCGGGGACAACAGCCTTTGCCATCAGAGAAGCACGGGCTGTATTTGCACACTCCTTGTTGGTACATTCTGTCCTATTTTATTAAGGAATTGTTGCAGGATTGTTTACCCCGATACTGGGATTTGTTGTCTCACTGCTTGGAGGAATGAAGAGGTGGACACAAAATAAAATGAGCAGCAGGAAAAAGTTAATTTGAGTATAAGATCAGAAAGCAAGAGGGGTGCCCGTGTGGCTCCGTCAGTTAAGCGTCCGACTTCGGCTCAGGTCATGATCTCTCAGTTCATGAGTTCAATCCCCACGTCAGGCCCTGTGCTGACAGCTCAGAGTCTGGAGCCTGCTTCAGATTCTGTGTCTCCCTCTCTCTCTGCCCCTTCCCTGCTGGAACTGTCTCTCTCCCTCTCGAGAATAAACATTAAAAAAGAAAAGACCAGAAAGTAAGAGTAGTATGAAAGCTCTCTTTCCAGAGAGGGGGCATCGGGAAGTGAATGCCCATGACCATTTCGGTGGTATGAGGGGCAGTCTATGGCCATAGGGTTCCTTGGGTTCTACATTTTATGGTCTACTTATTTTTAGTCAGGTCTTTTGTCAATTTCCTAATGGGCAGTAGGCGGTGTCTGTTACATTTTTAAAGAGAAACTTAATGCCGGAGGGAGTTTGCACAGAGGTTAGACCTTCCCAGAAGACCTGTTTTAAAACTTGTGTTTTTCCCCACCTAGAGACCTTCTAGCCCTTAGCCTCTCCCTTTCTGCCTCCTGTATCCGATCAAATGTACAGATTCCTGCCCCCCCCAACGTAAATGTCATATTTATTACAGTATTTATATATATATATCTTTATTATTTATAAACTGTATAAAACTGTACTATTTCTTTTTTATTAAAACAAATTTTTAAGTCTATTTGAGAGAGGCAGAGACAGCACAAGTGGGGGAGGGACAGAGAAAGAGGGAGACAGAATCCCAAGCAGGCCCCACAGTCAGCACAGAGCCCGATGTGGGGCTCGAACTCATGAAACCGTGAGATCATGACCGGAGCCAAAACCAAGAGTCAGACACTTAACCGACTGAGCCACCCAGGCGCCCCATCTTTTTTTATTCTTAATTTATTTATTTTTGACCTTATTTAAGTTTGACCTCAAACATTCTCATTGATTAAGTTACCTCCAGCTGATCTCTTAACTCAGGCAAAAGGCCGGAGGGCAAAGCATCCCCTATTGGGAACCAAAACTACCCCCTCAGGCAAAAAGGACCGCCTGGAGCCAGCAAGACCCCACCCGCGATTGACCCCAGGACGATGACGCCCTGACCTTTACAGCCCACCTGCCTGGGTCCACTGACCTTTGTCCCACATTTCCTTATATAAACCTGCAGGTATTTTCAGCACTTTGGAGAAAGTTTCTCTGCCTTTGGATTTTGTCAGAGGCCTGCGGCCGTCCTTGCTCTGCTCGGAGCCCCCCCCCGCCCCCCGCTCCCCCACCGCCTGCACCGAGCCAGGCTGTCGCACCCCTGCGCCCCGGCCCCGGGTTCGGAAGGTACGTACCTATTCCTTCGCGTCTGGCTCGGCCTCCGGGGTTCAGCCGCGGCGGCGCCTGTCGGCAGCTTGTTGCTACGGAAAAGTAGCGTGGTTGTCCACGGAGCGTGACGGCACCTGCTTGTCCCCGTCCCCGCGGTGCGTCCTGGGGCAGCGGTGAGCCAGACCTCAGTGTACAAGTCTTCGTGGCGACGTCTGTTTTCATCCCTAGAGAAATACCCCGAGCGTGCAATTGCTGGGCCGCGGAGCTGGGAGGGGTGTGTTCACTTTAGAAGAAACTTCTGAAAACCTCTTGCACGTGGTCGTGCTGTTCTCACGGGGTAGCCAGCGGGCCACGCCCGGCTTTTACAGATTAACAGCCCTGAGACTTACTTCTCACTTACTTATTTTCTGAGACTTTATTAAAAAAAATTTTTTTTGAGAGAGAGAGAGCTCCAGTTCCAGCGGGGGGTGGGGGGGCAGAGTGCTAGAGAATCTCAAGCAGCGTGGAGCCTGCCTTGGGCGTCCACCCCACCACTCTGGGAGCATCAGTGGCTCAGTCGGTCCACCGTCCCACTCTTGATTTCAGCTCAGGCTGTGATCCCAGACAGTCATGAGACTTTACACAAAATTCTGGGCTTTTCAGTTTTCTAGAACAATCGGAAGGTCTGGCACCATTGGGCCTGTGTTCCTCCTCACATGACAGCTGAGCCAGGACTGCCCCCTTTAGCAGGGACACATGCTCTCCAGTGGGCCGCAGCCCCACCTGGCCAGCGTCCTCGCTCTGACCCCGGAACCTGCCTGCTGTCCCCCTACCCTGCCCCCCGCTCTTGTAGGGCTCTGGGTTCCCATCCTAAGTCTGCCGCTCACCTCTCGGTGACCTTGGGCAAGTTACTGGCCTCTCTTTCCTCATCAGTAAAAGGGAGATAATCAGGCTCCGTCTCAGAGTTGTTGGAAAGACCACGTGAGCGAAGACGTGGAGAGAGAGCACTTAGAACGAACCTGATGCATCGTCATTATCGCTGTCCTTTCTGAATTATGTTTCAAGGTGGGGGTGCTGCACACCCAGGGCCCAGCAGGGTCTGGTGAAGGAAGAAGGTGGGTTGTAGGTAGGGGTCTGTGGTGACACAAGTTGGCCACGACGCTACTCCAGCCAGTGGCTGTCATGTGGCACTGTGGGCCTGGTGTGGCCACATCTTCATAATGGGTTTGTTTTTTTTTTTTTATGTTTATTTTTGAGAGAGACAGTGCAAGCAGGGCAGGGGCAGAGAGGGGGGGAGACACAGAATCCGAAGCAGGCTCCAAGTCAGCCACTTAACCGACTGAGCCCCCCAGGCGCCCCCCAGATCTTCAGAATGTTCTACGAAAGTGGGAGATCAGTCTTGTTTAAAGTCTCATGCTTTGTAAATGCTAGTGTCTATTTCAAAACTTGTTTGAATGCTCTGAACATCCAGTGGAAGCGTTGCGCTGTCCTCCATTGCCTGTCCCGGTGCCGCGGGCCCCTAGGGCCATGGCTTGGTCGTTCCCCATAGCTCCCCTGGGCTCGAGACGCTTGTCTTTGCGCTGCCTTGGCCCGGAGAGCACTCGGCAAAAGGGGCTGAACAAAGGGTGGTCACTGTTACTGCTGCTGCAGTGATGGGGCCGTGACTGCAAGTGCCCTCCTGGGATTTTTCCGCTGTCCCCTGCCTCCCCCCTCATCCCCCCCCCCAGTCCCCGCATCTCTCCTCCCCCCTTCCCCCAGCTCGTCCCAAGCCCGCCTGTCCCCAGCGTGGAGGCGGGCCAGTGGAGGAGTGGGTGAGTGAAGCAGGACAGTTCGGGGCTCCTGCCACTCCCCCACCCCTCCTCCCTGCCACTCTCCTACCCCTCCCTGCCATGGGCACCCTACCAGGTGGAGGCTGTGTGGGCGGAGCTCAGGGATTACCCTCCTCCCCACTGGGGCCTGCACAGAGTTCAGGGGTTCAGGGCTGGGCCCACCGTCTCTGGTGCCTGGGGATATCATTCTCTTCCTCACCCCTGCCTGTAGTGGGGCTGGAATTTGGAGTTTGACCTGCAAGGAGGCTCTCAGCTGTAGGCGGTGCAGGAGAGGGCGGCCGCTGTCCCCTGGCTAGGAGGGGGGAGGAGCCGGCGGGGGGTGGGGCCCTTCTCCACAACCTCCTTCTGCCTCAGAAGCCACGGGCAGGCCCCAGGGCAGGTGAGCCCTGCATCAGAGGAAGGTAAGGTTCCTTGCTGGCACCTTGCCCAACCTGGTGCCCATTCTCCACACTGGGGACATTGGTCTGGGGAAGGGAGGCCCTGGTGGCTGAGAGGACTCCCGCTGTGAGCCGGGGGTGGGGGCATAGCTCCTCTCTACCGGGCACATGGAGTGTGTGTTGTTGGGGGGGTGGGTACAGCCCAGTGGCACCAGGCTTGGTCCCCGTTCGTCCACTTCCTAAGTTCGGAGTTGGTGGATCATTTCACTTCACTGAGCCTCAGGTTTCTTATCTGTTAAATGGGAATGTAAACCCCAGCCCAGCCCAGCCTGCAGGCGTGCTATCTCCCAAGGACCCAAAGAGATAATGCGGGTGGAAATATCTTTGTAAACCCCTGAAAGGCCGGGGGGATGGGCTGCTGCCTGCCCGGCTGCTATTTACAAGGCAAATCTGAGTTTCACTGCAATGTGCTGGCACATGTACTGGCCTCCTCCTCCTGGGCCTGGTCAGTCCCTGCGGAGGACACAGCCAGCCTGATTCACAGAGAGAGACAGACAGCCATCCGGAAGCACGCCCAGGTTTGCACTGATAGTGAGAGGCAAAGCCGAGACTCCACTCCCACAGCCATGAGCTCACCCACAACATCTGGTTTTCCGACAGTGGGTGTTGTGCTGGATGATTCTGGAGAAGCGCAAGGGAGAGGTGCCCTCCCGAAGTCCTTAGGGATAGGACTTGGGGGAGGAGGGGTCATAACGTGCAAGGGTATATAGCAAAGGCTCTGGAAATCCCATGGTTTTGTTTGTTTTTTGTTTAAAAAAATTTTTTTTAATGTTTATTTATTATTGAGGGACAGAGAGAGAGCATGAGCATGGGAGGGGGAGAGAGAGAAGGGGACACAGAATCCAAAGCAGGCTCCAGGCTCTGAGCCATCAGCACAGAGCCCGATGTGGGGCTGGAACTCATAATCCGCGAGATCATGACCTGAGCCGAAGTTGGATGCCCAACCGACTGAGCCACCCAGGCTCCCCTTTTGTTTGTTTTTTTTTACTGGAAATCCCATGTGTGCTACCCAGATGTCTATTGAGTGCCAGCTTCGGAATAGTGTGAGCAAGACACACATGGTCCCTGCTTTCCAAGAGCTTACAGTAGCGGGAACGGCCAATGATGACTCATACCAACCCGACATCTTGTTTGACTCAACAGTGAGGAAAAGTCACCTTTGTTCTGACGGCAAATAACTTAAGGACCCAATTTAGGCTGAGGCGGGGAGAGAGCTCCTCTGGGCTTGTGATGGTAGGATAACATCTGAAGCCCGGATAGGAGCTGGTCAAGCCGAGGCTGGAGAGAGGGAAGAGCATTCCAGGCAGAGGGAACAGAATGGCAAAGACTCTGAGGCCAGAGTAGTGCTCAAGGGCCGGTGAGAGATGAGGCTAGTGATGTCCTGATCTGACTTATGGTCAACGATCCCTGTGGCTTCCACCCGAGGGGTGGGTTGGAAGGGGATGAGGCGAGAGGTCCTTGCCCTAGTGTAGACCCAGGTGGTGCTGGCTTGGGATGGATGGATGGACGCCTGGAAGTAAAGGGAAAATGGATGGATTTAGCCATGCTTGGGAGGTGGAAGGGAATGAATTAGGGACCAATAGATTCCGGGAGTTGAGAAGGAGACCCTCTAAGTGCTTCGACAGTGTGTGGCCCTGGCAATGGCCCTCGTAGCCATCTCGCTTGGGCACAGGACCCCCCACACATCGCAGGTGCCCACAGACCCCTGGACGGGTGAGTGAATAAATGGACGCATGACTTAAGGCTCTTGGGCGTCTGCAAGCGGCAGGTTGTTAAAAGTGGCCGCTGAGCGTCGTGGCGGGTCCTGGCTTCCAACAGCGTGCTCCCCAAATTGGACGTGTTTTTTTTTTTTTTAATTTTTTTTTTTTAACATTTATTCATTTTTGAGACAGAGAGAGACAGAGCATGAACGGGGGAGGGTCAACGAGAGGGAGACGCAGAATCTGAAACAGGCTCCGGGCTCTGAGCTGTCAGCACAGAGCCCGACGCGGGGCTCAAACTCACGGACCGCGAGATCATGACCTGAGCCGAAGTCGGCTGCTTAACCGACCGAGCCACCCAGGTGCCCCTGGACGTGTTCTGTTTGAGGAATCACGAGACAAGGTCATCCCCGAAGGTCCCCACCCCTGGCATTTTCCCTGCCAGGCAGCGGTTACAGACTTAGGCCGTAAGCCTGGGTTGCACCTGGGTTCAGTCATTTACCAGCAGTGTGACTTTGGGCCCAGTGCCGCTGCTTTATTTTTCTCCCGTGTTCAATGGGGTTAATCAGAGACCTGACCTCTCGGGTGTTGTGGATTTAAAATGAGATTCACACACGTAGGTGGCCAGGATCCACTTGACCACAAAGTCCAGGCTCTTTTTTTTTTTTTTCTCTAACAAGGACAAGGATACACCAAGTATTCTAGACTTAATCATGTTATATAATGGACTTGTTTAAAGTTTTTAACAAGCCTGTGACATAGGCTTTTATAGATGGGGAAACTGAGCCTCAGAGAAGTTGTTTGCCCAAGATCACGGAGCTAATAAGAGGCAGAGCCAGGATTTGGATCAGGCCATGCAGTGCAAGTATCTTTATACTCGATCAGGGCAGCCCTTTCCCAGAGAGCTTTGGTCTATAATTAAGTCTTGCAGGAAAATAGTTGTTGTCTGTTGTCAGAGCAGGGCCCCTCCCTAGTTTCTGTCTGTCTGTCTCTTTTATTTCCTGTCCCCAATAATGTGGTTTGACAAATGTACCTGCGTCCTGGCAAAATACGTCAAACTATTTTGTGTCTTGCATGTGTTTAACATATGCAGATGATGTTATGCTGTAAATCTTGTTCTGTTTGTTTCTGTTTCTTTTGTGATGAAATGTTTCAAGACACGTAAGTTATAAAGAATCATGTAGGGGCGGCCTGGGTGTCTCAGTCGGTTGAGCGTCCTGGGCTGAGCGACTCTGGGTTTCGGCTCAGGTCATGATCTTATGGTTTGTGAGTTCGAGCCCTGCACCAGGCTCTGTGCTGACAGCGCGGAGCCTGCTTGAGATTCTCTCTTTCTCTGTCTCTGTCTCTCTCTCTCTCTGCCCCTCCCCTGCTCATCCCCCCCCCCCCCTCAAAAAAAGAATAATGTAAATCTGACCCCCGGCAGTGGACGCACACAGGGGAACCAGCCTAAGAAACCTAGGGCCCACACCCCACCTGTGGACGCATTTCCCGGTCTTTTCCTCGGACTGGGGTATGGAAAATTTCCACATCTGCTGTGGCAAATTATGTAACCGGCTAAAAGGAAAAGGGTAGGCTGCCATCCCTGGGTGCTGGGCTTCCTTTGTTCTCCAGCCCATCGGTGACTGCTAGGGCAGGGTGTTCTTACAAACAAAGCTGTTGTTACAAGGACAGCTTTGTCCATACTCCCGCTAACCCTGCCCTCCCATACAGAGAGGGTCCCTCCCAGGAGGTGAACCCGGACCCCACCCCCAGCTTGGCCCCGTCTAGAACAGCGCAAGGGCACAGGGCTCTCACGTACAGAGCTGCAGGGGCCATGTCTGCCCCACTCACTACTTTGTGCCTAGCACAGACCCTGGCACACAGCTGGTGCCTAATAAATGCTTGTGGAAAAGAACAGAAAAGCGGGGAGGGAAGGAGGAGGGGAGCAGACAGGCAAGATGGGCGGGAGGGAGGGAGGAAATAACGACAGAACAGCCAGTATGGGATAATGCAAGTTCCTTCAGCTGAGGACCTGGGTTCGAATCCTACCGCTGGGCATTTACTGTGACCTAGAAGCAAGTGGCGAAGACTCGAGCCCAGCTCACTTTTCCCTCTTCATGCCTCCGTCTCCCACCTGTAAAGGGGACTGGTGTGTGCCTCACAGGCTGACCAGATGAGAAGTGATCTCCATGCCTCCAATCCACAGTGCTCACAGATTTTGCTCAGAAGGGGCTCATTGAGCCTGTGAGCATGTGGGTGAACCAGCAGCACTGGGGTTCACAGCTTCCCTGATCCACACTCCTAATCCTGCCACACCCACGGGCCGGTCCCTCCCGGCCCCTGGCAGGGCCCCCACCTCCCTGGGACCCAGGAAGAGCCTGGAGTCAGTGCCAGCCTGCCCGGAGCTGTGATGAATAAGTTGTTTATCCGCTCCCACCGCCCTCGGTGCCTGGCGGGCAGAGGCCTGCAAGGGGCAGCTGGGGGAGGGGCCGCCTCACCCTTCAACCCACTGCCCCTCCTTCCTCCCTTTCAGACCTGCTGGGTTCTAGAACCATCCACCCTACTCCTCAGTTCTGCGTCAATCTCCGCCTTGAACTGCTTCCTGAGCTCTAAGCCCTCACCTTCCCCGAAGCCCCTGGATTTGGAAGCAGCAGGTCAGTGTGTTTAAAAACACAGGTTGTGAAACCATACAGATCGGGGTTCGAGCCCTGGCTGTGGACATGATGCTAAACCTCTCCCAGCCACAGCTTCTTGGCTGATCACGTGCACTGACCCTACCTACTTAATAGGGATTTCACCCTTGAGCTACCCTGAGGGACCATCCAGCGCCCTCCTCTCCAAGCCTCCAAAATGTGCCTCTCCTGGTAAGACCCTTTTTTATGAGCCTCTCTTCTGACCCAAGAAACTAGCCTCCCTTCCCACTTTCTTGAACAAAGACTTTGCAGGTGTCTGGTCCAGTTAGGTTGGTTCGGAGCAGGATATTACCCCATTTCACAGATGACAATGGCCATGAAATCTAGGCTGATTGGCTGCTGGGTGAGGGGAATCCTGGCTTCTGCTACTCAACTTCCTCCTGTATTAGGACAGAGTAAGTGTCTGAGCTGGGTCTGCCCACTACTGGCTGGCTTCCCTCTTTCCCTCCTTCTCTCTTCCCTCTTTCCCCTCCATAAATGCGGTGGACCCATGGCTGCTTGGGTCTTCCCTTCCAGGGAAGATTAGGTCTGAGAAGCTGTGAGCACCCTCCCAACAGAACTAGGCAAGGTGCAGCCCCAGGGAGAAGTTCAAAGTCATACTTGGCATGCGAAGGAAACGTAAGGTCATAGAGCGCCCCCCTGAGGCATCTTGTCTAAGTGAACATCCAGTCCCCTCTTATAGGGCTCTAAGGTCCTGTTCTCCACCCAGGGGACTTCTGTGGTTCTTACAGTTGGGAGAAGATGCTCCTGGCATCCAGTGGGTAGCTACCAGAGAGGTTGTTAAACATCCTGTGTTGCACAGGACAGCCTCCCCCACCCCATAACAAAGAGTTATTGAGGATGAGGAAACGTACTCTAGGAACAAGGAACAGCCTGCCCAGGTAATCAGGCTGTTCTGTCTGCGGGAAATTACTCCCCAATCCTTACCCTGTTGATTAATCACCAAGCCCTATTGATTTTTAAAAAAAATTTTTGGAATGTTTATTTATTTTTGAAGGAGAGACAGAGTGTGAGTAGGGGAGGGGCAGACAGAGAGGGAGACACAGAATCCGAAACAGTCACCAGGCTCCCAGCTGTCCCGCACAGAGGCCAGTGCGGGGCTCAAACTCACAAACCCTGAGATCATGACCTGAGCCAAAATCAGACGCTTAACCGACTGAAACACCCAGGCGCCCCAAGCACTGCTGATTTTTTTTTAAATTTTTTTTAACGTTTATTTATTTTTGAGACAGAGAGAGACAGAGCATGAACAGGGGAGGGTCAGAGAGAGAGGAAGACACAGAATCCGAAACAGGTTCCAGGCTCTGCGCTGTCAGCACAAAGCCCGACGCGGGGCTCGAACTCACGGACTGCGAGATCATGACCTGAGCCAAAATCAGACGCTTAACCGACTGAAACTCCCAGGCGCCCCAAACACTGCTGATTTTTAAAAAAAAATTTTTTTTAACGTTTATTGATTTTTTGAGACAGGGAGAGACAGCATGAACGGGGGAAGGTCAGAGAGAGGGAAACACAGAATCTGAAACAGGCTCCAGGCTCTGAGCTGTCAGCACAGAGCCCGACGCGGGGCTCGAACTCACGGACCGCGAGATCATGACCTGGCTGAAGTCGGCCGCTTAACCGACTGAGCCACCCAGGTGCCCCAAGCACTGCTGATTTTAACCCCAAGTTATTTCTCACATCCTCTCGCACACCCCTCTAGATTTCATCTAAAGTCTGTGGCATTACACGGTCACCTTCTAGTCAACCTACCCTCACCCTTGCTTCTAGTCAACCTACCCTCACCCCCATTGGATCCTACAACTCCCTTGTCCCTTAACCCAGAGCACAGGTGTGCCGTGGGGGCATGGCTGCCCAACAGGAGATGCTTTGAAAAAGTATGGGAGCATCTTTGCTTATGACAGTCGTTTGGGGGTACCACTGGCCTTCGGTGCATGGAGACCAGAGATGCTAGACTCCCCGAAATGCACAGAACTGCCCCATGCAGCATGAACTTTCGAGATGTTCCAGACTTGCATGTGGGTGAACAACATGCTTATAGACTAGAGCTCCAGTGTATATGAAACACCAAGTGGTTTGTTTTTAATTTAAAAATTTTTTTGATATTTGTTTATTTGTTGATTGATGTTTGTTTATTTTTGAGAGAGAGAGAGAGACAGAACACAAGTGGGGGAGGAGCAGAGAGAGCCAGAGACACAGAATCTGAAGCAGACTCCAGGCTCTGAGCTGTCAGCCCAGAGCCCAATGAGGGGCTCGAACTCACGAACTGCAAGATCGTGACCTGAGCCAAAGTCGGACGCTTAATCAACTGAGCCCCCCAGGCGCCCCAAATTTTTTAAAGCAAAGAATGTGCCTGCTTTTATCTTCACAGCATTGTCTCAAATATTTTTCAGTGCTCTGTCTTAAAAGCACGGTATTGCTTGGACTTTTCCATAACATTTAAAATCACAGTAGGCTAATTGTAGTTACATTTTGGGGGAGTCAAAAACCGCACGTGGATTTTCGGCTGCACAAGAGGGTCAGCACCCCAACCCCCACACTGTTGATGCTGGTGCTGTTCCTCTGCGGATTCACTTTTGATTCTGAGGTTTTGCACTAAAATGGCTTCCGACTTTCTCATTTCCCTTACGTTCAAAACTTAGCGTAGTGGGTGCAAGTATCTGACTGTTCTTGGGGTCTCCCGTGGAGTCGGCAGATCGGTGATATGTTGAAGCATTCATCAGTTTATCATAAATGGCTTTCCTTTTATTTCTTTTGGACTTAAAGCATTGTATAGACTTTTTAAAAAGTGATGTGCAAGGGCGCCTGGGTGACTCAGTCGGTTAAGCATCTGAGTCTTGGTTTTGGCTCAGGCCATGATCTCTGGGTTTGTGAGTTTGACCCGACCCCCCCACCCCCGCCCCGCGTCAGGCTGCACGGAGACATCGTGGGGCCTGCTTTGATTCTCTCTCCCCTGCTCCCTCCTTCTCCGCTCCTCCCTTGCTCCTGCTCTCTCTCTCTCTCAAAATAAATAAATTGATTTAAAAATCTTTATAAAAATATTTGCTATAAAAATATTTGCTATATTTGATGTCTGAGAAGTTGGGAATCGCTGACCCTATAAAAATCCTTTAATGACATCAAAGGGCTGAGATAGTCACCTTCATATCTGATCGACCCCACTGCCCAGTCCCCTCTTCCTAATCTTACCTAATACTCAGGCAAGAATCTGGTGATTCCTTAAACGTGACATGCTTATTCACACCTCAGTGTGTAGATGGGGGGCAGTGTGTAGATCGTGGGGGCATCGTGAGTCTTTTCACTCCCAGACCTCCAGAGTGGAGTTACACACTGGGAATAAGTCCATGCCCAAATCGCTTATGGTTGAAAATCACCCTTAGGAGTTTTATTAGTTTCCAATTATTGCTGCAAAAAATCACCAGAAGGTAGTGGCTTGAAACGATGCAGGGTTATTATCTTACAGTTCTGGAAGTCACAGGTTCTAAATGGGTCTCCCTGGGCTAACATTAAGGTGACAGCACGGCTGAATTCCTTTCGGATGCTCTAGGGTAGAATGCATTCATTTCTGTTCCCAGCTTCTAGAAGCTGCCTGCTTTCCTTGGTTTGCGGGCCCTTTTACTGCATCTTCAAAGCCAGCAACATTGGCCCAAATCCTTCTCATGCTGGTTCTCTTTTCGGATTCTCTCTTCACTTTTTTTTTTTTTTTTTTTTTTTTTAATTTTTTAATGTTTTATTTACTTTTGAGACAGAGAGAGACAGAGCATGAATGGGGGAGGGTCAGAGAGAGAGGGAGACACAGAATCTGAAGCAGGCTCCAGGCTCTGAGCTGTCAGCACAGAGCCCGACGCGGGGCTCGAACTCACGGACCGTGAGATCATGACCTGAGCTGAAGTCGGATGCTTAACCGACTGAGCCACCCAGGCGCCCCTCTCTTCACTTTTAAAGACCTTTGTGGTTGCAATTATCTCACTCAGACACTTCAGGGAAAATCTCCCAATTTTAAGGAGAGCTGACTGGCAACCTTAATTCTGTTTGTAAACTCAATTGTCTTTTGGCCATGTAACTTAACATATTCACAGGTTCTGAGGATTAGAAGGTGCCCATCCTTGAGGGGGACATTCTGTTCCCCATAGGAATCCCTTAAATTGCCCACAGAAGTACAGTATACTGAGAAACAGCCGAGGACACAGTGGTTCAAGGCATGGATTCTGGAGCAAGATTATTTGCCTTCAAGTCCTGTCTCTGCCACTTGAGCCATATTAATCTTAGACAAGTTCCCTGTGTCTCAGTTTTGCCATCTGTAAAATGGGGATGAAAACAATAGTGCCCACTTTACAGGTTTGTAAACACTTAGAATGATGTAGGAGGTGCTGTATATATTACAAAATATATTCCGTTTTACGGGCCTGGCCGACACTGGAACAAGACTAGTGTCCCGCCGAGCCTCAGACAAGATGTTGGCTCGACTCTTGCCCACCTCTGAGGTTCCTCAGAAATGGGAAATAACTCCAGTGTCTCGTTTTACTCTCACTCTTGGTCATATGCTCCTGAAGTGGGATGGGATGATGAAACCATCTGTACTATTCAGTTTGTTCTTAATATTTTGCCGAGTGAGTGGCTGAGTTGCTAAAAATTAGCTGTTGATTTGATGTGACTTCAAATCATTCGTTTGCTGAATGAATGAGTGAATGGATGGATGCATGGATGGATGGGTGGGTGGATCTGCCTTCCTGGGAGATCTGTCCCCACTACACATCTCTCCACAGGTGCCCTTTCGCTTGCTCCAAGGAGGTAGCCACGCAGAGGGTGAGGAAGTAGCTCTAGTGCTGGCGTCTGACCCGCTTTTGCACTTCCCGCAAGATTGAAAGTTTGCTCAGGACCATGGAGAGCAGCTCCGGCAGTCCTCAGCCCACGGAGTCCGATCCCCTGGAGGCTTTTCCCCAGAGGAGCCTGGAGCCAGGTGACATCGCGGTGTTGGTTCTGTACTTCCTCTTCGTCCTGGCTGTTGGACTTTGGGTAAGCCAGGCCAGAGGAGGCAGAGGTAGAAACTCGCCCAAGGTCGTAAAGTAATTAGAACTTTAAACTTGTAAAAATACAGAGTTGACCATGGGTCAGGTGCTGTCTTAGGCACTTTCATCTCATGCTATGTCATGTAATTTGCACAGATGTCTATGAAGACGCTACCGCTGTACCCATTTTATAGATAAGGACACTGAGGCTCAAAAATGGAAACTCCTTGTATATTAGTAAGTTAGCACAGCTGGGTTAGAATCCATATCTCCTTCACTTTGAAGCCCATATTCTTTCTTCTTTTTTTTTTTTTTTAATTTTTTTTTTCAACGTTTATTTATTTTTGGGACAGAGAGAGACAGAGCATGAACGGGGGAGGGGCAGAGAGAGAGGGAGACACAGAATCGGAAACAGGCTCCAGGCTCTGAGCCATCAGCCCAGAGCCCGACGCGGGGCTCGAACTCACAGACCGCGAGATCGTGACCTGGCTGAAGTCGGACGCTTAACCGACTGCGCCACCCAGGCGCCCCTCTTTCTTCTTTTTTAAAGCAAGCTTTTTAAAACAAGGTTTTTAATGTTTTTTATTTTTGAGAGAGAGAGAGACAGAGTGTGAGCAAGGGCAGGGGAGGGACAAAGAGACAGGGAGAGACACAGAACTCAAAGTGGGCTCCAGGCTCCATGCCGTCAGCACAGAGCCCAACACGGGGCTTGAACCCACAAACTGTTGAGATCATGACCTGAGCTGGAGTCGGATGCTTAGCTGACTGAGCCACCCAGGCGCCCCAGCTTTTTTTTTTTTTTTTTTTTTTTTTTTTTTTTTTTTTTTAAGGCAATACAGTCACAAGGTTCAAATAAAAGCAACTTAGGGGGGGTCTGGGTGGCTCAGTTGGTTGAGTGTCCCGACTTTTGATCTTGGCTCAGGAGTCATGATCTCAAGGTTTGTGAGTTTGAGCCCTGAGTCAGATTCTGCACTGATAGCCCAGAGCCTGCTTTGGATTCTCTCTCTCCCTTTCTCTCTGCCCTTCCCCCACTCTCTCTCTCTCAAAATAAATAAACACTAAATAAATAAATAAATAAATAAATAAATAAATAAATAAATAAACATTTAAAAAAACATAGTGAAAATTTCACTACTACCCTTCCCTTCACGAGTAACCACTGTTGTAAACTTGTTTGTACATTAATTTGAGTTTCCTTATGGAAATCCGAGCAAATGTTATCATGTATATTTACCTCTTTCTTAAATAGGAAGTAGGTTATTATACTGTTGTTTTTTCACCTTGCTGTTTTTCACCTATCATGATCTCTGGGATATCTTTTCATATCAGTGCATAGAAGCTTCCTTGTCTTTTTAAAAGTTGCACAGGATTGGGGTGCCTGGGTGGCTCCGTGCGTTGAGCATAGAACTTTGGCACCGGTCATGATGTTACGGTCTGAGAGTTCAAGCCCTGTGTTGGGCTCTGTGCTGACAGCACGGAGCCTGCTTGGGATTCTCTCTCCCTCTGCCCCTCTCCCCCACTCACGCTCCCTGTCTCTAAAAAAATTGCATTTATCTTATAATAAATGAGGCTGGACACCCTTACATATGTTTAAAGACCACTTCATTCCTTTCTGTGATGCACGGTTTCATCTATTTTTCCCATTTTCATTAGGTTCTTGTTCTTTTACTTACCAATTTCTAGGAATTCTTTATTCTTTTAAAGTTCTTATTTGTTTAAGTAATCTCTACACCTGGCATGGGGCTCAGACTCGTGACCCCAAGATCAAGAATGGCATGCCCCTCCTCTGACTGAGCCAGCCAGGTGCCCCTAGGAACTCCTTCCATGCTCAGAACATTAGTAATTTTGGGATAAGGATGCTGAAGAGAAGATACTGCTATCTGGGTTTTAGGCCATTTGGTACAAAAGACTTGAAAGCTGAGCCCCAAGGTGTCCCCACTTGGCTCCAACTACTTACACATCATTTTTCTACTCCTACCCCTTAGCTTTCCCTCCTCCAAGTCAACAAGGGGATGCAATGCTGGACGTTCCAAAGACCTTTCTCTGCACACTCCCCTGCCCTCCGCTCTTAGCAGGACATAGTGAGACGGAGGAGACATTGTTGAGAGTAAGAGTTTTCATGTCAGACAGCCTTGGGGTCAGGGTTAAGTTAGGGTGAGGTTGGAGGCACTGGGAATCGGTATTTTCACAAGAGGACCAGGAGTCTCTGATATATTACTAGTTTGGGAACCCTGGATTTAGATAATCCCTTTCAAGGAGTTCTTTATTTAAAAAAAAAAAATTAAGTTTATTTATTTATTTTGAGAGAGAGAGAGAGAGACAGAGAATCCCAAGCAGGCTCCACGCTGTCAGCACAGAGCCCAATGTGGGGCTCGAACTCATGAACCGTGAGATCATGATCTGAGCTGGAGGACACTTAACCTGCTGAGCCACCAAGGTGCCCCGGGAGTTCTTTATTTAAAAAAAAATACTTCCTGTGTCAGGAATGAACCGGAATGAGTCTCAGGTTCTGTTTTCTATAGAAAGTTCATTTGCAGGGATGAAAAGATACCATTTCCTGCCATGTCCTATCCAGTAAGAATCCCCTCACCAGCGTTCGCACCCAGGCTCAGAGATGTGCAACTTCTTGCCAAGATCAGACAAGCCACTTAGCAGCCGAAATGTGTCTATTCGAACACCTTCGATGCTTAGAAGCTCACTCCTTCTAAAGACGGTTTTGTTGGCCGGCTAAGGACATGGGCTCCCAAGGCTGACCTAGACCTGAATTCCCGACACTTCCACTCTCAGGAAACAATGGCACTAGAGTGACTTCTGAGTCTCATTTTCTTCGTCTGTTAGATGGGCCTCATGATACCAACTTCATAGGAGTTTGTAAGGATTAACATGAGATAAAGCGCAGAGATGCTTAGGGGCGTCTGATGGCTGTGCTCCTGTGACACTATGTAGCACTAACACTCAATAAATGGTGCCCCTTATGAGCTATCCTAGCGATGAGCATGGGTTGAAAACTCAGACATGTAAGGGAGCCAGCCATAAGCAGGGGTTGTATTGACCTGAAGAATTTGTCTCCTCTAAAGCATTCAAATTAAAATCTTAAAAACCGTGGGTCCAAAGCACCCTATATTTGCTGTCCAGATCTGGCCTGCTGGACTCCCAGTTAGTTTTCCATGGCTTTGGCACTTCGGGATGCCTCTGACTGTTACCCACCCTTCTTCTTTGTTTCAGTCCACAGTGAAGACCAAAAGAGACACAGTGAAAGGCTACTTCCTAGCTGGAGGGGACATGGTGTGGTGGCCAGTAAGTGGTCTTTGGTTCAATTGAAGTCACTTCTTCACATGCTGATGGTCTGTCTAGCCTTTGGTCTCTCAGGACCCGGGTTGCACGTTGTGTGAAGTCACAGTCTAGAGAAGGCTTAGCTCCAACTCAATCAGTTAGGCTGGTTTCAGGTATGGTTGAGTGCAAGGGCTCAAGTGATATCATTAGGACCTGGTTTCCATCCCTCCCTCTCTTCCTCTCTTTAACCTTTCCTTCCTCCCTCCCTCTTTCCCTCCCTTCCTTCCTTCCTTCCTTCCTTCCTTCCTTCCTTCCTTCCTCCCTTCCTCCCTTCCTCCCTTCCTCCCTTCCTCCCTTCCTCCCTTCCTTTCCTCCATATCAATTTCTCTTCTTCTGGATGAGCGCTATTCCCCAAACAGAGTCAACTTCATGGCAACAAGATAGCAGACTTTGCTCTAGACTTCTCATCCTCTCAAGTTCCAGTGCACGGAAGAGCATGGAAAATATCTCATCTTTGACTGTGTCCCATGCCCACCTCCGTGCCAGTCACTGTGACCAGGGTAGTTTGATGTGCTAATTGGCTCAAGCCTGGGTCACACACTCAATGCCTGAGCTGGGGCGGGGAGTGGGGGGGTGGAGTTGGAACCTGTCCTCAAGCATATGCGATGAGATGGGAAGGGGCTAGAAACCCTTACTGGGACAAGGCGGAATGGATGTTGAAAACACAAATAACAAACACAGCAGTCCAATTGGTGTTTTCTTCTCAAGTGGACCTCAGGGCATTGCCAAATACAGCATGCACGTGCACACACACATACACACACGCACCCAGGTGTCTATGGGCCTGCCTACGTCATGGATGGTCAGGGATAATAGTTTACTTAGAATCTCCTGAAATAAGAGTGGAATCTTTGAACTAAGAAGAGGAAGGACCGCTCCCATTCGCATTGAGTCCAAAAGATGTAGGGTTTAAGGTGCAGAGAGACAAGTGGTACCTGAGCCCCTGATCAGTGAAATGTGTGGAGACAATGACCATACTGTTCTCAAAAGGTACCAACGACATGCTTTGCGTTATATGTTCAACAAATTCCCTAAAAGTATATATTCGCCGAGGAGGATGTCTGGCACTCTGTCCAACACATCAGTAAGCTGGTCTTCACCCTCAAGGGGCTTGTATTCGAGTGTTTCCCAAAGTATGAGGAACAGTCGCTCTAAGATTTTCCAGCTGCCACTGACATAGCATTAAATAACGTCAGATCGCATAGTGTGAACCTCATCCCTTTCCTATTCTACGTCACTCCTCCTGACTGCATTAAAGAAAAAGCCACAGTTTGGTGCCTTTATCAGTCTTTCATCACCGACCAAGCTCTATGTTTAATCAAGAGACTATAGGCCTCAGTGAGAGAAACTAGCTAGGATTTGGTAACGGAGATGGTGTCCCAGTTCCAGATTCTTAGGAGAGAAAATGTAATTTACCTACTTTGGGCCAAGTAACTGGGGGTGTCTGGTTCAATCTGTTGAGACCAGGGATTGGGGCCATTGAGTATAGGCTTGGCCACTTAATGTTCTACCAGAAGGAGAACTATTTACTTTGCCAAGGTAGAAACAGAACTGGGATATATAACAAAGGCTTCCTGATTCTCCTCATGAAGCACCTTCCATAATACCTGTCATCCTTTCCCCCAGGGACGATGCATACAGTTGTCCGTGTTGTGCACTGCACTACCCTATGGGGTATGATTCACATTTTAGGCATCATGAAGATGCATACTTACTGTGCCAATAACTGATAGATGGAAGTAAGAGAGTTTGGGGGAAGACGAGTCTTTCTAATTTGAAAAAAAGGAAGATGCTAGATGGGCTAGGGATGGCCCTGCCTTCTCTATTTCTCCTTCTATCTTGGTCCCTTTGGAGCACGGGAAGAACTGGGGGTGGGGAGAAGATACTGTAGACCTTGCCTCCAGGATCTGACTTGTCTGTCTCCCTACAGGTGGGTGCATCCTTGTTTGCCAGCAATGTTGGAAGTGGGCATTTTGTAGGCCTGGCAGGGTCGGGTGCTGCTGCGGGCCTTTCCGTAACTGCTTATGAGTTGAATGTAAGTATCTTACCAGGGGTGTCTACAGCTCACCCTTTGCCCAGTAGGTGACCCTGGGGGACAGTGTGAATGCCCCATACTTGTAAAAATGGAGAAGTACTTCACGAGGAGACAAGCAGGAAGCATCAAGGGTACCCCTCGCCAGCTAAAACTAGTTTGACCCGCAGGCTTCTGGCTTGCGTGGGTGTGCTCGGTGCTGGCCGGTAAGGTCAGGACCCTAATAAACCACTGTGTGGGAGAAGAGGGCTCCGAATCCCTTCCCTGCGGATGCAGAGGCCAGAAGGTGTCCCGGGACCAGAGGGTTTTTCTGTGTATCACAAAAAGCAGGTGACATCTGTGGTGTGGTGCTTTGACCTATCTTGCCCGGATGCCCAAGAGCGAGGACGCAGTGTCCTATGGAGCAGGGCTCGTGAAGGATCTGATTTTCACTGAGGAGGAGGGCTTGCACTGTTAGTGGTGGTTTTCATCTTCATAGTGACTAACTTTCTTTGAAACAAACGATTTACTTATTTATTTATTTTATTTATTGATAAGCTCTATGCCCAACATGGGGCGTGACCTTACAACTCCTAGATCAAGAGTCATATGCTCCACTGACTGAGCCAGCCAGTTTATTTATTTTGAGAGAGAGAGAGAGAGAATGTGAGCAGGGGAGGGGCAGAGAAAGAGAGAGAGAATCCCAAGCAGACTCTGCACCATCGGTGTAGAACCCACTGCAGGTCTTGAACTCGTGAACTCTGACCTGAGCCGAAAGCAAGAGTTGGACACTTAACCTACTGAGCCACCCAGGCGCCCTGTGACTAATATTTTTAAAGTGCTCATTCTACCCTGCGGCCTACGCGACACGCGTTGCCGTATGGTGGGATCCCTTACAAAGCCCAACCTAGCTCAACGAGGGAGGGAATACGCCTGGAGGAAGGGGGAGGACGTGAGGTTTAGGGTGACACCGGATGAGGAGTCACGGAAAAGCTTCTATTTCCCCTCTTCCCTCCTTCGTCCCCTTCTGCCACTTAAACGTGGAAATATGATGGTCCGGGGAGGGGGAGGTACGCAGACTGGACCAGAGGTGGAGCCAGGCCTGGCTACCTCCAGGGGCAGAGGGAGATCCAGATGAGCGCCTTGAGGTTGGCGGGAGCCGAGTCCTGACTCTCTTTCCCCCGGGCAGGGCTTGTTCTCCGTGCTGATGTTGGCCTGGATCTTCCTGCCCATCTACATCGCTGGTCAGGTGAGTGTGGGGGAGTCGGGGTGCCGTGGGCTGAGAAACCCTTTGGGAGGGTCACCCCTGCGTTCCCTCCTTCCCCCCTGACGACCTCCCTTAGTCCCCGGGAGGTCGGTCCCCGCATGGCGAGGGACGCCGCACAGGTGAGACCAGGGGAGCCCCGCCCTTGGCAGCTCCCACCTGGTGACCGATGATGAAGATGCACACGGGCTGGAGGAGACGGGAGCCCAGAAGCACCTGTTTTCAATGCGAACACACCGGTGTGAGGCTCGTGGTGTCTTTGACGTGTGTAGGCGGTAACATGTTACTGCTTTTCTTCCTTTGCACACACAGCTGTAAAAACTGAGTTCTTTCTGGCAGATGCGAAGGGTCAAAATGTTTGTTCCCAAATAACAATGCTGTTTTAGACTTAAAATATCTATCTATGTCTCTATATCTATATCTATCTATCTATATATGTATATACACATACATACATACATATGTGTATATGTTTTTAAGTTTATTTATTTTGAGAGAGGGAGAGAGAGCATGAGCAGGGAGAGAGAGAATCCCAAGCAGACTTCATGCTGTCATGCTGTCTGTGTAGAGCCCAATACAGAGCCCGAACTCACCAAATGTGAGATCATGACAGCTGAAATCAAGAGTCGGACATTTATGGGGCGCCTGGGTGGCTTAGTCGGTTAAGCGTCCAACTTTGGCTCAGGTTGTTTGAGCCCCACGTCGGGCTCTGTGCTGACAGCTCGGAGCCTGGAGCCTGCTTTGCATTCTGTGTCTCCTCTCTCTGCCCCTCCCCTACTCTTGCGTTCTCTCTCGCTCTCTCTCTCTCTCAAAGATTAAACATTAAAATTAAAAGCAAAAAAGAATCGGACGTTTAACTGACTGAACCACCGGGCACCCCTGCTTTAGACTATTTTGAAAAAGTAGTTTAAAAAATGGTTTCTGATCTGACAGCTTTATGTCACTCATACTGTCTAGATTTAATTCTGCTCCAAAGGTTCTACCACACGGGGCAAGATCATACTCAGGACCATTCATAAGGCAAGAACTGATTTTAACTTTTGATTATGGCAATTAAAAACTACACAAAGTAGGGGCGCCTGGGTGGCTCAGTTGGTTAAGCGTCCAACTCTTGATACTGACTCAGGTCATGATCTCACAGTTTGTGAGTTCAACCCTTGCATCAGGCTCTGTGCTGACCGTGTGGAGCCTGCTTTGGATTCTCTCTCTCTGCCTTCCCCTGCTCTCTCACTCTCTCTTAAAATAAATAAATAAACTTAGAAAAATATTTTAAAAAACTTAAAAGAAAAAATCTACCCACTCCATTTATTTTTTATTTATTTTTTTTAACGTTTATTTATTTTTGAGACAGACAGCATGAACGGGGGAGGGTCAGAGAGAGGGAGACACAGATTCTGAAACAGGCTCCAGGCTCTGATCTGTCAGCACTGGGCCTGACACGGGGCTCGAACTCACAAACTGTGAGATCATGACCTGAGCTGAAGTCAGCCGCTTAACCGACTGAGCCACCCAGGCGCCCCAACCCACTCCATTTTTATTGGGAAATAAATACATTGAAAACGTGATAAAACACAAATGCACAGCTTAATAAACTATCGTAAAATAAACACCCGGATCAAGACATAAAACCTAACCTCCCCCGTGTGCCTTTAGCACGTGACCATGCCTTCCTTTCTCCTTGAAGTTCATCTAGTTAACTCCTTTGCTTTTCTTTGCAGGTTTCATTATGCATAATTAGACAGTTGGTTTAATTTACTTTTGAAAAAACGTATATGGGATCAGGGTAACATATTCGTTCATTAGTGATGTGTTAATTTTTTTTTTTTTTTTTTTTTTTTTTTTTGCTGTGTAGTGTTCTGTAGTATGACTACAGCCTGTGTGTCCATGTGTTTGTCCATTCTTTTGTTCATGGGCATTTAGGTTGTTCCCAGTGTTAGGCTGTGATGGCTAATGCTCCCGTGAGCATTTATACAAGTGTCCTGAGGCACGTAAACAGGTGTTTATGGAGAGTGTCTACCTATGAGTGTCTGGGCTATTGGGTATGTTTGTCTGGCTTTGCTACATACTCCCCCAATATCCCCCAGAGTATTTCTATCAGCTTAGAGTCCCAACAGCAGTGTCTGCAAATTCCCTTGTCTCCATTGCTTCACATCCTTGCCAACACTTGGTATTTTTCAACTTTAAAATTCTTGCTAATCTCAATGCGCTTTCGACTGACAATTCTATTTTTATTTTTTTTGGCCCTTTGGATTTCCTCTTTGGGGAAGTCACTTGTCTGGGGCTTTTGCCAACCTTTTTAAAAATTATTATTAGGTGAGGGGCGCCTGGGTGGCTCAGTCGGTTGAGCGTCCAACTTTGGCTCAGGTCATGATCTCGCGGTCTGTGAGTTCGAGCCCCGCGTCGGGCTCTGAGCTGTCAGCTCAGAGCCTGGAGCCTGTTTCAGATTCTGGGTCTCCTCTCTCTGTCCCTCCTCCACTCTTGCTCTGTCTCTCTCTGTCAAAAATAAATAAACATTAAAATAAATAAATAAATAAATAAATAAATAAATAAATAAATAAAATTATTATTAGGTTATAGAGCTTCTTATTGATTTGCAGAGGTTCTTTATATATTCTGGAAACAAGCCCTTGGGGTGGTTTTAGGTGTTGCAAATGTATATATGTATCTTTTTCTACTCTGTGGTTTGCCTTTCCAGTCTCTTAATGATGTTTTTGATACGCAGTTCTCAACTGCAATGCAGTCACATTTATCACTTTTTCCTGTCTTTCATGTTCTGTTTAAAAAATATTTTCCTACTCCAAGGTCATAAAGATATTTTCCTATATTGTCTTTTAGAACTTTTCACATTTAAGTCAATTATCCACGTAATACTGATTTTTGTCCACCGTTGTTTGAGAATGGGATAATGCTAACGCCACCCATCAGGAAACTTACAGACCAGTTGTATGTGTGATCCGTTCATTCATTCATTGATTGAAGATGCATTTATTGAGCCAAATGTCAGCTGCATGCCAGGTCCCATCGGTTCCCCATCCTCGCCTTGTGATGTGACCATTACAATGCTTACCCTTCTTGCTGGAAATTTCTTTTTCATTCACAGGGAGGTTACCTCCTGTTCATCTTTCAAATCCTACTTTAAGCAATAATTCCTCCAAAAAGCCCCTCTGACCTCCCTGATGAGGTTAAATTTCCTTCTTCATCATATTGTGACCTTTGCTGCTTTGCATTAGCTCATGTGGCTATTAAACTCAGATGTCTCCCAATAGACTGTGTGCCTCTTCTAGTAAACCAAGCTTTCTCATTTCTCAGCATGCCTGGTCTCTACCAAGTAGATGCTGGCAGCACCCCACACCCCAAATTGTGACAGCCAAGTCGTCTCCAGGCGTTGCCAAATGTTCCCTAGGGAGGTACAAAATCATCCTCGGTTGAGAACCACTTTCCTAGACTGTGTGCGTCTCCCATTAGATTGTCAGCTCTAGGAGAGTGGGAACCATTTCTGTTCTCTCCTAGAGTTGTGCCTGGTACACAGGAGATGTGCAATTAAATATTGTTGAAATAACTCAGCAGCAGGGTCTTTGATGGATTCAGAAGGAAGAACATGAGGAATGAGCTAACACCCAAGAGAAGAGGCACTGGTTAGGGACCAGAAGTCTTGGTCAGATCCCAAAGCATCACCAGAGTTAGCAAGTGAGAGGGCTGTACTGATGAACGTTTGGGGCGTCGGAGGTGAATGGGGTCCTGGGGCTGACGAGGCCCAGGTGTGGGTCAGGGAAGTGGGGGCTGGAGCAGAAATGCCCCATTCTTGCCGGGGCTCAGCAGACTGAGACACCATGCAAGGTGTCCCATGTGGGTTCTCTGCATTGTCCCTGTGGCTGCTTCCACACTGGGAAAGGGTCTCCAAGAAAAGGAAGACCTTGAAGGAGCTGGAATCCCCTTGAGTCCTGGGCAGGGCCCTGGGGAAGGCTGGAGGTAGGGGGCGGGGGGTTCGGAGGAAGAGGGAGGGGATTTACATGAGGAGGAAGTATGGCAGTCGGGATGGGGTGGGGGAGACAGTATGCAGGTCCTGGAAGCCGCTTGCTGTCCTCTGCCCCAGGAAATGGGGGGTCTGGGAGGGAGGGGCCCCACAAGCAGCGAGGCCTCAGGAACTAGGGTGCTCATCCCCCCACGGCAGCATTTACTGCATTTATTTCTTATTCTTTTTTTTTTTTTTTTTTTTTTTTAAGTAGGCTCCACGTCCAACGTGGGGCTCGAACTCATGACCCTGAGATCAAGAGTCGCATGCTTTACCAACTGAGCCAGCCAGGCACCTCTGCATTTACTTCTTTTTAACATTCACCCAGCTACAACCAGAGGGTGGTTCCTGTGCTGCCTGTGGGCCGTCCCTCAGCTCTGTCGTCTTTCTCAACCTTGCTTGCTGGCAGCTTGCCTTTTTAGCTCCTTGACAGTTTAACAGCTGTGGTCACAGACAGTAAATCTGCCAGGGAAGCCCGTTCCTCTCACCTGAACGGACTGAGGCTCTTCGTGTCCTCTCTAATCAGCTGTCACACCATCACCACGGGCACATCCGTTCAGTACTGGTTGAATGTCCCCATGCGTTATTCCTTGATAGAGTGTCAGTGCATGTGCTTCTGGAAAATCTCTGTTGTGGGTACCTTGCTGCAAAACCAGGGGAAGACATGAGAGTCAGAGTTCCAGATGGTTCTCTGGGGGAGATGGGCAGGAAAAAGAAGCTTTTTTTCTTTTTTCTTATTTGAAAATGCCCATTTATTCCTGGAGTTCTTTTTTTTGTTTGTTTGGCCAATATTTTATTGTGAGAAGACTTTCAAGCATACATCGAAGTGGAAATAATTTTGCACCATACACCCTTGGGTTCTTGAATACCCAGATTACCATTAGCCATTTACAATTCTTATTTATTTATTAAAATTTTTTTAATGTTTATTCGTTTTTGAGAGACAGAAAGAGACAGAACGTGAGTGGGGAGGGGCAGAGAGAGAGAGAGAGACACAGAATCGGAAGCAGGCTCCAGGCTCTGAGCTGTCAGCACAGAGCCTGACGTGGGGCTCAAACCCAAGAGGTGAGATCATGACCTGAACAGAAGTCGGATGCTTAACCAACTGAGCCACCCAGGTGCCCCAACTATTTGCTATTCTTGAACCGAGTCTAGCCATCTAGTCTTTCCCAGTATCCCTTCACAATCTGACCTCGGAATGGATGGTTTGCCGTTCATGAGCTTGTGGTGGGGGACCTGTTAGTTTTCTCCTCCCTGGGTTAGACTTGGGGATACCTAAGCAGCAACAGCCTGGAGGAGAGGCTGCAAACATTTCTGCAAATATCTTTATAACTGTGTCCTTCCCCATCCAAGATCTAGTACCTCACGGAAGAGCCATTGGTTTGATGTCGCAGTGTCTCAACTGCAAGTCTGGGGCTAGAGTACAGTGAGGGTGAGGAGATTGGGAAAGAACATGCCAAACCCTCAACAGTGGTTTTCAGCAGCACACCCCAGTCACTTGGGTGCCCATATGGTAATGACATCTGACTTTGGACCACCCAGCCTGGGCCATAGGGAGCCGCCATGATTCAGTGCCCCCCCCTCATCTTTTTGCCAACCCTGGAGCCTGCTATTAGAATCCCCTGCTTTTGCTGGTAACCTGCCCGAAGGTTTA
Source organism: Felis catus (assembly GCF_018350175.1). Classification (NCBI taxonomy): domain Eukaryota; kingdom Metazoa; phylum Chordata; class Mammalia; order Carnivora; family Felidae; genus Felis; species Felis catus. The sequence goes on along the minus strand of NC_058383.1, from coordinate 21,576,719 downwards.
AATCTTGTTTTAATGTTTATTTTTGAGAGAGAGATACAGAGCATGAAATGGGGAGGGGCAGAGAGAGAGAGAGAGAGAGGGAGACACAGAATCTGAAGCAGGCTCCAGGCTCTGAGCTGTCAGCACAGAGCTCAACGCGGGGCTCAACCTCACAACATGGGATCATGACCTGATCTGGAGTAGGACAGTTCACCGAGTGAGCCACCCAGGTGCCCCTTGACCAAAGGATTAGAATAGAGCAATTCCCCAAAGTTTGGAACCTGGACGAATGGAGATTCTTGAGATGCTTTTAGGTGTCAGACATGGGACCCGCCACACTGAGTCACGGGGTGGAGTTATTTCCTTTTCTGTTGTCTTTCACTTGTTTGATGAGCTCAAGGGGAAAGCCTTACATTGGTCCTAGCCTGTCTTCAAGACCCATCCAACACTTCTCCAGCATTCTTTTTCTTTTTTAAATGAGTAGGCTCAGGGTCCAGAGTCTTTGATGTTGCCAGAAAGGAATAGAAAATAATGAATTTTTTTACTACCCGGTGTTTATTTTACTACCCGTTGTTTATTTTTGCTGGTTCTCTTAAATTTAGGGTTGATTTTCCATTTATGATGGTGATTCGAAGTTTAGGTAAATGTATTTAACTGTTTAGGTGAGCTGGTTGAAAGGAAAACATTAAGTAACTGATAAGAGATAGCAAACTTCGGGATGGGATTGGTAGTTGGGTACATCCCCCGGCACAGAACCCCAATTCCTCCACACCCCATCCCTCTGCCCCCATTTTCTCCTCCCTTCTTAGGCCTATGATCAAGAAGGCCATTGGTGCTGCTGAGTTTGGGGAGGAGGGAAGGGCCAGTGCCCTGAGACCATGTGCCCAAAGTCAGGTATGTGGTGACCACCGAGCTCTGGCCCCTAGGTCACCACGATGCCAGAATACCTGAGGAAACGCTTTGGTGGCAACAGGATCCCCATCATCTTGGCTGTGCTCTACCTGTTTATCTACATCTTCACCAAGATCTCGGTAAGGTGGGGACATAGCCCAGCCGTGTACCTGTGGCATGGTGAGAAGATCAACTACAGCCACTGCTTGGGAGTGTGTCCTCCCTGTGCACTTCCTCCTCCTGTGGGGCAGGCTTCCGGGAGGTTAGCAGAGGGTAGGAGGGGTGGGAGGGAGAGGGCAAGCATGGGCAGAAGAAGTCGGGAGAAGGTTCTGCCAAAGGTTCTCTGGCAACATCTCTAGATGGTGCAGGTCACCCCTTGGGTGGAGCGGTCATATTCCTCCTGGGATTAGACAATGATCAGCTATTAATCAGATGGGTTGAGGCCATTGAGCCTGCTCCACCTTGAACTTTGGTTGGATGGGCCAATCTCTAGAAAGAGGCCAAGAGCAGATGCGTTGCAGCCTCCAGGCCTGCCTGTGACTCAGCTGATGCTGTCTCCACTTCCAGTTGGGGCTGAGGAGAGCCTGTCTCTTGTGAGGAGAGTGCAGGGGGTGCAGAGGAATCCCATTCAATCCAAACAACAATAACTGAGTCCATGCCAGCTGCAGGCTTGAAAGACAGACGTTGGATGACAGCATCCTTTCAGAATTCTGCCTCTGGGTCTGGTGGAAAGCTACAGACGTGGGGAAGCGGTCACCAGGGAAGTTATGACCAAGGAGGATTACGAACTAGAGAAAGGGGACTGGTGTTCCCGATGGATGGACTAGAGCAAGCAAAACATTGGCGACATGGATGGGCATAGCTTGTTAGGGAAGCAGGGAAGCAGTGAGTGAGGGAAATGAGGCCAAGGGTCGAGCAGACCATGAAGCCTGGCATGCAACTCTAACTTATTTACATAGACGTTATCTTGGGGGCGGTAGGGGGCCACGGAAGAATTTTAATGGGCAGGAGAAGGATGATATGCTCATGGCGGTATTTGATAAAGGTTGCAAAGTGGAGAATGGAGACTAGAAAGACCAGGAGTAGCAGCAGGAGGGCCATTGAGGAGGTTGTCGTATTAGCCCAGTGAATGGGTCTCAGATGTACTTGCCCAAGGGTCCCAGTTTGAGACCTCTGATACAGGAAGAGGTGGCTGAAGAAAGCACAATGTAGGACTCTTCCGTTTGCTGGAATCCAGTCTTAGGGGAACTTGGTGCTGAAAATGTCCATCCATTCATTCATCCGTGAACTTCATGTCTCTACAGGTGGACATGTATGCGGGTGCCATCTTTATTCAGCAGTCTCTGCACCTGGATCTCTACCTGGCCATTGTTGGGCTGTTGGCCATCACAGCTCTGTACACCGTTGCAGGTGTGTCTGAACGAGAGGTGATGCCTGAGGCCGTGGGCCACCCCCGCCCCCTTCTTTTCCTGGCCCATCTTCTGATGTTCTAGTGTGTTAAAGCCATCCATTCATTACACCTCAATCAATGACCCCAGAAAATATGGTGTCTCTTGGCCATTGTCCAAGGGAAAAGGGCTTCCCGATTAGAGGGAGGATTGAAAAATGCACCACAACTGCATCAAGCTATTTTCCATTTATTTACTGCAGAATTATTTATTGAAAACTGAGTGAGGCGCATGTCTATTCACATGCACTCTGCAAAGTGAGATTGTCAGCAACTGTAATCTCGGAGAATAACATGCGGCAGCATCGTTTTTCCCCGTCGGAACCACACTCCAGGGGAGTATGGACTGGCATAGAGTATGGCCTGGACAAATATCTGTGTTTGAATATTCACCTTTTAATCTTCCATCTTCTGCTCCAGCTCACCCTTCTCTGCTTCCTCTTCGTATAATATAACTCATTCCACAAATATGTCTGGATATCACCTACCTGTGCTAGACATCGTGCTAGGAAATGAGGTAGAGCAGTAGACAAAACAGGCAAAATCTTTACCCCAAAGGAACTTATATTCTAATAGGGATGGGGAGACAGACAATGAACAAGGAAACCAATAAATCATATCAGGATGTATTGTTATAACCTGATAAGTGCTGTGAAGGAAGTTCCACGCAGGGTGAGGTGGGGAGTGATGGGTAAGGAGAGGTTTATTATTATTATTACTATTTTTTTACATAGCATGTTCAGAGAAGGCCTTTCTAAGGTGACATCTGAACGCATTTAAATGATAGGAAGGAAACTTTAAAGAGAAGGACAGAGGAAGAGAAGACCAGGCTAGGAGAAGGGCACATGTAAAGACTCATGCTTTGTTTGGGGAACAGAAAGGCGGTCAATGTGGCTGACGCTGAATGAGCAGGTGGCTCAGGCTGCGACCCGCTAACCTCCAGGGGGGCCACTCCCACCAGACAGAGACGAATTGCCACCCCCCCCCATGTGGCTCAGCAGGGGATGGGGGAAAGCCCAGCAACCAGTGCCTTGAGGGAAATGAAAGATGAAATGAGACTGGATTTTGCTCCGAGGGCTGTGGAACACCACCGGAGGCTCTAAGCTCAAAAGCGGTCAAATCAAACCCAAGCAAAGGCCCCTGAAGGATCTCTCAGAGCGTTCCGCACTAATGGAAGCTGTGTGCCTGGAGCCCAGGGAAAGGGAAGGGCTAGCTAGTCCCAGTAGCCAATTTACCTTTGTTTCCTGGTCTGCGTGTCCCATTAGACTGTAATCTCCATGAGGACAGGGAACATGCTTTTTGCTTGCTTCTCTATCCCTACCATGGAGAGCTAGGTAGGGCACTCACCAGATATTTGGTGAACAGTTGAATAGAATACTAAACAGAGTGCATGGCACATGATAAATTGTTCAGTGAACATCAGTATAGAAACGATGGCAGGTTTCAGTGGCACCCGGCTTCAGGGTCACTGCACTCAGGCAGCAGAGAGTTGGGACAAGAGTCTAGGCTGGGTGTCTCCCCGTTTGTGACAGGGCCCTATTCCTGCTGGCCAGGAAGGAGGAGGCATGGTAGAGAACCCCACACCTCTGCCCATGTTTTTTATTGCACGCTGACTTTGCCCACTCGTAAAACATGCTCAGATCAGATAAACATCCCTTTCCCTTTGGGAAGAAGGAGGTATAGTATAAGGAAGAGACTAGAAAGATGGCCTTGGCCAGATAGATTTGCTGCCATTATTGTCATTACCAAGACTGTGCTAGGTGGCAAAAGTAAGAAGAATTCACTGAGGCCAACCACAGGAGCCTGCTCAGGAAGCCTGTTAGGGCTCTGAATACCTAGTACTCATATCCTCTTTCCAGGGTTAAAAATAAAGCTGTTCAGAGCTTGGGGACTACAGCCCATGCATCACTTCCTGAATCAGTTAGAAATTACTGTGTAACAAACCACCCACAGATGTAAGGACTTAAAACAATGATCTTAAGCAAGAGCAGAAGCTTCAGGGCCCTTGAGGGCTAGGCTTAGGCCTGCACAGTAGCACTCCCCCATATTCTGTTGGTCGAAGCAAGTCATTTGGCCAAGCCCATAGTTAAGACATAGAGAAATCAGCTTTGTTTACATCAACATGAAAAGCAGGAGCACCTGGGTGGCTCAGTTGGTTAAACATTCAGCTTTGGCTCAGGTCATGATCTCACAGTCCATGAGTTCGAGCCCCGCGTCAGGCTCTGTGCTGACAGCTCAGGGCCTGGAGCCTGCTTCGGATTCTGTGTCTCTCTCTCTGCCCCTCTCCAACTCATGCTGTCTCTCTCTCTCTCTCTCTCTCTCTCTCTCTCTCTCTCTCTCAAAAACAAACGTTTAAAAATTAAAAAAAAAACAACATGAAAAGGAGCAGGAAAGCCACAAGGCAACATGGGCATGTGCCCAGGAAGGAGGTCTTGTGGCCATCTTTGCAAACAACACTAAGAAATCTCAGGTCTTGAGCTTCCAGATTCTCTCTGTTGTTACCCAGGGTGTCCGACCCTCATCTCCGTGCTTATCCCCACCCCCACCCCCAGGTGGCCTGGCTGCTGTGATCTACACGGATGCCCTGCAGACTCTGATCATGCTTATAGGAGCACTCATCCTGATGGGCTACAGTAAGTGGGGCCCCAGGGTCACTTGGGTGGGTGACAGGCCCTCTCTCAGGAAGAGACATCTGCTCTCATCACGGGGATCAGAAAACCCAGCTGTCAAAAGCATACCCCAGGGGCATTCCATCACGGATGATTTCCTTGAGACATGGTTGTTTTAGCTGGAAGAGAACTGAACTTATGGAAATTTACTGTTTTTTTTTTTCAAGTTTATCCATTTATTTTGAGAAAGAGAGAGAAAGCACCGGGGGGGGGGGGTGGGGGTGGGGGGGGGAGTGGGAAAGGGCAGAGAGAGAGAGAGGGAGAGAGAGAATCGCAAGCAGGCTCTGCACTGTCAGCACAGAGCCGACGCGGGGCTCCGACTCACGAACTGGGACATCATGACCTGAGCTGAAGTCGGACGCTTAACCAACTGAGCCACCCAGGCGCCCCGGAAGTTTACTGATTTTTAGGTAAAAATGAATAGTTCCTCCTATATTGAGAGGGAAAAATGATTAATAAATAAAAGGGACAGAGGGACAAAATTCTTCTTACAGAAGAATTCCAATTAATAAATGCAGACAGAGGGAGAGAAATAGAAAATCAACATGAGGGCACCACAATGATAATTGGAGACAAGAGTCAACGGTAAATGCTCAAGTTACCAGGGATTTTTGCATGATCTCAGTTACCACGTCCAAGATAGTCACTAATTACAAAGGAAAATAGTCGCTTTACAGTGGGGCAACCTGGCATGCACCATTGTAGGTAAGTGATCGCGGTCAATGTCGCCAGGAATAGGACATATTGATATGTAGCTGCTCATAGGGTGAGAGGGACATAACGGAGCCTCTGCCATGCTTACCAAAACCACATAACCTCAATGTTATTCAGGAATAAACATCAGACATCCGATGGAGAATCATTTTACAAGATTCCTAATCAGTTCCTCAAGAGTGTCAAAGTCACAAGAGATAAGGACTCAGGAATTGTCTAGGAACAGGGGTCGAGGAGATACGAGTTTTATCATAGCATTGTGCCTTTCTGCACACTTCAAATTGTGTTTATGTGTGGCTTTCGTCTTTTAAACAAAACTTTAAGGAAGTAATTATGGAATAATTGTTTCACAACATGAACAAAAATTGCTCATTAACTTTAACAAATGTTTTGGACCCTCATGAAGAAGAAAACTTCACTGGTATGCCGTATGTGAAGAGGAAATACAGGGGCACCTGGGTGGCTCAGCCGGTTAAGCGTCTGGCTTCAGCTCAGGTCATGATCTCATGGTTCATGAGTTTGAACCCTGAGTCAGACTCTGGACTGACAGCTCAAAGCCTGGAACCTGCTTGGGATTCTATGTCTCCCTCCCTCTCTGTCTCTCCCCAACTCTTGGTCTCTCTCAAAAATAAATAAAAAACTTTTGTTTTTTTTTTTTAAAGAGGAAATACAAATGAGTAACAAATACGTGAAGGACAATTGTCAGCTGTATTAGAAAAATGCTCGGTGTGGTCACTGTCATAAATACCAAACCTTTGAACCTCCCAGGGCTTCACGAGCTGCTTATGACAGGTTTCAGATGCAGAGAGACCCAAAATGTAGATCTTCCCAAGGTCTGTCATTCTTCGCAACACCTCTAGACCTTTCTCCACAAAAGTATGGGTTCTCAGTGGGGAAATTCCATTACTTAATCCATTACAGTCGGGCAGGAAAGAGATTACAGATCAGCCCTCTGTAATCTTCATCAATCTGCTTTATTAGATGTTCTCCCAAGAGATCTGCAGAGATTCACATGTTGAAAACTAACTGGCCATATACGTGTGGGTTAATTTCCGTGTCCTCAATTCCATCGCATTGGTCTGTGTGTCCCATTGGTCTGTGAGTCTTTTTATGCCAACACCATATGGTTTTGGTTCCTACAGCTTTATAATAAGCTTGAAATCAGGAAGCATGATGCCTCCCACCTTGTTCTCCTTTCTCAATGTTGCTTTGGGTATCTGGGTCTTTTGTGGCTCCATATGAATTTTAGGATGATTTTTTTTTTTCTATTTCTGTGAGGAAAGCCATTGGAATTTTGAAAGGGATTCCACTGATTTTGTAGATTTCAGGGCACCTGGCTGGCTCAGTTGTCAGAGAATGCGACTGTTGATCTCAGGCTCATGGGTTCAAGCTTCACGTTGGGCATAGAGCTTATTCAGAAAAGAAAAAGAATCTGTAGATCTCATTGGGGGGTGTGGACATGCTGATAATATTAATTCTTTTTTTTTTTTAATGTTTATTTTTACTTTTGAGACAGAGAGAGAGAGCATGAACGGGGGAGGGGCAGAGAGAGAGGGAGACACAGAATCCGAAGCAGCTCCAGGCTCTGAGCTGTCAGCACAGAGCCCGATGTGGGGCTTGAACCCATGAGCTGTGAGATCGTGACCTGAGCTGAAGTCAGACGCTTAACCGACTGAGCCACCCAGGCGCCCCTGATAATATTAATTCTTCTAATCCATGAACACAATATGTGCCCATTTATTTGTGTTTTCCTTAATTTCTTTCATCAGTGTGTTATAGTTTTCAGTGCACAGACACTTCATCTTCTTGGTTACGATTGTTCCTATTTTTTTTGTTTTTATCCTCTGTGATGCAATTGTAAACAGGGTTTTCTTAATTTCTCCTTTCAATCGTTTGTTAGTGTATAGAAACACAACTGATTTTTGTATGTTGGTTTTTGTATCTGCAACTTTACTGAATTCATTTAAAAAAATTTTTTTAATGTTTATTTTTCAGAGAGAGACAGCCCAAGTCTCTCTCAAAAAAAAAAAAAAGAAGAAAAAAGAACCTTACAATATTACACTCCCAAATCCTCTCTTCTGTCTTTTATTGTTGCCATACATTTACAGATGTTTTAAACCCCAATACAATGCTACAAGTTTTGCTTTAGACAGTCAGTTGCTTTTAGAGTGATTAAAAAGAAGAAAAAGGCTTTTTTTTTAAGCCATTTATATTAACCTTCATTTTAACTAACCCCATGTTGGGGTTACATTACTTAAAAATAAAATCTTAAAAATAAATAAATTATTATTACACTCACTGCTGGTTCTTACTGTTTAATGGAGCAACTATGTAAATTATTGAGTCACAATTTTTATGATTCAATGATTGTCTTCAGTATATCTGTTTCCTTTACAGTCTTATGTATTTTGTATTATGTGTTATTAATATTTTTTAATGTTTATTCATTTTTGAGGCAGTGGGGGGAGAGAGAGAGCACCAGGAGGGGAGGGGCAGGCAGAGAGGGAGACACAGAATCCAAAGCAGACTCCGGGCTCTTAGCTGTCAGCACAGAGCCGACGCAGGGTGAGATCATGACCTGAGCTGAGGGCAGACGCTTTACTGACTGAGCCACCCAGGCGCCCCTGATTATTAATATTTTGAGAAGCAATACATAATCACTACTGAAGGCATATAAAAAAAGTTAAGAACCTTGAAGGCGACTAACCTTCCTGAGTAGCTCTGCTCTAAGTAGGATTTCACCCATCTCCTACCATCCCCTTAACCGCTTGGTGTGGATTGCTCTGAGTTTCTGGACAATTTGCTATTCCTCTGAATTCTAGGTTTTGCTGCAGTCGGAGGGATGGAAGGCCTAAAGGAGAAGTACTTCTTGGCCCTGGCTAGCAACCGGAGTGAGAACAGCAGCTGCGGGCTGCCCCGAGATGACGCCTTCCATATTTTCAGAGACCCACTGACATCCGATCTCCCGTGGCCCGGGATCCTATTTGGAATGTCCATCCCGTCCCTCTGGTACTGGTGCACGGATCAGGTACAGACCAGCTGGCTGAGCGAGCGCCCTCCGGGAGGCTTCTTTCCTTGGGGGGCCGGAGACTCCGGTTTTTCTTCCCTCCATCTGCTCTTGTTTGCATTCCCCGCCCCCTTGCCCCCAAGCTCGACTACTTCCTTTCTACATCTGTGTGTTGTTTTACCTCTTGAGCTTGCTCATGTAGGGGCAAATCCAAAGCTACTAATATTTGCAAAGGGGAACTCTTTTCTTTCTGAGAGAGAGAAACAGAGGGTGCAAGTGCGCAAGGGGCAGAGAGAGAGAGGAGAGAAAATCACATGAGGGGCAGAGGGAGAAAGAGAGAGAAGTGGGGTAAGCAGGGCACAAGCTTACCCAAGGTGGGACTTGAACTCACAAACCGTGAGATCATGACCTGAGCCAAAGTCAGATGCTTAACAACTGAGCCACCCAGGTGCCCCTCTTTTTTTTTTTAAGTTTATTTATTTATTTTGAGAGAGAGAGAGCAGGAGCAGCGGTGGGGTAGAGAGAGAGAGAGAGAGAGAGAGAGAGAGAATCCCAAGCAGGCTCTGCACCATCAGTGCAGAGCTTGATGTGGGACTCAAAACCATGAACCGCGAGATCATGACCTGAGCTGAAACTGAGAGTTGGTCACTCAACTGACTGAGCCACCCAGGTGCCCACGAAGGGGAACTCTTAATACATCCTGCTAATGTCGGGAAAGATCCACTAAGCAAAACAGATGATATATTTCAAAAGGAGATTAAAATTGATAGTGGGCCTCATTTGCTCAACAAATACTCACTGGGTGTCCTCTGTGTACCAGGCACTTGGAAATCACGAGCAAACAAATCAGACAGGGCTCTCGCCTCTCCTGGAGCTCACCTTCTTCTAGTGGGGGGGTAGACAGACAATATATCTACTTAAGCAAATTGTGTGGAATATTTAAAGGTGATATATATCTTTTTTTTTTTAAAGCAGGGTAGGGAAACAGGAGTTGAGTGTGGGAGTGCAGTTTAAAATAGGGTGGTGGTATGGGTTCCTGGGTGGCTGAGTTGGTTAAGCATCCAACTTTGGTTCAGGTCATGATGTCACGGTTCGTGGGTTCAAGCCTCACATTGGGCTCTCTACTGTCAGCACAGAGCCTGCTTCCAATCCTCTGTCCCCTCTCTCTGACCTTCCCCCACTCACACTCTCTCAAATAAATACACATTTAAAAAATTAAAAATAAATTAAAATTTTATTTATTTAAAATTTTTTTTAATTAATTTATTTTTTTTAATTTGTTTTCAATGTTTATTTATTTTTGGGACAGAGAGACAGAGCATGAACGCGGGAGGGGCAGAGAGGGAGACACAGAATCGGAAACAGGCTCCAGGCTCTGAGCCATCAGCCCAGAGCCCGACGCGGGGCTCGAACTCACGGACCACGAGATCGTGACCTGGCCGAAGTCGGACGCTCAACCGACTGCGCCACCCAGGCGCCCCAATTTATTTTTGAGACAGAGACAGAGCATGAATGGGGGAGGGTCAGAGAGAGAGAGGGAGACACAGAATCTGAAACAGGCTCCAGGCTCTGAGCTGTCAGCACAGAACCCGACACAGGGCCTGAACTCACGAACCGCGAGATCATGACCTGAGCCAAAGTAGGACGCTCAACCGACTGAGCCACCCAGGCGCCCCTAAAAATTTATTTTTTAAATGTGTATTTTTGAGAGAGAGAGAGAGAGAGACCGTGATTGGGGAAGGGGCAGAGAGAGAGGGAGACACAGAATCCAAAGCAGGCTTCAGGCGCCCCATAAAAATAAATTAAAAATTTTTTAAAAGGGCAGTGGTGGAACATGCAACTCTTAATCTCAGGGTTGAGTTCATGCCCCACACTGGGTGTAGAGATTAAAAATATATATTAAAAAATAAATAAAATAGGGTGGCAAGAGGAGGTAGGACCAAGAAGTGACCCTTGGAAGTACAGGCTTCGAAGGAGAGGAGCAGGGCTCCCAGCGATAGGTGGGGAACAGAGTGTGCAGCAGAGGGAACAGCCAGTGCAAAGGAGAAACAAATAAGGTACAAGGCAGCACAGGATGCATAATAAGCCCTTGTGTTAACAGAGTGTGGATAGAATCAATGTTCACATTTCTTATATTTGCACAAAGGAGCCCGGATGCATGTAGGTAAAAGAAAGAAGAGGGCTCATGGGCAGGGAGACAGGGCAGTCACGCCAGGTTGGACGGAAGTTGTTTCCTGCTGTATACCTGTTCCTACTTTGTCAAGATTTAAGCCCCGTGAATCAAAATGCCTCTCCTGTTGAAGACCAGAGACCTGTGTGCCGTCTTGGCAGCCGTATTGCAGAGTCAGGGCTGATGGAAGTTTAACCAAAGTAACGATCATGGAATAGGGCCACGGAATGTATGCCGGTCAACACTGCAGGAAAAGGAGGCCGGGTCCCCCCACGGGCCGCGACTCCTCTGCGCCCGGGGCAGTGGTGGGCGCAGCGCACGTGTATGGCCCCTCTAAGAAGGAGCCCGTCCTTGGCAAATCTTCTCCCCCTCAGCCCATCTCAGGTAGAGGAGACCTTGGGACACAGTGCAGATCTAGGTTAACAGCATGAGCTTTGGACTTCACAGGCCTGGGAGCAGGTGGGTGGCTCTGTCGTTGAGCATCCGGTTTCGGCTCGGGGTGTGAGTTTCAGCCTCGCGTCCGGCTCTGCACTGACAGTGCTGAGCCTGCTTGGATCCCCCGTCCCCCTCCCTCTCTGCCCCTCCCCCACCTCAAAGATAAACATGAAAAAAAGCAAACTTACCAGGCCTGGAATTAAGTTCAGGGGGGGTAACCTTGGCATCCTAACATCTTGTTTCCTCATCTGTTAAGTGGGGTTACTAATGGTTACAGAAGAGGAAAGCATGAGGAATTTGGTCACAGTCCTTTTGTGGGAGAGACAGCTAATACACCATTAAAAACATTTATAGGTTTGCTATGGTTTATGTTACTATTTTTTTTTTAAGTAGGCTCCACGCCCAATGTGGGGCTTAAACTCATAATGTTGAGATGGAGAATCGCAAAGGGGAGCCTTGTGTGGCTCAGTTGGTTAAGTGTCTAGATTCAGCTCAGGTCATGATCTCACAAGCTTGTGGGTTCAAACCCCATGTCGGGCTCTGTGCGGATGGCTCAGAGCCTGGAGCCTGCTTTGGATTCTCTCTGCGCCTCTCTCTGCCCCTCCCCTACTCACGCTCTGTCTCTCTCCCTCAAATAAACGTTTAAAAAAAAAAAAAAAAAAGAATCACATGTTCTACCCACTGAGCCAGCCACACGCCCCTGTTAACTGCTCTTCACACAGTATGAATTTGTGCAAATATTTCCTTGAGATTCCTCACACCCTTCTTAGTTGGGATTCCAGCATGCACCCTTTGAAAGCCACCTCCAACCCACCTTGCATGGTTCAGGAGCCTGGGGATGTAGTCATAGGGGACTCTGTCTCCTTCCAAATGCCAGGCAGGGCAAGAGGGCCTAGAAACCCAAGCGCTCCTTGACGCTGCGACTCTGGTTTTGACCACACAGTATAGCTGCTGACCTAGATTCTGTAGAGTCTTCTGACTTGGTTCACTGTGCTGGTGCTGCCCTAGGGAACGCACAGCCCTCTGTCTAGGCTACTTTTAGAACAGGACATGGGTAAAGCAGCATTCACAATTCACAAAGAATGTTCCAGATCTTCCTGGGTAGAGACTGAGAAGGTAAGTAACAGTAGACAATTATAATGGCATTTAAACATTTCCTGATGCTGATCCAGGCCCTGATCTAACCATTCAGTGAATTAATTCCTTTTCATACCAGTCCTATGAACTGTGGTTCCATGACTTGGGCCTGGGGGTGTGCTCTGTCTCTCTCTCAAAAAAATTTTTTTTAATTAAAAAAAAAATTGTTTTTAGCATTTATTCATTGTTGAGAGACAGAGAGACAAAGCAAGAGTTGGGGGGGGGCAGAGAGGGAAGGAGACAGGAGACACAGAATCGGAAGTGGGCTCCAGGCTCCGAGCTGTCCACACAGAGCCCGACACAGGGCTCGAACTCACAAACCATGAGATCATGACCTGCGCTGAAGTCGGACACTTAACCGACTGAGCTACCCAGGCGCCCGTCTCTCAAAAATTTTTTAATGTTTATTTATTTTTGAGAGAGGGAGAGGCAGAGCATGAGTAGGGGAGGGGCAGAGAGGGAGAGGGAGACACAGAATGCGAAGTAGGCTCCAGGCTCTGAGCTGTCAGCACAGACCCGACACGGGGCTTGAACCACGAACCATGAGATCATGACCTGAGCTGAAGTCGGATACTTAGAGAAGTTCCGTGGGAAGTTGTAACTGGCCCACCTTGGATTTGTACTTGTCCTTAACTGAAAATGGTAGCCAGAGAAATAGAGTAACTCTGTGGAGAAATCTAATTGGCCAGCGGCAATCCCAGGATAAAGGAGTGGGGAGGGAACAGAATGGGATTCCTGGCTTCCCGAACTGTACGATGGGTATTGGAGATAGGGAAGCAATGTTTCCTCTGAGGGAAGCCAGGCAAACCAAGATCCTAAGTCCTTGACACGTACTCAGGAGCTGTGCACACTTAGTTTGCCGTTACAGAGAGCCACCTCAGCTCCCAACCACCCCACTGTTTTCCAGGTGATTGTTCAGCGGTCTCTGGCTGCCAAGAACCTGTCCCATGCCAAAGGAGGCTCTCTGATGGCTGCCTACCTGAAGGTGCTTCCTCTCTTCATGATGGTATTCCCTGGAATGGTCAGTCGTGTCCTCTTCCCAGGTGAGAAGACAGTGGGGAGTAGAGGCCATCTGTCTTTGAGTTTCAGGCCCTGTGACATGTTCTAAATGTGTGACTGCCATCCTAGAATGTGATTGGAGTCCCTGCAGAGTGATTTTGACTGAGGCATCTCCATCCGGACATTTGACTCTATACTGTTTCCCAACAGGGGTGCAACAGGAACGTCTAGTATATGTCCAATCGAGGGCTGACCCGTGTGTATTTTTTTGAAGCCACAAACTGAGCTAAGACCTCGTGGTTCCAGATGTCAGTTTCCTAAAGACTAATGTGAGAGTTCCTCTTAATGCTTTAGTGTTTCAGCTCCATTTGGTCATTTTGGCCCAGTGGCCAAATAACTTTGGGGGTATTTAACAAAAATCAGTGATATCATAGCCTCTAGAATATTTGCCTTAGACAAGTTTTTTCAGTCTGGTAAAGTGATGACATTTGCACTGTGTGGATAAACAGGACTGGGGGGAGGGTGTAATCGGGAGTCACTGTGATGTCAGGAACGGCTGATCTGTATGGAGGAAAGTTCCTCTTTTTCCATATCGGTGAGCTTTCTCTCATGCCCACCAAGGCTGTTAACTCAAAGGGGAGTGTAACCTAGAGTGCTTCCTCTTTGTGCTTTATCCTAAACGGTGCCACCTGGTAAAGAAAGGGTAGGATGGCCCAGAAATTTTGTCAGAATAATTTAGGACAGTAAGCATTAGGAGGAAAGTGTGGGGAGCTGTCCGTGGTGCTAGACGCTGGGCTCATGCTCCTGCAGTCCAGATGGCATGGAGAACCCAGAGTCACTGGGCCGGTGTCCAGGGAAAGTGCACAAGGCTTGGAAAAACCCTCCTGAGACTAAGAGCTGGAGTGACTTGATGGAAAATACACAGCTCTCGGGTAGGCTTAACATGTGCACAAGAATGCAGCTTTAAACAACCTACGTTCATCACGCCGAGTCTTAACCGAGAGTGCAGTGGTTATGAATATGGACTCTGATTTGAACGGTACAGCCAGAATCCTGGCTCTGCCACATACTAGCTGTGTGACCTTGGAAAGCCACTTGCCTCTGTTTCCTCACTCATAAAACGGGGATATTACTTCATGAGACGTAAAGCAGTTCTGGCACAAGTAAGCACTGTAGAAGTGTTTGCTCTTTTTTTTTTTTTTTTTTAATGTATTATCTCATTTACTCCTCAAAACAGCCTTAAGAGATAGGTACTGTTAGGGCTGTTTTCATTTACAGATGAGGAAATTGAAGCTCAGAGAAGTCAGTTCGTCTGCTCATTTATTTATTCTTCTGTGTATCCACCAAAGATCCTGAGAGCCAATGATCTGCCAGGCCTTATTCTAGAAGATGCTGGGGATCCATTAGTGAATAAGACAAACAGTATCTCTGCTGTTGTAGGGCTCACATTCTAGTGGTGGAGGAGAAAAAGATAATAAATATCCATTGATTGTGCCGACAGCTGTGAGTGACAGGCACAGGGAGATGTTGCAGGGAATGCTGGACAGTGGTTTCTTCTGACAAGCTTTCCAGGGATGTCCTCTGTGACAAGGAAGCCGTTGATCCACAAAGGGGCGCCTGGGTGGCTCAGTCGGTTAGGCGTCCAACTTTATCTCAGGTCGTGATCTCAAGGCTTGTGAGTTCAAGCCCCACGTTGGGCTCTGTACTGACAGCTCAGACCTGGAGTCTGCTTCGGATTCTGTGTCTCCCTCTCTCTCTGCCCCTCCCCTGCTCATACTCTGTCTCTCAAAACTAAACATTAAAAAAAAAAAAAAAGTTGATCCATATGGATGTTTTCAAAATACATTTCAGAGTGGAGCCAATAAGATTTTTTTTAAGTTTATTCATTTATTTTGAGAGAGAGAGAGAGAGAGAGAGAGAGAGAGAGAGAGAGAGAATCCCAAGCAGGTCCTGTGCTGTCAGCACAGAGCCTGATGCGAGGCTCAAACTCACCAACTGTGAGATCGTAACCAGAGCTGAAATCAAGAGTCCAGCATTTAACGACTGAGCCACCCAGGCACCCCGAGCTAATAAGATTAATGATGGGTTGGATGTGGGGGTTACGGAAGAGCAATCTAGACCCCTCCTAGGCTACGTGACTTGCCAGAAGTTACCTGGCTAGTGCTGGGTGAGCTGGGATTTGAACCTAGGTGCATCGGCCTTCAAAGCCCGACTCTTAATCATGTATCAAGTTTGTTTATTTTGAGAGAGAGAGCGTGCATGGCAGGGAAGGGGCAGAGAGATAGGGAAAGAGAGGATCTCAAGCAGACCCCGCATTGTCAGCACAGAGCCCAACGCGGGGCTTGAACTAATGAATCATGAGGTTTTGACCTGAGCAGAAACCAAGAATTGGACGCTCAACTGACCGAGCCAGCCAGGTGCCCCTCATGTTACTGTATCTTGCAGCAAATTGCACTTTAAGCTTTGGGTCGGTGTCTGGAAGACCAATCACAAGACCCTGACCATCACTGTTAACAGCCAGCCAATCAGCAATCACGATGCCATGTTCTTTGCCCCTAAGGACTTTGTAATGTAATGGATGAGTCTGGTACTCAGGAAAAAGCAAGCTAAAATATGAATCAAAACACTCTAGCATGTGGTACCAGCAGTAAGTGTGAAGAGAGAGTGAAGTAGGGTGGAGAGGGTGAGGTGGTCATAGTGTGTTTGAAGGCCTGGACAAGTGCTTCTCCAAGTGTGGTCCCCAGTCTAGCAGCATCAGTGTCGCCTTGGAACTTGTTAGAAATGCAGGCTTTCAGGGGCGCCTGGGTGGCTCAGTCAGTTAAGCATCTGACTCTTGATTTCGGCTCAGGTCATGATCCCAGAGTTGTGGGATCGAGCCCCCTCCACACTCAAGTGTGAAGCCTGTTTAATTCTCTCTCTCTCTCTCTCCCTCTCTGTCTCAGTCTGCCTCTCTCCCCAACCTGTGCTCTCTCTCTTTAAAAACAATGCAAATTTTCAGGCCCCATCCAAGACCTACTGAATCAGAATCTCTTGGAGTTGAAGCCCGGCAATCTGTTTTTAACAAGCCCTCCAGAAGACTGAGAAACCCTGGCCACTCTACTTACCTGTTCCTGTGTCTTCCCCCATGTCTGCCCTGCCAGGTGCCCCCTGAATCCTCAATTGGGTCCAGAAACCACCTAAAAGGATGCTGCAGTCCTGAGCTATCATGAGTCTGGACAACACTCTCTTCCGCTTATCCAAGTGAGAAATGGTGCAGACTTTGAAATGAACCCTAGTGGAAACTGAGAAGCAAAACCACCCTCAAAACCAATAAAACATGAATCTAGAAATGTACCCATGTACAAAGCCAGTGGTCCCACCTGAGCCCTGGAAATGGGAATGAGACCCACCCATGATGCTTCTAGCTGTATGATTTGGGGAAGCCTTTTCACCTCTCTGGGCCTCAATTTACTTGTCTTTAAAATAGGGGTAATAACCACATCTTCCCCATGGAGTTGTGAAGAATATAGAGAAGGTATATGTACTGTCTTTATCTGTAGCACCTGAGCCATAGTGAACCTCCGGTGAATGTTGGCATTCAGAAACAGGTTTTGTGTTATTCGGATCTGACATTGCCAGAAGCATCCTTACTGTCAGACATCAGAGGTTCTGACAGAAGAACCTGCCCCAGATCTGAATGGTTGATTAATTAACCTAAGGCATGTGGGTGGTTGTTACTGAATGTGGGTTAATGATCTGCCAGGCCGTTGGTTCCACATGTAACTTAGCTGAGCGAACTAATATCCTTATGGATTCTTTAAGCTGAACAGACAAGGACAATGGCCTTGTAAACTGTGTCTGTCACATTTCATGGTTGAAGGTTGCATGTCGAGAAGGATAAACAACATGAAGTTAACAACCAAAGGTTAAACTGTGTAGTTAATTAAATATCTCGGGGAGAGTCTTTCTCCTTCTAGATGTACCTTGAAGAGAGGGGTTTTGGACAAAAAGAAGCAAAGCCCATAGGATTTGAAGGTGAACAAGACCTTTGCCCGACTGGGAGGCTCCTTACGATGTTCTGGGCATGGGAATGACAGTACTTCCTTATCTTTTAAGACTTCTCAGAGGAGTCATAAAAAGCCAAGAACTTTGAACTCTCAAAATAATTTTTCTTAAGATGTTTTCAGCTCAAGACTTCTCATCAAATATCACTTTTGGTCTACAGTTTTAATTTTACGTAAGGATTGAACCAGAGTTTTGGGGGCATCTACTTCTATTCCGCAGCAATTGTATGATCGATTGTGGCCACAACACCCATTGGTGGATGTTAGTGGAGCAAAGGGTCCCGTATTTGAGAAGACAAATGACAGCGTGTGGAGAAATTTTATAGAGACCACTATGACTTTGGACTTCCCAGTGGATGAAAGGGCCAAGAGTATTTCCATTTCTGAGGTCTGATGTTACAAAAAGGAAGATACAACAATATTGCATCTAAAAAAAATTTTTTTTTTCATTTTTGAGAGAGACAGAGACAGAGTGTGAGCAGGGGAGGGGCAGAGAGAGAGGGAGGCACAGAATCTGAAACAGAGCTGTCAGCACAGAGCCCGACACGGGGCTTGAACCCACGAACCGCGAGATCATGACCTCAGCCGAGGTTGGAAGCTTAACCAGCTGAGCCACCCAGGTGCCCCATTTTGCATTTTAAAATCGTGGTCTCCTTTGACATTTATTAAATTAGCAGTTTTAATGCAGGTAAAAATATAGAATATATAAGCTCATCTGGTATACTGTCCAACATCTGCTTTTGAGGCCTCACCTAAATGGTTATCATGACACTGGAACTGCATTGGAATGGGCGGGGGGTGGGGGGGAAGTCGGCACAGGCCGTGGAGGGCTCCATGTTCACTTGTAAACTGAGGTTCGAGATGGGCTGAAAAGCAGTGTCACCCCTCAAAATGAGGAAAAAGGACTGAAGCCTTTGGATTGAGAATAGGGGGCCAGGAGTGATTCGTGGGAGCTAGTTTTCAGTCCATCTGACAGAGGAGACTTGAGAGATCACAAGTGGCCCAGCCAGGGTGACAGGTGTTGGGTAGACGTTGGCACGGTGGTGAGGAGCATTGGTCGGCTCAGATATCAGGAGCTGAGGAAGGCAGAAGGTGACAAGGTGACAGGAAAGATGTCATTCAGGTGCAGGTGCCAAACCATTGAGACCATACAGAGTTCTGAAGGCCCCAGTGGTCACGATTGAGCCTCAGATGAGGTGACTGGCTCATTAAAGATGGAAAACATACACTCTCTTGGTCTTCCTCCTCTGAAAAATTGGATTGGGAGTCAGGAGACCTGGGTTTCAGCTCTGCCTCTGACATGACCTAGGTGTTTATAATCAGGTCCCTCGCCCTGGTTCCTTATCTGTGAAATGGTTAAAGTAATCTCTGCCTTCCTCATATGGTTATGAAAAAGTAAACAGCAGTTCTGTGATAGCTAGCCCCGGCCCCATAAAAATTTATTGAGCACCTACTCAATGCCACACACTCTGTCCTCCGAGCCGGAGACCTAGGCTCGTCTTCTGGGATTGTTCATCCTTAGGCTAGGAAGACATAAAGAACTACAGATGCCAGGGGGCACCTGTGTGGCTCAGTCGGTTGAGTGTCTTGACTTCGGCTCAAGAGTTCGAGCCCCGCCTCGGGCTCTGTGCTGACAGCTCAGGGCCTGGAGCCTGCTTCAGATTCTGTGTCCTCCTCTCTCTCTCCGCCCCACCCCTGCTTGTGCTCTGTCTCTCTCTGTCTTTCAAAAATGAATAAACATTAAAAAAATTAAAAATAAAAAAGAAAGAACTACAGATGCCAGGAAGCCATGATGGATTTACACTAGAAAACTAGAATGCTGTCCAGGAGGGAAAAGACCTGATACAGAATTACAGGGAGAGGAGGAGAGACATTCAGCCAGCGTGGTCAGGTTGTTATGAGCCTACAGTGAGAAAAGCTATTGAGGAGATGGGTAAAGAGGGATTTAGAAAATAACTCGCCACGTGCCAGTCAATGGCATTCGCCTTTGCACCTCCGACAAATGGCAGGCAAGATGTGAAATGCTTGCGGCCCCTTTTGGGGGATCCGGGGATGCAGCCTGATGTAGGACACTGTGGAGAGAGTGGTCGCTAGGTGTATGTCAGCTTTATTTGGGTCACGGTAATAACAGCTGCAATGTATCCAGCCCTTCCTGGGTATCAGACTGTGTTAAGCGCATGACGTATGTCATCTCGGCCAACCCCCGCTACGATCGTTATGTGACCGTTCCAGTTTTGCAGCGATGGCAAGGTTAAACAAGAAGGTCGTGGTGTACAGAGTCCAGGCTCCTTTATTTCATTGAGCTATGCTGGTATATGCAATAACCCTGGCTCCTGGTGCCGGCCTGCGTCAGTCGGGCCGTGTTTTGGCAAGGCCTGGGCTCAGAGGCTCTGCTCACTCCGGGCCTCGTTTCTTCCACAGATCAAGTGGCTTGTGCGGACCCAGACACCTGCCTGAAGGTCTGCAGCAATCCCTCTGGCTGCTCAGACATCGCGTACCCCAAACTTGTGCTGGAGCTCCTGCCCACAGGTAATGTCCCCTCTCCCCTAAGTGCAGTCCCCTGGAGCGTCCAGAAAGGAGGGCCTCGGCTGAGCCCTGACCTGAAGGAGGGACAAGATGGGAGGGCCGTGGGAGGGACCGAGCCACAGAGCCCCCGAATAAAACCCAGGCCCTGGCTCTGCAGGGGTCTCCGCCTGACTCCCCACAACCAACCCCAGTCCCTCCTCATGGTCCCCTGAGTTCTGCCTCCTCCTAGGGGCACCGACTGGGATCAGCTGGTGCTACAGGCCTGGGGTCCTGGGGTCATGAGTGGAGGTAACAGCCGGTAGTAGGAGAAACCTGAGGCCCATAGACCTCCCTTTTGCCCCCAGGGCTCCGTGGGCTCATGATGGCCGTGATGGTGGCGGCGCTCATGTCCTCCCTCACCTCCATCTTTAACAGTGCCAGCACCATCTTCACCATGGACCTCTGGAATTGCATCCGGCCCCGGGCGTCCGAGAGGGAGCTCATGATTGTCGGCAGGTAAGGCCGTACCGAGCAGGGCTGGGGGAGGGCAGTGAAAAGTCCCACATACCCAGGGAGGAGAAGGCTGAGCCCACCCAGAGGCCACGCCCCACCAGCCACTCATCCTGGAGGCTCAGCCTCCTCTGATGGCAAAGGGGAGGTTCCTTAGGACTCTGTGTGCAGAGAAGTCACTCATCCAAGAGACGTTCCCTGAGCACCTACTATGTGCCAGGTGGCCAGGCGCACAGCAGTGCAAAGCAAAGATTTAGTTCTTGCTTTCACAAAACTAAAGAGAAGAGAAGAGAATTACAGAGAAAGGATAATTAAAAAGCAAATTACAGAGTGCCTGAGTGGCTCAGATGGTTAAGTGTGCAACTCTTGATTTTGGCTCAGGTCAAGATCTCATGGTTTGTGGGATCAACCCCCACATTGGGTTCTGTGCTGATGGCATGGAGCCTGCTTGGGATTCTCTCTCTCCCTCTTGTCTCTGCCCCTCCCCTGCTCGTGTGTTCTCTCAAAATAAATGAATAAACTTTTTTTTAATTAAAAAAAATAAAAGGAAATTACAACCCCAATGAGTGCTATGATCAGGAGCCAGGAGATGTAAAAATTCAGAGGAGGAGTCCCCAGCCTGGACTGGGTAGGACCCCAAAGCCTGGTAAAAGGGAGATGGGGTTCTGGGGACTCAGGAAGGCTTTCCTTAAAAAAATTTTTTTTAATGTTTATTTTTGAGAGAGAGAGAGGCAGAGAGAGACAGAACGTGAGCGGGGGAGGAGCGGAGAGAGGGAGACACAGAATCCGAAGCAGGTTCCAGGCTCTGTGCTGTCAGCACAGAGCCCGACGCGGGGCTCAGGCTCACAAACTGTGAGATCATGATCTGAGCGGAAGTCAGACACTCTACCCACTGAGCTACCCAGGCACCCCCTCAGGGAAGGCTTTTCTATCAAGGCTTTTTGCAAGGTGCTGAAGTCTAGTGGGGGGGAACGAAAGTGACCAAAATGAGTGGTATGCAAATTTTATGTAAAATACATGCTAATAAGGCATCTTGGAGCCCGGAGGGCTGTCTCAGTCTTGGGTTAGTGAAAGCATTCTTAGGTCAGACACAGACAGCATAACCCAGAAAAGAAAAAATAATTGTAATACATTAGACTTCATCAAAAGCTAAAAGTTTTTCACTTCAAAGGGCACCATCAAGGCAATGAGAAGAGACGCCACAGATGAGGAGAAAATATTTGCAAGCCATGTAGCTGACAAAGGATCTGCGATCTAGATCAATCTCCAAAATGAGACTGTACCCCTAGAAAGCTACACACCCCCTAGAATGGCTGTAATCAAAAAGGCAAGGAGGCTCAGTTGGTCGAGCGTCCGACTTCAGCTCAGGTCGTGATCTGTGGGTTTGAGGCCCACATCGGGCTCTCTGCTGTCAGTGCAAAGCCCGCTTCAGATCCTCTGTCTCCCTCTGTGCCCCTCTTCCACTTGCGCACGTGCGCACACGCGCTGTCTCAAAAATAAATAAACGTTAAAAAAAGACACGGAGGTAGAGAAATAGCAACTTTCATAGCACTACAGGTAGGAATGTAAAACGGTCCAACTGTTTAAAACTGTTTGGCGGGGTTTTTTTTTTTTAATGTTAGTTTATTTTTGAGGGAGACAGTGTGAGCAGGGGAGGCGCAGAGAGAGAGGAGGCTCTGAAGTGGGCTCTGTGCTGACAGCAGAAAACCCGAGGTGGGGCTCGAACTCACGAGCTGTGAGATCATGACCTGAGCCGAAGTGGGATGTTCGACCGACTGAGCCACCCGGGCGCCCCAGCAGTGGATGCTCTGAATCTTGATTGTGTTACCCGAAGTTCTGGGATTGTACACTTGCGATGGGTGAATCTTATGGTGTGAAAATTCTACCCCAATAGAGCTGTTAACAAGAGACAGCAGTAAGCATCCCGGGAGGCATACTAACCAGGGTCTCTCTCGGCCTGCTGTCAGGGTGTTTGTGTTGTTGTTGGTGCTGATCTCCATCCTCTGGATCCCCGTGGTTCAGGCCAGCCAGGGGGGCCAGCTCTTCATTTACATCCAGTCCATCAGCTCCTACCTGCAGCCGCCAGTGGCTGTGGTCTTCATCATGGGATGTTTCTGGAAGCGGACCAATGAAAAGGTAGCTCTGGACGAGTCTCCACCACGCGAGAAGCTAGCGCCGCCCCGTGAGGGCATGGGTGGCGTTTCCGGGGACGCGTTTCTGTGGAGGGAGGCATGGGGAGGGTGCCACCCGGCCTTTGCAAAGCAGCGATGGGGGTTCTGTGTTGATGCATTCCGTCATTAAACGGGGGAGCCGAGTTAACAAGGAGTGAATTATGCATAAATGATTAGTCACGTGTGAAAGATAAACAGCTGAGTAACTTGCAGTCCTTTCAAATCACTGACGTGTGCATTGACCGTCCCTAGAGAGCCAAGCTCTTGAGGACGGCTTGTCAAGGTCAAGGTCGAGGTCGAGGTCCGCAGAGGCCCAGGCCGGCCGCCCCTTAACCTTGGACGTCTCTAAGATGGCCTTGCTCTGATTTACAGGGTGCTTTCTCAGGTCTGATCTTGGGCCTTCTCCTAGGCTTGATTCGGCTGGCCTTGGACTTCGTTTACACGCAGCCTCGGTGTGACCAGCCAGATGACCGCCCCGCCGTGGTGAAGCATGTCCACTACCTCTACTTCTCCATGATTCTGTCCGCGGTTACTCTGATCACGGTGTCCGTTGTGAGCTGGTTCACGGAGCCACCCTCCAAGGAAATGGTACATTTGGGTTTGGTACTGTGTAACCACGGAGACCCTGTGCCGTGAGCAGACGGACCCACGCTGGCCCTAACAAAGAGGGTTCGATTGTTCAAAAAGCTGGGACATCCAGGGTTAGGCTTGAGGGATGGCCTGATTCAGGGCTGAGGATCATCAGAATGCATCCTTATTTCTGCCTCTATTTTCAGGCACCACAGGGGCCTGCCAGCTTCTAAGGCTTTTATCTTCTCTTATATTCATTAAGCAATAGCAGAAACATGTTCGTCCCAGCATTTCTGGCAAAGCTCCCGATTCCCATCGATGGAGTCGGCTCGACACATGTATCTGCGAACCAATTCAGTCCCTGTAGCTAGAGAAATATACGTGCTGAGTGGCTCACGGGCGGGTCCCCCCAGATTCCCGGGCTGGGGTTAAGCTCTGGGGGTTGGAATGAGGGAGGGGTGGGGGGAGGTCCCAACAGAACTGAGGCTGCTGAAATAACCTGGGGGAATCGTGGGGGGAATGCCCACTGCTTCTGAAGAGTGCAGGGAGTGGAGCTCGTGGTAGGTGCAGTGACAGGGCCAGGCCGGGGACATTCTCAGACATGAAGCTGAACGCGGGGTCGAGCAGGGGACCCCAATCTTCTAATCCATCGCTGCTCCTTAGGTAAGCCGCCTGACCTGGTTTACTCGTCATGACCCCATGGTCCAGAAGGAACAGCCACTCCCACCAGCAACTCCCCTGCCTCTTCCGGTCTCTCAGAATGGGACCCCTGAGACCAGCATCACCACCATCCAGTTGGAGATGATTCAAGAAAACGTATCCAAACCCCACAGCTGTGAGTGGTCTCTCCTCAGTTACAGTTGAAGCCCAAGAAGAATTCTCTGTTTCAGGGGGGAGTTTTTCTACCAAATCATAAGCCAGAGAAGGGGCAGAATTGAAATTTTAGCATCGCCTGACTCCCAATGTCCAGCCTTGCAAGTGGGTTCTTCAGTAACTTTCTTTCTTTCCTTTAGTTAGTTAATGTTTAAAAAAAAAAATGTTTTTTAATGTTTATTTTTGAAGGAGAGAGAGACAGAGTGTGAGTGGGGGAGGGGCAGAGAGAGAGACAGACACACACACAGAATCTGAAGCAGGCTCTAGGTTCTGAGCTGTCAGCACAGAGCCCGATGCAAAGCTTGAACCCATGAACCGTGAGATCATGACCTGAGCTGAAGTCAGATGCTCAACCGAGCCACCCAGGCGCCCCTATTTAATGTTTATTTTTGAGAGAGAGAGACAGAGCACAAGCTGGGGAGGGGCAGAGAAAGAGGGAGACACAGAATCTGAAGCAGGCTCTGAGCTGTCAGCACAGAGCCCAATGCAAAAGCTCAAATCCGCAAACTAAGATCATAACCTGAGCTGAAGTTGGATGCTTAGCCGACTGAGCCACCCAGGTGCCCCTAAGTTTATTTATTTTGAGAAAGAGAGAGAGAATGAATGGGGGGAGGCTCAGAGAGAGAGAGTGAGAGAAGGAATCCCAGGCAGCCTCTGCACCATCAGCATGGAGCCTGATGCAGGGCTCAAACTCACACACCACGAGATTGTGTCCTGAGCTGAAACCAAAAGTCAAACACTTAACCCACTGAGCTCCCCAGGTGCCCCTCAGTAGCTTTCATCAGATACCTCGCTGGGAAGCAATAGCAGCAAGCACTTGCTGAGCGCCTGCTAGAACATGGCTCACCTAATCCTCTCGAAATCCCACAAGGTAGGCTGGAATACTACTGGCATTCTCTAAATTACTCGTTCCAAACTGGCAGCTTGCAGACATTCTGTGGTTTAGCCCACCTGCCATTGTAATGAAATGTGACTTAACGTTTAAAAATCGGGAGATTGCATGTAAAATTCCAGATATCTGTCTTCTCTTGGAAAATGGGGAGATTGTAACAACACTGGGCCCACGTGTCTGCACGACTGACATCTGGAGCTTGTAAAGCAGGCTCCTTAAGACCTGGGATGTGCCCTTCAATTAGCCAAAGTCCCCACCAGCCCCTATTGCCTCCATGACCCTGAGGCTGTGGGCTGTTGTTCATCATCACGCGTGGCCCTGTATATATATATATATATATATATATATATATATACACACACACATACATGCACACACATGCATACACACTGTGGCTATGTGTCCACATCAGCCTAACAGGGGAAACTCAAGTATAGATCCAGGAGGCCGTGCATTTCAAGAGACACGAGAGATACACCAAGTATTTGTTACTATGTGCGGAACACATCTGGTTGGTCCCCTTGGTGTCTTCTCCCGGACGCACAGCCCATCCTTATGACCTTCCTTTGGGTTCTTCTAGGTGACACGACCCCAGAGCAGTCCAGAGTGGTACGGGCCATCCTGTGGCTCTGTGGGATGGAGAGCCGGGGCAAGGAGGAGCCCCCCAGCAAAGTGGAACCTGCCATCGTCTCCTTGGAAGAAAACCCCTCCGTGAAAACCCTTCTGGACATCAACCTCATCGTGTGTATTAGCTGTGCCATCTTTGTCTGGGGCTACTTTGCTTAACGTGGGGTGAACCCAGGGTTCCGAGCTCTCAGTTTATTTTCCGTGCCATTTTTGTAATGAGAGAAGATAAGTAATAAAGCTTTGTTTGTTTACCACGAGGCTTCATGGACGTTCCTCCGGGGCATTTCCAACATGACACCGAGCTCTTTTCTTCTTCTTCTTCTTTTTCTAGTTTATTCATTTTTGAGAGAGAGCAAGCAAGGGAGGGGCAGAGAGAGAGGGAGAGAGAGAGAATCCCAAGCAGGCTCCACACTGTCAGCATGAGCCAGATGCAGGGCTCGAACCCACGAAGCTGGGGAGATGGTACCCGAGCTGAAATCCAGGGTGAGGCACCTCTTCTTCAAAGGCAATGGAGGTTGGGTGCCTGGGTTGCTGTCGGTTAAGTGTCTGTTGATTTCGGCTCAGGTCACAATCTCATGGTTTTGTGGGTTCGATCCCCGCAGTGGGCATTGGGCTGTTGCTGACAGTGTGGAGCCTGCTTGGAATTCTCTCTCTCCCGCTCTCTGCCCCTCCCTTTCTTGCTCTCTCTCAAAAACAAACTTAAAAAAAAAAAAAAAGCAATGGCAGTTCGAATCTGGGGGGAAAAAGAAGTGTAAACGGTTCCTTTTCTCAAAGGGCTGTTCACTCTTCTTACCTGTCGTGGAACACCAAGAACGACATTCAGAGGGATAAAGAAGCCAGGAGACCCCCAAGGCCTCCCAGCCCAGCAGCTGCCACGCTGGCCCGGCCGAGCGCCAACGCTTAACTTTCTCCCTCTCCCTTCGACGTGCGGGGACCGGGACCTGCGTCCCACCGCTTGCATTCCACGCTGGTGGGCTTTGGGGGAAGCAGCGGCCGGTCCCCAGCGCTCTCTCACTGCAGGGCTGCTCCTCCCTGAGATCCCCGGGAAGTGGGCCAGGCGGCGCCCTGGAATCTTGTGCTTGAAGAAAATCGGGGAACTGCGCGCCCTTTCCAAGCACTGGCGGAGACTTTTCTCTGCTTCGTCGTCCACGTGCTGCTTCCCCTCAAACAAGCGGCCAGAAGGATAGACAAGTCTGTCCACAGCGAATCTCTGCTGGCCCAGGGGCAAAGCCACCGTGTCCCGGGCTGGGTCGGCCATCCTCACGTCTGTGTTCTGGGCCCTCGTGGGGTCTGATGGGATCTCCGGTCCGGGCTGTTGGCCCCACGCACGGCTTAGAGGGAGGGCAGACCGCCAGAGCTAGCCGGGAGCCCACCTCTGGGGCGGCCCGGCGCCATGAGCGAGGATTCCAGTCCCGGGACAGGGGGCTGGCGGGGTGGATGGGAACCATGTGCCGGCGTGACAGGGCTGGGGAACAGGAGTCTCACAGGGGACCCCGGTTTCCACACTTGAGAGGAACATGGACAGGAAACCGGGGGCCGAGGAGCCATTGGCTCAGTTGCTCAGTGTGCTTCCCTCAGTACCTGGGGGCAGCCTTGTCAGAGGCCGGGCCTTGCCACGCTGATCCGTGGGCGGAGGCACACCCCAAACTTTGCGGGGAGCCCCGCCCCAGCGTGTTGCTGGCAAGAGCCTGAGACGACGTCCGAGGCGAGTGGGCTCCAGGAGGGCCGAACATCCCTCTCCAGGCGGGGAGGGGGAGCCCGGCAGGCCCCGCTGGGGTCCTGAGCTCCCCCGCGCTGCCCCTCCGCCAGGCCCCAGAGATCTCTGCTGCTGCTGGTCGGGGTCGGAGCTGCGTTTCGAGCAGGCCACGGCCATCTCCCCCGGATCACTGCCACAGCCTCCCCACTGGCCTTCCTGCCTCTCGTCTCGCTCACCGTCCACCCACAGGCAGAGAGAGCGGATCTGATCAAGCCACTGTTCTGCATAGGTCCCTTCGGTGACTTTCCCAGGCTCGCGGGATGAAGTCCACATTCCCTGGTGGGAATAACCCCTGATGGCCAGGCCTCTCTGCGGCTTCGACTCTGACCCTCTCCCCTCGCAGGCTGAGTCCACGTCACTCTCGGGGTTTCCCACCTCTGGGCCAAGCACAGGGCTGGTGCACAGTGGGTCCCGGAAGTCCGGTTATATCTGTCTGCTCTTCCCTCCACCTTACCTACCCCTCCTTCTGCCTAACTCCTATTCTAGTGTCTGCTTGAACACCACTTCCTCTGGGAAGCCTTCTGGGATCATCCCACTCAGGCCCATTAGGGCATGTGCCTTCAAAGCAGGTATCACACGTCATCATCGGTTCCTTAACTGTCTTCCCAACTGGAGTGAAAGTTCCACAAGGGTAAAGTCTGTCACACGGACACCTAGCACAGTGCCTGGCGAATGCACAGATGGAGGGCCTCCGGGACGCAGATGTCATCCGGCTCCTGGTCTCACGTCCACCGGCCGCAGCCCTGCCCCGGCCTGACTGCCCACCCCTGCCCGGGGACCAGGAAGGAATACCCACTAGCCCTGCACAGGTTCAGCCCCCAAGGTCTGAGCTTGTGCAGGGGACCAAATGGCCAGTCCAGTCACCTGTGCAACCTCGACCACAGACCACGAAGGGTCTGCAGGGCCGCCCTTTGGATTGGCGCTCACTTTCGGGACGGTTGGTCGGCAAATGGGGCCACCTCTGCCTCCCTAAGGATGTGTTCTTCTGTCCGCTGGCCCCCCTTCCTGCCACCTCCACCTAAATCTGGGCCTGAATCAGCTCTTCTCCTGGGGTCCCCTGCCAAGCAGTCTTGCCCCTGCTCTAGTCCATTCCCTGCGGTCACAGCTGCAGGGGTCTAAACTACAAACCGCAGGGACTGCCACCCCCCTTTGCCCCCACCATGGCTCCCTCAACGGCTCCCAACTGCCCTGGACAACTGGACGAGGCCCTTCGTGCTCCAGCTCCTCCTCACCTCTCAGCCTGGCTCCCTGCCTCTGAGGCATCTGCTTCACCAGCTGTCCTTCCGTCTGCAGGGCCGCCTCCGCACCCTGCTGTGTGTCCTGGGTTCGTGTGTCAGTTTTCCCGGCAGCCAGGGCCATGCTTGTGTGGCTCAGGTTGGGTCCCCAGGGTCTGGGCCAGCACATGGAAGAGCGAGCCCTCAGTATTTACTTGGAGGACACCCAGCAATTATCTAGAAGACCAGGCTTCAATTCTGAGGGTCCTTGTGTGAACATACAAATGTGGGGTCCCTATCATGAACTGACATGCAAACAATTTTTTGGTCGTTCAAATGTAATTTATTGATGTGCATAAAGACTCCATTCAGATACAAGTAGAGAGGGTGAAAACAGAACGCTGATGACTTTTTTTTGGTTCTCTCAAAAGAATATTTGGTTCGAATGTTGCCCCACATGTGTCATTTGTGATGACGTTCTCGTGTGTGTGGTGTAGACCCTAAGGTGACCCTCGACGATCCCCACCTCCTGGTGTTCGTGCCCTTGTATAGTCTCTCCCCTTGATGGCGGACAGACCCACAACCGTCTACTGACCAGTTGAACACGGCAGAGGTGACGGGATGTCAGTCGGTGGTTACATCACATCACATAAGACCGTCTTGCCAGCAGATGCATCCTGGAGACTGTCTTTGCTGACCTGATGCACTAGCGGCCACACTGGGGAAGCCGACGAGTCGAGGGGCTGTGGGCAGCCTCTAAGAGCTGAGGGGGACCTCCAGGTGTGGGCCAGCAAGAAGCCAGGGCTCTCAGACCTTGTGGTCCTACAACCACAAGGGAGCTTAGGTGTGGATCCCTCCCCAGTCGAACCTCCAGATGAGACCCTGACCCTGGCCAGCACCTTGACAGCAGCCTGTGAGACCCTATGTGGAGGCCCCGCTGAGCTGTGCCTGGACTCCTGACCCACAGAAGCTGGGAGGTGATACGTGTGTGTCGTTTTAGGTTGCCAAGTCTGTGGGCGTCTGTCACGTAGCAATGGAGAACTGACACACTGTGTATGGCTCGTCAACACGTGGGAGACGCAAAGGGGGAGTTGGCAGGGAATATGGAAAGGAAAGTTCGCCCATGGAGCCGCAAGGGGTCTGTACAGCTGTGTCCCTGAGTGAGCAGAGGGGGACAGCTTCTTTTAGGAAGTGCATCAAGTAGGGGCCATTTGGTTGTCAGTAACAGAAACGAAGCCAAGAAAGCTGATGCAAAAAACACAAAAGGAATTTATTGTGTGGCTCTGAGGGCAGGAAGTGCAGAATGGCCTCAGGACACAGATGGGCTGTGGGTGGCAAGGGGACTACAGAGACACCCCCAGAAATGGCTTCCAGAGAGAGGTGCCCCGACACCACCCCACTTTTTGCCTGGCTCCCCTTAGCTGGCAGCTGAGGTAGCTCAGGCCACTTTCTGCCTCTGGCTTTGCTGTGCCGGATCTTTCCCCGTCCCTAGCTCTGCCACCATGATATCAGTGGGGGCCACTGGTTTAGAAACATCCATCAGTGAGCTGCTGCTACCCAATGGGATGTTAAGACTCTAGACTGTGAGTCACTGATGTCATCTGGGGCCCTGGAGCCAAGAGACGGCAGAACAGTCTGTGAGGGTGGAGTCTCTGGAGTTCGGTTGCAGACCACCAGGGCCACGGCGCTGGTGGGGAAACGGTGGGAACAGATGTCAGGTAGAGAAGCCAGAGAAGGATCGCCTTTAGACCTTCAACTATGAGCATGTGTGAGACTCACTGGGAGCTACAGTCCCAAGAGAGGGACAAGGGTCCATCCGTGGAGCCCCCAGGGATTTCCTTGGTCCAGCTGCATCTAAACTCCTGGGGATTCACAGGGTAGGACCAAGCAGAGTCAGGCCGCCAGGGGCCTGCGCTGACCCCCGGGGTCTCCAAATGCTGGATTAAGAACAGGACAGATGGGTCCTGAATGCACCGTGTGTCAGTCAGGAATAGGGCCATGACCCTGGGGTCGCTGTGGGCAGGGGAGCAGGAAGAGAAGGCCTGAGCACACAGGGCTAGAACATTCTATGAGAAAGCATTCCATAGAGAAGGGAAGGAAACCATCTGAAGGGGCAGATGACCGGCACCATCTTCCTGGACACCAGCACCTTCCTGGATGAGCAGGATGGCCACCGTGAGTTTAAATCACAAGACCTCTCCTGCTCTCTGGCGGTGTTAGTGCCAGGAGAAGGGGACGGCAAGGTGGCGACTCTCCCAGCAGGGGCAATCACGTCTCTGTGGGACCTTGGACATGCTTCCACCACGATGCGGTTACAGCTCCGAATGCAAGCCAAGCCGCCCACACCCCACTCTGGTCCTCCCCCATTCAGGAAGACGCGCAGTAGCCTTGGTCTGGTATTCACCTTTGACACGCGTAACCATCATTTTTCTTTAGATTGGAGCTGTTGGGGTTGGGAGATCATTACCAACAAAGGAGAGTGAAAACCAAAACATTCTTAAAATAAAGAGGGTCTGTGTTGTATTTTGGAGCCAGCAATAATAAAACGCATGTGCCGCTCTGGAGAGAACTGTCCACCATGGACCTTCCTGGTCCCCAGGCACCAACGCCATCTCCTCGCAAGCATGGTGTCCCAGCTTCCCCCCGAGTGCCAGCTCAGGCTCCGCGACATCTCCGAGGTGCTGCACAGATGCCGGATTATGGACAGTGGGCTCCCTGGGGAAGGGGCTCGATGCTGATGGGCAACCGACACCGAGCCTCTTGCTTTCTGCAAGGAACTTGGTCTACAGCAAAGGGGGGATGGGGGAGAGCGAGCCTTAAGTGAATATAAATTTAAGATACATGGGTTTATAGGTGCCTATTTTTTAAAAAATACTTTATTTTGTTTGTCCAGTGCTTAGTTTTGATGTGTCAGTGTTTTTTTTTTTTTCAATGTTTATTTTTGAGAGAAAGAGAATGCGACCAAGGGAGGGGCAGAGAGGGGGGGAACAGAGGATCTGAAGCAGCCTCTGTGCTGACAGCAGCGAGCCCGACGCTCACGAGTCGTGAGTCAGACACTTAGCCGACTGAGCCCCCAGGCGCTTCAATAGGTACCTATTTTCAATGTAGTTAATAATTAGTAAGTGTAGGAAGCACTTTGGGGGCACAGGGAATTTTGAGTTGGGAGGAAAAAGCGATTGCCCTTTGCAAGTAAGTTACGGCTGTTAAACTTCACAGCCTCACTTCTGTTTCGTGCCACCAGTACTGCGTGTGCTGCTGAAGCGGAACACAGGGCCGGTGTCCTCCGGGCAAGGCACAGGTCGCTGATGTGCCTGGCAACCAACTCCACCAACGGAATGGTTCAAGGCAGCCGACGCTGGCAGCGTGTGTCCCTGCCTAGTCCCCCGAGGAGCCCGCCACGTCTGGGCCACCGGGAGCGGCTGTCATCAGAACGGGCATCCAGACCGTGGGCCCCACTCTGCTCTATTTCCCCACCTGCTCCTCCCGAGTCTTTCAACCCTGGGAGGGCAGTGCCTTCCCGCCACCGGAAAAGAGCGGCTTCGGGACTCCCGCACTGGGTCTGCGGGGCCGACTGTTCTGTCTCTGGCTGGACAGGGAAGGGAGTCAGGACCGGTAAGTGCACAGGAAGAGCCCGACCACGGAACACTCACTCGGGGACAGCCAGTCCGGGAGGTCTCTGGGGCACCTGGGGGCTGGCGTCACTGCCGCGACTTTGCTCTCCATTCCTTCAGGCTTCTACGGTCACAGACCCCCTGACGTCTCATCCGAATTCTATTTGGGTGAGAGAGAGCACGCACACACACACATACACACAGTCCACGGTCTTGCTTCTAAGAATGATAAAGTTTTCATATAAACCACAGAATATATTTAATTCAAATTAAACATGAAACTAGAATATTGTTCGGTCCTTATCAAGTAGCAATTACATTGTTTAAAAAAAAAAAAAAAGAACAGTACGTTTCTTTCTACATTCTGCAATCCGGCAAGGCACAGGTCACATCCAGTTTGCTGAGGTGACGGATCCAGCAGTCACCATCGATGCGCGTGGTTTTCGGGGGCTCGGGGAGGCACAGACCATAC
Source organism: Felis catus (assembly GCF_018350175.1). Classification (NCBI taxonomy): domain Eukaryota; kingdom Metazoa; phylum Chordata; class Mammalia; order Carnivora; family Felidae; genus Felis; species Felis catus. Next base: position 21,544,027 of record NC_058383.1, on the reverse strand, counting down.
TTCATACAAAATGATTCTGCGGCGATTCTGAAGGAGAGGGACCTCCCTCCTAAGGTGTCAGAATCAAAGTCCAAGGAGCAGGAAGTGGGTGATCTGCATAATGAACGCATTTTATTAAATAGTTAACGCGGTATTCTTCATTCCGAACGGCCTGCACTAACCGCGCAGCGACAAAGCTTCCTCCCCACATCTCGGCGAGCATACTCCTTCCATTCTAGCTACTTCGTTTTCTTTTGTCTTTTTCCGTTTTTCCTTCTTTTAGAAATGTTTCTGGGCATGATTTCCTTCCCAGGAAAGAAAGCCAGCGTCCTCAAGACACAGGTCATTCGGCTTCAAGTGTCAGCCCCCACCCTGTCCTCGGGCTGCGGGAGGCGAGGCCCTGCACGTCAGGCCTTCGTTTCCCTTCACTGGAAGCTCTTCGCTGTTGGGTCTGCAAGGGTAACTGCGCACCTGCCCCTGCTCCACGCGCCAGGGTGGAGGGGGCCGGGCTGGGGGAGGCTTTCTTCACAGGGCGGTGCTTTCCGTGTCGTTGTCTATGTCCAACAGAATGCGCCCGGGCACGTCTCTGCTTGCGGAGTCTGAATGCGTGTCAGGAAAGGTGCTGCGAAGCGGTTCTGAAACTCTAGAACTGGTGTCTGGACAAAAACAGGAGACACGGGATGAGCGCGTGGTAATGCCGAAGCCGCCCGGGGGCGCTCCGAGAGGAAGGGGAGCCGGAAAGTCCGAGTCAGCCCATGCACACACGCCTTCTCGTGCTAGAGCCGCCATGAGCCCTTGGGAGCGGCGGTCAAGCCTCCAAGACCCCAGGGCAGCTCTCGGATGCAGCCTTGCAGCGCGTGCTCGCTCTGACCGAGGAGAGGAAACCTCATTCTCGCCAAGCCCTCTGACGCACTAACGGAACTCCCCTCACAACATCTGGGCCACGGGGACAGGTGTGCTTCACTGGAGACAGCCCCCTCCTCCGGGGCTGAGGGGTTATTCCTCTTAGCAATGCTACGCCAGCCTCCCACCAGTGACATTCGGGGCTGGATCGTTCTGGCTTGCGGGGCTGCCTGCAGGGTGCACGGCAGCAGCCCTGCCCTTGATGCCCTAGATGCCGTGGCAAACGGCCCCCTCTCCCCCAGGGTGACAAAGATGTCTCCAGATACTTCCAAATGTCCCCTGGCAACAACCGCTGGTTGACAATCACAGGGGGATCGCCAACATCCCACAAGTACTTTCTCTTGTCTTCCTAACTTATACTCCAGTTCCTTTTTCTTGTCTTATTATGTTGGCTAGAATTCCGTTAGCAAGAGGGCAACGCACAATCCTCGAGCCGTCGGTCCCTCACTCCTACACTCACAAAAGACATCGTCACCTACCACAGCCCTCCTCCTAGTGAGGCCGGGGAGTCTCAGATGCACTCACTCAGGAACAAGTGCTCACTGAGCACCCACCTGTGAGGGCACAACAGTGGACAAGCCAGCCCCTCGTCAAGACAGAATCCTTTGTCTCTCTAGTAGGTGTGTGTTCTAGAAAATTGTGAGAGCCAGCTGAGAGGTGTCAGGGCTGGTGCAGGAGAGAAGGGAGATGTTCGGATCTGCTGTGGTTTCACGCTGCCGGGCTGGGGTGGGTGTGCTGGGGAGTTTTCCCGTTATGCTTAAGAGACGCTTTTCCTGTACTTGTTGTCTTGTTCAGTGCCTCCCTGATGCCTAGAACAGTGACTGGATGATGGCTGACGCTCCATCAGTTTTACGGCTGGCCAGCTGCAGGGATGGATGGTGAAGAGTCATCCAGCCCGGCCATCTTCCCAATCCTCCCCTCCTACTGCCTCAGGCAGAGCAGTTGTGTCTCACAGACAAGACTCGTACCAGAAATGCATTGCAAATTCAATCCCCTTACCATCGTCCTAACCCGACAAGACAGATGGCGCAACCAGTCAGCGTCTCTTTTTAGCTCAAAGAGTCTACCAGAGACTGCCGAACCGCCACGCCCGGTGGGGGGTGCGTGATGCACGGGCACCGTACGCACTGGGTAGGTTCCTACTTGTTAACAGGTGGGTGCATGTGCAAACCAACACCGAGGGGCCGCAGATCCTTCTCAGAGGACAAACTTACTACCTTTCTTTTTCTTTTTTTACATCACATATAAAGAATTCCTGGATTTGTACTTCCCAGAATTCCTCTATTTTTGATGAGCACGCACGACCTCCACACCCAGGGAAAAAACGTGTGGGGGAGCCTAAGGGAAGTTCCCTCTGCCTCCTGCCTGCTGCGCCTGGTTTGCCTGAGGTTGGCAGGTACCAACCCTGCCAACCCCCCTTCCCAGCCCCCCTTCCCTCTCTTACGTGAACCATTTTTTAAAAAGAAGACAGCAGATCCGTTCACGTGCAACAGGTAACGTTTACATGCAACAAAGAGGCACGGGGGCAGAGCCAGCTTCCAGAAGGAGACTCCTCTTTGTCACAACGGCTGCCATCATGGGGAGGGTGCCGTTTCCCAGATACGGTGCTAAGCGTTGCACACACGTCATCACGGCACTCGCCGACACCTCCACACGAAATAACTCCACGGCAGCAGCAATGCCACTGTGGAGGTAAGAAAGGGGGACTCGGAGAGACTCAACCCCTCAGAGGATCGGAGCCACACCGGTTGGACTGTGGGGTCTAACTGACACAGCGCTTCCCTCCTCCCGACAGGAGTCTGTGTGTCCTCGGGTGAGGGTCCTGACAGAGAAGATGGTATCTGAGGAGATAATGCGTGAGTCTTAAACGCTCTGGTTCACTGTAGTAAAAATGAGGAAAGGTTATTTTAGAAAGATTCCCGCAGGAACTCTTTTCTGTTTTTCAAAAAAAAAATGCCTCTGAAACTTTCTGGCTGCGAATTTACATAAGGCATCATTTTTCATTAGATACGTTCTAAGAAGGGCTGGTCTTTGAGCATACAGCTCGGAGCTAAGTTCACAGGACTGATGTCTTATTAAAAAGCAAAAGACAAAAAGATGCCCAGGACGCTCCTTCCACTCAGGCAGAACATCACCCCTGATGTGGGGTTTGGACAAATCTAAGTGAGTTCCTTCCTGTTTTGAGTATCTGTATCAAGGATGTGGGCTCCCCGGGGGCCAGAACGGACACCCTGTGATTGAGGACACGGTCCTAAAGGTTTATCACGTCAACAATTGTGAACACGTGCTTTAGGTTGTCAGTTGACCCTCCAGACAGTCCAAGGGTATTCTCCCGGCCACTCCAAACACAGCCTTGGAATTACACTTTGCAGACACAACTGTGGGGTGACCTACCCCACCTCCTGACCCATCTGTCTGAGAGAATGACTCCCTTCTGCCCCGCAGCGGCTCACTAGGGCTGTCGGAGACTTTCCAGTCTGTCAGAGACTCTGCGTCAACTTTTTATTATTTTTACAAAGGAGAGATTCTGCTCAGGTCTCACTAGGATATTCACCTTGACATGATTCTGGTATCTATTTGTTAAAAATAACCTGCAAAGGGAAGCAGGAGCCACTTAAAAATGTCCAACTATGAGCAAAAATAAACCCGCTTCATATCATGCAGTCATTGAGAAGATGGGTTGTAAAAACATCGTAACATGGGAAGGGGCATATGATGTAAGGTAAAATGAAAAATGCAGGATCAAAAGCCATGATCACACACACCCTGGACTTTTAGGAAAGAAAAAATAGAGAAAAACCCAGAATATGAGTAGTGAACTTCTTCAATTGTAGCAGCGTGGCTTATCATTTCTAGTTTCCAAATTTTCTTTAATACCTATGGTTAATTTTTTAAAATGTGTTACTTTCAGGATGTAAAAAGAGGTTAGTTAAAAAAAAAAACAAAACAAAAAACAACACTGTGAGAACCAGCAAAGTGCTGAGTTTCGAGTGGCGGCCCCGAGAGCAACAGGACGTACCATCGCACAGCGGACGGCAGCCCTGGGGATATGTATTCTCAGGCTCACGAAATATCATGAAATAGTAAGAAATATCTTCTACTCCTGAGCACTGTCTTTTTAACCCACAAAAGAACTGCTATTGGGAAAATCAAATGGTGCATTAGAATCTAAATATGGGTGCCCTCCTGTGGCTGGGTTTTTTTATTTTTATTTTTATTTACTTATTTTTTTGAGAGAGCACAAGTCGGGGAGGGCAGAGAGAGACGGGGACAGAGGATCTGAAGCGGCCTCTGCGCTGACCGCAGCAAGCCTGATGTGGGGCTCGAACTCAACAAACTGCAAGCTCACGACCTGAGCCTAAGTTGGACGCTTCACCTACGGAGCCACCCAGGTGCCCCTGGGCATATGCATTCTTAAAGCGCTGACCTATGAGTGTAGGACATAACTCTGATTATCTGTTTTTTCCAAGATAAACATGATCACAGATCGCTAGCATTCACTTAGGACCCAGTGTATGCTGAGAACTGTAAGACGTCTTATTTTATCTGATTCAATCCCTTCAACAAAAATTCTCACAAGTGTCACCCTCTAACTGATCAGCCAGGCTGTGCCTTTGCCTGACGTTACACAGAGAGCTGAACTTCGAATTCGGGCCCAAGTCCACAAAGTTTTTCTACTACACCTCAAGCCTGCCTGGTACAGAAAAGGACAGAAATTAGAGAAGGCACAAGGCCAGCCCTGTGACCACCTGTCACACACGTCTGTGAACACACTTAGTACTCAGAGTGATCGAGAGCAAGCATGAACGAAGCCAGCATCGTTTAGTACATGCACTGTTAGTAGGGATGCAAGCAGGCAGGGTTAGGGTGCCCGGTTAGTAACAGGCGTTAGCGCACGAGTAACGATCATCAAGGAGCACAAAAGCTTTGGCCAATCAGGTGCCTTTTCCTTACCATTAAATATTCCAATTTGAGTTCTGACTGAATATGGCAGGTCATACATCTAAATTATTTAATAAAATGTTTCAATTAGAACACTCTTGGCTAAAATCTGTTCCTTTAAAAACAGCAAGATGCAAACTCTTTTACTTTCAAAGCTGAAAGGCTTGCGCGCTTTCTACAGTAACAATAAAGAGGAGCTTCGGAGGACATCAGAATCCCTCCGTTCTCCTGTGCTGCTAGACGATGGCGGTCAAATCTGCTTGGCGGCATCGATCTCCCCCAAGGGTTTATCCTAATCCCCAGGCTGTAATTCAACTTTTTAGGATTAAATGCTCTAAGCAAATAACCTGTTTTTAGGAAACTGTCTACGGTTGGTTTTCCACATGAAAACATAATGTCATAATAAAGGATGGCCTTCCAAGGAAGTTACATTGTTTTTCTTCTTGAAATACCCAAGAATGGTTCATAATAGCAGCTTGCTCAATACTAGTGGATGCATGAATCCTAAACGGGGCTTTCTGTGTGCTCCCAATGGTAGTCCAGGCGATTTTAGGCAATTAAAAGTTACTTCCGCAATACAAAAATAATTGTAGTGGCCTGGGATTTCTTGAGTTTAGGAGAATTCATAACATAGATTTTTAAATACTTAGGTAATATCTTAAGGCAAAGTACTTTCATATAAAATTTCCCTGATCTGATAAAGTACAAAGCATTACAGTGTTGTACCGGATCAATAAGATAGTTTTCTGGAATAAACACATGTGAGGTGGGAATGGTTTTAAAGAACAGACGTGATTCCAGTTGGTAGTTTTCCTATCTACGTAAAAGGAAAGATCTGCGGGTGAAATGCTGGTGTCATGAAGGGTTAAAAGGCTCAGCCTTAATTAGGGTTTCGTCGTGTCACTCTGGTGCACGACTTCCATACCCAGTGGGGCAACCCCAGACTGCTGGGTTATAAGGAGTCAGGATGTGGAATCATACTCGTGCCTTCCTCCACGCCTTTAAGGCCTCACTCATTTCCTTTTCTGGCTTCTACAGAAAGTCTTACTCAGACCGAGGCTGCGAACGCTGGCGAAGTAGCCCAACAAGGGTTTAAGGCTCAGATCAGCCGATTAGAGCAATGGTACGCATGACGAGAGCCCTAAGGTGTCCAAATGTGGACCCGGCTCAGATGAGGCTAACGGTGCCTTTTGAAAAGCTCGTATGGTTTAAGAAAGCAAAATGTAAGCGTGCTAGAACGCAAAGGAATTTAGTGTGGGATCTTTGGAAGAAGATCGGTTTGTTTGTTTGGTTTGGTCCTGAGAATTTCAAACATCAAATTAAGAAGCTCCATGCAGTTAACTCGCACTTAAGATATACAATTACAAATTAAAGCTCAAGACACAAGGAACACAATTTTCTGTGCCGACTGCACCCGAGTCCTCTTTGGTTGGACGTGATGAGCCGATCAACGACAGGGAAGTCACTGAGAAGAGCAGGACACTTACAAAAGGCTTACCAACAAGAAAGAAGGCACTCCTAGCATCTTAGGTGAGCGGCTTGAAATCGGGTTCTCAATCTACTGACAGCTACCTCGAATTTGGAGCACTGCAGCTCAAAATGCTTTTGGTAAGAACAAAAGTAAGGTCCACATGCTACAGAATGGACGGCAGGGGGTCCGGTAGCTGCTCCTGAGCACGTGGTCAAAAGCACATTTGCAAAACACGGCTAAGCAGGAGCGTATGGAGCTTGGTGCGAGCTGCTGGGGGGGGTTACAGACCTTAGTCCTGGGAACCTTCCCCACCTGTGAGGGCACTAGGAAGGGCATCTATTGGGAAACAAACAAACAAACACACCAATGTGGCTTTGTTTTTTAAAAATAAAAGCTGGAGTGTCATCATACGTTATTAACCATTTATAATACGTGCAAGTTATGCAGTATGTTCCTGGGGGAGAAAAAAGGTTATCAGAAGGCTAGTGGGTAAACCCTCATCATCTGGAGTACCCCCAGTCTGGGGTACACCATTGGCTCATTTTCAGCAGACAAGTCATGCAGTAGAGCTGCACAGCCCAGAGGTATATTCCACCTCGTCTCTAAAACTAGCCCCACGTAGAAAATGGAAAATTAAACTGTTGTGATTCAAAGCTCTAACTGCCATTTAAAAAAAACACATTTAAAAAAACCCCATCTACCTCACCCTTAAATCAAATAGTGTATTAGAACACTTAGGGTGGAATTTTGAAAAGAAATCACAATTAAATAAATGCTCGACTGTTTTCGACTGGGTTTTTTAATAAAAACACCCCGTCAGGTGGCTTGCTGAAATCTGTACCATCATCACCACCGGAAACAGGTTTCCATGGGGATTATGGGAAAATGTCAATCCTTCCCTCCCCCGCCCCTGGAGGCCGCACTCTGATGTGATCGCCCCCCCCCCCCCCAAGATCTCCCTTCCTGGGGCATCCGAAGTGGCACAGACCCTGTTTTTTTAAAGTTATACCTGAAATGCTTCACTATGAACATTTTTACCTTTAGAAGGAAAATAAGTATCCTAATGAGGAAGAAATGAATTTCATGCTTGTGTGGTCCAGTACCTTCCACATGGATTAGGTCATTACACTTAGAAAAATGTCAATGTAGGAGGTCTTAGACACATGATAAAACTAGAAGTCAGTGGCCAGCTAACTTCAAGGGCCAGGCACTAAATATTTTTAGGTTCTGCGAGCCCAATAATCTCTGACTATACAACTCTGTTATGTTAGCACAAAAGCGGCCGGAGACGATATGTAGACAAATTAGAGCCGCTGTGTCCCAGTAAAACTTCATTTACAAAAACGGGCTGGCTATGGACCAGATGTGGCCGCGTAAGGCTGGCTGCCCCCTGCTGTAAACCCAGGCCTGAATGGAAGGGGACAGAGACAACGGAGCGTGGGCGGGGAGCAGTTTCTCACTTACCCGTTACTATTTTGGAGGCAGTGGGAGCTGCGTTGCTGAGGGTGCCGTCCCCTGCGGAGTGGGCGCCAGGGGGATGTGGGGGCGGAGGCATGCTGGGCCGGTTCCTGGGCTTTGGTACTGGTCTCGGTCTCGGTAAGGTTCCGGCGTGTGGCTGCGCAGTCTCAGGGTTAGTCCCCGCCGCGGTCTGAGAAGCGGGCGGGCCGGGGTTCTGTTTTCCTAAAGGCGGAGTACTGGGGGGCGTCGGAGTCTGGGGAGGGGTGTGAGGTGGCTGCTCCAGTCCCTGCTCGCCGGCCGGTGCCGTGGGGGCGGGCGGGCCCTGGCCGCCGCCGGGTTTGGTGTGCCCCGGGGGCGGCGCGGCCTGCGTGGGGGGCTGCGGCGGCGGGTGGCTGGGGGCTTGTATGGGAGGCAGGCTGCTGGAGTACCTCCGGGGCGCCGAGGGCTGCGGGGCGGCGCACGGCTGGCCCGGGGCCTGGCCCGCCTGCTGAGTGGGAGGAGAAGGGCTTCGGGCGGCTGGCTTTGGCGACAGACTGGGCGGATGCTGAGACGGTCCCGGAGAACTCTGGCCCCCGGGGTGGCCGGGAGGCGGGTTTCCTGGTTTCGGGGGTGCAGGAGCAGGTTTTTTAACAGCTGCAAAGGAGGAGAACGCCTTTCAGTGAGAAGGGCACGGCGGCGAGAGCCAACGCCATCTTCCGCGGGCGAACCCGCGTGGGTACCGTGCGCCCCCGCGGAAGGACGCCGTCAGGGGGACACTTCGCCTTGGCGGTCGTCCTCCCCCAAAGCCCTCGGCCCCGTCCAACCAAGAGAAAACCAGCTGCCCGCACAGATGGAGGACGTCCTTCAAAATGCCTGACCCGCACTCCCCCACGCGGTCAAGGCCAGGGAAACGCACGGGAGGTCAGAAACCGTCACGGCCCAGGGGAGACTCGGGAGACGAGATGACGCAGTGTGACGCGGTCTCCTGGGTGCCGTGGCCCCGCGGCGGGGAGTGAACGCCGGGGAGCGGCTAGTTGTTCAGCAGTGACGCCGCAGGTGCTGCTTGCCCGGCTGTGAGAGGGCACCCCGGGGACCTAAGAGGTCAGCAGCAGGGGAAAGCGGGTGCGGGGGTACAAGGGAGCAACCAGTACTGTCTGCAGCTTCCCTGCAGATCCAAAACTGTTCCCAAACAATAAGTTTCTATTAAAAAAAAAAAAAAAAAAAAGAAAAGAAAAGCACCTCATACACACACAGAGACCCTTAAAGACCTGTTGTTTTATTTTGCATTTTTAAAGAGTTTTTAGTAATCTCTACACCCGATGTGGGGCTTGAACTCAAGACCAAGAGTCGCATGCTCCTCTGAGCCAGCCAGGCCCCCCATGACCTGTTGTTTTAAAAGTTCAGTAAGAATAGGGGCCCCTGGTGGCAGAGTCAGTTGAGCTTCTGACTTCCGCTCAGGTCATGATCTCATAGTTCATGGGTTCGAGCCCTGTGTCAGGCTCTGTGCTGACCGTGTGGAGCCTGCTTGGGATTCTGAGTCTCCCTCTCTCTCCCCTCCCCACCACTGTCTCTCTCTCAAAAATAAGTAAGTGTTAAAAAAAAAAGTTTAAAGTCCAGTAAGAAAAGAACTCAGTCAAGGGGCCGCCCCCCTACACAGAGTCACTGCTCTTAGCTCACCGAGCTGCCCTCATGTCAGTCCCCTTCCCTGGTGGCCTGATGGCCCAGTAAGAAAAGGGGAGAAGCGAGAACAGCTAAGGGGGCAACAGCCAAGCATGACTGATCTGCCTACACAACATACCATGGCCCCTTGCCCTAAGCCAGTTTCTTCAAGATGGCTTGATTTTTTTTTTAATGACAGAAATTCTACCAGTTCCAGAATCACTTGAATGAACAGATATATTCTGGATATAAATATAAATAAATCTGGAGGAACTGCCTTAGGTATATCTACGGAGAGTTGAAGCACTTCACTACCTTCCCGGTATCAGCTGAGATCAGCGTCACTAAGGAGCCATGGGAGTAAAATTTGCTACCAACAGTGGGTCTGGAGACCGGGCTTTGGGCTGGGAAAGGTGGGTGGAGAGGCTTTAGTATTTTTCTTTTTTTTTTTAAGTTTATTTATTTTGAGAGAGAGAGTGCGTGCACAAGTGCAAGTGGGGGAGGGGCAGAGAGACAGAGACAGAGACAGAGAGAGAGAATCCCAAGCAGGCTCTGAACCATCAGCACAGAGCCCGACTTGGGGCTTGAACCCATGAACTGTGAGATCATGCCTTGAGCTGAAATCAAGAGTCAGATACTTAACCAACTGAGCCATCCATGCTCCTCAGTATTTTTCAAATTGTACCGAGATTCTACTCATCTTCCCAAAAAGGGATAGGGAAATTAAGGAAATGTTTCATTCGCACCAGCACCAAGCCCGGCCCCTTACATAAACTGTCTCGGTTGAGTCTCATAAGCTCACATTGCAAGATGGACGTTGTTATACCCATTTCACGGTGGAGAAAACTGAGGCTCAGAGAGGTCAAGTATTTGCAAAAGCTCACACAGCTGGCAGAACCGCCTCACAACCATGTTCTGTGGACTCCTTGGACTCTCTTCATCCCTTTCCTTCTCCCTGCACAGCCTGGCTGTCTGCTCACAGGGCCCAGATTTAAGGAATGAAAAGGGTATAAAGTCTCCTTTGCTCTGCTGGCCTAGAACTTTTGACCCCAGACCTTGGAAGACCTTTTCCCAAAGAAACAACTAACCAGCGGACAAAGGAAGGAAACTTTGGAATATTAGCTGTACTCTGGCTACCATAAACAACTTAAAAAAAAAGTTCTGGGGCGCCTGGGTGGCTCAGTTTGTTAAGTGCCCGACTTCAGCTCAGGTCATGAGCTGTGAGGCTTGTGAGTTCGAGCCACGCATCGGGCTCTCTCCTGTCAGCACAGATCCTGTTTGGATCCTGTTTCCCTCTCTCTCTGCCCCTCCCTCACTAGCTCTCTCTCAAAAATAAACATTTAAAAAAGAAAAAGTTCTAGTTTTTTGTTCTGAGCAATATTAATTATGAATTCACATCAAGTAAAAGACTGTTCCTGTGGCGCCTGGGTGGCTCAGCCAGTTAAGTGTCAGACTCTTGATTTCGGCTCAGGTCATGATCTCACAGTTCATGGGTTCAAGCCCAGCATTGGACTCCACACTGACAGTGTGAAGCCTGCTTGGGATTCTCTCTCTTCCCTCTCTCTCTCTGCCCCAACCCCACTTGTTCTGTCTTTCTCACTCTCTCTCACAATAAATAAACTTTAAATAAATAAATAAATAAATAAATAAATAAATAAATAAATAAATAAATAAATAAATAAAAAAAGACCACTCCAGACAGGAAAGGGTGTAGAGGGAATCAGAAGAGGAAGCAGGAGAGCTGGGTGCCGGGGAGATGGGAGAAAGGTGGACTTTCCATAGGACAAACCTATGAAGGTTTGGGGAGGCTGAGGCAGGGGCAGAAGGTTCAGACTAATCCTGTGAGGAAGCCGGAGGTCTGTGGTTTACGGAAGCAGGAAAGACTCCTAATGTGGCATAAGGAGAGCCTCAACCCAAAAGCAGGATTACACCCAGAATCCAGGAAGAGAAGACCTAATTACGCTCCAGGATAAACTGGGGTACAGACGAAGATCCTCAGGGGAGAGGACCACCTTAAAAAGGACCACGTGGGTCTGTGACCAGGCAGCATATACCTGACTTTGCCTCCCTGCCTGTAATTTATTTTTATTTAAAAAAATTTTTTTTAATGCTTATTTAGTTTTTTTGGAGAGAGAGAGAGTGCGAGCCAGGGAGGGGCAGAAAAAGAGAGAGGGAGACGCAGATCTGAAACAGGCTCCAGCCTCTGAGCTGTCAGCAAGGAGCCTGATGCGGGGCTCAAACTCAGGAACCGTGAGATCGTGACCTGAGCCAAAGTCGGACACTTAATGGACTGAGCCATCCAGGGGTCCCTCCCTGCCTGTAATTTATAAAAATTCCACCTAACATTTATGTTACGCTTTATAAAGACGGTGCTTTCATGGGCATTCCCACAATATACCCCTTAAGAAGGCATTTTAATTTCTACTTTATATTTGTAGGAATTCAGTTAGGAAAGGTTAAACTAGCAGCCTTTGATCCAACCAGCTATGTGACTTGAGGCATAGCTACAGCTCAACTTTTCAGTCTGAGGCCTTTTATTATTCATCACAATTGCCCCTCCCATGACCAGCATTGACCAGGCCACCTGAGAGTAGCTGACTCCCCTGAAGCCGGCTGTCCCTGAGGCGTCTGCCACCCCCTGGGCGGGTGAGATCCCAGCTTTCTAAGAGGTACTAGGGGAAACTGGCAACAAGTTAAAAGACAAATTTAAAAATTTCAGATCAAGAAAAAAATGCCCGGAAAGAAAGTCAGTGTTATGACAGAGGAAGACTTGGTGACTGGTAGGGACGGGAGTGGTCATCAGTTCAGAGGGGGTAATTGCGGAGGGCCCATGGAGGAGGTGATTTCTGAGCTGTGACCTGAGTGGTAAAAAGGAACCACGTGTGGAACAGAACAGAGAGCCCAGAGATAAGTCCACGCACAGACAGTTGGTCTTTGACACCAAAAACACACAGAGGGGAAAGGACGGTCTCTTTAACAGACGGTGTGGGGAAAAGTGGACATCCACAGGCAAAAGAATAAAATTCATCATCAGGGAAACAGAAATCCAAACCATAATGAGGTACCTCATATCTATCAGAGTGGCTATTATTAAAAAAAACAACAAAAAAACACAAAAGAAGTGCTGGCAAAGATGTAGAGAAAATCGAACCCTTATACACTGTTGGTGGGAATACAAGTGGTACCGTCATTATGGAAAAGTGAGGAGACTCCTCAAAATATTAAAAATAAAATTACCATATGATCCAGCAAACCCACCTCTGGGTACTTAGCCAAAAGAACTGAAGTCAGGGTCTCAAAAAGATACTTGCACTCCTGTGTTCACTGCAGCACTATTCACAATAGTCAAGATATAGAAACAGCCTAAATGTCCATCGATGGGTGACTGGATCAAAAATGTGGGATATACATGCACTGGAATATTATTTAGCCTTAAAAAAGAAGGAAATCCTGCCACACACAACAACATGGATGAACCTGGAGGACATTACCCTGGGTGAAATAAGCCGGTCACAGAAAGACAGGACTGCACGAAGTATCTAGAAGAGTCAAGCCCACAGAATCGGAGAGTGGAATGGCAGCTGCCAAGGGCTGGAGAGAGAGCACTGCAGAAGGGGTAACGGAGGGCTGCTAACTAACGGACACAGAGTTCCAGTTACACCAGATGAGTAAGTTCCAGAGGTCTGCCGTACCACAGTGTGCCTGTAGTACTCTTAGCAGTTTAAGAGGGGAGACCTCACGGTAGGTCTTCTTATCCCAATAAAATTTCAAAAGAGCCACGAGAAGATGTTGTGGGTCAGAATGTTCCGGAAGAGAAGACATGGAATGTGGATGCTCTAAAGAGGGAATGAGCTCAGTGCAGGCGAGGAACAGAGAGCAGACCAGCGCTGCTGGCAGCTTGGTGAGAGAGAGCAGTGGTTAAGAGCGGGGCCCAAAGGCAGGCCCGACCACACAGGGCCCACGGGGGAGGTTTACACAGAAGCCGCTGGAGCCTTTCAACCGAGAGATGACACAATCCGCTGTGTTTTCAAACAGTCCCCCTAACTGCCGGGTGGAGGGCTTGCAGGGGTATAGGTGAGGACGATTTGGATCACATGTCAGCGTCAGGACCCAGAAAGCCCTGACCACCATCTTGAGGGTTGCAGACCCATAAAGCTTGGCTACTATGGAGGCTGTGGTGCTTTCGAAACGGAGGGAGGGCTTGGCCTGCCAGATTCCTGGAAAACTGGGAGCACTGCTTCTGAGAAGCAACCTTCGTTTGTTGGACTTTGTGCCTTAAACATACTCAGCAGTGCCTGTTTCTCTGCTCTCCATTATTTCATTTCTCTTCACTGACTTTGCTCTTAAAATGACTGATTTTTCTGCTTGCCCTTTCATAAACAGACATGGCCACGATCTGTCGGAAAGCCTTGCAAGTGAATCCCCACGCTAACCCAAGGATGTCTGCACATCCGTCCCTAAGGGGAAGGAGTAAAGGTGGCTACTTACCTCGGCGCAGAGTGTGCGGGCTGGGGCCGGCGGAATTGTGCCCTGGGCCGACCGAGAGCTGATGGGAGCCAGCCGCTGTCTGGGCCTGGTTCGGGCCAGCGGCCATCTGACTGTTGCTTCTCCCCGGGGTGGGTGCGGGGGCAGGGGCAGAGTCCTTGGGTTTCGGCGGACTAAGGGGAGCAAAGTCAAGTTAGATGTCGGACGGTCCCAGCTGGAAAGCTAATAAGCAAGCTAAAAATACCAGATCCCAGCCAGAGTTCTCACCTCCACAGGCAAGGAGGTGATCTGGAATTTGAAACAGTTCACACTGGGTCTACAAAGCTAGTATTTGTTTGGGGCCACACAGGACTAAATATTTCATGAGATTCATTCCATCAGACTGTCTTTCCACTCTTCTGCCCCTTGAACATCATGATAGAGACCATTTCATAGCAACCAACAAGAAATTTCTAGTTTGCCTGTACTTAAGATTGGGCAATACTGAAAAACACAAAAGGGCTTTTGGACTTCAAACTAATGAGATTTTGACACATACGGTGTATAAAACAAAGCAAAAGCTGTGGCAAAATACTAGTGCTGTAAATTACAAAGTACTCGGCTATTATCAATAGTTTGGACTTGAGGAAAGAGAAACCCTTTGATCGCTCAAAGTCCGGAGCTGGTTAGCAGCAGGGGAGATGGAGATCGGAACTCGGGCTAGTTCCCGGGTCAGACCCTCTTACACTAAACCTGACAACTACATTTTGTCAGGGTCACCAAACAGTGAATGCCACTAGCCAAGTGTACACAAAAATGTCTACAAAGCATAGAAAACAAAGGCAAACCGAGGACTGACATTCTATTTGTCCATCTGCAGTGAATTCTGATTATTATCTTAAATAATGTATTTAAGCCTTGATTGAATGGGTTGAATGCTAACAGGTATATGAAAATGTGAGGGTTTGCGAGTACTTTTTTCCCAAAGAAAAAAATTTAAGCCAAAACAAAGACGTGTGGAGCAGCGGTTAACGAGACAACACGGAGCCTCAGTTATTTTTCACCAAAATGTGAACTTGCGCAAATTATGGACTAAAAAGGAATTCAGGAAGACGCAGAGAGTCAGAGTTCAGGTGTGACGACCGAACAAGATTCCGCTCTCGTAAGCAGCTGGCTTACGAGGAGGCACTCCCTCCCCATGCAGAGGACAGGAAGTGAGGGAGCTCTCCCGAGGCAGCTTCGTCTCTGCACACAATGTATGCAGAAACAGGTTATCCTTGTTCTGTGCATCTGTTTTACTCAATATGTGATTATTTAGTGCTTTATAGAGGGCCTCAATAAACATTTGAGCACGTGCTCTGCAGAGGGGCTCATCTTTTACAGCAGCTTCCGGTCCAGAACCACCTGAGATACCACTTGAAGTGGCCTCCAGTGGTCATCTGCCTGGGTCAGTGTGGAGAAGTGAATTCATGCACATTAAACAGAAATCTCAAGCTCAAAGGTCCTTTTTTTTTTCAAGCTGCTTGCTGTATATTTGTACCCCACTCCAGATGGTTAATCTAAAGGAATCAACAAAAGAGCCTTTTAAGAAAATTTATCATATTTTTTACCTTGTACTCACATTATCAATTTGCCTACGAGACTGAACGCTAGGGGTTGGGAAGGTCTCAGTCACCAACTGCATCTAGTACAGCGTCCAGTACTCAGTTAGTTATTCAATAAGTCTGACTGGATGGATGGATGGACGGATGGACGGGTGGACGGGTGGGTAGATGGATGGGTGGGTGAGTGGATGAGTGAATGAATGAATGAATGAATGCCAAGGATACTATAAGTAACTTGCTACATTCAAGTGTTAACCAGTTAGCACACTAGATGGCAACAAGCGAGTGGTCAATGGACATCGAGTGCACATCCAACAGCTAAAAGAGGTTTACAATACGGCTAGCCACCTATTGGCTTCCAGCACCGAAGCAGTACGGTAAAGAATGCAAACGAATGTTGCTTCTTTTGGAAAACAGGAAAGGAAGCAAGCAATTTGCAGTCTTTTTTTCCCCATCCTTTGCCAACCAGAAGAGTGAAGGCGAATCCGGTTCACTCTCTGCCGAGTGATTCTGTGGGCCTGGATGCCGTGCCCACAGGCCAGCCCCTGCGAGAAGGCTGGGGCACCGGGCACCCAGCAGAAGCCGGCCTCCTTACCTGTCGCCCAGGCTTGGCCCCTGCTCCAGTATGCCCGCAGAGGAGGGGACAGCCCCACCCCCTGTGCTGCTTTCAGCCCTAGAGCTCTGGGGAGGGGGCTCTGGGCCCGCAGGAGCCAAGGTGCCGCCATCTGTGGGCGGGAGTGGCGGCTGGAAAGCTGGGGCTATGTGCTTTCTATTTAGAGTGCCACCTCGCCGGTGGGCCTGGAAGTCCATAAGCTTCACACCAAAGCTACACAGAAAGAAGAAACAGTCAACACACCATGCAAGCTGACTACTGAGACAGAAGCCCATCGGTCCACGCGTGTTGAAACCCACACGCGTGGACAGCCCCCCGGTTGCCCAGCATGCAGTGAAGCGGCGCGGACCAGGTTCGAGGCCATCCCTATTACCAAGGCAAGCAGCTCACCCGGGCTTTAAACCTGAGCGAGCCGACAGACCCGGTCCCGATCAGTGTCCTTTCTCAGTCTGGGGGTGAACAGCTGCAAGCCAACGGGCGGGCCTCGTCTCGAGTGAGTGGCATCACGTTAGCCTGCCTAGCTGCGTGCCACCCAAGGGCCACCTCGAGTCTGTGTGTTTGGGGGATGAGGTGGGAGCTGAGTGGGAAGGTTGTGACGCCACTCTGCTTCTTGAGCCGAGATGTAGAAACACTGGTACATGAGTGTGCAAAGAATAGATCTGAAAGGGTCCGTAACCTTGGGAAAAACAGTTGCTTTTGGGAAGGAGATGGCAGTTGGAGGGTGGGGAGGAGGAAGATTCACTTTTCGCTTAAGATTCACTTGATGCGTGAACTTTCAAACTCTTCAGTTTGAAAAATCGAGGCGCATGGCTTCTTGAGCTCATGTTTACTGGGTCAGCTGGTGGGGAGAATCCACCCCGGGGGGTAACCAAGAATCGTTTACTATATGCCAGTCAGACCCGTTAACACTGCATTTTGTAACCTAAAGTCCGTGAAGGCTCATTTCGTGGTGGACAGTTTGTCATCGAGCAGCAGGACCAAATGTGTGAATGGGACTGCAGAGAAGTAAGGTCTCGGCACGTAATAAATGCGGGCTTCAGGGGGACCGAGTAGGGAAGGAGAGCCTTCACCGTGGATTAAAAACAACCACTACCAGGCAAAATCAAACAAAAAAAGATCACAGCTCGCTACAAGATCGGGTGATCGAAATAGGAGCCTGCTGTTTAGCTGTAATGTAACACCACGTCTGTGATGTTATTACTTATGCGTGTGCAAGAACAGCACGCTACTCAAACAGGCCTAACTTGGCCTTACTGGTGAGTAAGGGGTATTTCATCATACACACTGAGCAGGCTGGCCTCTGAAGACACAAATCACAAAGAGCCTTACTAACCTTTGAAAATCCCACTAAAATCGCCCATGGAGCACAGCACGGAGACCTACGGTCTCTCACTAGATCTGATACCACCATCTTTTTTTTCTTCCAGAATTGGAAATACTCAAGTTTCTCCAGCTGAACATCAGATTCAGTGGTTGGCTTCCACTGAAGGGCCACGTTCTATCCAAAATAGGTCTCTTTAAACACCAAGTCACGCAACTTACTGTGAGAGGTGGGTTATTCTCACACTCGCTCCTGGACATCTGTCCACAATATTTAACTTTTCTCCCCCGCCCTCTCTCTTTTCCCCGAGTGCGTTCGGGTGGCTCTGTCACGTGTATGATGCCATCCCACAGACCACCAAGGAAAGCCTGGACGCACACGGTCTGGATGTTAGCAGACAAGCTACCCATCTGTCTTACGTAAGTCATATTAATGTTTGGAATGAACTAGAGCAAAATTCCTTAAATATCTGGACCTAACAATCACGGGGGCATAGTGGGCCATTCTCATGACAGGTCGGCTGAGGCCGGACCAGATACCGAGGGTTCAACCATCCTTCTACATGACATCTGCTGGTGGATGCGAGGGAACAGCTCTGAACACACACCTCTCCTTCTTCACCAAGTCCCCTTCCATTACTGCCATGCTGGCAGGTCGTTTCCTCTCGAGGGTCCCTGAGTCAGAGTCATTTCCAGTGTGAGATGAGTGATTGGAATTTGGGGTGACGAGAGGCACGAATGCTTCTGAGACGTTAAATTCCACCTCTGCAACAAGAGAAAGAAACAAGTGTACAGGCACACCTCGGAGACGCTGCAGGTGCGCCGTCCGACCACTGCAACAAGGCGAATATCGCGATAAAGCAAGTATCACGATAAAGTGAATACCCCAATAAAGTGAGTATCGTCATGAAGCAAGTCAAGTGACTTTTTTGGTTTCCCAGAGCATATGAAAGTTAGGTTTACTCTATACGGTCATCTATTCAGCATGTAATAGCATTATGTCTAAAAACACAACGTATATACTTGAAATAGAAAGTACCTTGGTGGCTCAGTCGGTTAAGCGACCAACCCTTGATCTCAGCTCAGGTCATGATCTCACAGTTCACGGGTTCAAGTCCTGCATTGGGCTCTGCACTGACGGCACGGAGCCTGCTTGGGATTCTCTCTTTCTCCCTCTCTCTCTGCCCCTCCCCCATCTCTCTGCCCCTCCCCCAACCTCGCTTTCTTTCTCTTTCTCTCAAAATAAATTCACTTGTCTTTTAAAACGATTTTATTCTTAAGAAATGCTAACCATCATCTGAGCTCTCAGTGAGTCATAATCACTAATCACAGATCACTACAACAAATATAATGAGAAAATTTGAAATACCACAAGAATTACCATAATGTGACAGAGACACGAGATGAGCAAATGCTGTCAGAAAAACGGCACCAACAGACATGCCCAATGCAGGGTCACCACAAGCCTTGTCTGTAAAATAATGCAGTATCGAGACGCGCAATAAAGCAAAGCGCCATAAAATGAGGTTTGCCCACGTGTGACGAGAGAGCAGATGGGGGCACAGAGCTTTAAAACTCCCTCTGCTACGAGAGCCTCATTCTTCAGCCCCTCAGCCCTCATTGCTTCACAAGTGGAACCCCTGCACTCTCCTCTTAGGAATGGTTTGCCAAGGGGTACCTGGGTGGCTCTGTCGGTTAAGTGTCCCACTCTCGATTTTGGCTCAGGTCATGAGCTGGTGGTTCATGAGATTGAGCCCCACGTTGGGCTTGGTGCTGGGTGTGGAGCCTGCTTGGGATTCTTTCTCTCTCTCTCTCTCTCTCTCTCTCTCTGGCCCTCCCTCATTTGTGCTGGTTCTCTCTATCTAGTAATTAAAAAAAAAAAAAAAAAAAAAAAAAAAAGAATGGTTTCCCAAGCCAGGGGAGGTAAAATGAAGGAACTAGAAATAAGGAAGGGGTGTGATTCAGAATATAACTTACACGATCCCTCTGCTTTCTTCTTTGTTTAAAAAAAAAAAAAATCATGGAATATGGACAAGGGCAATAAGCATGGATTACTTCTTTGGATAAAAAAATGAAAAGTATTTACATTTTGATTATAAAATGCAAATAAAAGGCAACACCAACTCTGTACTGCCTGTAGCAGTTTTTCCAAGACTCATTTTCCCAAAGAAATCTTGGGCAGAATGCCAGGATTCACTCAGACATCACGTATTTGTTGAGCAGCCTACATGAGGGAGGTGGGATTCTCGATGGTGTGGAGACCGTGGTAAAGAAGAGGTGAGCCTGGCCTGGGGTCATTCATAGAGCTCACAGAATAAGGGGCGGGGGTCTGGACTCCCAAAACATGCCGACCAGTGGCCCCAAAGAGGGTCGTGGAAACTCTGAGGATCCCAGGACTACAACAGACGCAGTTTGAAAATCTACGGCCTGTAGACTGAAATCCTACTTCTCTGACATGCCAACTCCGACCTTCACAAAATGGCTCCGATCCACCTATCCTGTGTTACCTTCCACCTTTACGAAAAAACCAGCTCTCTGCCTAGAGAAACAAAAAGAGGTCTTCCCAATGGAAAACTGCACATTCAGTGTCACCTCTTCTACAAAGCAATCCCTGGTTCTTTGTGCCCAGCATCTGACTTTGTCAAACTATCCGCCTTTCTTTCTCACTCGCCATGTGTTACAATATCTGTTTATGTGTCCTTCTCCAAGGGCCAAGTTCCTCCAGGGGACGGACAGCATGTCACCACCAGCATGTGGTGCCTAGTGGGTATTCCAGTATACGTTGGTTAGAGCGAACAACTCCAGTGTTAAGTGAAACAAAGCGAAACACAAAATAATGTGGTGGCCAATACGTCAAAGATGAACGTAAGCGGTCTATTTTAAAAAGAAACGCGAAAAAGGGAAATCAGTTAGGTAATGGTGAAGGGATTACTGATGCATTTTCTTCTCAGAAGAATTTCTTATACTGTTATTGTGTTGCTTGGGCGGTCAGTGAAGTTGGAAAGGTGAATTACCTTCAGGGAAGAACCAGTCGGCGTGCTGAATGATGGGCTCAATGACCGCAACCACGTGGACAGATGTGGCCGCTGCCATTTCAGCTAGCGACCTGCAAAGGACATTCACAAAGTCAAAGTGCTTCCCCCAGGCAGGCTGTGTCACGGCAGTGTAATTACTTTAAAACGATAAAATCTTCAAGCACAAGTGCAAAAATTAGATGCACGGGGCTCTGACCTAGGAGTGTGGCGGTGATGCCCCAGGAGGAAAAACTACCCCCACTTGATTATCGCTCCTTGGTCTGCGTGCACCGTGTTAACAGCGAGGTGAGCCAGTGAACAACAGTGTTCAGTCCAAATGCTGATTTTAAGTTGGTTTGGAGCAGGATGTCACCCAAACATTTTCCCACCGTGTTCCCACAGTGTTGCCCGTGGTAGTTATCTTGTAAGACCCAAGATACCATCACCAGTTTTGCCCATAATACAGCAGTAAGTATGTATTGTTTTGCTGTGCCCTTCATATCAGAAAGCCTGAGCCCCCACAGTAAACATAGTATTAAGGGGGCACCTGGGTGGCTCAGTCGGTTAAGCATCTGACTCTTGCTTTTGGCTCAGGTCATGATCTCACGGTTCGTGGGTTCGAGCCCTGTGTCAGGCTCTGTGCTGACAGTTCAGGGCCTGCTTGGGACTCTCTCTCTCCCTCTCTCTCTCTGCCTCTCCTCTGCTCTCGTTCTCTCAAAATGAATAAATAAACTTAAAAAAAAAAAAAACCCCACAGTATTAAGGCTGTGATATCTGGTCCCAAGATACGTGTTCAGAAGTTGACAGTGTGAATGTCAGGGCTCAAAAGGAAGAAAATAAAAATCACTATCCCCGCTGTCAAGGAGCTCACGTTCCAGTTCAGAGTCAGAACACCCACCACAGAAGCCAAGAAGCTGCGAAGGCCTGACACCCAGGGAGCCCCCACGTGCCTCAGTGAACTCACCTCACTGAACTCAATGTTTACAACACGGACTGTTACAAGGTCTGGGTCATAAATGAGGACACTGAACCCCCAAGAGGCTGGAGCCCTTGCCTGACTGCCCCAAACCTCCCTCTATACCCCTCTGACCTCTCTTCCCACCGGGAAGAACATCTTCACCCCCATTACCAATCAAGCAAACGTTCTAGCTCCTTTCAAATTCCAGCTTAAAATGCAAGCGCGGTTGTACATTTTCCCCACTGCCCACTCAGTCCTCCCTTCCGTCCTTCTGGATTCTGATTGCCCTTGTGCCTTAGAACCCTGCTGGACTAGGGAGCAACTCTTCACTCATGATCTCAGCCAAGTTTTCTTTTTGAGGAGATACTATCTGCTGATTGATTTGCAAGACCTTTCAATATATTCTGGACACTTCTGGAGGAACTCCTTCATAGTTCGTGAATTACCATTTGCTTAAGGTGCTTTCTGACATTTAGAAGTTTGTAGCTGTTGAGACAAATCTATTCATTTTTAAATTGTTTACACCAATTTTATGTTTCGAAAAGACCTCTCTATCCCAAAAGGCAGTAAGTATCTACCTGCCATGTTTATGGCATCACTTTTTATATAATTAATCCTTTGGTCTACCTGGAATTTATTGGCTGTAAGATATGATGTATGTAGTTAACTTTGTATATCAACGTAGTGTTAGTTTTGCTTTATGATATTGGATCTTTTTAAGTAATCTTATACATAATGGTTGGGCGGGCATGAGTGAATAAATAAATGAAAAAAAAAGAAAGGTTTTAATTCAGAAAGTCACTGCATTTTTTTTTAATGGAGATGAGGACTGCCCATGATTTTCCAATATGAAGAAACATGGAGGGAGTCCTGGGGTGGTGGGGAAGGTTCGGGATGTGGCCTGGGGGTCCCATGACTTCCCTGCTGTGCAAACTTAGGCAAGTTACTGGTCCTCTTCTGTAAAAATGAGGACAGAAGCACCTATTAGAAAGGTTATTTGTGAGAATTGAAATGAGGTTAATTATTATGCCCCTGGACAGAGTAAATGTCAGTGTCAGCGATTTTCCAGGAGCTTTCTAGCTGGTCTCCCTGACCCCTCTCCTCCAATCCACATTTCTCAGTGCCAGCAAATTATCTTTCCAAATATGGTTGGATGAAGTCATTCTTCTGCTTAGAAACCCTGATGCCTCCCTGACCACTTATGATCCCTTAAATTCGTTCTAAACCTCAGCAAGATACGTCAGGCTCTTCAGAACCTGGCTCTGGCTGCATAATCCCCAGTCACAGTCTCCTGGCCCCTGATTATACAAGACCAGATGACAGCACTCCCAGCCCCAAATTAGCAACCAGACCCTTCCATGCCTGCAATGACTTTGCTTATCTGGTCGCACCTGCAGGAAGGTATTCATTCATCCAAGTATAGCCCAAGTGCCGTGCAAGGCTCTCCCTGAACTTCTCAGCCTGAGCTGTGTTCCTTCAGTAAGTACCATGGTCATCCAACTTTATAACATCTGTGACAGCATCCCCACGAGCACAGACTATGTGCAGAGCTCATCACTGTGCCACAGCTGTTCATCTGCCTGACTGCCCAAGAGTGGGACCCTCTGAGGACTGTGCATGTGACCAGCACCAGGGACAGGACCCAGTTCATAGCTGTGTTCCAAGAATGTTGGCTAAATGGAAAAACCCAAGTTCAGAAGCGCAACTCTGAAGTGCATCTTACACCAGAATGTATTCCCACCAGGTGGAGAGAAGAGATGAATCCAGGCATATGGGGAAGACTTACCCTTCGTTTTTGGCCCATAGTAAGTTAGGGCCTAACACAATTGCAATGTTGCTGGGAGTCATTTTATTAATGTCGCTGGTCTGGGCAAGCTTTGCAAGGAACTTGATTAAATACCTATGGAAGAAACGAGAAGAGAGGAAGCACGTACTCTGAAACCTCTGCACTTATAGCATCCTCCTGCCCACGTGCTCAGTTCCAGATGGCTCAGGTGCAAACTGCAGAGTGCCGCTAAATCAGAATCTGGCTCAGGTTCAGTATTTTACAAAGTCCTGTGTTCTTTGCTTCAGAGAACAGAAAGCCCCACGTTAGGGCTTGGAAGAGGAAAAGAGCTCACGTGTAAACCTCAATGATTCAATCCCTATTTACTGTATATTTCTAATCCATTTCTCCTTTATGCCCTACCTATGTACCCCTCAATTACAATATGATTAGCTGTGGGCTCAATATATTTTAATACAAACATAAAAAAATACAAGTATAGGTACACTGCTTAAAGGAAATCGTATTTGAAAATGCTTTATGTGGTAATTATGAAAATCTCCAATTTACCATATAGATATACTCTCTTCTATATAAGCACAGCACCTCAGGGGCGCCTGGGTGGCTCAGGCTATGATTTCGAGGTTTGTGAGTTCAAGCCCTGCATTGGGCTCTGTGCTGTCAGTGCAGAGCCTGCTTGGAATCCTCTCTCTGGGCCCCACCCCCTCTCTCAAGATAAATAAATAAACTTAAAAAAAATTATCTCTGCCTCTACCCTGCTTGTTCTTTCTTTCAAAATAAATAAACAAACTTAAAAATAATTAAAAAAAAAAGCGGGGGGGGGTGCGTGGGTGGCTCAGTTGGTTAAGCATCTGACTCTTGATTTCAGCTCGGGTCATGATCTCACAGTTCATGAGCAGGGCTCTACGGTGTGGTGCAGAGCCTGTTTGGGACTCTCTCTGTCTCCCGTGTCTCTCTTTGCCTCCACCCCACTTGCTCTCTCTTTCAAAACAAATAAAAAAAACCTAAAAAAAATTTTTAAATACATAAATTATAATATATCCATACAGTAGAGTACTATGCAGCCATAAAAAATTGTTATGTACTGATATGGAAAAATCTTTAGGATGTATATCCAGCAAAGAAGTTAAAGAGAATGATGTATACAATATATACTACCATTTGGTTTTTTAAAAAAAAGGGAAGCATGTGAGAGAAAGAAATGTATGTATGTGTATATATGTGAGAGATTCTTCTCTGTACAGCTTTTGAATTTTGAACTATGGGAACATACTCCCTATTACAAATACAATTAGTAAAAATTATAAAGAGTAAAATAAACAAAAAAAGAAGCCAAATCCCAAAGTTCCACCATAGTTCTAACCAAGACTATCTGTAATCCCAGGCTGGGTGTGCTAAATGAAGCAATGAAGGTTACTAAAAATATTAACATATTCCTAAGGCAAAGTTGATACTTAAGGTATTAAAAGGGAATATTGAGCTTAGTTTAGTGGTAGAATCCAGGACTGAAATTACAGGTCGGGTAACATACCAGAAATTTCACAAGTATTTGTCATTTTGGGCCAAGTCCCCTGTACAAAATTCTCTTTGGTTTTCAATGACTTAGGGCTACCTTTTATCCTCTCTATGCTTCTTCAGAGTCACATTTTAAGTCAAAAGGAAAATAGAGGTTAAATTCTAGAAATTTATTCTGTGGTAAATTTTCTTAGAAACCTAGCTATTCCATAAAGCAATACATCATCTCCAGTTCTTGACCTTTCATTTAATGGGACGATTTATGCTCTATTAAAGATAAATTTATGTAGCGTATAAAAACACTATTGCAGAAAATAGAATTATTAATTTTTGCCTTTTACATGCTGGAAAATCTTATTTATTTACTTACTTATTTGCTTGCTTATTTACTTGCTTATTTACCCATCCATCCACCCATCCATCTATCTCTATCCCCAATGTGGGGCTTGACTCACAACCCCAACCCCAAGATCAGGAGTCACATGCTCCACCAACTAAGCCAGCCCAGCGCGCCCCCATAGAACAACTTAGACTCTGAATCCAACGTGCAGTCAAGCCAACTTTCCACAAGAACCTCCTTCCCCGTAGCTGCAGTGGTAAACTGACCAGGCGACTCACGTGTTCGTGCGGACACAATGCAGGTGCTTCACGTGCAGCACGATAACACACATCAAATCCCATGCCCTGCGCCCCACCCCCGGCACCCTCCAAAGCACTTCTGTAGTGCGCTTGAATTAAGTGGCCTCTGCTGTAGGTGGAACCTTTCTTCACTCCAGGGTCGCTGTGGCTTGGTAGCTTAATTTGCAGAATGCTGGTCATTCGTACCTGAAGTTAACAAAATTTTGTGGTGGCAACTTCTGACATGTTCTCCATAAATCTTGAAGTTTTTTGTCTTGATCCTGCACACTGAGGAAAAAAAAACCCGGTATTCATAACTCTTTATCAAAACACCTATTAATAATACCTGTGTCAACAGGCTACATTAACAGCAATGTCTTCATTGACAGAGAAAGCACAGTTGTGACACAGGGTAGATTTGGAAATAAATAAATTTGGAGTCAGATACCAACTAAATATTTAACTCTGGGCAGTTGGTTAGCCTCACTGAGACTCAATCTCCTGACGTGCCCAACAGGGGATGAGAGTGTTGATTCCACCGAGTGACTGTGAGTTTCCAGAAGCATCGCCGTGCAAACTGCCCGTACCAATGCCCGGCACTCGTGAGACAGGACACCACCGAAAATTCTGTCTAGAAAACGCGTATCTCTGTGTGTGGCTTCATGGAGCCCAGATCTCTTGTCGGCCCAGCCACACATGAGGTGGCCAAGCTCCCAGGCACCCAGGTACCAGTGTCTTTCCCTGCCCTTCATGCCACTCCAAGTCTCCAGGCCAAGAAGCCCTTTTCTGTGCTGAAGCATTTGCAGGAGCTCTTCTGCTCTACAGTTCCAACACACAAACTTTCACAGACACAAAAAAGGGCCAGATGAGATCAGTCACCCCTGCCTGCCAGGAGGAGAGCACGTTAGAAGGTGCCCACACAATACACCTTTGGATCTAAAACATCCTCCACAACTGAAGCAATCTGGAGTTACAGGAAGGGGTCAAACGTTATTATACTTTAAGTAAGCTTCACGCCCCATGTGCAGCCCAACACAGGGCTTGAGCTCACGACCCTGAGATCAAGACCTGAGCTAAGATCAAGAGTAGGATGCTTAACCTACTGAGCCACCCAGGCGCCCCAAACACAATGATACTTTAAAGGCCAGTCGATGTGTCACCGGGATGGGATGGTGGCCCATGCTGACATTTCTCAAGTATATGGAATCAATACACCAATAAACAGATACCTTCTTTGAAAAGTGTATTTCCTCACAGGGATGAGTTTGAGAGTCTCAGAACTGAGAGAAGAATCAAGTTCGGGAGGAGTAGAGGCTACCTAAGAAAAGAGACCCCAGAAAGCCCTCCTACCTGACACTGATGTTGGGTTCCATTTATTCAGCCCCACAAACATGGACCCTTACAACAGGCTGGGCCACACGCAGGTTCCAAGGATATGACCACAACTGAGAACTTATTCTGACTTTAAAAACCTCATCACCTACCCAGGACGTGTTTCGCATTCTGTGGCCACAAAGGTTCTGGCGCAAATGCGGTTAAAACGACGGGGCAGCCCCACCTCCTGCTGCAACCGAGCTCATCAGACCCAGCGGCCCATCTGCTGGGAATGGGTGACAGTGGCTAAAGACAGGGGAAGGGGTGGAGGGGAAGGGAGATTTGTTCCTCTTCCCTTAGGGGTGAGGAATTAGGGACCTGCCGGAGGAGGTGAGTCAGAACCGTGAGGCACAAGCTAACAGGGAGGCAGGCTGGTGGGCCAGATTGAAGCCCCTGGGACTTTTTGGACAAAGCTGCCAGCGGCTCCTGGACAGGATGAAGCTGGGGGTGGAGGGGAAGGGACAAAGATAGAGGCACAGTCTTTGGGTCCGACAGGTCTGGGTCTAAATTCCCACTCTGCCAATTACTTGCTGTTACCTTGGCCCTGTTCCTCCCCAAGCCTCAGTTTCCATGTCTGGAAAATAAGGATAATGGCATCTTCCCTTTAGGTCATTGATTGTGGATTACAGGAGGTAATGGGTACAAAGATTAGTAGGTACTTAGGACACAGTAAATGCTCAGCAAGTGTAAACTGTCATGACTGGTGCCATCAACATTGTATTCTTGCCCTGCTGAGTGTCCACAGTTCACCAGGCACATCGCCACTGATCACTATGACACCTGTCCCCGTTATAGGGCTGTCTTCAATACAAAAGGGGCTTGAGATCAGCTGATCTATTAGTGCGGGTTCCACTATATGTCTTCATCGACATACACCACACGTATTGAAGCCAATGCACTGGGGGTGACTTTCCTATACTAATAATCATACTCACACTCAATATTTTCACCCTAAACTTAAGAGCATGCTAAATAACGAATGTGCTATTTTAATGTTATTCTATATCCCCCAAGAGTAAGATAATTCACAAAGGGAACATAATATTCCATAATATTCCTTTAACTTATAAAACTCCGTGTTCTTTAAACTTACCTTGCCACTTGGGTCCATTCTTCATACAGACTGAAGGTCATCAAAGGTTCAGGTAATTCCCGTAAATAGGACTTTAAAGCACCTGGAATTATTAACACTCACTTTGAGTATGTCCAGGGGTAAGCATGGGAATCTGGGACGTGTTACTTTGCAAGCTGAAATGATCTCAGTTACCACCTTCCGAGAGTATCTAGAACAAGCCACTAACCAGCGGGAGTGGCTAGAGAATTAGGTGCTCCTAAAACAAATTCTGTCTCTGGTATAATATAGAGAGAGATCAATGGAAAATAAAATTAGCTTCAAAGTCACCTTCTAATAGACATCACTTCCCCAGGAAGATCTCGAGTCTGAAGGTGAAAGAAAGGAAGGAAAGGGGCACTTGGGGTCTCAGTCAGTTGAACATCTGACTTCAGCTCAGGTCATGATCTTACAGTTCATGGGTTCGAGTCCCTTGTCGGGCTCTGTGCTGACAGCTCAGAGCCTAGAGCCTGGAGCCTGCTTCAGATTCTGTCTCCCTCTCTCTCTGCCCCTCCCCTGCTTGTGCTCTCTCACTCAAAAATAAACATTAAAAAAAAAAAGAAGGGAAGGAAATACAAGCATGTCTCCAAATATCTGGATTATAAACCACCTTTACCTTTTACGTAATAATCAGGAAAACAAAGAAACAAATAAACCCTCCAGAACAGAAAAGACTGTGTGTGTGTGTGTGTGTGTGTGTGTGTGTGTGTGTGTGTGTACACTCAGCTTTTTAAAAAAGTTTTATTCATTTAAGTAATCTCTACACCCCATGTGGGGTTCGAACCCATGACCCTAAGATCAAGAGTTGCATACTGTTCTATTTCTCCTTTCAGTTTTTTCCAATTAAACTTATACAGGGAGACCATTTCAATTTTATCTGTCACTTAAACCTAAAATGAAAAAAAAAATTTTTTTTAAGTAGGCTCCACACTCAGCACAGAACCCAACACAGGGCTTGAATGTCTGACCCTGGGATCATGACCTGAGCTGAGATCAAGAGTCGGATGCTTAACTGACTGAGCCACCCAGGCGCCCCCAGAACTGGATTTTTGACTGATGCTCTGTCTGAGATGCGACCTGCCACCCACCCTGAGGGCGACTCCTTGCGGCTCACCTGCTACAGCGTGGGGGTCTGAGTAGAACTCATCCAGATGAGAAGTGGAGCAGTCTAAAGCAGCTTTCAGTTTCTTTAACTTGGAGGCCCCAGCTCCAATTCGGAAAAGGCCCTGAAGACAACAAAAAGCCATCAGTGTCAAGTTCAAGTTGGGGGCGGCAGTACAAATCCGATGGAAGAGCCTTCTGCCCCGGCCCTGCAGACCCCTCTCCGAGGGCGGGAACACTGCCTGCCTTGTAGGGTTGCCAGGAAGGGTGACGAGGACAAGCGCAGGCAGAGAGCAGCGCATTCCCGATCAGCGAGCGCTCGTGCCCTGCCCCGCTGCTAAAATACCTGTCTCTGTTAGAAGTCTAAATGCGCTATTTTATACTTCCACAAGGCTGATTGCTACAGATTTTCTAAATTTAGGATTCTTTTGTTTAAAAAAACATCTCATGAGATGGACATCTCATGAGAAATTGTTAGACTAGGCCCCTTAGTCACTTTCACTGCTCTAAAAGTTACTTGGAGAAAAACACGTGAAGGTCGCCCAAGAAAGGCAGGACTGTGAAGACACTGGTCCAGGAGTTATGAGATTCGGGTTTTAAGCAAAACAAATCTAGGCAGGGTTCCTCAGTCTCAGCAGTACTGACATTTCAGGAGCGGTAATTCCTCATCATGGTCCTGTCCTGTGCGTTGCAGGCTGCTTATTAGCAGCAGCCCTGGTCTCTGCCCACTAGAGGCCAGGAGCAACCCCCCTCCAAGATCGTGACAATCAAAAATGTGTCCAGACTTCGCCAAATCGCTCCCAAAAGGGGAAAAAATTTAGCCCCGGCTGAGAAGCTCTGATCTCGGCTACTAGAAGTTGGGGTCATGTCAGTGGGGGATGGGGCAGTGCCTAGAAGCAAACACAAGAGGGCTTCTAGAGTGTTCCTTGATCTGGATGCTGATCACACAGGTAGGCTCAGTTTGTTAACATTTATCAATGCATCACTTATGATACATACATTTTTCTATCTACATTATACTTCAGTACAGTTCTTTTTTTTTTTAATTTTTTTTTTTTAACATTTATTTATTTTTGAGACAGGGAGAGACAGCATGAACAGGGGAGGGTCAGAGAGAGAGGGAGACACAGAATCTGAAACAGGCTCCAGCCTCTGAGCTGTCAGCACAGAGCCTGATGTGGGGCTCGAACTCACGGACCGCGAGATCATGACCTGAGCCGAAGTCGGATGCTTAACCGACTGAGCCACCCAGGCGCTCCTCAATACGGTTCTTAAAAGGAAAAAAAAAAAAAAGACTCGGCATTTGATTTTCATCCCCCCATGGGGATGTGTGCCGAATTCCTTATCTACACAGGGAGTAAGTAACAAGACCTGCTCGGCTCCTGGGTTTTTCTACCATACCCATGAAATAAACCTCCACCAAAACTGCACAGTACCACACGAGGGTAAGATTCTCGCTACGAACAAAGTTCACGGAAGCTCTGGTCCATGTAATGCATCATGAAAGTCAATGCCACAAATCACAGCCAGAGTCTAACGTGAAACAATCAAGGGGACAAAAGAAAGTCAGAGGGTACTGCAGGCGGGAAGGGTAAGTATTGCTTTCCTATGAATTTGGTTTTATTCACAGTGTCTAATGTGCAGGGTCTCAAAATGTGGGAAAACCACCAACGGGTCTACACAGTACAGACGGCGGCAAGCAGGCCCGCTCGGCGCCCTTACCTCCTCCTTCATGCCTGTCTCCAGAAGCAGCATGACACAGGCCTCGATGGGCAATGCGATCTCACGCCCGCTCCGCTTCAGGTGCTCTTGCAAAGGAGTCCCAAAGGCTGGCTTTTCCGCCCACTTATCTAGAGCAGCAAAGCATCCAGTGAGACACCCAACAACCTCACGGCATCAATGGGGAGTCTTTTTCCTTCCCCAAATTACCAAAGGGGATCTTTTTTTTTAAGCGGACTGGTGGTTGAGGCTTTGGGAAAAGGGGAAACATCTGTTCTGTTTGCTTTTGCTGTTTACCATTTACTAGAGCAAAAATAGGCATGGGGCTGGGAGGTTACTTGCAGAGCAGAAGCCCTGAACACCCTCTGTGGCACCCCGTGAGAGCGGCCCAGCTGAAGTCACGAGGGTGCTCCTGCATGGGACTGGTGGGCTGCCTGGCCCTACACCGAGGATGCGTCTAGGCACCCTGATTTCACTGGAAGGAAACTGATTCCAGCCATGCAAAGCAGCACTGGCCTTCCATCTAGGGGACTCCCTCAGTGCAAGAGGAAATAACTTCTTAAGATTTTAAACACAAGCCAAGCATCATCACACAAGACCAGAAGATGGCCGATGGGAACTCTTAGCAAATGCAACGTCTCCGTGACATGCAGTGCTTCTGAATGCCGGAGCCCCAGACAGGTCCCAAACATTCTGCGTAGGGAACAACGCGGGATCCGCAGCCCCAAAGCAGCTGAGGCTGAAGCCTGTGCCAGCAGTAAAGCGATCATTTATATTTATATTATTTTGGGGTCACATACTCTGCTCCACTCCATAAGAGATTTGAGGCAGCTTAGCAGAAATACATACAATAAAGCAGCAAAACAGAAACAAGAGTTTAGCGAATGGATGTGTCCCATTGGGATGAGAAGCACTCGGTTGGGTCTGGCCCGCCTGCGGGTCCTGTGCATATCTACCGCTGCCCAAGAAGCACACGGACGCAGAAGAGGGGAAACCGGCCCAAGAAAAATGCTCAGCTGAGGAACACTTAGTTCCTTCCGGTGACGGGAAAGGTTCCCGTCCTCCTCCGCACCACCAATGGACAATTATCCTTCAGCCGCTCTGCTGTTCGAACCACGAGTTCAAAGCAGGCACGATCACCCTGGTGTGTCCTCTTAGACTCCACTACACAAAAGAGCAGGGACAGGCCCCATCGTGTGATCTGCACATAGTGGGAGGAAGAAGAATGGAATCCCCAGGTCCCTGGGCCTGAGAGCTTGTGCAAGGCTAGAATCGATGGGAAGAGCGAGTGGGGTCCCGGTTGAAGAGAGGTGAGGGCAAGAGAGGCAGGCGCCCTCCTCATCTCTGGCCCTGGCCCCGGCCCCAGCCCCAGCCATGGTCAGCGTAATTCCTAGCAGCAAGAGCATCCAGGGGCCTGGCCCTTCTCCGTGACAGCCCTCTCAGAGGCCAGACCTTCCCCCGCATACATTGTCCCTTTCATCTAAAACGAGGATTCTCAATCAGGCAGAAAACGGCCACATGACCCCTCCCCTGGGAGATACATCAGAGTGCCCCAGGGGAGTTCTGCAAATGGCACCTGCCATCACGGCCACCCCACATGCCTGACTCCGTGGCGGCAAGGGCTGGGTGTTCTCCAAACACCTGCTGGAACTTTCTACTAAACACTCTATGGTGTGCCCTGCCCCCCACCGCGGTGTAATGTTGGCAGAGGGTGGACGTGAGAACCAGTGACCTAGACGACTCCTGAGCCAAACTGCCCTGAGGATGCCGGCCTCTCACACAACAGACCAGTCAAGTGCTGGCTGCCACAGCGGCACCCACAGTTCACAACACCCCCCCCCCCAAATAAATATAAGACACACACGTAAACGTACAACATTCATTCACAAGACAACGCATGTTTGCTAAGTCACGGCCAAAAAATGGTATAGATGAGGGTCACAAATGCAGTTGTCCACAGGGGCCAGGGACATACCAGCCCTGCGCCTGGCGCCCGACCCACGCTGCCATGTAAGAAAACAGATCCAGGGTTGCCAGACTCCCACAACTTCCAGGAGAAGCCAGAAACCAGATTGCTACCTGAAGGCGTCTGGTGTTTCAATGATGGCAACATTTTTTTTTTAATGAGATGTGGCTGTTTGCGACTTCTGGCATAGACCACAGATGCTAGAGTGACTCAGGAGACAAGGTGTGTGCTGTTGGCTTCAGAGAAGGCTTCTCAAAGGAGGGGGGCTTAGATGAATGAAACAGACCAAGGAAGACCAGCTGAGAAAGGTCCAGGGACCTTGAGTCTCAGAAGTGATATCTGATTCCACAGTTGACACGTGAAGTGACAGAGGCCCGGGGGGACGGCATGAGAGGAGGAGAAGGCCTAGCAGAAGGCAGAAAGGGCAGACCCCGGCAGCCGGTGGCTCCAAGTCCAAGCCCAGACGGTTTGGAGAAAGGCGGCACTCGGGAGAGCCGGAGGACGAAGGGACAGCTGGCATGAGGGGAAGAATGTGTGGAGTTTCGGGGCACAGCAGGCCCTCCGAGGGCACCAGCACTGAGGAGGCCGTGAGGCCGAAGACGCTGGTGAGATGGGAACTGTCACCAGGAAGGGGCTCTGGGGACAAGGAGGGCAGGAGGGGGAAGAGCACAGCCCTAACAATGAACTTTCCTGTTCCCTGTCACTGGCTGACCTACTTCTCTAGGGAAAACAGCCTTGGGAAAAAAAGAGGTTGTTTTGGGTTGTTTTTTTTTTTTAAGTCCTGCTCACAAAACCCAATCTTCCCTTTTGCTGTGCTTGTTCGTCAGCTCCAAACCAGATTTTAATTCATTCAAAGGCTAAGATGATGACGGTTACCATCTTGTCCTACATGGGGCCAGGCACACGGTAGGTATCCCATAAATACACACTCCTGGAGCTCAGGACTTGCCCGGCAAGAGCCTGCCCCTTGCAAGGCTGGATGTACGCCAGCAGCTTCATTCCCTTGCACGGGGACTTGACCTCATCATCCACAGACGAGGGAACCGGATCACGTAGGAGAGCAAGAGCAGCTTGCCCTAGGAAGAGCTCATCAGACGCGTGCACTCAAGCTGGGTGGAGATCGGCCTATGCAGATCGGGGCCTCCTCAAATGTAGAGAAGTGGCGTCGTTGAGGGTGCCGGTGTGCGTGCACACCCACACACGCTCGCTCTCTTTCGCGATCACAGAGTCACTGCGCTCAGCACCTGGCTTGAGACCAAAGGTTCTGCAGGGGGAACCTAGGCTCCAAATGCGGGGTCTACACAACCAAACAGTACAATAGGTCCAAAGAAGACAGACTAACTTCTGCCTCAACCAGGTTTTCGGATCTCTGCTGGCAGATGCTCTGATGGCAAATGAAAAAATGAGAATCAAAAGCTCTAATGTTGGGCTAAAACTAAACATCAGAAGGAAGTTCAGTCCACTCATGACTTGTGGGTAAAGTCTGCTGAAAGCCTGAGTATGGAGGGCAGAATGTGAGTGCTGAGAACAAGAGCCTTGTATGCAGGCAAGGCAGAGGGGGAAGGAAGTTGTCTATGGCCTCATGGCTCATTCCCACCAACTGAGTGCCTGATGAAGGGCTATCAAGTACTGGCTTCTAAAAATCCCTTTCGCAAAGTCCAGTATTTTCCCCAGAATGTATGCTCTTGGAGTCGCAGGGTCAGAGTTAAACCCAAGGGAACAAATAACTGACCCAGAAAAGGAGAAGACATGAAAACACATACAGGTACTCCCCCAAAGGGTCCAGCAACTGAACATGTCAGAATTGCACATGTCCCATTAGTATGTTAATTTGGGTTTGGAAGAAATTAGAGAACGCGGCGAGGAAAGATGAGATTATGCTGGGAAACAGTATTCTCCGAGGACAAAGGCGTTATCCAAAGGAAATGCATGCAAAGGAGTCAGGGTGAAGAAGAACAGAGCGCAAGTGGCAGAGGCAAAAAGGAGGCATCAGCCAGCACGCAGGTTACATTACCTTGATGGGCTCGCATTTCGGGAAGGGCCTTTTCTAAGACTGCTAATGCTTTTCTATGGTAATCTGCTTGGGCTTCTAATAACTGAGAACAGACCCACATTCAAAAACAAAAGCAACGTTAGCATCGGATGGACACACACACAATGGCTGAGCAAAACCAAAAATGAAATCTTTTGCAAAACAAAACAAAACAAAAAAACTAAAATGACTCCATTTTTACGATGTTTTCATACTTTGTCAAGGCCAGGTGCTTACCGTAATGAAGAATTTGCCATACTCCCCTTCTTTGGCCATAAAGTTGTACATGTCCGCTGCAAGCTGGTCCTGGTGAGTGGAAGAGAAGAGAGGTCACTGAAGAAAATGACATCTGAGAATTAATATCCATGAGCTCTTAGAGCAAAACGTCATGGAAAGAGCCACAGATTAAACGTCCATCAATTGCCTGGTATAACCATACATTGGGACAACAGCAACAACAAAAAAGGAAGCTTATTAGGGGAATGATGTGGGAAGATCTCCAAGATACACGGTTAATACTCCTTATTAAGAAGTGAAGTATATACAGCCACCTGGGTGGCTCAATCTGTTAAGTGTCCAACTCTTAATTCCAGCTCAGGTCATGATCTCACAGTTGGTGAAATTGAGCCCCACGTCGGGCTCTGCGCTGACAGTTTGGAGCCTGGTTGGGATCCTTTCTCTCTGTCCTCTCTCTCTGCCTCTCCCCATGCTGGCTGGTTCTCTCTCTCAAAATAAATAAATAAGCATAAAAAAAAAAAAAAAAAAGAAAAGAAAAAGAAAAAAAAGAAGTGAAGTATAGGGGTGCCTGGGTCGTTCAGTCGGTTTAGCATCCAGACTCTTGATTTTAGCTCAGGTCCTGATCTCATGGTTCATGAGATTGAACCCTGCATTGGGCTCTGTGCTGACAGTGCAGAGCCTGCTTGGGATTCTCTCTCTCTCTCTGTCTCCCTCTGCCCCTGCCCCACTCTCTCTCTCAAAATAAATAAACATTAAAAAAAAAACAAGTATAGAGCATTAGTTATGCTATGTTACCACCTGTGTAAAAATAGGAGAGAAAAAAAATGTTATATTTTTGCTGCCACATTAGCATAAAAATATCTCCGGAAGAAAAAACAAGAAATTGGCAATCGAGGTTACCTTTTAGGAGCAGAGGAAATTCAGTAGAAGCAGGACAAGGGTGGAAGAAAGACTTACTGTATATTGCTTTATGCTTTTGATACTTGAACTAATGTAGATGAATTGCTTATAAAAATTAAATAATTTGCTTAAAAGTGATAGATTAGGCAATTGTGTATATATATATATATGCATATATATATGTTTCCTATATTATATTTGAATTAGATTGTATTTGAATTAAATATGTATATATTTATAAAATGTACTGCCTTCTGTTTTTAGCATCAAGGTGCACAAATTAACATGAAGGCCCTTCTCATTTATGAAAAAACTTAGAAATGCTAGTTGGGAGCAACAAACATTCGTTTAGAATAACTGGGAAAGCAATGGAGTAAATTCATGGAGACCCGCCACACATCTCCAAAAAAGAAAGGGAGAGAAAGAAAAGAGAAAGAGGGCAGGGCAGAGGAGAAAGAAAACAAAGGAAGAGAGAAGGCCTTTCACTCATAAGTGGAATTTAAGAAACAAAACAGATGAACATAGGAGAAAGAAAAAGAGAGGGAGGTAAACGATAAAAGCGACTTTTTTTAAAGTAAGCTCCACACCCAACATGGGGCTTGAACTCACGACGCCAAGATCAAGGGTCACATGCTCTGCCAACTGAGCCAACCAGGGGCCCCAGAGACTCTTAACGACAGAGAAAAAACTGAGCGTTGCTGGTGGGAGGTGGGCAGGGGTTAGACTAAATGAGTGATGGGCATTATGGAGGGTACTTGTTGGCATGAGCACTGGGTGTTGTATGTAAGTGATGAACCACTAAATTCTACTCCTGAAACCAATATTACACTGTATGTTAACTAACTAGAATTTATTTATTTATTTATTTTTATTTATTATTATTTTTTAACGTTTATTTATTTTTGGGACAGAGAGAGACAGAGCATGAACGGGGGAGGGGCAGAGAGAGAGAGGGAGACACAGAATCGGAAACAGGCTCCAGGCTCTGAGCCATCAGCCCAGAGCCCGACGCGGGGCTCGAACTCACGGACTGCGAGATCGTGACCTGGCTGAAGTCGGACGCTTAACCGACTGCGCCACCCAGGCGCCCCAACTAACTAGAATTTAAATAAAAACTTGAAGCATTAAATTTTTTTTTTAAAGGAAAAGGCCTGACAAGTGGAAGCTGGGGATGACCTGGGTGGGTCTATGCCACTCTTGATGGCCAAGGTGTTGGAGTCTGGCAGTCACGTGGAGTCAGAGGACAGAAAATGAAGCCTTGGGTCCGGCAAGGTGAGGAACTGTAACTGACAAGTATGCTCACATCACACACAAAGATCCCTGAGAAACTATATCCTCAGCGGAAGGGTGGATCAGAAAATATTCGCTCAGTAGCATATGGAAAGAATAGAGTATATGTGTTTTGCATTGGGAAAGTAAAAATATTTTCCTGGATTTTACAAATACAGCCTGATTCCATGAAGGTCTGAAGTCTATGTTTATAATACGTGTGGTTCAGGAATCCTCAAACTGAGAAAGTTAAAGTTAGTTAAAAATGGCCTTGAACTGGTAATACTCTGTAGGGAAAGTCACTCCCAATCCTTAAGAGTCCCACAGATAAAGTCTCTCTTAAAATGAACTCACAATACAAAATTGCAAAACACAGGAAGAAACAATCCACCATGAAGTAAACTCCCACCACTCTCACTGAGGAAACAGAATTACCAAAATTCTTACAGTAAGTATACATAAAATGGTTAAAGACATTAAAAAAAAAAAAAAAAAAAACAGGCACTAGAGAACAATATCATAGTATCAAAAAAGGCTGACCTGAAGAAATTTGAATGGAAAAATGCAGTAAATGAAATTCCAAACTCAATGTTGATTAATTATACAGCAGATGAGACTTAGCTAAGGAGAAAATCAGTGAAACAGAACTTAGATGTTGGGAAATTACCCAGAGTTAGCATACAGAGACAGAAGATATTTTCACAAGTTTTCACCATCTGAATTGAGAAGCTCTGGGGTGGAAGTCGAGAGAAGACACATCAGCCCATAATGCACCAGTCCAGACTCCCAAGACCTCTGTAACTCTTCTGCACAGGAATAAGCCACTATGAGACCATTTTATCAGAAGCATTTATCTGAAGGTCATCTTTTCAAATGCAAAGGCTATGGCATGACTTTGTGAGTTCAGTTTTAAACAACTCATTTTACTGCAGTTAATTGATCCTAAAATTCATTATCTTGAAGAATGAATTATAGCGTGACTTATACAAACTAAAATATAACAGTCCCAACACTATCTAATAGAATAGAGACCATTTTTGGAAAAATGCTGAATAGTAAGAGGAAGAAAAGCTTAGGTCAATGACCCTAAGACTCACCAAAGACCTGTTTCTTTAACACCTCAAATAACATTTAGAATAAAGATCTATCTTCACAGATAGATGTACAGAGAATGAGATCACTTAACCATCTAATCTGTAATTTATTTAATGACATAAAAAATAGTATTTCTCCCAAATTACAAACCAATTGTCTCAGCAACATTTAAAAAATAATTCTTCCCTTCTCTACGGATATATGATGACCTCTTTACTGTATATTCCACTGTTTAAAGTAATAGCATTGAGGGGTGCCTGGATGGCTCAGTCAGTTGAGCGTCCGTCCGACTTTGGCTCAGGTCACGATCTTGAAGTTCACAAGTGCCAGCCCCATGTCAGGCTCTGTACTGACAGCTCAGAGCCTAGAGCCTGATTCGGATTCTGTGTCTTCCTCTCTCTCTGCCCTCTGCATTCTGTCTCTCTCTCTCTCAAAAATAAACAAAAAAAATTTTTTAAATAAAGTAATAGCATTGATTCTAGAAAAACTATGCTATTCCACAGATCTATTTTTGTGCCTATTGTGCATTTTTGTTAAAGATTTGTTTAAGTAATCTCTACACCCAACATGGGGCTTGAACTCACAACCCTGAGATCAAGAGTTGCATACTCCACCAACTGAACCAGCCAGGCACCCCTATGTACGTTGTTGTAACAGTTGTAACTTTATATGGTTTGCTATGGTTTTCTTTTTTTCCCCATCTATTCTTTATTTTATTTTATTTTTTTTAATTTTTTTTTTTCAACGTTTATTTATTTTTGGGACAGAGAGAGACAGAGCATGAACGGGGGAGGGGCAGAGAGAGAGGGAGACACAGAATCGGAAACAGGCTCCAGGCTCTGAGCCATCAGCCCAGAGCCCGACGCGGGGCTCGAACTCCCGGACCGCGAGATCGTGACCTGGCTGAAGTCGGACGCTTAACCGACTGCGCCACCCAGGCGCCCCTCTATTCTTTATTTTAAATAAGCTCAGACATTTCTGTCATTTAAAAAATTAAAAAAAAATTTTTTTAAATGTTTATTTTTGAGCGAGCGAGCGAGAGAGAGAGAGAGAGAGAGAGACAGAGAGTAAGCAGGGCATGGGGCAGAGAAAGAGAGAGACACAGAATCGGAAGCAGGCTCCAGGCTCTGAGCTATTAGCACAGTGCCCAACGTGGGGCTTGAACCCATGCACCGCGAGATCATGACCTGAGCCGAAGTCGGACCCTTAATGACTGAACCACCCAGGCGCCCCCTACTTAAATTTTTTTTAAAGGCTATGCTATTCTTAGTATAAAGTAATACAGTCTTGGAAAATAAAGAAAGAAGGCAGAAGAAACTAGAACGCATTTTTCATATCACTCAGAGTATTTGTGCCAAACACTAAATAATCTGCAATGTTTGGCCTTTCATCCATCATTTGTAAAAAGCAGACTGATGCAAGTGCGTATGTATAAGGGAAGTCTTGTACCTTGCACTGCTCTACTTTATTTCCAGCTTCATCCATCTCTTCCTTTAGGGTATCTATTTTTGATGGAAGCCCCTGGAAGTTGGTTCCTGAAGATTTGTGAGCTTGGTTCCACCTGTAAAACATGGGGGCGATCAGCATCTGAGAGCTGGCTGCACATACTCAACCTTGCGGAATCAAGGCCCTGAGGGAAAGACTCTTTCCCCAAAGCCGATTCTACCTGGGATCAGTATGAGTACCTAGGATGCCAGCTCCTCTTGAGTTTATCCTCTAGGAATGGAAGCAAGCAAAAAGAGACATTACTTCCCCACTGTGATGGGACTCTTGCAGTGCTGGGAGTAGCTGTCTGCTCTGAGTATAATCCTGTCTCATACACGCCCCACTGCTGGAAACCATGCCATGGACCCCCTTTCCTGTAGTGTCTGATCATGGCACCTTTGCCGTGAAACACTCCTGTGCTTCCTGCTTTGATCTGGAATGTTCCTGTGCCCCTGGGAGTCGGTCCTGCTCCTGGACCCCTGGG
This sequence comes from Felis catus, assembly GCF_018350175.1. Taxonomy (NCBI): domain Eukaryota; kingdom Metazoa; phylum Chordata; class Mammalia; order Carnivora; family Felidae; genus Felis; species Felis catus. Next base: position 21,503,971 of record NC_058383.1, on the reverse strand, counting down.
ACGCTTCCTGCTGCCATCCTCCTCTGTGATTACCTCCAGCAAGTAAAGACCGAGCTTTGGTCATGCAGCTAACAATCCATAGCTAGGAAAACACATGTAGAACTAAAAACATCTGTTAAGAATTAATATTCTAAAGATGAAGTTTACAGAAAGTCTAAAGCATAATGTGGAAAATTTACATCAAGTCAAAAGGACTGAGAAAAAAAAGGAAAGAATTATACCACAGCAAGAGTAGGGGAGTGCATGGGTGGGGAGGGGTAATAATCTAAAACAATTTCTATTTGGTTTTCAGGTGTGCTTTGACCTTCTGTTCGAATATGAATTACGTCTGCTATTGTGGAAGCAATGTAAATGTAAACATGGATATTACAGAGATGCAGCATGAAAACCCATGCGAGCAACTGCTCAAGCTTCCCAGCTGCTGCACTGCCCCCAAAACAGTAGGCTCTACCTTCTTCCCAGTTCCTGATGAGGCTCTTCTCCAAAGCCGGCCTTCGGCAAGTCTGCCTAAGCAAGACTGGGGATGCCATGGAGTGGCCAGAGCACGGACCTGGGAGGCTGACAAGCTCAGGTTTGAAGACTGGCTCTCCCACAATAGCTGTGTGACCTTGGGCAATGACTTAACCTCTCTGTGCCTCAGTAATCTCATCTGTAAAGCTAAGATAACAAACACTTTGCAGAACCGTCATAAGGAATCGAGAACAAATCGACATGCATGTGCACGTGTGTGCATATGATATCTGCCCCATTAGGGATTCCTCCTTAGCAATTAGGTAGTAATTAGTCATTAGGTACTATCATTTTCCCCCAGGGAAAAGCCACAGGAAGAAGTAAAGGTGAAATATTCAACTGTGTGTTTCTCTGATACCTGCTTTGATTGGTTAAAAGTGAACAAGATCCTGAACGCAGATCAAGAATCAGTGTTGAAATCCCCTCCGGGATGCCTGTATTGTAGACGTAAAATTCCTGGGGCACAAGCACCTGTAATGTCGCTCAGCCAGCTCCGGGGAGGGAGCATTCACGGCCTTGTTTAACGAACCATTGGAACATTCTTCCTTATCCTGAGCAAAAGTCTACCTCAGGGTGGCCCCACTCCTGGTCCTGGCTCGGGGATTCTCCTTACAGATGTACACATGACAAAGCGTGAAGCAAGCCATGTGGAGAATCTGTGCAGGTTCCTCTCTAATCTAGAAAAGGAGTCTCTTCCCGAGAGAACAGAACCCCTGTTCCCTCTCCAGTCCTCACTGAGGGGGCCTCTGAATTTAGTCCCCGGCACGGAGTCGGTCACACAGGACGCACCCGATTGAGATCTGTCGAAAACATGAATGAGCGAATGAACAGGAACTGGTGGAGGAATCAGAGGAGGTGGTATGTCATGTCTGTCGCTCCATACCTGGCACGCAGCAAGTGTCCGGTAAGTGGTGGCAATTATTTTTACCATGTGTTAATTCTTAGACGCAACCTCTATCATCTCAGTATGTCCTACATCACGACATGTCTTAACGAGTGACCCGTACATTTAATGGAGTGGTGTTTCTTCACCCCTCCCCCAAGGAGATATCTAGTCAGTGCTGCACGGATAGTCACCGGCATCTCAGGAACGAGGAAATGCTGCATGTTGCATTGCTACAGATGTTCTAAATCTGTCTAAAAAAAAAGCATCTGACAGGTAGAAGCTTAGTAAATGACAGTTATATCTCCATCCATTTGCCAGAGAGAAATGGTCATCTCTGCTTCACAGGACTGCAGTGAGAATTAAGTTACCAAATAAACAAGTCACAGAGATGAAAAGTACAGCAAAGGGAATATAGTCAATAATATTGTAAGGACACTGCATGGTGACAGATGGTGACCGCACTTATCGTGATGAGCACTGAGTAACGTACAGAATTGTCGAATCAAAGTTGTGCACCTAAAATTAATACATCATGTGTCAGTTACACTGCAGTAATTTAAAAAAATTAAAAGAAGAAAAAGTGAGAGCTAACAAAACAGGGGTCGATCAACAAAGCCACCTTTTTTTTTTATTTATTTAAATAAAGTTTTATTGGAACACGGTCAGGCTTTCATTTACTTATGGTCCAGGGTTGTTTTTACACTACAATAGCAGAGTTGAAAAGTTGCAAAAGGGACCATCTGGGTTGCAAAGCTGAAAATATTTACTATCCGGCCCTTTATGGAATGTTTGCCAACTCTTGTGGTAAAGCATGAGAAAGGTCGGGGCAGGCGGCAGCTGCCTCCATAGATATTCCCTATTCTCATCCACGGAGAAAGCCGCGTAAGTCACGGATACCCCTCATGCCCTCAAGGACAGAGCCGGGCTGGAGTCCTGCCACGAAGCACCACAGACAGTCATCTGGCAGCAGGCCACAAGTCGGCAGCCCTCTGGGATGGTTACTTACTTTTACGGGGAGTTTTCTCCCTTTGGGCGCAGCATTCGATCATGAAAGTATCATAACCACACAGGGTTTGGACGTGGCAGGACCCTCAGGAACTGCTAGGATCACAGATCTACTTATTCCTACACTCCACTATCCTAGAACAGGATGTTCTAACATCATTCCCACTGCCACACTTGGGAGAATGGGCCCTCGGGGCAGGTGTAAGTGGGTGCGACTTGGTCTGTGGGTCAAGTGCGTGAATCTGGAAACCTGCATGCTGTCCACTGAGTGGTCTTCCTCTCGTCCGTACCTTACCTGGCTCTGACCGAATCCCAGTCTAACACCAATTTAGCGAGCTGCTTCCTCTGTTTTTGGATGTTGGGAATCTCCAACTAGAAAGAAGAACATACCACAGACCGAATGCGATAAGCTTTGGGGTTTTTACCTTAACATCTGAAAAGGCAGTATTTATTTACATTTTTCCCCCTGAGGCATAGGATTTTGTACCCTCAACTGATTCCCCTCATTTCCAAAAGGAAGCATATGTCAAAGTCACCGACTGTCGTGAAACTTGCAGAGCCAAGAGAACCATTCACCGCGCAGCCCACACCGGTCTTGGCTCTTCTATGCGGCCTGGCAGAAGCACTCACCTCTGCGATGCTGCAGAGAGGATCCACAATCTCTCCCTCAACAAAGACCTCGTGCTGAGAAAGTTCTAGAGCCAGCTGGTTCTCAGCATTGCCACACGTCTCCAGAATCTTCCTTTAAAAACACAAGATACCCCCACAACAAGCATCCGCTCGTTAAACCAGGTGCCCGATTACCATACTCGGCCAGCTCTCTACACGATGGGGACACCTTAGGGTGCTACACGGTAGAACCTTAAAAATGTGGTAAGTCTGGGGCATCGCCTAAAATGCAAGCCCACGGGTTTGTGCTCTAACATGAAAAAGGCACTCTCAGATACACTTTGTGAGTACGTGTGTGGGATGTGTGTGAACAGTGAGGTGATGAGTCTAGGATTAGCTTCAGGGGAAGACCAAATGTTCTCCAAATAACCCTGGAATTCTTTAGAACCTTATGTAAAGTTCCTTATGTGCTGTTTTATGTCTGTCAGTGAGGCCAGCCGACGCAGGGTTTGCTCCGGAGTTAATGCAAGTGCTGGTTTTCTACTGGGGATGGTGGGCTAAGCTCAAGGGACATGTTGCATGAAAACCACGTCTGCTTTTGTTTTCCTGGGAGCACGCAGTTGACGTCACACCGAGGACGCGTGCGAATGAAACGGCTGCTCTGACTCTGTCCTTCCCTCTCTCCTCCTATTCTCGCCCTGCCCCTCGAGATCCCCACGGGGTCCTTTTAAAATGACCAACGTGTGTGGCGCTGGCATGAGGTGGCCATGGTGCTGTCATTAAGAACACGATCTCCGATACCACGCTGCCTGGGTTTGAATACGGGCTTTGCTATTCACCAGCTGTGGGGTCTTGTGCAACTGACTCACCCTCTCTGTTTGTCAATTACTTCAATGGGAGGTAGAATGTAGGTTGTCTTGAGGACTGAACGAGTGAGTACATGGAAAACACGTAGAGCAGTGCTAGTGCAGAGCAAGGACTCCCTCCATCAGCCGGGAGGACCAGGAGTGCCAGCATGCACACACCAGCCACCCTCTTCCCAGGACCATCACTCCCAAATATGGGAGCATGGACAGGATGGAAGAAGGGTGAAGAGTGGGGGGAAACTATCATCCTGGAAAGGACAAAGTTACGGGGTGCCTGGGTGGCTCAATCAGTTAAGCATCTGACTCTTGGTTTTGGCTCAGGTCATGACTGCACGGTTCCTGAGTTCGAGCCCTGTGTCGGGCTCTACACTGATAGTGTGGAACACGCTTGGGATTTCCTCACTCTCTCTCTCTGCCCCTCCCCCCATCAAAATAAATAAATAAACTGCAAAATAAAAAAGAACACAGGTAGCGTTGTAGGGCATGGAGTATAACAGGCCCCTGGAAAGGGGGCTGTGGAGTCCAAAGCCCAGGGCAGCTGGGAAGCACAGTGAGCGGTATAGCAGAGACAGCAGATTGGCTCAAAGGCCCCCAGCCTCATGTAGAAGCAGGTGGAAGGAAGGGTTAACCTTCCCTCTTATAGTAAAAACAACTTTATGATTAGATTTTTAAAAATTATTTATAGAACACATCCTACTGCAAAAAAAAAATCCAAATAATTCAGAAAACACAAGATTTTGAGACAACCACCATTGATATTACGGTGGCCACCCTCAAAGGAGGTGGCTCTTAAGGACTGGACGGGACTGCTCAGGGAAGGGACATGTTCTTTATACCAAGGCTCAGGGGAATAGAGAATGACTTTCGCTAGTGGCCCTTTCAATCATCGGAAGCCAGCGTTGCTCCTGCTAAAGGGAAGACTGCCTGCCATCCCGGGGGCCCAGACCCCACTTCTTCCCATGGAGACTGCGCCATTCTCCTCCTGGAGCATGAGCCACACCGTCACGCTCACGGCCCCTCTGTCACGCAGATGCCTGCCGCGCACAGCACCCGCCCACCCGCTCCCGCTGACGCGCAGGCTAGCGGGCTCGCTCTCTGAAAGCAGCCCACTCTTACCCCAGCAGGGAGTCTTCCAGCTGAGTCGATGCTTCTTGCATGTTCTGAGCAAGAGCGGTCAGAGGGAGTTTTTTCTGGAAGGCAGAAGACAATGTGTTGTTTTCATTATTACTGATACCCGTTCTCAATGACCAGCCACAGATCATCATTCGGTGATTTGTCCTCCAGGCACACTGCACAGGTAAGAGGTAGACTGTCTGGGTTCAGGATCCAGTCTCAAACATGTGCGCTGTGTGACTTAACCTCTATGTCCACGTCCTCACACCTGGATGATACCGAGGTATGATAACAGCAAGGGTGTCCTAGGGCTGTCTGCCCATCTAAGGAGATCTTCAACGTCAAGTACCTAGCATGTGCTACGTACTTAGTAGGTGTTGGCTGCTAGTATTATTGTTGGGGTAGCTGTTAACTGTTCTTATTAACTAATCAAGTACATACTGTGTCTGAAGCCCTGGGAACATAAGACACAGATCTTACTCTCTGATTATCATAACACATAAATGCAAGAAAATGCTCAATTTCAAGAACTTTTGCTAGAATACTCATTCTTAAACAGGCTCTTAACCTAGCTGTAATCATAAGGGCCCAGCTCTAGTTAATATCTAAAAACGTCTGGCTAAATATCTGAAAATTTTTTTCTTAATGTTTTTATTTTTATTTTTGAGACAGAGAGAGATGGAGCATGAGCAGGGAAGGGGCAGAGAGAGAGGGAGACACAGAATCGGAAGCAGGATCCAGGCTCTGAGCCATCAGCACAGAGCCCGATGTGGGGCTCGAACTCACAGGCTGTGAGATCATGACCTGAGCCGAAGTCGGACGCTCAACCCAGGCACCCCTGAAAATTTTTTAAGGTATTTAATCACAAAGCGATTTTCCTATCAGAGATTTGTTTTGCAGCTGGAAATGACCATAAGGATCATCTGATTTATGTTCTAATTGTACAGTCAAGGGACCTGAAGCCCAGGGTGGTCAGGTGGGCTGGCTGGGCACCCCAGTGAGGGGCAGCAGAGCCAGACCTTTGTGTCCACGGGCCTGAGCCCCAGTTCAGTTTCTTTCCACCACTGCTTGATGGCTCATCTCATAAGGGTAGAAAGGGCCTGTCAAGTACAAGTGGGTTGGTTATAGCACATAACGTGCAAACAAAAACATGCATTCAGGGTGCCTGGTGGCTCAGTCGGTTAAGCGTCCAACTTTGGCTCAGGTCACGATCCTACGGTTCATGAGTTCGATCCCTGTATTGGTCTCTGCTCTCCGCACAGAGCCTGCTTTGGATCCTTTGTTCCCCCTCCATCTCTGCACCTCCCTTCCCCTTCTCAAAAATGAATAAACATTTTTTCAAAATGCATCCAATGTGGCAATGCTCCCCATGATTTTGCCTCCCCAGTAGAATGGGCTGTTATGTCAAAGACACAGGGTCCACCTTGCTGTGGCATTGTTGTGCCTTGACCTCTAGCACATCACCTGCCTTTCCTGCTTTAAAGGGCTCCATGTGATACACTTACACCGTATTTGCTTGTATTGTAGAGAATATCTCTTGAAAGCTATACAAAAAGCTACTAATGCTGGTCACTCTGGAGAGGGCAGCAGGGTGCCTGGGGACAGGGTGGTGAGAGATCTCACTTTATGTTCTTCTGTATCTTCTGGATTTTGATCATGTAAATATGCAGCCTACTTAAAACAGTATATTGAAATTTAAAAATAAACAACAGGGGCACCTGGGTGGCTCAGTCGGTTAAGCGGCCGATTTTGGCTCAGGTCATGATCTCGCGGTCCGTGAGTTCAAGCCCCGCGTCGGGCTCTGTGCTGACAGCTCAGAGCCTGGAGCCTGTTTCAGATTCTGTGTCTCCCTCTCTCTGACCCTCCCCTGTTCATGCTCTATCTCTCCCTGCCTCAAAAATAAATAAAACATTTAAAAAAAATTAAAAAAAAATAAAAATAAACAACAACTGGGGCACCTGGGTGGCTCTGTCGTTTAAGTGTCCGACTTCAGCTCAGGTCATGTTCTCACAGTTCATGAGTTTGAGCCCCGCGTCGGGCTCTGTGCTGATAGCTCGGAGCCTGGAGCCTGCTTCAGATTCTGTGTCTCCCTCTCTCTCTGCCCCTCCCCGACTCATGCTCTCGCTCTCTCTCTCAATCTCAAAAATAAACTTTAAAATAAAAAATAAAAATAAATAACAATTCTATTTACCCACCTCTCATCCTCCCAAGTTATTTTCACGTAAGTAAATATCAGGCATCCCCTGCCCCACAAGGGGACATTGCCAGCTTCTGCACTTGCAGATCAGGAAGATAGGAGAAAACGGGCAATGTGCCTTGTCATAATGAGGATAATTCATACATGTTAGTCATGCTGCCTTTATAAGGGAAATTAAATCTAGGATAAGTGCAATAATCTGGAGAAATACACTTTGTGCAACTCTGGAGCTCGGAACCAAAATCATAAAGGGCAGAGTCTACTTTGACAAAATCATTCAAGTTCCCGGCTATAAACAGCCTTGTGGTTTCCATGCCCTGACCCCAAGCCACAACAGTCCTGCATCTTGATGTACATAAATAAGGACATCCCGCTTATTTAACCCCATGCTCTTCGATGCTATCCACCAACAACATACTCCTCCACAAACATGGCTAAGCACTTCCTAGGCATGAACAGCTTTTTTTTTTTTTAATCACCAGGGATTCATTTAAAAAGATCTAAAGCCATAATTTACGAAATGCATGCCCACTGCCCAAAAGGCAGCCGCTCCAGATCCTACACGATTCTTGCCTCCTCACATGCGTGGGGGGTCTCTCGTGGGACCTTTGGGAGGCTCCTCCTGTGTATTCTAGAGTGCTAGAGACTGCTGTCATTTCTTCCACAATATTGACCGCCGTGGTCACCCATCTTCTATCGTTTCCATGGTGTCTACTCTCTCCCACATGCACAGTGTAGACAGCCTCAGAGGCCTGTCTTTGGCACTTTTTGTTCGAGGTTGGAAAAGGAAGCCCAAGGCATCAGGTTTTAGAAATGACCTTTGCATCCTGCTGCCTAGAATATGCCGGTCACTTGCCACTCACTGCCCTCGTTTATGGCTGGGCTACCACCTCCTCTGGGAAGCCTCCCCTGACTACGTCTCTCCTCCTGTGATGCCTATTCTCAGTCTTCCTGTAATACCCTGTGCACACTTTGTTCGGCATGTCATTTTAGGATTATGCATCTGTGTGTATCTCCCCCTGCCAGGCCGTGAGCACCTTTAAGGCGGAGGCCACATCTTGTTCATTTTATTATCTCCAGCACTTGTACACAGTAGGTGTTTGATAAACACCTGCTTAAAAGGCAGTCAAAGGAATGGACGACAGGACACAACAATGTGAAGGACAGAGACGTATAGCAGGCGGAAGTGGGAGACAATGGGACTGGATAAGGGGAAAGGAAACAGGATGGGATTATGAAAGGTTCCTCGTGCTAATGAAGAGCTCAGACTTTCAATCCTGGCAATGGGAGCCAGCCAGCACCCCTCAAAAGAGGCACCACTGGTGTTAGGGGCCACTTCCGGTGTGGAACTATGCCCCTAGGCACTGCAGAATGTTCAGCATCTCGGTCCCCACCCTCTACATGCCAGTAGTGTCCCCCGGTCCCTATGGCAACACAAAATGTCTCTATGTATTTCCAAGTATCCCCAGGAGTGTAATCCTGGCCCCTGTTGAGAACCGCTAAGCTACGATGCTTTTTCGGCAGGAGGATGTCAGCATCTATCTGTATTTCAGAAAAACAATTCTGGTGATCAGGCTGGAGCCAGGCTGGACGAGAAGGAAATCAAAGGCAGGAAACAAAGCTCAGGAGGTGACTGCACCATCCAGGTTTTGCGATCATCGCCTTTGTGAAAGGGATCAGGTTTTGCTTTAAGGCAAAGGTGGCAGAGATGAGGCGGGGGTGAGGAATTCCAAAGACAGTCACAGAGAATCACAGGTCTTGCTAATCAAGCAGCCATGAAGGGTGAGGATACAATAAAAGGGAACATAAGGTAAGCCGACAGTTTCTAGCTTGCACAACAGGGTGGGTGGAACTCAAGAGTCCACGCACAATGAAGAACTGGTGACGCGTGCCAAAACAGACATCTAGGGAAGGAAGTGTTTTGCTTGGTTGAAATGCTTGAGACGTCCCTGGCATCAACACACCAGTCAGAAGCCACGAGGACAGAAGAGGTGGCCCAAGGAATGTGACGGGAGCAACGAGGAGGAGGACAGAGCCTTAGGAAACAATGTTGAAAGGGGAGGCAGAACAGAAGCCACAGCGAGAGAACAAGAAGGAGCCGTGGGGACAGGACCGGTGGCTTGGGTCCGGTTCTGCCGGACAGGACGTGCAGCAAGCATTCCTGGAGTCGTAGGTGTGTGCAAACGTCCGCCCTCTGATACCTGTTACTGCAGCAAACCAAGTATTGCACGAGAGAGGAATATCCTGGCGTTGGGACGCCCTTCTCAGATGTGTGTAGGAAATCTGAGAGAAGGGTGACACAGGTCACCCGCATACCAGTTCTTCCTCTTGCGACATCGGGTGTCCCACAACACACCACGGCAAATCATAGCTTCCCTGTATGCCACTGCAGCTACCACCGTAATGCCGTATGGGCTTCCGAAGGCTAGCATGTGCTCGTAAGCTAGGAACTTGTAAACCCAAGGATGGAGCTGCCTGGCGACTGAAAGTGGCTGTGCTCTGCTGGTGGCACAAGAGGACCCGGATGCTGCAGACAAATGTATCCTGGAGCAGATGTTCGGTGGTTCTCCTCGAGGCCATCCCTCTCCCTCTTAGGCCAGTGTCCTGACTTCTCATTCGGGTCCACCCCAGTCTAAATAAAGCCTGTGAGCTACAGAGGCAGCTCCACAGCCCACGCTCCAAGGGCAGGCCCTGACTAGCTTAAGCCAACCAGCACATCCCACCTCCTCCCAACCTCACCCCTACCCAAGGTAGCCAGGGTGGAATGGGGTGGAATGTTCAGGAATGGGGAATATGACTCAATACAGACCAATGCAATGGAAGGCCATTTCTACCTGCCAAGGACTTGGAAAAAGAAGTTCTCTCACTCCCTTAAAGAAACCCACTGGAAAGCGTGCTTTCTACTTCTGCTGGACATGCACAAGGAAGCAAGTAGCCGGTGGAAGCTGCTGGTAGCCAACCCACAGCCATGGGAGGTGCCCATTTAGGGGCAAAGCAGACACTGAGGAAGGCAGAGGGGACAGAAGGAAAAAGAGTGACATTTTGCTTACACCACTGACCTGCTAGCCCAGGCCTCTCCTCAAGTCTATCCCAGCTTCTGGACTTTTCAGTTAGAAGACCAATAAATTGCGTCATTTTCTAAGTCCATTTAAGACAGGCTTTCAGCTTTTTGCCATCAAAGCATTCCTAACAGACATCTCTATTCTCTTATCAATGACAAATGGCTTATCGAGTCTTTAAAAGCACCTGGGGAAAATGCAGTGTGAGCAGTGCCTTCAGCACAGCCACGTCTGAAGCACAAAAAAATGTTCTGGTCTGGCAGGTGTCGGGAGAGTAAACGGCAGTACGAGGTACAAATCTGCAGGCAAATGTGCTGACGCTGCTTGGGAAAAACCAAGCGAGCGAAGGGTGAAGAGCCTCACGGAGACACAAGAAAGACCCAACAGCCGTGGCCCCATGTCACATCCGATACTCACGTATCTCTTCTCCACGTCGGGGCCGTGGCCCTGGAAGCATGCTGCCAGGCGCTTGTGGGAGTGGTGGCATATTGACCGAACCGTGTCCAGGCGCCGCTCGATCTGACAAATGAGACAAACGAGCCATCAGCAAGGCTTCAGAACACATCTCTTCCTACGTGGCATTGGCATGTAGGTAGAAGCAGCACGCGGGGGTCTAATTTTTTAGCTCTTGGTGTAAATGCCCATGGTCTCCATTCCCCTGGAGCAGGGTTTCTTTCTACTGACATTTGAGGCCAGATAATTCTGGGTGTGTGTGTCGGGGGGCGAGGGGGGCTGCTCTGTGCATATGGTACGTTTAGCCTCATCTCTCTGGCCTCTACCCACTAGATGCCAGGTGCACCCCATTCCGAGTTGTGACAACCAGAAGTGTCTCCACACACTGATGAATAACCTCCCAGTGGGCGAAACGGCCCCTGGTTCAGAACCACCGACCTCTCCTACACCGAGGGGTTTAGATCTCCTAAAGGCTAAGTGTGTGTGCAGGGAGGGGGCGCGGTCACGGCCACAACTCCTATCAGGAAGGGTGGCGGCAGTCGGGCTATGCGCTCCCTGCAAAGGCCCGGCGCCAGCCTGCAGAACCGCAGATGAACACCTCAGGCCCAGACCCACAGCCAAGTGGAAAAACCACGGGACTGTCAGAAGCCATCCCCTGTGGATAGTGGCAGAGCCTTCCACACACGGGACATCAGACAGAAGAGTCCAAATCAAGGCTCCACAGTTTCCATTCAAAGTCAGTTGTTTTCAAAATTATTCTTTATTGGGGTTAGGGTGGGTTTTTGTCTTTGTTTTTGCTTTGGTTTTAACTAAACCCCTAAAGCACAATGGACTGCAAGAAACACTGACTTAGGGGACCCACGCATCAAGATTTAGTTTCCCAAAATATTATTGCTGGGATATGGCTGTTTATGGCAAAGAGAGCTGCTTTTCACAGGAAGGAATGCCAAAAATGTGTATTCTGATGACTCATTAAGAATGAGTGCAGGCCCTCAGGGATGCTTTCTATTTTAAAGAAAAATCAACAAATTCAAAGCAGAATGCATTTTTACCCCACAACATTTTACCCAATGACATGGTTCTATGCTTCTCTCCTGAAGGTCCGCACCGCGCTCCCCCCACCCCCCCGCCCCCGCCCCACAGCTTTTCTTCAGAGCCAAGGCCTGACTACCAGGGCCCTGATCGAGCAGGCACATTTATGTAAGGAGCAGAGGCCACATCGCTGACCCCTCATCTTATAATGACCACATTGTAACACACTGGAAAACTAATATGCACTTCTTTACTGACCACAAAAAACAGGCAAAATCAAACAAAAACAAAACCCCACAAAACTCCATTTGGCTTTGATTCTAATTTCCACTAGAAAATTATAAAGTCCACCGGGGGACAGGGACCTTGGTCTGTTCTGTGCACGGATTTATCCCAGGTACCCGGAACACTGTCTGGAACACGAACGCAAGGTGTTCATTTAATATTTGCTGAAAGGTCAAGTACATGTATTAAGTCCCTGTGCAAGGTATCAGAAAAACAACAGTAAATAAGCTGTAGTTCTCATCCTCCTGGGATTCACAGCCTCCCAGGGAAACTCCACACAAGCACAACAAACTTATGAGCACAAAATAAGAGGCAAAATAGAGCCATTTGAACGGCTCTCACAGATCAAACAGGGAGCACACAGACTAAGTGAAGGGAAATCTCACACCAGAAACAAAAAATAAAATTTCTATAGCCCGGGATCCATCCCTAGTGTTCTCCCGTTTAACCTGTTAATTCCTGCTAATGATCTGATGGAGTGGATACCGCCGTTATCCTCATTTTAGAGAAGTGGAAACTGAGGCACAGGAAGTTAAGTAATCCCCTGAGGCCACAGAGACAGTCAGGGAAAGACCTGGGTAGGCAGGCACCAGCCTCCACACTTTCAAACAGGACTCTCTTCTTTACAGTCAAAGAAGGGGGAAACACCTGTGGCAATGATGGCAGATGGGGGTGGGGTGGGGATGGGGTGAGGTGGGGGGGTAAGCATCTGCATGATGAAACAAGGCGTTCCTTGAAACTGGCAAACTCTTGAGGCCCCCGTGGATGTTCTAAGAAAGGGACAGGAGCAGACAGTTGACACCTGCCTCCTGTGGGAATTCTGCAGTCCTCAAACTGCCTGCAAGGCTTGGGGCTTCAAGGGTTCAAGGAGGTTGTGCATATTTATTACTAACGTGGGATGTGGGAGAGAGAACACTGATGTGAAACCTAGTCTAGTTAAAGGTTATTGAGCCCAAGCAACACTTCTGAAAGTCTGAAAGTGAAGCTGAAATATACGATAAAAGCCAATGAGAAAATATTACTAAGAATAAGATTGTCAGGGCTCCTGGGTGGTTCAGTTGGTTAAATGTCCAGTTTTGGCTCAGCTCATGAATTCACGGTTCAGGAGTTCAAGCCCCATATTGGGCTGTGTGCTGGCAGCTCAGAGCCTGGAGCCTGCTTCAGATTCTGTGTCTCCCTCTCTCTCTGCCCCTCCCCTGCTCACATTCTCTCTCTCTCTCTCTCTCTCTCTCTCTCTCTCTCTCTCTCAAAAATAAAATAAACATTAAAAAGAAAAATTAAAAAAAAGAATATGATTATCTAATAATTCTTAAAAAAAAAAAAAACCCCTCCACTCTTAATAAAAACTTCTGGTCCTTAAAAAGAACAACAACAACAACAAAAAACGTGCTCTCAGAATCTTCTACCTGCAGGTGGCTGTCATAATTTAGAAGGATGTTCTGACATGGGCTGGCATGGCACCATTTTTCTAAGCTATGCCAGCTCCTCTCTGTGGGAAGAGACAGAAAGTCACCCGGGAGCAGACTGCTGGTCTTCAGGGGCTCAGGTGAAAAGACCTGCCGAAGGTCATGGAATGAGAAGCAAGGACACAAGCAAGGAGGCTTAAGAGAAACCTCAGTGCAGAAGGGTTCTGTCTTTCCCGGCGTGCTCTGGGGTGGGCGGAGACGGAACGGGGTTGAGGCCGAGTGAAGGGATGTGTACAAAGGGTCCCAGGCCTTCTGGAAGAAACCCCCAGCCCCAAAGTTAGGGAAGCCTGTGAGAGACGAAGTGCGGTGGCCCCGGCCGAGGTCCCTGCAGGAAATATCCCTCCTGCAGGGCAGAAAAGTCCAGGCTGGTAACAGGCCACCTCAGGGCCTCAGGGTGGTTCTGACAGGTCTGGTCACCGTCACTGAGACTCTAAGTCCTTCAGGAGCCAACTCAGCCCAGAAGTGGAGGATGATAGCATGAGAGGCAAGAAGTGGAAATTCTAGGCTGTTGCTGGCAGGGCCTGTCCCATCAAGGACACCGTCATAGCAGCGAGCGACAGGCCCGCAGCCTGCCCGGGACCCGTGACCAGGCTGCAGTGCCAGTGGAGCGCCCAGGCCAGCCAGCGCCTCCCCCACCCCACCCCGACACCTGGCACTTGAAAGCAGGACAGCCCCATTTGAACTTCACAACATGACACCGAAGTTCCAGATCCCCTTTTCATCACCGTGCAACCCAACTGCTTTTCTTTCCTGCTCGGGACCAGGCCGATCAGTCTCATCGTGTCTCAGATCATACATACAGACGTACGTACACAGATCTGCTTCAGTTCTCGCCGATGAGGCTTTGTTTTGTTTTCCTCTTTAAGCAAAGCACTTTAAGAAGATTTTATTTTGTTACCTGTAACAGATCTTCACTGAGGACTTCTGTTTTCTCAGCTCTGTGGGGAAAAATGAAAAGCTCAGAGTCAGAAATCCAGAAATGCAAAGGAACTCGTGAAATGTAACAATTATTATCCCAGAGTTTAAAACAAAACAACTAGGGACGGACGCCTGGGTGGCTCGGTCGGTTGAGCATTCAACTCTTGACTTCAGCTCAGGTCATGATCCAGGGTCGTGGGATCAAACCCCACGTCGGGCTCTGTGTGGAGGGTGGCGCCTGCTTGGGGTTCTCTCCGTCTCCCTCGGCCCCTGTCTCACCCCGTTCCCCGCTTGTGTATGCACGCTCTCTCTAAAATAAAAAAATAAAAAATAAATAAAACAGGAAGAAATGAATGATAACATGGGGAGAAATTCCACCAATGTGGAAATTCCACCAATCAGAGGGCTCCTTGAGCAAAACCAAAGAAAAAAACCAGCAAACAAAAGTCTGCAAAGAATAGCAACCCCAAACAAGAACAAAGCCTCAAGACCAGTGGCTCCCAGACCTGGGTGTGTATAGAATCACTGAGGGTGGGGAGTGTGCTGATTTAAAATGCCAGTTTCCAGGCCTTACCTCTGTTCAAAAGCAGGTCTGGAACAAGATCCTGCTTTTTTTTTTTTTTTTCAACGTTTATTTATTTTTGGGACAGAGAGAGACAGAGCATGAACGGGGGAGGGGCAGAGAGAGAGGGAGACACAGAATTGGAACCAGGCTCCAGGCTCTGAGCCATCAGCCCAGAGCCCGACGCGGGGCTCGAACTCACGGACCGCGAGATCGTGACCTGGCTGAAGTCGGACGCTTAACCGACTGCGCTACCCAGGCGCCCCAAGATCCTGCTTCTTTAAGAGGCCCTTGCCTCCCAGAATTCCATGGCCGAGACTCACAGGCCACCCTTGGAGAAAAGACTGCTCTAGAGGCGCCTCGCTGGCTCAGTCGGTAGAATGTGCAACTCTAGATCTGGGGGTCATGAGTTTGAGACCCACATTGGGCATGGAGCCTACTTAAAATAAATTTTAAAAAATTAAATAAAAAAAGACCGCTGTAGAGAAGCTGAACCTTCAGTTCCTAAAACGATCATTTCTGAGCTTCACAGCCTTACTGAAACAAGTTTGTCACAAATCCAGGAAGGTGATTCAATACTACACACACAAATAGTAACAACTGAGTACTCCTTTGTTCAGGCATCTCATCTTTACTTTAAAAAGAAACAAAGTAGGGGCGCCTGGGTGGCGCAGTCGGTTAAGCGTCCGACTTCGGCCAGGTCACGATCTCGCGGTCCGTGAGTTCGAGCCCCGCGTCGGGCTCTGGGCTGATGGCTCAGAGCCTGGAGCCTGGTTCCGATTCTGTGTCTCCCTCTCTCTCTGCCCCTCCCCCGTTCATGCTCTGTCTCTCTCTGTCCCAAAAATAAATAAACGTTGAAAAAAAAAATAAAAAAAAAAAAAGAAAGTATTTTCACAGCTTTCTCCCACTCATGCTTTCCAATTATCATTAACTATGTAGACCTTTCCAGAAAGCCGACCTGGCGGCCATCAATCGGCAGAGGAACAGCCTCAGTTGCTCGAGCCTCAGTTGCCAGATCACGGTACTTTCCAAGGACTCCTCTGCAGTCCAAAGGGGCAGCACTGTTGCTGTACGTAATACCCAGATGGCAATCAAGGTGCCATAGTGGGACTTCTGGTTCAAACAGTGATTTAAGTCGAGTCATTTGACACCCCTGCCCAATTCCCATTGAAACGAACAAGGAAACTTTTATTATTTTTGAGTGTTTATTTATTTATTTTGAGAGAGAGAGAGAGAGAGAGAGCGAGCATGCAAGCAGGGAAAGGGCAGACAGAGAGAGGAAGAGAAAGAATACCAAATAGGCTCCACGCCAACAGCACAGAGCCCGATGTGGGGCTCAGTCCCACAAACTGCAAGATTATGACCTGAGCCAAAATCCAGAGTCGGACGCCCACCCGACTGAGCCACCCGGGTGCCCTCGAACAAGGAAACTTTTAAAGGGACAAGAAAAAAGTCTTTTTCAGCCCTGAACATTGGGGGAGCTGGGGAGAAAGGCAGACCATCAATGAACCAGAATTGTAAAGCCTTTTAATAAGACATATCGCAGAATGGAAGGCTGCATGATCTTGCCTCTGAATGAATCTAATGCACGAGAAGGAAAAGCCGTTTGGCGGGCAATTTGACAGGACCCCCGAGAAGGACCTTCAAACGCTGCTAAGCTCAGAGCAGCACCAGCTGCATGAGGCACGGTGGTGCACGCTTCCAGCCCACGCTTGGGCCATGGTATGTCAAGTAAAAGCCGGCATTGCCACCAGTTGTCGCCGCGGTGCCCTGCGTAACTCAGAGATGCCAATGGGAATGGCTCACTCATCAGTTTCTGCAGGAAATCAGAACTCTGACCTAACTCAGATACCTCCCTGGTGTGCAGGGGCAGGGCCTGGAGATGAGGTCGAGGCCCCAGCTTTCAGAGGAGGCCGCCTTTAAATTCCATGAACAAGTCCTGCAAGCGGCGGGCCAAAATCTGCCATCCCAGCCCTTGCTTGGCATACATGGTGCCAGGC
Source organism: Felis catus (assembly GCF_018350175.1). Lineage (NCBI taxonomy): Eukaryota > Metazoa > Chordata > Mammalia > Carnivora > Felidae > Felis > Felis catus. Next base: position 21,487,010 of record NC_058383.1, on the reverse strand, counting down.
ATTGCTGAAGCGCCAAACATATGCAGTCATGCCAGTTAGGGAAGTGGAGCAGGGCCCCAGCTGACCAGCAGCTCAAGCAACCAGCCTCAGAAAGAACTCCGACAGCCAGCCTCGCAGACCGCCACAGCTTCACCCTAACTCCTATTCGCCAATAGCCTTGTCCCTCCTCTAGCAAAATGCCACCACGAGATTGTGTAACTTCCGCCTCATCTTCTCTGGCCAGAGCTCTGAAATCTCTGCCTTCTGTAAGTAGAAGTGTACGCAGAGAAAAGCCCTCAAGGCCTCTTAAAACACTCAAAGTTCAAAAGAAGAGATTCAGAGCAAATAAGTCCTTTTACAAAACAGAATTTTTTAAAAAACGTAACAGAAGAGAAAAACTTAATTTCAAAACCCGAAGGTGGGCCGTTAGCAGGTATGAGAACGTTAGTAACAGCTCAATGGTATAGGAAAACCAACTGTGTACATCTTTTCTCAGCAACTTGTTCAGTGACCTCACACTGGTCATTTGAAATGAAAACTCGAATACAACACAAAGAAATGCAAACAATACAAACCGGGGCTTTGTGTGTGGGGGGGGGCGGGGGGCTGTCAAACACTTATGAGCGAGCACAGCACTGCAACAGCCACAAAAATAATAAAGCAAATGCAAAAACAAAGCAAGTGTTAACTTTGGGAAAAACAAAAAGCCCATCAGAAAGAATCATACTGCATTGCTATGCTTAGCTGCAAATTGATTGGATATAATAATGTAAATACCAAACAGTAATATATCCAAAAATTGTACTCTAAGTGCATTGCAAGGATAAGGGAGTAGAAGCAAAGAGGGAAATCATACACTAAGGCGTGTGTGATCTCACACTAATCACACACATGAGCACTAAGCCCTCATTTTTCATGACAGGGGGCCAATAGGTAATAACTAAAACTTGATGACTTGAAGGATACCTGTTTATATATTATCTATACATGTAGACATGAGTAAATGCCAAAATAAACAGAAATTTGAAAACAGCTTCCTCTGGGGTTAGAGAGTCTCAAGTGGGAGAGTGGGATTACTAGAGAGAAGATCCACTGTAATAAGCCTTTTACTATTATATTTGACTTTTTAGACTATATGCATACTTAGTTTCAAAGTTTAAAAAATAGTACGTTAGTTACATTTTTTAGTGACACGCTTGACATGGTTTCAAGTGAAGCATAACTCTAACTGAAAACAATGAGTCCAACTGCCAGTCTGCACAAAACTATACAAGAATACAAAAGTGTAAAAACTACAAAGCAAATCAATATATTTACTATCCTTTTTTTCATTTTACCAACTAGACCCTTTGCTTTTGATTTAGAGGTACTTCACCCAATAAGTTATCTGGAGACTGAAATATATGTGGAACATATTATATGAAAATGTTAACATACTGCTTAAAAATAAGTTTACACTATGTTTCCTGCCTTTATGGACACTCAGCCATATATTACATTGATAAAATTAATTTTAGAAAGAGATCCAATATCTCTTCTTAATCAGATTTATTTCTGGGCTTTCTAGTCTGTTCCATTTATGTATCTTTTTTATGCCAATACCATACTATTTTGATGACTACTGCTTTGTAATATACAGCTGACCCCTGAACTACATAGGAGTTAGGGGTGTTGACCCTATGCAGTGAACAATTGGCACGTAACTTTTAACTCCCTGAAAATTTACCTACTAGTAGCTACTGTTGACCAGAAGCATCACTGAGAACATAAATAGTTGGTTAACATGTACTATATGTTATGTGCATTATTTAATGTATTCTTACAATAAAGAAAGTTAGAAAATGTAATTACTTTTTAAATTCTTTTAATGTTTATTTACTTTTGAGAGAGAGAGAGTGTGTGCGCGCGCGCGCGCAGGTGAGGGACAGAGAGAGGGAGACAGAATCCAAACCAGGATTCAGACTCTGAGCTGTTAGCACAGAGCCCAATGCAGGGCTCGAACTCACGAACTGCGAGACCATAACCTGAGTCGAAGTTGGACGCTTAACCGACTGAGCCAGCCAGGCACCCCTAGAAAGAAAATGTTATTAAGCAAATTGTATGGAAGAGAAAATACATCTACAGTACTGTACTGCAAAAAAAATCTGCATATATGTGGGCCCATGCAATTCAAACCCACGTTGTTCAAGGATCAAGGAGTTTGAAATCGGGAAGTGTGACGCCTCCAGCCTTGTTCTTCTAGCTCAGGATTGCTTTTACTGTTTCAGTCGTTTGTGGTTCCATGTGGATTTTACAATTGTTTTTCTTTTTTTGTGAAGAATGCCATTAGAATTTTGATAGGAACTGTACTGAAACTGTAGACAGCTTTGGGTAGTATGGAGGTTTTAATAACATTAAGTCGTTTAAACCATGAATACAGGCTATCTGGGAAGCCTACATACAAACTGGGGTGGCTCCTTCACACAAAGATACCCCCATTGGTCTATGTTGTCCCCACCTTAATTTTAGGGAACCATCATGGTCCCTACCTCCCCCAATATGTGCTCCAAATGACTCGATCTTTCTCATCACTGTGTCTGGTCCAAGGCTCAGCCCTTTCTATGCTCAACTGTTTGGGAGTGTTCATCTTTACCAGAGAATTTGCCAGTAGAATTTTTACCCAGGGAAAGTCTAGCAATTACTCAGAATACTGGCCACGGTGCCCATTCAAAGACTATATTAGCCACAGAAACTTGGTTTTTACGGAGATGTGATATTTTTTTTAAGTTTACTTATTTATTTTGAGACAGACAGGGAGAGTGTGACTAGGGGAGGGGCAGAGAGAGAGGGAGAATCCCAAGCAGGCTTCTCGAGATCAGTGCACAGAATCTGATGCAGGGCTCAATCTCACAATCTGAACCGCGAGATCATGACCTGAGCCGAAATCAAGAGTTGGACACTCAACCGACTGAGCCACCCCGGCGCCCCTGAGATGTGATTTTTGATCAGATTTTAAAAATTCATGAATAAAGCAAAGAGGGAGAGCAATATGTTAAACTTATCAAGGCACCTAGAGACAACGCAAGCCAACGAGTAAAAAAAAAACACTTGCTAAATCAGATTGTTTTCAATCAGACATTTTGCTCCACAGACCGAAACTTTTTGTATACGGGTCTTTTTTCTGCTTCGTCAGAGCCTTCTTTGTGTCCAATGTTCTGTGCTTGAAAACACACTTGAATGTTTCCTGTCTGTAACTGGGAAAACAATACAAGGCAGGAAAGCACTTCCGGCTCACCATTTTACTCTGGGGTTTGTTTTTTCCTATGCAAGCCACTGTGCAATCTCACTAGTCATTCAAACAAGGCTTACTTACATAGGGCAGGATTTTTAAATTTATTACTTTTTGGTAAAGCATTAACTTTTTCCCTTGTAATCCCCAAAACCTACAAACGGCAGGGCCGTGCAGGCCTTGATGTCTTCCCTGGTTCCCTTGACTGGTTGTGGTAATGGCCAGCCTTTCAGTCATGCCTAACGGGAGTCTCACTCTTACTGGGCCAGAAGAAAATGGAAACGCCCCCAACCTGAAGCAGTTCAACTTACCCGGAAAGACACAGATGCTTACGCTAGGGCACAGGGTCAAAGGAAAATCTCCAACTGGCGTGACAATTTCCAACTCTAATTGTGGACTGATTTCTGGAGAAGTTTCTGCCATCGGTACACTCAAATGCCCAACGCCACTAATGTGAAACACCACCCTGTTTCCCAGGATACAGACTACTGCACGTGGGCCACGTCCACCTGCATAATGCACGTATTATGGGACCGTGGAAATAAATGCTCAAGTCCACACCTTCAATGCATGCTGTGATCTGCCAAGCACTGTGCATGACTGACCTCTTCCCTGCGAGCCAGAGAGATCCACGGGGGCAGAGACCAAGTCTATCTCGGCCATCACTGCCCCCTTCCCCGGAGCACCCGGCTTGCCATGGCCACCTGCCTGCCACACCATTGTGGGAGCTTCGTAAATACACACTGAATGCATTAATGAAAAAGCAAATGGCTGTCCCAACAATAGAGAATGGTTTGAAAAAAAGGTCTTTGTAGATTTCAACAGAGGTAGCAAGAAAAAAATTCAATAGCAGTAGGTAGAAAAGCAGACGTGTGCGTAGAATTGCCTTCCACAGTAAAATCCACAGCGACTAAAATTAAAACATGATAGTGCCTTCCAAACCTAATGTTGTTGTTTTTTTTTTAATGAAAAAAATACAGCGAGTAAACTACCCATATTACCAGGGGTCAGCAAACTATGGCCCACAGATCCAATCTAGCTCACTGCCTATTTTTGTATGGCAAGCTAATGGTTTTTACTTTAAAATGGTGGGGGGTGGGGGAAAGAAACTCCAAAGAGGAACATACGTACGATGCGCAAGGACGATACGAAATTCAAGTTTCGGTGTGCACAAATCAAGTGTGACTGGAGCACAGCCAGGCTGATACGTTTCTGCATCATCTATGGCTGCTTTCACACCACAACGGCAGGGTGGCGTTACTGCGACAGAGACCACACGGCCTGTGGGGCTCAAAATATTTACTCTCTGGCTGCCTACCAACCAGGGTGCCAACCCCGGCTGCACACCAGTGATCCTCACGGGGTGTGGTGCAAACCTCGCAAGGAGGCTTTCTGGAGTCACTTTGAGGACTGGTACGTGAAGCCGGTCTGGAGGCGGGTAGCCGGCCTTCTCCGAAGTCCCGCCTCGTGTTTGAGAAGCTGCTGCTAAAATGAACGGGGGCGGCTGACTCTGATGATACAGTCCAAATGTGAGGCACAGCCCGATGCTGGGGACGTTGGTGACAGGCGGAAATCAGAAGTGATGTCTCTCCTCCCCCTACCCACCTCCACCCACTCCCCTCCCCAAAACCCACTGAAATATTGTAACTATTGTTCTCTTCCCGATCCTTACCGACACACCAATGTCGGGACAAGTTCTAAATAAATACGACTGCCTGGGTTAGGCGTTGGCAAACTTTTTCCGGAAAGGCCAGATCGTAAATATTTCGGGCTTGCAGGCCACACCATTGCCGCTGCAACTACTCCGCTCTGCCGCTGAGACACAGAGGTTGTCACAGACAACATACAGACGGATGGACCTGGCCATGTTCCAATAACCGTGACTTCTGGCCACTGAAATGTGAGTTCACATAACTTTCCTAGGTCACAAAATATTCTCCTGATTTTTTTGCCAAACATTTAAACCTGCATAGTTTGCTGACCTCTGATCTGTGTACCGGTTCAGTGTGGTTTCCCAAGAAGCTTCGATCTTTTCTAATCACTCCCAATTCTTCTTACTTTGAAGGGGGATGTCTGTGTGTTCCCAACTTGCTCTTCTGAAGGCAAGCGGCGCCGCTAGCTTTTCGGGATTTCACCAGCTCTGAGCCACTCTCAGCCCAAGAGCAAAAGCTCACCTTTTACCACTCAGTCCCTCTCTCCCCAGGGATGGCAAACACACGGCCCGAGAGCCAACACGAACTTCAAACATCAGTGCCTTCCCACTGCCCCAAGATTGTGGTGTTGACGGCTTTGGTTGACCAAGCCACACGAGAGTTCATAATTCTGTTGGTTTTTCACTTCAACCATCACTTGGGTTTATCAAAAAAAAAAAAAAAAAGTGAGACATGGAGAGAATTTTTAATAAACTGATTTGAAATGCTGGTTACCTGCAAATATTTAAGTGCATGTTTGAGAAAGAATATAAACTATGACCAATCAATTGAGGCGTCTCAATACGGTCTACAGGGCAAAGACATACATGGTCACCGACTGCAATGAAATTTATACTTGCAGGGAAATGACAGCGGCCAGATGCATTCTGCCGGGAACCAGATTTTGAGCAACGCTGTCCTCTCCTGGTACAAGCCTTTACAAAACCCACTTGAGCCTCTGTGCCCAGTCTGGACACACTCGTCTGATTTCACAGTGAGCCAGGGAACTACTGGGTGAGTTTTTCCTGTTCTGTCTCATTAGATTAGCTGTCTTCTTAAATTTCTGGGCAGTGATCTGAAGTCTACCTAACTGGATTTTAGAAGTAAAGGAACCCTATGATACTTTATAAAAATGAAACAATTTGTTACACATTCCAAAAGTAGTTTTAAAAGACTTAAAAGAGGGTTTATAGACTTCTAAAGGGAAAGTATGGGAAAAGAAAAACAGAAGACCCCTGCCTAACACTGAAAAGGAAAAGGGTAGTTTTCAGAGGGAAAATGATCAAAGTATTTTGGTAATAGGATGGGTGAAATATACCTAATACCTATTTGCATATACCTAATACATATACCTACGTATATATTTGCCTTCATATTCATAGCTTTCCTAAGATTAATACCGTTTACTTTTTACCTTAAACAACGATAACAAAACCCTGATGGCTCTTAACTGAATCTCTATATTATTATTTGAATTCCAGTCAATAAGATGAAAGGTTATATTCTCAGATAAACGGAATTGGGTTTTATTGTCTTCCTACGCACGTAAGCTTATCCCACAGCTTTTTGTTTGGTCAGTTGGCCTTTTTCCCCCTCTGGCACACGAAATGGAATCTATTTGCTGTCCCTGCTGTAACCACGTGCTCCACCAACAATTTCTGCTCGTGGCAAAGTCGGAAGGAAGCTCGCTGCCGGGGACACTGTGCAAGTCCCTGCAGTGGTCTCCCCAGGGGAGTCATTTAGATAGTAAACCTGCTTGGGCCTGAGGGCAGCTCAGTTTGAGATTTCAAAATGTACTGAAGCAGGCAGAAATATGTGAGACATATTTTGTAAAGGATCTCAATGCGGACAAAGCATGTGGAGCTAAATCCTATCGGGGAGGGGGAGGGGTTCTGGGATGGGGGATTCAGTTTACTGCCACAGCCGGGCAAGAAGTCAGGGGGAGGCGAAAGGCCATACACAAAAAAATGTAAAGCAGAAGTGCCAAAGGCAAGGCCACACGAATTCAGGGCTCGGCTCTGACTCAGTGCCGTGGCCACCGGCAGGGAGGCACTCCGCATCTTAAGACAGGTTGTGCAAGCTCTTTTCCAAATGCTTCTCCCTAAGTCAGCACATTTGGACTTTGAAAAGCACGTTCCCATAAAAATCGGGTTATAAATGATCATTAAGTTCTCAGTCCAGGACCCATTGTGCTTACGGCTTATCTGAAGTGCCCATTACGCTTACAGCTTATCTAAAAGGCAGCCCTTGTAGGCGCCTATTGATTTCTCTGAGCCACTGTGAATCTAGGCAACAGTAGTAAAAAAAAAAAAAAGAAAAATCCAAGAGGTAACAGCGATTCTCAACCATAGCTACACATTATAATCCTGGGGGCTTTAAAAATACTACAGGTGATTCCATTTTTTTTTTTTTTAATATTCATTTTTGAGAGACAGAGAGACAGAACACGAGCAGGGGAGGGGCAGAGAGGGAGACACAGGATCCGAAGCAGGCTCCAGGCTCCGATCTGTCAACACAGAGCCCGACGCGGGGCTCGGTCTCACTCTCTCTCAGTGTCACTCTCACGGTGAGAGTGTAACCCGAGCCAAAGTTGGAGTTTAACTGACTGAGCCACCCAGCCACCCCCAGATGATTCCATTTGTATGAAATGGCCAGAAAAAGCAAATCTACAGAGGCAGAAAGCAGATTAGTGTTAACTGAGGGCAGGGGTGGAACTGGGCACTGACTCTAAAATGGCCTAAGGGATCTCATCGGGGTGAGAGAACTTTTGTAAAATCAGACTGTGGTGACGGTCACACGATGCTGTCGGTTTGCTAAGAAATCACCGAGTTTTGGGGGCGCCTGGGTGGCTCAGTCAGTTAAGCGTCTGACTGCGTTCGGCTCAGGTCATGATCTCGCAGTTGGTGAGCTCAAGCCCCACATCAGGCTCCATGCCGACAGCTCAGAGCCTGGAGCCTGCTTCGGATTCTGTGTCTTCCTCTCTCTCTGTTCCTGCCCTGCTTGCACGCTGTCTGTCTCTCTCTCTCTGTCTCAAAAATAAACATAAACATTAAAAAAGGAAAAGAAAGAAAGAAATCACTGAGTGTTGCACTTAAAACGTGCGAATTCTATGACATCCCAAGGTGGTTTCAGAAAGATTAATACCCGGACCCCAAGCAGGAATGACCGAATGGAACCTCTGGGGGTAGGGCCGGGCATTCTGTTGTAAAGCTTCCCAGGCCATTCCCAAGTACAGCGAGGGTTGAGAACCCCCGAGGGAGGAGGGTCAGAGGACCGAAGCTGGCAGGTGGCGCGGTAACCACCAGGACACGACAGAAAGAGGGTCCAGCAGTAAATGGCTGGCAGTAGCAAAAACAGAGGTGCTCCCATAGAACGGGCCGCGGCCACACCCTTGCTGGGTCAGTACTGCCTGGAACGGGGTCTGATGTGTGTGACTCACAACCGAGCTCACGCTCCTGCCTTTGCAGGCTGAAAGATAAGAACCCGAGGGCTGGCGGACTCTAAGGTTCACCGCAGGCAAGGAAGGAGACGGAATGCAGTACGAGCTGAGTCAGGGCTCTGGGGTCAGACAGATCTGACTTGGGAGTCCCAGTGCTGTTGCTTGGTCGCTGCAAATATGAGTGCCCATGCCTTCCACAGTCAAATGGGAATGATGGTCATGATAATGCCGCCACCACAGTGATCGTTTAGTGACGCCATTCATCTCCTTCAGCTCATTAATGTGGTCCTGGGTGAGGGTTCACGGAACGTCAGCTGTCCGGAGCAGTACGACAGATGACCGCCACCTTCAGATAACTCCCAAGCTAAGTCTTATCCGTGGAAGGTTTCTGCAGTGACCAAGCGTTCTAGCTTCTCCCAGAAGTTACAGCCGAGTGCAGGCCACGCAAAGATAAAACCACAACAGAAGCGGGCAGCCCGTTCAACTACAACAAAGAGTTGGTTGTGGTCACACTGCGTGGGCTGGAGGCCCCCAAACAGAATCACAGGCATGTAACGCACAGAAACTCAGAGACCTAGTATGTGGTGAGTTAGCAAAAACCCTTCATCAAAGGATCAACGTCTCAGTCCTCTGTGCCTGATGCCGCTGGGAATGAGGCTATAAAAATGCCAGCCCTGGTGGTTCTCAGGTGTGCCTTCCCAGAGGGCCAAAGAACTCTCTGGACGGAAACCATCTTAGGATGACCTTGCTATGAGATGTGTAGATCTTCATTCATTCAGCCGGTATTCGTGGAGCCCTCTCTAAATGTCAAGAACTGGGGAGGCTAGAAGGAGAGAAATGAGCCGCAGTCCCCACCCTTGGGAACTAAAAGGAAAGACAGAAATGTAAAGAACCAACTTTGTTCCGAGTTTCTGGGAGCAGAGAGAGAAGCAGAATGGATTGTGTGGCCAGGGAAGGCTTTACAGGGAAGCAGCCTAAGTAGACCCAACAGTATGGGAGACGGAATGCGCAAAGGGTCCTACACTAGGGCACAGAAGAAGAGGAGAGGGGGGCCTGGCTGAAAAGAACCAAGAACCAGGAACTAAGGGGCAACAGGGAGCCATTGATGGTTTCTCTGTCCTGGAGTGGCATCAGATTTGAGTTTCAGAATGAAAATTCTGACACTGGAGGACAGGCCAAAGGTAGGAGAACATTTGAGGGCCTCTGCAGTTATTCAGGGAGTGAACAAGAACACAGGCAGGAAGCCCTACCAGTCTGATCTGGGCCAATGCCATGCTGCTATTTTAAAAGAAATGGTAGGACTGACTCACTGACTATAAACCATCAACTTGAAAAATGCTTTAAAAAGTTCAAGGAAAACCTATAAAATGTGGAGGTCTCTCTCATCAGGAAAAAAATCAGAACAGAAGCTAGAATTCATGGACCATAACTCAGGCAATCAACCAGCTTTCCAATACTAGATTAAGCTTGCATTCGTACATTCCTCTCTGTTATGAAAGCACTTTTGCATAATTATTTCATTTTATTCTCTTACATGTACCCTTATGGGGCAATTTTTATCCCTATCTCACGGGTGTGGAAACTGGGGCAGCCACCCGTTAAATAAATGACATGGGAACTGAAGCCTTTGGACCCTCAGGAAGAGCAGTTTTAAGGTCCCTGACCAAAGTGGACTCTCTCCTCATTTGTTTTCACGCCAGATTCTGGTCCCAGCTCCACCACAAACTAACCATATGCTCTAAAAATACAACTCATGACATTCCTGTACCTCACTTTATTTACGTTTGCATCAACCATCTTATGCAACTTTTAAGAGATTGCAAAAAAACAGAATATTTGTGAGAAAAGAGAATATTTGAAACCTTCAGAGCTGTGCTTTGCAAATGTACGGTCGTATCTCTATAAACAACAATAAATGCTACATATTTTTCAAGGCATGCAAGGCAGAGAATTTGGAGTAACTGTGGATCCTCTAAGTGTCTAGGAGGAGAACACATTTCAGACGTAGCCCAGAAAGTTCCATGATCAGCATGGTGCAGAAAATGAAGGGAAAAAATGTTCACCTGGAAAACTGGGGTGAGGCTCTTTTGCTGGATGACGGCGAGATTCTGGGTGGAGAACACCATAAATCTTCACTTGCCCTTTTTTAAAGGTCAAAGAAAAGAGTGTTCCAACACCGTGGCTTGATGGAGGGAAGGACGCTATTGATGACTCAAAACAGAACGCGAGCTTTTTTTTTTTTTACCCTTAAAAAGAGGCTTTTCCTCCAAAGGATATTCAGAATGATGAAATGGTCCCTGAGTGGAACAGTACGGCCCATCGCTGCATTCGACCCCACAGGCTGTCATGCATACTTTGCCACTAACCTTTTCATTCAGTTAGTCACTGAGCAAATATGTGTTGGAGTCCCTTCCGTGAGCCATCGCGAGTAAGAGTCACGGCCCCTGTGCTGACTGGGCGCAAGGGCTGTCAAGGAAAGTAAGCGATTATGCTCCAGCGCAGTGAGTGAGGCACAGGGCCTCCGAGAGGAGAGGGCTGTCGTCACCACCATCACAGCTAACTAACGTTTACTGAGCTCATACTATGTGCTTGGCACTGGTCCAGGTGCTTCGTAAGAGTTAATCCCCTTGACATTGGCGGTAACATCCAGGGGGTAAGTATCGTTATCTCCACGTTAGGTAGGAGGAAACGGAGGCACTGAAAAGTGATGTGACCTGCTCCAGGTTTCACGGGAGGGCGCTGAGTCTGGGCAGTTTTGCTCCCGAGATCCCGTTCTTCGCCTCTGTGTTCCGAGTGCTTTGCACGTGTGGACTCACTGAATCCTCAAGATAACTAAGCCATCGATGCTATCACCATACCCATTCTGGAGATGAGAAACCTAGACGCAGAGATGATGATAACTTACCAAAGGTTAGAAGTGATGGGAGGGCATCTGATGCAGGCCTGAGAGAGCAGGAAGGTTTTCTGAAACTGGTGATGGCTCTTGAGACCTACTCCGTGAGCTGGATTTACAAGCTTGGGTGCTGAGGAAGGGTATGTGAAGGCAGTGAGGACGGAGGTGGGAAAGAGAGCGCGGGAAGAACACACGCAAGGCGATAACGGGGGTGGGAGAACCGCGGGCCCCGGAACCCCTCTTAAGGCTTGGGTGTGTGGGGCCTGCTGGAGTCTGAGGGGGAGCGGGAGGTCATGGCCGCCCACCACGGAAGGAGGGCAAGGGACAGCTGACGACACCCCCGACCCTAGGACCATCCGAGGCTCAGACAGGCAGAGCCTGCTGAAGAGCGTTGGGAACGACCGAGAGGAGGAGTGGTCCCTGCCGGCCTCTGCACCTCAAAATGAGTATCGGGCACTGGTCCACTACCGTAGGGAGGGCACGAGAGCTGAGGAGAGTTCTAGCTCTCCTGAGGCAGGCACACAAGTCCTACTAAGTTTGGGGGTAAGGCAGGACAACTGAGATAAACAAGAGCTGCCAAAGGAGACATTTTCATCCGACCCTCAAATAAGCGGAAGCCTGTGGCGAACTGAATGCGCCCAGAGCCACAGCAGAGCCCAGACTCCTGCAACAACAGACTAGCAGAGCTGAGTGCCTGCACGAACAGCCTGACACAAGAGGTGTGGCACTCTCAGTGTCTACACGTGGCTAGCATCCCGTCAAAACTCACCACAGGAGAAAAATAGAAACTATGCATTATCAGGACACACAGTCAATGGAACTAGATCCAAAGACGGCCAAGATGTTGGAATTATTTTGCAGGAACTCAATTACAGTAAGTACCTTAGAGCATCTAGTGAAAAAGGCGGGCCGAATGAATGAGTAGATGAGGGGTTTCATCAGAGGTTTGGAAGTTGAAAGAAATTATCCAAACGAGGGGCACCCAGGTGTCTCAAGCCAGTTAAGCGTCTGACTTTGGCTCAGGTCATGATCTCACAGTTTGTGGGTTTGAGCCCCGCATCGGGCTCTGTGCTGACAGCTCGGAGCCTGAAGCCCGCTTTGGATTCTGTGTTTCCCTCTCTCTGTCTCTGTCTCTGTCTCTGTCTCTGTCTCTCTCTCTGCCGCTTCCCCACTTGTGCTCTCTCTCGAAAATAAATAAAAACATGGGGCACCTGGGTGGCGCAGTCGGTTAAGCGTCCGACTTCAGCCAGGTCACGATCTCGCGGTCCGTGAGTTCGAGCCCCGCGTCAGGCTCTGGGCTGATGGCTCAGAGCCTGGAGCCTGTTTCTGATTCTGTGTCTCCCTCTCTCTCTGCCCCTCCCCCATTCATGCTCTGTCTCTCTCTGTCCCAAAAATAAAATAAACGTTGAAAAAAAATTAAAAAAAAAATAAATAAAATAAATAAAAACATGAAAAAAATTTTTAAAAATGATCCACATGAAAATACAAAGAGGAAGAAAATTGGAACAATATCCAAGAACACTGGGGCAGAGAACTACTGAATACACAATGGCTGGGAAGTATCCAAATTTAATGAACAATACCAATCTACTTATTCAGAACTCCAAGAACTCCAAGCAGGATAAACACAGAGAACAACACACCTAAAAGGCTCAAGGTTGAAGTGTTGAGAAAGAGAAAGAGAAAATCTTGAAGGCAGACAGAAAAAAAAAAAAAAAAAAATAGAGGCACTTAACGTGCAGGGGAGCAACACAGGAATGACGGCTGACTCATCATCAGAAACAGTAGGACCAAGTGACAACAGAGTGGCATTTTAAAGTGCTAAAGGAAGAAAAAACGAACAAACCAGTCAACCTGCAATTGCACACCAAATGCCAATATTTCAAAGATGAAGACAAAACTAGTAACATTTTTGTAAGTAATCTCTACACCCGATGTGGGGCTCGAACTCACGACCCCAAGATAGAGTCACGTGCTCTACCAACTGAGCCAGCCAGGCAACCCTAAAATAATGACATTTATCAAAGAGACAAAGGTTAAAGAGATCTCATCTCCTGAAGACCTCACCACGGCACGGTCGTGCGGAGGGGAGGGAGAGGGAGGCGGAGAAGGAAAGAATTTAGGCATCTGCCGTCTATACTGGACCAGTCTGGGTGGGGATAGCTCTTAGGGAAGGATGATGCCAGCACTGACTCGTCATGGCTGTCTGCAGTCCCGGTCAAAGGAGGGCTGTGAGACTGCACCCAGGCACCCTGGGAAAGAGAACCAGACAGACTGACAGCGACGACAGAAAGATGTACCAAACAGTCCAACTACGGATGTTTTTTTTCCCCCAGGCTAAATGTTATTCTTGATGTCACGCCTTAAGCTTCACTGTGCGGGCACATCGGGCACAAGAAGTGTTTGTTAGAGATTTATCTACTTTCTCGTAAAGTATTAGGATAGTTTAGCATAAAGAGAAGACTGCCAACTTTCAGCTTGCAGCTTTTAACTTCTTAGGTCTCTGACATCTTGGGAGATTAAGGAAAAGTTCTGGTTGCAAGTCGGCTTGGCAATTTACAGTTAACTATTTCCCAGCCTTGGCACTTTTGACATTTTGGTCTAAATAATTCCTTCCTGTGGGCTGTCCAGAACACTGTAGAATGTTAACAGCATCCCTGGCCCTTACACGCTTAAAACCCAGTGGCAACATGTCCCCCTCTCCCCAGCAGGGACAAGCAAAACCATCTGGAGACACTGCCAGATCAGGGGGCGAGGAGGACGGCAAAACTGCTTCCGGTTAAGAACCACTGGGATAAAAAAAAAAAAAAAAATCTTTAGGGCTGCCAGGAAGGCTAAAAGATAGCAGTCTTTTTGTGTGAAAGTCAACGTAACTTAGTCACATTAATAGGACGGGAGGCTTGCAGGAAGAGGAGGGACGCTCCTCTGACTGTGTAATGGCCTGTTTTATGAGTGCTATTCCTGACGATGTACTTTTGGGGGAGTCTTATATGAGAAATCAAAGAACACAGAAACTTGCTTCACTGCTTTTCCAAAGACCGTTTCTTTGCTTAGTGTCCTAAGACTTTTTATGAACTGGTGACAGATTTTTTAATTGCCAAGAACTCTGTGGGGCGCCTGGGTGGCGCAGTCGGTTAAGCGTCTGACTTCAGCCAGGTCACGATCTCGCGGTCCGTGAGTTCGAGCCCCGCGTCGGGCTCTGGGCTGATGGCTCAGAGCCTGGAGCCTGTTTCCGATTCTGTGTCTCCCTCTCTCTCTGCCCCTCCCCCGTTCATGCTGTCTCTCTCTGTCCCAAAAAATAAACGTTGAAAAAAAAAATTAATTGCCAAGAACTCTGTACCTTTTTCTCAGTAGCTTGCTTTTTTTTTTTTTAATGGATGTACGAGCCTTTCTGAGGATTTTCTTACATCCTATTGTCCTGCCTTGGACAATGAGCAGGACAGGGCTGCTTCTTAATCAGTCATCTGGGACTTTTTCTGAATGGCTTTTAGTACCATCTTTTCTAATTCCCAGATTTTTTTTTTTTTAAATACCTAACGTTTCAGTGGACTGTAATGAGAGAGAAGAAATACACACGTGTTCACCCAGTCACCTGAAACAAAAATGTCTCCCAGAATGTCTTAAGTTCACGAGAGAATTTTCCTACCCTGGATAATTTCAGGAACCTACTGGTGGAGACAAGCTGTTGTGCTATAACATATTACTATGGTAGTTGTGTTCCTAAGGATTTATGAAAAATCCCAAATTACACGATCAACGCCTACAAAGGCAGGAGGGAAAAACAGAATGAAGCATGTTCAACTGGCACAGGAAATTCAATGGCATTACTGGGCAAAGCGTCCCATTCCATCTGGATATCACTTGAACAGGCGCTGGTCTTTTCTCATCACACTCTTAGTAGCATGAACATCTCACACAAGGATACCTCCTTTGCCACCCACAACCCAGAAGAACAGAAAAATACTCATGAAAGTGTGAGTTCAGAAGGTGCTGGCCCCTTGTGGGCGGGTGAGGTGGCTAAGACTGACAGCCCAGAGCACATCTGCTGCGGGTCAAAGCCCCGTCCACCACCTAAAAGCCGTGTAAGTATGAGCGGGTTACTTCATGTCTCCGTGCCCGTTTCCTCGTCCGAAAAGTGGAGATGTTAAGAATTTCCAACTTCCAGAACTGAGTGGATTAAAAGAGATGATATACGCAACGAGCTAATTCCTAGAAAGCTCAAAATGTGGTTTTTGTTGTTATGACGTAAGTGGCTGAGAGTGTAGACTCTGCAGACAGACTTGCTGGTTCTGTGACCTGGGACAACTTAACTGAAGCTCTCTGGGCCTCTGTTTTCTCACCTGTAAAAGGGGATAATACAGCACTGATTTTGGTATTAAATGAGTCAACACAAGACTAGCACTTGGGAAAAGGCCTGGCAGATGGTAAGCACCCAAACACACGTAAGCTAGCAGTGTTACGATTATTTTCTTTGGAAGGATCTTCCTGGCAACAGTGTGGAAGGTGCGTGGAGGGCTGGGGAGGGAAGACACACCGGTGCGCAGGGAAACTGAGGAGTTGAGAATGAAGAGACCGGAGGGAGAATGGGAGATCCAAGTGAGAATAAGGAGCCCCCCCCATCCCTCCGCCCAAAAGCAGCGGATAAGGAGGGGAGGCGACAGAGAGCTATTACAAAGATACAACACGCAGGACTTCGTGACGTGGCGTGGATGGAGAGGGAGAAGGAATCCCCTAGAATGGCCACCATGTTTCCACGCTGAGTGACCGGCTAGACAGCGAGGCTCTTCAACTCCAGAGAAAGTCTGGGAGCCTCTGAGGTTGGGGTCAACACGGTCAGCTCCGGAAATGCCGGATTTAAGGGGTCGATTGAGCGTGCAGTGGAGACGTCCGGTGTGTTTCCTGCTACGAGGTTCCGAAGCACAGCAGAGGCGCCCGGAAAGGAAACTCAGAGCGTGTTAGCAGGAGCAGCAAAAAACACTGCTTTGGGGGAGTTTGCTCGGAACGCAGATCTGGGGAGAAGACGAAGGCTAAGCACAGAAGCCTTAGGGGCAACGCAGCGCAAGAGCAGCCCAAGAGCAGAGAGCAGCAGGGAGGCCGGGGAAGAAGCCCAAGAAGCCGGGAGTGTGGGCCACCAGAGCAAGGATGAAGGACCGGCCGAGAATGCAGTGTGGCAGGGAGGGCAGGAAGGTGTGAGGGCGGTGGCTCCCGGGAGCCAAGACGCAGGGCGCCTAGCGAGCGCAGACAGAGAAGCAAAGCCACGTGAAGAGAGACGCGAGCTGTCGCAAACCTGAACATCGCGAGTGGCAGAAAAGAGCCAGTGGAGAGAGGGAAGCTGGAAATGCAGAGTGGCCAGAGGAAGGCCGAGGAGGGAAGCCGCCGGGGAGGGGGAGAGCGGTGTGTGTGCGGGAGGTAATGACCTTGACGGCAGGGAAGGTGGCGGCAGCAGGTCTTCTCTGGGAACTGGGAGGCAGGTATTCAGGCCCAGGAGAGTGGGTGTGTCTGCAGAAGGGGTGGAGTAGGTTTGAGGGAAGTAAAAGTCTGGCAACAAGGCTTAGAAAAACGGGACGGGAAACTGCGCCAAGGGCTGGAAGGCAGTCTTTAAAGCCCAGCTGAGCTTGGAGGCCGTGACAGTTGGGCCGGCCTGACCCTCCACATGAGACGATCTTTCTGGACCACGCCCTGCATCCCAGGTACAGGCGCCAAGAAGCCCCAGATGAACGAGCCTGGCTGTGGCTCTGCGCAACAGGTGAAGGAAAGAGGCCGGCTGGACAGACGGCTGGAAGGGATGTGAAAGACACCCTCTGTGACTGACTGAGGTCAGAGAAGGAAAGGGACCCAGCAAAGCACAGAGGGGGACTGTTCAGGAAAGGAATCCAAAAAGACAAGAGACTGGAGGATGAGGTGGACGATTTGGGTTCCAATTTTAGAAATGGTTCTTAAAACGCCAAGGCAGATTTCTTTCTGGAAAGGAATGCCAGTTTATATTCCCACCTGTGTATGGCTGTGTGACGGCCTTCGTCAGTTCTCCCAAGACAGCAACATATCATCATTTTGAGCTGTGCCAGTTTAGTAAGTGAAAAATGCAGTCTCAGAGCTTTGGGTTTCTTCGGTTAGTTACAATTTTTTTTTTTTTTAATTTTTTTTTCAACGTTTATTTATTTTTGGGACAGGGAGAGACAGAGCATGAACGGGGGAGGGGCAGAGAGAGAGGGAGACACAGAATCGGACGCAGGCTCCAGGCTCTGAGCCATCAGCCCAGAGCCTGACGTGGGGCTCGAACTCATGGACTGTGAGATCGTGACCTGGCTGAAGTCGGACGCTTAACCGACTGCGCCACCCAGGCGCCCCTAGTTACAATTTTGAAATGAGTCTTATATACTTACTGGTCATCTGTATTTCATCTGTGAGCATTCTCTTCATGGCATTTGCTCACTATAGTGTGCTTTTTTGAGAGAGAGAGAGAGAGAGAGAGAGAGAGAGAGAGACAGGTTAGTGTAGGAGAGGGGCAGAGGGAAAGAGATAGAGAGCAGGAGGGAGAGAGGGACTGAGGAAGGGAGGGAGGGACTGAGGAAGGGAGGGAGGGAGGGAGGGAGGGAGGAAGAGGAAGAGAGGAAGAGAGAGAGAGAGAGAGAGAGAGAGAGAAAATCTTAAGCAGGTTCCATGCTCAGTGTGGGGCCCAGCATGGGACTTGATCCCATGACCTTGGGATCATGACCTGAGCTGAAATCAAGAGTCAGACGCTCGACCAACTGAGCCACCCGGGTGCCCCTGTCGTGCACTTCTTTCAACTGATCGATAACACAGCTTTACACATTAAAGATCTTAATGCTCCGTTGTGGCTGCTCCTGTTTCCACCTAGTCGTTGGCCATAATTTTAATTATGAGATAGGCAGACAGAAGTTTAATTCTTGTGTGGTTAAGTTTATAATGGTGGTTTTATTTGCGTGGTTATCTTTTATTGTTCATTCTCTGTACTTTTATGCCAGAGCGTGAAGAACTTTCCATCTTTTCCTCCGTTCTGTGGTTCTGGGTTTTCACTTGAAACTCTTCATCCATTTGGAATCGACTTTGGCCCCTAATGGTGAGGTACAATCTAACCCGCCTACTTTTTCCAGTGCTAACCTGTTGTTTCATACTGTTTCCTCCCTGTCTTCTGACGCCTCCTTACCTCATACCGCCTTCTTAAATCTCCCAGGGCCGGTCCCCAGGTGGTAGCAGGAGCCCCGTCTCACCAGCGTGGGAGCGCAGCCGGGAGGCTCAGGCGGCCAAGGTCAGACAGAGAGCCGGGGGACCGCACGGACTCAAGTCCAGTTACTCTTTTCTAGACTCCAGCTTCCCCACAGGAGTCTTCGTTTTCTTAAGCCCTCACCTAAAAGCTTTGAAAACATTATGGAACGGACTAACTATCAAAAGAAGCCGATTATCCAGGGAAAGTAATTTCATGTGATCGCCAGATCTCATCGTGGAGAATATCCCATCTCAGCTTTTCTGGGGAAGGCTCTCACAGACGTCAAGTGTGTGTTCTGGAGAACAGCGGAACACCACCCACCTACACCGGAGGTAGACACCTGTAAACAGCGCTTCTCCACAGATGTGTTTCTAGCGTGGGGGCCGTGACGACACATCTTTCCAGGAACTAGCCCGGGGTTCTTGGCCGTGGGCTTCAAGAGGTCTGTGGAGTCCGTGAAATTCTCTGCCAATCTGTGTGTGTGGATGATTTGGGGGGGGGGGGAGAGGCCATCAGAACCTCCATGTAACATCTACAGGGAGCAAGGTTTCTATTCCTAAAGACTGTTCTAAGAGTCAAAGGCTGCAGTTAAGTCCACTGCCCTGTGACCTGCTGATCACTTCTTTAGAAGTTATATTAACATATGTTGCCGGGGCGCCTGGGTGGCTCAGTCAATTAAGCATCCGACGTCAGCTCCTGTCACGATCTCGAGATTTGTAGGATTGAGCCCCGTGTTGGGCTCTGTGCTGACAGCTCAGAGCCTGGAGCCTGCTTCGGATTCTGTGTCTCCCTCTCTCTCTGCCCCTCCCCTGCTCACATTTTCTCTCTCTCTCTCAAAAATAAAAACCTTTTAAAAATTAAAACTAACAAAATAAATAAAAACCTATTGCCACATAGGCTCCATTTCAAATTTCTCTTCCAGGTCCTTCCTCAGTCCAAGTGCACTGTGATTGTTTTCTCCATAAGGTTAGGCTCCCTCAATTCAGTATTCTGCCTTTAAGCCACACGCCTGCCAATCTTATGACTGAGCCTTGGAATAAAGGCTCAAACATCAGACACACTACAAGGTGTGTGGCTCCAAAAGCAGAGGGAGAATGCTTGTAGATTTCCACTGAGAACCACTCAGATTAGGACATTCGCATTTAAACACGACTTCACCTTACCACATTTCTGGAACGCCTCATTAGGGTGAAATCACACGCCCTTTAGACAATATTTCTATAAACAATTATACAGCTACACATTATTTTCGAGTTTAACCAATTCAATGAGGGATGAAAAAGAAATTGCTGAAAGAAAAGGAAAAGGAGAAATAAAAACATAGATAATACATATGTAGAAATTCAAAGAAGTCACAAAAATGATCAGCTATGACTCATTTAGCACATCTTTATTTAGTACATAAAGATATAGACAGACACGAACACCACTCACGTTTGCCAACTGAACTAATCAGGCACTCTTCCTATGACAACAAAGCCCTCAGGAAGCACAGAAAACCTTTGTGTGTAGAAAGAGACGTGCCAGGCTCATGGGAAAGGACATCAATCCTCCCCAAAGTTTAGTTCCCAGATATGCCAGGCCACCGATGCCTGGGATTTACTTATTTTGGGGTTCTCAGGACCCACCCCATAGCAGGGACCCACTAAATACATGGATTAATGTGCTCTCGACCAATCACAATCATAGAATTTTTCTAGGAACTAGAAACGATACCAAAATTCACTTCTACACAGAAATGGGAGACAGCAACTGAAAAAGGAAAGCCAAAGGAGCCCAGCTCTGCCAGAGTGAGAACACATTACACATCCACAGTTATTATTAGCACAGCGTGGTGTCGGTGCGCACAAACACACCCACCCGAAGCCACGTGTCAATGAAAACAAAGTCAACAGAAAGTCGAGGCAGGTGTGAGAATTCTAGGGTTCAAAAAAGAGAAGCATTTGAAACGAATGGAAAAGCGAATAATCACCGCGTCACCGATTTCAGTAAATAACATCCAGACATAACCCGAATCACGCCAACCCCTCCCTTCTTCGCCCCTAAAGCCATGGTGCTCAATAGTTTCTCACGTCAGTCCCACGCCATTGTCCTGCTCTGGGGGCCATCACCTCTCCCTTAGGCTGCTGCGATCGCTTCCTGCTTCCTGACTCGTCTTTCCCTCGTGTCCCTTCCCCTTCCTCCACAGTCCTGGCTCACCTGCCACCACAGGACACCTCCTCAATCACCAGCTTGGCTTCCTCAACCTTCTGCACCTATGGGCTCCCCCAATTCTACTGCAGTGGTCCTCAAACCACGATCCCCCAAAACTGGCCCGGAAGCTTTTCGAACAATGGTCCTCCACCGATGAGCACAAAGGCCGATCGATACTGCCCGTCTCTAAAAGGTGACGTCCACGGTCACAGGTGTTCGTGTGTTTTAGGGTTGTTTGAGGAACGTTACACATCCTAGCGTGTCCAAGAAGGTAAAAGCCGTGAGAGTAGTGAAAAGGTTCTAAGAGGAGATGAACAAGCATGATGCAAATTAAGGAAATGATAAGCTTCACCGTGAGAAATGATGCCTCCACCGATTTTCCCATACAAATATGGGACACATTCATTTCAACCTTAGCAGAAAAAATTAAAAATTGTCTATTTTGGGGAAAGACGGCTGTCAGTGTCTATTAAGCAAAGAAAGTAAGGGTACACTTGTTTTAAACCTTGTTTAGTAATGTTGATTTATTTTGAGAGAAGAGAGAGAGAACAAGTTGGGGAGGGGTTGAGAGAGGGAGAGAGAGAATCCTAAGCAGGCTTCAAGCTATCAGCGCAGAGCCTGACACGGGACGGGGCTCGAACCCATGAACCGTGGGATCATGACCTGAGCCGAAATCAAGAGCTGGTTACTTAACTATGAGCCACCTAAGTCCCCTGATTTTAGAGCTTCAAAGCTTTTAAGAACCAACTTACTCTATCTATTGGATGGAAATGCATCCAGCGGCTTGTGAATTTAAACACCACAATTGCTCTGGACTTAAGAACATATGGATCTACAAACAGCCATTAGTTCACTACCTCATTGGAAAATAAGAGCTGGACAGACTTTTCCCACTGCTAGCAATCAGATAGTATCGCCTTTTTCCAATTTATAGTAAACAAACAAGCAAACAAACAAAACATGAAGTTAAAGGACAAAATGGTCAGTGGGTTAGGTTTCCCCCGAGAATTTTTCTTCTTCCTGGGAATTCTCTACAACCCATCACCCCTACCTTCCTGTTCTCAAGATTATTCAAGTGTCACATGTCAGAGAGGGCTTCACGGACTCCTGGGCACGTCTCAGCAACCCCATGCCAGCGCCCACGCTACATCTATCCTGCACCCACCATACCCAGTGAAGTAGAAGTACTTTCGTGTATTTCCCCAAGGTACAGATGCGCGTGGGTTCAAGTGGCCAGTCCTGTCTATGCATCAGGTATCCAGCGACCACGTGAAGTCCAAGCTGGTAGACTTATAAATGGAGCTGGTCATTGCTTAGAAGAATTTCTGTGCAGTTCTGAACATTTATTTTCATTTGAGTACCTTGTCACTCAGTCTACCGTTTATACTATAAACTCTTTAGGAGGCAGAAATTTAACGAACCCATTCAGAAATGACAGAAAAACTGCTAATGAAACATGAATGGAGAGATCAAGTGGACAACTAGGCCGAAGTATCTCTGATAAGGAAGACACTTAAAAAAAATAACTGTGAGAAAGGACAGAGAGAAACATGCTGGGACCAATCAAAAGGAAGGAGTCTAGGCAAGTAATTAATAAGCTGTAATTCACAGGGAATAGCAAGACTTCAGAAACGAGTCTTAAAACCTGGAGAGCTGAGATGAACTTAATATTGTTTTCGTATCACTGGCTACAAAGAGGCTCCTCCTATTCAAAAGCAGTTTCTTCTATAATCCACAGGGTCGGTCGGATTTTCAACAGAATCCGCTTTATTTTCTGACTCTTGTATCAAACCTGTACCTAGTCGTGAATGCGTTCCCTCAAGATTCTGTCACTGCACTCATTACGTGATGTACCTGAGGATAAGAATGTGAACTTGTTTACCTTGTCATGTATAAATAAATCAAGATGTGGCATTCCTACTTCCTAAGGCCTGCTGGAGTAAGTACAACCGGCTGTATTCAAATTATCTGCTTGTAGGTCTCTCTCCCCACTCAAATTCCTAGGAATCCGTTATCTTTTTAACCCCAGCATTTGACAGGTTCTCAGCAGACAGGTGTTGAGTCGAAACTGGTGATTAAAAAATGAAATTGACAACTGGCAATTAAATGACCAAATAACACATATAGAAAACTCATCAGGAAATACAAATATGGGACACATTCATTTCAACCTTAACAGAAAAAATTAAAATAGGTAGATTTTTTACAAGACAGCATCTACAAGTCAGCACAGCATGACGGTGAAACACGACATTCATCATATCACGCACGGTGACATACAATCCAGTGTAAATTATTTGCCGCACCGTAACTCAATGACAGCACTATCGTTTCGAAGACAATTTAGCAATACTAGGACGACATAAAATGTCCTAGGAACATCATGATTTCATCAGAAGAAAATAATTTAGAGAGGAATAGCTATGACCATTAAAATTTGGATTGGCCGTGTCAGACCAAAGTGGAAGCCCAGATGTCCCATGTATGGATAAAATCCAGCTCAAGCTAGCTAAGCCAGTTGGAAGACAATTGTGAGTCCAGGTTAAAAAAAAAAAAACAAAAAACAAAAAACAGTTCAAACCGTAAGAGACTCTTAAATACGGAGAACTGAGAGTTGATGGGGGTGGGCGGGGGGAGAGGAAAGAGGGTGATGGGCCTTGAGGAGGGCACCTGTTGGGATGAACACTGGGTGTTGTATGGAAACCAATTTGACAGTACATTTCATTTAAAAAAAAAAAGAAGAAAGAAAAAACCCCGCAAGCTTGAACTAACTAAGGCCACCGAGAGGCAGAGACCAAGTCAGAGACGGTCCAGAGGCAGAGCTGCCAGATGGCAGGGAGAGCCTGGATATAAAGAAGATGGAGGAGAAAGAGGGGGATCGCAGGTGACAGAGGAGATGCGCTTCCGGCATTCAGTGCGCCAGGGCGGGTGTCCACAAACTCTTCCTGCAAAGGGCCAGGCGGTAAATAGCATGGGCTCCGTGGGCCATACAGTCACCGTGAGATCTGCTTGACTGTGCTGCTGCAGTGCGTGGCCGTGATCCAATAACCCTTTTTCACAAAACAGGCAGTGGGCGGGATTTGGCCTACAGGCCAGAGGTTGCTGACCCACGGCCTAAGGAATACAGGGAAAGAAGGCCAATTTGAGGACGCAGTTCATGAGCTGAATTTCAGCAGGACTTTTAAATAGAGAAGTTCAAGACAAAGATCAATCTAGAGATGAAGAGATGCCAGGACTAGAGACATAAAATTAAGGAGCACCCAGAGGGGTTCAGTTGGTTAAGCATCTGACTCTTGATCTCGGCTCAGGTCACGATCTCCCGGTTTGTGAGTTTGAGCCTCGCGTCAGGCTCCGCCCTCACAGCGTGGAGCCTGCTTGGGATTCGCTTTTCCTCTCTCTCTGACCCTTCCCTGCTTGTGTGCGCTCCCTCTCTCCCTCACTCTCTCTCTCTCTCCCAAAATAAATAAACTCAAAAAAAAAAAAAAAAAGACATCAAGTTGAAAGTCATCAGCCGTGTGGCAGTAGGTATGGGGATAGGACCAGGGATACGGTCTGAGAGGACAGAAGATGAGGCACACCTCCCAGTCCAAATACGGGGGCGGACATGCAATGGCACTTCAGATCACTGTGGCCCTGGAAAGGCAGCGACATTATAATCTAACCCCCCTTAACTCAAACTTTTTAAAAAAGAGGGCCCTTCGCCTGGGTGGCGCAGTCGGTTAAGCGTCCGACTTCAGCCAGGTCATGATCTCGCGGTCCGTGAGTTCGAGCCCCGCGTCGGGCTCTGGGCTGATGGCTCAGAGCCTGGAGCCTGTTTCCGATTCTGTGTCTCCCTCTCTCTCTGCCCCTCCCCCGTTCATGCTCTGTCTCTCTCTGTCCCAAAAATAAATAAACGTTGGAAAAAAAAAAAAAGAGGGCCCTATTTTAACTTGGGGTTCTCATTCCCTTTTCCAAAATAAATAACATTAAACTTTCAAATTCATAGATGAGAAAGAAAACTTCCCACTGGCTAGAAAATAAGGCAGTGCTCCAGTGTTTTTCTTTTGAAATATTTTACACTCCAAAATTATATAATAGGGCGTATAGCTCAGGGGTAGAGCATCTGACTGCAAAATTATGTGACATATATGTAAAGCACAACGAATAATGATAAAGCAAATGTCTCATCCCCATCTCAAGAAAGCGTTCATTACCAAAACACCACGGTCCAACTTTTCATTCGGTAAGAATCAGTCTCGCAACTAGAGGTCAGAGCAGGCAGCCCAAGGCCAGATAAAGCTTGCAGATAGATTTTCTCTGGCCTACGTCCAGCGGTTTCTTTTCCTTTTTCATTGCTGATATTTAAGTATCAATAAACTTCACAAAAAAATCAGCGTTCTGGAGTATCCTTAAAAATGGGAAAGTGAGTGTTCCTGCACCCACATTCACCATGTCAACAGGTAGCTAGACTGGCCAAGAGCAAGCAAGCCCGTGCAATGAGCTAGTTTTGCTATTCCTCGCCTCTCTCTACTACCTTACATCTACCTTCCCTTCGCTTATTAATTTTACCTGCCTAGCACTTGAGTCTGTGACCCCTAGTTACAGAACATCATTGTGGTTTCTAACTTTTTGGAGTAAGGGGGCATTACGTAGAGTAAAAGGCAAAAAAACAAAACAAAACAAAAAACAAAAAACCATCTCAGACTCTCTCAATAGGAGCATTACTACTGAGTAAACCAGCTCCATAACCCCTTATCCATCATTTTGAAATCTAAAAAACAAGGTTTTTTGGTAACTTATTTGGTAACAAAACTTGACCTGAACTAATATGAAGCCATTTACAATCTTTAAGTGTTCCATTTAGCATGAAGTACCTTTATATTTTCACTCTAGAAATATTAACATATTCAATGAAGGGATGCTGACCCACACCATGGATTATACAGTAACAGCATATGTACATTTTTACTTTTCTAAAATCTGAAAAAGGGGCGCCTGGGTGGCTCCGTCGGTTAAGCGTCCGACTTCGGCTCGGGTCATGATCTCCCGGTCCGTGAGTTCGAGCCCCGCGTCGGGCCCTGTGCTGACAGCTCAGAGCCTGGAGCCTGTTTCAGATTCTGTGTCTCCCTCTCTCTGACTCTCCCCCGTTCATGCTCAGTCTCTCTCTGTCTCAAAAATCAATAAACGTTAAAAAAATTTTTTTTTTTAAATAAAATAAAACCTGAAAACGTCTGAATTCCAAAACTCATCTGGCCCCTAGGGTTTTGGAAAAAGGACTGTGGGCCTGTTGTACTTTTAACACCCACATTTAAGAAAATAGACACACACAGCAGATAGGAGTGTAATAATATTTGTACACGGATCTATATTTGATTGATAACGATGGCACCTGCCTACATTTGAGAAAGAGAAACAGAATGATAAAGGCCAAACATCTCCAGTCCGACAAGACTGCGTGGTGTGCATACTGACTCTGGGACCCTATACCATATACCCATGTCCAATCTCGGGGGCAGGGGGCTGCCGTGGACACACTGGGAACCACGACCACAGACATCATTTCCTCTTAGAATAACATGCTACCTTCACGTGTAACACCAATGCCATAAGGCCACACGTGAGCACATCTGTTTAGGGTTCATTTTGGTTCAGTGAACCACGGGCTTTCTTCACTCACCTATAAACAACCCTGTTTGATTTCACAGGAGGTAAAGTGGATGACCAGGCCACGGAAGCTCGGATTCAGAAGTCATGGGGAGAACACATTCCTTTCCTCCTCTGCTCTATGCAGAGGCTGGACGGGATCCACCCAGACTGAAGCGAACCAAGCACAGCCACCTCCCCTGGAAAAGGCGGAGGAAGTCAGGGTGTCGAATAGGTGAGGGGTGGAGAATGTTACCGCTGATCGAGCGAGGACACGGTTTGCGGTTTGGACGCTGAATACAGAAAGGGCCGTCTCGCGGAAGAGAGACACAGGCATCGTGGCAGCAGAGGACTCCCCTGGGACTCACGGGCAGAGATGCCTTTGACTCACGTTGCCCCTAACGCAACGGGCTACCTCGCGAGGCAGAGACTCTGCTGCTCCTGGAGAAGGTCGTTGAGAGATCCGTGAGCAGGGAGGGGTCCGCAAGGAACGTACCACAGCAGGACAAGCCAGGTAGGGACCAGGGCACACTGGACGGTCGATGCCCCACCCGGACGGGACAGCACCTACGCAGCTGCAGCTACGACGACGTGTACTCTCGCGAGGGCGCAATGCCAGGCTTCTCTAGGTCTTGCAAGATTTGAGAAGAAACTGGAAGTCCAGGTTTCCACGTGAAAACTCCCAAGTGTTAAATGTGGGCCAATGATTGTCATTAATACTTCCACACATAAGAAATAAACCAAACAGAACACATCTTCACCCTGCAGGCAAACATCACGGATCTTTGGTTTTCACGATTCACGTATCCAGAATCTCAAAGGACTCGACCAGGCTTTCCCAACCTCACCACTCTTGACATTTGGGACCAGATAATTCTGTGCGGCGAGGCTGTCCTGGGCGGTGTAGGCTGGTCAGCAGCATCCCCGGCCTGTGTCGCCAGATGCCAGGAGCACCCCACGCCCGAGCCAAGTCACAACAAAAACAAAACGTCTCCGGCCATTGCCAAATGTCCCCCAGGGGGCCATCCCTGGTGGGAGCCCCTGGACGAGAGAGCAACATCCAACTCTTAGCTTCCAGGATTCTGTGGAAGCTTCGTCACACAGAATTCTAACACGGGGTTTCTTAAAGAAAAGAGTTGCCTTCCATGAAGTAAGGACTTCTATCTGCTTTGGAAGCAGAACCCTGGTTTCTGATGAACGGCAGCACTCTCATTAACTAGCCCGGTGACCTCTTTGAGTCCTCGCTTCCTCATCATTAAGCCAGGAATAAATAACATCACCTCTGGGAGTTGCCGTGGAGAAGGCAGCGAGAGGCTTGACTCCAAAGCATCTAGCCCAGCAAGTCAGCAAGCACCAAAGACATTTCATCCACAGGAACCCTTCCCTGGCGGGCAGCCGGCCCGGTGTCTACAGTCGGAAACACACGGGGTCCAGAGTCACACCCTGGCCCCAAGTCCTGCCTCGGCCACTCGCTGGCCGGGCAGACAACGGCAGGTCATTTTTCCTCTCTCTAAACCATAAATGATAACAAGCACCAGTAGGTGAGACCAGGCCAGGTGGTTCGGTACAGCGCTCGGTAAACCCAACCAGGAGAGAAATACTGGTGATCGCTACTCTCAGATCTCTGAAACGTTTCTGTAAAGGAAAGGACGAGCTCGTCGACACGTCCAAGAACTGAGAAGGTACTAATAGGAGGGTGGGGCGCAGGAGGAAAAAGAGAAAAATCGTCACAGGAATCTTCACCTCCCCAACCTTTTCCACGAGCAACTGCCCACTGGTGACCCACAGACCGAATGTGGCCACAGATGTGTTTTGTTTAGTCCCGCTCAGGGTCCTGGTGGTTGTTTTCAATTGGCATTAAATGCCACCTCATCTTCATGAAAATCCAGACTTGAGGCCTTTCTCAACAACTCCAAAGGTCGGGCCCGACAGCGGGTCCATATTCTCACACGGCCCTTTGGTAAGCCAGGCACCTTCGGGTCCCCCACGGCCCTCACCTGGTCTAAGTCGCTCTTATTTTATTATTATTAGCCTGGCCCCCTGAGGCTTGGAGTCTGCAACCCTGACTTACCTAAAGGCTACTATCTAGGAGAACATTCAGGCCTCCAGGGAGAGCTCCCCTCTTGGCAGAAACCTACTCCCAAAGAGACACTCCCTTCCAGAGCCTCACCCGCGTAGTCAACTCTGCTATTAGGCCCCCAGATGCCTGTCCTCCTGGACTCGTCGACCTCACAACCAAATGCGCAAGTTCCCCACCTTGGTGCACCCCTGCCTCCACACCCTCCACGCCAACTGCCATCCGCAGCTACTGGCTTCTCTGCGTCAGGGATTTCCAAAAAGCGCTTTCTTTCCTTTTAGCAGGACTAGAAAAGACCACACTTCCTGCCTCCTGCTGGGAAGAACACCCCGGTTATCTTGCGGGGGAGGGGGCTCAGCACCCTCCCATTCTAGGCCCCTGCGGCTTGCGTGGGGCTGACTCCATTGCCATGTCCAGGCAAAGGCCACTGACCCCATCAGATACCTTGAGTCAATCCTGGGGCTCTGGCCACAGTGAAAGGTATTCTTTGTCCCCCTGGGACTTGAACTGAAGATGTTGGAAGCCGGGGGGAGGGGGGGGGGCGATTCCTGCTTATCCACACAGCTTCCCTAAAGAGTGGAACCCCTGGAGCCAGCCCTGGCTGCGACTATGTTGCTTTTGGACTCTTTTCCTCACATAGGAGCCAATCAAATTCGCAGCTTGGCTTATAACAATTCCAGTTGGTTTGGTTTTGTGTGTTTTTTTTCTTTTTTCATCATTGAGACAGAGAGCGGGGAAGGGGCAGAGGCAGAGAAGATCCCAAGCAGGCTCCCCACCATTGGCACAGAGCTTGACGCGGGCGGGGCTTGATCCCAGGAAGTGTGAGATCATGACCTGAGCTGAAATCAAGAGCCGGATCCTCAGCCAACCGAGCCACCCAGGCGCCCCTCGAGTTGGGTTGACTGACAATCAAAAGAGACCTACGCGACACCTGGGTGGCTCACTGGGTCAAGTGTCTGACTTTGTCCGGTCATGATCTCTCGGTTCGTGGGTTTGAGGCCCGCGTCAGGCTCTGTGCTGACAGCTCGGAGCCTGGAGCCTGCTTCGGATTCTGTGTTTCCCTCTCTCTCTGCCTCTCCCCCGCTCGTGTTCTGTCTACCCTTTCTCTCAAAAATAAATATTTACAAAAATATTTTTTTTAATAAAAAAAAAAGGGACCTACTCAATACAACAGAAGTTTGAAAGAAGTGTTGAAAGATAGAGGGGAAAGGCTCTGGTCAAATTTTCCCGTTTTTTTTGTTTGTTTGTTTTGTTGTGTTGTGTTACCTCTCTCCTTCAAGAGTAGAGTTTCACTTAGTGTGTCAGCCATCCCTCTGTAAGGACTTACCTCGTGGTACATAATCATTTTTGCTTGCCTAACTCTTCCAGAAGTCTGTGGAGCCCCTTCAGGGCGGAAGCCGCGTTTGTATTCACTTGGATTCTTTTCTACTTTCCACAATGGCACGTAATTTGGGCTCAATAAGGGTCTCTTGCACGGATGAATCAGCCATCCTAATTCTCTTCTTTGGGACACCCCACTCAAGAGACCACTGCATCATCCTCGCGCCTGTGATACACAAACCATCTTCCGAAACAGACTCACGCACCCATTGTCCACAAACTGCATCATGAGAACTCAACTTCTTCTAGCCGTTACGAATTCTCCCACACGTCCATCCCACAGAACCTCACTGTGGGGTGACTCACGAGGTCCTCATTGTTGGGAAGAGAATACTTCCTCGCCAGACACCACTCAGAACTCTATGCATCCGTCACAGACACAATGGGCGAGCCACTCACACACAGAATATCACTCCTGGCTGCGGCGGGGGGCGGGGGAGAGGTAACTTCTCTGCTTTCTAGCTTTCCTCTTGACCCAAATACCCCCCAAATCCCAATCCTGATGCCTACGCCAATAACACACAATTACAATTCTAGGCTCTCTCTGGCCTCCGTTTTTCTCCCTAGTCCTTCGTCATTCTTGACGTGGAAAAAATACAAACTTGTCGAGGGAATCAACCGCAGTAAAGCCAAAGCTTCCCCAGGAAACAGTTTTGGCTCTGGGAGCAGAAATTGCCACACCCCTAACAGCTCTGTAACAGCTGCTGCTTCCCCTGGCATCTAGCAATAAAGACTTTCAAACAGAGTCAAAGGTCAGGGCCAGAATTACCATCCTAGCACGAATCACCACTCTATCCAGCTTTCATGTTCCCATTCTTGGGCTCACAGCGCCGGATCGAGCTGGTAAGAACTAGATGTGTGCTAGATCGACAAATGTTTATGGAGAATCGACCCTAGCACAGGAGCCGCAGCAGAGCCGGCCAAGGAAACGGGAAGATGGCAAGGACTCTCGAGGCGTTCAGTCTAATGGAGAACACGAACAAGTAAACAGGCGTCGCATTAGAGCAAAGCGGGTGCCATGCGGACGTATGTAAGTGGCCAGGAGAGGGACTCCCAATCCACGTTGGAGCATCAGAGAAGGTCTTTTAGAGGCAGTGACCTTTGCCTGGACACCTAGAGAATGAGCAGGAGGCAGGTATAGGGCAGCTGAGGCGAAAGGAGCTCTGCAGACTTCCAGGCAGAGGCTAACGGGGAAGAAGGTTCGGCGGCCTCTGGCAACCGAAAGGAGGCACATACGGCTGTAATTCGCAAGTGTGAAGAGAGAAGCTGCTACAGAGGAAGCCGGAGCCAAAGAGACCCTGAGTGGCGTGACAGCTTGAAAAGTCTGAGAACTTTGTGCAAAAAGAGCACACGCCCCTTTCCTCGTGAGATGTACAAACTGGCCAGAACGACAATGTGACAGATGGGTCTTGATAGTCACTAAATACTGATTTCACAATGCATGTTACTGAGAATGCTGGGGGGGTGGGGGTGGGGGGAGAGAAAACTGCTAAGGAGTTATCTTGTAACTCATTCACCAATGCCTGCTTGAAGCTTTGGGCCCCACGACTATTCCGTCTGCCTTCCCCTTGGCACTCGTTATTTCTATCATTTTCCTACAAATGACAGAAAAGTAGGCACTGCTAGGCTGTAGGGACAGGGATCCACTCTGGAAACAGGATAAGCACACACGAAGATAACAGGGTGGGGGTAGCAACGAAATTGAACAAAACTAAGCAAAAAAGTTAGGTGGGGAAACGAAACTGTAAAAAGCAAATATAGAAAGTTCAAGGGGAAGTAAAAGCGTTTTCAGACACACACAGAAAAGAAGTGTCCCCACGTGCTCTGGCCAAACCAAACTCCCCCTTTTACTCAACTGTTGAAAACAAAGAAGAAGAAAAAGCAATGAAAAAGTCACACTTTCATACCCCTTCTCAGAATAAACAGTCAGCAGGGACAGGACAGCTCACTGCCCTGAAAGACCTTGAAAGATTTACCCCAGATAACACAGCACAGGATAGTCAACCTCCAGAGGCTCTCAAAACCACTACAAACTCCGGTCTCTTCTGTCATTTCATCATCGATCGTTTCCTGTCAAGCATTAAAGCGATACCAGAGAAACCTGGAGAAGGATTTGCTCCCCAATCAAAGGTGAGAAAAGCTGTTTTGAAAGCCCCCCCTCTTTTTGTTTTTCCATTTGCCCAAGGCCTTTCCACAATTCTTTCCTCCCGGTTCCAAATGTCTACAGGTCAAGAACTTGAGCAGTCCGTCCACAGGGGCCACGGTTGGGAGACGGCACACCCTCCAAAGTCCCTCCAAGGGAGTCCTGAGTCTCCCTAAACGGCTCCGATGGGCTCTGATCGCCCCTTGCTTATTTACTGCCATCAGGCACTTGGAGGTGGACGGTCGGTCGGCAGAGGCCAGGCGACCCGGAAAGGCTGAGAATGCCGCCCCCCAGAGCACCGCGCCCGCCCGTCCTCGGGCACACCAGTTAGCCGAGTTTTCGCCCATGGCAAAGCCCCGGGAGAGGGGGAGAGGCCCGGGGAAAGCTTGGGTCCAGACCCCAGAGGACGATGCTCAGCGGGGCCGGGACAATGGGCGGCGGGGACCCGCGCGGGGGGCGTCCCGGGAGGCCGGCCCGCCCCGCTGTTCCCGGGAGCTCGGGCGGCGGCCCGAGCTGGGAGCCAGGCCGCGGCGTGGCGCAGCCCTCGTCCCTGGCCCGCAGCGGACCCGGCGCGGAGCGGGCGGGCGGCCGGGCCGGAGCGCGGGGCCCCGCGGGGCAGCCAGCCCGTCCCGGCCCGGGGCCACGACCCCGACCCTCGGTCCCCGGCCCGCGCGCTCCCGGCCTGCCCGGCGCGGCTCACTCACCTG
This sequence comes from Felis catus, assembly GCF_018350175.1. Lineage (NCBI taxonomy): Eukaryota > Metazoa > Chordata > Mammalia > Carnivora > Felidae > Felis > Felis catus. The sequence goes on along the minus strand of NC_058383.1, from coordinate 21,454,390 downwards.
CCCACGGTCTGGTTGGCCAGCTGCTTCATGCGGTTGAACTGCTTCTTCATGGCGGCGACAGCGACGGCCTGCGGGGCTCCGGCCGGGCAGCTCGGGGGACGGCCTGGCGTGGCTACATCGCTTCCCCCCCGAGGAGGAGGCGGCGGCGGCGGCGGCGGCGGCGGCGGCAGCGTCGGCGGCTGTGGGCCGGAGCTCCGCCCTCGACGCGTCACTTCCAGCGGCGCCGCCCGCTGGAGGCGCGCGGCCGGGCTGGCAGACGAGCGCCAGGCTCGGGCGCGGCGCGCGGCCTGGCCCCCAAGGACCAGCCCCCTCTCCCCTCCCCACGCCGCCCCGCTGAGCGTGCGGAACCCCGCGTCCCAGCGCCCCCGCGTTCTTGACTCCCGGGCCGGCTAGGCCGCGCACCGGTGGGAGGGGGCGGCAGGCGCCAGCGGCGTGACCCCGCGGTCTTGGCGGCAGGGAACAGCCACACCCGGGCGTGGGACGCGCTGTCCCCGCAGGGCTGGCCCGGGGCGTTACGGGCAGGGGTGGGGACGGGCGGGGGGGGGGGAGGGGGGAGGAAGACAGGAGGGGGTTTGGGTACGCGATAGCCTCCGGATGCCCACCTTAGGGTGTGCCCAGGTGCGGCTCTAGACATTTCTCTACGCTCCTAGGTGGATGGGTGCGTGTCACTGTGTATGTTTTATGTCAATTAAAAGAAATCATTGCGTGGAAACCACAAACTACAGAGCCCTGTGTACTGTGATCTGACTTCGCGGGAAAGTCGAGGGCGAGGCTCATTTTCTGACCAAAGGTGCTCACACGCAATGGGGACCGCCAGGGATGGCCCCCGGGGCATTGGGGGGAGGGTAAGGGGTGGGAGGTCGTGGGCATGGGTGACACGGACCCTAGCAGCCCCGTGTGCGGTGTGGCGTTGCCTAGAAACGCCTGATTGTGTTTTGATTATTAGCCTGGCGCAGGCCTTCCTTCGGAGACACTTAGCGGGATTGACCGACTGCACTGGACGCTTTTTGCAGAGTGGACCAGGTCAGTTCCGTGACCCACAGCGATATCCTTTTCATTTGGTGGCCTGGGCCATTCCCTAGAGCAAGTGGGTGGCAGTGTGGCTTCCTTCACTGACCACATCTCGGAGGTCATCAAAGATGTGCGGATGGAGGGAACCAAAAAGGTGGGAGAAGGACCTGACTCTGACAAAAAGAGAATGAAGTGAGTCGGGAAACCTTAAGATCGGAGAATCAGAGACTTAAAAGTCTTTGTAGTCATCTGGAAGAGAAGTATGAAGCCTCAGAGCTTCAAATAAAGCGGCAGACTCTTAGCTACCGACATCAGCTACAACAGAAAGAGGTAGAAATGAAACTTCTTAAAGTGAGACACATAGGGCTCAAGAACCAGTTGCTGGAGCTCCAATCAGCCCTTCAATCAACCACAGCGTCACCTTCCTTGGGTTACGGTATCGACTGCTTTGCTTCAGCTTCCCGGGGGATGACCTGGACTTTGCTGACCTAATTTGGTCACAACAAGAAATAAACAGACTGTCAAATGAAGTTTTAAGACTGGAGGCTGAAGTTAGCCATTGGAAGCATTTTTCCCAGTCTTCACACCGGGAGCGAATAGCGGCGAGCAAAATGAAATCTACAAACTGCAGGTTACCATCAGGAAACTTGAACAGAATCGAAAGGAGGCAATTGATGACCATCAACTTGAAAAGGCAGTACTGCAGAATGTCTATCAACAGACACTGGCAGAAATACGTCGCAGGTACCATCAAAAGTCAAAAGGCTATGGAAAAAGAATCAAAGAACTGGAAAATCTGTTAGAGAAGGATGACTCTGGAATCAGAGCAGCTGATGAGTCTGTCATTGAGGATATGCAAAACACCATTCAAGTGCTACAGACTGAAAAAGTGGAGTCTACCAGGAAAATTGAAGAACTTGAGGACACCGTCAAATACATCAATAGCAAATTATCTTCGGTAGAAAGTGAGAGAGACGCTTTAAGGAGAGAATGGGACCGGATACATGAGGAAAAGAAAGAGAGGATTGAAGAATGTGAATCGCAGCCTTTCGTTTTGAGGCAAAGTGATACAGTGACGGAAAAGGAAAGAATTCTTTCCGGAGAGTACAGCGGTGGAAGAAGTGTCTGGACTGCGGCAAGTGCTGTCCAATGCGGAAAAGGAGATGACGCCACGGTGTAGCTCAATCCAGGGTGACAACCTCATTGGAGACGATCTGAAACTTGAAGAGCGAGTCTACGTTTTAGAACAAGGAAACTCATTAGGTCAAGGACGGGAAGCACTTCAACTGGCACTTTGGAAAGTGAGCCATGAGCAGGAAGTCATTGAACGTACGGCTCCAGGAGGTGTGAATTTGGATTCAGAAGGAGAGCATTTAAGATGTGACTTGGAGGCCGACGGACAAAAATCCACTCAGGGTAGGACCGAGAAGGAACTCCCAACAGCAGAGCTGGGGGAGTTCGATGGACAGAAACAAACCACACAGCCCAGGGTTTTGATGACAGGTCAGCTATCAGAACCACAAGATGAAGGCAACGGCATCAACGGCAACGTGGAACACGATCTCAACGATGAAAAGAGAGCTTGTCCATTTGAAGATGAGCAAATGGACACAGCTAAAGAGTTAGATGCGCAAAACGAAGAATCACCTCAAAGTCAACTGGCTGTTAATGATTTGCATCGGTCAGATCCGTCGCAAACACATAATTTAAACATCCCGAAGGAGAACGTTGAACTTAAGGAACATATTACACAAGACGAGGAGGAATCTGCTAGAGCTGAGAAGGAGCCAGCACAGTCTCTTAATCAAGACTCTGACAATACTGTTGAAGATGACTCACTTCGAGGGAGGGAAACGACGGTTAGAAAGTTGCAGCAAAGCCTTTCAGAAATGGAAGAGCTGAATGGCAATTTAAAGAAAGCTGCTTTCAATCTCAAGGTGGAAAATGGAAAGTTGGTTTTGGAGCTTGAAGACGTAAGACGTAGGCTGGAAGAAACTACTGTCTGTAACCGTAAGAATTCTCTGGAAAAAAAATCTATTACGCGGGCCTTAAAAATAGAAAAAGGACAGTTAATAGTAAAATTGTGCCGGGCTGAAAAGAAGCTGTTGGAGAAAACAGCCAGGGATGAGCAAGCTATTAAAGAACTGACCAACACGTATCACTTGTCTAAGTCCTCCTCCCACTTAGAGCAGGAGTGTTTAATTCAACGCAGTCAAGAGAAAGACGATGAAATACTACAACTCAAAAAGAGTGTTGAGCAGATGGATGCCGACCATAGAGAAACTAAGGAAATGCTCTCCTCTGCTCTGGAGGAGCATAAGCGATTGACACGACTTATTAAAGAGAAAGAAATCTGCATCGAAAAACTTGAAAGAAGGCCAGAGCTCCAGGAGCTATTAGAGAAGTACGTCCAAGTCGTAAGAGAAAATGAAATTTTACAGCAAACCGTGGAGGAGCAAGACGTTCGTCTTGCATCCACCAGAGAAGAAAATGAATTTCTGCAAGACAAATTGGAGCGTCTGAGAGAACACAGCCAAACCGTACCTGTGGTCGACCCGCAAACGCAAGACCGTATCATGGAACTAGAATCCGAGGTGTATCAGCTGAATGTAGAAAGAGTTTGTCTGGTAGACGAAATCAAACAACAACAAAAGATCATTGAGGATCAACGCCAAGCTAAGCTGCAATGGCTTCGTGCTTTACAAGACCAGAAACGGAAGGTAGATGATCTAACACACCAGCGTGAGCAAGTGAACGTTCAACACGCTCAGCTCCTTTCAGCGAAAGATGAGGAGATTGAGATTTTGCAGAACACAATAGAGCAAATGAAAACCCAGATCTTTAAAAAACCCAGCACATTCCTGCAAAACATTCTGATGTTTTTCAAGTAACAACGATTCAGCATCTTCCTGTAGAAAAACGGAAGTGAAAAGCATGATTTATCTAAAGCTGAAACTGAAAGATTAAGTAAAAGGAACAAAAGGCCAAGAATTGGAGATTAAAAATAAATAAAACATAAAAAAAAAAGAATTGGAGATTAAACTCCTCACTGAAAAGAACATCTGATTAACTGAACAGATTGATCACCTATCCAAAGATGAGACTGGTAAACTAACTCAGATTATCCGGCAAAAAGATTTGGAGATAGAGGACCGCCCCAGCAGGACGTCTGCGGCTTCCTACAACCAGAATGTGGCAAACCTTCAGCAGCAATTGCAAGGTATGCTTTGGAAAGAGAACAAGTATTAGCTGCCTTACAGGAGAACTAGGGAAAACAGCAATCTGAACAGAGAGTACCACAAAATGACAGATAGAATGGTTGCCAAAGAAGCATATCTCATGAAACCGTAAGATGAAAACATTCACTAGAATTGAGTCTAGCGACCAGGACGTGTTTAGAGAAACGATTCAGAATTTATCACACGTTATTCAAGAAAAAGACATTGAAGTGGATGCATTAAGGCAGAAATGTCAGGCTTTATTGGCAATTTTGCAAACATCCGGCACTGCTGATGAGGTTACAGGTGTTAGTATCGATGGGGTCAAGGAGCTTCTACAGGAACGGGACAAATTAAAAGAGCAGGTTAAGATCATGGAAGAATGGAAATAGCACCTGATGACTTCGGTACGAAATACGAAGCAGGAGTCACCCCAGCTTCAGAAACATCTTCAACAACTTCAGCCGAGGGTTCTAACTCACAGTGACAATAATCCTAGACTACAGATGACCTGTATTGGCCTGGTCCAGAGTCACGAAGGGAACGAAATCAAACTAAAAAAATTCAGAGACAGGACTGACACAAACGCAGCTTAGCACCGCGGAGCTCTGCAATGGCAAGGATCTGCTTTCAGGGAAATTCGCCATCCTTTCGTTCCAGCCCTCCCCCGAATCATCCGAGTCAGCAGGCTCTCTCAAGGCAATGAAGTCTGACGTATCAAGTGAGGCTTCTCGATTGCTCCATTAGGAGGCAGAGGAGCTCAGAAAATCAATGCAGGAAAAAAGATGCCACAATGAGAACCCTCCAGGACGATAACCAGAGATTGCTTCGACTGCTGCCCCTTCAGAACTGGAAAGAAAACAACACAAACACCCCGATTTGGAGATCAAGCAGCTCAAGGAGAAGCGAGATGTTTTACCAAACTTACTTCAGGAAAAACAGCTCCTGTTTTCCCAAAGCAGAAAAAGTGATGAATTGCTTCCCCTGAACGAGAATTTCACCCGCGAAGTGGGTGAAAAGGAACTTTGGAGGCAGGCAGTAACAAAAATGAAGGAGAGAATATCAAATTTTGAAATGGACGTGTGTAAAGTAAAACAGGACAATGAAACAAGAGTGGAAACGTCTAGAGAACGGGAGACACAAAATCAAGCACTACCAGAGACAAACACGCAGCTTTTAATGGTGCAGAGAGAGGAAGAATCCTAGCGTGCTCCAACGAAACAGAAGGTGCTTGCTTTGAAAGGGCTATTGAAAGACAACAGGGCAAGACCGGGGAATTACATCAGCTTGTAAATGCAGTTACATCAATTCAGGACAAGACAGCGATGTGGCAGCGGGAAGAGAGATGAAGTCATGTGGGCCCCGAAACAAAGAAATGGAAACCTGTGCCCTCCAGAATGAGATCCAACATCCACGTGAAGAAGAATGACACCTAAATCAGGAGCTGGAGAGATCACAGCGCCACGCTTTGGGATCCGAAGATTCTCGTAAGCGCGGTGCTTTGGCCACAGAACACGGAGCGGCTAAACTAAGAAAGAAGACCAGGGTATTGGAGGAGAAGCTAGTTGTGTCTTCCAACGCAATGGACAATGCGAGCCATCGAGCCAGTCTGCAGATAGCGTCACCGCAGGAGCAATTACACGTGGTCACCAGGCAAAAAGATGAAAGCGTATTCTGGCTTTCTGCCTCCCAGGAACAAGAAAAAAGCAGCACTCTGGAGCACTAGCTAAGCTAAAGCTGGAAGCAGCCGAATGGATGGAAAAAGCGGACATCCTACAAGGAAAACTGATGTCACTGCAGGGACAATTAACCGAAGCGGATGCTGTCTTGGATCCGAAGGAAGACTAAACTGAAGAATTCAAAACGCAAAATGAGGTCCAACAGGAAGCACCGGATGATGCGCACAAGAAATTAATGAACTCACTGACGCCGAGAGGTGGATAGAATCCTGATAAGGAAACTCTTAACTGGATATGTTCAAGCACAGGAACACAGACGTCGTGAAGCTTTATGGCTGATGGGATGCAGCCTGGGTATCAAAGAGGAAGAAATGAGGAACAAGGTGGTGTCACCGGATGGATGACTGGGTGGTTTGGACCCAAAGGTGCCCCCAACGCACCTGTGAAACCGAATCACCAATCCACGCCCGGTAACTCTTTTCCAGGACTTTTGGTAAAAATTCTAAAAACAGAACCTCAATTAGCTTTTCCACCCACCGCCCAAGCTCCCTGCTCATGACATGAAGCCTCCAGACTCAGCAGGACTGAGCACTGGCTTTAGAAAAAGTACCACCATGTCTTAAAACTACCCTTGGATCCACACCCAGAAACACAGATGGGATTTCCCAAGCCACGGCCACTGCTGTGTCTCTTATTAACCCACCTGGACTGGAAACGGATGGGGGTGGGCATCATCTTTTTTTTTTTTTAATATGAAATTTATTGACAAATTGGTTTCCATACAACACCCAGTGCTCATCCCAAAAGGTGCCCTCCTCAATACCCATCACCCACCCTCTCCTCCCTCCCACCCCCCATCAACCCTCAGTTTGTTCTCAGTTTTTAACAGTCTCTTATGCTTTGGCTCTCTCCCACTCTAACCTCTTTTTTTTTTTTTCCTTCCCCTCCCCCATGGGTTCCTGTTAAGTTTCTCAGGATCCACATAAGAGTGAAACCATATGGTATCTGTCTTTCTCTGTATGGCTTATTTCACTTAGCATCACACTCTCCAGTTCTATCCACGTTGCTACAAAAGGCCATATTTCATTTTTTCTCATTGCCACGTAATATTCCATTGTGTATATAAACCACAATTTCTTTATCCATTCATCAGTTGATGGACATTTAGGCTCTTCCCATAATTTGGCTATTGTTGAGAGTGCTGCTATGAACATTGGGGTACAAGTGGCCCTATGCATCAGTACTCCTGTATCCCTTGGATAAATTCCTAACAGTGCTATTGCTGGGTCATAGGGTAGGTCTATTTTTAATTTTCTGAGGAACCTCCACACTGCTTTCCAGAGCGGCTGCACCAATTTGCATTCCCACCAACAGTGCAAGAGGGTTCCCGTTTCTCCACATCCTCTCCAGCATCTATAGTCTCCTGATTTGTTCATTTTGGCCACTCTGACTGGCGTGAGGTGATACCTGAGTGTGGTTTTGATTTGTATTTCCCTGATAAGGAGCGACGCTGAACATCTTTTCATGTGCCTGTTGGCCATCCGGATGTCTTCTTTAGAGAAGTGTCTATTCATGTTTTCTGCCCATTGCTTCACTGGGTTATTTGTTTTTCGGGTGTGGAGTTTGGTGAGCTCTTTATAGATTTTGGATACTAGCCCTTTGTCCGATATGTCATTTGCGAATATCTTTTCCCATTCCGTTGGTTGCCTTTTAGTTTTGTTGGTTGTTTCCTTTGCTGTGCAGAAGCTTTTTATCTTTATAAGGTCCCAGTAATTCACTTTTGCTTTTAATTCCCTTGCCTTTGGGGATGTGTCGAGTAAGAGATTGCTACGGCTGAGGTCAGAGAGGTCTTTTCCTGCTTTCTCCTCTAAGGTTTTGATGGTTTCCTGTCTCACATTTAGGTCCTTTATCCATTTTGAGTTTATTTTTGTGAATGGTGTGAGAAAGTGGTCTAGTTTCAACCTTCTGCATGTTGCTGTCCAGTTCTCCCAGCACCATTTGTTAAAGAGGCTGTCTTTTTTCCATTGGATGTTCTTTCCTGCTTTGTCAAAGATGAGTTGGCCATACGTTTGTGGGTCTAGTTCTGGGGTTTCTATTCTGTTCCATTGGTCTATGTGTCTGTTTTTGTGCCAGGGCATCATCTTCTAAATGCTGTGACTGACACTTTACCCACGTACAACACCATTAATACTGTCACCTGGGAAGAGGACTGACCTGGCCAAAGACCTTTCAAAGCAATACAGGATTCTTAAGCCAGAGAGGAGACAGTACTTGAAAGAAACCAAGTCACTATGTGTGTGTACCTTATCACAAAATGGCCTTTTGCAAAATGTAATAAATTTATAGTTTTGGTTTAAGTTTTGGTTAAGTTAAATAAAAATTTGTTAATATTTGAAAAGACTGTCTTTTAATGACTGCAGAGGTATTCACCAAACTGAAAACAGTGGCTACGTATGGGGCACCTGGGTGGCTCAGTCAGTTGAGCATCCGGCTTCGGCTCGGGTGATGATCTCGCGGTCCGTGAGTTCGAGCCCCGCGTCGGGCTCTGTGCTGACGGCTTGGAGCCTGGAGGTGCTTGGGATTCTGTGTCCCCCTCTCTCTCTCCACCCCATCCCTACTTGTGCTCTCTCTCTGTCTTTCAAAAATGAATAAACATTAAAAAAAGTTTAGGGGCACCTGGGTGGCTCCGTCGGTTGAGCGTCCAACTTGGGCTCAGGTCATAACCTCACAGTTTGTGAGTTTGAGCCCCGCGTCGGGCTCCGTGCAGACAGCTGGAAGCCTGGAGCCTGCTTCAGATCCTGTGTCTCCCTCTCTCTCTCTCTGCCCCTTCCCCGCCCATGCTCCGTCTCTGTCTCTCAAAAATGAATACACGTTAAAAAAATTTTTTTTTAATTAAAAAAAACAGGGGCTGTTTCTTTTGTTTGCAATAATTTTTGTGTTTATTTTTCTTGTTTGAGAGTGAAAATGGGGGAGGGGCAGAGAGAGAGAGAGAGAGAGAGAGAGAGAGAGAGAGAGAGAGGGAGAAAGAGGACCTGAAGCAGGTTCTGCGCTGACAGAGGCGGGGCTTGAACTCAAGCGCTGAGAGGTCACGAGCCACAAGATCACAAGGCACGAGACCACAACCTGAGCCAAAGTCAGATGCTTACACTGACCGAGCCACCAAGGCACCCCAAAACAGTGGTTACTTCTGACCAGGGTAGACATTGGTGGCTTTGGAGGCTGTGGCCAAAGGAAGACATACACGGATATTTGTCTCTATGGGAGGAGAGTATTCTCCAACCGCTTTGTTTGGGTGGAGGCCCACTCCATGTGGTCTGCTTTCCAAGTAACAGCATAAATGGGCTGAAGTAAAATTTATCAACAAGGAATATGTTGGCTCCAGAACCCCCAAAATACGGAAAGATTGGAGACTTGTGTGTCCTCAACAAACGTGTCCAACAAATGTCCTCACGGTAGGATGTCAGACATGCGAGGTCATACCTGTGCTTCCGGTAAGTTAAGATCCTGCCTGCAGAGATGACATGTGATAGCAGAAGGGTTTGGGTGCCCTGTGCATAACAAGGTAAAACATGTCCCCTTCAAGGTCAAGGGAAAGGTGGCTGAGAGGACATTGAAATCGGCGCTGAACAGAACCTATTAGCCAAATCTATAAGAAAGAGCAAAATATTTACCGTCTTTAAATTTGTTGGGATCCCAGGTGTTTTAAGGGTACCAGGGCTTAATCAGCACAGGGCTCAATCCCAGGACCCTGGAATCATGACCTGAGCCCAAATCAAGAGTCAGATGCTCAACCGACTGAACCACCCAGGCACCCCTCACCTGATCCCCGTGGGCTGAAAGCTCCCCATAATAAACTCAGGCTGTCATAGAAGAAAAAAATACTGGAAAGACACAACCACAAATGTCTACTTCAGCCTCTCTCGGAGAAGTTTCATGATTAATGCCTGCTTTTTGGTCCCAATATTAATGTTCACAGGGGTTTTAAATGTAAGTTCGTCTTTGTCAGAAGATGCAGATTAGGTGGTGAACTTTCTCTGATATTGTCTCATGACGTTGTTCATGACAACCGCGGTATAGCCTCATATTTGGAGGCACCACACAGCCTGAGATCACTAAGCTTGCCGCTTCTAGCCTCCACTCCTCAGTCATAAAGGTCTAGCTCTTCAACCAGAAACTTAAATGAAATGAATTGGCCCTGCCTGCAGGAACCCCAGCGGAGGTCCTTGGTGAAAAATGACAAAGTCCTCTGAATCACGAGCTTTTTTCTGAATCAAAGGCTCAGCAAAGAACACTCTTTGCTTGTCAAACGACACAGGCGTACCAGGATATCTGTCTCCACCTTCTTCCCCTTACCCTGAGCCTTACCGTCCGCCCCTACGGGATTGACACCTTGTACTACTCACCAATGACACTTTCTACTTATGACACCCATAGAATGTGTACACTGCCAAGCTGGGAGACTATGCTTATTCAGTGTTTTGCATTTACCCTCTTGGCAGAGCACGACTCAGAAAAAGTGATGTATTCCATCTCATCACAACTCCCCCTGGCAAGCCTTCCGAACCTCAGTCTTCCCCACTGTCATTTCTCCCTGGGGTACCAATGAGCTCTTATCCCTCCAATGACTACTAAGCAAGCTTTTGATATATGATTTTGCCCGAAGATATGTGCACTGAGTTTTTGTTGTTATTTTGCGTGTGTGTGTGTGTGTGTGTGTTTGTGTGATCCATGGTTCTTAAAGTTTGAGTATGTCTGTTCAGTGCTCCTGACAGATACAGAAATGGAACATACAAACACACTACTTACCTAGAAAATGTTTTAGAAGGCCAGTACAAAATATATGTAATGAATGTCTTCGGTATGTGTAATAATGAAACACATGTGAACCACCCCGACTTGAGAAATTATTGAAGGGCCTAAGTAACCCTTCCCTTTCAGTGTTCTATCCTCTCCACTCTCTAAATGTCACAAGTGTGATGATTCCTGTCTCCCTCCCTCCCCCCGCCATTCCTTTATTTTTCTGTAGAGTGTTTTATCATATATATGTGTGTATCTGTTAACATCCGTTTTGCTTGGTTTGGACTTTATAAAAGTGTTACATCCCTTCTTTCACTGAATATTATGTCCTTAAATTCAGGCAGTGATGCTTGTAACTGGCAGCTCTGGTGCATTTACACTGCAACATAGTTTTCCATTGTACCAGTTTCCCACACGTTCCTTCCTCCACATTTGAAAGGCGATTATGTGCGCAAAGCCCTTACTTAGCACAGCTCCTGGCGCAGAGTCAGCACTCAGTGAACATTTGTTCAATTGTTGAATGAGACTGAGCCCCGACTAACTGCAACACGAACACTTGTTTCCTCCAGCTGGACTCTCTGCCCTTCGACCCAAAGCTGAGCATCCTGCTAGCTCTCCCGCCCTGCGTGAATCACAGTTATAAAATTTTCTGACCAGCAAGAAGAAACCCAAAGCCTGGGGTACCTGGGTGGCTTAGTGGGTTAAGCGACCGCCTCCTGATTTCAGTTGGGGTCGTGATCTCACGGTGGCGAGATGGAGCCTAGCGTCAGGCTCTGTGCTGCGCATACAGCTTGTTGCAGATTTTCTCTCTCCTTCCCGTGATCTTCCCACTTGTCTTCTCTCTCTTTCTCTCTCTCGCTCATAAATAAACACACACACAAACAAATGAATAAATGAATAAATAAGTAAGTAAATAAATAAATGAATACCCAATGCACTCTCAGCGCACCCACGACCACAATTCCCAGAAAGCATTGCGGCGCTCTCGTTTTGCGTCCACTTGTTTCCTTCCCCTCCTCAACGTACTTCCGGGTGGTGTGGGCGGGGCCAATAGAGCTATCCAATGAGCCCTTCCGCGGGCCAAGGGGGCGGAGAAATTGTCCAATGAGCGTCTGGGCAGAGGCGCCAATGAGCGGGAAGGTTGCTGGGGCAGCTGACGTGAGTGGCGTCACTGAGCCGCGCCCGCTGAGGCCGCTGGAGCCCAGCCCCTCTCTCCAGCCTTCTCGGAGGCTCGCTCCTTTCCAGGGCGTTTGTGGAGCTCGCTTCCATGTCCCCGGTGGGCACGGCACCCCGGAACCTCCACGCCCATGGCCGCTAGCCTGAGGAGGCCCTCTTTCTCCGCCTCTTCCTCCTCGGCCGACCCAGACGACGAGGGGGTGCGCGGCACTTGCGAAGATGCTTCTATATGCAAGAGGTGCCTGCCGGGCGCGGGCTTAGGGGCCGGCGTCCCTGGGGGGCTGGGGCCTAGGTGGGAGGCGGGCCTGTGATCCCAGGGTATTAGGAACATCCTGGTGCGCCAGAAGGTACCCGTCAATTTCGGGCGCCCCTGGTTTCGCACCTGTGAAGTGCACAGAGCAGCGGTTCATTTATTTAACTGGTAATTGTCTCACTTCTGCCGTGTGTCAGGCCTGGGGAGAGCGGGACTGGGAATCCGGCCCTAAACCAGCCGAACGGGGTCTTGTGGCCTTCGTGAGGCTCAAGTCTTGCTGGGAGACAGACTTGACTTCACAGACAGTGAAGCAAATAATTATAGTCTTGAGAAGTTAGGAGAAGTGCAAGTTCCTCCTCTTTAATAGGTTACGTTTCATTGGGGGTTGTTACGATCCCCATTGTGCCCCTGAAACTCAGGCCAATCGCGATGGGGGGGGCGGGGGGGAATGGCCTGCCCGGGGCCCCATAATGTTACTGTGCAGAGCCAGCATTTCCCAGAGCTCTTGCCTCTATGCCACAGGGGTCTACATACTTGGGGGTGTAGTGAGGGCAGTATCGTGAGCACAGACATGTATCACACACCTGGAAGCACGAGGCTCGAGTGTACTTTATTCATTCGTTCCACAGAAATTATTGAGCGTATCTGTTGTGCCAAAGCCTTCTTTTTTGAATGGTTGGTGGGTATTCAGTTATTGGGAACACATGATGAATAGGACTGACGTGGCATCTGACGGCAGCACCACCTCGTCGGAAAAGACAGGAAGCAAATAATTCCCTGTGAAATACATAATTACGGTTTTGTGTTGAGTGCTGAGAAATACGGCATGCCATTCGAGTTTGTAATTTAGGCAATAATGTTGAAGCTGAGATCAGAAGGCTGAATGCAAAACGGGGATACAGGAGGGTGTTGGGGCAGAGCAGGGGAATGCGAACTGTTAAAGGAATGGGTAGAATGCCCTTGAAGCTGGGGCCACTAGGGAATGTAGGTGGGGAATGCCAAGGTTTTGGGTTAAGGCTCGCACTTTTTGTAGGTTCTTGGAGACTAAGCATAGTGATTTAAAACATGGACCTCGGGGCCAGGCTCTGTCAAGCTGATCCTATCTCTGCCACTAAACCATTCTGCATCAAGTTTCTTGATCGGGCTCTGCTTCTGATGCTGCGTCTCCCTCTCTTTCTGCCCCTCTCCTGCTCATGCTCTGTCTCTTTCTCTCAAAAAATAAATAAATGTTAAAAAAAAAACTAAGAAAGAAAGAGACCACAGATACTCACGTCCTACTCTAGACTCATGGAATCAGAATCTGCTGGGATAGGTCCTGGGCTATAAAGACTGGGCATGTTTGCCATCTGGGCGCGTTTCATTGAAGCTTCTTTTGCACTGGGCTTTCCCTCATCTGAAAAAAACACGCAAAAAGATTGTGAGAATCCGTAAGTTAGTGTTTTAAGACATGTTGTAGGTCTCTCTCCTTCAAGTTCCGTGATATCTTCACCGTAATGTGTTAAACCCTTCAATCTTGTCAAAAGATCATGTTATTAAACAGGGATTCCTTGCGTGAACCGTGGGCTGTCTGTCGTCTGAGTTTTGAAGTGGGGGGATAACAATGGTAACCCACCTTCGGGATGTCAGGATTCAATGAGATCACAGACACGAGGCAGTTAGCACGGATCTGGCACAGCGTGAAGCCTTCAATAAATTGTTACTACTGGTTTTGATTTCCCTCCATTCCGAACACTGTTTGGTTGAAGTTACTGAATATGTCATCCCTGTGGATCAGGCTGGTTCCCCCCGCGTCAGGTTACGGCCATAACAGCCCTAATTTAACACAGGAGCCAGTTAGCTTCCCAGGACTCGTGCGGTTCTGTTACTTCTCTTGCAGGTTGTTCCCTCCTTCCTTTCAGAGCCCTCCCGGGGATAGTGGTGATGTGAACGGTGTCAGACGGCTGTCGGCAGGATTAAATGTGGCGCGCTCCCCACAGTGCCTGGCACATGGCAGGGGTTGAAGACTGGTGGTTATTATCAGCACTGTCCCAGTTGTCATCGTCAGTGCCGTGACCATCAGCATGGGCCTGTGCTCTCAGTCCTGCGGTCCTACAGTGAACTCTTCTGAGCGGACATTCTGGGCTTATGCTTAAAAATTCCATGGGATTCCGCAGGTATTTTTCCAGCACTTACTGTGACCGCTAACTCTCGCCACTACCCATCTCCCCTCTCCTTGTCTTCTCCGTCCTGTGCTGCCCGCCCAAGGCAGTTCCCTCTGTTGTTTACCCCTGACCCCCTCTCCCCAGACCCTCCCTGTGTCCTGGGAAATTCCCACTCCTTAATCGCCAGCCTCGTCTCTTTCCTCAGCCTCTCCTTAGCCATCTCTTCCCTCTCTTTGCTTTGATCTCCCTTCCCTTTGCTTTGACCCTGGTCCTTCCCCGGGGATATCCTTTTTTGAAGTCCTCTCAGATGGTGCCTCTGTTTTCTCATACCCCGGGGTATGAGATTTCAGGATCGGGGGTGCAAGATTTGTGTCCTTGTTCTTTGACCCCCCCCCCCCAACCCCCCGTTTCTTTGAGATCCATGGTCCCCAGGTGCAGCATCCTCTCTTCCTCCTCATTACTGTTTTCTCCTGGTTATTCACCTGATCCGTGGACGTCTTGGGTGCCTGGCCCACAGTCATCCTGTCTGTCTGGACCTTCTTGCCATCAGCCGAGTCGGCTTCACGGTGCGTGTGGAGGACCCAGGCTACGCACAGGGCACTCGTTTTCTGGAACGCCTCGTCTCTAGTGATCACCTCTTCTCATCCATGTCTGTCACCATCACCACGGTGGCACCCTGCGTTTCCGCCCTGGTGCCGCACCACCTTATGCGTGAGCAGCGCGGCCCCTCTCGACCCCGATCTCTGCTTTCCACCTTGCTTGGTCAGCTATTTCCGCTATGTCCTCAGGGTGTTTTTCCTTAGGACCTGAGGTGTTTTTTTTTTTTTTTTCCTGTCCTTTAGATGCCCTCTAGGCTGGTATCTCTGCGTAGAGCTTAGAGTTTCCCCTGAGATGGCTCCCTGAGAAGGACAATGGTGGGGACAGACTTGTAGGAGGTGAGGGAGGGAGCCCTGTGGATGTCTCTGGAAACGGTGTCCCAGGCAGAGAGCAGGGAGGGTAGGAAGCCCCATGGAGGGAGCAGGCCTGACTTGTTCCAGGAAGGACCAGGCCAGCATGAGGGAGAAGGAGGAGGGCTGAAGGGGTCTTAGGGACTTGTGGTGGTGTCCGATGGAGAATTTTGAACCGAAGAACGAGGTGACCTGACTTGGGTTTTAATGGGATCACTCTAGCTTCTCTGTTGAGAGCAGCCTGTAGGGAGCAAGGACGGAAGCAGGGAGATCAGTTAATAGGCTGATGGAATATTCCAAGACAGAGGTGCTGCTGTCTTGGGTCAGGATGGGAGCACTGGAAGGGCTGAGAATCGACCAGATCCTGGGTACGTTTTGAAGGAGGAGGTGATGGGATGTGTTGACAGATTGGATGTGGGTGAGGCCAGTGAGTGAAAGAAGAAGCCAAGCCCTCTGGCTCATCTCAGAGGCGGCTCCCGCCAGGAGGCCCCTGACACCTGCAGACCAGGCCCAGCCCCTTCCGTGTTCTCTGTGCGTGTCCTTGGCGGTGGTCAGTCCGGCTGCGGCGTAGGCGTAGTGTTGAACGTTTGTCTCCCCCCGCGAGAAGAAAGGTGCGGGGAATGACCGTGTCTGCCTTAGCCACGTGCCTGCTAGACCCATTTCTCAGGCGGCAAAGTGACGAGGAACTGAATGCCGATGCTCAGGGTTGCACTTCCTGATGAGGTCTCAACATTCTGCTGTTCTGTTTCACTGGATTTGAGTGGTCTGTCTGTTTTAGAAACCAGGCCAGGGGCCGTAAGGCTGAAATCCTGTTGTAAAAATTACAGAAGTTAATCTGATTTCAACCGAATCCAAAAGTGTCCCCCTTGAGGTGCAGGTGGGTCACAGGATCACCTCCCTGGAGAGGCGGCATTTTCCCAAGGGCCTAGGCCTTTCCAGCACACGGGTTGCATCTTTGCAGCCGTGCCCAGAGAGCAGCGCTTGAGAGATTGATCTGAATATTTGAAGGTGGGGGCTGCTGCTTTCCATCCTCAGAGAAGATGTGTCACTTTAGAATTGGAATATTCTGGTGAGGATAAATTAGCTGCCCAACTTGCCCATCAGGAAGGTCCCGTAAATCGTGGATTTTCTGCAACCCTCTCCTCATGTTTTCAAAAAAGGAACAAATTAAATTTTGGAAAATATCTATGAAAAACAATGATTTCAAATCTAGAATACTATTTTTTTTAATGATTATGTTTTTAAGATTTTTTAATTTTTTAAACATTATTATTATTATTGATGTTTTGTTTATTTATTTTTGAGGGGGCAGGTGGAGGAGCAGAGAGAGAGAGGGCGAGAAAGGCTCCATGACATCTACGTGGAGCCCAGTGTGGGGCTCGGTCCCACAAACCATGAGATCGTGACCTGAGCCAAAATCAAGAGCCAGGCGCTTAACCAACGGAGCCACTTATGTGCCCCTAAGATTTTTTTAAATTGTTTTTGTTATTTTTTTAATGCTTATTTATTTTGAGAGAGAGCGTGCGCGAGGGAGCGAGTATGTGCACGCGGGGGTGAGGAGGGTGGCAGAGAGAGAGGGGGAAGGAAAGAATCCCAAGCAGGCTCCACTCTGTCAGTGCAGAGCCTGATGTGGGGCTTGATCTCACAAAATGTGAGATCATGAGCTGAGCTGATACCAAGAGTCGGATGATTGACTGAGCCACCCAGATTCCCGCCCCCCCACCCATGATTTTGTTTTTAAGTAGTCTCTGCACCCAACGTGGAGCTCAAACTCACAACCCTGAGATCAAGAATGACATACTGTTTGAGCCAGCCAGGTGCCCCCTAATGGTTAATTTGTTAACGGGCAAAAGTGAGTACTTTTCCCCAACTCATTAGTCTAATTTGAATATACTGTACATATAAGTTTTTGTCTCCATTTTTTTTGTTGTTGTAATGGCTGAACAGTATTCTACAATGTGGTTTTAGTTTATGTGACTGTTCTTCTGTTCATTTGGGTAGCTATGATTTTGCTATTAAAACGGGGCTGCGATAAACATCTTTGCATGTGCGTTTCAGTTTTCCAGTGAGATGGATTTCAGGGGAGAAGCCTTTGCAAAGTGGTCCTCGAAAGAGGTTGTGTCCTTTTCTGTTCTCATGGTAAAAGAGATGCTAAATACAGAATATCCTCAGTCTTTTAAATTGTCAGCTGGCAGGTGGATAATACCTCTTAAAATTTTTATTTTATTTAAAAAACTTTTATTATACTCATCAGTAAGACTGAGTATTTTTATTAAAAAAAAATTTATGTTTATTTTTGAGAGAGAGAGAGAGAGCAAGCGGGGAAGGGGCAGAGAGAGGGAGAGAGAGGATCCGAAGCAGACCCTGTGCTATTAGCACAGAGCCTGACGCGGGGCTCGAACTCACAAACTGTGAGATCATGACCTGAGCCGAAGCCAGACGTTCAACCGCCTGAGCCACCCTGGCATCCTAAGACTGAGCATTTTTAGTTCTTCACTATCTCTGATATTTTTTTACATGACGCCTTTCTCCTTATATTTTCCTAACTGGGTTTTTGGTTTTTTGTTTCATTTATGTTTTTATTGGTCTGTAAGAACTTGTCATATGTATGGTAGTAGTCCTTTGCCTACGTATGTGTTCCATTATTTTCTCTCAGACTGTTGCTTGTCTTTAAGTTTAGCTTGTACCGTACATTTCATGACGCAGAAATTCTGAATCTTTATGGTGCCAAATCTGACAGTCTTAACTTTATGGCTTGGGGCTTTTGGGTAATGTTTTATGAGACCGTTTTCAATCACTGCCTTTTCTTTTAGCACTTGTATGGTTTTGGCTTCTATTGCTTAGAGTATTCATCTATCTTTATAATTTTGTATGTTATAAGTTAGCAGTTTTTGTTCCTACACTGTCTGTTGATGGTCTGTATCCTCCATTGATTTGAAATATTACTTACATACTAAATTCTTATGTATACTTTAGCACAGCAATGCGTAGATCATTCTTGACGTCCAGTTGGAATTGCCTTTTTCATTTCAATGCCTAAACGTTTTGACTTGCGAAGTGTTAGTCGTGACTTGCCAAGAGCTCCTCTAGCTTGGAGTAAAACAGGGTTGTATCAGGGACTAGCACAATCTCCTTAGTTCATTTGAGCAGCTGTACTCCAGGAAGAAAGAAAAGAAAGCGACACTAACGAAAGCATGTGTTTGAGTCCGTGAAAGCAATAGGTTTTCAGGGAGTCCCACCCTGTAGACTTCTACATACTTCTCATTGGCCAGAATTGGGCAGGTGACCTCACCCCTAGCTGCAAGAAAGTGTGGGAGGGGAGAATTTCTCACGGGGCAGATTGATACCTCAAACAAAATGGGGGTAAGGAGGAAGGGGTAAGTGGATATTGAATGGGGAATATCCCCCATCAGAGGGTCAGCTATATCGCTCATCTTTGTTCTTCAGAATTTCCCCAGGTATTCTTAAGAGACAGAGGGAGAGGGGAAGGAAGAAAATGGAGGTGGGAGAGCAGGGGTGAGAGGGTGATGATTTATAAAATAAAATGCTCAGGTCTTTAGTGTTCAGTTTGATGAGTCTTAACAAGTGTATATGGTTGACTCTTGAACAACATGGGTTTGAACTGCACTTATATGTGGCTTTTTCAATAAATGCAGTACAGTACTCTAAACATATTTTCTTTATGATTTTCTTAATATTTTCTTTTTTTTAGTGCTTATTGATTTTTAAAAAAAATTTTTTTTTCAACGTTTATTTATTTTTGGGACAGAGAGAGACAGAGCATGAATGGGGGAGGGGCAGAGAGAGAGGGAGACACAGGATCGGAAACAGGCTCCAGGCTCCGAGCCATCAGCCCAGAGCCTGACGCGGGGCTCGAACTCACGGACCGCAAGATCGTGACCTGGCTGAAGTCGGACGCTTAACCGACTGCGCCACCCAGGCACCCCAGTGCTTATTGATTTTTGAGAGAGAGAGAGAGAGCGCATGTGCACAAGCAAGGGAGAGGCAGAGAGAGGGAGAAAGAGGATCCAAAGTGGGTTCTGCACTGACCGCAGAATGCCCAATGCAGGGCTCGTATCCATGAACTATGAGATCGTGACCTGAGCTAAAGTCAGACACCTAACCAACTGAGCCACCCAGGTGCCCCTCTTAATATTTTCTTTAGCCTACTTTATTGAAAGAATACAATATATAATAAATCTAACGTACAAAATACATGTTAACCAACTGTTAAGACTTCTGGTCAACAGTAGTCAATTTGTAGTTAAGTTTTTGGGGAATCGAAGTTATACTCAAAGTTTTGATTGCACAGGAGGTTGACACCCCAACCCCTGTGTTGTTCAAGAGTCAACGGTATATCTGTGTACCGCCGCCCAAAACACGATATAAAATATATTTGAAACTCTAGAAACTTCCCTTGTTATATGTTTCTAATTAGTCTCCTTACCCTCACCATTTTCTGGTTTCGAAATCTGTGGTAGATTAGATCTGCCTGTTTTCGAATGTCATAGAAATGGGGTCATACAGTATGTATTCTTTTGTCTTCTTTCACTCAACTGTGTTCCTTGAGATTCATCCATGTTGTTTGCGTTATCAAAGATAAAGCCAGGGGCACCTGGGTGGCTTGGTCACTTGAGCATCTGACTCTTGATTCCGGATCAGGACATGATCTCACGTTTTGTGGGACTGAGCCCCATGTCTGGCTCTGCATTGACAGTGCAGAGCCTGCTTAGGATTCTCTCTCTCTCTCTCTCTCTCTCTCTCTCTCTCCCTCCCTCTCCCTCTCCGTCCCTCCCTCCCTCCCTCCCTCCCTCCCTCCCCCCCCACCCCCTGCTCCTCCTCTGCGTGCGCATCCACGCACACACACAGTCTCTCAAAATAAATAAACATTAAAAAAATTTTTTTAAAGATAAAGCTAGATACTAGTTCACATGATGAGGACAGAGTTTAATCAGTAATTAACTATTCCAATAAGGAAAAGAGTCCAGAGTGAATGAAACTCAACTTCAGTTTGTACAGAGGAGATTTTAAAGAGAGAATGAGGGAGTAAAGTTGGGGGTGAATAAAGTCAGAAGTAAAAAATTACAAAAGCCAGGAAAGGTATTGGTTCATGTGAAACCACCTGGAATTGCTCACTGGGAGACAGGGACCTGATCTTTCAGTGTTGGCTAGAAGAAACAATGGATGCTTTTGGCAGCCTTGAGTTTTCTCGGGCAGGCACTAAGGGGTACCGGAATCATCCTAGGGGTGGAGCCTTGAGCTGTTAAAGTCTACATTAGTGTTTGTTTGAGTCTCTATACAGTAAATCAAGGTTGAAGCCTAGTTGAGAAGAGGGCTCGAGGAACCTGGCTAGAGTTTGGTCAAGGAAAGAGTCTTTGTCAGTGTAAAGTAGTTTGTTCCTATACATGTATGAATACACCATGATTTGTTTGTGTGTTCTCCAATGATAGGACATTTGAGTTGTATCGAAGTTTTTGGTCATTGTGAATAGGCTACAAGGGACATTCTTATACAGGTCTTCAATTTCTCTCAAATAAATGTCTAGGAATAGAATTGCTTAGTCACAGGGTGGGTATATATTTAACTGCTAGACTAATTTCCGAAGTGGTTTATCACTTTACACTTCCCACCAGCAATATATTGAAACTCCAGTTGCTCAACATCCTTGTTAACATTCTGTATTGTCAGTGAGGGTGAAAGAGCATCACATTATGGTTTTAAATTGCATTTCCCTGGTGACTAATGATCTTAGGCATCTTTTTGTGTGTTTATTGGACATTCCTACATCTTTCGTGAACTGTCTGTTCAAGTCTTTTGCCCATTTTTGTTGTTAATGGTTTTTGGTTTTGACTCATTGGAGTTTATTATATATTCTGGATAGGAATTCTTTGTCAGATAGATATATTGTACGTATACACACATGGGTAGGAAAATTTAAATTGAAAATATTGACAATAGCATCCAAAAACCTAAAGTGGTAGGAATAAATATAACGAAAGACGCAAGACAACTTTACACAGAAAACCGTAAAACACTGTTGAGAGGAATTCAAGAAGACTGAAATAAATGGGAGATACGCTTTGTTCATGCATTGGAAGATTTGATGTTTTGAGATTCCTGTTCTCCCTGACTTGATCTGTGGAATCAGTGCAATCACCTTCAAAATCCTAGCCATCTTTTTTTTTAGAAGAAATTAACAGATTGTTTCGAAAATGTATATGGAAACGTGAAGGGTCTTGAATATCCAAAAAAGTCTTCAAACGAAGAGCAGAGTTGAAGAACTTAAACTGCTTAATACTGCTTAATTTGAAGACTTGCAGTAAAGCCACAGCAATCAAAGTCTTTGGCATAAAGATAGATCAGTGAAACAGAATAAAGAGTCCAAGAAATAGACCAAACACAAGTACTGTTGGTTGATCTTCACCTACATTGTCAAGCGAATTCAGTGGGCAAAAGGGACGTCTTTTTAATGAATAATTCTGGGTAAAGTGGATATTCAAGTGGAAACAAAATGGGCCTTAGCCCCTACCTCGTTCTATACACATTAATTTGGGATGGATCATAAACTGAAATATAAAAGCTAGAACCATAAATCTTTTATATGAAACCATGAGAGCATATGTTGACAACCTTGAGGTAGGCAAATGTTTTGGATACAGAACCAAAAAAAGCACTAATTGCAAAGGAAAAATGGATGCACTGAGAAAATGAACAGGCAAGACAGACTGGGAGAAAATATTCAGACTACATGTGCTTAAATGTTTTATTTTTTCCAAAAGAACTTTAGCATCATTCAGGCCCATGACATCCTGTTACTATATTCTGTATTAACTGGGTTTTTTGTTTGCTTAAGTCAGATATGAGACATTGTACCATGGGAACTTTCTGATTGACTTCTTCTACTTAACTCACCCTCTTGTGAATGTTGGTTCCTTTTTCATAAATGCCTTGCCCACTAGTCAATGAGTACTTACAGTGGAGGCAGTAGATTTTAGGACATATTAATCCTTGTAAAGTAATTGGGTGTTAGCTGAAGCCAAAAGGCAATACCAGTAGCCTCTGTTGGGAAGAAACGATAGCGTGTGAGTTAATTGAGGCTCAGTTTTGTTTTGTTTTTTTTTAGGTGATTCAACACTTAAGGCCTTGCGGATCTACTTAAGAAAGCAACAGAGCCCACAAGAAAGGAAACAAACTGAAAGTCTGTTTAGGTACAAAGTCTGTTGCCCTTAAGACTTTGCTTCCTGCCTTCCATTTATAACCAAGAATAAAACTACCAAGAAATAGAAACAAAAAAAAAAAAGAGACTAAAAGAAAGAACAATAAAATTAACAATAAGAGGTAGAGCAGTATCTTAGGCTAGTATGCAGTATGTAGTTCAAATTTCAAACTTAAAAATTGATGCTAAGAGTATCGGATTGATTTTTGCAATTGCATTTAAGTACGTTGTATGTATGTGTATGTGTGCATACCTTACATATATATGTTTAATGTACATATATATGTGTGTGTGTGTGTACATATATACACACACACGACCACGTAAACACACACACATACACACACACACACAGATATCATTTAAGCAACTGAAGTGTCGGGGGAGGGATCCAAATCCAGGTGGGTAAATAGGTCAAAAAGCAATAGAATGAAATTTTCTTTTTTTTTTTTTTTAATTTTTTTAATGTTTATTTACTTTTGAGACAGAGACAGAGCATGAACAGGGGAGGGTCAGAGAGAGAAGGAGGCACAGAATCTGAAACAGGCTCCAGGCTCTGAGCTGTCAGCACAGAGCCCGACATGGGGCTCGAACTCACAGACCGTGAGACCATGACCTGAGCCGAAGTCGGCTGCTTAACTAACTGAGCCACCCAAGCACCCCTGAGCACCCCTGAGCCACCCAGGCACCATTCCAGCAATAGAATGAAATTTTCTATAGGGTTCTGCAGCTTGAGGGACCGACCTTCACCTCAGTCTGTAAAGCAGTGCCTCCCACGGGGGGTCACTATGAGGGTTGTAGGCGTTCCGTTCCTATCGGTCAAGCATTTGGTCAGCTCTCAGGAGTGTTGATAGAAGTAAAATGAACCTGGCCTTGATCCTCACTGGCTGGGAGAGTGCGGAGGGCCCCTGCCCTTTCCTTCAGAGGAAGAAATCCCTGGCGGAGAGCATGTCACCCCCTTCCTGTTGCAGGTGGTACTCATGCCTATAGGGCAGAGTCAGTAAATGCTCTCGAGTGAGTAGGCGTTTGGCCCAGATCAGTGTTTCCCACGGAAGGAATGTGAAATGACTTTAGGTGGCACACAGATGTTTGAAATTTTAATAGTTAGGTATTTATTATAGTGTGTATTAGAAGAAAATCCCAGGTAGCACGTCAGACCTGAGTACTAAAAAAAAGCAAGTTGATTTAAAGAAATGTTACACTGAACAGGTGGTATGTGAATGTCATGAAAATTTCAAAAGCAATAGGGATTGACCGAAGACTGCAAAATAGGTCTTCCCAAATCTGAGATTTTTGATGCTTTGGGTTTTAAACAAAGTCAGGATACACAAAGAGAGGGGCTATTTTCTGGGTTTGGGCAACAGAGGACTCTGGTGGGGACAGACAGACAGACAGCAGCACTAGGTGCACAGCGTCAGTGTAGAGGCGACCACTGTTCACCTTTTGGTGCCTACTCTGGGAAGTCTCGATATGTATACTGTACATGTATGTATATTCACGTGTACGTGAATGTACGCATTCATCTAACAGAATTGGGAACATTCTGTACATAGAATTCTGTAGCTTGCTTTGTTCACCTGATAGCGTAACCCCAGGTTCAGTGTTCTTACCGAAACCTTTTTGTGTTCATTCTTGGCTATTTCCTTAGGGTAAAATCCTAGAAGTGGGATTGTTTGGTCATCGCGTAAATATAACTCTTCAGCTTTGAGTACCAGCAGCCGAAGTGCCTCGTGGCAAGGCAGTGACAGTTTACAGTTCTGGCGGCTCAGGTGCCCTCTTTCTCATCCTCATCAAAGCCGGGTTCTATTAAACGGTTTCGTGGCTGATTTGATAGCAGATTTACTGCTTGCTGTTTCTGCTTTCATTTTGCATTTTTGGGTTTCTTTATTTTGTATATTCAGTGGTCACTTGGCTCTTCGGTGAACTGCCCATTTTTGGCCTTTCTTCTGGGATATTAGGATTTTTTTCCTTACTGATTTGTAAGTTCTTTATGTTTTAAGGATGTTACTCTGTGATGTCACAGGTACTTTTCATCGCTTAATATTTGCCTCTTATGTTTGCTTATGATATCTAAGCTTACTGTTGCTCATGTGGTGAAGGCAATACTGTATTTGATCCATGCTGTGACACACGTTCTTCCGTCTTTGCCATCAGCTGTGATTTATTCTCGATGTGTCCCGTGGTCACTGCCAAGTTGTGTTAGAGTTGTCATTACCTGTGCAAGTGGATGTGGTCATTGTTGCTTGCGGCATGGCCAGATGACTACACCGTCAGCTCTTGGGTGCTTCTGTCCACGTGCCTTTTAAGGGCCATTTGCAGAAGGAGCACAAATCCTGATGCTGTTGGAGAACCATCCATTGATACCTCCTGATGAGATCGAGAAAGGCTCAGTAACAAAACCTGCACCTGGACGGTCGGTAGCATGGAAGGAAATCTTGGAGAGGATGATGGTGATCTCTTGGGGATGCAGCCTTGCCAATGCCCTTGTCGTCCCGAAGGTCAATATTGTGTGGAAACTCACAGATACCCTAAAAGGGAAGACTTAACCCTCTTACTGCATTCATCCATTTCCTTTCAATCTGTTTAAATAAGCACAAAAGGGCTTTTGCAGGAGCGTCTGGCGGCTCAGTCAACAGAGCATGCAACTCTGGATGTGGTTGTGAGTTCAAGCCCCACGTTGCACACAGAGCCTACTTTAAAACTAATTAAACAAGTAAACGGGCTTTTTCCAACAAGCACAAAATTAAAATTGTAAACAATAAGAAAAACATTAAGCTAACTAACTGGCAGTGTTTCTTCTTTCTTTTTTCAGTCTTATAATTGATAATGTCTTAGATGAAATATGGCATATAGTTCATGGAGAAAAAGTTTAAAACATAGAGATAAATTAAAACACACACACACACACACACACACACACACACACACACACCAGAAATCGCCAGTTCCCTAGTCCTTGTCTGTAGATACGCACATATGCACATACACGTGTTCACGGGCACGTTGGCTACATAGGTTTTTGGCCTAACATTTTTCCCTTCACGGTGACTTGAACATCTTGGCATGTCTGATCCTTCTAGTTCATGTCTGAGATGACCGGTTAGTGTTTCCTTGTGTGGATCCACCATGTTCAGCTGGGCTCCCAGGGGTGACAGAATTCTAAGCTCTGAAACAGGTTGCCCATCTCCCTTTGGAACTCCCCATCAGCAGTGCCCGCTAGTTCTTTGACCCTTAACCTTCTTAGCAGTGTTCTGTAAATCTTCTCATGTTAGCCACTCTGAAGGGCAGATCAGTGACATCCTTTTCCTCCCAGAAACCACTGGCAGTCTTCTAGATCTGGAGACCGGAAGGAGATGCATGTTGGAAACATTAGGAAGCGGAAGTCGTAAGGACTCGTGACCGGATACGTCTGTGTTCTGTCCCCACCTGTTACGTTTATGCACCTCGCCGTGGTTTGGGGCCGCTGCACGTGGCTGCCGAGGTCTCTCCCTGGCTCCCACCACCCGCCTCTCTAGTTTCTCCTGTTTCTCCGCTGTTCTCTAGCCTCCCTACCGACTTTCTGTTACTGGAACATTCCAAGGCGGTTCCTGTCCAGAGCATTTCTGTCTGCTCTTCCTCCTGTCTAGAACGCCTTTTGCACAGCTTTCTCCAGTTGTGTAAGGACCCAACTCAGCCCGTTCCCTTTTCAGAGAGGCTTTCCCTCTCACATTCTCTAACGTAGGTCCATCCGTCCTCCATGCTGTTGTCCTTCATCTGTCACAAGCCCTTCCTTCTCTTTGTGTCTGGTTCACTACTGTATCCCCAATGGCTGGCACTTAACAGACCCTCACCAAAGATGGCTCGATGGAATCAATAGTATTAACTTGACGGAGGATACAGCTGAGAGGAGGGGAAACTGCTCCTTGTCATCCAGAGGAGGGCGGTAGTAAGTCCAACGCATAGCTTGCGGAGGGGGGCAACTCGATCAGCTTTTCGGCAGGTAGGGCTGCTGGGCATTGGAGTGAGTGCCTTCTTTGTGGTGCATAGTCAGGCAGTGGCTTGGTGTTGTTGAAGGATTCTGGCATCGGATGTCAGGGTTGACCAGGTCAGTTCCAAGGCCACCTCCAACCCTTAGGTCCGTGTTTGATGTTCGCATCACTAGTCTGTGGTTCTTGGACTGCAGATATGGCCTTTACCACTAGATGGCACTAGGTGATTCCTTTGAGGCCGGTGCTCCTCAAATCCGCCAACAGTGAGACACCATCTTCTCTCTTTTTTTACTTATTGAAGTATAGTTGACATACAATGTCACATTAATTTCAGGCGTGCAACATAGTGATTTGACAAATCTGCATATTACTCAGCACTCATCACAGTTAAGTGTCGTCACATCTGTCACCGTACTAACAGTATTATTGACTGGATTCCCTATATTCCACTTTTCATCTTTGTGCGTTACTTATATGACTGGAAGTTTGTACCTCTTAAGCCCTCTTTGCCTATTCTGTCCATCCCCCCGTCCCCTCTGGCAACCACCACCTTGTTCTCTGTGTTTCAGAGTCTATTTTGTTTGTTCGGAGAACAGACTTTTCATTGCATTTTACCCCAAACACCCACTTCAACAAAAGCTTCACAAAACCGTCTTAACTCTTACAGTGTGGAATGCATACTGATATTTTCTATTTCACTCTATTCGACTGCATTTTCACAGATGGAGACTTGCAAACTACTACACTGATTTTATTATACGGACGGGTCATAATTCATCGTTTGAAAAGCACCGTTTTAGACAGCTGAGCCTGTTCACCCTTGTAAAACTTGGACAGTCTGGGCCCGTAGCGAATCGTGTCCCTTAATGAGTACTTTGTGCATTTCCGTGCTGACTTGCTGCCTCGAGAAGCCAAAAGTATGTGCTTCCTTATGTGTGTGTGTGTGTGTGTGTGTGTGTGCGCGCGCGCGCGTGCGGATGTGTGAACGTGGACGTGAGAGAGACTGGGGGGGATAGGTTTGTACAGGATTAGCACCGACCACAGTCAAGGCAGCGGTAAGCCTTGTCAGTGGACGTAAAGAGAAGCTATCATATCTGCCTCTGGGAGCTCAGACTCTAGCTGGGTAACAGTCACTCACCCCTTCCCCTCTCCGCTTGTTCATCAAGAAACACGGAAATGAGCTCATACGCTCAGGATATCACTTAGGATGCTTCAGGTAACAGAAGCCTGACTCCGTTTGGTTTAAGCGATAAAGACATTTGGAAACTCTCCAAATGTCTGTGGAGAGGTAGAGCGGGGTGCAGGCCCACAGTGGCTCGGCCTTAAGGATCCAGGTTTCTTCCATTACATGTCCTTGTCCTAAGGCTGGTTCCACTCATGGTTGCCAGAAGACCTGAAGTGGTCATTGGGGTTTCAGATCCCTGGCTTAGAACACTAGAGCTTTGATTCCCTGTCGTGTGGCCTGGGAAGAGGTTAGGTTACTGTAGCATTTTCCAGGTTTTAGTGCGTGCCAGAGAGGGTAAGCTACAATGGCATTTTCTAGGTTGTAGCTGTTCTGTTTGTTTGTTCCTGGTTTTTCCTTTTATTCCTTAAGGGACGTGAAATGACAGAAATGACAGAGCCGGGGGAAATACTTAGGGAGTCATTATCGAGTTTTACAAAACAATTCTAGATCTTTCCTGTGGACCCAGAACTTCTGGTTGAGTAGGGTTGTCTGAATAGTTCTGGCCAGCGAGTTTGCCAAGTGAATAAACGGTTGCACGTCTTCTGAGTGAGGGATGAGGTGAGGTTATATGCTCTCCAGGGGCCTGGGAAAGGAATTAGCAGTCAGAGTAAAGAGAGGTGACACATGGCCGCCGTGGGAAGGGTGAGAGGAGTGTAAGTGAGCACCTAGGTGGATGGCTGAGTCTGTTTACATTTGTAACGGAGTGCTAAATGGGAGCGTGTTGGCCTTGTGAAGTAGATGGTTTTCCTCCTTGACCTGGTTCCCGAGAACCTGAATCTACTGACGTCTACTCACCTGCCTCCTTTTTATCCCTTCCAGGTTTGCAGTAAGCATTGGCTACTGGCATGACCCTTACATCCAGCATTTGGTAAGACTGTCTAAGGAGAGGAAGGCCCCCGAAATTAACAGAGGCAAGTGACCCCCTCCCTTCTCACTATTCCCTCATCAGCTGAGAGGCCTGGGGTTTTAGGGATTCATTCTTTTTTTTTTTTTTTTAAACAATACAAATTTATTATCTTACAGTTCTGAAGGTCAGAAGTCAAACATGGGTCTTACTAGGCTAACATCAAAGTGTCATCAGGGCCATTTCTTTTGGAGGCCATAGGGGAGAGTCTATTTCCTTTTCTTGTCTACCTTCTAGAAACCACCTACATTCCATGGAAGATGGCCCCTTCTCCATTTCAAAGCCAGCACTATAACATAGGGATTCATTCTTAACATGAGAGTTCCAGTGTTCCTTCTCTCCGGTAGTATATGAAAGTGCTTATTTCCCAACATCCTCACCAACACAGTGTATTATGAAACTTTTCATCTTTGTGAATCTGATCCATGAAACATGGTATCTTACAGTAATTTTATTTTAGATTCCTCTTATTTTGGGGTGAAGTTGAAGATGATTAGGATTATTTTTTTAATATATTTTTTAAATGTTTATTTTGAGAGCAGGCGAGCGAGCGAGAGTTCACTTGCTTGCAAGCAGGGAGAGGCAGAGAAAGAGAGGGAGAGAGAGAGAGAGAGAGAGAGAATGAGAGAGAGAATCCCAAGCAGGCTCCATGCTGTCAGCACAGAGCCCGATGTGGGGCTCAAACCCTTGAAC
Organism: Felis catus; assembly: GCF_018350175.1. NCBI lineage: Eukaryota > Metazoa > Chordata > Mammalia > Carnivora > Felidae > Felis > Felis catus. The sequence goes on along the minus strand of NC_058383.1, from coordinate 21,425,162 downwards.
CGTGAGATAATGACCTGAGCTGAAATCAGGATTCGGACACTTGCTTAGCCCACTGAGCCACCCAGGTGCCCCAAGATCGTTTTATATGTTGAAGAGCCATTTATATATCTTTTACTGTGAACTGTCTGTTCATGGAAGGAATGACTTTTTTTGGCCTTATTAAAGTGATAGTAACACTGTTAGGCTGTACAAGTCATTTCTATCAAGGCAGTGAAAGGAATTGAGACAGGTGGGTGACTTAGTCTCAGCCAGATTGAGAAATTGGCCAAATGACCATAGTTCTTGTGGGTGCAGGGCATCTTGGCCCTAAAGATGGATCCTATGGGTAGTTTCAATGAGAAATGCGAAGAAATTTTAAAGTGGTGCTTCCTGAGAATAAGGACATGGTACTTACGTTGAGCTGAGGGTGAAACCAGGCATCAGTAAGATTGGACGAGGCCTGGCTAAGAGGCCTTAAGCCTCCCTCCCACACTCTTGAGGACGCTTTCCTAACAGACCCTGCAGAGGCAGGGCCCCACCATGGTGCCCTGGGTGCTGGGGGCCCTGGGCAGCAGGTCAGCCCTCCGTCCTTCTTCCTCTCCCTGGGTTGGCATCGCTAGACTAGGGCCCCATAGTAGGAGAGTGCTTCCCAAACAGTGTGTGGGGAGCATTTTTAAAATTTTTCCCATGTCCAGTCCATTGTGGATGATACTCTATAACCCACGGTAAAAAGGATTTACTAGAAAAGTAAAATGGAAGAGACATGTAACGTTTACTTATTTTTGAGACAGAGAGAGAGACAGAGCATGAACAGGGGAGGGTCAGAGAGAGAGGGAGACACAGAATCTGAAACAGGCTTCAGGCTCTGAGCTGTCAGCACAAAGCCCGACGGGGGGCTCGAACTCACAGCCTGTGAGATCATGACCTGAGTCGAAGTCGAATGCTTAACCGACTGAGCCACCCAGGTGCCCCAAAAGAGACATGTAAAAAGACAAGCTCAAATTATTTACTAGTAGAATCCATAGACATGAAATCCCTATGTCAAATTGCAGTAAGTGTCTAAATGCCACTCAAATTTTGTTCTTAAAATAGTAATACTGTAAGCAGAAGGGTTTAGAACACAGATCAATTTTATCTTCCTTTGACCGTCTCTTATTTCTTGTCTCCTCTGTTCCAGCTTCCCACGCCAGAGCTTAACAAGTCAGTTTATTAGGCACCATTTGCCTGTGCACCGCTCCCTCCCCAACCCCGCCTGTGATGTTTTACAAACATCGAGGCTCTAACCCACACAGGATGGAGATGAAGGGAGCACGATAAGAAATATGGCTGTCTTTGCTTTGACATTTATCTGCCCCATTTCCTGACCCCAGAATACTTTCCAGACGGTCTCCCAATTTTGAGTTTCAGCAGAATTCAGAGTAGCTTTCACTTAGCCAGGAAAAAACACATTTCTAAGAGGGACATTTAGATCCCATGTTTTGATGTAAAATATTTTTCTTTCATATGTAGAATTAGGGGGCCTTGCATTTTCCTTAAGATAGTTGATCCAACCATTAGATAGATTGTGCTTATTTTGGTTCAAATGGCTTTAAAAAAAAAAAAAAGGAAGAGAATGTTAAAGTCGTTACTTCTCCCCTAAGGTCTATGGATAACCTAAACCGCTACCCCTGAAGAAGGGCAGAAGTGTTGTGTTTTGTCCTCATGGTGTGAACTTGGCAAGGCTTATTTCCATCATCACTGAGTCATGGCTTGTCTCTGTCTCTCTCTCAGGATATTTTGCTCGCGTCCATGGTGTCAGTCAGCTTATAAAGGCATTTCTACAGAAGACAGAATGTCACTGTCAGATTCTAAATCTTGGGGCTGGGATGGATACCATCTTCTGGAGACTCAAGGTAAATTAAAAAATACCGCCCCCTTGTTTCCCGAATTGTTTACTTTTGTGAAGGTTCCCACCGGGTTCAAAAATGTCAGGGGCGCCTTGGTGACTCTGTCGGTTGAGCACCCGACCCTTGACTGCGGTTCAGGTCATGATCTCTCGGTTTGTGGGTTCAGGCCCCGCATTGGGCTCTGTGCTGACGGCACAGAGGCTGCTTGGGATTCTGTCACTCTCTCACTCTCCCTCTCTCTCTGCCCTTCCCCCATCTCTCTCTCAAAATAAGTCAATAAACATTTTTTTAAATGCTAGAAATCTATTCAAAAGGAATGCGGTGACTGCCTGTCTCGCGTCCCTGTCCCCATCTGCTTGCACCTGCTGTGCCACCACTGTCAGCCACGTACATGATGTCACCAGGGCCCTAGATATGTGCCTTGCTTCTGAGATCCTGCTGTTACAAACAGGGGTTTTGATCAGAATCCTTGCATACATTCTCTGCGTGTGTGCAAGAGCCCTGCCAGTGGAGTAGCTGAGACCAGGGGCCCATGCATTTGCCGTTTTGACGACAACAAAAGACTTTACTGTCGTCGTGACGGTGTCTTCAGTATAGCTTGGAGATTTGCAAGGCTGGGTGATGGTAACATGACACAAAGCCCTTTTAAGTTTATTCATTTGGAGAGAGAGAGAGAGAGAGAGAGAGAGAGAGAGAGAGAGAGAGAATCCTAAGTGGGGTTAGATGCGGGGCCTATCCCACGGAGCACGAGACCGTGACCCAAGCCGAAATCAAGAGTCAGAGCCCAACTTCCTGAGCCATCCAGGTGCCCCTCCATTCCCTGATTTGGTCCCTCACCTCCTTCGTTAGGGTTCAAGAGCAGGTATAACTACTCCCTCACAGAAGAGGAAATGGGTCCAGTTAGTGGCAGAATCAGGACCACAGGCCTGGTCTTTGATTCCGGGCTGGAATTGTAGCACCAAACCTTTTCTCTACAACGATCTCACTGATTGCGTTTTCTTTTTTGTAGGTTTGTACAGATCTCTCTTGGTTCTTCTGTCAGGTCGGTCATGTGGCAGTCATGGGTACGTGCATTTCCCCAGATTCTTGCAGAAGTACACCAAGATAAACTAGAGTGTGTGGGCCTAATGCGACCTGAGTGTGTATTTTGTCCCTCATCAGCTCACCCGATGAGGTCTTTGGTCATCGGTGCCCCCAGCCTCTCTCTCACTGGGGCGAGAAATCAGTGGCCTCAGCACAGCCTTAGTATTAACCGGTTGCCTCTGCATTCTTCATTCAGGATAAGATAGCTAACGTTTCTGAAGTGCGTGCACATCCATGACCTCGGGAATGAACATGAGAGCTCTGCAGGTGGGGAGGGGGGTTTACCCAGATGGGGCAAGGCAGGCTCCGAGAGCTTGTGCCGTCCCCAGGTCGGACAGCCAGTGGCACTGGAGCATGGAACAAACAACGGACTGCAGTTCGTCCACGTCCAGATTCCCTCCTTGTTCTCTCCAGAGAGAGAGCCCTGCGGCTGCTCGGGGGGGGGGGGGGGGGGGGGGCTCTTTGCTATAGGTCAGCGGTGCCTCTGGGCCTCAGAGACCACGGTGTGGTGGAAGGAACTGGAAGAGAATGCAGTGGCAGAATGTGTGCAGTGTGAACAGAAACCACGGGAGAAACTCCTCCTTTGGGCTTGACACCCTTTTCAACGTGGTCCCGTGGTTTGGTTTCTCCCCCCGCCGTGTAGGTGGGTTAATCATTACTAAATCTGAGATTTTTATTTCTGAGCAAGGTACACTGAAGCTCATGTGCCCCTTCCAAGAAAAAGGTTATCTGTCAGCAGTGAGGAAGGAGAATAGTGCAGGGTCTGAAAAATTTGGTGGAGTTTTTTCGTTTTGATAATGACATTAGTCTAAAGGGTTTTAAAAAATCTAAGTTTCTTTTTAGAAAAATGATGCTTGTTTGCTCTTTGGAGCAGGAGCTGAACGGGCCAAACTTAGGCTGCCACCTATGTTGGTAAATAAAGTTTTACTGCAACACAGCCAACTCCCAGGTCCTTCCATCTTCCCTATGGCTGCTTTAGCCCTACGGCAGCAGAGTGGAGAAGTCACAGCAGAGACCGTCTGGCCTGCAAAGGCTAGAGTACTGGCTGTTTACAGCACGTTCGCTGATCCCTGTTTTTGAGCTCCGTGTGCTTCTGTAAAAGAGGAGGGGAAATCTCGTCGGCTAGTCTTGTTGTCTCGTGCACCTTCCGCCTGGGAGGGTCCCCTGGCTGCACCAGCAGAGGCTTGGCTGTAGGTCACAGGCTTTGTGCTGCTGCTGGTGTGTGAGCTCATTCTGTATGACGTCAGGCCCCAAGACCATTGGGACAGTTGAAGGCTCCCACCTTCAAGCAGCGGGTGAGAGTAGGGTGCAGGAAAGCCAGTACAACCCCAGACAAAGAATAAAGGGTGAGTGAAACCCTTTAAGGGACCTCAGCGTCTTGGTGTCTCTTGAATCCTATTTCCACACGGCCAGAGGATCAAGGACGCAGGGGGTCAGTCTCAATATGGCAGCCTGTGCAGCGGTCAGCCACGTTGGATCTCCTTTGAGCCTACGGGATACTCTTCCTCACGGTTGTCCCCGGCTGCCCTCCGGTAGCTATGCACGGTCCTGGTTGCCTTCCATGCCTCCTGTGACGTGCGAGCTACTGGCGAGTGGAGTGTCGGAAGGGCTCAGGGAATCCCAGAATAAAAAGTTGAAGCGTCATGTCCCACAGCCATTTGTTGCCCCTTTCCCAAAGGCAAGAAAGAAGATGTCTGTTCCTTAAAAGCTCCAGGTGTGCCTTTTGGAAGCTTTCCCTCCATGGTGACCCCTTAATCGGCATTCTTAAGAGGGCAAGTAGCTGATGAGTGGGAAAGCTGTTTAGAAAGTCAGAAGTCCTAGACGAGCTATAGGATCGTATGCTGTCCTGCATTTGCTTTTGTTCTCCAGGCCTTCTTGAATTTTAGCGTGTCCTTAACTTCATATCGTGTGAGCGAAATCCTTAGAGCGTGTTCTGGAATTTCCTAGCAAAAGTCATCTTCTGGTATGCTCTAAACGTTTCCTCCAGATATCTTCGGACAGCTTTTTACCCGGCCCTGCCCTACACACGGGCAGGGGAGCACGGCAGCACTGAGAGAGAACGGTTGAGATCGGTGAGCGTGTCTCTTCTGATGGGTCAGGAGACTGTCTTTGTCTCTGTCTTCCTGTCTCCCCCTTCCTCCCTCCCCCTTTGTCCCCCAGACCAGATCCCCTGAGATTTTCCAAGGGCTAAGGGGTAGCTGGCTCTCACAGTTCTGACACTTGCCCTTAGGGGTCACCTCCTACTGGAAAATGCTTGCTGGTGATTGCTGCCCCCCCTGCCTGTCATGCTGTCTTGGGGGGCCGGCTCCCTCTCTGTCCCTGCTGTCCATCGCTCGTTACTGTGCACGTAAATGGTGTTCTGCGCAGTTGTTCAAGTCAGATAGAGGGGTGTCATCCTCACCCCAGCTCTTTCTTAATCCCGGCCCACACCTGTGAGGCCCACCACCGGGTTCTGGGCACCAAGAAGTGTCTTTTTCTTGGTCTTTCTTTCCACTTTAAGTAAGTGGCTCTGTACTTGTGGAATGTAAGTACAGGTGGATACGGAGGCATTAGAAGAGCGCTTTGGGGGGGGGGCGCCGGGCAGGTCACCAGGTTGTGGAGCGCCTTGTTTCTTTCCCCAAGCCTCAGGGGCATTGGGAGCTGCTGCAGGCAACACGCAGGGTGTCGCTGAGAGTCCAGACAGCGGTGTCCTTACAGCGTGTGCAGTTGGCGAGCTGAGGAGGAAAAAATGCGTTCGTGAATACGCGTCGGGGCTGAGGGATTGGTTGGACGTGACAGAGAATGTGCTAGGATGGCCAGGGGGCCAAGGGGAGACCAGGCCGGGGATGCAGAAGGGGAAGCAGGGTCGTGTGTGTGTGTGTGTGTGTGTGTGTGTGTGTGTGTGCGCGCGCGCGCGCGTCTGCCATGCTTTTTTACTGCAGCCCTCAGTAAAGATAAATGTACACCCCAGGCCAAGACCTAATTCTAAGTACCCATGTCAATAAGGTTTTTTGAGTTTATTTATTTAACTAGAGAGAGAGAACCGGTGGGGGAAGGGCAGAGCGAGAAGGGGACAGAAGATCCAAAGCGGGCCCTGGCCCCTACGTGGGGCTCAAACTCACGAGCCGTGAGATCATGACCTGAGCCAATGTCAGACACTTAACCGACGGAGCCACCTCGGCGCCCTGTCCCCGTGACAGTCAATGACAAAGGCACACACGTGGCACTTACTAAGGCAGGCCCTGTTCCGAGTGTCCCTTGTGTGTACTTATTTCCTCATTACTCTTCACAACCCCGTGAGGTGCTGTCCCTGTCTCTGCTTTGCAGAGGAGGGAAACTTGGCCCAGGGAGTGGAGTGACTTTGGGGCCTCGCAGCAGACAGGCGGTGGAGCTGGGATTCGAACCCCCATCCCCTGCTCCAGAGCACCTGCCCTTTACCACCCGGTGTATCCTCCCCTCACAGAAAAAAGTAAACGTGTCACAAAAGAGTACTCATCCCCACTGTGTGCGATGCTTCGGGATTTTTGCTGTTTTATTCCATTTTATCCCTCAAATGCTGGTCAGCATTGGTGTTCTGACCCTCTCTGATTCATCTCGATCTGCTGTTTGGAAAATTCTGTCAGGTCCTACTCCCCCAGCGCCTCCACATACCCCGACCTCCATCCCAGGCACTGGTCCCCCAGTTCAGGCTCCCCGTGACTTCTTCCCTGGACAGCTGTGAACCCCTGACTCCTGTCCTCCATCCATTCCCCACGTGGAGACCACAGTAATCTGGAAAATACATCTCTGCCCATATCGTGCCTGGATGTCAAACCCTTAAGTGCCCTGATGCTCTTCGGGGCCTAGTACTCGCTCGGTACATGAAGGTGGTCATAAATGTAGGAGTGAAAACATAATTCTAAAGCTTACTGTGTGTTTTTCCTCAGGACGAAGATCTTCTCCCAAGTAAATATTTTGAAGTGGACTTTCCCATGATAGTCACGAGAAAGCTGCACAGCATCAAGTGAGTATGGTTTTGACCAGATGAGAGATCCCGGTAGGATTCAGGGGCAGCGTTCAGGAGGTGGCCTGTCTGAACGCCAGAGACCTCATTTTAGGGGACTCTTCCCTTTTACCCCCTTCCCACCTTCTTTCTGGCCCCAAGATCCCCATTCCAAACTGTCTTCAAAATGAAATGTCCCCTCCCTTGCAACTCTTCTGTCCGTTAACGTAATTTCTCTGAACACTTAATAGAAATGACCTATAGTGGTATAATTTTAATCTGAAATTTAAAAAAATGTTTTAATGTTTTATTTATTTTTGAGAGAGAGAGAGGGAGACAGAGTATGAGTGAGGGAGAGGCAGAGAGAGAGAGAGAGAGAGAGAGACAGAATCCAAAGCAGGGCCCAGGCTCCGAGCTGTCAGCACAGAGTCCGATGTGAACTCATGAACCGTGAGATCATGGCCTGAGCCAAAGTTGGACACTTAACCGACTGAGCCAACCAGGCGCTCCAATAATCTGAATTTTTATGTGTGCTCCGGCTACTTCTGTATCTCCAGAGCATAGAAAGGGGCCTGGCTCAGAGCAGATGTGTAGTAAATAGCGTTTGAATGAATAATGGGAGGCCAAATTGGCCATTTACTATATATGAGATAGTATGGGGGCCACCCTGAGTCCATGTTTTAAGAATTCTGCAGTTATAGATGACGAGTTTGTGAATCTTTGCTGAGAGCTTTTGTCGCACCATGTGAAATGCTTCACTCAGATGATCTCATTCAGCCCTCAGAGCTGACTCAGGAATGACATGCTTTTATTAGCAGTTGAGGAAACCAAAGCTCAAAGAAGTTAAGCTAATTTCCATAAGGTTACCTGTTGACAAAGGGGTAGAGCTGAAATTTAAACCCTGACCTCAAGCCCAAGGTCAGATTTTCTCAGTGGTTTTTAACGTATACTTCTTCCCCTTCTTTTTATTTAAAAAAAAAAATTTTTTTTAATGTTTATTTATTTTTGAGACACAGAGAGAGAGAGCATGAACAGGGGAAGGTCAGAGAAAGAGGGAGACACAGAATCTGAAACAGTCTCCAGGCTCTGAGCTGTCAGCACAGAGCCCGACTCGGGGCTTGAACTCCCAGACCGCAAGATCATGACCTGAGCCAAAGTCGGAGGCTTAACCGACTGAGCCACCCGGGCGCCCCTTCCCCTTCTTTTTAAATTAGTCATTTAAACAAAATCTTAATTCTGACATTTAAAAAAATTTTTAGTGAACATTAAAACTTTCACCTTGTCCTTTAAAGATGTGTAATTCCCACAAGCTAGAAATAGTTTCCAAGTTTTTTTTTCTAACTTATCCTATGGAAACAAGTTTTCCCCCTTTTCCAAATACAAGATTATATTATACAGAGTGTGCATTTTATCTAAATTTTTTTTTTTTTAATATTTATTTTCGAGAGAGGGAGACAGAGTGCAAGCTGGGGAGGGGCACACAGACAGGGAGACACAGAATCCGAAGCAAGCTCCAGGCTCTGAGCTGTCAGCACAGAGCTCAACGCAGGGCTCAAACTCACGAGCTGTGTGCGAGATCATGACCTGAGCCGAACGAAGTTGGATGCTCAACCGACTGACCACCCAGGCGCCCCATGTAGTGTGCATCTGAGATGCGCTATGGCATCTGACGCTGTGCAGCCACAGAATACGACCTAGCTTGTTAGGACACCAAGTCAAATAAGAGCAGGTGGGCTCTCACTTAAGCCTAGAGGAGGTTTCTGGGGTGAAAGATGTGTGTATGGTGGTTGCGATACTGAAATCGGCTCTCTGATGTCTAATTTTTTGCACATTCTGGAGGAGAGCAGAGTCATCACAGAAATGTTACTGAACGTCAGGTCTGAGTAGGAATCGATTTGTTTAGTTGTCTGTGATTAATAATGGTTAAAATTTTTAATTGAGTGAGCAGAAGCAGGAAACGAGAGATGGCTTGGAAAACACTGGAACGTTTGGAAACATATCGCTAGCCTATCTTTGGCGATTTCTACGTCTTGAGTGTTTCATGATCAGTTTGTGACTTGACGTCAGGTTCGGAGTGTAACGCTTACTGACCTACTCTGACAGCTGACCCACTGAATTTTTCATGTGTGTGCCTAGGGTCAGACGTGATTAAGCAGCAGGCCCTCTGGAGTCGCCCTTGCTTTGAGCAGTAGCGGTACCTATTGGCCATTTCGGTAGTGGGTGTTTGCGTTTTTTCACTAACTAAGCTACTTGACTCATTTCTCTCTCTTTCCCATCTTCCCATAGATACAAGCCTTTTTTATTACAACCCATTATAGAATTACATTCAGAGGACACACTGCAAATTGGCAAGTACCCTTAACCTAAGTAATACAGTATGGGCTACCTCTCTGCTTTTCTTCCCCTTTCTTTTTTTAAAAATTTTTTTTTTTTTTAACGTTTATTTATTTTGGAGACAGAGAGAGACAGAGCATGAACGGGGGAGGGGCAGAGAGAGAGGGAGACACAGAATCGGAAACAGGCTCCAGGCTCTGAGCCATCAGCCCAGAGCCTGACGCGGGGCTCGAACTCACGGACCGCGAGATCGTGACCTGGCTGAAGTCGGACGCTTAACCGACTGCGCCACCCAGGCGCCCCACTTCCCCTTTCTTTTTAAAGATGGTGTGTGTGTGTGTGTGTGTGTGTGTGTGTGTGTGCGTGCGCGTGCACGTCTGAGTCTGCGCGTGTGTGCACATGACGTCACAGAGTGTATACTTCTGCATCACATTTACTGTAAAGGAACTTGAAACAATTTTTTGTATGGCCCCTCTTAGATGTCCATAGGTCTCAATCTTAAATCTTTTGGAAAACATTTCAGTGAGTTGCAAACATTTCAAATATAGGAGCTTTTTCCCGAAAATCTTTCCTTGGAAAAATCCAGTCCGGCAGCCTCAGACCCTGACTCCTACATGGCTGCTTCACTGAGAGGGAATGCACATCCCCACCACTGTTGTCTCGTACCTGACCCGCTTCACCTGTTACGTAAGGTCCTTGGCCCCGGGGCTCAGTTTTTCCCCGTAAGTTTTCAGTATGAGTGTTTCCAACAACTCTTTCCTCCCTTCTAAGCCTTTAAAACTAAGATCACAAACACTCTTCCAGAATGTTCCATTGTGTTCAGTGTGTGTCTGACAGAGAAGTTCAAGGGGCTTATTAATAATTCAGGTCAGAAAACATGCTCAGAGAGGATGGCCTTAGATGGTGGGCACAGATAACACAGAAACGTCAGGCAACTAGACAGGCCTCTACACCAGCACAGTGCCCTCGTCACGCTCCTAGTGAACAGACTCCCACAGAAAATAATATCTCCCCCATTCTTTGTTTCCCTTGTACTTAACACTACTGTTAAGTAGGAAACGCAGTTTTAAGAAGAAGAATTGGCCCTGTTTTCTTTTTCCTGTGTGATGTGTATGTATGTATTTGTGTGACAGAAAATGTGCTTATGTTGTGTGTATGAGTTTATATTGTATGTATAGAAAAAAAGACTGGAATGTTCTATACCAAAACATTACTAGTTGGAAGATGTGATTTTCGTTCATTCCACCCTCCTCCTTCTTGATTTTCTTTTTTCCTTTTTGCAGTGGGACATGTATTTCTGTAATGGAGAAAAAATAATTTAATTTTGAAAAAAAAAATCCATTGAAATGATCATCTCTGGATGAATTTCTGTTGAAAATGATAATCTCTTCTTGGCTTTCCAGATGGACACCTGTTGGATTCAAAGAGATATGCCATTATTGGAGCAGATCTCCGAGATTTACCTGAACTCGAAGAGAAGCTAAAGAAATGTAACATGAATCCACAGTGAGATCTTTTTTTAACCTCTTACGCGTTTGTGACTTCATGCGAATGCGAAATAAGATCAGCTGAAAGTGCAGCATGAGACCCGTGTTCCGTTTTTAATTCTGAAATGTTTATCACTTCATTGCTATGAGGGAGGTTTTCAAAGTTTTTGAGAAGCAATGTTTCTCCTGTTTTCACATCAGAGTCACGTGTATTGCTTTTATAACATACTGATGCCTAATACCATAAAGTTTGAGAGAAGATAATTATATGTATAGAAACCTACAACTGCAGGGCGCCTGGGTGGCTCAGTTGGTTAAGCGTCCAACTCTTGATTTCCGCTCAGGTCATGATCTCACGGTTGGGGAGATCGAGCCCCATGTCAGGCTTTGCGCTGACAGCTTGGAGATTATATTAAGTATGCGTGTGAAAGCAGTTGAACGGAAATTGGCGCATAAGCTATAATCTGTAGATTATTACAGTTGCAGTGGTAACCAGCAGCAACCCGCTGCGAACGTAGAAACACACCATTTGGGCAAATGTGCTACATAGCCAGGGAAATAATCACTTACAAATCAGGAGAGCTCTTGGGATGCCTGCGTGGCTCAGTTGGTTAAGCATCCAACTTCTGATTTCGGCTCAGGTCGTGATCTCATGGTTCATGAGATTGACCCCACATTGGGCTCTGTGCTGACAGAGCCTGCTGGGATTCTCCCTCCCTCCCTCTCTCTCTGCTCCTCCCCTGCTTGCCCTCTGTCTCTCTCAAAATAAGTAAATAAACTTTAAAAAAATTAATCAGGGGAGCTCTTGATAGGCAAGTTTGCCTCACTTTTGGAGATCTACAAAATGGATAAGGAACAGCGGCTATCACAAGCGTTAGAATTACATCCATAATTCTCTGGGGTTCATTTGTGCTCTGTGTTTTCCTCCGTGGGCTGTTTTTGCTTCGCTTAGACTTCTCTTCTGAAAAGTATTAATCCTGTTTTTAATATTGGCGAAGCTACCTCTTAAAACTACACTGTAAACGTGTTTAACTTTTCATTTTCAAATAATTCAAATTTGTAAAAAAAAAAAAGTTGCAAAAACTGTACAGGAAATTCCCACGTAGCCTTCTCCACCTGGCTTCCCCCCACGTGGTAATACCGTATGTAATAATCGGTGCCTTTTACATTAAAAAGGTTTTTGGAGGGGCACCTGGGTAGCTCAGTCGGTTAAGCATCTGACTTCAGCTCAGTTCATGATCTCCTGCTTCGTGGGTTCGAGCCCTGCATCAGGCTCTGTGCTGGCAGCTTGGAGCCTGGAGGCCTGGAGCCTGCTTCAGATCCTGTGTCTCCCTCTCTCTGCCCCTCCCCTGCTTGTGCTCTGTCTCTCAAAAATAAATAAACATTTAAATAATTTTTTAAATAAATAAAAACGTTTTTGGAACTGTTTTTCTCTAATTACCAACCTATTGAGATTTTGAAACTTTTTCCACTCACTCACTTTTTCTAATCATTTCTATTGATATAATCTGGGGTTTTAGACTTAGGTTAAAAAAAATTGCTTACTTTAAACTTCTTTTAAATGTTTTTCTTTCTGATTTTCAACTTCATCTGCAACTTGGACTTCATTGTCTATCCTCTGGATTTAGTTCTCTCATTCTTTGTACCATGACCCAGTTGGGTCCAGAGAGCATTTGTAGATATATACATACATATGTGTGTGTGTATGTATATACATATACATATATTTTTATTTTAGAGAGAGAGAAAGAGAGCATGTGCAAGTCAGGGAGAGGGGTAGAGGAAACGAGAGAGAGAGATAAGATCCCAAGCAGGCTGCATGCTCAGCATGGAGCACAACACAGGGCTCAATCCCACAACCCTGGGAAAATGACCTGAGCCGAAATCAAGAGTCAGATGCTCAACTGACTGAGGTACCCAGGTGCACCTGGATATATATTTTTAATTTCTTTTAGTGTTTATTTATTTTTGAGAGCGAGTGCGAGCACGAGCCGGGGAGGAGCAGAGAGAAAGGGAGACACAGAATCCGAAGCAGGCTCCAGGCTCTGAGCGGTGAGCACAGAGCCCAATGTGGGGCTCGAACCCATGGACTGTGAGATTATGACTTGAGCTGAAGTTGGATGCTTAACCGACTGAGCCACCCAGGTACCCCTGGATGTATATTTTTAAGTCACTTGAGTTATACAACATTTCCTTGTCAAAAAAAGGAAAAAAAAAAAAAAAGGAAATCCTGATAAACAGTAACAGTGGATAGTTGGGACTGTCAGGTCAAAGCCAGCAGCATTTGTGGGTAGCCTTTCTCTCTAGCGATCATGAGTCCAGGCACTGAGTCTAACTGCATGGGTTACATTCTGACACTAACGTACACGATGTTCTTTTCAGCAAATTTCTTGGGTATTTTCAGTTCAGACAATTTACTTGTTTTGAAATTCCCCGCCTATAAAAATAGGCAAAAATAACCTACTTGCTTTGTGAGAAAACTAGCAACCAGCCATGAGGAACAGCAGCGTAAAGGGGCAGAGAAGGAGGAGGATCCAGTAAAGGAGTCAGAAGGAGCAGGAATAAATCAGCAGAGCTCACATAATTTAGGGCTGCCTGTGTTCCCTTCCAACATGTAAAGCTTTTAGAGATTTCTGTAGGAGTTTATTGCTTTTCCTGTTTCGTAATTTGTTTGTTACTTCGGGTCTGGTAACTCAGACCGCATACTAATGTGTCATTTGCTGAAGACGGCTCGTGTTGTTTTTAATTCTTGTTGATAAAAGTCTGTGTAAGAAGAATTAGATTCTGTTGAAGGGACAGCAGTATTTCTGCATTTTATCAGTCAGCTTTTGACGTGTACCAAAATCTCTGCAGCCTCAGCGGTCTCGAACAACTCACAATTCAGAGCAGTTCACAAGTTGCTCGGGATTGTGTGAGTTGACCATTTGGAATGGGCTTAGCTGGGTGGTTCTTCCACTGGAGCCAGCTGCAGCTGAGGTCCCCTGGGGTTCACTCCTGTAGCTGAGATCCCCTGGGGTTCCCTCCTATGCGGATGCCTCATTCTCACGCACAGGGCCTCCCCTCCGATAGCAAGCCAGCTTGGGTTCATTGCCACACTGGCTCAGGCTTCCGAGCAAGAGGGCAAGGGCCAACGTGCAAGTGATTTTCAGCTTCCGCTTGCGTCGTGTTTGCTACTGTTGTATTGGCCACAGCAAGTTACAGGCCTAACCCAGATTCCAGGGGAAGGGAACTAGACTACCTGGGAGCAAGGGGTCTGCAGGGCCACCTCGTCACCACGTGCGGGCATGCCAGGGGAGAATTTGGAGCAAGCCAGACAAAACTTTGCTCAGTGCTCACGTTATTACGGTCTGAAACTTTGGGTCACAACGGGGCTCTCTGCCTCTTACCGCCCTGATAGTTGATGTGCTATTCGGGGCTTCTCCTCTTCCTGCGGTGTGCACCCCAGGGTTTTCCTGCCCTGCCAGCACTATCCGTGGCTGCCGTTAGAGTCCCGATTTGATGAATACATACTTATGTGCCTTTTCTCTTCTCTGAAGATTGCCAACACTGCTGATAACGGAATGTGTGCTGGTTTACATGACTCCGGAGCAGTCGGCCAACCTTATCAAGTGGGCAGCTAACAGTTTTGAGACAGCTATGTTCATAAACTACGAACAGGTAAAAGGAAGCTCAAGACCTCTGCGTGCTGTATGCGTTCGCGTGCTGGCTAACCCTCTCTGAGCAACCTCAGTATAAATTTCCACTCACTCTTTTCCTTCCGCCTCTGGCCACACACACATCTCCTTTTTAAATCGATTCTAGCAATTCCCAGCGTTCTTGATTTCTTAACTTCCTGCAAACTCGCAGCCAGGGTTTTTGGAACTTCTCTCTTGGCCTTTACAAAAACTTTGTAAAGTTCACATTTGACCGTTGTATTAATTATAGAGTCATAGATCGCGATGGAAGGAATTTTGGCTAACATATGGGTGTCAGGGTAGCGAACCCTGATTCCTTCCGAGGCAGGCAGGTGATGCAGTGGAGGAAGTTGGCCAGGTGTAAGGCAGACAGGAGTGCTGGGGACTCTGGTGAACCACAGTTCACCCCTGCTCGGTGCCACCTCGTTGTTCCCATGTGGACATGGGAGCCTGGAGTTGAGAACCCCCAATTTTTCAGGAGAAGCTACAGTGTAGAATTTTAATGTAAAATTCCTAATTTGTAAGATCCCCGAGTTTGGCCCGCTGGTTGCGTTTTTCTCTTCTGATGTGGTGGGAAGGGTTCTGTTTTAGAGCTTTGGAATTATTCAGCGTGGGTCCGAGTCCTGGCCCTGGCTCTTATGATTGGCCGGGTGCCCTTAGGCAGAATTGTAGGGTGGTTGGGAGTCCATGCTCTGGAGGTAGATTGCCCAGCTGTGTGACCTGGACAAGTTTCATAACCTCTCCGTGCTGTCTCTTTATCAGGAAAATGAGAATAATAACAGTCCCGACGTTAACAGGGTGTAGTGAGGAGTAAGCGAGTTAATTTGTACAGGAGCATTTTCAGGATTGCCCAGCTGCTGAGCAGGTATTAGCTGTGATTTGGATCTTTCTGAGCCCCAGGTCCTTGTTTTTGTTTTCGATTTATGTTTTTAAAGTTCACTACTTATTTTGAGAGACAGCATGAGCAGGGAAGGAGCGGAGTGGGGGTGGGGGGGGGAGGAGAGAATCCCAAGCAGGCTCTGTGCTGGCAGCCTGGAGCCTGACGCGGGGCTTGATCCCACGAACTGTGAGATCATGACTTGAGCCGAAATAAGGGTTGGATGGACGCTCAAGTGACTGAACCACCCCGGTGCCCCCGCCAGGGCTTTGTTTATAAAGGGATAACTTCTCTGGACTATTATGGGAGTTCATGAGATGATGTGTAGCGGGGGGCACGTGACTGAATACATGGTGGCTAATTTCATTGCTTATTTCAAGTTTATTGATTTTATCTTTTTCATCTCATTTTATTTTTAAATTCCATTACGGATGAGAGCAGTAAAGGCTTTGCCCCGTGTCACATAATTGTGGACGGATCTAAGGCTAGACCTTGGTTGACTTTCTCACCCCTTCATGCTCCAGGCCACATTCCTGTAGAGGTGGTTCTCGGTTGAGTTTTCTTCCTTCCCTCTGTGTAACTGGGGGCATTCCTCAGACTCAGTCTTCAGTCCTGGTGAATGGACATAATGGTAGCTGGCCTCATCTGGCTTCTGTAAATCCTGGGAATCTGTCTTTGCTTGCAGGATACCAGGACTGGGGAAAATGAATTCTGCTTGCTTTCTTTTTTAAATTTATCTTATTTTTTTTAGCGTTTATTTTTGAGAGAGAGAGAGAGAGGGCGCGAGCAGGGCAGGGATAGAGGGAGAGGGAGACACAGGATCTGAAACAGGCTCCAGGCTCTGAACCGTCAGCACAGAGCCCGACGCGGGGCTCAAACTCACGAACTGTGAGATCGTGACCTGAGCCGAAGTCGGCCGCTTAACCGACTGAGCCACGTAGGTGCCCCTGAATTCTGCTTTGTTTTCACACATTGTGGGTGTTCACCCTGCTCTGTTCACCTTGTTTCATTCGTGCATTCTCTTATTCAACATCATATAGCAATGGTGGATGAAGTGAATCTTGACCACGGACCCAGTCACTTGGGAGCAAGCCTGGGGATGTGTCCGTTTTAACTTAATTCGGCAATTTCCTAACAAATGCAAACCATCAGCCTCCTCAGGTGTACTAATTGCTCACATGCCTTCCATGATTTCCTAATCAGTATTTTAAAATGACAAAAACCACATGAATGATGAAAAAAAATTTTTTTTAAATATTTATTTATTTTTTAGAGAGAGAGCGAGCAGGGTAGGCATAGAAAGAGAGACAGACAGAATCCCAAGCAGGTTCCATGCTGTCAGCACAGAGCCCAGTGCGGGGCTCAAACCCACAAACTGTGAGATCATGACCTGAGCCAAAAATCAAGAGTCGGTCGCTTACCGACCAAGGCGCCCTGAGTGATGCAGATTTCAGTACTGATATAATAAGGGTAGCGAACTTGTAGAAGTTGCTTGCTATATAGCAGGCACCTTCCATGAGTGTGACCTGTATTAACCTACTTGTCACAGTAACCGGGGTGTGGCGGGTGTGGCCGGTGAGGGGACCGAAGCACAGAGGGATTGGACAGCTTGCTGCCCACGGCCGCACGGCCTCACGGCTGGTAGGTTTCAGGCCAGGATTCAGACCCAGGCAGGAAGACGATGGAGCATGTGCTCACAGACACCCAGTGTGACCATCCGTGCCACGTAAGCCTCACACGTCCACCAAGAGAGAGTGATGCTGCTTCCTGCCTGCCACCGTTGTCACAGGAGCTCTGGGAATCATTTCGTATAGTAAACTGTTGACGTTTTGGGACAAAGTAATAATAGTGCGCAGTGTATTATGTACGTTTTGTGACATTTGTGCATATAGATACGTTAATGGTTTTTTTGAAGTGGTAAATGGGGGGCACATGGGTGGCTCAGTCAGCTAAGCATCTGGTTTTGGCTCAGGTCATGATCTCACGGCTCATGAGTTCGAGCCCCACGTCGATCTCTGGGCTCACAGCTCGGAGCCTGGAGAGCCTGCTTCGGATTCTGTGGTTCCCTCTCTCCCTGCCCCTCCCCTCGTTCATGCTCTGTCTCTCTCAAAAATGAATAAACATTGTAAGAAGGGGGTTTTAAGTGGTTTCTCATTAGATAAGTAACACCACATGCAAAGCTTCAAAAAAAAATCAAATAGTACAAAAGGGTATGCAGGGAAAGGGAAGTCTCTTCTACCCCGGACCTTAGTGAGTCCTCCAACCTGGGAAGCAACACTGCCAGATTCCAGAATTATTCTGTGCATGTGTAAATGTAGCTAGAGATTTTTTTTTCTTAAGGGCAGACAGGAGCATGTTATGCACATCCCTCTGTACTGTACTTTTCCAGAGTCTGTTATCTGAGAATCATTCCACATCTGTGTCTGTGTCTGTATGTGTGTCTACATCTGTACCTACGTCTACTTGGATGTCCTCTTGCTGTTTTCATGGCGATGCAATATTTCATTAAACGACCACGCCACAGCTGCTTTAACCCCAGCGGGTGGGCACGTGAGTCCTTTCCGTCATAGGGCCCGTTACACATCATGCTGCGGAGTAAACCCTCTTGCACCTGGCGTGCACGTGGGAGTCTACCTGTGGAGCAGCCGGTCAGTGGTCTGACCGGCTCCCCGGCCGAGCGCACACCGCCCGGTTGCCCCGCAGGGGGCGGCAGCAGACGACGCTCTCGTCGGCCCTGCGTGCCGTGCCTGCACCCGACTCCGTTGACTGCACTGGGTATTAGCAAACATCGGCCTTGACGGCTCAGAAACAGAATACTGTTGTCTGATTCTGCGTATTCGAGAAGCCCTTCTGGCATTGCCCAGCCTCCTCTTTCCCTTCCCAGGTGAACATGGACGATCGGTTCGGACAGATCATGATCGAAAACCTGCGGAGGCGACAGTGTGACCTGGCGGGAGTGGAGACCTGCAAGTCATTAGAGTCACAGGTCGGAGAGCAGGGCGGGGACATCCTTTGGTACCCTTAACCCCCCAGGGAAGGGCACACTCCCTTCTCAGATCAGAGAATGTGAGAAGCCCCGTCGAGTGCCCACCTGAACAGGCAGCTGGGGGTCCACGTGGGCCACTGGTTCGTCACGCTAAAGAAGTCCAAGACCTGGGCCGCCATCTTGGTTTGGAAAAGACACATTCACATTTCCCATACCCTCTTATTCCAGTTTTTCAGTAGGCGTATTTTCAAACAACATGAAAGTAGAGGGAACGGTAGGACGAAAACCCATGTCCCACCAGCCAACTTTGGTGATTCACATCTTTCAATATTGTTTTATTTATCCCCATTTTTCGTCGGTGTTGTCACTGGAATATTTTAAGGCACATCCAGAGACTATAGCATTACCCCCATAAATACTTCCATGTGAATCTCCTACCAGTAAGCATTTTCTTCCCCCACCCCGGGATAATGGTAACATCATTATCTACCTCACACATCAGCCGAAACTCCTCCATAGCACCCACTCCACAGTTCGTGTTTGGGTTTGCCCAGTTGTTTAAAAAAAAAAAAGAAAAAAATTCTATAGGTGGTGTGTTTGAAACAGGATCCAAACACGGTCCAAACTTTGTACTTGACACGTCCCTTACATTTCTTAGGATCTGTAATAGAGACTTTAAATATCTTTTATTTATTGTTTTTTAGTTTGTTTGTTTTTTTTTTCTTTTTTTCTTTTTCTTTTATTTTTTTTGCTGAAGAGACACCACCCACCCCTGCCCCTATTAAATAGGTGAGATATGTCACGTTACCCCTCGAACGCATCCAAACACTCTTGCTCACGGAGAAGTTCCTTCCTTTATTTCTCTTTAAATATACATTAGTGACTTCTCTCCCATGACAACAATGCATGTTCGGTGCAGAAAATTGGGAAAGACAAAGAAGAAAGATGGGGGCCGGGATGGGCTTTTGAAAAAGGAGTCATCTAAGAGAAATTCTCATGTGCTCCAAGAGTGCCTTGGATTTGTACAACGGTGCCTTATGCCTTCCCTTTTCTCTCCACTGTACATTCTAGAAAGAACGGCTCCTGTCGAATGGGTGGGAAACAGCATCAGCCGTCAACATGATGGAAGTCTACAGCAGATTGCCTCAAGCTGAAGCGAGCAGGTGCGGATTGGTGAGAGTTAGTTTCACGGTGAACAATTTTGATTGATTAAAGACATAACGGTCTTTTTTTTTTTTTTTTTAATGTTTATTTATTTTTGAGACAGAGAGAGATAGAGCATGAACGGGGGAGGGGCAGAGAGAGAGGGAGACACAGAATCGAAATCAGGCTCCAGGCTCCAAGCCATCAGCCCAGAGCCCAACGCGGGGCTCGAACTCACGGACCGCGAGATCGTGACCTGAGCTGAAGTCGGACGCTTAACCGAATGAGCCACCCAGGCACCCCCATAACTGTCTTTAATGTAAACACAAACACAAAACAAACCTCAAACCTCCAACCCTCACTAGATATATTTTGAACCATGTTAATCTGCTAATACACGCTAAACCATAGCACCTTGAGAGGAACTCATTAGCCACTAACGGAGATAGGGTTTGTGCCAAAGCAGGTTATTTTGGTCAAAACGAGAAGTCACACCTGTCGCACTCCCAGAGCACCCTGTGCGGTGGCAATTCTGCACAATCCCTGTGTTTTGGAGGAGGGAGATGACATTGCCCAAGGGCTTCTGAGAGGGAAAAGTCTGCCTGCAGAGTTTTTCTTTGAACTTATTTTTATTTTGAGAGAGAGAGCGCGAGTGGGGAAGGGGCAGCGAGAGAGGGAGGGAGGGAGAGAATCCCAAGCCGGCTCTATGATGTCAGTGCAGGGCCCGAGGTGAGGGCCTTGAACCCGTGAACTGTGAGGTTGTGACCTGAGCCAAAATCAAGAGCTGGACGGACGCTTAACCGACTGAGTCACCCAGGCGCCTCTTTGTGTATATATTTTAAAGCTTCTATTTAAATGCTCTTTTGAAAAAAATCATACAAGCACATGATAAAACAGAAGACGACAGTGTGGAGTACAAAGACCAACCCTTCCATCCTGCTCCCCTCACCACGAGTCTACCACCTTCTCTCAAGAGACAAGTGCCCTTGCCTGTGTCTTCCAGAAGTGAGCTATGCATGTGGAAGCACGTATGTCCCCCACTTGCTCTTTACGTAGATAGCAGCGCACTCTGCACGTTATGTACTCTACAGTTTGCTTTTCGAATTCCACGGGAAGCCTTAGAGACTGTTCCAGGTCGGTGCACACAGACCCATTGCATTCTTTCAGATAGCTGCATATCCTCCAGTTGTGTGAGTGCGCCATAACCTCTTGAACCCAGCTCTCCTCGGTTACAGCTATGATGCAGCTGTGAGGCTGCAGTCAATATTCTGGAACGTACACCTTTGTACATACAGGGTAAACTCTTAAAGGCAGAACTGCCGAGTGAAAGGGTGTACATTTTAAATGCGGGGTGGGGGGGGCGCACCTGGCTGGTACAGTCGGTAGAGCACGCAACTGACTCTTGATCTCAGGGTCGTGAGTTCAAGCTCCACATTGGGTGTGGGGCCTACTTAAAAAAAAAAGGAGGGCGCCTGGGTGGCTCAGTCGGTTGGGCATCCGACTTTGGCTCAGGTCATGATCTTGCAGTCCGCGAGTTTGAGCCCTGCGTCAGGCTCTGTGCTGACAGCTCAGAGCCTGGAGCCTGCTTTGTGTTCTGTGTCTTCCTTTCTCTTTGTCTCTCTCCCTACTCTCACACTCCTCTCCTTCAAAAAAAACATTAAAAAAAATTTTTTTTTTATTTAAAAAAAAATTAAAACAGGTTTTCTCATGACGTGTACCAGTTCTTTACATGGCAAGGAAATCTACCCTTTGTCATTTGTATACTAATATTTTTTTCTAGTTTCTCATTTGTCCTTTGACTTTTCTTATGGTATATTTTTGTACAACAAAAGTAAAATGGAACCATACCATATACACTATTTCATATCCTTCTTTCCTCTTAGTATAAATATGAACATCTTTCCATATCCCTAAACTTTCGGTCATCATGTTCATTTTCATTTGCATAAATTCATACTCTGTTTTTTATTCTCTCCCCAGAATAGAGTCACTTGAATTCCTGGATGAAATGGAGCTGCTTGAACAGCTCATGAAACATTACTGCCTTTGTTGGGCAAGCAAAGGAGGAAGTGAACTAGGTACGTGGTTTTACATCTGTTGATTGGACCTAGAAATGGGGACCTTTTTCTCTCCGAAGAATATAAGACATGCCTGGAAAAACTGGAGTATCGTATGTGTGTGTTCATGAGCCTATGCAGAAAACTAGCTGTTCCCTCCTCCGTGTTTTCATAGCACAGAAACCAGGTGAATTGTTCAAATAAGTCATGTGGACCACACTAACAAACCTACGACGCTTTAGCAGTCTCGTGGCATTTCCTCAGTTGGAAGGGAAAAAGACCTTGAGAGTCGAAAGCAGTAATCTTAATATAAGTAACCACTGTTTGTCTGGTTAATCACCTTATAACCAGGTTTGCTAGACATAACCTAGACACATATGAGGATATGTCCTCATCTGTGTCTCCAGCAAACCCATGCAGCTGCGGGTCGAATTTCTCCCTCTTGCCTCTTTTTTATGTTTATTTTTGAGAGAGAGAGAGTGTGTGAGCAGGGAAGGGGAGAGAGAGAGGGAGACACAGAATCTGAAGCAGGCTCCAGGCTGAGAGCTGTTGGCACAAAGCCTGACGTGGGGCTTGAACCCATGAACCATAAGATCGTGACCCAAGCCGAGGTCAGACACTTAACTGACTGAGCCACTAGGCGCCCCACCTCTTACCTCCTATGATTAAGGTGAAGTCCTCTAGCCTGGCAGAAGAAGGCTGTGGAGGGAGCATGGATCCTCGTCTCTGTGTTTCTTGTTTCCTCGGTCTTGACCCAGTTCCTCATTTACAAGGGGCCCATGTTGGTCTCGCTTCTTCTGGGGGGTCATCCCCTAGGGCATCTCTCAGAGCCTCGTGGAGACCATGTTAGATCCCAGTTTTGGCCTTGATTGGAGTAGCCGCCCTTCACACTTCTTGCAGAGGTCATCCTGCAGCCGGTCCGATGACATACAGCCTGAGGCAGGGAGCCCACACGAAACACAGAACTTGACGGAGCGAGGGCAGAACTTTTCTCCTGTGCGAAAATCCCATGTTGATATGTAGCTGTCAGTCTTCTCCCTGGGGCTTATCATTCCAGTAGTTTATAAATTTACCGAGCAGTTCAGCCCAAAAAATCCTTTTAAATGTGTCTTTTTATTTAAAATGATTTATGCATGGGGTTTTATACTGTCATTCCCCTCCCCCCCCCAATTTTAAAAACAACGTGATTCTTTGTAGACTTTGGAAGCTTCTACAACGTAAGAGGACAAGCTTCTAAAAGAAGAGGAAAATTGCCTGCGTGCCTGTCACTCAGAGAGAACCCTAGTAGCTCTTTCCTTCCACTCTTTTTCGAGCTACCGTGCTCTTTTTAGCAGAACTGACTTCCTGTGCTGTGTAACTTGGAGTCCTGATCTTCTCCATTTAGTATTGTGACAGCCATCTCCCCTTGCTATGAAAAACTTGCACTGAGGATAATTTTAACAGCTTTGTAAAAATTCTGTCCTGAGGCTACTGTGTCCAGATTGACTCAACTTTCCCACACTTTTGGAAACGTAGTTTGTCCGGAATACTGCGAAGCCGATTCTAGTTTTCATTTTTTATAATTTTTTAAATGTTTATTTATATTTGAGAGAGAGACACAGTGTGCGAGTTGCGGGGGGGAGGGGGCAGAGAGAGGCAGACACAGAATCCGAAGCAGGCTCCAGGCTCTGAGCTGTCAGCACAGAGCCTGATGCAGGGCTGGAACTCATAAGCGGTGAGATCATGACCTGAGCTGAAGTCGGACGACCAACCGACTGCCACCCAGGCGCCCCTGATTCTAGTTTTTATAAAGTTTTTTAATACACCGAACACCTCTGTGTCAGGGGCAGCTTTGTGACACGGGTGCTGTATGTGTGAGGTGAAGAACCACCCTGTGTCTGCACTTGCTCAGAGTTCATTACTGAAAGGGTAGACTTTGGGCGTTACCTGCAGAGAGCCCGTGAGCTGTGACCGTGCTCTCTTAATCCCCTTGTCACCCCTGCACACACAGCCTTGTCCAGTCTCTTGTTTCCTCGCGGCTGATCTCGAACCACGCCAGAGACCAGAGCTGCCACGATGAGGCGTGTGGCCTGTGCCCCCGAGCCGGTCGCCAGGGGCGTGGGGTCCAGCAGGGCCTCGTTCTCCTGCCGCTGCCTGCTTTCTCTGCCCTACAGTGTGAGTCTGCTAACAGTATTGTGTGTTTCCCCTCCTCAGGTTTGAAGGAAATCACTTACTAATCTATTGGAAGCCCAGGCCGAGCTGGGAGCTGCTGCCACCAACCTTCCCAGAGTGGACTGGCCACGTTTCCTGGGCGGTGGCCAGCCCTGGGCTCGTCCCACACCCTGACAGACCTCACTTCCCAGGGCTGTCGCACCACCTGCTGTGCCCGTTGGCTTACCGTTTAAATAAATCTCTGTTGCCAATTGCCTTTGGTCCTCTGCACTTGCTCGTGTGCTGCTCCCCTGGGAGGGCTCTGGTTCACCACCACGTCAGCCAGAACCAAAGCTCCCGAATCTTCCTCCAGCCTTGGCTTGCTCCCTGTGAGTCAGACTCCGCTCAGACCCCAGCGTCCATTTGGGGGTTTATTCCCGCGTGCTTGTGTTGTGGCAACTGATGTCACACCTGGCACCTTGACCTCGACCTCCACCTCCAGCTGAGGCACGTGCCTGCCTCAACCTATCTTGGTTATTGCAGCAGGCTGGGTGAAGGCCCCTGAAACGTCTGCTGCTGTCCCTTGAACCTGTGAATGTCTCACCTCGTATGGCCAATGGGGTTCGCAGGTGCGATTAAGCTAAGGACCTTGACTGACATGGGGAGATTATCCAGGCGGGCCCAGTGCAGTCACGGGGTCCTTACAAGGGAAGGCGGGAGGGTGGGAGGAGAAGGAGGTGTGATGGTGGAGACAGAGAACAGCAGTGCACTTTGGAGATGAGGAAAGGGCAAAGCTGACAACATAGGCGGCCGCTAGACGCTGGGAAGAGCAGGAAGACAGATTCTTGGAGCTTCCAGAAGGAATCAGTGTCGCTGACAACTTGAGCCCAGTGAAGTGGATTCCGAATTTCTGGCCTCTCGATCTGTAAGAGAATATTAGTGTTTGAGGCCACCACTGTTTGAGTTTGTGCTGGTTTGTTACAGGAGCCACAGGATACTAATCCAGTTGTACAGACGAATAGGGCCCAGGAAGCCTCCCCAGTCAGGAAACAGAAGGTCTGTCCATCCCTGCTGAGCTTTCTGGCTATTGCCTGGGGTCTGGAACCTGAACCTGCACGTGCAGGACGGCAGTGAGGAAGCTGCTCCCCTTCCCACCTCCGGGATCTTTTGAATCTTAAGAAATTCAAAGAGAACGGGGCGCCTGGGTTGCTCAGTCGGTTAAGCATCTGACTTCGGGTCAGGTCATGATCTCAGTTTGTGGGATCAAGCCCTGCGTCGGGCTCTGTGCTGACAGCTCAGAGCCTGGAGCCTGCTTTGGATTCTCTGTCCCTCCCCTGCTCAAGTGCTCTCTCTCTCTCTCTCAAAAATAAAGTTCAAGGGAAGCTCTCAGGCTGGTACTGGTGTGTTTGAAAAAAAATTTTTTTTAAATGTTTTTATTTATTTTTGAGAGAGAGCACAAGCCAGGGAGAGGCAGAGAGAGAGAGAGGGAGACACAGAATCCGAGGCAGGCTGCAGGCTCTGAGCTGTCAGCACAGAGCCCGACGCGGGGTCCAGACCCACAAACCGTGAGATCATGACCTGAACTGAAGTCGGACGCCCAACCAACCAAGCCACCCAGGTGCTCCAGGTACCGGTGTGTTTTTAACACTTCTAAAACATTCATTAATCCAGTGGTTTTGAAGATGTGGGACCAAGCCACGTGGTGAATCCATGTAATGGATCAAAACCACTAGTTTAGAAAGATGCAGAATAGAATAGAAAATATTATAGCACATTACTAGTAGGAAAAGTGAGTATTGCTTTTTGACACATTTCATTTGCACTGTGGCAGATTGTTCCTAATGTTTTGGTGTTGGTTTTTATCAGTGTGTTAGCACTTTGTGAACTGAGGCAGCCACAGAATTTGGCTAAAATTCAAAATGCCTTGCTTTGCTTCCATTATATTTCTCTTTTCCCTAGAACTTATTTTTTTGGATTACCTTCTGTTCAAGGCAAATGATAACACCATTACTGTTGACCATTGTGTTATGAAATGTCCATTAAAGTACCTACCGACTTCATTTCATTTTTTAAATTAAAAATTTTTTTAAGTTTATTTATTTTGAGAGAGAGAGACAGTACAAGTGGGGGAGGGGCAGAGAGAGAGAGGGAGAAGGAAAATCCCAAGCAGGGCTCATTTATTCCTGATAAACTTCCACATTTATCAGATTGGCTTGTTTCCCATTTGGGGGCCGTTCTAGATGTCAGTGATGAAGAGTGACCCCTTTCTCCAAAATCTTACAGTTCTTTGTGAGGCTTTTGAATAACTAGTAGCAGAAATGGCTAAAAAAACAAAAATGAAACAACCCCCCGCCCCCCCAAAAAAACCCAGTCAAACAAAAACCCAAAACATCCAGGGGTATCTGGAATGCTTTCAATTTCAGTAATAAAATATTGGAGAATATCATTAAGGACGTCAGTTTGCTCTTTGTGCTCTGTCTTCATCAAGATGTTGACTCTCAATCTTTTCTTTGTTACCTTATGATCATAAAGTAGCTGCTAGACTGCCAGGCATCACAGCTGCCTTCACGGGTAGGAAGAAAGGTGAGTCTTTTCTTCAGTGGTCTCCATCGTTTTATTCAGAATGAATTTGTTCCCAAATGTGCCTGAATATACGTTGCCTATATCTCATGGTGGGAACTGAGTAGCATTGCCAAATAAGATACAGGGTGCCTAGCTAAATTTGAATTTCAGGCAAGCAACACGGAATTGTTAAGGTGTAAGTATGTCCCATGTAATGTGGAACATATTTATACCAAGAAAGTTGTATGTTGCTTGTCTGAACTTCACGTTTACCTGGGTGTCCCCTATTTTTATTTGCTAAATCTGGCCACCCTGGAACTTGGCCTCCTTGCAAGAAGGGCTAGGAAACAAAATATCTGGATTTCTGGCTTTTGTAATAATCCCCGATGGGCAAGAGAGAAAGAAATTGGAAAGCTTTTAGGTCATCGGCCACCGAGTGTGGGGTCATTTTGATTGTGTTTGCTCCACTGCACGGAGAATATGTTTACATAATATCAGAAAATTTATGAAGTTCAAAGCAGAATCAAACTATATCTTCATTTTAAGAGTTTTTTTACTTTTTGGGGGGGAGGTACAGACGGTTTTGTATAAAATGTCTTCTGTGGGTAAAATATTTTAATTTTAGTTTACTTTTTTATATCCCTCCTCGTTCCACAGAAAGGATTGAGACAGCTGATGAAACTCCTTCATCACAAAAGGCAAAAATAAGTACTTTGGGGAGTGGAACATAAGCTTAAAAAATTACAAAAGGCCCTCAGATGTGTGTATTTTTTTTAATGTTTATTTTAGACAGACAGAGTGCAAGCGGGGGAGGCGCACAGAGAGGGAAACACAGACATAGAATCGGAAGCAGGCTCCAGGCTCCACAAACTGTCAGCACAGAGCCCGACGTGGGGCTCGAACTCACAAACCGTGAGATCATGACCTGAGCTGAAGTCAGACGCTCAACCGACTGAGCCACCCAGGTGCCCCAGCTGTGCGTATTTTATTGTCGGCATAGGTACTGCTGGGCTGCAAATCTGACTCCCGCAAGTCCTCACAGAGACAGAAACACGCTCCAGCTTCCAGAAAATCACAGCCAGCCTCGTGCTCCAGAGAGGCACACCCCTTCCTACATAGAGCCCCGAGAAGCTTCTCCTGGGCCTCGTCAGTGGGATCTCTGTGAATGCTGGGGGCCGGGCTATGGAGGGCCTGCCCCAGGGCCCTCTGACACAAACCTGTGCCTTAATGCCGATGTGAAACTCCATGAGACCCAAATCGTACGGTCCAATTATCTATCTCTGGGACGCTAGATTAATTCCAGAGTAGAAGTTAGAAAATTTGGAGACAGTGAAAGGCCCGCAGAACTCACGTGCCTCAACATCATTTCTGAAAGCTGGACACTTTATACAAGATTCCCCTCCAGAAAACCTGGAGGCTCATTGGCTGAGTGGTCCAGATCGAAGCGTTTTTAAGAGCCAGCCAGGGGCTGGGACTAAGGTCTTCATAAGAGAGTATAAGAGTCTGTACAACGGGGAGAGCTTCATTCCAAGGTAGCTGCCTCAGACATAAAATGGGCCGTTTGCGAGACCCCCCCCTTAAAACCCTCAAGGCCCCCTCTTCCCCTTGGTATGAAGCCCAACTCCTTCCCATGGCTCACAAGCCCGAAGACTCTATGTGGTCTGGCCCCTCCTCCCCTCTCCTAGTCATTTTGTGCCACTCTCCTACCCATGACGCTTCTTCTAGCCCTGCCTTCTTTCTTCTCCCTAACCTGCCCAAACTCTGCACTTGCTGTTCCCTTTCCTGACTCAGCCTTCCCCCTTAAGGCTTAGTTGAAACCTCAGCTCCTTAGAAAAGTTCTCCCCCTTTACCGTGTGTAAATTTCCCCTGTGGCTGTATCTCAGCACCCTTTGGTGTCTTTGTGGTTCTTTCCTGAGCTTCTCATCATTTTTATTCATTCCACAAGTATTTATCGAGCACCTTCTATGTATCAGGCACTGAAAGACAGTGAAGCAGGTGAACAAATAAATACATAATATAATTATGGTGCTACTTGAGTGCTCTGATGACTCAGTGGTCATGGTGTGAAAGATGATGTAATCCTACCGTATCAAGGTGTTTGATTTATAGCTCTGGGTAAACATCGCCAGAGTTCTGATGTGGGGGACTCAGCTACTATCATTAATAGTAGGTTATGAATAATGTGACACCTGGTAGGCTTTTACTTAAAGATCAACACACGAGTGTGGGGTGGGGGGGAAGATGCCTCCAGTAACAACAACTCTTGCAATAATGTGGTACCATTCAAGTGAGGCACCTCTCCAGGCCAGCGCACAAATGGCTGTTGAGCCCCCGGAGAGAAAGGCAGATAGAAAACATCCGAAACCTTGCTAAGCTCAATGTCAGAGAAATCATCTTGCTCTGTCTGCAAACAGAGAACTTGTTAAACTCAGTGGTTGAGTAATAAAGTGTCCTGGGAGAGCTCTTGGGAACTCAGGTAAGGCTCGCTGTTCACATTTTGCCCACCCACTGATTTCCCAATTGTGGCTGAGTTTGAGTGCCGGGAGGTCTGAACCCTGAGGGCGGCTCCTGGCTTGCAGAGCGGGGAGAATTTAGAGATGTAAGGAGATGGGACCACTGACGGAGTGGGAGGTGGAGGTGGTCCTTGAGGGGTGAGAATCGGGGATTGGGCTCTTGGAATATCCTGGTGAAATCATGCCAAAAGGAACACTGCAGGGAACCAAGTGTGGGAAAACGAGTCACAAAGGGCAGCAGCTTTTGGCTTTGGTGCTGGCGGTGAGGGGTGGCAGATCCCAAGGAATGGCCATAAAGTCTCCCATAGTCTCTCTCTGCAGCTTGAATCAGGAGTGGCCATGCGATTTGCTTTGGCCAACGGACCAATAAGAAACAGGACATGGGCATCAACTTGAAGGTGCTTGTGCACTGGGGTTCTCCTTCTCTCGCTGCTGGGGAGCCATGTGGTGACTAGGATGTGAATAAGCCCCAGCTTGCCTGTGGGATGGGAAGACCACGTGGGAGCAGAGATGAGCTGTCCCAGATGAGGCCCTCCCTGGAGGCCCCAGCCAACACACCAGCGGACCACAGATGTTCGGGAGAACTCAGAGGACATCAACCAAGCCGGCCCAGACTAGAAGAACTGCCCAGCCAACTTGCAGAATCGTGAGCTCAATGAACGGTTATTGTTTTAAGTCACTGGGTTTGGGGATAGCTGGCTATCCTTCAGTAGCTAGCCAGTACAGGTGTGGGGGTGTGAGGGTTGCCGGGAAGAAGGCAAGTATTGGTTGATCGGTTCTTTCATTAATGATTATCCTGTGCTGAGCTGCGTGCTAGGTATGAAGATTTCACAGTGGACACAGCGGATGTGGCCTCTGCGCTTGCAGAGAACCATGCAGCAGCGGCCTTGATAAAGAACTTGGCCATTTCAGTATCTTGTGGCAAGTCCAGGCGGTGCTGTGGGAGGTGCTAGGGACGTGCCAGGTGGGGGGGGGGGGCGCCTGGACCAGAGGGCAGGAAGAGAGTTTCTGGCTGTCAGAGAGTCTGGATGGTTGAAGAGAGAGCATGGCCACTTGGCAGGAGCCTCAAAGGGGCTTCAAAGGGGCACACATTTCATCTGGAGTCACGGATTGTTCCCAGGGGGTCCATGAGGATCCTTGCAAGGCGTCCATTCCCAATGGAGGTGATAATGCTTCCAACGGGGCAAAACTTCTTTCTTGGGGGGTGGTTTGTAGCCCTCCAAAGAGCCAAAGTGCATGAATGGATTTAGTGTGTCTGTGGCATTAAAACTTGATGGAGGGGAGATTGGGAAGAAAAAAAGTCTAGAAAGTCTCCATGGCGGGGGGGGGGGGGGGGGGGGGAGGGGGAAAATGAAGAAAGGTGGAGACACTGCTTAAGGGACTCTGTTTCCAGATCCTCACCTCGTGTGCCTGGCTCGCTTTCTCCACTGCTGTCCTAGCTCACAGAGGACCATCCTTTTCCCCTCAAATCCAGCCTGGTGCGTGCCCTGGGAATTAAAGCCTGGGATAAGGGAGCACTTAGAAATGCTTAGTGCGGGCATTGAAGAAGTGAGTTGACGGTGACCCAAGTAGCAAATCCTTTTGCAGGTATGGGAAGGTTTTGTTGCTTTCAACAAAATTGAAGGGGATACAATAGGATTGTCAGCTGGATTAAAACATTTGTAAAAGGGGCGCCTGGGTGGCTCAGTCGGTTGAGCGTCCGACTTCGGCTCAGGTCATGATCTCATGGTTTGTGGGTTCGAGCCCCGTGTTGGGCTCTGTGCTGACAGCTGGAAGCCTGGAGCCTGCTTCAGATTCTGTGTCTCCCTCTCTCTCTGCCCCTCCCCTGCTTACGTTCTGTCTCTGTCCCTCAAAAATGAATAAACATTAAAAAAAAAAACTTTAAAAAACCCCACATTTCTATAAGAATAGACACTAGGTTATGTTTGGCATATAACTCAAACAGTGTTCAAAGAAGTGTGCAGCATTGCTCTAGAAAATGTCTTACAATCTCCTTCTATTTATTTTTGTGAAAGGTCTTTCCATGCCTACATCTATAAAAATGAAAAATGGAAATTGAATTGATGTTGAGCCCTGACTGGTGGAAACAAGCTAGAGTCATCTTGAGATACATAAACTCATTGAATAAATAAGTAAAACCTGCTCTATCCATCCCATTAAAAGATGCATTTCCAATGAAGTTTTAGTTTTTATGTTTAATAATTATCAACATTTGTAGTACATTGGGTTACATGGATTGATTGCCTACTGCTAATAATTATAATGATAACTCAATCCAGAAGGGAATAAAATTAACTTTTAGAGCCAATGGTCACAGTGAACTTTTATAAAAGTATTCTCTGTGTATGTATGCGTGTATATAAACACATATATGTATAATATATGCAATATACCATAATATATTTCAAGTATGTAATTATTAGGGGGAGAGGTATGACAGGATGACCAATAAAAAACTTTGAGCTTAACAAAATCTGTGAATGGTGGGGAAGGGGTTAAGTTAAATGAAAATGGAAGTTCAAGTTACTCCTTGAAAGAACCACGTTAAGACTTCCGACTCCTGAAGTTGAGCTTGTCTGTATATATTTTTTTCAATATATGAAATTTATTGTCAAATTGGTTTCCATGCAACACCCAGTGCTCATCCCAAAAGGTGCCCTCTTCAATGCCCATCACCTACCCTACCCTCCCTCCCACCCCCCATCAACGCTCAGTTTGTTCTCAGTTTTTAAGAGTCTCTTATGCTTTGGCTCTCTCCCACTCTAACCTCTTTTTTTTTCCCTTCCCCTCCCCCATGGGTTTCTGTTAAGTTTCTCAGGATCCACATAAGAGTGAAAGCATATGGTATCTGTCTTTCTCTGTATGGCTTATTTCACTTAGCATCACACTCTCCAGTTCCATCCACGTTGCTACAAAGGGCCATATTTCATTCTTTCTCATTGCCATGTAGTACTCCATTGTGTATATAAACCACAATTTCTTTATCCATTCATCAGTTGATGGACATTTAGGCTCTTTCCATAATTTGGCTATTGTTGAGAGTGCTGCTGTAAACATTGGGGTACAAGTGCCCCTATGCATCAGTACTCCTGTATCCCTTGGGTAAATTCCTAGCAGTGCTATTGCTGGGTCATAAGATAGGTCTATTTTTAATTTTCTGAGGAACCTCCACACTGCTTTCCAGAGTGGCTGCACCAATTTGCATTCCCACGAACAGTGCAAGAGGGTTCCCGTTTCTCCACATCCTCTCCAGCATCTATAGTCTCCTGATTTGTTCATTTTGGCCACTCTGACTGGCGTGAGGTGATATCTGAGTGTGGTTTTGATTTGTATTTCCCTGATGAGGAGCGACGTTGAACATCTTTTCATGTGCCTGTTGGCCATCCGGATGTCTTCTTTAGAGAAGCATCTATTCATGTTTTCTGCCCATTTCTTCACTGGGTTATTTGTTTTTCGGGTGTGGAGTTTGGTGAACTCTTTTATTTATTTATTTATTTTTTTTAACGTTTATTTATTTTTGGGACAGAGAGAGACAGAGCATGAACGGGGGAGGGGCAGAGAGAGGGGGAGACACAGAATCGGAAACAGGCTCCAGGCTCCGAGCCATCAGCCCAGAGCCTGACGCGGGGCTCGAACCCACGGACCGCGAGATCGTGACCTGGCTGAAGTCGGACGCTTATCCGACTGCGCCACCCAGGCGCCCCGGTGAACTCTTTATAGATTTTGGATACTAGCCCTTTGTCCGATATGTCATTTGCAAATATCTTTTCCCATTCCGTTGGTTGCCTTTTAGTTTTGTTGGTTGTTTCCTTTGCTGTGCAGAAGCTTTTTATCTTCATAAGGTCCCAGTAATTCACTTTTGCTTTTAATTCCCTTGCCTTTGGGGATGTGTCGAGTAAGAGATTGCTACGGCTGAGGTCAGAGAGATCTTTTCCTGCTTTCTCCTCTAGGGTTTTGATCGTTTCCTGTCTCACATTCAGGTCCTTTATCCATTTTGAGTTTATTTTTGTGAATGATGTGAGAAAGTGGTCTAGTTTCAACCTTCTGCATGTTGCGGTCCAGTTCTCCCAGCACCATTTGTTAAAGAGACTGTCTTTTTTCCATTGGATGTTCTTTCCTGCTTTGTCAAAGATGAGTTGGCCATACGTTTGTGGGTCTAGTGCTGGGGTTTCTATTCTATTCCATTGGTCTATGTGTCTGTTTTTGTGCCAGCTTGTCTGTATATTTTTAAAAATAGTTGTCAAGTACATATGAAGGTCACTATGGTATTTGTATTTTATTGCTTAGCTTTGAAATAATAACACTTAAGTGACAATTTTGACATCAGCTCAGATCATGATCTCACAGTTGGTGGGTTCGAGCTCCATGTCGGGCTCTGTGCCGACAGCTCGGAGCCTGGAGCCCGCTTCTGATTCTGTGTCTCCCTCTCTTGGCCCCTCCCCTGCTCATGCTGTCTCCCTCTCTCAAAAATAAATAAACATTAAAAAAAATTAAAAGAAAAGAAAATATTTTCCCTAAGGCTGAAGTTTGTCATTTCACCCCTTACAGAATTTTTTGAAGAGCTAAAATTGGTATCAAACCTCAGAATTCTTTGTCTTGCCTAGCTCTAGATCCTGAAGGTATTCTCTTATGTTTTTTTTCTAGAAGTTTTATAGTTTTAGAACTTACATGTAAGTCTATGATAAATTTTGAGTTCATTTTTTATGAGATGTGAGACTCTGGTTGAAGTTCTTTTTTTTTTTTTTTAATTTTATTTATTGTTGCCTATGGATGTCCAATTACTTCACCATGATTTGTTGAAAAGGTTTCTCCTTTGGATTGCTTTTGCAACCTTGTCAAAATTGTCAGTCTTTTTCTGTACATGGTATGTATTTTATGTCCTGCTCAGACAGGTCGTCCCCATTTCAATAGTAACAATTAATCTACATTCTTCTCGATTTTTTTACAACTAAATTTTTACTCTATCTGAAGGTTATTTTAGTTTGATTTTTAAAAAAACATTTATTGATTTCGTTTGAGAGGGAGAGAGTGAGCTAGTGGGGGAGGGGCAGAGACAGAGAGGGAGACAGAGAACCCCAAGCAGGCTCGGCAGTTGTCAGCGCAGAGACCGACCCGGGGCTCGGTCCCTGCAACTGTGATATCACTACCTGACCCGAAACCAAGAGTCGATGCCTAACTGACTGAACCGCTCAGGTGCCCCAAGGTTATTATTGTATTTTGTAGGGAAGAGTTAATGATCCAGTTCTCTTTCATTTCCCCAAAGGTTACCTAATGTCCCAGTATCCTTGTACTCCCACTGATTTGAAACCTCACTTTTATCATAAACTAAATTCCTAAAAATATTTGTGGCTGTTCCTGGGCTCTTCATTCAGTCCCAATGGCTTGTCTGTTTGTTTCCTCTCCACTCCTAAACTGTTGAATCTATTTTAATTGTTGTTATTTGGGACCGGGTAGAGCCAGTTCCTTCTACTTCTCCTGTTTCTCTCCTGGATATTCTCACGTGTACTTTTCCTTAGGAAATTCATTGGCAGGTGTAGTTAGCTATCCCCCAGACATTCCTTCCTTCCTTCCACAGTGTTGGGATGATGGGTATGAAGCTGCTGGCCAGCCTCAGACTACATTTCCCAGCATGGCCCTCCCGCTAAGATGTGGTCATGTGACTAGGTCTCACCAATGGGATGCCAGGGGGAATGATAAGGGTCCTGCTGCCCCTGATGGGGCTAAGAAGTGGGTCTCCTTCTCTACCTTTTCTATTCTCCTTTTCTGACAACCTTGGGAGCCAAAAGTTTATAATTGTGGGGACGTGGGCTGGAAGCAGCCGGTCTCTGAATCACTGCGTAGATGGTCCCCTGCTGAACACTCAGGCGTGAGAACAAAAACAGCAAAAAACCCCACTGCACATTTGGTGTGTTTAGCCAGTGACATGAAAAGTTTGTGTCACAGCAACTCCTGGTATTTTAACGGCTTTAATATCACTTCAGCAAGTTCTCCAAAACTCCTCGTCTTACTTAGGGTGGCATTGAATTTATAACTCAGAGAGACCTAGTATCATCACAATATGGAACATGACATCTTTCCGTATAATTAGGTCTTCTTTTGTGACCATCAGTAGAATTTAAAACATCTTTCTTTCCATCCAAAGATAGTGATAATTAATATATGGGGCTATATTTCAGGAATCTCTCCATGCAGTCATATACGGTATACATATTTACTTTTCCCTAAATGGAATCGTATGACACATGCTGTAATTTTATAAATATCCATGTTTTTTCATGTTTATTTTGAGAGAGAGAATGAGCGGGAGAGGGGCAGAGAGAGAAGGGGATGGTTTTTGAAGCAGGCTTTGCACTGACAGCAGAGAGCACCTGAGCTGAAGTTGGATGCTTAACTAACTGAGCCACCCAGGTGCCCCTATAAATTACATTTTTATTTCAAAATTTGTACAACACTACCTAGAGATCTACATACAGAGGCTGGAAAATTTGTTTTCAAAGGCCAGATCATTAATATTTTTGACTTTGTGGGTCCAGAGTGTATTATTACAGAGGTACTTAACCATTTAAAATGTAAAAACCTGCTTAGCTTTTATTCAATAAAATAACAGGCAGCCAGCCAGAGCTGGCCCACAGGCCATAGTTTGCCAGTCGCTGGTACACGTCATCATTTAAAAAACTACTTACTTAAGTAGTCTTATGTTAATGTACATTGATGTGGCCTTCCATATCAATTTGCTATTATAAATACTGTGGCAACATTGTGTGTAAACCCCTTCACGCTAATGTACTTACCCCCAAAGGGTAAATTCCTGGAAATAGAATTGATAGGTCAGAACATATGATATTTTACTCTGTGATACATACCATCAAGATATTCTCATTTATGTTTACAGTCTCATCAGTTATGTGCAAGACCTCCTGTTTCACCACAT
Source organism: Felis catus (assembly GCF_018350175.1). Lineage (NCBI taxonomy): Eukaryota > Metazoa > Chordata > Mammalia > Carnivora > Felidae > Felis > Felis catus. The sequence continues at coordinate 21,389,559 of NC_058383.1, read as the reverse complement.
ACTTATCAACACTGGATATTATCAAACTTTTGATTTTTTCGGTCCAATAAGTGGGGAACAATGATGTCTCACTGATGTTCTCACACTTACTATGGCTGTCTTTTTGCATATTATTGTGAATTTATTATTTATGAATTCCCTCTTTGTGCGTTTTGCCCATTTAGCTCCGTGATTTTTTCACATTGATTTGTAACAACTCTTTGCATAATAGAGATAGTAACACTTCATCATTTGTGGGCAATATTTTCCCCCCCAGTTTTTCATTTATCTTATTTCTCGTAATCATTTTTCCTTTCCATTTTATAAGTTTTATATTTTATCTGGTTCAGGTCGTTAGAAACTTTTACTATGTAATAAGGGTCTGCTATGCATTACCAAGCCTCTCCCCTTTTATGATTACAAAAGCATTCGCCTGTGTTTTGTTTTAGTGCTTTTATGGTCTGTCTTTTACATTTTAACCTTTGGTTTATTCAGAATTTATTTTGAAGATTCACCCTTATTTGTTTGTGTTTTTTTTTTTTTTAATAAGGCTAGCCAGTTTTCCTAACATTTTTTTTAATGTTTATTTATTTTTGAGAGAGAGAGACAGAATGTGAGCAGGGGAGGTGCAGAGAGAGAGGGTGCAGAATCCGAAGCAGGCTCCAGGCTCCGAGCTGTCAGCACAGAGCCCGACGCGGGGCTCAAACTCACAAACGGTGAGATCATGACCTGAGCCGAAGTCAAGACGCCCAACTGACTGAACCACCCATGCGCCCCTGTTTGGACATTTTTAATCCACGATTTTGAACCCCGTTATAAATTTCCATGCATTTAGCCTAAAAAATGTCATTGAAAAAACTCACCAGATATCAAGGAACTGAGTATTTTGATTCTAGCAAGTTATTCACTTCTGGCTTTAAATGAAGAATTCCTTGAAAAATGAGGTATGCCTTATCTTTGACTGGAAGCTTTTTTACCTGATGGCAATTTGTGTATCAAAGATAAAAGTCTTATTATTCAGGTGGATAGGGTTGTTTGTATGTCCCCTGAGCGGACAGATACAATTATTTAGAATTGAGAAATACAGATACAATTATTTAGAATTGAGAAATACAGATACAATTATTTAGAATTGAGAAATACAGCTATACTGTTGCTGTGCAGCTATACTTTGCGTGTATGTGTGACCACGATTACAGACACGAACAAGTTTGCACAATGGGTCGCCAAACCTAAATGTGGGGTGTCCCGATCGGAACGGGGCAGGGGCACCAAATGTAGGGTGCTCTGATTGGGTGGCAGCCGGTGGTGCGGGAGGTGAAAGAATTCACCAGAGCAGAACAGAAGAGATCAGAGTTTATGGAATATACTGCAGGGGGGCAGCGGGCAGGACAGCAAAGCAGAGACTGCCTTATAGAGGGGTGTTGAGGGGTCGCAGTTATAAGGCGGAGTGAGGGAGCTTGGGGACAGATGCAATTTTCTGTTTTTTGGGAACTTAGGCACTGTGCCCGGTTGTGACTGGTCAGTGAGGGCCTCTGGCTCTTTTGGGGTGGGTCGCCTAAAGAGCCTGTTTGCATTCAGCTCGGTGGCTTTGGGCCCTTTGGTTTTGCTCTATGCTAAAGAGTTAATGATCCTAAGATGACGTTTCACCAAATTTAAAGAATAGAAAAGGCACCAGTTTGGGTGCAGCCTTGCATCCAAATTCCAGCTCCAGAGTTCACAAGTCTGTGGTCCTGAGCGCAGCCCTTCCCATGTCTGGGCCTCCGCTCTCTCATCTGTAAAATGGGTTAATAAGTATAACACCAATCTCACACTGCTGTTGGCAGGACTGGAGGAAAGCTGTAATCTGCTGTGGCCGGCCGGGGTTAGCCGCTGATACCCCAGTGCCCTCACGCCTGTGGTCTTAAGGTAAACTCCCTTCCCATCTCACACCAACACCTCAGTTTCTGTTTTTTTTGTTTTTGTTTTTGTTTTGTTTTGTTTTGTTTTGTTTTGTTTTGTTTTATTTAACAAGGCACAGTACATGTAGCAGAGTCCTTGACCTTGGCTTTGTTCCTGCCCACCCTTCCCCCACTGCTCCCGGGGTCCTGCACCCACTGAGGTCCAGTGCCACTCAACTTCCATTCTCACCCCAGCCCGGAAAGCCCTGGCCCAGCGTGGGTGGGACCTTGTTGCTCCATCCAGAGGTCGCTCTGTCCTCTGAGCCCCCTCTGCATTGGGCTGCTGGCTGGGGTCCCACTTGGTCCCGCCACCTTTCCCTTCCCTTGGAGGATACTTACCCCGAGGTGTCTACATTCCCAGAGAGGATGATCGGGAATATGGATGTCTGCTCTTACTGTCCGACTTCCTGGCGTCATGACAAAGAGGCCGTCGGATGGTCCAAAGTTAGGTCATCAGGGTGGCAGCCATCCATTCCAGGGCACTTCATCAGAAGGTGGCTTTTGCCCTCACACTTTGCCTTCTGTAACAGTTCTTTATGTGCCTGGCACATGTCCCTGATTCACCAGAACTTATCTCTTAATCATCTCTATTCTGGGGAGGCAGGCGTGCCTCTGGGTGACTAAGGCCTTGCCCTGCCCCGCACCCACCAACAATTGTCTGTGGTCCTGACACACCAAGGACAGGTTTGCTTGCTCAGATGTCAGAATTCTGAAATCCGAAAAAACAAAGGAAAGCTGGGGAAGAAAAGAGAGTGTTGTAAGTAGGAGTCTTTTTTTTTTTTTTTTTGCAAGGGAAAGAAACCCAGCTCCAACTGGCTGAAGAAGGACAAAGACCTGACCGGGGAAAATCCAGCCTGGCTGGCTCGGGGCCCGGTGGGCGGACAAAATATCGAGCTCATCCACCTTGTGCTCCGTTTGCTTTCTTCTCCTCAGTGAGTTTTCCGTTCTCTTTGGGCTCATCCATCATGGTGGCAGTGATGGCCACTGGTGACTCCTGCTCCCTCCGCCCCTCCGAACCGCCACCCCCTTCCCGGGAACTCCGGAGGAATAGCACATCTCGTTCCCAAAAATCTCCAGAAAAAATGCCCGGAATTGCAAGTCAGGGCCTGACTTGGACCATAAGCTCATCCCCAAGTCAGTCAAGATGGCCTGAGTGTTTGACTGGCTCGACCCAGGTGGATGTCCTGGCCTTGAAGGGGTGGGGAGGACAGGTTGGGGAGCTGAGTGGTGGCAGAAGGCTGTCAGCTCTTCCCAAATTGTGTGAACCGAGAGAGCCAGCGGAAGACCTGTGGTTTCCCCCGGGAAAATCAAGAGGCTATCACCCAAAGAAAGAGGGATTAGGTCTTAAGTAGACACTAATGCCAGGTATCCATTACGGGGACAGAGCAAGAGAGAGAGCAGATGAGAGAGAGACACATACAGAGAGACAGAGATATTAGGGAAGCCGACCACTGACACAGAGGAAAAAGACATTTGCAATTTTAAGAAAAGAAGTTCCTTTTTTTTTTGTTGTTAGCAATCAAGAAAGAATTATTATACCCATGTTCCTAGTAGCATTATTCACAATAACCATAAGGTGGAAACGACCCCAATATCCATCGATGGATGAATGGATAAACAAAATGTGGCATATCCGTGCAATGGACTATTATACGGTCTTTATTTTTTTTATTTTTTATTTTTTTTTAAATTTTTTTTTCAATGTTTATTTATTTTTGGGACAGAGAGAGACAGAGCATGAACGGGGGAGAGAGAGAGGGAGAGGGGCAGAGAGAGAGGGAGACACAGAATCGGAAACAGGCTCCAGGCTCTGAGCCACCAGCCCAGAGCCTGACGCGGGGTTCAAACTCACGGACCGCGAGATCGTGACCTGGCCGAAGTCGGACGCTTAACCGACTGTGCCACCCAGGCGCCCCTATACGGTCTTTAAAAGGAAGGAAGTTCCGACACCTGCTCCCACCTGGGTGGCAGCTTCATCGCAGGATTTTTTACCCAATACCCGGGATTCGTGGTCTTGCCACTTTGAAGCATGAAGAGGTGGACAAAAGTTTATTAGAGCATCCGATCAGAAAGGAAGATTAGCAGGAAAGCTCTCTTTACCGAGAGGGGGCATCTGAAAGTGAATGCCCACGGACTACAGGCGAGGGTCCTTGTTTTATAAGGTCCTGGTCAGCCCTCCCTTCCCTTCCCCCTCGTTCTTTCTCAGGTCCTACCCTTACTGGCTGGATAGCTCTACGTGCTGGGCTGTGCGGTCCTGACCGGCTCGACTCCATTGTGTGAGAGCTCAGACTGGTCTGTGGCCATATCATTCCTTGTGGGTCATATGTTTTATGATCCACTACTTATCTTTTGTCATGTCTTTTGTCAGATTCCTGAGGGGAACCTGAGGGGCGTAGGTGGGTTACATTCTTAAGAGGGACCTGACGCTGGAGGGGGTTTGCTGTGATTAGCCGCTCCCAGCATTGTTCCAAAATCTGTTTTTTCCCATCCAGGGACCTCAGGCCCTAACCTTTCCCTCTCTTTTTACCTAATTTACCTATCTTTTCCTATCATACCTTGAGGACATTATGTGAAGTGAAATTAGCCAGACATTAAAGGACAGATACTGTATGATTCCACTTATATGAGGTAGTCAGATTCAGAGACAGAAGGTGTTTGTGAGGGTATGGGGGGCAGGGGGATGGCGAGTCATTGATGGGTAAAGAATTTTGGTCTGAGAAGATGAAAACATTCTGTAGGTGGATGTCATGATGGCTGCATGTAATATGAGCACACTTCATACCCCCCGAACCGCACGCTTACAAATGGTTCAAATATTAAATTGTCAGTGCGGGAGACAAGCCTCAGATGAGGAGAAAATATTGCCAAACATATCACTGAAAAAAGGACTTGTATCTGGAGTATATATGCTAGTCCCAAAACTCAATAGTGAGAAAACAACCAAACAGCTAACATATGGGCTTGAAAGATTTGAACAGACATCTTAGCAAAGAAGATAGGCACGCGGAAAAAAAAAAAAAAAAGTTCAACAAAATGAGTCATAATTAGTGCAAATTAGAACGTCTGAACTCCAAAAGACTGGTCATACCCGCTGTTGGTGACAATCTGGAGAGCCCGGAAGTCTCATACACTGCAGGCAGGACCTGAGAAACAGCTTGGTGGTTTTTTAAAAGTTAAATTCACACCCACCGTCCTTCTCTTAGGTAGTCACTCAAGGGAAATGACAACACATGTCACTGAAAGACTTGTACAAAAACGTTCACAGCAGCTTTTTGGGCAGCATCCCCAAATTGGAACAAGGCCCATCCAAGGGCGAGTGGGGGAGGAGGCTGGGGCATGATCACACCGTGGAGACATCCACAGCAACCAGAGGCAGGGGACCTCGTGCGTGCTAGAACCTGGATGATGCAAAAATACATACGTCCAGGGAAGGAAGCCAGATGCTTGGTTTCACTTATGGAAAATTCTGGAAAACTCAAACCTATTCATAGTGTGAGAAAACAGATTAGTGGGGCGCCTGGGTAGCTCAGTCGGCTAGGCGTCCGACTCTTGGTTTTGGCTCAGGTCGTGATCTCACGGTTAGTGGGTTCGAGCCCTGGGTCGGGCTCTGTGCGGAGCCCGCTTGGGATTCTGTCTCTTCCTCTCTCTCTGCCCCTCTCCCACTCATTCTTTCTCTTTCTCTTTCTCTCTCTCAGAATAAACATAAAAGAAAGAAAGAAAGAAAGAAAGAAAGAAAGAAAGAAAGAAAGAAAACAGATTAGTGTTTGCAGACAAGAACAGGGTCACTAGGGAACTTTGGGGGATGATACATCTGTGTTTGCTGTCTTGATTGTGATAAAGGTCTCATGGTGTCAAAACATCAACGTTTAAATATGTGTAACGTATTATCTATCAACTAAACCTCAGTAAAGCTGCTCAAGAATTGATAAAAAAAAAAAATCCAAAAGATACTTCTGGTTTCTATTTTGAGATCGTTTACCTGCGGAAAACACACTGATTCTGAGCCCAGTTACCTTTGACCTTAATTGAGTTGCTGGGCCTTTGAACTTTGATTTCCACATTTGCAAAATGGGGACAATACCTGCCTCACGAGACTGCCCTGAAGAAGCAGCAAGGTCAAGTTTGTTAAATGCTCAGTAGGAGGTCTGGGAGCGGACTCGACCCCTAACTTTTGTTGTTATTGACAACAATTTCAATTACTGGAATACTAAAGGGTGTGGAGTAAAGCCTTCTGATTTTTAAAGGCAGTTTCTAAAATGGCATATTCTTATATTATGGGCATAAAACCTGGCAGCCCAGGACACAGAGACTGAATTCAGTGTTCTCTCCCAGGGACCCGAGATTGGCCTGCAAATTCCCTCCTGGTTTTATCCAAAAGGTAACTTCCTAAACACAGACCGGTTTTATTTGTAACTTTTTTTTATTGAAATGTAATATACACACAGAAAAGCACACAACTGTAACAGCTCAGTGACCTTTCACAAACAGACCTCACCCTTGCCAGCATCCAGATCCGGACACAGAAGGTGGCAACGCCCCGGAAATCTCCACGTGCCCTGTCCTTGGCTTTGCTTTGTTTGGAACTTTTTATATAGGACGGGTGCTTTTTCATGTCTGGCTTCTTCCACTTTGTGACATGCATCTAATTGTTAGCCAGCCCACGTGATTTATATTTTCCATACTTTCTCTCTTGCTACCTTTACAAACATTCTCATATCTTTGTTCAGACTTGAAGGATGAGAGGTTTTGCCAGATTTAGAGAGCAGTGTGGGTAAAAGAAACAGACCATCCAAAGGCTTGAAGGTGTAGAGAACTATGGGAGACATGCATTCTGGGGTAGATATTTCCTACTTAGTTCAAGTGTTTTCATAATTATGATCTTTCAAGTAGTTCCCAGATTTTTCTACAACAAACAATGATGAAATCAATGTCCCTGTGTATATACTCTTACCTATTGGAGGTTATCTTTTGTAGGATTGATTTTCAAATATGAGGCTTGCTGGGTCTGTGAGTTTAAATATTTAATAACTATTGCAAGATTGTGTTACAGAATATTGTAGCAATTTACATTTCCACTAGCAATACAGGAGTTTACGTATTTCCCCATCGCAGTCAGTATTGCTGTTTTTAAAAATGGGGTGCCTGGGTGGCTCAGTCATTTAAGCATCCGACTTCAGCTGAGGTCATGATCTCGTGGTTGTGAGTTCGAGCCCCATGTCTGGCTCTGTGCTGACAGCTCAGAGACTGGAGCCTGCTTCAGTTTCGATGTCTCCCTCTTTCTCTGCCCTTCCCCTGCTTGCACTCTGTCTCTTTCTCTGTCTCTCTTTCTCTTTCTCAAAATAATAAACACTTAAAAAAAACACAATGTCTGTTCTGGGGATGGCCCAGTGGCTCAGTTGGTTAAGCATGTGACTCTTGATCTCAGCTCAGGTCTTGATTGCTGGGTCGTGAGTTCAAGCCCCATGCTGGGCTCTGCCCTAGGCACAGAGCCTACTTAAAAAAAAAAAAAAAAAAAAAAAAAAGAATTCTGTCCTGTTGCTTTAATTTGAATTTTCTTTTTCTGGCTTTTAGAGAGACTGAGTGTCTTTTCATGTTTGTTGGCCATTTGGTTTTCCTCTTCTGAGAGTTATTTAATTTGGATAGTAGACACAAGGATAAAAGCCAAAGCAAAAAAAAAAAAAAAAAGACGAGAACATTCTAATCACGCATACGGAATAAGCTTGTGGTGTCCAGCCCACAGTAGGTCCTTAGTAAACGGTAGTCATTCTACCATTTTAATTGTTCACCATTTACAGATGGTGACAGTGAACCTTATTGATGAGACTTAGCAGGCTGCTTCTTGAGTCTGATGACCCTCCTCTGGCTGTAAAGGGTTCTGAAATAACCCACATGACTGATGTCTTGTAACCAGTGACTCAAAAGGCATCAGTCAAGGAAAGGACGTGCTTAGGTTTAAACGAAACCTGCGGTTTCGCAGAGAGAAAAGTGGAAAAAAAAAAAAAAAAAAAAAAAGCTAGACTCTTTTCCAACCACTAAGTTGCCCTAAGCCCCTGGTCACCGTAGGCTGAAAACAACGGCAGGGCTATTTAGATAGAAATAAAGCCACTGTTTCAGAAAAGACAAAGAGTTCTGCTTTCAGTTTCTGTGATTGTCCATCTCAGGATCAGCCTGAATTATCAAGCATCTGCATTGCAAATACTGGCTGGTTTCAAGAAGAAATCATTCACTTGAAAGCCTGGTGTCGCCAGGCAATTGGGAGAGTGTGTACCAACCGGAAACGTTCTCTGCTGCAAGCGATAGAAATCTCAACTCCCACTTCCTGAAACAGGACGTATATTGTTCATTTCACAGGCTCCCAAACTGTCTTGGTTCACAGCGTTCCTGGGCCAAAAGGAATGCCTGCTGGTTCTTCTCATTAAACAAATAGGTCCAAAAGCATGTAGCATTTATGTCCTAACAGCTTAGCCATTTGAAAAGAAAATACACATATATGGAAAAGTATTTTATTTATATTTTTATTTCATTTTCAGATGACTACGCATAACTCAGTTGAATTGAGTCCTTAAATAACTTCCATTATTACATTCTACAGGTAATTACCACGAGATGTGTGTCCTTTGGGGCACTGCACAACTTCCCAGACCTCGGAGTCAGGTTGGAGACCCTCTTACCTACATTTCCTCTTCCACACTGATTTTTATGCAGTACTTGCTTTTTATTATGGCAACTCCCATAAAGCCAGCTTTGCAAAGATATGATGTTATTGGAGAGAATGTAGGGCCATTACAGCCTTGAACGACCTTGAGCTAGTAATTCACATGGTGTTTGACAGATATCGAGAATCACTATATTTCCCTTGAAGTTTTATAATCCCCCAAAGCCCCTGTGAGTTCAGCGTGGCTCTCTGGGGTGCCCTGGTACACAATCCGAGAAGCTCAGGTTAATTTAACAAGGAAGTCAGAAGCAGTTGGTCTTGGGGTTAGTCTGGTGGCTTGGTGATATCATCAAAGATCCACCCTTCTGGCAAGTTGGACCTCTTGGTCTCAAGACAGCTGCCATGGCACCAACATCACATTCTTGCCCCACAGTGCAGCTATCAAAGTGAGAAAGGAAGGAAGAGCAGTGTGACAGGATGACATAGAACTGCTTTTATACTCCATCTGGACCTGGTGGTGGATGGCAGACAGGTGTCTACAGCTGCAGAGACATCTTGAACTAAACAAGGATCTAAAGCGAGATAAAAATCAGAGGCCTCCGTCATGTCAACCAGACCTGGGATTGGAAGACTGAGAAGTTCGCCAAGCTAAGCAAGTTCTCAAGGAGACACTATCTCACTAGCCCACCGGTTATCCTAGTCGTTTGCGGGGGGACCAGTGTGTTGCTTATGGAGACAGCAGTCCGCACGAGAAATCTTGAGTTGTGGAAATATGTTGTGCCTGAATGACATTCGGGTTTTCTTTGGAGAGCCACTGTTTTTGGAGCTACCAAGACAGTCCCTGGATCTAGCGAGGGAGGCTGTGTCTGGAGAGGTGACATCTAGTTGACCAGGGGTCACGGGAGAGACACCCGATCTGAGATTTAAACGTGCAGTGCAGGTTGGCCCAGGGGGCAAAACAGGACTTCAAACAGAGGGAACAGCGCTGGCAGGGAGGGGAGTGGGCACATGGCTCATCGGACTGTTTAGGGTTTGTGTGACCAGAGGTGAGTCAGGGTAGGACTCACAGCCTGTGTGGCCGGCTCTGGGAGTTTGGTTTTGCCCTGAAAGCCATAGGAAGGGCTGAAAGGTTTTCACGCAGGGAAGGATGTGATGAGGTTGATAGTCTGGGGAACAACAGCATCTATCATGTGGCAGAAATTTCTGGTGCTCACAAAAAGCCTTTCTTTTTCCTCCTGGGCACGTGGTTAGACTACATTTCCCAGACTCCTTTGTGGTCATGTGAAGCCATATGACGGACTTCTGGTCAACCAAACATGGAGGAGAGGGGTATTTGCCATTTTAGGCCTAGCCCGTAAAAACGTCCCCCACGTCCTCTCTCCCCCATCTGCTGGCTGGTGCAGAAGATCTGGGGACCTAGATCGTGGGTCTCCAAGATGGAAATGGCTTGGATCCCTGAGTCACCGTGTCATAAAGGGCCTGCTATTGTGTCAACAGTGAATCGATTTTTATTATGTTAACCCATCTAAATGTTGGGTTCTTTTTTACAAGGGTTAGCCTACTCTGACGAAAGCCACAGCAATAGGTGCTCTTGATGGGGCCTGCTCTGAATCTGCCACTGTCTCATTTAATCCACACGACAGCCTTATGGGGATGGGGGACGCCGTCTTCCCACTTCTCCAAAAGGAAACGCTGGGGCTGAGGGAGAAGCCAGCAGGCGATGGTGAAGAAGCCCGATCCCCACCTGCACCCAAGTGCTGAACCGTGCCCTGCTGGCTCCCAGTACAAGAGGAACAGATTAAAATTGGGTGAGGCAAGGGGACCAGATGAGGAGCTATAGTGACCCCAGCTGGGAGTTCCTGCCTGTGACGCGGGGAAGGTATCAGATGATTGTAAATGTTAACCGAGAGAATGCACGTGACGTGTCCAGTGCAGGGCCTAGAACCTGGCAGGTGTATCCTGAACGTTTGATTTTTTTTTTTTTTTTCAAGACACTAAGCAAGAACTCGCGGACGCCTGGGTGAAACCAGGAGAGACATGTTCTGGAAGCAGCTCTTGGCAGGACTTGGGCAAAGCATGAAGGAGATGGGGAAGCACAAGGTTGGACAACTGCCTTGTGTTGCCATTTGCAGGGACACGGGAGGAAAGGTATGAGACATCTTGTACAGCGTGAGGTGGGTACAGAGGAGGGAGAGCACAGGGCTCAAGATAATCAACCCTAAACCTTGCGAGATGTGCAGATATTCAAAAGAGGGGCTGCATTCCTGAGCCTCCAGCTGAAAAGAGCTTTTAGCAAACTATCAGACCCTGGATGGATTCGCTCTGTCCTGGAGTGGATACTTTTTATCTACACAACCTTGGGCAAGTTCCGCAACTCTTTGTGCCTTGGTTTATCTTTGTGCCCTGAAGATAGGGATAAGAGATCAGGGGGTTGTTGTGAATATATGCAGTGTGCTCAGCACAGTGTTAGATATGCAGTAGGAGTAGTAAATGGGAGGCGTTTTCACTACATTCTCTTCTCCCTGACGTTATTTCTCTATGGATCTCTATCTGCACAGAAAAATACTCAGGTAACAGATATGAGCACTGAAAGAATCTTTGCCCATCTTATTCACTGCTACGTTTCCAATTAGCTCTTAGAACTAGTTCATGGCAGGTACTTAAATATTTGTTGAATGGATGAATGAAGGAATGCATCTCTCTCCTCTTTTTTTCTTCCTCCATCCCTCCCTTCCTTTCTTCCCTCCCTCCTTTCTTCCTTCCCTCTTTCCATCCATCCATCCATCCATCCATCCATCCACCCGTCCATCCACCATCCACCCATCATCCATCCATCCATCTTAAAAAGATACCAGACTGTAGTGGCTTAACCCACAAGTTCTTTTTCCAATTGTGGTAAAATACACATAACATAAAATCTACCATTTTTAACCACTTTTAAGTGTATAGTTCAGTGGCATTAATTACATTAACACTGTTGTGTAACCATCCATCTCTACGACGTTTTCATCTTCCCAAACTGAAACTCTGTAGCCATTGAACAGCAACTCCCCATTCCCCTCTGCCCCCCGCTCCCAGCCCCTGGCAACCACCGTCTCCTTTCTGTCTCTAGGACTCTGACTACTCCAGAGACCTCCTATAAGTGGAATCATGCAGCATTTGTCCGTTGTGACTCAACCCACACGTTTTGCAATCACAAAACCTATGTGACCCTGGGAAACGTAACTTTCCTGAATCTCCAACTCCCCTTGTGGAAAAGTAGGAGTACCTACGGTCGCGGTTGCGGGCTTACTGTTGAAGTGAGATAATGCATATAAATAAGGTTCTTAGCCCGGTGCCTGGCAAGTAGAAGGCTTGTAGAAATTGCTCAATAAATACTTGTTACACGTAAATATCTGTTCTTCATTAGTAGACACCGGTGTTGTGCTGATCGTGTGTCTGCCAGTGTCATAAGCTCTTTGTCGTATGAACTCATTCAAACCACAAACGCCCCTATGTCGTCGGTTCTATCGCTATCGTTCACGCTTCACAGGGGAGAATACTGCGGCGCAGAGGGGACAGCAACACAGGGCTCCGGAGCCAGTTCACGGCAGAAACGGACTTGGGATCCAGGCAGCCTGTTTCCGAGGCCCGCAGGCTTTCCCGCGACGCACGTTGTTACCGTGGCTGCCGCTGGCTGTCGGTGGGTGGACGGTCATCCGTCTGCACGCATTCAGTCCTGGATCAGGCAGTGAGGGTGAGGGGAGTTGTTGAGGCCCCAGATACGAGGAGGAGACGTCTGAGGGAATCCACGGAAACATCACCGAAAACGCGCTGGCCATTATCTCCCACGTGCGGTCCCAGCCCAGAGGGGCCCTCTTCGTGCTCACACGCTGGTCTCCTTTGGACCCTTTTGGTGGCCGCGGGGACCCTTGTGGTGGCTCCACGTCCTGCTGGGGAAGGCCTGGGGCGCTCCCCGGGTGGTGCAGGTCAGCCGGTGCCTTCTCCCCTTGTTGGCAGAAAGCTTAGCGATCCTTGACCATCCCCTGCCCTGCCCAGTTGAGATTAAAAAAAAAGAAACTGTTTCCTCTTCTGGGCCCCAGGGCCACCTCCCACCTCACTTTATTGCTTTCTTGGCATCCTAGGGGAGCCTCCGCAGCCCTTTAAAAGGAGCAGAGCCCGAAGTAGAATGAGCAGCCCCGGTCTGAGATAAGAGCCCGACAGCAGGTGCACTCTCCCAGCCAGCTCAGGCAAGAGCAGGTGCGCGGGTCACTCGGGCCCTGATGTCTGCGGAGGTGAGCCCGCAGCTGGCCTCTGCCTCTGCCTCCGCACCCTGGCCCTACAAGGGGTGCTGAGAATTGACAAGGCTGGGGCACTGGGGGGTCCTTTCAGGGCTTTCCTCCCACCCGTGTCCGCTCTCCCTTTTCCCCGCTGCAGGGGGCTGTGTCTGCGCGTGACGCGGAGTTTGTCGGTGGCAAGGGGAAGCAGCCAAGCATGGGAGGCAGGTGTCGTGAATCCTGGTATGAGCGGTTCCTGCAGCCCTGTCTGGTCGAACTGCTGGGCTCTGCCCTCTTCATCTTCATCGGGTGCCTGTCGGTCATTGAGAACGGGCCGGACACTGGGCTGCTGCAGCCGGCCTTGGCCCACGGGCTGGCCCTGGGCCTCATCATCGCCACACTGGGGAATATCAGGTGAGACCAGTTCCGAGGGATCGGCCTAGGCTAACCTGGGCGGGCAGAGGCGGGGAGCAAAGCTATCAGCGGGGACCCTGGGCACATACATACGCAAGTTTCCCAACATTGTACATAGGAGCGTGGGCTGGGGACTCGGACTGCCTGGGTTCAAATCCTACCTCTGCAGCCTATGGGCTCTGTGGCTTTGGGCAAGTCCCTCTCCAAACCCTAAATTCCCCACCCGTAAGATGGGGAGAAGAGAGTATTTTTTAGTTTTTTTCCTCAAGCCCACACACATACAATGCTAACCCAGTGCCAGGCACTGTTCTAAACACTTCCTCCCTCTCTTCCTTCTTCCCTTCTTTCCTTCCTTCCTCCCTCCCTTCTTTCTTTCTTTCTCTTTCTTCCTGCCTGCCTTTATATATATATATAATTTTTTTTACATGTTTATTTATTTTGGAGAGAGAGCCTGAGTGGGGGAAGGGCAGAGACAGAGGACAGAGGCCCCAAAGCAGGCTCTGCACCGTCAGCACAGAGCCCAATGCAGGGCTCAAACCCACGATTCGTGAGATGGTGACCTGAGCTGCAGTCGGATGCTGAGCCAGCTGAGTCACCCAGGCGCCCCTCTAAGCACTCTCTAGAGATGGACTCACTGAATGCTCTCAACAACCCCTTGAGGGTAGCTGCTCTCATTACCCTCACTTTCCTGGTGTGGCCGGGAAAGGCCACGGGACTCGTCCACGGTTTCTTGGTTAGTAAGTGGCAGAGCCAGGAGGAAGCCCACGCTGAGAGCCCCACGGCAATCAAACGGCACCAAGTGCTCAGCTCCAGCGTTACTGGTGCCATTAGAATAGGGTTTTCCTCCAGCCTAGGGAAGGGCGGAGTTCAGCCACTCGGGAGCTCTTTTGCAGAGCCCGGGCACTGGTAAAGGGACGCCAGGATACCTCTCTCTGTCTCCTAATTTGGAGTCTGGGGTCTCATTCTGACTGATGGCCACATCTCTTGAGGGCTGGAGCTCTGAGTGAGTCCGGAAGGAGTTAAGGGATGGTCGCCCACCAGGTCCTTCCTCTGGGCGCCGTGGGCTCTGGGTGTAGGGCAGGAATGGGGCTGCCCGCTTCTCCCCGGCTGTCCCCCGCATCCCTCACCCCACCAGTGGGCACCTCAGGGAAAGCGGGCAGGATCTGGTGCCTGTTTTCTACTTGGGCAAGGTCCTTGGCTCACTCTGGTGCTGCAGGGCCATCCTGGGGGGCCACCTGGGGGGACACATTCGCTCTAGTGTTGGCCTGGACCTTGGTCTCAAGACTTCCTTCTGCTTTTGCGGGTGACAGTGGTGGGCACTTCAACCCTGCGGTGTCCTTGGCGGCCATGCTGATCGGAGGCCTCAACCTGGTGATGCTCCTTCCCTACTGGATCTCCCAGCTGTGTGGGGGGCTGATCGGGGCCGCCTTGGCCAAGGTGGGTGATCCCCACGGGGGCTGGGGTGAGGGGAGTGGGGAGTCGGAGGCGCCCCACTTTTTTCCTCTAGGATTTTCCTTCATTGGGATTGGGTGGGTCCTTTTCTCCTGGGAAGGGGGCCTTTGGCTCTCCTTAAACACACCCTGTTCTGTCAGTGTCTGGACATAGCTCTCCCCTGGACAGACCAGGAAGCAGAATTTGGGACTTGAAGTTTCTCTCCCTGAGACCATTTCTGGGTTTGGAATGGCTTTGGATAATGTTTCTAGTGTTTTGCCATTAATTCATTCACTCACTCATTCGTTCATTCTACAAACTGAGGGTGTGGGAAGGCTCTGGTAACTCTCCTTGAACTAACTTCTCTGCCTGTTCTCCAGTTTGCCTGCCTTTAAACCGAGTCCCTCTACGTGTGATGGGAGTTCACAATCAGTTTCTGTCTGGAATCTTCTCCTGGCAGGACGGCTACCGCCTCCTCCCCGCCCCTCAAGTTTTTATAGACCCACACATCACTTCACGGATGGACTCCCTCCTTGCCTCCTTCCCTTCTTTCTTCCCCTTCCTGTTGCTGTTAAGTCTCAGTACAACCAGGGGCCCTGCAGGATGTAGGGCTTGTAGGAATGCGTGTTAAGGGGCGTGGGGTCGGGTTGGGGGAACAGGGGGCGCCCGTTAGCCTGGCTGGGGTTCGGCCTGTAGCTCTAAGCAGTGGCCCATGGCAGACTTTGGTCTGGAGTCCCACTTTGCTGTCTTCCCTGCCCTGGTCTCCCCGTGTTCCCCTTTGAGACCCTTATCCCCTGTCTGCAGAGTGGGGGCTGGACCTTCCCGCTCTGATCCCTGATGGAAAGCAGTTCCTAGGCTCTCCCTCCAGCCGGGCCACCCGCAAACCCGCCCAACACAACCTGGGCAGTGCAGGGCGGAGGCTCTGGTCACTGAGCACACCCTCCCTGCGAAGCAATTCACACAGCTTCTCTCGGTAAATCTCCCGGCCGCCGCGTCACAAGGAGCCACAGCCGGTTCTTAGAGGGCACTCGCTGCCTGAGTTCAGAGCTCCGATTACCATCACCTCCACTTTACGGAGGAGCAAACGCAGACGAAGTCGGTAGCTGGCCCAGGTTCAGCCGAGCCGGGAAGCAGCCGGGTCCAGATTTAGGTCCAGGGTCCAGAAGCTTGCTCTGCTCTCTTCCCTTTCAAGGTGCCCTGATGACTCCTGAGGCGGGCTTCCTGTCAAGCCTCGGGGTTCCCTCACCCCTTCAAAGGGGCCTTAAAGGGGGCTGGCAGTGGGGTGCATCTGGTCGGATGTGTTTGCAAAGTCTGTTGAGTAAGGCTTTTTTGTGTTCTTTTTTTCAAAGAGGATCGTCTAGTTACATGAGCTCTGGGGCCCCGACCCCTGCAGCCACTGCTGGGTTATCCCGTATTACAGATGAGCAAGAGGAGGCTCGGAGAAGTCCGGTGGCTCTCAGTGAAAACTGGAGCTGGGGTGCGCGTGACTGTGGATTGGACAGAGCCTGTCACTGCCCCAGCGGTTGGGGGGCACGCGCTTCCCCTCGCTGCCCGCCGTCCCCCTGCCCTGCCCACACGGTGAGGCCAGTGGCTTCTCCTCTCTCCGCAGGCAGTGAGTCCTGAAGACAGGTTCTGGAACGCGTCTGGGGCGGCCTTTGTGACGGTCCAGGAGCCGGAGCAGGTGCGGGGGGCGGTGGTGGTGGAGCTGATCCTGACGGCCCTGCTGGCACTGGCTGTTTGCATGGGCGCCATCAACGAGAAGACGCAGGGCCCTCTGGCTCCATTCTCCATTGGCTTTGCCGTCACCGTGGACATCCTGGCCGGGTGAGCGGTCCTGGGCCAGCCTTTGGGGTTGGGGTACCCAAGGAGGCACCCCTCTGCCCCTCTAGTAAGTTATTGCCGTGATGGAACGTGGGCCTCAAATGACCCTTCTAACATCGTTCCAGGGAAGTCAGAAAACTGGCTTCTCATGTGAAATTTTCCTTTCTTTTGAAAAAAGTTTTTTTAATGTTTATTTATTTTTGAGAAAGAGAGAGAGAGAGAGAGAGAGAGAGAGAGAGAGAGAGAGAGAGATGGAGAGCAAGTGGGGGAGGGAGACACAGAATCCGAAGGAGGCTCCAGGCTCCGAGCTGTCAGCACAGAGCCCGACACGGGGCTCGAACTCACCAACTGTGAGATCATGACCTGAGCTGAAGTCAGACGCTTCACTGACAGAGCCACCCAGGCACCCGGAAATTTACCTTTTTTTGTAGCGTTAAACATTTCTGTGAGCTGTGTCTGTTCAGTCAGTGGGAAGCCAGGTTTTAGCCTCAGCCTCACAAAGAGCTTCCATACCCACTGACTCATCTAGGGTGAGCCCCTCAGGGGTGCAGGGGGGGTTTAAGGAGACAAGCTTGGGTCAGGGATTGTTTCTCCCATTTTATATATGAGGAAACTGAGCCCAGAGAGAACACACATGACTTATTTAAAGTCACTGGACAGTGGCAAATTAAAGGACAGATCTGGGATAAGAGCCCAAATCTCTTAGGGAAGGGGACAAGCCCCTTCCTTTTTTTTTTTTTTAGTGTTTATTTATTGGAGAGAGAGAGGGAGAGAGGAGCAGAGAGAGGGGGGACAGAGGATCTGAAGCAGCCTCTGAGCTGACAGCAGACAGTGGGATGCGGGGCTCGAACTTATAAACCAGACCTGACCCAAAGTCAGCCGCTCAACTGAGCCACCCACGTGTCCCGAGGGAGCCCCTTCCTAATGCCCACCTCCTTTCTTTCTCTTGGACACAGAACCAAGTCTAGGCGGTCCCGGCTCTGCCGCCCACATCGCTGTCATCCTTTGGGAGGTGGAGTCTGGGGAGCTTGGGGGGGCGGGGGGCGTGCGGAAAGCGCGTGTAAAGCCGCGGCGGTGCTTTGCTGCCCCCTAGCGGCTGTTGGTTCCTTTACAAGCCAATGATTCATCCTTTGGACTTTGGCTGCCGGGCAGGGGACCCCGGGAGACCCTCAGCAACGCGGCAAGAATACCGACCCCAGAATCAGAGAGGTAGCCCTGGAGAACAGCCCCCCCTCCTCCCGTAGGAGACGCCAGGCCCCAAGCTTGTGGCACAAGGGCTAATAAGGGTTAGCCAGATTAAACGCTTGTACGTGAATTATATTGTGAGTCTTGGGCTCCTAAGTGCATTTTCGCAGTGGCTCCTGACAAGAGCCTATGAGATAGGTACTTTCTCCTCAAGCGAAGGGCACACAGCTAGAAAGAGCTGGGCTGGATTTCGGATGCAGGTCAGCTTCACTCCGAAGTTCATGCGGTCGACGCTGACTGCTTGCCTTGGTTTCTTCAACGTCCACGAGGACCTGGACCCGTTTTCTCTTCCTGTCACCACTGAACTCTCTCTCTGCTGTCTGTTCTTCTAGAAGGGCGTGTGGGGAGTGACAGAGAAGCCTTCCACTTCCCGGTGCTAATAGCCTCTTCGCCTGTGTCTTCTTTGGGATCCACCCCCCTCCCCCCGCCCCACCAGAGCCCCACAATATGGTGGCTTCAAGAGGGTTTCTGGGTGGTGTGTGACTTAAGCCTAGTTGGGGAAATGACCTTGACGCGGGCCGGGGCCTGGCTGGGATCTGGCGACCATGTGGCTGGGTGTTTGCAGGGGTGCTGTGTCCGGAGCCTGCATGAATCCTGCCCGTGCCTTTGGACCTGCTGTGGTGGCCAATCACTGGGACTTCCACTGGATCTACTGGCTGGGCCCGCTCCTGGGGAGCCTCCTCGTAGGAGTGCTTATCAGGTAGGAGCGTGACCCAGGGTCACTGGCCCCTCTCGTGGGCAACTGGTGTCAGTTCCCAGAGCATCCAGGGCTAGAGGGCTGGGATCTCACTTGGGTTTGAAGAAGGGAAGAGGGAGTCTTTTCCAGAGACAAAGATTATGGCTCCAGGACCTTTGGTTCCAAGTGACGGAAATCCATCTCAAGGTAGTTTACGTCACAAGGGGGAATTCACTCACTCACATAAATGAGAAGTTCACACGTAGCACCGGCTTCAGGTGGTGCTCAAACAGTGTCTTTAGGACTCGGTCTGCTATCCTCTGGGCAGGCTTCATGCTCCGAGAGGCTCTCCGGGAGAGGCAGAGATGCTCGCCGGAAAAGCTAGGCTTCCATGTCAGCAGCTCAACAACCCCAGAAGAGATAAAACAACAGCTCTGGCAAAAGCCCGGGGTCTCACGTTCACTGGTTTGGACTGGCGCAGCATGGGTCGTGTCCCCCTCTGCATCCACCCCTGTAGCCACGGGGCTCAGGCACTCTTCCTGGCTATGTCGGGAGTTGGGGCGAGGTCAGCCTCACCTGCACAGCCACGTGGACCACGAGTAGGGGAGCTCCTCACGGGGCGGGGGAGTCCTATCCACAGAGAGAACCGTGGAAATGGTGCCCCCAAGAGCACGCGTGCCAGGAGATGCCATTGACACGAAATGCAACGTGAGCAGAGCTCCCTGGCCTTGTGCGGTGGGGAACAAGGTGGATGCCACCACAAGGATAGTATCTGCTTGACTGCTTCCCCTTGAGCTCTCCTTGTGAGCTTTGAAGGTCTGCAGGGGCCTGGTGTGTTTTTTGTTTGTTCGTTTTCCCTGCTCCAGGCCCTGCAGGGACTAGGGTCTGGACTTGGTACACGTTGAACCTACCTCCGGCAGCCTGGGAGGGCACGGTCGCCGGGCTGGTCTCTAGCGTTTGCCGTCATTGCCCATCTGCAGTCCGACTTAGCCCACGGGTTGGCGATGAAGGGCATCACTGTTGCTTTCGGAATGGCCGAGAGAGCGTCTCCAGGGAAAGGTTACTGGAAAGCAAACAGGAAAGAGTTTCTCCCTTTCCCTGAGGGGATTTGGCTATTGAGGCTGGGAGGGCTCAGGAGAGCATCTTTCTGGAGAATTCTGGGCCTGGAGACACTTGATGAAGGGCTGGGTCTCTCCTCCAGAGGCTCGGGGGCCTCATGGGGCCATCTTTTTTTTTTTTTTTTTTTTTTTTTTTTTTTTTGTAGATTCATCATTGGAGATGGGAAAACCCGCCTAATATTTAAGGGACGATGACCCTGGTGGCATTGTTGCGGCCCCACCCAGAATGCAGACAGGTCACCTTCTGCATTTCCTGCCTGGGCAGAGGCCCAGAGGAGCCCCTCACTTGCTTCCCCCCATGTGCGCCTGGCTTCCCAGATAGACAGACTGCCGCTAAGTTCTGAGGATGCTCTACGTTCTCTGAACTTCACTGTGCTCGGCGGAGACCTCAGCCTGGGGGGCGTGTTGCCAGCACGAGGGAGAGGTCTTTCTCGGGAGGGAGGGTCCCAGGAGCTGAATAGGTGGCCGTTTATGCGCAGGAGTTCACTGCCCCCGGCCCCCTCTCCTTCTCCTTCTTCGCTGTTACAGAAGGGCCTTCAGGGGGTTTCCCTGCTTCCTGAGCTGCCACTTTAGCTTTGCAATAAATAGTCCACTATTTCCTTTTGGGTGCATTTGCCTTTCATTTCGGACATGGGCGCTGCTGGGGAGGAAGCAAAAGTCTGGGCTGGGCTTAGCTGTCCGGAGCCTGGCTTAGGGTCCGCATCAAGGTAGGTACTGAGGACGTGGGCAGTCCTAGAGCCCGTCTTCCACCAGGCCAGACCCATCCTGGAGCCCTGCCGGGAGCTCAGAGTCAATCCCTGATCAGAGGCCGCAGGGTCCAGGGTCTGGTTTAGTGGCCAGTATCACCTAGGACACGGATCAGCCCACTTGAGGTGCTTGGCTGGGGATGGGTGTGGGTATGGGGGTCGGCCAGAGCTGTAAGGATCTCCCAAGGAGATCAATAACATGGCATAACATAGGTCTGGAGAGAGAGTGGTGTTTCGATGGAAGATATGACTATCACGAATAAGGAAGGATTGAAAAAAGATACGGAGACACGTTCGTAACCTCATACCTTCCAAAAAGAGCGCATCATCTCTACAATCTATGGGTCACCGATGGAAGTCGGTCATTGTAACACCATGAAGAAGGGCCAGGGAAAAGTAATCCTCAACAACGAATGAAGACTCACCCACTTCTACAAGATGAGCAAAATGCTCACCCGAGTAAAAATGAACAAAATGCTTAGAGAAAATCACCGATATGCTTTGAGGCTGCCTGGTGAGAAAATGGGCACACCACATACCCAAACATCCAGAGCAGTTTTGGGAGACAAGGAGAATAGCAAATAACAACAACAACAACAACAACCCTAAAAAAAAAAAAAAAGGAAAAAAGACAAACAGGCAATAATATAAAACCAGTAACAAGCAAATTAGAACATTTACAAAGAGTGACAAGTGTTACTGTTTCATTTGTTTATGTGATGACGTAAACCTTTGCAGGATGCTTGGGTGGCTCAGTTGGTTAAGTATCTGACTCTTGGTTTCAGCTCAGGTCATGATCTCACAGTTCGTGAGATCAAGTCCTGTGTGGGGCTCGGTGCTGACGGCTCGGAGCCTGCTTGAGTTTCTCTCCTTCTCTCTCTGCCCCTCCCCTGCTTGTGCTCTCTCTCTCTCAAAATAAATAAACAAACATTCAAAAAAATTTAAATAAAGAAAGAAAGAAACCATTGGTAAATCTAGTAAATAACAAAATAGTTATGTATACATACACATACATGCGTACATACACACATACGTATACACATGCGTGCATATGCATGAACACGTGTGTAACTAACACTGATCATTTAGTCCATGCTTGGCACTGTGCATAATGCTTTCTATGCCTTATCTCATTTGCTCCCCACAACCCTATGAGGTACAGCACAGTGGGTTGAATAGCGTCCCCCCACACTCATGTCCGCCTGGAACCTCAGAGGGTGACCGTATGTGGAAGTAAGGTCTTTGCAGTGTAATTAAGGTAGGGATCAATCAAGGTGAGATCGGGCTGGGTTGGGGGGGCCCTAAGTCCGATGGGAGTGTCCTTAGAAGAGACAGAAAAGGACACACAGAGACACAGAGAAGAAGGCACGCAGAAGAAGGATGGGGGCAGAGACTGGAGTTACTGCGTCACATGCCAGTACCAGGAGTCCCGGGAGCTGCAAGAGGCAACGAAGGTTTCTCCCTCACAGCCTTGGGGAGCCTGGGGCTGCTGACACCCTGATTTCAGACCTGTGGCCTCGGAACTGTGGGAGAGTAAGTTTCTGTTGTCTGAAGCCACGCAGTTTGCGGTAATTTGTACAGCAGCCCCAGGAAAGTAACACAGGCAGGTGCCCTCACCCCTTCTCATCTTCCATGGGGACAGATGCGGCTTCCAAGCGATGGTGTCACCCAGAGTCCCACAGTCCGTCGGTCAAGCCAAAATCTGAGATCAGGAATGTTTGTAGGGTTCATGATCTTTGCCATCACCCTTGGACGTTTCTGAATGAGGGACAATATGTCTCCTGTCTCATCTCCTATTTGCCGGTTAGTCCCCATTAGGAGGGGGGCAGGAAGACACGCGCTGTACCTTCTCACTGCTTACTTGCAACTGGACTTCGAGTCCTGGTCTCTCATGACGATTTCTGGACCATAAGCTCTCAAGAGGAAGGTTGTTGCTAATTCATCTTTGCATCGCCACATTATTTGGTGGCAAGTACGGCACAGGCTATGGCACAAGAACAGCCACTCAGATCAATGGCACAGAATAGAGAACCCAGAGATGGACCCACGAACAGATGGCCAACTCATCTTTGACAAAGCAGGAAAGAATAGCCAATGGAATAAAGACAGTCTCTTCAGCAAGTGGGGCTGGGAAAACTGGATGGCGACACGCAGAAGAATGAACCTGGACCACTTTCTTTCACCAGACACAAAAATAAACTCAACATGGATGAAAAACCTAAGTGTAAGACAGGAAGCCATCAAAATCCTCAAGGAGAAAGCAGGCAAAAACCTTTTTGATCTTGGCCACAGCAACTTCTTACTCAACACGTCTCTGGAGGCATGGGAAACAAAAGCAGAAATGAACTATTGGGACCTCATCAAGATAAAAAGCTTCTGCACAGCTGGGGCACCTGGGTGGCTCAGTCACACGTCCGACTGCGGCTCAGGTCATGATCTCATGGTTTGTGAGTTCGGGCCTCGTGTCGGGCTCTGGTGACAGACAGCTCAGAGCCTGGAGCCTGCTTTGGATTCTGTGTCTCCCTCTCTCTCTGCCTCTCCCCCACTTGTGCTCTCTCTCTCAAAAATAAATACATTTTAAAAAATTTAAACATATTATAACTAGTGTAGTATAATACAAAATTATGGAGAGCCTGTGTGGCTCTGTTGGTTGAGCGTGACTCTTGGTTTCAGCTCAAGGCAGGAGCTTGGTGAGTTGGAGCCCCACACAGGGCTCTGTGCTGGCAGCACGGAGCCTGCTTGGGGTTCTCTCTCTCTCCCTCTCTGCTCCTCTCCCCCTCTCGCGTGCTGTCTCTCTCAAAATAAATAAACTTAAAAAAATTATATTACGGTGAAAAGGCCCTAAATTTAGGACCTAGTTTTTCCACTTTCTAGACCTGTGACCAAGGAAAATTTCTTAAATTTTGTCAATTTTTTCTTTTTTTATTCTTAAATGAGGACAGTAATATTAAGTTCTCCAAGTCCTTTCCAAGTTCTAATGTTCTGGGAATCTACTGCAATAAATCACCTCTCCAAAGGCAAAAATAAATAAGCAAACAAATAAATAAAAATAAAAAATAAATACAAGAATGGCACAGGCAGGCTGATCCCAATGACTCTCAAAAGTCATTCAGACCCTCCAGAGTAGAATCCAAATTTGACCCAGATCATCCCCACCCCACCTCTCGTCTTCTCAGAACAAGGAGGAACTGGAAACGGGGGATGTCAGAGCTGGAAACTCCATGACGGTAAAATGCAGTGGCTACGAGTTTGGATTCTGAGCAAGATCCGAGCTTAGATCTTAAGACTGTTCACGTTCTTTGCTGCGTAAGCTTGAGAAAGGCAACTTCACGTCTCTCCGCTGCTTTTTCTGTACAGCGGAGGCAGGGCCACGGAATGCGTGGGAGTATAACCTGACGTTTGTAGAGCCTTCGCACGATGCCCAGTACAGGCGAAACGGAAGACGTGTCAGCTCATGGTACGTGGTGTGATGTAATCAAAGGCTCTGACTTTGCAGGTTCCAGAGTCATGGTGAGGGGCGGAGGTCTAGAAAGGAGCTTCTAAATGACCTTCGCACATGTCTATTTTTTCACCTACCTTCTTTGGGCCTCTCAAAGGCGAAGAAGTTGGGAACCACTCACGGCTGCCTGACCCCAAAACCCGGCGCAGCTGAATAATTTGACTAAATCACAGAGTGATCTAATGGCAGAGCTCAATAGAATCCAGGATTTGGGACACACAGTCTAGTTTTCTTTCCTTAAAAAAAATTTTTTTTAAATGTTTTATTTATTTTTGAGACAGAGAGAGACAGAGCATGAGCAGGGGAGGGGCAGAGAGAGAGGGAGACACAGAATGTGAAGCAGGCTCCAGGCTCTGAGCTGTCAGCATAGAGCCTGACGCAGGGCTTGAACCCACGAACTGTGAGATCATGACCTGAGCCGAAATCGGATGCTTAACCAAGTGATCCACCCAGGTGTCTTTTTTTTTTTTTTTTTTAATTTATGTATTTAAATCCAAGTTAGGTAACATATAGTGTAACAACGGTTTCAGGAGCAGAACCCGGTGATTCATCACTTACATGTAACACCCAGCGCTCATCCCAGCAAGTGCCCTCCTTTATGTCCATCCCGCCTCCCCTCCAGCAGCCCTGTTTGTTCTATTTAAGAGTCTCTTCTGCAACTCTCCGTCATCAGCCTGTCCAAGAACCCTGGGAGTTGCGGCAGCCCCGAAGAGCAGAATGCCGGTCTCCTACCCTCCTGCCAAGTGTCTGTCTCCATGCCTGCGGTGCTGCCGTTGGGGCTGGTCCTCGGACGTGGTGCGTGCCCAGTCGCGCTTGTCCGGGCCAGGGTAGCTTCTTGGAAGAGGGATCCCTTACTGCCACTTCCACACCTTCCATGTCAAACACGCTAGCATGACCCGCGGGCCCTGTGCTCAGGTATCCAAGCACCTTACGCCTTAAGGCCGCGGGCTTTCGGATCTTGTCCCCCTTCCTCCATTCTTAAGTGCCACCATGTCTAGGTGGGTTTCGGTATTCACCTCTCGTGCAACCCAAAGCCATGGTTTCCCTTCGTGTCCTCGTACTCATCATGAAGTTTGGGTGGTGTGTGTGTGTGTGTGTGTGTGTGTGTGTGTGACTAGCTGTAGACCTTTTTTTTTTTTAATTGAAGTATAGTTGACACGTGTTATATTAGTTTCAAGTATACGACAGTGATTGGGCAACTCCGTCCTTATGCTGTGCTCACAAGCGTATTCACACTGCCACCCGTCACCATTCAACGCTATTACATTGACAACGTTCCCTGGCCCTTCATCCCGTGACGTACTGGTTCCATCGCTGGAAGCCCGTTCCTCCCACTCCCCGGCCCCCAGCTATGTTCCTTTTAGTCCTTAAACACAAAAACGCTCATTCACCTCCCTTCAAGTCTAGTTGATTTAACCGTGTCTAGAAATTGCAGATTTGTAGCCCTTACAGAATTGTTTTTCCCCTTAGAGCTCTAAAGTCTCTCGTGTCATTCCCAGACCTGGGTCTGTTCACAGACCTCGATGTCTGTGAGGGAACGGAGGCCAGAGGATGACGCATTCGTCTTCACTTCCTCCCAAAGGGTTGTGCCCATTTACTCAAGGAAAACACGGGAAATTTCCAGGGATGCTTAGACACTGACTCGGCAGTTGTAATTCGCGAGGACACCGGGCACCGGCGGTCCAGCACAGGGCAGAGGCTTATGGAGCCCGGGAGAGGCACACGCGGTCCACCTCACATTCAGGCGGATGGCTCCCGAACCCCGGGACTCTTCTCGCAGTGCCTGCCACTTTAGTTAGAAACACGTCCTCGCCCAGTGGCAAAGTGTCTACCCTGACTCTATGACCGTGGAGTTGAAATTGTTGCCGCTGGAACTCTTCCAGGGAAAACGGTAAATCTAAAGCCGCCCTGTGTCTTTGGGGAGATCGTCCATACTTGTTCAGGCCGCCAGGAGAGGCCGTGCGTGGGGGCCTCCAGGGCGAACTCCACCCTGGAACCAGAGCCATTCCTTGGGACTTCTCTGACGGTGACAGCGAACGGCGGTGGCCTCGCAAGCCCCCCGGCCCCTCAGGGCAGGGAGAGCAGGGAGCTGCAGTCACTCCGAAGCTCTCTTGACACAGCCACTGGGACCTGCTTTTATTACCTCTGTAAGTTCTCTTTTCCCTTAATAGAACGCCTCCTTCAAATGATGGCAAAAACCAACGGGAGTCATTTATTTTAGACATTTATTTCACAGACAAGTTTTCAAGAAGACAGCTAAGCGAACGCAGATACAGAACAACGAAGAGACGCACGCTGACAGGTGGAACGCCCTCGGCGGCCGAGCGAACAGCTGCACGGGCGGCCGGCACTCCTTGCTTTGGGGACTGCCCCCACTCGTCACAGCCCAGTCCGGCCCGGCCGCCAGACCTCCCACACCGCTTCCATCACCGCAGCCACCTGCCACTGGCTACCGAGGGGGGGAGCGGCGGGGGCTGCCTGCTGGTGGACACGAGTGACCTGGCCTTTCTCCGCACCGCGCGGGCTCCCGGCACCCCTCTTCCCAAAGCACGCAGCAGTTCCGTGTGGCCTGCACGTCGCACGCCGTGGTGGGCCAGGCTGGGCACCTGGCCTTATGACCTCTTCCTCATCTACACTGTGCCCCGTCATCTCACTAAACATTAGAGCCAGAGCAGTCTTGCAGATCAAGTTCAACGTGTCTCCAGATAAGGAACACGGGCCAGAGAGGCAGAGATGTGTCACACGACACTCAGTGATAGCGACAAGACTAAAACGTGTCCCTTTTGGTTTCTGGTCTAATGCTCAGTCGCCTGGGGCAGGTGGCCCTGAGGGGCTTAAGCGTATGTGTGAAGTTTCCCTCTTCAAAGAAGGTTTATGAATAAATTAGGGCATATGGGTAATAAAGTCACCGGTAGGAACTGGAGGTATTTGTGGGGTAACAAAGCAAGTGTAGGCAGGGAATACAGGCCAGTCTCCAAAGTGCCTTGGATAAGATGTCAGAGAATAAAATGTCTACTAATTCGAACTACTCTAAAAAAATAGGACTGGGCATAATTTTTAAAGAAACACAGTAGGGTCAAACAAATACGGGTTTTAGGTAATTGGCTGAGGTGGCCTGTATGTTTTGTTGAGCTTTCCAGCAGCCGGAACAGAGAGAGAAAAGGAAGAAGTTATAAAAATCACAGTGTTTGTAATTTTTTTTTTTTTTTTCTGCTTAGGATCAGAGCTTTCCCTGGTACCGAGACCCAGAAAAAAACCTTTTCCTATGGATCTTCATAAAGGCAATGTAATGTGATATAAAAGACACATCACTACTCATTTTGACTTTCATGCTCCAGTTGGAAAAAGACAGAATGCAAGATGTCTTGGCCTAAGACGGTGGGTGGGACCTTCTATTTCCTCAGAACAGAGACAGAGTTCAGGAAGTCAGTTTAACCCATGTCCAAACAGCCCATTTACCATCAGGAATACGGGTAGGGGAACCCCGGTTCCACCTCTGCGCGACCCCAGACGTACGAGACTTCCACAGGACCCGCGTGTTCCGCTCGAGATGGAATGAATCCTGCACCCTTCCCGCCATCGGGCACGTCTGAGAGGCGCAGGTACAATTTGGGGCAATTCGGAAAAACTCTTTTGCAGGTGAAAGTGATTTTCTCACAGTCGAGTCACGACCTTCGGCAAGTGACACGAAGGTAACCGGCACTAATGACCTTTTGCCGCGACACTTCCTCTGTCAGACTGCAGGTTCCTGGAGCACGGGCACCGTGTCTTCTTCCACTTCCGCATCCCCTCACTGTGCCTGGGAGACGGCCTTACACATAGCAGTACTTAATAAATACGTATGAATAAATCATCTACTTTCCTGAATCATGCTTCAATATAGTTATCAGTCCTGTGTACACATCGCTAAGTGGTGATTCCTATCAATGTGCATCTTCTCTAGCACTGGGATTCCAGAGCATCTACGCACTATCAGCACACGCCCACGGGCACGCACGCGTCTTACTGTGCTAGGCACACTACCGACAAGACACTGCACTCACCGTTAAAAGTCTATAACTCGGACCACACGCAGGAAGTCAACCTACTGAGGTGTGAACAATCGTAACATCTCCAACCAATGTAAATCAGAAACATCTATCAATGCGTACCTGAGTCACCTGCCTTCCGGCAGGCCACACCCTATTCTGGCACCACGAACTCGACGTCTTTCTACACCGCCCACCCTCCTTGGTATTCTGCTGAACAGGCTTGGAAAGATTCAAACGTCCTCAAAGGAAAAACATGATCTCCAGATGTCTCCAAGTAAGAGGACACCTGACACGGGAGAGGAGGTAAGATCAAAAGTATAATCTCTACACAGCCCTGACTCTGGCTGTCCTTCCACTAAAGTCGGGACTTCCCTTCCCTAAGCCAAAGCCGCCCCAGGTTGCCTATGTACTAAGAGTATAAATGTCACTGGTCTCATCCTGGAGGAACCAGCCTTGGATGACCAGGTTCCCTGGTTTCACCTGTAACTTCCAGGAATGAATTAGTTACCTCCCTTCCCACCCCCACCTCCCCATTTTGACTTTTCCTTCAATACCCGTTGGGCTAGTGTGAGGGGGTTATTGAAGAGATTTCTCAGACCTACAGGTAAACGAGGAAAACAACAGTGTTCTGGATTGGAAGTTTCTGCACATCTTTCCACTTTTCACTCAGTAACTACAGAGTATATAAATTACTCCGGGCTCTACAGTTAGGTTGACGACCCTAGGAACAGGGACTAGAAGCCTCAGAGACGGAGGGTGTATTTAACAAACAGCCTGGAGGTGGTGCTCTGAATGAGGTGGGGATCTGATCTACAGCAGGCCCAAGGGGAGGTCTGAATGCTGTTAGAGAATGTTTCCGGTTTCTACCTCACTTCCTCCCTAACCTCTTAAAGTTTTAGAAAACTATTATTATGTAACGTCATACTAAGCCGTGGGTTGGGAGGCATAAAATGTGCCAACATGCCAGTCGCGTTCTAGGTAAGACCCAGAGCAGGTGGAGGGCAGAACGTGTCTGAATGAAGATTCTACTTTATGTTAATGCCACACACCACAGGCACGCATCCTGTTCAATCTGGAGAGGGCCCGGTAGTTCAGGAGAGTCAGATAAGAGCACCCGGAACAACTAAGAGGTAAGTGTGGGACTTACGAGAAACGGTAAAAGGAACCGGATAATTACGTAGCGGCTGGGGAAACCGCAGCCGGGGGCAGAGGGGTTCCGTCTTCAGGTGCAGAAAGGGTCAGCCTGGTGGGTGGTGGGTTGCTTCTCATCTCCACGGAGGGTGAGGGGACAGTAACATGGTTTCAGTGGCAGAACCTCCACCCTCGCTCTGTGGGTCAACCGGCCACCAAAAGGGCACAATTGCAACAGACTTCTGAAGGGGGTTCAATCTCCTTAACGACTGCCTTCAAAACCAAGATGCATGCGATGTCATCCTGATCAGACTCCTGAAAGTTCTACCCCTAAAAGAAATCTGGGATCAAGTTGCATCCAGGATCCCACGCGGTGGACAACGGGAAACCTTCGGCAGGTCGGGTCTGCTCGAAAACAACTTTCACAGCGCGGAGGGACCTTGAATGTTGCTGGACTCGGCAGTCCCGCAGCAGAGGCCTTGACATGCCGAAGGGGCCGCCGTTCTGAACCCTGACAGATGTCCTCCCCACTTGGCCAAGGGAGACGTTGAGACGCACAGAAGGAGAGGAACGGATAGGTCAAGTCAGAGGCAGAGGTGAGGACGCGAGGCAGGCCCTTGGTTGGTTTATGTATATTGTCAAGCTGGCCTCGGGAATCACCCTCCCGAGCTAAGAGAAGATCGCTTCCGAGGATGAGATCGGGTGAAACGACTAAAGGGGCACGTTAGGAGGAGGAGACGTCAACGTCAAAACGTTTTCCTGAAGTCATCAGTCTTTCCCTTCGGCGGGCTCTCCAGGGCACAGGCGGGCGGTGGGTGTGGCAGAAGCTTCTCTCTGGAATGAACCTCCCGGTGCTTGGCGAGGACAGAGCTCTTACTGAAACGTTTGCCACACTGGGCACAGCCGTAGGGCTTCTCTCCGGTGTGTATCCTCCGGTGCTCGCGAAACCTCGTACAGTTATTGAAGCTTTTTTCGCAGTCCACACATTTGTAGGGGTTCTCGCCAGTGTGCACCCTGCGGTGGGCGCTGAAATGGGAGCTGTTGGTGAAGCTCTTCCCGCACTCCCCGCACTGATAAGGCTTCTCTCCCGTGTGCGTCCTCTGGTGGATGACGAGGCTGGAGCTCTGACTGAAGCACTTTCCACACTCTCCGCACCTGTAGGGCTTCTCCCCCGTGTGGATTCTCTGGTGGGCACCAAAGTTGGAGGAGTCGTTAAAGCTTTTCCCACAGTCAAGACACTTGAACGGCTTTTCTCCCGTGTGGATTCTTTGGTGTCTGATTAGGCTCCTGCTCCTGCCGAAGCACTTCCCGCAGACACCGCACTGGTAAGGGTTTTCCTTCTGGTGGGTGACCCGGCACATCAGACGAGCATTCCTCCCGAAGCCGTCTCCGTATTTGAGAAGCCGGTAGGGTCTCCTCCCCACCAAAGGCCTCGGATGCGCTGCGGCTCTCCCTAAATCTCGAGGCTGAGCCATCAGCTTTCCCTGCCTGACCGCTTGAAGGCTTTCCCACTGTCTTCCTGAGATGCATTCCCTTTTCCGGTATTTACCTGGATCAGCGTTCTGGGAAACAACCCTCTTAGACTTTTCTATCAGTGCCCGATGCTGTTCCATGTCCTTGTAGATTACCTGTGTTGCATCCTCCTTGATACTACGTCCAATTTCAAAATCTGGAAAGGAAGAAAGAAACGAAAGACGAGAAAGATTTCCGAGCGGTCCCATATTAACACAAACAACACGGCCTACGAGGCTTTGTTAGGATCCCTGTATTGTCCTCTGGCCTCTTAAGTCCTGTTACCCTTCTCTGATTCATTACGCCTTATTTGCACTCTGTTCCCCCCACGGCCAGCAACACCTCGTACAAAGGAGGCTTCCAGAAATGTTTTCCAAAGCAAACTGTTATTCCCCATCCATGTCCTGAGTCACACGGGACCAGCTCAGCTTTCTCCCCAAGTTCCACTCCTTCCCACCCTGCTTTCAAAATTTCACATCTGCGCTCACACACCCCGTGTGGCACTAGCGCTCAGAGCAGAGTCCAGTGCCCAGGTTCCTCAATGGACCTCCAAGTTCATCAATATCTGATCACGTTTCTTTCTCCTCCCCAAATGGTCTCTGTCACTGCTTTTCTCTGGCTGTCTCGCACACGGGCCACACGGGCTCAAATCCTAATTCTCCCCATCCCCTCCCCCAAACTGGAATTACCTTCCCTCACGCTTTCACCCACGCCCCACACACACTGCAAGGTGCATCCTGGATGCCAGCTCTCCAGGAAGTCTGCTCGACAGACAAGAGTGAGGTGGTGGAAAGACACAGGCTTTGGAATCACACAGCCCTGGTTCGGATTGCATCCTGGCCACTTATTAACTATGTGGTTCTGTATTAACTTTTTATTATGGAAAATTCAAACATGTAGCAAAGTAGAGACTACGGTATGTAACACGAACCTCCACAAACCACTCACCTGGCTTTGACAATAACCTACTTCTGGTCAATCTAATTTCACCTCCATTCCCACCTGCTTCCCTCTACCCAGGTCATTATTATTATTATTATCATCATCATTATTATTATTATTATTATTTATTTTTTTTAAAGAGAGGGAGGGAAAGAGAGGGAGAGCATGTGCATGCACGAGCAGGGAAGAAGGGCAGAGGGAGAGAGAATCCCAAGCAGGCTCTGTGCTGTCAGTGCAGAGCCCAACGCAGGGCTCAATCCCACAACCCTGGGACCATGACCTGAGCTGAAATCAAGAGTCGGACACTCAGCTGATTGAGCCACCCTGGTGCCCCTACCCAGATTATTTTGAATCAAATTCCAGACATCATATTATTCCATCCAGGTTTGTCTTACCCCCAAACCCTCGTTCCTCAGCACTTTGCTGTGCTGCCTTGTTTCTACTTGCCAGTTTCAACACGCCTCTCCCTGCACACACGCCTCTCCCTGCACGCACCCCTCTCCCTGCACGCACCCCTCTCCTTTCAAGCACAGAGCTGAAACTGCAGATATCCCTCCCTCCCAAGTTTGGTGGCTGTGGCATGGGTTGGGGAGAGGAGGGCACCCATCAGTCGGTCCATTAAGGGAAAGCCCTAACCATGCCATCATCTTCTCTCATTTTGCAGTTCTTCTGAAGCAACCTCATTGGGTCCAACATCGTCCCGGGGTTTGGAGGAAGTCATAGCCTCACGGTTGGCTCTGACAGAATCTGACAATTCGTGGACAGGTCTGTAGCTCGATTTAAAAAATGAGATTCATAAGGGATGGCACCAAAGGACTTTGTTTCCAGTAACCAAAACCAGGGTCATGTAGCGCTTAATGGTTTCAGCCTTCAAACTACAATTTCCCATGTAAACACTAGCAGAAAACATATGTACGTTCCTTCTCTAGCGTTTGTTTTGAGTAAGCACAGAGTGCTGGAAGGAAGATGGTAACAGGTGAGCGCAGAAAGAGGAGCTCAGACTGAGGAGGGCTGTGGAACTTAACACAAGACTGATGGGGGAACCTGGTTTGGAGACTTTTACAAAAGTCTAGGCCAGAGACAGAAAAAGGCTGAACCAGGGCAGTGGCTGTGCTGACTAAAGAGGGGACAGAAGTTCCAGAACCGCTGACAAAAAAATGTTATCTGCCTCGATGTATATGAGGGAGAAAGCATCAGAAACGTCTCTAATGTGTTCAGGCTGGATGTGAGAGGACACAGGAAAGCCCCAAGGTGTGGGAAGAAAGACGGTGACTTAGTTTTGAAAATTTTAGGTCTGGGCCGCTGCAGAGGTAGATGCCCGCGAGGGTACCAGCAGTCAGCAGGGAAACACGCAGGTGGGGCTGCGGGGCTGGGAACCAGAACAGAGTCTCTCTCTCGTTTTGTCGCTGCCTAGACTCTTCCTCACGCACATCACAGAGAACTGAGATGTCTGTGTTTTCAGCCTACTTGCTCTGAGTTTTTTCTCCACATATGTCATGTGTAATTCCAAGTTCTTCTTCCGCACAGGATTTTCAGAAGAGATGAAACATGGGGCCGTACAGACCAACACTGAGGCTGAGATCCCACAGACTGAATCCCTAGAATGTAAGCTCCTTCCCTGAATAGAAGCGCCGTGAGAAAAGAGACTGTGTTTTATTCGCTGCTACATCCCCTGTTCCTCATGTAACACGGGGCACTCAAATATTTGTGGAATGAATAAATACTCACAAGCAAAATGCCAGAGCTACTGATTTCTCAGTAAATCCCACTTTCCCCTGATGGTCCTTACCGCTCGGGCTTTGCAGTAGACCCGGGGGCCCCTGGAATTCCGACTCGTGTACGATTTCCTCCTCACTCATTCTCTCGCTGCCAGAATCTTCTCCCGTTGCCTCCTGTGAGGTCTCCTCAGGTTCCCAACCTGTGGGTTCCTGGGACTCCATCTCAACCTCCTCTCTCTCTTGCCCTGAGGGTGATGGGACTTCTTCTGGAGTGTCGGCGGAAGGGGCAGCGGCCCGAGAGTTGATCAGCGCGTCCATCTCCTTGTAGAATGCACAGGACTCCAGCACGTGACCATTTTTCACTTTGCGGTAGCTCTTCTGGAGGCTTTTGAACTTGGTCCGGCACTGCTCTGGCGTCCGGAGGAAGCCGCACTCCCGGAGTTGTTCAGCCACGGCCCCGTACAGCTTGCTCTTCCGATGACAGGCTTGGAGGGCTTCGTAGAACCGAGTCTCCCGCAGGATATCAAGAAAAGTCTTGGTTTCCTCGTAGCCCCAGTGCACACCTGCCAGGGAAGGATAAAGTTCAAAGATGTAAGAAAAAGAGTCTATAGCCTCTAAATATAAAGAGTAAAGGAAAGCAAATCCCATTCACTGTGGCAATAGGAACTATGATAAACCTGGGAATAAGATGTGCAAAATAAAGGAGAGGGTCTATATAAAAGAAAAAATCGGTAATTTACTGAAAGACATAAATGAACTATAAAAAATGGAAAGACACTCCGTTTCTGGATAGGAAGACTCAAACTGTGCAGACATCAATTCCCAAATGAATCTGTAAGGTCTAAATCCCAATGGGATTTCGAAATTGAAGTTGATAAACTGATCTCAAAGTTTCCTTGGCACAGGAAGAATGCAGTCCCCCAAATCTGCCATGGCTATGGCGGTCAACTGAGGATACAGCTATCTTCTCTAAATGGCTAAGAATAACAGATCAGGACACGTTTTTAGCCAGCCTTCCTTGAAGAGTACAACTGTGTCCAGAGTAGTCTTTGATGTCACTGAGTCCTCTACTTGGAGAGTGGAAATGATCTGCAAGATAGGCAGACGCTGTGCTGTTACAGCAGAGTAAACCTTTTCAGGACGTGTCTGAATACAGTTTGTTAAACTGCTTTCTGTGCGTTTTGTAAGATGAAGTCACTTCTGTCCTCAGTCTCACCAGGTGGCCTCCTCCAGGGCAGGCACTGCTTTCCCGAGTCTGGGCCCGCCCTCGTGTCTATGGATTTCCAGATTGCTGAGCACCTGTATGTGTACGATGTATCTTCCCGTCTTTTCCTGAGCTGTCTCCCTTGAACAGATGCGGTCATGAGGACACCTCCCCCCCCGCCCCCGCTCTCCTTCCTGGATTTATCTTTCCACCCTAAGAATTCACCATCTTTTCATCAGGCGGAGTGGAGAAACTTTCCTGGTAACAGTGACACCGGGCAATGCCTCCCCGCAGTTAACATTTGCGGAATGCCGTCATCGATTTTTTTTAATCTATTATCTCATTTCACACTAACAACCCTGGAATCCTCAGTTGCAATTAACTGATGAAAAAACTGAAGCTCCAAGTTCTTACAGGATGTGCTTACTGTCACACAGTCACTAACTGCCACTTTAGTTCTGCATGTTCCCAGTCCCCAGATTTCAACGCCAGCCTCCGTTTACATGGTATGTGGTGTATCTTTTTCTATCTTTTAATTTCAAGGCCTCTGGTCTTCACATGTATCTCTTGTAGGCTATATTTAATTGCCTTTTTAGACGACTGATCATCTTAGTCTTTTACGTTTGTAACAAATGATGTATTTGGATTTACATTTACCATTTTCCTGTGTTTTCCATTTGACTCGTCTACTTTGTGTTCCTTTTTCTTTCCTTTCTTGCCTTTTTCTACAATTCCACTTTTCACGTTTTTTCGGTTATACATTCTTATGCTACTTATCCTAGACAGTGCAACACTGTATCTTTGACTTATTATACTGCAATTCTGCTAGCTGCTTTATACAAGGCTCAGATGCTGGATTCCTCACAGTCCTTGGACTCCACCTATCTTCCTTCCACAGGCTCCAAATATGCAAATCCATGCTGCGCTCTAGCCCGAGAACGGCCCTTTGCAGCAACAACCCCCCCACCCCCTCCCAGAGTACTTTCAGCGATGGGGGGCAAGAGGTGCAGGCCAGCGCTCCCCAGGTTTGGCTGCCTCTGGTCTACTCCTGCTACCACAAACCTGTATCATCCATTTTCACACCCAAAGCAAAGAGCACAGTCCTTACCGCTCAGGTTCTGGAACAAGACAGGGGCGCCACGAATCTCGGACTTCCGGATGAACGCAACACCCCTCTCGTCACCATCGGACGCCTCTGTGGCTTCCTCCTCCTCCAACAAACTGGTCTGTTCTTTAGCATTGACATCAACTCTCTTCAGTCTGGGGAGAGAGATAATCTCCTTTGGCTTATCAGCGGCTGAAGCATGGGCTGCGGGGTTCAACAGGGCGTCCATGTCCTCAAAGAAGGCACAGGGTTCCAGCACGTGGCCGTTTCTCACCTTCCGGTAGCTCTTCTGGAGACTTTTGAACTTGGTCCGGCACTGCTCCGGGGTCCGGAGGAAGCCGCACTCCCGCAGCCACTCGGCCACGGCCCCGTACACCTGGCTGTTCCGGGGACAAGCCTGCAGCGTTTCATAAAAGCGAGACTCCTTGAGAATCGCGAGGAACGTCTTCGTCTCCTCATAGCTCCAGTGCACGCCTGCTATTTTCTCATCTTCCAAACCCCAGTGCTGCTGCTCGCCCCACATTCGCCCCGCACTGCGCGCGGGGATCTGAGTCGCGTGAACCGGCTTTTCCTTGATGTAGTTGCTTCGGAGAATACTCCTTTTGTTAGAAGAGTGTACACCTAGGGTCCATGGCTCCTTTCTTTGCTCCAACCGGGCAATCTTGTTAGACACGGACATGGTACTTCCTACAGGGAGAGAAATACATTCCATGCTGAACACGGAGGCCATAGCCGCACAGCCTGATCTGCTGCCATAGCGCGATGTCCTGGACACCTGTTCACACCTATCCTTGAAAGGTCTTGTCCAACCCCCTTCTCTTTTAGAAACTTCCTCAACCATGACAGGGTGTAGTACAGATATTCCTCCTACTTACGGTGCAGTATATAGTTATTCTGACCCCTCTCTTCTTTGTCACAACCATCTAGGAACTGACATTATCATTTTATTTCTCACGTAGGCACCACCTCTTTCTCCAGCTAGTTCTTAAGGGAAAGTCTTTAAGGTTAAGAAACATACAGTTTATTACCTTTGATTTCCTCTCAGTGTCTAACGTTGTATTAGTTTCAGTGTCTGCTCCTAACCAGTATTTGTTACTTATAAAACAAAGCGTGTTCATATCTGCCCACCACATACGCCCACCCCAACCCGCACATGCACGCATGCATGCCTACACACACACACACACACACACACACACACACACACACACACACACACAGTGGGGGGCTAGGACAGGCAAGAAGGCAAGAATTTGTGGATACATCTGACAAGGTTAATAGGAAGAGACAGAAGGCCAGGGAAGCATACCGACAATCTGTTGCATTACAGCACTATGGAGATCAACGGGTAACGGGTCTTAAACGTGAACCCTGGCTCCATCACCTGCTTTACTCTTGGGCCAGGGGAACTTTCTCAATCTCTGAGCTTCAGCTTCCTAGGGAATGATGGCCTCTATTCACAGAAGTGCTGGGGATATTAAGTAGATGATCGCCTGTGAAGTATACGATGCCCAATAGGTATCGTAATAAAATTCACTTTTCTTCCTCTAGGTAATACACACAGAAACTCCACGGAATTCTCAAGGGAAGGAGCATCACAGCAAATCCTTTCTGAAAGAACCCCGGGGATGGAGTTCTTTATTTTTACTTGATACAGGAAGTGTAGGAATAATGAAAGCTCAAATATCCACAGTAAGGACCAGGCAGGCAATGCAACTGAGGGAGAAATGGGGCAGTTCAGCGCCAGCTCCTTGATTCAGCTCTGGCGGATTGTTGCCATGTGAGAAGGTGGGCCCGTGGTGCCTGACGTTTGATTTTTCAAGACACACAGGAAATCCAGATTTACAAACTAATTTTAAATTAAAACTCTGTGCAAGGCCAAAATGTGTGTATAGGCTAGATTCGGCCTATGAGTCATCCGTTTACAGTCTATGATAAAAGATTGGGGCAGCTGTCTCCGGGCCTGGGCCTTTCCACATATAATCACCACTGATCCTGAACAAAGTGGGGGCTGGGGGAACCAACGCCCCATAGTAAAAAAATTTGTGTATAGCTTCTGACTCCCCCAAAGCTTAACTACTAATAGCTTAGTGTTGACTGGAAGCCTTACCGATATCATAAACAGCCTATTAATATGTATTCTGTGTGTTATATAGATTACATACTGTATTCCCATAATGAAGTAAGTCAGACAAAAGAAAAGGTTATTAAGAAAATCTTAAGGAAGGGAAAATACATTAACTAAGTTAACTGTGAGTACTTTGGATAGATACTGGACTGTATTTATCGAAAAAAATCCCCATAGAAGTGGACCCATGGAGTTCAAACTATCTTGTTCAAGGATCAGCTGGCTAAATCTGAATTCTCAGAGGATGACCCCCAGCCCGCCAGTGGCACTTTACTCAGGGCTCTCACACGGCACCCTCCAAGGCCTGGATGCACGCTCCAAGGTCACGCCAAGAAAGGCCTGCGTGAAACCCTGGCAGGACGCTGGGTGCCTGCTGCTACGGGAAGACTGCTTTGCCACCAGGGTGTGGCAACCTACGTTGGTCATTCTCAGAGGACTTGGTTGCGTTCTGATTATAAACAACTGTTGGTGTTATCTTTTTTATTCGGTTTGATATAGTCCATTTTATAGTCTCTATACTTCAGTGTCTACAGGTAGTGTGTCCAACAGAACTTTCTGTGATGACAGCAGTGACCTCTAACTGTGCTTTCCAACACGGCTATCAAATATCTTAACTGCGACTACTGCCCCTGAGGAACTAAAACTTTTAACTTTATTTAATTTTAATTAATTGTACAAATTTAAATAGCCGCTACCCTATTAACACATATCTATAACGTGTCTAGTGTGGATCAGTGCACATTTTGGGCCTGTAATTTTATTAACAAGCTGTCTTCGACTTTCAGCTTACGTATAAATGAACTGTACTTGTCCCCACTACTAATGCAGGTGACATAATCCTTCAGAAGTCTGTTTGTAAAGTGACACTTCAGTGGTTACTTGTGCCTGTAAATTCATGCTATTCAAATAACTCACAACACACTACCAAGGTATTGAAATTGTATTGTGTTGAATTGTACTGAAATTACTTTTTTCCTTTCATTTGTAAGATTTCCATCCATCCAACAAATATTTGCTGGGCACCCACCCGTGTGTCCAGCTATGTGCAAAGTGTTGGGTTGATACAGTTAAACAAAAACAAATCTTACAAACACCTTGTGACTTTATGGTGCTATTAGTCTAGTGGTATCTGTAAGCTTATATTTAAGTAATACAAATGTGACAGTCCTATATAACCCCTTGCCAATGTCTTCACCCCTAAGTTAGAAGAATATGCATATATTCTAAACTGGAAGGGAGGAATGAATGACTGAGTTAAGACAGCATGGACAAGAGAGGACTAGGTCTGGTAAACCAGGCCACAGAAATGATTAGACAGCATGGAGGTCCTTTAAGTGTTGACATTTTAATTATTGTATTATTGGTAGAAATAAAGATATAAAAAATCCCCAAATCTTTTATGTGCAAAGGGAAAGAATCCTTACCCAGGGAGACCATGTTCCCAGCACTCTCTTTCCTAATATCCCGGTACAGGTCTCTGTGAACGGGAATCTGATGTACGCTCTTTTTGTAGGAAAAGCCTCTCGCCACGCGGACATCTTTCACCGGCCCCTGTAACAACAACAGCAGTGACTACCGAGATAACCACGTGGGTCTTTAAAGGGTGAATGGTCGTGGAGGAAACACAGAAGGGAGGGCCCCAAGGGAGCATTAAAATCAGGGAACCAAGTGTGTATGATGTGCCAGATGAAGCAGATGTTATAAAGGATCATAAGACAGATGATCCAGCAAGGAGTCTCATTACTCAGAAGGCTGGGTCCGGTCTTCTCTGCAAAAGGGGCAGGGGGTAGGGGGTGGGGGGGGGAGTCTCTTTCAGGGGGCTAAGAAGTTTGAGGGCAGTGAAGGCACGGAAGTCCTTGTGACTGGATACTCTAGGAAGGCAGAGAGAAGATCTACAATTTACCTGAGACACAACAGGTAGTGGTGTGGTTGTTCCTTCCTGACCTATGTTGTTCCATTCAGTAGCAGGGACAGGAAGCCAGAGAGAAGGCCGAGCTGTAAGAAGAGAGAGAAACAATCAGGGTTCTGGGCTCCGGCCCTTTAATTCGTGCAGCTTCTCCTTTTAAGAAACGAACGTGTGTGTGTGTGTATGTGTACATATATATACATACATATATATATATATATATACACACACACACATATATATGACACATATACGTATATATATACGTATGTATACACACACACACACACACATATATATATAAAACAAACAAAAAAAAAACCCAGTAAATAGAAATTGATCATTTCATCAGTGAGTTCAGAACAAATGCCCGAAACCAGGGTACCCTAAAGCAGGGCTCACAGATGCGAACGCTTTCAGGGAGTTAGCAGGCAAAGTAGATTATGAAAGGGGCCAGGTAAGGAATGGGGGACCTGGAGAGCACGTACACCACTGAAAAGGTGTGGCCAATGCCCAGTCCCAGTTGATGCTTCACTGTGATAGTCAGAACTTCTAATAGTTTTCAGGAGAAGCCAGAAATCTGGACTTTTCTATGAAATCTCAAAAACCTTAAACCTGGGAGGCTCAATTGGTTAAGCATCCAACTTCAGCTCAGGTCATGATCTCATGGTTTATGAGTCTGAGCCCTGCTTCGGATCCTCTGTCTCCTTCTCCCTCTCTCTCCCTCCCTGGCTTGCACACATGGGTGCATGCGTACTCTCTCTCTCTCAAAGGTAAATAAATATTTTTAAAAAATCTTAGGGGCGCCTGGGTGGCTTGGTCGGTTAAGCGTCCGACTTCGGCTCAGGTCATGATCTCATGGTCCGTGAGTTCGAGCCCCATGTCGGGCTCTGTGCTGACAGCTCAGAGCCTGGAGCCTGTTTCAGATTCTGTGTCTCCCTCTCTCTCTGCCCCTCCCCTGTTCATGCTCTGTCTCTCTCTGTCTCAAAAATAAATAAACGTTAAAAAAAATAAAAAAAAAACAATCTTAAACCTTAGAACTAAAAGCAAACAAATGCATAAAACCCCAAACCAAAAACACATTGCAGGTGAAACAAAAGAAGTCTGACCTGGCATGTGAGTTACCAGTTTGCAATCTCTAGTATAAGTCATTCAATGCTTCAATATGCTAAACAAGTTAGCACACATAGATACACAGTCCTGGACAGGCAAACACACAATACACTCCCTCAAAAGTCTGTGGTCTAACTTCTACTCTGCAACTCACTACGTAGGGAAAACTTCCGGAATGGATTTTACTGTGGTCGAGAACTCAAAAGCTTGTTCCACCACTTTCTAAAGAAGCAAACTGAACCACTTCTTTGGAAACACAGTACAGGTATCCCTTGCTTTTCAAAAGTTCATGTCATGCCACTTTACTTTTATAAAAGACACACATCAGTACCTATTTTTGCTAACCGGAAGAAATCCAAAAAAGGATCTTCACTTTTACCAAAAAAGGGGGAAAAGCAAATATTGTTCGGAGTTTGTTTTGCAGCGAGCTATTAAAAAAAATTTTTTTTTAAGTTTACTTATTTATTTAGAGAGAGAGTGAGCAGCGGAGGGGCAGAGAGAGAGGGAGACAGAGACCTCCAAGCAGGCTCTGCACTGTCAACGCAGAGCCTGATGCAGGGCTCAAACTCACGAACCGTGAGATCATGACCTGAGTGGAAATCAAGAGTCTGACTCCTGACTAACTGAGCCACCCAGGCGCCCCTGCAGCGAGCTATTACAGAGGCAGTGTGCAGGGGGAGTAGCACGACCACAGTGTCACTGTCCCCGTAAGCACCTCGACAGAACCCAGAACATACTTTTCCACTTTGTGAATTATCACCCTGAGCTGTCAAAACCCAGAAACACCATAAATTTACTGTAGCTTATCAGCTACAGTAGTAACTCAGAACATGTAATCCATGTGAACTTTGAAATTCAGAAAATATTAACATTTGCAATGAATTCT
This sequence comes from Felis catus, assembly GCF_018350175.1. Taxonomy (NCBI): domain Eukaryota; kingdom Metazoa; phylum Chordata; class Mammalia; order Carnivora; family Felidae; genus Felis; species Felis catus. The sequence goes on along the minus strand of NC_058383.1, from coordinate 21,348,103 downwards.
ATCGCAATGTGAATTTTAGGAAAGGTAAGGAGGTTGGGTGCACAGTAGTGAATCTTGCCACTTGGTGAGGGACTGTGTAAGCCAGACAGATTTGAAGTTTAAAAATAATTGCGCTATTACGGGAGAAAGGAAACTGACATTTACTGAGCACCACTATGTACTGGTCTGTTTACGTTGCCTCATTTAACCTACACTAACCACCTTATTATTTTCCTTTTACAAATGACAGAATGGAAAGTTTGAGAAGCTTAGTAACCTGACCAAGGCCACACAGATAAAGAATGGCAGAGCTAGGTTTTGAGTCGGGTTGTCTTCCTCTAAAGCCTAATCGCTTCACCTCTATGCATTAATGTGCCCTTCCGTATTACTTGCCCGAGGACAGATGGAGACAGGTGCAGAGACAAGAAGATATAAAGCCAAGCCTCCTACTGTAGGTTCAGTGATCTTTCCATTCCTCTCTTTCGGCCTGATACCAGACTACAGGGATGGTGAGATTACAGTGGACGGGGAAAGACAGGGTGTTTAATTTCCTTCTACTTGACTTATTAATGCCCAGGGTGGCTATGAAACCTGTGTTCCCTTGTCTATGAAACCTTACTGTTTACCTCTCTCATATGCCACTTCTGGGGTGCCTCACTTGTAATTAAAAAAAAAATTATGTTTACTTATTTTTGAGAGCAACAGAGACAGAATGTGAGCAGGGGAGAGGCAGAGAGAGAGGGAGACACAGAATCCGAAGCAGGCTCCAGGCTCCGAGCTGTCAGAGCAGAGCCCAATGCGGGGCTTGAACCCACGGACTGTGATATCATGACCTGAGCTGAAGTCAGATGCTTGCTTAACCGACTGAGCCACCCAAGTGCCCCTGGAATTTTTAAAAAGTAAATATCTTGTTTCCCTTTCCAAACAGTTTTGAAAGTTGTTTATAGCCAGCCAAGAACATATACACATATACACACAGCAGGACTGAAAAACACAAGCTGATTACAGAAAGGAGATTCTTAAGTTACACTGCAAGACCTCGAGGCCAGTCTGGGAAAGCCAAGTTTTCCCAGAGTCCATCCCTATGAGGGCTTTTACTTATGCTGCATGTGTTCCCAACTCCTGAAGCTGATGAAGTCTTGCTCCCCAAATATTTAATTTATTCTCAAATATGTACTGAGGGGATCCTAGTCTGAACCAGTCACAGTGTTATGGCTAGAAAATAAATCTGCCATGGTCTCTGCTCTGGGCATGCTCTGAGTCCTTCTCACCATTCTTGGGTAAGGGCCGATGCTCTCTCTTCCAGTTCAGCTGCTCCTCCCGTCCTGAGCGGAGGCTTCCAGCTTCCTCCAGAGACACCAGTCTGGGTTGGGTCTCCACCTGCTCTGGCTGAAAGTCCGTTACCTCCCATGCTGCTCCCAGTGGTACCTGCTTCTCTGAGTGCACAGGACTGCTCACCTGGGAAATAAAACCAATGCCATAATCGAAAGAGGGAGGAAAACAGGGCCCAAAGAGGACCAAATTTCCCCCAGGAAGACATCAAAGAAGGAAAGAAGATGTGAGAAGGAACGAAAATTTCACTCCATTCACAATGGAGCCTCCAAGGGCATTGGGTGAACAGTACTGTCCAGGAGTCTAGGCGAAAGGGAGCAGGAGAGTGCTCTTTATTAGTATACAGAGGGGGGAAATCTAGCAGGAGTAAAATACAGAGCCTCCTTGTTATTAGCATAGATATGGAGTTCTCACATCTATTAGGTTCACAGAGAAGCGAAAGCTATCAGAACAGAAATAAATTCACTAGTGAACTGAAAACAGAAAATTAATTTCCACATGTAGTGTCTATGCCTGACCAACACAGCAGCCTGATAGGCAGGTCTTTATACAATGCAAATCCCGTGCAAGGTGAAACTGCAAGTCTTGCAAATCTTGCAGGATTTCATGAGGTTAATGAAAAGGCTCTTGAAAATGACTAGAAGACCATGAAATGCCACCGACAAACAAAGATCTGGCAGTTAAGCTAGACAAGAGTGACAAGGATGGTGGCATTGAGGGCACTTTGGAAAACACACATTGAAATATTAAAGGACTAGAGAGAGCCCTGGGATAACTGATGAAGTCCGTCCTTTCTTTTTTCCTTTCATTTTTTTCTCTTTTTTTTTTTTTTTTTTTTTTTTGGTTGTTGTTGTTGTTGCAAAAATAGCCCTCTTTAGGATCAAACTACAAAAGTCCAACCCTGCAAAGCATAACGTGGTGTTCCCTTATATAATTTTTTTGGGGAACGATAATGCCAGAGATTTATACAAACACTTAGATGTATAATGTTTAGCTTCCTTTGCAAAATAATATTTTAACCAAGTTTTTTTTTTTCTGTTTAATATGAAATTCTGGTCCTCTTTCAAATTGATTCGCTTTAGAAGTCTCTCAGTACCATTTATCCCTGCATAATAAGCCCTATTTGCAGGGCACCCCGGCCCCCCTGCCTTAGCCATCCCCTTCGTTCTAAAAACAATTTGGAAAATCCTCTCTCACCTGCTGTCTTAGTCTTCCAGTCTCTTTCTCCAAATGTATTACCAGGGCCACCGCCTCCTCTCCACTTTCCGGACACTGTTTCTGAGCCCACGCCTGAATCTTCTCGGGCAAAATGGTGAGAAACTGTTCAATCACCAGCAGCTCAAGGATCTGCTCCTTGGAACGCATTTCGGGCTTCAGCCACCGGCAGCAAAGTTCCCAGAGTTTACTGAAAGCTTCATGGGGTCCAGTCACATCCTCGTAACAGAATTGCCTGAAGCATTTGCGAAAGGTCTCAGACTCAGAGCTCTCCGATCCTTCCAGAGTGGGCTCCGATGCCCACTCGGGATCCTTTTCTACCTTCATTATTAAGCATCCCTCAACCTCCAGGGGTGCGTCCATCTGAGGGTCCAGGGATGCATCCATGCTCTAACCCCGGGGTCAACCTCACGTCTAGCTCAAAGTAGACGCAAATAACCCAATCCTCGGAACGCTCCCTGCTTAATGATTTTGGAAGTGTGGGAGGCTAGGGACGTGAAAAACGGCAGTGTCAGCAGGAACAGGGTACCCCAGGCTCATTAATCAAATCTATCCTAGGCGCTTGAAATGGTGAATGTGTACCCTAAGGTCCCAAACCCGGCCTCTCCTCCAAAGAAGATGGGGTTTTCCGGGGTGCATCTCTTTAGTGCAGTGTCCAAGACCCAGGGCAGGGGATTGGGAGAAAATCTGGGGAACTGAAGCAAGGGTGGGCGGGGGCGGCCGCCCGGGCCGGGAGGGGGCTGGGCTCTGCGGAGGCGAGACCCCGGGTGGGTGGGGCCGGATGTGCAGGCCCCGCCCGGCCCGGGGATATCGGGGTTCGGGGCTCAGCCCCGCGGCGCTCCCAGGCCGCTGCGGGAGCCGGTGAGGCCAGCGGCGTTCGACGCCAGCGCCGGGCTCTTCCGGGCCCAAATCGGTCCCGGCCGTCCTCAGGAAACCTCCGCACGCCGAGGAAAGGCCGCGAGGTGGTTCCGCCCCTGAGGGGAGAGAAGCCGCGGGGACCCAGCGAAGCTTCGCGGGGGGCGGCTGTCGGCCCGGCGCGCACGGCCTGCTCCGCTCCGCCCGCGGACTGCGCGGGGGGCGCTGGGAGCGGCGGCCACGCATGCGCCGCCCGCGACCGCGCGCCGCGGGGTCCGGGGAGGCTACCTCGCGGGCGAGGGGCTGGGGGAGAGGGCTGCGTGGTGGACTCTCGCGAGAGCGCGCAGCGTAGCGACTCGCCGCTGAGGGACTTCAGGAATGAGGGGGGCGCGGAGAAACTGCCCGGGAGCGGAGGGACACAGTCGGGGGCCGAGCAGACATTTTGCGGGAGACGGTGGAACTGCCTGGAAAAGGGGGGTGTTCCTCAGCGGTGGATCTGGGAGGCGGGGAGACGTCTCTGAGGTGAAGGCACACTATTGGGGAGGGGGTGCAAAGGTCGTTCTGCGGCGGAAAAGGGAGAGAGACGGGGGACTCCTTTGCCTGGCGGAGGGGTCTGTGGCAGAGGGATGGGACGCGTTTGGGGTTGCTCTGCTGGTACCCTTCGCCGGGGGGCTTGGGCGCCAACCCCTCCTGCAGGAGCGTCTGGGCGAACGTGTCCAGGCCCCCAAGAGTGTCGTGGGGGCGCCCTTTCTGTCCACCGCTGCGGGAACACCTGGGCAGCCCCCTTCAGGCTCCCAAGCGTGTCGCGGGGGCGCCCCTTTTGTCCCTCGCTACGGGAGCACCCTCTCAAGTCCCAAGGGTGTTGCGGGGGCGCCCCGTCTGTGCCCCGCTGCGGGACCGTCTAAACAGCTCCAATCAGGGCCCCAGGGGTGGCGCGGGAACACCCTGTCGTCTGGGGGTCCTACTGTCGCACGCTCTGGGAAAATTTGGTGTGGCTGACCGTGAACGGGGGGGGGGGGGGGGGGGGGTGCGGTCCTGGCCCAGAGTCCCCGCTCCTCCTCCCCACCCGCCACTGTGGTGCTAGAAGGAGCTGTTGACGCCTTGCAACTTCTGTGAAACTCGGAGCGTTGCCTGCCTGCCCATCCATCTGTTCCTTTATTGATGAGGTGCCGGTCAGTGTTTTAGGCACTTGGCATACATCAGCGGGCAAAACAGAAACCCCTGTTTAGGGGTCGGTAGCCTATTAGAAAAGAAAGTTTAGTGACTTTTCTTTTTCAGCAGAAATCTAGTTAAAATTCGACCTACATATCCTAGCAGCCCAGAAGCTAGGAGTAGCGTCTACGTCACAGGGAAGGTCCGAGAGAATCTGTCGGGCAACCAATGTGTGCAAAGGGGTTGTCTTTGCACAGTTTACTTTTCTTTCTTTCTTTCTTTCTTTCTTTCTTTCTTTCTTTCTTTCTTTCTTTCTTTCTTTCTTTCTTTCTTTCTTTCTTTCTTTCTTTCTTTCTTTCTCGTTAGTACTTTTTGAGCATCTATTTTGGGCCACACGTGATGACAGGTGGCGAGTGAAAACAGCCCTCGTCACTGTTGCACTTTCAGCCTGCTGGGAGGGGCAGGCATTAATCCCGTAATCCACGAGCTAAGGTACGATTGTGACTGCAACAGGACCACGAAGAGGGATGTGCTGTGTACATTAGAGGGATTTGACCTCGCTAGTCAGGCGGCTGGGAAGGTTTCTTTGAAGACGTAGTGATAAGAAGGAGATCCAAAGACGGAGTGAGAGCTGATGGGGCAATGGCTAGTCCTCACAGCAATCCCATAAATCAGATACCATTGCCTCCACTTGACAGTTGAGAACATTGAGGTCTCCGTGAGGTGATCTAACCACCCAAGAATAGGGTCTTTAATATGCTTGTTGGGCCATTTGGTGGTTTCAGGAGAGACAAGCGTCACAAGCAGCCCAGGGGCGTCGGAGAGCATGGGTCACAAACGCACAAGCCTGCAGAGCTCAGGCAGATGACATAAAAGAGTGAAGTCGGCAGAGTGCAAGGCAATAGGGAATGGTGGGGACTGCAGCAAACTGGAAGCCACGTTTTCTGCCTAAATGAAACAGCCAGTTGGAATTCACACGCCCGGCAAATACATTTATTTGTCTCCCTTACCAGAAGGTTAGCTCAGTAAAGCTGGATTTTTTTTTTTCAATCATGTTCTCTGGGGACTTAGAGCAGTGCCTCACACATAGTAGGCCCTCAATGTTACCTGCCATCCATAGTCTCTGAATGGTTCTTACCATGAGTGTGCTTACATTCATTCTCTTATTTTATCCACCAGCCTCTCTCTTGGCTTCTTATTTTCTTCTGACATGGCTGCTGCAAGAAAAATCCCTAGTGGCAACCCCCCCCCCCAAAATATTTAGGTGCGTCTTCCTTTTGTACCTCTCCACCCTCTTCATATTTTAGCTCCTTTCCATCCTAATGTGCTTGGCATTATATCTCGGTTCCCTCTACTTATCTAGACCATTTAACACTTAAACAGTGTTTTTGTTTTGACTTAGAACTAGAGTATTGACCTTGGGCCCACCCAGAACTTCAGTGTGTGGACCTTGGGCTCACTCTCACAACCACCTCCTACACTCAGCCTCATTCCCTGCAACCCTAGGCCATGGCCCCCAACTGCTTCTTATCAGGGACAGTGCATGAGAGGTTTCCTTTCTTAGAAACTGCTCTCCTGAGACATCTTGCTCCTCAAGAAAGTGATCGTCTATAGACGTCTGAACTTCCTATTCCATCACGCCGACTTCCGCAAGACAAATCTCATGTGCATGGGAAAGTTACAGCCTAGCCTTCTCAAAACTCCACTTGGAACAGAGGGTACTGGGGCTTATTGTTCGTTATCTCTTACATGTAGGATCCTAAGGTCTTTAGGAGTAATTTTTTCTTTCTTTTTTTTTGGTGGCCTCTCAGTAACACACATGGATATTTTTAATGGAAATTTTCAAAAATAAAAAAGTAGAATTAATTCTCATGTTCTCCCCTCCAGTTTTAACAATAAGCCACTGTCTTTGATCCCCAGAGAAACATTCACACCAGTCTTTCTGATATCACAGCTGTCTTACAAGCTGCCTTAGAGCGACCTTTCACGTGCCATTCCTCTGTCCGTGGTGCTGATCCACCAGCAGCCACACTAGCTGCTATACCTTGCTTTTGGTCAATGGGATTAATGTAGTGTTACCACAAAAGTAAACATTAACTATACATGAAATAGTTCCAAGAAGTGCTATTTATGGCCTATGCTAAGTTAAAAAAAATCCAAGCTACAGAATATCCTAATAATGCTAGTTACTTCTCATTTCTTTTATGCCCCGAAAATTGAATTCATTTCTTTAAAAATCAATGGGGCGCCTGGGTGGCGCAGTCGGTTAAGCGTCCGACTTCAGCCAGGTCACGATCTCGCTGTCCGTGAGTTCGAGCCCCGCGTCAGGCTCTGGGCTGATGGCTCAGAGCCTGGAGCCTGTTTCCGATTCTGTGTCTCCCTCTCTCTCTGCCCCTTCCCCGTTCATGCTGTGTCTCTCTCTGTCCCAAAAATAAAATAAAAAACGTTGAAAAAAAATAAAAAAAAAAAAAAAGAAAAAAAGAAAAAAAAATAAAAAAAAAATCAAAAAGTGTTCATGAAGAGGTTGAGTATATCTATTGGTGTGCCTATTTTGGACACAGAATTTTCAGCTATGGTTTATTAACCAAGCCATAACTAGTTGAAATAGTTTTCCTTTTTACAAATTAAAAATCACCTCTCCCACTGGTTCATTAATGATGGGCAGATAGTTGACAGAATAACAACTGTTAAAATGTTCCAGTGCCTTTCACTCCACTGAGAAATACCATAATGAAAAATTCTTAACTATATATTCATATATAGTAGTAGTCAACAATTTTTTTTTCTGTATATATCTCTCTATGAGGCACCATGCTAGGCACTAGTGGGATAAGTATAAGGCATAATCCTTTTACTCAAAGTATTAAGAGTAAAATGGGGAAAATCAGTCCTAGGATTGTCACCTGTTAGAATAAATATGGTAGAGGTATGTATAAAGGCCTGTGACACTACAGGCTAATAGCCTCTCTGGCTACCAGGAAAAGCTTCATAGAGGGAATCTGGAAGGCTGTTTGGCAGGAGGAGAAAGAAAGGCATTCCAAAGAGAGGTAACATAAACATGAGTGGTATTTTCATGTAATGGTATGAAGCTAAGGGTACCATGAACTTACTATAGGGGAAGGAAGTTGTGGAAGATAAAGTTGTACAGACAGGTTGGAAGGAATTTGGACTTTATGATGAAGGCAATGTAAAGTGTGCCCATTGTTGCAAGAAAGTGAGGACATCTCTCTGTCTCTAGGAAAAAGAATTCTCTCTCATCTAGACTCCTGGAAATAGTGTGCTAAGAGAATACTCAGCATACAGGGATTTGAGTAAGAGGGTTTCTAAGGCCTATTTTTCTATTCATCTCCCCATCCATTAAACACATATATAGAAGTTAATTCTGTTTCAGGTAAAGTACTGAACACTGAAGACATAGTGGCGAAGGACACACTTGGTTCCTTACATTCTAGCGGAGCTTGGAGAAGGAGACAAAGAATGTACAAGTACCTATATAAGTAAACAGGATAATTTCCGGTTATTGTAAATACTAGAAGGAAGATAAATAGGGTGATAGAACAGACAGTAACTGGGGCGAGGGTTACTTTAGAAAGTCTGATCAGGGAAAAGATTCTCTGAGGATTGATATTTGAGCTGGAGTGTCAAGGATGAGAAGGAAGCACATATGTGCAGAATCTATGGAAGAGCTCTCCTGAAAAGGGGACTAGCAAGTGTATAGAAAGGCCCTGAGGTGAGAAATCGTGTGAGGTGTTCTACAAACCAAGGAGACAGCATGTCTGCAGCATAACGAGCAAGAGGAGAGATGGGTCCAGAGTAAAGATGAAGGCAGGCAGGGGCAAGACCATGTTGAAAGAGCATTGTGGGCCATAGTAAGCAGTATGTCCTTGATTCTAAAAGTTGGCATTTAAGGATTTAAAGCTACTGAGTATTGTGATCAGATGTATACTTTCTCAAAATCACACTGATGTTGAAGAGTGGACTGGAGGCAGGTAGAGTAAAGAATGGTAAGATACGGGCCTACAGATTTAGTTCTGGCAAAAGATTGGTAATGGCTTGGGCTTTGGTGTGACAATAGAGGTGGAGAGAAATGGATGTGTTCTATATATTTTCAATACAGAGCTGTTAGGACTTGTCTTGCTTGTTGTGGGGCATAAGAGAAAGGGAGGGATCCTCAGTTTTTTATTTGAGCAACTTTGATGGTACTATAGTTTTTGACATGGGGAGACCTCATAGCGTCCAGTTTGTTGGAGTGGAGTAATGGTGAATATTATTAATGCTGTTTTGGATGCCGTAATTTTGAGATCTTTATTAGATATGTAAGGTTCAAATGGACAGTGGGTATGCCTCAAGGGAGAGGTCAGAGGTGGAGGTATAAATCTGGAAGTCATCAGCATTTACTTAAAGCCGTCAGATTTGATGAAAACATATAGGGAGAGAACACACATGTAAAGGGAAGAGAAGGCAGGCCCATGCTCATTGTTAAGTAGATAGCAAAGGAGGGGAATTGTAAATTGAATTCTGTGCCCCCCAATTCATGTATTGAAATCTTAACCCTCAGTACCTCAAAATGTGACCTTATTTGGAATTACGGTCATTGCAGATAAGATGAGGCTATGCTGGAATAGGATACCTAATTCAATATGACTGGTGTCCTTATAAAAAGAGGAAAGTCCATGTGAAGACTGTACTTAACTACCACAAGCCAAAGAATTTACTGGAAGCTAGGAGAGAGCCTTCCCTAGAGCCTTCAGAGGGAGCACAGCCCTGCCGGCAGCTTGGTTTCAGGCTTCTGGCCTCCAGAGCTCTGAAATGAGAAGCTTCTGTTAAGCCACTCAGTTTGTGGTGTTTTGTGATGGCAGCCCTAGAAAACACATAGAAGACTAATTAAAAATGACAAGAAATAAAAGGAAGACCACCACAGTGTGGTGTCATGATGGCCAAGGAAAGCATGTGTTGCAGGAAGAAAGGAGTGGCCATTTTTATTGAGAGATTTTGTTGTTTTATTGTTTTTTTTTGTTTGTTTTATTGTTTTTATTGTTGAGAGATTAAATGAGAGAAGGAGAGAGAAAGGGCCGTTGGATTAGATTTTGCAGTATATTTGGGGATTCTTGCTCTTCCCATTTCTTGTGCTTGAGATATTCCATATCTATCTCTTGATGATGATTTTGGTTATATTCAGCTGCTAGACGGCAGTGGGTATGCCACCAGAAAGAGTGAGCTGGTAGCTTTTCCTCTGGTTAGAACGTTTCCTGTCTCTCCTAGGAGTTGGAAGATGCCGTGGCAGTATCCTGTGCCTTCCTTCTTTGCGTCCGTAGCCACTGCTTTATTCTGCAGAAAAAGGTGCTTGCTGCCTACTCCCCCATGGCATAAGAGTGTCAGTAGCTGAGTTGACCATCCAGTTGCTCCGAACTCAGTTCTCCATTTACTCTACCATTCACTACCCACTGCTTGCTATTCTGAGTTTGGACTTCCCCCAGAACCACTCCCCTTCATAGCCGATCCCCTCCTGCACATGTAGGAGTAAGCTCTTCTCCTTCTGTTCAGAAGATCCATTGTGTACCTTTTCTTGATTTTCATCAATATTGAATATTTATTATTTAACAGCATCTTTTCTTGGGTCATTTCCAAGAATTTGGACTAGGAGCAGAAATAGGCACTGGCATACGGTCTGACATCATGTCAGTGCTCTGATATATTCCTTTTGTTGTGGATTAATATTGATTCCATCATCATGCCATGTTTGTGCTCATGAAGCACATATATCTTTTGGCTGCCAGGGTCTAATCAGAGCTCACTGGCAAAGCTCCTTAGACATTTCTTCTGAGCTATGCTCTTTGAATCAATACCACGAGTGGTAGTTCCCAATAAATGTAGCCTTTATTGACTTAACAAATAATTTGTTAATTATTTACTGCGCACATATCACAGTTGGTGATATAGAGAAATATAATGTGTGGTCTCCATTCTCAATGAGTGTACTTGGGAAAAAGAGGCATTCGCACGAAGGATGCTAAATAACAATTCATGAATTAAGCAACATGAAGACTTCATTGACCAGGGCTAGAAATCTAGCTTACATTGTATTAAGTAAAAAAAAAAAAAAAAGCGTATCCCTTGTATTCTAGTGTTTAGAGCAGTGCCAGGTACACAATAGGCCTTCTGTAAATATTTGTTGAATGAATGAATGAGGGGAATTTATTGTCTCACATAATTGAAATGTCCAGGTGATGTTGAGGTTTAGGTGTAGCTGTATCCTATCATGTCCTTAGGCGTCTGATTCTCTCCTTTTTTTTTTTTTGGCTCTTCTTTTTTCTGAATTGGCCTAAGTTTTAGGAAGTTTGTCTCCATCCTATGGTGGTTGCTGGTCTTTTGAAAGAGAGATTCCTCCCTCCCCCTTTCTCAGTAGTTTCAGCAAAAATCCTGGAGCTGAAACTCATAGCGTTGATTTGGGTCATGTGCCCAGCCCTGAACCAATCGTGACCAGGGGATGGAATACTCGATGCATCAGGCCTAGTCACATGTGCACTCCTGGAGCTGAGCCTTTTGAGCCACATGGACCAAGAGTTTGGAAGGGCTTTTTTTCCTCCAAAGAAAAATTGGGTAAGTGTTACTACCAGCAGAAGGAATGAAGGATGCTATCCAGGCAAAACTAATGGATGTTTGTTGTTCTACAGGCCCAGTATAAGAGATGTCATAAGGCAATAGATAATTCCACATGATTGTATCAGGAAGTGAGTATCAGCTCAGAGGCTTTGGAAGGGGTCAAAGCAAACCTCAAGGAGGAGACTGAAATTCATTTATGCTTGAGAAGTGAGCAGGAATTGACTTGATAAGGAAAAGGAATTCTAGAGGTGAGTGGGAATAGAGTATACATAGTGGCCCAGAGTGACTTGAGTGGGTAACTGGTGAAGGAGAGGGAGGTTGGGAATGCCAGAATGTGAGGGTGACCTGGACAAGATGACCGTGGGCACCATAGCTGCAGCCACGCTTTAGGCAGACCATGCTTGAGCCAGCCTATAGTGCAATCTCTACCCCCATCTCTCATATCTGGGTTCTAACTTGCCTTTGCCTTTGGAGTTCCGGGAACACCTGTTATTGACCCCAGTGCCTGCTTGTGATGCTGCTTCCCAGTTGTTAGCAAAGGCTGATGTCCACTTAAGCCCTCCTGTGATCAGCCCAGCTCACCCTTGTAAGTGACTGTGCCAAGTCTTTTCAGCCTAGGGCAAGAAAAGTACACTGCAGACCTTTCCTTATTTTCAGAGTAAGCCAATGCAGGCTCATTCCAACACTGCCAAACAGAAGAAAAAACCCTTTGCATCGGAATCAAGTGCAGCGACAGCAAGTAGCAATTTGTGAACAAATCAAAGCTCCTGGGGTGCAAGCTGCACCCCTCTTGGGTACCCCCACTTTGCATCTGTGAATCTGTAGAGAGACTCAACAACGCTTGTCCTGGGGTAATCACCCAATCAACCACGTACATGTAAACAAAGGGATTCCCTGAAGGAAGGGAGTCCAGCTTGCTGTTTGTATAAAGCCAATATATATGCAGTGTTTATTATGAGCCAGGTTCAGTTTTAAATAGTTTATGGATATTAACTGATTGCCTTCTCAGGCCAATCCTGGGAGGTAGATGCCATTATTTTATCCTTATTTACCAATAAGGAAACTGAGGCTCAGAGAAGTTAAGTAACATGCCCAAGGTGTCCTGCCTACAGAGTGTAGGATCCTAGGTTCAAATCCAGGGGATCTGAATCCAGAGTCTGTGCTCTTCACCATCACTTTGTGCTGCCTCGAACTCTGTTCCTTTAGCCCACAGGGACCAGAAAGGCAACTAAGCTCTGTTTGTTATAGAAAGGACTTTGATGCTCCTCATAGCCAGTCAGGAAGAGGTTTACAGTCCAGAAGCTGCTACCAACATTTCCTTTCTGTTTTATGTGTCCTTTCATGGACATCAGCAAGCCCCCTTGATCTTGATCTCCATCCCCCCATCCTTTTCCAACAAGAGCCACCAGCCTTCTTGTGCACTTGATTCTCTCATCTGTCCTGATAAGACCCATTTGCCCTGAATTCTCACATGTTTCGGAGCAAAGGACCTAAAAACATCAAACCCTTATGGCTAATATTGATCAACTCTGCTAGGGTAACGGATGCATTATCACACTAAAGGACTCTCTTCAGAGCAGGGGAGAAATTGAGGAGGAGGGCCAGTGGAAATGAAGGGGCAGAGGATCCCATCTTGCCCCCGTAGTGGATAGAGCAGGATAAAAACGCTAAGTGATTAGGTAGACTGATGGGCCCTATACTTTCAAGACCAGCAGTACTGGTGGGGATATTAAGAATTTCTTGTAGGAAATGCCGTAAGCCTGCAGAGAGGCTTGGAAACAGAAAATGGCGAATGGTTACCTCGGCCAGATGTATCTGGGTTTGGGTCTATGAACCGCCCACTTTTCCCTGTTGGCCAAGTACTGAAATGGAGTCAACAGATGTGAGCATGTGTAGGAAGGGCTGACCAACTGCTCTCTCTGAGTTGAGCAAACTTCTCTCTCTCTCTCTCTCTCTCTCATTTCTCAGTACATCTGCTTATATGGAAGATTGAGTACCAATCCTGGAACTCCGATCCTGACATCAGAACCCCAGTGTTTCCTCTTACAAGCACTGTCAAGTGGGGCTGGCTGTCCTTCAGACTGTCTTGTTTGGGTTTTGAGGCGAGATGTCCAGCTGTGTCTTCATATATGTGGCTGGTGCTGTGCATATCTTTGCAGTTTGAGCAGGGTCTATGTGAGTCCGCACTTGACCGCGCCCAAACTGTGATCTGGGAACGGACTAGCGGGCCGTTTTTCAAGTGAGATGCTATCCATGCCAGTTCTCTGCAGTCGCTGGGAAGAGAAGATCTGTGTGTGGAGCTCTTGATTGGTCTACCAGCTTGCCATAAATAGAGTCTGCTCGACAAAGAGGTCTGCACAGAGGAAAGAAGAGGGGAGGGTGTCATAGAGTTCCGAAGTCATTATTTGAGCGTCCAGACCCACTAGCACCTGAATTCAGAGCCCCTAGTCTTAATTTTTTTTAGCCGATACATTTCTTGCTTTGCTTAAGCCACTCGGGATTAAATTTCTGTCACTAACACCCCAAACAATTCTGAATTATATGCAAAATAAGTAATTTATGCGCTCTCTTGGGTGACTTAGCCATTATCTCCACTTGACAGATGAGGAAATGGCAGTTTGGAGGTTCAGGTGATTTGTACAGACCTTGTGGGTAGTCGGTGGAAGACCTAGGAACTGGTACGAGGCTGATCTTGAAACTAACTTACGAGAATGTTCTTTACCAAAAGCCTTGGAAAATGTTTTCGGTTTCGGTTTCTCCGAGGAGCACAAACACCTGTGATTCAAAGTCTCCTTTGGAGATGCCCTGTCGCTGCTTGCTCCGTTCCAGAGTTGACTCAGTGAGTTGTCGGGCTGACTTGAATTGTTGTTTATACGGTCTGTGAACTTGCAGTTATGGTATTTTGTAATTTTGTTTTCCCTGCCGTTCCGCCAATGCGGCTTTGTGAGCAAACATTGCCTGTGATTTAAATTCACCACAGTAATGAAATGTGCGTGCGTGCACACACACACAGGCACACACGCTTCTTCAGAACAGCCCACAGCTTTCTGATTAATCACATGTGTAAAGTACAGTGTTTACAGGAAATCAGCAGGTGGCAATTAGCATCTTGGAAATTACCGGGGAAACAACTGGAGCTGCCGCTTCGGGAGGGGAAACATGGCGGAAATCGGCAACGCGACAGACCCCCTCGGAGCTGGGCGTGGGGGGCTGCCGTGCCCGCAACAGCTGGTGGGGGCAGCCTGGTGTGGGTCACAGGCTGCTTGCCAGCCTCTTTCTTTTCCTCCCAACACCGACGAAGCAGTCTTCGGGTTGAGATAGTTGGAGTGAAGCGGTTGCCTGACAGACCGTCTTAGAACAACCTTTAGAAAACACGCAGTAACAGCAACCACAACAACAAAACTACTCAGACCTCGGTCTGGCACAAGCAGACGCTGGCATTACTGGGCTGGTTGTTAAAATACGAACTGTGGAGGGTGCCTGGGTGGCTCAGTCAGTGAAGCGCCCGACCCCTGGTTTCAGCTCAGGTCATGAGGCCGAGCCCCACGTCAGGGTCTGTGCTGACCGCTCAGAGCCTGGAGCCTGGTTTGGATTCTGTGTCTCTGTCTCTGTCTGCCCCTCCTCTGCTCATGCTCTGTTTCTCTCTCTCTCTCTCTGTCTCTCAAAAATAAATAAACATGAAAAAAAATGATGTAAATAGCCATTTGCGTTGTTTGGTGAGTTCCTTTTTTACTTAGAAATAGGTCTGTCTATTTGGACGATCTCTCCATGTCTGTAGATACAAGTCTACTTTGTTATTTTAATGATTCCATCTATCATATGAAGAGTTGGGTGCACCATAAGTTACTTAACCGCGCGCCCATACTAGTGGGCATTTTAGAGAGTTTCCACATTTTCACTCTTCCAAATAAATCTTCCGTAGACACTTTTGCACGTGCGTCTTTGTGCATGGGGGGCAGGAGGTGGGAGGGGGAGAGGTGGGGGGGGGGTGTGGGGTGGGGGGGTAGTAAGTTTTCTTTAGGTTATACCTACAATTGAAAGTGCTCTGTCACAGGTCATTGCATGTAAAATGATGTTAAATTTTGCCTAATTGCTCTCCATAAAACTGTGCCAATTAGCATTCTTAATGATGAAGGAGACCACCTGCTTTACGTCTCTTTTATTTCCCACAGATTTTTAAAGGAGGTATGTATTTTTGTTTTAGGAGTGTATGGCCCAGGGCTGGGTAACAGGACTTAAAAACAAAGAGTCTCTGTCTTTTAGATTTCCCTAATGACAGGGAGCACCTTTTCATGTGCGTATTGGCCCTTGAAGTTTCTGTTCAAGTATTTCGTCCATTAAAAAAGTAGGGCTTTGTGTCTTTTGCATTTCAGTGCATGGTCCATTTCAAGCACATTTTTGTGTATGCAGTGAGGTAGAGGTGGAGGTTCTTTTGTACTTTTTTCCTATATGGATATTCAGTTCTTCCAGCATCATTTGTTTAAAAAAACTTCTGCCCTCTCTTTTGCATTGACTTGGCACCTTTGTTGAAATGAGTGGATTGAATACATGTAAGTCTTCCTGGATTCTGTTGGACTCTATTCTGTTCTATTGATTAGCCTATCCCTACTCTGAGTCTTTGTCTTTTAATTGGAGATTACTGATGTAGTTTGTTGACTCCCTTCTATTGTCCTAATTTTTAAGTCAGGCCCAGATTTTCTCGGTAAAAGCAAGGGATAAGAAAAGCAAACAAGAGAACTGTCAGGGTGCTAGGAAGCCAATTCACAAACCCATCAGGAGACGGAGCCCTGAGTTTGACTTGTGCTGGTGTCGCCTGCCACTGATCAGTGGCTTTCGGGTGGCAGAATTAGGCAACCTGGCTTTCCCAACATTCTCTGCCTAAGTCATGCCCATGTCAGTGTAGGTAAATAGGGCTGCGGCGGTCAAGAATTTCCCGAGCGTCCAGTCCCTTAAATGTACACCCCGAGTCTGTTTGCCACTCCTATCCTTTGCTAACGGCCGAAAAACCTTCCAAACTATGCCCCAGACCTCCTGCTAAAGTGGAAACTGCTAGACCCGTGTGCAATTCTGCCTACAACCCCTGTTTATTCTGTCCACTTCATGTGCATGTGACGTCTCTAATTGTACTATCATTATCAAGAAGAGGAGACCCTCTGTGCCAGTTTGCTCGGGCTGTCCTAACAAACTACCATAGGTTGGGGGGCTTAAACCACAGAAACTTCAAGGTGCTGGCAGAGTTGGTTTCTTCTGGGGCCCGTCTCCTCGTCTTGTGGAGGGCCATCTTCTCCCTGTGTCTTCACATGGTCCGTCTTCCCTTTTCTTAGAAGGACACACCAGTCAGCATTGGATTAGTGACCTCATTTTAACTTCTTCACCCCTTTAAAGACTCCATCTCCAAATACAGCCACATTCTGAGGCCCTAGGGGTTAGAACTTGAACATTTGGTTTGGGAGGACACACTATTCAGCCCACGACACTCTCTCTCGGAATGGTCAGATGTGGGCTGGCCCATTCAGTCACTGCTCGACTCAGCTATGATTTTGGCTCACCTCACTCCTGTAGCCCCAAGAGTATACAACCTTCTGTTCCCTCTTTTCCCAAGGGCCTTCCTGAATTCCCAACTCAATTTGATTACTATTAACATGACATACATAATATATCCCAACCCTTTGTAAATGTATTTCTTACATTAATATATTTCTCTTCTTTAACGCAGTCAATTTTAGCCTTTGATCAATTTGCCTTTTTAAGAGTTTTGCTTCCTTTTCCTCCCATGATATTTTATATTTTCTGTTTGTTGTAATTCCTTGTTCTCTGCCCCCCACCCCTGATCCCCATTCTCCTGCGTAGTGTTGCATTGATTGAGTTTCTTTGACTCATTTTTTCCATATTGGGTTTTGGAAATTATAGATCTTATTCTATTTTTCAGTGGTTGCTCTAATATTTTAACACATTAAAAATCATTACAAAATTAGAGCACAAATGCGAAAAAAAAAAAGAAAAAAGCAAAAAGCAGAGCTATATGGAAAGGCATACCATGAAAAACGGAAGTCTTTCAATTCCAATCTTCGGCCTCTCATGCTACTCCCCGCAAATAATCTATTTTTTAACCACTTCCCTTTTTAAGTATTCTGGTTGTTGCTTCCTTAACTTAAATAATATTTTTATACTTTTACTTTTTTAATTTATCTTACATAGGCAGTATTTACTGGTGCTCAACTTTGAAAGGTAAGAAGTGATCTTTTTAAAAATCCCACCACCAGATTTAGCTAGCTATCTTTTTTATTTGTAGTTCTCCTAGCGATCATTCCTATAAAGTCAATATGATCTTTAAAATTTAATTTCTTGTTCTGTTATCTTTAGACAGTATCTCTGGGTACCATCAAAACTGTGGATATTAGTATTCTTACCATTTTTTACTTCCATCTGCCCCCCCAACCTTCTGTACGTCGCAAGGTTGATAACATTTACATTTTGCTAATAGGTTTAGCACAGAAATTGAAAATGAATAAACACCACTTAACAGTGTTATGATGATACAAATGTTTTTCATTGCAGAGCCAAGTGATATGATAGGACTTGTAGCAAAGTCTGTTCTTAGAATCCATGAATCAATTGTGCAGAATCACTTCCTGTTGTAGTTGGCTTCATATTTGATCCTAACTTTCTTATATGGCTTTTTTCTTTTTGGTCCTAGAATTTCTAATTTCCTCCCCCAGCACCCCTCTGCCCCCCAACCCAAGAAGCATGTCCTTGTGATTTCCCTAAGATTGCCAGTATTTCTTTCTTTTAACTTTTAAAATTTATTTTAATTTTTAATTGTTTTTAGAGACAGAGTATGAATGGGGGAGGAACAGAGGGGGAGAGAAAGAGAGAATTCCAAGCAGGCTCCACACTCAGTGCGGAGGCCAAAGTGGGGCTCGATTCCACAACCCTGGGATCTTGACCTGAGCTGAAATTGAGAGTCGGATGCTCAACCGACTGACCCACCCCAGCGACCCTGATCATATTTCTAACTGAGATTTCTAACTCCACCTTCTCTCTGTTTAAAGACATCTACCCTCGGACCCCCAGCTCAGATATAAACGACGTGCTACCCAAGTGGCTGGTGTGGGGAGGTGTCTCCCGTCTTAGGTTAGTTCCATTCTATCTTGGAGGCTGTTTTTGTTTTTTAGGAATGAAGACTTGAGAGGTCAATTTTCTGAATTCTTAAATGTCTGAAAAGATAACTTTATTACATTTTATGCATAGTTCGGCTATTCATAGATTTATATTTTTTCACCTGGGGGAACGTTTGCTCACATTATCTCTTTTCTTATTTTACCCCCTCTGTTCTCTATGTTCCTTTCTTCTTGAGCTACTGATAGACCAGTGGTGGAAGGTCTGTATTTATTCTCTATGGCTCTGAACTGTGTTTACCTCAGACCCTTTTGTGATCCATTCCGGAAGTCTCTCAGCTCGATCTCTGAGATCATAAATTCAGACTTCACCCCATGATGCTATGCTGTCCTGATGCTGAATGTCTTAAACAATAGCAAATATGGTTTTTAAAATTTCTTTGTTTTTTAAGAAAAGATTATTTATTTACTTATTTTTAAGTAATGCCTACAGCCAACGTGGGGCTCAAACTCACAACCCTGGGATCGAGAGTTGCATGCTCTTCTGATTGAGATAGCCAGGTGCCCCAGTTTTTAAAATTCCTAAGTCATTAAATTACTTATATTTTATTAACATGATTTTTTTAATGGATGTGATTTCTTACTGAATATTTCTGAAATTATCAAGTATAGAATTTTGACTTTTGCTTCTTCAACTAATTTTTTTTTAGGGTTTTCCCCCTTTCACATGAAGATTGTGCTTTTCTTTCACGGCACTGGTTTTCTTCAGAGGTTAGACTAGAGCTTGAAGTCTAGATTCCACATAATTTTCCCTCATAACTTCATGGACATTTCTTTTCCACCTTCTGATATTCAGTGCTTAACAAGTCTGATGTTGTAGTTATTTTTTCCCTCTGTGGGAACTGGTTTTACGTTTTTTTATTTCTCGGAATTTCTTAGTGCTTCTAAGTTATTCTTTTTTGTCAACTGAAAGATAAGCACACCTTCAGGAATCACCAGCTATTTGGGAAATAACATTACTAAAAGGTTGATAACGATTTGGGTGAACTGAAAAACCAGCACACAAGGAAACGGGAAAATAAGAAATATGGAAAAGAAAGCCTTTAAATAAGTGAAGCTCATGTTTTAATAGTCGTTAGACAAATCACATTGAGAAAATGTTTTGCAGGGGCACCTGAGTGGCTCAGTCGGTTGAGCGTCCGACTTCGGCTCAGGTCGTGATCTCACGGTTTGTGGGTTTGAGCCCCCCCACCCCACCCAGTAGGGCTCTGTGCTGACAGCTCAGAGCCTGGAGCCTGCCTCAGATTCTGTCTCCCTCTCTCTCTGTCCTTCCCCCGTTCACACTCTGTCTCTATCTCTCAAATGTAAATAAACATTAAAAAATTAGGGGCGCCTGGGTGGCTCAGTCAGTTGAGCGTCCAACTTCGGCTCAAGTCATGATCTCGCAGTTTGTGAGTTTGAGCCCCGCGTCGGGCTCTGTGCTGACAGCTCAGCGCCTGGAGCCTGCTTCGGATTCTGTGTCTCCCTCTCTCTCTACCCGTTCCCCGCTCATGCTATGTCTCTCTCTGTCTCTCAAAAATGAATAAACGTTAAAAAAATTTTTTTTTAAAAAAAACTAAAAAAAATCTTAAAAAGAGCACAGTGCTATAAAAAATTCAAGATGCATTAAGTCATTGAAAAGACACCATTGCAAATATAATCTGTGATGGTTTGTCCCAGCATGCAGCATAAAAAGACAACACAAAGGAAAGAAAAGAAATTGAGAGAAAAGTTAGGAAGTAAGAAGGATAAATCCAGAATTCCCTGGAAGACAATACAATCAGCACTTTCAAATTTGTGAGGCAAAATGATTTTGAACTGAGAATTTTATGTTCCCCTAAACCAGCATTCAGATGTCAAGTTCTCTTCCTGCTTGAACAAGAATGAGAGTTCTCTTCTGTGAACTTGGGGTTTCTTGCCAGTTTGCTGGAAAGATCTGTTTTTATGCCTGTGGGACCCTTCTTCAGGCTCTCGTTTTCTCTCCTTTTTTCCCTCTCTTTCTTAAATCAAAAAGACCAATCCATAGTCTTTTTATGTCTCAGAAACAGAACTCCTCAAAATGTCTGGTTTTTAAAAGATGAACAATTCTGAAACTATTTTATGTGTATCTTACTAAAGAAATGTGTTGTGGATAATGAGAGAGAAATTTCTCACTGCTAGAAAAGGGGAGAATGTGGAAAAAGGAAAGGCTAGAATAAACCTGGTGGTGTTGAATTGGAACTGGATCCAGCAGTGTGAATTCATGGTTTTAACTATTGGTAGATAAATTCCAGAAATAGACATATTGTGTATCTGTCCATCTGTCTCTCTGTCTCTCGATGTATCTCTGAGGTGGGCTGGAAGCAATGACACCCCAGTAACTAACAATGAACGTGCCTAGTGCCCATGTCGTGGTGTGTAAATACCATTCTCCAATGAAAGGAGGAGTCAAAGTGGCTGAGAGAAATGGCTGATTCCAGGGCAAGGGCAAGGAAAGTACAATACTTTTTTTTTTTAAGTTTGTTTATTTTGAGAGAGAGAGAGAGAGAGAGAGACAGCGCAAGTGGGGGGTGGGGAGATAGAAAGAGAGAGGGAGAGAGAATCCCAAGCAGGCTCCTCACTGCCAGCGCACAGCCTGATGTGGGGCTCGAACTCACAAAGCCGTGAGATCATGACCTGAGCTGAAACCAAGAGTCAGACGCTTGACGGACTGAGCCACCCATGCACCCCTGAAAGTACAAGGAAGTAACTCAAATGATGGGGACATGTCAAAAAGACTCAGGAGCCCGTGTTAAGGGGCCCCCAAAGGCCAAACCTGGGATAGTTTGAACGTCAAAGTAACTAATAAGTAAATAGTGATGGATGATGATCTATAGAATTACATAAGAATCTATGCGTCCATATAGATTTAAGTACATACATGGATGAGTAAATAAGTGGAGAGGCGGGAAACCTTTTGCTCACAGTTGAATTCCAAGTAGGAAGTGTAGAAACACTGAGAGAATTTAAATAATCACCATTTGGTAATCACGACAGTCCTAACTGTTTCTGGCAAAAATCACCAGTGGATGCTAAAACCAGTAAGCAAATGTATGATGAGAAACTGAACACTTCACATAATCTCAGAGTACCTCCCCAAAAGAAATGTATTATTTACAAAAGGAAAAATAGTAGCTTTAGAGTGGAGAAACTCAGCAGAATCCCCTTAACTCAACGATCATATCTTTCTGCACTGACTGTAAATCTCCAAGCATGGGGATTTATTTCCGTTGTATTAACTCTTATGCCTGAGCCCCCAGAACAACGTTGGGCACATAGTAGGTGTTCAGTAAACAGCTTTTGACTGAATATCCATAGTCATGTTTATGCCTGTATTTATCAGCTCAAATTCATTAGCTACATTTTTTTGTGCACTCTGTATCCTTACTTGTATTTTATTTACTTGATCTGTCAGGGGCCAAGAAAATGGAACGAATGCTTATTGCCTTTGCATTTTTGTCTAATTCTCCTTATGAGTTCTGCCGTTCCTGTCGTAAGCATCTGAGGGCATGTTATTTGGTATGTAAACATTTATGATGGTTCGATCTTCATGTGGGTTGTACCTTTGTCATCATCAACATTGACTTCTTTGTTTAGTTTAATACTTTCTTCTTGTTAATCCAATCTCACAGTTATGATGCGACTCATGATTTCTTTTTTTCTCTGCATTTTCTTTTTTAGTGCTCTAATTTATTGCCTGTTCATTCATTTCAGCCAATACATTTTTCCTAAGATTCTGCCCTCTTTTCCTGTGTTATCCCCAGCAGTCTAGAGAGACATGACTATTTTGAGGCAGATTCTATTAGCTCTAGCAGAATGATTTCCTCTTTACGTCTCCATCTGTCCGACTGTCATTTAGCATATTTATTGGATTAAATTTTAATGATTTTTGCAATAAAGATGTTCCATTCTCTGTAGTTTTGAATGTCTGCAGGCCAAGGATGCCCCCATAGTCTGTATACTGGCTTCTCCTCATGGATCACTGCAGTTGTCACCTTGTGATACAGTTAAAGCAGGACTTGGTGTTTCTTCACATCCCCTGAAAAAGAAATCACACTTCCCTAAGCATTAGTAAGCAGTGCAGATCTCACTGAAGATCTCATAGGGAAGCAACAGAGAGTTTTCAACGGCACTTCATACGGCACACAGCTTCAAAAAAATGCCTTCCGTGGGGCGCCTAGGTGGCTCAGTCGGTTAAGCGTCCGGTCTCTTGGTTTCAGCTCAGGTCATGATCTTGCAGCTTTGTGGATTCGAGCCCCGAATCAGGGATCTGCACTGGCAGTGAGGAACCTGCTTGGGATCCTTTGTCTCTCCTCTTTCTCTGCCTCTCCCCCACTCATGCTGTCTCTGTCTCTCTCTAAATAAATAAATGAACTCAAAATAAAATGCTTTCCTCAAGGTGTCTCCTAGCCTGTTTCTCTTGGGCTGAAGCTTCCAGAGCATCAGGCTCCAGCCACCCTTCCCCCCCTTCTTTCACCTTCCTTGAGAATTGTCTTTCCCTATCTCAGATCAGATAAGCTGGATCCCTCCTAGCTTTTGTACCCAAACTAGCAAACCATTGCCATTTATCAGTACTGCCTTCCCCTTTGCCAGAGACCGGTGTAGAACGATGAGAATAGTTGGCTATTAGCAAACAAAAAAGTCCTTTGGTTAACACCTACTTTAGAGTGGGGTTATATGATTATTTTTTATTTCTTTTTGAGAAGGAGACAGTGTGAGTAGGAGAGAGACAGAGAGAGAGAGAGAGAGAGAGAGAGAACCCCAAGCAGGTTCCACACTGCCAGCTGCACAGCCGAGTGTGGGGCTCGAACCCACGAACCGTGAGATCGTGACCTGAGCTGAAACCAAGAGTCCGCCGCTTAACCGACTGAGCCACCCAGGCGCCCCGATCGTTTCTTGAGAGGGGTCGCACTTGTCCCTCTGGTGGCTGGCCAAAGTGGACAGTGTTTCCAAGCAGGGTCACATTCCCTGCTTCATGGGTCCTCAGCTGAACCCCTTGAGGTATCGTGAATGTCAAAGAAGCCAAAACCACAAGGTTGAGGGATTTGTCTCAAACCACTTCCGTGTGTGTGTGTGGGGGGGGGGGGGTGGGCAGGACTAGAAGGCAGGTCTTTTGAGCTGAACTTCAGCACTGTTTCTCTTCTTTTTAGCGGGTACACTTTTCTCGGGCTGCAACCCTCCAGTGTGCAAACACGTCACCTCCTTTGATCTTTATACCCCAGCTTGGTTTCTATTCTGAGTCCCGCTGTGTGGAAGGTGGGAATGTAATCTTAGTCAGTTTAAACTAAGTTCTTTTAATTCCAGCTTTTCTCAGTCCGTTCCCATCACCCTCAGTCAATTCCCTCATGTTCTCTCTCCTCCTTGTGTCGGTGTCCCGGGGAGGGGGGGTGCTCACGAGGTTCCTTGGCATTTGGTGACCCCACCCACCCACTCTCGTCTGTCCCCTCTGGCATCCAGTAATATGGCTCATGTTCATCTGTCCCCAGGTTTCCTCTGTGTCATCCTCTGCCAAACTGCAAGGGCTCCTTGGGGGCCCGCCATCCATCCCTTGGCTACCCATGGATCCTTCCTGAGCGGAGGTAGAGGCAGGAAAGAATCAGATGGGGACTCAGAGCAGGGGCAGGAGGGGCGTCCTGGATGGGGTGGTGACGACTCACAGCTCTTTATCCTGGATTTGCTGCTTCACATTTGTGACTTTGAGCAAAAGGCACCTACCCTTTTGTTGGGCTTCAGTAGGTCTGGAGCAGCTGGGAGGCCCGGACTTTTGTCCTGATTTAACCATGCACTGGCTAGTGAGATGGAGTGCACGGTTCACAGCCTCCCAGCATCCATTCTCTCACCTGCAGAATGGGCCAACAGTGTCTACACGGTTTGTGAGCGCGTGGGTAAATTTTGAGTCCTTTAAGAAGTGGAATATATGGGCGGACGATGAATGGGTGAAGATGGGGAGGGGTCTCCTCTCCCCTCTGTTAAGGGTTTCCTGACATAGTCGGGCTTACCGGCAAGGAAAACAGGGGGCTTCTGTCAACCGGTTGTCTTTTTCCCCACTGGGGCAGCGACCTTGCTCCTTCAGGCGACGCTTGTGAAGGTGCCAATCCAGAAGCCGACAGCAGAGGGCAGCCCGCGCCCAAAAATGACGGTACTCTCGTGCAGGCTCCCTGGAGTTCTGAGCCTGCATGGCCACGGATTATGATAACGCGTGTAGAGTCCAGTAATACTGGAATCTGGGAGCTATTTGGTTTTGCTCTCTATACTTTTTTAAAATTACTGTTTGAGGGGCGCCCGGGTAGCTTAGTCGGTTAAGTGTTCGATTCTTGACCTCAGCTCAGGTCATGATCCCACCCTCAAAGGTTGAGCCCGGCATGGGGCTCCGTGCTGACAGGGCGGAGAAGCCTGCTTGGGATTCTCTCTGTCTCCCTCTCTCTCTGCCCCTCCCCTGCTCTTGCTCTCTCTCTCTCAAAATAAATAAGTAAATAAATATATAAAAAAATATTGTTTTAAAGAAGCAGTTGGTTAAAAAAATTAGATGTGTACGGGAGTTTACAGCAGACTCCTGATAAGACCCGCAGGGCCTACACAGCATCCCACCCCACCTCATTTCACATTTCTGACCTCGAATCCTGCCCTCTCCTCTGGCTCCAGACTGCTTGTTGTTCCCTCTCCCTGGAAGATTCTTCCTGTAGATATCCGTGAGACTCATTCCTCACCTCCTTCAAATCTTTGTTCAAATGTCACCTTCTCACAGAGGTCTGGTCTGGCGGCTTTCTCATGTAATGCACGCCGTCCCCCCCCCCCCCCCCCCGACCCTCCCCATCCTTATTTATTTATTTATTAAAAAAATTTTTTTTTTCAGTGTTTATTTCTGAGAGAGAGAGAGAGGGAGATAATCCGAAGCAGGCTCCAGGCTCCGAGCCGTCAGCACAGACCCCCACCTGGGGCTCAAACCCACAAACCGTGCCATCACGAACTGAGCCCAAGCCCGACGTTTAACGGCCTGCGCCACCCAGGCGCCCCGCCCCGTCCTCATTTAAATGGTGCCCGGAACGTGATGTCATACGTTATTATTTTCGGTCTCCAGAGTGCTTGGTACTCTTGGTCAAACAACATATTGTACTTGGTCATTATTAAAATCTGGCTTACTCCTAGAATACGCGCTTCATGAGGACAGGAACACATTTCATCTTTTTCCTTTTCGTGGGTACGTTGTCAGTGCTTAGGACAACCCTGGCAGGTCATAGTAGGGGTATAGGAGGTATTTGTGGAGTGAAACTGCATGGTAGCTTTACTTCTGAAAGACACCCTTAGGAGAATATGATAAAATGAATTGGCATCTTTTAGCCGCTCGTTCTGGAATTCTGGGATTTGGCAATGTGGGCCAGGCTCTGCTGGGTGGCTTTTCTGTTGTAGACCAGGCGTGGCTGATCGCAGCCGGCCTCGCGTCTGTCTACACAGGGCCACTGACGCACCTTGACTTCTTCCACCTTGACTTTCCTCTCATCCGATAGCAAGCTGGCTGGCTCGGGCTCATCACGTAGTGGCTTCCAAGCATGTTGGCAGAGGCAATTCCCAAGTGTACAAGTGCTGTTAAACCTGCCGTGTGTCACATTTGCTGTGGCCTAGGCAGGTCACGTGACCAACCCACACTCATGGCGGGAGGAGTTGTGAAGTCACATTGAAACGGGGAGGAGATAGGGCGCCTGGGTGGCGCAGTCGGTTAAGCGTCCGACTTCACTCAGGTCACGATCTCACGGTCCGTGAGTTTGAGCCCCGCGTCGGGCTCTGGGCTGATGGCTCAGAGCCTGGAGCCTGTTTCCGATTCTGTGTCTCCCTCTCTCTCTGCCCCTTCCCCGTTCATGCTCTGTCTCTCTCTGTCCCAAAAATAAATAAACGTTGAAAAAAAAAAAAAGAAACGGGGAGGAGAAAGGGCGCCTGGGTGGCTCAGTCGGTTCAGCGTCCGACTCTTGGTTTCAGCCCAGGTCATGACCTCAGGGTCCGTGGGATCGAGCCCCGTGTTGGGCTCTGCACTGCTTGTGCAGAACCTGCTCGGGATTCTCTGTCTCTCTTTCTCTCTGCTCCTCCCCAGTTCGTATGCACGCTCTCTCTCTCTAAATAAATAAATACACATTAAAAAAAGGGGAAAGAGAAGAATTTGGAGCCATTTTGGCCATCTTCCATAGTAAACGTGATTCAGTTATCCTCTAAAAAGATAATATTCCATCAGTAGTGTGTTAAGGTACCTGTTTCTCCAACCCATTATGGGACTGTGTATTACCACAGGAAAATTAAAAGAATTCGCTAACCAGATAGGTGAGAAGTAATGTGTTATTTGCTCAGAGAATTTAAGAGACACCCCTGGTAGGAGGCAGAGCCTGACCTCTAAATACAGGCTCTCACCTGGCTTGTGGTACCTGCCCACTGTGGGGAGGGGCACCAGGGCTGCCCTTGACTCTGGGCTCAGCCCCAAGTCCTCTGGACTTGCTTTGGCCAGAGGAGTATTTGCAGATGTGATGCGAGCAGTCTTGCTCGCTGTCCCTTGTACCTTTCTCATTGCCACGAGAGCACGCTCAGGTTAGCGCAGCTGGAGAGTGAGAGACCCTTGGCACAGAGCTGACTTAGCCCAGTCACCCGGCAGAGGCCGTCCGGGTCAGCTGACGGCCGGCCGACACAGCAACACGCGGGCAGGCCCAGCCAAGATCAGCAGAGCTGCCCGGCTGCTCCTCTGCTGACTCTCCCTCCAGGTGTGTGTGTGTGTGTTCGTCGTTGCCATCTCCCTGGTTTTCCCTGGAGATTGACGAGTTTAACGCATAGAACGATGGGACTCCACAGTGCTGGGTTACAGAGGAGCCCGCTTAGACCCCAGGGTCTTCAGGCCTCGGGGAGCCCCTGTAGCTACGGCTGGACCTGTGGGCTCAGGCATTCCGTGGGAGCGTCCTCTACAGCCCTGGTCGTCCCTTCCTGGGCTCCGGTAGTTTCTCCAGCTCTGGAGAGCTCTGATGGTGAGGAGGCTGTTTGGCTGGCCTAGGAAAATGTCCAGTCGTCAACAAGCTGGCCAGAGCCAGAGCCGACATCTGATGGAGAGGGTCACGAATGGCGGGAAAGGAGGCCGGCCGCGGCTGCCCAGAGCCTGACTGGAATGATGGATGGGAGGCCTAGCACGCCGGGAAGGATAGAGATGTTTATGTTTCTAAAGGCAGGGCACTTTCTCCCAGGGCACAGGGCTGGTGGAAACAGGGTCGGAACAAATCACTTTACATTTTCTCTCTTTGATTTTTTTTCTTCTGATGAGAAATAACTCTTGCTCCCAGGGCACAATAGACCAAGGGAACTGTGTTGGAGCTATTACATGTATCCCATGAAAATATTTGTTACTTGAATTTTCATCTTATGGGACTCTGACCTCTCTGAGAATATGATGAAAGCTATGGACCCATTCCCCAGGAAAAATACTCATAGGTGCAAATGTTTACTTATAATGCCAGGGGATTTATAGTTTCTCTGAAACCCACTCATGGAACCTAGATTAGGGGATTCTAGGAGAGAGGGAGGGAGAGAGAGACGTAGGGAAAGGGAGAGGGAGAGAGAGGGGGGAAGGGGGAGGGAGAGGGGAGTGGGAGAGAGAGGGAGGAGGAGAGGGAGAGAGGGAGAGAGGGAATATACTGGAAGAGAAAGGAGGAAGGCCATTGTGAGGGTGGTGCAAAGAAGTAGGGGGAGTTGAAACAAAATGTTGAGGAGTTAGAAACAAAGATTGAAGATTCCTCTGGTCCCAAATATATCCCTTTCCTTTCTTCTTTCTTTCTTTCCTTCTTTCTTTCCTTCCTTCTTTCCTTCCTCCTTCCTTCCTTCCTTCCTTCCTTCCTTCCTTCCTTCCTTCCTTCCTTCTCTTTCTTTCTTTTCTTTCTTTCTTTCTTTCTTTCTTTCTTTCTTTCTTTCTTTCTTTCTTTCTTTCTTTCTTTCTTTCTCTTTTTTTCTTATTTATTTGTAAATTTACATTCAAGTTAGTTAGCATATAGTGCTCTAATGATTTCAGGAGTAGATTCCAGTGACTCATCCCCTATGTATAACACCCAGGGCTCATCCCAACAAGTGTCCTCCCTGATGCCCCTTCCCCATTTAGCCCATCCCCCCTCCCACACCCCCTCCAGCAACCCTCAGTTTGTTCTCTGTATTTAAGAGTCTCTTGTGTTTTGTCCCCCTCCTTGTTTTAATATTATTTTTGCTTCCCTTCCCTTATTGTTCATCTGTTTTGTATCTTAAATTCCTCCTGTGAGTGAAGTCATATGATATTTGTCTTTCTCTGACTAGCTAATTTCACTTAGCATAATACCCTTCAGTGCCATTCCACATAGTTGCAAATGGCAAGATCTCATTCAAAGTTTCTCTTTGAACTGTACCTGGAAATTCCTGGGTTATGAGACATGAACATTTTTTAAAGATTTCTGGATGCCATTGCCTTGCTCTCTGGATTCCTGGAATCAGATTTCAACTCCCACCAGTGATGTCTGAGGGCTGTGTCCCCCACATCTTTTCAGTGCTTGTGATTTTCTGACTTTTGCATATGAAACTAATCTGATGGGTGTAAAGTGTTATGCATATAGATTTGGTGGTAGGGTGTGGGCAACAGCACATTTAAAAAGCCCTTCATCCAAATTATTGAGTAGCCAGGGTCAAGAGCCACTGATCTATATACTGAAGATACCCATTTTCACTTAGTTGTCCATCAGCAATTTCGGACTTAGTATGTCCAACACTGAAAGCTTGATTTCCCACCTCCTCCCCTCTGCTTACCCATTTCTCCTGGGATCTCACCATCTTGGCAAACAGCAGGCATCATTGTTCTTCCAACTGGTCAAGCCACTGATTGACCCACTTGCTCTGTCCATTTTGTTTTTTCCCCAATCCATCAGTCAGTCCTGCCAATTCAACTTCTAAAATCCATCCATACCTTTCCCTTTATTGCCACCACCCTAGCCAAAGTCACCACCACGTTCTCTTCCCGGGATATTTACCACAGTGGTCTCCAACCCAGTTTTTTGTCTGTTTGTGTTTCTTTTTTTGCCTTTGTTTTTACTCCTCTCCAGAGCATTCTCTACAGAATGAGCTTTCAAAAATGTGAACCAGATCATTTTATCCCCCTTCAGTTGTTTCCCGAGTGTGAAATACTTTATTGTGTCTCTTCGGGGTCCTGTGGGGTTTGGCTTCTACTTACCTCTCCAGACTTCTTCCTTTGGTCATTCTTCTGTCTTGCTCACTTTGCTCCAGCTGCTTTGCCCTTCTGGTAATTCTTGGAACACTCCAAGCTCAGCCCCTACGTCTGAGACCCTGCCACGTCTTTTCCTTTGATCATCCTTACTTCAGTCTTTTTAGACTCCATACTTCTCACATCTCAGCATGTCAACCTTGCCTGAGAGCCACTCTCTGACTATCCTGGCCTAGAATCAGTCTCCTATATTCTTTATTATAGAACTGTCGTTCCTTTATTTATTATTTTGTTGCTTGAAGACTTTTTGTATTCTCCTTCAACTAGATTATAAAGTCCATGAGGGCAGGGACCATGGCTGTGTTGCCAGATTTAGCAAAGCAGACAACACAAAAGACCAGACAGGAATTATGTCAAACTTTATCACTTTGGGGAGAACTGACATCTTTACTATCTCAAGTCTTCGAATTCATGTACATGGCATGTCTCTCTGTGTATTTAGATCTTTGATTTTCTTTCTTTCTTTTTTTTAATGTTTGCTTATTTATTTGGAGAGAGAGAGAAAGAGAGTACCAGCGGTGGGAGGGGCAGAGAAAGAGGAGAGAGAGAATCCCAAGCAGGCCCCGCTTGAGCATGGGAGCCTAGGTTCCCTGGGCTCCCATCTGTGAGATCGTGACCTGAGCCAAAATCAAGAGTTGGACGCTTAAGCAGCTGAGCCACCCAGGCACCCCTTAGATCTTTGATTTTGTAAGTTTTCAGCTTTATGTAATTTCTGAGCATTTTTTTATATTTAGATTTATACCTATATCATTTTTTGAGCAATTATAAATGGTGTTATATTTTAAATTTTGGCTTCCATGTGCTCATTGATAGTACATAGAAATACAATTGAATTTTGTATATTTGTCTTGTATTCTGTTAACTGGCTGAATTCATTTATTAGTTCTAGTTGTTTTTTTGTGGATTCCTTGGGATTTTCTGTGTAGAACATCATGTCATCTGCAAATATAGACCATTTTATTTCTTTGTTTTTAATAGTGTTATTTATTTGAGAGAGACAGAGACAGAGTGGGGGGAGGGACAGAGAGAGAGAGAGGGGGAGAGAGAGAATCCCAAGCAAGCTCCATGCTGCCAGCACAGAGCCCGATGTGGGGCTCAAACTCACGAAACCACGAGATCATGACTTGAGCTGAAACCAAGAGTCGG
Source organism: Felis catus (assembly GCF_018350175.1). Taxonomy (NCBI): domain Eukaryota; kingdom Metazoa; phylum Chordata; class Mammalia; order Carnivora; family Felidae; genus Felis; species Felis catus. Next base: position 21,317,389 of record NC_058383.1, on the reverse strand, counting down.
TCCCTTAACTGACTGAATCGCCAGGTGCCCCTGTTTCTTTTTTGATTAGTATATTCCTAATTTTATTTTCTTACCTTATTGCACTGGCTGGAACTTCCAGCACTATGTTGAACAGCAGTGGTGAACAATAGCCTTGTTCTTGACTAGCTCATTTGTTTAAACACAAACCTGCAATGTTCCATGGAGAGACCAAGCATAGGTGTTAATGTTAATCTCGCAGTCAAACCAGGCCTCACAAGATACCACCTGTGTGATCTTAGAAGAGTAGCTTTTGCCTTCCCCATATTCCCTCATCCCCAAAGTTGAGATACTTGTGCCTTGGCTTTGTTAGAGGGCACACAGGATGCAGAGGTTGGGAGCTAGGTTCCCTGGGCTCGGATCCCAGCACCACCACCGCTCCCAGCTGTGTGATCTCAGGCAAGTTTCTTACTCTCTGTGCATCTGTTTCCTCCTCTGTGAAGGGAGGAAAATAAGATTAACCACGTCATAAAGTTGTTGCAAAGACGGACTAAGTTGATAAGTGTAAAGTGCTTAATACCCTGCACCCAGGAAGAGCCAGGGAAGTGTTTGTTCTTGTTGTGAGGTTTGAATGAGGTTTGAACGTGTGTCAAATGCTTGGCGCAGGGCAGGTGCTCAATAAAGCTTTTTCTGACACTAAGTCTCATGCTAACTAAAAATAACTAAACAGCACTGAAGGGCTTGTAATGAGAAGCAACAACCTCCTTCCTCTTCTCTGGAGGCAACCCTTTTTACCTTTTTGAGCTATTTTCTAAATAAGGAGCTCCTTTACCTGTTCCTTGATGTATCAACTTTAGATATTATCTGTTTACATCCTGAAATAATGGTTGAGGGTTTAGCTCTCTTATACTCCCTGTCGCCCATCCTTTTAATATAACGATATCGCTGTTTATAATTCGATCGCTAGTTCACCGAAGAGCCAAAAGGTGTGTTGTGATTATATTTCTTTTCCTGAAAAATTTTCCTATTGCCCTTCTTTTTTTTTCTTTCATTTGTACTACTTGCCTTTCTCATACACATCAGTTTTTCAAGTGCTCAATCCTATCAGTTACTCTATCAGATTCACTTTTTTTCTCCCCTAGTGACTTCCATGTCTTATATTAGTTTCTGTTACTGTCATGACAGTCACAAAAAAATGAGTCTTTTTCCCTTTCACCTCCAGCCTAATATCACCCCCCAGTCCCCACTGGCCGTCGTTACCTGCCTGCGTCTCTCTTTGTTCCTTTCCTTTTCCGTCCATTCTTCTGGTCATCTCACTTCTCTTTCCCGGCCATGTTCCTTCTTGGTCCATCCATGTGGCCTTCTCAACAGTCCACTCATAGTAGTAGTATTATTACTCTGTCAGTCAACTTTTGGCTCATTATAAATCAGCATTTTGAAGTGTTCTCATTTACATAGGGCACCCCAAAGATAACTTGATCCACAGCAAAAAGGGCAATTGTGCTAATGCATATGTGATTGAGGCAGAGCCCTTGCAGGGAGTAGCTAGCTAAGGGCAGCTGATGATAATGAAAGGCTTAAGTAAGGCAGAAATGCTTCAGACATGACAAGAACACAGGCTGAAAGACCTGATGATCTATTTCAGCAGAAAAATATCCATCAAAAGAGAAACCTCTCCTAAAGGAGTGCCCAGCCAAGGTGTGGGTCTTAGAAGAGCTGGATCCATATTTTAGGAGCAACAACCCACTTTGTTGACAGGTCGTAAGTCAAGAAACAAGTTTAATAAAGAATTCATTGAAAAACACTATTTCAACACCAGGCTGTAAAGGTGGCCCCAGAAGAGTAGGACTTAGGGTTTTTGAACATATTACTGGTTGATATCAGATGTTGAACTTAGAAAGGCTACTTCCCTGAGATTTATAGAGCAGTGTCCAAGCATCATGACCTTGGACCTACCCCAGAGGCCCATGCATTATCTAAAGGAATCCATTCGGACCAACTCCGTACCTATCTGGCTTTCGCTGGGCGTTCTCTGCTCGTTAATTCCTGTTGTGTACGAACTCGAATTACCTCTAGACAATGGCTCTCACACTTTCCCCACCTAACTTCCGTATGACTGTTCAAACAACCGGATGGTGTGGAAACCAATTTGACATACATTTCCTATATTAGAAATAAAAAAATAAAAAAAATAAAACAACCGGATGGTGGTCCCTGGAGCCCATGTTGCTTCATGGATTTAGGCTTCCACTTCACCTTCTCTTGGTGTCCTAGTCATTAGTTAGGATTTTACCTCCCTCGTTCATCTTCGACCCGTCCCGTGGCCTGTGCAGCTTGAACGGGCACTGCTTCTCCAGCTCCTGTTTTATTAAACCAACTGCCGATGCCGGTTCCTTGTCTGGTGTCCGAGTGGGGTCCACCCCAGGCCTTCTTTCCCCCGACCGATCCCCGCTTTCCCTGATACCTAGAAGAGGGCGTCTGGCAAGTCCTCTCATTCAGCCTCCCTGCGTGGCATAATAATTTCTCTTCTCTCAGAGGTGTGACCTAAGGGTCATACTCCGAGGCCACGCCCATTATGAAACTACAGTGCGGGGCAAGGGAGGGGGAGACTCTGTAGAAGCACACCCACCAGCTTCGGAAGTGCTCTTTGTTTCCACCTCACCTCAATCTCATGAACTGTTGAACTTAGTTGCCTTTTCTCTCCTTCTCCATCATCCTGCCAAATAGTAGCGGAGATGAGATGACCCTGGACGGTGGGGAGGGCTGGGTATTGAAATCAGCTTGTTGGGTGCTGTAGCAGAAGCGGGGGGAGTGGAACAGAGAGGTCACAGCCGATGCATTCACCGGGGTGAGTTACGTCCTCAGTCAGCATTCATCCTCTCTGTGCTTTATGCACAGTCTTTTTTGACTCCCCCGGCTCACTGGGGCCGCACACATACCTGCGTCAGCCCTGAAAGGAGCCTTCTGAGGAAAAAGAAGCCCCTGAGGAAGGTTTTCCCCGGCCAGGTTCCCCTGAGACTTCTGCCATCATTGCTGCCAGCATCTATTCTTCCTTCTGGTGACAGAATGCGTTAATCTCCCTGGGGAAACACTCCTTTCCCGGCACTAAGCCTGTGTTCCAGGTAGCCTGTGACCCAGGTGTGCTTAATCCGGGTTCCAGTCCCTCTGGCTGTCGTGTTCACTTAGGGATGGCACGTGACCCAAGCTCATCCAATCACTTGTGATCACTCCTCCTGTCGGAAGAGTATCCTCTTTCCGTTAAGGTTGTTGGGAGGATAAAACCTAAACCCAAAACTGACGTCAGCCGTCTTGCTTTGATGAAGGGTCAACTTGCTTGATAAAGCAGCCCACATACAGGAAAGCAGAGTCAGGCAGAGATGGGAAGAAATGAAAGTGAACTGGGCAGCTGTCATTTGAGCCCCTGGATCCAGTCGTGCCTGAAGCTGTATTTGCCACCCCTTGACTTTACAGCCATTTAAGCCAACAGTAGTCCCTCCTTAATTTTTTAAAAATTGATTAATTACTTTTATTATTGTTATTTATTTATTTATTTATTTATTTATTTATTTATTTTTACGTAAGTCAGTTTGAGTTTCTGTTAATTGCAACGCAAAGAATCCTGACTAGTACAACTGGTTATTTTATTGAAACTCCCGTACTCTGAGGAACATGTTTGCCAAGTTTTATGGTGCATTTTCAGATATTTGTTTCCCCAAAGTTCTGTCATGATGTTTTGGGATTTCTCCTCTTTTCTCTATACTCTTCCCCTCAAGGATTCTTTCTATCTCAGCGTTGGAACTATGATAGGTCACCCATGCTCCTCAGCGTCAGCAACCTATTTGAGAGTCAGAAACGTACTTCACTCACATTTTCCCAAAGCAGTTGTCTTTTAGGTGGAAGAATTCACGACGTACAACTGGAAAGATACGGAGGTTTCCCATCTTATAATATCGCAGTCCTCAGCTTGTGAACGGGTGTACATTTTAGCAGGGAAACAACAGAAGGTGCTCAGGCTCCCAGGCCAGCCCACAAGACCAAATTCACCCCGTAGCGTAGGTGAACAATAGTGCTATCCCTGATTATCCCATAGGATCAGTCACCACTGATGGGGTTATATGGGGATAGTTCATTCAACATTCTACCCGGAGAGAGAGTAAAATCCGTTTCCCACCTGTATTCCTACCGTCTCTCACCCCCGACTGCCGGATACCGCGGCAAGGCTTCTACTAAAATTCTGGGACCTACCATTTCAGCGGGGTCCCCTGCAACTAGCATTTATATGAAGAGACTCTTTGGTCCAACCCAGATCATCTTCACTGGCTTGCAAAATTCAATATATACAGAATCGAACTCACTCCTTCCTCCCCAAACGGTCACTCATATTCCCTAACGTGGTGGGATAGCTACTGGCCCAGTTGCTGAGGACAGAACCCAAGGAGTCATTTAAGTCACACATCCCCTCTTAGTTACTTGCTATCGTCAACCAGTCGCTGCGTCCTACACGTTCTCACCTCAGACGCTCATTACTCCGGTCCTTTTTCTCCACCCCTCCGGGCACCTTCGTCATCAGGCCTTCGTAAGTTCTCACTGGGGGCTTTCGCCTCGGAAATGGTCTTGCTGCTTTTTCTGGGCTCCCTTAGTCTCAGTTGCACGCTTTGGCCCGGGAGAGTGTTCTTCAATAGGAGTCTGGTCAGATTGTGGCCTGCTGACATCCTCCGTGGCCCCTCACAGGATTTAGGCTTAGGTTCACTGGCCTTGTCTTAGCACACAGGACTCCCTGTGATCTGGTTCTTGACAACTTCCCTTTTGCTTTAGCCATTTGGGGAGTGGCCACATTCATTCTTTCCATAAACATTTGTCCAGTGCCAGGGACTGTCCTTTCTTGGCACTGGGAATACAGCGGTGAACAGAAGCAAAATCCCTGACCTCATGGAGCTCATTTTTTAAAAAATATTTTATTTATTTTTGAGAGAAAGAGAGCAGGCGTGGGCGGGGTACGGGGAGGGGCAGAGAGAGAGGGAGACCCAGAATCCGAGCTGTCAGCACAGAGCCCGATGCAGGGCTCGAACCCATAGTCTGTGAAATCATGACCTGAGCTTCACCGAGTCAGCCACCCAGGCGCCCGGCATGGGGCTTCATTTTAATTGGGGATGGTGTGCGTCAGAGGCAGTAAGTACGATGGAGAGAAAGCAAGAAAGGAGTAGAAAGTGACAGGTGAGGGCGGCATACTTTTAAAGAGGGCCCTCAAGGAATAGCTCAGTGAGGAGGCGATGCTTGAACCTTGACTTGAAGAAGGTGAGGGAGCAAGCCATGTGGATGTCTAGTGGAAGATGCTATAAGTGCAAGGGCCCTGGGGTGATTTCAAGGATCGGTAAGAAGGCTAGCATGGCTGGAACACAACGGGAGAGTGAGAGGGAGTGGGTTCAGGCGGATCACATTGGGTCTCGTAGACCCTTCATTGTAGCTACTTTGTTATCCTGAGTGAGATGGAAAACCACTGGAATGCCCTGATCCTAAGAGCAATGTGCTCTGAACTTATGTCTTAAAAATGAATGATTTGTTCCCTAGAATGTGTCACAACTCCTCCTCCATCCTGACTGTGATTGACATTGTTCTCCCTGCTGGCAACAGCCCTCCTCACGTCTTCGTTTCTCTGAGTCACCTCTTCATCGGGACCTTCCTTACCCTGAAGGTCGACGTAGGTGCATCTCTCGGTCCTCATAGCCCCGTCATTATACGTGTTTACGGATTGAGGAAGTGAATGAGTAAAGGTGCAAATCTGGTGGAAAGTGAAGAGTGCCACGGATGCCAGGGGGAGGCAGAGAAGCAGACGCTCCTCTTAATAACTAACATTTCCCGAGCTCGCTATCTGCCGAGTGTTACGCTAAGTGCGTCCCACGGATCGTGTCGTTTAGTGCTCTTCTGCTATTGATGCTGTTTCGAAACCCATTTCACAAGGAGGAGACTGATCACGGAGAGGTGAAGTGACTTATCTCAGGTCCTATACCCGGCAAGGGATGGAGATGGGACTTGAACCAGGCAGTCAGGGTCCAGTGGGACTTCATACCCGGAAAAGGGGAAGTAATTCATTTCCCCGTGGGCTTGCTTTCTGGAAGATCGCTGAGCCACATAAAAACTACAGAAAGCGGGTCTGGACAACCGAACTGCTACAAAAGTCCAGGACAGGCAGTATATCCAGCTTATTCTGGGTGGCACCTTGTTGCTTCTCTGAGACAGCGTCTGCACAAGTCAAGGTAGAAAGAAGTGTTCTCACCAGAGGCAGTGGGAGAACTAGGTGGAGACTTTAAGAGCAGGGCTTTGTGTCAGGTAGACCTGGGGATGGCTCCAGCCGCCCCCCCCCCCCCCCCGCCCAGTTGTCACCTGTGGGACTTGGGGAAGTAGCTAAGATACCCTGGACTCAGCTCCCTCATCTGTAGAATGGGAATGTGATTATTTGTACGGATTACATTTGATGAGTCTGATAAAGATCCTCCAGTCCCCAGCTCATGGCTCTTCATGTGTTTTCTCCAGTTCTCCTGTCTCACAGCAAGATGGCCAGCAGACCCAGCCCTAGCAGCCAGCCTGCCCCATCTTTTTTTTTTTTTATTTTTTTAAATGTTTATTTATTTTTGAAGGAGAGAGAGACAGAATGTGAGTGGGGGAGGGGCAGAGAGAGAGGGAGACAGAGAATCTGAAGCAGGCTCCAGGCTCCGAGCCGTCAGCACAGAGCCCAGTGCAGGGTTTGATCCTACAACTCTGGGATCGTGACCCGAGCGGAAGTCAAGAGCCAGACGCTCAACCGACTGAGCCACCCAGGTGCCTCTTCTAAACTATCATTTTAATGGAAAGAAATGAGTATCTACTGGGGGTTCACGCAGAACGTCACAAAAACGTAGAGAGGTGGCCTTGGGATAACTGAGGCACGGTGACGTTCTGTGATGTGCTCCTACTCACATACGGGATTGAGGCAGAGCTAAGCCGGGTCCTGGAGTTGTCTGACCCTGGGACCAAATCGTTTCCTGCCTGCCCAGTGGCATCAGATAGAGGAAGCTCCTGCTGGACCGATGAGCGAGGCTGCCCCAGGGGCTAACGCTGTCAGACAAGTACTTTGATTAGCTTCTCCAGTGGCCAGTGATACAAACCCACTATCAACTGGCTTACGTTAAGAAAAAAAATGTCCTAGAAGGGACACTGGGATGTTTGACATAAGAAAAAACGAACAGTTAGAACCTGGGCAGGCTGCAAGCAGGATCTGTCGAGTCGTTGAGATGCCACAGAGCTGTCTCTTGTCTTGTTCCCAGGTCACATATTCCCACCTCTATTTGCTGGTCGGTATGTATGCTTCGTACTTTTTCAAGAGACTGGCTCTGTCTGCTTTTACAATCCCAGCGGACCCTGAACTCCCAAGTTACAGGTCTAGCATCCAAACAGCTTCCCATATTCCCTAGCATCTATCCCTAACATCCTCAGCTCCAAAGAGAGAAGAGATCTGTCCCAAGCTGAACCTGTGTCCACACTGACCCACTGAACTATGCTGCGAACCAGGGCCAAGTAGGCAAGTCAATTTGACTGAAGTCCAAAAGGGAAAAGGTAGTTCTCAGAGAAGAGGGAGGGTCAGGGGCTCTTGGGTCAGTTATGCTAAAAAAAAGTTCTAAGTAAAATAAATGACAATGAACTCATCATGAATACGAACACCTAAAATATTTTTTTAAAAGCAAAATTTTATTTTATTATTTAAAAAAAATTTTTTTTTCAACGTTTATTTATTTTTGGGACAGAGAGAAACAGAGCATGAACGGGGGAGGGGCAGAGAGAGAGGGAGACACAGAATCGGAAGCAGGCTCCAGGCTCTGAGCCATCAGCCCAGAGCCCGACGCGGGGCTCGAACTCACGGACCGCGAGATCGTGACCGGGCTGAAGTCGGATGCTTAACCGACTGCGCCACCCAGGCGCCCCTAAAAGCAAAATTTTAAAGAATATGAACACCTTTATATGATTTAGCATTTTTCTTTATACAGGTAAGCTGCTCATGATGAAATTGAATCTTACCCTAATTGTACTACTAGGACTCAAAAGAAGGATATGTTTCTAAACCTGAAATTCTACAAGATTGCAATCAGCTCCTGTGGTTTGAACTTCAGAGAGTCTACAAAGTCAATAGTCTTTACAGGGGACTGTCATCCTAGTTCCCGAAAAGCCTCTGATGCCTCCTTTCATTTCTTTCGCTTCTAAATTTTCTATTTTTTTTTTTTTTACTGTTTATTTATTTTTGAGACAGAGAGAGAGAGAGGGAGACACAGAGCGCAAGTTGGGGAGGGCAGAGAGAGAGGGAGACACGGAATCTGAAGCAGGCTCCAGGCTCTGAGCTGTCAGCACAGAGCCCGACGCGGGGGCTCGAACTCACGAACTGCAAGATCAGACCTGCTTCCTAATTTTCTAATTACCATTAGTACCCATAGCATCCTGCCTTCTCTGAGACTTCTTTCCAAGAAGAAGTGATTCCTCACTAATCAAGTTTCCTTTTTCAGCAGATCGGCATAAGCTGGAAAAAGGAAGAGAGGCATGTTTCCGTAATCTCGATGCCTTTCTTCCTAAAACTCCACTGCCTCTACCCAACACCAAGTATTTATTTATTATTTATTTTATTTATTTTTATTTATTCTTGAGCACCTGTTAGGTGCCACGACTTGCAACGGAGGCAGGTTCTAGTGGCTGCTGTTTTATTATCTTGCTGCCCTGATAACAGATCTTCTTAAAGGACAGAGTCGCATTTTCTCAGGCTTTCTAGAGAACATACTAAAAATTAGCTGGGGCGCCTGGGTGGTTCAGTCGGTTAAGCGTCTGACTCTTGGTTTTCGGCTCAGGTCATGATCTCGTGGTTTCATGAGTTTGAGCCCTGAGTGGGGCTCTGCAGCACAGAACCTGCTTGGGATTCTCTCTCTCTCTCTCTCTCTGTTCCCTGTCGGCCCCCTCACCTGCACTGTTTCTGTCTCTCTCAAAATAAATAAATACATTTAAAAAATATTTAAGCTAGGTTATACGTGGATATCTCCAAATACGGATCTGGAAAATTCAAAATGAGTTGAAGATTTAATACAGGTTGCTTCCCCCCCCACCCCCTTTTAAAGCATATACCAGAATTTCTTCAGCTTACATGTTTTCAGTACTCTTGGACTGATGACATGGTTTGTACAGCAGGTTATGAGTCCGAAAGTATGTTGTTCCCTCTCATAAGCTAACTTGTAATTGAACCTCAGCTGAAGTGTGTACCAAACTAACACTTCCTGTTAAGGATGTTGAAAAGTAGCAACGCATTCTTTGATTGAGCCAGCTGAGACGGTTTTGGGGGGAGAGACGGCTGGGGTCTGAGATGCGCCCGCTTCCTGTTTGTGTGTTTGATCCTGGAGCAAAGGCCAGCCTTCAGGACAGCTGCTGGAGCACCCCAATCCACGTTTGTTCACGAGTTTCTTTTGGTCAGGAGACGAACACCATGAACTCTCCCAGTCTCCTTGCTGAGAGGGGAAGGATGCTGCAAAACCTGGCTTGTTGCCAAACCTCCTGGAAATGTCTATTTACCGTGCTTTGCAGAGAGATGTCGATGATTGAATAATGATGCTTGAGTTCTTGACTGCAGCCTGTGGGGGATGCCTCTCTCGTTTGCCACCTGAAAAGCTGCAATTACCAAAATTGCTTATAATGCCTCTCTTTTAGGAGTTCCTATTAGGAACCCCTTCAGGAAAATTCGTGCATGCATTCATTCATTTCTGACTCCTCATGGCCCGTTTGAGCAGACCTGTTCTACCGAAGCGCAACGACCCTGCCTACCAGAAAAGACAACTCATAAATTTGGATGGCTAAGACGAGCTGATCACCTGGGATGAACCCAGTGGCATGCTGGGAGATGTTTGGCAGACAGCTTGCTGAAAAAAATTGAAAGCTCTGATTTGTAGTGTTTGCCGATGTCCCTGGTGTAAATACGGTCTCCGTGGCTGAGTTCGAGCCACCAATGTGATGCCGCTTGAAAGGCGGATCTGGTGGGAAGTTGTGTGCCATGGCCCCCGTGGGTCCTAAGAGCTGGCTGTGTGTGCGCTACACCCAGATGTTCACACCCCTGCTACTGATCTTCTTTTCCTCCTCCCCCTCCCCTCCCCCTCCTTCTTTTCTGACCTCTTAACCCCAGCATTTGCTTTCTTCTCCCTTCCTTGTTCCTGGTTTGAACTCTTAACCTGTTCTGCAGCCGGGACTCAGTTCTCACCTCTGGCTCCTTTGGATTTCTTGTGTGTGATGTTCTCTTTCCAGCCCGTGGGGCTCTCCCTCCTCCTGCCCGGCTGCTGCTTTGGAACTTGCCATTTCAGGACCCGTGGACAGAAACTCCTTCCCAAAGGCTCCACTCTGGGAAGCCAAGTCCCTGCTCTCATTCACAAGGCAGACAGGCTGTGGCTCCCGCAACACAAGCTGGGGGTGGTGGCGAGGGCAACATTCACAACGGACAGCACGGCCATTATCAAGCGAGGGGACTGCGTCAAGGGCACGCCCAAATTCGGATCTCCACCCTGCTGCTGCTTCTTGTATTATCCTGGGCATGGTACTCATCTAGCTGTTTCTGGCTTCTCATCTTTAGCACAGAGGGCCTCATTGGGCTAGTCCTTGATGGAACAGATTTATATTTATAAAGTGCTTAGAATAGCGCCAATCACCCAGTATGTGTCGTGCAAATGGTTGTTAAATAAATGAGACCCATTCCACAAATATTTACTGGGTACCTAGTTTGGGCCAAGTGCATGTAGGAGGCATTGTGGGCACTTTGGAGACCGAAACGGTTTCTTCTCTTCGCTGTTCCCAGTGTAGCTCAGGGAGGGGACGTAACGTGTACACACAAATCACCTCGATGGAAAGAAGAGAGGAAAGTAACAATTACTGAGAATTATGTGGTAGATACTGTGATAGGGACTTAATGTCCATTATTTTACTTAATATAATTTGGTTATTATGTAAGAGATATCATCTTTATAACATTTACATTAAAAAATTGTTAGAAAGACCATGGGGCCCCTGGGTGGCTCAGTCGGTTAAGTGCCCACTTCAGCTCAGGTCACGATCTCACAGTTCATGGGTTTGAGCCCCCCCCCCCCCCCCCCCCGTCAGGCTCTGTGCTGACAGCTCAGAGCCTGAAGCCTGCTTCGGATTCTGGGTCTCCCTCTCTCTCTACTCCTCCCCTGCTCACGTTCTGTCTCTCTCTGTCTCTCAAAAATGAGTAAATGTTAAAATATTTTTAAAAAATTATTAGAAAGACCAACATTTAAAATCATTTGCCTGCATCTTTTTCATGGATTATCAACAGTTCCTTTTGATTATACAGTTTTTTTTTTTTTCCTGATGGGGCATTCATGTTTTTAAATGAATTTTTCCTTTTATTATGGATATTTCAAACATACACAAGATAGACGCAATGATACAACAAACTCCTAGGTACCTGTCATCCAACCTCAATCATTATCAACCGATGGATGATAATTGTTTGATTTGTTCATCTCCCTGCTCACTTCCCCCATCTGAGTTATGAAAAAGGAAAATTCCAGACATCCTATCATTCCACCGGCACCATTCTCATCTTACAGGTGAGCAAAGGGAAGCTTAGAGACTTCAGATGATTTGGTGAAGGTCACACAGCTAATAAGTGGCAAAGCCGGGACCCAAACCTTGGTCTGTTTTACTCCAAAGCTTTTAACTGGAATGCTAAAATATAAGAGAGGCTACAAGAGCTCAAGGGAGGGAAGAAAATGGGAGTTTAGAAGGGAATCCGAGACGGCTTTGCAAAGAAATGGCACTTTAGGCCATAAAGTGGAGGCAGAGACTTTTAAGAGAAATTGAAGAGCTTGCATTAAGGCACAGAGGAAAGCGATTGTGCGTTGAGCGGTGGGTTTGAAGAGTATTATTATTTAATGCGTGGCAAGCAGGTTAACTTGATCAGAATCCTCCAAGGGGAAGGCCTTGTTTAAAATGCTGATTGCTGGGACCCCACCTTGAGGGAGGGACTGACTGTGGTTTGGGGCGTCCAGATCTATTTTTAAGAAGCTTCCCTGGAGTGTCTGATGTGCTCTGCAGTTTGAGGACCACATGGCCGCATTAGGCGCATTAGGCAGGACCAGCAGGACTCTGGAGATAATCACTCAGCAATTTGGCTTTTATTTTCCACTGTCTGTTCAAATCCATTCCATAGCCCTGAGGGAAATCCCAGAGAAGCCCCACGAAGTTCCAGGTCATTGTTAATCAGGTCTCCACTCATCTCAAGCCGACGAAAAGTTTTATTTCAGCAAATACGTCCCATGCAATACTTCAAATTCAGCCGAAAGATTTTTGCAAGGAGAGTGAAAGCCTGGGCCATGCTTGGGCTGGCAGTCTACACTGGGGAAGCAGAAAGCAGGGATCTTTTTCTCCCCCTGGTTCAGACTTCTCCTCTTGTCCCACTCATCAGATTGCTTCCAAATTTTCCAGAGCAGCAGTGGAAGGAGGGAGAGTGTCAGGTATAGAAAAAAATCCTTTCTTTTACTTTAGCACTGCTCTCTGGAGAATCAACTATTTTGGTTTTGCAGATTCCTAAATTGGTCTTCGTATGTGTTTGTCCTGTTATTCAGCTTTGATGCCGAGTTTTTAATTTTAGCAAGCCATTATTTAAATTTCCAAGAGTTCTGCTTATTTTTATGGTTGGCAGCCTAATTTTGATTTAAGAATGTGACATCGACTTAAATAGCTCTTAGTACATTCATTAACTATACTTACGTCCGAGTTCTCTTTGGATTCCCGTGTTAACTTTACTTCATTTGGTGTTAGTTTCTCTTTTACTCAGCCTCCTACCTCTCTTTCATGCTGTTTGCCTCAACTGTTTGGTTGTCTGGATTGATCGGTGTGGGTCTTCCAGTGCAACTGAAAATCACTGGCTCAGGCAGTGAAAGTGGATTATGATCACAGGGGATTTGTCGTGGGAATACATAAGGACAACTGAGTTTTCCTGAAAGAATGCGGAAGATGCTTGCATTCTGGGCAAGGGGACTCCTTATCTATTGGGCCATCTGGAAGCGCCTGGAGGCACTGATTTGCTTCTCGCTCAAGCCCTAATCCTTCCTCATGGGATCCACCTGTGGCAGACCCCCTACTGCATAAAGAGGAATGTTCTTTTACCCGGAGAATCAATAATGCAAGGATGATTCAATATTAGGTTATCTAAATTACCATGTTAATAAATCAAGGGAGAAAAACCATACAATTCAGACAAATGCAAAAACACATTTAGTAAATTTCAAAGTCCAATGCTGATATTAAACATTTGGTTACATTACAAAAATGGACATGTACCCAACATGACAAAATATGTAAAATTCACACACCTTTATACACATAGCAAAAAAAGTCGTTTTTCTTCACAGCAAAACATGAAAGGGAAGGGGAAAAAAAATGACACCTACAGTCACCACTATTAATATCTTTTTAGTATATAGGTAATAAATGTTATATATAAAATTTAAACATAACAGAAACATACAGTGGCAATTGAAAGTCCCTCCTCCCATCATATCATGCTCAGGAAATAACCGATATGAGTATTTTGATGACTTTTCCCCAAATTTTACGTTCTTTAGCAAATACTAAGACTCATAATGTTTTTCAGATGGATTACAAAATAGGATCAAAGAAGCAGCCAACGCACTTAGACAGGAGTGTAGAGTAGCATGATAGTTTCAATTCAGGACACGAACCTGTTGTTGTTTTTAAATTCAAATCTATTTTTTTTTTGAAGTTTTTGTTTTAATTCCAGTTAGTTAACATACAGTATGACCTTCGTCTCAGGTGTACTGTTTAGAGATTCAACACGGTCATACACTGGGTGTTCATCACAGCAGGTGCACTCCTTAATCCCTAGCATCGGTTTCACCCATCTCCCCACCCACCTCCCTTCTCAGAACCGTCAGTTTGTTCTCTATAGTTAACATTCTGTTTCTTTCTCTCTCTCTTTCTCTCTCTCTCTCTCTCTCTCTCTCTCTTACCACCCCCCCACCAACGTTGTTATTTACAGATGTTTCAATTATTTATTGATGTGTAACAAACCACACCAAGACTCTGTGGCTTAAGATAACAACCCTTTTATTTGCTCAAGATTCTGCCAGTTGGAGTGGTTCTTTCTCCTCTCTCTTTCCATGTGGTCCCTCCAGCAGGGGAACCAGACTTCGTACAGGGTAGATCCAGACTCACAAAAGCACAACAGTGGAACTTTCTAGGCCTCCTTAATTCTTGGCACAGTGGAGTGCCATCTCCACTGCAGTCCATGGATTAAAAGGAAGTCACAGGCCCAGTGCAGAATCAATGGCAAGGGACTACACAAGGATGTGAATACCAAGAGGCGTGGTTTGTCGGCATCACAGTTTAACAGACTGCCACCGCAGATGATACGCTTTTGGTTATAGACAACCCAAAAGAATCAACTGGAAGATAATTAGTAAGAATAGGAGAGCTCAGTGAAATGACCGGCAACAGAGCAGTTAACAACAATTATACACCTGGGGGGGCCCCCCCGAGTGGCTCAGTCAGTTGGGCGATCGATTTCAGCTCAGGTCATGATCTCAAGGTCAATGAGTTTGAGCCCCGCGTCGGGCTCTGTGCTGACAGCTCAGAGCCTGGAGCCTGCTTCCGATTCTGTGTCTCCCTCTCTCTCTGCCCCTCCCCCACTCACACTCTGTTTCACTCTCTCTCGAAAATAAACACACATTTAAAAAAATTTTTTAAGGGGCGCCTGGGTGGTGCAGTCGGTTAAGCATCCGACTTCAGCCAGGTCACGATCTCGCGGTCCGTGAGTTCGAGCCCCGCGTTGGGCTCTGGGCTGATGGCTCAGAGCCTGGAGCCTGTTTCCAATTCTGTGTCTCCCTCTCTCTCTGCCCCTCCCCCGTTCATGCTCTGTCTCTCTCTGTCCCAAAAATAAATAAACGTTGAAAAAAAAAATTTTTTTTTAATTTTTTAAAAAGCAATTATATACCTAAGCAATGTTGCAAAGTTTAATAAAATCAGAGATAGTATTTACCATGAAAAGTTTACCATAGTTATTTTTCATGAACATTTATTTAGCCACTACCACATAATGAGTATTATGCCAGGCTCTGGCGATATAGAGGGACACAGAATAGGCACAGATTTAACCCTCATGAAACTTACAGTCTAGAGAAGTGGACATACATTAAACAAAGTCGCGGAGGTAGGAGAGAACTGGTGCATTAGTTAGCTATTGCTGTGATGAATGCTGTGTAACAAATAGCTCCCAGGTCTTAGTGGCCTAAAAAAATAAATACCTATTGTTCTGCTTAAGAGTGTCTATCGCTGGTGAATGCTAGTTTTGCATACAGGGTGGGCCCAGGTCTGTTCTACTCATGTCTCCATGTGAGACCAGCAGCTAATTAGAGTGCTCTCCTGCCAGATGACAGAAATCCAAGCCAAACTGTGCCTGCCCATTTAAAGCCTCTGTTTGCACTGTTTACTTACATTGTGTTGGCTAAAGCAAATCACATGGCCGATTCCAATAACAATGAGACTAAGACGTCTAATTCTATTACAGGGAGGAAGTGAAGAAATAGACATGATGACCTAATTAACCACCATCAGTAATTTCAAAAACCGAGGTAAGTCCACTGGGGCTTGGGTGTCACGAATGAGGACAGTGGTGGGATATTTAAGGTTGAAGTGATTGATAGGTACGGGCCAGATCGTTTACAGCCTTGTTGGCCTTGCTAAGGACGTTGAATTGCATCTAAGTGCAATGCAAGGCCACTGGGGCTTTCAAGCACAAGAGTGATTTGGTCAATTTACCTTTTAAAAAAATGCTGCTGTGTAAAGAACGGAAGAAGAAGAGAGAACATAAAATAGTTATCGCGTTATTGTAATGAGTTAAGATGGTGGCTTGGCGTGGACAAGGAGACTGATAGTGTAGGTGAGGAGAGGTCAAGGCGTTGAGATATGGTATCCTTAGATTTGGTCAGGAGTTGGACGTGAGGTCGAAGGAGAACTCAGGAATGACTCAGGTGCTGGACAACGGCACCAGGTGAATACAGGTGCCCCAATTGCACCGGGGAGGATCTGGCAAAGGAACAGAATGTGACGAGGTAGATTAAAAGTTCAGTTTTGGAGATACTGAATTCCATATTCTTGTGAGACAATAGCCATAAATATCTAGGGATAAACTTAACAAGCATTGTGAAGGATCTATATGAATAAAACTATAAACCTCTATTGAGGGCCATAAAAGAAGATTTGAATCAATGGAGTGTCAAACCTTGCACTTGAATAGGAAGACTCAAAATTGTAGAGATGTCAATTTTCACTAGATAAATCTATAAATTCAATGCAATTTCAATCAAAATTTCAATAGCATTTTTTTTTTCAGAACTGGTAGTGATTACCAGGGACATTCTCTAGAAGAAGAGTAATGAGAAGTAACCTTCTCCATTATATATTAAAATACATTATCAAACAACAAAATTTATAACAGCAGAACATAGACCGAGGGGGTGCACTGATAGCTCGATGGCATGGAATAAAGTGTGGAAATACGGATCCAGGAACGGATGAGGATTTAGTATGTTACCAGGATAGCATGTCCAGGTGGTGAGAGAAGAGACTCTTCAGTAAGTGGCTTAAAGGCAACTGGATAGCTGTTTGGACAGAAAAAGAGACAAGGCAGCATTCATGAAGCTCTACTTTTCTCTTTTTCTCTGCTGTGTACTATTCTATTTCAGTATAGCATGGGTTAGTAAGTTATATTCCTATCGATGTGCTTTTAGGCTCTTCCTTTTTGTTATAAACAATAACGTGAAGAGATAATTCTTATATAGCATCTTGGGACAAATGTGTGAATTGTTCTCTAGTGCAGATGCAGAGATGTGAAATTGCTGGTTCAGAATTGCACGTACTTTTTTTTTTTTTTTTAATGTATGTTCTCGGGTTGGAGCCCCCAACCCGGGGCTTGAACTCAAGACCCTGAGATCAAGACCTGAGCTGAGATCAAGAGTTGGACGCTTAACCGACTGAGTCACCCAGGCACGCCTACTCCCCCCCCAACTCCTTACTATTATTATTATTTAAACTTAATTTTTTTAATGTTTAGTTATTTTTGAGAGAGAGAAAGAGTGCAAGCGGGGAGGGGGGCAGAAAGAGAGGGAGACACAGAATCCAAAGCAGGCTCCAGGCTCTGAGATGTCAGCGCAGAGCCCGACGTGGGGCTCGAACTCACAGACCGTGAGATCGTGACCTGAGCCGAAGTTGGACACTTAACCGACTGAGCCACCCAGGTGCTCTGTTATTATTATTTTTTATTAAGGACTGCTTCATTTCCATTTTGAAATCCCAGACGAACTCCAGCAACAGGGGACAAGAAAACAGGCATGAAATAAGCTCAAATAAAATGGATGGATCAAGTTAATAAAAATAAAAGCAGAAATAAATGAAACAAACAAACAAGGAACAATAGTTGAGATGATCAATAAAACCCAAAGCTGGAGGTTCTGAAAGAATGATATGCACATACCAACTTCCTGCACGTATGATGAAGGCAAAGAGAGAAGACACAACGTGGTATGATGCAGGACGAGAGGGCACGGACACAGAGGAGATTCTTAAAATTAGGAGACTTCTTCGTGCAGCATCCTAGCTGAAGTCAGAGGGTGAGGTAAGAACCGCAAATAAGGAAAGTTGCCGGAGAAATTCTTTTGTAAGCTGGGCTGATGTTGGAGGTAGATATGCTCTTGCAAAAATCTAACGATTTTTCTTCGGCTTTGAATCCTCTATCGTTATTTTTTTGGTTCATGGCTGACTTATATGAAAAATGTCTTTAAACTATTGAATTACCCTCAGAGCGAGATGCTCAAAGGTAGAAACGGACTGACTGCGCGGATAGCAGTCACGTCTTGCTCGTGTGAGGCATAACTTCTTTAACTGGAATAACAAGAGGAATTATCCACGTGGTTTAAATTGTTAGGCCCCCTTTTCCCTTCCTTTCTTTAAAAAGATTTTTTAAAAGATGTAATAGAGCATACATAGCAAATTCACATAATAAATGTATGAATGATATGATCCAGCTATATAACTTCATACCAATCCATTTGAAAACCTAGATAAAATGGACACAAATGTCAAGGAAATTATAAGTTACCAAAAACTGGTCCAAGAAAGCCAATAGAAAACACTTACAAAAAATAGAAATGGTGGTTAAAGGCCCATCTACCAATATGCCCCTCCCTCCCTCAATACTCAAGCCTTTTGTAGTTATAAGTCAAGTTCTACCAAATCTCGGAGGGGAGCTCGCTCACATCTTATATTTCAGAGCTTAGAAAAACACAGGGACCCACCAATCTTATTTTGTAAGGCTAGTTTATTTCTGATTTCAAGACAAGAAACTACAATTACAGGCTAATCTCACTTATGAATGTAGAGGCCAGAACTCTAAATAATACCAGATAATTGAATCTAGTCGTGTATTAAAAGAATAATAGATCTTGATCAAGTAGGATTTATCTGAGAAATTCAAGTTGGGGAATCAATGGAGATATCAATGTACCTTACTGTATTTAGGGATTAAAGGGGGGAAACCATTCCATGGGTACTGGGGAGACGGTTGCTAAAATGCAACATCCTTTCTAGATAGAAATAGAAATAGTCATAAAGGGTGTCTACCATAAATATACAGCAAATATTTTTTTATTGAAGTGTAAATGACACGCAATGTTACGTTAGTACAACATTGTGACTTGACAACTGTATACATTATGCGATGGGGCTACCATCTGTTCCCATGCAATGCTGTTACAATACCATCGACTATATTCCCTGAGCTAATATACAGCAAATGTGACACTTAGTGGTGAATCTTTAGAAACATTGTCATTAAAGTAAGAAGCAACACACCAATGCCTGCTTTAACTACCAATGATTACAATGCTACTGAGGGCCTACCCAAGGCAACAGGATGAAATAAATGTGAGGAGATAAATACTGGACAGGAATATAGAATCTACAGAATGGCATTAACTGAAACATGAGCACAAAGTTCTCTCTGCCCTCTTTGCTGTCAGTGACACTTAAAAAACAAACACACAAACCCAAACCACATAAGGAGCATAATATATTTCCTCTTCTGTAACTCGATTATATACATGGAATATCTCTGTATGGGCACACATACATTAGGTGAATTAATGCAGTTTGTTTAAGTAGGTCCCTACTGATGAATGTTGATTTCTTCCAATTTGCAAGGTGTGTGGGGGGCGGGGGAGGGTGGAGGAATACTGTAAACACTTCTTTGCCTTTGAGTCATTGTATTTGAGGGTTAGATGTCTAGATCTTGAATTGCTAGATTAAAAACAGCCCAGATGTCTTTCAGCAAGTGAATGGGTAAGCACATTCTGGTTTGCTTTGCATTCCAAGCCATGGAATACACCCCAGCGATAAAAAGGAACAGGATACAGGGGCGCCTGGGTGGCTCAGTTGGTTAAGTGTCCGCCTCGGCTCTGGTCATGATCCTTGCAGTTCATGAGTTTGAGCCCCGCGCTGACAGCGCGGAGCCTGGAGCCTGCTTCAGATTCTGCGTTTCCCTATCTCTCTGCCCTTCCCCTGCTCACACTCCGTCTCTCTCTCTCTCCCTCAGAATAAATAAACATTAAACAATTTTTTAATTAGAAAAATTTAAAAATTAAAAAAAATGAATAGACTACACAACTGGGAAGAAACTAAGGAATTATGTTGGGTGAAAAAAGCCAATCCCAAAAGGTTACATGCTATGAAATTCCCTTTATATATAACATTTGTAAGTGACACAATTTAGAAATGGAAGACAGCTCAGCGATTGCCAGGGGATGGGGTGGGATAGGATGTGGAGAGTCATGGGGGGAGGTAGGGTGGGTCAAAAAAGGCAACAGAGATGATCCTTGTGGTGATGGAACTGTGCAGTGTATCTTCATTGTGGTGGTGAATCCTAATGGGGATAGGTGAGTCCAAATGTGAAATTGTATAGCACTAAACACACACACACACACACACACACACACACACACACACACGTACAAGTAAGAAGGGAAATCTCAACCTCAGTGCCAATATCCCGACTGTGATACTGGACTCTAGTTTTGCAAAATATTCTCACTGGGGATACTGGGGTAAAGAGTACACGGGATCTCTTTGTATTCTTTTGTGTGAATCTACAATTACCTTTAAATATATATTAAAAAACTTTAAAAACACCTCGAGTTAAAAAAGGGTATACATAATGTTCAATTTTTATTTTTGGCAAGTTGCCCTCCTGAAATGTGCTTCGCTGTGTACTCTTAATGCCGATAGGGCATATGGGAGAGTCTATGTTCCTCCAAATTTAAGCAACAAAGAAATACTACTTTTGGCATGTCAAACTGGAAGGAATTAAGAGTGATATGTATCCCGCTATTGGCCAGAGTGTGGAAATAGTTACTCTTCAATGTCATTAGTGTGTGCTGTATGTTGGGGTCCCCAGGAAGCAGATTCTGAGGCAGAGTCATGGGTAAGGGCTTTTTTAGAGCACGTTAATGGGACCCACCAGAAGGACAGGTGGAAAGCAGAATTGGGCACAGGGAGAAATTGAGCTAAGACGCAGTCTCAGCTGGGGCGCCTGGGTGGCTCAATCGGTTAAGCATCCGACGTCGGCTCAGGTATTGATCTCACGGTCCGTGAGTTCGAGCCCCGCGTCTGGCTCCGTGCTGATAGCGCAGAGCCTGGAACTTGCTTTGGATTCTGTCTCCCTCTCTCTCTGCCCCTCCTCCACTTTTATTCTTTCTCTCTTTCAAAAAACAAATTAACATTAAAAAAAATTTTTAAAAAGAGACCTCAGCTGACCCTACAGATAGTCTTGATGCGTGGATGACCCTTCCGAGGTGTGTGGGTCAGTTATTGGATGCACCCATTGTGCCAGGACTAGGGTGGCTTATGACAGATACTGACTGATGTCAAGCGGCTGAGCATTCTGTCCCCTAAAGTGTATAGTGCTTTGTCCCTGGTGGATGCTCTGTAATGGATAGGAATATACCAGCCTCTGTGTACTTCCAATATGCACCTACCTTTTCTCTGATGTATCCATCACTCTCCGTTTAGGCCAGGCCAGTCTCTTTGCTCATTGGGTTTACATATATTTACACCTCAGTTCCCTTCTCTTTCCTCCCAAAATAGATGACCAGATGCACCGGTTTGTATTTTTTTGCTGTGCAGACATTGAACTTTTTTTATGAGGTCAATTTATTTATCTGTATTTAATCTTTTCTTTTATGGCCTCTGGATTTTGTGCCACAGTTGGAAAGATTTCCCATTCTGAATTTATTTTAAAATCCATCTTTGTTTCAAGTAATTTTTTTTTTACTTAAAATTTTTTTGTCCTTTTGAGATTTGTTATGATATAAAAGATGAACGGAGGATCTAGAAGTATTCACTCAAAAGGCTAGCCAGCGGTCTCGACACCATTTACTTAATAATTTATAACTTAACCACCAAACTGAAATGTTACCTTATCATATACTGAATTCTCTGATGAAGCTGATGAATAATTTCTTAAATCTTCTTAATACTAAGCTGTCTTTGCATTTCTGAAATGAATCCTACTTGCTCCTGATTTATTATTCTTTTATGTGTTGTTGAATCCTATTCACTAATATTTTATCTAGGAATTTTGCATCTATTTTCAACCATGAAAATGGCCACTCCTTTTTATTTGACTGTGCTGTAGTCTGACTGTTTTGTATAGCAAAAAAGGATTTGGAACTCTTGATTCCAGGCTTAGCCCCAGGATAAGCTGAAAGTACACCTGTTTACAGTGTGTGTGTGTGTGTGTGTGTGTGTGTGTGTGTGTGTGTTTCCTAGAAGGAAACTCTCCAAGTGGTCACTGAGGATTGAGAAGTGGGCTAACACACCCAGTTAACCAATCTCCCCAAGAAGAGAAGGGAGTCCTTACATCGGGAGGGCAAACACTATGTTAGGCATCTACTGCTGCATAACAAACTAGTACAAAGTTAGCAGCTTAACACACATACACGTTTCTCACCGGTTCTGTGGGTCAAGAGTCTGGGCATAGCTCAGCTGGTCTTCTGTCTGGGGTCTCACAAGGCTGCGATCAAGTCATCAGCCACAGTTTGCTTCTTATTAGAGGCTGGACCGTGGAAGGTTCTGTTCCCAGGTCCCTGAGGTTGTTGCCAGAATTCATTTCCTTGTGGCGGTGGGATTTATTTATGACAGCTTGTTTCTTCAAACCCAGTAATGGAGAGAGAGAAGAAAGACCCCGAGTCTGCTAGCATGAAAGAGTCTTAACATTATGTGACATCATCAGGGGAGCCATCACCTTGTCATATCCTATTGGGTGGAAGTCAGTCACCACACCCAGTGGGATAGGGTAATGAAAAGACCTGAATGCCAAGAGGCAGGGACCATGAGAACCACCTTGAAGTCTACCATGCCACCACGTGTCACTGCCCTACCTCTAGCCTGCAAAATCACCCGAGGGAGAGCTTTTATGATCAAAACCTGAATTTGCCGCCAGGTAACTAGAGATCTTACCTGAGCTGAAGAAATTTAGTCTACCTGCCAAATATTTTCCTTCAAAACCCTCGTCTGCAAAATACAAGGGGAAAAAAACCCACCAGACACGTGAGAAAAACCAACATCACAAGAGAGGTATGGAACCCACCAAACAGTGAAACTAACTTCTGAGAAAGGATTAAAGAGGGAAGGTAGAAAAGATTGGCCTTAGTATGAGTTCCTCAGAGAGATTCAGGAGTCTCTCAGAACCGTAGAAAGCCACTAAGAAAAAAATGGGAAATCAGAGGCCCTGAAATTTTAAAGTAGGATTGTAAAACAAAACTCGAGTCAATACGAGGGCTGAAGACTGAATTAGAAAACCGGAAGTAAGGGACTCTTGCAGAACGTGGAATAAAGGATCCAGAAGTGCAAAGCATAAGAGACAGATTAAAAGGGGGGATGGTCCTTACAGTTACACAGTGTATTGACTAGCTGTTCTAAAAGGGGATAGAGAATGAAAGGGGGAACAGATAACAGAAGCGGTAGAAGAACATCTCCTAGAGCTGAAGACAGATGTACAGAGTGCTGAGCAGGGTCACTAATAACAATAAAAACCCACTAGGACACATTAGGTGAACTTTAGTACCCCAAAGATAAAGAGAACATTCTTGAAACTTCCAGAAGGGAAGAAACGAGATTTCCAAGAGAGAAAAGAGAATTAGATTAGCATCAGACTTCTCGGATCCTCAGAGAAAATAGAATTCGAAATTCTGAGAAACTCGTGTCGAACCTGAAATTCTGTATTCAAACTATCAGTCAGGTATGGGGAGAGTAAAGACATTTGTCCTCTCTACAGATATTTAGGAGTTTTATCATTGAGAGTCCTTCTCTGAAAGCATTATTTCAGAATGTACATCAGCAAAAATGAAAATGGACATTCAAAGAGAAGGGAAGATCTGGGACCTGAAAAAGGCACAGTGATAACACAACAAACATTTAAGGGTACAAATTTTGATGGGTAATGCAAACAGGGCAACAATTTAGAGTAAAAACCCAGATGCTTTCCACACGGGGAGTGGGATTGGAGAGCTGGGGGGACAAATGAAAGCTAAGGGTGTCATCAGAAGGAGGGTATAAACATTGATTAACTATCCCTGTGGAGAGAAAAATAAAGTTTAAATTTGTATCTAAGTATTCTCTATATATTTGGAGATATATAGATATAGGCACTCTACAAGTAGAAAAGTTGAGCAAAGAAAACTTGATCAATCCCACAAAAGTTAGAGGGAAAGGGGGAAAAATTAAGACAGACAACCGTAGAAAACATGAAATACAGTGGAGACAATAAACTCAAGTATTAGCATTTGGATTCAATGTAAATGAAATGAAGGGGTGTGTGTGTGTAGATTGTTCGAGTTATTGTACAACTGCTCTTTTATTTGTGTGATTAAAAAATATTTTTTTGGTGGGGCGCCTGGGTGGCTCAGTCGGTTGAGCGTCTGACCTTGGCTCAGGTCATGATCTTGCAGTTTGTGGGTTCGAGCCCCGCGTCGGGCTCTGTGCTGACAGCTCAGAGCCTGGAGCCTGCTTCGGATTCTGTGTCTCCCTCTCTCTCTGCCCCTCCCCTGCTCATGCTCTGTCTCTCTCTGTCTCAAAAATAAATAAAATAGTTAAAAAAATTTTTTTTAAATCTTTTTTTTGAATATAGGGAATAAGCCCTGTTCCTGATCTTGAAGAATTTATCAGTGTAGCTGGGGAATAGGCAGGTACCCACCTGTAATGCCAACCAAGACAGAAAGTAGGGAGGGAGGCTGTGTACTGTGTTGGATGAACACAAAACTCAGCCTTAAAGGTGATAAAACAGGGGATGCTTTTCAATAGAGATGTCCCCAAGCACCTTCTCTCATCAGACTCTGACAGGTCCCCCTCTCTGTCAGGTGGTGGGGAGGGAAGAATCAGGAGGCACTGGGTAAGAATGACAGTGTCAGCCACGTGCCTCCGTTTCAAAGCAATGGAATGTTTTCAATCAGAAAGAAAAATGGAAAAAACAAAACATAAACAACCCGACTTTTCTTATTTCATCCCAACTGGGTTGTCTGTCCCTTTGCAGTTGCTATGACAACAGCAGCTCTCCTTTCTCTTCATTTAGATCTCTTTCCAAATTGAGAACAATGAATGTAAGAGATCAGGAAGTGGGAAAAGCAAGTAGGCATTCAAGGCATTAGTATTATTTACCCTGGAGAAGAGAATGCTAAGAAGTAGCAATTATATTGTTCTGGGCTATTAAAGGTTACTACTACATAGGTAGTTCTCTGCTTGGGCTCAAGATAAAATCAGATTTATTTGCATTGGAGGGAAATAGCTTTTGGGAGAAAAAGTCCCTGATAGAAAGTTCCGCGGGACTGCTTTTCCTCTCCCAGGGTAGATGGTTGAGGAGGCAGTGGGATTTCACATCTTGCAGTGAGGTCACCTTCCCCAGGAAAGGTCTCACTCAGTGAAACAATGTATCATAACAACGACACAGAACTGACTCTAAGTGTTTTTATGTTTAAATATAGAATACCCCTCTAAGTGTTTTGTGCTTATTATCTCACTTAACCTTTGCACCAATCCTAGGAGAAAGAGACCTTTATTTTTCCCATTTTATAGACAAGGAAACAGAGGGTTAGAAAGTGTAGCATCCTGCCCAAGGTCACACAGCTGATGAATGGCAAAGCTGGGATTTGAACTCAGGAAGGCTGTATTCTTTTTTTTTTTTTTTTAATAAATGTTTATTTATTTTGGGAGAGAGACAGAGAGAGAATGAGAGAGAGCGCACAAGCAGGGGAGGGGCAGAGGGAGGGGTGGGGGAGACAGAGAATCCCAAGCAGGCTCCATCCATGCTGCCAGCACAGAGGCCGATGCGGGACTCGAACCCATGAACCATGAGATCATGACCTGAGCTGAAACCAAGAGTTGGATGCTTAACCCACCGAGCCACCCACACGCCCCAAGAAGCCTGTATTCTTAACCAGAGATAGATAATCTGTCTTGTGACAGGTTGCCATTCTCTTGAAACAGATCCAGTTGCCCTGGGGCCTGGGAAAGAATCCGTGTCCAGCCCTAGCAGACGTGAGTTAGCTCTAGTCTTACGGGTCCACTCATTGGGTCCTATAACAACCACTTATTGACTGCCTACTGTATGCAGTACTTAGGTAGTCACTGGGGAAAGAGTGGAGAGCAAGATGGATGAAGTCTTATAGGGCTTACAGTCCAGGAAAAGACCACAACATAGAACCAAACAAATGAAGAAGATAATTTCAGGTACTAATGCATGCTATGAAGGAAATAAAACTGGGCAGTGAGACAGAGGTTAAAGGATGGGTGGGCTGCTGGGGCAGGATGGCTGGGAAGGTCTTTCTGAGGAGGTGAGGGCTTGAATTGAGACCCGGTTGATGGGAAGGAGCCGGCCATGTGGAGATCTGGGAGGAGGACCCTCCAGGCAAAGGAGCGCAAATGTAAATTTGGGAACAAGCAGGACGGTGGCGTCAGATCGTGGTGAACGAGGGTAGGGCAAGTGTTGGAGGTTGGGGGGTGGCCTCAGATGGGTTGGATTGACGGGCAAGGTCACCATTCGGGGTGCGGGTATACTACCGGCATTTAAACATCCTACGGTGCACAGGACAGCCCCCCGCCGAGAGAATTCTCCAGCCCCAAATGTCCGTGGTTGCGAAACCCTGATCTCTGCGTACGGGACTATAGCCTTAGAGGCCAAGGAAAGGAGACTGAATTTTATTCTAAGTGAAAGAGAATCCGTCAGATGACTTGAAGCAGTGGAATGTCTTGACGGGATTTGCATTTCAGAAGATTAACTGTGACTGCTGAATGGAAAATGCATTGTAGGGAGATCAAGAGTAAAAGCTGAGATTTTTGGGTTAGCAGCCGTAAGTAATGGAGGTGGTGGCTTGGTTTAGGGGAGTAGCAGAGGGTAAGAGAGGCAGAGGTGACCAGGCTCACTGATGGGCTGGAAGTGGAGCTTGGATGAGAGAGAGGAATCAGGCACCACCCTCAGGTTGTGCACAACCTGAACAACTGGGCAGTGGATGCTGGCGCTGCATAATTATATGGAGAGGAAGGAGGTTGGTGATAAACGGGAGACACTAGACAGGCTAGGTGTGACAAACCTATTGGCTATACGGGGGGAGATGTCACATAGGCTGTTGGGAATATAGTTACATAAGCGACTTAGGTCACTAAAGTTTCCTCCTTTAGAAAATGAGCAGTGGTCCTAAACTCCTGTGATCCTGGAGCGATACAGCCTGGACAGGGGGGATTGGATTTGATGGACTTTGGCAGCATCATCCAAGTCTACATCTCCCTGAATTTCCTCCTCGGGATACTGCTATGCAAATAGACAACACATGAGGAAATTAGTCCTATTTTGCAGAAACTAAATTATGCGGCCTAACAACTAATCCTCCTAAGGAGCCAGAGTAAGTTGGTAGTTGAATCATCACCTGGGAGCATCCCCAAAACCAGGTGTGGGATCTCCCCGGCAGCCAAGGGAGGTTAATAGAAATAAAATCGCACCATGCCACAAAAGTGGCCGTTTTCATCGGCTGAACCTCCAAGGAGGGGACAGGACCTCGGACGATTGTAGCCTGTGATTCTCACCAATGTCTTTCCCAGCAGCCCAGAGGCTCTGTATCTCCTCCCAGATTCACTGTGATCTTTCCAACAAGGTTTGGAAAGACCGGAAGCAGGTACAATGCCGGGTTTTAAATTTGTAGCTGTTCCTTTGGTGTCTATATCCACGGGCTGAAAAGGGGCTCATTCTTTTGAGGTAACCCGGAGCCAAATGAGCTGAAACATTTTCTGGTTTGTTTTTGTGGAGAAAATGAAATGACATGAGCGGAAAAGAAGAAGGCTGGGCGTTAAGGTCCCTTTATTTGTATTGTTCCGGGGGGTGGGTGGGGGCAGCAGGGTCCCAAGGAACCCACCCCGCCCTCTGCTCGCGTTGAGTGGCTTTCCCCGGCTGTGATGAGGTAACGCCCAGGGGAAATAATCTGACTGTGTTACTGGTAA
The DNA here is from genome assembly GCF_018350175.1 of Felis catus. Classification (NCBI taxonomy): domain Eukaryota; kingdom Metazoa; phylum Chordata; class Mammalia; order Carnivora; family Felidae; genus Felis; species Felis catus. The sequence continues at coordinate 21,289,807 of NC_058383.1, read as the reverse complement.
TTAAATGGAGAATGTCGAGTCTCCCAGAGGGCCACTGCTCTTTGGAGAAGCAGAGAGCAATCTCCGCTTGCAGCCCCTCACTGGTGGAAAAGTAAAATGAGCCTTGTTTTGATGAAGTGTCCTAGAGCTAGGGGAACCTCCCGCGAAGGGCACGGTCTCCAAGACGCGCAGAGTGTGTTGTATGGAACCATAAGGTAAGGCAAAAAAGAAAAAAAGAATCTTGGCAGTTAGTTTTGGGAGGGGGGGCTGGATATTAACGTGGATAAGTAATTTCTCAAAGGCTCGACACATGCCAAGTTCAGGAATATGGATGTGATGTTGAAGTAAGAGTCTTCGGAAACTACTTTGGGCTTCTGGGCCATACAGTTTCTGTACAAGTACCCAACTCTGCCTTTGAAGCGTGGAAGCAGCCACAGACCTATGTGACCGAGTGAGTGTGGCTGTGTCTTGATAGATCTTTCTCTACAAAAACAAATGGAGGATAGGATTTGGCCTGCGAGCCATAGCTTGCCAACCTCTGGTTTAGAGAATGGTTCTTATACCTTACTGTATACTGTGTAGGGGCTTTACGCTAATACTGATGCCTGACCGCCCCTCCAGACGTTCTGAGGGTGGTCTGGAGTGGGCCTGGACATCAGTACTTAAAAAAAAACAACTCATCAGATAATTTATTGTGCAGCTAGGGATTAGAATCAATGGTTTTAGAGTTGTGGCTTGCACTTGGTCACACAATGGAGTTGTGTGTGTGTGTGTGTGTGTGTGTGTGTGTGTGTGTGTGTTAAGAATACATCTTTATAGATACTGACTTAATCGGTCTGGATATGGTTTAGGGATCAGATTTTTTAAAAAAGCTTCCCAGGTGATTCACTTGTGAAACCAGAGTTGAGAACTACTAGTCTAGAAGGCGAGACAAACGGGCAGTTTCCATACAGCGTGATAATTGTCCAACAGGAATAATTTTAGCAAGTGAATTGTTTATTTACTCATTGAATAAGCACTTACACAGTTTTGCTCTGTGCTAACCAAGGGTCTGAGGCATTTATAGATATTAACCCATTTAATTTTTACAACATTCTCTAGGGTAAGTACTATTTATATCCCATTCTATAGTTGAGGGGACTGAGGCACAGAGAATTTAATTGGGAACAGAAGGCATGAAGGTATTTTAGGAATGGCTCCCAGGAAAAGGTGATGTCTGAGTGGAGACCTGAAGGGCATGTTCAAGAGGGCCCGGTAAGTGCGGGGTGAGACGGGGCATAGAATGAGCAGTGCTTCCCGGGGCGGGGGTCTGTGCCGAGGTCTGGGGGCGAGTGACGGCACGCAGCTTGGCGTCTTCTGTAAATAGCAAGTAAATTGTGTGGATGGGGGGTGTCGAGTGTGTTCTTTTCTTGGAGAATTCAAGAGTTTTCTTTTTTTTTAATTTAATCTTTTTTTTTTTTTTTTTTTTTTTTTTGAGAGAGAGAGCACTAGCAGAAGAGGGGCAGAGGGAGAGGGAGAGAGAGCATCCATGCTGGGCACGGAGCCTGACATGGGGTTTGATCCCACAACTGTGAGATCATCACCTGAGCCAAAATCAAAAGTCGGATGCTTAACCGACTGAGCCCCTCAAGAGTTTTTTTTAAATGCAAGATGAATGCCTAGACTCAGCAATCCGGTATGGTGCTCTTAAAAATTTACTGAGAGTGTTGCTCTCCTGCGCGGTGTTTTTAACACACACACACACACACACGCACACACACGCACACACGCACACACACACGCACACACACGCGCACACACACACACACGCACACACATACACACACGCGCACACACACACACACGCACACACACACACACACACACAAAGAACAAAAGACCAAAACAAAGGGACATAAGGAAACTCTTGAGAGTGACAAGTATGTCTATTGCCTTGATTGCAGTGATGGCTTTGTGGGTGTATACATATGTCCAAAACCATCACACTGTATTCGTTAAATATGTGCAGTGTTTTGTACATCAATTATACTTCAAGAAAGCTGTTTTCAGAAAAGAGTTTTCAGTGAAGTGGGGGGGGGGGGGTGAAGTTGTTTTTAAGGAGTGAATGAAAGGGAATGACATGGGAGGTGAGACTGAAGATAATCCCCGCTAGAACCTTGAAGAAGACAGGAAAGATAGGGAGAGAGCAAGGAGGAGAGAGAGTTGGGATTGAGGGCACCAAGATTTATTTTATCTTATTTTATTATTTAATTTAATTTTAATATACGTATGTACGTATTTTTAAATTTAAATTCAAGTTAGTTAACATATAGTGTAATGATGATTGGAGGAATAGAATTTAGTGATTTTTCAGTTATATGTAACACCCAGTGCTCATCCCAACAAGTGCCCTCCTTAATGCCCATCATCCATCTACCCCACCCCCCACCCAATACCCCGCCAGCACCCCTCAGTTTGTTCTCTGTACTTAAGAGTCCTTTATGGTTTGTCTCCCTCTCTGTTTCTATATTATTTTTGCTTCCCTTCCCTTACGTTCATCTGTTTTGTTTCTAAAGTTCCACATATGAGTGAAATAATATATTTATCTTTCTCTGACTGACTTATTTTGCTTAGCGTAATACACACTAGTTCCATTCATGTTGTTGCAAATGGCAAGATTTCATTCTTTTTGATCACTGAGTAATATTCCGTTGTGTGTGCATGTATGTATACACACATATATGTGTATATATGTATATACACGCACATACATACCACTTCTTTATCCATTCAACAGTCAATGGACATTTGATTTGGGCTCTTTCCATACTTTGGCTATTGTTGATATGCTGCTATAAACATGGGGATGCATGTGCCCCTTCGAATCAGCACTCCCGTATCATTTGTATAAATACCTAATAGTGCAATTGCTGGGTCGTAGGGTAGTTCTGTTTTTAATTTTTTGAGGAACCTCCATACTGTTTTCCAGAGTGGCTGCACCAGCTTGCATTCCCCCCAACAATGCAAAAGAGATCCTCTTTCTCCGCATCCTCGCCAACATCTGTTGTTGCCTGAGTTGCTAATGTTAGCCATCTGACAGGTGTAAGGTGGTATCTCATTGTGGTTTTGATTTGTAATTTCCCTGATGATGAGCAATGTTGAGCCTTTTCTCATGTGTCTGTTAGCCATCTGGATGTCTTCTTTGGAGAAGTGTCTATTCATGTCTTTTGTCCATTTGCTCACTGGATTATTTCTTTTTTGGGGGGCATGGAGTGTGATAAGTTGTTTGTAGATTTCGGATACTAACCCTTTAACTGATATGTCATTTGCAAATATCTTCTCCCATTCTGTTGGTTGCCTTTTAGTTTTGCTGATTGTTTCCTTGGCTGTGCAGAAGCTTTTTATCTTGATGAGGTCCCAATAGTTCATTTCTGCTTTTGTTTCCCTTGCCTCTGGAGACATGTTGAGTAAGAAGTTGCTGTGGCCAAGATCAGAGAGGTTTTTGCCTGCTTTCTCCTCAAGAATTTTGATGGCTTCCTGTCTTACATTGAGGTCTTTCATCCATGTTGAGTTTATTTTTGTGTCTGCTGTAAGAAGTGGTCCAGGTTCATTCTTCTGCATGTCGCTGTCCAGTTTTCCCAGTCCCACTTGCTGAAGAGACTGTCTTTATTCCATTGGATATTCTTTCCTGCTTTGTCAAAGATTAGTTGGCCATATGTTTGTGGGTCCATTTCTGGGTTCTCTATTCTGTTCCGTGGATCTATGTGTCTGTTTTTGTGCCAGTACCACACTGTGTTGATGATTATAGCTTTGTAATACAGCTTGAAGTCAGAATTGTGATACCTGCAGCTTTGGTTTTCTTTTTCAGGATAACTTTGGCTATTTGGGGTCTTTTCTGGTTCCATACAAATTTTAGGATTGTTTGTTCTAGCTCTGTGAAGAATGCTGGTGTTATTTCAACAGGGATTGCACCAGGATTTATTTTAAATGAGAGAGAGTTGAGTAGGCTTAATACTGATAGGCAGGGGCCAGAGCAAAGAAGGGAAAGAGAGCAGATTACAGAGCAGGGTTCTTGAGCAGACACAGGGTGTAGAATGTGTGAGGACCTGTTAGCAGCCAGGGCCTCCTTCTCTGGCAAGAAAAGGATGATGTGGATGTGTGGACTTTGTAGGTGAATTGGCAGGTAGGAGGAGAAAGTTCTATCTGATGTTTTATTTTTCAGTTGTGGCTATTTTGGACACAAGAGACAGAGATATTATCAAAATCCAAGTATAGGTGTTTAGTCTAACAAGGGTTCTCAAATATTGAGAATCTAGAGATGGGCAGTTCAGGGGTGAATCAGCTGCCTGATTCACCACACTCAGCATGTAGCTTTTGCTTTCTTGGCCACATGATGTTTTACTGTTCCTCAAGCATCATGCCTTATCTCCAGGCAGGAAGGAAGAGTAAAAGGTGCATGTCAGTTGAGGCTTTTTTTTTTAATAAAAAAAAATTTTTCCCCTAGAGGCACCAACAATAGACTACAGTTTCTCTCACTGGTCAGACCAAGTCACATGGCCATCCATCTGCAAGAGGTTTGGAGAGGCAAGTATATTTAATTGGGCATGCTGTCCTCCAAACAAAGCCAGAGTTGTGTTATTCAGGGGGGAGGGGGAAAAGGAGAAGGAAGAGTGGATAGGGAAAAAGCAAGGTCTACCACAGACTACACGAAGACTCTTAAGGGCCCAGGCAACCAAAGGAGAGGCAGCCTTACAGAATTTGGCACTGCGAACTAAGATTCTCCCATTCTAATGGATGGTAGAGAATTGCCGTCTTCTCCCCGTACCTCTGCTCCATTTTCCTTTCTCTGCTGACCAGCTTCTTCTTTTCCGTTTTGTTTCTACTTGACACTAACTTCTGTGTACCCACAGATCATACTTGCTACACAACTGACCTTCATTCAGCAGCTTCAATTTCTCACTTTCACATTCAGGAGACTGGATACTTTTCTGAGCCAGGCTTACAAATGATTGGCTATTGGCCGGTCAATGGATGATCTGAGTTTGGCTGGACAGTGGATGGACTCGTGTGAGGTGAGTCTTGGTCATACCCTCACTGCAGGAACTGTGAGGAGTAATTTCCCTTTGAAGGAGCTCTATGAAGGGAAGGTCATATAGCATTTCTGCTTTCATGGGAAGTAGAAGGTGAGGTCTTAACCCAAGGGTATACAGAGAAGAGGTGGATGAGAAAGTTCAGGAGACTAAGCACCTGAAGCCTAGAAGATATTCAGAGCAGCTGGAGGGGTCCTGTTGAGTTTTCCGGCCAACATTTTGCAAAGATTTCATTCTTTGTGATTGTGTGTTGTCTCTCAGCAGAGCCCAAAGCCTAGTGTAGATACATGGGATGCAAATGTGGGATTGACCCAGGGTTGGAATTTTCCTAGGTAGGTGAAAAATTCAGACATTAGTAAAGAGGATTAAAAGATTAAAAAAAAAAATCCAAAGCTGATATGATTATCAGCCTGTTGCCAAAGAAAACTTTTAGGATTTGAGACTTCAGAGTCGTAGCATTTCTTGTTGGATGACTATACAGTCTTAGGTGTGGTCGTGGAGACTCATGGAACAAAGGGAAGCAGGGGAGAGGGCCATGGAGTTGGGAAGGCACAAGATTCGAAAGGCACGGGTAGTGGATGGGTTGTTCACATAGATACTGAAGTTGCTTGGGATGGTGACAGCATTTGGAATGGAGAGGGAAATGGTTTAGTAGGGTATGGATTATTTACTGATGGAAGAAGGTGTCTAGGAATGCATGGGTAGCTATGATGTGAAGGTACGAGAGTCAAATCTTAGCCTCATTTGTTAGTTCCCTCTCTCCCTCACTATCCATATGCAACAAATCATCAGGTCTTGTAGATTTCCTCTCATAAGAATGTTCTCTAACTCACCTACTTATGTCTATTTCTGCTGCCATCACCCTAGTCTAAGTCACCATTTTTCTCCCACCTTTACCACCAGCCTAACCAACCAACATCCACTTTGGGCTGTCTCCGAGCCTTCTCCACACTGTAGCCAGAGTGATCTTTTTAAAAAATGTGTCTTATTACTGCTAAGGACACTTCAATGGCTTTCCATTGCTCTGAGGATAAAATCTATGTAGGAAATTATATTTTTGTGCAAAATACTTGATGTCCCTCCCTAGCAAAGGGTTCTAATTCCCTGCCTCCCTGATATTAGGTTCGGTCATGTGCCTTGCAGGGGGATTATGTAGTCCTACCCCATGGAAGACGAAAGTAGCCACGTGACTTGCTTGGGCTAATGAAATGTGGGCCAAGGTGATATATGTTACTTCTAAGCAGAAGCTTAAGAGCCATATATATGGCTCCTCCTTTCCCTCTTTTCCCTCTCTTGTAAGAGTGTCATTGGCGCCAATAAAGGCTGATCCATCAGGCTTGAAGACAATGCAGAGACAAGACCCACAATGGGCATATCACACGAGTTAGAAACAGATGGCTATTGTAAGCTACTGGTATTACTACAGCAAAGCTTAATATGGTCTGTAAGGCCTTGAATGATTTAATGATTTGGTCCAAGTTCTCCAGCCTTATCTCTCAAACATTTCCTCACAGCTTAAATGTCATTTCCCCAGAAAAGTCTTTTATAACTCCCTTCCTCCCCTGGCAACACGGGGCTAATTTAGATCGACTATTATTCTACCTCATAACATCTTTTTCATTTCCTTCATATCACTCAAATACAGTCTGTAATATTTTTCTTTTGAGCATGATTATCTGCCTACTGCAGGAGAATGTAAGTTCAGAGAGGGCAGAAATTATGTATGTGTAGTTCTTCCTCACGTCCCAGCGTCTGGTACACAATAAGCACTCAATGAACATTTTTTGATCAAATGAACATATCTGAGCGCAGATCACAGGTGAGCCCAGAAGAGATGGGTGGAAAGCAAGAAGACAGAAACAGGTTGTAGGCAGGGGCTTGTGGTGCATGGAGAAATGACTGCAGACAAAAGTTCACAGGGGAGGGGGGGGGCTCTTATAAGACGCCAGTCGCCATTTCTACAGGTAGAAGGGTAGCCGTTCAGGGCAAAGAGTGGGCTTGTACATGAGGCTACCACCGTGCCTCTCCTCTCTCCATTCCTTGTTTTGGGATTTCTCATTCCATCTACTTGTTGAACACCTTCTGGATGTCAGGTATTAGCGGGGATGCAGTTAGTAGATAAACCAATGCTTAGTTTCACGAGGGGAAGACAGACATGAACCACATAATTACAAGAGTGCCAGATGAATCCTTCAAAAGAGAAATTCAGCGGCCACAGGGAATCCCACAGAGAAGCAAACCCATGTTTACGTTTCTGTTCTCTGCCTCTTTGACTCTTTCTGTGTGTAACGTCCTTCCCCTTGATCTTCGCTTGCCCAAATTTTATCCATTGTTCAAGGCCTCCACTCAGGAGGTATTTTATTTAAAAAGACCATAATCCCATGGTCAGGGGATTTCTGTTAACTTGCCAGTGGTCATGAGATGCTGTGGTCCAGGGTCACTTTGTGTATTTTTTTAATTTTTAAATTTTTTTTTAAATTTTGAATATTTTTTAACGTTTATTCATCTTTGAGAGACAGAGAGAGACAGAGCACGAGTGGGGAAGGGGCAGAGAGAGGGAGACACAGAATTGGAAGCAGGCTCCAGGCTCCAAGCTGTCAGCACGGAGCCCGACGCGGGGTTCAAACTCACAAACTGCAAGATCATGACCTGCGCTGAAGTCGGATGCTCAACCGACTGAGCCACTCAGGTGCCCCAGGGTCACTTTAAGTAATGGTATTTCTGTTCAGGTCCTTCACCTTTATGTGAAGAGTTACAGGTGTTCTCAGTGGGATGCTGTCAGCATTTACTGGGGTGGAGAGAACGAAGGGGGTCTGGGTGTCACTGGCAGCATGAGCGATATTTCCTCATTGCCTTATATTAAATCCTGTAGCCGGACCTTCCTCCCAGGCCCCACTGTGTTTTGATGGAACTCTATGCCTTTAGTCCATTCTACCTTATCTTGTGTGTTCGTGTTTTCCTCTTACTTTTCTGTAAGCTCCTGAAGGCAGGAGCCATGTCTGATTCATCTTTTTATCCTCCCTATGGCTTAGTAGAGGTCCTGTCACAGAGAATCTATTTACTCAATAAATGTTTGCAGAATTGAATTGTGGGGGATACCATTGCTCCCCAGGGCGCTATTAAATCAGATCCATTCTTTTTTAACACCATCAAAAGATATTGTCATAGCATTGTCATTGATTCAGAGAATCCATTTCCAGAATTTTACCTATTAAAATTCAAAAAAAAATTTTTTTTTTTATCATGGGAATAGATCCACATGGTAAGAAGTCATATAATCCAGAAGCACTTATTGGCAAAAAGCAATAATAGCCTTTCACCCACCTGTAGTCTTCTCTCTGGAGAAACTCTTTTTAACTATTTCTGTTTGTTTCCACCAGACTCTAAACAATATACGGTTGCCTTGGACAATGTGGGGAGGTTCGGGGCACGGAACCCCTGTGCAGTTGAAAATCTGCATATAACTTTTCTGTTGGTGGGAATGCAAACTGGTGCAGCCGCTCTGGAAAACAGTGCGGAGGTTCCTCAGAAAATTAAAAATAGACCTACCCTATGACCCAGCAATAGCACTGCTAGGAATAAATCCAAGGGATACAGGAGTACTGATGCATAGGGGCACTTGTACCCCAATGTTTATAGCAGCACTCTCAACAATAGCCAAATTATGGAAAGAGCCTAAATGTCCATCAACCAATGAATGGATAAAGAAATTGTGGTTTATATACACAATGGAGTACTACGTGGCAATGAGAAAGAACGCAATATGGCCCTTTGTAGCAATGTGGATGGAACTGGAGAGTGTGATGCTAAGTGAAATAAGCCATAGAGAGAAAGACAGATACCATATGTTTTCACTCTTATGTGGATCCTGAGAAACTTAACAGAAACCCATGGGGGAGGGGAAGGAAAAAAAAAAAGAGGTTAGAGTGGGAGAGAGCCAAAGCATAAGAGACTCTTAAAAACTGAGAACAAACTGAGGGTTGATGGGGGGGTGGGTGATGGGTATTGAAGAGGACACCTTTTGGGATGAGCACTGGGTGTCGTATGGAAACCAATTTGACAATAAATTTCATATAAAAAATAAAAAAAAAATAAAATCTGCATGTAACTTTTGACTTCCCCAAATACTTAACTACCACTAGCCTACGGTTGACTAGAAGACTTACCTATAACTTAAATAGTCGATTAACATGTATTTTGTATGTTATATGTATCCTACACTGTACTTTTACAATAAAGGAAGCTAGAGAGAAGAAAATGTTATTAAGAAAATCATAAGGAGGAGAAAAATACAGTACCATTCTGTATTTGTCGAAACACATCCACATCTCTTGTTTACTGCAAGCAATTTTTATTTCCTTTTTTTTTTTTTTCTATAAAAAATGAAGATTTAGTTTGGGTACATGAACACTTTTCCTTCTGTCTTCTTTTCCCAATAGTTGGTATATTTGTTTTTAATTCTTTAAATTTTTTTAAAAAGACTTATTTTTGAGACAGAGAGAAACAGAGCACAAGCAGGAGAAGGGCAGAGAGAGAGAGGGAGACACAGAATCCGAAGCAGGCTCCTGGCTCTGAGCTGTCAGTGCAGAGCCCTACTCAGGCTTGAACTCTTGAACCGTAAGATCATGTCCTGAGCTGAAGTCAGATACTTAAGCAACCGAGCCACCCAGGTGCCCCTGTTTTTAGTTCTTTAAAAATTGCATGTATACCTTTGTATAATATAGTTTACATGCTATTTTCTACATTCTCTGTAAGATGAGGACCTTAGTGCTACCTTTTTCCTTTTATCTCAGCTTACCCTTCTACCTCCCCTTATCTGAGGACTACCTTTTTATTTTAGTTGCCAAGACAGTTAACAGCTACATTCTTTCTTCAAACACAGTCAAGTTGTTCTTTGACATTAGGTTGACAACAAAGTTGAATACAAACCAATGCCCTCATTATCACAATGATGTAATTATCCTTTACGCCTGGACCAAGGATTGAGCCAGGATTACATTTTCTTTTCTATGGGTATAAAGTCACAACCCTTGGCTCATTCAAATAAGAATGTCAAAGCATCAAGGTTAAAAGATTTTTATATTCTTACATCAGTTGCTTAAAATCACGACCCATTTATTTACTTTCATGTTTAGACCATGGCTTCCTTATAATTTTTTTTAAGCCTGGAGTTTCTGATTGTCTCCTTGTTGCCAAAAAAATAATGTTCCTGTATTGTATTTTCAACCTTCCTACCCTCTCAACTAAATCATTACTGAGACCTCTTGGAAGGAATGGGATGGGGGAGGGTTGGGGAGCCTAAGGCTGCCATGCTGAACCACAGGTTCTTTTCCATGTTTGAAATTAAAAAAAAAAAAAATATATATATATATATAATATATATATATATATATATATATATATATTATATATATATATATATATATAATTCTTTTAAGTGTGATTATGACCAGGAATAATTATACCAGGTTCTGAACAATTTTCATTTTCATGCTGGGCCAGATAACTTCTCTGTCTCATGTTGGACTTACTCATAGTTTCAGTTTTGTTATTCTTGGTCCCTTCAATTACTTATCATCAAAATGGGGATAAGAAATTCAAACTATGTCCCAGGAAAAATGACGAGGAAGTATAATTCTTGGCCATTCAATTCTTGGGGGAAAAAAATCTATATACAACAGCTATATATATGCAAATTAAATACATGAGCTATATATAAGGTTATTAGGTTTGTAAGAGAATATAGATCGTGTAGGAAAGCTCTCTGTCTGAAAAGTACAGGGATATTGTAAAGTACATGTCATTTTTATTTCTGTGGTAGGAGCTATTAATTCATGATCCTCTGTCCTTGGCCTGGAGCACAGGATATCAGCTTTAGGATCAAGCCTTCTCAGTTCCTGAGGGTGGAGGCTGGAGCCTCAGTAGGCTTAGATGTCATGTGAAACCATACACCTGACCTTTGGAAGGTGCAAATTCTCTCTCCTACTTCTTAGTATGGTGAAAAGACCTCATTGGGGTTTTCCAAGTGGAGAAGAGAAACTTCCTGACTGTCCCAGGCTTTCTTCATCTGAAAAGGAGCAAAAAAAATCTCATTAAATCATACTCTGAAGCTGCCCAGGCAGTTTTGGGTTACTCAGAAATTAAAAAGTCTTGGAGGTTTACTGCCCCCTAGCCCTACCCCTTCCAGTCTCAGTGTAAAGGGTCACTTTCTTAGGGCGCTCCCTCCTCGTCCAGAGATGAGGTCAAATCCTCTTGCTACACACTCTCTGAGTTGGTCGGGACCCTTTCTCCTGCAAAGAAGGGGCAGATATTCAAGTCAAGCTTGTTTAAGCAGAAACGCAATCCCCTGAATCACGTAGCTGAGGAGACCCTGTAGCACAGCTAAAAACTCTTCTACAGAAGAGTCTTCCAAATCTTTTATTTTTTTTTTATTTTATTTTAGCATTTGTGGATAGAACTACGGTGGAGCTAGAAGCTGAGTTTATGTCATGAAGTTTGTCTGCCTGTCATCTCGTCTTACCTTTCCTTCTCTGCTGCCTCTCCTCCTCCCCCGCTTCTCCTCTCTCTTCTTCTTCCTCCTCTTTTGTGTCTTTCTCTTCCTTCTTTCCTTCCTTTCTCCCTCTTCCCTCCTTTCCTTTCTTTCTTAAAAAAAAGGTTGTTTTTTGTTTGTTTGTTTTTTGTTTTGTTTTAGCATTGTATACCATTGAAGTTCTAGTTCTCGTTCACATTAACCTTGTAACCCACGACCATAGAGGCAGCAAGTACGTCATTCTCCAGGATTCATGTGTCAAACTGCAGGGAAGACGCTCATTGGCCTTTTTCATATTAAGTGACCACCCCTGAACCATCAAGGGGATGGAGTATACTAGAACTGACCATGTCTACTACACATGTTCCCTCCAGATCACAGGGAAGAATATTTTGTTGTCTGGCAAGAGGGGTTCTGTTGTGCAAAGAAGGGGGGAAAGATGCTGGACATCCAAAATAACAGTATCCATTTCCATCAGACCGTGAGATTACTATTTTATTTCCATACCATGAAGCCAATGAAGCTTAAAGCTTTAAGGTCCTGTCCTTGCATGCACCCCCTCCCCCATAAAATTTATAAGTAAAATATTCTAAGTGCAATCCATTAAGACTGATGCCTACTCACTCCGACTTTCCCTCCCCCTCCCCACACTGCATTTCCTTTATGTTGAGTAGTTTTGGACGGATTGCAGGCAATTTTCTATAACTAAGATGGGGATGCATTTTAGTTTGAGGTTAATGAAATAAATTTATGTAGTTTGCAGTCACCTACACATATGGCTACATTATTGCTTGCAATCCCGTGATAGAAATGGCTTTTAGGTATACCTCTGCTGTCTACTGTGAAAGCTGATGGGGTGATAGGATATGGCAGTGGAGGGCCAGGACTGAATCAATATTTGGAATGGGCCATTCAGCACCCAGCACCAGAATTACATGGGCAGGGATTGAGAAGGAAAGTTTACAATGTGCACAGCTAAAAACTCTTCTACAGAAGAGTCTTCCAAATCTTTTATTTTTTTTTCTTAAGATTTATTTATTTTTGAGAGACAGAGTGTAAGCAGGGAAGGGGCAGAGAGAAGGGGGGGAGCAGAAGATCCAAAGCAGGCTCTGCACTGACAGCATCGAGCCCAACTTGGGGCTGAAACTCACAAGCCATGAGATCATGACCTGAGTCGAAATTGGACCCCTAACCGACTGAGCCACCCAGGCGCCCCTGGGACAAAAAATTTAAACAATTTTCTCAACATACCGAGAATAAATTATGTAGCTTAAAGGAACAATTAAAAATTTTTAATTAACCATATGAGGAAAATGGAATTATCTAATTCTTTCCATAGGAAACCATGTTATAAAAGTGTCATCATATTGAAGAAGAAATCAGAGTATACACCAAAATACATGGGGAAAGAAATAGAAATATTATAACATTTTTTTCTGGATTAAAAAAACTTATAATTTATTGTGGGTTTTTTTACTCATTTTTAAAAAAAATATATATTGAGACAGAGACAGAGAGAGCAGGGGAGCAGCTGAGAGAGAGGGAGAGAGAGAGAATCCCAAGTGAGCTCCACACTCATCACGAAGCCTGACGAGGTGCTTGATCCCACAAACCATGAGATCATAACCTGAGCAGAAATCAAGAGTCAGACGTTCAACCAACTGACTCTCCCAGGTGCTGCTTTTTTACTCATTCTTAATACATATTTATTTTTTGCTTTGGAGGAAGTAAGGCAATATCACATTTAATGAGTACTTACTCCTGTGCCAGGCGCTTATTTTTGCTTTCTTTTAGAATTTATTTTATAATTTATCTATTTTGGGGTGTACTATTCTGTGGGTCTGGCAAGTGCTTTTGTATCTAATTTTGTATTTACTTTTGTTTTTTTTTATGAAAAAAAGTTTTTTAACGTTTATTCATTTTTGAGAGACAGAGCGAGAGAGAGTGCAAGTGGAGGGGCAGAATGAGAGGGAGACAGAGAATCCAAAGCAGGCTCCAGACTCTGAGCTGTCAGCACAGAGCCCTGCGCGGGGCTCAAACCCACAAATTGTGAGATCATGACCTGAGCCGAAGTTGGATGTTTAACAGACTGAGCCACCCAGGCGCCCCTGTATTTACTTTAGTATCTAATTTTATCTACTTTTGTATCTAATTTTATATTTATAATTTTGTATTTTTAATATTTATTTTATTTTATTTTATTTTTATTTTTTTAATTTTGTATTTTTTAAAAAGAGGGATCCAGGCATCAGTGTGCAGCCAGTGTTGAGAATCACTGCTTTGGGAGGTGGTCCCAGAAGCCCAGGCAAGAGATGACAACCATCTAAATGAAGACCGTGGCAATGGAGAGGAATTTGAGATCTGTTAAAATAGACAGGTGTGGCTGAATGTGGGGAGGGAATGAATGGGAAGAATCAAGGATTACTCCCAGGTTTCTGGCTTGGACAACTATTAGCGATGGTTCTAAAACTCCATCACACTCCAGAAGCACCTGGAAGGCTTATTAGAACACAGATTTCCAGGGGCGCCTGGGTGACTCAGTGGGTTAAGCGTCCAGCTCAGTCAGGTCATGATCTCACGTGATGTGGGTCCAAGCCCCGCATCAGGCTGTGCTCTGATGGCACAGAGCCCGCTTAGGATTCTCTCTCTCTCTCTCTCTCTCTCTCTCTCTGCCCCTCCGCTCTGCTGGTTTCTCTGTCTCTCCCTCTCTCAAAATAAATAAACTTAAAACACACACACACACACACACACACACACACACACACACACACAGATCGCCAGACCCCACCGCCAGAGTTTCTGATTCAGTATGTTTGCATGTGGGGCTTGAGAATTTGCATTTTCAATAGGTTCCCAGGGGATACTGTTGATCCAGGGACCACATTCCAGTCTAACAGGAGAGCTTTTAAAACTCCTCATCAGGCCGAAAGCCAGTGAATTAAATGAGAATCCCTGGGAGCAGAGTCCCCAGCTGTCAGTCTTTGGAATCACTTGGAATTCCTATTCTGGGGTAGGGCTTGAACACGGATATATTTTCAAAGCTTCCCAGGGGATTCTTCTGATCACTCGTCACCACCCTTGAGTGTCACAGAGCTAGGTGGATGGTGATGTCATGTGCTGAGATCTGTACAGGTGTTCTCTCTCACTCTCTACCATGGTTTCAGAGGTCACCCCACCTCAGAGGTCCTTGCTGTCATTGCCCTGGGCATGTGAGGCTCTTAAACCATCAGGTCTAACAGGAAGCTCTCTCCTTTTCCTTTCTTGCAATAAAGTCATAATAATGTACGGTTTCCAGAAAACTAGCTGTCAGTTCAGTCCCCGAAAGGATACAATAGAAAGTGTCATTATTTAGGAATATCTGTGCCCTGTTGTATCCTCAGTGCCTAGCACAGTGCCTGACACATAAAAAACATTAAATGCCCGTTTATTGACTCAATGAACTACGACTTTACGACCATGAGGAATTTATGAAAAATGGGAATAACGCTCAGAAGCTTTGGAGCTTTCAATGGTAGTAGTATCCAAGGAGTTCAGTAGATCTCCGTGCTGGTTATGAAGCATGAGGATTTTGATACGGGTCTAGTGGCAACATATTGCGGTAAACTCAACATTGACCCAACTGCTTCCAGGCCATGGGGAGGCAAAGACGTGCTTACACCGCCCTTGAGGAGTTGAGGGCAGCCTTGTCCTGACTCCAACGTAAGCAGTCAGGTTTCACATGGTCCTATGTTCTCTGTCAAGGCGTTCTGATGACGCAGCCAGTGACTTCACAGCCACAATCGGGTTATGCAGGAAGTGTCACTTCTCTTTGTCTTCTTAAATTCTACTGTGAACCACCAACCTTCCCAGCCAATGGGAAACTCTACTGGCTTTACTGGAAGTCACTCTACTCTTCTGACTCGCCCTCCTGGAGCTTTGGGTGGGGTTTTAGGTGGAGTTAAATATTTGGGGAAGTCCCTTTTAGTTTTAGTTTCTCCTCTTCGCCTGTCAAAAAGCCCATAGGGTGCCTTGAAATTGGGAAGCTTAACTTCCATCCCGTGCCTGGGCCTGAATATTTCCACTGGGGCCGGAAATCTGGGTGCGACCAAGGCCCAGCCTTCCTGGCTGCACCACGCAGTCCTTTCCCTGAAAGTCCTGCCAAGTCTTCCGGGCTCTGTTGGGGCGTGGTTAATAATCCTACTACTGAGGATCCCATCCCTTTCTTTTTGTGATGCAGTCTGTCTCCTCTCTGGTTTCCTCCTTCTACTCCCCTCCTTCCGGCACTCACTAAACTCCTCCTCCACAATGCTTAGCATCATCTTCGTGGTGGTCTTAGGATTTCACAAATGTCAGGGAAGGAGGCTGCCTTTCAGGAACTTTGGCTGTCTGCTCTGAAAACACTTTGAAGACAGAGAAAACAAAGGCCTGGCTACCTTCCCAGACAGGGGGATGTTCAGATTGCAAAGCACAGAACGCACTTTTGCTTTTGTAATTCTTACACTCGTTGATATTTCAACAAATGACCCTGCCACAGTGGTAAGTCGGAATAGGATGTATCTGGCAGCATCAGTCCATTATGGGTGTCAGTGGCTTTCTGGGGCTTCTGTGGCTACAGGGGAGCTAGTCCACGAATCTCCTTGCCTGTGTCAGTAAGGAGATCTCTGCTGATTAAGAAAACTTGCAAACACAGCAGTCGCAAACCTTGACGAGTGAATGTTTGCACAGCTCTGTGGAATGTTCCAGAACCTTTCTCTTAGCATTAAATTGGCATTTCATTAGAACATCTCTTACTAACCAGAATTGTTCCTATTCAAAGGCAACACAATCTAATTCTCTCTGCAAAACAGGCCAGATTACACTAATGAATCTCTTTAGAGGGAAGATTTATCCTAATTTCAATGCCATTAGTAAACCTGGCCTGAATAAACATTGACTGAGCTTCTACTGGGTGCCAGGTGCTGAGGACTCCCGGAGAGAAAGATCCTCAAGGAACTCAGGGAAATAGCAACAAACTTTTATAATATGAGGTGATAAAATATGAATAAAAGGCTCTAAAAGCATAGCGGAAAAGCCAATAGAAAATTCATAGAAGAAATGACATTTGATCTGGGTTGTGAAGGACACATGAATATTTTTCAGGTGGGGAGGAGAGAGAGGGCATTCCAGAAGAGGAACGGCAGGGGCAAAGGGACAAGGGCAGAACTTTGCATGCTCCCACGTAGTGTGTGTGTGTGTGTGTGTGTGTGTGTGTGTGTGTGTTTGCACGCGTGCGCAATGCATGTATAGGAAACGGGGTAGGAGCTGGTTGGAGTTGAGTTTGAGGAGGAGAGCAGGAAATATAAGAAGTTCCTTTAAATCTAACTTAGTTTTATGACTGACATGTAAATCTCTTGCATAGCTTCTTAAATACTATTAGTATTGCTGGTTTTCTACCACCACAGAGATAACATTTGTTGCACTCTTCCTAGGCCGGGATGTATTTTGGGGATTGTCTCATCCTCTTGTCTCTATGAGTAGATTCTCCTATTATCCTCATTTACAAATGCTCTCCATTTTTCTCACATCTTACTCCGTGTTCTTCCAAATGTTCCGGGCACCTGAGAGACTCACATGTTTCTGTGTAACTGACTTCTTTCTTCCTTTTTTTTTTTTTTCTTTTTTGCATTTTCTTTTTCTTTTTTTTTTTTTTTCTTTTGGTTGGGAGTTTTATTTTTATTTTTTTTAACATGAAATTTATTGTCAGATTGGTTTCCATACAACACCCAGCGCTCATCCCGACAGGTGCCCTCCTCAATACCCATCACCCACCCCTCTTCCTCCCACCCCCCATCAACCCTCAGTTTATTCTCAGTTTTTAAGAGTCTCTTATGGTTTGGCTCTCTCCCTCTCTAACTTTTTTTTTTCCTGACTTATTTCTTCAGAGGCATATAGTTTAAAAAGACTTTTTTAAAGATGGTCACAGGCTCTGTTTTGAGGCCAACTGAAGTCATCTGGCACGATGTCCTCTTAAATCTGTGGCCATACTACTGGGTGGTTTGTTTTTTTTTTTTAATGTTTATTTTTGAGAGAGAGAGAGAGAGAGAGAGAGAAACAGAGCACAAGCTGGGGAAGGGCAGAGAGAGAGTTGGAGACACAGAATCTGAAGCAGGCTCCAGGCTCTGAGCTGTCAGCACAGAGCCTGACGTGGGGCTCGAACCCACCAACCACGAGATCATGACCAGCCAAAGTCGGATGCTCAACCGACTGAGCCACCCAGGCACCCCTGGATGTTGTGACCTCACCATGTTGACCCCTAGGTTTTGACTTTAGGATGCTTGCTCCTGCTCTTTTGACCCTGAAACTGTTTTGAATCCAAGATTTTTATTTGGAATTATACCAACTTGATGGACTTTCTATCCAGAAAGTGTTTTCTGGAATGAATTCCATTAATGTCAATTTAATCCCTTATCAGTTTTTTCCATAGAACAGTTAGATCATCTCTAAAAATGTTACTTCTACTGAAATATTTTCATCTTCATTTTCAACACTTTTCCATTTAAAATTCGAAAACATTTGATGTATTGATTAGGTATTGTCTGTATCAAATTTTATCAAGACCGTTTTTTTTTCTGGGTCAAAATTTGCAGATCTAAATGTTTTTGAAAATAAAGTTTGATTCTCCTGTCAATTTGTAGTCAGTAACAAGGTTTGTTCTGTGTAATTTTAGCTGTTATTGGTTTTATTTAGGATTGATTATTTATACCAATAAGTTATCAACCCATCACAAATTGAATTACAATAGTAATGCTTTGTATTTATTTCTCATTCATGGGAAATTGTGAACATTTTTGTAAGCATGCGTGTGTGTGAAGAAAGAAAGGTAAAAGAGAGAGGGAGAGAGACTGAGAGAGAAGAATATTGTTTGCAAAGCTCTCAAATGTATGTCAGAGTTTTAAGTGCCCACAGGGTCAGAATGTCAGGATATAACAGCAATGTCTGTCGTTGATCAGTGTTTGTCGTCCTGGGCAGAGGCAGGATCTGAGTCCCTCATTGGCTTTAGGGAGTAGCCTGGAGGAGGGGTCTGAAGCCAACAAGAGTATCAAGAAAGCATCACGCAAGGTACCGATCGACAGTTATGGCTCTCCAGATGTACCACAAAAATAGAGACTACTAGGGGCGCCTGGGTGGCTCGGTCAGTTAAGCGTCTGACTTCGGCTCAGGTCATGATCTCACGGTCCGTGAGTTCGAGCCCCGCGTCGGGCTCTGTGCTGACGGCTCAGAGCCTGGAGCCTGTTTCCGATTCTGTGTCTCCCTCTCTCTCTGCCCCTCCCCTGTTCATGCTCTGTCTCTCTCTATCTCAAAAATAAATAAACGTTAAAAAAAATTTTTTTTAATAAAAAAAATAGAGACTACTAAATAGCACTCGCCTTATGCATTTCTGTTCACATAATTAATATCACTTGAAGTAACCTGCAGTTGAGGGTCTTAGACTCTTGACATCATCAGGATTTTCAAGACAAGAGGCCATTGGTATGGATTTCCATTGTATCCTCTGACTCTGGTAGAAAAGAGGGCTTGTGCCTTCCAGAACCTTCTTTTCAATGACCACCCATTTCTTATTATGGCCAGCTTTTTTAAAGCATAAATATCGGATCCTTCCGATTTGGTTGGTGCCCACCCTCAAGCCTCCATGCCAATGCACACGTCACTCCGGTCACTCTGAAAGTTTTCTTTTGACTGCCCTTCTATTTCCTGCCCTTCTCCCTGGGAGACTCCTACATAGCCTTCTAAGCCCTTCCCAAAAGGGCCCTCCTTTCTTGAATTGGAAAGAAGGAAGAGACATGGGGGGGGGCTGTTTTGGATGCGGAGCACATGGGAGTGACTGGGGCAAACTGTGTGTATGGGGCAGACAGAGGTAATCAGGGACTGAGAGGGTCTAAGAGAGGCAGGCAATTGGGAGGGACTGGGGAAACAGAAAGGTCTGGAAGGACCAGGGGAGGTGTGGGCTCAGACTCAGAGAAGCTATAGACCATGTGGGGAATTGGATATGATTAAAAGTAAGTGGAAGGCGGTAGAGGTCAGGGTTGGGGAAAGTCATTTGTGTGCCCCTTTGCTCTCTACAGCACCCCATGAAGACCCCAGTATAGCACTGGATACATCCGGTGCTGAATGCTGTGTCTCTTGCCCCCTCCCGTCTGTGAGCTTTTCTCTCAGTCCTGGGGGACTGAGTGGGGACTGAGTCTCCACTCCCTTGGGCGAAACTCTTCATGAGAGAGTGAGCTGATGAGGGGCGCCTGGGTGGCTCAGTCGGTTGAGCGTCCGACTTCAGCTCAGGTCATAATCTCGCAGTCCGTGAGTTCGAGCCCTGTGTCCGGCTCTGTGCTGACAGCTCAGAGCCTGGAGCCTGCTTCGGATTCTGTGTCTCCCTCTCTCTCTGCCCCTCCCCCACTCATGCTCTGTCTCTCTCTCTCTCTGTCGAAAATAAATAAACATTAAAAAAAAAAATAAAAAAAAAGAGTGAACCGATAAGCAGGGCCTCTCCAGTCTCTTCAGGAGGCACCTACTTATCTTTCTCCAGGACAGTCTCCACCACATCACTAAACCATGCTGTTGAAGCACCAAAAAGACTACTGATTCTGATTGGAATTTCTCTCAATGGTCTCTCCCATGGCCTCTGTTCAGAGAATGTGTGGCTCCCATGGAGAGGACCCAGGTTGTAAGACTGGAGGTCTTTTGACCATCCTGGGCTGGAGGTGGAGATCATTTGCTAAGAGTTATGAGCTGGGTTGAAAGAAAACCATAAGGTAAATTCACCTAATGGGGGCATCTGGAGAACAAAGTGTCTGTGATCCTCTATGAGTGGCTGGTGTGTGACCTCGTGTGACCTCAGGTAAGCCACTTTATGTCTCTGAGCCTGAGTTTTGACACCTTCAAAATGGGGATCAAATAGCTATCTTTTAGGGCTGTTGTAATAAGTGTGTTATGCTACCTTTAGTGTTTATTTTTTCCATTTAGATTTTAATTCCGTTTCCATTGATTTTTGTGTCTGGTGTAAGGTTGGAATTTAACTTATTTTTTCCCTGAATGAATAGACAATCGTACCACAGCACCATTTATTGAATAACCCCCTCTTGCTCTCATCAGTGTGAAATTCCATCTTTATCATACACCGAATTCTGATCTGTTTATTTCTAAACACTCAAATTGTGTTCTGTTAATCCACTGGCCTATTTCTGGATGAATATCACACTGTTTTATTATTGTAGCTTCACAATATGTTGTGATATGTGGTCCCTTATCATTATTCTTCTATTGCAAGATTTTCTTAGCTGTTCTTAGGCATGTGTTTTTTTCCCCCCAGAAGAAAGTTCTTTTCAAGTTACTAAGTTCCAAAACATATTGGAACTCAATTCTAAGTGGGTACAAATTCATAGGGATTCGGGGAATGTCTTAGTCACCTGGAGCTGCTATAACAAAATACCTTGGATTGGGTGGCTTAAACAATGGGAACCTATTTTTTATAGTTCTGGAGGCTGGAGGTCCAACAAGGTCGGGTCCTGGTGAGGACTCTCTTTCCAGCTTGCAATTGTCTACTTTCTTGCTGAATCCTCATGTGGCGGAGAGATAGAGAGAGCGCTCTGTCTCTTCCACTCTTCATAAGAGCATTAATTCCACCATGAGGGCCTCATCCTTGTGACATCACCTAAAGACCCCACGCCAAATCCCATCACACTGGAGATTAGGGCTTCAGTATATAACTTTGGGAGGCACAAATAAATATTCACTCCATAGCAGGGATGGATGGCATCTCTTTAAAATAGTGACTTTTCCTAATCAGGAGAACGGCACGTATTTCAATTTACTTAGGTTTTCTTTTTGTCTTTTGGTGTTTTCATTATATAGTGCTTTCACATTGGTGATGAAAAGTTTGCCTGGGCACCATATATTGTGAGGGGTATGTCTTTCATTTTTCTTTGCAGTGAGATTCTAATCACATTCATGCTCATCTAAGGCAATCGGATGCACACACTGTTAATCACACTCCCTCTTCAGCCACCACACTCAGGTCACATGGTTATTGTAGGGACTGCCATATGAGGACGACATGACCCTCTTTCCTGGAGCATTTAATTAGGCTGGTGGAAGCTGGCCAGGCCTGACCTCTCTGGGACTGGCAGCGTCATGTGGACATCTGGACTTTTCTAACACCAGGGTCGCAGAAGCAAGGGTCAGCTATGGAAATGGAATCCGGGAAACACTAGTCCTTTAATCCCAGGTAAATTAGGGTGACCTGTGAAACCAGGGATAAATCTTGTTGCAGGCCAGGTGAGCAGACAACTTCAACTCAGCAACAGCATCAGGCACACAAAAGCAACTCGGTGAGGACTGGAACACAGAGAGATTTTCCATGGCAACACTACAGGGAGGTGGCGTGGAGGAGGGGTTGATGCCTGCAGCTGTGTGTTCCTGTGCCATTGAGGTGACCAGTCAGTTTGGACAGCATGGGGGTTAAGCAAGTAACTCAGGCAAGATTAGAACTAACATTGGCCTAACTTCCAGGGCTGGGTTCTTTCTTTACCTCTGGGGGCTCCCCAGACACTGCCGTCCGCTCTGCTCCTCACACACTTTTATTCTCTTTTTCCCCCGTGCGTCCCTCCACTCCTTGTCCTCCACATACCCCTACGTTCTCCTTTCATCCTCCACCTGGCCCTCCGCTCTGTCACACTTTATTTTGGTGGCTTTGGCTGAACATGAGGCTCCCCAGTTTGCTGGAGTGGGGGACAGTCCCTAAGACTGAGGAGAAATGACTTTCTGCTCTGTCTCACTCCCTCTCCTTGCAGCATAAAAGCTTCAAGCCATCTGTAACATCAGATTGTTCCATAAATGACACATAACATGAAAATAGGCTTCATAAGCCGGAATAGCAAATAGGCACATTCCCTCCCCTCTCATGCAGTGTCCTGTGTGAGCTGAGTCCTTTTATCTAAATCCAAGCAGATGGTGCAATTTTCTTGTCCTTCCTCATGTCCACAGCTCAGTCCTGGGGATGAGGGTCCTTGTCATTTCGGCTGGGCTCTTTGCTTCAAGTTGTAATTGTTGAGGTTAGCTTGACATTTGATGGAACATCTGTAATTAATGCGTCGCTCAGATGGCACAAAGGAAAAGGAACGTGGAGGGACCTTTTTATTGAGATGGAAATTCTGCAATCAATTTCAGCACCCTTTGGACACCTACTATGTGCCAATTACTGCTTGGGATTGGGGCTACAGAGCTTAGCAAACGATCCCCAGCCTCAGGGACACGGCCTCCGCAGAGGCAGCGATTGTCAGCAAAGGACAATGCGACATGGTAAGTGTGATAAGGAAAATGTTCACAAAATGCTCTGGCAATAGGTTGGAGTTAGACAGAGAAAACATATTTGTAATACATATGACAGATAAAACGTTACAATGAGCTGTCACAAACTGATGAGCAGTATACTAACACCCAACAGGAAAAATGGAAGAAGGCATGAATGGGATCATCCAAGTGGCCAATAGATATATATTAATCAAAAGAAAATACTGTTTTACCCCTGGCAGACTGGAAAAAATTAAAAATGAGGGGAAGTGCCTAGAGCTGGAAAGGATGCTGGAAGAAACATGTAATCTCATATATCATTGGTAGAAATGTGAATCATCAGAGTCATTTGGGGACCATAGCCGAGCCGTATTTATTCAGCTTAAAAATACACATATTGTTTGTTTTGACCTGCCCTGCTTCTGGTAATCTACCCTACGTAAATAAAATTATTTGTTGAGGCGATAAAATTAAAAACAACTTAATTAAGTGTGGCCCTTCCATATTATGGAATATTAAGTAGCTAATAAAAAGTGTGAGTTAGATCTATGACTATTGACTATTGACCTGCAAAGGTGCTCGTTATGTATTATTAATGAAAATAGCAAGTTGCGGAGAAGCTTATATAACTCGATTTTGTTCTGGCAAAACACCATGAGGAAAACTCAGTGTGTGTGTCTGTGTGTGTGTGTGTGTGTGTCTGTAATTGTTTAAATAAGTGTGGAGAAAAGTGGAAGGAGACACTCCAGCTTGTTAACACTTAGAATCTCGGTGGGAAAGAAGGTAGGAAAGGAGAGAGAGGATAAGAGCGACTATGTTTTCTTTCCAAGCTTTTTCCCCCCTAAAAACTAGTTTTGGATTTTCTGCTTTGGAGAAGATGGAGTAGATATCCTTTTTCCTATTTTTCCTGCTGAGCCAAACCAAAACTCCTGGGCGCTGCACATAAAACGAACATAAGAAGACTCTGAAAGGTGGAGAGAAGAAGGCAGACAGGCTAGGGACAAAGGAATGATAACGTTGGTAAACTCGTTTGGTTTCATCTTCGCCTCCTATTCTGGACTTGGAGCTGAAGAAGCCAGTCACCCAGAATGCTAACAGAGCAGACAAAGAAACCATCCCCATAAAAGCCTGACCTCACTAGCCAAAGCACCAGGAAAAGAACAACCTAATGGAGACAAAACTTTAATTGCTGCTCTACTGTAGCCAAACACCACAGAAACTGTGGCCCCACTCCCAACCCATCAGCAAAGGCTGAGTGGGAAGCCTAGACTTCCACTTTTTCGAGAATCTAGCAGGGTACCCCAGCTCTCACAGTGGGCGGCGTGAGAGAACGCTGATGAGGAAGCTGGGACTTCATCCATGCCAACAAGTTCCCCGATCCTTATCCTGTAGTATCAACGGAGACCATGTGGAGAGTCTGGACTTTCACCCTTACCTGGGCATAATGGAAGGCCTCTCCCCTCCCCCTCTGGGGCATGCCACAGGAGACCCAGGCAGAACCCTGACTTCACCATTACTTGGTAAGTACAGGCAACTCCCACCAAGATGTCCATGGAGACCATGAAGAACAGGAACTCCCACCCTTTGCAGTAACGAGGAAAACTCTACTTGGATGTTAACAAAGACCAAGTGGGAAGCCTGCACTTATACCTCTGTCTGGCAGGAATAAGGTGGCATGCCCTCTTTTACTTTCAGTGTGGTATCAGAAAAATCCGTAATGTGAAAGGTTTGATTAAGATCTGAAGTCTCATAACATAATATGAAAATGTTCAGCTTTCAGTTGAGAATCACTCATCAAACCAGGAACCAGTAAAGTCTCAAACTGAACGAAAAAGACAATCAGTAGACACCAACATTGAAATGACAGAGATGTTGGTGTTGGAATTGTCTGACGAAGACTTTGAAGTGGCCATGATAAAATGCTTCAATGAGCAATGGTAAACAAGGCTTAAAGCAAGTAAAAAAATGGAAAGTCTTAGCAAAGGAACAGAAGACATAAAGGAGAACCAAATGGAAATAATGGAACTTTACAAAACAATAACTGAACTAAAAAGCTCAGTGAATGGTTTACCAGCAGAATGGAGGGGACAGGAAAAAGAATAACTGAACTGGAAGATAGAACAATAAGAATTACATAGATAAAAATAGACTGAAAAATATGAACAGAGCCTCAAGGATCTGTAGAACTATAAAAAAAGATCTAATAGCCATGTCATCAAAGACCCAGGAAGAGAGGAAAAAGAGGATAGACTTTTTATTTTTTAATTTTTTAAAATGTTTATTTATGTTTGAAAGAGACAGAGCACGAATGGGGAAGGGGCAGAGAGAGGAGGGGACAGAGGATCCAAAGTGGGCTCTGTGCGAACAGCAGAGAACCTGATGCAGGGCTCAAACGCGTGAACTGCGAAATCATGACCTGAGCCAAAGTTGGATGCTTAACCGACTAAGCCACCCAGGCACCCGAGGATGGAGTTTTTAAAAGCACTTGAAGAAATAATGTGCTGAAAGTTCCCCAATTTGGCAAAAGGCATAAACCTAGAAGGTTTATGAACTCTCAAAAGGGTAAAGTGAAGAAATCTATACCAAAACATATCATGGTTAAACTTTTGACAATTAAAAACATAGAAAAAATCCTGAAAGCAGCCAGAGAAAAATGAAAACTTATCTATAGGGGAAAAAGGATTCAAATGGCAGTAGATTTCTAGTCAGAAACCATGGAGGTTAGAAAGATGTACGGCAATATTTTTCAAGTACTGAAATAAAATAACTAGTGACTCAGAATCCTATACCAGTGAAAATATCCTTGATAAATGAAGGAGAAATTAGACATTTCGGATGAAGGAAAACTAAAAGAATTTGTAATGAACAGACCTGTTCTAAAATAATGACTAAAGGAAGTTCTCTAAACAGAAAAAAAACATGATAATAAAATCTTGGAATACCAGGAAGGAAGAAAGAACCCAGTTAGAAAAAATACGGGAAATACATACCCTTTCTTTCTCCTCTTGAGTTTTCTAAATCATGGTTTACAGTTGAAGCAAAAATTATTACACTGCGAGATGTGGCTCTAAAACATACGGAACGGAAATACTTAAAACAATTATAAATTGTTTGTTGCTAGGTAAAGAAACATAAAGTGTCAATAAGGTTTCTACACTTCACTTAAACGGGTAAAATTATGACCCCAGTAGACTGTAGTAGGTTATGCATATATGCATATATATGCACTGTAACACCAAGAACAACCACTAAAAAGCTATACAAAGAGATATACACTAAAGGACACTATGTATAAGTAAAAATGGAATTCTAAAATTCTCAAATAACGCACAGGAAGGCAGGAAGAAGTAAACTGACAAACAAAAACTGAGAGAACAAACAGGAGGCAACAAATAAAAGGGACTTAGCCTTAAGATATCAATAATTACACTAAATGTAAGCGATCTAAATACAGTAACTAAAAGAAAGATATTGGCAGAGTAGATTTAAAAACATGACTCAATTATATGCTGCCTATAAGAACCTTACTTCAAAATAACAATATAAGAGGGCACCTGGTGGTTCAGCTCATTGAGTGTCTGACTCTTGATCTTGGCTCAGAGGGTCATGATCCCACGGTTTCTGGGTTCAAGCCCTGCATTGGGTCTGTGCTGGCAGTGTGGAGCCTGCTTGGGGTTCTCTCTTTCCCTCTCTCTGACCCCTCCACTGTCTCTCTCTCTCTCTCTCTCTCTCTCTCAAAATAAATAAATAAACTTTTAAAAACCCAAATAATAATATAGGGAGGCTGGAGTAAAAGAATGGAAAAAGACATATCATACAAATATTAATCAATGAAAAGCAGAAGTGGCTGTATCATTATTAGATAAAGAAAACTTCAGAGCTAGGGCACTGGGGTGGCTCAGCTGGTTAAGTGACTGACTGTTGATTTCGGCCCAGGTTATGATCTTGTGTTTCATGAGATCAAGCCTTGCATCAGGTTCTGTGCTGATAGCCTGGAGCCTGTTTGGAATTCTCTCTTTGTCCCTCTCTCTGCCCCTCCCCATTTGCGCATGCTGTCTCTCTCTCTCATTCTCTCAAAATAAACAAATAAATAAATATAAAAGAAAAAAGAAAACTTCCCAGCAAAGAAAATTACCACATACAGAGAAAGTCATTACATAATGACAAAAGAACTAATCCACAAAAAGACCTAACGGTCTTAAATGTGTAAGCACTAAACAACAGGGCTGGAAAATATGTGACATAAAAACTGAAAAGAAAGGAACGATAGACAAATTCACAATGACAGTTGATACCTTGAATATTTGTCTCTTAACAATTGATAGAAAACTAGAAAGAAAATCAACCAGGATATAGAAAAACTCAGTAACCTCAGTCAGTGAGACCTAATCAACACTTACAGAACACTCTTTTCAATATTCTTTTCAAGTGCCCATGGAACATACACCAAGATAGACCATATCCTCAGCCATAAAACAAACCTCAACAAATTTAAAAGAGCTGAAATAATACAAAGCGTATTCTCCAATGTCAATGGAATCAAACTACAAACCAACATAATGCTGAAAGTTCTAGCTAGTGCAATGGCAAGAAAAGGAAATAAAAGGCATACAGGTTGGAAAAGAAGGTGACAATGATAGTCTACATAGAAATTTCCAAGAAATCCTACAATAAGACAAACAAAACTCCTGGAACTAATAAGTGAATCAGCAAAGTTCCAAGATTAAAAATAAACATAAAAAAATAAATTGTGTTTGTATACCAGCAGTGAACAGGTGCGCACTGAAATTAAAAGTATAATACCAGGGCACCTGGGTTAAGTTGCTGAAGTGTCCAACTCTTGATTTTGGCCCAGGTCATGATCTTGGGGTTGTGGGATCGAGCTCCGAGTCGGGCTCTGTACTCACAGCACGGAGCCTGCTTGGGATTCTCTCTCTCCCTTTCTCCCTGCCCCTCCCCTCCTCTCTCTCTCTCAAAATAAATAAATAAACTTTAAAAATAGTAAGTGTTTACAAAGTGAAGTAAAAAGCGTAGACATAAAAAATCCTTATTCTTTTATTGTCAGTTTCCGCAGGCATAAAATTTCTATAAACATTTCTACGTTCTCACTCTCAATGTCCACATATTGTGATGGATTGTAGACTGGTACCAGTTGAGCTGGAGCAGTGTTGTGTAGCCCTGCCCTGGGGGATGGGAGGCTTAGTAAGCAGGGGTGCAAAATGCTGTATTAATCAGAGTAGTGTGGGCCAGTAGGTTCTCAAAGTGTGGAAAACTGATCCCAGGGAATCCCTGGAACGCTTGAAGGGGACCTGCAAGTTCAAAACTATTTTCGGGGTACCTGGGTGGCTCCATCGGTTAAGCATCCGACTCCTGCTTTTGGCCCAGGTCATGGTTCGTGGGTTGGAGCCCCACGTTAGGCTCTGTGCTGACAGTGCAGGGCCTGCTTAGGACCCTCTCTCACCCTCTCTGTCTCTCCCCCATGCATGTGTGCATGCACTCTCTCTCTCTCTCAAAGTAAGTAAATAAACTTTAAAAAACAAAACGATTTTCATAATCCAACTGAAGTCAAAACTATTTCATAATGGGACGCCTGGGTGGCTCAGTCTGCTAAGCATCTGACTTCGGCTCAGGTCATGATCTCACAGTTGGTGAGTTTGAGCCCCACGTTGGGCTCTGTGCTGACAGCTCAGAGCCAGCAGCCTGCTTTGGATTCTGTGTCTCCTCCTCTGTCTGCCTCTCCCCCATTCACACACACACACACACACACACACACACACACACACACATACTCTCTCTCTCTCTCAAAAATAAATAAACATTAAAAAAATTAAAAAAAACTATCTCATAATAAACCTAAAACAACTTCTTAATAAAACTGGCACTTAGCATGAATCAAGACAATGGCACCAAAATGACACCGATAGTCACTCTATTCTTCATTGCTACACACTTGCATTAAAAAGGAGAATGCCACCTTCGGTTATAAATGTCCTGATGTGATAGTAAAAATTATTAATTCTGTTAGATCCTGAGCCTTGACTACAAGTCTTTTTATTTATTTTTTTAATTAAAATTTTTTTAACGTTTATTCATTTTTGAGAGACAGAGTGTGAGTGGGGGAGCAGCAGAGAGAGAGAGGGAGACCCAGAATCCGAAGCAGGCTCCAGGCTCCGAGCTGTCAGCACAGAGTGCAACACGGGGCTCAAACCCACAGACTGAGATCGTGACCTGAGCTGAAGTCAGACACTTAACCGACTGAGCCACCCAGGCGCCCGTCTTTTTATTATTAATTTGTGTGATCAAAGGGGATGTATGCATTAAGCAGTTCTGCAAACCAAGATATGATGGTTGTCTTGAGAAAATGCAATTGAGTTGCAGGCCCAACATTAAATGGATTTTTCGAAGTGTAAAATGATGCCATTCATCTTACTAAATTTTTGTTTTGGAAAATATGGTAATTTTTAATGATGCAGATTACTTGAAAGAATGACTGGCCAACTATGGTTCTTTGGATTTGGGTGTTTGGCTGAAACTTTCTTGAGAATGAATGGAGTGAGCCTATCACTCTAAGGAAAGCAACTGATAGTATTTGTTGTAGCCAATAAAGTACATCTCCCAGGAGAAAATTAGAGTCTGAAAAATTTGTATCTGCTACCATGAGCCTGACAGCTTTCCAATTCTTGGAGACGCTTCTGATGAAATTGGTGATATTAACTGATGTGATTTTTAAAAAATGTGTAATGTAATGCTCCAACATACGGAAGATCTGCATAAGTCAGTGAACGAGTATTTTCCGAACGATCCGTGCACGATGTTGCAAAATCATGCAGGTAAAAGATCCATCAAACTGTACAATCGACTGATGTATTTTAATGTAGCAGAGCATGAAAAGTTCATTGATAGGATCTCGTAGTCTACATTGCAAATAACCTTTAGGAAAATAAGCGCTTGTCAAATTTTGGGATAGTGTCAAAAAAGAATATCCACAATTATCTGAGAACATTATTACGATGTTGTTTCAATTCTCTTTTCTTTTTTTTTTTAACGTTTATTTATTTTTGAGACAGAGAGAGACAGAGCATGAACGGGGAGGGTCAGAGAGAGAGTGAGACACAGAATCCGAAACAGGCTCCAGGCTCTGAGCAGTCAGTACAGAGCCCGACGTGGGGCTCAAACCCACGGACCGCGAGATCATGACCTGATCCGAAGTCGGACGCTTAACCGACTGAGCCACCCAGGCACCCCTCAGTTCTCTTTTCAATCACACATCAGTGAAGGCTATATACTCTTCATCTAACTTCAAACAAACAACGTATCGCAATAGGTTGAAAGCAGAAGCAGATAGGAGAATCCAGCTGTTTTATTTTTTAAGCCATATGTTAAAAATATTTGCAAAAATATGTAACACAACACCACTCATCACTGAATTTTTTGTTTTGGAGCAAAACATTCTATTTACCTATTTATTTTATTATTTTATTCTTCATATATGTTACCATGTAAGGAGTTATTATCATGTTTTACTAGTTTTAAAAACAATGTTTATTTATTTTGAGAAAGAGAGAGAGCATGTGTGCATGAGTAGGGGGGAAGGGCAGAGGGAGAAGGAGAGAAAGAATCTCATCACAGAGCCCGACCCAGGGCTCGACCATTAGATCGTGACCTGAGCCAGATCAAGAGTCAGATGCTTAACCAACTGAGCCACCCAGGCGCCCCCCAAATAGAGAAAGCTTTCAACATTTTCTGTTTTAATTTCTAACATGGTAAACTTTGCTAGTCATAACCCACACAAGCAGATTTCTTTAGGACTGTGAAGTGATCCTGAGATCAAAGTTCGAGAGCACCAGGTCATGAGGTGTGGATGGCATAGCTACAAATAAGGAAGCAGCTTGGAGAAGAGTCATCCCATTCACGTTGGGTTGTACCGTAAAGAAAACGGAACCTTCGTTGTGGTAAACCCCTGAGATCTGGAGTTTGCTATGTAACATAGCCTAGTGTCGCCTGCCTGACACACACACTGGGTCTGTGTTTTAGGGACGTCATCTTGGCAGCGGCATAAAGGGTGGGATAGGTGTTGGGGATGAGGATGCAGGATGAAGCCGAAAATGCGGCCATAAATCCTGAAGTTGTTTCAGGGGATCTAGCTCAGGGTCTGAATGAGGCAATGGCAGAGGAGTAACAGAGAGGAAGGGACACATATGAGATGTTTCAAAGCTGTGCTTGGTTATCAGTTATAGTATGTAGAGGGAGAAGGGGAGAAGTCTGAAAGAGGCTGGGTTTTGGTCCCTGAGGAAATGGTGAAGTTATTTACGAGATCAGTAACTCAGTATGCCTAACGGAAATTTTGTGTTTCAGAGGGAAATGAATTGATGAGCTCCATTGTATTTTATTATATTTTATTTTATTTTATTTTATTTCATTTCATTTTATTATTTTATTTTATTTTATTTTATTTTTTTTTGAGAGAGAGAACACACACGCGTGAGCAGGGCAAGGGCAGAGGGAGAGGGGAACAGAGGATCTGAAGCAGGCTCCACGCTGACAACAGTGAGCCCAACATGGGGCTCCAACTCACAAACTGTGAGATCATGACCTGAGCCAGAGTTGGACGCTTACCCGACTGAGCCACCCAAGTGCCCCGATGAGCTCCATTTTAAACATTTGAGTGTGAGCGGCCTACGGGCCACCCAGACAGAGATGAGAATAAAAAGTGCTTACACGGCTCTTCCCATGTCCTTCACATTATTTTGGGCACCAATCCTACAAAGTCTTTGAATGCATACAGCCATCTTATGAAGAAGGTACTCATATTATCCCTACTTCATAGAGAAACTGAGGCATGGGAGTGAAGGGGTTTGTCCAAGTGAAGCGGTCACCCAGCGAGTGGTAGGTGCATGATTGTGACCCGAGCACTCGGGCTCTTAGACATTATGTTTTGCCATCCCTTGATGCTCAAAAGCCAGTGAATAATCTGAACCCTGGGTCCAAAGAGACGTCAGGTTGTATATTTGTAAATTCCATCAGGAAGTTACTCATCTCAGAAAGGATCATGACTTTCACTCTTTTCCTCTGTCTGGTCACATTGGGAGGAGACACAGGATTGAGCAAACTCCGCTGAAGTGTCCTGGCCTGACGACCCATCTGAAATTGTAGCAGCTCCTGTTAGAATGTCCAGCTTTACAGCAGAATCCCATGAATCCCAAGCCCGGCTCCCAGAACCATGCCTTGAAAGCAACCCGGGGAATGTCTGTGAGAGGCCCCGAGGCAGCCACCATGGTTTTCTGAAAAACTGCAAGGATTCGTCTTTGCCCAGCCGGCTTCTGGACTCTGGATGAACAAGTGCCCGCCTTGCCCAGCTCCGGGTGCCATCACTCACATGGCATGTGAACCGTGTGCCCTGGAGTCACTTTGTGTTACGAGAAATCTCATTGTCACCCATTAGCACCAGCTTCCCATTTCGCATCAGTTCTTGGGTTAACTGGGTACCGATGAGGTGCTCACTTCCCCGTCTACCTCTTCAAGCAGGATGTGACGGGGCGCCTGGGTGGCTCCGTCGGTTAAGGGACCCACTCTTGATTTCAGCCCAGGTCGTGACCTCAGTTCCCGAGTTCAAGTCCTCATCGGGCTCTGTGTGGACAGAGTGGAGCTGGCTTGGGTTTCTCTGTCTCCCTCTCTCTCTTCCCCTCCCTGCTTACATGTGCTCTCTGGTTCTGTCTCAAAAATAAATTAACATTAAAAAAAAAAGATTCTCTCTCTGCCCCCTCCCCTGCTTATGCTCTCTTTCTCCCTCTACGTTAAAGTTATTAAAAACAAAAATTTAAATAGGATTTGAAATCAAACTTATGCTTCTATCAAACCAGAGGGATTTGGCTTTGCCTGCTGGGTGCCACCAGCTCCCGGTGTGGATGCCTGACTCTGTGTCTGAGAGGTTTCCAGGTAAGGGAAGAAAAGGGAGCTCTGAGATTCTCAGATTCTGCGTGCAGCAGTGAGGCTCCGGCAGGTGGCAGCGAGGGAGGGGCCGGGGGGCACCTGCCCTATCAGTCTGGGGGAGAACTTCCGGGGAAAGTAGAAAGAATGTCCCCAGGAGTTGAGTGTCACCTCACGTTCCCTCCAACCCATCCTGAAAAGCCTCTGTTAAAGCAAGGATGAAATCTGTGAGATTTGTTTCCAAATGTATCTCAGTAGCCTTGATTTATGGCCCAATTCAGCAGGAGGACAGTTGGCTCCTTTAAAGTAGAGTAAGTGGAAAATGGACAGATGTGAAGGGCCAGGGTGTCTCATTGAAACAAAAGCTTGCTTGCTTTTAGACTCAGATCCATAGGTGCCCCATGTTTCCTATGTCCCAGAACAGTTTTTTGAAATAATTATTTGTACCCCTTATGCCAACTGCCAGGGTGCCTCTAAGACCTGGGGCATGCTGGGTTTGTCTCGCCTTTTGAAATTTAAATAAAATCAGTGGTAGCCTTGTGAACATGAGTTCCAGGAGAAAAGACATGGCATCCTCTCTTTCTAGAGGTGTGGGCAGGATGAAGGAGCCATGACAGTTGGTGAAGCACCCTGGAATAGCAGAAGTGGGGAGCCGTTACCACCCCTCAGGCCCAAGAGGGAAGGGCAGAGAGGGAGAAGAAGAGTTAGCAGAGCCTGAAGGAGCCCTAGAAGTAGGAGGGGGCCAGCCACGGGCCCAGGAACAAATCCCCCACCTCCTCTCCCCTCCTGCTCTGAGTGCTGTCACCTCCCATTGGCTACCTCCATCCAAGAGGCAGAAGGTAAGGGACACCTGGTAATTCAGTCTGGGAGGTTATTACCCTCCCTGCTGAGCAGAGAGCAGTGACGAGTGTGGTGTGGAACGGGCACCAATCTCAACGCCATGTACAACAGAAAACCCAGTTTTTCTCAAAGTTCTTGGGAGGATTCATGCTAGAAACAGGAGAAATGATGACATCTCCATAACCAAGAACCTCCACGTCTTCCAGCTGCTGGATGCAACAAACTTGTGTCGCTGCCATGCACCTTGGCGACACCCAGCTCCATGTGGTGGCTCAGGGGCCCCAGCTGATGGCACTCTGCCTTCTGGGAGGCTCTAAAGGAAACAGGGAGCCTTCTCGGTTCTGGGGAGATAATTCTGCTTCTGCTTTTCACCGCTTCATCCTAGAAGTGACCAACATGACCTACACTGCTATTTTGTTTAGTCATCTCTTATTTTCTAACGCAGTTCCCTATCCTACTTGAAATTCCTT
Source organism: Felis catus (assembly GCF_018350175.1). NCBI lineage: Eukaryota > Metazoa > Chordata > Mammalia > Carnivora > Felidae > Felis > Felis catus. The sequence continues at coordinate 21,255,695 of NC_058383.1, read as the reverse complement.
CCTCTCTCCTGAGAATTTCTTCCCTCTTCCATTGGCTGACTTCACACCATACTCCTGAATCGGACTCTGATTTCCTGACGTCACGTCGGTCCGGAGCTCTCTCCCTGTATCCTGCACCACCACCCTGTCTGTATTTCTCTTCTTGGGAAGGCCACTCTTGCCTTCATATCCTCTGCCTGGCTTTTCTCTAATCTTATGCAGCTCATCTCTGCATACAAAGGAGCCAACACCTTGGTGAGAATCATTAATTTTCAGAAGCTTTTATTTCAGTGACTCCAAAGATAATTGCTAAAAATAGGTGCATTCCTTGCAAGACACAGTTAAAATCAACTCATTTTGTGGTCAGGTTCCCAAAGGCACGAGAGTGTGCCGAGAATACAAGTGTCTCAGCAGCCGTAACAAATGTCCCCCACGAGCGGGCTTGCAGTAAATAATGATTTCTTAGAGGCAGTCTTTGGTGCTCAGAGTTGGGGCCCGATGTCTGGAGATGTCCAGGTGGGCCTAGGTTTTTCCAAGAGAGGAAACTTCATCATCTTCTAACGAATGCAGGAGTGGCGTGGGGAGACGGGTTGCTGGGGACCTCACACCTGGGATTATTGGCATTTCAGAACTCTACAAATAGGTGCTTTAGGTACAAACCCTTCAATGACAGTTGGTGATACCCTTCAGCATCTGGAGGAGACATCCCAGTTAGGATAGGTTCAAGGTCTAAAAGAAACTAGCAACAGGTTTTAAGTAGGCATCGTTTTTATTTTCCTTAGTCGTCACTTTGGCCCACAGAGAAGGTAGTTGTGTAAGCATTTCTGCTTTCTAGTAAGTGAGGGGAGGGGATTTCTGCCCTTGGGCAAGGCTTCGCTTATCTCCTCGTTGGGCATAACAGTGGGCACTCTTACATTCTTCCCCCCTCTCTCTGTCTGGGGTCTTCCTCCCTGCATTTCTGCCTCATTTACTCTTTCCCTCCCTCCCTTTCTGCTCCGCGCCCCCTCCCCCTTCCTCCCTTGCACCTATCTTCTCTCAGGTATAAGAAGGGTTGGCGTCCCTTTCACCAGGCAGGCTCTTCTGTACCTGGGGGGTATATCTGGATCCTGCTATTCTCGAAGCGCGAATTTGTAAGGGCAGCCGTTGAATGTCTCTCATCCAGTTGTTTAAGTAAAACCCATTCTGCTTTTGCTCCTCTGGCTCCCTGGATCTTTTCATCAAACTGCTTAGAATCCGTATGGGGAGGAAAGGCATGGCGGATGTACCCGGATTTTGAACACACGGAGGGTTGGCCGGGAGGTCTTAAAAATCCCACACGAGGACTTGCAGTTGAGGACACGTTACTGATGGGGCCCCTAAAGGCCACCATCAGCTCTTAGAAGCAGGAGTTTCCAGGAATTGTAAGACTTTATTACGGTGGACATCAGAGGCCTTTAACCTGGGTTCCAGAACCTAATTTTGTAGTTATAGGTGATTTCAGCAGGTGTGGGTCATGTATTTGTGGCATCAGAAACTCACCTGGTGCCCTCAGACATAGGACCTGGGTTAGGAAGAGAAGAAATCCATCCGAGGGGCTCATGAAGACTTTCCCAGGAGCTTTAAAAAAAAAAAAAAGCCAAGATTCTTGCCTTGGTTGGAGATTTTCACATTTTTCTCAGGGTCAGCGGAGATTTTTCTCAGCCACTTTAGGAACTACTATGTTGGAAAAGGCAAGGCCTCATCAGAACTGGGGGAACTGGAGTCAATTCAGGCTTTTCCTTCATGACAGCGACAAGACAAGATGGCCGGTGTAAGGACTGGGTGTATGTGTTGTGTGCACCGCACGTGCCCACGATCCACCTCTATTTGAGCTTGGGTGTTGGAGGACAGTCCCCGTGGATGCGGGTGGCATTGTGGCTCAAGTGCCTACTACATAGCTGCACTTCCATACCTCAGTGTGCTTTTCTGAAGGACAACCTGGAGGGGCGGGGAGGTTAGCACACCCCCAGGTGACGCTCCGGGGGGGGGGGGGCAGGAGTCAGCGGAGACCCCTGCCTCGTGTCCTTCAGAGGGGCGATTCTGAGATACAGTTCTGTTTCTCAAGGGGTCACAGTCCGAACAGCTCTTTAGTGATGGTGACCCCTTCCCTGCCTCACTCCCGCCGCCCCCTACTGTTGCTTCCTGGTATCACACCCCAAATCAACTGACGGCACCCAAATCTTCAGAGCGTGCTTTTGGGGGAACCCAAATTAAGACACCAAGTGATCCCTCGTGTGTCAAATGTCAACACTGGCACTTGGAAATCCAGCTGATTTCTCTCTCCCCTTATCTTTTTTTTTTTTTTAACTTTATTTGTTATGAGAGGGAGAGCACGAGCAGGGAGAAACAGAGACGGGGAGAGAGAGAGAATCCCAAGCAGGCTCCATGCTGCCAGCACAGAGCCCGATGCGGGGTTCGAACTCCTAAACCGTGAGATCATGACCTGAGCCGAAATCAAGAGTTGGACGCTTAACCGACCGAGCCCCCACCTCCCCAGGCACCCCCTTCTTCCCTATTTCTCATCCTGAGTTAAGAGAGGGTGAGTGTCTAGTTCAGAGGAAGTAAGAGAAGTAATAAGGTAGCAAGAGATTTTAATGCCACCTTTAGAGTAGCTTGAAGAATTAAAAACTAGGAAAGGCAGAATTTGGGGCAAAAGAACATGACACAGATCATCACTTTTATTTGGATTAGTGCTAGCCACAGCAGTGCTGGGACATTGCCAACCATGGGAATTAGGAAATTTTTAGGTCTTTGCCAGTTGTACAAAGTTAAAAATAATGGTATCGTATGTATTGCTTTAATTCACATTTTTAAAAAATAGCAGTGGCGGCATTTTTCCTTGTGTGTATTAATCGTTGTGCCCCCCCCCCCGTAAGCTGGATGTTCCACAAATTATTTCACAAATCATTTTGATAGTAGGTATTCAGATCAAGCGCCCCTTTTCACTAATTTAGGAAATGGTACAGTACGCAAATGAAAAAATAATTGAACGTTCCTCATAACGGAAGTCTAGCACATTGAAAGAACAATGCATTTTTTTTCCTGTACATTTTTGTTGTGAACATTGAAATGTTTGGTAATACTCCACGCGTACAGTTTTTGCAGGGAAATCGGCACCGAGATTGACAGCGCAAATTGGTACGGTGTTTTGAAGGGCACTTAAACAATTTTTATCAAAATTTCAGATTGGCCTATCCACCGTTGTAGCATTTCAAGCCAAAGCATTAGAGACTCTTAAAAACTGAGAACAAACTGAGGGCTGATGGGGGGTGGGAGGGAGGGGAGGGTGGGTGATGGGTATTGAGGAGGGCACCTTTTGGGATGAGCACTGGGTGTTGTATGAAAACCAATTTGGCAATAAATTTCATATATTGGGAAAAAAAAGAAAATTTGTCCTGCAAATATGCCTACATGAGGTCCCCGGTATTATGCTTCATCGTGGGCGTCTGTGTGCTTGCATGCATGCTAGTCGATGCATGAACAGACTCGCAGAGGTGGAGAATTGATAAAGTCTCTTGGCTCCTTCCTGCATCTAACCCTGGAGCTGCTGCAAAAGACACAGAGAGAGAGTCAGAGATCCTAGAGCGTAACTAAAACTATGCACATCATTTCAAGAGGGAGAAAGTGCCGGAGTGTCAATATGACAGGGTAAAAGGAGGTCTGAGCGTCACAGGTGGCAGAGGTGGAGCAAGAACTTGAGGGCTGACCCGCCCCCCTCCCCCCGCCCTTTGTGATGGATCCCAGAGCAGGGAAACTGGGGGCAGTTGTATCCAGAGCAAGATAGGCCTGGAGTTCTGTGGGGGTCATGGGCGGGTGACAAGGACTGACTGACGCTGGCTGGCCCTGGGACAATCCCAGCAGAGGGTGGCCGAGAGCAGCACCGTCTGCAGCCTAGAATCCGGCCCATTCCCAGGGGAGGAGAAGGACAGGGGTGAAAAAGGGAAGTGACTGAGAGCAAATTGTTACACCTGGAAACCCTCGGCACAACCCTACCAGGAGGAGGACAAACGTGGATCAAGGGTCTTGCCTCCAACCTCATCTGTTCCCCCACCCAGCCTTCATCATCACAGCCAAGCCATCAAATAGTCCTAAAGGAATCTGAGTTCTAGGAAAATACGACACACCAACTTAAACAATCTATGCCTGCAAGAAGCAGAAATAATAGATTCGAATTTGTTAAATTGTTTATATTTAAATAAAATAAGCCAAGTTGGTTAACATATAGTGTAATAATGGTTTCGGAAGTAGAGTCCAGCAATTCATCATGTCCATATGACCCCCAGTGTTCATTCCACCAAGGCTGTCCTTAATGCCCCTCACCCATTTACCCATCTCCCCAACCCTCTCCCTTCCAGCAACCCCCAGTTTGTTCTCTGTATTTAAGTCTCTTATGGTTTGCCTCGCTCTCTGTTTTTATCTTATTTTTCGTTCCCTTCCCCTATGTTCATCTGTTTTTGTTTCTTATATTCCACATAAGAGGGAAATCATATGATATTTATCTTTCTCTGACTTATTTCGCTTGGCATAATACACTCTAGTTCCATCCATGTTGTTGCAAATGGCAAGATTTCAATCTTTTTGATCGCCGAGTAATACTCCATTTTATACATATATATACCACATCTTCTTTATCCATTCATCAGTCGATGGACATTTAGGCTCTTTCCGTAATTTGGCTATTGTGGATATATATATTTTTTGTTTTAGAGAGAGGTCGAGCATGAGTGGGGGAGGGGGCAGAAGGGGAGAGAGAGAGAAAGCGAGAGAGAGAGAGAAAGAGAGAGAGAGAGAGAGAGAGAGAGAGAGAGAGAGAGAGAGGGAGAATCTCAAGCAGGCTCCACACTCAGCATGGAGCCCGAATCAGGGCTCAATCCCACGGCCCTGGGATCACGACCTGAGCTGCAATCAAGAGTTAAATGCTTATCCAACGGACCCACCCAGGCACCCCCGGGTTCGAATTTCTTAAAGTTAAAACAAGGAAAACAAATATCCAAATCTAAAGATTTTAGGAACAAAAAATAGGAATAAGAAGTTTTGAAGAGCCATTTGGTGACTCTGGGACATGAGAAATATACTGCAAATAAATAAATAAAGGCCACATTGTTTGGGCGTGAGAAACATATTGTGAGAAATGAAAGCCACATATATTGTCCAAGGAGAAGTTGGCTGGCATAATGAATACAGCTGAAGAGCGAATTAGTGAGCTGAAGGATTCAGTCAGTGAACCCTCCTGGAAAGCAATTGGGAGGGATAACTCGTTGGAAGAAAAGAGAGTAAAGTTACGCATTAGAATTGCAGTAGGAGTGTCAGGAGGGGGAAAGAAAGAATAAATGGAGAGGAAGCGGTGATTTGCCAGAACTAAAGTGGGAGATGGAGTTTGGGAGAATGGCAGGGACCTTCAGGGCCCCAGGTTCTGGGCTGTCAGCAAGGGACTCTAATCCAAAGTGGCACTCCAAGCACAGTGGGACTCCTGAGTATAGTCAAGCATGGTAATTTATTATTATTTATTTACAAGAAACAGATTGTCTTTTGACCTTCCTATTCCTGCCGGGCTAGTACTGAGCTATTGTTCAGCACAAAGGAAGAATGCAAAGTGTGTGGCAGTTTCCAACTCGATGCCTCCTGGTCAGATTTTGATGGATCAAAGGATGTAAATGAGCCGCAAGCCCCTTGTTAAGCCCTCTTCCCCTTGATCACCCCCTTCAGACACTGCGCATCAGGGCAGCGGCTGCAGATTTTAACTCTTCTGTTCCTGGTGCAATTTCCTTCTGAAATTCATTTTCTCTTGCACCAACTGCTTCCTATGCTCTCCTCAAATTTGCCACATTGTTTTGGTTTATCACTCTTCCTTCTCTTCTTTTCTTCTTATTTTTTTAATGTTTATTCATTTTTTGAGAGAGAGAGAGAGACAGAACATGAGCGGGAGAGGGGCAGAGAGAAAGGAGGAGACAGAACCCGAAGCAGGTTCCAGGCTCTGAGCTGTCAGCACAGAGCCCAGCTTGGGGCTCTGACCCATGAACTGCGAGATCGTGACCTGAGCCGAAGTCAGACACTTAACCGACTGAACCACCCAGACGCCCTTTCCTTCTTCTCTTTTTTCTGTATTCTTCTCTTTCATCATTTCTAGTTTCTGCTCTTTTTCACTATTTTCAAAGTTACTCATTGATTCATCCATCAATTCATCTATTCAACACTTTGAGGGGTGCCCAGGAGGCTCGGTCAGTTAAGCGTCATGATCTCATGGTTCATGAGTTCGAGCCCCTCATCGGGCTCTGTGCTGACAGCTCAGGGCCTGGGGCCTGCTTCAGATTCTGGGTGTCCCCCTCTCTCCACCCCTTCCCCCACTCACACTCCCCTTCTCTCTCTCAAAAAGAAATAAGCATTTAAAAAATTTTTAAAAAAACAATTGCTTTGAGCACCCACCATGTTCCAGAAACTATTGAAGTCACTGAGGACACAGTAAACAAGACAGAACAAAGGTACCCGAACCCACTCTAGTGAGGAGGACAGATAATAAAAAGTCAACGAACAACAAGAAAAAAGAAAAATCTAGAGACTAGATAAATGCAATGAAGATAATGGTATATATTAGAGAATGATGGGGGTGGAACAGGAATGCTTTAGATGAGGAGAGGGGTGTCCCAGGGTAAGTCTTTCTGAGGAGGGGACAGTTGAATTGAGGTCTGAATGGCAGGGAGGCGTCAACTCTGTGAGATCTGATGGAAAAACATTTCAGGTAGAAGGAAAGGCATGGGCAAATGCCTTGAGGTCGGAATGGTACATTCTTCAACCTTCGCTTCCTTTTTCTCCTTTCTTCTCTCTAGTAAATTCCAGAATAAATGTTTCCTTCCTAGTAAATTCTGGAATAAATTCCAGAATAAATTAGAGCGTCCTCACGATTTTCATTCCTGTGGCCTGGTTTCTGTTTCCACTGCCTACCTGAAACAGTTGTCTTGCTTCCCCGAGATTGTTCCCTTGGCGGCCACCAATGTCATCCAAGGTGTGACAGTGATCTGAGAAGAAGAAACAGAGAGAACATTAGCCTGTGGGTCTCTTGGTCCAGCAGTTGGATGTCTATAGCTCAGCCTCAGTCTGTTTGGGAGTAGCTCTTTATCAAGGTAGGGAATGCAGGAGAAACCTTAATGAGATATGAAAGCCCTCGTACACCTCTGGACCCTGGACTGGATGCCCGTCTTCTGTATTTCTCTCGCCTCCATTATCGCTGTTCCCTCTTTTTGTGACCTGTGTATGCAGTCGTACACAGGTCCTTCTCTTTGATCTTCACAAGACTGCCTGTTCCTCATTATTGAATTATTGGCCCTATATCCTCATCTCCTTTCTGAGAGTATTATCCACCCACCTGTCATGGCCTCATCGTGGGTAGAGTGCACCTCCTTGCCTCTTGATCTTACTCTGGCCATTGGGATGTTAGTGGACAAGACACGGGCAGAGGCAAAGAATGTGCTTGTGTCGTGGGGCTGACTCTTGTGCACTCCTGTCATTACTGTGGGATGCAAATGCCCTAATCATAGTCGAGCTCATCCCAGTGAAGTTCAGCAGACCTGAGTCCAGCCTGGCCTTGATTAGCTAAAAAGCAGCTGCCCCAGTGACAGGGGAGCAAGAAATTCACAAAAATACAACATAAGTGTAACTCAATCAATGTTTGATTGAATAAGTGCATATGGCTTATACCGTAATTATTCGTTTCTAAATCTGTCTGAGTTTTTGGGTTTGGGGGCATTAACATTTCTGGATGCTGAGAGCCATCTGTGTTCCAGGTTAGTAGTGGACACTTTGATCACTCTTTGGAATGGGTCTGAGGTTTCCTCAGGAGCTTCCTTAGCAGCCTCAGCGCCCACATACTGGATAATCAGACAGGGGCCAAGGCAGATTCCTGCTGAATTCCTAAGGATTTCAGAGTTCAGTCCCTTCAGTCCTGATTTTTTACGGTCCTTTTTTTGTTGTCACGAATTCTTAAGTGTATTCTGTGCTTTGAATGGCCATCGGCCAGGGCTCGAAGGCTAGACGGTCTCCAAGCTGCCAGGACATGCTGTGGAATGATCCGAGGGTCTGCATGGTGATGAGGACCAATCTGATGCCCACTTATCACGGAGGATGAGATGGAGAGATGCATTCCCATTTGCTGCCCGTGAGAGCAGTTGTGTTACCTGATTTATAAGTCCCCAGGGTCTTCCCGTTGCGCATTTGAGTGTCTGCGTCGGACTTTCTTTTGTCTGAGCGTCTCCGCTCTGGCCTCGAGGATTTCAAAGAGGAATGGACTCACACTGACTTTGTTGGGCAGACAAAGCTGTGGGTGATGATTCCAAACTGGGAAGTCTGTATACAGAAAGCTAGGATCTACCCGTGAGAGGTGGCAGTCTGGTGGCTGCCGGAGGACGTGACACTAAGAAGCGAACACAGGCCGCCTGTTCTCGCTCCCCCGAGTTGTCCTAGGGTCACTTCCTCCTTTGGATGAGCACAAGCCCCAGGCTGATCCAATCAGATGTCTTCTTTCTGGAACCTGGAGGAGTGTGGATGACGGGAGATCACTGGAATGTGTCCAACTCGGCGGCGGGGTCCAGAAGAGACCCATCACTGCTTCCTCACGCCCGGAGTGGCTCCAATTCACATTCTCTCTGCTTGCCCAGGTTTTCCTTCAGTTTTCGGAACTTCTCCATAAATCCCTCCAATAAATTCCCTTTTTACCAGATCAGCTAGGGCTGATTCTTCATCTTGCATGCAAAACATCCTGACAGGTGCCGGCTGTCCCCCATAGGAAGCTGTCAGAAGAAGTGGCCTTTTGCGGGGCTTGACATGAAGATGGCAGGCTTCAGCCTCTCAGCAGGGTGTCATGCCATGGAATAATCTTGGCTTCAGTTTGCTGAAGACCTCAAGACCCCGCCCTCATTCATGGCTCATGTGTCCGCTAGCCCATTTCCCCCAAATTTACCCTATTTTTCTTTAGCTAACCACCAGTCGATCACAATACCAGAGGGGATTGTGTTTGGCTAGACATATAACATAGTGCGGTATGGCGAGGTGTCATGTGATACAGTGTGGTGTCGTATCACGGAGCACGGCACGGCACGTTACCTAAGGGTATGGGTTTTGGAGCCAGACCCCGCAGGTTCAAATCCCAGCTCTGCCATATACGATCTCAAATGAGTTACTAAGTCTCTCTGGGACTCAGTTTCTTTAACTGTAAATGTGAATAATGGTAGTACCTAGGTTATAGGATTGTAGGAAAGATCAAATGAGTTGACAAGGTAACTGGCAGATGGCAAGCCCTGTAAATATTAGCTATTATTATGCCAAAGAGCTACATGCCTCTTAAGGATTATAGGTCCCTGTGCTTTTCGGATTCACAACTGTGGTTCCTTAACCTTGTGAAACGCATGGTTGGCAAGATCGGCTGCCCTCTCTTGGGCTTGACTTGGTGTGTGCATTGGAAGGAAGGGAAAAGCACATTTTATAACCCCCTTCATCATGCCAGGCGTCGTGAAAAATGCCTCTTTGAAGATCATAACGACACCCCTAAGAGACAGATATTGTTACTACCATTCTACAGGTCAGAGACTTAGAGCTCAGAGAGGTTAAATAACTTGTCCTAGGTCACTCAGCTAGTAAGACACGGAATTTCCATTCTCCCAGGTCTGTCTCATTCTGTTTCCACTGGGTACATGGCTTCCACAAAGCCCCCAAGGGAGTGACTCCCCCATTTCTCATCACTCGCCATGCTGAATGCACCCCAGAGAAGCAGTAGACCCTTATTCCCACTCTTTTTGCATTGTTACTTTTTTTTGTTTGCTCAGTCTCTGTAGGAGATCAAGAACAACACCGCACAGGGACAGTTTGGCATCTGACTTGGTGTGCTGATAAAGGAGGGGGTACAGCTTGGTGGTTAAGCCCGTGGGCTCTCCGTGGGGTCACTGGGGTCTGCGTCACTGCTGTGTACCTTCCCTGATGTGCATCTTTGGGCAGGTTACACGATCCCTACAAATCCCAGGCTCCTCATCTGGAAAGGAGGGATGGAAATGATCATAGTTAACTCTCAGAGGGTTTGGACATGTTAAGGGAAATACATCTTGGGGGAAAGACAGTTGAAACATTTTTTAAAACTTTGGCAGAGGGTGACTTTCCAATCAAACAAGACTGTAAACCCAGAATACACAAAGAAAAGATAGACACATGTGACTACATTAAAAAAACAAAACCTGGGGTACTTGGGGCAACTCAGTCAGTTGAGTGTCCGACTTTGGCTCACGTCATGATCTCACGGTTTGTGAGTTCAAGCCCCACATCGGGCTTGCTGCTGTCAGTGCAGAGCCTGCTTCAGATCCTCTGTCCCCCTCTCACTGCCCCTCCCCTGCTTGCCCTCTCTCAAAAATAAATAAAATGTTAAAAAAATTAAAAAACAAACACCAAATCTGGCAAAAGAATGAAACAAAATCAAAAGCCAAACTTTCCCATGTATGATTTTTTTATAACATGTGTGACCAGTAAGAGTATTAATAGCCCTAATAGAGAGCTGTTGATGCACACAACTTGGATGTATCTCCAAGGCATTATGCTGAGTGAAAGAAGCCAATCTCGTGGAGCCTGGGTGGCCCAGTTGGTTGAACGTCCGATTCTTGATTTCAGCTCAGGTCGTGATCGTAGGGTTGTGGGATCGAGCCCTGTGTTGGGCTCCACCCTGAGCATGGAGCCTGCTTAAGATTCTCTCTCTCTCTCTCTCTCTCTCTCTCTCTGCCCCCACTAATCCTCTCCCTTGCTTGTCCTCTCTCTCTCTCTTGCTCTCTCTAAAAACAAACAAACAAATAAATAAAACAAAGGACATCTTAAAAGTGCACGGGGGAACTTTTGGAGGTGATGGCAACGTTACGTGTTCTTATCGTGGTGGTGGTTGTATGAATGAATAGATGTACGAAAGACTCCCAAAGGTCAATTCTACTGTGTGATAATTTGCTTAAAAAGCAAGCTTCACAAAAACAACAAAAAAAAGTTATAATTCGGTCTATCGGCCCGGAGGGATCTCCATGATATACTTAGGGGGAAAAAAGTTGTAAAATCATGCGTATAATATGCTTCTATTTTTGTAAAAGCATATACCCTGAAGACCTTTTCTACATATGATTCTATGTTTGCATGTTTCTGTGAGCGTGAGAAAGAGGTGGAAAATACACACCAGGCTGCTGGTGGTGGTGGTTATCTGAAGAAGGCAGGACTGGAAGAGGAGCATTAGAATGTTTTTTTTTTTATTTTTTTCTTAATGTTTTTATTTAGTTTTGAGACAGAGAGAGACAGAGCATGAGCAGGGAAGGGGCAGAGAGAGAGGGAGACACAGAATCGGAAGCAGGCTCCAGGCTCTGAGCCATCAGCACGGAGCCCGATGCGGGGCTCGAACTCACAGATTGTGAGATCATGACCTGAGCCGAAGTCGGACGCTCAACTGACTGAGCCACCCAGGCGCAACAAGAAGGTATTTTTTTTTAATGCTTATTTATTTACTTTGAAAGAGAGAGCATGAGTGAGCAGGGGAGGAGCAGAGAGAGAGAGGAAGAGATAGAATCTCTCCTCTGCAGTCAGCAGCATGGAGCCCCGTGCGGCGCTTGAACTCACAAACTGTGAGATCAGGACCCCAGCTGAAACCAAGAGTCAGAGGCTTAACCGACTGAGCCAACCAGGCTCCCCAAGAAGGTATTTCTTTATACATCTTTGCATTATTTCACTGGCTACATTGAGCAAATACTACATCTTGAATTAAAAGCAGGAACTCAAACAAAAATAATAATGGAAAACTGAAGAAACAGAAGGAAGCTAGAAAGAAGGCTAACAGGGAAGAAGAGAAAGTTGAAACAAGAAACCAGCTGGCAGAAAAATGGCTCTGGGGCTTGGTGGTCAGGGTGCCTGGGTGGTGCCAGTCAAATTCCCAAATCAGAAATACACGAATGTTGCTGGAATAGTAAACCACCCTGAATCTGGAGCCAGGAACAAGCGATCTATCAGGTGTTAAGACTCGGGCTCATTTCTAGGATCCAAGCCAGCCTCTTTGGTTCCTCTTTGTTTCTTTTTCTATCCACGTGTTCATTCACGCATCCATCCGACGTCCACCTACCGTTGGCTAAATGCCTATTGTGTTTCCAATTGTTAAAATTTATTTTACTCTGCTCCTCTTCTAGATCATAATAAAATCCAAAGCAACATTCAGATTCTGGAGTGCTTGTCTTTAACGATGAAAATAGGGAGCACCTGGCTGGCTTAGTCGGTAGAGCATGCGACTCTTGATCTCAGGGTTGTAAGTTTGAGCCCCATGTCAGGGGTGGAGATTACTTAAAAAAATAATACAATCTTTAAGAAAAAAAAGATGAGGGGCGCATGGGTGGCTCAGTCACTAGAGCATCGAGGTCCTGATCTCAGGGTCATGAGTTTAAGCTCCGCATTGGGCTCCGCGCTGGGCTTGAAGTCTACTTAAAACAATAAATACATGAAGAAACAAAAAAATAAAGATGAAAACATATGGAGACATTGGGATCCGTTTCTCAGCTTTTATTTCTGTGACTCAGCCTCAGGGATCAGCCCTCTCGTGGTAAGTGGCCATGACGGCTTGACCTAAGGGAAACTGGCATCTATTCAGGCTCCCGGGTCTCTGAAATGGGCATCTAGGAGTCTCAGAATACAATGACAGACTTTGCAGTGAGTCGCTCCCATACTTTTGAAGAATCCAGGGCACCTCCTCAACCTTTCCTGATATGATTGATGAGAGAATGTTCCCCACTCTATGATGAGAGTAGACTTCTGGCGCTAGACTCCCTGGGTTCAAATCCCAGCTTCACCACTCATTGGCTGTGTGCCCTGGGGCAAGTTTACGAACTTTTCCAGGGGCCTCAGTTTTCTCATCTATAGGCCAAGCGTGAGGCCAAGCGTGAGGCACTTGAAACAGTGCCTGCTCATAGTATGCTTCATTGCCAGCATTACTATTATTGTTGCTGATAACTATGAGGTATTGGGTTGCACTGATTACAGGAAAAGTCCACTCTATTGTTTTGAATAACAGAAGACACTGCACAATTTGTATAGCAGAATCATATTGAGGCTACAACTACGTGTGTACGTGTGTAGGCATATGTATCCATGTTTGTATGCACATATGTATGCACATTTGAAAATGCAGAGGGAAGGGGTACCTGGGTGGCTCAGTCGGTTAAGCATCTGACTTCGGCTCAGGTCATGATGTCACAGTTTGTGGGTTTGAGCCCCACGTCAGGCTCTGTGCCGAAAGCTCAGAGCCTGGAGCCTGCTTCGGATTCTGTGTCTCCCTCTCTCTCTGTTCCTCCCCTGCCTGTGCTCTCTGTGTCTCTCAAGAATAAATAAACATTAATTTTTTTTTTTAAAGAAAAGAAAATGCATAGGGAAGAAGCTGAGACACCACCCTTCAAACTGTGCCCAGTGGTGATCTCGGAAGAGCGGCTTTGGGAGAGGATTAAAAGGGAAGTTTTACTTATTATTTTATATTCTTCTGTATTGTTACAAAATTTACTGTTAGCGTTATTGTTTTGGTAATTTAAAAACAAAAAGAAAATTAAACCAAAGGAATCAATAGACTTTAAAATGGAGGTTAGCCCAACCAGAGAATGTCCTTCCATTGTCTATTACAGAAAACTTACTATTTTTCTGTCATGGGTTGTATGAGAGTCACAAAGACGGCCATAAAACGTAATATTTTTTCTTTAATATGAGAACAATTCCTGGGATTGTTGATCCTAATGCGAAGGTGAGATTTGTCTGATATAGATCCATGGGTCAGTCTAATAAATCACTCTGCTGGTGGCTGCATTAGAAATTCAAAGTCTGGAGGTGCAAATCTCAATGTGTCTACGGCTCCCCAGATGCCACTATGTCTTGATCCCTGTTGCCCACAGCCTTGGTGGACTGAGCTCACAGAATTCGGAGCTGGGCACTCCTCTCCGCATGTCTCCTTCTTCTTTAGAGCTGCGCCTCCCTCTTAGTCTAAATGAGGTGCCCGGAGTTAACTTGCTGCAGTGGAGAATGCAATCAGAGGTTTGCTTTTGTCTCGTTGGAAAAGCAAAATGATATAGAACGCTGGGGTCAGCTCCGGTGATGGTGGACAGACTCTCAGGCAAGACCTCAAAGTGACAGAAACTATTTTATCCATTCCCCTGGAATGAGGTCCCTTTAGACACGGGCTCACATTGTCTAGACACACAGACTAATTTACAAACCAAATTTGTAGTGTTATCATGCAAGTGGGTAAAGCATTGCAATGGGTCAGAATTTTCAGGTCTCATCCTTAGGATGCTCTCCCAACCAATAAGGTAATTGGAAAATCGACAAGATATTGAATGCATGCTTGGTTGAGGGTTAATCTGGGAATGGTGCAACCTGAGAATGAGACAGCCTCAGGGTCAGATCAGAGTTCCACCATGCACTCTGTGACCAGATGCATGTTGCTATCACTCCCCAAAGCTCGGTTTTGTCATCTGGATGAAGAAGATAATAGTACTGCTTTAGACGGAACCCCTGGAAACAGACTCTGAGATGGGGAGTTCCGAGCACAGGTTTCCTGGAAGATACACTTGCAAGAAAGTGAGAACCGCAAGACTGGGCAGGGCGTAAATGGGATATGGCTGCAAATGGGGCTGGAATTTGGACAGGAACTCTATCTGGGACAGTCCATCAGAGTCCTTGCAAACTGAGAGAAAGGCTGAGCCTTTGAACTCTTGAGCCAATCCGTCATTGGCCATATACCATCCCCTGAGAGGGTGTATAACCTTGGGCAGCGTAGCTCCCCATAACCGAGGGCAATCTCCAAGGAGGGGCAGAGCTGTGAGCCTCCAGCAGCCTGCATGCCCAGCAGGGCTACACTGGCTTTGAGGCGGGGGTCTTGGTGTTGCTTCCCGGGATCCACTGCACGTCCATATTCCAGGTTTGGGCAGGGGACTAGAAAGTACGTAGCATTTCTTCTATCTATCCCTCTTGAGAAATATTTCTCAATGACTTTGGAAGAGTATGGGGATGGTTTTCCTCTTCTGTCCTTTATTGGACCTTCCTGGTAGCCAAAACCCCTTCACCCACTGGAAATCTCTCTTTGCCTTGCGCAGTGCAAAATGAACACTAAGAAAGCCTTCACCTTGGCTTTGCTTTATCTGTCACTACAGGACCCATAGCCTCTTGACAGGTAGGTAATCAGGAGAGGGTCTGCTCATATAGCACTTACATACTGCCATTTTTTCTCACATTTTTTTCTGGCTGGAGATTTTGGAGACTCTTTTGTATCCCGAGCAGTGTTTTGGTTTTGGTTTTGTTTAGTGGCTTTATTTATTTTTGAGAGAGAGAGAGGCACAGAGTGTGAGTGGGGGAGGGGCAGAGAGAGAGGGAGACACAGAATCTGAAGCAGGATCCAAGCTCTGATCTGTCAGCACAGACCTCGATGTGGGGCTTGAACTCATGGATGGTGAGATCATGACCTGAGCTGCAGTTGGACGCTTAACTGACTGAGCCACCCAGGAGCCCCTCTTTTTGTTTTTCAGTTTATTTATTTATTTTGAGAGGGAGCAAGAGAGAGTGGGCTTGAGCAGGGGCGGGGCAGAGAGAGAGAGAGGGAGAGAGAGAATCCCAAGCAGGCTCCACGCTGTCAGCACAGAGCCCGACTTGGGGCTCAAACTCATGAACTGTGGGACCATGACCTGGGCCGAAACCGAGAGTCGGACGCTTAACCGACTGAGCCATCCCGATGCCCCTCCTGGGCAGTATATTCTATGAAGTATTGCTCAGGTCATCGACGTTGGACGTTGGTTTTTTTATTGACTTCAGAAGCAGAAGGTCACATTTTCTTGACTTTGAACTCAAACTTTCAGGGAAGGGGCCTCTAATGCTACACTTGATCTTAGCCAAAAGGCCGAGAAGCGATGGGAAGGAGCCTCTCAGAAGTCATGTATACTTACTATCCAGACAACATGTGCCCAGGAGGATTTTCTCTTTTGGCTTCTTGTTTGGTTTTGTGTTTTCTCTCTTCTGATACTGCCAAGCGGTGTCCAGAACAGGGAAGGCTGAGGCAGACTGGAAAAAGAGGTAAGAGGGGACCGAAGATTATGGCAATAGTTTTGGGCAGGTAGGATCATCTGGGAGAGGGATAAAAGGCTTCAGGATATCGAGTGTAAAAACCAGTGCCCGGATCTCTGAGCAAAGTGGATGAAGCAGAAATCATTAGAAGAGCCAAAGATTTTAATTGAAGGAAGTCATGTAGTGATTAAGATTCTGTTAGTTGAAAAGTAATTAAACCAACTCAAGACAGCTTAGGGAAGAAGATTTCTTTTTAAGAACGCAGTGGTGTTTTACAAAACCCAAGGGCAAGGATGCAGCCCACCTCAGGAAACACAAGCAGACTCGTTGACTCACTTCTGTCTCTCTCTGTGTATATGCTCTCTGGCACTTTTGAAAATATGTCCTCAAATTCTTTGGCGATTCCTTCCTCCAATTGGAGTCTAATTCCCCTCTCACTGAGCACGGGCTGGACTTCCTGTCTCACTTTTAATGAATAAAATGTGGCAGAATGAGGGTTTGTGACCTCTGAAACCGGGGCATAAAGGGTGCTGTGGCTTCCTCCCTACTCTCTTTCTTGGATCACTTGTTCTGGGGAAGCCATGTCACGAGGACACTCACATTGCCCTGCGGAGAGGTCCATGTGGTGAGGCACTCACGCCTCCTGCCAATATCCGTGTGAGGAAGCCATCTTGGAAGTGGATTCTTCAGCCCCAACCAAACGTTCAGATGCTACAGGCTCAGCCAGCATCCTGACTGCAACCTTGCAAGAGAGCTTGGGCCGGAACCATACAGCCAAGCCCCTTCTGAATTCTGGATCCCCAGAAACTGTGAGATAACGTGTTTACTGTTTAATTCACTAAGTTTTGGGCTAATATTTTACACAGCAACTAGGGTGCCTGGGTGGCTCCGTTGGGTAAGCATCTGACTTTGGCTCAGGTCATGATCTCACGGTTCATGGGTTCATGCCCTGCGTTGGGCTTTGTGCTGACAGCTCAGAGACTGGAGCCTGCTTCGGCTTCTGTGTCTCCTTCTCTCTCTGCCCCTGCCCTGCTTGTGTTTTGTCTCTCTCTGTCTCTCACAAATAAATAAATGTTTAACAATTAAAAAAATATTGTCTGCAACAATAGGTAATAAATACAGGACTGGAAATAATCCCTGCCAATATTGTACTCATTTAGAGAGCAGTCATCAGAGAGAAGAGTCTTAGTTTCATTTCCAAAAGGAAGGATCTTGATTGACACAGTTAGATCAAGTGCTCAGATGTGAAGGAATAAATTGTGGCTAAGACGGGGGCAGCCTCATTTACAGGGGGACTTTTATTATAATCATGTGAAAATGTGAGGTAATTTGGTAAGGAGTACCTAGAAGACACCAAAGCAAATTCCCCAATGGAACAGGACTTTATTTCTTTGGTCACCAGAGCGTCTCCTAAGGCAGATGAAGCTTACCTCGGTTGTAATACAGTGATTTGAACTTAGGTAGCAATACCATGTATTAAACTTAAGTGTGCGATCAGCTTCTAGCTGTACATTTGCAGAGACTGATGGGTTATTTGGCCACCTCCTCCCTCCTGCCCAGCTACCCTTGTTTCTGTGGCTCCAGAACAGCCTTCCTAGCCACTTTCAAGTTGATTAATATTTTCCGAAGTTTTCTTCTGACAACCGTAGGGCACCTTTTTCCGAAACTTCCCACATTTCTTCTAATATATGGGAAAAACTTAAATTCCCCTGTCTTTTCCGGAAATAGAAGGAGAATGTCTCCCCACCCTCACTCTCTCCAGCTAGGTGTATGGGAGAAAGAAACACAATAAGTCTTGATGGTTTCTGATTTATAAGTCAAATTAAGGCACTTAACGCAAGTGATGTTCTGAAGAAAGTCAATGAGGTCATAGGGAGTGAGTTTACTATTATAATGATATGTGCATTGGATGAATAAACTTTTCACAGAATGAATGTTATGGCAAAAACATTTCCTAAAGTGAATGTGTACATGGCCTCAGGATTAGGGTTACTTTTGAAACAAGATCAGCTTTGAAATCATGATGTCTCTGGGGGAACGTCTCATAAGCAAAGTAGCCAGGACATAACTCATGATCATAAGGTATGGAACAAGTATAAATCTGCTAAGAATGGACCTTCACCTCCATCCCTTGTAATCCATTTTTACATTTTTTTTTTAACTTTTATATTTATTTTTGAGACAGAGAGAGACAGAGCATGAGCGGGGGAGGGGCAGAGAGAGAGGGAGACACAGAATCGGAAACAGGCTCCAGGCTCTGAGCCATCAGCCCAGAGCCCGACGCGGGGCTCGAACTCACGGACTGCGAGATCGTGACCTGAGCTGAAGTCGGACGCTTAACCGACTGAGCCACCCAGGCGCCCCTGTAATCCATTTTTAGAATATTCATGGTAAATGTCTTCTAACTCTTCTCCAGACTTAACCCTTCCCTAACATAACCCCTAACTCAGGGCTGTGTCTTCTCACCTGTGTGTGCCAGCATCCTTCGGAGTCTTTGTGAACTTTCTAGCTTAATTGTCAGTTAAGGTTTAGAGTCTCTGTTGCTAGCTTAGAACAGTGGGGCCACCAGTTGTGATTTTTAATCCAGATTTGTGGGTCTAATACTTACCGGCCAGTAAAACTTTCCCTTACAACGACATTAACCTAATTGTCAATCCTAGTTCGGGTGTTTTGTTGAGTGTTAAAATTTTCCTGGGAGGTTTGTATTGGGCTGTTTAATTTTAATCCAGAAGTCCTTGATAGGAATGTTTTTGGACTCTTTTGACCCATATTATCACATATTTCCAGAATCATTGTGCCAATTTCCACTTCCACAAATAGTTCATAGAAGAAGGACTTGTACCTTCCTATGCCAAGCATCTGCTGGTTTAACAGACCTTGTCCATTGCTGACTTTCTGGAGAGTCAACCAATCAGTACTTGAGTCTAAAAGTGAAAGATGACTACATCTCCCTAAAATATCTTTGATTTTTAGTGTCATTGAATATTCGTATTACTTACATTTTTTTTTTTTATATAAATTGCCTATTCGTGATCTTTTTTCCCCTCCATTACGGGGTTAGGATGTTTTCTTAATGACTTTATGTATATGTTACATATTTATTTATTTTAAATACCATGGGGCTTGAACTCATGACCCTGAGATCAAGTTGCCTACTGTACTGAGTCAACCAAGTGCCCCAGATGTTTTCTTAATGATCTTTAAAAAGCTCTTTAGGGGCGCCTGGGTGGCTCAGTTGGTTAAGCGGCCGACTGCGGCTCAGGTCATGATCTCGCGGTCCATGAGTTCGAGCCCCGTGTCAGGCTCTGGGCTGACCGCTCAGAGCCTGGAGCCTGTTTCAGATTCTGTGTCTCCCTCTCTCTGACCCTCCCCCGTTCATGCTCTGTCTGTCTCTGTCTCAAAAATAAACATAAAAAAAAATTTTTTTTAAATAAAAATAAAAAGCTCTTTATATAGGAAAACTAGTAACTCTATGTACTTCATGGTGACTCTAGCCCTTAATGATTCATTTTTGTCTCTGAAACAATTTATAAAACAGGGGGAAGTCAACTCTAAAGTAAAAAAGTATCCCTTATCTTTTTCCTTGTGGTTAATCGGTCTGTGGTAACTCTGATGTGTATAGGAGCCAGTTAGAAATTTTAATTCAGTGGGGGTATTGTAGAATAAATTTGCAGTGGGGTAAAAACATTCCTGCATTTAATTTCCAACTCCATCCCTTTCTGTTCTGAGTAAGATTTTTAACTTTCTCCACTTCGGTTTTCTTAGATGCAGACTGAGGATAATGCTCATGGCTGGGATGCTAGATTATTGCAAGGATTCAGTTACACAGAGCACACGAAGATGCGTTATAAACTGTGATGTATGTGACTTGCTCTAAATGTAATCTGGACGGTCAATCCTTCAGAGATTAGCTTCCGCTATTCCGGGCAGCAGAAGCTCATCTCTGGCTTGGATGAGGGTTCAACAAGTAGTCAAAAGGGTTTTGAAATGAGTAGAAATTTCAGTAGCTTCTCTGTGAGCCGTGATGGAAAAGGCATCTCTCATTTTTATAAAAACAACAATCTTAGACTAAAAGGGTAAAGAAAAGGAGACTAGTCTGAGGATTTAACTGGTATTATGGATGTGTTGTAGAAGGAACCATGAGGTCAGTGACAGCAGGTGGAAATATCATGTTCGCTTTTCTCACCCAGCACCAACCTATCACTTATGAAGCCTATGCTTTGTTATCACTGATGTCCCAAGAAAGTCACCTTTGATGGGGTTTATTCTCTCTCCTGGTTCATCCCTGTAGATGACTTTGGAGGAAAACTGATTCATGATCAATGAAACATAGAATCAAAATCCTCCACATTTAATCTTGACTCAGCATGGATTAGTGGGAACGGATGCTAAGTTCCATGCCCCAAACTTAAAAATATCAGGTGTACTGTTTTTTATAAAAGGGTGTTAGCTCGTCGTGTAACCTCTCTGCACCTTAGATCTCTACACTTGCCCTGATCACTTTATACGCATGCTGTGCTAATTGGAAAAGATAATGTGTGTAAAGCTCTTTGTAAACTGTAATCGTGTCATCAGTGTAAGAAAAATAAACACGATTTATTTATTTTTTTTTAATTTTTTTTTCAACGTTTTATTTTATTTTTGGGACAGAGAGAGACAGAGCATGAACGGGGAAGGGGCAGAGAGAGAGGGAGACACAGAATCGGAAACAGGCTCCAGGCTCCGAGCCGTCAGCCCAGAGCCCGACGCGGGGCTCGAACTCACGGACCGCGAGATCGTGACCTGGCTGAAGTCGGACGCTCAACCGACTGCGCCACCCAGGCGCCCCCTTTTTTTTTTTTTTAATTTTTTTTTCAACGTTTTATTTTATTTTTGGGACAGAGAGAGACAGAGCATGAACGGGGGAGGGGCAGAGAGAGAGGGTAAACACGATTTAAACGAAATGAATGTTGGTATCCGGACAGACAAGAGCACAATTTGGTTGCCACGTCGCCCCAAGCACGCTATTTGAGAGCGGTTTAAGAAAATGGAAACAAAACAAAACAACGTACTCTGTAAATTAACCCTTTGCACCAGATTTTCTCCTGTAATCCAAGTATACCTGGATATACTTGGTAATACCACCAAGTCATGATAGTGGGCCGGTCTGTTTGATCTGAAGTCGGGCAATCCTAATAGAGAAGCTCACTGAATCTTAACCGGGTAGCCAGGCCTCCGAGGGTTAACTCAGGTTTCCATCGAACAGGCTAGATTGCCACCAAAACCTCCCAAAAATCTTCATCAGCACCCTTCTTAGGGTTTTTACCCCCCTCCTTGGCTGTTCACAGCTTTGAGCACACTGGTGAGATTTTCCCCTCTCAGTGCTTTCACCTCCCCCCACCGAGCCTCAGTCAGCAGATGCTAACACTTGCGATATCTGTCTTTTCTTCTCTAATCTCTTTTCAGAGACCGCAAGATCAAAGCTTTCAGGAGAAAGAAAAATAGAAGAGCCCCTGCTTATGCAGAGCAAAGCATCTCCTCCCCTTGCAGGAGCCTTGTTTCTTTCTCTCTTTCTTTTCTTTTCTTTAACCTATCTGGTGAGAATTTTCCCCCTTCCTTGGCTGCCTTTTCCCCCTTCTCGGTTCACCTTTTCCAGCAAACTTAGTATTCACAGAAGAGATTGTTTATACCTTGTATATTTCTATGATCGTTTTTTCTTAGCAGATTTCAGTTCACATATTACGATCCTTCCAGGAAGATTTATTTAGAAATACATTTCTTAAAGGAATACAATTCCTTTAGAGACATTTATAGCTGATTTAAACATACACTTTATGTAATTTCTGTATCAGTTAGGATTAGGTTTGGCTGCCTGTATCAGGAAACTAAAGTTAAAACTGATTTAAAGGAGAAGTTTATTTCTCTCCCCCCGTGCAAGAAGTTTGGAGGCCAGCACAGAAGTCCGGAAAGGCTTCTTTAGTTTTGACTACCTCCTTTTATCTGCCCGGTACACGTAAGCCGTTCAAGTGTGTGACCTTTATCATCAAGGCCACCGCATGGTCAAAGATGCCTGCTGGATGTCTCAACACCATGCCTGGATTTCAGGGAAGAAGAAGGAGGAGAAGAGAAAGGAAATGGGCAAATGTCCCAACTGAGAGAAGTTCCTTTGAGGGATCTTGCTGGAAGTTCAGTCAACACTTCATTTACATGTCATTGACCAGAACCCAATCATAGGGTCACATGTGACCTCATGGGAGGTGGGGCAAAGTAGTCTTACTTGCCCAATGCGGGGCTTGTGCTCATCTGATGGGGGACTGGAACTCACAAACCCTGAGATCGTGACCTCAGCCCAAGTCAGATGCTTAACTGACTGAGCCACCCAGGCGCCCCAAAGTAGTGTTTTATGAATGCATTGCCACACCAAATAAAACGGTGTTCTACTAGCAAAGGAGGGGCGAATGGATACTTTTTGGCAACCAGCAAGCTCTTCTATAGTTTTATTCCACCTCCCTTGACTTGACTGTTGTTAAGCTGAACCGGCATTCTGGCCAGTTCGCCTCGCTGGTTCTATTTTGCATTTCTCTTCGGACATCCCGTCCTTAATTCCTTCCCAGATGAGGGAGGGAGAGTAGTCCGACTGGTCAGAGTTTAGGTCGTGTTTACAGGTGAGCAGCTCATTGTACATTAAGCCGAAAGGTCATGGTCATGATACTTTCCTTCTCCCTGCCTTCGTATGGTGGCAGAGAGAAACTGATCCAAGGTTCTGGCTCGGATTTTTCTTACCTTACACAAAGGTGGGGGGAAATGGATAAAATTGCCCGAGGGGAAAAGGAGAACAGAACACCAGTGTCTAAACAAGAGACTGAAGAAGGCTGTATATGAAAAGTAGAAAAGATGGTAAAATAGCAGCCTTCCCCGACCAAGGACTTGGCTTTGCCGCTCTAGCTGCTTGGGATGTGCACTGCCTCTATAACGACTTGCCACCGAACAAATGCTGAATGCTATTTTTGCTTTCTGGGCTTTTTTTTTTCTTTCCCATAAAAGCAAAAATATTCTTCGGATTTCTTTTGGTTACCAAAAGCAGATACCAACGTAGGTCTTTTGTAAAAAGCAAAGTGTTGAAATGTGAACTTTTGAAGAGTGGGTGATACCTGTATAATAAGAAATATACATTTAGGGAACACCTGGGTGGCTCTGTCTGGTAAGCATCCGACTTCAGCTCAGGTCGTGATCTCATGGTTCATGGGTTGGAGCCCCATGTCCGGCTCTGTGCCACCAGCTCAGAGCCTGGAGCCTGCTTTGGATTCTGTGTCTCCCTCTCTCTCTGCCCCTCCTCCACTTGTGCTCTGTCTCTCTCTCAAAAAAAACCATAAACATTAAAAAAGAAAGAAATATACTTAGTCTTTGTCCCCAGGGTCCTTGGTATGCTAGTGAGGTGACCAGTGGGTGGGATCCTAGGTAGATTGAGGACTCCGGTGAGGGTTTGAGGGGAGATGGGCTGGTCACCTGAAAGACCAGGCATCATTAGAGGTTCCAGACTTTCAGCCCTACCCCCTGACCTCTGGGAGAGGGGAGAGGGGCTGGTGACTGAGTTAACTACGAGTAACCGATGATTTAATCAACCACTCCTGTGTAATGAAACTTCCATCAAAGACCCCTAAACTGCATGGTTCGGGGAGTCTCGGTGTTAGTGAACACAGTTGCTGGCAGGGTAGCACAGCCAACCCCATGGGACAGAAGGTCCTCTGCTCAGACCCCTTCCAGATCTTGCCCTACATACCTCTTCATCTGGCTGTTTGCCTGTATCCTTTATAATGAACTTCCATACTTAGTAAAAGTAAGTAAAGTGCTCTCCTGAGTTCTGTGAACTGTTTCAGAAAATTCCTGAACCGGAAGAGGGGTTTGGGGGAACTCCCTGAGTTTATAGTCAGAGCATCCAAAGTCCCGGTGTAACTGGCATCTGAATGAAGCAGGCGCAGCCCTTAACCAGTGGATGTCCAGATAGACGGTGTCAGAATTGAATTACGTTGTGGGACATCCAGCTGGTGTCCGGAGAGTTGGAGATTTGGTTATTGGTGTAAGAAAAAACCCTACTCTCTTGTCAGAAGTATCCTGAAGTAGAAACGCATCAAAGGAGCTATCGGTGGGCGGGACCCCATAGAAGTGACAATGGCGTTCAGATTTCCACACTCATTACTATTGAGCGTCTGAGGGCCTCACAGCTGGTTTCTGGAACTGTGCTGGTTTCCGGTCTGTCCCCACGGACTCCTAGGTGTGGGGAAATAGGTGGGGGCTAGCGTCAGTGGGTGGCCATGTCATCCTTGCCCTCACCCTGGGGTCGGATGGGTCGCTCTTTGGAGCAATGAAAGCATAATTCTTTCTTTCTCCCATTCCTGTAAAGGAAAGCCTGTTGGGGAAGGTTGAGGGTGGGTCAGTCTGGCAAGAGTCAATTAATTCTTCCTCCTTTTCCAACTTTGTAACTTTTCCTCAGACGTCATGAATTGCTGTCCATTGAGTGAATCAAGCCTGCAACTACGTTTTGTTTGGCTTTGGCGTGAATGCCATTCAAAACATGAAATGGCAACATTTCAAGATTGAGGGATTTGGGGGCGCCAGGCTGGCTCAGTCAGTAGAGCACATGACTCTTAATCTCGGGATGGAAAGTTCAAGCCCCACACTGGGCAGGGAGCCTATTTTAAAAAATAAAATAATGAACAGATCTGGTAGCAGGGGATCGGCGTTCCTGAGTAGCGACTGCCTCTCTTTGCATGAGGCAGGCACTCTCCTGCTGGCCGTCCATCTTCTCTTTTAATTACCTGGGCTCTTCAGGCATTTGGGCTTGTGTTCCTGGGTCCCCTGTTTTAATCGTTCACAATATGCCCACAAGCGATCCCTGAAGCTGAGTCCTGGCCATCCTGGAGATTCTATAGCTGTGTTCAAGCTTCTCTGCATTTCTGACTCTTCCATATCCTAGATTTCATTTCTGGTTTATGGTTTTGCTCTCATTTTATGGATGGGACTTCACAGCTGTTCTGAATTGGACTCTTAGTTCTTCCCAAAGTCTCTGGCCTCAGTAAACCCCCAGTGTCTTCCCATTCCAGGCCAGTTCGGTAGGTAAAATATTCAGCTTGAATTTAGCTCCTTGGGACTTAAGCGTTGTCTGCTAGGTTGGTTGGTGTCTGGGTTGAGTCTGCTGTGGGTCCACCACAAGGCAAAATTCAGACAAGGAACCCATTAAGGGAGGACTCGTGTAAATCTAAGACCCTACCCTTGGTGGATGTCCCCAGGGAGAGACCTGAACCAGGCATCCAAGTGGTTTTTGATATAGTGCTGCTGGAAGATAAGCCACCTGGGAAGCTCATCTCAGATGGAGTCCTGCTATCTGGTTTGGTAAGGGTTGCCTGCAGGGGCCCAGGGGAGACAGCAAGTAAGGCAAACAAGGAATTGGGTGACAAACTGGGCTCCAGCTGGGGCCCAGAAAGAAAAAGGTTTCATTGGATGATAAGGTTGAAGGATAGAGTCTGTGTTCAGGAAGCCAACCTCCCCAAAATCTCTTAGTGAAGCTACTTGCTACCATTATGGGGCAACCCAACACAGATCGACAGGGGGTAATAGTATCACAGATCCTCTTCCGTTTTAAAGTGTCAGATTTTTATAGACGTTGTCATTTTTATGCCAGAAGCAGATTGATAGGGATCTCAGACATCATCTGGTAATATCCTCCAAATTTTTACTGTGTATTTTATTGTATATTTATAGTGTAACTTGTAAGACTGGTGCATGTAAATTCTCTAAAAGTTGAAAAGTTGAAAAACCCCTGTGATAACAGTGATACCATTTTCACGTTCCTTCCTTCCAGCATGTTTTCAACGCAAATACGTGTATATACATATTTATTTGTTTATTTTCCAAAAAAGTAATCATACTGTATTTAGATTTGTATTTTGTGCTTATTCCCAGGATGTATGAACATTTTCTTATGTTATTAAATATTCTTTAAGTGTTTTATTTATTATTTTTGAGAGCGAGAGACGGAGAGAAAGAGAGAGAGAGAGCACACTAGCAGGGGAGGGGCAGAGAGAGAGGGAGACACAGAATCCAAGGACCAGCTCCAGGCTCTGAGGTAGCTGTCAGCACAGAGCCCGATGTGGGGCTCGAACTCACAGACAGTGAGATCATGACCTGAGCTGAAGTCGGACACTTTACCAACTGAGCCACCCAGGCGCCCCTTAAATATTCTTTAACATATATTTTAATTGTTTTATATTTCATCATCTAGATCTAAAGTAATATATTTGATCAGGCCCTTATCTTTAGATATTTGGATTATATTCAGTTTTTTTCACTAATAAAAATAACACTGGGATGGGACTCTATCATAAATCTTTGACTTTCTGAATATTTCTTCAGATTAAATTCCTAGAAGAGGAATGAATGAACTCTTATGGGTGCTAAGATTTTTCTTCCAGTTAATTTGCTTGGATTTTCTAGGTAGATAATGCAAATAATGAAAAACGTTGCCATTTCCTCTTCAACAATTGCGTCCTTTATTTATTTATGTTTCTTGTCTTATTGCATTGGCCATACATTTAGAGTGATATTAAACAATTAGGGTCATAGTGGGCATACTACTTTGTTTCAATTTTTAATGGAAAAGCCTCTCGTGTTACCCTGCTACATTTCATATGCTTATATTTTATTTAGGAATTTTGCATTTATATTCATAGATAAAATTGGTCTGTGCTTTTCTTTCTTTATGCTTTTTTGTCAAGTTTTGTGATAGGGTTATGCTAGCTTTGTAAAATATAATAGGCTTTTCTTCTGCAGAGACATTTTCTGTGTCAGGAGGAGATAGCAATTTCCAACAGGCAAACACGCTGGGTATTTGACAGGCCAGTCGGGTGGTTTTCTTTCAAAGATTCAGACAGAAGATACATAATTGAATTCCCACACTCAGCTCAAACTGGTTATCCTGTCAGGAAGCTGGCATGCAAAATGATGTGCGATTGCTTCAATTACAAGAATCGAAGCATTTAGACAATTCTCCCCCTTCTGTTTGAGATGCAGGCTTTGCCTCTGCGTCTGAAGCTGTCAGGAGTCCAATTTAGCCAATTCCATGCTCGAGGTGTTTGCTGTGGACCACCGCTGGCCCTGTTGCTACAACGGTGCCGATGCGTCAATTGTCATCCGTGTATAGAGACCTTGCGTCTGTTACACACTTTTTCCACCAGCCCCTTTGCTAGGATGCTTGTCAGTAGGTTGGTGGGAAAGCTGCTCGACAGTCACAGCTCATCTTTTTGAAGGATCCTCGGAGCCGACCCCAACACCCATCTTCTGGTGGCTCTCCAAATTCCAAGTCAGGTCTGCGAAGGACTGAACTCTGTTCATTTGCCCCGTGCAAATATTGGGGCAGCAGCAGAGATGAAAATATGACCAGCGTAACTCACGGGTCATTATTCATGTTTTTCCCTAAATATCTCAGGAATCCATCTTTTTTTTTTTTTTTTTTTTTTTTCCCCTTCCTCACCACCACCTCCAGGCCACCGTCAGCTCTGGCCTCAATTGTTGCAAATAACACTAATCGGTCTTACTCTCTCTAGTCTTTTCCATACCCCAGTGCATCCGTCCTCTGGCCAACCGTCGTGATAGTCCTATAATACCAAAAAGCCAACCAGTATCCTGATTTGGTTGCCTCTTTCTTAGAATTTCTGAATGATTCCTCAAGGATTTCAGATAAAGTTAGAACTTGGCACAGCTTATACAGTATGCGGTATTCTCCCCTACTTCCCTTTCTAGGCCAACTTTCTGCATTCCCTGCTTCGGTACTCTGGCTTTCCAGTGATTCTTTCTACTCTTCCTCTGTGCCACACCTCTCCCTTGCATATACTCTCTTTTGCTCGAACAACTACTACCTGGCTGACATCGACTTATCACTCACATGTCAGCTCAGACATCATTTGCCATGGATGTTTTCCCATCCCCTCTAGGTGGAGTTTGGTGACTCATTTTTCCTTCCTAGCACTTGTGTGGAGGCAGGTGTAACACTTCATTGCACTTGGATGCTTTCCAAGAGCACAGAGGCCATGTTTGCTGTTTCTCCCACACTTAGTATTATGTCTCGGCATTATAGTAGGTGCTCAATAAATGTCTGTTAAATTAATCAGTGGTTTTCTTGCCTCTTGGGAAGGCGTCTTCAATCACCAGTAAGAAACTCCATTTTCTGGCGAAGAAGGTGACCCCTAAGGGAGAAGAAAGTTGAGCCCAACTTTCACTCTCAAACCTGAGGGATAACTCCACAGGTATTGAATAAATAAGTGAACGAAGAGGTAATGTGTATTGTGTTCAACGTCTGGCACCGTGCCGTGGAAATGATCCTTCATCTGACATCAAAAGAGTGGTAAATAAATCCTTTACTTCCTACTTATGTGATTTGAGCAAGTGTCATCTCGATGTCATCATCAGAAACAAGGGACCGTAACCCCTGCTTGTGTCATAGGCTTACTGAAATGACATCTTTAAACACAATGTGTAAGTCACATAACCAAGATGATGACACAGGTGGTTTCCAACTTCGGCCTTCCCCACAAGAAGACCAACTAGCAACTATCCATAGATAAGACAACAGACATCACCACTGCGAAAGCCCTAGAATCTGGAGGTGAGGCTGAAGCACCCCCCTAGACCACAGGGAGGGAGAAGGACCACATTTGAAGCGTGAGAAGGGTGTTTACACTCTGACCACATCACCCTTCGCCCAGGCCTGCACAGCACCACACCAAAAGGGCCCCTCTGGGCCTACCACTTTTCCAGTGGGAAAGACAAGAGCCCAAGGTAGAGGTGCAGCTTCCCCAGCATCGTGGAACACTTCCCAGGAGGCCCACTTGGGTCTCACTTCATGGGGATCACTGGCAGGGCTTGACTACTCGGAATCAGATAGAAACAGAGAAGGGAGATAGGACTTAGAGCAACCAGTGTTCAGATCTTAGTGGAATGCATTTCCGTTTGCAGTGGAACCCAAGCAGAGATCCCAGCCAGTGGTTTTGCTCATTTGCAGTCTAGCCGGTGACCCCTTCTGGTGGGGGAACTCAGTTGGTAGTTGTGCCTGACATGAGCCCTCAATGAGCCATACTGGCCACGGGGCCCATTCTAGAGCCTCACCCAGATAGGGAAGTGAGTTTGCAGCCTCCGCCAATTGCTGAGTATAGCCTCCAGTGCTGCCATCCAGGAGGCCTTGCCAAAGGCCATGGAGCCCCTGGTTCAACCACACTCGGGGAGAAATCCGAGCCAGAAGCCCTGCTCAACTGTTAAGAATAGGCTTTGGCCCTGTCTAACCAGGGAGCTTTAAGAGTGACCTTGGGCAGCCTTGGAATCCAGCCTATAGTCCTGCCCTGCAGTGGAGCCCAGCCTATAAGCCTGCCTGATTGCAGAGCATAGCCTGTAATCTCGTCTGACAGCAAAGCTCTGTATTCAGCCCTGTCTGAACACAGAGTCCAGCCAGTGGCACCATCTGGTGGGAGAGCACAGTCTGATACCGCACCCTACCAGGAATGATTGCCGACCCCAGCAACTTTACGTTTCAAGGAAATAGAAAAACAACCCCCTAAGCCCAAAGTTAGTCGAAGGGAGGAGCTAATAAAGATTGGAACAGAAGTAAATGAACCTAGAGAATAGGAAAACAATAGAAACGATTAACAAAACTAAAAGTTAGTTTTTTGAAGAGACAAAATTGATAAATGCTTATCTAGACTAACCAAGAAAAAAAGAGAGAGAAGCCAATACATAAAATTATAAATGAAAATGAAGACATTCCAACTGATGCCACAGACATACAAAAGATCGTGAGACTACTATAAACAATTGTACGCCAACCAACTGGTGAATCTAGAAGAAACAGATATACAACATACCAAGACTGGATCAGGAAGAAATAAAAAAAGTCTGAACAGACCAATATTATATAAGGAAGTTGAATCGTTAATCAAAAACCCCCACTAAAGAAAAGCCCAGGAGCCAGATGGTTTCACTGGTAAATTCTACCAATCATTTAACAAAGAATTAATAAAAATCTTTCTCAAATTCTTTTTAAAAAATAGAAGAGGAGGGAACACTTCTAAATTCACTTGATAGACCAAAATTACCCTGTTACCAAAGTTAGGTAAGAATGTTTCAAATACAAACAAACAAACAAACAGCCTATAAGCCAACATCCCTGATGAATATAGTTGTAAACATTTTCAACAAAATACTATTAAACTAAATTCAACAGCACATTAAAAAGATTATCCACCATGATCAAGTGGAATTCATCCCTGGGATGAAAGAATGGCTCAACATAGGGAAATTGATGAATGTGATACATCACAATTAAATGAAGGATAAAAATCATCTCAATAGATACAGAAAAAGCATTTCACAAAATTCAATAGCCATTCATTTTATACGTTAAAAAGCCCCACCTAACTAACTGGGTATAGAAGGAACATACCTCATTCTAATAAAGGCCCTATATGACAAGCCCACAGCTCACATCATACTCAATGGTGAAAGTGAAAGTTTTCCTCTAAGATCAGGAACAAAATAAAAGTGCCCACTCTCACTACTCCTGCTTAACATAGTACTGGAAGTCCTAGCCAGAGCAATTAGGCAAGAAAAAGAAATAAAAGACATCCAAATCAGAAAGGAAGAAGTAAAATTGTCTGTTTGCAGAAGACATGATGCTATATACAGAAAATCCTAAACACTCCACCAAAAATCTCTTAGAACTGATAAACAAAGTCAGTAAAGTTGCAGGATACAAAATCAACATACAGAAATCAGGCTTTTTTCTATATTCTAAAAACGAATTATTTGAAAAAGAAATAAAGAAAATAATCCCACTTACAATAGCATCAAAAACAATAAAATGCTTAGGAATAAATTTAACCAAGGAAGTGAAAAATCTCTACACTGAAAATTATAAGACATTGATGAAAAACATTGAAAGACATCTCTTATTCATGGATTGAAAAAAATTAATGTCATCCAAGTATCCATACTACCCAAAGTCATCTATAGATTTTATGCAAACCCTATGAATATTCCAATGATGTATTTTATAGAAATAGAAAAAAAAATCCTAAAATCAGTATGGAACCGCAAAAGAACCTGAATAGCCAGAGCAATCCTGAAAAAGAAGAACAAAGCTAGAGGCATCACACTTCCTGATTTAAAACTATATTAAAAGCTATAGTAATCAAAACAGTGTGGTACTGGCATAAAAACGGGCACATAGACCAGTGGAACAGAATCAAGAGCCTATATATAAACCCACGAATATATGGTCAAGTAATATTTGACAAGGCATTATACTAAGTGAAACAAATCAGACAGACAATGATAAAACTGCATGACCTCACTTATATGTGGAATCAAAAAACCCCAGTTCATAGAAACAGAACAGATTGGTGGTTGCCAGGGGCGGGGGTATGTGGGAGAAATGGATGCAAGTGATACGGGGGCCAAGAGCAGGGACACCCCAAAATGTGCCACTTTGGCAAGTTGTTTATTTTGAATTGAAGTTACTTAAGGACCAGCCGGTGCAAGAAAAGCATTGTGACTCCCCTCTGTCTCCAGAAAGCAGGATACAAACCTCCCATTGGAAAAATACCTCCCCTCCCTCCACCGCCCCCCACCACTCCCCGTACCAGGAGGTAAAGATATTTCCTTTTCGTGGGAGATAGGGAATTCAGAGCCAAGAAGGCTGTATAAACAAACCTTGTTACTTTTACCGATTTTCTACCCTAGCCCCAATTCTATTTAGCATTCCTGACTAATTGAAGCTCCCAAGCATAAGTTTTCTCTGTCCTGTCAATTCCTCACAGATGTGCTGCCTCTTTGTCTAAAAAGTTTAAACACTGCCTGCCTTGGTCATTTCTTTGGATCTCAATTTCATTATTGGGCATATACATATGCATATACAATTCAAAGGTTTTTTTTTTTCTTCTTCTGTTATTCTGTCTCATGTCAATTTGATTCTTTAAAAAATATTTATTTGTTTACTTTGACAGAGAGTGAGAGAGAGAGAGAGAGCGATGAAGGGGCAGAGAGAGAGGGAGAGAGAGGACCCCAAGCAAGCTCTGTGCTGTCAGTGCAGAGCCCTACTTGGGACTCAATCTCATGAACCATAAGATCATGACCTGAACCTAAATCAAGAGTTGGAGGCTTAACTGACTGAGCCACCCACGTGCCCCCCTCTTTTTAAAAAATGTTTTAAATTTAATTCTAGAAGAAACTTGAAGGGTAAAGGGAAAAAATTTTTTTCCTCCACAGTGGTCGAAGGGTACAAACTTCCAGTTACGAAATGTGTAAGTTATGGGGATGTAATACCTAGCGTGGTGACTATAGCTAACAAAATTCAATAGTGTATACTTGAAAGCAGGTAGGGGAGTAGATCTGGAAAGTTCTCACCACACACACATACACAGAATGTAACTTTGTTGGGTGATGGATGTGTTCACTAACCGTATTGCAGCCATCAGAATTCACAATATATACATATTAACTCATTACATTATATACCTTAAACTTACACAATGTTATGTCAATTACATCTCAATAAAACTAGAAAAAGAACATTTTTACTCCTTTGAAACTTGAACCATATGAAGGTAGTAACTATTAAAAATTTTAAAAATCAGACTTTAAGGGGCGCCTGGGTGGCGCAGTCAGTTAAGCGTCCGACTTCAGCCAGGTCACGATCTCGCGGTCTGTGAGTTCGAGCCCCGCGTTGGGCTATGGGCTGATGGCTCGGAGCCTGGAGCCTGTTTCCGATTCTGTGTCTCCCTCTCTCTCTGCCCCTCCCCCGTTCATGCTCTGTCTCTCTCTGTCCCAAAAATAAATAAACGTTGAAAAAAAAAATTTTTAAAAATCAGACTTTAAGAAAAAAATTAAACACAATGTGTAAGATGTTAATTGCTATGAGATAATAGAAAAAAAAAATATATATATATATATATTGGTCCCTGCCCCCAGTTCCTAGCACAGGACTCCTAAAACCCTTGTAAATTCCCAAGTGATAAGAGCACTAGGGACATCTTTTGTTCTCATGAAGTGACTCTGGGTGGGCTCCTGGATGGTCCCTGGATGGCGCTGGTCACCAGAAAGACCAAGCCATGATTAGAAGCTTGGAATTTTCAGCCCCACCCCCATCCTCCAGAGAGGAGAGAGGGGCTAGATATTAGCTAATAATTGATCATGCCTACATGAGGAAGCCTTCATAAAATCCCAATAATATTGTGTTTGGGGGAGCATCCAGGTTGGGAACACATCCACACCAGGAGGAAGATGCACCTCAACTCCACAGAGACAGAAGCTCCTGCCCTTGGGACCCAGACCTTGACCTACGTATCTCTTCCACCTGGGTGTTCATCTATATCATTTATGACCAGGAGTGTCAGAAGTGAAGTGTTCTGCGTTAGTAGTAAAGGAGACACTCAAGGAAGAGAGTCGTAGTAGGGAAGAACGAACTGGGGTTTTGCCTACACAGGAAGGGGAAAAAGCTGAATTTTTTCATTAGGATCATGTTACGAAAACGAGGTATTAACACACTGGGATGACACGGTATAATAATCCCAACTGTCAATTGTTGAGTGCCTGCTGTGTTTGGGAACTTTCCATGCTTCATGTTACTTTATCTTCCTGGACCTCCTCCTTAAAATATGCCTTCCTGGGGCGCCTGGGTGGCTCAGCTGGTTAAGCATCCGACTCTTGGTTTCGGCTCAGGTCATGATCTCACGATTCCTAAGATCGAGTCCCACGTTGGGTTCTGAGCTGACAGATTCTCTCTGTCTCCCCCTCTCTCTCTGTCCCTCCCCCACTCACGCTCTCTCCCTTTCTCTCTCTTTCAAAGTAAATAAACTTTTTTTAAAAAATGCCTTTCTTTTAAATAGGAGGTAATTGAGCCCCAGAGAGGTTAAGTAGCTTGTCCAAGGTCACACAGCTGGCAAGCTTCAAATTCACACCGGAGCAGTGGAAAAGATGGCGGGAATTGGTCCCAGAAGACTTGGGTTCAAGGCTCGATTCCTTTATTTACTAGTGCTGCTTTTGGAGGTGTATTTCTTAAACCCCTGAGCCTCGATTTCCCAGCTGTCCAAAGGAGATAAAATATTTACCTCATAGAGTTGTTGTGAAGATTATAAATAATTTTGCAATTTGATAGACTCTACACAGTCGGTGTCTTGCTTACCATATATCATTTTTCTAAAACCCGATAGAAGGCACAGTCATCTCAATGCTAATAACTTTGGTTCCCTCCTTGTCTTTTTTCACCCTCTTTTCTGTTTGGGGG
Organism: Felis catus; assembly: GCF_018350175.1. Lineage (NCBI taxonomy): Eukaryota > Metazoa > Chordata > Mammalia > Carnivora > Felidae > Felis > Felis catus. The sequence goes on along the minus strand of NC_058383.1, from coordinate 21,221,314 downwards.
AGACCATATCGTGGTGTAAGAATGTGGTGTTAGGCACTGAGGTACACCCATGTTCACGCACTGGCTCTGCCATCTACTGGCTTTGGGAGACTACTCAACCTCTGCGAGCCTCAGTCTCCTTTGCCCTAAAATGGGGCCAATAATGGGTCCTGTGTCCCAGGGTCGTTTGTGAGATGGGATAATGCATGTACGTTCTTTATCCGTTCGCAGTACCTCAGAGAGGCTTAACAAAGGACCCCCAAAGCGATACCTAGGTAAGGAATGACAACAGCACGTTATATATTATATACATTATAATGCACTTTAATACGACCTAAACCAATTTTATTCTCAGATTGGCTCTTGACATTGATATTATGAGCTTCCCGTTTTCCGAATGAGGAAACCATCGCGCAGAGGATTTTAGTAATTTTCCAGAGTTGCCCCGTTAGGGCTCATCTACACCCAGGAATTCTTACTTTGAGAGCAGGGCTTCCTCTACATCAGCACAGTTCTGGAGAATCAAAGAGAAGTGAAAGGCTCCCAGGGAAGACAGTAGGAAGAAGTGAGGTTCACCTGCAGCCACCAAGAAACAGTTAAGAGGTCATAGCTGCCCAAAGAGTTCAGCGCAGAGAGCAAGCAGGGGAATATTAGTTTCTTGAGAATGCTGAGAAACATATTGAACCAGCGAAGCCGAGAGGGCAATAGCCCTATTAAATGACCTTTTCTCTCCTCTCACGTTCGCGCTGTGACCCAGACACAGCCGAATGGTTCGTGGATGTCCGCCTGGCAGTTTGCAGATACATACCTGGCCATCAACCCTGCTCCGTAAACCCCCATAACTGGGCAAGGTCAGACTAGAAAGGGAGGAATTTCAAGGATGCCCAAGCGACCCTTTGTACATTATTCACAGTCACTACGTCCAGCTTCACGTATGGATTTTTCTAAGGCATTCTAAGGAGATCTTCACTCCCCGAAATTTAGGTGCTGGACCTCCTCCATGTTACAGGGTCTTTAGATATTGTTGGATGTCGACGATCAGTGAAGTTGAGGGTCTTTTTATATATGATGGCTCAGAGGGATTGCGCTCTGTTCTCAGATTCCCCCCACCCCTAAGTGGTAGCATGGCATTTCACGCCCGCCTGCGAATTCACTTTTCGTAGATGGAAGGGCAGGGGTTGACGCGCCGAATCCATTAGCGATGGTGCTGAGAGGTGGTAGCTCCTCAAGACGTGTCAGGCACAGGCTTCAGGGCCTGGTGCGAATTGTGACTCTCTGCTTCCTGGCTGGGACTTTGGGCAAGTGCATGAACCCTCTAAAGCTTTGCCTGAGAAATAGTGGTACCGGGTTCATAAGGTTCTTCTAAATATGAAATGATTAATGTACCGCATCTCTCCTTAATCACCTAGCATCCTGTCACCTAAGCCACTGGCAGTCAGGATTCAGGCCGAGGAACCCAAGCTCTCTGGCGTCACAGTGGTTGATCATCATGAGCGCGAAGTATGAGCGGGGCTGGGAAGGTTTTCAGAGACGGGCTGGAGAGTGCAGTTACAATGCACGTGGCTTCTTAATACATCAATGGCTCGTTTATAGCGCTTTTGCTAAATGCCAAGCACTTTCCTAAATACTTTATATGTAGTGACTTTTTTTTTTCACCTTCACAGCGATCCTATGAGGTGGGAGCCATTGTTAGCTCTGTTTCAGAGGTGAGGCACTGGCCCATGGGGATGAAAAGTGACACAAGTGGAGTCAAGCAGTGTCGTTTAGGAATCTACTAACCTACCATGTACCAACCATCATACTGAATTGCACCTACAATACTCACTAGAGCAGAATTTCTTAACTCCGGCACCATTGACATCTTGGGGCAGATAACTCTTCACTGTGGGGGCTGCCCTGTGCATTAGGATGCTTAGCGGCATCTCTGGTCTCTACCCGCTAGATGCCGGTAGCACTACCCTCCTGCCCGTTGCGATAACTATAAACGTCTCCAAACGTTATCACGTATTTCCTGGCAGTGGGGGTGTGTGCAAAATTGGCCTTTGTCCATTGGCCCTGCCATAGGGTGGCGCCCTCTCCCACAGACTCTGGGTTAAGTCATGTGACTGTTTCCAGCAATGGGATACTAACAGGCTGGATGCACGCCGAGACTCGAAAAGTCCTCATCCACCAGGACCTGTCTTTTTGCTCCTCTTGGAAACCTGGGTTATCATGTGAACCAGCCCAGGCCAGCCTGCCAGACGATGAGATATTCATAGCTTGGCTGCCCCTGGCTGTCCTCGCTGACAGCCTGCCAATCCCAAACAGCTGGCAGCTGACCCTGGATGGATGAATGAGCTCCTCTAAGACCAGAAGAATTGCCCAGATGAGCATAACCCCAACTGCCAGCTCATACCCATGAATTAAGAAATGGCGGTTGCTTTAAGCCACCGTGTTTTGGAGTATTTTATCGAGGATAGAGAAAAGGCTACGTTGAAACAATTCCCTTCTACGGATGAGGACGCGCGGGTTCCAAGAGGTTGAATCCGTTTCTGTGGCCACGCAGCCAGCACGTGATAGCACCGGGAAACAAGCTACTTCATCCCAGGTTCACAGTACTGGGGCATAAGTTGGGGAGACACGTTTGGTGGGACGAAGGACAGGAGTTAAACGAGACAAGGAGGGCAGAGTAGCTGGGGCAAGGCTCAGCTGGAGTTGAGGAAAGCCCTGGTGAGGGGGGTGCTCAGTTTCATGCTGTTCGTTTTCCATTTAGTTATCGGGAAGGTCCTTTGAATGAGAGAGTCCTGTGGGGGCTGTCTTCACTGGTAGCAAGAGCCACGTCTGAGGTCATTGTTCCTCAGGAGGAAGGGGTTTGCAGATCTGAGGCAGGAAAAAAGGAAGGCACGGGGAGCTGGTGTGGACCCAAGAATTCATCGAGGAAACTCCATGTGATTCCCTGTTAGCACTGCTGAAACTTTGCCTCCTGCCACCATTTGTTAAATTTCACCTTCTCCAGTGTGTTAGGGCTCCTGAACTTCTCCCCTCCCAAACAACAGAACCTCTCCCAGCTTCCATTTTGGGGGTACTTTGGGAGATGGCAAGTCTACTCCCAGTCCTGGCGTTTGCCCTGTGCTCTGCCACCTTTAAAGAATGGACATACTCCTCTTGCTGAGCGTCCCTACATCTGATCAGGTGGCTGGTACCAGGGTGCGTGGTCGTTCTAAGATGTTATGCGCGTGGCGGTGTTGTCCCTTCTTTCTCTTCTGCAGTGAATCCCAGGCCCGTGCTTATATAGGATGGGATCCAACTGTTTGGTCCTCTCTCTTTTTTATTCCACCCTCCCGTCTGGATCTGTTCATAGTAAGTGCTCAACAAATACTCGGTGCACTCATTTGCTTCTGCACATACTTGATTGAAAGACCCAAGACTTAGGTTAGAACGTAACGGTGGGGTGGAGGCATCTTAGGAGGCCATTTTGGTGTCTCACTGTCGGAAAGTAGGCTCATTTCCCGGATTTCGTGCAGACCTCAATTTTAACTCAATATATTACATCGCCCCGTAATTCTTTAGGTGTCTGTGTCTCTTCCAGACTATTTAGTTCCCTGAGTCTTTCAAATGGTATCTTTCTGATTTTGAATCCTTATTATCGAACCCAGGATCTAGACGGTGTAATATAGATAAATAAGAAGTATTTCTTGAACGAAGAAGTCTGCGTTTCCATCCAGGCCCCCTCCGTCCTACTTGCGTGGCATTGAGAAGGAAATCTTTCTAAGACTTATTTTTCTCAACTAGACGCTGACGATAATCATGCCTGCCCGACAGGGTTCTTGTAAGAATGAAATGAAACAAAATATATAGAAGTCCCTGAGACTTTTGTAAACATTGAAAGAACATTATTTCCCTTCTTTTCGCGTTAACCCATGTACGGAGGGGGGATGGGCACAGTGTTGTGTGGAAGGTACCAGATCATTGGGCTGGATCTTCTGCAATTTTACTCCAGATCTGCCTCATTTACATGCATCCATTCCCTCCAATAAGTGACTCGAGGGCCTGGTTTTCTCTTTTTGTTCTGTCAAGCACCAGCCTTCCCCAGGTGGTGTCTCTGGGATTAATGGCTACAGAAACACGAGGGCCGGGGCAGGCTGGTTTTTCTTGGCTTCTTTTTTGAGTTTGTAATCTTAGCTGTCATCCCCTTGGCTCCGAAGATTATTAAGCATTCCACAAGGAAGGCATTCTCTTTAAAATGGTTCTGAAACAGCCATGATTGAGCAAAGCCACTTCCCCTGCATTGCACAACCCCCCAAACCTCCCCCCGCCCCCTTGCCCGATATCTAGCCAAGAGTCATCCGTGACCTTGGCAAAGAGGAGGCATCTTGCCTCTTTCCAAGCTCAATTATCAGGAGATAACCTCTGTGAGTTGGTTAAATAGGATTTCTCTTTCTTTTCCATTCTTTTTTTTTTTTTTTCTTTAGCTCCGCAGCAAAAGGCCTTGCTGGATACGGCAAGGACAAATATGTACCATGTTCGAGGCGAGCTTTCAGTTTTGTTGGGGAGAGAGATTGCGCATCAACCCGGAGATGTGTACACTCTGCCTTTGCACAGAGAACTTCAAAAATTGCTCTCCAGAGATTTGCTCAAAGGCTGCGAGGCCTGTTGGTTAACGTATAATGTACCATGTGCTTTTCTTCTTATAAATATTTTAACTCTTCTTTCGCTCTGGATCCCTTGTTTCAAAGCCAGATTTCTTTTCCTTTCTTCCTAGAATTGTGCCTTCTCCCCAGCACCCCAAGCCGTTTTCCTCCTGCCCAAGGCTTGCATTCAGGTAAGTAAAACCAGCCTTCCTCTCTCTGCCCTCGCAGCCTCTTTCCACTGGGCAGCTGTTTGCGCTTTGAGGGAATTCTTCCATTTTAGTTTATGTTTTTATGCCCACCTGCCACCCACCCCCAATGCTCAGGTCTTAAGCCCCTTTTTTTTTATCTGAGAGTAATGTATATTTTTTCTTCCTGTTGTGTTTGTGCTTTCATAGAATGTTAATTCAACCGACATTGATCGATGCTCTCTCCAGATCAACCTCTGTGCTAAGAGATGGTGACGTGTGGGAAGTTTTTTCCAGGAAGAACTCACAATCTGCAAATATGATGTTCTAAAAATTATCTATCTATCTATCTATCTATCTATCTATCTATCTATCTATCATCTATCACCTATCTATGTATCAATTATTTATCAGTCATTATCTATCTACCTATCGATTATCTATCTATCCATCTATCCTATAGATACCTGTGTAGATCTCTCCCTGTATCTGTCTAGATCTATCTACCTAGATAGAAAGATAGATAGAAATAAAGACATTGATACAGATTTACAGATAGATAGGTAGGTAGATAGATAGATAGATAGATAGATAGATAGATACTGTGCAAGGAAGCATAGAGAAAATCTAATAGAACTTTGCTCAAGACGTTGAGTAAGGGGATCATGAAAACCTTTTCTTTAGAGCTCTGTATGAATGTATGAATAGTTGATAGGTTTTATTCAGCTGTATTTGCAGAGGAAAGATATTCCAAGCAGAAGAAATCACATACAAATAGTTATAGAAACTTGTAAGAATGTAGCCTGTGATGTTGGAGAAGAATGGGAATGTGGCGTGGCTGAAGACCGGAGGAGATGATGATAAACCGAGCTGGCCAGATAACCAGGGCTCACACGGGGTCCTTCACATCAGACTGAAGAATAGAGCTTGGGCCTCGCCCTGTGGATTGTGAGGGGCTGTTGCGGGGTTTTGCCGTTGCGTAACCGGTTCAAATTAGGAAATTACTGTAAGTGACAGTGAAGAATGGATAAATTCAATAAGAAATTGGGGCAAGTTATTCCTTATCCTTTCCATTTGCCAAGTCCTGGCCAAAATTTCCAACAAGTTCTTGAGAACAGGCCAGCACAAAATCAACCAGCCCACGTCCCAGAATCCCCCAGATCAAATGCAGACTACACTCCTCGTGAAAAGCCAGCAGCCCACCGTCAACAGCTCAGGACTGAACCAAGCACACAGGTTGACTCCCAGGACCCGAGAGCCTTTATCCTGTTGACGTTCTGGCCTTGTGATCCTGCTGTTATTTCCACCTCACTCACTCTGATTCTTGGTTACCATCACATCGTAGTGATCTCTAACTGAAGACAAGACTTTTAATTCTTTGTTTCCCCAAATATTGTTATTGAAGTCCAGGAAATGTTGTTCAGGACTATCTCCTATCAGCCGGTATTTAGGTGAGGGCTCCGGTTCTCCCAGGAAGACAGGGTTACCCCGTCCTCTGGATACCCACAGTGTTTTCTGCATACGAAAGTTACAGGATTTACCATAATGTACTCATGGTTATGTCTTCCAGAGGCAGCACAGCGTCATGATGAAGAACGCATCTAGAACCGGAAAGCCTGGCTTTGAACCTGGGTTGTCCTTTACTGTCTGGAGTGAGCTTGAGTAAGTACCTTACCCTTTGCCATAGCTTCCTTATCTGAACAGTGAAAATGCTGTTACCTAATGTTTGAAGTTTGTCGTGAGGAGATGATGAGGCCCTGTGTGTGAAGCACTTAGAACAGAAACAAATACACGATAAGCACTGGCAAAAGTTGTCATTATTTCTCGAGTTGTCGGACTCTTCTAGTGCTTCCTGATCTCTGCCATGTGATGGTACACATGAACAATGGTGTGATTTCAAGGGCACATTGGGAGCAGTGGAGGAGCCTGCCATGTGCTTTGACCACACGGAGGGACTTACCCACCCCGAGACCCTCCTGGCTGCCCCAGTGGCTGATGGGATTAAACTTTCTGCACACCTGTCACCGATTTGTGGGAGATTCTGACCTGGCAGACTGTGTTTATCAAAGACGGAGATGGAGATGAATGTTATTATCTTTGTATCCCATGTGCCTGGCACAATTTTTGTCAGAGTGCAGGTTCTTAATACATATTTCAACAAATTATGAAGGGAAGGCAAGGCGACCCTTCCTCTCTTTGCCGCCTAAGGTGACGAGCTCTTCTCGTGGGAAGACCGTGTTCACTAGCTATATCTGTCTTTGTTATTTTCTGCCCAGGTCATGCATTTTGACATTCTAAAATTACTGTCACTTCTGCAAAATTACTTTGGGAGAAGGGACAAGAAGGGCATCTTGGAAGATACATTGTTCCTGAGTACTTGGGGAGGTTGGAGGTCGGCAGAGTGTTTTTGCTCAGACCGCCGGGAAACGCGTGGTCATTCACAGGCTCTGAATCAGTCCCACTGGGCGGAAATGTTTATTTTTTAACAAGTGGCCCATTTGGTGGTGCATCCTTCAAAATGGAGAGAGGGAAGCCATTCTGTTCAGCTGTGGCAAAAAGCCAAAAGTAGGTCAAGAAGTTCTTGGAGTGAAAATCTTCACGGGAACCATACGCTTAGAGGTAAGAATGGATCCCAGATTCTAGTCTAGATAAGAAACTAAATCTTACTAATCGGTAGACTCCACTTTCTAAACTGTTCATTGGGAGATCGCAGTTCAAGATAGCTCAAGTAATTGAAATGACCAAACAGATGTTAAAAAATTTTTTTTAAATGTTTATTTGTTTTGAGAGAGAGAGAGAGTACCAGTAGGGGAGGGGCAGAAAGAGAGGGAGTGCGTCACAGAACCCAAAGCAGGCTCCAAGCTGTCAGCACGGAGCCCGACACAGAGCTCGAATCCACGAACCACAAGATTATGACCTGAGCTGAAGTCTGACGCTCAACTGAACCGAGCCACCCAGGCACCCCATCTAATAAGTGTTTTAAAAAATGGGAGAAAATCTCTGTCAGTAACAGGAATCAAGGAAAAATGCTATTCGTGCTATTCATATGCTCAGATAAGGGCTTTCTACAAGACAGAGCAATGGTTCCCCAAATTTGTACCTTATCCAAATGACAAATTTAAAGCACCTTACTTTCTCCAGTATTCAAAACATTTTATTTATTTTAATCTTATCAAAAATTGCAAGAACAGTACCAAAAAAATGCCTGTATGCTCTTATGCTCTTTATTCAAATTCATCTGTATCTTTGAAAAATAAAGATCACTTATTTTGAACTGTAAGTGATTAATTTCTGTGTCCAAAGGCATCTGGTTGTCTTTTGCACAGAACTCTTTGCCGTCGGATTTCGCAGTTGGTGGTAAGGAACTGAAACGCTCAGGCCTTAGGGCCTCCCTTTACCCATGAAATTGCAGAAGAAGCCGGCTGGGTGAGGAAGCTGCTGAAGGAGTCAGAAACCCTGGCGCAGACTTTTTCCTTTGCCAGTAGAGATGGCTGGCTCCAAAGAGGGATCGATTGATCTGTCTAAATTCCCAGGGAGTGGAGGTGACAGAAGGCATCACGATTCATTGGCTAGACATACCTGGTCTAGCTGCCAGGCCACAGTTGTCAATCCAAAGCACTTCTGAAAATGAGGCCAGAACCCACGTTAATGAAGCCTGATTGCCTCGGAATTATTGTTGGATTAATTAGCAGCTTTGCCAGTAGGTCCATTTGTCCAGGGTCAGTAACAATTTATGGGGAGTCACATTTAAATACTTTCCTTCAACTCAACCAGCATTTCCTGTCCCCACACAGCACAGAGCCCCGGACAGGCCCAGTACAAGCAAAGGAACTAAACTAAGCATCAGATGGCGGGTTCTAGGGTCCCCTGTGCCATAATGTTCTGAGCGGAGAGAAGGGAGAGGGCCAAGGATTGCCATAGAGAAGGCTTAGGGAAGAAAATCTTCACATGGCTGGCTTACTAAATCCAAGGGAAACAAAATGAATTTCAGAGCAATACTAGTCAAAACTGATATCTAGCTATCTGTATTAGGCAGTATCCTTTTTTTATTATTGTTTTATATTAGATAGAAGTTATTGTCAAATTGGCTTTCATACAATACCCAGTGCTCATCCCGACAGGTGCCCTCCTCAATGCCCGTCATCTACTTTCTCCTCTCCCCCACCCCCCATCAACCCTCAGTTTGTTCTCAGAATTTAAGCGTCTTTTCTATATAGACAATATCCTTTTGATTGCAATTGACAGAAACCCAACACCAACCAGCTGAAACATCAAGTACAAAGATCAAAACAACAAACAAAGGACACGTAATGACTTCTGTAACGGCAACATTCGATGGATTATCTCACATCAGGAATGGCTGGATCCAGGTGTCCAAACGATCCAGGTGCTTTGTTTTCTTCTATATATGGTTCCTTCTCAGGCCTTCTTATCATCATAGTTTGAGTTAACCTACCACCACTCCCACTACTAAAAGCAGACTCTGGGGGCGCCTGGGCAGCTCAGTCGGTTAAGCCTCCAACTTCTGCTCAGGTCATGATCTCATAGTTGGTGGGTTCAAGCCCGTCATCGGGCTCCGTGCTGACAGCTTGGAGCCTGGAGCCTGCTTGGGATTCTGTGTCTCCTTCTCTCTCTGCCCCTCCCCCACTCATGCTCTGTTTCTCTCTCTCTCAAAAATAAATTAAAAAAAAATCAGACTCTGGTGCAGGTAGTTTATTTGGGAGATGTAGTGACCATGCAAATGCACCACTCAGATCCGATGCTGCAGGAAGTACAGTTGCATCAGGATACACTTCCTGATCCACCATCACGTGCACATGAAAGCCACGCTTCCCATGGGCCGCTCCCAGGAATGCCTGAGCACAGTCAGGCCACTGAAACCGGCCCACGCGTGTGGTAGATGCGGGACTCCCCTGACAGATGGCTTTGGCTGGAGAGCCCCTCCTTGGCCTGGCCAAACTTGTCTTGGAACTGCACCGCTGCCCATGGCTGCCTGCCTGGTTGCCCCCTCCATCCTTCTCCCCTTCTCTCCCCTTTGCAGAACGAGACCCGCCTTCGCCAGCTCCTCCCCTTTTTGCCTTTACAAATACTTCTCCCAATAAATTCCTTGCATGTCTAATCTCATCTGGGCACCTGCTTCTCGGGGGCACCGAACTAAACAGGAGGTGACCCCAGGAAGTGATAGAGTGGGCAGTTAGTTAGAGGTGAGCCGGAGGCAAGGGCGGTGATAAGTAGGTTACACATTAGAAGCTTGGGGGGCACAGCATCCTGACTTTGTGGCTCTCAACATCCTGGCCTGATGGCTTCCAGCGCGGCGGGATTGACAGACCGAGAGCTACAGGTGCAGAACACGCTCTCTTCTCTTCACCGCTGCCCTGCGGTAACCCCTAGACTCTTTATGATGCATCTGCATTGTGGTTTTACCCTCGCCGCCCGGCCCCCCAATGGAAGAAGGCTACCATGTCGGTTCTGGTACAAACCTTAAAGGGTCAAAAACTCCCCCTCCTGACCAGGGGGAGGAGTCCCCCAAATGATTGGAAGCAGCCTCTATTAGAGACCACCATGTCACCATGGCCATGACCCAAGACCCCTGCAGCCACAGGGCCGTTTCCACCTCTGGGCCTGCCCACCCTCCCGTCCTGAGAGCGTACTGTCCTTAACAAACTGCCGTATGCTAGCTGCTTTCCTGCCGGCTGTCTTTACGGGAACACAGATCCCTCCGCAAACCTTTTCTTGGGGAACACAGATCCCTCCGCAAACCTTTTCTTGGGGAATCCAATAACCGAGACCTCCCTACACACAGCGCAGACTCTCCTGCCGGCAAGAGGAGCACAAGGGAGGAAACGGGGGAGGTGGGACTGAGGTGGGAGAAACGGCGATCCACGAGGCACTGGTGAGCCGGTGACCACTGTGGGGGAGTCACCCTGGGATGTTCTTAGAGACCGCGCAGGGCGCGCTCAGGACCATCCCATCAGAGAGCATCCCATCAGAGAGCAGGGGCACCCTAGCGTTAATCCGCTGCTTTCCGTTTCCTGTTGGCGAAGGTTGTCTGAGTGTATCAGCTCTCTCTCACTTCAAGCTTGAGAGGAGGGTCCTGGGCGCCAGCGGAAGCCTTCAGGCAGAGAACAAGAGAAGCAGGTGCCTGAGCTGGGAACAGCCTGGCACCGCCGTAGCCGAACTCAGGTGGGCGCGGCGTCCGCAGCTTCTGCTACACTCGGGATGAACACGAGGCGGGGCCCCCGGCGGCTTACAATCCCCGGTAGGATAACCATTCCAGAGAACGCTTCTTTTTCAGGAATTTCAGGCCCAGCCTTCTGATTGGGCAGGCTCGTGTCACATGACCACCCGTGAGCCAATCACTGTGCCTGCGGAAACGGAGTGTCTAGTCACCCTGGAAGGTACCACCCGGCCACGTCGCTGCCTCTCACGTAACAAGAATTGCGCCGGCGTGCCTCCCTGCAAGATGGGGGGGGTGGGGGGGGGGCTCTGACCCCCCCCCCCACCGCCACCGGCTGACGGCTTGGAAGATGGAGGAAGATTCTAGATGGCAACACTACCCGTATCCACTGAGGAGGTAGGTGCATGCAAGCTGGTGCCTGCAGACCTCCGTGTCCCATGCATTCTCCGGTGTCACCAGTTCACCCCAAAGCACGCTGGATGCAATTACCGGATGTCACTTCCTGGTGGGGAAGCATCGCTTTGCTACCCTCCATGCTGAGCTTTTGTTGGCCGAGCCTTCAATGGCAGGGTCCTCGCTGGCTCAGGGCACGGGGAGCCGGAGACCGCCAGGACCACCTGCCTCCTCACTCCTGGACCCCCTTCCTCGCCAGCCCTGGAAGCGAGCCGGCAGCCTCGGAGACGTGCTGCGACAGCTTTAAACACTTCTTTTTTCAGCCACGGGCCCAGGCCATGTTTGTGTTCGGTTCGGGAGGTGGCCTCTGCCCCACGGCCCTGCGGTGGGGAAACAGGAGAGGTGTACAATTAGCGATTAACAGCTTTATCTCTCCTCCCGTGTAAGAGACATAATTAGGCGCTTCCATCTGTTCCCGATACCTGCTGGAGTCAGCCATTCACACCTCAGCCAGATATTACGGTGAGTAGGAGGGCCCGAAAAGGAAACATTTCAAAAATAACTCACGTTTTGTTGTTTCAGACATCCTGCCCCTACGGAGTGGGTCTCCAGCTTTGCTTCCCCCAGATGTACACAATTTGCTACGTGCTGGCAACGAAAGGTGCGAGCTGACGAATATGGAAGCTGATGGCACATGATTTTCCCAGGCACCGAGAACTTCCGTTTAAAGAGACCAGGCTTGGTGTGCAAGATACCCGTATGCCGACTAGTGGGGTGCTGTCCCGGTTGGGGCCGTGGCACGGAGTAGGTGTTGGGCGCACACACTGAGACGGGAAATATTTTCGGAGCCAGAGTCCAAATTTGGAAGGACCAACAGGAGCCTCTGCAGGCCGCCAGGGTAAGTGACCGGCCAAAGGTCACACAGCCAAGGAAGACGAGCCGGGGTTTTGCATCTAAGTCTGTCGAACTCCAAAGCCTGTTTTCCTGGTCATGGTACCTCACTGCCGCCGAATCAAGTTTGGGGGACATCAAGGTCTCATGGGGATAAGGCAAATCCAGGCCAGCGTTCGTTTTTCAAGGCCAAAACAGCCATGCAAAAATTTGGCATTTAAAAGGAATGTTCCCACCTACATAAGTAATGCTTTTAACGTAAAAAGGTACAATGCGGTGTCGTTGGGTTATTCACAAGGTAATTACAGGACTCCTAAAATATTAATTCGGAGTGCTACCAGAGTCAGAGCCTTAATGAGGCCCCTGTGTTCGACAGGGGCTTCACAGGAAGGTGATAGAATAGCGTTATTCAAGGAAGGCTTATTTACGAAGGGGTTCTTTGCAGATGTGCTGATGTAGGAGAACCACAATAGATGTTAGGAGCCAAGCTCCTAGGCCCTATGGAATGAGAGTTGGCGCAAAGAACCACTCGGCACTCCGATTTCGGCAGAGAGTCTTTACTGGTGCACCAGGGCTCCCCAGTGTTGGAAAGCGGGAGAGCCCCGATATACGGGGTTACAGGTCTTTTATACCATTTTGAGTTACATTTGCATACAGGCTGGTGGTAGGCTCTCTGCTCGGTGGTGGTTAGGGTTGGGGGTAATTTCGTCCTGGGAAAGCTTGGGAAATGGAGTTTCTCTCGGCAGATGCAACTTGGAGCCCGGGTGCGAAGCGGCAGGGGACCTCCGGTTTGGGAGCGTAAGCAGGTTTACAGAAGCGAGATGAAAGCGGTCATCGTTATTTATGTGAAAACCTGTTCCTGTCTTGCGTAGGGAAAGGTGGGGGTACAGCTCTCCCAGGGTACGGATGTCTAACTGCAGATATCCTGTTTGTCAACTGGTGGAAGTGCAAGCCCTGCAAGTGAGGCGTTACGGAACTGAAGATAGGGTGGGGGTGTGTTATTAAGCTAAGCAGGGGTCTTTCATTCCCCCATTTTCTTTTGGCGTCGAATGAAACCTTTCATTCGATTGTATCTGGCCTTTCTGCGTCAAATTGTCTTAGTTGGTGGTACTGTTGAGTTAGGACCAAGGCCTGGATGACAGAGAGTCTTTCTCTTATGAATTGTACCAAGCGGTTAAGGATGCAGGGTCCGAACACCAGTATTAATAGTAGGAGTATTAAGGGGCCCATGAGGGAGGAGACTAAAGTGGTAAACCAGGGGGATATCCCAAGTGTCTAATCCAGCTGCCAGCTGGCAAAAATCAGGGGTAAGTGGGGGCCACCAAGTATTAAGCGCATGGTTACCTTGGACCTCCCAGACAACTTCCCCGCTCTGGGAGTAGATTTGCCAAGTCAAGGTATAAACCTGATGTGGGTTCCCCTCTTTGACAATTTTAGCTCCAATTCCCGCCCCCAAGCTTGTGAGGACCCACAGAAAGACCATTCCTGCTGGGGGTTTCATTTTGGGTTCGTGCAGGGACAGGGTGGATTAGCAGTCAGACACGGGAGAGTCTTATCTTAAGAGGGTTCTCCGAACGGTGGAGCTTCCAGGTTTTGGGAGCTTTCTGTCCAGGGGTTCTTGGGGCTGCCTTGGCGTGCGATGCGTGAATCCAGGCGGCGATCCCGTCAACCTTTATGGCGGTGGGCGTGGTCAGCAGGACGATGTAAGGTCCCTTCCAACGAGGCTCCAATCCTTGAGAGCGGTGCCGCCGGACTTACACGGAGTCTCCTACCTGAAATGGGTGGCTAGTTTGTGGATGTCCTGGCCGGTACAGTTCGGCCAGGGGTGTCCAGATTTGGGCCTGCACCGCTTGCAGCCCTTTTAGTCGGGCTTGTAAATCAGTCTTAGGATCGGAGGGGGAGAAGGAATTGAGCAAGGTTGACAAAAAGGGGGGGGGTCCCCCATAAAGGATTTCATATGGGGTGAGCCCGAAACGGTTGGGTGTATTTCTGGCTCTTAACAAAGCCAGAGATAGGAGGCGTCTCCAATCTTTTAAGCCAGTCTCTAAGGTCAATTTAGTAAGGGTCTCTTTTATTGTTCTATTCATTCTTTCTACCTGTCCTGAGCTCTGGGGCCTATATACACAGTGTAATTTCCAATTAATCCCCAGTGTCCTGGCGAGCCCCTGACTTACCTGGGAAACGAAGGCCGGCCCGTTATCTGACCCGATTACCTTGGGAAGTCCAAATCTGGGGAAGATTTCTTCTAAAATCTTCTTGGCTACCACGTGTGCTGTTTCTTGTCGGGTGGGGTAGGCTTCTACCCATCCTGAAAAGGTGTCTACAAACACTAATAGGTACTTATACCCCGCATGGTGAGGCTTTACTTCAGTAAAGTCTATTTCCCAATAGACTCCTGGGCGGTTACCACGAGTCCGTTTTCCTTCTGGCACTCGGGTAGCCCCAGCGTTTACCTGTTGACAGACCTTACAGGCGGAGGTCACCTGTTCTATGAGGGTGCCTGCCTTAGGGATTAAGAAGTCAGTTTTTTTAATCAGTAACTTCAGCTTCTGATTACTTAAATGTGTCCAGGCGTGCATTTGTTGGATCATTGCCAGGGCTTCCTTTCGGGGAAGGACTATCTTTCCTTCTTTTTCCCAGTCTTTAGTGTCCTGATTCAGTATAGCCCCTATGGCCTTTGCCTCTTCCTGGTCTTCTGGGGTGTAAGCATATTTGTTGGTCGTAAGATTGGTTTCTTCAAGTTTTGTGGTCAAGGTCAACGTTTCTGCCACAGCGACTTGCCTGGCTACTTGGTCTGCCTGTCTATTTCCTGTTGCAATTGGGTCTTGTCCTTTCTGATGCCCGGGGCAATGAATTATGGCTACTCTTCGAGGAAGAAAAAGGGCCTTTAATAATGCAATGATTTCAGCTTTGTTTTTAATTTCTTTTCCTTCTGAGGTTAGTAGGCCCCTTCTTTCATAAATACTCCCATGTGTATGAGCCGTTGCAAAGGCATATCGGCTATCTGTGTATATGTTAGCCTTTTTCCCTTCGGATAGTTCTAGGGCCTTGGTGAGCGCTATCAGCTCAGCCTTTTGGGCAGACGTGCCAGGAGGTAGTGATTGTGCCCATATGATGTGGTGGCCATCTACTACCGCTGCTCCCGCCCTCCGGGTACCTGAGTCGATGTAACTGCTCCCGTCCGTATACCAAGAGTGATCCGCATCTGGGAGCTCTTGATCTTTAAGATCTTCCCGTGTCCCATGGGTCTCAGCCAGTACTTGCCGGCAATCGTGTGCGCTCTGTTGGTCTTCCGGTGCCGGTAGCAACGTGGCAGGGTTCAAGGTAACCGGAGGTCCAAATTGGATGCGGTCTGTGTCCAGTAGGAGGGCCTGGTAGTGGGTTAGGCGTGCGTTGGTTATCCATCGGTCCGGTGGCTGCCGCACTATGGCCTCTAAAGCATGCGGGGTGATAACAGTTAGTGGCTGTCCAAGGGTTAATTTGGCAGAGTCCTTGACCAGCATAGCAGTGGCTGCCATGATACGAAGACATGGGGGCCACCCCGCTGCCACAGGGTCCAACTTTTTGGACAGGTATGCTACTGGCCTCTTCCAGGGCCCTAATTTTTGGGTTAGAACTCCTTTGGCAATTCCTTGTTTCTCGTCTATGAAAAGGGTAAAGGGCTTGGAGGTGTCTGGCAACCCGAGAGCCGGGGCGGAGAGGAGGGCCTCTTTTAGGGCCTCAAAGGCTGACTGATGTTTTTCCTGCCAGGTGAAGGGTGCACTCTCTTTCGTGAGGGCATAGAGGGGGGCGGCTAGCTCAGCGAACCCAGGTATCCATAAGCGACAGAACCCAGCAGTTCCCAGGAATTCACGTACCTCTCTGGGGTTCTGGGGCGGCGGAATGCGAGCCACAGTTTCTATTCGCCCAGGGGTGAGCCATCTTTTCCCCTCACTCAGTATGTACCCCAGGTAGGTTACCTTGGTTTGGCAAATCTGGGCCTTCTTGGCGGATGCCCGGTATCCTTTTTCTCCTAATTCCCGGAGCAGATGTCTGGTACCTAGTATGCAGGCTTCTTTTGTGGGGGCGGCCAGAAGAAGGTCATCCACATATTGGAGTAGAGTTACTTCTGGATGTTGAGTCCGGAAGTCAGTTAGGTCCCTGTGAAGAGCCTCATCAAAGAGAGTGGGGGAGTTTTTGAACCCTTGGGGTAAGCGGGTCCAGGTTAATTGGCCTGAAATTCCTCTTTCAGGGTCCCTCCATTCAAAAGCAAACAGTTCCTGGCTCTGGGGGGCCAAGGGTAAGCAAAAGAACGCATCTTTTAGGTCCAGTACTGTGTACCAGGTGTGGTCTGGGCTCAGGGTGCTGAGCAAGTTATAGGGATTGGGGACCGTAGGGTGGATATCCATAGTCCTTTTGTTGACTTCTCTTAAGTCTTGGACGGGCCTGTAGTCCCGGGTGCCAGGTTTTTTTACTGGTAAAAGAGGGGTATTCCAAGGTGAGCGGCAAGGTCGCAGGACCCCAAGCTCTAGAAATCTAGTAATGTGTGGCTGAATGCCCATATGAGCCTCCTTGCTCATGGGATACTGCCTGATAGACACAGGCATTGCCGTGGGCTTTAGGTCAATTATGATTGGGACTTGGCATTTGGCTCGACCGAGCCCTCCCGTTTCTGCCCAGGCTTGGGGAAAGTCCTGCAGCCAGGCTTCGAGGAGGTTAGTGGTGACCGGGGTTTCAAAAAGTCTGTGTTCGTCTTGTAAGGACACAGTTAAGACTTGGATAGGCTGGCCATCCCGGTTTAGCACTTGGGCCCCCGCTTTGGAGAAATGGATCTGAACTCCAAGCTTGGTTAGGAGGTCTCGTCCTAAAAGGGGGTATGGGCATTCGGGTACTATCAGAAAAGAGTGTGTCACTGTCCCTTGCCCTAAATCAACCGTACGGTAGTTAGTCCATTTGTGAATTTTTCTTCCTGTCGCTCCTTGAACCCAAGAGGTACGAGAGGACAGAGGCCCGTTTGCCTTGGTTAGGACCGAGTGCTGAGCTCCTGTGTCCACCAGGAAGGTGGTGGGATGCCCCCCTACAGATAAAGTTAGCCGGGGCTCGGGGGGGGCTCCAGAGCCCTGACATCCCTATTCGCTCTCTTCGCCTAAGGCGAGCACAGAGGCAGGTTTCTTTGAGTTCCCGGGGCGCTTAGGGCAGTCTTTGATCCAGTGCCCGCGTTCTTTGCAATAGGCGCACTGGTCTTTTCCTACTTTGGGCCGCCTCTTCGTTTCCCCTGACTTTCCTGTTCCGTTTTCTGTCACTACAGCTGCCAGGATTTTGGTTAAATGTTTATCTCTCTTTCGATCTCTTCGTTCCTCCCGTGCTTCCTGCTCTTTTGCTAGCCTAGCCTCCTTTTCCTCTGGGGTCTCCCTTTTGTTATATACCTTTTCTGCCTCCCTAACTAGTTCCTGCAACCCATAGGTTTGAATCCCATCTAGCCGTTGGAGCTTTCCTTTTATATCAGACGCTGCCTGATCTATGAATGACATGGCCACGGTAGCCTTATGTTCTGGAGCCTCGGGGTTAAATGGAGTATACATCCGAAACCCCTCTAGAAGCCGTTCCATAAAGGCTGCGGGGCTCTCCTCTTTTCCTTGGATTATGGTCCTTACCTTGGCCAAATTGGTGGGCCGTTTCCCTGCCCCCTTGAGACCCGCCAACAGAGCCTGGCGATAGATTCGGAGACTCTCCCTACCTGGAGCCGTTTCATAGTCCCAGTCCGGGCGGGTGAGGGGAAACCCTTCATCTATTTCATTGGGAAGCTGAGTTGGAAGACCTCCAGGCCCCGGCACATTTTTCCGGGCCTCCAGGAGAACTCGTTGCCTTTCCTCGGTAGTCAAAAGGACCTGTAAGAGCTGCTGGCAGTCGTCCCAGGTAGGCTGGTGTGTGAGGAGGATAGACTCTATTAGTGAGGTTAGGGCCTGGGGTTCTTGGGAAAAGGAAGGGTTATGAGTTTTCCAATTATAGAGATCGGATGCAGAAAATGGCCAATATTGGACAGTCCGGTTGACTGTCCGGAGAGGAAACAGGGAAGATTGCCAAGTGGGAGGGCCGTTCGGGTCGTCCGATCGCCGGAGACGGAGGCGGGGGGTCTGAGGTGGGGTCTGGGGAGTTAGATCGGGTGGGGCTGGAGTAGAGGATGGGGCTGACGTACAGGCGGGGGAAGAAGTTGGGGAGGGGGAGGAGGAACTGGAGGCAGGAGGGGAAGTAGGGGGCACCGGGGACAGGACGGAGACGGGGGCCAGGGGTGAATTATAGGGTGGAGGTAGTAAGAGGGGGTTGTGGGGCGGTGAAGTCTCTTCGGGGGCGTGGGGCGGCGAAGACAAAGCGTCTAGGAGGAGGGGGTCCCTTTGGGACTCATCGGGAAAAACCGGTTTGGGCGGATCTGGAGTTTGGGTTGAGGCTCGGTTTTTGGAGGTTTTCAGGGGAAGGAGGGTAGACTGAGAAGTGGGGCAGGAAGGAAGGAAGGGTTTCACCCATGCCGGAGGATTCCGGATGAGATCCTCCCAGGTGAGGATATAGGCCACTTGATCTGGATGACCTTGTGGTCCAGGATCCATTACCTTCGTCTTAACCTGTAATATAACAAAGAGGTCAAAAGTCCCGTCCCGGGGCCACCCTACAGATAGGGTGGGCCACTCCGATGAACAAAAAGTTCGCCATCGACCTTTTCGAACCTCAACGGATAGATTGCGAGCTCTTGCCTGGACGTCCGAGAAATGAGTCAGAGTCAAAGATAGAGGAGTAGTCAGTGTCTGTCCCATGGCTGTGTCGTCCTGTCCACGCGTCCACACACGCACACTTACACACACACACACGAATATGACTACAATGTCGATACAGACCAGACAACACAGACTAGACAACAACCAAGGAGCCGCGGCCAGGTATTCAGATTCAGATGGCAGGGGAGGCCTGCCTTCGGATTTGGGGAGTCTGACGAACTTGTCAGTTCTCCTCTACAAGCACCACCGAGGCGTCCCTCGGGGCCGGGGTGTGAAGGTTCAGGACACGTCTGTCCTCCTTCAACACTCCTACTGAGGTGGCCGGCCGGCCTCAGAATTCACAGTTCAGAGACAAAACATAGAACACAATACCTGTGTGCAGACAAAGGCACAGAAGTCTGTCTTCAGTCAGTCCGTCAGTGGCCCGGGCCGGAGAGTCATCTACCGACGGGGCCGGGGTTCTCCTGCCTTCCCTCGCTTCCCGGCCAACGCACCAAATGTTAGGAGCCAAGCTCCTAGGCCCTATGGAATGAGAGTTGGCGCAAAGAACCACTCGGCACTCCGATTTCGGCAGAGAGTCTTTACTGGTGCACCAGGGCTCCCCAGTGTTGGAAAGCGGGAGAGCCCCGATATACGGGGTTACAGGTCTTTTATACCATTTTGAGTTACATTTGCATACAGGCTGGTGGTAGGCTCTCTGCTCGGTGGTGGTTAGGGTTGGGGGTAATTTCGTCCTGGGAAAGCTTGGGAAATGGAGTTTCTCTCGGCAGATGCAACTTGGAGCCCGGGTGCGAAGCGGCAGGGGACCTCCGGTTTGGGAGCGTAAGCAGGTTTACAGAAGCGAGATGAAAGCGGTCATCGTTATTTATGTGAAAACCTGTTCCTGTCTTGCGTAGGGAAAGGTGGGGGTACAGCTCTCCCAGGGTACGGATGTCTAACTGCAGATATCCTGTTTGTCAACTGGTGGAAGTGCAAGCCCTGCAAGTGAGGCGTTACGGAACTGAAGATAGGGTGGGGGTGTGTTATTAAGCTAAGCAGGGGTCTTTCATAGACAGTGCAGTAATTTGGGCTGGTGGCAGCCAGTTGTCACCACCTCTAGGCTCCAAGGGACACATGGAAGGAGACAGAGCTGTGTAGAGCAAGCCACCTCATCTGCACCCTGTTGTCAGGGGCAACAGCTGTGCCAAGGTGACCTCGAAGGGCGGGATCCAGGGGATAAATGACCGGGCCTCCCTGTCCTTCCTCTCTCTGACTTCCTGCCAGGAATCCCCACGGGCAGAACTCAGCTTGGACAGCTGAGGGCACGGGCAGGGCTGGGACTAGGGCCAGGCAAGCGAGGTATCCGGAGATCCACACGAAGGAAGGCCTCACTCTCGGGGCCGTGCAAGTGTAGGATCGGGGCCTGGGACCGAGGGTCTCCCTAAAATTTGCACCTTCACTGTCTTGTTCAGCTCTCCCTGGTCCCGGCCATAGGCTTGGGAGTCTGTAGTGAGGTGTGTACAGCTTAGCCTCTTGCAGTGGTGGTGAGGGGGAAGAGGGGAGAGGGAGTCCCAAGCAGCACGAGGAAGAAATCCAGCACAGGGAATGTTGCAAATTCTACGGTAAACAGTTTAAATTTTAAAGGTAAAATTTTAACTTCAAGGTAAAAAATATCATCGCACCATATCTGCTTATGTCTCAGACTGTGTATATTAACCTTATTTGGAGAGAAAGTCAAAAGCCTAAATATGAGACCCTGGGATTAACCTTGACAGACCTAGGGGTGCCTGGGTGGCTCAGTCAGTTAAGCGTCAGACTCCGGCTCAGGTCATGATCTCGCGGTTTGTGGGTTGGAGCCCCACGTCGGGCTCTGTACTGGCAGCTCAGAGCCTGGAGCCTGCTTCGGATTCTGTGTCTCCCTCTCTCTCTGCCCTTCCGCTGCTCACATGCATTCTCTCTCTCTCTCTCAAAAAAAAAAAAATTACAAAATAGTTTTTAAAAATCTTGACGGACCTCAATCGATTGTGAGTTATCAGAAAGTGACTCACTTCCCTTCCGGGACCCAGGCAGCTAGAGGTAAGGGAGACCCCCACAGAACACCCCTGTGTGGCTTGTGTCCTCTGCAGGCCTTTTCCCCTTCTCGTGTGGCTCCCAGGACATATTTCTCTTCCCCTTTCAACCCAGCTCAGTCACGGGCTCTCAACAGGCTTTAGTTCCTGCTCTTTTCAGCCACGCTTTGCCCCTGAGTCATTGCAGATAATTAGCTTTACCTACAGACCTCATTGGGGGCAAGGGCCTTAATTCTCCTGATGAACCACTTCCTGCCCACTGCTTTTTGTCTGCCCCTCATTAGGGCTATTCTGCACTTTTAAGTTGTTTTTATGCTTTGTCATCACGCTGGCGGGGTGGGGGTGGGGGGCCCTTTCAGCATCACCAGCTGTCACCACGGGTACCGGGATTCGAGACCATCTCACTGTCCTACGGCATAGGTAAGGACAGAGTCTTTGTCAGTGGAAGGAAACAGCAGGAGAAGTCGGGGTCCCCCTGTGCTCTCCTCAACCTGTGGAGAAGTGTACGGGGCCAGATGGTTCTAGACTCGCCATGTGAGCTTACGCTCTGGGGGACGGATCCATTCCCTTGCCCTTTCCTGTGTTCGGAAGGCAGACGCATCAGTGTGGGGGGAATGAACAGACTAATGAAGTCCAGCCGTTGGCAAGAGTTTGTCCGGCAAGGCCAGCTCTCACGCTTGAAGACCTTGGGGCCCGTGCAAAGTTGCAGTATGTTCTGGCAAGGTTGGGCAAGACCCGACTGGAGACCGGGGAATCCAATGACCCTTACAGCCAGGGTAAGCTGTTGGGACACATTGGCTCTTTGCAACACCCCCCGCCCCCCATCATAGATTATCTAATGTACACCTGTAATGGACCATTATTTGAAAACAGGCATACATACAGAGCAGGGATACTGAGAGCAGCAATTCATGAGGAACAAGAATCCGATAATAAATCAGCAAATTCACCCGAGGCTGACCTTCCCCAGATTTGAGAGTGGCATTCATCCGATAAAAGTCTTACAGGGAGCGCTTCAAAACTAAAGTAAAAAACAGAACGTATAGCAACAATTATACACAATTTTGCTTTGCATTTATTGGGAGTAATGACTCTCCACACCTGCAATGTGTTATTTGCAGAGAGATGTGCTTGCAAATATCAGCCGGAAACCTTTTCTTACATCTTGTCATTTAGAACAACAATTATATGTTTTAAAAAAATCAGCACAGAATTTAGCATTCTAAACATCAGCTCATAAAGGGAGGTTGTTTTGTCTTTTTTTTTTTTTATGCCTTGCAACATATAGTAAAACTCTGTCCTGAAACCGACTCATGTTTTTTGTTCTCTGTTTCATAAATAATTTAAGGTAAATCCACCAGCTTTCCATCACATGTTAAGTGGGGACAAGTCAAAACTCGTCTTAATATGATGAAGGATGTTGCACGATCTTTGTAGCATACTGTTCAATGAGACGGTTCTACAATAGAATATGGTTTAAAGAAAGAAGTCACTTATTTATCAATGCTGAAATGATTAAAAACTCCCTACGGGCTTACAGTAGTATATTCACTTACAGGAAGGATTCATGAGTCAAAGGAGAAGAAGCCGGTGGACTCTTTGTATTTGAACAAGTCGCTTAAGCTGTCTGATCTTCAGTTTCCTTCATCTTGAAAAATCGGAAAGTGGCATCTACTTGGTGGGTTTTGAGGACTTGCCCAAGGTCATACAGCCAAGAAGATGAGCCAGGTACAGAATGGTTTATCCATTGAACACATTCCTTTTATTTCTTTTTTATTTTTCTAATGTTTATTTATTTTTGAGAGAGAGACAGATAGACAGACAGATGGAGCATGAGTAGGGGAGGGGCAGAGAGAGAGGGAGACACAGAATCTGAAGAAGGCTCCGGGCTCTGAGCTGTCAGCACAGAGCCCGACGCGGGGTCTGAACTCGTGAACTGTGAGATCATGACCTGAACCAAAGTGAGACGCTTAACCGACTGAGCCACCCAGGTGTCCCTAACACATTCTTTTTACTTATTTTGAGAGAGAATGGGGGGGCAGGTGCAGAGGGAGAAGGAGCGAGAGAGTAGGAGAGGGACAGAGAGAATCTCAAGCAGGCTCTTCACTGTCAGTGTGGAGTCTGATGTGGGGCTTGAACTCACAAACCGTGAGATCATGGTCTGAGCCGAAATTGAGTCAGTCGCTTAACCCCAGGTGGTCCGAACACATTTCTCGAGCCCCTACAATGTGTCAGGCTGAGTAAAAAAGAAAGGATGGAAAGTAACCTCAACACTGTAGTGTCAGATCAAAGATTCCAACACAGTGTGAAGAGTGATAATTAAGCATTTCTTTCTGCCTCATTGATAAGGGAAGTGAGATCTCCCTCATGTCCCTGAACTAATAATAGGAACTAATATTTGTGGAATGCTACTTAGGTGCCTGGAGTTGTATTGAATGCTTCCTTCCACTGTTACTTAGTGCTCACAACAGACCCACCAAGTGGTCACTAGAATTATCTACCGACGAAGAAATGGAAACCCAGAGAAATTAAGTAATGAGTCAGGGGTAAAGGTGGGTACTGAACCCTGAAAGCTTGCTTTCAGAGCCCACACATTTAACCACCACACATTGGCCAGGAACAACCTTAAAAGCTAAGAAAATTGATATACAGGGTGAAGATTATCGTCTTGATTCAGGAATAAGGCTCCAAAAGAGTGTGATGAGGTTGATCTGTTCTGGAAAACCGGTTAAGAACTTGGACTATGGCAGGGAGGCCAGAACAGGATGAAAGGAGTTTGAGAGGGAGAGGCAACGATGCTGTTCACGGACTCATATTTTATGGTAAAGATCAGAAGAAATTCCATGAAAGGAATATAAGTAGGAGGGGCAGAGAGGAAGGAGTTGCTATTTCAAGAGTAACAGTCCAGGGACGCCTGGGTGGCTCAGTCAGTTGAGCGTCTGACTTCGACTCAGGTCACGATCTCACGGTTTGTGGGTTCGAGCCCCACGCCAGGCTCTGTGCTGACAGCTTGGAATCTGGAGCCTGCTTCCGATTCTGTCTCCCTCTCTCTGCCCCTCCCCAACTTGTGCGCCCAAGCGTGCTCTCTCCCTCTCTCCCTCTCTCTCTCTGTTTCAGAAATAAATAAATAAACTTAAAAAAAAAAAGTAACAGCTGAGGAGGTAGCTTAGTCAATGTAAATAATAGCAGGCAGCACACGGAACTTTTCCCCAACACTGACGTGCGAGAACAGAAACATAAGGACACCCCCACTTTGATGTTGGGAATTGGATGCAGGGTTGGCGTGTACAGGTAAAATTAGGAGCGTCTTACCTGGGAGGATGTTCTGGCAGAGAGGTAATTCCCAGGTAACTCAGCGCACGCCTCCGGGGGTGAGTCTGGTGGAAACGATTGGTTTCTGCAGAACTGGCTGAGTCAGATCTACCTGAATAGATGAGCTTGCGGTTGCTTCCTGCCATAGTCCCCAGAGCACGTGACGGCGGCACCCTGGCCTCTCACCCCCCACCACCTGAAGGATGGAGGCGTTGTGGAGGAGTGACCCCGGGAGGAAATGGCACCCCCAGCGAGGCAAATAGGGGTGCCCTTTTAAGGAGAGCCATTCGGCAGCTCACGTGGCTTCGAGAAGCAGGGGGGGCGGCAATTTCGCGCGTAGCACTAACTGAGCTGGGCCAGGCTGGACTCGGTCAGGCGCCTGAGTCCGTGTACCTGGCCTCTTTTTCCTCACTGCCGGGGTCCTCAGCAGAGTTGTGAAGTTGATGATGCCTCCGCAGCCGTTGGAAGGAACGCATAGTAACCAGGAATCTTGCTGTTCGGAGCGACAGAATCACCGGCTCAAACTGGCGTCCGTTGAAAAAGGCGGGGTGGGGGCGGATTTCTGGACTCCCTGGCCAAGTCCTTTGGGTCTACGAGTTAAAGATCCAGGGATTTAGACAGTATTGTCAGGTTTTCCTCTCTCCTTTTCTGCCTCCTTTCTTTTTCTCTGTATTGTATTGTATTGTATTGTATTGTATCTCCTTTCTATTTCTCTGCCTCTGTATTTGAGGCAGTCTCTCCCCAATTAGCCGTAAAGACAGACGTGCGTGGCTTCAGAATTGCACGGCCCTTGGTAGCTAAGATCTTGGAAGGAAGGAAAGAATCCCTGTGGATCGGGACTGGCCAGACGCCCACCTGTGGGAATAACCACTGTTTGACACGCCAGTTGGAGAGGCAGAGCCCCATGCGTAGCTCACAGCCCAGTAGCTGGGGAGAGCAGCAGAGCAAGCGAGGGGCTTGCCAGTGCTGGGCTGACATGTGTCCCTGTTTCCTCCAAGCCAGTGTTACTCAAAGTGTGGCCTTATCCACTATCAGCAGCAACGTCACTTGGGAACTTGAAAATTTCTGGGCTCCGGTCAGACTTGCTGAATCCGGAATCCGTTTCCACGGCCTTCCATTGTGATTTTATAGGTGCCAAAGTTTGGGGACCCCTCTTGCGTTCGGCGAGTCCCTTTTACATTCTCCGTATCTATTTTCTTCCCTCGGTTGTTTTCCAAAATGCAGCCAGAGCCCTGGGAAGCGATCCCTCCTCTATACTTGGGCAAGACATTTGTCCCTTCCACCTGGGCAAAGCCCCGGGAGTTCCTTACTCACGAGGCACGATCCACCAGAGATCATTTTACTACTATTACTCCTTTACCGTGAGATCGTGACCTGAGCTGAAGCCCGAGGCTTGACCAACTGAGGCCACCCAGGCGCCCCTCTCTTACTAAATTTTTTATTCTTTCATCTTGGTGGCTGAGAAAGAGCGAGGTTTTTTAGTATTCTCGTCTAGTAACAGATATCACTTAGAAATCCATTTTATAATCATTTAAACTGGTTTGCTTTGGGTCTATTTACATAATTCCGTGAGACGCATGGAAAGAGAGGCAGAGTGTTATTTTTCTGCAGCCAAATACACGGAAAAGAGCACTTTCTGAGGTAATTACCACTTCGGTGCTCCCCACGCAGTTAGAGGGCACCGTGAAGAAGTGTGCCTCGTGGGCCCAGGGCCACCGAAGTGTGGCAAGAATGTGCTTTCTACCCGGGAAAGGCAAACAACGCACTTGGTGTGAAGCCTGTTTACTACTGTGAATAATTTGCATGAAGGTTCTGGAGCAGTGGCTTCCTGTGCATGGTGGGAGCTCATCTCGGAGCAAACAAGGCACTTTCAAGACCACTGAGGGGGAGTGGTCTGGGGGAGAGACCCGTGACCGCGGGCCAGCGGGACTGACAATGCCAGTCACTCCTGCTGAGGATCGAATCAGAGAGTTACACCTCCCAGTGGACGCCCGCAGGGGCTTTTTAAGGGGAGAGATCTGTTTCTTCGGGGCCACTGGAAGTGGTAGAGAAATTTGTGCTTCAGTCACACGAAGGCTTGTGCATAAGGAAGGGGCATGGAGTTTTCTGGAGATGTGAGCAAAGGGTTATCCTGAGTGACTCTAGTATCCCGCCACCTCCTAGTACTTTGTTTTCTGTAATCATCTAGACTTTATTATTTTATTTTATTTTTATTTTTTTTTTTCAACGTTTATTTATTTTTGGGACAGAGAGAGACAGAGCATGAACGGGGGAGGGGCAGAGAGAGAGGGAGACACAGAATCTGAAACAGGCTCCAGGCTCCGAGCTGTCAGCGCAGAGCCCGACGCGGGGCTCGAACTCACGGACCACGAGATCACGACCTGACTGAAGTTGGACGCTTGACCGACTGAGCCACCCAGGCGCCCCTGTGTTCATGTAGACTTGAGATCTCTCTCCCCTTCCTTTTCTCTTGCCCCCACCTCCACCTCCCATGCAGATTTTGACATTTCTCTGGTGGCTGCCGGATGCTGATGATCCAAACTCTGGTCCTGCGTAAAACTCAAAGTTCTGGTAACCCGTTCACAGCCTACTAGCATCTCGAACAATGCGTGAATACCTGTGCGTTTATTATGTCCCTACCATACTCCAGGGGACAGCCTGGCACCATGTGTAAGGATGAATACGACCTTTACCCTCGCTTTAACCTCAAGGAGCTCAGTGAATAGGTTCCGTTTCAGGCTTCGTCTCAGAACTAAGGTCGTGGAGCGTTCTGCATTGCTGCGCGTCTAAACCAGAGGTTTGTAAGCTGGGGCCACGACTGTCTAGACATCTGTGAGTAGAGTTTAGATATACTTGAAGATGGAAAAACTACATCTTTCATGTTACTTGCCTATTGTTCTTGTGACCTTTCTTGGTGACCTTGTTTATCTCTACGGCTTGCGTTTCATTTCCAAACAGGGATTCACAATTATACTTGTAGGTCAGCTAAGTGGGCCCTCGGGGCTTGCTTACATAAACTCTGGTGATAGTTGCCAGGATGCTGGGTTTTTCTCAAAATGCCATCCCACCTACCGCCTTCTTGTCACTAGCCTGCTACCATACCCATCCTCCTTTCTTCTCATCCAATTAATCATTCCAGTTTCTTCTCATTGGCTTATTTTTGCTCAGACTCTTAAGGTCAGCTTTGCCCATGAAATGTTGAGTAGGAGTTTAGCGCCCAAGGCCATTGGCTCATTGTCAACTCATTCTTGCTCCTGGGGCTGTGTACTTGTTACCTGGATCCATGCCACCTGCAGTTTGGGGCACAAGCCTCAACTGACCACTCCGGACGTGCCCCAGCTCGAGTGCCTGACTGTTGGAATCTGTCTTTGCATCTTTGTCTTGTCCTCACAAACCAGCCTTTCCTTTGGAGTCACGTAGGGGGCATACTGAGTTCAAATCCTGGCCCTGCCTCTTTTTAGCTGTGTGGCATTGGACTAATTACTTAATTTCTCAAAGTCTCATTTTCCTAATCTGTAAAAGGGCACAAATAATACTTCTAGAACGGATTATATAGGTCAAATGATTATACATATATATAGATATAGATTATATAGCCAGTCTTCGCTATGTGTTAGTTACGATCATCGTTTGCATTTTTATTTATAATTGTTATTATTAGTTACATGTATTATATGCTTTAGTTATAATCATTATTGTTAATTACCAGCAAAGATTGAGTACAAATAATAGTAGATTAGTAACCATGGCTTTGAATAAACCGTCCTTCCTCCCCCACCCCCCCGCCCCCTTTGGCTTATTTACTTTAAGAGAGAGAGAATGCTAAGGGAGGGAGGCAGAGAGACAGAGAATCTTAAGCAGACTCCCCGTTATCAACAGAGCCCCACGTGGGCTCCATCCCACGAACCGTGAGGTCATAACCTGGGTCGAAATCAAGAGTTGGTCCCTCAAACGACTAAGCCACCCAGACGCCCCTGAATAAACAGTTGTAGGCAATATATGAGGCATGTGATAAAGAAAGACAAGTTTTAGGAAACACTATGGTGTTGCAAGTGAGTCACGACTTGTGCTGTTTTGTGCGGGTGGTGGTCAGAGTAGGATCAGGCTATAATGGGCTTTATCTGCAAATCCCAATGGTGGTATGGCTAAGGTGGGTGGGTTCCTGAGAATTAAAACCCATTTTAGGATGGAGTTTTTGAGTTGTCTTCAGCCGAGTCCAAGTGTCCAGCCTTTTGAGCCTCCTGCCCAAAACGCATGGACCTCCGTTGCCCCTTGTTTACTGTAGCAATGCCCTGTAATGTCAGAAGCTAACCTACAACAGATAGTGAAAGATACATGAAATTGATCTCACCCGAACCCCCATCACTACCACACAATATACTGATTTCCTCCTTGTTTTCTTCTCCTCCTCCTCCTTCATCATTATCATTATTGTGGCCCACACGACCATCATCCACCCCCTCCTCCTCCTCCTCCTCCTCTTTCCTGCTCCCCCTTTCCTGCTCCTCCTTTCAATATACTTTTCTCACTGGATTCTTTCCACACCCCATCTCCAAATATTAGAAATAAGGATGCACACTTACTAATGCTTTATAAATGCTGTCATAGCTTTATGGAGAATAGCACTCTAAGACGCTTTATAAAATAACTCTTCACTTTCAAGATCTTTCTAAAGGGAAGGATTTGCATCTCAGCTCCCAAATGCCTGCTTTCACCAAGAGGAAGATGGAGATGACAACCTTTATGCTTCCATTTATCTTTTGACCGAAAGCCAGAAAGGTTTTATTTAGTGGCGGTTGATGTAGCTTGCTGTCGCCTTTGGCTATATTTTTTAAATTGTTAATGATGAAAACTACATGGGTAATTCGTGAATACATTCTTCTTGTAAAAGATTTAAATGATCCCATTGTATCCATAATGTTGAGTCTTCATTCAAATACCTCTACCTTTGAGGGCACTCTATCCCCAGAGGTGATCATTGTTCACAGTTTGATGTGGATTCTTCCAGCCCTTTTCATTTTGAAACACACACAGACACACCCACACACATTTCAATAATCTATATATTGTTTTTGAAACAATTTTATTGAGGAATAAGTGACCCATGATAATCGGTACGTATTTAAAGTGTGCGATTTGGTAAATTTTGACATTTGCATACATCTGTGAATCCATCACCACAATCAAGAGAATGAACATACCCATCATCCTTCGATGTTTCCACGGGCCCTTTTGTAGTCCCTCCCTCTTGCCCCTCACCCCAACCCACTTCTCCCCGGGCAACCACTGATGTGCACTCTCACTACACATTAGTTTGCATTTCGTAGAATTTGTTGAAATGGAATTAAACAGTATGTGTGCCTGTCTGGTTTCTGGCACTCAGCATAATTATTTTGAGTTTCACTCAACATGCACTTGTCGCCTATGTATTAGTCATTCATTACTTTTTATTGCTGCATTGTGTGGATATCTGCATTTCCTTATCCAGTCACCTACTGAAGGACATTTGGGTTGTTTCCGGTCTGGGGCTATTACAAACGAAGCTCCTATGATCATTTGTGTGTAAGTCTTTGTAAGGATATACACTTTCCTTATTTTTTTTCTTAAAAATTTTTTAAATGTTATTTATTTTTGAGAGAGAGAGTGAGCGGGAGAAGGGCAGAGAGAGAGGGAGACACAGAATCGGAAGCAGGCTCCAGGCTCCGAGCTGTCAGCACAGAGCCCAACGCAAGGCTCGAACCCATGAGCCGTGGGATCGTGACCTGAACCAAAATCAGACGCTTAACCTACTGAGCCACCTAGGTGCCCCTCCTTTTTCCTTTAAATACCTAGGCCTGGAATGGCTGGAACATGTGATAGGTATACGTTTGACTTCTTAAGAAACTGACGAAGTGTTT
Source organism: Felis catus (assembly GCF_018350175.1). Lineage (NCBI taxonomy): Eukaryota > Metazoa > Chordata > Mammalia > Carnivora > Felidae > Felis > Felis catus. The sequence continues at coordinate 21,191,075 of NC_058383.1, read as the reverse complement.
CCCAAGGTGCTTGTACCATTTTCATTCCCACCAGTAATTCCTCTGCATCCTTACCAACACTTGGTATCTTTACCCTTTTAATTTCAGCCATTCTGTTAGGCGTGTAAGGGCCCTCGCTGTGGTATTCCTTTGCATTTCTTCTATGACTAATGTTGAGCATCTTTTCATTTGCTTGTTTTCCATCTCTCTGTCTCCCTTGGTGAAGGGGCCATTCAAATCTTTTGCTCAGTTAAAAAAAAAATCAGTTTTTAAAAACTACTGAGTTTTGAAAATTCTTTACCCATTCTGAACAGAGTCCTTTATCACTGATAATTGATTTGCAAATACTTCTCCCATGCTTTGGCTTGCTTTTCCATTGTCTTAAACGGTTTCCTCGAAGAACAGAAATTTTCAATTTTGATGATGCCCAATTTATCAATTTGTTTTTACATGGGTCATGCTTTTGCTGTGGGATCCAAGGAATCTCTGTGTAAATCGAGGTCACAAAAGTTTTCACCTATGATTATTGTTCTGGGAGTTTTATAGTTTTACATTTTATATTTAAGTCTGTAATCGTTTTGAGTTAATTTTTGTATATGGTGTGAGGTACATATCACAATTTATTCGATTTTATGAATATTAGTTTCTGTGTATGGATATCAAATTGTTCCAGTACCATTTGTTGGAAAGACAATCCTTTATCCACTAGATTGCTCTTGTAACTTGGTTGAAAATCAGGACTCTGTTTTGTTCCATTGATCTACACCAATACCATTCTATCCGAATTATTGAGGCTTTATAATAAGTTTTGAAATTAGGTACTGTTACCTTTCGTCCAGCTGTAGTTAACTTTTTCAATGTTGTTCCGGCTATTTGAAGTTCTTTCCATATAAATTAATAACAATTTCCATATAAATTATAGAATCAGTTGGTTGATTCCTACATAAAAATCCTGCTGGGGATTTTTAAATGGGATTGAATTGGGGCACCTGGGTGGCTCAGTTGGTTGAGCTTCCGACTTCGGCTCAGGTCACGATCTCACCCTCTGTGAGTTCGAGCCCCACGTCGGGCTCTGTGCTGACAGCTCAGAGCCTGGAGCCTGCTTCGGATTCTGTGTCTCCCTCTCTCTCTAACCCTCCCCCGCTCATGCTCTGTCTCTCTCTGTCTCAAAAGTAAAATAAAACATTAAAAAAAAATTTTTAATGGGACTGAATAGAATCTATGGAAAATTGTAGAAGAACTGATATCTGGAATGTACTGAATCTTCTGACCCATAAACACCATATGTCTCTTCATGTAAGTTTTCTTTAATTTCTCTCAGCCATGATTTGCATTGTTCGGTGTCTAGGCTTCTCACTTCTTTTTCTTTTTCAAATGTATCCTTAAGTAGTTCATATTTCTTGATTTATAAAGGCTATCCGTTGCCAATTGTCTATTGCTAGTAATCCAAATACACATGATTGTTATCATGGATCTTACGTCCTGCAATCTTGCCAAACACGCTTGTTCAGATCCAGTAGCTTTTCTCTTCATTCTGTGAAATTTCCTACATAATCAATCATGTCATCTGTGAAGAAGGGCAGGTGTAATGTTTCTTTTACAACCTCAATGCCCTTTTCCTTGACTGATTATACTGGGTAGAGCTTTTACTTCATTGTTGAATAGAAGTCATGGGAGCAGATGCATTTGTCTTCCTCTTTATCTTAGAAGGAAAACATTCTATTTTTTTTTCAAGATTTTATTTTTTAAAGTAATGTCGACACCCGATGTGGAGCTCGAACTCGCAACCCCAAGATCAAGGGTTGCACACTCCATCAACTGAGCCAGCCAGGAGCCCTGCAAACATTCCATTTTTTAACCATTACATATGATGCTACCTGTAGATTTTTAGTAGATGCCCTTAATCAAGTTAAGAAAGTTCCATTCTATTTCTAGTTTGTTGAAAGTTCTTTATTATTTTTTTTAATCAGGAATGAATCCTGGGTTTTGTCAAATGCATTTTCCTATTGAAATGATCGTATGTTGTTTTCCCTCTTAGTTTGTTGATATTGTGAATTGCATAGATTGATATATATATTTTTAGCATAAATTGATTTTTTGGTGTTAAGTTAATCTGTCTTCCTGGGAAAACTCCATTTGGTCATGATGTATTATCTCATTTATATATTGTTGAATTCAATTTACTGAAATTTTGTTAATGATCTTTGCATCTATGTCCATTAACGATATTGGTCTGTTGGTTTTTCTAGTAATGTCGTTACCTGGTTTTGCCATCAGTATAGTGATGGCCTCAGAATGAGTTGTGCAGTATGCCAACCTCTAATTTTCTGAAGAAGTTTGTGTAGACTTGCTATTACTTTCTCTTACATTTTCAGTAGAATTTACTGCGGAAGACACTTGGACCTGACATTTTCTCTGTGGGAAGATTTCTAACTACAGTTACACTTCCTTTCACAGATTTAGAAAGACTTAGGATACCGATTTCTTTTTAAGTAAGCTTTGGCGATTTGTTTTTCAAGGAATTTGCCAGTTTCATTTAAGCAGTGATATTTTTTGGCATAAGGTTGTTCATCATATTTTCATAATTATTCTTTTAATATCTGTAGATTCTGTAATAATTTAACTTCTCTCACTCCTGATGTTAACTTGTTTTCTATCTGCCCCATCCCCACTCCCTGCCCCCAATCTGCCATTTTATTTCTCTTTTCAAGGAACGAGGTTTTGGTTCCATTGCTTTTTCCCCCCCTATTGTTCTGTTTTCTGGGTCACTGATATTTACTTTGATTCTTTCTTTCTTTCTTTCTTTCTTTCTTTCTTTCTTTTTTTTTCTCTTTCTTTTTCTTTCTTTCTCTCTCTTCTTTTTTCTTTCCTTCCTGCCTCTTTCTTTCTTTCTTTCTTTCTTTCTTTCTAAATATGAGAGAGAGAGCGAGAGCACGTGAGCAGTGGAGAGGGGCCAAAGGAGAGAGAATTTTAAGCAGGCTCCAGGCTCCAGGCTCAGTGCAGAGCCCAATGTGGGGCTTGATCCCATGACACTGGGGTCATGACCTGAGCCCAAATCAAGAATCAGGTGCTCAAGCAACTGAGCCATCCAGGCAACCCTTACTTTGATTTCCATGAGTTCTTTTCTTATGGGGTTACTTTGGATATAATCCACTCTTCTTACTCTAGTTTTTTGAAGGTGGAAGTTAAGGTCATCGATGAGACATTTCTTCTTCTCTGATTTACCCCTCTAAGTTCTGTGTTAATGCAAGTTCTTACCTCCTTTGTTTCCTGTCTCTCGGGTTCACTGTTCTTCACTGCTTAGTAGTATCCAATCTCCTACAAATTATTGTTTCGTAGATTAAGTCCACTTTTTTGGTTGTTTCAGATGGGAGGGTAAATCTGGGTTCTGGTATTCCATTTTGGCTAGAAATGGAGGTGTACGTATTCTTTGCTCTTTGATTTTTTAAAAAATGCCTCTGGGGCAACTGGGTGCCTCAGTCGCCCAGCATCTGACTCTTGATTTTGGCTCAGGTCATGATCTCATGGTTTGTGGGATTAAGCCCTTGCGTTGGGCTCTGTGCTGACAATGTGGAGCTTGCTTCAGATTCTCTCTCTCTCCGTCTCTCCTGCCCACCCCCTCTCAAAATAAAATAAATAAAACATTTTTTTAAAAATGTCTCAAATGTCTTTTCATTTCTCTCATAGATAGACTTCTTTTTTTCTTTAAAAAAAAGTTTTTTTAATGTTTATTCATTTTTGGGAGACAAGTTGGGGAGGGGCAGAGAGAGAGGGAGACACAGACTCCGAAACAGGCTCCAGGCTCTGAGCTGTCAGCACAGAGCCCGACGCGGGGCTCGAACCCACGAACCATGAGATCATGACCTGAGCTGAAGTCGGCTGCTTAACCGACTGAGCCACCCAGGCACCCCTCTGATTTCTCTATTGAAATGATTTTTATGGAAGTTCTTCTCTAAGGCTCTTGCTGGTCTTTTTATCTTGTTTATGTTCTCCTTTGTCTTTAAGAAGTTTTTAATTTTATGCAGTCGAAACAGTAAATCTTTCCTTAAGGGCATTGGGCTTTATGTTTTGTCAAGGAAGGGATTCTGGATTCCAAGAATATGGACACAATATCTCCACAGGTATATTCTATATTCCAAGAAGATAAACATATTCTCTTGCATTTTCATCTACTATCTTAAAAGCTTTATTTTTCATGCTGTACTTTTGTCTATCTGGGATCTATATTTATATGTAATGTGTACGTGTGTGTGAGATGTGATAAGAATTTAACTTTTTTATCTCAAAAGGATATATAGTTGTCCCAATACCACGAATGGAGTATAAAGTGTCCCCTCTAACTCAAACTGTATCGCTATGTAACTATACGTACATGGATCTGTTATGAGACATTATTGAATCGTGTTGATTTTTTCACCAATATCAAGTTGTCTAGGAGCTGTATGGCATATTTTGATACCTGGTAGGTTAGTCTCCACTCAGTTGCTCAAGCATAGTGAATGGCCTGGGTGAAGGTGCAAAATCAGGAAGGAACATCATGTAATCAAGGTGCCATTATGTACTGTGTTATTACTCGAGTATAAACTATAAGGAAGTGAGGAAGTAAGGCTAGAAAAATAGGCAGGTCTTGAAGCAGGCTGTATACCAGGCTGAGGGGCTTGGAGAGTCATTAAAAGATGAATCTTGATGTTTTACTCATTCCTCGTGCATTCATTAAGCACTAACTGTCTAGCAGGTATGGTGGCCCATACTTTATACTCACATTCTCACTTTCTACAATACTACCTTTGAAGTATGCATTCCACCATTGCCCCCTTTCATAAATGATGAAAATAAGTTTTGAAGAAGTTAGCTCACCTACGCTGTGGAGTCGGACCCTAGATTTGTCCGAGTCTGCCCTCAACCCTGCAGCACCGTACCTGTTGGTTGATGAACAGCCTTATATCTGGGCGTCTCCCAGCACATACAATAAAGACGTCACCCTCTGCTCCGTGCAGATTTTTCTTTATTATTATTCTCAGTGGATATAAATTCAAAATTCATCTGCCTGAAGGAAGATATGTAAAGTTTTTATGTTAGACTCATTCTGTATTTCTGAAGACTCTGGCATACTTGGGAATTTGATACTTCATTGAGAAATATCTTTTTTTCTATCTTGCCTCATTTAGGGCCTGTACATCTATCTGGGCTTTTGACAGACCCACTCTTTCTCGATGGAGACTTACTAGAGCCTGTAATCTGTGGTTAAGTTCAATCAGCCAACCTCATTTTTTAGGACTAGAACAGTGCATCTCCTGAACTGCCTTGCCCTGAGCTCTCATGACCTCTCTCCCTCTCCATGCATCCCACTAGCATGGAGATCTGCTGTTATGAAAGTATTTGATTTCGGGAACTTACTTTAGAGGGTCTGTTTTCCTCCCTGAGTTAGAGAAATACCCAGTAGAAGAGATGAAAATAAGCTTAGCCAATAAATTAAGGAAATCTCAGAGTATTGGCCACAAGTGGAAGGGAATTTTCCAAGATTAACTGTGATTGAGGTCTAGTTCCAAGGGTAAAGGCCATCGCAGCTGCTATGCCCTCTTCCTGGAGAACGTCTGTCCCCACCCTGCAGGGATGTGGGGGAGCCATTTTTGAACCACCCCTTCCTGCCCCCCACTCCCCCGGCCACAGCTCGTTGAACGAGGAGTGGACACTTGACCTTCAATGGAGCTGTGAGGTTCAAAAGACCAGTGATATTCTTCCTCTTAGGACTTTGGAATTGGGATTCGAAATGTGATTGATTTTCAGCTGGTTATTGTGAAAGGAGAACATGCAAATTTGGGAGTTGCGGGGCAGCCACAGTTGGCCATTAACTCTCCGACTCAGCCAAAGCTAGTCTGAGAGAGGGAATAAAGCAGAGATGGAAGCAGAGATGACAGGCCATCTGGCCCCAGAAAGGGAGTGAGGAAGGGTGAGAAGGAGGCAGGGTGAGAAGGGTTGCAGGGGAGGGGGGCGGCGGGAGAGACAGGGAGAGAGAGAAAAGGCTGGGCGGGTTTCTGACTTCTTCCCAGCTTCTGCTTCTGTCGCTTGTTGGGAGCTCTGGCTGTACTCTCTAACCTTCAGTTCCAAGCCATGCCCCGTATTATCATGTCCTTTTTTTTTAAGTTTGAGATGACACAAAGAACCTTGATTAAGACACGTTTGCTCGGGGTGCCTGGGCGGCCCAGTCGCTTAAGCGTCCGACTCTGGCTCAGGTCATGATCTCACAGTTCAAGAGTTCTTGCCCCGTGTTGGGCTCTGTGCTGACAGCTCAGAGCCTGGAGCCTGCTTCGGATTCTGTGTCCCCCTCTCTGTCTGCCCCCCCCACCCCCACTCTCTGTTTCTCTCTGTCTCAAAAATAAACATTAAGAAAAAAAAAAAAAGGCACGCTTGTTCTTTGGTGCCTCTCCTATTGAGGAATAACAAATAGAAATCAGCGAGTGTCCCGGGGTGATAGTTGGATATGCATGGGTGAAGGGGTACTCATGGAAGCTAACCCTCAAATCGCTGAAGTTAGTGCGTGAAAACACAGAGCGACTCTGTAAAAACAATGTGTTGGGACGTTTTCCTGATCCTCCGCAGACAGACGTGGCGTCTGTGGATTCATCGGAATTTCAGATAGACGGCCCAGCGGGAGAGAGGAGTTGGAACAGGGCACTGGAAGCATCCATTGGGGGTGGGAGGAGTTATCTAGAAGTTCAGCCAAATGGGCAGAACACGAGGTCAGAGTGGCATAGTGCGCTTGGATCACAGTTCAGGAAAATGAGGATTACCAGGGTCGGAGCTAAACGAGCAGAATGTCCTAACAGGTGGGTCTAAAGTGATGTTTAAAAGCCTACACGGTCGTGAGCAGAAGGGATTCAGCCGTAATGATCTGAATTATTGTTTGCAGGGCGATGTTTTATGATGTTTCACAGGAAGCATCTCATGTTGTCCAAAGGGAACACTGGTCGTTAGCCCCGATGCCAAGTGGGAAGCGACTTCTTTCTCCAGAAAGGGTTTTCCATGACCCCTCTCAATACCAGTTGTGCGCGGAGTGCTATTCATAGCACAAAGACTTCATCCCACGAGCGGTCAAACTCAAAGAGCTTTTATGAGAATGGAACAGAATTAAATGGGAAGTATGCAAATACTCAGTAAATGTTAGCTATGGTTGGGACCACTCTTACTACCGCTGCAGCTAATTACGGTATGTGCCTGGACCATAGAACTCAATGCCTATTGTTTGCTTTATACAATAAAACTCTTGATTTTTTCTTTTCTCACCGTTAATCCAACTCTTTGCAGCTGACCACATTGAGATGCTGCCTTTTGATTCTTGACCACTAAGAATGGTGTCTTTGTGGTATGCCCCGTACAATGCCTTCTTTTGCAGTGAGACCCCTGGAGGGGACACCGGGAGAGGACCCTTGCCCCAGGTTCAGAGAATCTTCGTTGGAGAGAGTCTTTCGAGGTCGCTTCCCTTCCAACAACTAGCTCCCCCCCCTAAACTTCTTTGACGGATATTCATCTCATTTATTACCGATCGCTGCCCGGCACAGGGACCTTTCTTGCCTCCTGGGGCGGGCCATTCCAGTGTGGGATGGCTTTGGCTGTTTCTGCCGACTTGAAATATGCTTCACTGGAGTTTTTATTTCCTGCCTCTGGCACCACACAGAGTAAATACAATCTTCCTCACAACAGAAGTCAGCTCACGGGTGTTCCGCGAGCCTACTTTCTGCAGCTTACTCCATTCTTCAGGCCATGCCGCGTCTTACGTGGCGTGTAGGCTTCTTGCCGGGGCGGGCTCCAGTGTCTCTTTGAAAAGATGTGTCACTTAACATTGGACGACAGCTTTCTGGGCTGCCCAGATAGCAGACAGGGTCGTCTCATCTCTCCCTGGATCTGAATGTTGCATTATTTCTATTCATACAATCCGAGTTTGAATTCGCTTCCCCCCCCCCCCCCCCCCGCCCCACCCATTGAAACCATGCAGCATACTGGCTCAGTGAAAAGCCTGAAGCGCTTTTCACGTAAAATATTGTTACAGTTTCTCTCATTCTTGCGCCGGAGATCTTTTGGGTCCATGCTCATTGACCTATTTATTTCTATTATTAAAAGTTTTTAAAAGAGGCTATTAAAAGTTTTACATGAACAGACCCAGTGACTCCCTGCCGCTTCTAGGAGAATACTATAATGCCCTTGGATGGCGCAGAATTTCTCTCAAAACGTGAATTCCGACATTGTGACATGAAGGTCCCTCTTATCTTCCACTTTAATTATTCTAGAGTATGAACAGGTCACCAGACACGTACTTTGCCATATCTCTGTGTCATTGCACATGTCCTTCCTTCTGTTGAGAACGTCTCTATTCCCCTTGTGTGCCTGGCAAACACCTACTCACCCTTAAAAGGGCCAGTTCACATGTCACCTCCTCCAGGGAGCCCTCTACGATTTCACCTTCTACGCCTGCCAGGAAGGCATATAGTGCAGCGCCTTTCCGTTGGCCACACACTTAGGACCACAGTGGGATTCCTGTGTGGAGGAGAGCTGTTTCTCTAGATTTACCTTTCCCCAGAAATAATGGTGTCGGCTATTACCATTGAGTGTTTTTACTCCGCGCCAGCCGTAGAACTGAGGGCGGGACACGCGTCACCACTTTTTGGCTTCGCACCAAAGCATGTGCCTGCTGCGGATGCCGACGATGGTCCCCCGTATCACTGTGTCCACTGTGACACAGGAAGCATCTGGGACTCTCTGCTCGAGGGCTTTCTCTGGCCCCAGGAAGACGCCCAGCCAGGTCTGTTTAGGGCAGACCCACAGTGTCAGAGAGTTAACATCCCTGGATCAGCTCTCGAGCAGGAATGAACAGCAGTGGGGGGAGACATGCCCAAGCTCCCGGCCTCTTGGGTGGGACAGCCCTCCTGGAGGACTCCAGAGGGTCCAAGCACCAGTTGCCCACGGGGGGCGTGACCTGTCCACTAAAGTGCTGCTTCCTCCCCTCCCCAGCTCACTGCCACCACTGCCCCACCAGCGTCTGCCGTTCTCACCTCTCAAATAATCCCGCTTGCTCTCCAATCCCACTCTCCGGGGCGGCTGCGGCAGAAACCCCCGGCAAAGTGGTTCCGTTCGGCAGATGAGAAAACTGAGGCTCGCACAAGTTAAATAACTTATTCCCTGAGCCCTGTCTCTCCCGACACCAGGAAGGAGAAGGGCTGTGGGCAAGCTGGATCTCAGAACCATCTCTGAGGGAAAGGTACTCACAGGCCTGAATCTTGACGAGACCGCCCGTGTCTGCCTTCATCCACCGTTTGAAAATGAGCCGATATACCAGCCTCCGAAGGGCAGTAAAGTGACACTGAATAATTGAATTCTGAACAAGCCAGACTAATGCAAATATCTGACAAATTGATTTAATTGCATTCACATACAATAAAGCTGAGCTCTAAAAGGTCAGCTAGAAAATGGGAAGGGACCCCTGGGAGCTTCCAGGGAGAGGCTGAGTTTAATACACATTCATCACATTTTATCATCTAATTAGTCCACACAATGCCAAACTGATAGACGGAGACCTAAACCAGTATATTGATTGGTTATTTGCTTGGCATCTATCGTATCACCTTAAGGCCGTCCCTGACATGGGCAGGCGGGAGTTATTTAGTGGCTCAGCAAAAACCGTTGTGCATTTGGAGAAATTGTTTTTCTAGAAGAGATTTGAGGCTCCAAAAACATTTTTACCCAGGCACCAAGCCTGCCCCAGAGGGTTACTATTGAACAGTTTGCTACAAAGGCAGCCACTGGAAACCAACTTTCGCTCGCCTCCTCCCTCCCGCAGAATGAATATTTATAAATCGTGCGGTACAGAAAACCCTTTTAGGCTGTAAAATATTTAATTCAGGTAATTAACTAGTATCAGCCTTGCGTGGAAATACCTGGGCAGAGAAAATGTTCTGGGGAAGTTAATGAGAAACCAATTGGACTCTGCCGTTTCAGTCCCTGGGAAATGAAAGCTCGGATTTCAATCAAACAATTTGCACGGTGGGTTTGGGCTCAGGTGAAATGTGGCCTCTGTTTTGCTCCCTGCGAGGATACTGGCCCTGAGACGGACTCGGGGCTCGAGATGCGGGTCTGTGCCAAAGACGCGGTCGAAGTGATGCTTTGATTGTTTTCTTTTTTTGACCTTCGGGAAATCGGTTCATTGTCATCTCTGAGCCTTGGTTTCCTCATCAATAAAATAGAAGTGCATTTGAAATGAGATTATGTATGCAAAACCCCCTTTGAACTAAATTTCCATATAAATGTGAATTATTATTGCTATAGGGGTAGCATTAGCTCTGGTACTAATGTATTACTGTGCAAGAGGGACTTAAGTTCCCTTAGGCTGACCGTCTATTCTTTCATTAAAAAAATTTTTTTTATTTGAGTATAGTTGACACACAATATTACATTAGTTTCACGTGTACGACATAGGGATTCGACTTCTCAGTCACGCGGTGCTCACGAGTGTGGCCACCGTCTGCCATCCGGCGCTGTTACGATGCCGTTGACTGTATTTCCTCTGCTGTACCCTCTCATCTCTGTGACTGATTCACTCCATCACTGGAAGCCTGTGTCTCCTACTCCCCTTCACCCATGTTCCCCATCCCCCCACAGCCCCTTCCCTCTGGCAACCATTAGTTTGTCTCTGTATTTATAGGCCTGATTCTGCTTTTTGTTTGTTTGCTTGTTCATTTGATTTTTTTTTTTTTTTTAGATTTTTTAAGACATCTGAGTGGAATCATGTTGGTATTTGACTTTCTCAGTCTGACTGACTTCACCCAGCGTAGTACCCTCTAGGTCCATCCGTGTTGGAGCTCGTCTTATCGTATCTTATTTCTAAACTTATCTTCCTGTGTGCAGTCGGCCTTCTTCAAGAGTTGTCTGTATTTGCCACCCCTATCGTGGAACGTTCCGTGTACACCTTAGTCCCCTGATAGCAGGCTCACACTTCCAGAATGGCCGCTACTCTCAACGGCTTTGTGGCTAAATCCGATGCCAACCGTTAAGACCTCGTCTGATGTGAATGCTCAGCAGGATGGCGTTTCACTCGTCATCTCCTTTTTTGGAAATACTCTTTGCCTTTGCAGTACTGGTTTCTTTATTTTCCTCTTTTCTAGTATTTACTTCCTGTTTGATTTTGTAGAATCCTCTTTCGCTTTTCATTCCGAAACGTAGGATGCCAGAGCGTTCTGTTTTAGCACAATTCTCTTCTACTGAATTTCCCCTGCAGCTTCCACCCCGTTTTGTCACAGATCATCACCCACGTGCTGCTGACTCCCAAGCCTGAGTTCTTTCTTCCGCTTTCTTTCTGTCTCTCAGCCCGTGACCTTTCACTGACCTCATCCTCTCCCCTTTTCTTTTATTTAATTTTTTTTAATGTTTTTTATTTATTTTTGAGACAGAGAGAGATAGAGCATGAGCAGGGGAGGGGCAGAGAGAGGGAGACACAGGATTGGGAACAGGCTCCAGGCTCTGAGCTGTCAGCACAGAGCCTGACGAGGGGCTCTAACTCACAGACTGTGAAATCATGACCCGAGCTGAAGTTGGACGCCCAACCGACTGAGCCACCCAGGCGCCCCCCTTCCTTTTGCATAAATACACCCGCCTTCTCAGGGGGGTAAATAACCCTCTATTCCCCTTCCTCGCCTTCTACGATGCCTTCCTGTGAAAGCTTTACAACAGGATCTTTCTAAAATACAAAGCTGGGGTCTCCAACACCTTTTATGAGTCAGAACGGTTCTTACCCACTCTCTTCCCTGAAAGCAACCCATAAACAAAACAAAATAAAGAAGAGCAATAATTAAAAAAAATCTGTATTCAATAAAACTAGGAAAGATTTGCAGTTCCAAATGACAACCTATGAAGACTATCCACAAAATATAGTGAAATCGGGCCAAATCAAGGCTGTATATTTGGAAAAGATGCACCTCTATAGATCTCAATCAGCATGTAGGGCTTTCCGAATGTAAGTGTCCATGTTGTGTCTGCGGACTGGGAGTATGGGTGGGCTGCAGAATCATCCCTGAGTCCATTCAAACGCCACACAGTAGTGGAGGGTGGTTTGGAAACTGGGCAGGTATGCCCAGGTATATGTAATATTTACAAGAAGCAAGATGCTGGTGTGGTAGAGAGGAGGAGACACGGAAGGAGACAGAAGAAAAATAAACACTAAATCATGAGATAAAAATTCAGAAGGTACGGGGGCACCTGGGTGGCTCAGTTGGTTAAATGTCTGACTTCGGCTCAGGTCATGATCCCATGGTTAGTGGGTTCAAGCCCTGGATGGGGCTCTGCGCTGTCAGCTCAAAGCCTGGAGCCTGCTTCGGATTCTGTGTCCCCCTCTCTCTCTGCTCCTGCCCCGCTTGCTCTCTCTCTCTCTTTTTCTCTGTCGAAAAAATAATAAGCATTGAAAAACTTCTAAAAAATTTTTTAGAAGATACTGTATATCACTGCAAGATAAATAGGACAATCTCTCCCAGCCACATATGCAGAGATACCACTGGAAGGAGGAGAAAACTTGATAGAAAGGGTAGGAGGGTCCAAAACACTTGGTAAGAAAGCATTTTTGAGACAGAATACCTGATTCCCAGTGGCTGGCTGCCCTAGTTCACTCTCCTGGTCTGTCCACCACACCATCCTTTAGCTCGTGCTGTCTCCAGAAGTGACTCCCATTCAAAGAGAAGGAAAATTTGGAGAATAAAATTAAGAAGTCAAATGTATACCACAGCTTAGAAAAATTTTACTGTACAGGGGGACACTATACAAACACTTCTCTACAAAACAAGTGAATTAAAATCAAGTAAGATATACAATGGCTTGAAGAAAATGTATTAAGACAAGAGAAGAAGGAAAGTGACTTAGTAGAACTTCAGGGGGGGGGGGGGAAGCATGGAGGAGAAAAACAAAGCCATAAAATCATTCAAAGTTAGGGTGGAAGCATCAACAAGAAAAGTTAGCATGGCGGAAAATATAGTTGGGAACGTGAAAGACAGACTCAGAAGTCAAATAAAACTAAATGAAATGAAGCAAGACCTAGAAAAGCATGGCGGACAAAGGAGGTACAACGTAGGTGTTATTGGCAGCTTGGACAAAGGAGAACACAACAAATGGAACAGCATCACCAAAAGTCAACAATGTTATAGAAAGGAACTTTCCTGAATAAAGGAGAATCTGCATTTGCAAACTGGAAGAACACAACACAAACCCGGAAATATTGATACGGAACGATCAATGCACATCCCGGTGACATTACTGGACATCAAGGATGAAGAAAAAAGTCCTCAGGACCTTTAAACATAAGAAACCGCCTACTAACTGAGAAGGGTTGAGCTGTTAAGGGTTGAGCTGTTATCAGCCTTACAACATAGGATTAGACAGGCATGTCTCAGGAACATCCAAATGGAAAGGCGTGGAAGTCAAAAATAGCCTAGTCGCCATGTTCGGTGTTAAAACCAGGACTATTGAGGAGTCTCACCAGACAGGGCGGATTAAAAGAGAAAAGAGAGGGGCGCCTGGGCGGCTCAGTGGGTTAAGTGTCTTGACTTCAGCTCAGGTCATGATCTCATGGTTCATAGGTTCAAGCCCTACATCGGGCACTCTGCTGTCAGCACAGAGCCTGCTTCGGACTCTCTGTCCCCTCTCTCCCTGACCTCCCCTGCTCACATTCTCTCTCTCTCTCTCTCTTTCAAAAATAAATAAACATTAAAAAAAAATTTAAGAAGAGAGAGAAAAATAGATGAGGAATATGAACATTCGACGTAAAATAAAAGAACAAGAAATAAAAGAAAAAAGAATCTTGTAAACCTACTAGGAAAACCAGGTCAGTTTTAGAAAGTTTTCTTTTGGTTCACCCAAAATGCAAAATGCTTGTGTTCTACGAAACATGAGATTCAAAATAACCTGGTCGGAACTTAGTGAAGCAGAATCTGACTGTGAGCAAGTCAGAAATAAAAGAAATTCTGCACAAAAGTGAGAAATTGTACAATAGGGTAAATTTAAAAATAGTATATTAGACACAGTAGAGTACAGAATTGATAGAGAGGGAAATTGAATTGAAAATAAAGAGGACATGTTTTAGGTTTCCAGTTTGCAGAAGAAAATGGTAAGGAATAAGAACTTACGGTATTATAAAATAGTAATAAAAGAATCATTAAAGCAGAGGTGATGACTACAGTGGACAAAGAATATACTTCTAACCATTGAACAATTTCCAATCACCAGAGAAAAGTCACAAACAAAAGTAGTAAAAAATATTCAAGAGTAAAAGATGGAACTGAATCCAGTCAAGATGAGAGACTGACAACGGCTCGTCAGAGGCAGGGACCCTGGGGTCCTCCCGCATTGCTGGTGAGGATTGGATTGGCACAGCCATTGAGAAGACCCCAGCAGACACTGTTTAAAAAAGTTCTCTTTTCAGCGGGGCCTGGGGGGCTCCGTCGGTTGAGCATCCGACTCTTGATTTTGGCTCAGGTCACCATCCCAGGGTTGTGGGATCGAGCCCCGTGGCCGACTCTGCATTGAGCGCGGAGCCTGCTTAAGATTCTCTCCCTCTCTCCCGCTGCCCTTCTCTCCCTCTCATGCACTCTCCTTCACTCTATAAAAATAATACATACATACATAAACTTTTTTTTTTAAAGATTTAACTTTTAAGTAATCTTTACACCCACCGCAGGGCTCAAACTCACAACTCTGAGATCGAGAGTCTCATGCTCTACCGCCTGAGCCAGCCAGGCGCCCCTACATTAGTAGACATTGTTAAATGAAGTGTGCGGGTGCCATGTGACCCACGGTTCTCACTTCTGGATGCTTTTCCAGGGAAGCTGTCACACAGGTTTCTGAGGTGACAACTCTGAGGACGTTCGTCCACGTGTTGTTGGTGATGCGGGGATCTGAAGGTACTCTCGGTTCAATCACTAAGGCACAGATAAGTGAAAGGGATGATATGCACACCATGTGACACCATATACAATCAGAAACCAGTGCACACTCAGAAAATGAGGTCCACAGCAAGGTGACATTTGTGTGAATTAACGCTATGGGCACGTGCAACAATGCTGCAATGTTTGCACGTGCAAACAGTTGTCAAAGGGAAGGAGAAGGAAGTTGGAGGGATATGAAAACCCAAGGGAATAAATAAGTAAACCCATTAAGCAAGAGAAAGGCTCTGTCAAATAAGCAAAGAAGGTGTACCACCAAGTGAGGAATGTGATGAACTCTATCTAAATTCCAATCTTATCACACACCGGAAAAATGAACATCTCAACGCCTACACACGACTTGACAACTTCACAGATAAAGAATGCTGCACGTTTCGAGTGGGAAGCAGGAATAAACAGCCTGCAAAATAAGGAAATTAAGGCTGGCCTCAGATCAAGGACCAGAAGGGACAGAAGGACAGCTTTAGCAGTGTTCCACAGTTGTGTTCTGTGACGAGACGTTCTCCCACTTACCTCGTCCACTTCCTGTCCCAGATCTGGAATCAACCATTTCTCCAAACATCTCTGATCCTTTTTTTTTTTTTTTAATGTTCATTTTTAAGACAGAGAGAAACAGAGTGTGAGCAGCGGAGGAGAAGAGAGAAAGGGACACAGAATCCAAAGCAGGCTCCAGGCTCTGAGCTGTCAGCACAGAGCCCGAGGTGGGCTCGAACTCACGAACCGCGAGATCGTGACCTGAGCCGAAGTCGGCCGCTTAACCGACTGAGCCACCCAGGTGCCCCCACATTTTTAGTGGGAAAAAAAAGACCACAGTCTGGGTACCAGGGGTGCTCAGTGCTGCTGAGTTATGTATTATTTCTAGGACTCTTCCATGGACGGAGCTAGCACATACGTATTTCTTTTTTTTAATTTTTTTTTCAACGTTTTTTGTTTATTTTGGGACAGAGAGACAGAGCATGAACGGGGGAGGGGCAGAGAGAGAGGGAGACACAGAATCGGAAACAGGCACCAGGCTCCGAGCCATCAGCCCAGAGCCTGACTCGGGGCTCAAACTCACGGACCGCGAGATCGTGACCTGGCTGAAGTTGGACGCTTAACCGACTGAGCCACCCAGGCGCCCCAGCACATTCGTATTTCTTAAGAAAAACTATATCTTGCATTTATATCCAGTTCAAAAATCAGGCCTACAAGGATTTTGTCTGACCTCATTAATCTCGTATTTGTATCTCTTTTCAACCAAACCCAAAACTCAGTTCTCAGTAACACAGATGTGATTAGTCATTTGCCTCATTGTTATCTTGAAATAAATAACAATACCCAAACTATCACCCATAATGCTATTGCTAAAAACAGTTAAAAAATTTTTTTGGCAATATTTTGTCCTTTGGATCTATTCCATTAGGGAGTCACTTGGACTATTTCCTCTACCTGAGATTAGGTCACCAACAGAGTATACAATTAGGTTCCTCCGTTTCAATTTACTTTCAGACACTGGGGGGGGGGGGTGTATGTTTCTGTATTTAATTTTTAAAAAAATGTTTATTTACTTTGGGAGAGAGAGGGAACGTGTGTGTGCATCCACTATAGAGAAAGAGAGAGCACTCATGCATGGTGGGGGGCAGAGAAAGAGGGTGAGAGAGAAATCCCAAGCAGGCTCCGTGTTGTCAGTGAAGAGCCTGTCATGGGGCTCGATCCCACCAACCATGAGATCGTGACCTGAGCTGATATCAGGAGTCAGCTGCTTCACCGACTGAGCCACGCAGGCGCCCCTAATTTTGTTTTATGATTGTGTAAAATACAAACAGGGCTTCAAAGGCAGATCTATAATACAAGGTCTATTTTAAGAAGTCTATTGTCGACTCCTGATTCCTCCAGTGTATTTCTTCTCTTTCCTAATTTAATCATTTAAGTGTTACGTTTCATTAGGGTTTAACATATACCTGTTAATTTAATATCTTTGACATGTAATGGTGTATAATAATATGTTATAATAACATAAAATAATATATGTATAGTAGCAACTCTATGTTATGTGTTATTATAACATTGTGTTGTAGCATTAGTAATTATGTTAATTTAGCACAATTGAACACAGAACATATAATGCTATATTGACACATTTTGTCAATTAGCACAACTTCGCATATACCGTATCTGTATTCAACACCTGTGTTAATCAGATAGGCTGTATGTGAATGCGTGCGTGTGAATGTGTGCGTGTTTTATTTCCCCTTTTTTAGGTAAGGGGTACTGTGGTACACACACATTTCTGCACCTCGCTTTCTCACTTAACAACATATACTGGAGATCATGCCACATAGCACGGGTTTTGAGAAGACAAGGTTGTAAGTCAGAAGGAGAGTCCTTGTTTAAATTCAAAAGCAATAGAAAGGCGGTTTCCAGATATGCAAGGCCATGGAAGTGTTTTGCTAAAAGCAAACCAAGAGGGGCGCCCGGCAGGCTCAGTTGGTTAAACATCAGACTCTCGATTTCGGCTCAGGTCGTGATCTCAGGGTTCGTGGGATGGAGCCCTGGGTCGGGCTCTGTGCTGACGGACGGAGCCTGCTTGGGATTCTCTCTCCCTCTCTCTCTGCCCCTCCCCTGCTCATACAGGCACCTGCTCTCTCTCTCTCTCTCTCTCTCTCAAAATAAACTTAAAAAAAAAACCCAACAAATGAACTCCATAAAGAATGTATCCATCTCATGTGCAGATGAGAAGTAAGTAAGTAAATCTCAGAGGACGAAATGTGAGGCTAGAGACAACCGGCAGAAAGCGCTGGAATGAATGGAGCATGGAGCTAAGACACGTAAGCACCGTCAGCCGATAGTGTGCAAATGTGAACGGACCTTCGAAGACTCCGGTGATAAAACGGTCATATTTTGAAAATGAGAGCCCGAGTTTAACATTTCAGATAATAACTAACGGCGAGCAAGAAGGGAGAGTAATAAAAACAAAGGATGCTATTTTTCTCGTCTGCGGACACCGTGTATCCTTGATTTTAATAACTGAAGAAATGGATATTCAATTTTTTAAATTGAACCAGCAACATACTGTCTAAATTACTAATGAAAGGGAAGGGAGGTTCTTGTGGGAGCCTCGGAGGCCTGAGGGGAAGCAGCAGCGGGTTCAGGCGGGTTCAGGGGCTGCCCGGCCTTCTCCTGGATCCCCCTCTGGGGTCTGGGCTGCATGCGTGGTATTCACCCGCTGCAGGATGTCCACACCGCTGACGTGCGAGAGCACAAGAACAGACATGGTTTCCGTCCGTGCTTATGGGGTCCAGCTTCTTGTTCTCTTGAACTTCAAGCTCTAGCATTAGACACCCAAATAGCCTTCCAGAAACTGCTTACCTACCTCGGCTGTGTCCATTCACATTCCTATAAAAAATTCGTATCCGTGTGCTTATGTGCACACATGTGCGTTTTCTAGCTGTTCTGCTTCTTGGATTGAACCCCGGCGGATAACAACACCAACACAAACCACGTATATACTATAAATTCAGGGACATAAATATGTCAGGGAAATGGCCTTGAGCTGGTGATTAACTTGAGTTTGGGCTCTGCCAGCCACCATGTAGAATATTGGGCAAATCCTATTACTCTGAATCTGTTTCCTCATCTGTGATATGGTGGGTTGGTACCACTAATGTCTAAATTTGTGTCGTTCTTGTTGTTTTTAGAAGCTGTACTTTGACATCCACTGACAAGCTGTGAAATCAATATAGTCCGTAGTGACCAGCATCTAGAAACATTAAATGGAATAGAATAGAATAGAAAATGCCAAAGTGCATTTTGTGTATTAGGGATAATATTTTTATTTCAAGTAGATAGATAGTGGGCGCCTGGGTGGCTCAGTCAGTTAAGCATCCAGCTTTGTCTCAGGTCTCAGCTTTGTCGCGGTTTATGGGTTTGAGCCCCACGTCGGGCTCTGTGCTGACAGCTCGGAGCCTGGAGCCTGCTTCAGATTCTGTGTCTCCTCCTCTCTCTCTGCTCCTCCCCCACTCGCACTCTGTTCTCTCTCTCTCTCTCTCTCTCTCTCTCTCTCTCTCTCTCTCTGTCAAAAATAAACATTAAAAAAAAAACCAAGTAGATAGCTATGAATGTTGTCATATAAAATGTATTTCTTACTGGGAGTCAGGTTAGAAAAGCCTGAAAAATACTTCTTTTTCTTTTCTTTTTTTTAATGTTTTATTTATTTTTGAGACAGAGAGAGACAGAGCATGAACAGGGGAGGGTCAGAGAGAGGGAGACACAGGATCTGAAACAGGCTCCAGGCTCTGAGCTGTCAGCACAGAGCCTGACACGGGGCTCGAACTCACGAACCATGAGATCATGACCTGAGCCGAAGTCGGATGCTTAACCGACTGAGCCACCCAGGTGCCCCAAAATATTTCTTTTTTGCAATGATTAAGGAAATCATCCCTCAGGTCTAAGACGATGTGTTTACCGAATCTGGACAATTCCAATAAGGTAGAGGATGGAAAACCATAGATTACATCCCGCACCTACTGTGTCTGGCTAGTCCATTCACTCAGTTTTTGTTTTCCTCAGCTTGTAATGTCTGGGTACATGCATGAACCACCCAGCATTTTAAGCCTGAATTGCTTATCGATGTGAAAACTTGCAGAGATGCATAACACCCGGGTTTCTGGCTTCTCTCGAAATTCCAGAATGTCTGCTATATTGGGTGGACTTTGGTCCGGCAGTGGTCAGCTGGAAATGCACAGGGATTGTTCCCCAGTGCGATGGGCATGTGTTTTTAAAATGTAGGTTTTAATTATTATTATTCAGGGATATGAGAAGGCCAGGAGATTAGGAGACAACCGCCACCGCATAGGTAATCTGGCACTCACAGAAGAGAGGGCCATGCCATGCTAGGCCATGCCACGGGGTGGAGGGGCGCACGGGGGAACACCAGGGTTGGTCAGGAGGCAGAAGGAGTGCGGAAATGAGGGCAACATCCTTTATCGTGGTATCACAGGCAAAGACAAGGCGGGATGCGCAGGCCTGGGATTGGCCAGAATGAATCATTTCAGCAGCTCCGGGGTGTGGGACTGCCCTTACTTGTCTGGTACTTGGTCCTGGGGAGACGGCGGCCCAGAGCGTATGAAGAAGCCCTTACAGAAAAGTTGGGGGTGTGAGCTCCGGATTGGTCGGTTTGCTTATGCAAGGCATGCGGGCTGGCTTGTCCTTCACCATCTCTAGGAATTAGCCTAGCCCTTCCCAGGGCGGTCTCTCCAGGGCCAGCAAGACCCTAAGAGCATCAGAAATACAGAAACTAAACAAGGCACGATCCATACAGCCTGTGGGTTATAATTTGCTCCAGTCCCTACCTGGCCGAGCTCACTCATTTGTTCCAGGCACTGGAGTTCAGGACTCCCAGCTTGACATCAATTTCCCACCGGTACCGTGAGGAAGAATGTCTTTCAGCCTTGGGGACAGCTACGCGTGTTTCAGCTACACACTGTGAACAGCAGAGAAGACAGAGCGCAGGGTAGCTGTCCTGCGTGGGAAGTAACACCGCAGAAAGGGAAGTGGTGATACACCAGGTCTGGTGCTCACCGCTCATGACTGACGATCTGGGCCGCTGCTAGAGGCACAGGTGTCTCCATAACCTCTGACTGGCAAATGACCCATTGTCAAGGAGACAGAATTTTTCTGGCTGGATTATGAATAGGGCTCAAATCCCTTTGGACAGTAATTGTCCTTGGTCAATGCCATCGAAAGCATTACTTGGATTTTTTGTTTTTAAATTTGGGACCAGGACTTAGGATCGTGTCTCCTTACCAGTATTGATGCCTTTGGGGGAAGAAGTCAGCATTTTTTTTTTTTTCTTTTTAAGAACTCAGCATTTTAGGATGTTCACCAGGAGGACAGTATGCCAAAGGGACACCGCATCTCATCAGGCCTCGCTGCCCTTGTCGTCTTAGATCCTGAATTACGTGACAAAAATGCTCTTTCCCTCTTGATTCGTATCCATTGCAATGCAGTGATGAGCCTCATGTTTCGTAGGGATGCACATAGGGTCCGGCATTAGAAGGAGCTGGGTTCAAATCCCAGCATTCACCACTTCACCTTGTATGATATTGCAATGAACTTCATTGCTTTTAGTCCTTTCTCCAGCTACGGAACCGGGATAATAGTATCTATCTGGGTTTCTGTGAGAGCTAAGTAAGTCAATTCAGTAAAGCATTTAGACCCATGGCTGGCACAAAATAAGTGTTTGTATATAATGGAGGTTATTCAATTATTATTCATCCAATATGTCACGCATGGTGCTCCTGCCACAAAGATATGGTCTCTGTCCTAAGAGAATGCGATCCAGTGTGGTTAAGTTCTGTAATACAGAAAGGTACAGAGTTTGCACGAGGAGGGATCTGTTCTGGGGAAAGAGGTGGAGTACATTAAGGAAAGCATTCAGGAGGGAGGCCAGGCACAGGGTAGGATAAATGAGATCCCTCAAGGAGCCATTCGCATGCCCCTGAGAGTGAGTGTCCGAAATTCTGCATCCTGGGCACCTGTCTTGCCTCAGTTTAGCCCTGGACCCCACCCCCCCATTCAAGAGAAGGTGCCATTAGAATTAGATCTTGAAGGATAGCATGAGATGGTCAGATGACATCCCAAGCAAAGGGGAAGGTGTCTAAAAAGCATCAAGCAAGAAAATCGAAGAGCACATTCATGTAATTCACCGGGAACAAAACATAATGTGGCCACCAGGAAGGGTGAGTACTCCAAGCGGAGTGTGGCGAGACTACTCAGGTGGGGAGGGGTCACATAGTGAAGAACATTTCTGGGCACGCAAAGGAACTTGGCATTTATCCTTGGCCATGGGGAATCTCTGTAAAAAACTTAGTAATACACTTAAGAAGAGACGTACAGGACCTAAGCAATCACAAATATAAAAATTTTCTGGGAGGCATAAAAGCAGTCTCGAATGAATGGAGACACAGAGAGTTATTTTTGTATTCCTGATATCGTCGAGACTCGACGTAAATTCTCAAAACTGCATGGTCCTCAAACTGTTACTGTCAGACTCAGTATCATCCAAGGGATTTCCACTTGGCTTAACTCCGTCAGATCCTGGATGATGTCAATCGGTAAAAAGTACAACCTTCTCTCTCACCACTGTGATTTCTGAACTTGCAGTAACTGATGAAGTTCTGGAGGAGTGAAGGAGTGAAGGGCAAAAAACGGGGGCTTTCTGGGCCCCTCCTCCATGTGTCTGGTGATACATATGCCCGGGATATTTATATGAGACCACACACTGGGGACGAAGTCTAGTACGGAGTGATACTGATCATGTCATCACCGTAACGCTTGGAAACTTGGAGCCATAATTAATTTGCTTTAAGAGAGAAAAAGAAATGGAACATTTCTTGTTTCGTATAGAGAAATTCTTACCTGCCCCCATTAAGAATCAAGAATCCCTTTTTTAGGGAGGAAGCATATACTTATCTTGATGAGCACCGAATAACGTATAGAATAGTGTTTAACCATTATTTTGCCCACCTGAAACTAATATGGCATCATATGCTAATTATCTTTCAATTTAAAAAAAGGACTTCTTTTTTAAAAATCCAAGTAAGCCCTGCAATATATAACCACTGCCTCTAGTGAAGGCAACGATGTCGGTCAACGCCTTGCAACAATATTTTGCATAACGATAATGAAGAAGCAAAGAATACCTAGCATTTATTTGTTTGGTGCTAATTCATCCATGGCTCAGCTACTGTTTGGCTTTGCTAGGTTGGCCCCCCATGGTTTGAGCACCAGGAGGCACGTTGGGTTCAGGTCTTTTCCACATGCCTCCTTATTCTTTTAAAAAAAATTTTTTTTAAGTTTACTTATTTTGAGAGAGACACACACACACACAGAATGTGAATAGGGGAGGGGGAGAGAGGGGGTGGGAGACACAGAATCCAAAGCAGGCTCCAAGCTCTGAGCTGTCAGCATAGAGCCCCATGTGGGGCTCAAACCCACGAACCGTGAGAGCACGACCTGAGCCGAAGTCGGAGGCTTAACAAACTGAGCCACCCAGGCACCCCCACATGTCTCCCTATTATTATTATTTTTTTTTTTTGTATCAGCCACTTCCTAGAGTGTGCCCTCCTTGTGGTAGGTCATGTGAGTGAAAGAAGGTAGTGGGAACACAGGCTTCCTCTTCAGGCCCTGGTTTGGGACTGGCACCTACGATTGTGTGAGGCAAAGCCAATCAAATGGCCAAGGCTCCAGGGTACTCTGGCCCAAGGGAGTATCCTGGACAATAATCCAATCTGTCACGGTCACATAACGGGACAGTTGGGTTTGCTCACAACTCAAATGATAAAAGCTCGTTGACTGCACGTTCTTTGATAAGTCACTTCTAAGAGTGGTTTCAGTCTACCTTACAGGCTTATTTTGGGACTCCCGGGGACGCAGAAACACTCTGCAAAAGCCAGAGCATCTGAAATGTGCTTTTCATAATTGTTTCAATGGCAAAATCAAACACGTCTGTGAGTCCTCACCCCGAGCTTCCTACTTAGATGCTAATTTTCTGGCAGATGGCTCTGGGGACAGCCTAATGCTGCCCCTGCTAGGTGGGACAGTGCAGGTCACACTGTCGATGGAGGCACGTACTAACAATGTATGCTGGGTCTCTTTGGGCATTTAGTATTTATCGAATTCGGGCTTTCAACCTGCCCTCCATTGCAATGCAGAAATCCTGGAACTCTACTCTTTTTCCTCGAAAGCCCATGTGTTAACCCAAAACGAGCCTTAGGGGGCCAACTACTCTTCGTTCGGCTCAGACCCTGCAGACACCCCGTCCCCGTTAGTGACAAATGTCCTCCAATGTCCTGTCCGTGTCACCTGCACCGCCGATAAGGGCAAATCGCTTGCAGATAGGCGAGAATGACTCTGGGATTGGGAATCAGGATGCCTGCCTTCCAGGGCTGGCACTGCCTCTTTTCCTTCTGTTTCCTCATCTGTAAAATGGAGATTAGAATAACTGCCCTACTTTCTCACACGGCGGCTGTGAAGACAAAATGAGAAGAGCATGTTGCAAAATAAGAAACACTATTCAAATGCAAGACAATTTTAGATTCTTCGATTCCTCCCTAACTGCATAATAGCCCCTCACATTTCTACAATGCGTCTCATTTTTCAAAGCGCTTCCAGTTGCATTGTCTCTTTCTGTCCACACCACAGCTTCTCGATGTTTCCGGGGAGGAAGTGGAGGACTGGAACAGTCCTGTGGCTTGCCTAGGGCCAGCGGGTAAGTCACAGGGCCGGGAAAGCAGCCAATTTCCCTGGTGCGAGTCCTGTATTTTCCCCTTTGGGATCCACTGCTTCAGCTTCTCTGTCAGTGCCCTTGGACGTCCGTCTGGAGAAGTGTGTCTGAGGCCAATGTTGCCGGTGGTGTGAGGGCGGTCAAGGTGTGGAGCGACTTCCTCCCGGGAAAGTGAGCGTAGGGATCCAAAGTTTAATTCCAGGACTTGTCCTGGGCCATGCTTGGGTGGGTTGGGAGGGGGGTCCCCATGGTCCAAGCCTCTGGGTCACTGGCAGCCTCTGCCCCATCTCGTTCTACCAGCTTCTTCGTAAGATGGTGGGAAAATGGCCACCAGTTAAGACATCTGACAGCGATTTCCTGAATCCCTTACGGCGATGAGGCAAAGTCCTCTGGGACATAAAACTCTCTCCTTACTTAAAATGGAAAGAAACTCAGAGATCTTTGTATTCCAGACAGTTCATTCAGCGGCTAGAAGATAGAGGCTGACAGAAGACAAGAAAGTTACTCATGGTTGGAGAATGGATTTGGGGTTCTCGCAGATTTGGGGATTCATTCTCCGCTCTGCCACGTACTGATGGGGGGGACCAGGGTGGTTGGGGAGGATCTTTCATTTCATAGCGAAATCAACGTACTTAAAGTACCGAGTACCTACGGGTCACTACAACTGTAGCAGATTCTGAATAAACTTCTGATGATTTCTTTAGGTTGCTTTTCTAGAAATAGAAGAACCAAGGGGCACCTGGGTGACTCAGTCGGTTAAACATCCGACTTCTGCTCAGTTCATGATCTCATGGCTCTCGAGTTCGAGCCCCATATTTGGCTCTGTGCTGACAGAACCTGCTGCAAATTCTGTGTCTCCCTCTCTTTCTGCCCCTTCCCTGTTTGCGCTCTCTCTCTCTCTCTCTCTCTCTGTCAAAAATAAATAAACATTAGAAAAAAGAGGTAGAAGTACCAAGTCAAATGATCTTTAAAAACTCTTGATAAGTATTGCCAACTCGGGCTCCAGAAATGTGATTTTAGGTCTTTATATTCCCATCCGTTGTGGCCACACATAGTTGGTCATACCCTTGCAGACTCTGGGTGTTATCTTTCTATAATCTTTACTAATTTTACAGGTGAAAAATGCTACTCGTTATTATTTTGGTGCAAACTTCTTTGATTATTAGTGATATTAAATATGTGTTTTAATTGTATCTTTTTACTAGCAGAGTTTGTCTCTTTTATGTCGTCAAATTCATTAAAGCTTAAAGCTGATCTCACTATGCCCGCTCCCTGCTAACTCTCCTAATATTTTCACCCAAACACCATCATTATTACATGAGATACCCTTTGATGGGTATGCGTTGATCAGCACAAATCTATTTTGGCAGAGTAAGGAAATGTAGTAGATTGAATAACAGGAATATAGAAAGATATTTGGTTAGAGATTTTGTAAAGGGTGTATGCACTTGAGAATATCTTGTTTTTTATTTATTTATTTTTTTTAAAAAATTTTTTTAATGTTTTTATTTATTTTTGAGACAGAGACAGAGCATGAATGGGGGAGGGGCAGAGAGAGAGGGAGACACAGAATCGGAAGCAGGCTCCAGGCTCTGAGCCATCAGCCCAGAGCCCGACGCGGGGCTCGAACTCGCGGACCGTGAGATCATGACCTGAGCTGAAGTCGGCCGCTTAACCGACTGAGCCACCCAGGCGCCCCGAGAATATCTTGTTTTTAGAAAAAAAAATAGTTTGAATCAATAGACTTGACTGAACGGAATGTGCTGGCAGAGGAATACGGCATGACCGGCATGATATTTGGATTTGCAGACATGATAAAGAGGAAGATACGGTAAATCTTTAATATTCTGGTGACCCCAAAAGGTGGAAAGGAACTGGGGCAGGATTTGAGAGGTGTTCGTGCACAGCATTACTTAAACCACGTGGACCAGGCTGGAACACAGAAAAAGAAGGTACATAATGCCCACTTTCCTGGCTATGGCACCTACTTTTTGTTTCTCCCATTGGATCACAGATGTAAAACCTTCAGTACCGGAAGAAAATAATATAATCTTGAGGTAGAAAGGATTTCTAATTTTTACGTGATCAATCGCCAAAGAAAACAATCTCTACGTAACCATCAGAAATTTCTACATATAAAGCACTGCACATGTAAAATTGAAAACAGAACCGAATTTGGGGAAAATATTTGCAACATACATGAAAATAGTTAAGTTCCTTTATGTATATAAATGGAACCCCCAAATAATAAGGAAAATACAAAGATTTCACCAGAAATGTGACCCTCAGATGTGAATAAACAATTATCTAAAAGAAACTAAGAGATGATGAATGTCTGAAAAACTGCTCAGCTTTGCTCGTATTAAATGCAAATTATTTAAGCAGTGTGATAACACTTCAAAGACATAATATTAATTATAAAATAGCATGATATAGAACTTGCATAATTACAGGTTTATTTAAAAACAACAACATCCATACTTATATATCGTCTCCCATGTTGATGGTGGTTATTTTTAAGTTATGAGATTGTAGGTGATTTCTCTCTCTCTCTCTCGTATTAATTAAAACTTTTTCTATGATAAGTATTAATTGCTTTTGAGACAAAAAGACCAGTTATTTACTTAAGTATTTACTTACTGTTTTAGTGATAAAATCCAAAGCAGACGTTGTTGTATGGAAATGGGTATTCTCATGTCCCCGCTATAGGAATATAAATAATAAGTTCAACATTTCTGGGAACTGATTTGTCAGGAGAGAAACTTTCAGAACGTATATACTCTTCAAGCTGATAATTCTGCCTTATTAAATTTATATTAAAATATATGAAGGGCATAGTAGAAACGAGAATATTCATTACAATGTAGCTATTTGCAGTTAAAATTTGTGACAACTTATATGTTCAAGAAGACAGAACTGGAATATAATTACGGAGTAATTAGTACTGCTCTGAGCATGGTATTTGAAGTGTTTCCAAAAAATGAGTCATGCTCGAATAAATTTGAGAAATACCATGTTAAACAAAGTCAAATATTTTTCTTCAGTTGTAGGATTTTCAGAGACTTTAATAACTAATGTGCGTTATGACAATTCAAACAGGCACTATTTTCCGAACTTATTTTACCGCAGAATTTCTTTTTCTCTCAAGGTAGCTATGGAAATCTTCTAGAACAATGTTCAGAGAACATCAGTTTTGGAAACATTGCCACAGAGAGTCCTTCAAATGGGGTTGTAGGAGAGTATTCCATTATCTAGAAAGATACACAATACATACGAAAATATGTGTCATATAAATTCATTTCATATAAAATGATGAACGATATATCAAATTTCATATCACATGAAATGATACAGCAGTTTACAGAAGAGTAGACATAACGTGATCCCATTAATGGGGGACCACGAGCACACTGGAAAGAAACTGGCCAAAAAAAAATTAACAGCAAAGCTTTTTTTTTTTTAATTTTCTTTTATGTTTATTTTTGAGACAGAAACAGAGCATGAGTGGGGGAGATGCAGAGAGAGGGGGACACAGAATCCGAAGCAGGCTCCAGGCTCCAAGCTGTCAGCACAGAGCCTGACGCGGGGCCCGAACCCGCCAACCGTGAGATCATGACCTGGGTCGAAGTCGGACGCCCAACCGACTGAACCCCCCAGATGCCCCAGCAAAGTTTTAAAAGTGGTCATGTCTGCGTAATGGAAGATGAGTAATCTTTCCTTTTTTTGCTTTTTGCTTATACACATTTAATAGGATTTCACAAGGAACCTATATTACCGTTGAAGTAAGGAAAATGATAAAAGTTATAGAAATGATGTCGGGGAATATGCAATATATTGTTCACAATGTGTTCGCTGTGAAAAGGAGGTTACAAAGCAGTTTGTTCAGTATGGTATCTTTTTAAAAACATTTCGGTGTATGGATAGCCGTGCAGAGAAAAAGGAAATGTACCAAGATATTAAGTTATTACTTGGAGTCACATCTGGGATTACAGATAATTTTATGTAAACAGATCCCTTTCCTGTTGGTCTCTTGTAATAATGTGACTCAAACCTCTTGATCCTCCACGGGGAGGGTCTCCAAGGTGGGATGCCCATACCCCAAGGAGGGTGCGGGATGATGTATTGGTTGGGGAACATTATTAGAGCGGTAGTAGTCATGTACATAATGTGTAGTCATGTACATAACATATATTTGCACAGTAGGACTTGTATGAAGTTTGTAGATGCGTTTCCATACATTAGCAGTGCATTCTCCAAGTATTTTCCCACAGGGTATCATAATCAAAGACTGTGCCACTAGTATACTCAACCACTGGCAAGTGCCATCAGTGGCCACACTTCCAGGCTTCTGAAAGATAGTGTCCTGATGACACGGGCTTAAATCTTCCCTCTGGTTTTGCCGACCAAAGGTCCAAAGACCCCAGTTTTCTCCTCCGTTCAGTTTCCGAGGTCCGAATCTCTGCTCTCAGGATAAGGGAAAGGGCATTATATTGGTGAGATAGCCACTAAAGCTAAATACTAAATATACCTGGCCCTTCATCTTCTGGATGCAAGATGATTGCCATTCTTGGCCCTGTTGGGTGGACCCACGTGACCCAGTTCTGGTCAGAGAGGTATGAGTTGTAGAGTGTAGAGTAGGCATTTGATTACTGCTGTGAGACCCTCCTTTCTAGCACCATGACCCGTGATGTTTGATATTCTGGGGCTCCCGTCAGGCTGAGGTCTAGAGAGAGGACAAATATGACAGAGAGCAGAGCCCTAGCTCAGTGAGTGGGAAGTAAGTCCCAAGTGTCCATCAAATGGATGAGCAGATACAGAAAATATGTTGTACGTATATATAGTAGAATATTATTAAATCACAAAAGGGAAGGAAAAACTGACATTTGTGACAACACGGGTGAACCTAGAAGACATTATGTTCAGTGGAATAAGCCAGACACAGAAAGACAAATACCATATGTGACCATATGTGATCTCAGTTATATGTGATATATAAAAAAGTAGAACTCAAGAGAACCCGAAAACAGAATGGGGTATACCAGGGGCTGGGGGCAGGTGTGTGTGTGTGTGTGTGTGTGTGTGTGTGTGTGTGTGTGTGTGTGAAATGGGGAGATGTTGGTCAAAGGGTACAAACTTTTAGTTATAAGATGAATAAGTTCTGGGGACCTAATGTGCAGTTAATAACACTGGGCGCCTGGGTGGCTCAGTCAGTTGAGCATCCAACTTTTGATTTTGGCTCAGGTCATGATCCCAGGGTCATGGAATTGAGCTCTGAGTCAGGCTCTGCACTGAGCTTGGAGGCTGCTTAAGTTCCTCTCTCTCTCTCTCTCTCTCTCTCCCTCTGCCCCTCTCCCCCACTTGCACTCTCTCTCTCTCTCTCTAAAATTAATTAATTAATTAATTAATTAATTAATACCATATTATATACTTGAAATTTGCTAAGAGAGTAGATCTTAAGTGTTCTCATAAAAAAAGTATGTGAAGTGATGAAGGTGTTAGTATATTTAATGTATACTGAATCATCACATTGTGTACTTTAAATATATACAGTTTTTATTTGTCAATTATCCCTCAGTAAAGGTGACCAAAAAGAGAAAATAAGCTCTGATTTGTTTAAGCCCCTGAAAGTTGGGGGATAGTTGTTACTACACACAACCTAATCCCTGCTGACTTTGAGATCAGAGTTCACCAGTTAACTCCAGGTGTTATAGACGGGCTTGAACCCATCCAACGTTGAAGCCCTGTCCTTGGTTCTTATGGTGAAATGGAATATAATTGCATATATTTTTTATTTCTTTGTATGATGAAGGACTA
The DNA here is from genome assembly GCF_018350175.1 of Felis catus. Taxonomy (NCBI): domain Eukaryota; kingdom Metazoa; phylum Chordata; class Mammalia; order Carnivora; family Felidae; genus Felis; species Felis catus. The sequence continues at coordinate 21,161,045 of NC_058383.1, read as the reverse complement.
CTTATTGCTGACCTCCTAAAGGGAATTATTAAGCATTTAAAAATGTTCATCTACAGAAACAAAAGTTAGTAAGTTACTAGATTTTTCCAAGGACTTTAATTTGTTTTTCTGCTAAGAAATCTTCTCTTCCTCTCGACCTATTTCCACAGTGGGCTCTCCCCAGTCTCCTTTTATAACGTCTGCCTGGTGGGTCAGGGATTACAGCAGAGTTATAGCTTATGCAGGAGTGAGACTTAAAAGCCAGTGAAGAGAAAACAATACATAAAAAGAGTTCATTCTCAAAAATATTTTTCAGGGGTTTTCTAGTTTTAAAAAGTGTTGATCACAGCTCCAAAGCATTAAAACCCTTGGACATTTCTTAAGTTGCTTCTAAAGAATAGTATGCATGACTTTGCACATACAAACCTGCACACGTGCATAAACATTGACATATATAGTAATCTAAAATATGCCATAAGGGGTACACAAGCATCTGCACCGACACACTAGAATCACACTTAGCGTGACAAACACTTGCACTATGAGATTGATGGGGGAAATCGGTGGACTGATGTCAACTGTCTCACGCTCACCTTCGGACATAAGCCCATGGAGCGTGTGGTGGACAGACTTGCCTGCATTATTTAATCATGTTTTCTTTTCCCTGTTGGCCAGCCCTGCAACATGTTTGAATTTTTGAATGTTACATGCATGACTCTTATGGTTAAGCTACGCTTCCTCGGTATGGTATTTGATTCTCTTCTTTCTCTTCTATGGGTTGATTGACTTTCTCCCTTTAAGGAAAGCAGAGCTGGGGCGCCTGGGTGGCTCAGTCGGTTGAGCATCTGACTTCGGCTCAGGTCATGATCTCATGGTCTGTAAGTTCGAGCCCCAAGTTGGGCTCTGTGCTGATGGCTCAGAGTCTGCTCGGGATTCTCTCTCCATCTCTCTGCCACCTCCCTGCTCGTGCTCTGTCTGTCTCTCTCTCTCTCTCTCTCAAAACAAATAAACTTTAAAAAAAGGAAAGCAGAGCTAATATATCTATCCAACCATTTGTTACCGAGGAAATTTCCTGTTGGCCAAATGGATGCGTGCTCACTCCTAGAAGAGTAGATACGCCATAACTTACATGTGAGCCCCTGCTATCCCTTTTCTGACATCTGGCCTCTCACGAGTTGGGCTCCAGGCGGATGGGGCTGGCTCCTGACCTGGATATTCACTTTGCAGCTCCAGATTTTCCACCCACTCTTCTCCACCCGGTTCTGTGCTCTGGGGACTGCATCATCGAGCCCCCCTCCCTCACCTGGTTTCTGGTTGTGCGAGGCCAGTGGGGAGCACCAGCAAATGGGAAGGTGGATGAGATAGACATCCGTCCCTCCCCATGCTGTTCAGGCTGCTGGTTGGACTTCTTTGTGGACGCCCTGTCCACAACCCTCCAAATCTGCTCAAACACTTGCTTCCTTTGCTTCTTCAAATAGCTGGCTTCCCTTGCTAATGGCTTTTTCCTAATTCTTACTAATGGTCTTGAGGTGCTGCACCCTGTCTGTTGATTTCTCTTATTTCTGCCCACTGTTTTCTAAGTGATCCCATCTGGAAACTCTCCTTCAGTTACCCCTTCAAGCACATTATGTATTTCCTGCTGGGACCTGAACCCTTACAGCCTTATGGGAGCCCGGGTATCACGGGGAAGTTGAAACTATGTCAGTCTTCAATGCAGCCGGTATCCTTGGGGGAAAATGCCTCTCTGTTCTTAAAAATATATATATTATTTAGCAATTAAGAAGTAAAGGCAGGCAAGGAATAATACAATGAATTCCCATGCATCTAAAGAAATAAAAATGTCAGAACGCCTGGGTCGGTTGAGCGCCTGACTTTGGCTCAGGTCATGAGTTTGAGCCCCGTGTTGGGCTCTGTGCTGACAGCTCAGAGCTGGAGCCTGCTTCAGAGTGTGTGTGTGTGTGTGTGTGTGTGTGTGTGTGTGTGTTTCTCTCTCTCTGCCCTTCCCCCACACATGCTGTCTTTCTTTCTCTCTCTCTTTCTCTCTCACTTTCGCTCTCTCTCTCTTTCTCTCTCAAAAATAAATAAAGTTTAAAAAACATTTTTTAAAAAGAAGTAAAGATGTCAATATTGATAAAAATCTATCTTTCTAAATAATCTCCTTTGCAGTACATCCCCACGGTGTTTTCGAGCTGAGAATTCAAGCCAGGACCTACCTTGCTCACAAAAAGGACAGATTTCAAGGTGAGCTGTGCCATCTGGGGCATTTCGAAATGTACACGTTGAACCTGTGAGCGAGAGTCTGTGTGTGGCTGAGAGAGAAATCTTTGAGGGAGACTTCGGAGAATGATATGCTTGACCCAGCAGCAATTCTATGCAAGCAGCTGCTCTTCTCTGAGTCGCTGGGTGCGAGTTGAGAGCACCAGCTTCGGAATGGGACAGGATTGCCCGCATGGTGATCTGGACTCTTTTATTCGTGTCCTCTGTGACCTTGAAGGAGCATTTTGAGGGAGCTCCTTGGCTACGGAGGCCCATTCTCGACACCGGAAGACACGCCCAAGGGGGCACGGTGTTGAGGATGTATAATGTTGTGTACGGGAGCACTCACTGTACCGAGGGCTTACAGTCGCACAGGGGAAATGAGGTACGCAGGCTGATAAATACGATGCGAGGTGACGTGCCCTAAAGGTGGTGAAACCTTACGGCTAGATCGTCAAGGTTGCGCGGAGGGAATGGAGGAAAGAATCTTGGAACCATAGCGCCCAGCTCCCTTGCCATGCAGGTGACGACGCGGACAGGACCACGGTTTCTAGCTCCGACCCAACTCCCCCTGTCTGCTCTCCACTGCGTTACCTCTCACGCCCATTCCGGCTCAAAGTGGCAGTTTTATTCTAGGTAAGCAAGATATCAGCACAATTTCACTCTTTTCCCTTTTTAGAAATTTAAAGTAGCACATATTGCAGGGACAAGAAAATCCAGATAAGCAAAGAGCTCTGTAGTTGGCACGACCGTGCCAAGGCAGTTCCCGCTGGCTGACTAGAGTAGGCAAGAGCATGGGTTCTGGAACATGCCACCGAAAGACTGTCCTGGCCCTACCTCCAGCCAGGCTCCTGTGAGTCCTCGTTCTGATGAGGTCTCGCCCTTGGGCTCCATCCTTGGTCCATTCGGTCCAGTTTTAGCAAGAATCCTGCTGGGGCAGTTTAGTGAAAATCCCCCACCTTTGATATCTGATTAGATTCCTTCCCCTCCAGCCTTGGTATCTGACAAGCCATGACATCGGACCCAATTCCTTCTCCCCCCCCCCTTGATACCTTATCACCCTGGCCTGCCTTGAGTAAAACTCCTGTGCAGTTGGTTTAGGAGATAGCCCCCCTACCTTGATGCCCCCTTTTAATAATTTCCCATCCGCGGACCCCCAGCCCGATCCTTGACTGCAAATCTCTACTTGTTCTTGTTGTTTGTGAGGTTGAGCCGATCTCTCTTCTCTACCACAAAAGCCCCATCGCAGTGGTCCCCCTGAAAAGAGTCTTATCATTTTTAACAAGAGCCACGAATAATTTTTTTCTTTAGCATTACTACCTGGGTTCAAATTCCAGTTCCGCTATTTATGGTCTGTGTATTATTCTCTTTACTTACAAAATGAAAATGATAAGACCTACCTCATAAGCGTTGTGTAGGAATTAAATGAAGCGATCTATCTATTTATATCTGTATCCGTATCCGTGTGCCGACCTATATCCATCTAGGACAGTGCCCGGGACCTGGCGACACTCCATACTTTTTGGCTGTTATGATTTCTTCCACTAGAATATAAGCCCTGCAGGTAGACTTTGAGTGTCTTTTTCCACTGCCCTGTGTCCAGTGATTCAGGAAGCGTCCAGGACATGGTAAGCTTTCAGTAAATACTTGATGAATGAATAAATGACTGAATGCATTTCTCTGTTTCCCTTTTGCCAAGTTTGGAGGCCGTGGTGAAGTCCTCACGCCTGCCCGCGGTGACAGAACAAAGCCTCGTCTCATTTCCTCTGTGCAGTAGCCAATTAAGGACAGAGAGTGCTTTAGGGTGTATGTCCTCATTCATTCACTTGACAAATATCTAGTGGTGGCAAGTGGTAGAGATAAAGAGAGGACTAAGACTCCGAGTGAGGGCAGAGAAAGATCACATACAAGGTACAGGGGATTTCCAGCATCCTTTCCAAGCTAGTTGCTGCATCAAGGGAAGAGCACGTGTTGGCAAGCGACGACGTTAGAGAAGTAGGCGGAGGCCACATCGTGGAGGACTTTGCGGGCTTGAGTTGGGTTCCACAGAAGCAATCCCTGAGACCGGGATTCAGATGCCAGTGATTCCTTTAAGAAGTGCTCCTTATAGAAGCAGCAATGGAAAAGGAAGCACGTGAAGGAGGAGGAGGAGGAAGAGGAGGGACAGGAGGCGAGGAGGAGGAGGGAGAGGGAGGAGAAGACTTCCCAATGGAAAACAGCATTTGCAAACCATGTATCTGATAAAAGAGGTTCATATCCAAAGGATACTTTTTAAAAGACTCCTATAACTCAACAGCAAAACAAACACAAAGCGTCTACTTTTAAAATAAGCCAAAGAGCTGAATAGACGTCCGTCGAAGGAAGGTATATGAATGGCCAACGTGTGCTTGAAAAGATGCTCAACATCACCCATATTAGAGAAATGCAGATCAGAAGCACAGTGAGCTATTGCATGCCTGCTGCAATGGCCATCATCACAAAGTCAAGAGATACCCAATGCTGGTGAGGATGTGGAGAAGAGGCAACACCGTGCACCACGGGTGGGAATGGAAGCTGGTCCAGCCACGACGGGAAACAGGATGGAGGGTCCTCCGAAGGTTACAAATGCACCTACCGCATGAACCAGCAATGCCATTTTTGGGTCTATAGCCAAAGGAGTTGAAAACGGGATCTCGAAGAGAGATTTGCACCCCGTGTTCATTGCAGCATGACTTTCAGTAGCTGAGACAGAGTAGCAACGTGAGTGTCCATCGACAGAGGAATGAATGAAGAAGATGTGGTATGTATATACAAGGGAACATTATTCAGCCAGAAAGGGGGGGGAGGGAATCCTGCATTTGTGACAATATAAATGGACCTTGAGGGCATTCTGCCAACTGAAATAAGTCAAACAGAGAAAAACAAATATTGTGTGATTTCACTTACATGTGGAATCTAAGAGCAAAACTGAAAAAACAAAAGCCACGCTCATAGAAAGAGATCAGATTTGTGGTTATCAGAAGCAGGGGGGTGGAGGGTGCGGATGAGGAAATTGGAGACAGGTGGTCAAAGGTCCAAATTTCCAGTTAGAAGATAAAGAAGTCCTGGGCATGTGATGTACAACGCGATGACTATAGCTAACACTGTGGTAGGTACGTGAAAGTTGGCAAGAGCATAAATCCTAAGAATTCTCATCACAAGAGAAACAATTTTTTCTCCCTTCCTTCCTTCCTTCCTTCCTTCCTTCCTTCCTTCCTTCCTTCCTTCCTTCCTTCCTTCCTTCTTTCCTTCCCTCCTTCCTTCCTTCTTCCTTCCTTCTTTCTTTCTTTCCTTCCTTCTTCCTTCCTCCTTCCTTCCTTCCTCCTTCATTTCTTCCTTCCTTCCTTCCTCCTTCCTTCCTTCCTTCCTTCCTCCTTCTTTCCTTCCTCCTTCCTTCCCTCCTTCCTCCTTCCTCCTTCCTTCCTTCCTTCCTTCCTTCCTTCCTTCCTTCCTTCCTTCCTCCTTCCTTCCTCCTTCCTCCTTCCTTCCTTCCTTCCTTATGTCTTTCTTTCTTTCATTCCTTCCTCCTTCCTTCCTTCCTCCTTCATTTCTTCCTTCCTTCCTTCCTTCCTTCCTTCCTTCCTTCCTTCCTTCCTCCTTCCTCCTTCCTTCCTTCCTTCCTTATGTCTTTCTTTCTTTCATTCCTTCCTCCTTCCTTCCTCCTTCCTTCCTTCCTTCCTTCCTTCCTTCCTTCCTTCCTCCTTCCTTCCTCCTTCCTCCTTCCTTCCTTCCTTCCTTATGTCTTTCTTTCTTTCATTCCTTCCTCCTTCCTTCCTCCTTCCTTCCTTCCTTCCTTCCTTCCTTCCTTCCTTCCTTCCTTCCTCCTTCTTTCCTTCCTCCTTCTTTCCTTCCTCCTTCCTTCCCTCCTTCTTCCTTCCTTCCTTCCTTCCTTCCTTCCTTCCTTCCTTCCTTCCTCCTTCCCTCCTTCCTTCTTCCTTCCTCCTTCCTTCCTTCCTTCCTTCCTCCTTCCCTCCTTCCTTCTTCCTTCCTCCTTCCTTCCTTCCTTCCTTCCTTCCTTATTTCTTTCTTTCTTTCATTCCTTCCTCCTTCCTTCCTTCCTCCTTCCTTCCTTCCTCCTTCATTTCTTCCTTCTTTCTTTCTTTCTTTCTTTCTTTCTTTCTTTCTTTCTGTATCTATATCAGATGGTGGATGTTAACCAATTGTGGTCATCATTTCACAATATATGTAAGTCAAGTCACACTGTTCAAAAGCTTGAGCAGGGCTGTATGTCAATTATATCTCAATAAAACTGGGTGGGGAGGGAGAAGTGCTTCTAGAAAAATCTGATTAGAGAATGGGAGGAGCAGGGTGGAGAAGGCAGGAGGCCCACTGTGGTTGTTAGTGTCCAGGAGGGCCCCCGATCATCCTCACTGCCTGGTACCCTTTCTTGCTGTCCTGTCCCACGTTGTGCCAGCTGCTCTGTGTGACTGACAGCAAATAGCCCAAGTGACGATCTGTCCCTTCTGATATTAGGTTCTGTTTCTGTGCTCTCTTGCTCACTTACTAGCTCTCTCCTCTTGGATCATTTGCTTTGGGAAAAGACAGCTGCTACGTCGTGTGAGCAGCCCTATAGAGAGGCCCATCTGGCAAGAAACTGAAGCCTCCTGCCAACAGCCATGTGAGTGATCTTGGAAGCAGACCCTCCGTCCCCATCAGACGACTGCAGCCCCTGCTGACAACCCGCCTGCAGCCAGGTGAGCCGCTCCCGGATTCCTGACCCTCAGATACTGAACGAGATGATAAATGCTTGTTGTTTTAAGCCATTAATTTTGGAAGGAGTTTGCAATGCATCAGTGGATAAATGAGGTACCCAGCAAGGATGTGATTTTAGGCAAAGTCCTGGCCTCGACTTGATCTGCAGGGGAACTCTGGAGTGTAAGTTACACCTCACAGTTGGTCCCTACTTGAAGCAAGGGAGCTGGGTTTTCCTGCTCTTAGTTCAGTGAGTCGTAGGCTGCCTTGACTTTTGCTTCTCTGCACTTGGGGGCGGAGGCTCCACTCGTGCGGATTCTAGAGAGAGTCTAAGGTATGCGTCCTTTGATGCAAAGGTTACAGAAGCTGGGGGACACAGGGGGAGAGGTACCCAGAAATCTTACAAGGGATTCAAGGGATATGGGCTGAGCCCTGATAGTACTAACAAGGACATACCTGGCCTTGGACTTTGCCCTGTAGATGATAGGGAGCCATCACAATTCAAGCAAGGATGGTTCTGGTTGGTCCCTTCTGCCAACAAACACTCTTTGTGAGAAACAATCAAGTATCAGAGATCTGACTGCTGCAGCCCTCGCTTTGCTGTTCCCTACCTTTTCTCTCTAAATGGTAGATACACAAATATATATTATAAATATAATCCGTGTGTAACTCTGACTTAATGAGTAACACAGCTTTTTCTTCCTCTAAGAATTGTCAACATCTTTTTTATAAGTGGTTTAAAAAAAAAAAACAGAACTTGACACGGCGATCTCTGGCTTTGTAAACTAGAGGCATTTCTAAGCAAAAAAAAAAAAATTTTTTTTAAATTTTTTTAAAGTTTATTTATTTTGAGAGAAACAGGGTGAGCGGGGGAGGGGCAGAGACAGAGACAGAGAGAGAATCCCAAGCAGGCTCCACGCTATCAGCGCAGAGGCCAATGCTGGTCCGGAACTCACGAACCACGAGATCATGACCCGAGCCGAAACCAAGAGTCGGACGCTTAACCGACTGAGCCTCCCAGGGGGCCCCCAATTTTTTTACATTATTGAAAATAATGATTATTTTAATGATTCATCAAACTATCAATTAAAAATAAATGAAGTAATTTATTTTCTGTTCGGGCTATGATCACACTGGCAGCCCAAGAAGCCTTAGTATAATCAGGCCAGAGATGCCAAGGGTGGGAAGGAAGTAATGGACACCGGTAACATTGGGAAGCAGAGGGGGTAGGAAAGTGATGGAGACTTGGGTCGAGGAAGAGGGAGAAATGAGGATGCTTCCAAGGCTCTTCACGTGGGTGAGAGAGAGAGAGAGAGAGAGAGAGAGAGATGGAAACAGAAACAGAGATTGTTTAAATACTGAAGAACTTTTTTTTTTTCCAACGTTTATTTATTTATTTATTTTTTGGGGGACAGAGAGAGACAGAGCATGAACGGGGGAGGGGCAGAGAGAGAGGGAGACACAGAATCGGAAACAGGCTCCAGGCTCCGAGCCAGCAGCCCAGAGCCCGACGCAGGGCTCGAACTCACGGACCGCGAGATCGTGATCTGGCTGAAGTCGGACGCTTAACCGACTGCGCCACCCAGGTGCCCCTAGAATTTTTTTTTTAATTTAATGTTTATTTTTGACACACAGAGAGAGACAGAGCACGAGTGGGGGAGGGGCAGAGAGAGGGGGAGACGCAGAATCCGAAGCAGGCTCCAGGCGCTGAGCTGACAGCACAGAGCCCCACGCGGGGCTTGAACTGGTCAACCCCGAGATCATGACCTGAGCTGAAGTTGGACGTTCAACCCACTGAGCCACCCAGGTGCCCCTGAGGAAGAACTCTGGGCATTCAGCCTTAAGCTCTTCGGGCTGGTTTCCCTCTGCCCCCTGTCCCTTCTCTATATTCAGCTTATTAAATGTCTACCCCAAGAACCTTGCTAACGCTGTGAGAGCTGTGCTAGCAATCTGGATAGTTTTTCTGTCTTGAACTTGAGGCAAGAGGAGGGATGTAAACAAATAATCATGACACTGCATGATAAAAAGACGGTAGTTTTGGAAAATAGAGATTTTCTTTTTTTTTTTTTTTAATGTTTTGATGTTTATTTATTTATTTATTTAACGTTTATTTATTTATTTTTTTTTATTTTTTTAACGTTTATTTATTTTGGAGACAGAGAGAGACAGAGCACGAACGGGGGAGGGTCAGAGAGAGGGGAAGACACAGAATCCGAAACAGGCTCCAGGCTCTGAGCTGTCAGCACAGAGCCCGACGTGGGGCTCGAACTCATGGACCACGAGATCATGACCTGAGCCGAAACCAAGAGTCCCAGGCGCCCCTGTTTATTTATTTTTTGAGACAGAGAGAGAGAGAGAGAGAGATCAAGCAGGGGAGGGGCAGAGAGGGACAGAGAGAGAATCCCAAGCAGGCTCCACAGTGTCAGCGCAAAGCCCGACACAGGGCTTGAACCCACAAACCGTGAGATCGTGACCTGAGCCAAAATCAAGAGTCAGATGTTTAACCGACTGAGCCACCCAGGGACCCCGGAAAATAGAGGTTTTCTTATTTCCATCATTTCTGTATTACAAACTGCCATTGTTTCCCTTAGTTGTTCTCTTCCTTCTTTTTTTTTTTTTTTAATTTATCTTTATTTTTATTTTGAGAGAGAGAGAGAACATGAGCAGGGGAGGGGCAGAGAGCGAGGGAGAGAGAGAGAGAGAGAGAGAGAGAGAATCCCAAGCAAGTCCTGCACTGTCAGCACAGAGCCCCATGCGGGGCTCAAACTCACCAACTGTGAGATCAGGACCTGAGCCGAAACCAAGAGATGGACTGAGCCACCCAGGTGCCCCTGTTCTCTTCCTTCTTGAGCTTCTCCTTCCCTCATCTCCATTTTCTTCTCGTCCATCAATTCCCTGGGTCATTTAACATCTTAGCTAAAATCTCTGTGCCCTGCCTCTGTTTCTGTGTGCCCCGCCCTGCCCGTCCTGCTCTGCTGCTTAGCTCCGAGGTCCCCGTGGAAAGCATTTCCACTGAATCAAACCGTGCGTGTGTCTGCATTGATGTTTTCTGTGTTGGTTGGGTTCCCCTGAGAGGCTGGTGCCCGAAATGTAGAATTTGATATTCAGTAACGCTGCATGTGGGGCTCACAGTATATACCCGTGTCTCAGGTGTGCGAGTGACAAGGTGTTAAGGTTTCAGAGAACCGTCACTCCTTAGCAGACACACATAGTTCATAGGGATCATCATTAGCAATTGGATTTTCCAGTCCCCAGTCCCCCTGGGTTTTCAGGGCTCTGCCTGTGCTCACAGCAGCAAGCCAGACCCTCATCCCTGGGGCTCTCCTGGGGAAACAGGCTCATGGCGGCCAATGGGATTGGCAAGGATTCTGCTGGAACTAATAGGTTCTCCGGTTACTTGGAGTGGCCTCAACCGTCCCTCCCCAACCTACTTCCTCTTTGCTCTTATTATCCGATTCCCGCTCAGATGGTCCCATTTTGTCCCAGCAGCTTTACATGATGCGGGGAGAGGAGTTGGCAAGATGGAACCCAACTCGGGCTCGGAACTGAAGATGCTTTAATTCTCAGCTTTGAACCACCTCCAATCTTGAAATGATGACTGAAACTAGCATGGTCTAAACACAACAGGAACTAATTCTCGCTGTGACCTGACTGCTGATTGGGTCTGGATCTTAGTCTCTGCCCTCTCTTCTCTCCTCCAAGGTCGCAAGAGGCTTGGTCTTTTCTCTTGTGGGTTTGCGGAAGTAAAACTAACAAACTTATCTACCCGCCACAGGTAGTCAACCACAGGAGATGCTACCTGGGCATAAGAGTATTCTTGTTAGAAAAGGAATCTGTGTGAGCCTTTTCAGCCAGACCCAGGTTTGGGTTAGACTTGGCAAGCTGGCAGTTTCTTTCTTCCATGGCTTCTGTTACTGTGCTACTGAGTCTGAGATCAGAGTGAGGCTGGGCCGGGTAGACTGTGGCAAGGCTGTTCAGCTGGAGGGCCAAATATTGTTCTCTAGCTCCTGATGTAGAGACACTAAGAATTTCTGTGTTCCAGTCATTTAAAAAAAGTGCATACAAATGTGGCATCTGGGTCACTCATTCGTTTATCAATCTCAGTATGTGATACAAGTGAGGTGAGGTGGTGAGGCGAGCCCTTGGTTGGTCCTCAGGCAGCAAGGAAAATTGTCAGCTACTGTTTTCAACATTAAGTGGTGTCGCAGTGGGCAAGAAAAAGTGCCTTTACGTTTGCTGAATCGTAGAGGGGTCTAGCGTCCCTCCCTCATCTTCTTTGGGATCTGATTTCCATGATTGTATGCTTTCCCATAATTTTTCTTGACCCCTTTTCCACTATTCTTGTTCTTCTTCATAACGCTTTGTGTTTTTTCCCAAAGTTGGCTCCCCCACAAGAGGGGAAGCTGATTCTATCTGTCAGATAAGAGTTGGCATCGGATTTCAGGATTTCATTGTCTAACTCACGTCCAGGCGTGGGCGAGGCTCTCTGGGGGGTGCTCCTTGCGTATGCTTCTTTCAATCTAGACTTAAAGGGACGCCCGGATGGCTCAGTCGGTCGAGTGTCCAACTCTTAGTTTCAGCTCAGGTCATGATCCCAGGGTCGTAGGATCGAGCCCTGTGTCAGGATCTGTGCTGAGTTTAAGATTCTCTCTCTCTCTCTCTCTCTCTCTCTGTCCCTCTCCCCCACTTATTCTCTCTCTTTAAAAAAAAAGACTTAGACAAATCATCTGCTTCTCCATACAACTACCACACAATGATGATTTAAGGATAAATCACTACAATAGCCACTGCAGTTCAAAAAGATGTGCGAGGGAAAGAGATATATGGCAACCACTCGTCCATAGCTATTCTGACATCTAGCCAGGCAAATGTCTGTTCCTTGATTAGCGCTCAGTATTAGACCTTGAGAGTTATTGCCATGGCTCTTGTCTTTACCCTCTGGGCTTCTGAGTCTACACTCTGAGTCATTCTTTCCTTTCTCCCCGCACACCCCCCCCCCGCCCCCAGCTTTACTGAGCTATAATTCACATATAACATGGTATAAGTTTAAGGTGAACAATGTAATGGTTTGATATATGTATAGGTTGCAAAATGATTACTGTGATAAAGCTAGTTAACACATTCGTTTCCTCACATAGTTACAAATTGTGTGTGTGGTAAGAACATTTAAGATGTTCTCTCTTAGTAACTTTCAAATATGCAATACAATATTGTTACCTGTAATCACCATGCTGGCCACTAGATTCCCGGAACGTATCCGTCTGAAAACTGGAAGCTTATACCCTTTGAATGCCTTCACCCATTTCCCACTCCTGCATCCTGCCCCCGACAACCACCAATCTGCTCTCTGATTTTTTGAGTTTGTTTTTTTAGAATCCACATACAAGCGATCGTGCAGTATTTGTCTTTCTCTGCCTGAATTATTTCACTTAGCCTAATACCCTCAAGGTTCATCCATGTAGTTGCAAATGGCAGGGTTTCCTTCTTTGTTATGACTGAATAATAATTCCAGTGTGTGTGTGTGTCTGTGTGTGTGTGTGTGTGTGTGTGTGTGTATACCAAGTTTTCGTAACCCATTCATCTATTGATGGACACTTGGATTGTCTTCATATCTTGGCTAATTGCAGGTAATGCTGTAACAAACATGGGTTACAAATATCTTTTTGAGATGGTGATTTCATTTCCTTCAGATACATACCCAGAAGTGGAAATCCCGGGTCAAAGGGTGGTTCTATTTTTAATTTTTTGAGTCACCTCCACACTGTTTCCTACTGTGGCTGCACCAATTTATGTTCCCACCCACAGTGCACAAGGGTTCATTTTTTTTTCACCTCCCCAAGTGGCTTGAACTTCCTCACAGTATGGTGGCCTCGAGGTGGTCAGACTTCTTAAAAGGTCGCTCAAGACTCCAGTATAAGTGTCCCGGCGAACAAGAAGAAAACTACACCATCGTTTTCTCATTTGTGGCTTCAGAAGTCATAGCACATTACTTCTATCATATTCTATTGGATACACGTGAGTTACAAGCCTGCCCAGATCCACGAGGAGGAGACAGAGGCTCCCCCTCTTGATGGAAGGATTGTCAAAGAATATAAACATACATAAACATACATAAAATATAAAGATATAATTGGTGGACATATCTTAAAACCGATATAATATCTAAGCTTTAAACACATTAATTCACAATATTTCTACTCCAGTTATAAGATAGAGAATTTTCCTAAAAATTGAGAGACAGTGAGCTGTGCTGGAGATAATTCTCAGTTCAAGGACCTGGACATATCTTTTTTTAGATATCCAAAGGACTAGCCCAGGATTGACAAACTTTTTCTGCAAAGGGCCAGATTGTAAATATTTTAGGCTTTGCAGGCCAGATGGTCTCTGTTGCAACTCCTTGACTCTGCTGTTATAGTACAGAAGCAGCTGTAGACAACACATAAACAAGCGAGCATGCATGTATTTCAATAAAACTTTATTTATAAAAACACGCAGTGAGCCAAACTTGGTCCACAGGTCATTGTTGGCTGACTCCTGGACTAGACCATGGTTCTCTACCGAGCTCCAGACTAGCCATGGAGGGGGCAGGGCTCAGTGGTAGATATCAAAAAAAAAAAAAAATGATGCTGATGTTGGCAAGTCTGGGCTTAGGTAGCTTGAGACCCTTTCTCTACCGACCTCTGATGGTGGCTGATTGAGGGTCTGAAGGCACTCCTGAATTTCCCTGAATTTCAAAGTACCAGCTGGGAGAGTTTACCTAAAAATGTGTTTACATGAAAATATAATTTCTCGGGGTGCCTGGGTGGCGCAGTCGGTTAAGCGTCCGACTTCAGCCAGGTCACGATCTCGCGGTCCGTGAGTTCGAGCCCCGCGTCGGGCTCTGGGCTGATGGCTCAGAGCCTGGAGCCTGTTTCCGATTCTGTGTCTCCCTCTCTCTCTGCCCCTCCCCCCTTCATGCTGTCTCTCTCTGTCCCAAAAATAAACGTTGAAAAAAAAAAAAAAAAGAAAATATAATTTCTCTTGCTGGACGAGGTAGATCCCCTGTTAAAGCTCAGTGATTGTTCAGTCTTGGCTGACGGACAGCAAAAATCATGGCGCTCAGCAGGTCCTTGAAAAATCTTCTAGGGCCCTGCTTAGTAGAGAGGATGGAAACGATTCAAGTCCAGGACTCGAATTTCCAGAAACAGTCTCTGTCGGATTAAGGCAATTCCTCTGTCTCGAGAGACAGTCTGGTAAACCTGAAAATCATCAGAACAACAGTTTTCAGTGCGGACCAAATTAGAAACACAGCATGAAGATTTAGGGCACAGTAAAGGCTGATAGAGAGATTAGGCTCCCTCATTATCAGAACATCAAAGGGGATCAATGATCTCTGACTCGGCCCCTAATTCATCACCTATCCCTTTATGGCCAGCGTCATGGCCAGATCTTGCCCTTTCTGGTTAGGAATCTGTGTTAGTACAAAAAGGAGAAGGAGTGACATTTGACTTAATGTCATGACCCCTTGTCTGCTCTCTCTGAACTCCCAAGTTAAATCGGCTCTGGTTATTTATATGGTCTCTGGGGCTGTGTGTCAAGGGGGAAAGTGTTCACTCTTATTTATGGTTCTAACTCAAAGGCTAAGCTATAAGGTAAAACAGCTAACACGTCGCCCAATAGTTGCACACCATTATTTTGGTACAGAGTTACATTTGCGCTCTTTGTCGCAACTTCAGTCCAGGAACGCGGGGAAATGGGGTTGCTGCCATGGAAGGAGCCCGTCTTTCTCCTGCAGTCTTGGTTGTCTGGCCTTTCTCCTCTATTCCTTTTGATCTTGTAACCGCAGGGGTTTGACCTTACAGGGTTTGGCCATGGCTATACCTGTGTAACGCACAGACGTGGATCGATTACCGATACAGCCAACACACTTCCAAGGCTCAGAACTACAATGAGCTTGTGAAGATGAGGCAGTAACTTCCGGAGCATGGAAGACAGAAAAGATCCAGCGTTCGATGGTGGCGAGGTGCAGAAGCGATCTGTTTTGAAAGCTTATTCTGCCAATTACTGGTCAGTGCGTGTGGCATCCATCCATTCGTTCAGTCTCTCTGCCGTTCAATGCCTTTACCTGGGAAATGGAGGTGATTTTCTATGCTCCATAGGGCTCTCGTGGAGATTGTGTGACATCACTGATTATTATTGTGACTTTGCCAAGCGGCTTGCTGTGGCCGGAGGAATGTAGTTGGAAGAGACACCCCATGAATTCTGAGCCCAGGCTTTAAAGGCATTGTGTGTTTTTGCTGGCTCCTCAGGGAGCCACTCTTCTGCCTCCCGGGGGCCCTGGGCCCCAGAACGGGAGCAGAGTGACCCCAGGTGACGTGAGCCAGACCTGAAGCCTGGCCAAGCCCGGGAGCACGCCGCTGAACCCTAGCTGAGCTGCAGACGCGGGAATGAGAAGTAATTGCCTACTGCTTTCGGCCACTGATACTTTGTAATTGTTTGTTATGTGACAACAGCTAACTGATACAGCCACGGAGAGATGAACCAAAGACACAATGAGCTTTCAGCCCAGGCACGTGGGAGACAGAGGAGGGAGGGTCACGCTCCGGGAGAAACTCATCGTGTGATCGTTGAGCAGTGCACGTTGTCTATCTGGTTCTGGTTTCTTCTAATGTGAGGAGATTATATACTCATTGTAGACGGCCCCATATAATCGCAGTTCTAGGTAAAAACTTTCTGTATCTCTAGACTTACTGTCCTATGTGTATAGACCAACCTGTAATATTTGTTCAGAAACGAGAAGCCTGAAAGGGCCCCGCTGACTTCAGTAAAATGACGAACAACACGGATACATTGAATAGGACCTTGTTTCTAAATTCCTGCAACAGTATGGAGAAGGACCCTCAGCCTTGGAAGAATTGGCTTTAAGGCCAATGAAGGGAGCTAGTTGTATAAGAAAGTTTGAGACCTCTTTCTCACAAAGTTATCCCAAAGTGATAGCACAAGCCAATTATATAAACTTTTAGCTTTAGAGAAGATTTAAAGCCCAGGGGCCTTGGATGAATTTCATCAGCTAGTATAGTATGCTTTAAAAAGAAGTTACTTGACAACGTGGAAGGATGGAGGCGATTTCATACACATACATTTCCATAAAAATACAATTTCTTTTGTAACATTCCAAGATCTGACAACACAGATCTTCTAGTAAAGCAAAAAACAGCCATTTGGAGCACGAGTGAGAGCTTTCTCCTTTTGATAGGAGTTAACATTTCTTTCTTTCTTTTTTTTTTTTTTTAATTTTTTTTTTCAACGTTTATTTATTTTTGGGACAGAGAGAGACAGAGCATGAACAGGTGAGGGGCAGAGAGAGAGAGGGAGACATAGAATAGGAAACAGGCTCCAGGCTCTGAGCCATCAGCCCAGAGCCTGACGCGGGGTTCGAACTCACGGACCGTGAGATCGTAACCTGGCTGAAGTCAGACGCTTAACCGACTGCACCACCCAGGCGCCCCAACATTTCTTTCTTTAAAGAAAAATAAAAAGCTTATTTTTGAGAGAGAGAGAGCGTGCATGAACATAAGCAGGGGAGGGGCAGAGAGAGAGAGAGAGAGAGAGAGAGGGAGAGAGAGAATCCCAAGCAGGTTCCACGCTGTCAGCATGGAGCCTGACGCGGAGTTTGAACCCACGAATTGCGAGACCATGACCTGAGCCGAAGTCAAGAGTTGGCCACTCAACCGACTGCACCACCCAGGCGGCCGGGACTTTACATTTCTGATTTACCCCAGTGCTCATCTGACCGGCACTATCTGCCTTGCCCCCGAAACCCGTGGAGTTTATTATCCTCGGTTTTGACAAACCCTAATGACCGATCCTAAACTGGTCTAGATACAGAGGCCTTGATTATGTGAAAATCACCATCCATAGTTTTAAATTGTTGTCATGAAAAGTAACTAGATCCTTTCTCAAGGAGCTCTGTGGTATGTCCATCCCGGCAACTCGGAGACCTACTCTTCTAGATACTTTATAGAGAACAAGTTTGCTCGGGGTCTTCTTTCAATGGTTGGCTGTTGAAAGGGCAGTTGAACCCTGAACCCGTCCTCTCATCTCCTGCCTTGTTCCTTCTCCTTTATTCCACATTTCGGTCAATAGTGTCACCCATTCACTCAGACTAGACACCTACAGACCCGATTTTCTTCCTTCCTTCACACCCAAGCTAATTCACACCCAAATTGCAACTTCTCTGTAATCTCTTCTGTGTCAGTCCCTCTTTATTCTGTCCACCTGGCCACTGCTTTAGCACAAATTGTAGCTGGATTATTGTAAATAATAATAATAATAATAATAACCCCCAAACTAATTGGTATGTCTGATGTCTTCGTGTGTCCATCCATGGGTATAATTGTTATGTCTTCGTGTACCCATCACCCCACACAACTCCATCCTATAATAGAATGAGATTTCTCAACATGCATCAGCTGTTCATGTCGCCCTCCTTTTAAAAACTTTTCAGTAACTGGGGCGCCTGGGTGGCGCAGTCGGTTAAGCGTCCGACTTCAGCCAGGTCACGATCTCGCGGCCCGTGAGTTCGAGCCCCGCGTCAGGCTCTGGGCTGACGGCTCGGAGCCTGGAGCCTGTTTCCGATTCTGTGTCTCCCTCTCTCTCTGCCCCTCCCCCGTTCATGCTCTGTCTCTCTCTGTCCCAAAAATAAATAAACGTTGAAAAAAAAAAACTTTTCAGTAACCGATTTGTCATTGGCCGTAAGCTCCTCAATGCAAGAAATTCCAAAATTGAGTGCCATCTTTCCTCTTAAATCTTATTATCTCTTGCTACCTTTTGCCGCAAATCCTATGTCATGACCATTCTGACACAGTTGCAAAATAAACTCTTCAAATGTACGGCTCCTTTTTTTTTCCGTTTGTTTGTTTTTTCTGGTCCCCCTGCCCGGAATGGTCCACTTTCCATGGCAGTCAAGAAAACTGCTACTCATATATAAAGTATCAGATCGGGGCGCCTGGGTGGCTCAGTCAGTTGAGCGTCAGACTTCACCTCAGGTCATATCACAGTTCGTGTGTTCGAGCCCCACATCGGGCTCTGTGCTGACAGCTCAGAGCCTGGAACCTGTTTCGGATTCTGTGTCTCCTTCTCTCTCTGCTCCTCCCCCACTCATGCTCTGTCTCCCTCTCTTCTCTCAAAAATAAATAAACATTCAAAAAATTTTAATAATAAAAAATAAATAATAAATACATAGAGTATCGGCTCAATTATCTCCTTTCCTTTGGAATCGTTTCTAGTTTTCCTCAACTATAAGTCAGATTTAATTATATCATTCCCTCCCCACTGCTCCACTTGCTAATTTTAATTTTCTCTATTAGAAGACTTAGCTGATGGGCATAATTGTTTATATGTTTCCCTGCCACATTGTTGACTTCTGGAAGACAAGATTAGGTCTCATTAATCACTGTGGTGCCACCGTCCATGACAGTGCTGAGCACATCGTAGGTATCAGTAAATGGTTGCTTGAAGAAGGAATGAATGAATTACAAATGGACCTCTCCGTGTCTCTTCAATGAGGTAAGACCTGGACA
The DNA here is from genome assembly GCF_018350175.1 of Felis catus. NCBI lineage: Eukaryota > Metazoa > Chordata > Mammalia > Carnivora > Felidae > Felis > Felis catus. The sequence continues at coordinate 21,142,539 of NC_058383.1, read as the reverse complement.
ATAATATGGGGGTCTTAGTAGAAGCTCATAGAACACTAATGTTCATTTCCTCCTGCCCCATTAAGCAGAACAGGTGATCTCCACCTGCACACCTAGCCCTCTCTTGCTGTCCCTTTTCTCAGACCTTCCTTTAACTGTTGAAGTTTTCTCACTATTCACCTCCTTCGGCTTGCCCATGCAACTCCAGCTACACACTGACATCATCCAAGGACCTTTCAAAGGGGTCATGACTGGATTTCATCCACAGGGATTTTAATGTAACTGATCTGGGGGAAGCCTGGGCATGGGAATGATTCGGATGTGCAGCCAAGGTTGAGACCTTGTGTTCCGGGCCTGAAGTTGGTACTTCTTTCTGGTTCCACATAATAAAGCTGCTGACAAGAGGTGATCCTCACTTTTTCAATACCTCTGTAGGCTCCAGGTTGGTCAAGTGCCAAGGTCTCCATGCACACAGGGAATCAGATGTGGGAGTCGAAACTAAAAAACTCATGTGGGCTCTTTACGATCCTTAGGTTATCTGTATTATTTTTCTTGATTTATAGAATAAACTTGACCCCTGCGAGAATTTAAGTGTCTCTTCATAGACTGTAGTGCCTTCTCTCTCTCATATATTTTGGTTCTGGGACCTGGAAGCTATGGCTTTTACAGTCCTTTCTGGCTTTTCTCTCAACATTTGCCTTGTTCCACTGAAAACAGACATCTTTCACTCAGCATCAAAATGTCATGCTAAGAGAGTTTTTAGTATCCAGCTTGTAAGCCAGGGTGAATCTTGAAATTGGCTCTCTACTGGAATCTAATCAGCAGGATTCAGGGGTCTTTCCAGCCCCAATCCAGCTGGAACCTTCTTTTAGGACAAGCAGTGTGAGTATATGCCATATGTCAGAGAGTGAGGGCAGTCATATGGATGTGGAGGAAGAAAGATGGGGAGGAAGGGGGAGAGAAAACGCCTTCCCAAGCCCAGCTGGTGGACCTGACCTAAGGAACAGGTCATTCCCTCTGGCCTCAAAGCCTTTCCATATCGAGGAAAGATGTATTTCTCCTCATCCTTGAGTTGAATCAATAAGGCCCTTTTTGGTGGGAGGTAAAACAGTGCCTCACGAAGTCAAATCTGGAGTGCGTGGAGGGAGGCATGGGCTCCGAGGGTGGACGGAGCCAGCACATCTGCATGCCCCCTGTCTCCCCCGATACTTCTCGAACAGATGGAAGGCTATGAAAAAGAATAAATTCCCAACAGCATGAGAAAGAAGAAAGACAGCCATGCACTGTCACGGAAATCAGCGCATTCCTGATACACGGGAAACAGAGATGATCAGATTCACAGAGAAACAGAACCGGAGGAAACAGCTCACACCATACGGGGGAGTGGACTGTGGCTAAGTAGAGGCAATTTAAGGAAAACTCCAATCCTACAGCCAATAAAATGGTAAGGACCTCGGGAGTACCCACCGAGCTCTCTTGAGCTCTTACGTGCATGATGCCATATCTCTCTTTCATTTTTATTGGTGATATTTTGTTGGTACTATTTCCTATTTCATTGGTGAGATTGGGGATAAGAATTCAGAATTTCCAAATTCGTCATCAGTTATCCATAACCGTCACAGGCAGAAACATGCAGACGAAACAGAAAAATCATACTGCTTATTATCATGAAGACAGGTTTCTCACTTTCTAAGGTATATAAGCAATTACGTATAGATTTAAAAATATATATATAGATGCCTGGGCTCTCCTCAAAACCTCTTGAATCAGAATCTTTGTGATTCCAAATACCACCATCTCCAAAAATTTCTAAAGGAGATTCTGGTGTTCTCAGGGTCAAGGACTAGAGTGTTTTCTCCAGACTCTAGTTAAGATTTGGGGTGAGCTGGGCTCTAACAAATAGATTTAATACGTGCTTTACAAGGACCACAGGTAGAATGGGGACATGGGAATAATGTGATAGATAGCATAAGAAGACTTTCTAGGGGCGCTTGGGTGGCTCAGTCGGTTGAGTGTCCGACTTTGGCTCAGGTCGTGATCTCACAGTTTGTGAGTTCGAGCCCCGCATCGGCCTCTGTGCTGAGAGGGCAGAGCCTGGAGCCTGCTTTGGATTCTGTGTCTCCCTCTCTCTCTCTGCCCCTCCCCTGCTCACACGCTGCCTCTCTCTCTCTCAAAAAATAAATACATTTAAAAAAAATTAAAACAAAACAAAACAAACGAGAACTTTCTAGAGCTGAATATTCTCTTTAGGTCGAAAGGCCCTCTGGTTACTGAGGAGAATGGAGGAATAAAGGAACCCATACATGGAGTCTCTGTAGAGAAAGTTGGGGATACAAAGGATAAAAAGAACACTTCAGGAACCATTGGATCTTGGGTGTGGCCGAAGTTGACTAATGCAGGGGAGGAGATCAGAAGCTTCAGGCTGCCTTATGTCTGATGCTTCCTGCCTCAGTTTCCTTTCTTTTCTACAGTGGGAAAAATAGTAAATAATAAAATCAAGTCAATAATAATAATAATAATAAGATAATAGTTTGGAGAGTGAAATGAGTTAATACATAGGAAATTCTTATAATTCTTATACTAGTGACAGGCATATAATAATAATAAATGTTTATTAATGAAGTTTTGGGGTGAGACGGGGGGTTCGTGGGGTCCGGAGCCAATGGCCAAGAAAGAATTCTTGAAGACGTCTTTGGTGCAAAAAGGTGATTTTATTAAAGCACGGGGACAGGACCCATGGGCAGGAAGAGCCGCGCTGGGGTCCTGACCGTTAACTGATGTTATACCCCCTGGTTGGGAGTGGGTCAGGGATAGAGTAAGTCTCTAAGGAATTTTGGAAGCAAGGTTTCCAGGGCCTTGAGGGGCTAGCTGTTGCCAGGGAAACACCATTTATTACTGTTTAATAAAACCTCAGTCATGAGACCCCCTCAGATGCATATGGGGGGCCATAAGCTTAAAGCATGATTACCAGCATGTATCTTGGGGCAGTTGAAATAGAGGAAGTAGACTTACAGGGTCCTCGAGGTCGGGATAGTATTAAGCTAAGCTTCTGCTTTGCCCTCAGCAAAGGGTCATCAGCAGGCAGCTGAGCTCCTTGAGAGAGGTCACTCTGCCGGTTTCAAGGACCTGTCAATGGGCTACAGGCAGTAAGGGAATTTCGTTTTCCATTTGCCTTAGTTCCCACATCACCATGGCAAGCACTTGAGCCCTTTTCCTTTGTTCCGAGGAACATCGCACATGCTCCCCTGGGGGCGTAGGGTGTGCCAGCCTGTATTTTGCCCTCAGCCTGCCTCCTGCTCCCTCATCATTTATTATTATCATTATTATTCCATAATAATATGCTTATGAAAACTATTCAATAATTCTCCTGTGCAAAATATATAGGATGCTTCGGTGACTCCAGGGGGAGGGGTTCCGGGGGAAGCATTATTAATTTTATCGTTAGTTTTGTGGCAATGCTTCTCGAGGTCCGCTAGACACAGTGGGGGGCTGCGCGGGGTGTGCTCCCTGGGTCCTGCCAGCGTGGCCATGTCGCAGATCTTAAAGATGGCATCGGCCGGCCTTACCTAGACGGGATCACTCACTCCGAATGTCCTCATCTATCTCCAGCTTTTAGTTCTGATCAGAACACGTGAATGAGGATGCTGCAAGCAAGACTGTGGCTTCCGGAGGTGCCCGGTGAACACCCAGGGAGCATCTGAGAACCCAGAGGAACCTGGCTCTGTTCCACAGAATGAGCCGGAGATCCTGGTCTGTGGCATAGAGGCTGTAGCCAGAGCGCAGTGGCTCTGTGGGAGTTTGGGAACAATCCTGAGAACTTGGCAGCCGCAGCGCCCTCCGTGACCTTCGTGAAACTGACAGCTCTCTCCGGCTGCTTATCCCCCCCTTCTCAGGCTGCTGTCTCTCTTTCGCTTGCAAAGCTGAAAAGGACAGCTTGCAATTTTACTGTCTGGGCACAAGACCCTCAGTCTTGCGTCCTTAGAGTCCCTGACACAACCGGAGAAAAATGTTAAGGCAGTCGGGAGTAACAAAGGAAGTCGTAGGAGGGGTGAAGGACGGAAAAACCTTTAAGGCATCCTTTTTTTCTCACCACCTTTTCAGAAGGATCAGGTTTGGTAAAACAGGGGCCCCCGTGAAGGTTACCACAACGTGCCACCTCGGAACACGCCTCTTTGGCATATGGACTATTTTGAGCGAAAGGCCATTGAGAACCCGCAGATGCCGGGAAGGCTCTAAACGCAGGGCACGAGCTTTCCTGTCCCAAGGAAATTTGCATTTATAAGGAAAATTTACATTTGTAAAGAGGATTCTTAACAGCTTTTACCAATAGAGAAGCCACCTACTTAATCCGCTTAACAAAGTTTACTACAAACAAAAACCCTTGTGGACCAGAGTTTTCTGGGTCCCCTTGCCAGATCTTTCCTCCCTCTCTCAGAAACCCTAAACTCCTTTTTCCCTTTCTTTAGGGTAAGGAAGTAGGTGAGTCCAAGTTCTGACCACCCCTTTGGCTCACTCACCTCCGGGTGCTCCCACAGGCACGCACAACGCGCGTGTTCGTAAGCTTCCGTTGTTTTTCTCTTGTTGATCTGCCTTTTGCCGGCCTAATTTACCGGGCACCAGCCGGAGAATGGAAGAAGGGTAGAGGGAAATCCTTTTCCGGCTCCTTGACACTGTAATGCCCGAAGTTCCGAAACCTCCCACAAAAGTCCACCAGAGTCGTAAGTCAAAGCCAAGCGGCAAGGGTCGTTTATTGCAGGTTCGAACCTGGTCCTCTGCGCACTCGTCGCCGGTGACGCAAGAGGCCACGATCAGGGTTGGTACAACGTTTTTATAGACAGAGACAAATAGCACAGGGGAGGTTTCAAATTATGAGGGGCCTGATTAGTTGATTTTAAAGTAAGGACATTTGTTGTTCTCTGATTGGGCGTCCTTTGTCTGTCCTTTGGCGGGAAGGCTTTGTCCGTTACTTGTGGCGGGAGGAAAAAGGGGGAAGGGGGAAGGGGGTAGGGTAGGTGAGGAATGTGCTAAGCAAGCAGGTTTACAGAAGCGAGAAATGCCGGTTAGTTTATGTACAATCACTCATTCCATTACATATCAGACTACATTTAGGAAGGTTTACAACCCATTCTACTACACAGCGGGTTACATTCAGGAAAGGCCTCACAATGCTCGTAGCAAACAGCAAGCAAAACAGACTTCTCAGCAATTGTATTTCTTATCAAAGATCCATAATAAGCAGAAAAGAGAACCTAGCTTTAAACTAAGGCAGGGCTGTCATTTGGATTGTTCCTTTCAACACCAGGCTAGGATCAGAGTAGCATTTGTGTTTCCAGGGTCCCAGGGCTAAAATGGAAAGCTCTCCCTCGAGATTCTAGAATGCACCACAGCCAAAGGTGGTGGAAAACCTAAAGCCATTCAGTAGTGCCAATGTCCAAATTGTAAGGTGGGGCAGGTGTTAGTAGGTTGCTACATTTAGCAAGTTCAGAGGCAAGGAGATGAAATCAAGTATAGATGAGAATCCCACCAGATTCTAAGCATCTCTAGAGCAAGATATGTATATTGTTTACCACTGGGTTCCCAGCCCCTGGTGTAGTGCCTGGAAAGCATCTACATCAACATAGTGACTAACTTCATAATCAAATGGTCTTAAAGGGGAGGGGCTAGGAGTTAAGAGAAACATTATCTACTCTTCACGACTTTTTTTAGGAGCTGGCTGGAGCTTATTCCCTGGTGGTGCCGACTCTGCTTCAAGGGCTGAGTAGAGGATAGACGGTCCATTTTTTATCTCCTACTGGTTTCCAGGTACCATGTCAGGCAGGAGTGATGCAGAAATAAAAAAGACACGGTGTTTTCCCCCGAGGAGCCCAAAGCTTCACAAAATAAATGGCATTCTTACTCCCCATTTAATGATCAGTAGGAGTTTTCCAGCTAGAAAGAGAAAGTATTCCGAGAAATGGAATCTTGTATGCTAGGACCCAGCTGGAACTTTACTAAGGTGACCACATGTAGTTAGAATGTAAGGTACTGTTAGAAAGGGGAGTGATAAATGTTTGTAAAGCAGCTAGAATCGGCCCAATTGGTAAAAGACCCTTATCCTTTACCTTTAAAGTGTTACTTCATCTTGTTGTGGGTGATCAATAGCAATTAAAGGATTTTATGAGATCTTTGGTTTTGGTAAGAATGACCTTGGATAGACATATGGAGAAGAGAATGACAGAGTTGACGCTGGAGGCAGAATGACCAGTTGTGGAACCTTTTTTTTGTCCACGTGAGAAATGATGAGACCCAGAACTAATATCTAGAAGTGGCGGGAGGTAGAAAATAAGAAGACTCATTTGAGAACCACGTAGGAGTTGGAATCGAGAAGATTTGGCGGGAGAGATTGAGAATGACCATGATGTTTCTAATTTCGGAAATTAGCTGGAGGGTGATGCTTTTTATCCAAGATCAGGGCACGAGAGGGTGAGTACGTGATCAAGATGATGTGCTCATGTTGATACATTAATGTTGAAATAATTGTGGACATCCAAAAGGATTTGTCCTGTGTGAGTCTGGAACCAGTGGACAGGGCAGCCATTGGCTTCCTTGGGACTCTGTGGTGTCTGAAATATTTTACTTAGTGAAGGATAAAATTACTCCTGAACTCTTCAACTGCAGGTAAGCTGAAGTTTACTCTCCTTCATAAATATCATCTTAATTCCCCAAACGTATGTCTTTTCTATAACATGAGGTCGGAGTGTCAGACCCAAAGTCCAAGTGCTCATTCCCATTGGCCAAAGACTACCCAGGGTCTACGATCATGTCATACTCTTCACCAAGAGGCAGTACTAACTTACGTACCACTCAACAGCCATCTGCACCCCAAGTCCCTCTCTCCCGCCTCTCTTCTGGGTAACTCCTCGGCTGCTATATTTAGACCTCCTCCCTACTCACTGAATGAACACTTTCCAAGGCCATCAGAGAACCCCTAACCGCTAAATGCAGTGGGACATTATTTCTCCGTTCCTTCGTGGACTCCTTACAACATTTGAGCCCGACTACTCCTTTCTCATTGAAAATCTTCTCTTAGCTTTCTTAATGGACTCTTCCCTGTTTTGTTTTGTTTTTTCTTTTTTTCTCCCAACTGTGACTACTTCTTTTTGGGTCTTTTAGCCAAATCCTTATCCTCTGGACATTTCTTTTTATCATTTTTAACATAATGAAGCTATTTTTCCGCTTTTTAAAATAGACACATCACTGTTGAAGAATGAAGGCAATCCAGAATAGTGCGAAGTTGACTGAGGCAGATCACTCCTCAATCCATCACCTACAGGAAACTAAGGTTCACGTTTTGATGGTCAAATTTCTCTTCCCAAGCACTTTCTCTCTGAAGTGAATTCAAAAATGTGTCTAACTAATTTTCTCTATTTGATTTTTTTTTGGGGGGGGGGGAGTTGTTCTCAGTTTTGGAGGCAATTCTACCAACCATGATTACCAGACGAACTGTTATTTTGCATTCTGTTTGAAATATTCGATATCTGTCCATCGTGAGTTGGGCTCAGTAGCGAGCAGCTTTCAGGGATATCTTCTCTGTCTATGGAGCCGGGCTTCTGCCGCAAATTAAGATCAAGTATGTCTTGCTAAATGGCAGGTAATAGATTCTTCATATAAATACCAAGTGAGGATTATAAAACTCTACTATTGGTACTAAATTGGGGGATATTTGGGAGAAATCCAGAAGAGACGGACAGTTTTCATTTTACCTCCAAAACCATTTATTACAAAACAGCTTGTGCTGGATGAAGGAGATCGTGTATCTCCTGGTGAAGCACATTAAAACTTGAGTTGGGGGTAACATCATAGGATAACCCTGTCTTGCCATGAGGTTAGGAAAGAATGGCCAACAGTGTTGAAGCAAAAACCCTGGATGGGGGTTCAAAAGGCATGCCTGATGAGATCGCTGTCATGGGCTTTCAGGAAAAGGAGCTCTTAACAAGAGATTGATAGGTAACTTACTGATTCTTATAAGGGGTTGTTTCTGCAGAAAAATTTCAGGCCAGAAAATAATGGCCTGGGCTTGCATATCCTTCAAAGTAATCCCTGGTCCCAAATACCTACACCAGTAGCCAGCACGCTGCCTAGTTATTATAGTTCCCCCCTTAGGGAAATTGTCCTGGGTTTCCCCAGGGGTGGTATCTTCAGATCACTAGGCAAGGAAGGTGTTTTCTCCAGGAAGACTTTAGAGTAACAAAATTTCAGAACAAGAAATTTATTTTCCTACCAGGAGATTTACTGGCTTTACCCCTTTGTTATAAACTATCCTTTTCTGTCCTAATAGACCAGTGGTTCCCAATAGGTGGAGATTTTTGTGCCCGAAGGGATATGTGGCAATGTCTGGAGCCACTTTTGATCTTTGCAACTGAGGGGAAGTGCTATGGCATCTAACGGATAGAGGCTAGATGTAATGGGTAGAGACTATGTCGAAAAATTATCTGGCCCCAAATATCAGTGATGTCAAGGCTGAGAAACCCTAAATAGAGGATGTGCTCTGGACCAGTGGCCAAGACATAGTTTCTCCTATGGTCATTTTCGAGTGACAACTTTTATTGCACTTGATGATGTTTTCCTCCAGTGTTTTGTATCCATTTAAAAATATCTATAATATCCGATAGGAAGAATCTGTTGGATATGGTCCTGGAGAAAAAGATACACGTCACCCAGAGAACTGGATCTTGCTGTCACCTACCATGTTGCTACTATGTTTCCTGCTTGGGTTTGTTGCTTAAATGTTGTAGTTTTGAAATGTATGGGAGGAAGTGACCATCTGTGTTTTCTAGGGAGCAAATGGGTAGAATGTACTGGATGCCAATTGTCTTGTTTGATTAGTGCTTCCTTCCACCCTGGAGTTTCTCATCTTAGAAAAACAGAACGACTTCACCCCACCCTTGGTTGGCACAGGGAGAACAATTTGATACAATATGGCACTGTTACCTGATCAACAGTCCAGTGGATCAGGATTGGACGGTTCCCTGTACTCAGTCAGCCAGAGTGGATTCTCGAGGACTTGACGTTGAGACCAAAATATTCCAGTTTAGTTAAGCTGCTCGGTTGGTCTAAAAAATTGCAACTCTAAGATATGACATTGGTGACCATTTTGCTGCTCTATGGACTAGAGAACAGAAAAGGTGGGGGGGGGACTGAGGCTTAAGAATGGCACCTGTATAAAGAAGGGGAGTAGAAAAACCGAGAGAGAGAGTTGGGGCAATCCGTGTTGGTGGCTCTAGTTGCTATTCTGTTCTGAGAGGCTGTGGGATTCCTTAGTATCCTCGCGGAAAACTCCCCTTTTTTGCACAAGCTGGTCTGATTGTAAACACATAGTTGTATTTAGGATCAGACCACACGATACTGTAGTTTTGTTTTTTTGTTATGAAACAAACTAATTTAGCCAACTAGAAAGGCCGATAGATACAAATCAAAAAAGACTGCATTTCATTTTTGTTGAACATACTATGATTTATTTAACAAGTTCTCCTTACCAGTGGATATTCAGGAATCCAGTAGGTTCATTCCCACAAAGAACGACCTTGAACATACTTTTTCAAAAATACTCGCACAATTCTCTTTGGTCCATAAATCCTTTAAGTCAGATTGCTGGGTCAAAAGATATTTCCATGCAGAATTGTTTACATATTGTCATACTTCCCTCCAGAAAAAATTGTATTTATTTACACCTTTATCAACAGTGATTGGGAGCTAGTGTTTCCCCCAAACTATTAGTAACATAAGATTCTGTAAATAGTTTCCGTGTTGGCAATCTGGAGGAAAAAGCTCCCGGCACATTTAAAACTTTGAATTTATTTGATCACCAATGAAACTGAGCGTCCCATGTTGATTGTTGATTTGTATTTCTCATTTTGTGAATTGCATCCCCATGACTTTTCACCACTTTTGATTTCAGAGTTCATATTTTATAAGCAATCTGTACGTATTAGGACATTCACTCCCTATTATCTGTGCTGCAGCTCCCCCCACCTCCCCGACTTTGCACTTTGTTTTTATTTTATTTCTGACTTTGTATACATATATACTGAAAGAGTGCAGGCATTTCTAAAGCTTCCGTAGCCAAATTTCTCCACATTTAACTTTTCTTCCCCTGGATTTCCTATTTACGAAAAGAAAAGCAGGGGCGCCTGGGTGGCTCAGTCGGCTGAGCGTCTGACTCTTGATTTCAGCTCAGGTCATGATCTCGCGGTTCGTGAGCTCGAGCCCCGTGTCTAGCTCTGCCTGCTTGGGATTCTGTCTCTCCGTCTCTCTCTGTGCCTTCCCTGCTCGCAATCTGTCTCTCTCTCTCCAAATAAATGAATAAACTTTTAAAAAAGAAGAAAGAAAGAAAAGCAATAACTTTCACCCATATTTTATTCTGGGACTTTAATTTTTTTATTTTTAAACATCTGATACACCCTCGTTTCCGACTTTTGGGTTTTCCACCCACACACATTTGTTCCTCCGTCTCTGCAATATCTTTGCAAAGCATCCCCTTGTTCCACCTCCAACTTCTTCACCTTGGCCAAGAACTCGTTATTTTTGTCCTACATTCCTGCAAAAGCCTTCCTAACTAGTCTCCCTGCTTCCAATCTGAGAACTCTCAAAGTCAGTCCCAGATGTTGCTAGAGTAGTTTTTTAACAAGCACTTCTGGGGGACTTCCAGGAACGATTTTTATTTGAGCACAGCCATTTGATTTTTTTTTCTCTAAGATTTCCATGGAAAATACTAGCTTAAGCAGTTTAAATGACTCTCTGATGTTCAGAGTGCAGCTCTGGTCATATTTTTTAATTCCCCCAAATTAAGTTAAAAATCCTACCAGGATCCCATGCTTCAGAAAGACAGGAGGTTCAGCGTAACCTTGTAGCAGATGTTCTGACTTAAGATGCAAAGGGCTGTTGAGCTTTTTTTTTTTTTTAATTTTTTTAATGTTTATTTATTTTTGAGAGAGAGGGAGAGACAGAGCATGAGCAGGGGAGGGGCAGAGAGAGAGGGAGACACAGAATCCGAAGAAGGCTCCGGGCTCTGAGCTGTCAGCACAGAGCTCGACATGGGACTCGAACTCATGAACTGCAAGATCATGACCTGAGCCGAAGTCATACACTCAGCCGACTGAGCCACCCAGGCGCCCCAAGGGCTGTTGAGCTTTTAAACAGCCTTCGGAGAAAGAGGAGTTTCTATGAGTGAGATATTATTCTCCCTATGATGAAGACACTGCTTACCAAATACTTGGGAACTTCTTCACATTTCCAAGTTTTCTGTGGTTAGGTTTGAGCCGTGTGGCTGATTTTCGTCAATAGGCCGTGAGCAGATGTGAGGGGCGCATGTCCAAGGAGAAGCTCCAAGAGCCAACATATGGTTACTCCACTTTATTATTTTCTTCTGCCATGAAACTGTTACGGTCCAGACACAGGTACTTTATTCATCCTGTGACCTGTCCTGAAGATGCGGGCCACAGTTTCAGTGGACTCACAGTGAAAGGACAGCAAGGAACAAATCACAGATTTTGGCATCAATCGCCAGCATGGCATAACTCAGGAGACCAGGTAGAAGCTTGCAAGTCGTCCTAAGGTCAGGCTCTGAATTGGTACCACGTCACTTCTACTATACTCTAGTGACCAAAGAATCCACAGGCCAGCTCGGATTCAGTAGACAGGGGGATGCGAGGGGGTGGGGGGTCAGTGTCAAAGAATTTGTGGCCATCTTTCATCTGCCACGATCTACTCTCTGGCCACCAATAAGTTCCTCTTGCATGAAAAATGCTCATTCTCTTCCAAGACCACCCACGTCTCATCCCATCACGGCACTGGTTCAAATTCCAAGAGATTATCATCCAGATCAAGTCCTGGTATGGGTGAGACTCTTTAGATGTGATACAGCTCCTTGAGTATCTCATTCCTCTTCATCTGAAGATCTACAAATGAAAGAGCTAAGGCATCTATCTCCCAACATACCCAACATGCAATAGAAAGACAGAGACAGGAAGACTATAGCAGACACTAAAGGGGGGGATATGGGGCGCACACAGCAGTTGCTAGTCTATAGCAATTCTAAAATCCAGCCAGAAACGTGTTGCTGGTTCCTTGACTCAAGTCCAGTTTTACTCCCTGGGAATGATTTCCCATGGCTCTTGGCTACATGCTCTGAGACCATTCCATTCCGTGAGAAATCGATCAGTTATGCAACTGACTAGCCTTCTCAGCCTTCTTCCCGTGGAAAGTTGGAGATCCATCATTTCGTGGTCTTTCTGCCCCTTTTACAAGATGCCAGTACTGACACCAACTTAGTTCTCTTGAATATTATGTGAATTTCCTCTTAATCTTTTTAGGCTTCACTCCATTAGACGAAAACAACACTCAGAGATGTTTTCGTGACAGGCTCTCTCTGGCTTCATTTTAGAGTCTGAGTGCTGTGAGACTCTCTTAAGATGCCTAGTTGAGGGAGACCGTGAGGGATGCCCACAAATCTTTCTGAAGAGGCAACAAAAAAAATCTCAGTCTCATCCTTGAGATGATCTTTGTCCTGAGGCCATTTCTTGTCTCCAGACCTTTTTACCATCTCGAGAGACTGGGATTGAAAACTGGTTTTCGTTTTGAACCTATGGATTCTGACTCCCTTGTATTTTCTCTCAATTCTTACTGAATTTGAAAATTGAAGAGTTCCCTTTTTAAAAAAAATTTTTTTTTAGGCCCTCTCTGTATTTTCATACATGTAACTCAACAAAATCAGCTGGCAGCGTTAATATTCTTCCTGGGAATCCCTTAGCCAAATCTATAGGTTTCCTATATGTTTCCCGTTACCTCAGGTAACATACTGCTTATCTTGTCACTGTTAACGATACACATCCCCCTTTACTTCAGCCTCGGATAACCAGCTCCTTACTGAACCCTAAGCTTTCACGAAGACTCCTCGAGATTCTTCCTGCTGTTGTCTACAGCTCAGTCTGAAGGACGATGTCACGTATCTGTGTGTGTGTGTGTTTTAATGGCAGCACCCTACTCTACAAGTACCAGTTTATGATGTCATCATTTATTGGATTACAAACCGCTTTTAGACTTAGAGGCCTGTAAGAACAATCAATTTGTGATGCCGATAATTATTTGAGTTTGAGATTCAGTTAGGGCATAACGGGGACTGTTATTATCTGTGTCTACTCTACAATGCTTGGGACCTCAGTGGGCGAGGCTCAAATGTCTGGAGATGGCTAGAATGGACTGGTCGGGACCCTACGTGGAAAGATAACTCCCTCTTGGATTCTTTCTGTCTCTCTTGCTCTGAGGCCAACTGCCCTGTCATGAAACAGCCCTCCGGAGAGAGAAGCCATGTCAGAAGAATACTCAGCAGCCTACGGAGAGTCCCATATAGCGAGAAACTGAGGCTTGCTGCCACCGACGTGAGTGATCTTGGTGGTGGATATCTGAGGCCTGCACGCGAGCACACGAGCGAGTCTGGAAGTAGATTCTCCCTCGGTCAGATCCTCACATGACCAGAGCCCTGGCTCACATCTCAACTGCGACCTCATGACGGATGCTGAACCACTCAGCAACTTCTGGATTCCCGATTGACGGAAACTGAGAGAAGTATGCATTGTCTTAAGCTCCTACATTTGGGGCAATTTGTTAGACAGCCACAGATTGTTCATAATGTTATTCCACTCTTCTCCTAGGATAGTATCTTAGATGCGTGTGAGGCAAAACACGTTGTAGTTCGTGGGTTCACGGATCGACGTCATGATTAAATGGGCCCTTCGGGCCGACTGCCTTCGGGAGAGGAAGAGGGTTTTGTGTGTGTCTGACGTGGAATGAGGGGAGGTGAATATTCAAGAAAACAGGGTGGACTGTGGAACATAGTCTGCTATTCACAACATTTGCTTTTCCTTCCTCTGGGGGAGGATTATGCTTCTCCACTCCATTGACACTGGGTAAAACTGTGCAACGTCCCTCGGCCAATGAAACATGAGCAGGAGCGGGGTGCGCCATTTGGAGCGGGAATTGGATAGCCTCCCTGACATTCTTCACCGTTGTCTTTCTTCCGTGCCAAGAGACGAGGGTTGCTTCCTCAGCCTTGCACCTGGAGTGAAGTAAATGTACAGTAGCTGACTCATAAATGGACACGGAGTCTGAGCCAGAAATCAATCTCAGTTGCTGGACGCCATTGAGATTCCAAGGTCACTTGTCACCGCAGCATTGCTTAACCTACGCTGACTCACGCAGTGACCCTCTGGTTCCCTCTTTTTCTGCAGCAACAATCACAGGACCTGCCTGCCTGCCATGAGTGGCTGTGTGCCTGTGGGGAGAAGAGCCCATGGAGGCCTTCAGCAGAGTTGTGACAGGAGCAATAAACCAACGTTTTCTCTGTTAAACATCTAAGATATGGGAATTATGCTTAAAAAAAAAAAAAACTCCAGCATAAATAAACCTATCCTAATACACACCTCGTCTCCCTGGGTATTGATCCTATCCTTATTTAAAATATTGATATTTGCTCATTGTGGATTTTTGCATCGATTTTGATTTTTTTAAATATTGTGTTAAAATAATATTTCTCCTGGTTTGCTGAGTTCGGGGGAGACACCCTTAAATTTTGGACTCACGTGAGTGTCTCAGTAGCTTCACCTGAATCCTGGCCTTGCCCCGAGGTGATGCACATGAATGCAGTTTTGTTCTCGAAGGCCACACGAACTTGACCTTACGTATTAAAACCACAAGGCGTTGAGCCCTGAGATGTCCTGGCCGGAGTATTCTAGCACCATCAGGAGCAGAAGGTCATGGGATTTTATAGATAGAAAGGGTCCTAGAGTAAAATATCCCAAATCTCTCTGCTAGAGAGAAGGAAATTGAAACTCAAAGGGAAAACATAATTTGGCCAGAGTCACATAGCTGATGAATTACAGGTCTTGTTCCCAAACTCATTATCTTTTGCCTCAAGTTTAGCATTCCTTCTGTTACAATAAAAAAAGCCAATTCTAGACCCTTTTCCTCACCAAAAGAAATCATCTCCTTGTTAAATTTCATTTGGGTATTCTGGCAAAAAAATGTTGAGACATAATAAAAATCTGGAGTTCCTTTCCTGTAACTCTAGAGCACGATTTTACTCCAGTTTAGTCTATAAATTGACGTGGATTATGAGGTTGTGTGGTATTTAGCTTTATGATAATTACCTATTTGAATAGCTGATAAGAGTTCATTTATCCTGAAGACAACTAGAAATAAAAGAATAATTGGGTTATAAAATTAAGGCAGTAACATCTGCAGTTTCTACTACATTGAACATATTTGATGTAGAGAATATTTCAATTAGGCTCGCAAACCCTGTGAATGCTTTTTCTTCCTTAGATTCTGCTTCAAAAGATCGAAAGCCATAGCACACCCCCCAAAATAAGCGAAACTGGAGAACTTGCCCAGCCTTTTGGTATTTCACATTTGTCTGGAGAAAGGCCAAGACCCTTGGCCTCAGATTCTCTTCCATGGCCAGTAATTGCTGAGGTGAAATAGATGGTCAGCCTCGTGTGAGTTTAGTTTAGTCGCATGATTGGGCAGTTTCTGGATGACTAAAGACTTCACTTAAATCAGATAGTCATGGATTCTAATGCTGGCGCTGTTGATAACTCTCTGTGACTTTGGGTAAGTTGCTTGGCCTCTCTGGGTCTCATCTTTCTTACCTATATTCACTCATGATGTATTAATTCGTGGCCTTCTTTGTTCCCGTCACCCTGATGAGCACTGGGGGTTGGGGGTGATGGAAACTATGTAGTTCCTGATCTCAAGCAGCTTGTGATAAAATATGGGCACAACCACCCTCCGCATGAGACAAAATTTGGTGAGTCCCACGCAAATGGTGTGTAAGAAAGAGACAAAAAGGAAGGCATCACTTTCGTTTGGAAGCTTACTGGGACTGGGGAGGCAGGGAGAGGTCGGCCCCGGGTGCAGGCGATTGTGGAAAACCCCCCAAAAATAATAAAACCAACCCCAAATCAGTCTACCATCGTAGATGGTAATCTACGTAGATGGAATCTACGTTTCCATCGCTGTCTGCTGGCAATGTTAAATTACATCAGTGATACGATGCTACTCTCCCCCGGGGCTGACCATTCTCGCCATCTGGAAGGTTGAGAAAAGGATTCAGAAAGGAGGTAGAAGAGAGAAGCTTGACCCTGAAGCAGAGCTAAGCTTTATTGGAAGAAATGGGGGAAAACTTTCAAGGCAGGTATGGTGTCAAGTTGGGTAGAGGCCAAGGTGCAGAAAAACATATGTTTGACCTCATCGTTTTATTTAAGTCTTGTTGTATAAAGAGTATAGTATTGTAAATCCAATCATTAATATGTAGAAGGAGATCCTTGTTAACTCTCCAACACATGCACATGCATTTTTAAGTGCAATTAATTACCTAGAAGAAGATGAAGTATGTGTAAGGTGTAATGACTTGTAGTGGAGCGTTTTCAAGAATTGTTCTACTTGGGGGCGCCTCAGGGGCTCAGTCGGTTAAGCATCAGACTTTGGCTCAGGTCATGATCTCACGGTTCGCGAGTTCGAGCCCCACGTCGGGCTCCGTGCTGACAGCTCGGAGCCTGGAGCCTGCTTCGGATTCTCTGTCTCCCTCTCTCTTTGCCCCACCCCTTCTTGCTGTCTCTCTCACTCGCTCGCTCTCTCTGTCTCTCAAAAAGAAATAAATAAACATTAAAAAAAAAAGAAGAAGAAGAATCGTTACCCTTACTTTGACTTGCAGAAATACAAATTGAAATTGTAAGAAAAAGGAAAACTTTTAGGTTTGGGAATGTCCCCTTGAGGAAAGAGGCAGGTCAAAACCTTGCACTTGATATCATAGGCTTCTTTCTTTTGTTTTCTCATTACTAAAAAGTTCCTCATTTATCAAGATAAATCAGTTGATTCAATGAGAAGTAGGCTAATGTGTTTGACTTAAGAGTTAAGGAGGTGAATATATATTCTCATCTATCAATCTTGGAGCATTTGGACCAATGAAGGATAACAGGTGGAGGTTAAAAAGCGTGTGGAAGGCAGATCCCTGGTCCCCTGGTCATAGGAATAAATCTGTGTGTGTGTGTGTGTGTGTGTGTGTGTGTGTGTGTGTGTGCAAGGGCGCGCACACACGCACGCTTGTGCATGCATTATGCTTATTCAGTTTACTGCTTCAGTTCCGGGGCTGACTTTGTGGCACCCCTCTGGAGAAAGCTGCTGAAGGCAGTGGCCTAGCCTTACGGAAGCCATGTTCCATGAGGAATGAGTAGCTAACACCTTTTCTACTGTCAGCTGCCACCATCTCAGCGCCCACTTTCAGCGTTTAGACAAAGGACGCAGGCTGAGTACAGCAACAACTTTCTTCTTTGATCACCCCTGGGTTCCAAGAGACTGGAAGTAACAAGCACTTAATCTCTCTATTTGTGGCAGCCGGCTACGAAGCATCGGGGAAGCCAGTGCACGCCTCCTTATTCCGTCAGCTAATGCAGGGACCATCTAGAGCAGATGTCAAGGGAGAGTGGCATGGTCCAAAAAGCGTGAATGGTTTGGTATGGCTGAAACACAGAATGCTGGAGTAGTGAGAGAATATTAGTCCAGAGAGTAAGCTGGAAAAAGAGGTATCAGGGGGAAAGAGAACTAGAGGCATATTTGTCATTAGGAGAGGTTTTGTTCGGGGTGCCTGGGTGGCTCAGTTGGTTGGACGTCCGACTTCAACTCAGGTCGTGATCTCACGCTTTGTGGGTTCGAGCCCCACGTCAGGCTCTGTGCTGACAGCTCGGAGCCTGGAGCCTGCTTCGGATGCTGTGACTCCCTCTCTCTCTGTCCCTCCCCTGCTCACACTCTGTCTCTCTCTCTCTCTCTCTCTCTCTCTCTCTCTCTCTTTCTCAAAAACAAATAAACATTAAAAAATAAAGAGAGGTTCTGTTTGAACCCATAGGCAGTGGGGGCCTTGGAGCACATACACCAGCAGATGGTGGGGAATATTCGCAGTGTTAACGTGTTGGAATGTTAGGGTGACTTTCCCAATGGTGAGGACATCACGGTTGACATTTTTGCTTTTGTTTTTAATTTTTTTAAGTGTATCTGTTTATTTTCAGAGAGACAGAGATAGTGCAAGTGGGAGAGGGGCAGAGAGAGGGAGAGAGAATCCCAAGCACGCTCCGCACTGTCAACTCAAGAAACCACGAGATCATGACCTGAGCCGAAACCAAGGTCAGACTGTTAACCGACTGAGCTGCCCAGGCGCCTCGTGGTTGACATTTTTGAAAATGACAGACTGTCACCTCAGGCTTCACTACGGTATCGCCTAAGGATAGGTGGAGGGTTGGGTGATCTACTCAAGTCCCTTGGGAGTGCAAGGAAAGAGTTTCTATTGCCAGAGCTCCTGGAATCCTGGAGAAGGAGTGAGGGCATACCCATTCACTTTTTTTGCGGATATAATAACGACGCATTTGAGTTCCGAGGGCTGGATTGGATTCCTCGTCAAGAAAACTTTTAGTTTCATAAAACACTACCCTTCCCTTCCATTTCTTCCCATTCGACTCCAATGACAGAATTCATAATTTTCAGGATGTAGAAGGCAGTAGTTTCCTTAGACAAAAGCGAAGCAGTCCAATTTCCCAGCCGTTTACAAGAGCAAACACTCCTTTGGCCTTCCCGCCCTCAAGGAAGGGCACCGTGTGTCCCCAAAAAGGTCTGTTCATGGCGCTCTTGGTGTTTGTGACCTGTGTGAGTGGCCTTTTTTTCTTTTTCCTCCAACACAGAATCGAACTGGCCCGTCTTATGTGTTTACGGATGAAGAAACTCCAGGGTCGGATTCATCACACTGTATTTGCCTTCAGAGGAGTTACCCCGTCGGCTGACTCCTGAGAGCATCCAGTGCAGTCACTGTGGGCTAGGGTTTTGCCTGGTGTGTACACAGAACTTTTCTAAAATGACCTATAAACACACACACTACTCCGGTGTATGATGGCGTCTCTCCCTCCTTTCCCCGCTCCCCAGAGTCTGTGCATGAAGGGGAACACTGTCTTAAAATGCAATAACTTCCCGTGACACTTTATTATTCTAATAGCCATAAAATTACCAAACACCACATCTTCTATTTTTATGCACGGTAGCTAGGGAAACAAATTCACGCGCACATCTTTCTTCAGAAAGCAGAACTGACGAAAAGGTCAGGGGTTTATTCTTTTTATTTCAGCTTATTGCCGTTTCATTTGGAATTTATCCTGTTCACACCCTCTCCCTTTCTGACCCACAGCATCGAAATAAAAAGATGGTCAACAGCCAGGACGGGAGAGATTCAGATGCATTCAATAACGTGCAGAAAAGGGTAAGCATCTTGTCAGTGTCTCCATAGAGAGTTTTAAGTTGATTCTCCCTGCGAGGAAGGTTTGGGGATTTATACACTGTACGTTTCCATTTTTTAAAGTTTATTTATTTATTTTGAGAGAGAGAGAGAGAGAGAGAGAGAGAGAGAGAGAGAGAGAATGCACTGGGAGGGGCAGAGAGAGAGAATCCCCAGCAGGCTCTGCACCATCAGCACAGAGCCTGACACAGGGCTCGAACTCACGAACCGTGAGATCACGACCTGAGCCGAAACCACGAGTCGGCGCTTAACCACCAGAAGCACCCAGGCGCCCCCACATTCCCATTTTTACCAGTGTCGATACCAAACTGAAATGGCGAGGAGTCAAATCCACTTAATCGCTCCTTAAAGCCCCTAATGGGTCTTTATTGCCTATAAGCACACCCTGGCTTCAAGCAAACGTTTTAGCATCATCTCTTTTAAACCCTGAGAACTTTGACCTCGTTACTCTTGGTTACTTACTCTTGTAACACTTCTGTGCTTTCATGCCCAAAGCGTGCCCAAAGCAAGTCTTCTGCCTGAGACTCTCTTCAGCTTAGTCCTCAGAGCGAGACCATAAACTCCGGATGGGCAGGGATCATGTACCTGCGGTATAGAGAGTAGACACTCAATAAATGTTTGTTTATTGGCTGCCTGACCCAGCACAGAAATGATCTTTCTTCCTGCATTATGTCCTTCTTAGAATTCTGTAAGTGTCCGGGAGGGGGAGGGGGCGGTCTGCAGGTAGTGCCTTCTTTTAATCTTTGTATATTTGTGAATGCCTTTAATTTGCCTTTACATTTAGCCAGATGTGAAATTACAGGTTAGGATTCTTTTTCCTCAGCCCTGGGAAGATATATCACTCCACTGCCTTCTGGAATCAACTGTTGTGGATGAGGAGTCAGCTGAGAATGTAATCGTCATTCCTTTGTGGGTAATCTGTATTTTCTTTCTGGTAACCTAAAGATTTTTTTTTTCTTCGTCTGTCTGCATTTCAGTAGGATGTGCACAGATGTGTATTTATTTTCGTTGACGCTGGATTTGGTACATCTCTCAGCAAATCTGGAAAATGCTCAGCCATTATCTTTCTAAATATCTCTGCTCTGCCACTTGCTTAATTCTACGCTTTCAACATCCCTATTAGACATATTTTGGAGCCCATCCATTTATCCTCCATGTTTTGAAACTATGGCTTAATGAAAAAAAAAATTTTTTTTAATCTCTCTATGATGCATTTTTTGTTGAATTCTGAGCAGTATCTTCCAATTCACTAATTCTTGCTAAATACATCCATTCTGGAGTTTGTCTCATTTACTGACTTAAAATTTTTAGTGGCCATATTTTTCATTTCCAACATTTCTAGCAGACATTTTTCAAATATACATTTTACAACTGCGTGTGGGGCTCCTGGCTGGCTCAGTTGGTAGAGGGCGTGACTCTTGATCTCGGGGTTGAGTTGGAGCCCCACGTTGGGTATCGAGATTACTTTTAAAAAGTAACCCCCCCCAGAACTTTTTGTTTTACTCTCAATTAGATGTTTGCTTTTTTCCCCAGCTTTTCTTGAGATATAATTGACATATACCATTGTGTAAGCTCCAGGCGTAACACGTGTTGATACGGTACATTTGTATCTTGCAATATGATTACGACTGTAGCTTTCCATTACATTACCAAATTACCGTTTCTTTTTTTTTTTAAGTTCATTTATTTATTTTGAGAGAGAGCGCACAGGGGAGGGGCCGAGGGAGAGAGAGGGAGACAGAGACGCACAAACAGGCTCGGGGCCGTCAGCGCAAAGCCCAACACGGGGCTCGGACCTGTGAACTGTGGAACCGTGACATCATGACCTGAGTAGAAGCTGGACGCTTAACCGACTGAGCCATCCCAAGTTACCATTTCTTTTTTGCGGTAAGAACATTTAATATTGACTCCTTGAGCAACTTCCAAGTATATAATATAATTCCATTGGAATTTGTACCCTCTGATCAGCATCTTCCCAAACTTGTATCTTTTTGCTCCAGCATTGCGCTGGACCTTCTCCTCTTGAAACCCGGACTTCGCCAGAGGTTCTCTCGTCTGCGGGGGATTATTTTTGAAAGTGCTTTCCTGGGGCTGCCAGACTGGCGGAGAGGGGCTGGAGCCAGTTCAGGGACCACTGCAGGGTCCACAGCCACGACCGAGGTCTGTCTGCCTGTTTACCTGATGCGTGGGTGGGTAAGACTCTTTCCAGGTTCCTTGGCATCCGGCGCTATGTCCCACAGCTTTCCGAAGGTACTTTTGTCCATGATGGATGATGGAGTTTGGGTGGCGGTGGCTGGAGGACACAGATGACGGATGTCTTCTGGCATCACGATGCTGGCTTCACCCTCCAGAACTTACCTGTTTTAATGTTAGCCTCAGATCCTTCTAGTATGTTTATTGTTGTCTTTTTCGTGAATGATCACCCATCATGGGTTGTTCGTTGTTGGTCCCGTCGGATTTCTTCCTTCACGGGAGGTCTCGCTGCGTGTTTCGTGATTTTGTACCGTAGGCTCATCTTGAGTGACCTTGTTTGCTTCCCTCCTGTTTTCCTCTGTCCTCGCTCCTCCCTACGTGCCAGGTTTGCAGCTGGCTCTTCAAGACCCCCCAGTCCAGAACCCAGATTTCTCGCGTGGGGTCGAGGCTGTTGTTCATCGTATCGCACTGAGCCAGTGGGCTGCTCATCCAAGTTTTCGGTAGAGGCTGTGTCTGGTCCCTCCCGCCTGCCTCCTTATCCCATTGTAGTAGAATCTCAGCTTTCTCAACTTTCTTGCAGAAGTGGGAAGAGACTGTCTAGCTCCTAGGCTCACGCCATCATCTTGGCTCTCGTCCCCTTCCCTTCGTGGGGAATGTTTAGTCTTCATTTTCTCGTAGGAGCCAAACTCCTGGCCGCCTTTTCTCTGTTCCAGCAGCCTGTTCACCACCTTGGGCTTCTGATCTCCAGATACGTTGTCCACGGCAGCCTTTGCATTGGTGTGGCACAAGACGGGAGGGAAGGACTTTGATTTTGTGGTAAAAGGAAAGGTTAATTTCCCCCTGTCCTTCTCACAAGATATAAATAAGGAAGCCCGTGGCTCTGATCATTACAAGGAGCCATCTTATTGCCATATGGAACCATCTTGTGTGTCAATAAAGAAAGTCAATATTAGGGCAATATGTCAAGTATAGGTACGTATCTTTCTCATTTTTATTTTTTGTATCTTATATACATGTCTCTTTTGCTTATATGCTCGTTATATTTTATCTTTTGTTGCCCTATGTTTAGAATAGCAGTAGGGTTTCAAGACAGGTAACTTCTAATTTTTTTTTTAACATTTATTTATTTTGGGGAGAAAGAGGGAGACAGAGAGAGACAGAGCATGGGTGGGGGAGGGGCAGAGAGAGAGGGAGACACAGAATCTGAAGCAGGTTCCAGGCTCTGAGCCGTCAGCCCAGAGCCCGACGCGGGGCTCGAACTCACGGACCGCGAGATCACGACCTGAGCCGAAGTCGGACGCTTCACCGACTGAGCCACCCAGGCGCCCCCTCAACATGGGTACCTTCTAATTCTCCCTCGACCAGAGTCAAGCTAGACATTTTTAACTCTGCTGCTTGTAGCCGATGCAGTGGTGAACTACCGGGATTCCCGGTAGTCAGGACAGAGGCATTCATTCCCCAGCTTCCGGGAGTGTTGACTGTTGACTGTTCACTGCTGAGTCACTCTGCAGGAAGTTTCTGGGCGTAGGGGAGCTGCCTTGCCTGAGGTTATGACCTTTCCTCAGGACCAGCTAAATTCCACTGGCAGGTCAAGTAGAGATACAGACGCCTGAGCTCCTTGCTTTAATTCAGGACAAGGATAGAAGACCATCCCTCGTCCACGACTCCCTGTGGGGTGACCTCGGGCCTTTGCTACAACTGCATTCTCTACACCTTCTTCCGTTTGTCAATTCGCTGCACTCACTGCCTTATGGGTATTAATTCTAAGAGCACCTCTCCTAGACCTCTTGCTCACAAACTTCCCTCTCAGTAGGCTGTGTCCTGGGGAATTTTTAAGACACCACGCTATGGGGAACATCAAGTGTCATGGGGAGCCCCGTCCAGCTCCTTCCTTACAGTAGACATCCGGGAATGTCCGTGGAATGCACACACAAATAAAAACAAAGCTGCCTGAATTTAACCTGCTCCGTTTTCCCCAGCTACATAATTTTTCCGATTTTACTAATAAAACTTAGGCCTTCAGTGCCTGAGAAACTCATCTCGGGAAAGATACCGTTCCCTCACTTTGCAAATCCCCGTTTTAACTGAAGTTTAATGTTGCCTGGACGGACCCAGCGCAGCTGACACTTTTGTAACACGTTTGGAGATGAATTACTTGTACACACAGTATTAAAGTGAGCAGAGGATGCGGGCGGCCGCCTGATCATGAACTGAGCATGGGCTGTAGATTGAGGTTTGGCCACAGGAAGGAATGGCGGGGCTGGAGAATGGTAACCATGGTGATCCCTTTCCAAACATCACAGGGGTGGGGACAGCATGGTAGCCTTACCTCCCACAAAGGCCACTTGACACCTTAGCTGGGCACCCTTTTCTCAGGACTGGCAATTAAGATCCTCTGGGCAGGGGCGCCTGGGTGGCTCGGTCGGCTGGGCTTCCGACTTCGGCTCAGGTCACGATCTCGCGGTTCGTGGGTTCGAGCTCCGCGTTGGGCTCTGTGCTGACAGCTCAGAGCCTGGAGTCTTCTTTGGATCTCTGTGTCTTCCTCTCTCTCTCTGCTCCTCCCCACTTGCGCTCCTTCTCTCCCTGTCTCTCAATAATAAATAAACATTAAAAAAAAAAGACCCTCCAGGCAACTTTCATCTCCAAGGGCACAAAACTGAGCATCTCCTTGTAGAGTATAGAGAGGGTGATGGATGGGAGGCCCACACCTGGAGAAATGGTGAAGTGAATGTGTTGTCAGGTGCCTGAGCGGTCTCCACGGGGACATTTCGACGGTGCGTGATCGTGTGGCATTAATAAGAATTAGAACGTAAACACGTCTCAGATCGTTGACATGACCACCGGTGGTGGACGCAATTGTTTACCCAACCTGTGTCCTTTCCCCCACTCATCTTTTTCAAAGCCTCATCTTTTTTCTTTTTTTTTTCCCAGATATTCCTATCCTCCACTCAACCCACTTTCTAAAGACAGATTCTAGGGGTGCCGGGGTGGCGCAGTTGGTCAAGCGTCCAACTTCAGCTCAGGTCACGATCTCGCGGTCCGTGAGTTCAAGCCCCGCGTCAGGCTCTGGGCTCATGGTTCAGAGCCTGGAGCCTGTTTCCGATTCTGTGTCTCCCTCTCTCTCTCTCTGCCCCTCCCCTGTTCATGCTCTGTCTCTCTCTGTCCCAAAAATAAATAAACGTTGAAAAAAAAAATTAAAAAAAAAAAAAGTATTCTCGGGGCGCCTGGGTGGCGCAGTCGGTTAAGCGTCCGACTTCAGCCAGGTCACGATCTCGCGGTCCGTGAGTTCGAGCCCCGCGTCGGGCTCTGGGCTGACCGCTCAGAGACTGGAGCCTGTTTCAGATTCTGTGTCTCCCTCTCTCTCTGCCCCTCCCCCGTTCATGCTCTGTCTCTCTCTGTCCCAAAAATAAATAAACGTTGAAAAAAAAAAGTTTAAAGACAGATTCTGGTTTCTTCGTGCAAATCATGGTAACCCTACTTCCCCTGCAAGTGTTTGTTTCAGAAACCCAGATTTTAGTAAACTAGTGTTTCCTGTTGATTTAAAGGGATGGGACTGCTGAGATGGCCTTTTATTTTATGGTGAGGGGAAAGGATTTCCCCTCGGTCTCATTTACAAGATGTAAAAATGGGAAAGCATTTTCCCTAGTTGCCTCGAGGTCAACTTCCTTGAAGGAAGGAAGGAAACCACTTTAGGTACATGCAGAAAGCCACCTTGTCACCACGATGGAAGCTAATGCGAGTCCACATACAGAAAAAGAGCAGTCAACGAAATCTCAGAGTAATGGAAACAGAGTTCTGGTTTTACTTACTGTGGGTCCTGCCTCCCCTTGACCTAATGGTGTGTGAGATAATAAGTTTCCTTATCATTTAAACAGATTGAGCCAAGATGTCTTATTTACTTACAGGTGAAAACATCTTATTGGAAACATAAATTTATGGTCAAGTACTGTCTTTGCACGTGGTTTATAATTTCACGGGCACCGAATAATCACTGGTGCCAGTTACAGGCAGAAATTATCTTTAAAGGTCTGGATGAGCAGATCTTGCTGTCAGTGGATTGGATTTCTAATGCCAAGTAATGGTAATGACCTCTGGTTGGCGCGCCCGGGGGGCTCAGTCAGTTGAGCGTCCGACTTCGGCTCAGGTCACAATCTCACGGTTCATGGGTTCGAGCCCCGCGTCAGGCCCTGTGCTGGTGCCTCGGAGCCTGGAGCCGGATTCTGTGTCTCCCTCTCTCTCTGCCCCTCCCCCGCTCGTGCTCTCTCTCTCTCTCTCTCTCTCTCTCTCTCGATCCCTCTCTCTCAAAAATAAATAAACTTTAAAAAGTCAAAAAAAATAATGACCTCTGGTTGAAAGTGACTGCTTGACTGTATGAGTTTGTTCCCTCTCTCTACTGATATGTTCCATAAAAGATAGTGTAGGAATGAAAATCATGTCTAAATGCTCAATGACGAGAAGATGAAAAGAGTCATCAGAAGGAAGAGTTCACCAAATCTCTGGAAAATGGATAAGATACAGATGATTGAAGAGTGATGAAGCAGAATCCAGGAAGCCACAGCCCAGCGTATTTACAGAAAAAGAGGGTAGGAGTACCACGTGGGGCACACAACAAGGTGATTAATCCAAAGTCTGTTTTTGAAACAGTCAAACCCACTTCACCCTGGAGGACGTAATTCTTGGAAGCCAGGCTACTATGCCGAGACTTTTAAAGGAGGAGTATCTTCTTCCAGAGAAACTGGAAGTCTCCAGAAGAACGTCCTTTACATTTTATCATTTAGGGGCTCACCAGGGAACGATTTACTTGTTTCCCCAAACCGGTCTCTCTTGGAGCAAAGTGGCAAAATCAGTAAGGCTTGTCCATGCTACGGGGCCCTCATCAGGTTTAACTGACTTCTTCTTCTTCTTCTTTTTTTAAATATAATTTATTGTCAGATTGGTTTCCATACAACACCCAGTGCTCATCCCAACTGGTGCCCTCCTCAATGCCCATCACCCACTTTCCCCTGCCCCCCACCCCCATCAACCCCCAGTTTATTCTCAGTTTTTAACAGTCTCTTATGGTTTGCCTCCTTCCCTCTCTGTAACTTTTGTCCCCCTGCCCCTCCCCCGTGGTCTTCTGTTAAGTTTCTCCAGATCCACATATGATTGGACTTCTAACTGACTTGTTCTTGAGCACGAACATTCAAAGGTCCTCTACTGGGAGACCCTCCAACGTGAAAGAGAGACATCGAAGAGAACAGACGCAAAACATAGTTCTGGAGGAAACAGACGTCATGCAAAGAACAGGAGGGAACTGAAACGCGCGTGGATGTTCCCTGAGAGATGTGAGAAAATGTGGCAACAGGAAAACGAGAGGAGGACAGCGTGAAAGCGGAAGGAACGTCTCCCAAGAAATACCTCCTAGACAGCAAAGATCAATTTGTCAGAATAGAAAATAATTCCATAGAAGAGTTGTTAAATCAGATCTGGGAAGCCTCTGAGAAGTAGGACAGGGAAACAAAGAGGCGGAAAATACGAGAAAAGAAACCCAGAGGGTCAATGCGGGCGCGTCCAACATCTGACCAAACGACAGGAGTAAGTATCAAAGAAGTAATGAGGCAGTTTTTCCAGAGCAGCAAGACTTAGTGTTTATATTGAAAATGTACACCCAGTTCCCAGAACAATGAATAAAACAAACAAACAAACACATACGTAGCACATGACCACCAAATGTCAGAACATTAAGGTTAAAAAGAAAGTCCTAAAAGCAAAAATGAGAGAAAAAAAGTCCAAAATGAAAACAAAGGCAGCAACAAACCATCTATCAGCAACTCTAGATATCACGAGCTCTTGCCTTTCTGAGGGAAAATCGTATCATTTTAGGATTCAATACATAACTAAAGTATCAATAAATAGGATGGGAGAATAGAGACATGATCAGACATGCAAAGCCCAGGAGGAACTCTCCGGGGAGACAGTGTAATCCTAAGTCTGGAGAAGTGGTTGGACAAAATTAAAAATATGTCTAAAGTAATTAGTTCCGAAAAAATGGAACTCCAGGCAAAAAGTCATATGAGAAAGAACATTTAATCATAGCTACGGCTGTGCAGTGAACCACATTTAAGCAGTCATAATAATGAAATCACTATTGATTTTCAATTTTCCGAATCAACCTACGGATACAGCTTAGAGGACTAATTACCGGTAGGGAACGAAATGTAAGTCTTGTAGTTCTGACATGTAAAAGTAACAATTCAGAAGAACTCGGGAATCAGGAACAGGAACAGAACTGAAATCAGCACCTATATTCTCACACGAGGAAGTAAGAAGTCAAAATACAGTGTTTTGAGGGAAAGGAAAACACAACCTTAAAAAAAAATTAGTTTAAAAAAATTAGCCAACAAAATGACATAACTTCCCATCTTCTGGTTCTTGTATCGTCTAGATTATCTTGTCGGGAAGAAAAACAAAGGTCTTCTTTTTTTTTGCAGTTGAAAGTGATTTTCATGAGAGAACACCTGTAGCTTCTGATGTTATTATGAAATCAAGATTTTGATTTGTCTTCACGAAAACGGCCACGTATGCCTTCAACTGTCACAGGCGAATGGGAAACCTAGCGAGACGGGCATAACGGATGAAGGATGCTATTGAATCAAGGGGAGTAAGTAAGAACCTAAGTCAGTTCGTGCTAAATTGGAGGGGTGTTGCTAACTTGAAAAGACCCCTGGCTATCGCAATTTATATTCCGTTCACCTAATGGGTGCCGATTTCCCACCATATTAAACGTACCGCCATCGTATGAAATTAACGCTAAAAATTGGATTTTGTTACTCTCGTGATGCTGCTCACTTTCCGTTTGCAGTATCTTCTGGGTGGCTCGGCAGGTTTGTTGGCTCAGTGGTAAGTACCCGCTGAAACCACGCAGAATTACACTTCCTGACGAGGCGGGTTCTCGAACCCAGAGCCCCACTATGACTGAGTTGCCTAGATCCTCCCTATTCATAAAGCGATCTGTGGACCCGCAGCCTGGCATCTCCCCGGGGGACTTTAAGAGATACAGAAACTCGGGCCTCGCCCCAGACCTACTGAATCAGATTCTGCATCTTTAACTAGAGCCCCAGGCGATGGACATGTGCATGAAAGTCTGGAGGGCACGGACCCTGCCCTTCCTCTAGCATCACGTACAGGTACGTCCCTCCCTCTGGAATCCGCACCCACTGTTGTCCCAGCCCATTTCGGCCCAGCCTGAGCACCTCTCCTCTGAGGACAACCAGAGTTCAGGGGACCACGTGTGCGCTCCCCCACTTTGCTACCAGTGTCTCTTGATAAACTGTCCAGCGACGAGCGTGCCCCGCGTCCCCATCTCCCAAGACTTGGTATTCGTTTGCATCTGCCCCCCATCCCTTCCCGGTAACGGAACAGTAACAGACTTTTCTCAGAGGGTTGTGAGCCTTGCATGAAATCATCCGCATCGAGCACTCAGCACAGAGTAACATCTCAATAAACGCGGCTAGAATTATTTAGCTATGATCAAAGAGTCCCGGGTGACAACATCCAGCAGGAAAGGCTCATATGTTAATGGTCTCCAGCCTCGGCTGTCATCAGGTTCATTTCCCTCATCAATAGCTCATTACTTGATTGTCAAGTCACAGACGCTATAAGCCACACACCATCACACCGAATAATAGCGATGATGGCAGTTCCCGTGTGTAAAGCATTGCGGAGCCGGTCTCCCCGTCGTCCCGAGGGAGGTCTGTCTGCTGCAGGTGGGGGGGGGGCGCAGAGCTGTGTGGTCTCTCACCCCCACAGTCCGGTTCAGTTTGGCTCTTGAGCTCGCAAGCCGTCCATCCTGCCTTGCTTGGGTCCCAGGGTTTTCCAGGGCCAAAAGAGCCTTTGTTTTCCTTTCACTCGCGTCTTACTGCACGACCTTCTCCTTAGAGAGTCAGGCGTGCGTCCGGAGGCCTGGGCTGGACCTAAAACCTCACACGCTGAGCTGGGAAAGACCCTTTTCCACCTCACCTACCTCACCCCAAAGGGGAGCTTTGTAGCTGAGCGAAACCCTTTCCCCGGACACTCTCGTCCTGGGGTGACCCCTTGTGGGGTCCCAGGTGGGTCCTCAGTCCCTCAGTCAGGCTTCCAGAAGGCCTTCTCTGTCATGACGGCAAACACACCTCCTCGTGTTGTCTGAATCGCAGAAGTGACTGGGCTGCGTGCCCATACGGGCTCCTTTCACACTTCAAACAACCTGTTCTACCGAGTCTGGAAAAGTGTTCTTCATTTCGAAAGACCATCGCGTGAAAGTGGAATTTGACATATGCATCCCCAGGACAAATGGACAAGAAATCACAAAGAGAAGGGAGACTACTACTCTGATCCTCTTCCTCCCTGTGAGAGGCACTGGATGCTCTCCAGTGTTATCACATTCAATTCCCCAAACAAGTATTTATTTAGCAGATGAAACTGTGGCTTGCACAGGCTTAAGAAACAATGCTGGGATGAACTCCTGTATGTTTGACTCCCAAATCCGTATCCCTTCTATTTATGGCTTCATATCATGGACTTGGCTGATGGCAGGTACTAAGTTCCCTGTCACGGGGAGCATTCAAGCAGAGGCTGGAGGCTGGAAGGCCTGGTCAACTGTTACCTGGGCCTGGAATGAAGCCAAGGGCACCCGGGGGTTAGAGCCTCGGGCAATTCCTAGAGCAACGCCATAAAGCAGTTGATGTAGGAGACGGTCATCAATCCCAAACAAGGCAAGGGAATAAGGAAGTACCAGAATATAAAGCTAAAAGTACCCATGATCTATCTATGATAGACCAGAAGCACAGCAAGTTGGTCTATCATAAGGTGCATTGCAGAATAGGTAAGGAAAGATCCAGAGCTGAAAGCTGGTAGTGCGTAGGCTAAAACCTGCCCGCGAACATGTTTTCTTTGGTCTTCAAGCATTCGTTCCTTTTTACTTAATCGACATGTAAAAACTGGTAGATTTCACCCACAGATCCAGATTTCAAAGCTTCTTTTTCAAAAGTGGGGCGATCTGGTGGTCCCGGGCCCACATTCCTACGTGGCAGCAGCCACGGGGAGGGCAGGTGCTCTCTCTCCCATTTGTAGGTTCCCACCATCGTGTATTGCTATGTCTTTTCGTTTGCATTGTCAGCCTGGACGCTGAAAATAACCGAAACAATTTATGTTTTCTGCCGCCATGCAGGAGTTCAGCTTAGAGAGACAGGCCGTCGGGGTGCCCGGTGGCCTGGCCGGTTGAGCGTCCTACTTCAGCCCAGGTCATGATCTCACGGTTTGTGAGTTCAGGCCTCTGTGGTGACAGCTCAGAGCCTGGAGCCTGCTTTGGATTCTGGGTCTCCCTCTCGGCCCCTCCCCCTCTCATGCTTTGTCTGTCTCTGTCTCTCAGAAATAAATCAACATTAGGGGGGAAAAAAAAGAGAGGCTGCCTTTGTGGCATATCTCAGACTTCTATTCCCTTCAAGGCTCACTTTAAGCCACACTAGACAGAGCGTCAAAGACAAGCTGCTCCGTACAAAACAATTACGAAACAGGGGTTGAAGAGAGAAGAGAGGGAGAAAGAGGAAGGTGAAATTCCGTGAATGTTTTCTACAGCATGACTTCAGTTCTTTTCAACTACGTGTTTTGTTGGTTTTATAAAACTCTGGTTTAAAAAATCCTCCGGGTTTTGGTAAGATCGTGGACCCACGCCAACCGAGTGACCAGCGAGATAGGCTGAGAAGCAGCTCCAAAGAGCACTGGGGCTCCTTTGCTCACAAGCGATAAAAACCAACATCAGTACACGGAAACAAAAGAAGGGTTTTTTAAAAACAATTTTTTCAAGTTTCGTTGTTTATTTTGAGAGAGAGCGCGTGCGCAAGCAGGGGAGGGGCAGAGAGGAAGAGAGAATCCCAGGCAGGCCCTGTGCTGTCCGTGCAGAGCACGACGCAGGGCTTGATCTCACGAACTGGGCGATCCAGACCTCAGCCGAAATCAAGAGTCAGATGCTTAACCGACTGAGCCCCGCCCCCCCCCCCCCCCCCCCGAGCACTCGTAAGAGAGTGGTCTCATGGAAGTATATTAGATGCTAGTGGCATTGATGGGAAGGCTCAAAAGTATGACACAAGTCTAGGTAGGCACCCAGGAGTTCCCGTGGGTAGAAATATGGGCGATTCTGGAAGGTCCAAGAATCAGAGACTCCCCCTGCACCTCACAAAGGGCCAAGCTGGAATAGGTGAGTCCGGTCAATTTTAGCTATTGTGCCATTCTGTGTAAGGTCCTGATTCCAGAGAGGAAGCTCGTCGGCCTAGCTTACGTCAAGGGAAGCTGGATTGGTCCCCACGAAGTCATAAGAGAGAAGACACTATTAGTTATCAGCGTTTTCAGCACTAAGGCCAGTGTTTGAAACAAAGTAGACACTCCGTGAATAGCTGTGAAAGGAACCAATGAAAGAATGACAGAATATTCCCAGCCTCAGAGCATCTGGAAAAAAAAAATGGTCCTTAAGCCCCAAGCTAGTGGGGAAGAGGTGATTTTTCCAGAAGGAAATCAGGGTGATAATGTCAAGAGAGAACGGAATAGTGCTGGGCTCCCAACAGAGAGGGAAAGGCAGACAGATGCTTTTGATTTTCCAGCAAGGTTTATATAACAAACATGGAAAACTTCAAATCTCTCTCAGTGTTTCACACTTCAACATAGGAACGAGGAATCCGTCCAAAGGCAGCCAAATCCATTCTCGTTTTCCTGCATACGCAAGGTAGCCAGATTTGGGTGGCTGTTGACCGGTGACCTGAAGGGCTGCGTCCCCACGACTCTGGTTCTGATGAGGAAGGCCATCTTCTGGTGCCAAGCCCTGCCCCGAGCGAGTTCCCTGAGGTGCAGGCACACCTCCTCCAAGAACATGCCATATGCACAAGAGGCTGTTCCAAGGAGAAGCAAATTTGCACTTCCCACTCAAAAGGGGAACGGGGAGGAGGGGTGTGAGGAGCCCCCAGATTTTCTGCTCTTCCTCTGAGGTACTTTAGGAAGGAACACATGACTCATTTCAAAGGATCAAGGGAAGAACACCACCTGGGAAGTGGGAAACGGTCAAGCAGGCTCAGACAGGAAGCGGCTGTAGTGGTGATGATGAAACAATGTATCTTTCTTCAGTTGATCTGACTGATGCTTGCTCTTATGGCCCAACCCACCCGTCTGGCCAGCCGGTCTTATACAATTTAGCTTTCGGTTAGAAGTTGTCCTGTGAGGGCTTCAGAAGGCTTAATGTGTGCGCCTCCTTCAGGCCGCCGGACCAGAGGCTCCGAGAAGCCTTCGGAACATTCCTTTCAACAAGAGTGGGCTTGCTCTCCAGCCCCTGTTTTAGCTGTAAGTCGGAGACCTTTGTGTATTTCTATTGCTTGGGTTGGCAGCGTGGATGCTGAGCCCTGGGGTGAACTTGTTTAGAGAAGAAGCGGGAGGAGGGGGGCCTGGGTGGCTCAGTATCTGACTCTTGATTTTGGCTCAGGTTCTGATCTCCCGGTTTGTGAGATCGAGCCCCGCAGAGGGCTCCACGCTGACAGCACGGGGCCTGCTTGGGATTCTCTTTCTCCCGCTCTCTCTGCTCCTCCCCCCTCAAAAGAAAGAAAGAAAGAAAGAAAGAAAGAACTTAGAAAAAAAGAAACAGAAGGGGGAAGGAACAGTGTGTCAGCAGCCTGGGTACCCCTAAAGCAGAGGGATCTGAGGACACGTGGACCTCATCCGATGACATACGTGTTTTTTCAGCCTGCATAGGATTTATTTGTGGAAGGATTATTTTCAAAATTGTACGAAACCGAGAGGCTTCACACACTAATCTGGATTTCTAATTTGTCTGGAAACTGCGTAAAGTCTTACGATACGGGGTCCGCTTGCCCACCGGGATGCGGAGTAGAGCTGTGGTGTCCCCACCAGCAGTGGTGGCCCCTTGGGACAGAGCCCGGGCTTTGCAGGGGGACCGCACTCAGCTTTGTGCCTCACCCAGTGTGCGCATGCGGGGACGGGGGAGGCCAGGCAGGGAGACAGGACTGCACCCCCGCATCTCCAACTTTACTTCTGGTTGGGCGTCCCTCTTCAGTTGCTAAAAGCCGTTCCTCTGCCTTTTGGATGTGGCTAATGACTATTATGTGTGGAGGGTGGCTAGTGGCTTGGAACCAGGCTAGGAAGATGGAATATGGAGAAAAGCCAGACAGGATGGCAAGTCCTGGCAGTACATTTCTAGCTGTATTTGCCGCTGAGGCCAGGCTGTACCTGTGTCCCGTGTCTCCAGACGCCTCGGGGGACGTTAGCCATACTTGGAGCTCATCTTGGCATCTCTTAGGTTCTGTGTTCAAGTTGCCAAGCAGGAGTTTGGCTTGTAAGGCAAGGCCTAACTCACCTCGTTGTATGATGTACCAGATCGCGGGTCTTGAATGCCACGCTGAGGGTTTATATACGAACAACGGGTTTGAAAACGCCAAAGCATCCCAAGTTCTTCTGCCTAGTTCTTCTGTCACGCCAGCCCTGTGTTTGGAGTCAGCTGCTCCCCAGTGACGCCCACCAGAGCCACGTGGAGTGGTTCACAACCCCAGGGGTCCACCATCCCCAGAAAGACCTTTTTGTTGTTGTTGTTGTTGTTAAAGCAGTTTGTACTTTCACATCTCCTGGCGTGTGCTCTTTTTGTTTGCGAATTTGCGTCACGGTTGTTGCAGATGCGGGCACCACGACTTATGCGTTGCCTGTCGTGGCAACACCTTTAATAATTAGAGAGTGGAACTGACTGAAGGGCCTATCACCCATAGGGAAGCTGACCTATGTATGGCACATTTACACGATTCAATACCGTGCAGCTTTGGAAGGACTGATGTGTCTGTGGCTTGGATGGGGTGATCTCTAAAGTGTATTCTAAGCAAAAATAGCAAGGGGTTGATGAGTGTTTTTGCTGTGTTTCCATTCATTTAAAAAGTGTGCAGGGGCGGGGGGCGCCTGGGCGGCTCAGTCCCTTAGGCATCTGACTTCGGCTCAAGTCACGATCTCATGGCTGGTGAGTTCGAACACCGCGTCAGGCTCTGTGCTGACAGCTCGGAGCCCGGAGCCTGCTTCGGATTCTGGGTCTCCCTCTCTCTGCCCCTCCCCCGCTCATGCTCTGTCTCTCAGTCTCTCAAAAATAGACGTTAAAAAAAATTTTTTTTAAGTGTGCAGGGGCGCCTGGATGGCTCAGCTGGTTAAACGTCCAACTCTTAATTTCCGCTCAGTCCATGATCTCACGGTTGGTGAGATCGAGTCCTGCGTTGGGGTCTGCACCCACAGTGTGGAGCCCGCTTGGATTTTCTCTCTCCCTCTCTCTCAGCCCTTCCCCCGCTCATGCACATGCGTATGCACTTTTTCTCTCTCAAAATAAATAAACAAAAAGAAAGTGTGCAGACACTTACTGATTTTTATATAAGATGGGATATTTTTAGGAGGTACCCCACGGCTTTTACCTGGAAGCCTGGGGCACAAGGGTTGAGGGACAGGTAGACTTTTACCATGTGATTTTTTTTTTCAATAATAAAAATTGAGTCGTGTGCTTGGGCGCATTTAGTTCTGAACTTCATTTCTCCTGGAGTCGGCTTCATTCCTTCTAGGAAAATGTCTACATCCCACAGTACAGTTTTCTAGAAGGAATCACCAGGCCTGCCTGGCTGGTAGAAACGAGCAGGCAGTCCTGGGCTCCTGCTGAGACCCGGGGTTCTTTTCTTAGAATTCTGGGTGAGAACAGCTCTCGGGTCCGCCGTGGTGCCTTGCGGAGTTGCTTAGGGGGCAAAGAAGATACAGAGCCAGGTAGCAATTTTGTGTTGCTTTCTGCATGTTGCCTTGGTCTGACACCCTCCTCCCGACACAGTCCCCTTCCACTTCGCCACGTGTCCAATGAACATGATACTATGTGTCCTTTCCACTGCGGGAACATTTCAGGAAATGAACAGCGCCGATGAAACTCTATCTGGGAGGACTGTGTCTTCCCTTGCCACCCCCAAGGGGCGGGGGTGCGGATCTGTTGCCTCGACACTAAGAATACAGGTAGAGCGGGGTAGGGTGAGTGGAATGAAGTGTGAGACCCATGAAAGACTCAGGGGGATTGTAGACGATAAATTGTTCTGCAAGCAAAAGGGGGAAAGGGCTTCTCGAGAAAGGGAAGCAAACGTGTAAGAACATCCCAGAATCTGGTACATTCTGAGAGCGGCGAGCGGCCCCTGAGGGGCTGGGATACAGTTTGAAACAGGGCACTTATCAGCAGGTACCACTAGAAAATTCTGGAAGGAATTGAAACCTTATTCTAGAAGAAACTTGGATGCCTAAGAGGTTTTTTTACGTGAGAGAATGATGAGCGAATTTTATTTGGCAAAGAACGGGCAAAGTAGAGGACACAGTTACCAGAACAAATCCCTCCTGACCGGAATGGGGAGACGGATGGTTATTGCAATGCTTTCTAGCTCAAGGGGATTTACTCTGAAAGAAGACAGTGACAGGGGCTCCTGGGTGGCTCAGTCGGTTGAGCGTCCGACTTCGGCTCAGGTCATGATCTTGCAGCTCGTGAGTTCGAGCCCCGCGTCGGGCTCTGTGCTGACAGCTCAGAGCCTGGAGCCTGCTTCCAATTCTGTGTCTCCCTCTCTCTGCCCCTCCCCTGCTCATGCTCTGTTTCTCCGTCTCTCAATAATAAATAAACCTTAAAAAAAAAAAAAAGGAAGAAGAAGACAGTGACAGTGGGGATACTGGGGGGGGGGGCGGTGAGGGCAGCACTGAGAGGGATTTGTGAAGTCAAATGGGCTAAATGAAGGACTGGAAAGAAGGCCAGCAATGTCTTCGAGTCCAGGAGAGAGCACACCCCTGGAAGACCGGTGTTTGCCCTTGAAGTGTTCAATCTTCGTATTTCACCCACAGTTAAGAGCTGTTCGCGAGCAAGTGTCCTCTTGATGGCACGAATTTACTGGGCCAAACGTTTATTAAGTCTTGACACTGGGCCCTTGCAAGGCGTGAAGGTCAGGAAAGTCTTCGGACCTGAGTAGTTTAGATCTCTCTCCCTCTCATCCACCAGAACCAGCAAAGATATGTCCTCCCTGCTCAAGAACAAGGAATGCGCTCATAACGATTAACAGGAAATAACACTATCCTCCTTTGAAGATCAGTGGGAAGCCTTGCACTTCAGACCCCCCTCCCCCACTCACCAGTACTGTGTCCCTTCTACCCCAACGCCAGTAACTTGGGCGCCACCCAGGAAAGGCAGCAAGGAGATGAGTACATTTTGAGCCACATCCTTCCTCCAGGACCACAGGAAGACTAGCAAGTATCATAGTTGCTGAGCGGGAAGATGTTTTGTTGCAAACAGCTCCCACCCAAGGGGAATGGGCGAACCTACGGGAGCTGCTCGGAAGGTGAGCTGTGACGATGGGGAATCCATACCCGAGGCAGCCTGGCTTCCCTTGAGGCTGCCACCGGACGTCCTGCTCCACGGCACCCTGGCCGGGCGTCCTGGCTCTGTCGGGGTGTGGTTGTCAAAGCGCTGGCTTGGCCGAGCCCAATTCCTCCCCTTGACGGGCTCCTGGAATCTGCTGGAATTTCTTCTGCCTCCAGCAGGATGTAGCAAGCTGGGGAGGTTTTTCCCTCTGCTGCTTTTTCTGCAACTCTTTTCTTGTTCGGGTGCCAGTGGGCCCTCGTCCTTCCAGGATTCCAAGCTGTGGCGTCTCTGAAGGCTGATGTAATGGTTCTAAGCCTCAGAATAGAAGACCCACTTTTTGATATGATCTGTCTGTTGTGTGTTCACCTCGCTGAGTCCTCTCTGCTCTCTTGCCAGCCTTTCTAAAGACCCACCAGCGCCTTTCCGTGTCTTTCCCCCCACCGAGGATATCTCCACGGTCCTCCTTTGAGCTCTGCCTACGCATTCTCTGTCTGGGCTCCCCCATTAAATTGCATTTTTCAGCTCCTGGATCTTCATAAAAAGCCTCCAGAACACTCATTCCTAGGCTCAGCCTCTTGCCTCAATTCAGGTCTGGTATTCATTCATTCATTCATTCAGAGACATTTATGAGCCACATATGCTATGCCAATCCCTACCCTAGGCATTGGGCAAATAATAAGACAGACACAGTCAATCCTCACAGAACCTCTATCGCGGCTCTTCTAGCCTTTATTTATTACAAAAAAATCTTTTTCAATGTTTATTTATTTGTTTTGAGAGACAGAGAGAGACAGAGCATGAGTGGGGGAGGGGCACAGAGAGAAGGAGACACAGAACCCGAAGCAGGCTTCAGGCTCTGAGCTGTCAGCACAGAGCCCGATGGGGGGCTCGAACCCACGAACTGTGAGATCGTGGCCTGAGCCGAAGTCGGGATGCTTGACCGACTGAGCCACCCAGGCGCCCCTGCCTGTACGGCTTAACTGCGACCACAACTTTTTTTGTTTTTTAATGTTTATTTATTCTTGAGGGAAAGAGAGACAGAGTGTGAGCAGGGGAGGGGCAGAGAGAGCCGGAGACACAGAATCCAGAGCAGGCTCCAGGCTCTGAGCTCTCAGCACAGAGCCCAACGTGGGGCTCGAACTCACGAGTCGTGAGATCATGACCTGCGCCAAAGCCGGATGCTTAACCCACCCTGGCACCCCTGTATGCACAACTTTTCATCTGTTTTCCCCTGCACTCAAAATCTTTGCAAACATTCTTGTTACATAATAACCTTCCATGCCCCTCTCCCCACCATCAGCTTGAAAGAAAACCCCCAACCACGGTCTCTCAGCTGCACGTTCAGCTCCTAGCCTGCCTTTCTGAGCCTGTTTGCAAGCAGCCCCCAACAGGGCTTCCCGGGAAGAAGGGATAAGAAAGGGAGAGAAGAGGGAGAAGGAGAGACTCCAGAGGAAGAGGAGATTCAGGTGCATTGGGACTGTTTATTGAGTGTCTACATTGTGTTTGGCATCGTGCAAAGGTCCTCACGCGCACCAGGCCATTCAGCAATCCCCTCCAGGCGCTGATGTTTTCTAAGCTCCTTTGAAATATGAGAAAGTGAAATTCCGAGATTTTGTGGCAACTCATCCAAGTAAATGAGGTAATAAATAATGATAGCTATCGCCTGTGGAGAACTGACTATGGAGCAGACACAGCCAAGTTCTACACCAGCACTGTCTCCATCGTACTTCTGCGAGGTGGTGACTTTACCATCTCCATTTTACAGATGAAGAAACTGAGGCCCAGAGAGGCGAGTGGGTCCAAAGCCACCGACCCCTGTGTGATGTAGCCTTAAACCAACTGCAGCCTCATGTCCAAAAATCTTAAGAATAAAAAGCAATGTACATAGATCCCGGATTCTTCTCTAGGAGCAGCAAAGGGAACCCCATCGCTGGCTACAGAGGGAAGCTCATGTAATCCCCTCTCTCCACCTGGCTGCCAAGATTTCACAATCGTGAGGACGGCCGATACCTACGGCTTCTCCCGTCTCTTCCCTGAACTCCCAGCAGCTTGCTCGCTCTCCTTTCCCTCCCCCCTGCATCTCAGATCCCTTTACTCACGGGAGTAGCTCTGTGCCTTGGCTAATGAAAACCCATCAAGCTTTTCTCTACCCAATTTGCTTCTCTATGCCAAACACCCCAAATCAAAGACCCACGGGCCGTATTCGGTCGCCACTCTTTGTCTCTGTTGCGCCAACGCGATTTTTAAAATAACTCTGGGCAACATTGAAAAACGAGTGACTCCCAAAGGTCTGGCCTGCCCTTTGCCTGATTTCCAGAAAATCTATCAAGAGCGGGCCTGTATCGCCGGCCGCCCAGGCACACACACTCTACCCTTCGCCCCACCGTCTCCCAGCCTCAAGCTTTGTGCCATTTATGTGTGTTTCCGGGTCTCCTACAAGAAGGGGGAAGTGAAAGGTGGAGAGAAGACGCCATGTTTTACTCTGGAGACAAACAGCAATCCCCTGTGTCTAAAGATTTAAATAGAAGACTGAGGGTCTTTGAAAACGGAATACAAGCCTGGCTCCTTACTCACTCACTTATTCCTCCTGGCCTGTGGGTTTACAGTGTCTACATGAGACGAACAGAACAAAAACCCCTCTCCCCTCCCCAAACCCAGGCCAACAGAACAACAGAAAACCCAGTCGAGCAGACAAACACAGAAGACACTTTAGAGCGGGGTGGGGGGAGGGGGAGGGAAGTCAGGAGAAGGAAATTGAGGGTCATATGTTGGTGGGTCTCCTCGCTCTGGTTCTGGTCACAGCCTTCCGCCTCCCTTACCGAGTAACTAACAAGCAAGCAAGCAAACAAACTACTCCTTCTGACCGGAAACCGCCAGCTCAGTGCGCTAGACGTTATTTGAATGTAAGTAAACCGGCTCCTTTGGTAACTACCTGGCAGCCAACGGCTTTTACAACGTGTTTTCTGATACAAACCGTTTCGCCAAGAGCTTGTATCTTTTTACTACCAAGCATTACACTCTGAACAGAAAACCTAATAAGATTTTCAGCAGAGATTTTAAGAGGATCCATCATAGGACTTAACAACAACTGTGATCTATTATGTTTAGTGCAGGAGTAAAGACCTGAGAGAAATGGCGATTTCGGTTTGACTTTACGGCCCCCCAAGTTGTGTTCAAGTTAAGTGAAAGTGAAAAACTTCGTCCTGGAGAAAAAGCAAAGACCTTGGGCTCAAGCACGGGTTTGAATTCCCCTGTTCCTCACTTACAAGTGATTGCACTTTGGGCAAATTGCTTAACTAATCTGTACCTCTGTTTTCACAGCTATTAAAGTAATCCTACTGCATAGGATTATTACAGTGAAGATTGTGGCACAGAGCCTGATTCATAGTAGGATGTCCTAAATGCTTTAGGTTATATGGGACAGTAGCTCAGCCAAAACCAGCCTAAGCAAGAATGAGAAATTCTTGGCTGGACTAACTGAAAAAAAGCTCAACGGCAGAGCAGCTTCAGGCGTAGCTGGATCCAGGTGCTTGAATTATGTTGTCAAGGTCCAGTCTCTCACCATCTTTGGGTTCTGTTTCTTGCTGTGCTTGATTTCATTTTTCACTGAGCCCAGCAGACTAGCTGGCCATTTTTGGGACCAGCGGATCAGAACTCTGAAAAAATACACGCTGAGATGTGGACGGTCTAGAGGCGGGTCTCCTTGGGCAGTGCAAAACTCGTCTGGGCACCAGAGTTTGTGTGCGGTGTCCTAGTAGGGGTGGGATTCAGGGCCAATGTGAGAACATATGACATTTCATCCTCATCAAAGCCACCCAGAATAGGCAGGTCCAAGATCATCGCTTCCATTTGAAAGATAGGGAAACTGAGGCTCCGTATTAGTAAGAAATTACCATGAAATTAGTGGCTTAAAACAACACACATTTATTACCTTGCTGTTCTAGCGGTCGGAAGTCCAAAACGAACCTGACGGGGCTAACCTCGAAGTGTCAGCAGGGCTGCGTTCCTTCGGGAGGCTCCAGGAGAGAATCCGTGTCCTTGCCCCTTCCGGCGTGGGAAGGCCACCCGAGTTCCTGGCCCAGGCCCCCTTCCCTCTTCAAAGCCAGAACGCAACATCTTCAAGTCTCTCTTTGACGCCGATCCTGCCCCTCCTGCTTGCCTCTCTCCTTGTAAGGACCTTTGCGATTATACTGGGCCCACCCAGATAATCCAGGAAAATCTCTCCGTCCCAAGACCCTAAATTGCATCACATCTGCAGAGTCCGTTTCGCCATGTACGAGAGGATATTCGCAGGTTGCAGGGACTAAGGCACTGGGGTATCTTTGCAGAGGCCATTAATCATTTAGCCCAGCACAGTCCCGTAAAGGGAAAAGGCCCTCGGTCACTCCGTGAGTTAACAGCTGAGCTACAGCCAGAACCGAGGCTAACGGTTCTAAACTAAGACAGTCCGAGTAAGAATCCTGGTTCCTTGGCAGAGTGGCTGTGTGCCCTCGGTCTGGCGTCTCTGAGCCGCTGTGTCTTCATCTGTAAAATGGGTATACTCTTATAAGGGTTAAATGAGACGCTGCTTTAAAGCATCTGACACAGTGTCAGACATGGAGCAGAAAAGTCGTCGTGCCGGGCATTCCTGTTAGGTTTACCTGCCTTGAACGAGCAGGGCCCCTTGGACATGGGGCTCAGGGAAAGCTAGGGAAGAGCCAGCAGCATCCTGGAAGGGGCTTTGGGAACTCACTGTAGAGAACTTGAACTCCTCCGAGTTCCGTTCCTTATTCACATACCTAGGCAATAACAGGTCTTTCCCTCACAGAATTAAGTAGACAATGAATACTGGTGCTTTGCATCCTTGATAAGGATACCTCCTTCCCTCTTGTCTTTCTTCCCAATTTATTTGCTTCTCTTTTCTCTCCCCACCCCCCCACCTCTCTTCCTTCCTGTCTTTCTTTCTGCTCTCTTGCCTTCCTCCTTCCCTGTTGGCCTCCCCACGTCCCTCCTTCCCTCGCTTTCTCCCTCTCGTTGCCCGGACTCGAGACCTCCATTTAAGAGCAATTAATCAATTTCGGCGACTTCTGGTGTCGACTCTTGCTCTGCCCTCTTCGGTGTCGCGGCAACCAGTCCTTTCCACTCATCAGTTTCTTAGTTGTGCAATCTAAATGCTAATGGTCCCTGCCCAACCTGCCCCTTCACCCCCCTCTACAGATTCACACAAGCCTCGTCCTGGCAGAACTGTGCAGAGGCCAACGGCAGCTGCCCTCCCCACCCCACCCCTCATCCGGAACGTGGGCTCGAAACCCTGCCGTCTTTGGAGAGCGGGGGACAGGGGATCTTTCGCCGGGAGCCCCCCGGAGCGTCTTCCTCCCCGGCAAGGCCCCGTCTATCGAGCTGGCCGATGCCCACGCTGATGCCCTCATTCCCTTTCATGCACTGGCGCTTTTCAGTCTGATATTGCGAGTGCAATATGCTTGCCAGTAATGATGTCTTATTGGAGTGTAAAGATTTTCCCATTCCACTGCTTTATCCTGAATTTAAAGTATTTTGAAATTCACTTACCCTGGAGAGGCCCGGCAGCCCGGCGTCGCCGTAAATAAACCGGCGCCTGCTAAGGTGTTATCTCTGAAACGGGAGATGGGCCAGGTGGCGGCTCTCGTGCGGGCTGGGCAGGATCAGGCCAGAGCCCTTCCATCACGGCCACCAGGCAGCCACTTTTCTTCCAAGCGCTGGCCCTGGGCGCGAGGGCACCCGAACCCCTGCCTGGAAAGTCAGGAAATCTCAGAGCTGATGCTGAGACCGACGCCGAAAGGGGTTCAAGCAGAGGGGGGGAGGGAAGTGGCTGTTATCACTACAGTCAGTATCAGCGAACATTTATTGAGTGGCTGCTGCATGCTAAGCACCCGACTCCGTGCTGGGCAGGATTTCTCTTCCTCAAGCCTCTTGG
Source organism: Felis catus (assembly GCF_018350175.1). Taxonomy (NCBI): domain Eukaryota; kingdom Metazoa; phylum Chordata; class Mammalia; order Carnivora; family Felidae; genus Felis; species Felis catus. The sequence goes on along the minus strand of NC_058383.1, from coordinate 21,099,663 downwards.
TAACCCTGGGAGATTGTCAGGAGTCCGCCCCGTCTGGCCAACCGGCCGGATCTGATGCCGCGGGGAGTCTCCCTGCCCTCCAGTGTCAAGGTCATTGCTACGGGTGTCCGTGGAGAATAAACCAAGAAGACAACCTCTCCCGGAGCTCATAGGTTGCACTAGGTGCTTCGATTTACAGCTGTATTGCACGGGCCCATTTGTGACCATAGTGGCTAAGAGGCTCATTTAGACCCAAAGCCGGGGTTGGGGCAGCCGCAGCGGTTAGGAGCACACACACTAGAGTGGACCCTGACTCCATGGCTATTTTCTAGCTGTGTGACCTGGGGGACGGTCCTTTGGGACCACGGGTTCCCTCATGTGTGATCTGTGGATAACAGTGGCACCCACCTCTCAGGGTCGTGCGAGGACTACGTGAGTCACGGGCACAGCGCACACGTGGGGTAAAGGCTGTAGAAGGATCCCTTAGCCGGAACCTTGAAAACCTGCTTCGCCTCCTCCGTGTAGATAATCTGCGCCATCTCCTGCAGGTCATCAGGGTCGGTGATGTGTCCGGGTGACAGGCAACAGAAAGTGCGTCTCCGAAGACGCCTGTCACTCGTGTCTTTCTCGTCCTCCCTTGAGGGCTGGATGTGGACAGAGGTAGAGGTGCAGGGTGACCAGCTCATCCCACCTTGTCTGGAGCTTCCCCGGTGTTAGCACCGCAGGGCCGGTGTTCTGGGAACCCCCTTGGGTCTCTGACAAGCCAGGAGGAGCGAGATCTACAGACGTCTGGGTTTCGTGGGGAGAAGCGTATGACTGGACAGCGTATTCATTTGCTAGGGCCGCCAGAACAAAATGGCACAGACGGACCGGCTTCACCAACAGAGAGTTATTTCTCACAGTTCTGGAGGCGCGAAGTCCAAGATCAAGGTCCTGGTGGGGTTGGTTTGTCCTGAGGCCTCTCTCCCCGTGCACTGAAAATGGCCGAGTGGTTCCCCCTTGTGGGGTCTCTAACGATCCCTCAGGGCACAGTCACAGACGTGCCGGCCGAGAAGCAGAGGAAACGCAAAATGTGTTCAGCTCACGGGTCCTGGAGGAGGAAGGCACAGCCCAGCACCCTGGGGACCACGCGGGCGGAGCGCCCCGGGGAGGCGGGCTCACCCAAGGGATGGGGAGACCCACCTGAAGCGCCTCTACTGGGGGTCGGGGCAACAGGTATGAAGAGGGTCCGTTGGGGCATATAAATGTCACTGGGCCACAGTCCGGGGGAGGGCAAGGAGACAATTTGTGGCAGGCCCCGGCCTGGCCATCCGGGTGAGCGCGCACAGCCCGGGTGTGGGGGTGCCGAGGCAGCCGGAAGAGAAGAATTTTGAAAGCGCGCGATTCGCCTTGGTTTTCAGGTGGTCATCTGCTCGCTGCGACCTCCCACGGCCTCTCTGTGCTCACCCGCCCTTGGCACCTCTTCTTAGAACGCCCAGTCGTATCAGATGAGGGGCCCCACCCCCCGGCTGACCCCCACTTAATCTGATTTACCCCTTTCAGGGTCCCATCTCCAAATACGGTCACATGCGGGGGTTAGGGCCTCAACATCTGGACGCGGAGGGAACACAGCTGGCGGGTAACAGGCGCTGTGGGTGTCACGGCAGAGCCTCTTCGGCGCAGGCCCTCTTCCACCTGGAACTCCAGGCAGCTGCCAGTCCTCTCTGCACGCCGTCACTCTGTCCCTTCCCCATCGGTGGCTCTGACGGCCACGCAGCGATCTTTAATTGGAGGGCATATCTCAGCAGCAAGCGGGAGCCAGGCGGACTTCTGATAACCGGTTCCAATTAACTGGCTCTAATCTTTCTGAAGGAAAACTAAAGGCTCCCGCGCCTCTACCCTGCCCGGAGCCTTACGACCGCTGCCCGCTGCAACCAGGGAATCCTCAGCTCCTGGGGGTCCGGGGTCGCCCCCGGCCCTGCAGCTCTCCGGCCTGGGCGTCGCCACCCACGTGACCGCGCTCGTTCATTCCGCCTCTTCTTTTCCTCGAGCATCCTAACCCGGTGTCTCTCTCGGGGGACGATTGTATCTGCCGTTCTCTGTGCACCTCATTTCCTGACGCCTCCTCATTATTCCACCCGAAGGCCACCTCCTCGGAGGGACCTGCCCCCAGCCACTCGGCCACATCACTCGCCAGATTTCACGGCTGTCCGGTGCGGGCGGTGGGAGAGGTGAGGTGAGGCCATCTGTCAGTTAACTGTCAGGATCCCCTCTATGTACTATGCCAGCGAGCTCCAATGACACACGAGACAGGTCCCGATGCCCCCCCAAGGAGCTCCTGTTTCCGCGTGGGGAGCTCTACAGTAAACACAGAAACATCCGGATACACTCATGTCTAGTTTACTGGGACGCTTTCAAAAAGCAGCAAGGTAAAACTCTTAGCCCTTCTGGAAAATTGCCGGCCTAAATCCATATGCCCGAAAAATCCTGGCCTCCCAGCCTCTGGAATTGCGAGCGATAAGATACACCTTTTGGGCATCAGCACCCAGTCTATGGGACTCTGTGACAGCAGCCTGAACTGAGACGTTGGTTTGATTTCCGCTGTCTTAGTGGATGTTGCCTTGTGTGTGAACTACATTTTAAAGCCCCCTCCCCCAGAGTGCCCTTTTGTCTGAAGCAAAATGTTTGACATTCATAATGACCCAAGGTGTCAAAGGGCACAGAAATATTAAACGACTGTCAACGCATTTCTTCTCGTGTGGTTGCAAAAAGTCGAAAATCCCTGAAAAGCAGAAAAGAAAGGAAAAAATCACCCGGAATTGTATCATCCGTGCACAGCCACCATTTACATGTTAATGTCTTTTCTTAGGGGCTTTCTTTGGTGCATAGGATTTGTTGTTGTTGTTGTTGTTGTTGTTGTTTGTTTTACATAATTGTATCCATCCTCTAGATGCAATTTTTATCTTGTGTTTTTTTTTTTCCCAGTGACTATTATATCATAAGCATTTTCCACATTACGCAGTCTTTGTGAACGTTGCATTTTCTGACTCCACGATGTTCCATGCTAGGATCAGGGCATGGGTTATTTAACCAAACATTTACATTAAAATTTTCTTGATCTCGCGGTTACTTGGGCTGCTGCGATGATCATCCTGTTGTAGGAACTGAACTCACCCCCTCCTCCGCCCCAGCCCACCATCCGTGTTGAGGCCCCATCATCAAGCTGTAAGCTCCAACGTGTAATTACGGGATCAAAGGGTGGGACCATTCTAAGGCCTTCTACACACATTTACAAATTACTCTCTCCAAAAGGCTGGGCCAATTCACACTCTGATCTGCGATGTTACAAACTACCCATTTTGCCACACTTGTGTTAATATGCCTATTATCATTTTAAAAGACCAGCTAATTTGAAAGGCATGAAATGTTATTGTTTTTATTTGCATGGCTTTGATTAGTAGGATATTGAAAATCGTTTCCATGTTTGTTAAACAGCCGCATTTCCTCTTGGGAAAATGTCTGTTTATGTCCTTTGGCCATTCATCTTTCGGCATCTTTGCTTCTCTTAAAGATTTGCCTTAATTCAAATATATAAATACATCGTTCCTTTTAATTATGTTTGCTGCGAATGTGTTTCCCCGTTTGTTGTTTTCGTTTCAAGTTTGATTATGCTTTTTATGTACAGAAGATTTAAATTTTTTTTGTAATCACATCTGCCCATCTTTTCCTTTGTGGTTTTTAAATCTCTTCTGATGTAGACGCTCTTCTTTCCAGAAGCTTGATTAATATTCATTTCTTTTTTATTGTTTATGCTTTGGTTAAAAAATAACTCTTTGATCTGTCTGGAATTTGTTTCAGGACGTAACCTTGAAGAGACTTTTCTCATGGCTAACCATCTATCCCAATAAAATCTAGGTGATAGTCTTATTTTTTCCCTTCTTTATCATGTCTTAAATTTTCACATGGAATGGGGTATATACGAAGCTGTTACGTTCAGTCAAACCGAAGTACCACACTGTTTAAATGACTGTATTTTCAAAGTCTGTTTAAATATCCGTTCTTGCCGGTCCCTGGATGCTTCTAGTTCAAGGACAGATGCCTGGAATGGTCCCCTTTCACTTTCCCCTGGCTTCACAGCAGGAAACCAGTTCAAGGATAAACAACAGAGACAGTGGGATCCCCATAAAGAGGAAGGATGATGCCAGTCCCAGAAAATTTCCCATTCTCCTGAAATGATGGCTGACTTTGAAAGTTCTTTTAAATATCAGCTTTACTGAGGTAGAAGTGATATATGGAATTGTAAGGGGGGCACCTGGGTGGCTCAGTCAGTGGAGTGTTCGACTTTGGCTTGGGTCATGATCTCAGGGTTCGCGGGTTCAAGCCCCACATGGGGCTTTGTGCCTACAGCACAGGGCCTGCTTCACATTCTCTGTCTCCCTCTCTCTTCACCCCTCCCCCACTTGCACGTGTGCACTCTTTCTCTCTCTCAAAACTAAATAAATATTAAAAATTAAAAAAAAAACTATAAGGTATTTAAGGCGTACATCCTCACGATCTGATACTCATGTACATTGTGAAAAGATTTCCCCCGTGTAGTTAATTAACTCATCCATCAGCCCACATATTTATCTTTTTCAGGACAGGTGAGAGCATTTAAGTTCTGTTCTCTGAGCAGATTTAGATTATCCAATATGAGGTTATCAACTATAGTCACTGTGCTTGACATCAGATCCTCAGACCTTATTCAACTTTTTTTTTTTAATTTTCTTTTTTTAAAAGAGACAGACAGAGAGTTGGGGAGAGGGACAGAGGGGGACAGAGAAGCTTAAACAGGCCCCACTCCCAGAGCGGAACCCGATGGGGGCTCAATCCCACAACCCCGGGATCACGACTCGAGCCAAAATCAAGAGTCTGAAGACCAACCAACTGAGCCACCCAAGCCTCCAGACCTTATTCATCTTACAGCTGGAAGTTGGTACCCTTTTATCAACCCTTCCTGATTTCCCCCGCCTCCTGGATCCTGGCCACCATTTTTCTAATTTCTGTTTCCATATGAGTTTGACTTTTTTTTTTTTTTTTTGATTCCACACAGAAGTGATATCTGTCTTCTGTCTGGCTGATTTCACTTAGCGCGATGCCCCCACGGTCCACAAGCTGTTGCAAATGCCAGGTTTTCCTTCTCAGGTTGAGCAATATTACACTGGATACATGATGTTATTTGAAGTGATGGAGGGTCAGAGATGATGGTCAAGAAAGTTTTCTTGAGACATCTTCGGTGCAAAAAGGTGGTTTTATTAAAGCACGGGGCGGGGTGGGGGGGCGGCGGGGACAGCACCTGTGGGCAGAACGAGTTGCCCTGGGATTGTGAGGAGTGACTGTCTATACACTTGGGAGCGGGAGAAGGTAAAGGCAAGGGAAGTTTTCAAAAGGGCTTTCATATGCTAAAGAAGATTCCCCAGATCCTGGAAACCCAGCAATTGTCAAGCTAAAATTGTCCCTTCCTGTCCCCCCCCCCTCCCCACAGCAAAGCACTAACCTTAAAACAGTTGGGAGTTCCTGGACCAATGTTCTACTCTGCCTCAATATTTGCCAATGGGCTGCAGGTTACAAGATTTAATTTTATCTACCTTTCCTTCTGCCTTTGTTCCCCACGTCACACATATACCACATCTTGTTTCCAGTCATCAGTTGACAGACCTTTGGGTTGTTTCCATACCTCGGCTATTGAGAAGAGGGTTACAGTGAACTCGGAACTGTACGTACCTTTTTGAGATCTGGTTTTCACTTCCTTTGGATGTATCCCCCCAAGGGGAATTGCCGGATCCTATGGTAGTTCTGGGTTTTGTGTTTTTGAGGAACCTCCGTATCATTTTCCATCATGGCCGCTCCAATTTCCATTCCCAGGGGTTCCTTTCCCTCCACACCCTCACCAACACTTGCGATGTCTCATCTTTTTGATGATGGCCATCTTGACAGGTGTGAGGTGATAGCTCCTTGTGGTCTCGATTTGTGTTTCCCTGATGCTGAGCCCCTCTTCATGTACCTGTTGGCCGTCCGGATGTCTGATCTCTGACTCTCGTGTCTACTTTTTCTTCTGTGCTTCACACAGACTTCCGCTCTTGTCATGCCGAGCTGGGAGTAGTTGCTCAGAAAGGATGGCTTCTGGGCCATGAGTTATGTCCTCACCCCCACCCTGTGCTCCCCGGGACGACGGGAGCCTGACCCTCTACTAACTCTTTTCCCATTTACCTCTGAGTTTGCTCCTTCCCCTCCAGCCTGACAAACACCTTGCCATTGTGGGCACTCCCTGATTTTTATTTCTTTCTCACGGGATTTTATTTCTTCCTGACATGAGGCAGATGCCTCCCAAGGTCAAAACCTTACACCTAAATCCTTAGAACGCATTTTAATGTACTTCTTTGCAGACCTGAGGATTTCAGATGTTTGTTACCTCTCACTTGTCTCGTTTAATCTGAGGTCCTTTGCTACACTCTGGGGAGAGGGTGGGGCGGGAGGATAAGAACTACATGAGAGGCACACGGAATCCCTGGTAGGAAGGGGGACCCGTGAACTCTCCCATAGGCACCACCCACAGGCCATCTGAGGGCATCTCCACCCACCAGAAATTAAAGGAGCGATGTTCAGCCTCCACGCCACTTAAAGCTCTCAGGCAGGAGCCTCTCTGCAAACAGACTGCAGGAAATTAATATCCCACAGTATCTGCACAGGTATGTCGTGCTCCCATCTAGCTACAGAAGCTGCTCTTCTCTGGTTAGAGTTTTGAAAATTTAGGTTCGGATTCTGAAAAAGCATGCTTTCAAAATCCATTGGCACGATGCCCGGGAGAGATCCGAGCAGACCGTCTCACTGTGGATCAGGTCTTAGCCATGATGGCAGGTAGGGTAAAAATGCCCAAGGCACGATCCACTCGTTCATTTATGTCCTCATTCACTCACTCACGTGACAAATGCTTATCACGTTCCCGCTCCACGGCAGGCATCGTCCCCATTCTAGGAACTTGGGATGTAGTGGTGAAAGCAACATAGTCTGGGGGAGGAGGCATTCAAACCGCATCGAATGGAGGAGACAGGTAACAATAGAATGCACTGTTTTTCCTTCTGTCTTTTGCTTCCCAACCACCTGCCTTAATGCTTATAAATGAAATGGGGAATCGGTGCTGGCTTGTGGTTTATCGATAATCAGTGGAGATACCTTGCACACAGGCGACGCTGTCGGAAGCTATGCGGTGAATATGTATTGCGGCTCTTTTAGAAATATGCTTCTATTCGTCACTGCCTCTTGAGAAGGAACGGTTTCTCACCCACTGGGAATCCGTATCTGAGGTATTTTGCTAATAAAATAACCCAACGACAGATCGCTGCCAAACTGTGTCCCCGTGTGGGATCAGGGAAACTGAAGGCTTCCATGGGTATGGACAGAATCTTGGCTTGTAGATCCCTCCAGTACGCGAGCTTGCTTGAGAGCAAAAGAAGATTTTTTTTCCCTTTCCTCCAAAGGGTTACAAAAGGGAGAGAAAACCGTGAGCATTTAAGCAAGAAGCGTTCAAAATTAGTCACAGATACTTTAGGGGCTTTGCGGATAGTCGGGGGATTCTTAATTACATGTCACAATGCCTTGACTTCTTTATTTGATTCAGCAAATCCATACTTAGCCACAGCCTATCACTGGCCTCACACAGTGTTTGGCATAGAGTGGATCCTAAATGAATGTTGTTGTTGTTTTTTTTCAATGAGGCAATGTGACAGATTCTGGAGATACACCAGCTAGTGCCACTAGCCTTAAGAAGATCATAATTTAAGTGGACGACCATCGTGTGACCGGCTGACTCTAGTGCAATAACGGTCGATGTTTACCGAGCTCTTTCTGCTTCCCAGGCACCACACCAAACACTTTATGCACCTTATCTTTTAAATTCTTATGATAACCGTATGGGGTAGGCAGCGGTGTCTTCTCGGGTTATGTCTGAGGTCACAGATGCAGGGAGAGGTCCACCAAGCTAGGATAGGGGTGGGGTCTGAACCCAACTGTGTGTTCTTTCTTTTGCTTGGCGTCTTGAAGGCTTCTGGAGGGCTGAGTTGGGTGATTCAGCAAGCTGTCACCTGAGACGAAAAATACAAGAAACTGAACAGTGTATCACATCATTTTGCTGCTAGTCTGGTGTAGACCTGGTGGCCCCATCCTGGCAACAGCATCTCCTTGGGCTGCCTCAGTCTGTGGGTTGGGAGGAGAACCTGGCTCCCCGTCCAGCTCTCCTCCCTCACGGGACGTTTGTGTGTTCCCTACTCTGGCCCTCCCTATCCCCATTTCTGTGGTTACTCCATGCTGGGTGTTGCTAACTCAGGCTGAGCCACCTGCATCTGTTACTGACACACCCATACTGGAAAACATACCCCATCGACTAGGTTTTCTCTTGCAGTCCGGCCACCCTTCACCCCACAATCCCAGCAGCTGGGTGCCCGTTCGGTGGCTCCAGAAAGGTCCTTGGCTCCCCTCTCATTCCCCTCGCTCACGAAGACCAATCCACCTCAGGCTTTTGGAAAATGGCTGCGGTGCTGCCCTTGAGCTGAATGAGAGGGATCCCTGTGCTTTAGAGGCCCCATCCTGGTTCTCCTCCAGCCATACTCTCGTATGGTGGCGGGCATCCACATGAGTCATTGTGGAGTACGATGGAAGGCAGACAGCTGAGCCGAGTTTCCCTGCATACGGAGTGAGTATTGAGAACTCTACATAATAAGGACCCGGACTTCTAAGTTGTTGAGAAGTGACATTTATCAAGGAAGGCAGCTAGAACATATTTTACTTAGGTTTTTATTTATAACTATTTACTCATGGTACCCGGACCTCCATTTTTACTCTTGCCCTAGGGCTCATAAATGTCAGAGACGGGCCGGATGGCTGTGCTCTTCTCTTTCATGAACTAATCAAACCCGGTCATTTTCTCCTCTCACCGGGGAAAGGTGCTCCGTGGCGAATGTCTCGCCGAGACCGCCGATGGTGCTGGGCGCAGCCACGCGTTGCCAGATGGCACCAAGACACCAATTGTCCACTACTGGCGAATCACACCATTTAAAGACCAGAGAACGCCAAATGCTTTCTGTGTGGCCCGACCGCAGTTCACAGGACAAGGAAGAGAGCTCCTGCCTTGCACAAACAGAAAGGACCTCACAGTCAAGCGAGCCGGGAAATCTGCCTCTCAAAGCGCATCCCCTCCCACATGACATCACGAATCCCTTCTGTTTACAGTAACCTGCCCCCCTTACCTACGGTTTTGCCTTTTGCAGGTTCAGCTACCCGTGGTCAACCACAGCCCCGGAGGTGGATGACTCTCCTTTGAGGTACCGTCAGAAGGTCAATAGTAGCCTAACGCCATGCCTACGTCACTCACCTCGCTTCGTCTCAGCACGGGGGCATTTTCTCATCTCCCGTCCCCACAAGAAGAAGGGTGAGTCCAGGACTAGAACATAGTTTGAGAAAGAGACACTCGTTCATAGAACTTTTATTACATACTGTTATGATTATTCTATTTGAGTATTGATTATTGTTATTAATCTCTTACTATCTCTAATTTATGAATTGAACTTGATCATATGTAGGTATGCATAGAAAAAAAACATAGTATATATTAAGTTTGGTACCAACTACACTTTCAGGCATCCGTGAGGGGGTCTTAGTATGTATCCCCTGCAGGTAAGGGAGGGACCATTGAACCAGCCATTATAGTAAGCCAAGCACCTTCATACATAACGCATATGAGTCATGTGCTATGGAGTGTTATTGGGTAGCATATCATTTATCACTCTTATTTCCCCTCTCAACCTCTCAGAAATATCCATATATATAGGTCATATACTCCTATCACACTGCTTTCGTTAAGAGATAGCATATTAGGTATACAACGCTGTGTAACAAGTTACCCCCAAACTTAGTGGCTTAAAGCAACAGCACTTATTCTCTTACAGCTTCTGCGGCTCAGGAGTCTGAGTGTGGCTTAATTGGGTCTTCTGGCTGACGGTCTCTCACAAAGCCACCGTCACGGTGTGGCAAGGGTTGTGCCCCAAAGCTCGGGTCCGAGGGGATCATCTTCCAAGCTCACTCACACCATCGTCGGCAGGATATGTTCCTCGTTGGCTGTTGAACTAAGATTGCCCTTAGTTTCTGCCCCATGAGGCTCTCCACAGGGCAGCCACAACATGGCAACTTGCTTCCTTGGAGCAAGTAGGAGAAAAGAGCCAGACAGGGAAAGTGTGAGCAAGACAGAAGTTTCAGTGTTTCGCAACCTAATCTTGGGAGTGCCTGTGCTGCATACATCCTGTATAATTCCCGGACCGTGGATCGGATGGAATGTCACTCCCAAGCCTGCGTTATGTGATATGGGCCGAAAGGTGTTTGCAAATGTAATTAAGGTTTCAAATTAGTGGGCCTAAAAATAGAGAGGTTATCATGTGGAACTGACCTGACCACACAAGTCCTTGGGAAGCTGCCACGTATATATTTAACGAGCCTGGGTCTTGGGATGAGAGACGAAGCAAGTTAGAGACTCAAAGCACAAGAAGGATGCGACATGCTGTCGCTGATTTGAAAATGGAAGGGGCCATGTGGTAAGGAATGCAGGTGGTCCCTGGCAGCCAAAAGCAGCATGCAGATGCCAGCCCGCAACAGAACAGGAGCCTCGATTCTACGGCCACAGCTGAATTCTGCCAACAGCAAGAATGAACGTGGAAGTGGATTTTCTCCAAAGTCTGTGGGCAAGGACTCAGCCTGACCAACACCCTGACTTCAGATCTGTGACATCTAGAGCAGAAAACCCGGCTAGCCTACACCCAGACTCTTGACTCCCGGAAATAGTAAGATAACGCTCTTACGTCATTATAGGCTACGCGTGTAGTCATTCGTGATGCCGTGTCGTAAACTGAATTGTGTCTCCCTCCATCCCCAAATTCACATGTTGAAGCCCTACCCCCTAATGTGACTGTATGTGGAACTGGGGCCAAAATGCAGGAAATCAAGGTTAAATGAGGTCTTAAGTGTGGGGTCCTGCTCTGATAGAAATAGTGTCCTTAAAAGAGGAGACACGGCAGCTCCCTTGCTCTCTCTGGGTGCACTCACCGAGGAAAGGCCATGTGAGGCCACAGCCAGGAGATGCCTGTCTGCGACCCGGGAAGAGAGTTCTTGCCCCAAACCAAATTGGCTGGAGCCTTGATCTTGGACTTTTGGGTTCCAGACTGAGAAAACAACTTCTGGTTGTTGAAGCCACTCATCTATGGTATATTGTTATGCGGCCAGAACACATGCAGTGATAGAAAACTGATAAAGTGGCATCCCATCACATCTGCCGTATCCCATTCATTAGAACTAGGTCACCAAGAGCACTCGGCTGGCTCAGTCGGTTGAAGTCCAACTAGATTTCGGTTCAGGTCGTGATCTCACGGTTCATGAGTTTGAGCCCCACACTGGGCTCCCCCATTCTCCCCCACTCTCTCTCCCCCTCCCCCACTCTCGCTCTCTCTCAAAATAAATAAATAAACATTAAAAAAAGAGTAAGTCACCAGCTCCAGCCCGCACTCGAGGGGAAAGGTAACCTAAGGGCATGACCCAAGGAGATGGGGGTCACCGGGGCCATCCCAGAAGTCTGTCTATCCCCGATGCATTTAACCAAAATGTCATTTAGCACATATGCATGGCAAACATTAGGCGGACCATTCACAGACCCGGAAAATCTGGAGATCATTCCAGCTTTCAAAACCATCCGCTCCTCACGCAACTGTGGCATTACTCTATTCCCCCGAGCGGCCATGGGAAGCTTTGGGGCGGCTTGCATCTTCGTTCAGCTGGGTGACAATGTGGCACAGGGGTGCCACGTTCGGGTTCAGGTCCTAACTCTGCCCTTTCTAGGTGTGTGTTCTTGAGCGGATTGCTTATCTATCCTGAGCCTTTGTTTTCTCACAGGTAAAATGGGCAGAAGAAAAATACTTTACCCACAGCATCACTAGGAGGATTCAATATACTCACGCGTGCAAAGATCAGAGCCCAGCGCCCAGCACACAATAAAGGCTTCACAAGTATTATCCACGTTAAAAAACTAATTTCCACTGAGCGAATTTGAAAGATCTTATTGACTTTATTCAGCAATTCGTGAATTTGACGGATGGAGAGGCGTTCCTAAGAGCTGTACAAGGCAAGAGATTTTGCAGGCAGAGGGGGGCAGGACCAAGGAAGTCCTCCTAGGCAACAAGTGGATTGGTTGTTGCAAAGTCACTGTCCCCATCGAGAGTGGCAGGGCTTTGTCAAGCAGATGACCTAACACATTGGGCAAGTCCTGATAGGCTGGTTTAAGATCCTATTTCCGGGAGAGCTGAAACTGTAAGGAAGGTAAGTTTCTTTTTGGTGATGCGGGGCTTAGCATGAGCGACTCCACATTGGGCGTGTTGTCTTTTCTCTAACATCTACTCTTCCCATCATTACCGAGAAGGTCTTCTGCACAGCCTCGCATGCACAAGTGATGATGTCCGCTCTTCGTGAGAGTAAACCGTCCACCTCCTTCAACTATCTTATTCATTTCACCTTCATGGCACACCCTGTGAGATAGCCCCTTTGGTATGCCCAACTTACAATAGCAAAACTTACCAAACGCTACAGAGGTTTAAGGCGTCACATCATACAGCAATTGAACATTGAAGTTAGGATTCGGAGCCAGGTCTCCCGACTGAGTCCCTTCGCTTCCCACCCCACCCAGCTGCCTTTCCCAGTGGCCTCGGTTCTAGGTGGCTCAGGACCTCAGCACTGCCACCTGGGCTCCAGGTCAGATAAAAAGGCTCATTTTCTTTACACGGGGAGCCCTTTGGCCCAAGAAGAGGTTTTCCTTCATCTAGGATCGCCAGGTCACCCAGATAACGGAAATTTAAATAATTTCTGTCATCCCTTTCTAAATTCCAGCACCTCAGACTGAAAAGCCAGGCCTGCTGTGAGGGCCGCCTGCACAACTCTCTGGGAGAGCAGGTGAGAAGTTGGAAAGGTTGGTTTGAGACCTGATTCTCCTGGCCCGGCACAGCCGGGCCCGGGTTCCATCCCCTGCAGCCCTGGGACTGTGCGTGTCTGGGGCTGAATTTCAGGGGTGGGGAGGGACTCTCCCAGCCCCCACCCGTGTCCCTGGGCCTCTGGGGGCACTGTAGAGATGTAGTCCATTAAGGAATTACCTCCGTGCTAATGCTTTCCACTGAGAAGTGCTATTCTGCTGGGGCCTCCTGAGGGGTAGCTGAAAGTGTTTCATTTCTATTCATTCTATTCTCTGGATTCTTCGATTTAATGAGGTCTTTACTTTTGCCTTTAAAGAGTGCTCTCACCCCTGTGGAGTCTAGCTGTTGGCTGGAATTTGAATACTGTGGGGAACAGGGAAAGAACAGGAGGAGAGGGACCAGAAGGTTAACCCCACACACACTGAGAAGGAGCTGGCTGTCTCTGACTCCCCATCTCTGGCCAGCCTCACCGCCGCCTGTCCTGAAATTCCAAATTTGGTGTCACAGAGACCTCCCACCTACTGGTTGAACCTGCCCCAGTTCCAGAGCAGACTTCCTCGGGGGCACAGAGTTTCTTAATAGTCTCCACCCCCGGACCAGTGGGAATCGGGATGAATTCACTCTCAGAAAATAGAGCCGAGACAATAGCCGGGCCTCCGGCTGTCTCCCCCATCCCTGTCCCTCCCCAGGCTCTGTCGCTGGCGATCACATACTCGTCCCTGGACTCGGTGCCAGGATATCCCTGAGTGCCCACAGAGTGCAGAAAGCTTCTGGAATATGGAGCTCTACTCAGTGCTCATTCCATTCAAGAGATAGGGCGTCCAGCTTGATTGGCCATTCCATCACCCTCTCCTGCTTAATTCTCTAGACCCACCTTTAGCCTCAAACTCAAACCCAGGGTACTGTCCAGAGCCCTGGTCACTCTTCAGCCATGACGAGAGGACCTTTCCATTCTATAACCTCTACCCGTCAGACTCCTCAATATTCTGGTGGTTGGACCTCTTGCTACCATGGCCTAATTAGCGTTGAAAGAGTCATGCACCTTAGACTCTGTAGTCCCTGCAGCTCCAGTATAACCAATATATTTGTCTCAATCTGGAACGGACGGACCAACAACAGAATGGAACAGGCACCAACTTCTGGAAGAACCCAATGCAATAAGCCACCGCTGAGAACTGTCTTACCGTAAGTTGCTGGTAATCAGACACCAGGAATCAGACTCAGAGTTCCAGCTGACTCTCAATGCCCACACAATCTGAAACACAGCCCTTCCAGCAATATACGTCCACCCAATATTTATTTCATTCAAGAGCCTGGGTTCCCAACTTGGTTGCTCATGCAGTAGTCCTCCCAGCGATCCTCCTCAAGGCCATAGACTCAACTTTAGCCTCAAGCTCAGCCCCCACCTAACGGTCTGGGGCCCTCAGGCACACTTAGCTCCTCAGAAACTGGGTCAACAGGGAGGTGAAGGAAACCAGTATGAGGCACGTTGGGAGACTGAGGCACTGCCGTGAAACCCACAAGAGAGTGACGCTCTCAGACTTGCGCGAGCCTATTCGCTGATGCTCAATGTCAGGCAGGCATTGGCAATGGAGTTACTAGTAAGCAGTGCCTTCCAATATCCCCTGCCGTCATCTGAGACCAAACAAGGTCTTTCCTTCTGGCGGTACGTTGGGATCACCAAGGGGGCTTTTGAAATGTCAGAGGCCTGGTCTCCACACCCAGAGATTATGACTTCATTTGTCTGGAGTTAGTCCTGGGCCTTAGCCCTTTGGAAGAACTCCCCAGGTAATCCCAGTGGGCAAAGGACCAACGATAAGGAGAATTTCTGGCCTAAACACAGTAAGATTTAGAGTTTGACAGAGGCCACTAGATAGAGTGCTCTGGCTATGGCGTGGAAATGGAATCCGAGGCGGGAAAAGAAGGCAAACAATCATAGAGACTGGGCCTTAGATAAACTCAGCGATTTCTTCCAGGTCCACCAACTACAGTCTATTCCAGATCTTTCTCCCCACCAACAGATAAAGCCGAAGTTCCTAGTGGACCTCCAGGAGAGGTCCCTCATGATTTTGGACTAAGGGATTGGACTGAACTGAGTTTAGAAGTGAAGGGCCCTCTGACCATGCCTGGATGAGTCAGGGGCTAACATTTTGGCAACAGCACTCTTCCCGGTTCAATTACCTTCTTCACATTATTCTCTGGCATAAAACCCTTCCAGGAGCCTCTAAGTTGTTGCAATAAGAGGCGGCCACAGACCTGGGATTCGGAGAAGATAAAACGAGCCATTTACGAGCCTTCCCTTTGGAGTGAAATGGGCCAAGTACATTCTTTTTACAAAGTTAACCAGGAAAGGAAACCATCTGAAAACAAACCCTGTGAATGATGGTCCATGGGCAGAGAGGGGGTGGAGCCTGGAATGTGAGGTAGGAGGTAAGTGACGCTAACGGCCAAACAACGATCAATTAGCTTGCGGAGTTGAGCAACTGTTGGGTTTGCCACTGACCGCATCCAAGTTAGAGCTCTTCGGGGACTCGCGGTGGCTGTCAGTGCCCCGAATGAAGCTGTGTGAGGCTGCCGGTGCCTTTGGCTGCTTTCAGTGAGCAGATGTCACCTAATGTGGCTCAGCCTCATTTCCATACGAGCAGCCCAAACCCTGCCCCAGGCAACCTTTGCGCACCTGCTTTCCCAGAATGCCCAGCGCAGGGGTTCCAGGTGAGAAAGGATACTTGCAGGGATCGCTTCTAAACCTGACTTTTGGGGAGCGAGTAAATAAACGACCGAATCAATCCTGCAGGTTTCTCTTGGCTAACATGTTGTCCCTTGAAGTCCTGCCTTTTTTCTGAGACCGTATAATACCGATCTTATATTCAGTCACGTAAAATATTTATCAAGTGTCTACTTTGGGTAAAGGACTTTTTTTCCCCCCCTCAGGCCCTGGGGAAGGAACAGTGAGCGTAACAGACAAGCTTCTGCCCTCAGAGTGCTTCTCGTCTAGCTCAGACAGAAAATAGGCAGGCATTCCAATAAGTAAATACAATTTCAGAAACATAAAAGCTATGAGGAGAATGATGCAGAGGGACCTGGGGAAGTTAGGAAGTTAGCACAAGTAGTAGTAGAAAAAAAACAGAGAGGGGCGCCTGGGTGGCTCAGTCGGTTAAGTGTCCGACTTCGGCTCAGGTCATGACCTCACAGGTTGTGAGTTCGAGCCCCGCGTCGGGCCCCGTGCTGACAGCTCAGAGCCTGGAGCCTGCTTCCGATTCTGTGTCTCCCTCTCTCTCTGCCCCTCCTCTGCTCATGCTCTGTCTGTCTCTCTCTCTCTCAAAAATAAACATTAAAAAATTAAAAAAAAAAACAGAAATTGGGGGCTCCCGGGTGGCTCAGTCAGTTAATCATCTGACTCGATCTCAGCTCAGGTCTTGATCTCAGGGTTGTGAGTTCCAGCATTGCATTGGGCTTTGTATTGGGCGTGGAGCCTACTTTAAAAAAAAAAAAAAAAGGAGGGCCACCTGAATGGCTCAGTCGGTTGTCAGACTCTTGATTTTGGCTCAGGTCATGATCGCAGGGGTGTGGGATCAAGCCCTGAGCTCCGCACGGAGCATGGAGCCTCCTTAGAATTCTTTCTTTCTCTGTCTCTCCCTCTCTTCCTCTGCCCCTGTCCCTCATTCACATACTCTCTCTCTCTAATATAATAAAAGATATTTTAATTTTTTTAACGTTTATTCATTTTTGAGAGAGAGACAGAGAGAGAGAGGGAGACACAGAACTTGAAGCAGACTTCAGGCTCTGAACCGTCAGCACAGACGTGGGGCTCGAACCCACGAGCAAGGTGGGTGACTGCTAATGGGTACAGAGTTTTTTGGGGGGGGGGTAGGGATAAAAAGGTTCTAAAATTGTGGTGAAGGTCACATCACTTTGTGAATATACTGACAACCATTGAATTGCATATTTTAAAATGTTTGTTTATTTATGAGAGAGAGAGAGAGAGAGAGCAGGGGAAGGACAGAGAGAAGAGAAGGCATTCCAAGCAGGCTTCGTGCACTCAGCACAGAGCCCCACGCGGGGCTCGAACTCGTGAACGGTGAGATCCTGGCCTGAGCTGAAATCAAGTCGGACGCTTACCCCACTGGACCACTCAGGTGCCCGAATTGTACACTTTAAATAGGCAAATTGTATGATATGTGAATTTTGGCTCAATAGAGACTTTACTGAAGGGAAGAGCAGAAGGAGGAGGAGGAGAAGGAGGAGGGAGCAGAAGCAGCTGCTTCCAGCCACAGAAGGATTAAGGATTTGGAGGAAGCATTCTGTGCAGAGAAAATAGATCGCGTAAGTGTCCCAGAGCCCCTGCTCCATATTTTATGGTACAATAAAAAGAACATGGGTTTAGGACCAGGCATATCCTAGTTTGAATACTATTCCCACCATTTACCATGACTAGCTTCTTTATAATGTTTTAAATTTTTCTTAATGTTTATTTATTTTTGAGAGAGAGAGAGAGAGAGAGGATGCTCAGAGAGAGAGAGGGAGACGCAGAATCCGAAGCAGGCGCCAGGCTCCGAGCTGTCCGCGTGGAGCCCGGCTCGGGGCTCGAACTCGTGAACCGTGAGATCATGACCTGAGCCGAGGTCGGCCGCTCCACCGACTGAGCCCCCCGGGCGCCCCATCTTTTAAAAATGTTTTAAGCTTCCGTCTTGGAGACCTTACTGCGCAGCAGACATTGTGCTAATGGCTGTACATGCACCGATGTAATTTCATCCTTGTAAAAGATATGTCCCCCCCCCCCAAAAGATATGTCCAAGTCTTAATGTCCACCCCCCATGAAGGTTACTTTCTTTAGGAAAAGAGTCTTTGCAGATATAATTAAGTTAAAGATCTTGAGATGCGATCATTCCGGGTGACCCATGTGGGACCTAAATCCAGTGACAAATGTCTCCATTAAAGGCAGGAGAGGAGAAGTCGCGGACCTGGAGGCAAAGGCCACAGAAACAAAAGCAGTGGCCGGCCTTACGCACTCGCTATCCAAGGAGCAGCCGGAGACACCAGGAACCCGAAGAGGCAAGGAGGGTTCGCTCCCTAAGCTTCATTGATTTTCACCTGTAGGTGGACATTCATCATCGTGCTTCTGAGTCCCTGCTGCCCCTCTTTATTAGGAGAAACGGAGAATTGTTGACAAGTGTCGGGCTCGGGTTCAGCGCGGGGGCAGACACGACACTCGCCGTTGAAGCGGGGACGGGAGAGACGCTCCCACGAGTCCCCCAAAGCCTCTACCAGGCAACCACAAAGACACTCGGCTTCTTCGTCTGCCCACGGGGATTAGTAATTCCGAATCCCCTGACCGCAAGAGAATTCACCGAGAAACCAGACTTTCGCACACCGGACGTCGTATTCCACGAACGACTGGGCAAAGATTGGTCTACGGCGAGCTCCAGACGCAGGAGCAGAAGTCAGAGGCATGGTGGTTTCTCTCCACCTCTTCCCATGATACGCTTTTCCTTTTCCCGTGGCTGGGAGGGAGGCCAGTCCCCAGATAAGAGGCCACCGAGCACTCCGTCCCCCGCCACCGTGCCCCCCAGACTGGCCTCGGACTGGGGCGAACGGTCGGGTCGCTGCTGGGTCTGTGCACAGTGTCTGGGGAAGGGGCTTCTCCTCGTGACTTGGTGCCTCGTTTTTATTTTTAATTTTCCTCCCCGTGTCCTGCCCCGGGGAAGGGAGAACCCTCACCCAAGCTGCGGCGCTGGGTTCTTGCAGGGTGACAAATAGCATCTCTGATTCCCCAGTCTCTCTCGGGACAAAGCTTGAATAACAGAACTATTTCTTTACAACCCTTTGGACTTACATTGGGAGATACCGGTTTGTCGAAGGTTTGTCAAATAGGTTTTATGATCCCCGTTTCGCCAAGAGTAAAGAAATAAGGAAATTGGGAGTCGGGGATGATGCGATTTTTGCCAGATCCCGCCACTGGTGAGCACAGAGCTGCTGGTCGTCGGCCCCGAGGTCCGCGGGAGGTGAACCGACGTCAGACTCTGTCCCTGACTTTTACCCAGAATTTCAGAGATTAGAGGCTTCGTCGTGTATCATTTCCGAGGTTTTTGCCTTGCGGATTTTGATACAGGAACTTGCGCGGTGAGAACCAAGTGTGCACACCCATTTCAATTTGGAGATTCCATTTTAAACGTCTGTGGGACGATGCGAGAAGAGACTTACACTACACTGTCGCTTTCAGGTCTGTTTACACTCACCATTTTATCTCTGGCACTTAGATCTTTTTTTCCACAATATCACAGCTGCCTCCTTTTCAGCACAACCATTTCCTGTCTCTTATATGCCCCGGGGAAACCACATAAAACCAGGAACGACGGAGGGTACCACACGCAGTCAGTGCCTTCTGGAAGTTTAAGTGAACTCCCTCTGGCTGCAAACCTCAGCCCTCCGAACAGGCCCACCTCCTCCCCCCCCCCCCCCACAGCTCTGCTTCAGCAAAGGATTTGTCTGGGAAGGCCCCTGAGTCCGTGTCTATTTGGTGACAGCTGTCCAAACGTAAGAGGTGTCACGCATTTGGAGAATGAAGTTATTTGGCCGAATTGATGGTGTGTGACCATGAGTGGCAGATGTCTGTTTTTCTGCGCTGGGCACAACACCCTCACTTCTCCTGGTTTCCAAAGCAGACACGCTGGAGAGAGACGAATCTGAAGCAAATGCCGTTTCTTCTGTGGGGGAAAGAACAGCGTCATTCTGATGGCGTGAAGTCCTCCCGTCAGGGTCTTTCCATCCCTAAAACTAGTTCCCAGCCTCCGCCTTTGCTGAAAGCCTGCATGATTTTTCTCCTTGACCGCTTCCCCCATGGGCGTCCAGAGGGCCGCTAGGCACGGAACGATCCCCCTCGCGCAGAGAAGAAGAAGCCAGATCTTCTCAGGGCCTTTCCCGGGGAGTCTGCACAAAATGGAAGCTTCCCTTCAGAGCTGTGATAACACCGGCTTTGGCCCGATTCCGGCAGAATGGGCCGTGTGGTGGGTTCTTCCGGATGGAGCTGTATGCGCAAGGGACAGGGGTCGGGGGAATCAGACGTCATTAAAATATTACCATCAGGCCACATGCTGCACACTCAGCACGGCTTTCCAACGAGCTGGGTTACGGCGCTGTTGTCCACGGGGTTTCTCTCTCTCCTATAAAGCCCCGAACTCACGTCTTGAAGTCTCCCTGTTCTGACCGATGAGTCGAAAAGGCACAAAGGAGCTCAGGCGGCGAGGAGGACGGGGTGAAGGATGCCGGAGAAGGTCATAGATGCCCAGAGTAAAGAAGGACAGAGAGTCGTGAGCACGTGTAGGACCTTCATCGTGTGTGACTTCTGCTCATTGGCAAACGGGACCCAGTCAGTGTCCTTGACCTTAACCACACATGATTAGCTTTGCTCTTTTCTGGGGAAGAATGAGGCTGGGGGTAGAAGAGGGTATCTGCCCCCGCTACCCTAGCTGACCAAGTCTTACACTCGGCCCCCTTTTCCAGGTCTCACAGCCATCATCAGAGGGATATAAAAAGAGGAGAGGGGCGCCTGGGTGGCTCAGTCGGTTAAGCGGCCGACTTCAGCTCAGGTCACGATCTCGCGGTCCGCGAGTTCGAGCCCCGCGTCGGGCTCTGGGCTGACGGCTCAGAGCCTGGAGCCTGCTTCCGATTCTGTGTCTCCCTCTCTCTCTGCCCCTCCCCCGTTCATGCTCTGTCTCTCTCTGTCTCAAAAATAAATAAAACGTTAAAAAAAATTAAAAAAAAAAGAGGAGAAAACTCTGCCATTCGCAGCAGACCTAGGAGAGCACGCCATCCAGGTGCGAGAGAGTCAAGGCCTTTCTCCCAGATAGAGTATGAAAGGAGCCAAAGCGAAGGGGCACGACAGAAGCCAGTCAAACTCTCCTCCCTAAAATGACAGTAGAAAATAAACAGAAGGGATCTTGCCAGAACTCAGTCATCAGCAGCCGGTTTGGAAGGGCAGTGACTGGAGGCTGGAAGGCATCCGAGAAACGCTGGACGCTGAACCCTTTTCCATTGCTTTCGAGCTTCGCAGGGCTTGGAGGCCCCAGAGAGGGAGCGGAGATACAGCACCAGAAAAAAGGCAGCTGTTGCCACACTGAGCGGGTGGGATGAAGACACGCCAGACGGAAGTCAAATTCTAGGGGATCGCTAGGTTGGGAAGTCACAGAGTGTCAGCACGATTGGACTACACAACTCTTAACATGCCTCCTTGGCCTGAGAATCTGTGAGCGTATGAATCAAGCCTAATTCATTCTGTATTCAACTTCTAGCCTCTGGTCCTGTGCGGGTTTCGATCAGCTGCCCCGAGGGAATGACCCGGAATATATATCAGAAATAAGCTTTCAGGAAGAGTGACAGATGAGTATCAGTTCTAATCCAACAAACTACACATATTTGAGCACACACCGTATACTAGGTCAGGAGTCTCTGCAGAGAAAGGATAGATCATCACATTCTAGAGGGACTCAAAGTCAGGTAGGGAAGAAAGGCACTTCATCTAGGGTACCGTGTGATTAAATGCTGTAATAGACCATCGCTTAAAGTGCTTGGAAATATAGATGAAGGGTAATTAATCTGCCTCAGGGAGAGCTACAGAGAGAAAATGATTTTTTAACTGGGCCTTGAGTATTAAGTCATGGCATTAACTGATCAGACTTTGTGAGAAGAAAGCAAATCGTCTGCTGTGATGGGAATGCGGGGCGAGGGAAGGAAAGTGGAAAGGTTGGATGCAACCAAGTTTGTCTGCCATGTTGAAGAATAGGTACTTCTTTCTGCAGGAATCGGGGAGCCGTTCAAGCCATTTCTTAGAAACCTGTTTCTGGCAACAGAAACGCCTTTCAGGCACGGAGTCAAAATGGATCGAAGATTCTAAGCAAGATGGTAGGGTGAGTACATCAGAGATCTCTACCCTCCAAATCAACACATAGAAATGAGCAATCAAATGCTTTGAAAAATAGATAAAGAGGGGCGCCTGGGTGGCTCAGTCGGTTAAGCGTCCGACTTCGGCTCAGGTCATGAACCCACGACGGTGGGTTCGAGCCCCGCGTCGGGCTCTGTGCTGACAGCTCAGAGCCTGGAGCCTGTTTCAGATTCTGTGTCTCCCTCTTTCTCTGACCCTCCCTGTTCATGCTCTCTCTCTGTCTCAAAAATAAATAAATGTTAAAAAAAATGTAAAAAAAAAGAAAAAGAAATAAAGAAATAAAGAAATAGACATACAACCAATAAGCAAAAATAAAAAACCAAAAATCTCTGCCTCCCAAACCTCCCTCCAAAAGGCTGCCTTGGGCCGAAAGCACAGAGGAAGTTCACAGTATTCAGTGAAGACCATATCACACACCCCGGAAGGGACAGGAATATACTTTCCTGTAGGAAATGGGGGGATGAATGTTTACCCGTGGTGGGAGTGGAGATCCTGTCTCCCCATACCAAGCCGGGGGGCTGGAATAATGTACCTAACCCAGGCAAATCAGCATAACAGAAAAGGTAAGTGTTTGGGCTTTGGAGCCAGCCTTCATGAGGTTCCCAGCTCTGGGACCTTGGACAAGTTATTTACCCTCTCTGTGCCTCAGTTTCTTTATTTTTAAAATGGAGATACTGATAGCATCTTCTCGGCCACTCTTTTACGGAGATCGAGTGTATTAAATGTGTAAGTTGTTTACAACTTACTGGAACATAGTAAGTACTTGGTAAGTGTTGGCCATTATGAGGGAAAAACTTGGGAAAGCTCTGTGAGTCTGTCCAGGGTTGTGTCAACACACAATTCACCTTTGGTGGAGGGAGGAGGTGGAAACCAAGGAACTTGGACTATACTACGTATTGGTGGTGGTGTAACCATTCTGGTTCCCGGTGATCACCATCCAAGATTTCAAAGATCTCAAAAGACATTCCAAATGAACAGGAATAGAACTCCAGAATTTATCTATCTTGCATAACCAAAACTTTGTACCCTTTGACCAACATCTCCCGATTTACAGCGATGTGTATAGCGATGTGACTATAGTTTTCAAAACTGTATTGTACTCTTGAAATTTGCTAAGACAGTAGATTTTAAGTGTTCTCAGCACACACACATGCACACACACACACACACACAGAAAGAAAATGAAAAGAAAGAAAGAAAAGAAAAAGACAACTATGGGGGCACCTGGGTGGCTCAGTGGATTAAGCATCTGACTTCGGCTCAGGTCGTGATCTTGTCGTTCGTGAGTCTGAGCCCTGAGTCAGGCTCCGTGCTGACAGTTGGGAGTCTCTCTCTCTCCCTCTCTCTCTCTGCCCCTCCCCTGCTCTCTCTCTCTTACATATATCAAAACATTGAGTTGTCCATCTTAAATATATATTATTTTAATTTGTCAGTTATACTTCAAAAAAATTGGAAAAGAAGCTAACAGGAAAAATAATGATTAACCATTCTCTATTCCATTCAAGGCTAATGAAGATTAACGTGTTCTCTGCCTGGAGATTCTTAGGGCAGAAATGTTGTATGATCCTAAAGCAGAGATCCTTCGTTTTTTATGCCGTGGGCCCCTTTACGAGTTGGGTGAAACCTGTAAACTCCTTCTCAAAATAATGTTTTTAAAGGCATAACATAAAATATATAGAGGAAACTGTATTGAAATACAGTTATCAAGATTCAAAAAGAAACCCAAATCTGTCATATGGTAATATATGTGCTTTTAATTAACACATTAAATAAAAATGATCCAACAGTGAGTCTACTAACTACCTTAATTTCAAAGTGAGGAAGAGTACACATAATATGTTTATACACCTCCAACAACAGTAAAACGATATGAAAACAGCTGTGATTTTTATTAGTGATGAAGGCAGGGGTATGAGGAAGAATCGTATTCAGAATTTGAATATTCACCTTTAGCTTAAGAATCAAGTCCCACATAAGGCCTTCATGAAAGTATGTCCAGTGTTGACCCAACAGATTCTCTGCATCCGATGGCGATTGGGGATGTCCAATAACTACACGATTACCTGGCACAGAGAAGGGGATCGATAAATATTTATCAATGAGTGAATGAGTGAATGAATGAATGAAGCCGATCAACCAGAGAAATGAACAAAGGAAAGCATCCTCTCCTGCCCACACATTCCCTATTTGTCCTCCTCATTCCTTGTCATCCCCCCCCCCCACGCCCTTGTACATGCACATATTCACTGCACGGATATTCAGATATTGATTGGGCAGCTACCCCACGAATGACATCATACTGAGCTCTATGGACGATACCAAGATGAATGAATGAGACATGCCTCCGGCCCTAGAAGAGGGCGTAACCTGGGAGGCTATGATTGGAGCCCAGCAAAACCTCACTTGTGTTCAGCATGTGCCTATTTTTTTTTTTTTTTTTTTATTGATTGCCTATTTTTTCCTTGAGAGCTTCTGTAAAACCTGGGGAAGCATCAAGGCGAATCTCGAAGTTGCCAACGATGAAATAGCAGCCAGGTTGCAAGATCTGAAAAGGAAACCTGTCACACACACAGGGCTTGTTCGAACCACGCAATTTGCAAAAGCTGACTTTGGAAGAAGTAGGTCAGTTTGCAGAGTTAGCTGCCATACGATCCTGCAAACAGCTGTCCGAGCTGGAACCTAGGTCTGCTAGAGGAAAATCACAGATGGGACCTCTTTAAAATATTCCACAGGGGGGTGCTTGCTATTGGAATTTTTAAAGATTGTCTTACAAGATGTTTCCATGCTGACTTAACGGAGAAATCAGGTCACTTTGCCTACAGCATTTGATAATAATCAGAGTGGAGGTGCAAATTTTCTTCCCGATGTTACTGCCAGACTTTCAATAGACCCTATTCCGCTGTTGGTCGAAGGAAACTGCTACTCCCGTGCAGAGGTGGTGCCGGTCGGTTGGAGAAGTGACCTCTCCGCCTTTCTCAGCGGTCAGCTGGCCTGTCAAGTGCATGTGCACAGCAGAGCAGAAAATCCTCCCCGCTTTCCATTTTCCTGGTCGAGAAGTCCAGGATGTAGAACGGGGGGGTTGATAAACTACGGCCCGAGGGCCACTGCCTGTTTTTACCACGGGCTGACTTAATTCAAACTTACCTCTCCTCTGTTCATCTTAAACCCTATAAATATGCCAGGGGGTATTAAAGTCTGCTCCCTCTAAAAAGTTTTTTTTATTTTATTTTTTTATCTTGTTGAAGGTATAGGTGAAATAAGACAGGTCCATAAATAACTATAACACAAAGATCAAAGGAGTAAGAGAGAGACAGAGAAAAGTACTTTGGGAGCTCAGTGTGGGAAAAACTACTTTAGACTTAGGGAACAGAAAAAACTTTACAGGAAAAAGAGGTGTTTAATCCAGCCTTTGAAGCATGAATAGAATCCGAACAAGAACCCTATGAAAGGGAGCAGAGAGTCACAGATCCCATATGATCTGTGAAGACTTGGGAAAATCACCCAATGTTTTGGATCTCCTCCCTCTACCTATCCATTCATCCAACAAAGATCTGTTAATTTTCCTACTAAGGCATGGGATTATGGAGCTCCAAACACAGTGGTTTAACTTTTCTCCTCTTTCTTCTCTCAGGGTCCAAAGTCTTGCCTAAAATGACCAGGAAGTACACAAAGACATCTCTAAGGGCAAGCGGGGAAAATGGCACGCATCTGCTACAAACCTCAGGGCATGTCTCCTAGAGTCAGAGAAGTAGAACCACGTTAAAACAAGCGTGGTGGTTAATTTTATGTGTCCACTTGGCCGAGCTAAGCGATGCGTAGATTGCTAGTAAAACATTATTTCTGGGTGTGTCTGTGACGGTTTCTCTAAAGGAGATTAACACTTGAATCAGTAGACTAAGTAGAGAAGATCCACCCTTACCAATGTGGGTGGACACCATCCAATCTGTTGAGGGTCCAAATACAGCAAAAAAGCAGAGGAAGGGTGAATTCTTTCTCTCCTGTCTTGAGCTGAGACATCCTCTTCTCCAGGCCTTCAGATCCTGGGACTTATAGCAGTTGACCCCCCCACCCCCTTCTCAGGCCTTAAAACTCTGACTGAATTACACTAGTTTTCTCGGTTTTCCAACTTGCAGATGGCGCATCGTGGAGCTTCTCAGCCTTCATAATCGTGTGAGCCAATTCCCATAATAAATCTCCTCTTATATCTCTCTCTCTATCTTATTGGTTCTGTTTCTCCAGAGAACCTGACTAATACAGGAAGGCAGAGAAGACCGCAAGAGTGGCGGAAATTTAGAAGGACACTACATTGCTCTTCGAATGTGGAGAGGTGATGTCTAGGGGCAAGGCTAAGTCATGGTACGTGGGACAAGTTCTACACATGAATTTCATTCATTAATCAAACCGCAGCTGCTTCCATGGTCAAAAATGGTAACATCCCACAGGAAGCTGGAAAACAAGCCTCCTCCATGACTTCCCCTGATTGAGAGTGTCACTGGGAAGGTCAGTAGAGCCACAGTATCTACTTGAAGCAGAGGTCAAGTTTCATAGAACATAAAATAAAGACCATTGGCGCCTAGCTCAGTGGCTTTACCAAACACAAAGAAAAAAACAAGGCAGAGAGCTCCTTTAGCACCGGGATTCTTATCTAGTCCAATTCAATTCATACAGTCCATCAGATCCTGTAATGAAAAAAAATCGATGCTATAGAAGCATCCAGAGGGACAGTAAAGAACTTATGGAGATCCTTCATACTGTCTTTCACAAATATTAGGTAAGGATAGAAATATCTCCCATCAAGGCTGAAAAATAAGATAAAAAAACAACTTGAGTCCCATGGAAAGATATTTCAACAAAAAAAAAAAGAGGAAAGAAAATATAGATTCAAAAGAAGATATTTTAGGAAAAAATAGAAGTGCATTTTAGCTAACATATATTTTCTACTCTCTAGGGAGTCAAACAGAAAAATAGGACCATATCATAGTGGTCTATGATGAAAAGTTGTAACAGGAGATAAAAGGCAAGGTATCAGGAAACCAATAATGCAGACTTTTAAATTGCATTAGAAACAAAATCAGTGGTACATGACTCATAAACTTGGGAAGCTCTTGAACACGGAATCCAAGAAAAGGCAATGAAAACAATGAGAGAGAATTTTACAGCTTATGTATACAAGAGAGAGAACAGAGACTCATGATACACAGCATTAGTTGTTGGAAGAAAGAGAGAGGAATAAATGTGACATAATAATCAAAGACAAAATTGAATACAGCACTCCTGAACTGAAGAGAAAACCAAACCTACGAGTGTTCAGGGTTCAGCTGGTTGTGGGCAAATTTTACAGAAAGAAATGAACTCTGAACTATCTCTGTATGTGTGTGTGTATATATATGTATATATATATGTATATATATGTATATATATATGTATATATATGTATATATATATGTATGTGTATATGTATATATATACATATAGATATGAAGATATATACATGTATACACATATAGATATGAAGATATATATATATATGTGTGTATATATATATACACACACACACTAATTTAAGAATAAAGAGAATTCTAGGAGGGTAAAGTTTGTATAAAAATGGCTACCTACAAAGGTAGGTCATTGGGTTGGCAGGTGTTTTTTTTTTTAATGTGTTCCTCGTGTTCCCTTTTCTTTCCTCATTCTTTTTTTTAAATTTTTTTTTAATGTTTTATTTATTTTTGAGACAGAGAGAGACAGAGCGTGAGCAGGGGAGGGGCAGAGAGAGGGAGAGCGAGACACAGAATCCAAAACAGGCTCCAGGCTCATAGCGGTCAGTACAGAGCCCAACGCGGGGCTCAGACTCACAAACTGTGAGATCATGACCTGAGTCGAAGTCTGACGCTTAACCGACTGAGCCACCCAGGCGCCCCTCCTCATTCTTAAAAAAGAAGACATCTGTCCAGGCTCAGAAGTTCATAAAAATACTACCTAATAATTCTTTTTTTCCCCCGTTTACTTTTGTGGTATCTAAATCCCATCCACCCACCCATCCATCCATCCAACAAATATTTATTGAGCATCTCCTGGGTGCCAAGTACTGTTGTAACACAACAAGTTGTTGAAACAACCAAGGTGGGTATCTTGGGGAAGAAGGAACTGTAAGTACAAATGACTTGAACTAGAAACGTGTTTGAGGCATTTGTAGAAGAGAAAGAGACCAGTCTGGCTGAAGCAGAGTGAGGGAGGGGAGAGGGCGTGGGAAAGGAACCCAGACACACAGGTAAAGGCGAAGGAAGAAGGTTGGATCACTAGGGTTATGAGACGATGTAAGGAGGGTGAATTCTGTAGCTGAGTGAGATGGGGACCAACTGCAGCGTTTTGAGCAGAGGGCTAACGTGATCTGAGGTGCCTTGTAGAGGAATATCAGTGAGTGATGCATGCAAGATAGGGGAGGCAGGCAAGGGGAACAATAAGGACACCAGGAGGGAGATAATAGTGGGTGGTGGCTGATGAGATCATCCCAAACCTCCAACTGAAGGCAGAGTGCACTGCTTCCATCAAATCTTTGGTTAGTATTCAGCTCCCTTGTGAGCTGCTCTCCTCTAAAGTGACATCTTCCTCCTGTTCCCACTGCCAGGTCCCACACACTTCTGACCTGAAATTCTTTCTAGAAAGCGATGGTTGCTGTCAAGTTTTGCTGCTAGATTCCTACCATCTTCGCTCCCGGAGGTTTTTTTGTCGTGGAGCCAACGCCTCCGCAAGTTCAACCCGCTTCAATTCTCTCAGATTTGCCCACTCTGTCTGAATGCGGGAATACGCTGGGCAGACCCTGCAGGGTGGTTGACCAGTTGTCTGATCGTTACAGCCACCCGTCTCTGAGCCAGTGGAAATGCTGGGCCGACAAAAAGTTGTTTTACCCTTTTCTGGTGTTCTTGCTTCCGTGAGTCAACAGAAATCCAAGCAGTTCTTATGTCCTGTTAGTCTGGGTCCATTTACCCCATAAGTGAATTAAATTCTCCCTATATCTGGGGCCTTGCAGATTTTGCCAGTTCCCCGCCCCCCTCTCTTTCCTGTAAATATTCGTCTTCAGTTTTTAGTGTGTTTGTTTTTGTTTTTCGTTTGTTTGTGGGTGGTTTGTTTGGTTTTTTTTTTTTTTTTGGTAGTTTTTAGAGAGAATAAAGGAGAGCCAATACCTGAAGCTGTTTGCCATTCGCCGTGTTAAACCAGGTGTTACTGAGACCGTGCTAAGATAATAGAGGGTATTGTGCTGCAGAAAGGGACGACAAAAATGCCGACAATTATCACTATTACAAGCATTTCCACAACAGAATGAGTTATCAAAACAAGAATTAGACACACATGACTAATTAATTAGGGAACATAGTTTGTACCATGTGGTCCACTAGAGTTGTAACGAAATCTCAATTTTCTACAAACTCACAGGGATGAAAGCCGTTGCGTAGAACGGAGACACACACTTGCTTTGCGTTAGAGGTTGGTTGTGCTTTATAAGTGGCATTATTTTGTTTCTGTTGGGTTGTCGCACATCAATCAAAACTTCAAACTCAAGGTCAAGGATGATAGAGAAGCACGAGAAATAGCTGAGTATGTAGAATGAAAAACACATAAGGAAGTGTGCAGGTCTGTTTGTGTCACTTTTGATTTGGCATTTTTGCTTATAATAACAAAAATACACTCAAAGCATTATTCTTTAAATCTCTGAAGGACAAAAGATGTTGTAAATCTAAAACTCTCTAGCGTCAGGATTGCTTTTTTTTTTACGACGGAATTACATCTACAATGCAGTTTCAAAATTTCACAATGGGTTTAAAACAAAAGATTTCAGTTATCGGAACACATAGCGAGCATTACTCTAGAACTTCTCGCCAACATAATAAAACAAGAAAACAGAAATGATCAGTTTACATTTGCAAACACAGAGACAAAGTTATTGTTTTTATTTATTTTTGGGACAGAGAGAGACAGAGCATGAACGGGGGAGGGGCAGAGAGAGAGGGAGACACAGAATCCGAAACAGGCTCCAGGCTCTGAGCCATCAACCCAGAGCCCGATGCGGGGCTCGAACTCACGGACCGCGAGATTGTGACCTGGCTGAAGTCGGACGCTTAACCGACTGCGCCACCCAGGCGCCCCAAGTTATTGTTTTTAAATAAAAAATAAGTCTCCCTTAAAACCTCATGAATATCAACTTTAATAATAGCAGGATTGGGGCACCTGGGTGGCTCAGTCTGTGAAGTGTCGAACTCTTGATCTCGCTCAGGTCACGACCCCACGGTCACGAGATCGAGCCCCGCGTTGGACTCCAGAGCCTGCTTGGGATTTTCTCTCTGCCTCTCTCTCTGCCCCTCCTCCTGCTCACACACACACACACGCTCTCTCTCTCTCAAAACAATAAACATTTAAAAAATATAGTGGGATTAATATGAAAGTTCAGTAATGTGGCCAAACACAAGAGAAACACATCAACTTTTGTATGTGTCTGAAAAAAATAGAAAATTGCACAGTGCCATTCCTATGATGACCTAAAAATAAAATGTCTAGGAATAAATTGAACAAATAAGAGCAGAACTCTTAGGAAGGAAAATATTAACTTGACTAGAGGACACAAAGGAAGATAAAAATGAACAGAGTCAAATAATGAAGAGACCTACCAAGTTCTTGAGTAGAAAGATGGAATTTCATCAAGATTTCTAATTTCCTGAAATTGATCTGAAGTCTAGGGCTATCCTGCTACAAATACCAAAATAGTTTTTAGAGCCTAGGAGAATGACAAAAGAGCTCATTTGTAGGGAAGCATAGGACTTTAGCCAAACATATCTTGAGAAAGAAATGCAACGTGATATAATTTAGGTATTAAAACATACGATGAAGGCATACGCTACCAAAACTGTGTCTTGGGTATAGAGGCCCACGGATCTTTGGAACAAAACAGAAAGCCTAGAAATAGATTTATCAGTCCACGAATAATACCTCCAGGCCACCTGTTAGATACTATTTTTTCGGCTCTTAGATATTACTACTAATACACATATAGTTGAGGTGGCTGGTGACCTGGTTAAGCGAGGTTTCAGAAAATTATTTGTGAGAGTCTGAGAAGCTCCCCAGAAAGTGACTCAATCATTGGGAAAATGCCAAGTATGATCAATGTGACCCGGTATCTAGATGTAGTGATTAGAGTTAAGGATCGCTTGGGATCCAGCACGATGGCCATGACCAGATTTTGTCCCTATCTAGCTTTGTGGACTAATTACCAGGGTCTGAGTAGAGACACCTATGCATAAAAACTGGAAGAATCTGTTTCACCAAAATCTACAAAATAATATGGCACCAGCTGCCCCACTTTGGTACCATTTATAACAGAATGAAACACGAAATGGATGTGTGTTGGGGTGGGGGGGGGACTTGATAGATATGTTTTCAGTCAGACAGGGCTAGAGGAAGCTACAATAATAAATGATACCAAAGCTCGATGACTTATGACAACAAATGTTTACTTCTCACTCTCATGATATGTCCATCATCGCTCGGCTGCGGTCCCACAACACAACGTCTTTATCCAGGACGAACAGCTTCCATGGGGGGGGTCACTACAGCTCTCACAACACAGAAAAAAGAAACATGGTAAACCACACAGTCTTTCAAAGCTTCCTTTGGAAGCCACCCTTCGGCTTACCTTTCACTGGCTGGAGTAAGTCATATGACAAAGCCCGATGTGGACCGAATGAGGCAGGGATAACCCTCCCACGAGGCGGGGTATCACTGGGAGGGCAGAGGAACATGTGATGGGTCAGGAGTTCACTCTAACACACCCATTTCCTCAAAGCCTACCTTGTGGCCCTGGAAGCCACAGAGTCGTAGGTACTCCCAGTCCCCTCGGGAAATTGCCCTCCGGCCCCAGACCCAGCAAGACAGAGAGTTTTTCTAGAAGCTGTCAGCTTGTTCTTCCCTCTCTGAGGTGAACACGCAGCCAGTGGAGCAGATGTTGGCTGCCAAGGTGATGCCAGGCCCCACGGTGATGGACAGCTCCTCTGTTTTGTTTACTCTTAGAGGCAGGGTGATAAATTCCCCTTCTAATCGGGTTCGGTGTTTCTCACTCTCCGATGCACCAGCCCTGCTAATGACTGATTCACTGAGGTTAGCGACTAAGACGCAGCACGCCGTACTCCGCTCTGCCTTTGTTATGCAAAGTCATGCCCTCACTATCTCCTGAACACAAAACCCAGTTCCCCAGGCTGGCGAGGCTAGATGATGGAGTGTGCAACAAGCCTCCCGTAATTTGTTCACAGGAATTCGGGCCGGTATATTCTGTCACTCCTGCTACATTCGGTTTAACTCGCTGGGGGGAGAAGGGAGCTCGGAGGGGGCCCCTCTGAGGCCGATCTGCAAATAAACTCCCAAAAGTTCCCGAGCTGTCCATCCAAGAGACCTCACAGAGCTAGTGCTCTGTGCCCTCCCCTTGCGTCCAGAGAAGCTTCGACTCTGGAGAAGAATCCCGGGGGGGGGATCTCCATGGGAACCCCAGCCTTTGACTGCCACCACTGCCGTGGCTTGAGAGAAATTAAATCGGACGCAGCATGGAGAGGATTTTTTTTTTTTCTTTTTCAGTCCGGGCCATGCATTCCTTCCTCCAAAATTCATATTAAAACAAAGACCAGTGAAAAAGAGTTAAAGGGAGTGGATCCCAAACCATAGCACTGTTCGCTAGATCTATGCTCAAAGCTCCTTTCCAGGTGGTTGGATGTTTAAAAGGGGGCAGGGTCAGCGTGCCTGGGGGCTCAGTCGGTTAAACATCTGACTCTTGATTTCAGCTCAGGTCATGATCTCACGCTTTGTGGGTTCAAGCCCCACGTGGACAGTGCAGAGCCTGCTTGGGATTCTCTCTTTCTCCTTCTCTGTCTCTCTGCACCCCTCCTCTGCTCACACTCTCTCTCTCTCTCTCTCTCTCTCTCAAAATAAATAAATAAACTTTATTTTTTTAAATTGTGTTTATGTTTATTTATTTTTGAGCGAGAGAGAGACAGAGCATGAGCAGGCGAGGGGCAGAGAGAGAGGGAGACAACAGAATCCAAGCAGGCTGCAGGCTCCGAGCCGTCAGCACAGAGCCCGGTGCGGGACTCGAACCCACGAACTGTGAGATCATGACCTGAGCCGAAGTCGGACGCTTCACCAACTGAGCCACTCAGGCACCCCTAAATAAATAAACTTAAAAAAAATAATAAAAAAATGTAAAAAAATAAAATGGGACAGGATTGGAGACAAGACATCCTAGGACCTTAGTTATTGAGGCACAGAAATGCACCTGGCTGTGTGGCTGATTGTCATATGGGTGACAGTGTAATGCAACGTGGTGACTATGTAAAGGGTCTGAGGGTGCTATTTGGGAAAGTGTTGCTACCACCAACGACGAGAGAGCCCCACAGTGAAAGCACAGGTACAGGGCAGAGCAGAAAGTTAATCGGGTGGAAGACTTTTGGTCATACGAACTGATTCTTTTGCACCCCACAACCTGCGAATTAAAAACCCGCATCACCTAAAAGGCAGGCTAAGTCAGAGTGCTCAGCCCAGAGCTCACCTGGAGCCCAGGTATGGCCTTGAACTGTCAGAGACTGTGCTGAGAATAACCGGTGGGGGAGATTGGGACTCTGTGGACATCAGTTGCCCAGTTGGCACAATATTCGGGACACGTCCTTGGGAGAAAACTTGATCAGGGTCAGACTTGATTTCGGTGACAGAAAACACACTGATGTTAACCAACCTGCGCTGGCGAGGAAAATGCATCTTTAGGACTTTGTCATAAGCACCGAATGAGCCAGCCAGAGAGACAAGAAAAGAATATTGATAAAGGTGTGTGGGCTATGGCTAATTTACTTTCCGTGTGGACTACCTCGGTCAAGGATAAGTAAGGAGAATAGCTCTTTTAAGTGCAGTAGGTAAAGATCTCAGCCTAAAAAACTTGAAAATGCAAGAAATTATCTTTCTTTGTGTTCCAAAGCGATCTGTCTCGCCAAGTCCCCAGTCCCCCAAAGCCATCAGAAAACCTAACTCAGTCCAATTCTTCCTGTAACGTGCGCCCTCCCAGGGTACGGGTTTGATGCCGTGCGGCATGGAGACCTCAGTGGGATGGAGTTAAGGCTTTCCTTTTCTGGTC
Source organism: Felis catus (assembly GCF_018350175.1). Lineage (NCBI taxonomy): Eukaryota > Metazoa > Chordata > Mammalia > Carnivora > Felidae > Felis > Felis catus. The sequence goes on along the minus strand of NC_058383.1, from coordinate 21,065,576 downwards.
TTCACAGTGTGTTACTGAGACTTCCATCACCTCTGCCCACGGGGCCCTTTGGATCCGGGGGCTTGTTGCTTCTTTGTTTTCATGCTCAGAGTGAGGTTGCCCCTGGTCCCACCTGCCCATTCGTGCCATGAACCCCGTATCCGTCACGGCTCTCCTGAGACACAGACACAAACATGGTGTGTGAAGATATATAGAAACAGGTTTATTACAAGGGATCGGTTTGCACGATTACGAAGGCTGAGAAGTAACTCGATCTGTCACCTGCAATCTGGAGGCTCGGGGAAGCCAATGGTCGTCCCAGCACGTAGCCGAAGGCCTGAGGGACCAGAGAGCCAATGGTATAAAGTCTCAGTCTGAGTCTGAAGGCCCAGGAACCAGGAGAACCAATGTCCGAGGGCAGCAGAAGATGGATGTCCCAGCTCAAGCCGAGAGAGAAAATTTCCCCTTCATCCGCCTTTTTGTTCTACTCAGGCCCTCAGTGGAGTGGGTGAAACCCACCCACATCGGTGAGGAGAGATCTGCTTTACTCAGTCTGCCGATTCGGATGTAATCTCTTCCAGAAACACCCCCACAGACACACTGACACATTTTACCAGGTCTGCAAGCATCCCTTAGCCTGGTCAAACTGACACATAAAATTAACCATATTTTATGTATATATGTATATGCGTATCCGTATCCTGTATCTGTGCCTACATAGTCTACCTCTAAAACTGTATCTATGTATCTATCCATGAGTGTTTGTGTATTCTTTTAAAAATACAGGTGACTTTGGGGCACCTGGGTGGTTCAGTTGGTTAAGCTTCCGACTTTGGCTCAGGTTATGAACTCACGGTTTGTGAGTTCAAGCCCCGCATCAGGCTTTGTGCTGACAGCTCAGAGCCTGGAGCCTGCTTCGGATTCTGTGTCTCCCTCTCTCTCTGCCCCTCCCCAGCTCTCTCTCGCTCTCGCTCTCTCTCAAAAATAAATAAACATTAAAAAACTTTTTTTAATAAAATTTTTCTAATAAAAATAAAAACACAGGTGACTTTTGCATTTGTGTGACTTTTTCTTTTCTTTAAAGTTATTGAATTATAGGACTTTATAAAAAATGAATGTGCGTTAAAACAATATGATTTTCTGTAAAGTGGAGAAATGATAATAGCAAAAATCAGTACTTGAGAGCTTACCATGTATTTGCCAGATACTCTATGAAGTACTTAAAATGATTATTTCATTTAATTTGCACAGTTAACTAGAAATTGGTAGACGTTATCCCCAGTTTGTAGATGCAGTGGGAAAAAAATGACCTTAATTTTACTCACCTGGAGAAAACTACTGATAATTTGTTATGGTCTTGCTTTTCTAACAATATATACTTTTTTTCCTCCAGTAAGTGGAGAGCTGTTATATGGACCACTTTTTAGTTAAATACAGATGGTGAGCATTTTGAGGTGTGTTTTTTTTTCATTTTTTAAAACTTATTTTCAATTCATTTATTTCTTTATGTTTTAATTTACATCCAAGTTAATGAGCATATAGTCCAACAATGGTTTCAGGAGTAGATTCCTTAATGCCCCTTCCCCATTTAGCCCATCCCCCCCCTCACAAGCCCTCCTGTAACCCTCTCTTTGTTCTCCATATTTAAGAGTCTCTTCTGTTTTGCCCCCCTCCCTGTTTTTATATTATTTTTGCTTCCCTTCCCTTATGTTCATCTGTTTTGTATCTTAAATTCCTCATATGAGCGTAATCATATGATATTTGTCTTTCTCTGACTGTTTTCACTCAGCATGATACCCTCCAGTTCCATCCACGTTGTTGCAAATGGCAACATTTCTTTCTTTTTGATTGCCAAGTAATACTCCATTGTATATATATGCCACATCTTCTTTATCCATTCATCCACCGATGGACTTTTGGGCTCTTTCTATCCTTTGGCTACTGTCAATCGTGCTGCTATAAACATGGGGTGCATGTGCCCCTTCGAAACAGCACACCTGCGTCCCATGGATAAATGCCTAGTAGTGCCATTGCTGGGTCGTAGGGTGGTTCTATTTTTAATTTTTTGAGGAAACTCCACCCTGTTTTCCAGAGTGGCTGCACCAGTTTGCATTCCCAGACATTTTTCTTTTAACAGAAATAGCATCATACCGTACACATGACATATTGCAACTCACTTCTACAGTGTGCATAAAAGACGTTCCCAGATAGACGCGTATAAATCTACTTTGTTTGTTTAATAGCCGCATGGCATTCTATTACATAGATATTCCATTATGCATTTAACTGTCCTGCCACTGCTGTAGATTTCATTATCTCTATTCGTATGTACCACCTTGTGCCATGTATTTACTTTTCTAGATATCTACCCAGGTTTCTTGGTAAAGAGTCAGATGCATTTCTTAAAAGAAAAAAATATTAGACTGTTGAATTGCTTTCTGGAAAAGTTTTACCGAGTGGATCTACCAACAATGCATGGGAAGGCTTTTCAGCGTGCACTTACTTTTTTTGTTGTTGTTTCTTTATTTTTGAGAGACAGAGAGAGACAGAGAGAGCATGAGTGATCAGGGGAGGGGCAGAGAGAGAGGGAGAGAGAGAGAATCCCCGGCAGGCTCCGTGCTGTCAGCACAGAGCCAGACGCGGGGCTCCAACTCACGAACCACAGCATACGCTTACTATGGCCTCAACTTTACCCTTCTTTGGGGGAAAAAAAACGCAACCAGGAAACATTGTCGTTTTGTTTCACATTCACTTGGTTACTAGCAAGATTAAACATCTTTCCATTTGCAATTCTTCTTTTTGTGCAGTCTGTTTATACTGTCTGCCCAATTTTCTATTAAGGTTTCGTGTTTGTGCCTCGTTGATTTTCGAGAAATCTTGATATGTTTGGGTATCAATCCCTTATAGCTATTTTTCTGCAGCTGTATTGAGATGTGATCGACACGTGACCTGGTGTAGGTTTCGGGTGTGCATCTCACTGACTTGATGCACATAGATATCACAACATGATTACAGTCTCACCCGGACTGTACCACTGTCCACGTATCCCTAGACTTTATCGTACAGTTTTTTTGTTTCTGAGCCCGCCTCTAGCTCTGCGACGAGCTCCTGCGAGGCAGGGACAGCATTTTATGCACCTTTGAACTTCCTGGCTCCGTTTTCCAGCGTTTAGCACAAAGTCTGGCACAGAGAGTGCGTGCAGTATCACAATAACATTTGTCTCGGTGGATTGGATAATTAGCTAACATCACCGTCACAGATTTTCATATGTTTTCGTGTAACTAATCAGTGGCCCTTTCGTTTCATCTTGAAGAGCTCCCTGTTTTCAGCGTTTCTTGTAAGGCATGACTTACAAGCAGTAATGAATTCCCTCAGCTTTTGTTTGTCCGGGAAAGTCTTTACCTCTCCATTTCTGGAGGAAAGCTTTGCCAGGCGTATTTAGCTTTTCAATTCATCCAGAATTGACCTTTTGGGTGTGGGAAAGGGTAGGTATCCAATTTTTTTCTTCCCAGAGGGCCAAATACTATTTGCTGGATAACTCATTCTTCTCTGCCATTTTGAAAATGCTGCTTTTAGGATGTACGGGACCCGCATGCCTGTGTGAGACTTTTCTGGGCTCTCTGTTCTACCCCATTGACCTGTTTGGCTAACTTCACACCAGAACACATTGCAATGGGTTGCAGCTTTTAAGGAGGCTTTCCTGGAACTTTGGTGCTGGAAAGGAATCACGGTGCATGTAACTGAGACAATGACTGAGCTCTCTCACACACACTGGAGCTCTCCTCGGGAACTCTGACTCACCCCTTTCCTCCTACGTGAGGCTGGGAGAAAGACGCTCGTCCTCCCCACTGGAAGAGCCTCTGGCATTCCCATAGCTCAGTGATTGGCTTACGTTTGCTAATAATCCCAGAAAAGAGAGAGAAGATTCCCCTGGCCTCTCTGTCTAGGACCGCCGTTCAAGTCCTCATGTCCTATCCCAGGGTTTAGCCCTTCTCAGGAGGACTGTCCACTTCTGGGCCGACTCTGCCTTAAGCGTGTGAGCATGTGGCCTTCTGGATGGCCCGCACCACGCAGTACACAGCGGTCCAGTGACATTTGCCTCAGAGTGTCTGAGTGTCTGGGATTAAATCATATCACGTGTGATGCCACAGCCCAGGTGGTTTTAGGATGTGCCAACTCCATCTCGTTACCATTCAATTTCTTATCAAGAGTTGGAAAAAAAAATAAATAAACACGGCGTCTGGTCTCGCCCAGACTGTACCGCTGTCCACGTATCCCTAGACTTTATCGTACAGCTTTTTTGTTTCTGAGCCCGCCTCTAGCTCTGTGACGAGCTCCTGCGAGGCAGGGATAGCATTTTACGTACCTTTGAACTTCCTGGCTCCGTTTTCCAGCGTTTAGCACAAAGTCTGGCACAGAGAGTGCGTGCAATATCACAATAACATTTGTCTCGGTGGATTGGATAATTAGCATTGTCACGCAGTCTCCCCAACGTCATCCTAATTACATAAGACTCCTGAGCCCTATCACACATTCCACCACCTCCATTCCTCCTTTGCCTCCCCCACGATGCCATTGTGTCATCTCTTTAGCTCAATATTTACTCGATTGTCTGCATGACCCTCGTGTCTGTCCCCATTAGCGTCTTTTACATTAAAGCAGATATCTGCACCAACGCAAGAGGCTCTTTGCAGCCCCTTCAGTGAGCAATGGATCAGACAGCTGAATGGTTGATTTAATTGGCATGAAATAACTAAGCCATCTGTTCCGTGGAGTTGATCTTTTAAGTGTTACTCTCTTGTCTGCTCTGAAATGTCTTGGCCACTTGCAAAGCTCATGCATGTCAGGTGGAGGTCACAACAGATGGTTGATTTAAGACAGAGAGCAAGGGCTTAAGGGAAGTTGAAGAATTTCATGGCGCCCTCTTTCACCCGGCTTTATCTTTCTTTATAGCACTCATCAGTACCTACTATATTACATATTCACTTGTTTATCTGTCTCTCTCCGTAGAGGCTAAGCACCAAGAGAGCAGGGACTTTGTCCTTTATGGTCCCTGCTGATAACGGGGTCTGGCATACACGACCTACCTTGATTTGGGCAGCAAAGATCTGCTCAGCTCTTTCTTGGGTTTAACTCCCTCGTGACCTGGTGTTCCAAAGGTCCGTTGGGAGTGTTGGGTAGATGGCAAGACGGTGTGGAGGCCAACACAGGAAGGAGTCTAGAATCCAACTCGGCAAGTTCAATGCTTATGGCAAACTGGATTTTTGTGGGGAATGGCCTTGGGGTTCAAGGGCCCAATCTAGAGGGACAGTGAGGGAAGGCACAGCAGTGGTGGGCTGGGGAAGCCGAGTGAGGTGGACCTTGGGAATGTTGTTTAATCTTTCTGCACCTAGATGTCCTCATTTGTGAAATGGGGATGGTATTTACCACCACCTTCAATTTATGGTGATTAAATCCGATAATGCACATGAAATAATCGTCAACATTTATAGTATTTACTACGTGCCAGGTAATATTTTAAGGGCTTTATATATACCGGCTTACAACAACCCTCTGGGTTAGGAACCATTATTATCTCCAGCTCATCCAGATGGGGAAACTGAGGTAGAGACAGGTGCCCATGTTCTCTTAGCTAGAATTTAAACCAAGCCCGGTTCTCAAGTCCCTGGCGGCCTGGTATAGAATGGTAATAATGAGGGTTGAAATCTGGAGACGCCCAACTTCTTCCCACTTTTCTAGTCTGCTGAGCTGGAAAGTAAGACAGGATTTAAGTAAGTTGCAAAACTGAAAAGCCGGATTCGGTGTCTGGGTCACGGCTGGTAGCCTGTTCCTACATCTGGGAACAGAGGTCAAAGTGAACTACTGAGGGGTTAGGTCCAGCTCCTAAGGGCTCTGGGACAAGACTTCGGTTCCATGGGAAATGCGCATGGCAATCAGGGCAGAATTACGGGAACCAGCACCCAAGCACTCACATCCAAGTGTGTGAGTTCGGGGCTCACCAGCCTTACAGCCTCCTGGCCTGGTTATACACTGCCAGGCCAATCAGCTGCTGGCCCAGGGCCTGGATAAGCCATTGCCTCCAGGCCAATATCACTGGTGGCCAGGCAAGGCCGCCCACCCCATTCTCTGCAGCTTGACATCATCTCCCCTGCCTTAGTCAAGCCCATTCTCTCTGTTTGTTCAGCGCATTGGTTGAAGACCCCCTTCTGGGCCAGTGGACTCCCACGGCACCCATGATTTTGAGACAGAAGGTGTTCCGAGGGCACGCAAGGATCCAGGCTACAGAAGACAGTGTGTTTCGTGCCAGGAAATGGAAAACAGAAAGATGTTCCATTTCTGTCCAGCAAACATTTACGCAGTATTCCTATTCTGTGTCCAGCCGGTTCTAGGCACATGATGCATATTAACTCCCCTAATCCCCTCAACTACCCTGCGAGGGAGGTTCTTTTATTCCATTTACAGTATATGAGGTCAGTGTTGGAACCATTTTGCTGGTCCTGATGTCTCCGGAAAGCATCCCAAGCTCCGCTTCCAGAAGATGCTCGATCCTTTTTCTTTGTTCTATTCTTTCCTTCTTCCTCCTCTTTCTCAATTTTCAGTGACAACCCTTCCTCTCAGACCTGGTTTTTGTTTTCTGACCACTTCCACACATCTAAAGCTTTACTTATCCATTCAAGTAGTTACTGAGCTGCTAGCACGTTGCTCCAGGCACATTGTTCTGGGCACCAATGACCCCGTCTTCTTGGAGTCCACGTTTCCTTGGCGTGGAAGAGACAATGGAACACGTGGGCACTTACACGCTCCCCCAACTCATCTCGAGCACCCGTAAGTGCTACGAAGGAGTTAAAACAGGCTGATATGAGGACAATCAGGGAAGGCTTCTCAGGGGAGGTGATATTTGAGCAGAGATTTGAATAATGAGAGGGGAGAGATGATAACAGGATGCAGGCGGGGGAGAATTTCAAAAGGAGACCGCAGGTGCGGACTTCCTGAGGTGAGGACGAGCGTGCTGTGTTCCAGACACAGAGGAGAGGGAGTGCTCTGCACACGCGGGGGTTGGGACGAGACGAGACAGAGAGAGGCGGCTTGTGAACAGGCTTGTAGTCGGTTCCCACGTCTCCATCTTGACGGTATGGGTTACCAACCTCTTCTAGAAGAAAGAGGTACAGGGGGTGTCTGGTCCCCAAATGTAACACTCCAGCAGTTGAAAGTCTGACCTTCCCTTTCCAAACTTGGCGTATCCAGTCCAGCTTTAAATAGCGGAGGCTAATGCCTTTTGCTTGATCGTAGGCAGCAATTTTTCCCAGGAGGACACTCTATCTGGAAATTTCCAACAGATCATCTGATTTCTCACGGAAACCTCTCTAAAGACGGTAAGTTAATTATTCTGCTTAGTAAGAAGAACAGAGTTTTATCAAGACTTCCTCGTAGGTAAGAAGCCTAGCATTTGCTCTAGGTTGCTGTAAGCCCCAATAGGTAGCCTGACCACCAAGAGTTGCAACACTACTTGGCGGATATTCTATTTGAGAAAGTTACAGATGATGACCATCTCCAGTCCTGTGGTTTTCAGTCTCCAGACGTCTCTCGCCATTGGAATCTACCCACCCTTCGGCATTTCCAGATCCATCAACCCAACCGCTGGGAACCAGACTGCTACAGGAAGCCAAGTCATGGTCTGTGTTTAAGGAGATGCTGGATCTAATTCCTTTGTTCTGTGGTTATTCTAGAAGGCAAATACATATAGAAAGAGAGCACACTAAGAGATACCGGGTCTACTTCAACTGCTGTAACATACAAATACACAGAGATAGGGCACTGACGCTTGTATGCTCTAAACTTTGAATCCGTTTTCCACACAATAGTGTGGGTGATCCCAAGAAACCACAGAGCTGGCTATGCTACCGTCAAGCCAAGAACTTGATCTTGGCTGTATCTCTTGAGTAGGAGGATCAGAAGGTACACGAACCCTTTAAACATGTAGGGACCTTGGGGCGCCTGGGTGGCGCAGTCGGTTGAGCGTCCGACTTCAGCCAGGTCACGATCTCGCGGTCCGTGAGTTCGAGCCCCGCATCGGGCTCTGGGCTGATGGCTCAGAGCCTGGAGCCTGTTTCCGATTCTGTGTCTCCCTCTCTCTCTGCCCCTCCCCCGTTCATGCTCTGTCTCTCTCTGTCCCAAAAATAAATAAACGTTGAAAAAAAAAATTTTTAAACATGTAGGGACCAGATGCTAAGAAATCTGAATTTCATTGCCAGCCAGGGACACTAGTGGGAAATGACAGCTTCCATCACTTGGAAATCTTGAGAACTCCTGATCAGGTGGAAATTTGAGTCTGGGCAAAACTCCTTTCATCCGAGGTGGCTGGGGCATAATTACTAGCTGACAACCTCAAGAATTTGTCCAGCTTGATTCATCAGGCAATCCGGATTGCTTAAAGCCTTTAAATGGTATCTTGTTTCTCTTGGGTAAAACTCCAAGGTGTCCCCCCAACCCCCCCAAAATCCAAATCCCTTGCGTCGCACACCAGGCTGGACAAGAGCTGGTTCCTTCTCCTTGCTCACTATGTCTGGCCACACTAGCCTCCTTCCCATCTCTTAAACACGTGATGCTCCCCTCTGCCTCCAAGCCTTTGCACATTCTGTGCCCTTTGCAAGGGGCTCACGGTAGCTTAGGTGTAATTAACTCTGATTCTCCCTTCAGACGTCAACTCAAATGCACTTCTTCTGGGAAACTTTTCCATCCCCTTGAGATAAAAGTTTTCTTTAAGAGACATTTTCTTGTTAGTGCCCTAGAGTTTTCCTTCACAGCACCCGGGTAGATTTATCGGCATTGTTCTTTTGTTTGCTCGGAATCTGCCTCAGCCACCAGCATCTGAGCTCCATGAAGGAGGTAACTGTGTAGGATGCTTTCGTTGCTGTTAAGTCCCTAGCGTTAAACACTAGGAGCACAAACGGTACTCAACAAGTACCTGCAAAATGTATGAATGCACCTTTAGAACATGCTGGCTGGAGTTAAAATTACCTACCAATGAAATTGGGGGATGCCAGTCCAACCCCGCTTGTTGTCTGGCCCACGGTAGGGGCTCAATAAATATTCGTTGACCGACTGACAAACGTGGAAGGAAGGAACGAGAGGTGTTGTCCAAACGGGCTTGTTGCCCTCAGCATCTCCTTTCCAGTTCATCGACTCAGCCACGGGCATCCCATAAACGTCTACCTCCAACTTCCTCCTGTGGTCCTCTGGGATGCTCTCCAAATTCTGCCTCCAGAAGCCACTCGCTTTGTTTTGCTTTCTCTCTAATGCCGATTGTCTGCTTCAGTCCCCGTCCCTTCTCTTCGGATGCTTGGTGGCCTTCATGACTCTGTCGCTGTTTCCTCTACTCCACACTCTGCCACGGGAAACAAACACATCCCCCTCTGGGACTCTGATTTCGGCTCTTGTCTCTGCGTTCTGAAGCCTGGGGCTGGTCCCATGTTCTCGCTCAACTGATCTTTAGAGACAAACAGCACTCGGAAGGGGAAGTCAGATGGTCGTGATCTGCTGTGATTAATATTACTATGTTGGACATTTTACTGGCCATGAATTAACTTATAAACCCAGGAAACAGAGTGGCCTGCCTCATAACCAAACAACCAGGCAGAACAGTAAAGCCAGGCCTGTATGCCTGACCAGATGGGCTATTTGTGGATCAGTTACTTTGGCCATTGGCTGCTCCAGGTATTGGCTGGTTATCGTCTTCCAAGTGGCCAAATGTGATGGTAGCTTCATTCTCCAGCAGGGTCTTGGCTGTGTAAAGAATTGTGAACTGCCAGAGCAGGCAACGGTGTTGGCTTCTTGGGACCCGAGATAGAGCTGGGGCCCCCAACCCACATAGCAACTTGGCATTTTTCTCCTGGGCATACGGGCTTCTGTGCGTGCACGGGGGTGGGGGTGGGGGCATCAGGTGTATGTAAGCCCATGCCCAGGCTTGAGCTAAAATCACCTCTTCTTTTCAGAAAGCACATTCCGAGTTCTCCAATTTGGACAAAAACGCAGAAGAATCTGATACGACTTTCCAGGGCAGCGGTCTTCAACCTTCACTGCACATTGGAACCGGTGGAGAAGTGTAAAGAATCCCGGAGCCCAGTTCCGCTCCAGAGCAACTGCAGACCTACAGGAGTCTCCAGGCATCGGTGTTTTTAAAACTCGGCAAGTGATTTCAGCGCACGCCACGATGGAGAACCATTCGTCTCAAACTCAAGTGTGCATACGAGTCAGCCACAGGCTGTATTAGAGCACAGATTCCCAAGCCCCAGCCCCAGAAACCTGGGTTCAGTATTTCTAGGGTTGAGCCCCTATGCGTGTTAACGAGCTCCCGGGTGATGCTGCGTGTCCACAGCCCATGCGTTGAGTGGCTCTGTTCTAGAGCTTTGCTACTCAGTGCGTGTAGTTCATGGAGCGGCCGCCTGGACATCCTCCAGGAGCTGATTGGAAATTACAAATCTCAAGCCCATCCCAGACTTGTTATAGCAGAACCCACATTTTAGTTTTTTGAATTTATTTATTTATTTAACATAATTTATTGTGAAGTTAGCTAACATACGGTGTACACAGTGTGCTCTTGGCTTCGGGAGTAGATTCCCATGATTCATTGCTTACATACAACACCCAGCGCTCATCCCAACAGGTGCCCTCCTCAATGCCCATCACCCACTTTCCCCTCCCACCACTCCACCCCCATCAGCCCTGTTTGTTCTCTGTATTTAAGAGTCTCTTATGGTTTGCTTCCCTGTTTGAAACTATTTTTTCCCCTTCCCTTCCCCCACGGTCTTCTGTTAAGTTCCTCAAGTTCCACATATGAGTGAAAACATGATATCTGTCTTTCTCTGACTGACTTATTTCACTTAGCATAATACCCTCCAGTTCCATCCATGTTGTTGCAAATGGCAGGATTTCATTCTTTCCCATTGCCAAGTAGTATTCCATTGTATAAATAAACCACGTCTTCTTTATCCATTCATCCGTTGATGGACATTTGGGCTCTTTCCATACTATGGCTATTTTTGAAAGCACTGCTATGAACATTGGGGTACATGTGTCCCTGTGAATCAGCACTCCTGTATCTTTTGGATAAATACCTAGTAGTGCAATTGCTGGGTCGTAGGGTAGTTCTATTTTTAATTTTTTGAGGAACGTCCATACTGTTTTCCAGAGCGGCTGCACCAGTTTGCATTCCCACCAACAGTGCAAGAGGGTTCCTGTTTCTCCACAGTCTCTCCAGCATCTATAGTCCCCTGATTTGTTCATTTTAGCCACTCTGACCGGTGTGAGGTGGTATCTCAATGGTTTTGATTTGTATTATTTCCCTGATGATGAGCGATGTTGAGCATCTTTTCATGTGTCTGTTGGCCATCTGGATGTCCTCCTTGGAAAAGTGTCTACTCATGTCTTCTGCCCATTTCTTCACTGGATTATTTGTTTTTCAAGTGTTGACACCCTGAATAGCCAAAGTAATGTTAAAAAAAAACCAAAGGGGGAGGCATCACAATCCCGGAATTTGGCCTCTACCACAAAGCTGTAATCATCAAGACACTATGGTACTGGCACAAAAACAGACACATAGATCAATGGAACAGAGTAGAGAACCCAGAAATGGACCCACAAACGTATGGCCAACTCATCTTTGACAAAGCAGGAAAGAATAGCCAATGGAATAAAGACAGTCTCTTCAGCCAGTGGTGCTGGGAAAACTGGACAGAGATATGCAGAAGAATGAACCTGGACCCCTTCCTTACACCAGACACAAAAATAAACTCAAAATGGATGAAAGACCTAAAATGTGAGACAGGAAACCATCAAAACCCTAGTGGAGAAAACAGGCAACAACCTCTTTGACCTCAGCCGCAGCAATTTCTCGCTCGACACGACCCCAAAGGCAAGGGATATAAAGGCAAAAATGAACTCATCAAGATAAAAAGCTTCTGCACAGCAAAGGAAACAATCCATGAAACTAAAAGGCAACCGACAAAATGGGAGGAAGATGTTTGCAAACGACACATCAGATAAAGGGTTAGTATACAAAGTCTGTAAAGAACTTACCAAACTCAACACCCAAAAAACAAAGAATCCATGTTTTAAAACGAGCCCTAGACGGGCGCCTGGGTGGCTCCATTGGTTAAGCGTCCAACTCTTGATTTCGGCTCAAGTCATGGTCTCACCATTTGTGGGTTCGAGCCCCTCGTTGGGCTCTGCAGGGACAGCATGGAGCCTGCTCGGGATTCTGGATCCCTCCTTCCCTCTCTGCTCCTCCCCTGCTCGTGCTCTAAATAAATAAATAAGAGCTCTAGGACATTTGCGTGCACAATATGGATTGAAAAGCTTTCACGTGTAGAGGGTACCAGCCTGTGGCATCTGGGCAAATATATATTACCCGGCCTGCCCGGTATTTTTTGAAACGTGCGATCAATTGACAACACTTAAAAATCGGGATTTTTTTCCTCTTCTTGAAAAATTGGAAGATCCAGCAACACCGGGCCTCCATTCCCACAGGATGACAAGTCGGGGCAGGCTATACATGCTTCAAGCTGCCACGGAGCTGCTTCGTTCACTACTGCCCTCTGCATGGCCTCTGCAAGCATTTACGTTTGCAGCTTGTAGCTCGTGTCCTTACCTCCCCCTTCCTCTGCAGTTGTGAGCTGCTTCTCCCAAGGATTTTATCTCGAGCCAGCCCATTTTCTCCCTTCGCACCTCCCTCTATCCACCTGTAAAATGGAGTGATAGCGCCCACTCAGGGTGCTGATAAAGGTGAACTGAGCGCGCAGGGCATGCTTTAAGCTCTACACCCCTGTCCCACACACCAGTCGTTCCCACACCCAGGGTTTCTCAAAGTATGGACCTCGGACCAGCACCGCGAACGTCACCTGGGGACTTGTTAGGGACGCAGACTTTCCAGCCCCATCCCGGACCTACGTGCTCAGTGAATGATCAGGTGTTTCAGGGGAGCGTGGAACTTTGCGTGGATTGCCCAGGGGTCAAAGGTCATCACGAGCTCCATTCTTTACGTGGAGAAAGTTCAATCAAGTGGCGGGGGACACGTGGGTGGCCTAGACGGTCAAGTGCCTGACTTTGGGTCAGGTCAGGATCTTGCAGTGCGTGGGTTGGAGCCCCATGTCAGGCTCTGTGCTGACAGCTCAGAGCCTGGAACCTGCTTCGGATTCTGCATCTCCCTCTCTCTGCCCCTGGCTAGTGCACGCTCTCTCTCTCTCTCTCTCTCTCTCTGTCTCGCTCACACACAAACACACACACACACACACAAAGACTCACAGGTGGCTAAAGTTTTGCAGGTGAGAGGGACCAAGGGAATGGGTGAGTACGTGGAGGAGCCTTTGCCGTGCAGTCCCTGACACCCCCATCCGTGGGCTCACTTCTGCTCCCATCTTGAGCCAATGAGCTGAGCCAAGACTCAGTGTCTGTGTAACGTCCTTGAGCCTGGGCATTCACAGACTCATGACAGAGACCACTTCTGCTTTCACCACACCGGCCCAGTGCAGATAAAGCATCTTCTGCCTCAGTTTCCCTAGCAGGCACCTGAGATCTGAAGAGACGGGCCTACAGCCAATGCCGTAGCCCCCTCTACTGGATTGAGCTCCCCAGATCCCACATGTCTTAGCCTAAAACCGCTGCCCCATTGTAGATATGGTATATTTGGGACTGGGCCAGTTCTATGGCGCCGTCAGCTTCCTTGACCTCTGCCCCTCTCCTTGTCTACACTAGCTGAATCCCTGGGGTCTCACGATGCTCCTGACCAGAGCTTGTCTGAGTAATAGCAGAGAACCGGGGTCATACGACCTTCCGGCAGAGAAACTGTGAAGTGACACGTTAATACTGAAGCAGAAGAAGTGGCTAGACATCAAGTTCACACCAGAAACTTCTTTCTCTTGGTTGGGAATAGTAGAACACGCCCGGAAACAGAGGGGAAAGGGAAGGCCGGGAGAGCAAATATTTTCCTAAAGGTGATGACCAAGGGGTAGTGAGCTGGATCACAGAAGGATTGCTAGCGAACTCTTGCTCCGACAGTTTTTAAGGAGGGAGTCAACAAGAATGACTCAGCCATGTGGGATTCATCCGGTCGAACACCGACGAAAACAGAGACTGTGTAAGTTTTCAGAACTACTTTGTTTTTTTTAAATTTTTTTTTCAACGTTTATTTATTTTTGGGACAGAGAGAGACAGAGCATGAACGGGGGAGGGGCAGAGAGAGAGGGAGACACAGAATCGGAAACAGGCTCCAGGCTCTGAGCCATCAGCCCAGAGCGCGACGCGGGGCTCGAACTCACGGACCGCGAGATCGTGACCTGAGCTGAAGTCGGACGCTTAACCGACTGCGCCACCCAGGCGCCCCCAGAACTGCTTTGAAGCAGAGCAGTCAAAGTGCTTTTACCGTGCCCATTTTACAGGTAATGACACCAAGTCTGGGAGGGATAAAGTAATTGCACGAAATCCCAGATTCAGGATTCCGCCCACACTATCATGTCTGGGCGAACCCTTTCATTCCAGAGGAGTTCATCATTCTGGACCCCCATCTCCCAGGTACAGATCTTTATTAACTGTTGTTAGATGGTCCAACATACCTCGAATGGCACACCGTCTCATGGCACCACCAGGAAAGCTGCATGAGAGAGCTAGCTCTTTCCCCGGCGAGAGCCTGAGGTTCCCAGAGGATGCGGCGGGATTCCCAGGGTCCACCTCTGGTGAGAGGCTGTGCTTGGCGTCAGCCTCAGATCTCTCCGAGTTGAAGTTCAGTGATCTTCCCTCCAGACCTGTTGCTTTCAGATTTTAACCACCTTTCGCAGCTCTTGATCTCTCAAAGTGCCACGTGTCTATTGCACAAGAATGGGAACACTCCCGGTGATAAAGACAACAACAAAGAGTCACCCGTGAGCCACTGTCTCATCTGCTACAGTCTGATGCCTTGTCCCCAAACTTCTCCATGCTTCCTCTCCCAGACAGTTACAGACTACATGAAATACTGTGACTTAGCACATAAGATTGGGGGGACTGGGTTATAAATTGTTTTCTTTTTCTTTTCAATGTTTATTTTTCAGAGAGACAGAGAGAGAGAGAGAAATTGAGAGAGAGAGAGCAAGCATGAGTGGGGGAGGGGCAGAGAGAGTTGGAGACACGGAATCTGAACAGGCTCTAGGCTCTGAGATGTGAGCACAGAGCCTGACGCGTGGCTTGAACTCACAAACCACGAGATCATGACCTGAGCCGAAGTCAGAGGCTTAACTGACTGAGCCACCCAGGTGCCCCTGGATTATAAGATTTTAATAAAATCACCGTTTTAATGATTGCAAGTTTTTCCATCATAGGATATCACATAATTGTTAACAATTTAAATTCCTTTTTTTTTTTTCCTGTTATAAATGCTTCGATTACATTTGTGTGCATAAATCACTGTCTGAATCTCCAGTCATGTCCCCAGGGTAAATTTCTAGAATGAGACTTATTGCTCCAAAGACTATTAATTATTTTTAAAGTTCTTTATACATAATTCCAGATTGGACTTTTTAGAAATATATGTTAGTTATTCCAATAGGTCAGATATACCTAGCCCCAAATCAGTAATGATTTTTTTTTTTTTTTGACAGGGAGAGAGAGAGAACATGAGTAGGAGGCGGGCGAGAGAATCCCAAGTGCAGAGCCTGATGCGGGGCTCGAACTCATGAACCGTGAGATCATGACCTGAACTGAAATCAAGAATCAGACGCTTAACTGAGCCACCCAGGTGCCCCTAGATTTTTTTTTTTTAATTTGAAGTGTTTGTGGACTAAAATGTTACAGTTTTATTTCAATCTTCATTAAGTAGCTTTCGGGTTTTCTTATTGATGTGTCAGAGTTCTTTACATACTAAGGACATTAATGGGTTGGGTTTGTTTTTTTTTTTTTTTCCTGGCAAACATTACTCCCAGGTTTTTATTTGCCTTTAAAAGGAAAATAAACCCACATCTATTTACTTGCCATCTTCTTCGTAACAAAGGGTACTCAGATTGTTAGCATTCAACAAACCCAGCAGCAAGAGTGGTAACAACAACCGTTTCTTCGGGTAGAATTTGCCAGGTGGCTGGAGATTACAAGAAGAGAGGCTTGGCCGCAACTCCCAGATCTCTGATCCGGACCACAAACTTGCTGGGCTGGGCCTTCGGACGCGTTACCTCGGGGTAGGAATCTGTGCAGACAGGACGCAGCCAGGAGGAGACACAGAGAGGAGCTTTGGAGGCGGGCTGTGAGCACTGAGCCAAGAGTCGCCTTTGTTCTACACGGAGCCGCAAGGCACGGACTGCCTCGCCCCGCTTCCAAATGAGTACAAGGAGGTGAAAAGCAGTGTAATGAAAACTTTATTTAGATGACTATGAAATCGAAGAACTTCATTTTCATACTTTTGGTAAATTTAAAGCAAAGAGAAGTGCTTTGAGCCCTGACATTTTCTCCCCTCAATCCTCAAGCATATTGCATTTCGAGGAAAAGCAATCCCTCATGTCAGATAAATCTCTTCTTTGGGGACAATAACATTTCTTTCTACATATTGGAATGGGCTGGGGCGGTGTTTCTCAATCTTGGCACGAACGGCATTTCGGGGTCTCAGTTGGAGGCTAAAGAATGAACGAATGATCCAGTAGTTTGCATTTAAATTTTTGAAGAATTGGGGATATGAGAAATTCGCCTCCCCCCTCCTCCCCCCCAGCTCAATTAATTACCGGGAGAACGATATTGGGATTGGTACAAGAAATCGTTGCCATGATGAAACCCATGCAAAAAAATGGAATGGTCTAACTTCAGAATTAATGAGCTCATGTTCACTGGAGGCATTCAAGGAGAGACTGGATTGTGCTCACACAGGATGTGGTTTAAGACACTCACACAACAGATGAGGGATTCAAAGTTTAAGGGTATCTTCTATCCCTGAAAGTCTATAAATCTGTGTTTCTTGCTGTCTTCCTTTTTAAATATTTTATATTCAGGAGTATTTTCCACTAGAGGAACTTACTCCTTTTAAAACAGAAGACAAACTTTTCCAGAGAACTCAAAAATCATCAGACAGACTGCAAAGCCTCGCTTCTTGGGGCTCCACAGAGAAAGCATGCTTTGAGTTAGGGATTTTCTGCAAAAACTAACGCTGTTTCCACTGGCCTAGAGCTAGAAGATTCTTCCTGATCTCTCTCAAGTGCAGTAGGGTTGACATGAGTGTGGGGGCAAATTCAGTTGAGGGGAGGGGAAGACCCAATGTGTTTGTGTGTGTGTGTGTGTGTGTGTGCACGTGAGCGGGCATGCACATGAATGTGTGAGCGTAGGGATACTGAGCTCTTACGCAGTTTCCATAATTAGTGCTACAGATCTTTAAAAAAAAATTTTTTTTAATGTCTGTTTCTGAGAGTGAGGAGACAGAGCCTGAGTGGGGGAGGGGCAGAGAGAGGGAGACACAGATTCTGAAGCAGATCCAGGCTCTGAGCTGTCAGCCCAGAGCCGGGCTCCAACTCATGAACCCTGAGATCATAACCTGAGCGGAAGTTAGGTGCTTAACCGACTGAGCCACCCAGGCGCCCCCCACGCTACAGATCCTTTTTTTGAGATTCCAGGGCTACTCTGAACTGAGATCTAGTTGTTTGGAGCCCTGGATCTTCCGGGGGGCTGGATCCCTTTCTTCATCCCACTGGAAGGCACGGCTCAGCAGAAGACGTGAGTAAGCTGGAGCCACGGGTCAACAGGGGCCAAAGGTCAGCAGTTGCCATGGGTCAGGAGGCACAAAGGGTCGACAGGAGCCATGGATGGAGACGAACTCTGGGTCCGCAGAAGCCCTGAGTTAGCATGAGCCATGAGTCAGCAGAGGCCGCAGGTCAACAGGAGACGTGGTTCAGTAGGAGCTTTTGTTCATCACACAGCACGGGTCAGTAGGAACCATTGTCAGCAGGAGCCATACATCAGCCGGACAGGGTTAGCAGGTGGACGTGGGGCAGAGGCCACAAGACACCTAGGAAGAGGGCAGCACCAGACGCTGAGGTGACTGACATCAAAGGAGAACAGACGCCATAATCAGGCAGAAACTACAGAGTGGCGAGAAGCTAAGTAGAGAGCACGTAACAACATTACCAACGAAGTACAGAGAATAAGTAAATCATCATCATCAGAGGGTAGGGGACGACGTGTTTCCGAGAGCATGTCAAGCTACCCCAGCGGGCGCAGGAGCATCGAACCCCGAACATTCTGGCGTCTGTGAGGACTGCCAGTTCGGAAACAGAGTTCTCGTCTTTCCTAATTTTCCAGGCATTCTTATCACAAACCTACACTACACATGATTTCTTTAGGTTGGATGCCTAGAAGGAGAAATTCTCGAGATACGGGATGCAAGCTTGTTGTTTAAGGTTCCTGATACGTGCTGCAAAATTGCTTTTCAAAGATGTTGAATCAATTTGTTCTTTCCCACCTTCTCGTTAAAGTACTCATGAAAATGCATTCTTAAAGATTCACAGTTTTAAGGGGGCTGGAAAGCTATTAGTTCTGCTCTCTATGAGGAGGAATTTCCAGTACAAATTTCAGATAGATGCTTGATGTGTAGGGTGTGAGGGCAGAGGAGATTGATACTCGCCATTCTGCCTGCATACCTCTTACCGTGTAAGTCAGAATTCTTTGGACTTTCAAGAGAAAGAATCCAATTCAGTTGAAACTGCCTGAGCTCAACAAAATAATTTATAGGAGCACATGGCTTGAAAAGTCATGTGGTAGCTTTCAGGTATGGCTGGATCCAGGAGCTTGATGTCAGTCAGGACGACCGTATTTACACTTTTTTGTTGTTGTTTGGTTGGTTTGGTTTTAGGTGATGTTCAATTTATGACTGACTTATTATTATTATTCATTATTCAATTTATTGGGCACAGTTACACATTCGCGGAATCAGCTCCTCCTTAAAGTGGCGTTTAGCTTTCCAACCTTATTACTCTGTTTACAAGACACTCACTTTGTGTCTGCTCGCTTGTTTGTTTTATGATTTAGTATCTTCAGGTAGAAGACAATATTTCAAGAAGAGTTAAACCTCACCTACCCTTCCGGAGATGGACGGTACACAATAAAATCCTGCACAGACCCAATTGCCTTCAGAAGTAATCCAAATTTATAACTTGCCATTTAAGAACTTCCACTGTGGATACCAAGCAGCCTTTGCAATTTGTGCCCCTTCAAGTCTCGCACGTCCCCACGGATCCAAGCGTCGTGTCAACAGTTGTTTCTTTCCTAGTCTCGCCTTTGCCTTCGTGGCTTTCTTGGTCTGGAAAGGGCAGGTCTTCCTGACCTTCCAGGTCTTCCAGGTTGACTGGCAGGTCTTCCAGGTTGACTGCTAATCCAACCAGGCCTCAGCCCAGTGCTACCTTCCCTGTTAAATATGTCTCCTAACCTCTGCTGACTCAAGTCCCTACTTTCTTTGTGTTAGTCATTAACATATTCTGCCCTCAGTGACAGTCATTCCCGCTCTTTACTCCTCTTGGAATTGTAACTTCATGAGGGCTGATACTGTGCCCCTCTGTCCTCTCCTTTTTATGGAAATAAAAATGGTATATAGTGTTATGCAACTATGGCTGTAGCTCATTGAACATTGATACAGAGCGATCACCATTGGAAGACTGGTTACCACCCATCACCGTGCAGGTGAGTCGTATCTTCTACCTTCTACCTTAACTCTGGTGGTTGACAGCTCTGATTGGCCAGATTGGGCCCGTGACACGTGCCCACTCTTGAAGCCCGATGTTGAGCGGAATCAGACCGGCCCCGCACCCTCCCCTCCCAGCTACCTGGCTTGAAATACTTACGGTTTTTGAACGCAGGCAAAGGAGGCAAGTTGAAACAGACGTCCACAAGGCCCGTCTTACGGACACGGGGGCTTCAGGACACGCTTCAACTGGGTAGAAGCTGCTCCCGAAATTGTTCAGCGGGGCTTGGGCACTCCTATCGGTTATGTCCATCTCGGACATGTTCTAGAACCTCGACCATAATCCTATAGTTTTCAGCGTGACAATGGTGCAAAGGCTACGGAGAGAAGGAATGGGCTCGTCTGTCACATCTGAGATGCGGAGTCAACTGAGATAAAAGTCTGTGCCTGGAACAGCCATAAGTACAATGGATGAAAACTTCTTCGAAGCATCATTTTAAAGCCTATTTATTTATTTTGAGAGAGAGAGCATGCGGGAGGAGACAGAGGGAGAGAAAGAGAGAGAGAGAGAGAGAGAGAGAGAGAGAGAGAGAGAGAGAGAATCCCAAGCAGGCTCCGTGCTGTCAGCGCAAAGCCTGATACAGGGCTCAGTGTCTCAAAGCGTGAGATGACCTGAGCTGAAATCAAGAATCTGACGCTTACCCGACCGAGCCACCCAGGCGCCCCTAAGCATCATTTTAAATAAGAGCGTAATAATCTGCTACTCTGGGGGGGAGGTGAAGCTTGGGAAACACGCTTTTCTATGGCACAACATCCAGGGGCTTTCTGTTGAGAACAGCCTGGGTCCACCCGAGCAGAGCAAACGCCTCTCCCCAGCCCTCCCCTGTGGCCCGCTGGACGACGGGTCACCAGTTTTGATTGAATTCAGGCCCTTCTAATATCTCGTGAAGCAGAAACAACTGTCCCCAGATGCTCAGGAAATTCGAAGCCATCCCTCCTCCCGACTTGCTCTTCTCCTGCATAAAGACATTTCCAGAATATCACATGCTCCTGAAAATGTACTTCCTTGTGTGTGAAACCTGCTAACGGTTCCCCCGAGAAATGTTTGAACGTGTCACGGGTGCCCAGGCTCCTGGTGTCAGAGCCATGATGGAGGGGATTCTCTCCCCAAGGCAGCATACATTCTAAGAACTTCCACGAGACGACCCCGGGGAGCAGTCGGTGTGAACTCCGGGCGGCTGTGGTTGGGAAACCATTGTCCGTAAAAACTCGGTCTTCTCTTTCCTCGTGGCCCCAACTCTGGGGTGAGAAATGAGCCTCCTACAGACTGCTCGTCATCTGTTTCTCTTCCTCCTTCCACAGCATCCGCCTCTCAAGGGGATCCAAATCCGTCCTCGCGGGCCTCACCATTTGGTAGGGGGCACAGGCGTCTCATTAAGCCACAGCGACACAGTTCGAGAAGTACTAATTATAAGGATAGTCAGAATGCTGGAGCACTTTAGAATGAGATAAAGAAAATTTGCCCGGGAGATCTAGAAGTCTTCGCAAAAGAGGAAGCATTCAAATCCAGTCCTAAAAGAACAGGAGTTTGCCAAGCAGAGATGAGATTGGATAACAATTAAAAAATAAAAACAAAGCTGATATTTGGCGGGAGCCCAGTGTGTTCCAATCGCTATTCTAAGTGTTCCTGTGTATTTATGTGCATTACATGAACCTCCCGTACAGGATTTGCACGTACGACCTCATTTGATCCTTACGACAACCGTAAGAAGTGGGTGTTGATATTATCCCCATGTCGCAGATAAGAAGACTGAGGCCCAAGAGGTGATTTACCCCAGGTCCTACTGAAAGTATGCGGTAGACCCAAGATTCCAACCCAGGCATTTGAACTCTGGAGCCATACTACCTAATGAGCATAGGAGAAATATGATGAAAGGCATGAGGGTATTGTGGTGATTTAAAAATATGTCCTTCCTTTGGGGCGCCTGGGTGGCTCAGGCGGTTAAGCGCCGGCTCAAGTCATGATCTTGCGGTTCATGAGTTCGAGCCCTGCGTCGGGCTCTGTGCTGACAGCTCAGAGCCCGGAGCCTGCTTCGGATTCTGTGTCTCCCTCTCTCTGCCCCTCCCCGGCTCATGCTCTAGTCTCTCCCTCTCTCAAAAATAAACATTAAAATTTTTTTTAAAAATATGTCCTGCCCTTGGGGCGCCTGGGTGGCCCAGTCAGTGAAGCATCTGACTTCAGCTCAGGCCACGATCTCACGGTTCATGGGCTCGAGCCCTGCGTCAGGCTCCACGCTTGGGATTCTTTGTCTGTCGCGCTCTCTCTGCTCCTCCCCCCACTGGCACTTTCTCTAAATAAATAAATAAATAAATACGTAAGTAAATAAATAAATTAATTAATTAAATAAGACTGTCCCTCCCACACGTGGTGGGGTCTTAACTTCCCTCTCCGTGAGTACGGGCTGGAGTTAGTGACTTGCTTCTAGTGACTACAATAAAGCGGAAGCGATGGTGCGTGGCTTTTGAGGACTAGATTATACAAAGCACTGTGGCTGCAGCCTTACCTTCGGATCACCCACTCATGACGAAACCCGATGGAGAAGTCCACATGGTGAGCATCCAAAGCATCTGGCCAACGGGCCAGCAGGGAGCCGAGGCCTTCCGCTAAGAGCCAAGTGGGTAGAGTTTGGAAGCAGATTTTCCAGTCTCTATCAAACCTTTAGAGACCGTGGCCTTGGCTGACATCTTGACTACCACCTTCAGATAGACCCTGAATCAGAAGAACTCGACTAAGCCGC
The DNA here is from genome assembly GCF_018350175.1 of Felis catus. NCBI lineage: Eukaryota > Metazoa > Chordata > Mammalia > Carnivora > Felidae > Felis > Felis catus. Next base: position 21,043,127 of record NC_058383.1, on the reverse strand, counting down.
TCCGAACTCCTGACCCACAGACGCTCTGAGGAAACGTCCGTGTGTTGTTTTAAGCCACCAAGTGTTGGGGTAATTTGTTACACAGAACCAGATGACTGATAGTAACTAATGAGAATGCTTTGTGTCTCCGCGGTGCCTAGGCAGCCAGTATTTGGGGCGCTGAAGCCCAGAGTGTACAGAGAATCACAAAGGAAGGACAAAGCTTCTACGATACATTGTAAGTTATTTTGCAAGCGCAAGCTCACAGGGCCTACTTGCCAAAAACAACTGTCTCCTTCTCCAATCCTGACCCTTCCCACACCTAGTCAGAACATGCTTCCGTTTCTAGAACTTCTTGTCGATGCTACTGTGTAGCTTCTATTATGGCACTCTTTGCTTTGCAGCCGTTTCTGGACATGATTTTCTTCCCAACTAGACGGCAAGCCCCTGGGACGCTGGGCCCACGTTCTATTCATCTTTCTCCTTGCATACGATCCTTTGGTCACTGCAGGAGCCCCTTCAATGTTTGGGGGATAAAAGCATCCCACTCTCAAACCACATGGCTGATGGGCTGACTTTTATTCAATTTCAGCCAATGGGCTGTTTTCTTGTCTTCGGCTTGGAGTACGATGTCCGTGAGCAGGACAGATTGAGACCCAAGAAGCAAATTAGGTGGGGACGGGGCAACAGCCAGAGATAGGGTTGTTCCTGGTGGCAATCTAAGGCCGGCCACCAAGGGGGATGCCCATCAACTTGAGCTATCGTTTCTAGGTAACATGTGAATTCGTTCCTCTTTCCTACCCTGTTCTCGACTATGTCTTCCGTTCCTGCACATTGAATATGTTTGATGCATATTTGCTGAATGAAAGATGGCTGGTGTAGAAGATAATTTTAATGTTCATGATACCCAAACTCCCCAGGCTATTCCTGTAGAGATAAAGAGTTGGGTCTCATTTAAGAGGAGCTTTATAGGTAAAGAAGGACTCCACCCACAAGAGGTCAAGGGCAGGCACAACCTAGGCATGAGTAGACACTGGGAAAGGGTCCAGGGAAGTAAAACACAAATAAAAGGAGAACCCCGACCATGTCAGTTGACGTAGGAGACACCTGCTATTATTGTTATTTTTAGCTATCTAGTAGTTTCTTCTTCTTTTAGTAATAGTCCCCTGAGTTCCACTGGTGAACCACCCTTCTGCTAATTCTTACTCTATATAATTTGAATGGAGTCAACTCTCTACACGTGGATCTTGGGAAGGACATGCATCTTGGCCCTGGCCCATAGGGGCTCTGTATTCTCCCGGTAACGGTGATTGGTTCAGGAACGGGCATGTGACTCAGAGCCAATGAGGATCAGAGGGACTTTTGCAGCTACCACTGGGCGAGAACTTTACCTCTTTCCTGGTGCCCTGGAACCTGGTGGGAGTTGACTTTAGAGATGCTAGCATCTCTCTTGGAACCAAGTGGTAGAATTTGAGAATGAAGCCAGCAGAGTGGAAGTCAGAGATTGGAAAGAATATGAAGCAGAGTTCTGAGGACACAATTTTGGACTCTTCAGGAGCCATATCTCTGAATATCTCTGGGTTTTTAAGTTAGATATGCCAAATTGTCTTTTTATCTTAAGCCAGCCCAATGGGGTGCCTGGGTGGCTCAGTGGGTTAAGCATCCACTTAAGCTCAGAACCACGTGATCTGATGGTTCATGAGTTGGATTCCTCATTGGGCCCTGTGCTGACAGCTCAGAGCCTGGAACCTGCTTCAGATTCTGTGTCTCCCTCTCTCTCTGCGCCTCCCCAGCTCGTGTGCTGTCTCTCTCTCTCTCTATCTCAAAAATAAAAAAAAAAAGAATTAAAAAAAATTTTTTAAGCCGGCCTGAGTTTAGTTTTCTGTCACTTCCCACTTTAAGACCCTGACCCAAGTGACTGCCTTTGGATATTATTTCACTAGCCAAGCCTCCCACCCCAGGGTACGCAAATTATCAGACTCAAGGCAGCAAGATTGAGTCATCTTCCACCGATTATTTTCCTTACTTTCATAACTTAATGAGAAAGGTTTTTTGCCTTATTTATTCAGCGATATAAGTCCAATATATTTTTCCAAATGGCTAAGCAATTATCTCCAAAATATTATCCCCACAAATGTGAAATGCCACTTTTATCATATTCTAAATTTCCATATAGTTTTCTTTGGGGTATTTCTAGACTTTCTGGTCTGTTCCATTGATCATGTATTCCCTTGTCACCAATTTACCGTTTTATAATTTAGCTTCATAATACGTGTTAGTATCTGTTGAATGTTCGTTACCCACCGGCTCTCCCCCCACCCCCATCCCCCCGCCTTGAAATTCTATTCTGTTTCTGGCAATGATATTCTAACAGGTGAGAACTAGAAATGTAGCATCAAGGTCCAAAGAAATCCAGTTGGGATCGTGAACATTAATAAAAGGAAACCTCATCCAGAATGAATTTGGGAGCTTGGCATGGGGAGTTTTCACACCCAGCACCAACTGCAGACCCTACAAGAAGAGAGGAAATTTGCACCATGCAGGGGATTCCAGCTTAGTATCCCAGCAGGAGGAAGGCAGGCTTCCTCCTCGCCTGGCAAGAGCCCAGCCAATGAGAGATAGTCACAGCTCAGCCAATGAGAAGCCACTACAGTTTGAACTCCCAGTTTCGTCCAATGGACTTTTACTTTACAACAGCCCCTCCCTCTCCCCGCCCCGCCCCCCCCCCCTTCCCCTATAAAAGAGCAAAGCAAAGTCCTCCGCTTTGGTCTCCAGACTTGCCTATGGTTTTGTGGGAGGTTGCTTGTTCTGGGTTGCAATTCTCAACTCTCCCCAAATAAACCCAATTTGGGGCTGGTAAAATAATGGGTAGTTTTATTTTTAAGGTTAATAGGATCAAGATAGGGGATAACTGGAAATAAGTGAGTCTTTCTATTCATGACTTAGATGTGTACTTTTCATTTGTCTAAATCTTTGCAGACCTCTCGGTAAATTTTTATAACCTCATCTCATTCAATAAAAACAACACCCAAACCAAAAAACAGCTATTCTTCTGGAGCTTGGGTCATTCAATTCGGACACTTTATTCCTTCCACATCCCCTTCATCTAATGACATTCTGGACTTTACTTATTTAATCCCCCACGCCCACCCCGCAATTTCAGTGAGATATAATTGACATACAGCTCGCTGTAAGTTTAAGGTGTATAGTGTAATGACTTGATGTTCACATATCGTGAAATGATTACCACAATGAGTTTGGTCAACATCCGTCAAACTCATGTAGATACAGAAAAGGAAACGGTGGAAAAAATGTTTCTTTTCCTTGTGATGAGAACGCTCTTAACAACTTTCCAATATACCTACAGGTGTGGGAGCTATGGTCATCATGGTGCATATTACATCCCTGGCATTTATTAATCTACTAACTGGAAGTTTGCACTTTCTGACCCTCCTCCTTCCCCTCCTCCTCCTCCTCCTCCTTCTTTTTCTTCCTCCTCTCTGTATTCTCTACCTCTATTTTTGTCTCCCTCCCTCCTTCTTCTGTTCTTCTTGTTCTTGTTCTCTCCCCTTCTCACTCTCCCTCTATCTTGCCCTCCTTCCACCCTCCCTTCCCTCCTCTTTCCTCCTCCCCCTCAGCAGAGTGAAACGGGAAGCCAGCTGGCCATGCAGAAATGTCATTTGCAGAGTACCAGTTCCAGCTTCTGGTGACCTCAAAGCTGAGACAATAGCTTGACAATTGAAATGACTCGTTTGCTCTCTTTCTATCCACCGTCCCCACCTGTGTTCACCTCCTTATGGGTCCAGCTTGGGGGTACTTACCCAGCACTTCAGTTACCCTGCGGCTGATACCATAAACTCAGCTGCTTCCAAAAAGCAGGTGGCCGTCCCTGAACACCAGCCCACTCTGCCCGTGTGCCATCCTACGACTCTCGGGGCAGCCCGCTTCTCCATGCTCCATGCTTTAACTCTTCTCCACTCACCAACGTCTACACCAATCCTCCTGCCTTCTCTGCTCTCTGCAAGAGAAAGGCGGGGTGCGAGGGCAGCCCCTGCTCCCGTTCTCTGGACCCCATCCCCTTCTTCTTTTTGGAAATTTCATGAGTCACCTGTCCCCAGCTCCGCCCCGTACCTCTGCTCTCTCCCTCTTTGCCGGGTCCCTTGCCTTTGGCTTTAGTTAAATTCAAATTTCAATTCGCTGATTTTTAAAAACAATTACATTCAGGGGCGCCTGGGTGGCTCAGTCAGTTAAGCGTCTGACTTTGGCTCAGGTCATGATCTCATGGTTTGTGGGTTCGAGCCCTGCGTCGGGCTCTGTGCTGACAGCTTGGAGCCTGGAGCCTGCTTCGGATTCTGTGTCTCCCTCTCTCTCTGCTCCTCCTCCACTCATGCTCTGTCTCTGTCTCTCAAAAATAAAAGAAAACATTAAAAAAAAAAAGAATTACGTTCAGCAAAATGGTACAGCTCGCTTAGAAAACAGGTTGGCAGCTTATTATAAAATTAAACATGCATTTGTTATATGACTCAATGACTCAGCATATCCCAGTCCTGGATATGTTCGCAAGACAGAGGAAAACTTACGTACACACGGAAACCTGCGTGTGAATGCCTACCTCTCTTCATAATTGTCGAGGTGGGAAATGATACAAAGGCCCTTTAGCTGATGGATGGATAAAGCCACACGATGGGCTACTACTCGGCAACCAAAAGGGATTGAACTATTGATACACACGACATGGATGAATCGGAAGAGCGTTTTGCTGAGTGGAGGAAGGCAGATGCAGAAAGGGGTCTGAAAGGGCGGGCCTACGCCAGCCGACTCCATCTTGTTCTGTGTCCTTCACCTTGACCACACCTCCTCCCCTCGAGTAAACCCTCCCTCACCTGCCGGACCCTTCCCCAGGACCCCTCCCCAGCCAATCGGCTGAGGCCATAGCCATTACCTCACCAACTGCCCCCAGGCCCCAATAAAACCTTTGTCCTTTTGAAACTCGCTCTCTTTCCCTGGTATCTCACCGCTGCGTCGGTGCAGGTAGGGGATTGAGCTCGAGCTAGCTCGAATAAAGGCTCTTTGCTTTTGCATTGGACTCGGCTCCCTAGTGGTCTTTGGGGATCACGGATTCTGGGCATAACAGGGTCTGCTGTACGATCCCCTTTATGTGACATTTTGGAAGAGGTGAAATTATGAGGACAGAAAACAGATCGGTGATTCGTCGCCATCAAGAATCCCTTTGAAATTTACATAGAGGAGCCTCTTCCACTTAAAACAAACAAGGAAACAATCTCACAAAAAGCTCTTTTGGCCCTCGCCCTCCACTCTACATTATTGCCAGTATACTCTGACTTCCATAGGAAATTTTATTAAAACAGTTGTCTGGGGGCATCCGGGTGGCTCAGTTGGTTGAGCATCTGACTTGGGCTCTGGTCATGATCTCACAGTTCGTGGGTTCAAGCCCTGCGTCTGGCTCCACACCGGTAGGTGCCTGCTTGGGATCCTTTCTCTCTGCACCTCCCCCCTTCCTCTCTCTCTGTGTCTGTCTCCCTCAAAATGAATGAACTAAAAAGTTGTCTGCATTCATTTTTTTCTATTGATTGCCTCTCATGCCATCATCCTTTCAGCCAACTTCACCCCTGCTTTTACGTTACCCAATTCGTTAGATACTCATCTTTCTCAACCTTGCTCAGCAGCTCCCCCCCAAATTTGCACCTCCCACATCTTCATTTAGTTTAGGGATGAATCTCCCTGCCGAGACTCTGCAAAGGCAGGTACCATGCCTAGTCCGCCTTGCGGTGGCCCCAGGCTATAGAGCCGTGGCCCAAAGAAAGAGCCCGGGAACATTTCTGGAAAGTAGCTTTGGAACCGGTCGCTAGCAAAGGTGGAGCTATCCCAAGTTTTCAGAAAAATTCAGTTGCTTTGCGCTGTATAATGCTTCCTCATAAAGACCTCTCCTCCATACATCCTCCACCATCGACGAACGAGACAAAAATGAGTCACGATTGCACGAAAGCTAACAACGTCCACTTATTTGCTTAATCTTTGCCCCTCTAAATATATTTCCCAGAAGGGTGGACTTCTTTTATTGGACCTTGAAGGGGATGTCTTTTCCTCCCCTGGAATGGATTCAGATTCTGGATTTATTGCATGTTGTGTGTATCTTCTTTGATTGATTGGTGCTGAACAGCTGAGCAGCAACATTACTAATTATCTTCAGGATGTAATGCAGTTGAAGAGTCATTAAGGACTCTCTAAATTTGGAAAGCATCCACTGCCAAACAAAGGGCCTCTCTTCTCGCCTCAGCCGGGAGGAGAATGCACAATCAGGTCCCCGGGGCCCTCTTTGACTCAACTTGGGTTTCATTTATGTTCTAGCGACTCCAGTAAAGGAGGGCAGGCCCCTAATTTTGCCCAGTGACAAAGATGAAGAGGAATTCTGCTGAAATGCCAACAGTTTATTTTTATCTGTTCTTTACTAAGAACTTGGTAATGTTTCTCTCTTGTAGGGCACTGGGCTGCTACAGGGCAAATAGATAGGCTTGCCTTAAATCGCAAAGCAGAGCCAGTGGGATGGGAGGGACCGAAATGTTTCTTTCCTCCATCAGCCTTGCCTCTGATGGTTAAAACCCACGGTTGAATATGTAGTGAATATCTTATGCAGTTAAGGAGTTGTGACCCAATAAAAAAAGAAAACCCGAGTGGGAGGGGAAAACGCCTTGAACCTGACATACCGACTGAGATCATGCATGCCAAGTACTCAGTACAGTGTCTGGAATAAAAAAGGACTCAGTCAAGAGTAGCCCTTACGGCTCTTCCTAACGATTGCTGGAGATTCCCTTGGAAAATTTTTGTTGAACATCTGTTTGGTGTTAGGGTACTGTGCTAGATGTTAGGGATGCAGGGTTGAATTGTCATGATCCCTGCTCTCAAAAGGCTCATGGGATCAGGGCAATGCATTACTCAGAGAGAGCATGAAAATGGAACATCGCAAGTGCTACTTTAACAAGGGGGCTGAGCATTGTATGACAGTGGCCAGGGAGCAGTTAGCTGTGCTGTGGGGACAGACGGGATCAGGAAGAACATTTAGGACTTTGCCAGGTGAAGAATGAGGGGCTGATAAGACCCCATGGAAAAGGCAAGACGACATGGGGAAAGAAAAAAAAAACAGAATAACAGGGAACAAGTAATAAGTTCAGTGTGTTCAGAGCATAGATTTTTATGGAGGAGTATAGAAGAAAATGGATTTGGGAAAATGTCCTAAAGGCTGGAATGCTATGCCTAGGTGGATGGACTTAATCTTATTTAACAAACAAACAAACTAAGAAACCAAGGGCAGATTTCTAAACAGGAACACAATAAAATTGACTTTTTATTCATTGGGGTGCCTGGATGGCTCAGTCAGTTGAGAGTCTGACTCTTGATCTCAGCTCGGTTCTTGATCTCAGGGCGGTGAGTTCAAGCCCTACGTTAGGCTCTGTGCTGGGTGTAGAGCCTACTTAAAAAAAAATAAGGAAAGGAGGGCACCTGGGTGGCTCAGTTAAGCGTCTGACTCTTGGTTTCAGCTCAGATCACGAGCTCACAGTTTCGTGCGTTCAAGCCCTGCATAGGGCTCTGTGCTGACCGCTCAGAACGTGTTTAGGATTCTGTCTCTCCCTCTCTCTCTGTCCCTTCCCTCCTTGTTCTGTCTCTGTCTCTCTCAAAAATAAATACATAAACTTAAAGAAAGAAGGAAAGAGAAAGAAGGAAGAAAGAAAGAAAGAAAGAAAGAAAGAAAGAAAGAAAGAAAGAGAAAGAAAGAAAGAAAGAAAGAAAGAAAGAAAGAAAGAAAGAAAGGTACATTCACTGATAAAAAGGGCAGGGGTTGGCAAACCATGGCCTATGGGCCAAATTCAGTCCCTCGTGTTTTGATTTTACGTCTCATGAACTAAGATTTTTTTCTTTTCATTTTCAGATGGTTGAAAATCAACCAAAAGAAGAAGAATATTTCACGGCACATGAAAATTATGTGAAATTCAAATTTCAGTGTCTAAAAATAAAGTCTTATCAACAATAGCCAAAGTATGGAAAGAGCCCAAATGTCCATCGATGGATGAATGGATAAAGAAAATGTGGTATATATATACAATGGAGTATTACTCGGCAATCCGAAAGAATGAAATCTTGCCATTTGCAACGATGTGGATGGAACTGGAGGGTATTATGCTAAGTGAAATTAGTCAGAGAAAGACAAAAATCATATGATTTCACTCATATGAGGACTTTACGAGACAAAACAGATGAACATAAGGGAAGGGAAACAAAAGTAATATAAAAACAGGGAGGGGGACAAAACAGAACAGACTCATAAATATGGAGAACAAACTGAGGGTTACGGGAGGGAGTGTGGGGGGGGATGGGCTAAATGGGGAAGAGGCACCAAGGAATCTACTCCTGAAATCATTGTTACACTATATGCTAAGTAATTTGGATGTAAATTTTAAAACATAAAAAATAAAATTAGAAAAATAATAATAAATTAATAAATAAATAAATAATAAAGTCTTAGTGGAACACAGCCACACCCATTTGTTTATGCCTTGTGCTATACAACAGGGATCATCTAAAATATTTATTATCTACACTTTACAGAAAAAAGTTTTCTGGCCCCTGGTTAAAGGATATAATTCAGAGCAGAGGGGAGCCTGGCTGCCTTAGTTGCTGGAGCACGTGACTCTTGATCTCGGGATCATGAGTTCGAGCCCCAGGTTGGGCATAGTGATTATTTAAAATAAATAAATAAAATATATTTTTTTTAAATCAATCTATCAATCAGTCAATCGAAGCAGAGAGAAAACAGAGGGCAGGAAAGCCGGTGTGAAGGTCTCAGGAAAAAGACACCTCACCAGTGTTTCTCAAACCCAAGTGATGTACAGATCCCCTCACAAAACTTCTCCAGGAGTTCTAGTGTTGCTCAAATTATTTTTATTCAAATGTAAATTAAATCTTTACAAACAGACATCTTGGTAAAACTTCCTTATTCTTTTTGTTCTTATACAACTCTAAAACCAAAAGAAAACTTAAAAATTAAATACAAAGAAAGCAAGACCAGTCAATTTCACATTAGCATCCTTTTTTTTTAATGTTTATTTTTATTTTTATTTTTGAGAGACAGAGCGTGAGCGGGGGCGGGGGGTACAGAGAGAGAGAGAGAGGCACAGGAACTGAAGCAGGCTCCAGGCTCTGAGCTGTCAGCACGGAGACTGAAGCGGGGCTCAAAGTCATGAACCGTGAGATCCTGACCTGGGCTGAAGTCGGATGCTTAACTGAGCCACCCGGGTGCCCCTCACTTTAGCATCCTTAATTTAATGTGAGAGATGATGTTTTCCCGCCGCTTCAAGGTCCAAGGCTAGTCCCCAGATTCCTCAGAGTGTACATGCAAGTGTCGACTGCTTTGTCTGGGAGATGACTTAATTGCCTCCCAGCCTCCTCTGGGTGGCAAAGCTTCAGAAAACTTCACTCGTATAGAAGGAGAGTTGGCAACATTTTCTGTAAAGGATTAGATAATAAATATTTGAAGCTTTGTAGGCCCCTGCTGCAACTATTGAACTCTGCCCTTAGAGTTCAAAACACTCCCAGGCATTATATAAATAAATGGCATGGATGTGTTCCAATAAAGCTTTATCGACAAAACAAACAGTGGGCCAGAATTTGCCACCCTTTGTTCCAGACTGTGGACTCCCACCAGGAAAGTGGCAAGTTGGTAGGATTCCTGTCCAGCTGGGGCCACACGCTTGGCAGGCCAGGCCACCACTGTGACACGCGGAGAAATCACTGCTATAACCAACAGCAAAACGTATTTATAAAACTTTATGTATGCGGACAAGCGATAAGGTGGCTTTGGTCTGGGAACCATAGTTGGCCTACCCTGGATATACAATGGTGTCTTGGCTCAACAACTGCATGCAAACCAGCTCGGCCAGCATGATCAGGTCGCCAATTTTCTCAGCCCAGCATGTGATTTCCACCTCTGTAGCCTCTCAGCCTTAAGAGGCTCAGAGACGCCTGCGGGTCGTAACCACTGGATTCCTGCTGGGACATCCAGAAGGGACTGGTGCCTGAAGACCTTGCACATTTGCCACCAGAGACTAACACATATTAACAGTCTGAGCACCACTGGTATCATGGTTCTGGAACTCTAAAATGCAGCCAGAGGGGCGACTGAGGAAGAGTTTTTTAATTTGATACTGAACGTTTTATCCATACCGCAAGGCGTTTGGGATCAGAGTTTTGAGTCTCTTTGTGACTTCTGTATATAGAATCACATCCTACCTTTATCATGCAGCCTGCCGCACCAAAGAATTAAGCTCATTATTAAGCTCATTATTATTATTATTATTATTATTATACTTTCATTTTAGAGGAAGAATTCATTTTGAAGGACAAAGGGCGGGACATACTACAATTTGGATAAGAAATGGTCTTGTTTATTAGCCTTGCTGGGAAAGTAAACTTGGCCACACATTTCCCCTTACCAGGTTATTCTTCCCTTCCCAAGATAGCAGATTCAGGGAAAAAGGGAGATAAAATCCAATTCTGGTGTGTGTGTGTGTGTGTGTGTGTGTGTGCATGTGTTTAAACTTCTCATCTTGGTGAATGGACGGGTGGCTATTTACCAACCAGAAATGGAGGGTGAGTCCCCCAGTGGGGCTTTGGTTGTGTTTTGGGGTTTTCTTGGACACGCTGCGTTCCTTTACTCGTAACCATGCTTCCACATGCTGTGCCCCGTGCTAGGTGCTGCTGAACACGAGATGGAACAGGGATGGAACATGAGAGGGACCTTGCCTCCAGAGAGACCGTAGTAGAGAGACCAGTGTAGGCACCACCCAAAAGGGTTAGCGTTAATTAAGTGCTTACTCTGTGCCAAGTACCATTATTATCTTATCTTCATAGATAAGGACACGAAGACCCCTAACGGTTAAATAACTTGCCCAAGGACGGTCACCGTTACGTGTCAGGGTCAGCTTTTGACCCTGTTTGCCCCAGTCTTTGAGCTTCTCTATGATCTCATACAGGGATGAACGCCTAAAGACAACTGTATGATATTCTGACACGCTACAACACGGGAGGGCTCGGGTAGAGGCTCCGGAAGCATCGGGCCGGTGAGGCTGGTGGGCTAATGTTAGCCCATGACAGAACAAATTGCCTAGGACCCGGGACTTCTGGGTGGGACACAAAAACCCGCCTTCTGCAGCCAATGGCGTACTTTGCTAAAAATCCCATTTTAGATCACTCCGGGTTATTTTGGAGGGAAGAATAAAACAACAGTCAACCAGGCTTTCTTCCTAGAGATCCCTGTGGCTCCAAACATCACCTTCACAGTGAAAGCTGCCCAACCACCTTCTTTAGATTGCAACCTGTCCCTCCTCTCACGGTTACTGTGGTCTCTGTTATCCCACCCTCCTCCTTTGGTTACCGTGTCACTTGCTTATTCATTCGCTTTATCGCTTATTCTTATTGTTTATTACTTGACTCCTCCCTTAGGAATCAATAAAATCAATAAGAGGACGCCTTTGGGTCTGTTTTGTTTACCAACATACCCCAGGGTCCTAAAGAGCGTCTTGTGCACAGCGAGTGCTCAACTAAATGGACGAATGCGTAAATGAACGCATGACAAAGCGTGGGTAGGAGATGGGCTGGTTGATTTGGGTGGCCCAGCCCAGCCCTGGCATTCTGCTCCCAAGTCCAAGAAAAGCATCCTCCCTTTTGGGATGCGAGCGAGTCCTCACCTGTCTAGACACCTGCCTTAGGTCTCACTGGGATTGTGCTTCTGAAGCGGATCAAACCTCCACGTTCAATAAAACTCTCATCTTCCCTCTCCTGTGCTCATCTCCATTCTGGTCCCCTGCTCTCCAGACGTGGGCAGTTAAAGGAGAGAATTTAGCGCACACAGCAAATATTCCCCACATCGCCATGGCAGGCAGAACAAACTGTGTGATTTGAACTGGAAATATCTTTTTTTTTTTTTAATTCATGGGAGTGTCTTTGAGTTTGAATTGACATAATTATAAAATTTACAGGCACCCAGTGTACCTTTTCTAAGGCTTCTATAACTGATGTGTCAAACGTTACTTTTGAAAGGACTTCATAATTCAGTTACAATTTCCTCTGGGTTAAAAATTGGAGTCTGGGAACTGGAGGTGGGGAGCGAAAGCAATACATTTTTGACCACCATCCAGATGCAGGATTAATGCAGTCTGTAATAGAGGCATCCTGGTTTTCTTTTGCTCATTGTGTCAAGTCATACTCCCTTATTAGGGGAGGACATCCCCCTTTTTTAAAAATTTTACTAACATTTATTTTTTTGAGAGACAGAGAGAGAGAGACAGAACACAAACGGGACTGGGACAGAGGGAGAGACAGACGGACAGACAGACAGAATCCGAAGCAGGCTCCAGGCTCTGAACTGTCGGCACAGAGCCTGACGCGGGGCTCGAACCCACGAACCCTGAGATCGTGACCTGAGCCCAAATCAAGACTCAGGCACCCAACTGACTGAGCTACTCAGGCACCCCTATCTCTTTTCAATAACCTCTACACCCGATAACGGGGTTTGAACTCACGACTCCAACTTCCAGAGTCGCCAAGTTCTTCCGACTGAGCCAGCTGGGGCCCCTTCCTTCATCTAGTTTTCTTTGGCAAACTCTTTAGTTTATTTTTTGAGCCCTAAGACCCTTTTGCCACCATCCTTCCCCCCCCCCCACCTGATTGGCTGGACCGAGTCTGCACATTTTCTGAAGAGTTTAAATTTTGTCAGCCTTTCGGCACATGTTCATTTTTCTGTGTGATAAGCCCTTCATTTACTAATCCAACAAATATTTGATGGGTTCCTCCCCACCTATCCACTGAACAACCGGTTCTTTAAGACCTGGCTCAGTGGGCCCTTGTCTGTAATGCCTTTCTGTTTCTACGCCCAGATGAGTTCACGGTTTCTTTGATTCCCGCGTGTGCCTTGGGTAGACGTCCATTATTGCACTTTGGCTGCCTTGTACTTTATTGCATTTCACACTGCCTTTCCCACTAAACTCTAAGCTCCATGAAACAGCATCTCATCTCCGCGTTTATGAAGGGGGAGGTTTAGATTCTGAAGGAAAGGGACATGTGGAGTTAGCCTGGTCCTCTCTGTCATCTCCTCCCCTTCATAAATCAAGAGAAGCTCTAAAGGGGTAAGTATAATAAGGCAATAGGAAACTGGGCAGAGACAAATAAACAGAACAAAACACACACAAAAAAATATTGGGCCCCGGGCACTTTACAAATGCCACCAAGGCCAAGCTCTTGGTCTGTGAAGGTGGAGGGTCTTCTGTTCTCAATGGGGTAACACAGTCCACCCCTCCCGAGTGCAACATCCTGTACGCCGTCTCGTATTGACTCACGGCATGTCCAACTTTCTTAGGTGATGCCAAGAGAAATTTCTTTATTTGAGGCAAAAAGAAAAAACAGAGCGGAGGGCAAATATAAATGTAAATGTGGTATAGATAAAGAGACACCTTGAGAAAATTCACCCCGGATGGACTTGTTCCCACCATGTATGATTCTGCAGGGTTTGGCAGTGAGGGTAGAACATAGACCCGGGTCCAAGTAGAACAGGTTTGAAGTCCTTGCAGACGATGTTTTACAGTCAACCGGTGAAGGATCGAGGATGTTAGAGCTGTCAAAGGACAGCTTGTGATTTTACTGAGCGTTGCCTGGCATTCTAGATATTGAAGGGGGTAATGGTCATGCGGCTGAAGATGGGAAGGTGGGGGTGGTGGAAGATGATGCAGGCAAGGGCGTCAGGGACGCTCATGAGAACCAGGGAATCGGCTGAGCTGGGCTGAAACAAGCCAGACCAGAGCGGGGTGGGAATGGAGTCCCTGGGCTCAACAGACAACAGGTTCCAAACAGGAACAGGGAAAATCAAGATGAAGCCACGGAAGGAGTTGCCGTGACCAGTGGGGAGGCTTTCAGAATTCACGCTAAGTTTAGGTAAGTCGACATTAAGCTTACATCTTCCCACTGGTCAATACCATGCTTCCGTTCCATTTGATGGAAACGAAATAAAAGTTGGGGTTTTATTAAAACTGGTTAGTGTTTATCAATTGCGTCACTGCTTATCAAATCCGAATGCCAAGTACTATTCAGGTCTTATAACCTACACTATTTCTACCTTCTGGCTACAGTCAGGACAGCCCTCAGCCCCAGAGCTGCTATGGTTCTTTTGGTGATAGAGCGGGTTTCAGAGTGACTGTCCCAGCTGGCATCTGAGCTGGGGCAGCAAGGAGCCAGGGTCCCCGCACCCTTTTTCGTAGGTGCTATCCAAACACAGGCCTCTTTGGTCTTATGTAGAATACTGAGGGATAAGATTTGCTATACATTTTATAGGGAAAAAAAGGCGAACAAGAAGGATTTTTAAACACATGGGGCTTTATGCTACAGATTCGCAGACACATTTTCCCTTTCCTTGTTGCATATCTCTCTCCTTTCTGGGAGGAAACACACAGATCTTGGTATGCTTTCTTTAAAACAAGAGAAAAGAGTCAAAACAGTTCATCTCACATGCTTCACGTGATAAGAAAAAAGTCAGCACAAGCTAGTGTAGGAGTAGATATGGGTAACAGAGCCGAGGTAGAGGATTTTCCCAAGGGGTTTCCATAATGATGCTCTCGGAGGAGGAGAGACTCAAGGCCAAGGTGTGGCCAGGCTCATGAGTAACTCAGTTGACGTGGAGGTGATGGCCACATCCCATGCGAAGGTCAAGGAATCACAGCCAGGAGATTACGTAATCAGGGTGGCCCTGAGGATAACAATGGCAAGGGGGGACAGGAGAAGGATAAAGGCGTAGGGGCCAAGGCCAAGGTTTGACACCTCAGCAACCAAGATGACAATGGCACCATACATAGAGGAAAAAAAAGATGCACAAGGACAAAGCAAACCTACACGGTGAAGAAAGGATGGATGGAATGAGCCTGCCGGGGCAAATCACAGATGGCTTCTTGAACTGCAGGTGGGGGCAGACATCCAAGCTCCCTCTTCTTCCTCAAGATGGCGTGCCAGTGCCTCTGTTTCCCTAACTGTGTGTTTGCAAAACTGGTCTCTAAGGCTGCCATTGTGGTGGTTGAGAAGGATGGACTATAGTAATCACGTGACGGCTGCTAGAGCTTGAGTCTCGAGGACCCTCGAGTCCATACTTGCTGTTTCTTTTCTCCGCCTCTGCACTTCCATCAGCGTCATTCGCAGCTGGAGAGATTTAAGTCCCCTCGTGTGAATTACCGCACATGTGCCCAGTAGGTGTTGACCGGTCACCCCACCTCACCCACTCGACGTCTCCCCACGTCTTTCCAGCGCCTTTCCAGCCTCAACGCGTGAGTTGAGTTCATGCCCCAACAAGACATCACAACTTGTTACATCTCTGAGTCACTATCAAATAGTCTGAATTTAACTATTGAATATGTAAATGACAAGGGACTGGTGTTCAGAAATATTTGCATATGAACTAATTTCTAAACCATCCTGTGGGTCTCATGCCATCAGTCAATGTCTCTCTAGGCTCTTCAAACACGAATTCATCATGTTTTATTAGTTTGTGCTGTTTCCGTGGCTCCCAAGGGGTTACGTTGGGGAGGAGATATTTAATCATGGTTTTGAACTTCGAACGTTTTGGTAAATAAACCCCCCCAAAACCTCATCCTTAACCAAATTCGTTTCACTTCGGGGAGAGAACAGATCTGGGATTGACTTGTTGGTTCTTAGAGATTAATGCAAAGTAGTATTCATATTGGATTTCAGATTAAATGATTTTACTGAACCTTCAAACAAATAACCTTTTGTATCAGATCGGATGAACGGCTTCGCTTTAGGAATGCCACCGCAGCCTCCAGGTTGAACTGCTTGTGGGCAGTGTCTCTTTTTCTTCTTCTGCTTCTGCTTTGTGGAAGACAGGCTCCTTGGGGGGCCCCAGGTGGTGGGCTACCGCGGGGCCAGTTCCGGGGGCACCATTCACGTCCGCGTCTGACCGTACGTATCTCCGGCACAGTTAAAGGTTCAGGGATCGGAGGGGAAAGTTATTCTCAGTTATGTAAATATACAGATAAACCTCTTAAGTAAAAGTTTTCTTAGCTTGTTCGGGTTTCCTAGAAGGGGACCCTGAGAGGGCGATTCTGGTGAAAATGATTTACTGGAGGAGTGCTCCCTGGAGAGAGGGTGTGCAAGAAGCAGGCGAAAATAGAAGAAAACTCTGCAGAGGTGTGGTCTGACTTCAGCTGATACCCCGGGGAGCTGTGGTCCACCTTGGAAGGCCAGACACCCAGCCTTTTGTACCCCAGAAGGCCATCGGCCGCTGACTGTCCCCTGTGGCTGGGAGTAACCTCCCCGACGAGACAACTCCATTTCAGCAACAAATACTCTCAGAAACAAAGGAATGGGTATGCCACCAGTGACGGGGACCTGGACAGGGTACCGACGGCATCCACTACACTCGGGGAGGAAAAGGGTGGAAAAGCAAAGACCTCTCTGAGCAAGGAGCTAATAAGTGGAGACCACAGGGATAAATAAGAATCAGGATAAGTGAGAGATTTGGAAAAGCAGGGAGAGTGGTGTCCCAGGCTAAGGGACTGGCACATAGAGTGGTCCTGGGGTAGAGAAGAGAAAGTGGGTCTTCTTTTCTTTTTATTCAAGGTGCCCTGGCCCCCCCCCCCAATTCTGGGTGGTGTAGCGGTATTCCCAGAAGGCAATAGCAGGACAGGCAAACGATTTTGGGTTCCGTTGGGATCCAATAGATTTGTGGAAGAAAATACTATGAGGACTGGGTTCTTCAGTTTGCTAATATCAACTTTCAATGCTCTAATGTCTATATGACATTGTATATAAACACATGTCTATATTTATCTGCTTTAAGGAGATGGGTGAAGGATCCCATACCTGAGCACTTAGCAAATGTCTAGCAAGGCCAAGCTCTTGGTCTGCAAAGGTGAAGCGTCTTGTATTTTCAATGGCATAATATGGTTCATCCCTCCCAAGTATGATATCTTATGAGCCATCCCTTATTGACTCATGGCACCCAAAACTCAACGGAGATAGGTAGATAGATGATAAGTGGATGGGTACATAGGTATGTAGGTAGGTAGATAGATAGAGGATAGATAGATAGATAGATGATAGATAGACAGATAGACAGATAGGAGATAGATAGATCATAGAGAGAGAAATAGAAAGATAGAAGATAGATAGATAGATAGATAGATAGAAGATAGAAGACCAGGGATTTAAAATACATTTTTTGGCATATGAATTCTGACATATCCAGGGCAAGACCTCCCCAGGAAATGAAACACCTTGACTATCCAGTGAAATTTAAGGAACTGGGAAGAATCAACCTTTGTTTGTCCTCCTCTAGCACAAGGCTTTTTGATGGGCCACATTCAGCTCAGCTGGACTTAAGCGAGGCAGGGAGGCTGCGAGGGTCACTGGTAGGGGAGAAGGGCCTCCATTTTGTTTGCAGATAGAAGGTACTCGATACATATTTGTCGGACAGTGAATAAATATCCTATGGAGGCCTCACCTCTCACCGGCCACTATAAAGACAAGCTGTAAAAGAGGAGAAAAAAAAAAAAAACAAGGAGAAAAAGAGAGGACGATGAAAGGAAGATAATAGATTGGGTGTGCTTAGAGCTACAAATTTTAAAATGAGATAAGAGAATTTCAATTAGATGGTGGACTGAGGACAGACTTGCACCAAGACCCTCAAAAACGTAAAAACATCGGTTTGTTCTCTATATTTCCAGGTCTGACTCTGCTTATTGTTTGTTGACTCCCTTGTTTTGTCTTTCTGACTCCACATGTAAGTGAAATCGTATGGTATTTGTCTTTCTCGGTCTGACTTATTTCACTTAGCATAATACCTTCTAGAAATACAGAGAACAAACCGATGGTTGCCAGAGGGAAAGGGGTGGGAGACGGGCAAAGTGAGCAAAGGGGAGTGGGAGATACAGGCTTCCAGGGACGGAATGAGTAAGCCACGGGGCTGAGAGTTACAGCACAGGGAATGTGGTCGTGGTACTGGGACAGCACCTTATGGGGGCAGATCGAGCTGCCCTGGGGGTGAGCACAGGGTCCCCTTGACTTGTCGAATCACTACGCTGCACACCTGAACTTAATGTCATACAGTGTGTCAACTGTACTCTGATTAAAAAGATGTACAAACAGGGGCGCCTGGGTGGCTCGGTCGGTTGAGCGCCTGACTTCGGCTCAGGTCATGATCTCGTGGTCCGGGAGTTCGAGCCCCGTGTCGGGCTCTGGGCTGACGGCTCAGAGCCTGGAGCCTGCTTCGGATTCTGTGTCCCCTTCTGTCTCTGCCCCCACCCCTCCGCTCTCTGTCTCTGTCTCTGTCTCTCGCTCTCAAAAATAAATAAACACTTTTAAAAATGTAAGAACAAACACAATAACCAAACAAAACCCCCCCTGTATTTGAAAAAGAATGAATTCACAGGAACGCTAGGAAACCAGCAAGGCAGGCAGCTGCGGGGGAAGGACATTTTGAAGAAATCCAAGAAGACAGAAGGCAGATGGATCTGATTGATGACGGAAACAGACCATGGAAAGCTGTAACCCATAACGCTGGAGGGAAGAGGGATCCTTCCCATAGGAGTCTTTCAAAAGCTCCAAGTCCACAAATATAAGGAACAGGGATGAGATATGTTACAAGCACCAAGGTAATTAATAAATTAATTATAGTCCAAGTTCACATCATCCGTTTCCCTGACTTTACATTCTTGCGCTCACTGCCTTCTTTGCTTGCTGTACTCCCGTCTCATTGACCTCCTTTACGTCCCTGCAAGATGTGAAGTATGCTCCCACCTTCATGCCTTTGCACTTGTGTCCTCTGTCTGGAACCATCTGTGTCCGAACCTTCACACGGTTGGCTTTTCCATGCCGTTCAGATCTTAACTCAAAGCACCTACTCAAAGCATTCTCCGACAACAATATGTACATTAGATCCCAACCCAAACCACTCTGTCGGATCGCCCTGCTTCCTTTTCTTCACAGCGTGTATTTTTCTCTGAAATTGTCTTACTCACTTCTGTCTTTGTTGATCATCACTTCAAGGCAAAGCCTTTACCTGTTTTGTGTATCCTAGTGGCTATGGTTCCCGGAACATGAAGACAATGTGGTGCTTGTATCAGTTAGCTTTTGCTGTGTAACAAACTGTCCCCAAACATGGTAATTTTTTATTTAGCTCATGATTTGGATGAGCTAGGCAGTTCTTATCTGTGCAAGCTCAACGCATCTCCTCTGGGCCCTTTCAAGCTTCCACAGTGCACTGTGGATGGGCTGCTAGCGATGACCTAGAAAATCTTTTTCACACCCTTGGTACCTTATTGATCAGGGCAACAGAGGCAAATAGAGCACATGCCTCCTGTTACCTGTTTGGGCCTCCTCACAGGGCTACGTTGAGACCTCAGAATTCTTATGCAAAAAAATGTATTTTGAACTCTCTGGACTTTAATCTACCTTCTTATAAGAGAAGCAAGAAAGCAAGCCCCAATGTGCAAGTAGTTTTCCCGTCTCTCTTCCAGGTCACTTTTCGATAATCCTGCTGAACAAAGCAACCCACGTGGCCAGGCCCAGACTCAAGGGAATGGAGAAATCCATCCCACCTTCTTCCAGTAGGAGGAGCTCCAAAGTCACATTGCAAAGGGGCCTGGATACAGCAGTAGAATTTGTAGCCATTTTGCTACCTTGTCCTACTATTCAATAAACACATGTTGAATATATTTGATTTACTGGATCTGGGAAGGAAGCAGAGTATCTGAATGGGAACCAAAGCAGAGTTTGAGGAAACCCTGGAACACATAACAGGAACATTAATGCAAAAAGAAAAACTTTTCTTCAGAAGGAATACACCAGGGGCTCCTGGGTGGCTCAGTCAGTTAAGCATCCAACTTTGGGTCACGTCACGATCTCACAGTTCACGAGTTCAAGCCCCACCTCGGGCTCTGTGCTGACAGCTCGGAGCCTGGACCCCGCTTCGGATTCTGTGTCTCCCTCTCTCTCTGCCCCTCCCCAGCTCACACTCTGCCTCTGTCTCTCTCTCTCTCTCAAAAATAAATAAAATATTTTAAAAATTAAAAAAAAAAAGAAGGAATACATCAAATACCCCACCACCAAAGTAAAGCCCTCCCTTTTCGGACTTGCCACCCATAACCTGCTGACCTCTAATGTAAAATTCTTTTTTTTTTTTATTTTTTTTCCAACGTTTATTTATTTTTGGGACAGAGAGAGACAGAGCATGAACGGGGGAGGGGCAGAGAGAGAGGGAGACACAGAATCGGAAACAGGCTCCAGGCTCCGAGCCATCAGCCCAGAGCCTGATGCGGGGCTCGAACTCACGGATTGCGAGATCTTGACCTGGCTGAAATCGGACGCTTAACCGACTGCGCCACCGAGGCGCCCCTCTAATGTAAAATTCTTGAACATAGTTTTCCAGTTATCACACTTACCCACTAGGACAGAATCATCCAGAGAGAAGCTTCTTAGCAAACAGATCTACACAAAAACAAATGAAACTCTCATTACCTAACAGCCTAGATCTTTATTCATAAACATGAACCAACGACCGAGGATCAACAAACACACGAGGAAAAGAAATTTCCTACATGAGAAATCATAAGATTAACAAGGAAAATAACTGTGCTTTTTAGAAAACCGAGATCATGCAGGGGACAGAACAATCAAAAAAACTGATGAACGGCTCCAGCGAGATTGGAAGATGATGCATACATAAGTAAGAACAGACCGCTGCTACAAAAACGATGCGATCAGAGAACAAAAGAAAAAAAAAATGAGCACCTGGCAATTAAAAATACGTTTGGCACTAAAAACAGTTCAGTGGGCAGACCGAATAAGGGAACGGTCAATGGTTAACAGCCCTGTCGGTGGTCTGGTGATAAAGCCAATGGAACCTTGCAGACCTGAGCCAAAGGCAAAATAATGGAATGTACGAGAAAAAATATGACGCAGCGTGGACGTCTGCCATTTCTTTTATTGGGGTTCTAGAGGCAGAGAACGGAGGTAATAAAAGGGAGGAAATTTTCAGGGATCTATTAGAAGATAATTTCCCTGGGACAAAAGCTAAGGACCCCTCTTGGGCCTCTCTTATAAAAGCACTAATCTCATTTATGAGGGCTCAGTTCTCGTGACCTGATCACCTCCCAAGGGCCCCATTTCCTACTAGCATCACACCAGGGGGGTGTATTTTGAGAGAACGCAACACTCATACTGTGGCAATGGGACCACAGAGAACGGTGTGGCTAATTTTGCTCTGGGCATCTGGGAATACTACAAAAAAGGAGACGCTATTTCTGTGCCACGTGGAAAGACAAGCGGGGATTTTCCACCGAGTTACGAGAGACGAGGCTTTTGAGGCAGAGGGGACGGTGCCTAAGCAGAAGCAGAAAGGTCTGCAATCGCCAGGCAGGTTAGAGAAAGAGACGAATAGTCTAGCACGGTGAGAGTTTGAGATACACAGCAGGACGTGAATAACAACGAACTTGAACGGATAAGTTGGTGCCAAATTGCAAAGAGCTCCCACGCTCTTCTGAGAGCCTTTTTGTACCTTACGCGAGATACAGTTGGAAACCCTTGAAGAGTTTTCTGCAGCAGTGACATAATTATAACCTCCTTAATTCTGAGTTGCGATGATAGAAAGCTGCGTCTCGATTGGTCCTTCCCCACGCTCGCATGGATGTAAAAACTCATGAGGCGATGAAGAACTACAAGAGCCCTAGAAACTGGGAAGATTACGCAACAATCTTCCAGAAGACAGGAAGCATTTCCACGTGTTAAAACCTGAAAGTCTACAGGTATGATGGTGAAACCAGTAGTGGAAAACTATTGCAAGAAACCTCACGAGCTTGGACTTTTCTTCCAACCAGAGTGAAGGAATTCAAGTCTCCCTCAGTATGGGAAAACGTTACTAGAGTAGTTAGAGTCTTCTAGTAACCTGACACAGCATCCGCTGTGACCTGAAGTCTGCATTGAACAGGAACTAAGCTGTGCAGTGGCCACGGCGACGGTGGTAGATTTCTAGTCGTGAATGCAGAAAGAGCCCATTCGGGAATAAATTCTAACTAGTGTAGAAAACCAATGAGGTAGTGATATCGCAATATCCCTTCTGAGGATCATCCGATTCTCAAGAATTTTAAAGCTTTTTAAACCGGGGAGTTTGGCTGGGGCGCCTGGGTGGCTCAGTCCGTGAAGCATCCGACTTCAGCTCAGGTCACGATCTCGCGGTCCGTGAGTTGGAGCCCCGCGTCGGGTGTGTGTGTGTGTGTGTGTGTGCGCGCGTGCATGTATATGACGAATCAGAAAAGGCCATAAACATCGTGTCTCTCGGTGAATACACAGAAGCGGAATTAAGAGCAACATATAGTTGACCTTTGAACAGCACACGTTTGAACTGTGCAGGGTCCATTTATACAATCGAACATACTGAAAAAGTTTTTTGGAGATTTGCAACGATTTGAAAATACTTGCAGAGGGGCGCCTGGGTGACTCAGTCAGTTGGGCATCGGACTTGGACTCAGGTCATGATCTCGTGGTCTGTGAGTTCGAGCCCCGCGTCGGGACCTGTGCTAACGGCTCAGAGCCTGGAACCTGTTTCAGATTCTGTGTCTCCCTCTCTCTGACCCTCCCCCTGTTCATGCTCTGTCTCTCTCTGTCTCAAAAATCAATAAACATTAAAAAAAAATTTTTTTTAAATACTTGCAGAAAAACTGTGTAGCCTCGAAATACCAAAAGAATTAAGAAAGTTATGTGTTATTTTAAGAATACAGTATAGGCTACATACAACCTACAAAACATACGGATGTTTCGTGCGTTATCAACTGTTTGTTATCAAACAAACCAACAAACAAATCAACTGCTTGTTATCGGTAAGCCTTGTGGTCAATAGTAGGCTGTTAGTAGTTAAGTTTTTGGAGAGTCAAAAGTTGTATGTGGATTTTTGACTCCATAGAGGGTTGGTGTCTCCCCCTAATCCCTATGTTGTCTAAGGATCAACTCTTTATCTCAGACATGTAATTGAGTCTTATTTTTTTAAGATTATACAGCATGAAGATAGACATTTATCTGAAGAGACTTTGAAAGAGTTCTAATAGAGGAAACAGAGGCACACTTTATAAAGCATCTACGTGTTTGTATTCTCAATAAAATGCAGGAAATTGTTTGCTTTATGAAACAAGAAATGGAAAATTATATGATCAGTTGACAGATTGAGATATAAAGGGAGAGGATAACATGATGATGGGCAGAGATAAAGATAAATAAAGAAGAAACATTTTGGAAAAGAATAAAATTTCCCTTGAGATTAAATGTAGCTTAGAGGGGCGCCTGGGTGGCTCACTCAGTTAAGTGTCCGACTTCAGCTCAGGTCATGATCTCACAGTTCGTGAGTTCGAGCCCCACGTCGTCGGGCCCTGTGCTGACAGCTCAGAGCCTGGAGCCTGCTTCAGATTCTGTGTCTCCCTCTCTCTCTGTTCCTCTCTCTCTCGCTCTCTCAAAAATTAAAAAAAAAAATTAAAAAACATAGGACACATTAACAGGAGAAAAGCAAATTGAATTCCGAATACACTGGGGCCGTGTAAGAATATGAGAACCAGGAACAAGCCAGGCAATTGAGGGCGTTAGGCCATTTTGAGCTAAGGAGTGGCATGGGGTCTGGGGCTTCTAAGGGGAGTAGGGTGATTCATTGCACAACGAGAAGCGCAGATATTTGGTAATTAGATGTTTGTCCTGCCATACAGATAGGTCATTCAGATAAAAAAAGTTATCGCTTGATAACAGCTGTCTTTCTGGGCCAGGCCTCCTGTCTGAATTCCTTTCGGTAATTTTAGGGACAGGTAAAAGCTTTTCTTGAGTCCGTTGGGTCTTGATCGCCTTCAGCTCAAAACGGCAGCATTCGGGGGGGACTTTTTCCAAAGCCCTTCACTAGACAACACTTTCATCGGATGAGAAAAATTAAAATTACCGATGAGCGGGCAAACGGCTTTCATGTGCCTTTAGATGCAACACAACATCACTTTTACAGTACTCTAGCCAGGGATGTAAAACATGAATTTAATCACGAAGGAACATCAGACCAACCCAAACGGATGGACATTACGTAAAATAACCAACCTGCCACGTTCCACAAAAATGTCAAAGTCATGAAAAACAATGAAAGGCTAAGGACTGTTTCCGGATTCAAGGACACTAAAGAGCCATAACAATTATATGCAAAACATGATTCTGGACTGGATCCTGTACTGGTGGGGGAAAAAAAGGGGGGGGCTATAAAAGCCATTATTGGGACAAATGACCAAACTGGAATATAAACCGTGCAGTAGACAGAAGTGTTACATCAATGTTAAAATCCCTGAGCTCGATGCGTGTACGGTGGGTACATCAATAAAGGAATATTCTTGTTTTTAGAAAATACACAATGAAATATTAAAGGATAAATGGGTTATTATATATGCAAACTTCTCCGAAATCGGGAAGCACGAGAAAAGAGACAGGGATAAATGTGGTAACGTGATAACAAGGGGTGAATCTTATTAAAATACGTGGGGGTTCCAGGTATGAATCTTGTCAATGTTACGAAAACTTAATGCACATTTTTGAAAAAATTAAACATTGGGGCGCCTGGGTGGCTCAGTCGGTTAAGCATCCGACTTTGGCCCTGGTCACGATCTCGCAGTTCATGAGCTCGAGCCCCACGTCGGGCCGTGTGCTGACAGCTCGGAGCCTGGAGGCTGCTTCCGATTCTGTGTCTCCCTCTCTCTCTGCCTTTCCCCTGCTCGTGCTGTGTCTCTCTCTGTCTCAAAAATAAATAAACATTAAAAAAATTAAAAATTAACGCAGGTAAAAATACACATTGCTTCAGAATTCTGGCTCTTCAGATCACGGAACGCGTACACCCATCGACACAGCAATTCTATAGCCAATAGATACATATTTGTATTTACACGTACATATGCAATATTTATATATGCAATATATATATTCCCAAATTGGAATAACCTAAATGTCCATCAGTAGACTCGTTTACTATCTTATGCTGGATGAGTTTCTACTTAACAATCTGTGGTCATTAAAAGAAATGGGGTACTAATAAGAAAAGTCTCCTAAGTCTTTGTGATAAAATGAATGTAGTAAATAATAGTGTTTGTCGTAGAGCCCAATTTTTATTTATAACCGGAAAAAAAAAAAGAGATCAGTGCCTAGCAAACCGTTAACAATTGTTACTTAGGGCAGGTCTATGCTTTGGGATAGATTAGGTTCTGAAAGATATTTGTAAATCCATATGTTTTCAAGTCCCAAGTAACTAAGACAGATATAAACCTGAGGTTCCCGACTGCAATTCTGCCTAACAAGAATATGAATCAATTTCTTTGAAACTTGAAAAGCAGGCATGTTCTTCTCCGTCTTCCATATATATTTTCTCGCAGATTTATTTTCCCCAAATAGATAAATTTTGTCTTCTTGGAGATCTGTTAAGGCAGGTATGTGGCTCTTCCTGCATAATCTTTGCTAGTGACATACATTATTCTTTAGCGGTTTGAAGCCCGCGTGTGGTCGTTTGCCGCTCACACTGACGGCATATGCGGATTCAGATAAGCCTCCGTCCCTGGTGGGGAGACCCTGTGAGACAACAGCATGGGCAGCAGCCCTTGAAAACCCACTTAGTCCTTAAATTCCCCATATCAAGTCTTGCCCACAATTAACACTAGGCGGATGGATGTCCGACTTCTTTCCGTCACACGGTCAGTTTTTGTCCCTTCTCAAGGAGCCCAGGTGACTCCACAGGCGCGATTCGTTGTGACTTCAAAATCATTCACACTCACAAATGATTCGTGCGACGCACGTCTGTCCTCCCCATCCTCTTGAGTCTCATTTCTCGTTTTCCTTTCTAACCATGTGCCCTTTCTCAACATCCTTGCTGCTTTTTTACTCATCAGATAGGATGCGTCCATAACATTTGTAAACTGCCTAAACACCAAGCACAAGCGTGGCAAATGCAAGTGTGGACTGAGCAGTGGCACAAAGACCAGGGCAACCACGATTATGTTATCTGTCAGTGGCAGGCTGTGTGCCTTTGACTCTGAAAAGTAGCTTTCATAGTATCAGTGAGAACCTGTAACTTGAGTATTTGTTAACAGAGGAGCTTCCCATTACATCTGTGCTCTTGGAGTTAATAATAATATTATTATTATTATTGCTAAATTAACTACTAGGTATTCATATATATATATATATATATTTAATGTTTATTTTTAAGGCAGAGAGAGCAAGCAAGAGGACGAGGGGCAGAGAAGGGGACAGAGGATCTGAAGTGAGCTGTCAGCACAGAGCCCAACGTGGGGTTCAAACTCACGAACTGTGAGATCACGACCTGAGCTGAAGTCCGACGCTCAACTGACTGAGCCACCCAAGTGCCCCGGTGTTCATAGATTTTTTAAAGTTTATGTATGTATTTATTTTGAGGGAGAGAGCGAGCAAGCACGGGGGAGGGGCAAAGAGAGAGAGGGAGAGAGAGAGAGAGAGAGAGAGAGAGAGAGAGAGAGAATCCCAAGGAGGCTCCATACTGTCAGTACAGAGCCCGATGTGGGGCTCACACTCACAAACCGTGGGATCGTGACCTGAGCCGAAATCAAGAGCCAGTCACTTAACCAACTGGGCCACCTAAGTGCCCCCAGTATTCATATTTTATTTTGTAATTATAAAATCAAGAAAATAATAGAAAAAGAAGATACCTTCTAATCATGTTATCTACGGGCAGACAGAATTACATTTTTGCACATTTTTATCCTTTCACGAAAAAAAAACGTTTTTTGTTGGCTTGTTTTGATCTAACCATGGTTTGAGAGTCCTTTGTGTCCAGAAAAAAAAACAACCGACACCTGTCTTTCATGTAACAACTCGCCACATAATGGGGAGTCTTGTCCAGTTCTGGTCCCGGTCAGGAGTTCAAACCTTGTTGGGGGGGGGGGGGGTGAGAAGAAAACAAAGTGTCAAATCCAAATGCCTCAAGTATGGGCATTGTAAGAGGATGAGAATGAACGGTGGAAGGAATTTAACATAGCGTGCGTTGAGAGTGTGTGATTATATAAATACAGGCTGAAAACACATGTAAATGTATAATAAGATATATAATGTTAAATATAGGTTCAGCCGTGATAATAAGTCTAAAATTCCAAGGTTGATACCAGGGATCACATGAGGGAGAGATTGAGAGGAGCTGAGAGTGAAAGCAAGGTAATTTATTTTATGGGGAAGGTATGATTATGGATTTGATGTTTCAACTTCAATTTTATGTTTCAGCCACAAGGTGCCCAGACACTTGGTCAAACATCATTCTGGGTGTGCTGTGAGGATGTTTCCAGATGAGATGGACAATTGAATCATTAGACAGAGGAAAGCAGATCGCCCTTCTTGATGTGGTGGGCCTCATCCAATCAGGTGAAGGCCTGACGAGACCAAAAAGGCTGATCCTCCCTCCAGCAATGGGGCATTTTTCTGCCTTTGGACTTGAACTAAAACATAGGCTTTTCTGTTTTTTAGGCCTTTGGACGAGGATGACACCAATGGCTCTCTGGGGTTTCCCCCTTCTGGAATCACTTTCAGGTCTTGGGACTTCTCAGTCTCCGAAATCAAGTGACTCAATATTTTATAATAAATCTCTCTCTCCCCCTAAAAATATATATTTCTCATACATTTAAATATATGTGTTTGTTTCTTTCTTTACTTAAATATACCTCTATACCTTCTCTTGGTTTTCTAGGGAACCCTAATACAGAAAGGGGCTAATATTCTTTCACTGATGGCCCTTGAGCTGAATAACTTGCAATTCTTAGGACACTAGTTTTTGGTCTAAACTGTCATCCTGGATGCCAGCGAGGCGGCTTCCCAGAAAATTACCATGAGGTGTGGTTTGTGATCTTTCCAGCTGCAAGTGATGTGGGTCGTTTCCAGGCTAGAACTTTTTTTTTTTTTAAGATCTTATTTTATTTTTAAATGTTTATTTATTTTAGAGAGACACAGAACACAAGCAGGGGAGGGGCAGAGAGAGAGAGAATCCAAAAGCAGAATCCAAAGCAGGCTCCGGGCTCTGAGCCGTCAGCCCAGAGCCCCACGCGGGGCTCGAACCCACGAACCGCCAGATCATGACCTGAGTGGAAGTCGGGTGCTTAACCCGCTGAGCCACCCAGGCGCCCCTCGACTTGTTATTTTCTTAACTGTTGTAGAAACAGTGCAAACACACAGAAGAATACATGGTATAACCTATGCCTGTGGTCCCAATACTCGGAAGCAACAAATGTTCAATTTTTGCCACATTTGCTTCTGACATCGTATTGGTTTGAGGGCCGTAGTAACAAAATACCACATGCTGGGTGGCTTAAACAACACAACTGTATTTTCTCACAGTTCTGGAAGCTAGAAGTCTGAGATCGAGATGTCGGCTGGCTTGTCTTTTTCTGAAAACTCATTCCTTTCAGACGGCTGCCTGTTCACCGTGTCCTGATGTGGTCGCCTTTGGATCTGTGGTGTTTGTGTCCTTATCACCTCTTCTTATAAGAACACCAGACACTGGATGGGGACCAGCCACAGGGTTTCATTTCACCTTAACCGCTTCTTTAAAGGCCCTATCTCCAAACATAGTCATATTCTGAGCTCTTGGAGTTGGGACTTCCGCATGGGAATTTGGGGGGACACTCCCACCAGTCCAGTCCATTGCAATGCCTCTGTTTTTAAAAAGCAAAATATGGCAGTTGCATGTAAATTTATGTTTGTTTGTTTTTAAGTTTGTTTGTTTATTTTGAGACAGAGAGAGAGAGAGAGAGCGAGCATGAGCAGGGGAGGGGCAGAGAGAGAGGGAGAGAAAGAACCCCAAGCAGGCTCCAGGCGGTCAGTGGAGAGCCCGAGGCGGGGATTGAACTCACGAACCGTGAGACCATTACCTGAGCCAAAATTGAGAGTCAGATGCTTAACCGCCTGAGCCACCCAGGCGCCCCGTAAATTTATGTTTGTGTTCCATCTCCTCTCTCCTTCATCGTGCGTATTCACACCCTAAAATAAACGTGCATTGTTCCAAGAATATACATGTGTCTATCACCGTTATATTACACTTGGATACATTAAAAAATTTTACATAGGGGCGCCTGGGTGGCTCGGTCGGTTAAGCGTCCGACTTCGGCTCAGGTCATGATCTCACCGTCCGTGAGTTCGAGCCCCGCGTTGGGCTCTGTGCTGACAGCTCAGAGCCTGGAGCCTGCTTCCCATTCTGTGTCTCCCTCTCTTTCTGGCCCTCCCCCGTTCATGCTCTGTCTGTCTCAAAAATAAATAAACATTAAAAAAAATTTTTTTTTTAATTTTACATAAATGGGTGTCACATGGGACATATCCTTTGATTGGCTTTTGTTAATCAGCAATAGCTTTTTGAGCGGTATCCGAGTTAATATGCGTAGGCTTGCTGGGTTCTCTTTCATTGCAGTGTAATATTCCAGTGTATAAATAAACCACAGTCATTCCTTCCCTTAGTGATGGAAAGTTAAGTTGTCCCCCCTTACTTAATACTATGTTAAACGACACTATACATAAGTTCTGTGTGTGTCAAGGAGTATTTTCTAGTGTATGCATGATATTTGGTCATGGGATAACACATATTGACCTTTATCTGACGTTACTATTTTCCTCGGATGTAGCTGTACCAATTGAGTCTTAGCAGCAATGTATGTCCTTTTCCCTCACATCCTTCCTTCTTTCTTTCTTTTTCTTTCTTTCTTTCTTTCTTTCTTTCTTTCTTTCTTTCTTTCTTTCTTTCTTTCTTTCTTTCTTCTTTCTTTCTTTCTTTCTTTCTTCCTTCTTATTTTTTTATTAAAAATTTCTTAACGTTTACTTATTTTTGAGAGACAGAGCACGAGCAGGGGAGGAGCAGAGGGAGGGAGACACAGAGTCCCAAGCAGGCTCCAGGCTCCGAGCTGTCCGCACAGAGCCCGGTGTTCGCGGGGCTCGAACTGGCGAACTGTGAGATCATGACTTGAGCGGAACTGACTGAGCCGCCCAGGCGCCCCTCCCCCACATCCTTCGTAAAGTTAGGAAGCGTAAGACATCAATTTTTGTCAGTCTTATGGGCGTGACATGGAAGAGCATCTGTTTTTTAATTTTTACTGTTCTGATTGAGAGCGAGATTGAATATAATCTTTTACGATTATTTGCCCTTCAGGTTTTCTTCTGTGTAACTGCCTTTTTATGTCCTTCTTCATCCTTTTTCTAGTGATATTCAAATTACTTGTGGAAGTTTCTTTTCCTCTTTTTCTTTTCTTTTTTTTTTTTTTTAAGGATTTTTTAGGATCTATGTATCCTGAATTTCAAGTTATTTTTCCAGGCTACTTTGTGTTTCATTCTCTTTGTTTTTATGACATCTTGTAATTAAAAGAAATTGGAAATGTGGCCCAATTTATCCTTCTTTTCCTTTATGAGGCGTGCTTTTCCTGTTTTGTTTACGACACTCTTTCCCCCCCGGAGGTCATAGGAATAATCTCCGATGTTTTCTTATAAAAATTTTAAAGTTCTTAACATACTTAAGTCCTTAATCTGCCTACTCTGTTTTGTGTACAGTGGTGAGGGGTCTGAGTTTCTCTTCTTGCCCATGGATTGCCAATAATTTACTAAATAGTCCATTCTTTCTCCCGCTGGTTTATAATGCCTCCTTTTTTTAAATATGACATTTATTGTCAAATTGGTTTCCATACAACACCCAGTGCTCATCCCAACAGGTGCCCTCCTCAATGCCCACCACCCACTTTCCCCTCCCCCCCCACCCCCCAATGCCTGCTTTGTTAAAACCTAATTTTCCACACTTACGTGTGTCTGTTTCTGGCCTTTCGATTCTCATCCATTGATTTTTTTTTTCCTCCATCTTTGGGCCAATAGTATATTGTTCTCATTGTTTTAATTATTACGTCTATATAATAATACCTCGTTCTTTTTTTTGCTCTCTGATAGTATGAATACTTATTTTTTACTTGTGTTCTTCAAGATTATGTCGGGTATTTCTTGGCCCTTTTCCTTCGTGTTGTTTTATTTTTTTTGAATAAACAGGGTTCTCTGTTGTGTTAAACAAAACAAAGCAAAGCCAAACAAAAAATGGGAACAAGTTCAAAGAACACGGGAGCCAATAGGAAAGCACCGCCAATGACCAAAGTCGGAACATTTTTCAACAACCAAATAAATGACAGTGGTGTAGGATTATGCTGATTACCTAGAACAAAGAACAAAATAAGTATCCATGAATCCATTCTGATGTAAATAAGCAATGGAATACACAAATGGAGGAAAAGGAATAAATCTTCCTGGCATGAAAATCCCAAGTAAAAAGGGTAAAAACATTAGAGAAATAGACACTCACCATGAGACCACCAACAGTAATAACTGTTGCAGGTGAGATCCAGGGATTGAATGCTCAGATAAGTGGAAGGAGCATTCAACAGAAACCAGATAGTTCCATAACCTCAAACATCTGCCCCCCAATACTTATTATTATACTGGTTTTAACGTGCGTTCACGTGATCTTTGATGCTCCTCCCTCCAGAAGGTGGAACTTAATTGCTTTCCTTTTGAGTGTGGGCTGGACCTCGTCATTCACTTCTAAAGCCTAGAATATGGAAACAGAAAGAAAATAACTTGCCAGGAGAGAAACCTGGAGGACACCATCTGAATCCTGTTTTCAAGGCCAATGTCATCAGTAAGTTATGTTGATGTCCTGTACCCCTGACGGGACGTGATGAGAGGGGCGCATCACCTCTGGGGTTTTCTACCCCCAAACAGGTAACTTCAATCTAATTATGAGAAAGACATCAGACAAACTCAAAACTGAAGGACGTTTTACCCAACATTCACTGCTCTTCTAAAGTGTGAGGTCATTAAAGACAAGGAGAGAGTGGGGTGCCTGGCTGGCTCCGTCAGAAGAGTGATGGACGTTTGATCTTGCGGTGTAGAGATTAGTTAAAAATAAAATCTTAAAAGCAACAACGTGGATGGACCTGGAGGGTATTACGCCAAGCAAAATAAGTCAGTCGGAGAAAGACAGATACCATGTGTTTCCATTCATATGTGGAACTTGAGAAACTTAACAGAAGACCATTAGGTCTTATAGACCATCCTAGATATATAGGATATATATATAGAGCCTAATAGATATATCCTAACAGAAGACGGGAAGGGGAAAAAATAGTTTCAAACAGAGAGGGAGGCAAACCATAAGGGACTCTTAAATACAGAGAATAAATTGACGGTTGATGGGGGAGGAGGGGAAAATGGGCGATGGGTGGATGGGCATTGAGGAGGGCACTTGTTGGGATAAACACTGGGTGTTGCATGTCAGCGATGAATCATGGGAATCTACTCCCGAAGCCAAGAGCGCAATGCACACACTGTAGGTTAGCTAACCTGACGAGAAATTGTATTTAAAAAAATAATAAAATAAAATCTTAAAAAAAAAAAACAAAACAAAACAAGGAGAGAACGAGAAATTATCATAGTATTGGTTTGCAAACTCAGAGTTCCCCCGGAGCAAGGTGGGGGAGGGGGAATCTGAAACTGCCCCTTCTACCTGAAAGATGTGACAAAGAAGGAGGCAGACCGCTCCAGATCGGTAGGGGGTGGTTTAAAGGTTTTAATGAGCCAGGAAACTCACGTAGGAAGCTTGTCTTGGGTAGTTGCAAGGTAAGTAGGTCTGCACACCTGCCCACCAGAATCTTAAAAGCTTACAGGGAGGTGTCCCAGGGGTTCAGTCGCTTGTACCCTTCAGATGGATGGGATTGCTCTTTCAAGGCTGCTTTCTTTCTTTCTTTCTTTCTTTCTTTCTTTCTTTCTTTCTGTCTTTCTTTTTAAGGACCAACAGCTTTATTGAAAGATGCAGAGAGCAGAGCTCCCCTCCCCTCAAGGTCCTGGCGGAGTCAGTCTCAGGATCAGGACCCGCAGAACAAACATTCCAAGGACAGGGCAGGTGGTGAGTGAGGGGCCTCCAGCAGCTGGGGTCCAGCTCGGTTGGTCAACGGACAGTCACGTCCTCTCGATGACCCATCCCAACAGATAGACCAGAGGAGATTCAGAAGACGTGACAGTGAAACACAACACAACCGGATACTGGAACAGAAAAAGGGTATTCGTGGAAAACCCGGTGAAATACCAAGGAAGTGTGTGGTTTAGTTGATGGTATCGTGGCAGGGTTAATTTCTCAATTTTGACACATGGGCTGTGCGTTAGGGGAAGCTGGACAAAGAGCATAACAGAACTCTGTGCTATCTGGACAACCACCCGTGATTCTAAAATTATCTCAAAATAAAGGTTCTTTAAAAAGCCAGTTAGTTGCAAATACGTTCACCCCGTGAATAGCAATGAAAGATCACTCCCTCCTCCGACACGAGTCCTGTTTTATGACGTCTCATGATAATGGAAGATGTATTTTGCACATTTCAGCATTCATGCACGTAGAAATATTTGCGTTTCAGACAGGTGAAGACGTACTCTGCTATAAAAATAACTTCACAACAAGAGATTTCTTTTCTTTTTACATGGAATGGCAGGAAAATACACTGGGTCAAACCTGCCACTTGGGAGGGAGATCAGATTATATAGGTACATTTATTTCTACTTGGCAATATTCCTACCCGGGAACTTCATTTTAGTTTAATATCGACAAGCCTGAGCTCCTTGGTTAGTTTATGAGCTTGTCAATTCAGCTTTCTTATCAGAATAGGGAAAGAATTTACATGACAGCACCTGAATAAACAAAGTACTTTTCTGGGCTAAGAAATTTACTTTAATCTTTCCCTTCAATTTAAATCCCCTTCCCTTCTCAAAGGGAGACTAGTTGTCTTGATGACATGTTTTCTTTTCCCAAGAAGAGGTTATCACTTTGCTTCCTTATGCCCACATAAAATTTAGAATTTAGTTATCAGGGGTGCCTGGGTGGCTCAGTCGGTTGAGTGTCTGATTTCGGCTCAGGTCATGCATGATCTCACAGTTCGTGGATTCGAGCCCCATGTCGGGCTCTGTGCTGACAGCTCAGAGCCTGGAGGCTGTTTTGGATTCTGTGTCTCCCTCTCTCTGTCTCTGCCCCCTCCCTGCTCCGTCTCTCTCTCCCGTGCGCTCTCAAAAATAAATAAACAGTAAACAATTTTTTTCTTACAGATTAGACGACCAAAGCGTTGGGGCGCCTGACTGGCTCAGTTGGTAGAGCATGTGACTCTTGATCTCAGGGTAGCAAGTTCAAGCCCCCTCTTGGGCACAGAGTCCACTTTAAAAAGTAAATATTAAGAAGAGGAAAGTGCTCTGTGAAGACAGATGCCTACAGACAGCGCAGTTTCAAACCCCTGGCCTCCAGAACTGTGACAGAATGAATTCCTGTCTTGAGCCACACAGCTTGTGGTATTTTGTTATGGCTGCCCTAGGAAATTAACACAACACTCTGCGAAAAAGCTGTATGACGTTGTCTATGAAGGACTTGCTTCATGGATTTTATTGTAGTTCTGAACAGGATCTTCTTTTAAGATTATATTTTCTAGTTGTATCCTGATTGTCTTTAAGAATGAATTTACTTTTTGTATTCTACGGTTTATTCAGCAAGCTTGCCCAACTCTTTGGTTATAGATTCATACACACACACACACACACACACACACACACACACACGGATGTATTTGCCAACAAACATATAGCTTGCAAATAATAATAGTTTGTTTCTTTCTTCCCAGATCTCATGTACTTTATTATTCTTTCTTGTCTTACTGCATTAACTGGGAACCCCAGGTTAATGATGGATAGAAGCCATGATGGAAGACACACGTATCTTGCTCCTGTTTTCCAAGGGTTACTTCTCCTATTTCGTTATGTTTCACTATAATGTTTGTTGGAGATTTTTGGCAGCAACCCTTTTCTCTTAGGGAAGTTACCTTCCGTTTAGTTTGCTAAATGTACTTAAAATGAATGACGTGGGTGAGATGTTGCACCTGCTAAAAATAACCCTCTTGCTTCACCTGGTGTTATCTAATTCTCCCTTTAGGATGGACTGAAATGCTACTTCCTCTGTGAAGGCGTCCCTCGTTGTCTGCAGGCTAGCAAAGGTGCTCCAACAAAGGGCTCTAGAGCATTCTGTATTTTTTTTTCTTTCTTACTACTTGCCTCACTTGATTACACTTGCTTGTATAACTGTTTCTGCCTTCAAGAGGACAGCGATCTTGCTTTCTGCCTCACTATGATTTCCATATCTCATCCAGAGCATACTGGCTCCTTCCAAAGGACAACTGAAAGAACGGATGAAGTACAAAGAGAGCGGGGCAGCTGGGTGGCTCAGTCGTTGAGCGTCCGACTTCGGCTGGGGTCATGATCTCACGGTCCGTGGGTTGGAGCCCCGCGTCGGGCTCTGTGCTGACAGCTCAGAGCCTGGAGCCTGCTTCGGATTCTGTCTCTCTCTCTCTCTCTCTCTCTGCCCCTCCCCTGCTCACGCTCTGTCTCTCTCTGTCTCTCAAAAATAAATGTTAAAGAAAAAATTTTTAAAAAAAAGAAAGAAAGAGAGCAAGAGACTTTATGGAATTGAACAAAGCAGAAACAGATGTCAACACACTTGCCCAGACAAAGACTTGAGCAGGGTTTCATGTCACTGAAATTACCAAAAGTGCCATAAGAGATGTAAAAGAAGATAGAATGAATGGAGATTCACTTCCTGTATTTCTGGACGGGAAAATTCCAGCAGTGTGGGTTTATTATAGAACACTGGAGTCTCAGACTGTTGGGGAAGTAAGTAGGGCTAGGAAAATGAAGAAAAAACCAATTAAGTCAGAGCCTTGTGTATAGCAAAATAAATCCCAGATGGTTTAAAATGTACAGGTAGAAAATAAAACCAAAAATGTACTAGAAGAAAATGTAGATGAGCATTTACATAGTTTGGGGGTGTGTATGAATCTATAACCAAATGATGATAGAAAATCATCATTTTCTATCACAGGCAAAAAACTACAAAGGAAATAGTTGGGAGTTTGAGTACATAACAGTGAAACACGTACAGAATCAAAACCAGGAAAAGCAAGTTACCAGTAAAGGCAAACTGGGGGACCCAGTAATTGGAAGGTATAGGACAGGGGAAAAAAAAATCTGGTGTCCTCAATACCTAAGAGGTTTTCATGACTCAGTAAGAAATAGCAACCTAGCAAAAGAGGACTGGCAAAAATAAAAATAAATGACCCCGTGAGCGTGTGCTCGCCCTCAACAAGAACACGAGAGGGATAAAGGAGTGTCCCCAAAGTGCAGACGTGTCGGTTTTTCTGGTGGATGTGGGAGAGACGGGACAGGGCAAGATGCCGGTGTGCCTATGCAATTCTTGCCAGGGGAGGGCGCTGGTGGGACGATTAGTTTTTCTTTTATCCTCTCAACTTTTTCTTTTTTTTTTTTCCTCCACTGAAAAAAAATTTTTTTAATGTTTGTTGGTTTTTGAGGGAGACAGAGAGAGACAGTGCAAGCGAGGAAGGGGCAGAGAGAGAGGGAGACACAGAATCCGAAGCAGGCTCCAAGCTCTGAGTTGTCCGCACAGAGCCAGACACGGGGCTTGAACGCACGAACCGTGAACCAGGCGATCATGACCTGAGCGGAAGCCCCACTCGGGCGCCCTGGAAAGTTTGGATATAAATAGAGAGAAGGAAAAAGAGTCGCTGAGGTAAGGGAATGAACGACTGGGTTGTGTAATAAGGGAAATCATTATTACACTACTACCTCGAAAGAAGCTTGGGGCAAGAGATGATGTTGTCTCTTAGTTCAATTACATCAGATGCCTGAAAGGGTGAAGCCGCCTCTCGGTTGAGGCCCCTTCTGCTTTGGGAACCGGACGAGATGGAAAGGAAACCTGCAAATGGGAGCGCCCTCATCCTGGGAGACTTTTTCATACCATTTGATGATGGACTGGGTAGTTATTAGGGACTGAATGGGATTCTAGTATGTGCCGGTATCTTTTGACCTTTATGATTGTTTTGCTATAAGGGGTCTCTGTTAAAAGACCAGGTGGGACAGTGTGATATTGTGATCTATAATAAGAAATATATATTGGGGGCGCCTGGGTGTCTCAGTGGGTTGAGGGTTGGACTTGGGCTCAGGTCATGATCTCATGGTTCGTGGGTTCAAGGCCTGCCTGCTTCAGATCCTCTGTCTCCCTCTCTCTCTGCCCCTCCCCGACCTGACTGCTCTCTCTCTCTCAAAAATAAATAAACATTAAAAAAGCATATCTATATATATCTGGATTCAACCCCGGGAGTGGCCAAAAGCTCCTAAAACCATTGGAATTTCCTGTGGTAAGAGCAATAAAAGTCTCTTTTGTTGTGTTAATGAGTGACTTTGGGAAAGCCCTTAGGTAACCTAAGGATGGGGCCTGGTTGCCAGGGGAACCAATCTTCTGAGGAAAGGGCTGGAACTTTCAGTAAACCGTCCCCCACCCCTACCTCCTGGGAGGGGAGAGGGGCTGGAGGTTGGGTTGATCACCAATGGCCAATGAGCTGCTCAATCATGACTAAGTCACGCAACCTCAGTAAACACCCAGAAGGCTTTGGAGAGCTTTCTTCCGGGATGGAGACCACGTGGAGGGGCCAGACATTGGCGCCCCCAGAGAGGGCATGGAAGCCTCTTACCCTTTCCCTACACGTTGCCCTACGCACCTCTCTGGCTGTTCCTGGATTGTATACTTTTATAATAAACTAGTAATCTAAGAAGTTAAATGTTTCTCTGAGTTCCGTGGGCCGCTCTGGTAAATTAACGGAGCCTGAAGAGGGGATCCTGGGAGCCTCTGACTTCTAGCCAGTAGGTCATAAGCAGAGGTAACAACCCCGACTTAAGACTGGCTTCTGCAGTGGGGACAGTCTTGGGGACCGAACGCTAAACTTGTGGGACCTGTTAATATCGCTGCATACACAGTGTCACCACTGAGATGACTGTAGGGCCCCCAGCGGGTGTCCAACCGATGCTTGCCGATGTGGGACCCTCTCTCCAACCCCAACACACACCGGAACGGGGACGGCAGCGTTTTTTACAAACCATGAACCACGTAGGTCTTAGCTCCGGTTACCATAACAAAATACCACAGAGGGTGGCTTCAACGAGAAATGCGTTTTCTCCCAGTTCCGGGGCTCAGAGGGTTGAGATGAAGGCGTGAACCGGTCAGGTGCTGGCTGTCCTCACACGGAAGGGTGTATGAAGAAACAGGGATGACCCCTCAACTTCTTATGAGGCCACAATCCTCTCTGACTAGGGTTCCGCCATTATGACCTGCCTTTAACCTTAATTACTTCCTGAAGACTCTATCTGTGGACACGGTCACATTGGGGGTTAGGGCTTCAACAGACGGATTTTGAGGAGGCACAGCTCAGTCCTTAGCAATAGACAAACAGCACACAGATAGGAACAAAGGCTTGGCATTCGTCGTGATCATGTCCTTCCTGACATCGTTCTCTCGCTCTTTTTCTGGCTTCTTGAGTCGAACATGTAGCTCATTTGTTTTTCTTTTCTTTTTTTTTTCTTTTTGGAGAAGTATATTGGAGATGCCGTCTTTCGTGCAAGTATCGCTTAATTCCATCTGCCAGATTTTGCTGTTTCAACTCCAAGTATTTCCTGATTTCCCAAGTGAGATCCTTTCTCACGCAACGTTCCGTAAGGTCATGGCATTCTTATGTTTTCAATCTTTTGCTCTTTTTATAATTTCCCTCTTCGCTACCACATTGGTTTTGTCTGGAGCTTAACCTCCAGATTGCCACAGATACACTTTTTATGGACAGGTAAAAGACAAAACGGGGAAGTCTCTTTGCTAGATAAGAGACCAGAGTTCTGTCTCTACTGCTTTGGCATCATTCGTTCCCTCTGTGAAAGGGAGTTGTAATATTGGCTTACCGAAGTCATTTTGCTCAATAGCAGAGGAAATGAAGGGTAGGTACGCTTTCATCAGTCGGATCGGCCGGGCTGTGCTGTATTCGCAACCAACCCGCAAAGTCTCAGGAGCTGAGCACAACCGAGTTGGTTTTTTGATCGTGCTACATGCCATCAGCGGCTGGAACTTTCTTAACCTTGCTCAGTGTGGAGAATCGAGTAGGTCGTGGATAAGAGGGGTTCCATCCATTGTCTCGTCCAACTGCCAGGCAGGAAAAACACATTGCCACTGGGGAATCTCCCACCGTCTGCCCAAAGCGTCTGCCCAGAACATACCATTTCACTTCTGCTCAAGTTTCATTAGCCGGAGTCATACCTAACTTTAAGGGGCCAAGAAAATAGATCTCTCCTGTGTCAGCCACAGGAGAGCGGACAATATTCCAAAGCCAATTTTTGCTTCTTGTTGGTCTGTTGGTTTTCATTACGGGAGTTATCATACATCCTTCCAGTAAATTTCTTCGATTAAAAAACCAAGCCAAGCTGAAGTTAGCCAGGGTTAGTTTGTATTGCTTCAAAAAGAAAAAAAGCCACAGAAGGCATTGGACTTGGCATTGTATATGCTACTGAGCAGATTAGGAAAGTGAACTCTGCCTTACACTCCGGGCTGGTGTGAAGAAAGGGCACACACGTATTTTTCGAGGATGAGGTTTAAAGAAACAGGGCATGGCAGGAGCCAATGTTTAGACGCAAATAACTATGGGTAGCCACCGCACGTCAGGCAGGGAGTCGGGTATTCATGCAGATGTTACGTAAGTTCATTTAATTCTTTATAAAAACAATTTGAGGGGAGTCTTATTATCTGTGACTTATATACGCAGAATCTGAGGCTCAGAGAGGAGGCATGACCTGTCCGAAAGCCACCTAAGCCAGCAAAGGACAGCTTTGCTTTAACTCTATCACCTGAGCATACAGCGGTGAAACGGAACCGCGCAAGGTGTATGTTGGGAGGGTAGGTACCCTTTGGTTTGGGGCGACTGGGAGTCACATGAAAGGTGGGAGGAGACCTTGAGTCCAAAGGGAAAGAGGTTGGAGCTTATTAATTAGGCAGTGAGAGGGAGGTTTTGAGCCATAGAGGGCATTAGCAGCAGAGCTATGATCGATTGACTCCTTATTGATATTGCAATAATGTTATTGCAATAATATCTGAATAGCAGATATTATTGCAATAATATCTGAATAGCAGATATTGATCTGCTATTGATATCTGGACTGATTGGAAATGAGGCACCCTGGCGGCCTGGAGACCAGCTGGAGGAATGTTGTAAAAACTCTGAGAAGCCTGAATGAGCATGGGTGTTGGCAGTGGAAACAGAAAAAAAAAAAATTCTATCGAGTCTCCAGACCCATCAGGAATTGCTGAATGAAGTCTGAGTTCTCTCTATGTAGGTGGCTCCTACTTTTCATTACAGGTTTCTCAGAAACTTGCTCCCAGAAAAAGCCTGGATCAGAAGCAGCAAAAAAAAATAGGCAACTGCCGAAATGAGAAGTCTACAGAACTCCTTCCCCCGCAATCACCTCTTTCCTATCAGTTATGGGGCCTGACCCTTCACCAATGCCCTTTATTCCATTGAGAGTCTCTTACTCAAGTGTGACTATTTGGGGACAAGAGGCAGAAGGGACGCTGGCAGGTTTCCTCATTGGCAATGCCCAGGCAAGTAACAGAAAGGTGTGGGAAGGATCTGGGTGGCCTCTGTGAAGAACAGGGCACACGTTTTCCATACAGTGGGCTTCTCAGCTCAGGGCGCAAAGTTGCTGAGTCTCCTATTTCAACAGAAACCTCACACCCAGGTTTTTGGGGGTGGGAGCAAGCCCTCAAGTTAAACATATTGCAACCAGGGACATCTGGGTGGCTCAGTTGGTCAAGCGACCAACTCTTGATTTCGGCTCAGGTCATGATCTCACGGTTTCATGAGTTCGAGCCCCACCTCGGGCTCTGTGCAGCCAGCTCAGAGCCT
The DNA here is from genome assembly GCF_018350175.1 of Felis catus. NCBI lineage: Eukaryota > Metazoa > Chordata > Mammalia > Carnivora > Felidae > Felis > Felis catus. The sequence continues at coordinate 21,002,184 of NC_058383.1, read as the reverse complement.
GTTTGGGATTCTCTCTCTCTCTTTCTCTCTCTGCCCCAGCCCCATGCACACTGTCTCTGTCTCTCTCAAAATAAATGAATAAAACTTAAAAAATTTTTAAAAATATTGCAGCCAGTTCACATTTCTTAATAGCACTGTGCTGGCCACATTCAGCTCTCAGTTTGTCACCTGGCGGGGGGGGGGGGTGGTGGATTAAATTTTCAAACCATTTGATCAAAACCTTTCCAAATTGGAAAGCGCATGTGTAGTAAAGCTACATACAGAGCAGGTTCACGTGGATGGCTGAGATAGCGCACTGAGAAACTGGGCTCTAGACACAGAGAGCCAGAGCCCTGGGCCCAGGATGCGCTGGGCATACTGGTACCTGGGCCTTGAAAGAAAGAGGGGCCAGGGCAGTGGCAATATTCCCTGCGATCCGGGCCTCCTGGCTGACCACCCAGAACTGGGTTGGGACCGGAAACAGGGTTGGGCAAAGCTAGTGTTTCCCCGGGCTCCAGTCGGCCCCTTCCCATTAACATTACAGTAATGCAGTTGTGTGGTGTTTGAAAAAGCGTCCCTAGTTACAGGGAATGATTTACAAGACACCAGACTCTGCATTTCAGAGGTCTCCAGTGCACCATAAAAAATATATTATAAAGGAATAATCTTTATCTGAGCGAAAGCAGCAGTGAAGGAAACTCATGTCCAGCTGAGAGCAGCAGTGAGCTTTTGTTCACTCAGGGAAAAGTCCGTGTTCTTCATCGTACTTGATTAACATTTCCCCCCTCTTTGGCACTAGGTATCTAGTTAATATTTAGACATTATATACATTTTCTTTCAACTGTTGTTCCTATTATGCGATCAAACAAAACCGGAGATGCCAAGCACATCAGCCGGCCCTGGGAAAGCAGACCCACCAGGCACCCAGCGGCGGCTAGCACGGTAAACAGGACTCACCGGAGCCAGCGCCTGGGACAGCCGGGCCCCGGGGGTGTGCGCGGCCAGCCCCCGCCCCCCCCCCCCCCCGTCCCCAGGAAGCAGGGTTCCCTAGAGAGCCTCAGCTGATCCCGCTGCCTCTCCCTTCCATGCCGCCACCTCCCTGAGCAAAAGGCCGCGAGGAGCACTGTCTAGTTTTGAATCTTCCAGAGCCTTCTGATGTTTACCATTCCCCCCAGGAGAGGGAGGTGAGGGATGGCAATCTCTCGGCAAAGAAAATATACTTAAAAAAAAAATTCAGGGAGGCGATGCACACGGACAGCCTGCAACCTAACTTGTCCCTGCTCATTAGGCGTTCAGAGCGATGACGGGCTCAGTCTATCCCAGTCCAGGGAAATCGGAACTCCTTTAGCGCTAAGCCCCCCCCCCCCGCCCCCCGCCCCAAGGGGCGCAGGTGTACGCGTCGTGAAGGGTGTCGGGGAGGGGACGGCCTCGTCTTTGGGGGCAGAGGGCGCAGTCACCCAGTGGCGGGACAGAGGCGGAAGCTCTGGGGCTGGGAAACCTGGGGGTCTGTGTCAAAACTCCACCCAGAAGATGGGGAGGCTGGAAAGATGGAAGTTTGTGGGGGAAAACGGAGAAGAAATCACTGCCGGACCCCCGGCAGGAGGATATCCGGGGTGAGAGAAGGCGGGTCAGGGACGGGCCGAGCCGGCCTGGAGTCCCAGGGGAAGAGGGGAAGCGACAGCTCTCGGTCCTCGGGCCCCCAGCTCCCCGGTGCGCGGCTCCGGCGGCTGGCGCCGGTCTCCGTGTCCCTAAAAGTATCGGGAGAGGGATGGAGAGCGCCGCGTCCCAGGCTCCCCGGGGAGAGGGAGGCACGCGGGGCTGGGCGGGGCACGCCTCCAGTGCGCCGCGTGTCTGGGGGGGGGGCGCGATCTCCGCTCTCCCGGGCGCCCCAGCCCCAGCGCACGCCTCCGCTTCCGCGCCCCCCTCCGCAGGCGCGCGCGAGGCGCACTCCCCCTCCCTCGGCGGCGCGGGGCGCGCGCCCGGCCCCCCTTCTCCTCCCCTCCGCGCCTCTCCGCTCTCCCGGCAGAAAGTTAGCAGCGGGGAAGGAACTCGGGGCCGCAACAGCGCGCGGCGGCGGCGGCCGGGGCTGAAGCAGGAGCCGCGGCGGAGCCGGGGAAGCGGGGGCGCCGCAGACGGAGCAGGTGCGGCCGGCGGGTCCGCGCGCCCCCCTCGGTCCCCTTGCCGGCGGCTGAGGGGGGTGGTGGTGGTTGGGGGGGGGCCGCCCGGACTCCGCGGGAAGAGTGGGGCGGGGGGGGGGCCATGCGGCCGGGCTCCCCCCCGGCGCAGCGGGACAGCGGCCAGGGCCGGGGGCGCAGCGGCGTCGCTTCATGCAGCCGGGGCGGCTGGGCAGCGGCGGCGGCGGCGGCGGCGGCGGCGGGGGCGGCGGCTGAAACCATGTCCGGGCAGCGCCGGGGGCCGCCGCCGCCGCCGCCGCGAGCCGGGAGCCGCGATGGCCCCGTGGCCCGCACCTCCTCCGCCTCCGCCTCCGCCTCCACCTCTCGCCGCGCCGCCGCCGCCCGGCGCCTCTGCTAAGGGCCCGCCGGCGCGCAAGCTGCTTTTTATGTGCACCTTGTCCCTGTCCGTCACCTACCTGTGCTACAGCCTCCTGGGCGGCTCGGGCTCCCTGCAGTTCCCCCTGGCGCTGCAGGAGCCGCCGGGCGCCGCCGCCGAGCCCCCGCCGAGCCCGCCGCCACCCTCTCTGCCGCCTCCCCCCGTGCGCCTCGGCGCCCCCTCGCAGCCGCCCGCGCCGCCGCCGCCGGACAACGCGAGCCGCGGGGAGCCGCCCGAGCCCCCCGAGCAGCCCGCCGCCCCCGGGGCCGACGGCTGGGGGCTGGCGAGCGGCGGCGGGGGCGCCCGCGACGCCTGGCTCCGGACCCCGCTGGCCCCCGGCGAGATGATCACGGCGCAGAGCGCGCTGCTGGAGAGGGAAGCGCAGGAGTCCAGCACCACCGACGAGGAGCTCGCAGGCCGGAGAGCGGCCAACGGGAGCAGCGAGAGGGGCGGCGCCGCCAGCACCCCCGACTACGGGGAGAAGAAGCTGCCACAGGCGCTCATCATCGGGGTCAAGAAAGGAGGGACCCGCGCGCTGCTGGAGGCGATCCGAGTGCACCCGGACGTGCGGGCGGTGGGCGTAGAGCCGCACTTCTTCGACAGGAACTACGAGAAGGGGCTGGAGTGGTACAGGTAGGACCCTGGGCGCGGCGGGAGGGGGTGGACGCGCGGCGAGACCCGCAGGGCGAGCCGCCGCTTTTCCGGGCCCTCGGACACCCGGGCGCCGCGGTCCCGGGAGCCCTTGGCCCCAGCGAGGGCTCTGTCAAGCCCCGGCGGGGGCTGCTCTGGGGGAGCGGCGGCGAGGGGCTGGACGCCGGTCAAGGAGGACTCTATTTCAGGGCGAGGGGTGGAGGTGTCGCCTTGCCCTGCCCGCCTCGAGGCTCCTCGTCCGGGGAGGTGCCTTCCGAATCTGCCCAGCGCCGAGCCTGGGAATCCCCAGCCTTCGTGCCCGCGGGGTGTTTCCCAGCCCTGGCTCTGGCGGGGCTCTGCGCTTCCGTGTGTGGGGACGCCGGCGGGGGGGATGAAGCAGGGTAGCGAGATTGATCTAGGGGCTTTGAGATCCCCTGGAATGTCTCAGAATCGCCCTGAAGCGCATTTGCGTGGCTGGAATCCAACTTTAGTCTTTTCAGGTTAGAGCCAAATGACCCGGGAACGGTTAAACAAGGTGATGCTGGCCAGTTCTGGCTTTCTAGTAAAGACGGAGGGTGTCCCCATCTCCAGAACTTTCTATCCACCCGCTGGGTAGGTTTTGCATTGGGAGCACCAGTTCGTGCCCTGGGAGATTTTACGCCCGGTGCCCGTGCCCTTTCTGTAACCCGCGCCTCCTTCGCTACAGATTGGAGCTTCTGTCTTGTGAAATGTTCACCTCTCGCCTTTTCCACCCTCTGCCAGTGGGGAGAAGAAGGGAGAAGAGCGGAGTAGAAAGTTAGGTGCAGGTAACATAAATTAATAATCCAGCTTTCTTGCCATAACATTGAACACGACACTGGTGTAGATGCTAAAATGCAAACCTCCTTTGCTTTTTTTTGGGGTGTGTTTTTTCTTTGCTTCTTTCCTCTGGTTTTATATCTCTCTGGAAAACAGATCTGGATGGCTGGCCCCATCTCGGCTGCATCTCAGTAATTAATTGCAATTGTCAAACAGAAACACAGGCTTTGTCAGCTAAAGTGATGTTATCATCTTAACCGAGCCAATAGGTAAAATACAAGGGTTGTTTCCTGATAAGTCTCCTTCCTGTTGAAGAGCTGTGCTTTCCAAGTTTAAATTACAGCCTGGGAAAGTTTTAGAAATAGCTTAACTTAAAAAAAAAAAGATAATAAATGGGTGTATTGTGATTGATTTCTTCCACTTTAAAAAACATGCCTTATGCTTTCAAAGCTTGAGAGAAGTACACTTAGGCATAAACATTCCAGCACATTAAACCGAAACAGCAAATGTGTCTGTTAATGTCTTGTCTGTTTCAACAGTGAGAACTAATTGCAATATTTTAGGAGGCTTCAAACAGCCCCTTCCTATCAAAACATAAAACAGCAAATGCCTAATTTAACTGGAAAATCAGTATTTATAACATCACAAGCCATGGCTTCCAGTTTGCGATTATAATTAAAAAGGTGTTAGAATGATTAGCGCCACAACAGCAGAATAGAGAGGGGGTATGATGTCTGGGAGGGCTGCGTTTGGTTGGTTTCGTTGGCTTGGTTGGTTTGGCTGGGGGGCATTCTGGTCTCTGCCGTGGGGTAGCTTCGGCCCTACGAGGGAAACGGTGGCTTTTTCCAATTCTAATTTTAAAGCTGTGTATCTCAGGAGAAGTGTCCAGTGCCGTTTCGGGGGAGAGAGAGGCATAAAGATCACATCTTTCCAACATGTGTTAGGGTTGCTTTGCAGCAGCTGGAAATAGAAAAGGGAGTGTTTTATTCAGACGACTTAAAGTTGGATGAAGGATTGCAGGGTGGAATGTGGGTCAGGAGGTCCCGTCCACGGGGCTGGGGGATTTTCTGAACGAGGAGCTAGGAGATAGATGCCAGGTTTTCTTAATGTTCTTGCATACCGCGGCTGGGAGGAGAAGGCGTGGAGACTGCTATGATACGGCTGTGGAAGGTACTATCCCAGCACTGTGGTCCTCCCAGCCATCCCTGGTGTGGTGTTCGGGGCTGAGTGTGAATGTTTGGTACCCATCTGCAGAACTGTTCTACGGAAGATACGGGCAGATTCCCTTGATCCTCACTTGGGAGGACCATACGATTTCTCTGGGTGCTCCATCCTCTACCCCAGTGTCTCCCCCGTGGCAGATCCTTACAGTGCTTAGTGGTGCTGACTGCAAATGCCCGAGAAGCATCTCTGTAAGGCAGAGGGTATCGTTAGCCACCCCGACCTGGCTGCTAAGTCTTCTAGAAACCCCTTCGGGCCTCTGGGAGTGTGCCGGGGCTGCTTGGATACCTCTCCAGCCTTACCAGGGACAGCAGTGCTTGGAGGCTTGTTTGTGGGATTTTCAGAGGCTCTCTGTCTTCAGGCTCTTCTCTCTCTCTCTCCCTTGGAGGAAGAGGGATGACATCCTCATTATAATGTAGAAGAGGAAACAGTGGCATCAGGTCAGACCAGTAAGAGAAACCCTTCCTCTTGTGTCTGGTCCAACCGCACCTTTTTTTTTTCTTTTTTTTTTTTTACGTTTATTTATTTATTTTGAGAAAGACCGAGGCAGTGCGAGTGGGGGAGGGACGGAGAGAGGGAGAGGGAGGATCCCAAGCAGGCTCTGCACCTGTCAGTGCAGAGCCCGATAGGGGGCTGGAATGCACAGAGCTTTGAGATCATGACCCGAGCGGAAACCAAGTGTCGGACAGCTGCATCTCTACGTGGTCGCGTGTGTACTTGACCGGTCACGCTTGCTCCCCACCCACGGTGTGGTCTGTGCAACACCTTCCTCTGCTTGCCGGATGAGAGGGCCACAGACTGATGGGAGGTTTTGATTCTCCCCGACTTGTTCTATTTCCTTTTTCTTTGCCGTGCGCTTCCCCACAGGCTGCTAATTCTGCGAGTGTTTCTGGTGTTTGTTTTTTCAGCCAGAGGGAGAAGAACGTGGGGCAGGTGTTTGGGTGACACTGGTTCGGGCTTTCCCCCCATCCCGGCTAAGCAGCCCTGGGAGTTTTATTTTCTCGGTGTCGCACCAGTCATGTCTAAATCCGGGTTTTGCTTTCTCCCGTTGCTGTTGATCTAATGTGATTTAAAAACACTTTTGAGATTAGGACATGTGCATCCGATTTCCGGGCAAGATAGACTAATGGATTAGGATGGGGGGGTGTTAAAAGCTGGGGAGAAGCAAGCCTCCCTTGGTGGATTGACACAGGCCAGTGATTAACGAGTGGGGGTAGACTCAACCCGCCGCTCCCCACCCCCCCAAACCAATAACGGAAAAAGGCAGAGCCACAATGCACCTTTCAGAATGGGCTGATCCAAGCTGTGTCTGGGCACAGACTCATACTCCTCTAAGGGGCGGGACCTGGTGGCGGGCCGACCCAGCAGAACTCATCACGGCGACAGGGCTGCCTTGAGGTGCTGCCTCCCTTGTGGTTTACAGGCTGTACAGGGACCGTGTGGCTGCTTTGCTTTGGAAACCACTCAGCTCCAGGGCGACGGGAAGCGACCCTCCCTGGTTTCAAGCTGTCTTCGCTGCCAACAGTTAATACGCTTAGCCCCCTGGCTGGGGAAGATCACTCAGGAAAACGGTACCCATGGCCTGGCTCCTGCTTCCCAGAGGAATGTGGTCACAGCAGCACTGTGTGCATGTGGAATCTGGAGAGAGAACGAGGGAGGACGCCAGAAAGGCTCTGGCATTTATGGAATACCTGTGACTTACAGCGGCTGGCGCTTTGTAGATGTCCTGTCACATCTGAGTGTAACGGTGAGGGCTGTGAACTTACAGGTGGCTCCTGGACCAATCCCTTGCCCAGGATTGCTCAGCTGGTCCGTGGTTGAGCTGCCCACATCTGTCGAATCTCACGGTGCTACTTTCTTCCCGCCCCACGTAAAATACTACCTTCTTACATTTAACAAACGTGATGGTATTTAGCACGTACCTGGTACTGTTTTAAGGACAGGGGGTAAAGCGGTGAGTCAGCACTTGGTGCTCCTGAAACTGACATTTTGGTGGTGGGGAGGGGAGACAGCAAACAGCCTTCCTTTTCACATTTTTAATGCGGCTACTAGAAAATTCAAAACGACACTCGTGACTCAGGTTATATTTCCACCGGGCAGGGCACCTAGTAGAGCAGTGCTTTTTAAACTTCAAGTGGGTATGGATCACCTGGGATGCTGTTAACATACGCGATTCTGATTCAGGGGGTCTAAGGAGGGGCCTGAGAGCCTGCATTTCTAACTTCTGATCTCTGGACCTCACTTTGAATAGTAGAGGTCTAGAGGGAAATTGGTGTGTGTGCGTGTATGCACGCCTGTGTTACGTTAGATCAGATGGCTGGGGAAAACTTCTCTGTGAGGGTGATGCAAGCGAAGTGAAAGAGTTAAGATCCTGTCACGTAAAGATCTGGGTAAAGAGGTTTCCAACGGGGGGGGCGGGGGGAGAGCAGGTGCAAAGGCCCTGAGGTGGAATCAAGCCTTGTGGCTTTATACAGTGTTCTTTCATTATTCCCAAAGCACAGTGTTTGTAGATGGACAAAACTGGGTTCAAAATGTGGTTTTACAACCTACTGGTTGGATAATTTTTGGAGAGATGGCTGATTTGACATCACTCAGTTTCAGTTTGTTTATCTGGGAATAATTCCTTCCTTGCAGGGTTGTTGGGAGGAATAAATGAAGTAATAAAGGTGAGTGTATTTTCTGAAAAAATGAGTATCCTAGAGCAGAAATCCAAATGGACCCAACTACGGTTTTTTTTTTTTTTAATTTCTCAAATCATTTTGGTCTCATATGCTTTACCTTTGATCACAGCTGTCCTAATATTGACAGACGAGTCTCTTAGTGGGGATGTTTTTGGGAAAAGTCTAATAATGATTGGTTGGCTTTGCAATCTACAGCTGCTTGACCTTTTCAACCACGGGTCACCAACTCAGATACCCAGTGAAATAGACCAGGCGGGGAGAAACTTGGGGCGTGTGCTCTGTCTACAGGTCACTGGCTACTGCTCTGTGATCCAGCTATCCCCTTCCACGTGCAGATATCACCACATCCTCCGCCTGGTAAGAGGAGGGCTTTGATGTGAAAGCTCTTGGTTTTTAGCATTGGCAAACAGATGAAAATTTCTTAAAAGCGTTGTGTGGGCCAGCACTGTGGGACAAACAAAACACGTCTGTGGGCTGGATACGCTACCAGTTTGCGACCTCTGGTTTAAACTCGTTTCGGAACTGGCATACCCATCCCCTTGGCAGTTGCCAGAATTGTGGCTTCCATGTGCTTATTTCAGTGTAGATTTTCCGCCCCTTTTCAGACTTTGCAACAGCAAGGGGGAAATACCTCCCAGATATATTGCAACAATAACAAAAGGAATGGGATATAAACAGGAACATTGAGGCGGAGGAAGACAGGTCACAAATACATTTCTCTTTTGTTTCCAGTGAGCGTTTTCTTGAAGGCGGGACAACTCTTCAGTTGTTCCCTCATTAATCAGGAGGGCCGGTATGTGATCGGGATAGATGAATTGCACCTATAAAATAGATTCCGGTCAGGTGGGTTCAGTAAGACCTGAGAGATGGAATAATTGGGTTCTAGCTTTTGCTCTGCCATGTTGCTAGTTCTGTTGGTCCTCAGGTTACTTTGTTTGTTTCTTTAAAAAAATTTTTTTTTCCGTTTTTTAGATGAGACTATATTGTCTCCATAGGGTCCATCCGCGGAAATACTTTGGTCCTAGAACCGACTTCTGTGTTAGAGTTTTTGGAGGGAGGAAGCCAGTAGGGTAGAAGCAGCATTTTTCAGAGCATGTTTTTATATCCGTCTCTGAGTCAGAAGCCACGGCGTCTTCCTCCTGTGATCACCAAGCCTCAATTCCTTCATCTGTAGAATGGGCACAATATTACTTCCAAAAGGGGTTATGTGATGATAAAATGAAAGCAATTGTGATGTAGGAAATTTCGCTCGCCCCTTCTTTCCTGTCTTTCTCTCTCCCTTTCCCCGTGCCATTCTTCCTTTTCCTGCATTTCTTTTCTTTTTTTCTTGCCCGTAAGTACTAAAGGTCCTGAAGAGAAAGCTGTAATGCATTTTTCATTTGAATATAGCCTTTTATTTCAAGATTATGTCTGAATGAGGGATTTCAAACCCTGAAGCAGCTCTTAAGTAGCTCTCTAGAGAATAATCAAAACCAGATTCCAGAATTTGGTCTATTGTAACTTGAGCTGAAGGAGGAGAAGAGTCTGATTTCACGAAGTAACCACCGCCAGAATCCTTCACCGAGGGGACGGGGTAGGGAAATGGGCCGGCACTTCGGGCTTGTGCGCTGACGTTTTCTTGAACCTACAGGAGAAGTGATGCTGCTTGGCCTGGAAGGCTACAGAGACATCTAGAGTGCCAAGGGCGTGCTTGCCTTCAGTTTTTCTGCAGAACTGAAAGCATTTGAGAATGCAGGACTGGGACTGTTCTAGAAGGCCCCGCCAAACACCCTGGCTTGAGATTTGGCGCCTTTCACTGGTGGTCTCCAACTGTCATGACACGATTTATTTCTTTTCCTTTTTCTTTTTGTTGACCGCACCAGTCATTTTTACTTTTAAATGGAGTCAGGAGAGAGGCCTTGAGATTTTAGGTGGATGAGAGATGGCTGGGGTTGTATGGTAAGAAGTTTTAAAGGTTTTGGTTTTGCATAATGGATGATATCTCTGGAACCGATTGAACCACCACCCTGTTAAAGTAATCTCTTGATTCCATTGGTTTCTGCGGTTTAACAAGCTCCCTCTATAACTGTCTGGGGAATTTCAGTCTGAAATTATAATTCACTAAGGGAGCCTTTCAGCCCATCTTGCCATTAATTAAAAGCAGGCGGTTGAATGTTTTTGTTTTAATACTCACTAGTTAGGATTCCTCACTTTAATTTTTTTTTCAACCTTTATTTAAGAATGTACAAAGCATATTCATGGGGAAACAAAGCAACGCATGAATTAGACAATATTTTTTTTTTGGTTGCAAGTAATAGAAATTGAACTGAAGCTACAGAAAAGGTAATTTACTGGCTTAAGTAATTAGGAAGTCTAGGGGATAATGACTTCAGGTAAAGCTGGATCCAGGGGCTCAAATGATATCACTAGGTCTTTGTCTCTTTCCATTTTTAAAAAATTTTTAAGAAACACATATTTTTTAATTTTTAAAAATGTTTATGCATTTTTTGAGAGAGGGCCTGAGCGTGAATGGGGGAGTGGCAGAGAGAGAGAGAGAGGGAGACACAGAATCCGAAGCAGGCTCCAGGCTCTCAGTGGTCAGCACAGAGCCCAAGGTGGGGCTTGAACCCATGAACTGTGAGATTGTGACCTGAGCTGAAGTCTGATGCTCGTCTGACTGAGCCACCCAGGTGCTCCTCCGTTCTTTTTTTAAATTTTTTTATTAAAAAAATTTTTTTTTCACATTTATTTATTTTTGAGAGACAGAGAATGAGTAGGGGAGGGGCAGAGAGAGAGGAAGACACAGAATCAGAAGCAGGCTCCAGGCTCCGAGCTGTCAGCACAGAGCCCAATGTGGGGCTTGAACCCATGAACTGTGTGTGAGATCACGACCTGAGCTGAAGTCTGATGCTCGTCTGACTGAGCCACCCAGGCGCCCCTCCATTCTTTTTTTTTAATTAATTTATTTTTGATAGAGACAGAGAAAGCATGTGAGCTGGAGAAGGGTAGAGAGAGAGGGAGACAGAGGCTCCAAGGTGGGCTCTGTGCTGAGAGCTTGAACTCTCGAACCACGAGATCATGACCCGAGCCAAAGTCGGACGCTTAAACGTTTCAGCCACCCAGGCGCCCCCTGTCTCTTTCCGTTCTTTGCCATGGTTTTCTCTACCTTGCTTTATTCTCAGATAGGTCATCTCACCATATTTTAGGTAACTAGGTAAGCAGCAACCTCAGACAAATAGATATTATGTTTATCAATTCTTTTGAAGTCATTTTTCTTAGGAGCTTCTGTAAGAGATTCCTGGAGATTCCTCTGGCCCAGGTCAGGTGATGAGCCTGCTCCTGCAGCAGTCAGGGTGCCATACTCCAATCAGGCCTGGGTGATGTGGTCACTCTTTTAGGTTGGGGTAGTGGTGGGGGCAGGGAAACAGAGTTAGTCTCACTGAAACTAGGGGATAGTCTCCCCCTAAGGACCAGGTGTTCAAGGCTTCTGTTGCTCGAAGTGGGGGCCAGTTAAACCACATGTTTGTTAAACATACGAAGAATCCAGTCTGGGACAGATGCCTGATCTTTCTGAGTATTTTAACTTAGAGAGAGGTACAGGGGCGCCTGGGTGGCTCAGTTGGTGAAGCGTCCAACTCTTGATTTCGGCTCAGGTCACGGTCTCACGGTTCGTGAGTTCGAGCCCCGCGTCTGGCTCTGTGCTGACAGCACGGAGCCTGCTTGGGATTCTCTGTCCCTGCCTCTCTCTCTTTCTGTCCCTCCCTGGCTCTCTCCCCTTCAAAATAAATAAATAAACTTAAAAATTTTTATTTATTTATTTATTTATTTATTAATTTAATTTTTTTTCAGCGTTTTTTATTTTTGGGACAGAGAGAGACAGAGCATGAACGGGGGAGGGGCAGAGAGAGAGGAGACACAGAATCGGAAACAGGCTCCAGGCTCCGAGCCATCAGCCCAGAGCCCGACGCGGGGCTCGAACTCACGGACCGCGAGATCGTGACCTGGCTGAAGTCGGACGCTTAACCGACTACGCCACCCAGGCGCCCCAACTTAAAAATTTTTAAATAAAAAAAGAAAGAGGTACGAAGGGTTAGTCTGGGGAGGTCCAATGTTATTTTTATTTTATTCATTCATTTGTTTACTATTTAAACATGTACTGATTGTCAGCTATGTGCTGAGGTCAGACATGAATCAGTCATGACCAGTGGTCTGCAGGAGCTAAGAGAATGGCGAAATGGACAAGTAAATGATTATACTCCAAGGTAAGGAAAGCTCGGGCCAAGTGGGGTTTATTCCAGGAATAGAAGGATGGTTCGATCTTAGGCAATCAAACTATGTGATCTGCTCTTTTTTTTTTTAATTTTTAAAATGTTTTTTTATTTATTTTTGAGACAGAGAGAGAGACAGAGCATGAGCAGAGAGAGGGAGACACAGAATCCGAAGCAGGCTCCAGGCTCTGAGCTGTCAGCACAGAGCCCGATGCGGGGCTCGAACTCACAAACTGTGAGATCATGACCTGAGCCGAAGTCGGACTCTTAACCGACTGAGCCACCCAGGCGCCCCTATGTGATCTGCTCTTACCATGAGCAAAGGAGAACGATCCGGTGGTTCACCTTATGGCTGCCAAAAATACAGCTGATAATGTTAAATATTTATTCCTGGTGTGTAGAACACCAGCGAATAAAATAGGATCCTCCCTGGAGCCAACGTCATCTTTAATGGTGTAACGCTAAAAACATTCCCGCTAAATTCCGAACAAGGCCAGAACGCCCGTGCCCGTAACAATCACTGTTATTTACCTTTGTTCAGGAATTTGATAAGATAATGCACTTGGATGAGAAACAGAACGAGAAAGGGGGAGGTAGAATTTTCCCCTTGGCCCCCAGTTTCATCTTTTAATGGAAAACCCAAGATAACTAGTCCATCCCTGAATCTATTAGGAACAGCAGTGGGATTCGTTAAGGGGATCGGGAAGAAAATTTCTATGCAAAACCTAGAGTTTTCCTATATGCCCACGCCAACCGTGTTGAGAGTATAAGGAGAGAAAATACTCTATTTCTAGAAGCGACCAAAGAAATGAAACAACTAGGAATACATTTAGCAAAAGTTGTACGAACAAAATTTTATTACTTCACCAAGGGGCATCAGAGAGGAGAGGACTTGTTTCTCTAGGATGGCATGTCTTTTTTCTTCCATCCGCTCCCCCCCTCCTCCCCTCCCCTTCTTCCTCCTATTCCTCCCCCTCCCCTTCTTTTTAAAAAAATTTTTTTATTTTTTAATTAATTAATTAATTAATTTATTTAATTTTTTTTTTTCAACGTTTATTTATTTTTGGGACAGAGAGAGACAGAGCATGAACGGGGGAGGGGCAGAGAGAGAGGGAGACACAGAATCGGAAACAGGCTCCAGGCTCTGAGCCATCAGCCCAGAGCCCGACGCGGGGCTCGAACTCAGGGACCGCGAGATCGTGACCTGGCTGAAGTCGGACGCTTAACCGACTGCACCACCCAAGCGCCCCTATTTTTTTTTTTTTATTTTTTTCAATATATGACATTTATTGTCCAATTGGTTTCCATACAACACCCAGTGCTCATCCCAAAAGGTGCCCTCCTCAATACCCATCACCCACCCTCCCCCCTCCCCTTCTTTTTTATTGGGATTCCAGAGATGGTCTTCCCTGTACGGGACGAGCTGCCAGGTGGAGGTCAGGCATGTTCGAAAGTCGTCTGAGGATATGGTTTCTCTGAACGTGGCCCAAATGTTGGACTTCGTATCTAGGATTCCCTTACGTCGCACGTTCTGTCCGTTCGGACTTACACGCCGAGTAACAATTCCTTGCTGGGGAAGTTGGCGGCCTTACATCCCCAATTCAAGGGTGGTCTGGCCATGCCAAAGTGTGGATTAACATTCCGACGGGTGTGAATTAGTAAATGCAGATCCACGAGGCGAAACACAAAGTCGGGGATTAGTGATGGTTATTTTCAGTGGAACAGGGAGATGAAGGTTTGGGGCAGGGGTGGGGGGTGACTGTCCCGTCGTGGTCGTGTCCGCTCTTCTCCAAGCACTGGCTTCGTTCAGGTGGAACCTTGGGACGGGGTCCTGTCATCACCGGTGTTTCCCATGGGAGTGAACTAATGCACAAACAGGGCAAGTCCTTGGCCCGGGACACTGGAGCTGGGCTTCAGACCCGAGGCTTTGGCCCCAAACACATGGCATCTTCTCTTACTTGTCTCGAAGCTCCTGTCCCCTGGAAGGGTTGTCTTTCCAGCCGCGTGGGAGTGACTCCTAATTACACACCTTTCTCTGCCAGACACTCTTGGTTTCCACGAGCCGATAGACTAACTGACGTGCAGGACGGGCTGGGTGGGGGATCTGCTCCCAACAACAGACTGGCAGTGGCCTCCTTCCTGCCGTGGGCCCTCGCTTGTTCCTGCTTGAGGGATGGGTTTTTTTTTTTAAGTTTTATTTAATTATTTTGAGAGACAGAGCACACGCTCGCAGGGGAGGGGCAGAGAGAGAGAGAATCCCAAGCAGGCTCCGCGCTGTCAGCTTGGAGCCCAACACGGGGCTCGAACTCGTGAACCGCAAGGTTGTGACCTGAGTTGAAACCAACAGCTGGACCCTTAATGGACTGAGCCACCCCCGGGGGCCTCTTAAGTGGCTTCCCCCCCCCCCCCCCCCCCCGTTCCCTCCTCCTGGAATACTCTGGCCCTAGACTTTAAACTACCTGTGTCCGCTCATCCTTCAGACGTTGGCTTAAATTCCCTCTCCTCAAAACGACATTTCCCAGCTATCTAGTTTTTTTTAAAAACCTGCTTCTGTGTCTGAGCTTGTCTGCAGTTTTATCTTCTTCACAGCATGTATGACCCTCCCAGATCACCCGAATTACGCATTTCGCTCTTGCTGGAAGGAGAACTACAAGGGGTCCTGTCCATTGTTCATGTGCCAGCACCCAGAGCTGCGCCTGGCACACAGTAGGCGCTCCGTAGTGGTGGCTGATGAAGCACAGATCTTGAATCAGTGAACCAGTGAATACAAGGAGTGCCTTCCGTGTGCTAAGTTTTCTTGCAAAACTTCAGGCTTCTGGAAAGAAATAACACATTTCTTGGGAACTCTGGCTAGGAATTGTTCTAGGCTCTTTCGCGATGCTATTTTTGCAAAGCCTATTTTTGGGTGCAAGAAAGAGAAACCCACTCAATCCAGCTGTGTGGGCTAGACAGTCTCCCCAAAAGGTTCCCTACAGCTCACAACATTGTCTCCTCTGGTCCCCCCAGCAGCCTCATAAAGGAGGCACTTTCTTACCCCACTTGTACATAGAGAGTCCGACGTTCAGAAGGGCCTGTGACAGTGCCGCGGTCACACAGGTGGGTTGTCCCAAGGCAGGTGTCTTTTCACTGTAACGCGTGGCCTTTGGAGGTGTCACCGACAGCGTCTTAGAAGGGCTTGGGTTATTTCGGACGGACCGTTATGTGCCAAGAATGATTTGGGTTCCGTGTCTCCAAACGCACGATCAGAACTATGTCGTTCGCCTTTTAGTAATTAAACAGTTACACAGAGGCCCTGTGTTGGATTTGTTACTCACTACAGGTACAGGTAAACCCTCCCCTTTGCCCCCAGGTTAAGGCTTCTGCAGGGTGTTGGAGCTGAGGACATTGGAGGCAGACAGCCTTGAGTGCCCCTGTCACAGGCCGCTCTGACTCCTCGAAGCTGCGTGGGGTTTTGAAAACAAAAGCGGGACCTGCAGTCCGAAAGTCAGGGTGTGAGGCTGTGTCTACCTTGCTTTGTGTGCATGGGGCACATAGTTAGCCTTTGAGCCTTTGTTTTCTCATCTCTAAAATGGGAATCACAGCCTCTGAGAACGCCACGGTGATTTTGCAAGGAGAGAACGGTGATGATGTGCTGGGATCTGATCTGCGTGGTCCGTGCGCATCAGTTGTTATTAACCTGCGCACGTTTTCATGAATTCCCCCAGGTAATTGGTTTTCTGAAACGTCGCACTCCAGGGAGTGCCTGAAATACAGGACACTCTTCTCATAAACTTAGACTAAGTTTAATTTACAGAAACTGTTATGTAGTACGGATACATCAAACGTTGGTTGGGGCCGATGGCGTAAAGATCCCAGGGGGGCACCTGAGTGGCTCAGTTGGTTAAGCGGCCGACTCTTGATTTGGTCTCAGGGCATGATCTCACGGTCTGTGGGTTCGAGGCCCATGTCGGACTCTGTGCGGACAGCTCGGAGCCTGGAGCCTGCTTTGGGTTCTGTGTCTCCCTCCCTCTCTGCCCCTCCACCGCTCGTGCTCTGTGTGTGTCTCTCTCTCTGTCTCAAAAATAAATAAACATTAGGGAAAAAAAAAGGATCCCAGGAATTCCTCGAGAACATCACTCTGCATTACTCTCCCCTGACCACCATCTTTCTATACTGAAAAACCCTAAAAAGCTGCATGTAGGGCATGTTTCCTCGTTAGGATTGCTCTGCAGTTGGTGACCTTTGGAAGCACCCAGAAGGTTCTCTCTTGTTACTCTCAGTCGAGCTACCTTCTCACTGTTTTGTGCACCCTGTCTGCGTTTCCCAAGTTGTGTTCGCTTCCTGCCCTCGGGCTGCCTGACCAGCTGCTCTCTGACGGCCGGAAAGGCGGGATCATGCCCCCCTCCCCACAAATGCCCCCATCCTGACGGCCGGCCAGAACGTGTCCGTGTGCTAGATTGCGTGACAGAGGGGAACCAAGCCGCAGGTGGAATTGTGGTTGCTACAGAGCCAGCCCTGATGTGGGAATTTTGCGGAGTCACCTGGACGGGCCATTGTGATCTCAAGGATCCTTTCAAGTGGAGCAGGGAGGCGGAGGGAGAGAACTAGGGGATGGCGGTTCGAGAGGCTCTCTGCCCACTGTTGCTGGCTCTGAAGCTAGAGGAAGGAGCCCTAAGCCAAGGAATTCAGGCAGTTTCCAGAAGTGAGGGAAAAGGGGAGGAAATCGATTCTCCCTTAGAGCTTCCAGAAGGAACGCAGCCCTGTTGATGCTTTGATGTTAGCTCTAGGAGACCCACTTCTGACTTCTGACTTCCAAAACTCTTTTTTTTTTAATGTGTATTTACTTTTGCGGGGGGGTGGGGACACAGAGAGAGAGGGAGACACAGATTCTGAAGCCGGCTCCAGGCTCTGAGCTGTCAGTACGGAGCCTGACGCGGGGCTTGAACTCAGACCGTGAGATCATGACCTGAGCCGAAGTCGGACGCTTAACCGACTGAGCCAGAACTCTTAACCGACTTCCAGAACTCTTAAGCCCGTCGGCTCGTTGTGGTCGTTTGTCACAGCAGTGGGACCCTCTCCTCGGACATCTCCGGCGGCCCCCTTATTGTTTCTTTTCTTCCCTTGCTTTTTTTCTCCCTTCCTGGAAAATCATCACCTTCTGGGCCCTTGTAGGCCTCTTGCCAAACAGCCACGTAGACGTCAGCATCCAGATGGACCCTGTGCTAGTTAGGGCTGAAAACACAAGTGCCAGAACGCAGAGACCCCAACACGCGGTGGCTTAAATGCCATGGGTGGTTTTTCTCCTACATAATGAAAGGTGATATTCAGAGTTTGTAGCGGTCAGTGCTGCCTGGCGACCAGTCACCCGGAGGAAGCACAGGCTGCAAGCAGGGAGTTCAGGTTGCGCGTGTTTGCGCAGCGGCCCCGCGTGGGCACGGCAGCCAGCCAGTGTAGACTGCCGGGGCAGCCGTGCTCCCCAAGGTCGTTCAGAGACGCACGTTCTGTTCTTTCTGTCCTGTTCCTCTGCCCGTCGCCCAGGGAGCTCGTTAGAGAAGCAGACTCTTCAATCCCCTCCCAAACTTTCTGAAGCCGAATTTGCATTTTGAGAACATACTTGGGGGATGATGATACACAGAGGTTGAGCAACAGGGCCTTGGAGCAAGGTTTTTCGGCCTCAGCGCTGTTGGCATTCTGTGCTGGGACATTCTTCACCGTGGGGACTGTCTGGGGCATTTGTAGGACGTTTAGCAACCTCTCTGCCCCCCCCCCCCCCCAGATGCCAGGACTTAGTCCCTCACCCTCAATTTTAGCAGCCAAAAATGTCTCTAGACTTGCCCAATGTCCTGTGGTGGGGACAAGGTGCCTCTGATGGAGAGCCCCCCCCACCTTAGAGGGTTTTTCTCTTCCGCAAGATCAGAGCCGCGTTCCAGCCGGTGATAAACAGGGTGCAAGTCCAGGAAGGGATTTCTTTGTGAGCACACGAGGCAGAAGCGACACCCATAACTTCCGCTCGCATTCTGTCCGTGAGAATTTTGTTGTGTGGCCACATCCAGTGGCAGAGCAGTCTGGGGACCGTATCGGGTGTCTCTGGGCCCAAGGAGGAGGAGAGAAGGGGTCTGGGGGACAGTCGGCTTCCATTAACGTAACTAACACCAGAATATGGTCTTCCTGTATGTATCTCTCTATTCTCTTCTATCACGGGGTAGAGCTGGCTAGCTGGGTGAAATAAGTTGATATAAATAAATTAGGCATATATTCTGCAGTTGGAATACCAAACTATTTTAGGGGCTCACAGGATATTTTTTTTATTTTTTATTTTTTTAAAATTTTATTTATTTTTTAGAGAGACAGAGACAATGCGAGGGGGTTGGGGCAGAGAGAGAGGGAGGCACAGAATCCGAAGCAGGCTCCAGGCTCCGAACTGTCGGCACAGAGCCCGATGCGGGGCTCAAACTCACGAGCTGCCCGTGTATTGATTCTCTTACTTAAAAAATAATAATTAAAAGGTTTGTAAAGATTTTATCTTTACTATAAATGCGTTGGATGGGGTGGAGATACACATACATATACATGCGTTTGTCTGTTATGTACATACATATATATATATATTTGTCTGCCTATGTGCATATGTATCTAGCGTGTTATGTATCTATCTATGTATCTGTTTATTTGGTACCGTCCTCCCCCTCCCCATGCTTCTGCAGTAGACTTCTGCTCCTGTCCCTGCTGACACTCTGGCCCCTCTGTAGCCTGCTCTCCACACAGTAAGTGTAGTAAGTGATCGTTTTAGAACATAAACCAGACTGTATCCCTCCCGTACTTGAAATTTCCAGTGGTTTCTTGTCAACTTGGAAGGAAATTCTAAGTCCTGACTATAGTCCACGGACCCAACAGAATCTGAGCCCTGCCTGCCTTTTCAACCACATCCGTTGGCCTCTTCTCTTTGTCTTCTGCTTGAGCCACACTAGCCTCCCAAGAAGCATAACACGGCCCTGCCTCAGGGCCTTTGCACTTGTGGCTCCGGCCGCCTGTATTGCTTTTCCGTAGATAATTGTGCGGCTCACATCCTTTCTTCGTTTGAGCCCTCTGCTCGCCTGCCTCCTCGTCAGCATGGCTTTTTCCTTTACCACGTGGACTCATGCGCTCCTACTGGTAAAGGCTCCACTCACTGGAAGATGCTCGTATATACAGTATTGCCATTAATATGCACCTACGTTCAGTGGTACTCCACCCTTACCCAGAAATCTGGTGTCTTAATTTCCTGGTTCCTAAGCCCTCCATTCTGGAGGAGAGTCTGGTTTTTGATCTGGTGCCACAAAATGACCTTGACATCACTGGGGTCAGTTTAAAAGATGTTTACGGCTCCGCTATACCTGTTATTTAAGTATACAGCCACTAGGTGGTGATCATGGGACATGGGCTGAGTCCAAAGTACAGCGTTTCTTGAGATCACAGGTGTGGGTGGTTCCTTGCTCCTTCCAACCTGGGTTAACCCTGCATGTTTGCCCCAGTAAAATAAGAGTCTTTATAAAAGTTCACTTTAAGTAAACAGTAAACAGACACCCATACAGATGTTTAGAGCATCTTTGAAACAAGCAAACTCTGGTACAAACTCTGTCCTCTTCTCAGCCAGTTCTGTGTGTTCAGATACAGAGAGAATATCACCAGGTGGCCCTTGTCTTTCCTTCTGAGCGCTCCTGTGACTATTTGGATATGAGCAAACCACGAACATAATCACGTTACCATATGTGAATGTTGACACATTTAATATTAGAAAATATCTTTATTTTTTATTTTATTTAAATTCAAATTAGTTAACATACAGTGTAGTCTTGGTTTCAGGAGCAGAACCCACTGACTCATGTCTTACCTATGACACCCAGTGCTCATCCCGAAAATGCCCTCCTTAATGCGCATTGCCCATTTAACCCATCCCCCCGCCCACGTCCCCTCCAGCAGCCCTCAGTTTGTTCTGTGTATTTGAGAGAGTATGGTTTGTCTCCCTCTCTGTTTTTATCTTAGTTTTCCTTTCCTTCCCGTGTTCATCTGTTGTGTTTCTCAGATTCCAAACCAGTGAAATCATATGAGATGTATCTTTCTCTGACTCACTTACTTCGCTTAGCATAATGCCCTGCAGTTCCATCCATGTTGTTGCAAATGGCAAGATTTCATTCTTTTTAATGACCCTGTAATATTCCATTATATATATATGTGTGTGTGTGTGTGTGTGTGTGTGTGTGTGTGTGTGGACACCCCCACATCTTCTTTATCCGTTCATCACTCGATGGACATTTGGGCTGTTGCCCTAACTTGGCTATTGTTGATCGCACTGCTGTAAACATGGGGGTGCATGTGCCCCTTCAAACCAACATTTTTGTATCCTTTGGATGAATTCCTAGTAGTGCAATTGCTGGGTCGTAAGGGAGTAGAAAATACCTTTATAACACACGTGCTGGACTTTAACTGGGTGCCCTGTCCACTTCACATCTGAAAATTGCATGGTGATTTCGACCAGCAAATCCCACGACGTCGCCCAGAACGACTGAGTTTCTTATTTAGACCAGAGCAGTGCGTTTGTTCTGAACCTCCTGGTTCTCATCCATGTATGTATCACTGTGTTGACAGCTCCTTCTTCCAAGTTTCCCCTCAACTCTTGTGCTTGGTGCTCCTAGGTGTTGCTGGGATTGTGTCTTTCTTCCGGTTTCTTTCTTTCTTTAAAAACATTTTTTTAATGTTTATTTATTTTTGAGAGAGACACAGAGCATGAGTGGGGAAGGGGCAGACAGACAGAGAGAGAATCCGAAGCAGGCTCCAGGCTCTGAGTTGTCAGCACAGACCCCGATGCGGGGCTCGAACTCACAAACTGAGAGATCATGACCTGAGCCGAAGTCGGACGCTTAACCACCCAGGAGCCCTTCTTTTTTTCCTTTCTTCGCCTCTCGTCTGCCGGGAGGAAGAAATTGCCCCAAGTCACAACATATGAGAGCGTGTTTGAAGAAAATCTTTCCCTGTGGCTTGAAACTTGGTTTCGGCTATAGATTTTTATGGGTTACGACTCTTCTGGCTTAAACACACAGAAATTCCAGGTAAAGTCTGAACAAAGCATGAACCAGAATGGAATTAAATGGCTTCTGTATCTGAGAAGTCCTGGGCTGGGGTGGCCTCATTAGGGCTTAAACCGTGTCCCCAGATCTCTCACGTCCAGTGGCCAGTCCTTGTTTGTGGCCAGTGACAGGAGGAGAACGGAGCCCTAATGAGGCTCCCCTGGGGGCGTTTTCCAGAACCAGGATGAGGTTATCCAGGGAGGGAAATGGGTGCTGGTATCCAAACAACAGATGTCTGTTTCCAGCCTCTTCTGTTCAAATGGAATCTTTCCCCAAGGCACAACCGAACAAAACAGGCACACTAATTGTTGTGTTGGCTTGCGTTGGAGGTAGGAGGCCTGGGTCCTGTTCTGTGTCTTTCTATCAGGGTGGGCACAGAGCGGCTCAGAATCTCCCTCTCCCGGCTTGAAGGTTCTGCATCCCTTCTTTAACGTGGAAAAGAAAGTAGGAAGGGGAAAAGAGAGAGAGGGAGAGAAGAGACCAGAAACTTGTCTAGTCTCTGTACCTAAGTTGTGAGAGATCCTGAAAGAACAAACCTAGAGAGCCTGCCCCTCAGAAATCACTAATTAGTTATTTACGATATTTCCTATTTCTGTCACTTCCTTAGCAACCCCTAGCAGCTGCCTGGGAAAATTTAAAGGAGTTGTCGGTTTTACATGAGAATGCTTCAAATAGCAAGTGAAATTGTTCGGTGACATGAAGCCTTCCTGCTCGGATTCACTTCAAGAAGAGAGGGAAAGCGATTTGACATTTGATCAATCTTAACATAACTGGATAGCCCAGAATTTCTGGAACCGCCCTGATTCTAGGTCATCCTCCTCTTTTCATTTAAGGTCAAGGCCTTTGATATGGAAGGAAGTGTGCTTTAATTTTCATGCTTTTGTTAGACTTTTTTGCTTTTAAATTTTATTTTTCAACGTTTATTTATTTTTGGGACAGAGAGAGACAGAGCATGAACGGGGGAGGGGCAGAGAGAGAGGGAGACACAGAATCGGAAACAGGCTCCAGGCTCTGAGCCATCAGCCCAGAGCCTGACGCGGGGCTCAAACTCACGGGCCGCGAGATCGTGACCTGGCTGAAGTCGGACGCTCAACCGACTGCGCCACCCAGGCGCCCCTAGACTTTTTTGCTTTTAATGTTTGTTTAGTTTTGAGAGAGAAAGAGAGAGAGACAGAGAGAGAATAAGTGGGGTCGGAGGAGAGGGAGACACAGAATCCAAAGCAGGCTCCAGGCTCTGAGCTGTTAGCACAGAGCCCGACGCGGGGCTCGAACTCATAGACTGTGAGATCGTGACCTGAGCCGGAGTCGGATGCTCAACCCACTGAGCCAGCCAGGCGCCCCTCTTTCTTTAGTCGTTTTATGAAAATACGTCCACCTTTTGAGAAGACCAGTTCCTTCGTCACATCTAGCATCTTGACGCTTTGTTTGAAAATACGTACCTAGTAGTGCTGATGCACAGGGGCACACGCACCCCAATGTTTACAGCAGCACTCTCAACAATAGCCAAATTATGGAAAGAGCCCAAATGTCCATCAAGTGATGAGTGGATAAAGATGTGGTTTACATATGCAATGGAATACTACTTGGTGATGAGAAAGAATGAAATCCTGCCATTTGCCACAACGTGGATGGCACTGGAGGGTATTGTGCTAAGTGAAATAAGTCAGAAAGATACCATACGTTTTCACTCTTATGTGGATCCCGAGAAGCTTAATAGAAGACCATGGGGGAGGGGAAGGGGGGAAAAGTTACAGAGAGGGAGGGAGGCAAACCATAAGAGACTCTTAAAAACTGAGAATAAACTGAGGGTTGATGGGGGGGTGGGGGAGAGGGGAAAGCGGGTGATGGGCATTGAGGATGGCACCTGTTGGGCTGAGCCCTGGGTGTTGTAGGGAAACCAATCTGACAATAAATTCTATTTAATATAAAAAAAATACGTACCTAGTGTATGGTCTGTAGAGTTCTCACCGGTACCAGGCAAAGTTTGCATCCTCAGCCAGCATGTGTGAGTGAAAATTCTGTCACGAAGGATCTTTTGAAGGTTCCTTAGTGGGGATTCCTTGGAATCTTGGGGACCCAGAGGTTCTGAAGCCCCAGGCTCAATTATTAGGTCCGGGCCAGTTTTTGGGGTGACCCTTGAACTTGGATGCCTCCAGCACCTTAGCCTCCAGATTCCCCTGACTTCATCCCTCCCCACCTTGGCCTTCAGGATGTCCTGGCCCTGGAGTGGGAGTCTGGCTGTCCCCTCCGCTCCCCCCCAAAAGAGGGCCCCCGGCCTTTTTTTCCTCTCCTGGTTTGCCTGCTGGACGCGAGATGGGGATACGGAGAAGGAGGACCAAAAATACCTCCTCCCGGTCAGCCAGCCTCAGTCAGGCACATAGATCTGAACGCTTTGTTTTCAGAAAGACACGTCTTTTCCAGATTTCTCACGACTTAAGATTCTGAAGACTTCTGACACATTCGGTGTTTTTTTTGGTTTGTTTTTTGTTTTTTGTTTTGTTTTGTTTTGAGAACCAGGCATGCATTCTTCTTTTGTTGTTGTTAGATTTCCAAATTTTTCCTTTTTTTTTTTTTTTTAAGTCTAATGAACACACAGGGTTAAAATAGTTTCTGGGGTACTGTATAATAATTCGACATTTCTTTTTTTTTTTAAATTTTTAAATGTTTATTTCTGAGAGAGAGAGAGAGACAGAGTGCGAGCAGGGGAGGGTCAGAGAGAGAGGGAGACACGAGTCCGAAGCAGGCTCCAGTCTCTGAACTGTCAGCACAGAGCCTGACGCGGGGCTTGAACCCACAAACCGTGAGATCATGACCTGAGCTGAAGTCAGACGCTTAACTGACTGAGCCACTCAGGCGCCCCTGATTTGACATTTCTGTACATTTCTCAGGGCTTGTCACGGTAAAGCGTACTCTTAATCCCCTACCCCTATTTCACCCCTCCCCCCTCCCCACCTCCCCTCTGGCAACCACCAGTTTGTTCGCTGTATTTAAGAGTCTGTATTCCGTGGGCACCTGGGTGGCTCTGTCAGTTGAGCATCAGACTTCGGCTCAGGTCATGATCTCACAGCTTGTGAGTTCAAGCCCCGCCTCGGGCTCTGTGCGGACGGCTCGGAGCCTGGAGCCTGCTTCGGATTCTGTGTCTCCCTCTCTCTCTCTGCCCCTCCCCTGCTGGTGCTCTGTCTCTCTCTGTCTCTGAAAAACAAATAAACATTAAAAAAAAAAAAGTCTGTCTTTTGGTTTGTCCCTTTTTTGCCCTATGTTTGTTCTTCTGTTTTGTTTCTTAACTTCCACCTGTATGGAAATCCCATGGTATTTGTCTTTCTCTGACTGGCTTATCTCACTTAGCATAATATCCTCTGGATCCATCCACGTTGTCACACACGGCAAGATCTCATTCTTTTTATGGCTGAGTAATTTTCCACTGTGTGTGTGTGAGTGTGTGTGTGTGTGTGTGTATCACATCTTCTCTATCCCTTCATCTGTCGGCGGGTTGCTTCCATACCTGAGCTGTTGTAAATAACCCTGCAATAAACGAGAAGATGAATATATCTTTTCAAATCAGTGTCTGTTTTCTTTGGATAAATACCCAGCAGTGGGATTACTGGATCACACAGTAAATTCTCTGTTTAATTTGTGGGGGACCCATACTGTTTTCCCCGACGGCTGCCCCAGTTTGCATTCCCACCAGCGGTGCACAAGAGTTCCTTTTTCTCCGCGTCCTTGCCAAGACTTGTTACTTTTTTATTTTTTTTGGTCTTTTTTGATTCCAGCCGTTCTGACAGGGGTGAGGCGATGTGTCCTTGCGGTGCGGATTTGCACGTCCCCCGATGACCAGCGACGTTGACCACTAGGTGTGCATCCTGGAAGCCACACGCCGTGCGGCTTCTCGGAGAGGAGGTGCCCGGGGATAGTAGCGTCCACACCTCCCCGAGTCCAGCTGTCTCTTGCGTCTGCCGGCAGACAGAGTTGTGATTCTCTGGGAGCCACTCTAGCAGCCAGATTGCACATGTCTGCTTCTTAGAGAATAGCTCTCCTTGTCGCATTTCGAGGCTGTTTGGGAAATAAACCCACATCTCTTAAGGCTGTGAAAGACTGTTGATAATGTCTACCTACTGGAGTTTGGTTTAAAGGTCTCAGCACTTTGGATAACTTCAGAGAGAGATATTGATTTTCCGAGCCCTGCTGAGAGCTGGCAGCTTCAGAGACCCGGTGACTCAGCTTCCCCTTCTCCATGTGGGGCAGCTGAGGTATGAGGATTGCCCTGGGCTGTCTCTTTTTTTAAAAAGAAAGGGAGGAAAAAAACATCCCATCAGCCCAGGCTATTTCGAGGCAGTGTGAGGGCTGGAAAGCCTCTCTTCTCTTCCTCAGGCTTCCGACCTGCTGCCCTGGGCTGTGTGATGTCGCTGCAGGGAGGGGCTGGTGGCAGGGTCTATTCTGCTCCGTGACGTCATGGCCGCGTTCTTGTTCCTGATGAAGAATTCTCCCCCCCCCCCCCCCCGCCCCCCGAGGTTGGCAACCGCCTTTGGAAATTGTTTTCATGAAGGGGCGTTGGCTAGGATTTCGGTAATGACTTCACTCCCTCGTCACAAAGCTCTGTGACGTGAACATCCCCCCGTCTTTATAAAGTGCAAGCCAGCTGACATGGGGCAGAAGGACTTCTGAGGCCTGGCTCCTATTTTCGTATCCCCCAACTACACCGCATGCACCGCACCCATGGACTTTCCTCCCGTCCTGCTGACGGGCACTGGCTAATCCTGGGGCTTTGCCCTTCTTCACCTTTGTAACAAACATCATGGCGCCATGGACCGAATGGTTGTTATCCCAAGAGCTTTCACATGCCGTCCCCACAAACAACATGGCCGCCCCAAGAGAGAGACTGTGCATATTCTCGTTTTACACACGAGACAGGGAGACTTCAGTAACTTCCCCAAAGTCACCCGGATCCTGACACGAATCCCAGAGTCTCACCATCAGACTCTGTATTTTGCTCACAATCCTGTACGGATCTTCCTGACTGCCCAGCCCTTGGTAGACCACATAGTATACGCTAGGATCTCACTTCGGTGATTATCCTTTATTTTTTAAATGCTTGTTTATCTTATTTTGAGAGAAAGAGCCCATGTGTCTGTGTGCCCATGAGTAGGAGAGGGGCAGAGAGAGAGAGGGAGAGAGAGAATCCCAAGCCGGCTCCGCAGTGTGAGGGCAGAGCCCGATGTGGGGCTTGATCCCGCGAACCACGAGATCATGACCTGAGCTGAAATCAAGAGTCGGATGGACGCTTAAGGGCACCTGGGTGGCTCAGTCGGTGAACCGTCCCGACTCTTGATTTCGGCTCACGGTTCATGAGTTTGAGCCTTGAGTCGGGCTCTGTGCTGATATCATGGAGCCTGCTTGGGATTCTTTCTCTCCCTCTCTCCCTGCCCTCCCCTGCTTACTCTCTCCGCCCCCCCCCAAATAAATAAACTTAAAAAAAAGTGTCGAATGCTTAACTGACTGAACCACCCAGGCACCCCAAATTATTATTCTTTAAATAATATGTATTCAGCAAAGACAGTTCCAAAATACGGAAAGCATAAAAAACCCCTATCACCCAAAGATAACTATTCTTAGTAGGTCAGTGTTTTCGTTATTTCCAAAGTACATAGAGATCCTTTTCTTTCAGAAATGTATATTTGTTTTCTTCCACCTAAAAGTGTATCATGACTCCTCTTTCCGGGTCTAAAGTCTACTCACACAATCTAATTTTAACGATTTTTGCGATCACGAAAGCAATACAGTGGGCTACCCCCGAGGGTTAGGGCCTGACCGCACACAAGTTCACGGACGGCAGAAGAATCGCCCACAGAGTGTGTTAGGCGGCTCAGGCTGCCGTAGCAAAGTGTCACGCACCGGGAGGCTGAAACGACAGAAATTGATTTTCTCACAGTGCGGGAGGCTGGGAAGTCCAAGATCCAGGTGTCGTTGGCCGGGCCGGTTTCTTCTGCGGTCTCTCGCTTTGACTTGTGGATGGTGTCTTCTGTCTGTGTCACCGTGCGGTCTTCTCCCTGTGTGTCTGTGTCCATGTTTCCTTTCTTTACAAGGACACCGGTCATGTTGGATGAGGGCCCCTTCGAATGACCTCAGTTTACCTTTATTGCCTCTTGAAAGGCCCTGTCTTCAAATGCAGTCACATTCTGAGGTACTGGGAGTTAGGACTCGAACACATGGGTTTCGGAGGGATACAGTTCAGCCCGTAACACAGCAAAAGCCAAGTGTGGAGCCTGGAGGACAGGCTTGGAAATCTGGGTCTCATGGCCCCACTTCCCCATCCCCCCCGGGCTGCTTGGGTGCCTTTGCCACCCCTGCTGCCCCTGTTCTTCCAAAACCATTGATGGGACCCCGTGACATCCCTACCCCCAGCTCGGAGATAGTCACATCCTTTCTTTAGATGTGTTACTATTTCCAGCCGAATGACACTCAAGCCCCCAAGGCTCAAGAGTTTCCTTCCAAAGACTTTGCGTATCTTTGCTCTGATCTATTAAGAGACGCAATGAAAAGTGAATTCTTAGAGGCCAGTCTTGAAAAAAAAAAAACATATCGTAAAAGTAACGTGAGCTGGTATTAGAGGCAAAACGCACTAACAGACACATGAAAAGAAAAGTGAAAACGGTTCCTCTTTTCGCTGCTTACATCCTCCTTCCTGCCCTGCCGGCTTCATTCCCAGGTGGCGGCCACCGTGGAGCCGGCTGCGTGTCCCTCCCTTTGAGTGATTAATACGGTAGAGTAAGATGTGGCCACTGATACGGTCTGGTGACACCGGTGAGGTGTTACTGATGCTTCACACACCGCTATGGCACTGCCTTTAGTTAACGCCGCCCCATGCCGGCTGGCCACCTGCCGGGCTGAGCCCTGTGCGTAATCTTTGCGCTATCCTATGCCTGTGTCGTCCTGTTACTACCCCGTTTTTCAGACGGGCCAACGCCAGCTTAGAGATGTTGGAGGGCACAGCTCAAGGTCACAGAGCTGGGAACACCCTTGAGCCGGACCTGCTGACTTCTAGCCCTTAGGCTGTGAGCACGTGTCCGTGACGCGACCCAGAGGTCAAGTTCGTTGTTTTGGCATCTCGACCTTGCGCTTCCTTGGAGGGCCGTATCCTGGCAGCCTTAACCGCCCCTCTTCACGGACGTCTCTGTCCATGAAGGATTTCCATCCTTCGCGTTTATAGACTAGGCCGCGGAGGGTGGGTGTTCTGTGCTGTTGAGCGCAGAGGTCTCTAGAGAGAATGGTTGGAGTAGGCACTGTTAAAATCATGATACGATGTGATATATTTTGATAAGTTGTCACCAGGCAATCTTATTTCTAAGTTCTTGGGAAAGACCTCTGTGCGATCCCCAAGTAATGATGTAGATTTAGTAAAACAGCCCCTTTAGTGCCCCAGGTACCTCCTGGCCCTTGATAAAAGCTTTTAATAATAGGGATGGTGATTCCACGTACAGTTACCCTGAGATGAAAGAAAACAGGCAGTTTGAGTGTGGTTATCGTTCTTGGATGCTCTTACTTCGACTTTAGTTTGTTTCTATTATCAAAATAATACTCAAGGCTCCTCTCTCCTCTGCATGAAAGGGGGAAAAAAGTAAATACTTCCTTTTTTCTCTTTGAACTGCTGCAGAATCCTTTCTCCGTGAGACTTCAGAATTCTCCGTGAGGCCAAAGATCCCTTTTTTAACTTTTCCCAAAGCGAATTTAACTGGAGTGGCAGGGTTGCCTTAGCTCTAAAGCAAGATTAGATTTTGGTTTGTGCCAGACGGGGAAAGTCCTCCGTCTGTCAGGTGCAGCAGAACCTGAGTCCCCCGTGTCCCCCAACCTGCCCCGTGGGGGTTCTGCAGGCTGAAGTCTGACCCTGGGGCTCCCTGAGAAGTCCAGCTTGGCACCTGTTGCTTTATGAGTGCACAGTTCGATGCGGACATGTTCAAGTGATGGGAGGGGCCTCGGGAGGCTTCTCTCCCACCATGACCAGGGAAGAGATCAGCAGAGCCTGGGGGGAGACCAGAGCTGAACAGTTTCACCGAGGACCCATGATGAAAGAGGGTCGCATGTGGTATGGCCATGGTGGCTGTCTTTAAAATTCAGCGGATAACATTTATGCACCTGTTACCGTGACAAAGCGAGTTGCCGTGGATGGTGCCTCCACGGTCACGTTTGCCCGTAGAATCTTTTATGGAGGCACTCCTTGCCATAAAACGCGCAATTTCCACGTAAGATTTCCCCCTTCACTGTCTTGCTGTGAAAGCGGCCGCTGTGTGTCTCTCCATTTTTGGTGGGCACGCCAATCTGGAATAAAGATCGTATTTCCCAGCCTTCCTCCTGTTTACAGGGCTGATAAGGTTGCTGGCTGTGACTTCTGGGAACATCCTTATGAGGACACTCTTGTCTTGGCTGTGGACAGGGTCAGCACTACAGTGAGAAAGCCCCAGCTTGAGAAGGATGAAGGAACAGATAGAACAGTCCAGTGAGAGTCTCTGGATAGGACAGAGAGAAATTTCTGTATCGCAGAAGCCATGATAATTTGGGTTTTCGGTTGCCCTTGGCTAAAACTTAATTACAATGGATACATTTGCCTTCTGTGTCCCAGGCCTTGTGCAGTGTTTGTAGGTAGATCATCTTATGAGCCTTTATGAAATGTTGTCCATATTTTGCAGACGAAGAAACAGACTTCTAGAAGGGACGTTACAAATGACTTGTGCAAGGTGACGTGCCTTGTATTTGACAGGTCCAAGATTCTGACCTCTTTGATTCCAGAATCTGTACTTTTATTTTTTATTTTTTTATTTTTTTAAGTTTATTTATTTATTTGAGAGAGACAGAGAGAGCTCGAGTGGGGTAAGGGCAGAGAGAGCGGGAGAATCCCAAACAGTGCAGGAGCCTGATGCGGGGCTCAGACTCAGGAAACCGTGAGATCATGACCTGAGCTGAAACCGGGAGTCGGACACCCAACCGACGGAGCCACCCAGGTGTCCCCAGAATCTGTACTTTTGATCTCTGTGTTTTCCAGAAATTACTCAGACATTGATTTCTCAGTCCATTTGGATGGCCTGCCCATGTGCCAGGCACTGTGCTTGGGGTGGGGGAGACACGGGTAAATAAAAATAGTTGATTCTTGCTCTTGTGGGATTTGCCTCCCAGTGGAAAAGAAAGATCTAACCCAACAACGGTGAATCAAGAAAGTTAAACGGTGAATCAAGAAAGCGTAAGGAGCGCTATGAAGGGACAGTCCCCCGCACTGCAGGAGAACGTAACTTGGAGTTCGCTTTGAACAAATGGCGGGAGCGCTGATCTATCCACATGGCATCGCTTAGAGTGAAGTCGGAAGGGACAGCTCTGCCGGGACTTGGAGGACACGTTAAAGACTTGGGGCTTTTTCCTGGGAGAAACAGAGGACTGTTCATTGGCTTTGACAGAGAGCTGACATGGCCAGCTTCATACTTAGAAGTGATCAGTCTGGTTGCCATGTAGGGAAAGGGGTTGGAAGGATAGGGGTGTAGGTCCATACAGACTCTAGGGAAAAAAAAATGCCCAGTGCCTTAGACCAGGGAGGTGGTGGCGAAGATGGAAAGAACCAGACGAGGTTGGATGATATGTGGGAGATACAACTGAAAGGATACTGTGTTGGCTTACGTTTGGGGAATATGAGGGAGCTCGGAAGTCCGCTCGAGCTCCTAGGTTTCCGGTTTGTGAGATCTCGTGGGAGAATAACGACTCTGCCCACCGAGTCAGTGACCACGAGAAGCTCTGTCCAGTTAATCTGGCCGGCATACCCCGGGCCCTCTCTCTTGGAAGAACTGTGAGTGCAATCATATGGCTTGGGGTTGGATTTCCCTTCAGAAAACCCGGCTCCCCTGGCTTTACCACATTGTACCTGGTTACGGTACAGGCATCGGCTAAGTGACCACGTCTTACACAGCGAGATCCCTTTTCATGGGAGCCTGGCAGTGAGGGCGAAGGAGATTCGCCTTGGGAGCCTCGAAACGAGCAGGAAGGAGCGTGACGGATGCTTCCGGTCACATTTCCTGCCTGTGGAGAAGGTGGGTTTGCAGGGGGAGAGAAGAAAAGTGAGGTGGAGACAGAGATGAGAGATGGAGAGAGAGACCTTATTTTGCTGTTGAAATTCCTGAACCCAGGCATGCCCGAGGCCAGCTCGGTCCAAAAGAGTTCTAGTTACCAGAGCCGGTACGTTTCCCTTGCTGTTTTATTTTTTTTTTTAATTTTTTTTCAACGTTTTTATTTATTTTTGGGACAGAGAGAGACAGAGCATGAACGGGGGAGGGGCAGAGAGAGAGGGAGACACAGAATCGGAAACAGGCTCCAGGCTCCGAGCCATCAGCCCAGAGCCCGACGCGGGGCTCGAACTCACGGACCGCGAGATCGTGACCTGGCTGAAGTCGGACGCTTAACTGATGGCGCCACCCAGGCGCCCCTCCCTTGCTGTTTTAAACCAGCTTGCGGCAAGTTTCTGATCCCTTCATCTGACACCTGCCTGATCAATCCGGGAAGATAATGAGGTCATTTTTCAAAATTGTTGTACTTGAGGTGGTTCAGAGACATCTCTGTGTAGATATCAAGCAGGTGGTTGAATATACGCATCTGAGCTCCAGGGAGACGATGTGGCTGGAGAGACCTTGGGAGTCACCAACATACAGGTGATGATGGAAGCCATGGTCAAGGATGATCTTGCACAGGCAGCAAATCTATGCTGCCGAGGGAAGAAGGCTCAGGATCGGGCTTTAAAATTGGGTGAAGAGAGGGCACCTGGGTGGCTCAGTCGGTGAAGCGTCCGACTTCGGCTCAGGTCACGATCTCCTGGTTCCTGGGTTCGAGCCCCACGTCGGGCTCTGTGCTGACAGCTCGGAGCCCGGAGCCTGCTTCCGATTCTGTGTCTCCCTCTCTCTGCCCCTCCCCGGCTCGCACTCTGTCTCTCTCTGTTCTCAAAAATGAATAAAAAAATTAAAAAAGAATGAAATTGGGTGAAGCGTACGGCACGTTGAGGTTGGAAAGGAAACAAAGATGGACAGTAAGAAAACAGAAGTGCAGTTCTAGGGGCAGTGAGTGCTTTATTTTTATTTTTTTTATTTTTCTTAACTTTTTTTTAATTTTTTAAAATTTTTTTTAACGTTTATTTATTTTTGAGACAGAGAGACAGAGCATGAACAGGGGAGGAGCAGAGAGAGAGGGAGACACAGAATCTGAAACAGGCTCCAGGCTCTGAGCTGTCAGCCCAGAGCCCGACGCGGGGCTTGAACTCACGGACCGTGAGATCATGACCTGAGCCGAAGTCGGACGGACGCTTAACCGACCGAGCCACCCAGGCGCCCCGTCAGTGCTTTAAAAAAGAAGGAGTGGTCAGCCGCGTGGTCACTCAGGGATCTAAAGAGAAGGCTGAACAATGGCCATCTGATTCAGATAAAGCTTGCGAAAGAGTTGGGTTTTTCCCAACTCTTTTGAGAAAGAGATGCGTCTTAGCATTCCCAGAGCTGGGAGACGCCAGACCCAGCGTCAGAGACATCTTTAAAAGTTCGGATAGAAACGGGTCAGCGTTGAGTTGTGGCCCTTAGGAACTTGGGGAGGCCGCAGTGAGGAGGATGAGTTGCGGATTTAACGCGTGTCAGGCAATCCCATCCTTAGCCAGACCCCACCGGTGCCAGTGAATCACACGGCACAAGGCACTTTTATACGGCGAATAACGAGGCCCTTTTATTCGTGTGTCTGGGTGGGAAGACAGACAAGCAAATGCCAATCACAATTTAGGTTAATAAGTGTGGAATGGGTCCGTTTGCACGCTTTGGGCTGTAAGCAAGAGAGAGCCTAATGAACAGTGACTCGGGGTATTTAGATTTTACTTAGCGGGAGACCCAGACAGGTGGTCCTGGGGCCGATCGAGCAATTTGCCCGCGTATTAAACATTCAGGCGGTTTCTGCTCTCCCACTCTGCCGTGCCTGGTGGAGTTTGAAGTATGCCCGATGCCCCGTGATCTGAAAATGACAGCTGCAGCTGCAGGCCTCAGATTCTTGCAAAAAAAAGAGCCAGGAGAGGAGAGGAAAGAGTGACGAAAGGGCTTTTCTTCAGGCAGCCCTTGCCTTTCGTTGGGGAGAAAATTCCTTCCAGAAGGCCACGGTGGATTTGGGCCACGAAGGAGTCTTCTTTATTTTATTACGTCATCCGTTTGTTCGTGCAAAAGTTTTTGTAAAGGTTTTATTTACTGATTATTTATTTATTTATTTCCGAGAGACAGAGCATGGCGGGGGGTGGGGGGGGTGGGGTGGGGTGTGCAGAGAGAGAAGGAGACACAGAATCCGGGGCAGGCTGCGAGCCGTCGGCACAGAGCCCGACACGGGGCTCGAACTCGTGAACCGCGAGATCCTGACCTAAGCCGAAGGTCCGACCCAGCCGACTGAGCCACCCGGGCGCTCCCACACATTTACTTCTTTAAAAGAACCTGTTCAGTAACTAACCACTCTGGGCCAGGCACTGTTGTAGACCCGGAGTCTAACGGTGAATAGAAGGAGAGAGGTTCCAAGAGAGGTGACACTGAAGCCAAGAAGTGAGGGACCCCGTGGGTTAGTCACTTAGGTAAGGGCGGGTGGTCAGGGCAGAGTGTCGGGGTGTAAGGAATAGAGTTGGCAGAGGCTTGGAGGAGAGAGAAAAAATGGTTCATAAACGTCCAATGGTGAGATGGCCCGATCCTTCTCTTTCGGGGTGTCTGCAGGGCGGGCTGATGGGGGTTGGGGGCTGTGACTGCTGTCCGACCTTGAGGGTCTCTGGGCACGCTCACATGTTCTGGATTGAAGGTTGCCTTGAATTACTACCTTATAGGAGCGAGCCTTACCCTGTCTGTCTGTCTGCCTGTATGTGTGTACGTGCGTCTGTATGGCTTTCTTCCCCCCGATGGCACGTGCCGGCATGGCCACGAGACGCTCTTCTTCCTCCCATAGCAGTATTTTTCACGACTCGCATCCAAGTGGATTAACACTCCCGGCCCACCGGACTCACGTGGCGGAAGCGTGCCCCCACGAGGGCCGGGGCCAGTTGGCCGCTGCGCTGACTGCCAAAGCCCATCAGAGGGTATTTTTGTGCAGACCACCCTCGGGCGGCTGTCGTCTGGCCATTGCCCCTCTTGCTTTACGGTGACGTCTGTTGGGTTCTGTGTGACGTGGCGTGTGGGCGTCTACGCGGGATGGTGCTCTGTGGAAGAGTACAGCACAAGGGAGGAAGAGAATCGCATCGTGAGGACGGACAGGAGGAGGGTTAGGGCACTGTATATTTTCTGCCTCGGGCTTTGTCCTGGAACCTCTTCTCTCTCTCTCTCTCTTTTTTCTTTCTGTTTCGTATGCATTGGTTTCTTTAGTCTTCTTTTTTCCTCAACAAGGACTGTGTGTGTTTGTTTTATGAATCAAATGCAGGTTTATACCGAGAGTTGCCTTCTCTTGCAAGAAACCTCAAGCTGGAAGAAAGGCTGGGGAGACTTCCATGCATCCCTTTGGTTATTTGTGACCACGTGTCTTTTTTTTTTTTTAAGTTTTATGTGTTTTGAGAGCAAGAGAGAAAGAGAGAGAGCGCAAGTGGGGGGAGAGGCAGAGAGAGAGGGAGAGAGAATCCCAGGCAGGTTCCACACTGTCAGCGCATAGCCCGATGTGGGGCTCGAACCCACGAACCGTGAGATCACGACCTGCGCGTAAGTCAAATGCTCAACCGACTGAGCCACCCAGGAGCCCCTGTGACCACGTTTTCTTTCTTTTTTTTTAAATACCCAGTTGTATTTAATTCTAACGGAATTAGAATGAAATGGTGGTTTGGCAGTCTGGTCCTTCCGGGAAACTCCAGTTCATGAGACAGCTTCCTGATGGGGACTCTGTTGGAAGTGGGATGACATAACCAGCCTTCTTGGGAAAATAAAACTAACCGGCCACCTCCACCCTGAAGTTAACCGGCTAACTGTGCACCTTACAGTGTGAGTTGTTTTCATTCAACTCTGCAGGCCTCCGTGAGATCTTGGAGAGCACAAAACCCAGAACCCGGAGCACATCTTTCTTTGTGTGTCTGACGCTCCGTGACGAGGGTTATCTGGTCTACCAAAGGTTCCCGCTGACGATCCGTTCTTCCTTGCGATTCCTTTATTAAAACCATTTTATTTGTGTATCTCCAATACCCGGTGTGCCCAAAGCACTCCTCGTGATCTTTTCCTTTTGTCTCATTTTGCTTTGCTTTTGTAGCTCATCAGGAATGAAGCTGGCCTTGTGGGAAATTACCTTGGTCTCTCAGACAAACCCTGCAAGGACATATGGGTGTCGAGTGACTCCGCGAAGGTCACGGCGTTTCAATAAGCTATCTCCGCCGGCTTTTGGAAGAAAGAATAACTTGCCGTCTGCCAGACGTGTAGACTGCCTTGTGAATAGGGGGAAGTAGGGTAGCACAGGCTCTAGGGACAACTGCTTGGCTATGAGTGTTGGCTGCACGACCTGTTGGCTCTGGGCCTCGAATGAGGTATTGAACTGGTTTAGGACTCAGTTTCCTCGTCTGTCAAATGGGTATATCAGCAGTGCTCCTTCATAGGATAGTTCTTTTTTTTTTTTAATGTTTGTTTATTTTTGAGACAGAGAGAGACAGAGCATGAACGGGGGAGGGTCAGAGAGAGAGGGAGACACAGAATCCGAAGCAGGCTCCAGGCTCCGAGCTGTCAGTCAGCACAGAGCCCGACGTGGGGCTCGAACTCACAGACCGCGAGATCATGACCTGACCCAAAGTCGGATGCTCAGCCGACTGAGCCACCCGGGTGCCCCTGTTCAGAGGATAGTTCTAAGGCCTAAATGAGATCTACATGCAAAGCTCTGGAAAACAAATACCAATAAAGCAAAGAAGATGATGTAGACATTTTTTAAAACGTGAGAAGTCACTTATCTATGATTATAGACAAGTTGATCCAAATGCTTTTGGTAGTTGTTGTTTAAAAAAAAACTTTTTTTAATGTTTTATTTATTTTTGAGAGCAAGAGAGACAGAGCAGGAGCAGGGGAGGGGCAGAGAGAGGGGGAGACACAATCGGAAGCAGGCTCCAGGCTCTGAGCTGTGAGCACAGAGCCCGATGGATGGGTCTGTCCATCAACCTGGTAACACTCTCATACTTCTTTTTCCTAAAATACAACCAGTGAAGCTCCACTGCTTTTTTTCCTTTGGCTCAGAAGTGATTTGACTTCCCCTGAGTTAGCACACTCGTCTCCCATTGTTCTTCATATTTGGTTACTTTTGTCTTGTCTGCGGGGCCACAGGAAGGGTGGTTTTGAACCTGTTCTCATCCACGAGCATCCGATCATACTTTACACGTCCTTTTTTTTTTAAGTTTATTTATTTTCAGAGAGAGAGAGAGAGAGAGAGAGAGAGAGAGAGAGAAATAGTGGGAGAGGCAGAGAGAGAGGGAGAGAGAATTCCCAAGCAGGCCCTGCTCTGTCGGCGCAGAGCCCAGTGCGGGGCTTGAACCCACAAACTGTGCGATCATGACCTGAGCTGAGATGGAGAGTCCAACGCTGAACCTGCCTGAGCCACCCGGGGGGCCCCAGCGATCATACTTCTAAATCACCTACTACTTAGAAATCCTGCCATCATATCCCACAAACCAGAATGTAGACATTTGGAGGATGGGATCATGTCTACACCTGAGAACGATCTGGAAAATGAAGGAACGGGCTTCACCCAGAAAAGCTGCCATTTCTAGTGAGCAGTTTGAGGGTGCCACCCTGGGGCACCGCTGGGGCAAAGCAGTAGATGAAACGAAGTCACTAATGGCTGTGTTTTCATACTAAAGCTGGTCCCTCATCCTTATTTATTCTTTTAATGTAGCTATGTTTTCTCAACAGTGAAGTCACCATCCGGGCCGGAAGTAGGCCTGCTTGCAAAACTCCTTATCTAATTTTAAAAGAGGTCAGGTCACTGGCTGCTTCATTAACTCATTATGAGTTAAAACAACGTTTATTGAGTACTTGGGCGTTTTAAAATTTAATAACCCCAGAAGGATTATTTGGTGGCTGAGACCTGTGGTCATAATACGGAAGCTTCGTTAGATTTATTTATGTTTGGAATCAGGTATTTTTTTGGTACTTTTTTCCTTTTTATTTTTCTTCTCCTTTTATTTTTTTCCGCTCCCTCTCTGTCTTTCACTTTTCACCCCCCGACTTCCCCTCCTTCCTTTTTTCTAGGAACACGTTACACCAGGATACACAGTACTTTTGAGAAATTGTTTGCTTATTTATTTTGAAAGAGAGAATGGGGGAGGGGCAGAGGGAGAGGGAGAGAGAGAGAATCCCAAGCAGGCTCCAAGCTGTCGGTACAGAGCCAGACGCGGGGCTTGAACTCATAAACCGTGAGATCACGACCTGAGCCAGAATCAAGAGTTGGATGCTTAACCGACGGAGCCATCCAAGTGCCCCCACGATACTTTAAATTCTGAACAGCCACTCTCTTATTTTTCCTGCACCTTTTCCAGGCCACACCCCCGCTTGCCCCCTGTGCGTTGGTATGCAGCATTTCTCAAAGATGGGTTTTCCCAGGAGTGCATCAGAGGCCCGAACAGTTGTCTGGCCGTCTCATTTGCACGTTCTGTCACCTGTGGCTGGCTCGTAGGAGCCACCCGAAGGTTGTGGTTTACTTACCGCAAACACACTTTTGCAAAGTAGCCTTTGTTATTTTTTTTTTCCTCTGCCTATAACACGATACTTGTTCATCATAGGGAATTTCGGAAATACCAGAAGCGCATGGGGAAAAATTACATTCTCCCCAAATCCTGTGGTTTCTTGCATCGGCCACAATGTCTGTACGTACGGATATTGTTGCTTTTCTGTGCACTTATATGCGTATATATTTGATTATCGGTATTATCTCAAACTTGGGATCATACTATATAATTTTTAACCTGTTTCTTTTTTTTTCTGCCTAAACATAGAGTGTTGATGTATTACGATGCCACTGAAGATGCCATTACCACAGTGGCTTTCAATTTTTTTCTTTTTTTCCCCCACTGTATCCTGCAGTAAGAAATACATTTTGTATAATCTAGTAGGAACACACATGCATTTTTTTTAACGTTTTATTTATTTTTGAGACAGGGAGAGACAGAGCATGAACAGGGGAGGGTCAGAGAGAGGGAGACACAGAATCTGAAACAGGCTCCAGGCTCTGAGCTGTCGGCACAGAGCCCGACGCGGGGCTCGAACTCACAAACCGTGAGATCATGACCCGAGCCGAAGTCGGACGCTTAACCGACTGAGCCACCCACGTGCCCCTAAAACCATTTTTTTACTACATGAATTTTATTAACTGTATAGTTCCTGGTATGGTTTGGGTGTATTATGTGTATTTAAGTGATGCCACATAGTTTCTGTTTCCTTATTCCACACTGCAGTCAACAAATGGATACAGAACGCATACACAGATACGCACACACACTCGGGGTCATTTCCCGGGTATACACGAGCACGTCATCATCGGGTCAGAAGGTGAGCAGTGAGCATGATTTTCAGGCTTTTCGTACTCACTGCTAAATTTCCCTCCTGGAAGCTTCTATAAATATTTACACTCTGGCCAGCTGTGTCTGGGGATGCCCAGTTCTCCCTGCCCTCAACACGCAGACACCACATTCTTTTGAGTTAACTTAGAATCTCAAGCGCGGGTAAGATTCACGGTGTCACTTGACCGCGAGGGGAGAAATGTTTTTGGCAGCGATCGGTCTGATCTATGACTGAAGATTGCTGTTGCGTCTAAAGTGTATTATGTTAATGCCCCATGCAACACGCCTTACAGGTGGCGTTTATCATTTCTAGTTTGCACGGATGCCGCCAAGAAGAAACGCGTATTTTAACACTGCTCCGTGCTTTCCGGATCCTGTATATCTCTGCATTGTCTGTGGCCACGGATCCTGCCACTCGGAAGGAGTACAGACACCGTGAGCAGACGTGGTACAGTTTTCAGGACAGGTTTCATTTCAGATGCTCACGCTGTCCGTAGGTGCGCTTACATTTCTCATCTGGGGTCCTTCTTTCCGGGTCGGAGAGTACCATTTCTGTACGGGCAGGCGTGTATCCACACTGAAAGTGAGACTATCCTGTGTTCAGTTTACAGAAACCTCATTTGCACAGTGAAACACGCATACGCGTTCGTTTTTATTTTTTTAGCTTTAATTTATTTTTATTTTTTATTGTGGGGGTGGGGGAGAGGGTGTGGGTGAGTGGGAAGGAGCAGACAGAGAGAGAGAGAGAGAGAGAGAGAATGAGAATTGTAAGCAGGCTCCACGCCCAGCATGGAGCTCGATCCCACACCCCCGGGATCATGATCTGAGCCGAAATCAAGAACCCGACGCTCAACTGAGTCACCCGGGTACCCCAGTTCTGTTTTATTTTTAATGGCAGAATATTGGAAGTTACCTAACTGTACATCACAGTGAGGCTGGGTTAAGTAAACTGTAGCATATCTACAGAAGGGACACAGTGCAGTTATTAAAAAGAATGAGACGGCATTATACGCACAGGCGTGAAGCAGTCTCAGGGACGTGCTGCTGTTGAGGAAAATGGGTGCAGAGCGGCATGTAGTGTAGACCCTCTACACTGCGAACTTCTCTTGTTTTAAAACCATGTGAGTGTGACTTCAATTAAAAATAGGTAGTAAGGGGCGCCTGGGTGGCTCAGTCAGTTAAGCGTCCGACTTCGGCTCGGGTCATGATCTTGCGGTCTGTGGGTTCGAGCCCCGCGTCGGGCTCTGTGCTGACAGCTCAGAGCCTGGAGCCTGCTTCCGATTCTGTGTCTCCCTCTCTCTCTGACCCTCCCCCATTCATGCTGTCTCTCCCTGTCTCAAAAATAAACATTAAAAAAATTAAAAAAAAATAGGTAGTAAAAAAAAGTAAAGATTAGCAGGCGTCTAAGATACTTTAGAAAAAGGGCCATCAGAACAATACCTCTCTTGTCCGATACCGATGCTGTGTTGTTTCCTTTTTTGTTTTTCTTTTGTTTTTGTTTTTTGAGAGAGAGACAGAGAGAGAGAGAGAGAGACAGAGCACAAGTGGGGGAGGGGCAGAGAGAGAAGGAGACAGAATCCGAAGCAGGCTCCAGGCTCCGAGCTGTCAGCCCAGAGCCTGATGTGGGGCTTGAACTCGTGAAACTCGAGATCATGACCTGGGCCGAAGTTGGACGCTTAACTGACTGAACCACCCAGGCGCCCTTCTGTTTTTTAAAGTTTATTTATGTATTTTGAGAGAGAGAGTGAGCAAGGGAGGGACAGAGAGAGAGAGAGGGAGAGAGAGAATCCCAAGCAGGCTCCATGCTGTCAGCACGGGGCCTGAAGTGGGGTTCGAACCCACCAACCGTGAGATCATGACCTGAGCCAAGGTCAAGAATCAGGTGCTTAACCCACTGCACCACCCAGGCGCCCCAATACTGTGTTGTTTCTGATTGAGGATGCTGACCTGAGTTCTTCCAGGGCGGAGAAAATCCTCGGGAATCAAACAGGCGCTTGGAAAGAGTTAACCGAACCTTCCTGAACGGCCCCGCCCACCTCCACCCCATTTCCACCCGGGGAGAACCGGCATCGTTCAATCATACTTAATCCGTTTAGAGGGAGCCCTTTCAAAGCTGAATTATGCCAGTTGGTGCACCTCATGACTAGAATTACGGGTGGCTTCGAGGGTGGCTGATCATTCAAGTGTTTTATGGAAGACAAAAGCCGGGTAGAACCACATGTGCGCACACATCCACCCGTGCGCACGCTTGAAGGTGATAAAAGTCAGAATTTACGACTTGGTCGTTCCAGACCTGGTGGAAATGCTGGGGTGCGCTGGAAGGGTAGGGTGGAGGTCTGGCCGAGTGTGGAGACCCTGGAAAGAGGCGTTATACACCTCATGGGACTTGTCACCCGACGCTAACCTGCTCTTCTGTTGTGATTGGATTTTCAGTAGGTTTATATTCAGGTTTTAGAGTCGTTCTGACCCCAGCTCGAATCTCTGGTCTGCCACATTCTAGCTGTGTGACCTTGGGCGTAATTGCTTGATCTCTCTGAACTTTACTTCATCTTGCAAAGGGGAAAGTAGAATGCCTTTGCCATAGGGATGCTGATTGGGGTAAAGAAGATAAATTCACCGATGCGCGCCTTGCTTGATTGGCAGACCCTCGGGAGACACTGAAGAGGTAAAGCTGTTTCTTACTATGATGATGATCTGGCAAGCGAGGCCTTCAGTTCGGAAGGTATTATTGGGAATTGATAAAGGCCCTCTGGGCTTTATTTAGGAACAAAGGATCAGAGACCCAGGGGGCGAAGTGTTTGTAGGAGCCCAGATTCCAGAAGAGCCTCCAGCTTAAAAAGTTTTCGGCTGGATGTTTGTGCGGGCATCGAGGAGGAGTCTGGAGAGGTGGGGCCCCACTGAGGAGCCAGGCTGGGAGTGGCAAACCCTGAGGGATTCTGGAAGGGAAGTAGGAGTTCCTTCCTGAAACAAGAAATGGGATGTGGTGCTTGGAAAACGACCCCAGACACCTGCCGGGGTGAAAACCCGGTGGTTTCTTGCATTGGCCGTGGTGGCTGTATTATGTATGCATATCGAACCCTCCGAGATGAACCCCATAGCACATCTGCATTGTTCTCATTCAGGAGATGGAGAAAGCACGGCATAGATTCAAGTTCACCCGAGTGACTGCGTTCCCCCACCCCCGCCCCCCGCCCCCCTCTGGTGAATTGTCCCTAGGTTTCCCAATGCCACCTGGGCAGGCAGAGAAGCAATAAGGGAGGAAGTTACCTTCTGCGATTTCAACCGCAAAGACAGATTTCCAAGCACAAATTAGTGACGCCTTGTATTGTAAGAGACCCGAAGCCTTCGGTTCTCACTCATTTCTTTTTGGTTCTCTTGTTGTCATGGGGACTTCTTTTCCCTGAGTTATTACATCTTGCACTTCAGCAAAAATTTTATTGCTTCGGGACCACCGAGCCTCGTGTGGGACATTTTTCACTGCTCATGGGGTAATACACAGAGGTAATTTCTTTCAAATGATTTTTGCTTGAAGTGGTTTTCAATGAATTGAGAAGGGTGAGAGTGTGGACGGAGCCCTGAGTTTCTAGCATCAGGTGCAGGCATGGGAACACATGCCCTCAGCCTGGCCAGAGCCTTAGACGCTCGCTGTTCTCCATCGGTGGCGTAGAACCAGGCATCGGTCCGTGTTACCTTCTTGTCTGACCACAAAAAGGCATTATTTAACGCCGTCATCTGTTTGAGTCTCTTCCCGATCACTTCTCAAAGTTTTATTTTATTTCTGAAACGGAATGTTTTCATCAAAAGGGCATAGTTGCTACCTCCCAAAGGTGGAGGTTAGTGGCCGTACCGGGGAGACAGTCAGACAAAGCAATCTCGATGGTGGAGTGGTGAAATTGTTCCCCGACTGCTGCACAGGCAGCCTCTGATTTTTATCTATTTTCCGTGTCTTTCAGGGCTCTTGTATACAAGGCATTTTCTTTCCTGTTATTACTTGGAGCTCAGACAGTAAGAAATTTGGTATTGGAGCAACTCCTTGGGTTTTCTTCTTGTTTCATTTTATTCCTATCCCTCTTTTCCTCCATCCTTCCTACCCTCCTCCCTTCCCTCCCTCCCTCTGCCTTCTCTCTTCCCTCCCTCCCTCCTTGTGTGGTTGGGGGGGGGGTCTCCAAAACCACCTTTAGATTTGATGATTTGCTAGAAAGACTCACAGAACTCAGAGAAGCTGTTATACTCACGGTTGTGGTTCATTACGGTGAAAATCAGCAAAGGGAGAACACACGGAGGGCAGAGTCCAGGAGACACGGGACCCAAGTTTGGGGTTAGCACAGGCAGCGCTCTTTGTCCCGGCAATGATGTGTGACAGACGTGATGAGTATTGCCACCCAGGGAAACTCCCCGAGGGTTGATGTCCAGGAATCGTCCTGGGGGGCAGTCGTGGAGGCATGGAGTTCCTCTGTGGATTGACCTTAGCAACT
This sequence comes from Felis catus, assembly GCF_018350175.1. Lineage (NCBI taxonomy): Eukaryota > Metazoa > Chordata > Mammalia > Carnivora > Felidae > Felis > Felis catus. The sequence goes on along the minus strand of NC_058383.1, from coordinate 20,958,993 downwards.
TGGTCTCCAGGTTCATCCCACCCCCTCCCCGTTCCAGAAGTCAAACTGATGTAGCATGCCCCTGGGGCCCCAGGCCGACAAAAACAGCTGCTCACTCTAAATCACCATGTTAGCACAGTCTAGTCACCATGGCCCAGTGTCTCAGGTGTGCAGAGACACTCTGATTATGGAGGATAATCCAAGGGCTCAGAGTTCATCTCCTAGGACATGGTCAAGGGTCAGTCCTTTCTTTGGAAGGTATGGGGTTTGGGCTCCCCAAGCACACTGAGTAAGCCCTTTAAGGCACATTGCTGTATCGACAGGGGCTTCAGGTCAGGCAAGTGCAAGCCTTTGGGAAAATACAGATGCTTCCTTATATCATATGCAAATCAGAGGACTTGCTTGGGACTTCTGGAAGATTTGCGTTTCTCTCTTTGCTGTCCAACAGTGAGCATGCAATTTTGTTAGAGTCTACCTTGGAAGGATAAACCTTTTCATAATGGTTACAAAGGCACAGCTTAATCAAACTGCATTTTTGGTGGCCTCTCCTGACCCAAGATTGGGGGAGAAACATTGCAGAACCCCTTACGGGGTGTCACGAGACACGTTCTGCCCACCCTTCCATCCAGGGAGTAAGTTTCAGCCCTAGCAACCGGATCAGGCTTTCCGATTTTGAAATTTGTGTCTTGAAGACAAATATTCTAAAACCAATATGGTAGTCTCCCACGCTACTTTCCTGATTCCCTCATACCCTCCCCTGTCCCCCCGCGTCCTCCAGTCCGCCCCCAGATCCTGGGCTCCAGATGAGCCTTAGAGAAACTGCCAAATAGGTAGTGTTTTTTGGAGGCAGTTTACATCAGCTAACTTTTTACATGGTATGAATTCTGTTGACGTACGTCTGCTCCAATAAATTGATATTCTCATCTCGACGGACTCATTTGGTGGGCCGCATTGATATGCCATCTCTTAGGCTGACCCTTGCAACTTTGCCACAAAACAATAGGAAATGCATGATTATTTTCCTGCTAACGAGCGCTGGAGAGCAAGCCTTTCCTTTCTCCGCTTTCACGGTGACATCCGTTGACCTTCAGCTGGCATTCTGAGCGCCACAAAGGACCGTCAGAGCCTGGGTGACTCCGTGGAGCTCTTCACACCCCAAAACAGCTTCCAGAAATGCCTTTTGGCCCCCAAACCCAAAAAGCATCCCAGGACTTGAATGGGACCCAGTGGATTTCCGGAAGGAGGGGCAATGTATATAGCGTGGGCTAATGGAAGGCTCTGTATTTTAATTGCTGATCTTGCCCTTACTAAGTAGCAACTGTGGGACCTTGGGTCTGTCCTCCAAGCCCTCAAGCTTTTCATTTTCTCATCGGGAGGTAACTACTTCATGGCCTAGTTATGCTCATTAGTAGGATAGGACATGTAAAGCTTGTGGCACTGTGCACAAGGTAAACAGCCCTAAAATGGCAACACTCTTGTTGTCAACGGTGGTAGTGATAACAAAAATAATGCCTTCTGATGTAGCTAAAGATCTCCAACATACCCTGTAGATTTATGAGCCAAGAGTGCCTTCCCAGTAAACCCATCCCTGAGATTCGTCCCTTGTAGGGGATTTCTAGAACCTTCTGCCTAGGCTTCCTCCTCTCTGCCTCCAGGATATGGGGAAATAGGAACAATGGAAGATGGATCCATCTCTCCGTCCGTCCACCCGTCTGTCCATCCATCTACCCATCCGTCCATCCGTCCATCCATCCATCCATCCATCCATCCATCCATCCATCTTTCCTTTCATCCATCCATATCTCTAGATACAGATATAGACAGATAAACAGATGTAGATCTTTATTGACTATATTTGACATATAACATGTAAGTTTAAGGTGTCTGATGTATTACTCTGATGCATTTATGTATTGTAATGTGATTGTCATTGTAGAGACAATCACAGGACATAATTACGCTACAATATTGTTGCCTGCCTTCATTATATTGTGCGTTAGATTTCTATGGCTTATTAACTACTCATTGCAAGTTTATACCCTTAAACATAACATCAGTCTTATCCCCTGCTCCCCCCATGCCCTTGTAACCAACCAATTTATCTTCGGTTTTCTACAAATTTGATTTTTTTTTCAATTCTTTGTCTGACTTATTTCACTTAGCATGATGTGTTCAGAGTCCATCCATCTTGTCCCAAATGGCAGGACACCCTCCTTTCTCATGGCTGAGTAATACTCCGTTGTGTATTGTATTGTGTGTGTATTGTGTATGTATACACGTACATACGCACATGTACGTATATATGTACATATGTATACGTGTATATATGTACATAAATACCACGTTCTTTTTGATCCATTCATCTATTGATGGGCTGGAAGATGTATTTCACAGATTATCAAGATACAATCACATACATCTTATTATTTTGAAAATGCCCATATGTTGGTATTGTGAGGTACACTTCTGGTATCTTTGGTTATTAGTCATCTGAATAATCTCGACTCTTTCCATCCTGAACCTGACTTTGGATAACCGGATTTGTCAGCTCTTCTCTTGTCTCAAGCATCTTGGTGCAGGGTGACGGGAGTTCATTGGGGGTCCCCCGTGTGCCTGTAGATCTCCTTACATGGGCGGACAGCCGACATCCCTCTGCATTCGGGTCTGTTTCTCCGCGCACCTGAGCATTAAGTGTGGTCATGTGGCGACGCGTTTTACAAAGTAGCGAGTGAGACTTTCTAACACGACTCCGTTCTCTTGGTTCAGAGGGACACTTATACGAGCAGTTAACTCCAGTCTGGGATACAGGATTCAACATCATGGTGGGGAAAAAATAGCAGTGGGCTGGAAGCTGGTTGGTTTGAATTCTGGGGCCCCGTCCTGTCCTGCACTTTTTGATTGAATTTAGGGGAAAGATCACCTGCAGTTGCCGGGTCAAACTTCCCGTCTCTGAAAAGTGGAGAAGCAGGGGAGATTGGATTGGTGAACAGTTCTGGGTGTGACCAGGCTGCCTGTGTTTCACTGCTAGCTTGGGTGCTCACTGGATGTTGTGACCTTACTGGATGTGTGACCTTACTGGATGTATGACCCTGCACACGTGACTTAACCTGTCTGTGCCTCAGTTGGCTCTTTTAAAAAATAAGGGTCCTCATAGTCTTGCTATGAGGATCGAATGGGTTAAATATACTGTAATGTGTTTATTTTATTTTTTTAAAGTTTACTTACTTTGACAGAGACAGACGGTGACCGTGCGATTGGGGGAGGCGGGGCAGAGAGAAGGGAGGGGAGAGAGAGAATCCGAAGCAGGCTCCGTGCTACCAGGGCAGAGCCCGAGACGGGGTTCAGTTTCACCAACCGCAAGATCATGACCTGAGCCCAAATCAAGAGTCGGCTGCCTAACCAACTGAGCCATCCAGGTGCCCCAAATGTCATGTGTGTGTGTGTGTGTGTGTGTTTTTTTAATTTTTTTTGTGTATTTATTTTTGGCAGAGAGAGACAGAGCATGAGCGGGGGAGGGACAGAGAGAGAGGGAGGCACAGGATCTGAAGCAGGGTCCAGGCTCCGAGCTGTCAGCACAGAGCCCGACACGGGGCTCGAACTCATGGACCTCGAGATCATGACCTGAGCCAAAGTCGGCTGCTCGACTGACTGTGAGCCCCTAAAGGTCGTGTGTTTTGAATGGAATCTGGCAAATGCTACGTGGATGATACATTGTGTTATTAAGTAGGTGCGGATTAAACTCACTCCTATAAAGAAATGTGTTACCTGTAAAAAATTGTAAAACGTGGTCCTCTTGGTCTGTCTTCGTAGCTACTTCTTCACTCAAAGAAAAGAAACAGGGTCGTGTGACCATAACGTGCAGCTGACTTTCGGTCTGGGCACAGGGACGTGTGGGATTGTGGAGGGTGGGACATCCCAGGCTGGGTCAGAGAGGCAGCCCTGGGTCAGAGAGGTGGTCCCTTGGCCCACTGCTTGGCCCACTGCTGCCTTGATTGGCGTGAGCTCAGGGTTGCCGGAACTTCCGTTTTGTAGGGGAAGCCGGATTTCCAAATCTTCCTGGGAAGATTGCTACAAATGTGTGAAATTGCAGGAGGGGCCAAGCCAAACCCGTCCGTGCGGGATTCCGGTCTCAGATCTCCGGTCTCAGAGATCACCTGTTCATTTGCTGGAATGGGGCCCCCGGTCCCCCCCACCCTCCCGGAGGCGCAGGGCACGGATGTGAGTGTGTGGACTTGTGGCAGAGCTGGGACCAGAAACCGGAAACGAACTCCTAGCTCCGGGGCCTGTCTACCATAAACCATGTATCCAACGCATACGGACCGTGTGCTTCTGTTCCAGCTACTGTGCCGGGTGCTGGGCCACAGTGGGGTCCGCGAAAGATGCAATTCCTTCCTCTTCAGGAATTCACAGCGTAGCCTGGCGCTCGGCCACGAACCAGCCATTCCGGGCCTTTCTCGTCTCCTTACGAGGCTGCCAGCTCGTGTGACGAGTAGGCTTGTGTGATGTGGACAGGTAAGCCTGTGAATGCAGGTGACCTCTCCCCCGTGACGCGGATGTACCCCAACGTCAGCCTTAGAGAGGCAGAGAGTGCTGGAAGCCGAGGGGGGCACCTGATGGTGGGGATTTCGGGCCTTATTCTCAGGACGGTGAGGGGTCCAGCGGCCGCACTGACCCCAGCGGAGTTCTGTTGTGTGGGGCACATCTGTACCCAGCTGTGGAAGGATCAGCCTCCCGAGAGCTCTCTCTACAGTGCAGCCAGTGTGCTTCGCGAATTCCACACTAGTCTTTGTTTTAAATTTTTTTTTTTTAGCATTTATTTATTTTTGAGACAGAGAGAGACAGAGCATGAATGGGGGAGGGGCAGAGAGAGAAGGAGACACAGAATCGGAAACAGGCTCCAGGCTCTGAGCTGTCAGCCCAGAGCCCGACGCGGGGCTCGAACTCACGGACCGCGAGATCGTGACCTGGCTGAAGTCGGACGCTTAACCGACTGCGCCACCCAGGCGCCCCTCTAGTCTTTGTTTTAAAACAACAACAACAAAACACGCTTGGCAGTGTAGCTGATTCCCTAGGGTATTACGGAGAGTACATTTCCAGTGTCTGTGCATGGAGGAGCTAGGCCACCAGCCCTTGCACTCTTGTCAAAGGATCTCGTTCAAAGCGTGTGCTAAGAGGCCACCGTGGTCCCCCTGTGTGAACATTGAGACCGTCGGCACTGCAGACCGTAGTGACGGATACTGTTTCTGTAAGTCAGGATGCTGTCTGTTGCGAGTGATGTCACCCTTCCCCGTAAGGGAATTTATTTGCTCAACTAACTGGAGGGTCCAGTGTTGCCCAGAGGTGTCAGGAGAAGCTGTAGCCAGGGACTCAAAGCCATCAGGGCTCTGTCTCGAATCCTTTGCTCTGTTTTGTACTGGCTTCGTGGTCAGGCAGGCCTCCCTGATGGGCGACTGCCCGTAGTTCCGGGCTTACTTTCAGATGGCCCACCCCGGTCGAGGACGAGCCAGTCACTGTGGTCTCTCAACTCGATTCAGCAGGCGTTCTCAGGCTGATGCTCGCTGGCTGTCATGGGGGGGTCACAGCCATCCCCGAGCCAGTCACTGTGTGCCTGACGGCACAGACCTGGGCGTCCGGCCATCCCTCGAGCGAGGCCGGAGGCAGCCTGCCCCTCACGCTGTCTACCGGATTCAAAAGCCAATCTCTTTCGGAAACATCCTCCTAGATGCACCCAGAAATAATGTTTTCCCAGCCATCTGGGCATCCTTCCACCCAGTCAAGTCGACGCATAAAGTTAACTTTCTCAAAGGCATAGTGAGGAAGTTATTTAGAATGGCGGTTCAAACCCAGGTTGCAGGAGCCTGTCTTTGAGGATATGACCGTTCTGGGTCGTCTGGTCCCTGCAGAGTGAGTGACCTTGACCCTTTGTTATTATTATCTCTTATTGTTTATTTATTTTTGAGAGAGAGAGAGAGAGAGACAGAGTGTGAGTGGGGGAGGGTCAGAGAGAGAGGGAGACACAGAACCTGAAGCAGGCTCCAGCCTTCAAGCTGTCGGCACCGAGCCCGACTCGGGGCTCGAACTCACGAATCCGTGAGATCATGACCTGAGCCGAAGTCGGATGCCAAACCGACGGAGCCACCCAGGCGCCCCAGACCTTGACCCTTTAAATACTGGATGTGATTCACTTGAAGTGAGAAGAGAGAACACGCGATGGGAGGTTATTCGTTAACATCTGTGGCGGGGGGCTCAGCCGGTGACAGCGTGTATCGGGACTGCCGTCCAGCCCGGGGAGGCACGCGGTGGTGCACATTTCAGGACTGGTGAGCGATCGAACTTTGCTCTCTTGCCTCTGCTTCTGCCGTATTTGTGATCGGCAGCCCCTGGACAGCGGCAGTCTCATTATCCACAACCTCGTACCCCCTTTCCCGAGGCTGTGCGGGAAGTGTGTGGGTGAGTGTGGCCTCTGTGCTCTGTTTCTGTCTCCTGCCAGCAGTCGTCCCAGCTGACAGGATGCAGACTCAGTACATCACAGCCAAGCATTCACGACTAGGAACTCAACTCTTTTTTTTTTTCTTTTAAATTTTTAACGTGTATTTATGGTCGAGAGACAGAGACAGAGCACGAGCAGGGGAGGGGCAGGGAGAGGGGGAGACACAGAATCCGAAGCGGGCTCCAGGCTCCGAGCTGTCAGCACAGAGCTCCACGCGGGGCTTGAACCCATGAGCCGTGAGATCGTGACCTGAGCCGAAGTCGGACGTTCAACCGACTGAGCCATCCAGGCGCCCCTGTAAGCTCAGCTCCTAGCACATTCCCCACTGCTCCTCATATGCCAGGCTCCCGGGCTGCCTCTCTGGGTATCAGACAGCCCAAGCTTGCTGCGGACTCCGGGCCTTTGCCCTGGTTCTCTGCTTCATCCGTGGTTCTCAACAGGAGAGTCACGGCCCTTCCTCTTGGCGAGTGAGGGGAGCATTTTCGGTTGTCCCCGTGACGCAGGAGAGGACCCTGCCTAGAGACATCTGGTGCGTGGGGTCCAGGGATGCTAAATAATGTCCTGTGATGCTCCGGACAGACCCACGCAAGAAAAACAGCCCCACTCCAAATGGTAGCAGCGCCCCCTTTAGGAATCTCTGCACCTCAGTGGCTCTTGGGCTTTGCTTTGCCCGGCTGTGTCTCTCTTGTCACTCCTTCCCGGTGTGACTAGTGTCCTCTCGAAGTGTCCGGGCCACAACCTGCGTGCATGGGCTGCCGTCCTGCTCCCTCCAGCCCGGGTGCCTCTTTACCATACCGCTGACCCTGCCTGAGGTTATCTTGTTTTCTGTTTACACTCCACGAGAGCAAGGATCTTTTCCTGTTTCGCGTACTGCGATATCCTCCACATCCAGAACAGAACCTTGCACTTAATAAATACTTACTGAAGAAATGAATGGACGAGTGAACACTTAGAATTGTCTGCTAATTGTCTTAAGTCTCTAATTAGACAGGCAGCAACTTGTCCTTCCCCACTTCCCCCGTCTCCTCGGTAGTGAATGACAGGCTTAAAGCAAGCCGGTAAATGAGCTCTCCGGTAGTTGGCTGTTGTGGATGTCTGTGATTCCTGTATCTGTTTCCTAAGGGGCAGTGACATCACTCATCAGGGTCAACGGGAACTGGATGGATGACATCTTAAGCTGACTGTTTCTTGAAAAGTGCTCCCCGGGCATCTCTGTCTGTTTGGGCTGGCAACACGCGTGTGCGTGGGGGGGGGGAGATTATGATGTTGGTTATTGGAAGATGTCCTTTCCACTTAAGCTTTGGTGGAGAGCCCCACGTGCGGGTTCACAGACCTTTCGATGAGGGGGAGAAATGATGCTTTTCCGCCATTGGCTTCTTCCCCGTGGCTGCAGTGATTCAGGGCATCTTGTCAAGGCTTCGTCCGGAGAGGAAGGGATGAGACCCAGGAGAGACTACGTGGCCGGTGTTCAGGGCTCCGTCTAAGTCAAAGACATGGGTGGTTTTGTTTTGTTTTGTTTTTGTTTGTTTCTTTTGTTTTGCCTGTTCTCTTAATATAAGTGTTTGTCTGGCTTGGTCAGGTCCTTTTAGATGGAAGGAGCCTCAAAGATCTTAGGTTCCAAGCGACTCCCCTTGCACATGGTGAATTACCTTGATCAAGGTGGGACTGGTAGTTAGAAGCAGAGCCTGGTTAGCCACCAGGCATTCGGGTTGTGGCTCCCTTCATGTGGCGGAGTCTTGCTGATTTTGGCTGATTTAAACCATGCACGATGAAAGGATTCTTAAAACAGTGACCACTCCTTTGGGGTAAGCACTTCCCATTCCATTTTCTCACTCAATCCCAACCACCTGTGGGGGCACTATTACGTTAGCCCTTACGCACATGTAGAAACTGAGGCTCGGAGAAGTGGAAATACTTGCCCAGAGTCACACGGAGGCAGAGCCGGGGGCTCCCAGATTCCCTGCCCTCCCAAACTTACATTCGTCATTGCTGTAGTAGATGGTATCTGTTCTTTCCTCTGTTCCTTCCTTTTTAATCTGTGTTTGCTAGAATGCATGGGAAGAAAGAGTGTAGAGGTAAGTGTGGCTCAAAGATACAGTGAGAGTTTCTCATCACGGGGCCTAAAAATCACAGAGTCTTGGGGCACCCAGGCGGCTCAGTCGGTTAAGCGTTCCGACTTCAGCTCAGGTCATGATCTCGCAGTTCATGAGTTCGAGCCCCACACCAGGCTCTGTCTGACAGCTCAGAGCCTGGAGCCTGCTTCGGATTCTGTGTCTCACTCTCTCTCTCTGCCCCTCCCCCGCTCATGCTTTGTCTCTCTCTCTCTCTCTCTGTTGAATAAATGTTAAAATAAAAAAAAAATCTGAAAATTGTAGATTCTTAGTTTCTGTTTAGAATCTTGTTATTATGTTTTTGATTACGTTGTACGGTTTGTGCGTGTGCGCCTACTTCGCTTCTGCAAAAAGTCTTCGAATTGAACGGGTTTCTATTTTTGAATCATTTGTTGTCCTTCCTTGCCATGCGGGACCTCCGCAAATGTTGCAAGATTCATTATACCCAGACATTTTTTCCGTCCCATTTTGCATTTGAACATCAGAGCTGGATCATAAATTGTTTCTTTTATTACTTCAAATGATGTACTCCTTTATTCTTTTTTGTTTTGCTTTGTTTTTGTATAAGGAAAAGCATTTACCTCGAGAAGATTTGATTTTAAGTACCAGCACTGTGTTTCCTTAAAGGATGCATTTGAGAAAGAGAGGGGGGAAAAAAAAAGCTACGGGCTCAGATTGATAGGACTGCCTGTAGCTGAACAGAATACTCTGAGGGTACCTCTTGTCGATGAACTTGATTGAACTTCAGATTCAGTAAGTCCTAAAAGTAGAGAGAGGCTATTACATTGCCTTTTTTTTGGAATCATAGTAAAAAAATGCTCTGTAGCTTATGACACCCTTTTGCCTGTATTATTTCATTCACTTGATTCAAATGAATTCAGTGGGGTTTGTTTCGAAAGTGCCTGGCCCCGAGCTAGGTGCTGCCCTGGGAGTGGGGGGAACACGATGCTTGCTCTCAAAGAATTTGTGATTTAATAGAGACTCATGGATACATAAAGAAACCTGTGTTGTGACCGAGGTCTCTCTGGAGCACAGTGGTGATATATTGGGCATCACTTTCAGGGGTGAGTGACAGAAACCGACTGAAAAGGAGAACTTATTTGCTTACATAACTGGAAAATCCAGGGGCCATATGTAAATATTCAAATAGCTGGATCTGGGTGGGCAGATGCACCGCCCCTCCCCCCGCCCCAAGCAATCCCTTGGATGTAATTTTGTGTTTGTTTATTTATAGACAGGCTTTCCCTGTGGAGGCACAGATGGTCCCAGAAGCTCTGTGCTTTCACCTTTGTAGCCTAGGCACCCTGGATTGTCAAGAGAAGTAGCTTTTCTAAGAATTCCACCGGAAAGTCTCAATGTTGATTCCCACCGGATCCACTTGGGTCATATGTCCATTCTTTTTTCTTTTTTTTCAGTTAAATTTTTTTTTAAATTTTACTTTAGAGAGAGTGAGAGCACAAGCAGGGGAGAGAGAGGGGCAGAGGGAGAGATCGAGAGAGAACCTTAAGCAGGGATTGATCCCGTGACCCTGGGATTGTGACCTGAGCTGAAATCAAGATGCTCAACTGACTGAGCCACCCAGGCGCCCTCATATGTCCATTCTAAGCCAGCCGTGGTGATGGGGGAATAGACTCATGGTTCGCCATGTCTGAAACATGGGCAATCCTGGATTCAGGGGGAAGGGGGCCATCATACGAGGAAAACGTGACAGAGAGGGGTGGTTCCCAGGGAGCATACGGGTGCCGCCAGAAGAATACGGGGGAATGGATAGATTCCGGGCAAGCAAAAGCACAGAGGTCTTCACTTCTTTATCATGAAGCCTTTTGAAAGCCTCCTGTACTGTTTTCCGTAGCACAAGTCTGTTTCTGCGCTTAGCTGCCGCTGGCTTCTCTTTCCACTCTATGGTTCGTGGCTTGAGCCTTAGCGTCGGTCATCCTCAGGGTCTCACCTTTCTGCCTTCTCAAATGTCAATGCTTCATGGCTTTAGCTATCACACATCCAAAGGTTGCTTTCACATTCTTTATCTCTAGCCTTGACTGTTGGGACAAATGTGTGCCTTCGCGTATTTTTCATGTGTCTCTTGAACCACCTTCCAGTTGTGTTAAATTCACATCAAGTCTTACAGGTCACAAGCTCAATGTATCATCTGTTCCCCCAGATTAGAATCCTGCTGACCTCCTCCAAAGCCCCAGGTCTTCGAAGGTGTCCGAGAGGTCCACCTAGTTAGGTCTATCTAATTGTCATCTCAACATTCAGTTCACTGGTGAGATCTGTTTCAGTGACAGGGAAGCTTTGCATGTTCCAGTGGGGAAGAAAGGGTATAGATTTCTGGTGATGAACTCATGAGCTCTGAAGGCCAGAACGCTTGTCTTTAAATCTTGGCTTTTACATCCATCCTCTGTCTGTGTGACCTTGGGCAAGTTATTTAACCTCTCTTTCTCAGTTTGCTCATCCATAAAAATAGGGATAATAATAGTACCTACTTAAGAGTGTTGTGTGAATCAAATGAATTATACATATAAAGCACTCAGAATAGTGTTGTCACATAATCACTTCAAAAATGTTATTTATTTTGGGAACAAGGCGAGGTGTAAATCAATCAGTCAGCCTATCAGGGAAGTCAATATTCTGTAAGGCAGCTTTGTTTTTGGCTTGATGGCTCTTCTTCTACTGACCCCCTCTGGCCCTGAACATCCTCTTCCACGTGTTCCTTTTAGAGCTGGGTGGAATGAGGCTTACTGTTCTAGAATGTGATGGCTTCACAGCTGTTTCCCATTAGCTGTATCATCCCATCCCAGGGTCCCCTTCTCCAGTTTAGATAGTCTAAATTCTTTAGTTGACATTTTCTTTTTTTAAAAAAAAAATTTTTTTTAACGTTTATTTATTTTTGAGACAGAGAGAGACAGAGCATGAACGGGGGAGGGGCAGAGAGAGAGGGAGACACAGAATCGGAAGCCGGCTCCGGGCTCCGAGCCGTCAGCCCAGAGCCCGACACGGGGCTCGAACCCACGGACCGTGAGATCGTGATCTGAGCTGAAGTCAGACGCTCAACCGACTGAGCCACCCAGGCGCCCCTTTAGTTGACATTTTCTAGGCTCTGGACCACACTGAGTGCTCCGTTCTAGATCACCCAATTGTGTTCTTCATTTGAAGTGTCCAGAAAAAAATTCAATGCTTCATCTGTTTTTTGGCAAGTCTGCAAAGGTTCATCTTCTGTGTTCTTTATACTGCACCCCATGAACATAACATGAGGTTGAAATAGCTTTTTAAAACCATCTATACCACTGGGTGGTTCGGTCGGTTAAGTGTCTGACTTCGGCTCAGGTCATGATCTTGAGGTCCGTGAGTTCGAGCCCTGAGTCGGGCTCTGTGTTGGCAGCTCAGAGCTGGGAGCCTGCTTCTGATTCTGTGTCTCCCTCTCTCTCTCTGCCCCTCCCCTGCTCACCCACTCTCTCTCTCTCTCAAAAATAAAATAAAAACATTAAAAAATTTTTGAAAAACCCATCTACATCGCAAGATTGACTAATATTGGGTCTTGTGGTCCACCGAGACCCTTAAGAAACTTTTTCATTTGTCCCAGTTTTGACCAAATATCTTTTATAGTCATATTTTTAGTGGGTCTAGAAATCTGCCTGAAGTTTGATTCTGCCATCCAGCACATTGGACAATGAGACAAGCTTGGTGTGAATTGTAAAGTCAGTAAACATGTATGAGTTAGGTTCAGCTGTGTACTAACAGAGACTTTGTACATAACAGTGTCTTCAAGTAAGACAGAAATTCATTTTTCTCTTCAGTGTGGAGGAGGCCCAGAGGTAGGCTTGGTCTAATAATAGAGCGTGTAATTCCTCCACGGTCATCAGACCATGGTCATCAGTCTTCTTTTAACAGGTGTTTCTCCTCTGTAATATGTTGCCTCAAGGTTAAATATTGTTGCTGGGGCTCCAGCCATTGCTTCATATTCTAAGTGAGAGGAATAGAGAAGAGACAGAGAAGAGCATGTCTTTTCCTTTTAAAAGAGTTTTCCTGGAAATCCTGAAATCGACTTTTCATTAGCCAAGACTTAGTTACATGGCCATACCTAGTTGCAAGGGAGGCTGGGAAATACAGTCTTTTGACTGGGGAACTATGTAACCTTATAAAATATGGATTCTTTACTACAGACGAATGAAAGAATAAATGGTGAGTTGAGCAGCTGGCAGTCTCTGCCACACCTAGGTTGGTGATAACATTTTGAACAGGATTAATAGGTCGTGTATCACACAACTAGAGACCTTCCCGAGTACGACTTTGAGTAGATGATCAAACTGTCAGCATTTCTGGAATGGTTGTTCTCAGACCATATCAGATTTGCTAGAGATTCTTATCAAAGAGGTAGAATCCGGGGCACCTGGGTGGCTCAGTTGGTTAAGTGTCGTGCTTCAGCTCAGGCCATGATCTCACAGTTCACGAGTTCAGGCCCTGCATTGGGCTCTCCGCTTTTGGATCCTCTGTCCGCCCCGCCCCTGCCCCCTCTGCCTCTCACTATTCTTTCTCTCTCAAAAATAAATGAACATTAAAAAAAAAGTTGTAGAATCCTGGGCCATGTCATATATTTTTATACACATTAAATATTTGAGTGCTTCCTTTAAAATCAGTTTGGTTGAAGTCTCATTTACATTCAATAAAATTCACAAAATTTGAGTGTTAAATTGATGAATTTTGATGAATGTATACAGTCCTATATAACATCAGGATATAGAGTGTCTTTGTCACCCTTGTGCCCCATTGCAGTCCCTCCCCCGCTCTGGCCCCAAGAAATATGCTTTATGTCTGGTTTTACCTTGTATAGAGTTTTCTAAAGGGAGCATACAGTATGTAGCCTTTTGTATACCATTAAAGTTGAGACTTACTAACCTGCATGTTTTGATAAAAACGAGCCCTGGTTTGTCCTAGGCATTGTCTCATTTGGCTCTAATTTCTTCACCTGGTCTCTAGAGTATCATGGGACCATTTGTTGGATGTTATGTTTGGCAGATACTGAAATAGAAACGCTTCCTGCCTTTCCTTTCCATTTTCCCTCGATTAAGTCATCCTCCAGATCTGTACTGATTCCACTTGCACTGGAAAGAAAAGCTTCTTCATTCCGGTCCTCGTGTACCAGGTGCTTGTTTCATATGCTGCATTTTTCTGCAGACTCACCTGTTGATTCCATGCTTATTCTAGGTCTGCTCCGTTAGACAGTGAGCTTCCCAAGATTAAGGGCGGTGTCTGTTTGCTCATCACTGAATCTCCAGTGTCTGTGACAATATCTGGCTTGGTGACGGTCCTTGAAAAATATTTTCAGGTGAATTAGTTGAACGCAGAATGGTTGCCAGTGTTCTAATGTGATGGAAAAAGTACTGTATGGGTCAGCAAGGAAATATGGCTGAGGAGATTCAGAGAATGTGTTATAGAGGTTGTGGTTTGGACCTTGAAGGAGTCTGCTAGGCAGAGAACAGGATTATATCATCCTGAATAAAGCGATCCACCGGCACCAAAGCATGGAGATAGGAGTGGATATGAGGCGTTGGAAGAGGAAGGAAGAGTTGCAAGGGTAGATCAGACTGCGAGTCAAATGTTGATGTTAAGCGTCACAATTGGTCAGGAAAAAAAGTGAGAGAAACCTGATGGCTGACACGGAAAAATACTCTCTGTGTTTTTCCTTGAGGTGGCTCTACTCATCTTGTCATAGAGTTTTAGCCGTCAGAAGCAGTGGGCTCCATAGTCAGGTAGCAGTGAGTGCTATTTCAGGAGGTGGAGATGGGGCTCCTTTTCAGCACCACTGGTCGTGGACAGCGCCCACTTGAAGACTGAGTTTTTGCTGCCTTCCGCAGGCCACCGTATTTGGTTGGTCTCCATATAAGACTTTTTGGCAGGATGGCACTTAGCAGGTGGCAGAGCATCAATCCTTCAGAACCGAAAAGGAACAGCTGCTCACGGTGGCAGAGGAGTATGCAGAGCCGTCGCGTGTCGTCATCTAATCCTTCAGTGCATCTCAGCAGATGACATTTTTGCTTCTCTTTCACAGAGGAAGGAACTGAGGCACAGAGAAAAGAAATGAGTAACAGAAGACTCAAGCTTGGGTCTCTCTGACACCAATATCTGTGCTCTTAGTCACTACACTTATCTGCCAGTGGGCACCAACAGACTCTTGGTGGAAGTTTTCAACTTCCTTCAGGTGGCCAAGTGTGGCTGTCTCCTCCGTGGAGAGCCAGCATTGTAGACAATTCTGTTGGGATAGTGCTGGAACCAGCTCATGAATGCTGGCAGTGGTGGGAGGAGAGAGGGCTTTTGCTAGCTCGCTCCCTCCTGAATTTGAAAGGGTGCTCTCAAAAACACACGTCAGCTGGCAAACAGGTGTGTGCATCTGAAATATTTCAGCAGTCACACCTGCGAAAGGGAAGTTCGTGGAATTCAGGAATCAGTTCTCTCTGTCACATCGGTAGGAGTCTTTGGAGATCTAGTGGAAAAAGCCCCTTGGCTTCTTTCTCACTAATTTTCTTTATAATTATATTTCCCTAATGGTTGTCTGGGACTTGGTCAGTGGGAGGTCCGTGTCCAAGTCTGTGGGAGAGATGCGCTGAGCTGTCCCCAGAGTTCCTGGTTCCTGGTTGTGCTTCGATGGGCATGCTCACATATGGCTGAAGCATTTCTTTCTTAATGGTTGCATGCCACTCCTCCTCGCTTTAAAACGAGCCCATACTGTGCCCCATTAGCTGAAATTGACATGATGGTTATTTTCAGTGCCATTTCTTTAAAGAACTCAGCCTCACTGTGCACGGCTAGCTTTCCCCCCTTGCTTAAGTGGAACGGAGAACCCCTGGGAAAACGTGGTGGCAGCTTTTCAGTAGCTGCAGAGCCCAGCTCCTGCCTTCCCACCCTCACATCTATAGCTCCAAGAGCATCACGCATTATACAGACATTAAGGATTCCTCCCTCAATGCAGAATCCTCTGGAAATCTCAGAATCAAAAAGCTCCGTGATAAAAATGCAGGGAGCAATATCCTTATTGGTAAACTTACATATCCAGCTGAGATGCTGCACATGATAATGCAATTTTCTATGCAAAAAGGGTTTATCTCCATCCAAATATTATTCCACATCATTATTCATTCTGGAGAAGTGATTGCTGTCCTAGGTTAACTGATTGAACTTTTAGAACCAAAGCTTCAAGCTTATCTTACTGGCTATTGCCTGACTTCTCATAAATTGCCATTAGATTGGTAGGAATGAATAAATGTACACTCCATTAGGAAATATTAAAGTTTTTATACTGGTTTAGAATAAAAACAGGATTAAGGGGGGGCATTTCTAAGATTCAGTACAGCGTGAAATTGAAATCTTTTTGGCATGTGAAATACACAATATGAATATTCTTCCCGTTTTCTGGAGGCTGGGGAGATTATGAGGAGTGGACAGACCATGCCAAGGTTCACCTGTAGGTAGTGAAAGAGGAGAAGTAGGAAGAACCCATTTTTGTCCTTCCCAAGCCTGTGCCTGTTAATCATCAGGTTTTTAACAAAAACAACAGTAACAGCAGCAGAAATATGTGTCAGGCAACGTCTTGTATGTTTGCTCATCTTTGGCAGGCGTTCTATTTTTTTTATTTTCATTTTTTTATCTGAGAGAGAGAGAGTGCGAGCGAGGGAGAAGGGTAGAGGGGGAGAGGGAGGAAGAAAGAGAGAGGGAGACAGACAGAGGGAGACAGAGAGAGTGAGAGAGAGAGAGCGTGTGAGCAGGGGAGAGGAAGAGAGAGAGGGAGACACAGAATCCGAAGCAGGCTCCAGGCTCTGAGCTGTCAGCATGGAGCCCGGTGAGGGGCCCGAACATGTGAACCATGAGATCATGAGCCGAGCCAAAGTCGGACGCTCAACCAACTGAACCACCTAGGCGCCCTGAGAATTAAATTATTTAATGTATGTAAAATAGGCTGTAAATCAAAAGAAGCCTTCAACAAATGTTGGTTATTGTTTCTATTGTTACTACTGTTATCTTTATTTTGGTGGGTCTTCAGAGAGCTTTGTGAGGTAGCGATTGGTAGCCTCAGTCCCATTTTCCAGATGTTGAAACTCAGGTTAACAGCGTAGAAATTGATCATTGCCCAAAAAGGCAGAGGAAATAAACACATTCTGGTTTGCCACTGCGATGTAACAAACTCACAGGATTTTGTACTGTGAAGCAACAACCATTTTATTTATTTAAAAAAAAATTTTTTTTTTTCAACGTTTATTCATTTTTCGGACAGAGAGAGACAGAGCATGAACGGGGGAGGGGCAGAGAGAGAGGGAGACACAGAATCGGAAACAGGCTCCAGGCTCTGAGCCATCAGCCCAGAGCCCGACGCGGGGCTCGAACTCACGGACCGCGAGATCGTGACCTGGCTGAAGTCAGATGCTTAACCGACTGCGCCACCCAGGCGCCCCGCAACAACCATTTTATTAGGCTCATGGATTCATGGCGAGTGGGGGACAGGGGCTAGAACGGTGCACAGCAAGGCTGGTTTGGAGCTGAGGCTCCATAGCATCTGGGGCCTCAGCTGGGAGGACTCAAATGAACCGGTGCTGGAATCTTCTGGAGGCCTCTTCATTCATGCGTGTCGGGCCTGGGCTGGTTGGGCGCAAAGGCTGGGTTGAGCCGGGATGGTTGATCAGATGCCTCCATGTGGCCTGTCCGTCTGGCTTGGGCTTCCTCACGGCATGGTGACTTCAGGGTAGTCAGACCTCTCACGCTGCCGCTCATCTCCAAGGAGATGAAACCCCCCTGGATTCAAGGGAAGGGGCTATAGACCTCCGTTTTCCATGGAAGAAGTGCCGTAGACTTTGCAGCTCAGTTTTATAACCATTAACCACACCTACTGTGGAGGCTTGATGTTACCTGTGCGCCTGTGTGTAGACCTGTATGACGGGGCCCCATCTAATATGGCGGCGTGGCCATCTGGGAAGCCATTTGCATTCACACTTAGGACAGTTTCTGTCCTGTGAGCGTTCAGGTTCCCGCTCACCTGCCCTGCCTCTGCGTGTGCACGGGCACGCGCGCGCGGGTGCCTGTGTGTGCACCTCATCAGCCCCTCCTGTCTTCTCCATCCCCTCGTGTTCCTTTGCCATCCTTTTCCCTTCCATTTCTTTCCTTCCAGTGGATTCAATTAGCTCTCTTTGCTGCCTTAGCAATAAAACTGCTCCCTCCACAGCATTAGAATGAGTCTCTCTCATTATTTCATTTAGATTGTTGTTATGTTTGAAAACTTGAGGGCAGGGCAGGCAGGAGGAAAGGAATGTTAATTTGCAGGGAGTCCCTGTTGTGTGGTGGGAGAGCCGCTGAAGAAGAGCCAAGAAGCTGGCACTTGATGTACCCGTGGATACAGAAGGAACCGGAGGATGCTTAACGCCGCCCCACGCCAGAGACCCACCACGACCTAGCAGGAGAGGACAGCTGTGTCAGTCGTGGCCACAGCCCGGTTTGAAATGGCCCATCGCCACACGTCCTGTGTCCGCTTCCGAAGGGCCGTTCCCCCGCCCCCCCCACGTGTGTGTGTGCGCTCGCGTGTATACGTGTGCGGCCTCATTCGGCTTCCCTTCGTAATCTCCGGTCACGGAAGTGCTCTTTCACTGTGGCCGTCACCGGGGAAATGCAGTAGGTGGCAGCGACCGAGCTGAGGATCCTTGTCATTTGACTCACAGAATGTCAGAGAACGTTACACAAAGCCAGGAATTAAGCTCCGTGAGTGCCAGAGCAGCAGTGATTATGTGGGAATGACATACAAATAATTACAAAGCACTCAGGGTTTTTGTTCATAATCTGTGTTTAGAGTCCCTCCTTTCAGGAGTTTGAAATGTCATCAGGTAGCTGAGTGGTGCTAACAGACTTGTGTTTCTTTCCGGCCTCACGCTGTGCCGAACGGGAATCGCGTTTGTTGTGAGACTGAAGAGCGTCTTAGTGGGGTTAGAACAAAAGCGCTTGGTGGGGAGCAAACGGGTCTGGATTGAAATCTGACGGCCTTTCATGTTTTCCTCTGCTGTTTGGCCGACACACGGTGGTGGTATTTGCAGGGGAGGAGGATTAGACTGATGGCCGGAAGCTGGGTGGGAAGGGACTGGTATTGCCGTGGTCGGTAGTGGCCCCAGCCCAAGACGGGTGGAAGGAAGTCCCTAGGTCATTGTGCCTTAGATGGTTACAAAATTGGCTTTGCCACCATGCTTCTGTGGCCAGTAAGTTTTCTATCTGCTCCACTCTTTCATTTTCTTTGGTTTTCGTCCTAAGATTCCATCTGGGACCGCTCGCAAGCATCCAAGACCAAGGAGTGATTCAGATCAGCTTTGGAGATACAGGTGGAGATTGGAGTAGGAAGGCCTGCCCAGGTCCGTTTGCTTTATTAATAAATATGTCACAGAAAAGCCGAGTTTTCATGAAGGACGGTGGGGTCTGCGTCACTAATGATGCCAACTAATTATCAAATCAAGGTGTTGGGGCTCTTCAGTATTGCTCAGCCAGCGCTGGATACATTTCACGAGTGCAAATGGCCAGCCGAATGGGCCAGTTGGAGAGTATTATTAATGACGTGGAGATGTAAAATGGAGATGCTTGGGGGGGGGGTGTGTGCAGATACGTGTACTTGGACGAGAAAGGCCATTCTGCACATGAAAAATGAGACCTCAAAGTTATGCAAGAATGAGGGAAAAGTTTAGTAATTAATCACATGGGTCCTAATGAGGAGAGGAAATCAACATGATAAAGGGATTTGTCTGAATGGATTATAGGGAAATATAAAAGAAGGAGTGGAAAAAAAAAAGCAACAAAGGGCATGGCTGGCTTGGGAATTAGGCTCTTTAAAAATCCTCAATCATTCTTACAATCAATCCTGTATTTCCTCAGTAGCCACACACGTGAAACACGGCTCTCTCTCCATTGTCTGAGATTAACCACTAACCACAAACCATACATTTAATGACGTATCGAGTATTTGTCTTCCAAAAATACACTTGAACGTTGTTTATTTCCCCGATAGGTCCGCTATGATGCATTTAGGTGCCATCTTGCTAAACACATACTGTACTTTAATATCTGCACCAGCTAGTTTCCAACTGCTTAGGAAAAGCTAAGGAAGCAGCTGTGCGGGGCCCCCACAATTACAGATAGAGTTTTTCTCATAAACTGTTTAATTGTTTGCTTCTGGAAACAATTAGGCTGACGGTATTATAGAGCGAGTGTCGTATTGCAGCCGGCAATCCCCTTTATGAGTTTTCTTAGCAAAATACCATGTTGACATATGCTGGGCCCACAAAGAAGATTCAGTTAGATGGCGGCCTGACTTCCAAGGAAATCATGTGCGGTAGTAGTTGGCTCCCTGGGAAGATGGCATTGCTGGGGGGAAGTCTGTCAACAAGTGCTGCCTTGGCACTGGGTGTGGGTACTCTGCCCCCTCGTTCCCGCGGCGGAAGGGGGAGCCCTGCATCTTTCTGCAAAGCCAAGTGCATTGCACGGAGGGTGGTCCACCGCTTTCGACACTTGCCCAGGAGGCGTTCACAGGGCTTGCAAGGTCCCAGTATGTGACCACGCCAGGTCTTCTAACGTGAGTGGTCGGCGGGCACAGTGGCCTCACGCCTGCCCGCTGGTGGCGCATGTCCGTCGGGTGCTTGGTTTGTGGCAGACTTTGTGCTCTGAGCTTTTTCATGCACGAGGACCGTATTTAATCCTCACCAGTGCTCCATGAGGTTGTGTTACTGTTTCTGTTTCGGCAGCTGAGAAAACGGAGGCTCAGCAAATCAGGTGGTTTTGTCCAAGGTCGCACGGTGGTGACAGGTGAGGCGCCCTCGTCTCAAACCCAGTCTTTCTGGCTCTAAACTCCGGGCTCTTGACAAACAGCGGTACGCCGTTTCCTAGAAGAAATCCTAGTGGGACAAGAGATTTCTTAGGCCCACTTTTTTTTTTTTTTTTTTGATGCCACAGAGACCAATAAAAGCACCAAAAAAAAAAAAAATGGGTTCCACTCATTCATGTCGTTGATTATTTCCTCCTTCGGTAATCTGCTTATTCAATTTTTTTTCCCGTATTTGTTCAGCATCCACAAGGCGCCAGAAAGAATGGAAGACACAGGCATAAAGCAGTGCCTTCATGAAGCTCTCTAGCGGAGGAGAGTGGGAGGCATAAAATAGACAGTGAGCGGAAATATAGACAAGGCAATTTCAGTGAGGCAGTGAGAATTGCTAATAAGCGCAATAACTTAATAATTATCGACTTGGTTGTGGTTCTCATGATTGGGACAGTTGATAAAGACTTTTCTAAGGAGATTTCTTCTGAGTTGAAGCCCGATCACGAGAAGAAGCTGGTCTTCTGAAAGAGCTAGGGAAAGAGCAAATTCAAAGTCCCTGGTAAAGGAATGAGCTTGGTGTGATCCAGGAACCTACATAAAGCCAGAGTATTTGGACTAATCCTTGGCAACTGTACTTAAAGCCCCAGTGAGGAGCCTCTGATCACACAGTCCATCCTATCCACGCGTTCATCCATCCATCCATCCATTCAACCATCCATCTATCCATCTGTCCATGCATTTATCCACTCGTCCATCCATCCATCCATCCATCCATCCATCCATCCATTCATCCAACCACCCATCTATCCATCCATTTATCCACTCATCCATCCATCCATCCATCCATCCATCCATCCATCCATCTGTCCATCCATTTATCCACTCGTCCATCCATCCATCCATCCATCCATCCATCCATTCATCCAACCACCCATCTATCCATCCATTTATCCACTCGTCCATCCATCCATCCATCCATCCATCCATCCATCCATCCAACCACCCATCTATCCATCCATTTATCCACTCATCCATCCATCCATCCATCCATCCATCCATCCATCCAACCATCCATCTATCCATCTGTCCATCCATTTACCCACTCGTCCATCCATCCATCCATCCATCCATCCATCCAACCATCCATCTATCCATCTGTCCATCCATTTATCCACTCGTCCATCCATCCATCCATCCATCCAACCATCCATCTATCCATCTGTCCATCCATTTATCCACTCGTCCATCCATCCATCCATCCTCCATCCATCCATCCATCCATTCATCCAACCACCCATCTATCCATCCATTTATCCACTCATCCATCCATCCATCCATCCATCCATCCAACCATCCATCTATCCATCTGTCCATCCATTTATACACTCGTCCATCCATCCATCCATCCATCCATTCATCCAACCACCCATCTATCCATCCATTTATCCACTCATCCATCCATCCATCCATCCATCCAACCATCCATCTATCCATCTGTCCATCCATTTATCCACTCGTCCATCCATCCATCCATCCATCCATCCATCCAACCATCCATCTATCCATCTGTCCATCCATTTATCCACTCGTCCATCCATCCATCCATCCATCCAACCATCCATCTATCCATCTGTCCATCCATTTATCCACTCGTCCATCCATCCATCCATCCTCCGTGCATCCATACAACAGATTTTCATGCAAGCCTACTCTGCAATCCCATTGCTCGTGTTGGAGCCACAGAAATCAATAAAACATAAATCTTTCTTTAAGAAGTTCCTGTGCTATTAGACAGAAATTAATGCAAATAATATTTAAAAAAAAAGTGGGTTCACAGTTGAATGTTCAGAGGGCTAAAGGATCCTGAGGGAAGCAGTGATTACCTCTGCCAGGGGAGTTGGGGAAGGCTTCACTGAGGTGGTGACATTTAAGACCTGCTTTGGAGGGGGACTTTTTCCAGGTAGAAGAGGAGGGAGAGGAGGGAGCGTGCCCGAAGGCCCGAGGCGGGGTGGGGGGAACATAACTATGCACATGGAGGGGTTTTAAGGGTGAATGGAGTGAGACCAGGGCAGTGCTAGGAGATGAGGGTAACGTGTATTCTAGGTCGTAAAATGGAAGCCACAGATTGCATTTGACTTGTAGCTGTGCTTCTTTCAGGCTTTAAAGAATAAATTCATTTCCCAGTTTTTAATCAGCAGCAGCAGCTGCTCTCGGAAGAATCAGCAGACTTGGCAACAGAGGGCCCACCGTCCTCCCAGGTAGCAGTGGGCTGGCCATCCAGTCAAGGTTGCCATCTTCCGTTGGAGCCCGTGGCCCCACCTGCCCAAGTCTCGCCTCCCCCGACTCTGTCCGCGACACAGAAGCGGAGTATCCGTTTTCTTTTATTACCGCGCGTGCATTGTTGCTTGTCTTAGAGCAAAGAGGAAAGTAAAATATTTCCTTTCCTTATGTCTCTGTTAAAAGAGGGAAAAGAAAAGCTAGCCTGAGAGGTCTGTTTCATGAAAAGTGAGAGAGAAAACATATTTCTTTGTAGACGTGAAGAATACTGTATCTTTAACATGCAAACAGAGGATGTCAACGCAGGACGGATACATTTTTAGGTGGCATTCTAGGAAAACGCGCGCACACACACACACACACACACACACACACGCCTGCTTCTTTATGTTACCTGTTTGGCCCTGAAAGACATTTGAGTCTATAACCCTTACAGCAGGACTCAAGGAATCTTGAAGAATTTTAAGCAGAGGAGTGACGTTGATACGGTTCGATCACCGCTTTTGGTTACACCACTCTGGTCACCGTGGGGAGGCTTGATGCTGATGATGGTTTTGTGGTGGGGAGGATGCTGGGTAAATCTACAGACTGTCACACTCTTAACAATGCTGCAGTGGAGGAAAGCTGTGAATCTTCTTTTTAACTGTTTATTTACAAATAAAACTGCTTTTAATGTTTCTTTTTGAAAGAGAGAGAACAGAGTGCGAGCAGGGGAAGGGCAGAGAGAGTGAGAGACACAGAATCTAAAGCAGGCTGCAGGGTTTGAGCTGTCAGCACAGAGCCCGATGCGGGGCTCGAACCACGAACAGTGAGATCATGACTTGAGCCAGAGTCTGATGCTTAATCAACTAAGCCACCCAGGTGCCCCTAATACTTATTTATTTTTGAGAGAGAGAGAGAGAGAGAGAGAGAGAGAGAGAGAGAGAGAGAGAGAGGAGGAGGGACAGAGAGAGAGGGGAACAGAGGATCCGAAGCGGGCTCTATGCTGATAGCAGTGAGCCAGGTGCAGGGCTCGAACTCAAGAACTGTGAGACCGTGACCTGAGCTGAGGTCAGAAGCTCAACCGACTGAGCCACCCAGGTGCCCCAGAAAGGTGTGAGTCTGAATGAAAACAAGACGGTGGGTGGCCAGGAGGAGTCACGAGGCAAGATTGGGATTCAGACGGGACGTGAAGAAGGTCAAACACGTGACCACCGTTGGTGCCCCTCCCCCTATTTTCACTCACCCCAAAGAAGAACCCCAGTCCCCGAATTCGGTATTTTGACCACAGCCTTTCTGCGGAGGCGGAGGCAGCTGCGGCCTCTTGAAACCTACAATATATCCTTGTAGCGAGACTGCTTTGTGGATAAAAATGATCCTTGTGTGAAACAGATGTCACTGGTGCTGGTGCAGAAAGATGGGGAAAGATAAAGAATTACAATGGAGTTGGAAACACTGTACAAAAAAAAAAAAAAAAAAAGAAGGAGGACCTCACAGCACAGCAGAGCAGAGAAGCAAAACTGCTTTGAAGCTACATATCTTTCCTGCACCTGATAGTGAAAGCCTGTGAAACTTCATACATCATTTAAAGAACTGAAGCGAAATTTGTTATGGTAGTGCCTTCACTTCTCATCTGGTGCGTCTTATCTATTTAATGCGATCGAGAACAACTGGAGGGCAGGTACCTAGTCCTGTGTTTCTCCTGTCACTTTAATAACCCCTTGCCTGTGCTCATAGTTTCATAAAATCAGTTTTCCATACGTTCAGGACTGCCATGTAAAATGGAGCCGGTTGTGCACTGCACAACTCTGGGAGGACACTATCTGCGTCGATCCCAATGTGAATGGTACTCTCCAGACTTGTGTCCTGTTCAACCTGCACAACTGTACTTAGGGGACCTATGAGATTACGCTAATTCCAGTATCACATTGTTTTGACTGCTGTAGCTTTGTAGTATGTTTGAAATTGGGGAGCATGAGTTCTCCAACTTTCTGAAACCTGGGTAAGGGGCGCCTCTGTGGCTCAGTTGGTTGAGCGTCCAACTTCGGCTCAGGTCATGATCTCATAGTTTGTGAGTTTGAGCCCTGCATCGGGCTTGCTTGCTGCTGTGAGTGCAGAGCCTCTTCAGATCCTCTGTCCCCTTCTGTCTCTGCCCCTCCCTCACTCATTCTCTGTCTCTCTCTCTCTCTCTCTCTCTCTCTCTCAAAAAAATGAACATTTAAAAATATTTATTTTATTATTATTTTTTAAGTGTTTATTTATTTTTGAGAGAGAGAGAGAGAGACAGAGTGTGAGTAGGGGAGGGGCAGAGAGAGAGGGAGACACAGAATTCGAAGGAGGCTCCAGGCTCTGAGCTGTCAGCACAGAGCCTGATGCGGGGCTCGAACTCATGAACTATGATATTGTCACCTGAGCCAAAGTCGGATGCTTAACTGACTGAGCCACCTAGGCGCCCCCCAAAATATATATATTTAAACCTGGGTTCAAATCTCATTTCTAACACTTATAGGTCATGTGACCTTAAGCAAATTATTTAACTGCCTTGAACCTTATGTTCCTTATTTTTTTTTTGGAAAATATTTTTAAAAATAAAATGTTTTTATTTATTTTCAGAGAGAGAGAGAGCGAGAGAGAGCAAGTACACGAGCAGGGGAGAGGCAGAGACAGTGGGGGGGGGGGGGAGGAGGAGAGAGAGAGAGAGAGAGAGAGAGAGAGAGAGAGAGAGAGAGAGAGAGAGAGAATCCCAAGCAGGCTCCACACTCAGAGCTGAGCCCGACTCAGAGCCCTAACTCACAGCCGCGAAATCATGACTTGAGCCGAGTTGGATGCTTAACGGACTGAGCCACCCACGCGCCCCTGGTCCTTAGCTTGAAACTAAGTACAGTTGCGATACCTGCCTTTACCCTAGGCTCTGAAGTCAGACTGCGTGGCTTTGAACTTCTCTGTCTGCTCCCTCCGGCTGAGTGCCTCTGAGAGAAGCCTGTTAAACTTGCTCTTTATCATCCTTATCATCTGTAAAATGGGGGTAATCACAACACATCGTTTGTAGAATTGTTGTAAGGATTGAGCGAGTTAATATATGCAAAGGGCTTAGGAGCACTCATTACACCTGCTAGGTGTTCGATAAATGCTGGCCCTTCCTATGGTGGGGACTTGTGATACAGTGGCACGGTCCGGCTGTTACTGTTAGTGGCTCAATAAAGATTAGTGTTTTGACTCAGAGAGCAAACTGGTGCTTGTTCTCTGGGTTTAAGGTTCAGTATCCTCCACAGAACGTGGTCCCTGCTCTGTAGGGGCTGGAGAAGATCTCAGGGCCTGACACATAGTAGGTGTTCAATTAGCGGGGTGACCCCCTGTGTGCTACATAAACATTGCCAGTTGCATTTTAGAAAGACCCGAAACAGGAAACACCAGTTCGAGCAACTGAAGCCGGGGATGATGAAGTTTTTCTTTGCTAGAAGAAGAGTAGGAGGGCCCTACTCTCCGTAAACATGAATAAATATAAGCTTTATTTTGAATTTAATGAATTAATTCACTTTTTAAGACTTTGTTGCCCTTCTAGGAGTTCTTTCTAAAAATTTTTTAATTGGTATTGTTTTTTTTTCCCCCTTTTAGGAGTTCTTTTGTTTCTTAAAAACCAGACTTGTTTGCAAAAGAGCCGTTTCAGGATCACAGCAATGCGGATAAGGTACAAGGATTTCCTGGTAGTCCCTCCTTCACTCAGGCACAGCCTCCCCCATGGCAGCTTCTCCCCCACCAGAGCGGTGCACCTGTTCTAATGGACCAACTCACACCGACCCCTCATTATCTGCCCGAAGCCCACAGTTGACGTTAGTGTTCATTCTCGGCGTGGTAACGTTCTGCGGGTTGGGACAGATTGATGACGACACGCGTCAAACACTAGAGTAGCACACGGAGTATTTTCTCTGCCCTGAAAATCCTCTGTGAATCTCCTGGTCGTCCCTCCCTCCAGCCGTTGGACTCTTACTGTCTCCGCAGCTTAGCCTTTTCCAGAATGTCATGCGTTACGTAGCTTTTCAAGACTGGCTTCTTCCACTCAGTGGTGTGCATTTAAAGTTCCTTTATGTCTTTCCAGGGCTTGATAGTTCTTTTTTTTTTTTTTAATGTTCGTTCCTTTATTTATTTATTTATTTATTTATTTATTTATAGTTTTGAGAGAGACTGAGACAGAGAGAGGGAGACACAGAATCCGAAGCAGTCCCCAGGCTCCGAGCTGCCAGCACAGAGCCCCACGCGGGGCTCCAACCCGTGAACCGTGAGATCATGACCTGAGCCGAAGCCGGACGCTTCGCTGACCGAGCCCCCCGGGTGCCCCAAGATGGGTCCTTGAATGGAAGTAACTTTTGTCTTCCCACACAGATTTATCTTTTAAGGGGTACGCGGTTCCTTGCACACTCTCTCTCCTCTCCCTCCCTCCGGAGCCCCCGGAATAACGAGCCGCCTTTTCGGTATGGCACAGAAGGGTAGTAGAGATACGTGCCGCCTTGGGTACACGCTTTACCCATTTCCTCCAAATTTCTCCGCCCCAGAGGGGAGAGGGGCCAAGGAAGCTCTGAATAGAGCCGTACCTCCTGCCTCTTTCTTACTCCTTGAAACAATGTCTGTGCTCTAATCGTTATGTCGTTCCAATCCAATGCCAGCATTGATCCGATCATCGATCCTCTTTTCAGTTATTTCTAATTGGTTACAGATGTTAATCATGGTCTCTCCCTAACAGATTGTATCTGCTGCTGATACCTGGGCTCAGATCGCTTCTAAGAGTCTTTCTTTCCCTGTGGGCGTAACTGGTCAGGGGCTTCAAGAGCGTCTAGAGCACCCATGGCCTGGCCTTTCTCACGTGCCTGCACTTGAGAATGGATGGCCCGTTGGCTGCTCCTCCACCCCCTGCAAGCGTGTAGCGAGCATCTCAGGTGTGGACCCTGCAGCCGCCTGTGCAAAAGAAAACGTGGCCCCTGCCTTGTGTAGCTTACGGTCCAGTTGTGCAGACCGATGTTAACGAGATAACCGCGCATGCATAGGAGGTGGGGCACAGGTGTTCCCTTCATTTATAAATAGGGAAACCGAGGCAGAGACTGGGAATCTCCGTGGTGTTCCGCTGGCATAATCGTTATGGCTTATACTATTTTGTGAGTGGTTGCTATGTGCCAGCTATACACGTGGATTCACACGAGTTAGTTTAATCCTCGTAGGGGTCCTCTGAGGTAGATGTTGTCTCTCTCATTTTATAACAGAAGCAGGTGGGGTTGAGGGAGGTTCTTGCCCAGGAAACTGGAATGATTTGCCCAAGTCACTGGAGTGACTTGCCCGGGGAACTGGAAGAGGCAGGATTTGAACCCAGGTTGGCCTGACTCCAGGGTCTACACTCATAATCATCGTGCCCTTTTGGCAGATCCCATTGGAGAGGGGCCGTGGTCAGCAGAGTGGGCCAGGGAGTTCTAGGCAGAGCAGAGCAGGACCTAGGATGCCGGTTGACTTTGAGACACGCTGTCACTCGAGAGCACAGCACACGTCAGGAGGACGCCGGGGGCGAGGCCTCCACAGGTATCTGCCGAGGGTTTTAACTCAAGCCCAAGCCAGGGAGGAAGTGATGGTGGGGATGCCAGACCAGAAGGGACAAGGCACCCAGACACGGGAAAGGACTCGAGTCTGTTGGGTCACGATGCACGTTGGGGACACGGACGGACTCCCAGGTGTCCAGGAGGCAGGGAGGCTGTCTGGAAATTGGGGAGCTGGTCTCATTCACCTGCTTTTGACCACCTCCCACACCCTTGCCCTTTGGCACGTGCACCGTATGCATCTACTTTTTTTTTTTAGAAAGTTTGTTTAATTTTGAGAGAGCGAGAGCATGTGAGCAGGGGAGGGGCAGAGAGAGAGGGAGAGAAAGAGAATCCCAAGCAGGCTCCGTCCGTACTGTCCGCACAGAGCCCAGTGCAGGGCTTGAACTCACGAAACCAGGAGATCATGACTTGAGCTGAAATCGAGATTCGGAATCTTCACTGACTGAGCCAGCCAGGTGCCCCAGCATCATCCCATCTTAGAAGAAAGCTGCTCCGACCAGGCAAGGTCATGCCGAGGCCCAGGAGTTAGGAAACTTCAGGCGTGTGGGCTTTGCTGCTTTGTGCTCTGCTGTGTCCCCTGGACAGAAGACAGCCGGGGGCCACAGGAGATGCCACCCGGAGGCTAGCACCTGCCTTGCCTCCCATCGGGCTTCAAGCCTGAGAACGGGGTTGGCAAAGGTAAACTCAGCCAACGGGTGCCTGGGTGGCTCGGTCGGTTAAGCGTCCGACTCTTGGTTTTGGCTCAAGTTCGAGCTCCGCGTCCGGCTCAGTGCTGACGGTGTGAAGCCTGCTTGGGATCCTCTCTCTCTGCCCCTCCCCTGCTTGTGCTGTATCTCTCTCTCTAAATAGATAAACTTAAAAAAAAAAAGGTAAACCCAGAGAAGGCCTGCGGGGGGGGAGGGGGTCCCGGGTAGATCTTTTTCTGCTACCTGTCGGCACACCTTTGAGTGTGAGATGATTCGTGCATTTACCAAATATTTACCAAGCCCCAGGCACATGTGCTGAATGCTGGGATGGGGCTGGGACAGGACAGACGCTAAGTTAAGTATCAGAAGGGTGACTAGTTTGCCAGCTTAGGAAGTGAGGAGTGAAGGATCGCAGGCAGAGGAGAGGGTCCGCGCAGAGCTCTGGCGGGGGCATTCGGGACACAGAACGTCACTGTGCCTGGACCTTTTTAAAGCAAGCGATGTGGCTGCATCGGGTTTGAGGAGCATCAGGGATGATGGGTTCCACCCACTGCAGTGTGTGAACAGATTGTGTTTTATGTTGAGGGCAGTGGTGAACCTCGGAAGGTTTCTAAGCAGGGGAGTGGCTTGCCCAGAGGGAGAAGTCGAGAAAAATGGCTCTGGCTGCAGGATTGGCGACTGGATCGGATGGGGCGAGAGGGGCTGCGGGAGGAGCAGTTGGAACGCCCGTACGGGTGATGGCTTGGGTTGACATAGGGACGCAAAGCAGGGATGGAGGGCAGTGAATGGGGGGGGGGGTCCAAGGAAAAAGGATGCAGATTCAAAAGGACTCAGCGAAGGAGAGAGCCCTGTCCAGGCTGACTTCTGGGCGGCAGGAGGTCCCAGGCTGTGATGCAGGGAACGCAGAAGGGTGAGCGGGTGTTGGGGGGGAGGTGAGGAGTTCTGTTGGGGACACGTGGGGCCACCGAAAGGAGGTGCCCACTGGCAATCAGATTCAGAGGTGTGGAGCTCAGCAGGGGGGGTGAACTGGAGGTGATTTGCACAGCTGCCACAGGAGGGGAGGGTGAGAAAGGGCGTCAGTGGCTAATGTAGGATGGGCATTTGCGTCATTGTCTTTCCTTTGGTATTTACAACACAGTCCCGTTTTACAGATGAGGAAGGAGAGGCACAGAAAGGCTAAGGATCATACGTGGCTTCGTATGCAAGCTGGAATTTGAGCCACGCCCTGTGTGTGTGTGTGTGTGTGTGTGCACGCCCCCTCATGCGTATGTATGTGCGTGTGCACACGCATCTATGCGTGTGTGTGTTTTCCCCAATAGACGATCCTGCCGTCACGCTCCCCTGTGCCAACCAGTGTTGGAAAACATCACCGTTGCCTTTGCCAAGTTGGCACGTATCGTTCACTGAATTCCGTGGGGACGCCTCGTGTTGACTGACCCCGGAATCCTAGCACAGGGGTGGCCCCTCGCTCCTGGAGCGTGGGACTCGAGTGAGCGCCAGCCTGATGGAAGGGAAACGAAGGCAGGGCAGCGTCACCCTGAGTGGCGGATGCTAGATTTCCAAGATTCTTTTTCCGCACCCTGCCATATGGGCAGCTGCCGTGGCCACGAACGTAGATCTTGGTGAAATCACTTTCCCGCCGAAGCACAAGCTATCGGGAAATAATTCCGCTCCACGCTGTGCGTGCGTGAACCCGTGGCAGTATTGTTTCGGGTAAGAGCAACCCTGCAAAAGGCTCTCTTCTGATCCCGTCGGCTCGCTCTTTGACTCGGAAAAAAGCTTAGACATAAAGGAAGAGAAATGGCTTGAGGGGAAAAGCTGGAAGACGGGGAACAATAAATGGCCGAGACCGGTGGTGCTCGTTTCTGAGTACTCTCGGCTGTTGGAGCATGGCAGAGTGGAGTCCACGTGAAGCATTTTGGGGAACAGCCGTGCGCAAGGCCACGGCCACTGGGCTTTCAGAGGCCGTGACCTTATTAAAAAGTTAGGTTTTGATCCTTGGAAGCAGACTTTGTTTGTGTGGGTGAAAAGGAAACAAATCCTGGCGTGAAATTCTGTTCCACCGAATTTATTCTGAAAGATGTTCTTGTTCAGTGGGCCAAGGTGTTAGGAAAATCCAAGAGTCGCCGCTGAGAAGCCAATTCTAAGGGATTTGGTTTGTCAAGAGCCAGGCACGAGGGGCTGGTCGCCGCTGGTCATTGTTAAAGAGTTGAGCCGGTTCCCCGAACGCCCCTGAAATAAAGGCCAGGTCAGAGGCAGGGGCTCGAAGCTGGGATGAGAGCACTTAGGCCAGATTCTAAATCAGATACAACGGGCAGACGGGCAGTCGTTGCTTCGAGCAGAGAGATTCAATGGGTGTTGGTTCTGCCAGTCTGCAAGTAGGACCCAGGACTGGGACCCATCCTCGGCTAAAGGGCCGTGACAATCTTTATGTCCCTTTGAGGCCCTGCACGGGCTTTTGGCTTCTCTGCGCATCTTAAATGACTTTGCTCCAACGGGTCCAGAGGGAGTACCTTCGTCGGCTTACCTGAGTACTGTCGCCCCCTAGTGGCCAGAGTTCTCTATAGCAAGCCTCGTGGTACTCGTTGGCCAACCTATGGATGTACTTTGCTTGAGTCAGATGCCCGGGTCTAGCCCAATCAGTGGCCAACTCAAAGCCATGGTACTCTGCCACTGAGGCTGTGTGGGGCAGGGTAGCTGGAAGTGGCTGGACCGTGGCTGCCCTGCCCAGTGCGCACTCCCCGTTATGCAAGAGGGCTTGTCTCAAAACGAGTTACTAGAGTTACAACCAGACTGGTGAAAGGTTGAAGTGTTAATCAGCCACTGGGTTAGAAAGTGGGAGCAAAAAGAGCTTGTGGGTTGAGCAGAAAGTCAAGAATCCGCACCCCCCCCCTCCAGAGTGATGTAAAGATCTGCCCAGCCATCATCTAGTCTATTCTGTCAAGGGTGTGGGACTATCTCTGGACTTGGGTCAAAGGGCAAGGATTAAAGAGGCACCTGTGTGCTCTTGGGAAGCTCGATGAGCCAATCAGAGACAAAGTCTCTTGTCCTGTGAACTGGATGAGCAACTGTGCCGGCCTGCAAGGGTTGTGAGGGGGAGGTGAGATATCGAAGGCGCCTCCCCTAACTCCTGGCAGCCAAGAGGCACAAAATGATGATTGGTCTCCTTATAGGGAAATTCAGGCGACCTTCCGGTACAGAATGGATTGTCGAAGGAATGTGACCACCCAGGGGCCAAGCGAGTGGGATATGACGTGTGTAAACATCTTAGTTATTGTAGCCAGAAGAGCTTGGCATACTGGCCAGCCTTTCTGGGTCAGGGTCGGGAGAGGAGCGATAAGGACGATATTAGTGGTGACAGTAACGTCCGTCTGCCTGTCTGTCTGTTTTGCTCACTCACTCGCTTATCCGTTGCTTTATTTTATCCACCCATCCGTCCAGCCATCATCTCTTGATTATTCCATCTAGGTGCTTACACGGCATTTTGTAATCAAGAGATATTTATCGGATGCCTCTCTTGTGCCAGCACTGGGGATATAGTAGGGAAGAGAACCACACCCTGACTTCACAGACTTGCATTTGGGGGTGTGGCGGGGGGGCAAAAGATGTTACGGAAAAGCAGAGTCATTGCAGGGGCACCTGGGTCAGTAGAGCATCTGACTTCGGCTCAGGTCACGATCTCGTGGTTCGTGAGTTCAAGCCCCGCGTCGGGCTCCCTGCTGTCAGCACGGAGCCCACTTCAGATCCTCTGGCCCCTCTGCCCTTCCCCCACCTGTGTTTTCTCTCTCTCTCTCTCTCTCTCTCTCTCTCTCTCAAAAATAAACATTAAAAAAAAAAACAAAGGCATTGCAGATGGTGACAGTATAGTGAGTCCCACATGCATTGCCCATTTGAAGGGAGGTCTTATCATCCCATTTGATTTTTTTTTTTTCAACGTTTATTTATTTTTGGGACAGAGAGAGACAGAGCATGAACGGGGGAGGGGCAGAGAGAGAGGGAGACACAGAATCGGAAACAGGCTCCAGGCTCCGAGCCATCAGCCCAGAGCCCGACGCGGGGCTCGAACTCACGGACCGTGAGATCGTGACCTGGCTGAAGTCGGACGCTTAACCGACTGCGCCACCCAGGCGCCCCATCCCATTTGAAAGATAAGGAAAGTAAGACTGGGGGGGAATGTGGGCGATTGCCTCTCCAGTCGTTAACCATCTGGTAGATAACTCGGCTTGGAGCCGAGCCCTCTCCTTGAAATGTCACCAGGTGGACCGGGCGAGTCTGGGGCCGAGCTTCCGGACTCCAAAGCCCACATTCCTTTGAACTTCCCCCATGATGGAACTCACCGAGGGAAGGAAGAAATATGAGCCGACAGAAAAAAAAAAAAAAAAGAAGAAGAAGGTTTTCAAAGTAAGAGTTTGTAAATCAACCTTAAGAAGGTCCGTGAATTGCAAGGGGGGAAAAAAAATAGCTCACTCAGTTACTTTTATTTTCATTTCTGGTTTTTAAAGTCCCATAGCACGCTGTCTCTGAGTGGTTCAGGGTGCTTTTAGCTCCTGGGAATGCCAGGCAAATACTTATCCTTGTGGATAAAGCGATGCCATAGCCGTCTTCACGGTCTTGCTCAAAAAAGCCTCCCCTCCCCCTGGAGTTTTTACACTAGTTTTGGCTACTGCTGCTGCTTTCTTTTTGTGTTAGTCCAAGGGCTGCAAGGTGCATGCCCTGATGGGGGGGGTGGGGAGGCAGACGGCTGTCGAGCGGTGTGAAGGGGGCCGGTGGGAATACCCAAGAGTGGATGCACCTCCTCCGGGAGGTGGCCATGAGTCAACGCCATCCCGTTCCTGCAGTGGGGGGTGGGGGGGCTTGACGGTGCCCAGTAACTCATGGAAGAGCAACGCACATCAGATTCTTATGCGCGACGCCTTGAATTTTACATCTTAGTTCGGTTCCCACAAAATGAAACAAACCCGTAGCGTGGGCCAAATGAAACGGACCTGTGGGCCAGGCCGTTTGGCTCCTCGGCCGGGAGGTTTTGACCTCTGGATTACGACGTGCTGCTCGAGGGACAGGGATGGCTGTTGTCCCCTGTCCGCCTGTGTGCCCCGGGACTTAGCAATGCCTGGTGCGCTGCCGATGCGAAACGAATACTTCTCCGTGGAAGCGGGTACTCGGGTTAAGTCACGGGTACTCGGGTTAAGTCACCGGCTCAGGCTTCCGCTGGTGAGTGACCCAGCGGCCGCTCGCGCTCACGTCGGCTGGTTCCTGGGTGTCCCTGCAGATTGGCTCATTCACAGTGTGCGGTGTCCCTGGCATTGTCCTTAGCAGCGGGCCACGTAGTAGGACTCGTAACCTGGGTAGGTGTGAGGCTCACAGCGCAAACGTAGATGTTTGAGGCCCTACCTTCCCATTTTATGGGGGGGGGGGGCAGCAGAGGCGCGTGGAGGTGAAGGGACTTGTCCGTGTCACATATGAGGAGCGCAGCAAAAGGCAGAACTGGGCTTTTGAGGCTGTGCTTTCTCCCGATTGCTGGCTTCCCTGTCTGCTTCTTGGCCCAGGCACATCCAAGTCAACAGAGTCGACGTCATGCGATATATGTATCTTTTCACGGATCGTATCCTTCTAGTGTCATTTATTTTTCCTTTTCAATCGTCACAGCTCTGCTGTTTGCTTGAAAAGGGAGTGTGTTTCCTGGGGGAAAGCAGTCTGATCCCTGTGTCTCTGTTTCTTGAACAAACACAGCGATCAGAAGACCAGCTTCTGGGTGATAAGAATTCAGGGAGGGGTGGGGGGGGTGGTCCCTCCAGGGGCTGAGAAGCCAGAATTTGCTTGGACCTGCTGGTCCTGCTGGGGGGCCACCTGTGGCAGCTGTGGACCAGAAGCCCCGTGTCTTGTGGCATAAAAGTTGGCCGGCAAAGGGCCACCTGTGCTTTGCTATTCTCAGTGGAGGGAAGGGGTGGGTTGATATCAGAGATCAGATTTTATTTGTTCGGCCTAGAGCGTTCTACGACCGTTGGAAATCAGTGGCCACTATTTGAACAGTGGGAGATGTCACATAAAACTCTGGGCTGCTTCTGTCGTAGAAAGAAAAAAAAAATCAAAACCCGGAACCACGTTCCTCTCCAGTCACGCTCCACGGGAGCGATGCCGCTTCACGCGGGGAGGTGGGGTTCTGTAATTGGCCACAGTCCCTGCCATTCCTAGCTGTTGACTTCCGACCCGCTTCATCGACTGATGTGCGCCCCACCCCCTCCCCCTCCCGGCCTCGGCTCCTGCTGGCATTTGGGTTTGTGATCCCAGGTTCAGATCCGTGTTGGACCAGAACACGAAAGGGACTTTCCTACTCACCTGCTGTCGGTACGGATGGGCGGCGAGAATCATCGTGCTAGGTCTCCCCAGGCAGGAGACGAGTCCCAGGAGCAAAGTCAGTGCTGTTGGCATCTTCTCACTCCCAGACGTGCTTGCTTTTTTTTTTTTTTTTAATGTTTATTTATTTTTGAAAGAGAGACAGAGTGCAAGCGGGGGAGGGCAGAGAGAGAGGGGGAGACACAGGATCCGAAGCAGGCTCCAGGCTCCGAGCTGTCAGCACACAGCCCGACGCGGGGCTCGAACTCCCGGACCGCGAGATCGTGACCTGAGCCGAAGTCGGACGCTCAACCCACTGAGCCACCCAGGCGCCCCAGACGTGTGTCCTTTTTACCTGTGCCTGGTGTAAGGTGAGAGTGTGCCTTTGTGTGCACACGCACCTGCCTTTGCACTGCATGTGTGCATATCCGTGCCTGTCACGGAGGTTGATGTTCCCAGTGCCCCCTTCCGGCTTTCCCCTTCCTAGACCGCTGCCTCTGCAGTCTTGAGCCCCGCTCTTGAGCTTGGGGAGCAATCCCTTGCTAATTGCCGCAGGGGCCCCCAGCCACCTTCACTCCGACGGTGGAGCCCCTTAGTGGCTGGTGAACTCAGCTTTCCACCCGCCGTGTGCCTCCGGTAGCCGTTTTCCGTCGGTGCTGCTCGGAATCCTGCAGCGGTCTCCTTGAGATGGGCACGTTCAGCTGGCGTGCCACTCCAAGCTTTATCCCTCTGGTCCGCCAAGGCTGCCCTCTCCAGAAAGGATTTCTGAAAGGGAAACCTTGACTTTCGGGTTGATTTTTAAATAAGCACATACTTAGCCGTTGGTGCGTGCAGTGCAGGCTGGATTATAGTCCTCCAACAAGCAAACTGTCTTCTCATTCCTTCTGCTCTTAGATAATGAAGGAGGCCGTCGGCGGGGTAGTTCCTCAGCAGGCTGGGGACAAACCTGACACTTACAAAGGTGTTGGCAACAGCGGGGTGTGGCAGGCACGGCTGGGGAGCTCTTTTTCCCCATTCTTCCCATGGAGACTCTTAACCTGCCCCTCCCCCTCCCTTCTAGCTGCATCGCCATGGTTTTGGTGGGGACTCCAAGGTTTTCGTCCCACTGCTAAGGAAGTCCTTGTGGAGGTGCACCTAGTGGAATGTTCAGTGAGCGAAGGTTGGACAGGATGTTTACAGTTGGGACAGAACTGAGAAGCTGCAGGATTCTTAGTGAATATTTTTCTCTGCTTTCGCTAGAGATGTCTAGAATCTAAAATGCTTTTCGCTGGGGCGCCCGGGTGGCTCAGCTGGTTAAGCGTCCGACTTCGGCTCAGGTCGTGATCTCGAGGTTTGTGAGTTCGAGCCCCGCGTCGGGCTCTGTGCTGCAGCTCAGAGCCTGGAGCCTGCTGCGGATTCTGTCTGTCTGTCTGTCTGTCTCTCTCTCTGCTCTCCCCCCACCCCTGACCTGCTTGTGCTTTGTCTCTCTCAAAAATAAACATTAAAAAAAATGCTTTTTACCAAGAAAGGGATAGAAGTCCTCACTCCTCCACCAGGAGTGTGAAGAGGAAGGCATGTTCTTTCTCTCAGGTAGCAATGACCTTGAGGGTAAGCGAATAGCCAACATTACTGACCACCGATGTGGCAGGCATTGTGTTGTGTGCTTACGTGACTGTCTCATTTGGTCCTACGACCACGTTGGAAGGTTGGTTTTGGTATCATCCCCAGTTTCCAGATCGAGAGACTAAGGCACAGAGAGGTTAGGCAACTTCTCTCAGGCCACACAGCAAGGAAGTGGGGGGTGGTGTCTGGATTTGGGCTCACTTTCCACTGCAGCCTAGATCCGTACGTTTCATCCGGGTACATACTCCCTGATACTTTTCAGCATCAGTGGAGGCTGAATGTGGCAGTTTATGAACAGCAGGTAGTTTGTGGGAATTACTGTCAGCTCTGATACGATAATAGTAAGTACGAAAGTGAGTATTCAGTGCTTACGATGTGTCAGGGGCTGAGCAAAGTGCTTTAAGTGCGTTTTCACTTTGTGCCCTCGACTGTCAGAGGTGGGTACAGAAGTCACAGACCACCATCCCACATCCAGGATTTGAACCAGGATTGACACAGTTAGGACTGAACCTGTCGAGCTTGTCTGCAGACCCTGCCATCAGCCTGCCGTGTTGAAACTGTGTCCTCTGCCCTTCCCCCTCCAGTGCCCTGTCTGCTGCAGCCACAGGGGGGCGCTTTGTCGTCGACTTAACGTGCTAAATGATTTCCTCCCTCAGGACCTTTGCACAGCCTCTTCTAGCTGCTCCGCGCACCTTCCCTCCTCTTCTCCCTTCGGCAAACCGTACGTTAATCCCCTGTTTGGGTGTCACCACAGAAAGCTTTCCTCGTCTTCCATGGAAAGAACCAGTTGCTTCTTCCTCCATCCCATCAGCAGAATTCAGCGTCTTTAGATTCTCTTCCTGCCCTCCTTACGCTGAGTTTTTCCAATTTGGATACCCCATGTAAATTCTTTGGAGCAGAGCTGAGGAGGTATGTGTCTCACTAGAATATGCAGCTGCTGTTCATCACCATCTCCCCGTCACCCGCTCTAGTCCCTGGTACATAGCAGGTGCTCAGGTACCCAGTAAATATCTGTTGAGAGAGTGAGGCCCTCTCTGTGGTGCCCAGCCTGGAGGACGGTAGCGGTCATATCGAGCATATGCGGTAGGAGCTTGGGAGAGGGCTTTCCAGACAAACGGAACCTCTAGGACGTATGTAGATATATTTTAAGGGGAGATTGACTCTAGGAATCGGCTTATGTGATTGTGAAAGCCGAGAAGTCCCCTGCTCTGTCATCTGTAGGTTGGAGATCCGAGAAAACAGAGGGTGTAATCAATTCCGTCCCGGTCTGAAGGCCGGAGAACTGGGCTCTGATGTCCAAGGACCGGAGAAGGTGGCCGTCCCGCCTCAAAAAGAGGGCGGGAAATCGCTCTCCCTCTGCTTTTCTGTTCCATCCGGACCCTCCGCCGATTGCATGGTGGCCAGGGTAGGTCTTCTTAACTCGGCGCACTGGCTCAGTCTGCTCCAGGCACCCCCCCCACAGACACCCCCAGAAACGGTGCTGGACCAGCTCTCTGAGCTTCCCTGAACCCGGTCAAGTTGACCTGTAAAATTAACTCTCACAGCGCTCGGCGCGTTTTCACTGGTGCTTTTCTACCATTCCTCCCCCCACCCCCACCTCTGTTCTCGTCGGTTTCGAACAGCACTTGCTGGAAGATGGAATGATGCTCGTGGCCCAGGGCCTGGCCAGCTTTTCCTCCACAGGGACAGATGGCAGGTATTCTAGGCTTTCTGAGTCCTGTGGCCTCTGTCACAACCACTCAGCTCCGCACTGAGGCGTGAAAGAAAACTTTGTGGACGGAACGTGGGAGCAGGCTGGATGTGGCGGGCAGGCGGTGGCTTGCTGACTCCAGTTCTGGAGTATTCCCGTCCCGACAAATTCTGGTAGATGGTAACTGGGCTCTGAAGAAAGCGTCATGTCTGCTTTTTGTCATGCAGAACATGACTCTGAGTGCGTCACCGCTAACCCTTTGCTATCATCTTACCAGAAGGTTCCGGTGGAAAAGGCCTGTGCTTTGGTGTCAGCTATTTGTTTGAATTCTGCATCTGAGCTGTGCGATCCTGGGTGAGTTCCTGAGCCTCTCTGATCTTTGGTTTTGTCATGTGCAGCACTTAGATCATCATCGTCGCCTTGCCGGGTTTTAATGGGCTGAAAATAGTTGCTGTTTCGGGCACATAATAAGCACTGAGCAAATATTAGTTGTGTGCCTTCTTGCAGGCTTTTATTCCCAAATCTTAACCTTTCCACCAAAGCATGGAAACGCGAACTGTAAAAGCCAAGGCGGCCCGGGGAGGCCCCCCGTCTTTAGAAATTCTAGAAAGAGGCTTTGAAAAGTGAGAGACATTTAAGTCTGAGGAATTCATCGTGTCTTACTGCCTCACCATTCTCTTTTGAGAGAGAGTGAGAAAAATTTGACATTTCGTTTTCACACCTGTAATGTTACAAGTCTAATGCGAGCCGGGGAATCAAAGGTGGCTGTGACGTCAGGGGACAGGGAAATGGCAGTGGCAGGGGACGCGTTTGGCAGACCAAGGGCAGAGATGCTGTGTCCCACTCCGCGAGGCAGGTGGATCCGAAAGGTACGGGAAATCGAAGGGTCTCGTAGAAGTTTCGCGACCAGGAGTCGATATGGAGGCCGTCCATTAGGAAAATGAAGACGTTGGATGAGACCACCAAATATAACTGTGCACGCCTCCAACCACACGTATGTGCGTTCCACAAGTACTCGCGGGGGGTGTAGGGCAACTAAATGTCACACAGAGCTGTCTGGTTCCTCGTCTGCCTACACCTCCCAGTTCCATTCCCAGACGGGATCTCCGCAAGCTTTGAAAATGTCTCTGTTCGGTCCAGGCTGGCGTCTGTGCTCCTTCGTGCCAGGACCTTCGTGTTTTTACCACTGAGCTTTGGCGATCTTATTTTTTCTTTTAACTGAGAAAAGGTTTTAATGTTTATTATTTATTTTTGAGAGAGAGAGACAGAGTGTGTAGCAGGGGAGGGGCGGAGAGAGAGGGAGACCCAGAATCCGAAGCAGGTGCCGGGCTCCGAGCTGTCAGCACAGAGCCCGACGCCGGGCTCGAACCTACAAGCAGCGAGTTCATGACCTGGGCCGAAGTTGGACGCTTCACCGACTGAGCCACCCAGTGCCCCTTTGGCAGCCTTTTGTAGCCTATCGCTTGGGAGGGAGTCTGCATGAACTGACCCCTCCCCAAGGCAGATCGAAATGCTCCTGTTCTGTCCAGCCTCACAGCATTTTGTTCTTAATACCATGGAATGCTTAAAACACGGAATTTACCTTGGCTGTGCATTTTTCTCCTTAATATTAACAGATCCTTGAAGACAGGGCCACCGTACCTTATTAATCTTTTCAGTTCTGGTACCTAGAATGGGCGTGGGCCCTTAATAGAGCCTTGATCAATATCGCTGAATTCGAAAATAGGAGGTTCTTTGTGCATGTGGGGATATTTGCAAATTGACAAACCAGAAATGTCTTGAAATGCTGGCTGTCCAGAAGGAGAAGGTTTTGTGCTGACTTCATAGTTGAGTCGTCCTTCCTTTTCAGCCAGTCTTGCTGAACTCTTGGTGAATCTCAGAGTATCTTGGGGCTTAGAACATCATTCAGAGACCTGTTATGATTGGCTTTTTTGCAGGGCACAGTGTCATCCCAGATGTCAGTCTTCTAGGGCTCTCGTAGGGGAGCCCTAGGGAGTGGACCTGCCCTAGGAGAAATACCCCAGGATCTGAAGGTTTTGACACTGAGAATCGCCGTGGCCGTGGGGGTAGGTAAGTGGGTTTCATCCAGGGCGATCGGCGGGCAAGGGCGAGCGGCTTAAATGAGGCACTTCCTGGGAAGCGATTCATGTTTAGTAAGTGTGCATTCTAAAACTCGAGTTAAATAGCCACTGCGAGAGCTCTTTGGGGGGCTTCTCTGTTTGGGATTCAGTGCACATCTACTAGCCACCGTGTGCACGTGCTCACTTAACGGTTCGAGACCTGCTCAGATGAACACCGTCAACACCTTCACCTCACCGTTGCCCAAACCAAGGTTCGAAGGATGAAGCAACTGTCCGAGAGGCTGAGGTGTAGAGCTGGGGGCATTGAAACGGTCTCTTCCCTCGCGGGGGTGGTTTGCCCCTCTGAGCTCTGAAGCCGGAAAGGCTGCCTTTCCATTTGGGCTCTGTTACTTAGGAGCTCTGTGACCGTGGACAGATTACTTAGTCTCTCTGTGCCTCGGTTTCCTTACGTCTAAGTGAGGATACTAAGTAAGGGCTCCTCCCTCATGGTGAGGATCCAACGATACAATGTGTGCAAAGTGCCCGGAACAGTGGAACAGCGTGTGGCATCCGGCTGGCAGGGTGCAATAGTGTTACTTACTATTACCTGTCCGGACCTCTTCTTCCACCCCCCCCCCCACCTCCTTGATTTATTTGTTGCATAGTTTTGCATTCATCATCTTGATGGGCCCCTTGGCTGACAGTAGTGTCTCTTTGCATGTTACAATGTACATGCCGCCTCCTGTCCTTTTTCTCAGGCAGCACTGAATTTCCAGGGACACAGGGACCTTGCTGCATAATACCCCTGCTAGCCCGTAGCCTCAGGTCTGGTGACTCTTGTTATTTTTCTTCGGCGAGATTATGCGTCCCAGGGTTTTTCTCTGTTCACACCGACTGAATAGGATGTTATTTATGCGGGGGCCTTGGGGTCTGGACTGCCGTGCCGTGGTAGCCACCACGTTGATGGGCAGTGTGCACACTGGCAGATTGATCTGTCAAGGGTTCCAGGAGCGGAATTGCATTGCGCTCTGTTGCTCCGCGAGGACCTTGGCCGTGCTGTCTGTTTGATGTGCCGGAGGGTGGTTTTGCGGAGGGCCCCCCGAGCTCGCGGGACATCAATACGGAGGCTTCTAGAGGATGGATCTGAACAATGGGTGTTGCTGGCAAGTGTCTGCAGGATGAGCAGCTGCTGCTTGCCTCTTGCCCTCCCATAAAAGGAGGCAGCATCTGACTGCAGAATGTTCTGTGGCTGAAGGGACGTGGATTCTGTCATTAAAAACCCCAGGGCTCGGTATACGGTGGAGTGGGAAAAAGCCCTTCCTGCACCAGTCCGGTCGTATCTGCCTGCCTGCAGACCCTCTCTGGCTATCCACCAGGGCCAGAATCCGCTCCAGAGCCCCTAGCTTGGCACAAGCTCATGTGTCCCGTCTCCAGCTGTGGGCACGAAGCCACCCTTCTCCCACGCGCACGCACCCCGCGGTCACTTTCCGCTGTCTTCACTGGTCTTCAGGTAGTTTGCTCATAGCTTTTACCTTTGCATGGAACGCCCTTCCTCCTCTTCTCCGATGGCAAACTCCTAGGTATGCTTCAAAACCCAGCTCTGGTAAGACCTCCCCTGGAGGAGCCTTCGGCGAGGCCAAAATACTTGCCTCTCTCCTGTTCTCTTCGGCCAGGCTCCTTTCTAATACGATAAGGACTCCGCCTCCTTTTTGTTAGGTCTCTGCACCCGTCCATAGTCCTTGAAGGCAGAGGCTGTTTATCTCTGAACGCCTGGTGTAGTCCTAGCCCCGTATTTATTATGGGAATAAGACGAGTTCAAGAGTCTGGTTCGTGCAGCGCCTGGGTGCGTCCCCGCTTAGGGACCAGCAGCGATTCCCTGTCCAAGAAGTCGGCCTCCTTCTCCCAGCCCGGGGGTCTGGTCTTCTGTTGAATTGCAACCATATTGTCTATGTCTTGTTGTTCAGTCCTGTGCTGATGGCCCACGGGAGAAACAGCGGTCGGGTCCTCTGCTCAGGATGTTCTCAGTTGCACAGGGCACAGTGTGTTCCCTTTTGTCTCTGGTCCTCACCCACGTGTCCTTCTCCTCTTCCCTAGGGCCACCTTCCTCTCGTGGGCACAAGAGCGTCTCAGCTCTAAAATACCTTCTTCTGGATCCTGCCTAAGTCTCTTCACGTCTCGGGGGCTGAGTCATGTTTACCCAGCTCTGCTGAGTGATGCATGCTATTTTTAGCAACAAACTATAACCGCCCCCCCCCCCCAAGTGTGTGTGGTCTCATTTTAAGTTACATTTCCCCATAGGTATTGCTTAACTGATGCTTTATGCCTTATTTTAACACCTTCCGACCCCCCAGCACCCCTTCCTTTCCCGCTTTTCCTGGGAAGAGCCTGAGGCGTCTCCCATACGCCCCTGAAACGTGGGTAGGGATTCTGGGTGGCCTATGTTTATAGTCCCTGCACACTGGGGAGCGAACTCAATGTTGCAGCCAACACAACCTTAGAATGAACAGAATTTCCTGTCCCGCCTTATCTGTTTTGTTTGTTTCTCTAGGCTTCTGTTTTACCCCAAACCTGCCAATATCCTTCACACCTCCATTGCTTTGCCAGGATTCACTAATCGCTGGTTTTTTTTCCAGCAAATATTTATTGTTTGCTTTCCATGTGTTAGGCATCGCGGATGCAACACAAAGCACGGCAGATCTCAAGCTTATGCGCCGAACCGCTAAATAAATGAAATACTATGATCGGAGATGAGAATACTCCGGAGAAAGATAGGGGTTCGAGAATAAGCCTTGTGGATACTTGGGGGAGGAGCATTCCGGGAAGAGGAGACAGCAGGTGCCAAGGCCCTGAGGTGGAAATGTGCCTGATGGGTTTGAGGAACTTGCAGGAGGGAGGTGTGGATCAAGTAGGAAATGGAAGCTCATCGTATAGAGACTCTGGCTTTTCTTCTGAGTGAGGCGGGAAGACAGTGGAGAAAAATGATTGTCTTCCTGCCTTAACAGCATTTACTTGCTCCTGTGTTGGGAACACGTGGTGTGGGCCAAGGGTAGAAACAGAGCAGATAGCGGGACTATGGAGGATAGACCAGTGGGGTTCCAAGTTCACGAAGAGCTCCTTCTCTCCCCCCATCACTAACTTGCCCTTCTCCTTCCCTGGGGACATCTGGGGCAGGGACCTTCTCCTTCGGTGCCACTTGCCCGGCCTTTCCTTAAACCTCTGCATTCGTCGTGTTTTGTGCCAACTCGCGTAGGAGTGACACCACATAATATATCATCATTGATTTTCCTCTTTACTTGGTTTACTCACCTTGGAAATCCTTGGAGGTTTATTCGTTTGGGAAATCCCAGGGACTAGCAGTGCCTGGGACCTGGTAGGCAGGGGTGGACGGGACACACACGGAAACACGTGCTTCTCAGCAGTACACAGAGGAACCTGTACCAGTCTGTCCCTGTGTTCTTGGCTACCTGTCATCCGGCCGTGGTGGCTAAACAAACACGTGTTCCCCAGAGAGGACCCCCGGAGGGGCGTGACGGATGGAAGAGGGGACTGATTTATTGATGACACACGGCTTAAGTACATTGCTTCATGTTTCCCTGTTTCATCCTCCCACATTCTCAGGCAATACCCTTTCTACAGGTGACGGAACTGAGGTTCCAAGGGGTTAAGTCACCCCCTCCCTCCCCCACTGCCCGGCAGATGGCGGAGCGAAGACCCCAGCCCAGGTCTGTGGGCTCTGAAAACTGAGTGCTTTCCCCAAAGACGGACTGGTCTCCTGAACCATCAGGAAACAACTCGTCGCTCCTGATTACCTTAACACAACACAACGTAGCAAGGAAGGCCGTGCCCGTCACTCTCGGGTCTTAATCAAACTGCCTACCAGGGGATGGATGAATTCTCTGAGTAAGTTTCCTTCCTTAGAAAATAATCAGCTTTTTTGTTCACTGTCTGCCTTCTCTTTAAGGGTTTTGCATATGTAGTAACGATGCAGCATAAAATTAAATAACGTTAATATAAATACGTGAAACATATTT
Organism: Felis catus; assembly: GCF_018350175.1. Taxonomy (NCBI): domain Eukaryota; kingdom Metazoa; phylum Chordata; class Mammalia; order Carnivora; family Felidae; genus Felis; species Felis catus. The sequence goes on along the minus strand of NC_058383.1, from coordinate 20,914,352 downwards.
CACGTATATGAAAACGTATTAGTATATACAATATAAATACACGTTATGTCACGGGTATTGATAAAATCACCAAGAGATACATAGACATAACCTACATGTTCATGGATGGGGGGCAAGTTAAGAAATGTGTAGCCCTGAAAAGAAATTGTGTAGCCTCCCATATGCCAATATGGTATGATTTCCTAGGTATATTTTAAGGGGAAACAACTAAAACGAAGCACAGTATATACGGTAGGTTTCCATTTGCATCGAAAGAGATCTATACAGGCACACACTTACTTATGGTTAGGATAGTCCCGGAGGAAGGTAAGAAATTGGAAACCGTATTTGACTCTTAGGGGGGGCTCAGTGGATTGTGTGTCATGGGTGGGAAGGAGACTTATTTTTCTTTTTTTTTTTTTAATTTTTTTTTTCAACGTTTATTTATTTTTGGGACAGAGAGAGACAGAGCATGAACGGGGGAGGGGCAGGGAGAGAGGGAGACACAGAATCGGAAACAGGCTCCAGGCTCTGAGCCATCATCAGCCCAGAGCCCGACGCGGGGCTCGAACTCCCGGACCGCGAGATCGTGACCTGGCTGAAGTCGGACGCTTAACCGACTGCGCCACCCAGGCGCCCCGAGACTTATTTTTCAATAGATTTTTTTTATGCTATTTGATTTTTCCCTAAATTAGATTTTTGAAAAAAAAATGTGACACACATATACATATAGACATACATAGATATAAACGTTTATGTGTATATGGCTGTATAAGTATACTCTATATACATATTGCTGCATACTTTTATAAAGCCTAGGTAGTTTTTAAAAGGCGCACTTGACATCTTTTTTTAAAGTTTACTTACCTATTTTGGGAGAGGGCAGGGGAGGGGCAGAGTGAGAGGGAGAAAGGGAAAATCTAAGCAGACTGCATTCCCAGCACAGAGCCCGTTGTGGGGCTCGAACTCACAAACCGTGAGATCATGACCTGAGCCAAAACCAGAGTCAGACGCTTGACTGACGGACCCCCCCGGGTGCCCCCCATCTGACATCTCTTATACACGTTTCAGAACTTGTTGGCCTCACCAGACAGTGTCCAGGGACTTTGGCTGTTTGGTTTGTGGTGGCCACCTCTGAGGCTGTCAGCTCAGCAAGGGCTGACTGGCCCCCTGACGTGGGACCTCTCTGGGGCATTGCCTCAAGTCCTCCCTTAGCACCTCTTGTCTTCTGCCCTAAATTTTCTACCTGGACGCTCGTTCAGGCTCAAAGACAGCCGGAAGGAGAAAGTTCACTTCTTTCACAGCTCGAATAAAAGCAGAGGCTGAATTTTCCTGGCTGTTGTGAGGGTTAATTTTATGTGTCAACTTTGGCCAACCACCAGTCTAAATGTCGCTGGGAAGGCATATTCTTTTCGATGTGATTAACAGTTAAAACAGTAGACTTTGGGGGCGCCTGGGTGGCGCAGTCGGTTGAGCGTCCAACTTCAGCCAGGTCACGATCTCGCGGTCTGTGAGTTCGAGCCCCGTATCGGGCTCTGGGCTGATGGCTCAGAGCCTGGAGCCTGTTTCCGATTCTGTGTCTCCCTCTCTCTCTGCCCCTCCCCCGTTCATGCTCTGTCTCTCTCTGTCCCCCCCCCCCAAAAATAAATAAACGTTGAAAAAAAAAAAAACAGTAGACTTTGAATAGTCAGTTACCTGCTGCAATGTGGGTGGGCCTCATGTAATCAGTTGACGATATTTCTATCTCCATTTCTATGTTTCTGTATCACCTCTGTTCATATTCATATCCATATATCTATATCATTTGTCTCTGTCTCTTTTGCTTAAAGCATTTAACCGTTATGTTAAAGCAGCATGATTTGTCTGATGCAATCCTAAAGTAGCTTTATGTTTGTCTTCCGTTGTCTCTTTAGAGTTACTCAGTGGGCTGGTTCTATTGTGGCCTCTGGCTGAAAATTCCGGAAGGCCCTACTGACCTTTGGGTATCTGTTCGGTAATAGAAGGTCCTGCAGCCCCTGTAAGTCATAAAACTCCGCTGCACATCAGTAATTAAAATATCCAGTCCATCCAGAGAAGCTGCTAAAACTTTGAACTTGGTTTCTGGAGCTTGCTACGTACGAGGCAGCTTGGTTACACGGAGGAGGGGTGACCACCTCCTTCCCCCCCCCCCCTCCTCCACTTACTGGCCGCAGTTTCTGCCTTTCTCCAGGGTCGGAGAGGGCCCGGGGGAGGGGTGTGTGTGTGTGTGTGTGTGTGTGTGTGTGTGTGAATGTGTTTACTTGACTGAACTGCTCTCAGCACTTTCTGGAATTGGCAGATGTTTGAAGCAGGCTCTTTCGCTCACTGTTGCTTTTGGGGTTTTCTTTGGAGATTCCCATACACATACACCTTCCTAATTACTGGGCTCCCTCACTGGGAATTCTCTTGATGAATTGCATCTCTTAATGGCGTCTCTATTTCTGCACTGTCCCTTCCAGCTTCCTCCCCAGCCCTTCCTTTGGAAAGCAGGGTCTCACTTCTGTCCTTTTGCTCTTGAGGTTCCGTTTTTCCTTCCCAGTTGTCTTTCTGATAGAACCTTTGCTCACACGTGGCTCCTGTCTGGTTCGTGGACACCTGAGCTGCCCTCCAAACTCCTGTCGACGTCACCTGCCCTCGGGATGGAAGCTATCGTGACCTGCACCGACAGGCACAGAATCGAGGGTGTCGCGTGAGCCTGTAACTTATCCGAGATCAGGCAGCTAGCAAGTGGTGTATTCGAGATCTCAGTCTGGGTCACTCGATCCTCTTGCCCAGGGTTTTAACCACTCGGCGCTGTACTCTTTTTTTTTTTTAAGTTTATTTTGAGAGAGACAGAGACAGTGCAAGTGGGGGAGGGGCAGAGAGAGGGAGGGAGAGAGAGAATCCCAAGCAAGCCTTGTGCTGTCAGCTCAGAGCCGCACGCGGGACTTGAACTCACAAAACTGTGAGATCATGACCTGAGCCGAAACCAGGAGTCAGATGCTTGACCGACTGAGCCACCCAGGCACCCCCAGTGTTTGCTGCACTCTTAATGTAAAATTCAGCATTATTGTTTTCCTTCACTGCCTGCACAGAGATGTTTAACGATAACGTACAATTCTCTTTCTCCCCTTTGGGTTATTTTTTGGGGTACCGGGCTGAAAATACTCTATAGACCTCTTCATCTCGGGTTTTCTCCCTTCTTGCTTTGCCCTCTAAAAACCGGTAACCCCACGGGGCGCCCGGGTGGCTCAGTTGGTTAAGTGTCCGACCCTCGATCTCACGAGGTCCGGGTCACCATCTCGTGGTTCGTGAGTTTGAGCCCTGCATCGGGCTCTGCACTGACAGTGCAGCCTGCTTGGGGGCCTTCCTCTCCCTCTCTCTCTCCCTGCCCCCACCCCACTCGCTCTCTCTCTCAAAATAAATAAATAGACTTCAAAAAATAAAAAAATAAGTAGAAAATTAGAAACATAAAAAAATGTTAACCATACAGAGAAACCAACACACACGTAGCTGCCAGAGAGAAACACCCACTGGGTCTTTGGCTGGTGCCTGTTTGCTCTGCATCCCGGAACTCTGCCCGTGGGCTCCGTGGCACAGGGTCCCCTTGCCACGAGCTGTCTGTCCGCCTCCTGCCTGTTCTGTGTGTTTCACATCAATTCTCTCCAGCTCACGCTTAGATTTTCTCCGCTGTCGGATCTTAACCGTGTGCTTTGGAATTCAATTTGTAAGAAAAACATATCACACTTGATCAGGTTACCCTGCCAACCCCCTCTATCTGTCTGCTGACGTCTCTGGTGTCTGAGGGTGATTTGGAAGCAAACTTGATTAAAGCAGCGCCAGATTAGTGAGAGAAGGATGCACCTTGAAGCGACTTGGATAGCCCGTGGTTCTTTCTTTAATAAAAATACGGGATAATCCCATGCAAGCAAATGAAATACCAGCTTTTGTTAATGTTCCGACCTCTTTGGGAATTAATGAGGTTTTATTCAATTAGAAGGTCCCGGTAGGTTACGATAGAGCAGACTCATGCATTTTTGCAAACACGAGTGTATGAAATCAAGCTATCTAAGACTGATAGCCAGTTAAGACTGGCTTAATTGTTTAAAAATACTTCTCCTAGATTTTATTTTAGTTCTGTGTGGTGATAGCTTGTCTGTTTCAGTGGTATTGGGTCTCTTACCAGATGCTTGCATTGTGACAGCATTTTCTTCCCTACTTAACCCAAAACCTAATCTACCCCTCTTTCTCCCCCTTTCTTTGGGAAAAAAAAAAAGGATTGGGGTATTTAGCTAGTCTGCCTTGCTTCCAATTTCTCGTATCGGAGGAACCCCGCTTTCTTTTTTCCCTTCGTATTTTGTAGATTGCGGACATGTGTGAAGATGTCATCGTCAGCGAAAGGATTCTTTTCAATTTTCCACCGTGTTTCTTTTTGCCGATCTAATTATCTCTTTAAGTCACCGCTGCTTTTATTTGTAGCTTGTGACTCCTTTTCCAACCTTCTGATGCTTTTCCAGAATGGCTCCGGTTTTGAAGCCACTGACTATTGCTTGTATTTACAGTTGTCGCAGTTAGAACCATGGGGGTCTGGCTTCCCCGTCCCCTGTTCTCAACGTCCCCTCCGTTGATGGCGGTTGTCACCGAAAATCACATTTTTTGCTCTCCGCCAGAACTTCGGTAAACACACCAGTTGTAGGTTTTTTGTGCCCGTGGCCTCGTGACAGTTTTCCTGCTTTCGAGACACTGGAGCCATTTGGAAGCTCCAGCCGCTTTTGGGGGAGAAACGGGCGATATGGAAGGAGAGGACAAGGCGGCAGCGAAAAACAGGACTAATAAAGAATTTGTGGTAATGCGGGCACTCAGGCTGCTATATTTTGACACTCGGAGGAAAGATACTTGTGAACTTTTTTGCTGTGATAAAATACCCATCACACAAAATTTACCGTCTTCACCTGAGTTCAAGCCGAAATTTCCTTTTTCCAGATGTTTATTTTGTTTTATTTTGAGAGAGAGAGTGAGCTCAAGTGGGTTAGGGGGAGGGACAGAGGAAAGGGCGGGGGGAGAGAGAGAATCCCAAGCAGGCTGCATGTTGTCAGGGCAGAGCTTGATGCAGGGCTGGATCCCACGAACTGTGAGATCATGACCTGAGTCGGACACTCAACCGACTGAGCCACCCACGCTGCCCCACCATTTGACCATTTCGCCATTTTTAAGAGTCCAATTCAGAGGGGCATTAAGTACATTCACGGTGTTACGCAGCCCCCACCCCCATCCATTTCTAGATCTGTAGATTTCAGAGATTTCGAATGACTTGGGCGACTAGATTTGCTAAGCACTTAAAAAAAAATTTTTTTTAACGTTTACTTATTTTTAAGAGAGAGAGAGAGAGACACAGCACGAGCTGGGGAGGAGCAGAGAGAGGGGGAGACACAGAATCCAAAGCAGGCTCTCCAGGCTTCGAGCTGTCAGCCCAGAGCCGGACGCGGGACTCACACCGACGGACTGTGAGATCATGACCTGAGCCGAAGTCAAACGCTCAACCAACTGAGCCACCCAGGCACCCCTTCCTTTTTTTAAAGGATCTGTTTTTTAAGATGCGTTATTTTATCTATTTAGTGTTTATCCGTTGGTTGTTTTTGCTCTTTGAGGCATAGCTTCGGGCACAGAGGGCTGTTGATCACTGGACAGAAGGAGGCGGGTAGCCTGGAGGCTTGGTTATACTGATTGGTCTAGTGTTGCTGTTCAACGGTTACTTGTTTCACGCATCTGAAAGTGTTATGCTTTTCAGAGAGCCAGCATATGCCTCACGCACGGCCAGCGTCCCCTCCCTCTTCTCCGTTTCCATCTCCATTTTGTCCTGTCTCTCAGACTCCGTCCCTGTGGTGTATTTATTTGAACAACACGGTTCCAGTCCCTGTGCTCTGTAGTAACATTTGGTGGGTATTTAAACATCGGCGATGCTTTAGGTATTGCTGGGCAGTTTGCTGTTTCATCTTAAAGTTGATTTTTTTAGTAATCTCTATACCCCTGGCTGGGCTCGAACTCAGGACCCCGAGATTCACACTCGCGTGTGCCTCCAGCCGAGACAGCTGGGTGCCCCACGATTTGCTTTTTTACTCCACAACCTTCGTTAGAAATCAGTCCGTATTTTCATACCTAAGTTTCTGGCAAATGCCGGGTGGCCCCTCCCACATGGGAAGAGTCGCAAGTGGGGGACCTTTACCTCCTCGCCGCATTTACCCGGGACAGCGACCCTGGGAAGGGAGGGGTCTCAGCACCATTCTCGCTCTACGCGTGAGAGAACCGAGCACCAGGGAGTTCAGGCGTTTTGTGCGAGGTCGCACGGCTGGTTAGTAGAGGCGGGGTTCAAACTCAAGGTCCCTGACCTTGAAGCGCGTGCACTGGTCATTTCACTGACCTGCCCCTGAGCCTCTGTTGATGGGGAGATGTCAGTCACTCAAAGAATTTGTTTCCAACTAGTTCAGTAAACGGCCCGTTGTTCGTTAGGCCACACACACAGATACGTCCTTGCCGTTCCGGGTTGTGTTTCCAGTGACAGGTGCGTCGTTCTAGAAGAGGGGTCGGACCTGGTCAGAGCTTCCCTGTCTCAGCTTCCCTCAGGAGATGATAATGAGCCAGAGAGGTGAGTGGACTTTAACCAGGTGAAGAAGAAAGGGAGAGAATTCTGGGCCAGAGGGAGCAGTGGGCACAGCAGTTGGGATCAGAAGGAGACCGGAGAGGGGCGCCCGGGTGGCTCAGTCAGTTAGGGGGCCGACTTCGGCTCGGGTCGTGATCTCACGGTCCGTGAGTTCAAGCCCCGCGTCGGGCTCTGGGCTGACAGCTCAGACCCTGGAGACTGCTTTGGATTCTGGGTCTCCCTCTCTCTCTGCCCCTCCCCGTTCATGCTCTGTCTGTCCCTCTCTCTCTCTCTCTCTCAAAAATAAACAAACATTAAAAAAAAATTAAAAAAAAAAGGAGCCCCGAGCTTCGAAAACCCTGAAGTCGGGTGGGTTGAAACACAGACAGGAAGAGGGGCAGTGGAAGGGGGTCTGTGCGAGGCTTGTCAGGCCACGTTGTGAATGCCGGTCTTTATTCAGAGAGTATTGGGCGACCATCAGATGATTCTGAGACGATGGCAGTTTGGACAAGGCCAGGGGTGGTGGAGATGTAGGGAAGTGAATCGATACAGTTGCTGTCAAAGACGTAGAATGAGCCCGTCTTGGAGCGGCATTGGATGGCGGGGGCGGGGGCGGGGGGGAGGATGTGAATCAGTAACGTCTCCTGGATTTCTGGCGTGAGCAGCTAAATGGAAGGTGGCGATGTTCGCTGAGCTGGGGAAGGCCAGGAGATGGCCAGAGTTGGGGAGACTGTACGAATTTAAGGATGGGTAGGTGATTTCTGAAGGGCCCTCCAGATTTCTAGGCAGTGAATGGTTGAGTTAAGGTGAAGAGCAGTGTCTGATGTTCAGTCTCGGCAGCTGCCGGGAGTTTCTAGTCACTCCCGTGAGCCTCTGTGTCATCTTGAGCGACAGGGAGGTTCTCAGTACCTACCCTAAAAAGCTGGGAGGATTACATAAAAAATGCACACGATGCACTTAGCCCCGACGTTCTATTAAGTGCTCGGTCTGGTTACCTAGATCATCATCATTATTACCACTGTTCTTATTCTAAAACGATTTGTAAGTAAAATAGTAGAGGACCTTTGGGTGGCGGAGGAGATAGCGCTTTTGTTTTTCAGGGTAGACCCATTAAACCTTGCTCTTGACTTAACAATGGGCTCCCCCGAACGGTGCGATCTTGGTCCCCAGACCTTTCATTTTATTCCGAGCAAATCAGGCAGACCGTTGCATACGTGCGGGGGGTTGTACAAGAGCTGTAACACGTAATTGGAAAGGTCATTGATGTCAGGTTTGAAATTAATTTTTCCCTTTCATTACTAAGTTCAGATCAAATTCCTCATTATACTAAGTTATAAAAAAAAAAAGAAAGAAAAAAAGAACCAAACCCAAATACCCTGTTACTTTCACCGGCTGGTGTCTGCCTCGAGAAAGGTGGCCCCGGGACCATGCTGTAAGGGGATGTTCTCGGTAGCGTAAATGGAAAAAAACTACTTTTGCGAACACCGAATTCTCATGGGAGGACCCTGCCTCTGACAGGTGTCAGAAGGGAGCTGCCAGATTATTCTCTTCTTCCCACCTGCTAAATTAAAAGCAATTCAAACATTGCCGGTTGAGGTAGAAACTTCGAAGCTGTTAAAAATGTCACATGAAATGCGAGTATACCTGTTGGAGAGGGCAATTTTCCTCCTAGAGATGACACAGATAAAGCCATCTGATTTTCAGAAAGTATAATATGGTTTCACTAAGTAAATATATACCAAAGCTTCTATGCCTTATCTCTGTTTGAAAGAAGGATCTTGTATAAGAAGACAAATACAGGGTATTTGGAGAACGGATGTTAGCAACAGCGTAAGTAATTGCCTGTATTTTAGAAGGAAGAGCAGGAGAGCGTGTCTTCCAAATCAGGGGCGGGGGAGTGGTTTTACGTAGACTTTATTCATGTTGGGATGTGTTTGGCCTGCATGGAAATTTAACAGACAGTCCCTGAGAGCCTCTCTGCCTCAGACAGGCTTTTGTTCCCTCTCCTGTATCCTTTGTCTTAACCTGCTTGACCCCTGTGGGAATTTGAGCCCGTCACCCCTTCTGTAAGTCTGTTCTTTTAAACCAGGAGATGTGGCCTCTGGGAGCACAAAGGAACATGCGGGTCCTTCAGAATAATGTGGTGCATCTTCTTGGGTTGTTGACGTAACCTGACAATTCAGAGGACATTTAAAACGATTTTTATTTATTTATTTTTGAGAGAGAGAGAGAGAGAGCACAAGCAGGGGAGGGGCAGAGAGAGGGAGAGAGAGAGACAGAATCTGAAGCAGGCTCTTGGCTCTGAGCTGTCAGCACAGAGCCTAACGTGGGACTCGAACCCACGATCAGCAAGATGACGACCTGAGCTGAAGTCGACGGTCAACTGATGAGCCACCCGGGCGCCCCAGAGCTGGGTTTTTAAAAGTTGCTCTTCAATGCGAGTATTAACACATACGGTGATGGGCATAAATCTTAAGGGCGCGGTGTGATGAATTGTCCCAAATTGCAGCCACCATGCGGATCAGGAAACAGAAGGCGCCCACTCGTGCACCTTGCCGTCTCTACCAGCCAGTCACCGGGACTCCCCTGACTTCCATTACCGCAGATGAACTTTGCCTATTTGACCTTTGTGTATATGCAATCATAAAGTGTACGTTTTTGTGTCTGATTTCAGCAGCCCTGCGTTATTTGTGAGATACGTTCATGCCGTAGCTCATTCTTTTTCATCGCCGTGTGGTATTCCGTCACGCAAGTATGCTGAAAATCGTGTACCCGTTCTACTGTTGAGGAATTTGAGGATGCCTCTGCGTTTTTGTTATTGGTAAACGGCACTACCATGAACATTCTTGAACGTTCCTTCGGGGAGCATGTACACACATTCCTGGTGACCGTATTCTAAAGAGTGGAGTGCCTTCGTCATAATGTTGACTTAGCTTCAAATGTAGGTAAAACCGTAAACAGTTTTCTGAAATTTGCTGCTAAGAATTCAAGTTCCCACCAGCAGTGTCTGAGAGTTCAAGGTCCTCCACATCTTTACCTGCACTTGGCACCTGTCAGTTGTGTTAATTTTTGTCTTTTGTTGGTGGTGGGAGTGTGTCTCATTGTGGTCTTAATTAGCACTTTTCTAATTTTTTTTTATGTTTATTTATTTTTGAGAGAGACAGACAGAGCGTGAGCAGGGCAGGGGCAGAGAGAGGGAGACACAGAATCCGAAGCAGGCTCCAGGCTCTGAGCTGTCAGCACAGAGCCTGACACAGGACTTGAACTCATGAACTGTGAGATCATGACCTGAGCTGAAGTCGGACACTTAACTGACTGACCACCCAGGCCCCCGTTAATTAGCATTTTTCTGATGTCTAACAAGCTGGATCACTTTTGTGTACTAACTGAACCCTTGGCTGTACGCTTCTGTGAATTGCATTTCACATTTTTTGAGGTTTTTTTTTTTTAATTTGAGAGAGAGAGGGAGACAGAGTGTATGTAGGGGGAAGGGGCACAGAGAGAGAGAGAGAGAGAGAGAGAGAGAGAGAGAGAATCTTAAGCAGCTTCCACGCTCAGTGTGGAGATCTCACGACCATGAGATCATGACCCAAGCCAAAATCAAGAGTCAGATGCTCAACGCACTGAGCCACCCAGGTGCCCCTTTAACCGTCGTTTTTAATGGTTTGCTTTTTTTTACTTACTGATTTATAGATGTTCTTTATATATTCTGGATAAAAGTCCCCTGTTGGATATATGTGTTTAATATATCTTCAACTAGTCTTTTCATGTTGCCTTTGTGAACAGGAATTTTTAACTTAAAAAAAACCACTTTTTTTAATGTTTATTTATTTTTGAGAGAGACAGAGAGAGAGAGAGAGAGAGAGAGAGAGAGAGAGAGAGACTGAGTGCACGCGGGGGAGGGGCAAAGAGAGAGGGAGACACAGAATCCTAAGCAGGTTCCAGGTTCTGAGCTGTCAGCACAGAGCCGGACGCAGGGCTTGAACTCATGAACCATAAGATCATGACCTGAGCCGAAGTCGGACGCTTCACCCGGGTGCCCTCTCAGGCGCCCCCTAAACTTCTATATAGCCTTATGTGTCAATACCTTTCTTTATAATAAGTGCTTTTCTCATCCCGCTTAAAAATTAAGATTTTATCTCGGGGTCATGATGACATTCTGTGCCTTCTTCTCAAAGGCTTGTGGTTCTGTTTTTCAAGTTCGGATCTCCATATATGATGGAATTTTTTGGCGAAGTAGAGGTAAAGATCCATTGTTTCTTTTATTTGTTGTCATTGTTTTGTTCTCTGATGGGATCCCGATGACACAGAACCATTTATTGACAGATAATCTACTTACCCCCACTGGCTGTGTAACGTCACTTTTGTCCCAAATGAACTGATGGCATGTTTGTGGGTCTGTTTCTGTACTCTGTTCTGTTTTGTTGGATTGTTGCCTGTTCCTGAACCAATTTCACACCATTTCAGTTCTTGTAGCTTTGTAATAACTCTTGATATCTGAGAGTCTAACTCCTTTCCTCCACGATTATCTTGTCTTATCTTGGTCTCTTACGTTTCCGTATCTATTTTAGAACTGTATCAGTTTGCACAAAAGCAAGTCATTGGGTTTTGATTTGAATCACATCAAATGTAGAGCCTAGTTTGTGGGAAAAGTTAGCATCTTCATTTAAATCTTTCCACGTATTAAGATGTCTTAACTTAGGTCAATGTTTCCCAGCTTCCTGTGTAGAGGGCCTGCACGTTTTTGTTACATTTAGTCCTATGTTTTTGATGATACTGCAAATGTAGGTTTAAAACTTTTTCAGTTTATAATCATTTGTTACTAGTATCTAGAAATACAGTCTATTTTTTGGATATTGTCCAAATTCACTTTCATTTCTAGTAACGTGTCTGTATATTCTTTTGGATCTTAGTATGTAGAAGTTAGTAAACTGTGAATATTGACAATTGTATTTTTCCGTTTCTAATCCATTTTCTTGTCTTCTGGGACTTCATTTCCTATATGTTGTTGGATAACAGTGGGATAGGAAACATCCTTGTCTTGTTTCTTCCTTCAGAGAAGAAACTTTCAACATTTCCGATTTGATTATGGTAATTGCTCTAGGGTTTTTAAGTTGCTTTCTATCAGATAAAGGAAATACCATTTTTATCCATCATTTGCTTGCAAATGATCGTGAATTGGTATTGTGTCTTATCAGATGATTTTTGCTCATCTTTTGGTATGATTTTTCCTCCTTTTTCTGTTAGTATGGTGACTTACGTTGATTTTTTAAAAAAATACTGAGGTGTATTATAACATTAATTGACAGGATACATTTGGTAATTTTTATTTAGCATATTTACATCTATATTTATTAAAGAGATGGCTCTCTCACTTTCCTTTCTTGTACTAACCGTATCCGATTTTGATTGTGTTTAAGGTAATGCTGACTTTCCAAAACAAGTTGAGAAATAGCCCTGTTGTTGTTGTTGTTGTTGTTGTTGTTGTAAATAGGAAGGTTTTGTGTAAGACTGGTGCTAACTGTAACTTAAATGCTTGGAGAATTTCATGGATAAAGCTATCAGGGCCTGGGGATTTCTAGGTTTGGAAGTTTGCATGTATTTTTAATTTTTAATTTAATTAATTGATAAGGACTGTTCAGATTTACTGCTTCTTCTTGTACTCGTATTCTAAATTGTGTTCTAAGATTTTTTTGCATTAATCTGAAATTTCACGTTGGTGGGCAGAAAGGTAATCTTTATATTCTTCCATTATCTTTTGAGTGTCGGTGGGATTTGGGATGATCTTGCTTCTTTCACCCTTGACATTGTAACTGATACTTTGTTTTCTTGACCCTCTGGAGAGGCATGTATCCGTTTTGTATCAATTTTTTAGTCTTTTCAGAGAACCACCTTCTACTTCTTTGATTTTTCTCTATTTGCGTGTCAGATTTCCCCTTATGTTTATTATGTCTTTCTGTCTCCTTTTGTAGTTTATTTGGCTCTTAATTTTTTGAGCTACAGAGCTAGATAATTGCTTTTGGCTTTTCTTCTCTTCTAATAGATGCATTTAGGCTATGAATTTCCCTCTAAACAATTTAGTTGCATCGTACCAATTGTATTTTCATTAATATTCAGAGGAAAATATTTTCTAATTTCCATGTTACTATGTCCCCCCCCCCCCATTATGGTTACTAACAAGTACAATGTTTAGTTTCCAAATATTTTTGATTGCTTAGTTTTCTTTTGTTACCGATTTGTTGTTGAATTTTAATGTACTCAGATAATACGCTCTGAATGACGTTTGCTTGGGCTCACTTTATAATCCAGGATAGGATAAAGTTTTTTAAAATAATTTTTTTAATTTACTTGCTTGTTTTTAAATTTACATCCAAGTTAGTTAGCATATAGCGCTAGGATGATTTCAGGATTGGATTCCTATGTGTAACACCCAGTGCTCATCTCAACAGGTGTCCTCTCCGATGCCCCTTCCCCATTTAGCCCATCCCCCCCCCCCCCCAACCCCTCCAGTGACCCTCAGTTTGTTCTCTGTATTTAAGAGTCTCTTCTGTTTTGTCTCCCTCCCTGTTTTTATGTTATTTTGGCTTCCCTTTCCTTATGTTCACCTGTTTTGTCTCTTAAAGTCCTCATATGAGTCAAGTCATATGATTTTTGTCTTCCTCTGACTAATTTCACTTAGCATAATACCCTCTAGTTCCATACACGTAGTTGCAAATGGCAAGGTTTCATTCTTTTGGATTGCCGAGTAATACTCCGTTGTGTATATATATATATATATATATATATATATATATATATATACCACATCTTCTTCATCCATTCATCCATCGATGGACGTTCGGGCTCTTTCCATACTTTGGCTCTTGTCGACAGCGCTCCTACAAACATTGGGGTGCCTGTGTCCCTTCGAAACCGCGCACCTGTACAGGATATGATAAATTTTAATAAATGGCCAAATATACTTCACCATTTTGTTTATGATCTAATTGCTGGGCGTCACATTCTACACACGTCATTTCGGTAAATACTGTTAATCATGTTGAGATTAAAAGAACCTTCTTTCTGGTATTTTGCTCTGCTCGCTCCCACCACTTACTGTGTCCCCGGGAGAGTCTGTGAAAGTCCTCTGCCGTGTCTGTGGCTTTGCGTATTTCCTTTAGCAACCTCATTGTTTGCTTTATGTGTCTGATGTTATGCTCTTAGTCGTGGACACATTTTAGACGGTTTCTGTCTTCCAGGAGGATTGACCACGTTACTACTGTGAGCAGCTCTTTATCTTTAGTGAGGTGTCTTGCTTTAACGACTGCCTTGCCTTATACACGTATAGCTGCATTGACTTTCTTTCGCATCGTGCTTGCCTGGTATAACTTTCTCCACCCCCTTACTGTCCACCTTTATGTGTTCTTATATTAAAGGTATGCCTTCTATAAAATCAATATACAGTGTTCTATTTTAATTCATTTTGATGCTTTTAAGTTGGTGCATTTAGGTTATTTATGTTTAATTTAGTTGCTGATATGTTGCAATTTTTATGTAACCATTTTTTATTTTCCCAGGGGTGTGTGTGTGTGTGTGTGTGTGTGTGTGTGTGTTTGCTTCCCTCTTGGTTAGTTTAAAACAGGGGGCGCCTGGGTGGCGCAGTCGGTTAAGCGTCCGACTTCAGCCAGGTCACGATCTCGCGGTCCGTGAGTTCGAGCCCCGCGTCAGGCTCTGGGCTGATGGCTCAGAGCCTGGAGCCTGTTTCCGATTCTGTGTCTCCCTCTCTCTCTGCCCCTCCCCCGTTCATGCTCTGTCTCTCTCTGTCCCAAAAATAAATAAATGTTGAAAAAAAAAATTTTAAAACGGGAAAAAATTGATTGAAAATTTATTTAAAAAATTATTCCATTATCCCCTTGTGTTAGTTTGTAGATTCTTATAGGGGTTCCCTAGGGATTAAAACGTGAAATCTTTGAGGGGCGCCCGGGTGGCTCAGTCGGTTGAGCGTCCAGCTTCGGCTCAGGTCATGATCTCACGGCTCGTGAGTTTGAGCCCCGTGTCGGGCTCCGTGCTGGCAGCTCAGAGCCTGGAGCCCGTCACAAAAATAAACATTTAAAAAACATGAATCTTTGAATATCACAGCCTATTATTAATCGTTTCACAAATAATGGTAGGGATAGAGAACATGTTAACTCTCCCTACTCTTTGTAGCCTTCTGAGTTATTGTCGTCATGCATTTTAATTCTACGCATAGTCGTTAACACTGCAAAACATGCTACTTCTTGTGTGCATTCAGTGTTTCACTAAATTCATTCTCGCCCTTAAACTTTTAAAATTCCTCTCTGCGTTCGTGTTTCTGCCTGGGATCCTTTTCTTCCTTTCTCGGTAATTCCTTACGGTATTTCCTTGGCATGGGTCTGCCGGCAATGAACTCTCTGAGGTTTTCTCTGTTTGGAAATGTGTTTATTTCACCTTTGCTAGTGAAAAACGTTTTGTCTTGAGTATAGAAGTTTAGGTTGGGAGTTCTTCTCCACTTTATGCTGTTCCATCATGTTCCGGCTTCCAGTACCGTCGTGAAAAATCAGCTGATAGTTTAATTTTTGCTCCTTAGAGGACACATGTCGGTCCTCCCCCCCCCCCAAGCCAATATTTGAAAATTTTGTTTTTTTTTCATTCTCGCCAGTTTATATGTGAGCTACTTAGATGTAATTTTCTTTGTAAGTATCCTTGTAGGGCGTTGTATCACTTCTTACATCCATGTCATGAGGTCATTGACTGGTTTTAGAAAATTCTGAGCTACTGTCTAGTCACACCTTCGTCTGTTTCCTTTCTCCCTGTTTTTCTCTCGTAGGACCCAGATTCCATATGTGATAAACCTTTTCCCAGGGTGACATATATCCCTTTCGTGCTCTTTTTATGTCGACTGAGTTCTTACTGTCAGTTGTTGTAGCTTTTGGCTCTAGAATTTCTATTTTATTCTCTGTTTCAATTGCGTTATCAGATTCTCATCTATTCTATTGGCCATCCCAAAGTTTAAAGTCTGAGTCTCATAATTTCAATAAATGAGTCGCTTGTGGATCTAGAATTTCTATTTTAATCTGTTTCAGTTACGTTATCAGATTCTCATCTATTCTGTTGACCATCCCAAAGTTTAAAGTCTGAGTCTCATAATTTCAATAAATGAGTCACTTGTGGATCTCTTTTTGTGATCTGTCTCTTTTCCCGGTTACACTGCCTTTTGATATGCCTGGTGATTTGGTTGGATGTTGGACATTATGAACGTCAAATTGTAAAAAATGTGGATGGTGTTCTTGTTCTTCAGTGAAGAGTCACTCCTTTGTACGGCAGGGGACAGGGACAGATCATCTCACACCGCCGTGGGCAGAGCGGACTTGAGATTGTGTTACGTTCCTTGAAGGGCTCAGTCTGCCTTTTGTTCAACCTCAGTCTTAGGGTCTCACCCTCTTTGTGTCCCAACTAGAGCCTAGGGTATTTCCCAGATCTCTTCCCAATGGCAGATCTTCACATGTGAGTTTTGTTTCTCCAGCGCCGTAAGACTGTCAGAACTCTGCCTTCTTTTTATCCCTTTTAGTTTGGCTCCTTCGCTTCCTGCCCTGTGACATTTCGTAGACAATGCTTCAAGAGAAAAAGTGGTGCTGAATTTTAGTCTCACTTCTCTGTTCTTTCCTTCTGTCTCTGATTTTTGCTTCTCAAGTTCTAGTTAAGTTGGCATCCCTAAACCCCAATTTATTTTAACCCAAGCCCCATGCAGTTGCCTCTGTCTCTGCTGGTTTGCCTCCCTTGCAACAATTGCCTTTGCCTATTCCTTCAGCTTCTTAACCTGTGCCAGTAATTTTGACAAATATCCTGTGGAAAACATCAGCATGCAGACAATTGGGCTCGTCTTTGCGAGCTTTCCTTCTCTCTGGGGTCTGAATTTTAAATTCTGGCTGCCATAGAAACACACCGATGCTTTCAAACAGATGAATTTTGATACGTTATTGGCTTTTATCATGGCTCTTGGTGGGAGTGTTGGTCTGCTTCACGCTATTCCACTTTAGAAGAAACGGGATGCTTGGAATTTGGTGTTATACACAGATTTCCCGTCTGTGGTCTAATAATGCTGGTCGATATCAGTTCACTGTTGCCACTGAGCCACCAATTATGCCATTGCAAAGATGAGTTATTATCAGTGACAATTAGCATTTTAGAGTTCATAGTTGTTGTTTCCATCTCCTCCCATTTTCTGTTTTCACTGAAACCTTGCAAAATGAGAATCATTATCCTCATTGTGTGAACGAGGTAACGTCTTTCAGGTGTGAGTATGGTGGGTGGTTCCAGATCACAGAGTCAAAAAGTGCCATTGTTTGGACCCAAACAAAGACCACCTCGACCCTTAAGTTTGTCTCCGTTTCCTCCATGCTCCTTTTCTTGAAAGAAGATTCTAGATGTGGAAGAATTTCCAAGTAGTTTCATTTGTTTGTGTTTTTTTTTTTAATTTTTTTAATTAATTTTTTTTTAATTTTTTAATTTTTTTAATTTTTTTTTCAACGTTTATTTATTTTTGGGACAGAGAGAGACGCCACCCAGGCGCCCCTATTTGTTTGTATTTTTAATCTCAGGCAGTATAACGTGATGACTAGGTACTTGGGCTCTGATATTAAGAGCCTTGCATTCAGACTCCCAACCTTCCACTGAATTACGACTCTTTGCAAGTTAACCTGTTTAATCTTCTATTTTGTCACCCTTAAAGTACAGATAATAAATTGTACCTTATTCTCAGGTAAGTTAGGAATCACCGAAGAATTCCATGCCCGTGAGGAGCTTAGAACGCTACATGCCATCCAGTAAGAGCTTGTCAGCTTTCTAATAACAGTAATGCCCCTGTTGTTGTGACTGCTGCCTCTTGACTGTTCTCAACCCCTTTCCCCCCGCCCCCTGCCCCTGTATTTTCACTTCCTTTCAAGGCGTCCCCTGCACTAAGGAAGTGATAGGTTTGCAAAGGTCCAAAAGTACTGCTCATCAACCATTCAGAAAACAGATGCTTGCGTCTCATTGCCAGCACCAACTATGCTTTGTTGTCAATGGGTAGAACTGTGAATAACAGCCGGAATGCCGGATTCTTGGAAGACAGTGTTACTCAAACTGTAAGATTCGTTATGCAAGGCTTGAGAAACCAGGAGCCCTCGAGGATCGACTGGAAGAAGGGATTTCCTGTGTTGTCGTGTTTTGGCTGAAGCCCTACTGTGTTTTCTGCAGGTGAAGTTATCGATGGCTTCTCCTGGCTTGCCTTCACAGGAGAAGTCCTGTGACATGTAGGAAGAAAGGGAGAGGGTCTTCTTTTAACGTTTTATTTATTTTTGAGAGAGAGCGAGCGAGCACGATTGGGGGAGGGGCAGAGAGAGGAGGACAGAGGATCTCAAGTGGGTTCTGCGTGGACACCTGTGAGCCTGATGTGGGGCTAGAACTCATGAACCATGAGATCGTGACCTGAGCTGAAGTCAAGACGCTCAACCCCACTGGGCCACCCAGGCGCCTCAGGGAGATGGGTTTTGATGTACGTCTTGTGGTAATCTTGAGTAGGAGGAAGGGGCAACGAAATCAGTCTGCCATTCCACTCCGGAGAGGGACCCTGATGCAAGTCATCTAATCCAAAGGAGAATAAAGAAACTCTCTCCACTTCAGTAAGAAAGATGTACCCAGATCAGCTTCTCTCTCTGTGAGAATACAGAGTGGCCACAGAGCTTCTAGGAGGAAATGATTCTTTGTGTTAAGTGGGTCTCCAGCTAGGAAAGCA
Organism: Felis catus; assembly: GCF_018350175.1. Lineage (NCBI taxonomy): Eukaryota > Metazoa > Chordata > Mammalia > Carnivora > Felidae > Felis > Felis catus. The sequence continues at coordinate 20,895,966 of NC_058383.1, read as the reverse complement.
GGGATAGAGTGGTGTATCAGTCAGTTCATACTAAGGTATGCTACAGTAACAAGTCGACCCCAAGGTCTCTGACTTCACCACCACCCAGTTTTACAGCTCACGTTCGCTCTGTTTTGGCTCCGCTGTAATCATGCCCACAACTTATCTACTCTGGGATCCAGGCTAACATAGCTGCACCTGTCTGATATATCAAAGGTTTTAAGGCACAGGGAAAAGAGAGCATAGCCACATACCGTAAGCATACAATGACTCTTTATTTGTTTAAAAAAATCTTTTTTAATGTTTATTTATTTTTGAGAGAGACACAGAACTTGAGCGGGGGGGCGGGGCAGAGAGAGAGAGGGAGACACAGAATCTGAAGCGGGCTCCAGGCTCTGAGCTGTCGGCACAGGGCCCAACACAGGGCTTGAACTCACAAACTGGGAATCATGACCTGAGCTGACGTTGGACGCTTAACCGACTGAGCCACCCAGGCGACACCATGGTAAGTGTCGTCTCTTTCTGTCACCCTACAACATTAGCACGCGATCGTTGACGCTAGCCCTTCTGCTGCGCTTTTCATTTCTGGGACTGACTGGTTTCTTTACGTATTTACTGTTTTTTAGAGAGAGAGCACGAGCAGAGGAAAGGGGCAGAGGTAGAGAGAGGAGAGCATCTTAAGCAGGTTCCACGCTCCGTGCAGAGCCCGACGCGGGGCAAGATCTCAGTGACTGTGAGATCGTGACCTGAGCTGAAATCGAGAGTCGGACGCTCAACCGACTGAGCCACCCAGGCGCCCTTGTGACTTACTTGTTTTGGAACTAGAAGTTTACATATCTTAATCCCCTTCACCTATTTCACCCATGCCCACCCCTCTCTGGCAACCACATTTGTATTCGTGAGACTATCACAGACTTCTTTCAGTCAAGTTTATACTGTAGACTATTTAGGATGCTTTCAAATAACTTTTCTTACTATGATCGAGGGAAAACATGCCCTCAAATATTGCCTGGAAGAAATCCCTAGTGTGGGGATTACTGGGTCAAACATATGCCCAGTTTTACACGTTTGCTATAGATTTCCAGCCCTCTCATTTTGCCGGGAACCTGTGAGAGCATACTACACCTTTGACTCCGTTCAGTTCTGTGATATTTCTCAGTGCTGTTTGTTTGGTGAGCGGAAAAAGTTGTCAAACTTTAGTACAGCTTTAATTCTGGTCAACTTGGATGTTTACAACCTACCTTTCTTAGGAATTGTCTGGCTTTTTCATGGGGATGGCATCCCTCAGGTGAATCTCTTGTCCATTTTTCTGTTGGCCAGTCTCTCTCTGTGTCTCTGTCTCTCTCTGCCTCTCTCTCTCCCCGTTTCCCTCCCTCCTTCCCTCCCTTTCCCGCTTTCTCTCTCTGATGGAAGTAATTTCCTTTTCTGACCTATGATGCGATGCATGTCAGTGGGATCATAGAAATATACAAAGGGGAGAGGATAAATCTTCCCATGAAACTGCTACCAGAAGCCACTGTTAGGTTCCGTGTGGCGTTCCCTTTCAAGGTTCGCCAGTGGTTTTCCGAACTTGAACATGCATTAGAGTGGCTCGCGGGGCTTGATAAAACACAGATTTCTGAGTTCCACCCCTAAAATGTATGATTCAGTCAGTGTGGGGGGAAGCCTGAGAATTTGCATTTCAGACGAGGTCCCTGGTCATCCCGATGCCATTGGTGTGGGGACCCGGGTTGAGAGCCGCGGTTAACATTTGCACACACAGATGAGCTGTCCCTACTGCGGAGTAACTTGGTGTCTTGCTGATTTATCACAGATACTATTTAGGCAGTTCTGAGCCACACTGGCTTGCAACATAGTATATATTATTCCATTGTGATGATGCATCCTAATTTATTTGATATCAGAGGCATTTAAGCTGTTGCAGGTTTTTTTTTTTTTTATTATTACGATGATAGCTGTGCATCGAAAATCCTCGCCCCTGTTTGTCTGAGTGCTGTATTTGTGCAGGCCTTTCTCTATGACAATTTCCCAGCAGCAGAATTGCTGGTAAATGGGCATGCACATATAAAATTTGACACATTTCATTGCTCTCCAGAAGGATTGTACTAAAATTTACTTCTGCTTACTGGTGTAAGAGTCCCTATTTCTTTATACTCTGGCTGGAGATAGAATATGATCAGATTGTACCAGAGGAGAGAGAAATGACGTATTTCACCCTTATTCAAGCACACATTCTTTTGTTATTTGTGAGGTTACACATCTTAAATGTTTATTGACCATTCACATTTTTCTCTTCTGGATGTCATTTTTTGCCCCTCCCCCTTTTTTGGTTCTTAGTATTTTATGAGACAGTTTTTAAATGTTTATTTATTTTTGAGAGAGAGAGAAAGAAACAGAGTGTGAGCCGGGAAGGGACAAAAAGAGAGAGACAGACAGACATAGAATCCAAGCAGACTCCAGGCTCTGAGTTGTCAGCACAGAGCCCGATGCGGGGCTCAAACTCATGAACTGTGAGATCATGACCTGAGCCGAAGTCGGACGCTTAATTGACCGAGCCACCAGGCGCCCCTGTTTCAAATGTTTTATAAAGGCTAGTTGTTTAAATTTTATTTTATTTTTTTTTAATTTTTTTTTCAACGTTTATTTATTTTTGGGACAGAGAGAGGCAGAGCATGAACGGGCGAGGGGCAGAGAGAGAGGGAGACACAGAATCGGAACCAGGCTCCAGGCTCCGAGCCATCAGCCCAGAGCCCGACGCGGGGCTCGAACTCACGGACCGCGAGATCGTGACCTGGCTGAAGTCAGACGCTTAACCGACTGCGCCACCCAGGCGCCCCTAAATTTTAAAAAAGGTTTTTATATTTATTTATTTAGGGGAGAGAGAAAGGATGAAAGCAGGGGAGGAACAGAGGGAGAGAATCCCGAGCAGCCTTCACACTGGAGCCTGACTCGGGACTCGATCTCACGACTGTGAGCTGAAATCAGTAGTTAGACCCTGAACGGACGGGGCCACCCAGGCGCCCCAAGCGTTTATTTTTTCAGGCGATCTCTACACCCCACATGGGGCTTGAACTCACGACCCTGAGATCTCAAGAGTTGCATGCTCTTTTTTCTTTTACTGCCCCCTTATATTTTATTCTCTAACAGTGCAGCCTCTCTTTCCTTATTATTTTTTTTCCAAATTTTTGAGGGACTACTCTGATCTGCTTATTACTTGGTGATCTTAGAATCAGGTGGCTAAGTTCCGTATAAAATGACTTTGGAGTTTTACGTACTGCGACTAGGTTTGCAGATTAATGTTTAAAGACTAAAAGTTGATGCAGAATTAAGTTGTCCCATCTAAGAACCTGTCGTGGGTAACAGTGTATTTTGTTATATTGTCCATCAAAAGGAAAATATTTTTCATTCGGGGGTTACGGGCATTTTTCTGTGAAGTTGCTTCAAAGGTGTTTTATATTTTTGTTGTTACTGTGTGAAAATCACATGTTCGGCTTTTTAACCAGATACTGTTGCCATATAAGGAAATCAGATATTGAATTTTATACACAGTAACTTACATATATACACATGCATACATATACACAGTAACAATACACATATTATGTGTGTATATGTATATATATATAACATGGCCTCGACTCCCTACTGAAAAACTGTCGCAAGTTTGCACTGGACTCTCTCTCGGATTTGTGAGTAGCATAGCGTGATCCACAGGTGATGATATAGTTGCTTCTTTTCCAGTATTTATACAGTATTGTTTCATCCAACATTTTCATACTGCTGACAGTTTCGAGAGGACGTTAACTAAGAATAGACAATTTCCTTTTCTCGTTCTTGACTTTAATGAGAATTCTTCCATCGTAGCATCATTAAATATGACGGAGCAGACATTTCTCGAGCACCGAATATTTTCCAGGCAGAGCATTGTGTGAGGTGCAGGCAGGAGGTCAGGAGAGCTTCACGTGTAGATGTTTTCAGGACAGAGTACTGTCTTTGGATTCTCTTATGACACGCCCTCCCTGCAAGTGAGGTTTTTATTTGTGTTTTTTATCTTTATTTTTTTTAAGTTTTATTTATTTATGTTGGGGGTGGGGAGGAAGAGAGAGAGAGAGAGAGAGAATCCTAAGCAGGCTCCAGCTGTCAGGGCAGAGCCCAATGAGGGGCTTGAACTCACCGACCTGGAGATCATGACCGAAGCTGAAACCAAGAATCAGATGCTTAACTTAACTGACTGAGCCACTCGGGTGCGCCTATTTTTAATTTTTAAATTATTTTTTTTAACGTTCATTTATTTTTGAGAGGCAGGGAGGGGCAGAGAGGGAGACACAGAATCCAAAGCAGGCTCCAGGCTCCCAGCTGTCAGCACAGAGCCCGATGTGGGGCTCGAACCCACAAACTGATATCATGAGCCGAAGTTGGACGCTCAACTGACTGAGCCACCCAGGGGCCCTCTCTTCTCATTTTTAAAACGCATCCCTTATTTTACTTAGTCTTCTTTTTTTTTTTTTTTAAATATATTTTTTTTCAACATTTATTTTATTTTTGGGACAGAGAAAGACAGAGCATGAACAGGGGAGGGGCAGAGAGCGAGGGAGACACAGAATCGGAAACAGGCTCCAGGCTCTGAGCCATCAGCCCAGAGCCCGACGCGGGGCTCGAACTCATGGACCTCACGGACCGCGAGATCGTGACCTGGCTGAAGTCAGACGCTTAACCGACTGCGCCACCCAGGCGCCCCAGTCTTCTTATATTTTATCCCCACCACCCCACCTCCCTCCCCGATAAGTACCTGAGGACTTCATCTCCTTCCTCCCTTCCTGCCAGAGAGTTTCTTTTTTGTTGCTTTCACAAGCGTTTCAGCTTGAGGGTGCAATCCCCAGGTTACAACCGCGGTCTCATTGGAACCGCATACTTTGTTTCCTTGTTTCCGGCATCTTCCTGCTTGAGGTGCAGGAGATTGCTACCAGTTTAATTTGTACTGCTTTGCATTTGACCAGGGTCCCTGCCCCTCCCGTGGGAGGACAAAGTATTAAGGTGTGTGTGTGTGTGTGTGTGTGTGTGTAGATGTTGCTTTATTTTCGCCGTCTGCCTGTGGTGCAGGACCGTCATTTCCGGGAGCACTTCCATTCTGCATTTCGTCTTTTTTACTTTCTTTCTCTCCAGCTCTGCTCCATAGGCTTGATAAGCAAGTTCCTAACTTGTCTGGCAAGGGAGTGGGCAAGCACCTGGTTTCTCTAGGGCTCCGCTTCCTCGTGTACAGTCCGAGGGCTAAGCGAGCTCATTCCATGCCGGGTCATCTGGTTTGTGTTCCTTCCGTCCCGTGTTCTTCCTCAGGGACTCCGGTTCCTATGCGCCGTCACTGTCATCCACAGATCTATAGAAACCATCCCCAAAGTAATTTCTAATGACTTCTCTTCCCCACCCCCCCCCCCCCCCCCGCCTCCCCCTTTTCTTTTGCATTCTGGAGAAGCTTCTTCGTGTTTTGCTCGAGCAACGTGTTAAAATTTTCCGAACTGTCCATTCCGCTCTTTGCCACCTTTAATGTTTCAGTTCCGGAAGTCGTTCGTTTCTTCCCTTGAAATCATTCCTTCACGGGGTCAGCTTTCGCTTTATTTTCGCCCTCAGTAAGTTGCCTTCTGAGTCCCTCCTATTCTACAGGTTCTGTGTTTTCTACGACTTCCTTGAGAGTCCAAAGCAGATGGTATCGAAAATTTCCCGGGCAATTTTCCTTGAAAATAGGATCTTCCTCTGCTAGTTGGAGGTTATGTTTAAATCCTCTCTGAAAGCGACAAGCGTTCACGAGCCTCTTGCGGTGGTGGAGGTGGTGTTCTCCTTTAAATTTACCCTCAAATGTGGACAGACAGCTGGAGTCCAGCTTTTTATTTGCCCCCAAGTTGCATGGCGTTTCTCTAGGGTTTTCTTTGGGTCACCCTCACGCCGTTGGGATTCTTGTCTTCTGTGTTGTGAGATTGTCCTATGAGGGAATGAGATCATGTGTTTAATGAGCTTATTATTAATTCATTGGCTGATGCTTGACATTAGTGTTTAATAGTTCGTTACAGTTGTTGTTACAGTATTTTCGCAAGCTGGAGTGGAGGATGACCTAGGGTGGCACCAGGGGGGATGGGAAGGGGTTCTGGGGACCAAGGCAGTCCTATCAGCTCGTTGATTGCCGGGTGGCAAAGTGGTAGGATCCATAGAGACCCCTCTCTCTTTCTTTTTTCAGTGTATTTATTTATTTTGAGAGTGAGAGAGACAGTGAGTGGAGTAAGGGTGGAGAGAGAGAGAGAGAGAAGGAAAGAGAGAGACAAAGAGAGGGAGAGAAAGAGAGAGAAGAGGGAGGGAGAGAGAGAAGAAGAGAGAATCCTAAACAGGCTCTGCCCCGATGGGGCTTGAACTCATGAACCGTGAGATCACGACGTGAGCGGAAATCAAGAGTCAGTTGGACACTCAACTGAGTGAGTCACCGAGGTAACCCTCTCTTGACGCTCCTGGCTACCAAATTGGACCCTGCCATACCCCAGCCTCCCATGCTTTGTCTCTAAGAAAGGCCTTGGGGGGGGGGTACAGTTCCATTTCTCCCGGGTTCCATCTTGCTCCCAATACTTTCCAGAAAGGAAGTTGCCTGTGGTAATTTCTTTCGGTGCCCTCGCATCTGCTGTCTGTGTCATCTAATGTTTCGCAGACTTCACAAATAGATGGCACCCTTCCTTGCGTTCAGAGCTGGGACCAAGTTCCCCCACGTCGGTTGTGCTGAGGGTGGTTCCGCTGTGTATGTGAGTGTGTGTGTGTGTGTGTGCGCGTGTGTCTCCACGTCAGAGACAGGACATCAGTCCACACTCCTCATGCCTCCGTTTTCTTCTCAAATCACTTGTCGGTGTTACATCCACCAAATCTGTGTCGACTGCACGCCCTTGTCCACAGGAGTTAACACACTCAGTGTTAATTATTTCTTTGAACGTTTGTCCTCCCCAGCAGACCACCAGTTTCCATAGAACGAAGACTTCTCTTACTTATTTCTCTAAACTGAACCTTTTGAGATGATCCTAGTTCACTGACGGGATAAGGAATGACACAGAGAGGTCCCAGCTGCCCCTCGGGCGGTTCCCTCAATGGTAACATGGTGACGTCTTGCAGAACTGTAATACAGTATCGCACCCAGGATACTGGCATTGATAAAATTCACCGATCTTATTCGGATTGGCCCCGTTTTGCCTGGACCCTTTTAGGTGTGTGCGAGCGTATGCGTGTGCGTGTGTGTATTTAGCTGTGCGTGCGGTTTTATCACAAGCCTGGGCTTGTGAGTCCTCTACCGCAGTCAAGATGCAGAATTTCCCCCATCACCACAAAGATGCGTCCTGTGCCCTTTTATGACCACACCCATTCCCTCCTGGCACGACTTCACATCATCCCCCACCCCCGAGAGCTGCTAATCAGTTCCCCGATTCTTTAGTTCTGTCGTTTCAACAATGTCATGTTAACGGAATCTTAACGCTGCGATGGAACGCTTTGAGGTTGGCTTTCTTCACTCAGCACGATTCCCTGGAGACTCAGCCACGTTGCTGTGTGTATGGCCATAGTCCCTTCCTTTTTATCGCTGAGCAGTGTTTGGGGGAGGTACCCCCATTTGTTCACCTGTTGAAAGGCTTCTGAGCTGTTTCTACTCTTGGCTCCTAGAGAGAAATCTGCTATGAACCCGCCCGTATGGGGTTTTGTGTGAACATTGGTTTCTCTGGGATAAATACCCACGAGTGCAATCGCTGGGTCATATGATAATCGCGTGTTAAGTTTTATAAGGAATTTTCTAACTCTTGTGGAATTCCATTTTCCTCTTCCACCAGCGAAACGTGAGCGACCCAAGTTGTCTGCATCCTCCCCAGCATTAGGGCCGTCCCTGCGTTTAATTCTAGCCTTTCAGGCGGGCGGGGAGTGATTTCCTCATTGTGGCTTTACTTTGTTTCCTGAATGGCTAATGATGTTGATTATCTTTTCACACGCTTTATTTGCTTTTTGTATATCTTCCTCGAGGAAATGTCCGTTCATGTCCTGTGCGTATTTTCTAATTGGATTGTTTGATTTTTAATCTTGACTTTTGAGAGTTCTTTATGTAGTCTAGATAGTAGTCTTTTGTGGGCTACGTGATTTGCAGATTTTTTTTTTTTTTTTTTTTATCCAGGCTGTAGCTCATCTTTTTATCCTCTTCACAGGGCTTTTTGCAGAACAAACGTTTTGTGTTTTGATGAAATCAAGTTTATCTGAATGTCCTTTTATGAATCATGCTTTTGGTTCCTAAGGATTTTTTTTTTCTTGGTCTAGCCAAGACTGGGGAAATTTTCTCCTGTTTTTTTTTTTTTTTTTAATATTTTTAAATGTTTTTAGTTATTTTTGAGAGAGAGAGAGACTGAGCACGAGCGGGGGAGGGGCAGAGAGAGAGCGAGACACGGAACCGGAAACAGGCTCCAGGCTCCGAGCCATCAGCCCAGAGCCCAACGCGGGGCTCGAACTCACGAACCGTGGGATCGTGACCTGAGCCCATTGATCTGTGTGTCTGTTCCTCCAACCACAGTTGTGATATTGTAACTGTACAGGGATGATTCTTCCCACTTCACTTTTCTTTTCCAAGATTGTTTAAAATATCCTAAAGCCTCTGCCTTGCCATATAATTTTTCTTAGAATATGTTTGTCCACTTCTACAAAAACCTTGTGTGGATTTTGATTAGGAATTCATTAAATCTATAGATCAGCCTGGAGAGACTTGACATCTTTACTGTGTTTGAGTCTTTCCCATTCCTGAACATGATATGTTTCTCCATTTATTTAGATCTTCTTTGATTACTTTCATTAGCATTTTGTAATTTCCAGCATACAGATCCTGTACATGTCTTGTTAAATTTATAACTAAGTATTTTATTTTCTCCGGAGCCGTTGTAAATGATACCGCATCTTTAATTTGGGTCTGTACAAGTTCATTGTTAATAGGAACATGTAGTTGGTTTTGTGTGTGTTGACCTTGTACTCTGCAACCTTGATGAACCCATATATTGCTTCTGGAAGTGTTTTGGGAGGGAGATTCCTTGGGATTTTCTGTGTCAACCATCATGCCATCTGTAAGTAGGGATGGTTTATTTCTTCCTTTCCATTATGTACAGCTTTTATTCTTTTTTTTCCCTTGCCTGAGTGCAGTGGCTAGAACTTCTAGTGCTCTCTTGAATAAGCGTGTTGAGAGTGGATATCTTTGCTTTCGTTTCTGATCTTAGTAAGAAAGTACATGGTCTTCACCATCAAGTATGATGTTAGCTATGGTTTTTTTGTTTTGTTTTGTTTTTGTTTTTTTGGTTTGTTTTGTTTGTTTGTTTCTTTCTTTCTGTAGATGATCTTTATCAAGTTGATTCAGTTCCATTTTATTCCTAATGTGCTGAGTGTTTTGATCAGGAGTGGGGTTGGAGTTTGTCAAATGGGTTTGCTGTATCAGTTTCTTTTTTTAGCCTGTTGATAATAGGGCGGCTTATAGTGATCGATTTTTGAATTGGCCTCGCGCACTGAAATAAATCCCACTTGGTCGTGGCGTATAATCCTTTTTATATATAGTTGAATTTGCTAACATTTTTGTTAAGGATTTTTGCATCTCAGTCAATAAGAGATATTGATCTGTGTTTTCCTTTTTAATAATTGTCTTTGTGTGCACTTTCCTTTTAACAACAGGGTAATACTGGCCTCATAAAGTGATTTGAGAAGTGGAGAAGAGTTTTGGAGAAGAGATTATGTACAGTTGGTATTATTCTCCTCAAAATGTCTTTCTGGAATTCTCCAGTGAAACCATTGGGGTCTGGAGATTTCCTTTTTGGGGAATGTTAAAATTATGAATTCACTTTCTTTAATGGCGATAGGACTATTTGGACTCTGTGTTTTGTCTTCATTGAGTTTTGATAGTTTGTGGTTTTTGAGGAACTGTCCAGTTCTTCTAAGCTATGAATTTATGAGTGCAAAGTTGTTTCTGGTATTTTCTTATTATCGTTAAGTGGCTCCAAGATCTGTAGGGACAGTTCCAGTTTCATTTCCGCTATAGGTGACTTGTGTCTTCTCTTTTTTTTAATTTTTGCCAGTGTTTTCTTACGTTTTATCAATTTCGTTGATTCCCCCCACCCCCCAAAGAACCAGCTTTTTTGTTTCATTGATTTCTTTATTGTTCTCCTGTTCTCAGTTTGATTTATGCTCTTCTGTTTATTGCTTTTTTCTGCTTGTTTTGGGTTTCTTTTGTCCTCCTTTTTCTAGTTTCTTGAGGTAGGAACTTAGCTTATTGACTTGAGACCTTTCCTCTTTTTATTATTATTATTATTTTTGTAATGTTTGTTTTTGAGAGAGACGGAGAGCACAAGCAGGGCAGGGACAGAGAAAGAGGGCGAGAGAAGTTCCAAAGCAGGCTCCACGTGCTGATAGCAGAGAGCCTGATGTGGGGCTCAAACTCACAAACCGTGAGATCGTGACCTGAGCCGAAGTCGGACGCTTAACTGACTGAGCCACCCAGGCGCCCCTTTCCTCTTCTCAAAAGTTAGCAACGAGGACTATAGATTGCCCCGTCAACACTGCAGTAGCTGCATCCCGCAGATTTGGATACATTGTGTTTCCATTTTTCATTTAGTTCCCTGTGTCTTTATCTTCTGTGAGACTTCCTTTTGGACTGGCAGATTATTTAGAAGTCTGTTGCTCAGTTGCCACACGTTCAGACGTTTTTCCTGTTGCTCGTTATTATGTTTTAGTTTGCTTCCATTGTGATCGTAGGGAAGAGTTCACACGATTTCAGTTCTTTCAAATATGTTGAGATTTATTTTGTGCCCCACAGTGTGACCTCTCTTGAAGGTTCTCCATTACTTGAAAAAAAATGTGTTTTCTGCTGTTTAGGTAGAGTGTTCTCTATGTGGATCCTGTTGGATCCTATTGGTTGGCTATGTTCAGATATTCAGTATCCTTGCTGATTTTCTGTCCAGCGGTTCTATCTTTTGCCGGGAATGGGGTGTTAATATTACCAAGTCTAATTGCATATTTTTCTGTTTCTCCTTTGAGAACTACCAGTTTTTGCTTCCGTTTATTTGTTTAGGCTCTCTTGTTTGGTGGGGACACATTCAGGATCATTCTCTTCCTCTGTTTTATATTTCTAATACAGTGCCCAGCATGTAATCTATGCTGTCAGTAAATATTCCCTGAATGATTTGGCAAGTTAAAATTAAATTAAGTACATAAGTGAAAGATAGAAAATATTTCACTTTCTCAAGCTATGATTTGATTCCCCCCTGGTTGTATAAATTATGCATCATGTAGTTTTCAATTAAATCTCATTAGTTCTCATTTGTTTTTTTAATGCTTTTAATGATTCAGAAATTGTTACGTTTGAGAAGGAGCAACCCTTGGTCCGAAAAGCACGGACTTTTGGAGGGAGATAGAGTAGATTTCAAATATGAGCTGTGTGTGACCAAACAGAAAACTTAACCTTTTTAATTTTCAGCTTCTTAGTTGGACAGTGAAAATGAAGGCACTCTGTCACCTAGGAAACTTGGTGACAGTTGACAGAACTGGTGGTTTCAATAACTACAGAAAATTGGTTTATTTAAATAGGAAATTTCAGAGGTAACCTATCCCAGGTGTGGCGTGATCATCAGCCGTTCAAGAAACAAAGTCAAGCCACAAAGTCAGGCCACCGCACACGGTAGCGTTAAAAATAGGCACGCTCTGCGATTCTGTTCCGCCATCACTAGGATGGCAAAAACAACACCAGACAAAAACCCTGCAAAAATTGGCAAAGAAAAGTGTTAGGATGTGGAGCAGCTGCTAGAACATTGCATTGCTTTTTGGGGGAAGTACCAAGTGGTACTACCATTTTGGAGAACTGGTTGTGAATTTCTTATAATGTTAAATATCCGTTGACCCCATGACCCAGAAATTCCACTCTTTGATATTTACCCAAAAGTAATGCAGTCGTGTGTCTGCAAAAAGACTTTGACAGCAATGCTCACAGCAGCTGTATTCATTGTAGCTCCGACCTGGAAAAACCCAAACGTCCATCATTGTGGGAATGGAGAGATAAATTGTAGTATACATTCACACAGTGGCGTATTATTCAACCACACAAGGCAGGCCATTGCTACGTATAAAGTTATGGATGCAGCTTAAAACATGAAGCTGCGCAAATGAAACCAGACATAAGAAGATAATTATGTATGATGCTTTTCATCCATAGTGTTAGAAGCAAGATGTGGTGTTAGAAGTAAGTGTGGAATTGATGTCAAAAGGGCATAAGCGACTTTTCTGGGACACTAGGAGGCTTCTATATTTTGTCTCTAGTGAGGCTACTTGGAAATACACAGCTCTTGAAACTCATCGAGCTGAACATTTAAGAACTGTATTTTATAGGATGAAAATCATACCTCAATGCAAATAATAATGTAATCCACTGGAACATTAAACAAGAAAGAGAAGGACTTGAAGGACAGGAAACAGCAGAAGATGCTCACTGCTGTCATTATGTCCGTTTATTTTTAATTTATTTTATTTTTTCACTTGAAATGTCACACTTTATTTTTTAACTGAAGTAAAGTCAACATATCCATCATGTCTGTTTTATTTTATTTTATTTGTTTATTATTATTATTTTTTTAATGTTTATTTATTTTTCGGAGACAGACAGGGAGAGAGAGAGAGGCAGAGCATGAGCCAGGGGAGGGGCAGAGAAAGAGGGAGACACAGAATCCGAAGCAGGCTCCAGGCTCTGAGCTGTCAGCCCAGAGCCCGACGCGGGGCTTGAACTCACGAACTGCGAGATCATGACCTGAGCTGGGCAGTTAACCAACAGAGCCATCCAGGTGCTCCTCCCTCATGTCTGTTTTGTAGTCGAGATAAATTTGAACTCAAGAGAGGTCAAATGGGTTGCGCAAGGTCACATAGTAAGTATATGCCAAGATTCCCAACAGCTACCTTAACTACTCTGTTACCCAGTCTTTCTGGTATCTACCACAAGCTCTGGCTCATAGGGGGAGTACAGTACCTGGGTGTGGAGTGAATGAAAGCATTTACAATGAGTGCTGGTATTGTTCCTCACCCAGATAATGGAGCCACAGATTCAGGAAGATACGAGGAATACAAAGGTGTGTCCTTGGGCTAAGGTTGGTGCAAGGGCTGGTCTTGGGGTTCCTCCTACCTGGGAATAGTTGGTTTGTTCTGTGAGTGAAATGGGTCGGGGGGGAGTTGGACTCACTGGATTGAGCATGGTGGTGGATGGACCACAGTCACGTGCAGGGACATGTCTGGGTCCGTACGTGGACCGAGCAGAAAACGGGTCTGAACCACATGGCCTTGTCTCACTCCTATGGAGTGGGACACAAGAAGCAAGGACATTTTTTCAGCTCGAGAGGGGAGTGCCCAAGGGTGTTTCTGCACAAGGGGTGTGTCACTTCCTTGCTTCGACATTCCACGTGTTCCCCATTGTCGAAGCCTGAATTCATCCAAGCAAGATTGTCCAGAGCTTGTGGGGCCCTCTGTGTGCAATTTGGGGGACCTTCTTGAAGCAAAATGGAAATAAAAATCGACTTGCAATTTAAACCTCTACTTCAGGTTTTTTTAATTGGCTGTAAGTCTTCTCCCAAGGTCTTGCAGTGGCCCCGAGCATTCGAGGGGCTTCACTGAAGCTGCTCCTTCATTAGCTTCATAGTACAATTGCCCCTGTGCCCGAAGACCTTCGCACATCCCGCGTTCCTCCTGTGTCATTCAGCTTGTCCCCTTCCAGCTCACGTCTGGTCCTCCATCTGGCTCCAGCCCCGTGGAACTTGCCCCTCACCCCCGGAATTTACCAGGCTGATGGTTCTCAACATCTGTTTGGGCCCGGTGTTCCCTTCTTAGAGCAAATATGTTGTAGGACCTCCAGATATGAACATCATAGATAATACAACCAATCCACACGCATAATTTAAAAAAATCCGTATGTGACCTCATTGTAATATAAAGGAGAAATACAAGTGAAAGGGATTTTTATAAAAGAATATATACGTACCAATAAGTAAATGCTTGGTCACGACTCTACCAAAAGGCTAAACCATGGGTCCGTGAATCTCTAACTCCCCGACCTCCCCCTGCCCCTGTAGGACTTAGTGCCTTCAGTGCGGCTAAGTGGACGAGAGCATTTCTGACTCTGGTTTAAATTTTTTTTTAATGTTTATTTTATTTTTGAGAGAGAGAGGGAGAGAGAGAGAGAGAGGGAGACAGAGCACGAGCAGGGGAGGGGCACAGAGAGAGAGGGAGACACAGCATCCGAAGCTGTGTTCTAGGCTCTGAGTTGTCATCACAGAGCCTGACGCAGGGCTCGAACTCATGAACGGTGAGATCATGACCTGAGCCGAAGTTGGATGCTTAACCGACTGAGCCACCCAGGCAACCCCACCCCCCCCGCCCCGCTGACTGTGGTTTTAACATGCCCTGTATCCCATCTCTAGACGGCCTCTCCCTCCTCTGCCCTATTTCCTAAAATCCACCAAGGCTCAAAACCGTGGTCCTTGATGAAGGAGGACACTTGTTATGATGAGCACCGGGGGTTGTATGGGAATGTGGGATGGCTAGAGTACAAGCTAACATTACACTGTATGTTAACCGACTGGAATTTACATAAAAACTTGAAAGAAAAAAAAAATAAAAGACAACGGCCATCATCTCACCGCTTCCAGAAACTTCCATTGACAGCTAACCGCTCTAGAGGCAATCAATACCTACTGATGTCTGATCTGATTAATATTAATAATCATTTATGTCCAGAGCTAGAGATAATAGTAGACTTAACAGGACTTCAGGCAGAGATGAGGTACAAGAACCTGTACTTAGGATGCCAGGGGCTGGACCAGAAAGAGAAGGAATAGAAGCTGGAGGGTGAGTCTGTTACGTCGACGTTACGGGTCGTGTGTCATTGCTCGTGAAAACCTAGTTTGAATCTCCTCTTCTTTAAAAAAAAATTTTTTTTTTAATGTTTACTTATTTTTGAGAGAGAGAGAAGAGAGAGAGAAGACTGTGAGTGGGGCCGGGACAGAAAAAAAGAGACACAGGATGCAAAGCAGGTTCTAAGCTCTGAGCCATCAGGACAGAGCCCGACGCAGGGCTTGAACCCACAAACCGTGAGACCATGACCTGAGCGGAAGTCGGACCCTTAACCATCTGAGCCACCTAGGAGCCCCCGACTTCTTCTTTGACTGGCTGTGTGATCCTGGACACGGTCTGGAATCTCCGAGCACCCGAGTTTCCAACTGTGTAGAGTGAAGTTAGTGGCAGTACCTGCCACATAGGGCCCATGAGGGAGTGAAATCAGAGGTGCCCGCAAAGAGCTCACGTAGGGACGGGTGCCTCGTAAGTGCTCGCTTAAGGCGACTGTGATTTCAGAACAGTCATGCTCCCGGATTCCTTCCTGGATGGACCGGTGCAGGAGTTGGCAGCCTTTTTCTGTAAAGGGCCAGAGGGTAAATATTTTAGGCTTTGTGGTCCTACAACGTCTGTTGCAGTTACTCAGCTTGCTGCTGTAATGTGAAAAGGAGCCCCGGACGATACGGAAGCAGGTGGCTGTGTCTGTGTTCCAATAAAACTTTATTTACACAAACAGGCCGGGCTGCGTTTGGCCCATGGGCTCCAGTTTGCCCATGCCTTTGCTAAAGGACAGGCTACCAGGGGGGTCGGTACATAGAAGAGGGGCAGCATAACGTAGCAGTTAAAAGCCTGGGCTTTGTATAGATGTTTTGTTTTTCCTGTAAGGAAAATAGAATCATACTTTATAATCTGTCCAGTACCCTGTTTCCTTTTCCTTTTTTTTTTTAATTTTCTTTTTCTTTTTTAAAATTTACATCCAAATTAGCATATAGTGCAACAATGATTTCAGGAGTAGATTCCCTAATGCCCCCTGCCCATTGAGCCCATCCCCCCTCCCACCACCCCTCCCGTAACCCTCAGTGTGTTCTCCATATTTATGAGCCTCTTCTGTTTTGTCCCCCTCCCTCTTTTTATATTATTTTTATTTTCCCTGCCCTTATGTTCATCTGTTTTGTCTCTTAAAGTCCTCATATGAATGAAGTCGTATGATATTTGTCTTTCTCTGACTGACTAATTTCACTTGGCATAATCCCCTCCAGTTCCATCCATGTAGTTGCAAATGGCAAGATTTCATTCTTTTGGATGGCCGAGTGATACTCCATTGCATATACATACCATGTCTTCTTTAACCATTCATCCGTCGATGGACATTTGGGCTCTTTCCATACTTTGGCTATTGTCAATCGTGCTGCTATAAACATGGGGGTGCATGTGTCCCTTGGAAACAGCACACCTGTGTCCTGTGGAGAAATGCCTCGTAGTGCCATGGCTGGGCCGTAGGGTAGTTCTATTTTTATTTTTTTGAGGAACCTCCATACTGTTTTCCAGAGTGGCTGCACCAGCTTGCATTCCCAGATCCTGTGTTATTTTTCCGTACAACCTATAGAGGATGTGTGTTAGGTAAATAAATGTATTTATGCAAACCCATTTTTACCGCCTGTGGCAGGAATTTATTATATGTAGACGAACCATCATTTAGTTGGCCATTCCTCTGTTGCTGGACATAGAGATCCAGTTTTGGCTCTCATGGTGTATAATAACGTATCTGTGATATCATTTCTACTTTTCCCCTGCCCGATTGTATGGTGCATGAAGGCAGGAACGAATGTGTCCTGCTCAGTTTGTGCCCGGAACTTGGGAGTCCTAAAACCATCACTTTGACCCTTCCTGCCATCTTGGGGACCTCCGTTGACTTCTTCCAGCCAAAGTTTCTGCACCAGTAAAAAATGAGGACTCAGACAGCGGTGTGGGGACCCAGGGCTAACGTGTGTAAAGGACTATGGAAGGCGCACCGTAAATGCTCTGCCAGTCTGAGAGATGTTCCGCGAGCATCTTTTCTGGCTTAATATGCCATATGTTTTCTAGTTGGCCAAGGAGAGAGGGTGCTCATTTTCCATGAGAGATGTCAGTTCCCTATCCAGAGACGGGAGCGAACGGTGCTGCTCTAAGGATCTCCGACAGAGACATGAGAAAGAAAAAAGCAAGAAGAGGGAAGCTACCTGGGTGTCCGCATTGAGCGGCCACGCAGCACTGCAGCACTGTGCACGCTTCCTCTGTTACGTCTGATGGTTCGACTAAATCTTGATTTCTTTCCGTTTTCACTCTCGCTTTTCTATTTTTATCGTTTCCATCCAGAGATGACTTCAGGAGCGGTAAGACCTGAAGGCAGGCTTCTGCCGGCAGCCAGGCGTGTGGCAAGAGGGGATAGATTTAGAGCGAGACAGGCAGGATAAAGTCCAAATTTACTGTAAAAGGCGACTTCAAAGACCTATGTAGGGTGTGCACAGTTTTATGGAGACTGGGCTTCCACGTGCAGGACTTCAGACCCTACAGGGCCTGCACGAGAGGCAGGAACCCTGAGGCAGAAGGAAGGATTGGCCCAGGCTCACCCCGCTAGCTCATGGCCGGATGGACCATCATCCTCCCAGGAGGATCTGGCTGAAAAACACGGCAGGGCTGATCCACTGGTAGGGCCTTAGAGCCTGCACCCTGCAAGGTTGGGAAAATCCTACCTCCTACTAAGGGTAGTCCGGGCCTCCCCTCTCCTACAACATTCAAGGCGAGTTCCCCCGGGGTGAGGTCTCAGACCACGAAGGGCCGTGATTCTCCCACAGCCCTGGGAGGTTTCTGTTGATGCATGTCCAGTGTGCAACGAGGCAGCCTTCCGCAGATGAAATGCGTGAAGGGATCCCAGGTTTCGGGCCTGCAAGTCTTGGATGTATTTCTTCTTAATCCCACTGGGCTCCTTGGACTTGACTTCTGTCTGCAAAAGTACACGGCCCGTCTGTTTTGCGCAGGTGGACCTGCGGTCCTTGACCCACAGGATCGAACGATCACTCACAGAGCTGTGTTCCCAGGTGAGATCTTCAACCCCACTAGACGCGTGCTCCCGAAGATGCTCTGAGAGGAGGTGATTTGTCATTCACAACACAAAGACTCTTTACTAAGGGGAGCGGCGTCTTTCATTCATGCCAAAGGTTGGCTGTTTGTGGGAGAACGGACAACAGGCCCCAGGGTCTCCCTCCACCCCCCGAATGTTTAGATCCCTAGAAGCAGACTATTCCCTTACTCCTACCGGCGCACGATGATTCCCCTGGAACGTGCAGTGGGTGGGATGGTCAAGGCCCTGAGTTTGACCAACTGCCATTGCTTCCTGACCACCTGTGTTGTGTTTCTCACTTGCATATAATTGGTGTGCCTGCCTCGGGTCTCTAAAGAAGGCCGATCTGGGTTTAAACACCTGTTCTGCGACTTGACAGTTAAAGAAACTTAGGCAAGTTAGGAAATATTTTTTTAAAGTTATTTTTTTAAATTCACTTGCCTGATGATTTCTTCAAGACCCGTGTAAATGGTTAGAATTGCTGAATGAGAGTTTACTCAATTCAGAGTTTCTAAAAAAAATTTTTTTTAACGTTTATTTTTGAGACAGAGAGAGACAGAGCATGAACGGGGGAGGGTCAGAGAGAGGGAGACACAGAATCTGAAACGGGCCCCAGGCTCTGAGCTGTCAGCACAGAGCCCGATGCGGGGCTCAAACTCACGGACCTCGAGATCATGACCTGAGCTGAAGTCGGCCGCTTAACCGACTGAGCCACCCAGGCGCCCCATCAATTTAGAGTTTTGATACATACTGTCTTTTTGCCCTTTGGAAAGCTCCTGTCAACGTATAGGCTTACCAGCAGATTTTGAAAGACATTCTGACTTCCTTTTCTTCTACAAAACCAGGGATTAGGATGATTTTTGTGTTCTCTTCACAGATGATAGATGAAAATTTTCTTAAATTTTTTTTTTCAACATTTATTTATTTTTTGGGACAGAGAGAGACAGAGCATGAACGGGGCAGGGGCAGAGAGAGAGGGAGACACAGAATCGGAAACAGGCTCCAGGCTCTGAGCCCTCAGCCCAGAGCCCGACGCGGGGCTCGAACTCACGGACCGCGAGATCGTGACCTGGCTGAAGTCAGACGCTTAACCGACTGCGCCACCCAGGCGCCCCAAGAATTTTCTTATCATTACGATTTGTACCTTCGAATTTTTTTGCGTTGAGAAATCTGTTGTTACGCACTTGATTTTGACATTTTGTGGTTTTAGGGGGCTTGAGGGCCCACTTGAAAAAATGTATTTTCCTCTTATTGATTTATAAGAACTTTTTACATAGTACTACTCTCAGCTCTGCATCTGTCTGGTATGTTGCAAATGGATTTTCCTCGCCAGTCACTTTCTTTTGAGAGCTATTTGTTAGTTCATAGGGTTTTTTTCCTTTTTATGCGATCCTGTCAATCTCTTCAGTACGCTTTCTTTCTTTGTAAGTGCCGTTAGAAAGACTTGCACGTCTTGGCAGTTACGGCTGAAGAGCTTTGCATGTTTAAGATTTCTTCTGTAGTTTGATAAATCCAGTGCCTTATTGCCTGGCTTTCTAGATGCACCTGTCTCGTTTTTTTGTTCTCCTTATATTCCTGGTATGTAATATGTCTGGGTCCAGTCTTTTCCTTGGCGTTTCTGCAGGTCGGAGGGGGAGTGTCTTAGGGAAGCTCTGTTACTCCTAGACTTTTTTTTTTGGAGGGGATGGCTCATGGCCTTTGGCTGGGGCTTTCCAGCACAGCGCTTCTCAATGGCAGGATTGGCTTCACGGCTGTGCACTGGGGGGTCCTTTCACAGGGCTCCCTGCTTAGAAAGACTGTGTGCTTGGCTATTAAGCCAAACACCATTTGAAACAGCTTTTCCGTCAGGGGACCTACATTTGTATTTGGCACTGACCTGTGGTGCAGGTCACTCTTTGTGAGGGGCTGTCCTGGATGTTGCAGTGCGGGCCCCGGTTTCTTCTTTACATTCTTCTTCTTTACGTTTCTTCTTCTGCCCCTGCTATGTCTCGAAAGGATTCCCAGGCATTTGGGCCAAACGGCCATATTCGTGCCATTGATTTCTCTGTCCTGGGATCTCCTCTTCAGAGGATATGCTTCTCCAGGTTGTATTTTGTGCTTGCTGATTTCCCTCGGGGTCCCGAGGTTTCCGAAATTCAAAGGTCTAAACTTTCCAAAAGACCGAAGCCAGAGAAAGACTCCTTGCCGCTCCGTTTCTCCACCCCCTGGTCACGAAGAGCTTATCTTTCCGGTAGGAGGGAGGGCCACAGGTAGAAGGAGGCACGGGAATGAACTGTGTGTCTCCTTCCCCAGCCCAGCCCAGCCTTGATTATCTTCTCACCGTGCGGGACGACTCATTATTTATTGGATTAATATTTACGTATTTACTTACTTTTGGCTTTTCGGTTTTCGTTTAAGTCAGGAAACAGCCCAATCAATCTATATGCAGCCTGAAAAGCCAGTAGAAAATGTGAGTCTGTGGTCCATGTGGGAGGGGACAGGCGTGGACTGAGCTGTCACTGCACGGGCAGCCTGGTGCGGCCCAGGCGGGCCCTGGGGGATGCAGGGCCTTGGCCACACGACGCAGCTCACTGAGTTGGAGGCCGGGGAGGCACTGGCTAAGCCACGCGTCCCCGCAGGGCAGACACAGTAACAGGCCTGCTGACGAGTGGCCTGTGTCTGGCAGGCTCCTGATGCTTCCCGGGAGAGCCAGCGCCTGGCCTGGATATTCTGTGAGCAAATCCAGCCCCACCCGTGGCTCCTGAATGAAGCCAGTCGGCCATCCTTCCCAGTTGCCGCAGGGGCTTGTGGGCAAATCACGCTGCCCTTTTCCCAGCGGGCCCGGGGTTGGACATACTGAACACTTGAGTCTCCTCCGGCGTAAAGAGGACTGTGGCAGGCCACACGGTGGGGGCCAGGTGGCTGTGAGCTCTGCACGCGTTCCTTTTGTTTGCTGTTTCACACGTGGGTGAGTATTACAGGTTGAATTGCGTCCTCCCCCCCACCCCCCAAAAATGTATTTTGAAGCCCAGACTCTTGGGACCTGTGGACGTGATCAGTTTTGGAAACAAGGCCTTTGCAGACGTAATCAAGTTAAGATGAAGCCATATCTGAATAAGGTGGGTCGTAATTCAGTGACAGGTGTCCTTCTAAATTTGGACATAGACACGCAGGGGAATGCCGTGTGAAGACAGGAGACAGGGAGAACGCCGTGTGGCAACAGAGGCAGAGGTTGGAGTGATGCGTGTGCAAGCCAAGGAACGCCTGCTGGCAGCCGGAGAAGTGAGGACCAGAAAAGGAAGGGTTGCCTTCCTCTGGGGCCTTCAGTGGGGAGCGTGGCTCTGCCTTCACCTGGATTGCAGACTTCCAGCCTCTGAACTGCGAGAGAGTGAAAATTAGGTTGTTTTCAGCCACCCAAGTTTGTGATACTTAGTTACAGCAGCCCCGGGGAGCTCATGCACACTCAGCATGGGTTTGTGGTGGCAGGGGAGTGGACGTTGTTGCTGGCTGTCTGCAGGATGTGGAAGACTGAGGGTCTGCGTGTCTCAGACCTTGGTTGTCTGGTAGGAGCCGCTGTGCAGGTTGCTTTGGGCCCCCACCGGCTCCTGTACCCACTGGTTGAGGCTACACAATTC
The DNA here is from genome assembly GCF_018350175.1 of Felis catus. Classification (NCBI taxonomy): domain Eukaryota; kingdom Metazoa; phylum Chordata; class Mammalia; order Carnivora; family Felidae; genus Felis; species Felis catus. The sequence goes on along the minus strand of NC_058383.1, from coordinate 20,874,384 downwards.
CTTCTTCAGTTCCGTGCTGGTGTTCACGATGCCCACAGCTTTTAGCGAGAGCTCAAGAGCACGTTGGGTGGGGATAGCATTGTGAAAAAGGGACTGTCACGGACCTGAACTGTGTTCACCTTCTTCGACTTCTGGAGGTCCCAGATGTTGATGGTTTAGTCTGCAGAGCTGTTCTAGAGTTTGAGCCCTGGATTCGGAGGTCCATCGTGTGCTGCTGGTGCCTTCCAGTGGATTCTGTTGCCAGTAGAGGGTAAACAGGTCCCAGACTTTGATGTTGCGGAGAAGTCACTGACGAGCAGGCCGGTGGTAGAGGAGATGTAGAGGTAACCACCGGGGTGTCACTTTGAGGGAGCACTCTAAGATTGCTGGGGTCTTGGGGCCCCTGGGTGGCCCAGTTGGTTAAGCTTCTGATTCTTGATATCAGCTCAGGTCGTGATCTCATGGTCGTGGGATTGAGCCCTGTGTTGGACTTTGCACTGAGAGCACAGAGCCTGCTTGGGATTCTCTCCCTCCCTCTCTCTCTGCCCCTCCCTTGCTGCTGGCTCTCACTCTCTCTCTTAAAAATAAGTAAATATGGGGCGCCTGGGTGGCACAGTCGGTTAAGCGTCCGACTTCAGCCAGGTCACGATCTCACGGTCCGTGAGTTCGAGCCCCACGTCGGGCTCTGGGCTGATGGCTCAGAGCCTGGAGTCTGTTTCCGATTCTGTGTCTCCCTCTCTCTCTGCCCCTCCCCCGTTCATGCTCTGTCTCTCTCTGTCCCAAAAATAAATAAACGTTGAAAGAAAAATAAGTAAATAAACTTCAGAAAGATTGCCGGGGTCTTAGGATCCTAGGATCACCCTGTGTAGATAGGTGTGGATGTGAGATAGTTCATCCTTCATCTTGAACACGTCCCACCACGCTTTTTGTGAGGTCCTTGCTGAACTTGTTTGGGATCTTGTCTAGAATGACAGACTTGGAGCTGAAGTTCTGCAGGTGGCTTGTCTTCTCTGAGAGCCCATCTTGGAAGAGCTTGCTGGCATAGAGCCCCGGAAGGTGATCTGCTCCTCGGCCTGTGCCATGTTCATCTCGTGGAAATGACTTCTCCGTTGCAGAATTCCCATCAGGACCTCAGGAAGATCCTTAGGGCCTCAAAGCAGCATGTCTCCAGGCATGTGTCCAAGTGCCTCTTGTAGATATCCAGGTTCCTCATGAATCTGCACCCATCCTTGGAGTGGAGATGCTCGGTGAGCCTGTTTATCTGGAGATAGACCTCAAACTGCATCTTAGGGAGAGAGGTGGGCATCTGATGCTGTTGGGAGAGAGCATGGACCATAGCTGCTTTTGTGGTCCTTGCAGACACTGAGCTTGAAGGTGAAGAGGTGTTTACGTGGGCCTACCTTCCATACCCTGGTTGACATGTCTACGGTGAATGGAGAGCTCCTCAATCTGCTTGGTCATCGTGATGTTCTGCCTCACCAACATCAGCCTGATGTCCTACCAAGACGTCTCTCTGACTTCAAAGAATACCCCGTGCAGAACGTGTGCCTGCAGTGGTGACCCACCGGGTCCCTGAACACACAGCCACACGATTGGCCATTAAGTGTGGCTTCACCGATGGCTGCTCAGCAAACACCAGGGGCTCCTCCCCCTCCTTGGGCTTCAGGGCACACTGGACTCAGAGGCAAAGAGTGGTTAGGCTGACCATGTCACAGCAGTACTGATGGGTGGTAGAGGGCACACTGTCCTCATCCAGTGGAGAGTAGGTGGGGGCGGAGGGCATCCGTGGTGACATTTGTATGGGCTGGTCCCCTTGGCTTTCGTGATGATGATGGCTCGGGGCTCCAAGGTTATTTCCGTGGTGACGATACCTGGGCGTGGGGACTGATGGTTCCCTCCTGGAACAGTAGTTGTAACGGGGACTGCCCCAGAGCAGCACCTCTCACCTCCCTTGTCCGCATGCTCCCTGTATGTTACCTAGAAAAGGACTCGTACTCTATTTTGACCAAGGAAGCATTTTCTTTATAGGGTCAATTTCTGCATGTAAATCACTGAACACTGTGCCAGCAGCCTTACTCGTTTTGTGCTAAACAGCTCGTTCTGGCCTCTTCATGTGACACTGAACGTGTTTTATTCTCTGGGGGTCTCATCAAACACAGTCTACATCAGAGTGTCAGAGTTTAGAGACGAAAATAATTACTTTTACACTTTAAATACTTACAGGGGGAAAAAACTCTATTCTCCCTCATCTGCAAAATCTATGAGATACTTTTTCTATATGTAGGGAGATATATATATGTATATATATATAATATTTTAAGTATATATAAAAATAATATATATTCACAATATCTCATATATTCTTATATTTAGGAATATGTAATAAACACATGTTATATGTATATTATATATTATATGTATATATATGTATATGTTATATGTATATTATATGTATATGTATATTATATGTATAATATATATGTATATATGTGTATATATGTACATAATGTATATATACATATATACATATACATATATACATATATACATATACATTATGTACATATATATGTATATATGTATATATGTATATAATGTATATATATGTATATATGTATATAATGTATATATACATATACATTATGTACATATATATTATGTATATATGTATATAATATATATGTGTATAATATATATATAATATGTATGTATTATATGTATATTATATGTATATGTATATTATATGTATAATATATATACTATAGATAGGTATAGATAGATCTACATATAATAGATATAATATATATACGTATATCTAGATATATAGATATAGGTAGATGTAGCTACTGCGTATAGTAGATATACATTGTATTTACATATTAGAATATATAGCATATTTATGTAAAAACATATACATTTCTATAGGAATATATAGTATAGTTAGGATACTATATTCCAGAATACAGGAATCTATCGATATATCTCTGTCTCTATCTCCGTATACATACGTATATTAGCAAGTCTTTTCTGATTGGGATTTAAATTTAAGTAAGATCATATATGTCTGTGATGTTCGAGACATGTGCTAGACATTTGTAAGTCGCGCTCATAATGGCCCTTGTGAAGGTAGCTGTAATTAGGTCTGTATTCTAGTAAGGGAGCCTGAAATAACTTGGAAGAGACTGGAGCACTGATGGAAATAAGCTGATTGAGGGGAAGTAATTGCTAACAGAGGAGAGGAGATTCTAAGAAGGCGGGGGCTGGGGGGGCTGGGGAAATGGGGACCAGAGCGTGAGTGGGGGGAGGGAGTAGTGGGGAGACGTACGCACAGGTACGATTGTAGGTGTCGGGGCGGGAGGCTGACGGAATTCACTCCCAGTGGCTTTTGTTTGAGTGTGACATGGGAGTCAAGACCGTCATCGAGAGGAACGGGAAGTAAAGTGGGGGACATTGGGAGACTGGACGAGATCAAAAGGGAATGACGGACAGGGGGAGAAGAAGCAGGGTGCCCTGAGAGCTGTAGCGGAATTTCTAGGCGATGCCAAGGGCCCAGTTAGGGCTGGTGATTATACGTTTAGACTGAAACCGTTCTGCCTGGTTGTGTAATTTCCCCCAGCAGCTCTGGGCTCTTCAGGTGTGTGCGTGGTGAATTCATCTGGCTGCCGCCACCATAACAAAGGGCCAAATGCAGCGTGGTTTAAATAGCAGAGGTAAATTTTCTCCTAGTTCTGGAGGCTGAAAACCCAAGGTCAAGGTGTAAGGTTGGTTTTCCCCGAGGGCTTCTGTCACTGGCTTGTAGAAGGCCGCCTTCTCTGTGTGTCTTCACACAGTCTTTCCTTTGTGCGTGTCTGTCCAAACAACTCTTCTTACAAGGACCCCAGTCTTCTTGGGTTAGGACTTACCCCAGTGACCTCACCTTAATGGCATCTCTAAAGACCGCGTCTCCAAATACAGTCACATCCTGAAGGATTGGGGGTGAGGACTTCAGCATACGAATTTGGGTGTGGGTGTGGGGGATGCAGTTCAACCCATAACACACGGACAGGGTGGGGATATGGTTCATTCAGGACTGTGACTTTGTCCTCGTTGGGGTAGTGACATGAGAAAGAGGTAAGGTGGCAAGGATCCTCTCAAGGAATTGGTAGAAATAAGCACCGTGGACTGACCGCACCTGGAGACAGAAAGGAAGGGGTCGGGGGACAGTGTCGGGGCCAAGCAATGCCATGTCTGTCTCAGTGAGGTCAAAGGCGAGGCATGGAGTGACTGAGACAAGTTGGAGGGGTCAGAGGCTGTGGTTGGAAAACGGCTGACTATATTAGTGATTTCAGAGGTGATTTTCATACCGTCCGTGGTGTAGAATTTCCACGAGTGGTTTACCTCTTCATAAGACCTAGACGTGCCTGCTCTTTTCAGGCCTTCTCGAATGTGCGACTTTCAAGGCAGGGATGATCCCTCGCATTTCCTCCAACCTCAGCCAAAGCCGCCTCTGTTGTGATGCCTTTATTTGCAAAGAGCAAGAGAGCATTCAAACGAGGCTGAGGAAGAGGGAGATTTATTATAAGGATTCACAGATACAGGATGGAACTTAATAAGAAACAGAGCCAGACCTCTCAAGAGGCTAGCCCCAGAAATTGCAAAGTCACCCGGAAAGAGGGAGCTGCGCTGAGAAGCCCCAAAGCCACTGGGATCCAAGGTAGCCTATATTTTGGAGCCCCCCCCCCCGGGTCTTTCTGTGTGTCAGCCGCACGGAGAGCCACGCGGCCGTGCAGACTGGCTTTGTCTTGGCCAAGCAGGTGCAGGACTCGCCCTGTGGTAGTCTCTGAGCTCCTATGCCCCCCATGTGAGCAAAGAACAGAGGCCACTGTCATCCGCAGCACGGGTGTGTGGGACAGAGGCAGACGTCATCCAGGTGGAGGGGCGTCAGTTTGGTATAAACATGAACACAGTTTTTACAATCAAGATCGCCGAAGATGCTGCATTTAGCGTATTCTGATTGCTCGCGGGTATTCGATAATTGAGAAAGTTTACAACTGATGGGTGGGAGTCGCTCGCGAGAGTGAATCTGGCCTACTGTGTGCCACGTCGACTCGTCTCTCGCTTAACTGCCACGGTGCACCCCTGTGAGATTAGTGTCCTCATTTAACCCATGAAGAACCTGGCTGCAGGCTTCAGAGCTAGCAGTGGGCAGAGCTGGCATTTAAGCTAAATTGGGGATTCGTGGGGCGCCCGGGTGGCTCGATCGGCGCATCCGAGTCTCGATGTTGGCTCAGATCGTGGTCTCGAGGCTCGTGGGATCAAGCCCCACATTGGGCTCTGCGCTGACAGTGCAGAGCCTGCTTGGGATCCTCTCTCTCTCTCTCTCTCTCTCTCTCTCTCTCTGCCCCTCCTGCTCTCTCAAAATAAATAAACTTAGGAGAAGAAACTAAGTTGGGGATTCAGAAGATGGCGATTCAGAGAAGGGTTGTCACTGGTTAGCTTTGCGAACTTGGACAAGCGATAGACCTCATGGGACATTAGGTTTCTCGTCTTTCAGGTGGATCGTAGGAATGAAGGTGCCAGGCTGGTGTGAAAAAAAATCAAGGGAATGTGCCCCTTGGCTGCTGGGTGGGTGGCCAGGAAATAGCATCCCTGCCCTTTGCCTGAGCTCTGAATAAAGACCAAGGACTGACCGGTGCCCGTCCTGGCACCTTGTTAAGGGGCAGATGGGGAATGTGGCTTTAGTGGGAGACAGATGGGTCCATTGACATAGATTGACTTACGCACTCCGTCACGGATAACACTTGATTGGGACATGCCTGCCTTCATGGGGACTTGCCCGGGAAGGCGGTAGTGCATGCCGGGAGCAGAGGAGGAAGCTTCCATGCCGTGGGCAGCTGGCTTCCTAGGAGACACGGGGCGTTTTGCCTATGTGTCACTGTCCGGAAAATCACTCCATCTCTCTTCATGCGGAGAAAGCACAAGGGTGGAGAAGGGGCCTCCTTGGCATGGAAGGAAAGCTTGGCGGAGGGATAAACATTTACCCTGTCTGGTACCACTTCACGCTCTTCTGTCGTTTTGGTTGGCACAGATTTTTGTCCCCTCAATGAAGATTCCTTCCTTGGGGTGTCACGCATCCCACGTATCATAGCTTCTGTTTTGCCACGCTCCCTGCCAAACACCTTCTCCCCTCCGCAGGTAGAGGAATGGCCTCTTCTTCACCAGTCCCCGGATTTATGTCTCTGGTTCCTCTGACCACTCCTCTGAGTTCATACCTGAACATCCAGTGACTTGACCTTCACACGCGAGCTCTCACAGCATTGCCAAGTCGATGGCTCGATTTCTCCCAGACCGGCTTCTTTCGCTCTCTGTAAAAAGGGGTCCCCGTCCCTTGACCTGCTGACGTCAAGAAGACCCGTGAGTTGGTCTCGATCGCCTCTCTCCCTTCACGTTCCATTTCGAGCCCACCAGCGAGTTCCGTGGTTTGGATTTTCTTTGGCTCTCAAATGTATATGGCCCACTGCTACATCCCCCGCCCAGCCCGCCTAGCTTCTCTCATCCCGTGTATGGGACTTTCAATCCGTTCCTCACACGGTGACGTTTCAGAATGGGTCAGTGCCCTGTGTAAGCACTCGGGGGGTTTCTCCTGCCTTGGGACCAACCCCAAGCTCCATGCCGTGGCCTCTGGGATTCCACCCGGCCTGGCCCGCGCTCCCTGTCTGCACCAGCCACGTTCACCTATCTGTTTCCTTAGCCAAGCCTCTCGACTGTCAATCTTGTGAGCGTGTGGGCCTTTTCTGGCCTGCCCACCGCTCCCTCCCCACTGGTAGAATTGTATTCTGATGTGTCCGGATGTGTATTCTGTAGGTGCCCGGTAACTGTTTGTTGAATGACTAAATGCACGGGTCCATGAATGAAGATGCGGCCGGGGTTTGTATCCATGACCCTCTTCAGTCACATGTGTCTTCTTCTTCTCTTGGGTCTTGTGCATGGATGTCTGTAACAACAGCCTCCATCAGGGACTCTTCCTGCTCCAGCTGCGATTTAGAAATCAGGGTGGATTTCCCAGGGGCTCCGTCGGTTAAGCGTCCGACACTGGGTTTCGGCTCAGGTCGTGATCTCACCCCGAGCGCGGAGCCTGCTTGGGATTCTCTCTCTTTGCCTCTCTGTCTCTCTGCCCCTCCCCTGCTCATGCTCTCTCTCTCATTCTCTGTCAAACTAAATAAATAAACTTGAAAAAAAAAAAAGAAATCAGGGTTGATGCTCACATCTTCAAAAGTTACCTTGGTGAAAGGTCCTCATTATTAATCTATGATAAAGCAAGTCCATCCTCACATATATCCGGCAGTAAACACGGGACCCGGTGCCGTGAGCTCAAGAGGACCCCTCGGTTGGCTGGGGAGCCGGGGCCCCCACTGGTTAGGAGCATCCAGGTGAATTCCTACCAGGGAGGGTGTCAGCTCATTTTGATGTAATTGAAAAGCGCGCAATGGCGGGACTTCATATTTTCCCTGTAATTTTGCTGACTTTGCCATTTTAGCAAGAAATAATTTATTCTAATGTGATTTGCATTGCATAAAATTATAATAAATGTTTTTAAGAACAAGGTGCTGTATATTTATGAAATCGTTGTGTTTATGGGAGGGAGAGGTTGAAAATGTATTGGCATGTGTTTCCCACAAACACTTCTGTGCAAAGCTATAGCCTCTGCAGCCTTGACATTAACATATATGATTTGCATAAACCATAAACAGTGGGCAATTTCTTTGTCAAACAAAAAGTACTGATTACCTTAGAAAGGATATTAATATCTTCCCTTTCTCTGTATTTTTAAATTTTGCTGACTGTGTTTTGACGATCATTCGTCTTGTCTCGTAGCACAGCCTGTAGCAGAGAGGCTCTCAATACTTCCCCCAAAAAAAAAAAAAAAAAAAAAAAGACGCGAGAGAGGCAACGGCTTCTGAATGTGAACGGTCTGTGATACAGTAATTGTGACTGGTGACAGAGAGCCTTTCTTCAGCTGCGGTTCACGGCTATTAGACCCGGGTGTATGCCAGGTGGACATCTGATTGACAGAGGGGTGTCGGTAAATATATTTTCAAATTAAATTTCATGTTTATTTTCAGCCCTCCTTAACAGCTTTCCAGTTGGAGTTTTGGTCCGCTGAACCTAGCTAGGTTCCTCTGGAAGCAAAAAACAAACAAACAAAAAAACAACAAAAAGAGAGAGCTCGTTCAAATGATCCACTCTTTGTTTCTTCTTGGTAGCTGGGGATTTTTGAGGCGAATTTCAGCTGAATTGCCAGAAACAAGGCTGAGGTGGTGGCTCCCTGCCCCAAAGTTGGGTTTCCGTTTTATATGTGAAGATACTGACTGATCATTAAAGAAACATTTTTTTTTAATGTTTATTCATTTTTTTGAGAGACAGAGAGACAGAGAGTGGGGGGGGGGGCAGAGAGAGAGAGAGAGAGAGAGGGAGAGAGGGAGACACAGAATCCGAAGCAGGCTCCAGGCTCCGAGCGGTCAGCGCAGAGCCCGACGCGGGGCTCGAACTCACAAACTGCGAGATCATGCCCTGAGCCGAAGTCGGACGCTTAACAAACTGAGCCACCCGGGTGCCCCCTGACTGATGGTAAAAAGAAGGAAATGTTGGGGCGCCTGGGTGGCTCAGTCGGTTGAGAGTCGGATTCTCCATTTCAGCTCAGGTCATGATCTCCCAGTCGTGAGATCGAGCCCCGTGTTGGGCTCCGTGCTGAGCGTGGAGCCTGCTTGGGATTCTCTCCCTCCCTCCTTCTCTCAGCCCCCCTCTCCTGCTTGTGCGTATGGTGTCTCTCTCTCTCTCAAAAAAAGGGAATGTTGATCTTGGGGTCAACCAGATCGGGAGGTCATTGAATGCTGACATGGTTGGGATCAGATTATGTAACTGCTTGAAATGACTCAGTCCGGTAAGTGGCGAGAGTGGTGGTACTTCCAGCATGGATCGGAGTGAGGATTCAACGAATCGATTCACAAAAGGAGCTTAAGGTAGTGCCTGATACACCGTAGGCACTCAACAACTTCACTGTTACTGTTGTTACTCTAACCACGTAAATTAGAGGCGGTGACGCCGGCAGTGTGGACTTCTGTGGGATCTAGTGCCTGACACAGAGTGGTAACTCAGCACATGTGGGCGTCTGCCCCTCCCCCAGCGATAGACGCCCTGAGTTAGCATGTCATAGGAACACTGAAGGAACACTGAAGGACAGGTGGGACTTCAGCCATCAAGAGCTCCATTTTGGTTACACAGAGAGGACGATTGGACAAAAGAGGCAGAATTTGAAAATCGAGGAAATGAAGAAGTAGGGTCATCAAGCGTATCCTTCTCCCAGAAGCCTTGTCTTAGTTTTGGCCACGGGGACCAGAACCGTCCTCGTCCCCAGGGTAAGGAGGCTGTAGGTGAACTGGGCCAACCATTCGCACGTTGGTAACCAACTTTTCCGTGTGTGCATGTGCTGTGTCTGATGAAACTAATAAGGTATGAAAAGCTTGAAAGACTGATGGGCGACCTTGACACAAAATGTCTCGGGTGGATGAGATTTTGGAGAATTGGAACTCCTCTACACCGTCAGTTCAGTCGCTTTAGAAACCAGTTTGGCAATCTGTAGCAGAGCTGGAGGTGTTTACGCTCTGTGACTTACAACTTGTCCTCTTACATACAGCCCAGAACAGCGGTTCTCAAAGTGTGGCCTCTGGACCAGCAAAGCCATCATCATCTGGGAATTGGCTAAAAGTGCAAATTCTCCCGTCCCATCTCAGACTGAATCAGAAACTCTGGAAGAGGGGCCCAGCGATCTTTGCTTCAAGAAGGCTTCCAGGTGACAGAGTGTCAATTTTGAGAGCTACTGTCGTAGAGACACTGGCATCGAGGCACCAACGAGATGGGTGACCGACTGTTGGAATTGTCCAACAGTTGTCCGTCACCAGGGGCGCCAGGCTGGCTCAGTTGGTGGAGCATGTGAGTCTTTGATGCCGGGGTTGTGCGTTCGAGTCCCATGTTGGGTGTAGAGATTACTTAAAAATAAAATATTGAAAAAACGTGTCCATCACCATCGAATCGTTACGGCGCGCTCCTCCAAAATCATTCTAGTCAGCATGAACAAGACTGCGAACGACGATGGCTGTATCTCACAAACATAATGTGGAGAGAGAGAGAGAAAAAGGCAAGTTGTGTAAGAATACACGCAGTATGCCATCACCGTTTGTCCGATTACTTGGAAATTGGCAAAACGAATTCTACATATGCATATATAGTTGCATGTTGTTTAGAGATGAATGCCTATGTAGCGAAAGGAGGGGAGAAGGAGAGGATTTGTTTCTTTTTTTTTTTTTTAATTTTTTTTCAACGTTTATTTATTTTTGGGACAGAGAGAGACAGAGCACGAACGGGGGAGGGGAAGAGAGAGAGGGAGACACAGAATCGGAAACAGGCTCCAGGCTCTGAGCCATCAGCCCAGAGCCTGACGCGGGGCTCGAACTCCCGGACCGTGAGATCGTGACCTGGCTGAAGTCGGACGCTTAACCGACTGCGCCACCCAGGCGCCCCAAGGATTTGTTTCTTGAGTGCTGGGTGTGTCGGTTTCCATTAGATTACTCTTTATGTTTCTTTGACTCGCTAAAATATATCACCATGTTGATCACCATTCTTAGCTGGAAGAAAGGACGCTTTCCTAAAATACGTCTCCTGGTCCCCAGGACACCTTCCCTTCCCCCACCTGTGTTTGAACGTGACAATTCTCAACTGCCCGCTAAGCGTCCCTCAGCAGAGGAATTTCTGGACAAACTGCGCCTTGCTCTATGAGCCAGTTGAGTGCTGTGTCTGACGGAGTCAGAGGGCAGCCTGTTTTTTTTTCTGGTTTCATATTTGTAGGCTTTTTATATATTGCAAAGTATTGTCTCACACATTTCATCCTGAAAATAACTCTGAGAGTGAGTGTGGATATTATTATTTCTTGGTTGACAGACGATGAAAAAGAAAATCAGGGGAGAGAATCAACATTTATTAAGCACTGTGCTGCGGGCCATCTACAGAGACAGGTGCTTTCTACATGTTTTCTCCTGTAGCCATCAGAGTGACCCCACTTGACAGATGAGGAAACTAAGGTGTAACGCAATTAAAGTAACCTGCTTATGGCCGGTCAGTGCAGGGTCAGAAGTCCCAATCCGATCTGCACGGAGGTCAAGACTTTGCTTTAATGACTATGCTTTGCTAGCTTAAAAAAAAAATTTTTTTTTAATGTTTATTCATTTTTGAGCGACAGAGTGCAAGCAGGGGAGGGGCAGAGAGAGAGGGAGACACAGAATCCGAAGCAGGCTCGAGGCTTTGAGCCGTCAGCACAGAGCCTGACGTGGGGCTCAAACTCACGAACCGTGAGCCATAGTCTGACGCTTAACCAACTGAGCCACCCAGGTGTCTCTGCTTTTCTATCTTTATTTTTTTAATGTTTACTTACTTTTGAGAGAGAGAACGAGCAGGGGGGGACAGAGAGAAAGGGAGACACAGAATCCCTAGCAAGCTCTAGGAGCTGTCTATCAGCACAGACCGCCTGATGCGGGGCTCAAACTCATGGACGGTGAGAAACGGCCTGAGCTGAAGTTGGACACTCAACCGACTGAGCCACCCAGGCGTCCTGCTTTGCTATCTTTAAGCAAAAGTGTGGTTTCATAACTTGCCTAAGACTGATTGGGTTTGGCCTTTACGTATTCTTTCTTTCTTTCTTTTTTAACGTTTATTTATTTTGAGACAGAGAGAGAGAGCAGGGGAGGGGCAGAAAGAGAGAGAGAGAGAGAGACCGAGAATCCCAAGCAGGCTCTGAGCTGCCATCACAGAGCCCGACATGAGGTTTGATCTCACGAACTGTGAGATCATGACCTGAGCTGGACTCAAGAGTAAGATGCTTAACGGACCGAGCCACCCAGGTGCCCTGACATACTTTGTCCACCGGCTTATGTCCACGCTGTCCTTTTTGTTTTGATGCTCCGTAGAAGACAGGCGTCTCGACTGCAAGCAACAGAAATTGATGCTGGCTCATCTCAGCAGAAAAGTTGGGAAAATATCAAGAGGACCAAGGAATAGAGCGGAAACCTAGAAAAAACAGAAGTGGACGGAAGCACTTCCCGAACAGCCGGGCGACAGAGCCACAGCCCTGTCCAGACCGCGAAGAGGGAAGAGTGGTCTCTTCTGTGCTGGGAGACCGGCCTCCTGAATGCTTTGCCGTGAAGCCTGTCGAATGGGAGAGAGTCCCTTCCCACTCTCCCCTCACCACCCTCACCTCCCCACCTGAATCAGGATGCTCTTAAGGAGGGGTGCATGGGTGCCGGGGATGCAGTCCGTGTGGCAGACACGAGGACAGGAAGTTCCTGTCCCTCAGCAGGCCGTCACATTAAACAAGGAACGGAAGAGAGAAATACATCTGTGCTGCCTGGCGTCCCCCAATGGGTAATTAAAACGATGGCACTGCTGTTTTTACTACATTCAAAAGGGTTTTAATTTGTATTTAGCCAGAGGCTTTCTGGCAACAAGAACATTTTTACAAATCGTACAAATAATTATAAATAAATAAAGTCTCCATTTCTGCTATTTGGGGGATCGTTTCCTTCAGGTAACGCATTTATAAATCCACCTGTTTGACAATAAGGAGCTAAAATAACAGTAGAGCTTGAACTGGTTGCTTAAGTGACAGTCGAAATGGTATATTTGTCAGCGTAGAAATGAAAAACAATATCATGCAGGGAGGTAATCTGGTCCCAGAGGCACCCTGGACTGTAAGCGCTAAATTACCATAGACCTAGAATATAACCTTGCATAATTCTTGAATAAAGGGTATAAAGGAACAGAAAACCCAAGGTAGCAGGAATTCATATTAAAGGAAGCCGACACGATTTGTAGTTAAGGTGACTTCAGGACTATTGGTATGGTCTCTAGGTACTCCCCCGAAAGTATTTGACAGTATTCATCATCAGTAACACCGGGTATAATAGTAATCGCGAGACAGAGCACGTAAGCAGGGGCTGCTCTGTGGTTATGTGTTCGCGTCTCCTCTTGGGGTCTCACGTCTTCTCGGCTCCGTGTGGGACGATGCCAATCATGCTTGATTTTCCAATCTTCGGTTTGTGGAGGATTTCAAATGGAGCTTCGGTGACAGCAGATTTCCTTCTTGAGTATGAGAGCCGACCTTATTTTGGAGACCGCAGCCAGCTAAGATATTTCCACTACAGAATATTCCTGGCTCAGAAAATTCATTGGATGCCAGCCAGCTAACTCATGTTAAGATGAGACACATACGGACCTTGCATGTGAACATCTACCCATAGCCTACTTTTTTTTTTTAATTCTGGATGGCCAAGGCCTTAGGTAGACAAACTGGGGTTCCATGTGGCTTCAGGAAGAAACAGTGTTTCAATAAGGACTGTGTCGGGGCGGGAAGGACGCGCTTTCCAGATACTTTCCAGGAACTGTTAAGAAATGAGAAAATCTTGGGGCGCCTGGGTGGCGCAGTCGGTTAAGCGTCCGACTTCAGCCAGGTCATGATCTCCCGGTCCAGGGGTTCGAGCCCCGCGTCAGGCTCTGGGCTGATGGCTCGGAGCCTGGAGCCTGTTTCCGATTCTGTGTCTCCCTCTCTCTCTGCCCCTCCCCCGTTCGTGCTCTGTCTCTCTCTGTCCCCAAAATAAATAAAAACGTGGAAAAAAAAAAAGAAATGAGAAAATTTTTTTTTGTTTGTTCTAAGAAATGATATAATCTTGTTCTTAAAAAGTTTGGGGGGACGGCAGAGGAAGGGAGAACCTATCCTGGCGAAATATGCTGAAATTATAAACAACACATTTCTTTGGGGCTGGGCTCAGCGCTTACCAACATCTGTCTGAAGGGCGCGTGACTCGCCCAACTCCGACAGCGTGTGTCCATAAGGGTTAGATTCCGTCTGTGTAACAGAATCACCGAAGAAATGTGTGCAAGTCGTATTTTCAGTGCAGTAACAGAGTTCCGCCTTCAAAGGAGTCTTGCTGTAAATGAAATACTTCTTTTGCAACGTAACCACTTGCGTTGAAGAGAGGCAGCATGGCACGGTGGTGAAGAACAGGGATGCTGGGAGACGGTTGCTTGGGGGAGAATTCGCAACTCTGCAGGTCCCTCGCTAGGCACGTGTCGTTTGGCTTCTCGGAGGCTCCGTGGGGATTCTAAGAGAGCACTGGGTCCGGATGGCGTCCGGTGAGCGTTCCCTGGGTGTGAACCACTGCTACTCGTTCTTAACTACGTCAAGTTTGCCAAAAGCCATCTGGGCTTTAGAGGAAGTATGTTGCAGGTCTCTTACCTTAGGCCGTCTTCCCAGAAGCACTCCTCCGACTGACTCATTCTCCTTATTACTCTCCTTCGCGTTCATTCAGCATGTACAGAGCACCTGCCATTTGTCAGACAGAGGTAGCCGGTTTTCACAAAAGGAAAAGATAATAGTTTCTGCTCTCAAGTAGCTCACAGTCTAATGGTGGAAAAGCAATGAAGCTGTGATGATGATTCCTATTTGTAGTTCTTTTACGGTCTGTCTGCTTACTGGTAAAAAGTCCTCGGTATGCCATTTACTCCAGAATCTTTGGGTGGTTGTCCAGTGTGCTCGGTTGGCTTTTGGGGAGCTGTGGTGCCCTGTGTGCTCCCTCCTTAGAACGCCAGCACCTTCTGTGGTCTTTTCGTAGACCATCCCAGTCTTGAGCGTTGCTCTGGGTTTGTATCTTCCCAGGGAAGCTGGAGTCGGTCCAGCCCGCTGAGATGGCCCTTCATTTTAAGCCCCTGGATGGCTTCAAAATAAGGCCAGTGCTCAGCCAAGAAAATGCTTGAGCCCTTTGGGGGGGTCACTTTTTTCACGAATTCCAAGGAAGAATGAAGGATCCCTTGAGGGGTAGGAGGTACCACCGGTGAATTCTCTCTTGTGATTTGCCTTCCCTGCCACTAGGTGTCACTGTTCTACATAAATAAAATGGAACCAAATTGGCCTTGGCACTGAAATTTGGCCTTTGGTTAAGAGGATCTGGCATGTTTAGGTACCTCCTCATTTTGAGGTTCTCAAGTAACCAGCCCTGCCGCCTAAAGACTGGCTGCAGTGCAGGAACCAACCCTGCGTAAAAAGCCTTTGAAA
This sequence comes from Felis catus, assembly GCF_018350175.1. Classification (NCBI taxonomy): domain Eukaryota; kingdom Metazoa; phylum Chordata; class Mammalia; order Carnivora; family Felidae; genus Felis; species Felis catus. The sequence continues at coordinate 20,859,269 of NC_058383.1, read as the reverse complement.
TTAAAGCATCTGACACATGTAAATCCAATATGCTGTTTGTATCCTCTTTGGTATTGATCCTTTTAAAACAGATCTTTAAAGATTAACTTCTTGGAACCAAGATAATGTATCTGTGGAATGTATTATTTATGTTTTCTGTTCGGGAAGAAGTATCTGTTTGCATCAAGACGTCATAGAGAAAACAAAGGAAATTTCACAAAAGAAGACTGCCCTTCCATAAGTGACCTCTCTGTGATAGACAAAGGGTGCCATAAACTCACTCAGAGATAGCATAGGACATTACCCACTTGACCCTTCCCTCATTTAAAAAGAATTCTTTCAGGATGTTCTATTGTTAGAACAATTTCTCAGCAGTTACAAGAGGTTATCGGTAAAATAAAAACAACCCCCCCCCATACACAGAATTATTATTGAATCAGTGATCTGTAACACACAGGAGACCTCTCCTTGAGTTATTTGAATGATTTCTTTTTACACGAGAGTATTGGGTTATGTTCTAGTGTTTAATAAAATACAGGGACCTCTGCAGCAACTGCAGAGGTCAACGAACTATCACTCTTCTTTTTGTCTGTGACGAGTTGGTGGACTGAGGTTCTAGGGTGTCCATCATAGGAAACCCTAGACAGGATTTTCTGCCCCTGTCGTGTCCCTCTTGGAAGAACGTCGCATTTTATCGGTAAAGTCATGTTCATGAAAGCCAGGTGGTGCTTTGAGCTTTATGTGGCATTGGGCTTATGGGCTCCATGTTAAGACAGGTTCAGTTAGTTCCGTGTGAAGAAAGCAGGCAAACACTCTTGGTTAAAGGAGGAAATTATAGGCAAAGAAGAAACCAAAGCAGTCATTTTCATCGTGAGATGTTTGTCTTACAAACCTGGGTTAAAGTCCGGGACGTTATGGTTGAGTTATACTGCCCATGGTGTGTTGATTGACAGAAGCCAGAATGTTCTTTTTGGTTGATCTCTTCTTACAACGACATAAAGTATCTTGATCACCTGCAGGTCTCTTTCATATGGATAACTCAGTGGAGCCTGATGGAGTGTGGTGAAGACAGGTCTAGGTTCCTGTCCAGAGTTCCTCAAGCCCCTTTCACACCAGTGTCCTGAAGAGCATTCCTGGGAAGCCCTGTGTTGCAAATAGTGGGCAGAGAGCTTTGGTTATGGCAATAGAAGCTTGAGATTGGTGTAGGATTCCTTTGAACCATCTTGAGAAACAATCTACCACAATCCAGAAGTTTCCTCATGTAGTATGGATGTGTGGAGGCAGCATGATATCTTGACCATTCCACTGGGGAGTGTTTTGATAAGTAATAGGAAGTAACGTTCATATTTTATTTTACTGTCAATCCCAGATAAATTGTTGATCACCAGATAATTTCTAGTGCCTAGGCAGTGCCTCCATGTAAATAGTTCTTAGACGATAATCACATTATAATTATGAAGAGAATGTAATGTCAGCTTCCTGGAATAGAAAAGTGATTTTTGCCATAAAGGGCATTTTTAAATGGGTCATTAACTCATTTTATGAGTACCTTAATGCTCTGAGCACTGTGAGGAGATAATGTATCAACCTACTGGGACCAAAATTGATTCAGAAAAGAATTTCATCACCATGGAATATCCTCTTATAAGGTATTATACATCCTAACAGCTTGGAACAAATAAACAATGGAGAGTTTTTATTGTTACAGACAGCCATGTAAATACTACACATGGGTGAGCCTGTGATTCTAGACCCAATCCATACGCCATTTGTAGTTAAATAGGCTTTTTGTCTGACGAGGAAGAGGGTCATAGTTGGCCAAATGAAATCCAGTACTTAATTCTTCTAATATTTTATTCCGTCCCATTTAATTCAAAACCAAGGTCAATCCCACGTTAACATCTTGTGTCGTTAGATTAGCCTTCCCGACAGTGGGTCCAAATCGCCTCTAGTCTTGTGCGTTTCCCGCGAAGGTGGCGTAACGCAGATCGGGACCTCCACCAGTGAGAGGCACACAGAGTATTCATTCATTATGTTTCTCCCGTTCGTAGAGCTGAAAGTATAGTCCGAAACCCAGAGCTGTAATGAAGAGGGTAGGATTATCCACAGATAAGAGTTCTAAACACATTCTGATAGAAGCTTCTAATCAGTACAAATCGTAACGGCCGTAGAAGGAGTTGTTCTGCAGATGGCTTTATTCTTGAGTACTCAGTACCATCTGGCACTTTGGGGCTGAGCCCAGCCCCACCACTATGAGGAACCATATTTGCGATGTATTGGCACAGATACGGAAGCCAATGGCTCCTTGACATTTTGGACTCTTCATCATATGGCAGGTCCAGCTTCGGAGCATGCCCTTTTGCAGTGGGCAGAGAAGTGACTCAGATGAGGTTGCTTTTTGTTGAAGAAAAGGTCCCCTCGAGGAGTCTTGGAGCTTTGGCTTGTGTTCGAGGACTACATATGGCACCATGTGCCACTTCTTCTAGGTTAAGTGACATACTTGCAGTATTGATGTAGGAATCTAACAATTTCAGGCTGAAAGATCTGAGTTTATGTTAAAATAAATTTAGATAATTGATATACTGAATCAGTGTGGCATTGATTTTAAAACACTGCTTTTAAAACACGTCATACAGACTTAGATTATTGTACGTACTGTGGTTTCTCTCTTTCCTCCCTCCCTACATGGGCTGTGATGGTTTTGAAGGCAGGAGTGTGTCTTTTTCATTTTTTTATTCCTGGAACCTGAGACCCGGATGGGCACGTTTTAGATACCCCGGAAGTTCATTGAATTAGCCCTGAAAAGATGGTGTTTGTGCCTTGCTGATTCCATTATGAGAAAGTCATTGAAATACGGTTTTACCCCCCCCCCCCCACCGAGTCCTAGAAATCAGGATCTTTAGGGACCAATAACAATTTTGAACGTGAGGGGCTTAGTGTCCTTTTGTAGGTACCTGATCATTCAAGTGCTCTATCGGTATTTCCGGAGAGAATAAGTAATTTTGTGAATTTGCTGGCTCCCCCGATAACTAGCTGTGTGATCTTGAACGAGTCATTCTGACTCTCTGAAGCCTTAGTGTCTTCATCTATCCTGCGGATTAATCTGGCCTGGCTGGGCAGTTTTCATTTGCGTCTCTCATGCACGTCCGGTAAGATAGTGGCTTCCGAAGGCTTGCCTCGTGTCTGGCGGTTGATGCCGGTGGTCAGCTGGGAGCTGTGCAGGGAATCGCCTCTGCTGGGCCTCCCCACATGCTGTTGGGATTTTCATGGTGGTCTCCAAGAGTCTGCTTGGTCCGAGGCGGTGAATTTCCAAGAGTGGGCGTTCAGAAGACCCAACGGAAGCTACAAGGCCCTTGTGACGTAGCCTTAGCTAGACCTGAGTCATTTCTGTAGTATTCTGTTGGTGAGAAGTCAATCCCAGGGCCGGTCCAGATTTGAGAGGAGAGGGCTGTATTAGGATATGCGTCCTGGGAGGCATGAGTCACTGGGAGAAGTGGCCGTAGAAGGCCGTCTTCAGAAACGAGCTACCAAAGTGAACTCGGCTTCTCTGGCCAAGAGTCTGGAAATAACCATGGTGGGGGAATCTGTGTAATGATCGTCTACATTTCACAACTGTAATGAACTTGAGTCGTCCAATCATGACTATTAATGAGTCTGGTTACCTGTGTGGCAGCCGCCTGTGTCTTTGCATCCGGGATTGTCTGATTATCATGCAAGTCTTGGACTGCATTATCATTTGGAGAATCTGTATCGCCTGATGCAAGGTGATCTGTGATGACACTGCCTGAACTTCATTCTAATGGGTTTTGAATGGCTTCTCTCCGGTTGGTCCAGCCCCCTGAAGTTTGTATCCTGGATTCTTGAAATAGTATTTTGTTCCAATTTAAGCTGTATGCTGGTATTCTTGAGATCATCTGCAGGTGGCTTAAATAATATTTCCCAGCCTCTAAACGGGTCTCATCCCCAACCTGGTCCATCGTTATTCTTCTGTTACGTATCCGTTTTTGACAACTTGATGTCCGTCCTCCAAGATGGTTCTCCGTAGTTTTGTTGCTTCTTCAAGATACTTGGGATCATTCACTCATCCAACTAGACATTCGTGTTTATTCATCCAGACATTGTGTACTCAGTGCCAGTATGTCTGAAATTTTATTTTAAAACAACATATCGGGGCGCCTTGGGTGGCTCAGTCAGCTAAGTGTCTGACCCTTTTTTTAAAAAATCTTTTTAAATGTTTATTTAATGCAAGAGACAGAGTGCAAGCAGTGGGGGGGATAGACAGAGGGAGACACAGAATGTGAAGCGGGCTCCAGGCTCTGAGCGGTCAGCCCAGAGCCCGACGCGGGGCTCAAACTCACAAACGGTGAGACCATGACCTGAGCCGAAGTTGGAGGCTTAACCGACCGAGCCACTCAGGCACCCCTAAGTGTCTGACTCTTGATTTCGGCTCAGGTCATGATCTCACGGTTAGTGGGATCGAGCCCCGAGTTGGGCTCTGCTCTGACAGCATGGAGCCTGCTGGGGATTCTGCGTCTCCCCCTCTCTCTGTCCCTCCTCTGCTTGTGCGTGCACTCTCTCTCAATCTTGCTCAAAAAAAAAAAAAGCTTAAAAAATAAAGCAGTATATCTTGGCAGTTCTTCTCGGCGCATAGAGTTGCTGTCATTCTTTTTAATTGCTGCCTGAGATCCTTCATTTATCTCTTCCTTTACTGATGTTCATGTAATAGTGCCACTTTTCGATATTACAAACAATCTGACAGTGATCCTCCTTGAAAATGTATCTTTGGTCATGCACACTTTTTTTTTTTTGGTAAGGTAGATCCTTAAGAAGTGGAAATGCTGGGTCACAGGGAAAGGTCATTTACAATTTTGATTAAATGATGCCGAGAACACTGACTTCCAAAATGACTGTGCCAAGGTATGGCATTTGACAACGTTAGTGGCTCCTGACTCGGGCAACATTGGCTCTTGTGCTCCTCGCTTTGTGGCTGAAAGCTGAAAAATGGCATCTCGCTGTTTAACGTGCCCTTTCTTACGAGTTCATTCTTGAGAGTTTCATGCACATTTGTTTGTTTCTCCTTTTCCTCGAAATGACCTGTTCTGACCTCTGCCTGGTTTTTGGTGCCTTGTTTGTCTTCTATCTCGGTGACTCCTCTGGTGCTGCTTTTATGGTATTGATAGTATTTGGAAGCGTCCCCTGCCAGGAACAGGGAAGCGGATCGACAGCGTCTTTCACGAATAAGAGTTTATTTTTTCTTACACGACGAGAAACCTAGAGGTATGAGACTGTCGGCGTTCGGTCTGTGGCTTGGTGTTGGCATCACCGGGGTCCCCGTAGCGTCTTGGCTTTTTCCTCTCGATCAGAAAATAGCGCTGATGGCATCTGTCTTTTTTTTTTTTTTTTTTATCAGAAAGCTACAGCTTTCCCAGAATCTGCGAGGAAGTTTATAATGTCTGGAATGGAGATGGGAAAAGACAGAAGAATTGATCAGGAGTTTTGGGTTAACGAACCAGCACCGCCTGCCGCTTCACCATTAACACTTTGTGTTACTTGCTGTTTCAATGATATCTTTTCCCGTTTGTCACGGTGTCTCAATTCAGTTTGTGGTATCTTCCAGCTCGCAGGCATTTATATTTTGAAGGTAGTAAGTGCTATCATTTCATTTATGATCTTACTTTGTATTTTTTCCATTATGAAGTTTTTTTCTGTGTTCTAATATATTTACCGTTTTGCTTTGTATGTTTTAAAAAAATCAATCTGAAATTAATTTTATTTATGGTCTAGTATGGGAATACTCTTTTCTCCACCTACCCCCACATAGTGAGTTACTTTTTTTTTCTTTAACAGGCAGAAGGCTTATTTTTCTTATTAATAAAGGTCTCCCCAGCTTTATTGAGGCATAAGTGATAGGTGTATAATGTGATGCTTTGATGCAGGTTTCCATCGTGAAGTAATTACCACAATCAAACTAATCACCATATACATCACCTCACTACCTCACAGTTATTATTAGAGTCTGTGTGTGTGTGTGTGTGGTGGGAACTCTTACGATCTATCTTTAGTAAATTCCATGCGTACAATACAGTATTGTTAACTAGAGTCACATTGTTATACATTAGGTCTTCAGAATTTATTCATCTTGCATGATTGAAACTTCATACCCCTTGACTAACATTTCCCCATTCATTTCCTTCTCCCATGGTCCATATAAGTGAGATCATGTGGTATCTGTCTTTCGGGGTCTGGTTCATTTCAGTTAGCGTAAATGTCTTCTGTGTTCATCTTGTTCGTGCAAACAGCAGGATTTCAGTTTTTACAAACTGAGTAATACATATAGCTCTATGTATGGATATGATACATAATGTTTATTACAATCAGATTTATATTATAATACATAACATATATGTATAATATCGACATAATACCACACTTCCTTTATCTGTTCATCTTTCTATGGATATTTAAATTATTTTCATATCTTGGCTATTATGAATGCAGTGAATATGGGCATGCAGATATCTCTTGAAGATACTGATTTCATTTTCTTTGATATGTACCCAGAAGTGGGATTGCTGGATCCTACGGCGGTTCATTTTTTAATTTTTTGAGGAACCTCCATCTTGTCTTCCATAATGGCTGCGCCATTTTATAATCCCACCAGATGTGTACGAGAGTTCTCCTTCCTCCACATGCTCACCAGCACTTGCTATCTTTTGTCTCTTTGTTGACAGCCATCCCTTGGTTGGTTTGCTTTTCACTGGTGATTAGTGATAACCAAGGATTTTCATACAGCTCTTGGCCATTTGTATGCCTTCCTTTACTTCTTTTAAGAAACGTCTATTCAAGTTCTTTGCCCCTTTTTTAAAATCAGGATGGGGCGCCTGGGTGGCTCAGTCGGTTAAGCGTCCGACTTCAGCTCAGGTCATGATCTCGCGGTCCGGGAGTTCGAGCCCCACGTTGGGCTCTGGGGTGATGGCTCAGAGCCTGGAGCCTGCTTCCGATTCTGTGTCTCCCTCTCTCTCTGCCCTCCCCCGTTCATGCTCTGTCTCTCTCTGTCCCAAAAATAAATAAAATGTTAAAAAAAATTTTTTTTAAATCAGGTTATTAGGGTTTTTTTTTTGTTTGTTTGCTATTGAGTTGTGTGAGCTCCTCATATATTTTGGACACTAACCCTTTGTCAGATACATAGTTTAAAAATATTTTCTGTCGTTCCATAGGCTGTCTTTTGACTGTGGATTGTTTTCTTCCCTGTGCGGTTTAGTTTGGAGGTCTCATTTGCCTTTGTTTGCTTTTGTTGCCTGTGCTTTTGGTGTCCCATTCAAGAAATCATTGCCTAGATCAGCGTCAAGACCATCTTTCCTAACTTTTCTTTTAGTACTTTTGTGTCAAGTCTTCCCTCTGAGTCTTTAACCTATTTTAAGTTGATCTGTGTATATGGTGTGAGATCAGGGTCCAGTTCCATTCTTTTGCACGTGGATGTCCAGTTTTCCCAGGACCATTTACTGAAAAGACCATCCTGTCCCCACTGTGTGTTCCTGGCATCCTTGTCAGAGATCACTGGACAGCAGATGTGTGCATTTAGTTCTGGGTTCTTGATTCGGTTCTTTTGGTTCATGTGTCTTGATTGTACAGTTTTGAGCATTGTAGCTTTCTAATGTATTTTGAAATCAAGAAATGTGATACCACCAGCTTTGATTTTCTTGCTCAAGATTGCTACTTGGGGTCTTTTATAGCTCCGTATGAATGATTGCATTGAATCTGTAGATCACTTTGGGTGGTATGGACATTTTTAACAATATAAATTCTTCAGGACATGAACATGGGGTGTCTTTTCACTTATCTGTGTCTTTAATTTCCTCTGTCAGTGTTTATGAGATTTTCAGTGTACAAATCTTTCATTACTTCGGTTAGCTTTTTTTTTTTTTGAACATGTATTTATTTTTGAGAGATAGTGCGAGTGGGGGAGGGGCAAAGAGAGAAGGAGACACAGAATCCGAAGCAGGCTCCAGGCTCTGAGCTGTCAGCACAGTGCCCGACATGGGGCTCGAACCCATGAATCGTGAGATCATGACCTAAGCCAAAGTCGGATGAATATTTAACCAACTGAGCCACCCAGGCACCCCAGCTTTGGTTAGGTTTATTCCTATTTGTTTTGTTGCTACTGTGAATAGGATCTTTTTTTTTTTTTTACTTTCTTTTTATTTATTGCTTTATGATATATTTTCTCCCTAGCCTTGTTGAGGTATAATTGGCATTCTGTAAGTTCAAGGTATACAGTGTGATCATTTTACACATGTATATATTGCAGAATCTTTACCACTGTAAGGTTAGTTAAAACATCCTTCACCTCACAATATTAATATGTTGTTATGGTGAGATCATTGGGAATTTAACCTTCTTAGCAACTTCCAAGTATACAAGACAATCATAGTCACCATGCTGTACAATAGATGCCCAGACTCCATTCCTCTTATAACTGGAAGATTGGTCTCAAACCAACATCTCGTTTTCCTCACTCCCTAGCCCCTGGCAACCACCAGTCCATTCTCTGTACAAACTCAGCTGTTTAATTTTGCAGTGTAGCTTCAAATCAGGAAGCCCGATGATTCCAGCTCTGTTCTTTCTTAAGATTGCTTTGGCTATTCAGGGTCTTTTGTGGTTCCATAGGCATTTGTTTTTTTTTTCTGTGAAAAATGCCAATAGAATTTTGATGATTGTACTGAGTCTGTAGTGGATTTGGGTAGTATGGCCATTTTAACAATACTAAATTTTCATTTCATGAACATGGGATACCTTTCCATTTGTTTGTATGTCTTCAGTTTCTTTCATTAATATCTTGTGGTTCTTAGAGGTTTTTGTTTTTAGGTCTGGAATTAAAACACGTGCGAGTAATGACAATTTGTGGTTTTCTTGATCCTTCTAACTCCTAGGATTTTGTTTTGTTTGTTTTTGTTTTTGTTCTTTTTGACTCCATGCAAGGTGGACAGTATCCCACCCAATTTTGAGTCATAACAATGATAGTAAACTTTTAAATTTAGTCCTTTATTTTAATTGGAATGTCTATAAATGTTTCCCTCCAAAGTGTTAGGTTTGTAATAGATTTCTTCTAGATGCTTTTTATCTGATGAAATAAAATCTCTTTCTAGCTTGCTGTGGGTTTTTCTTGGGAATTTAGGTATGTATTTATTTAAATTATTAGTCTGTATTGAGGTGGTCATGTAGGGTTTCTCCTTAATTTCAGGAAGATGGTTCATTTCAGAAATCCTAATGATGAACCATCATAGCATTCCTGAGGAAATTCTACTTGTCTTGTTGGCGTAGATGCTGCTAGATGGAGATCACTGTCATTTGTTGTAATTTTGGGCATTCCTTTTTATGGATTAAATTAGTGTGTTCTCTTGAGGGCCTTTGTTTCTGGTAAAATACAGTCTGTTTTTTCTATCACTTTCATGTTCGTCTTTGAGAATGAATTGGGAAGTTTTCTATCTTTCCCAGTGTCCTCAAGTAATCAGGACAAAATACAAGGCTATTTGTTATGAGAATGTTGGTTGAACTCACCCATAAAAACTATCTGGGTCTGCAGATTGGGGAGGGTTTCATTCTTTGCTAACTTTTTTTTTTTTAATTTCTCTTTGCTTTTTTAAAACCCTTTTTGAATTGAGTTTGGTGAGTTAAAAATCCTTAGTAATAGCCTATTTAATGTAAGTTTTCAGATTTATTGATACACATTTGTATATAGTACAAAGCTCCCTTTCGTTCGTAGCTACACGCTGTTTATCATTCTTAAAATGGTTATTTGTACTCTGTTCCCGGATTGGTTTTGCGGGAAGTTTATTTTATTGTTCTTTTTACAGAGCTAGCTTTTGGTTTTATTGCTGCAGTCTCGTATTTTTCTTTTGTTTTCTATTTCATTTATTCCTGCTTTTATCTTTATCATTCCTTCTTTTCAGTTTCTTCAGTTTTTTTTTTTATTGTTGTTTTGGTGGTTCTTTTCCAGCTTTCTGAGTTGAATGTTTAGCTCATTTATTTTCAATCTTCCTTGTTTTCTAATACGAGCATTTGAAGTTGTAAGTTTTCTTTAGGAGACTGCTATGACATTCCATAATTTAGATATGTAGCATTCTAGTTCATTTCTAAACAGGTCATTATTTCCGTTTCGAATTTCTGTTTAATCCCAGAGTTACTTAGAACACAGTTTTAAATCTAAAGATGGGTAGTTTTAGTGATGCTGTTACTTAGTCTTGCTTTTTGGCCATCTATTTGTTAATAATTTCTAAGTTTACCACATTAATTCCTCCATGCACACTTTGGAATTTTGTCTTTTTTTTGAACTTGAGATTTTTTTTTTTTAATGGTCTGTTAAAAACATTGATTTTTTTTGGTCAGGTTATTTATTTATTGTTACTTATTTTAGAGAGAGAGAGAGAGCATGAGCAGGGGAGAGGGGCAGAGGAAGAGAGAGAGAGATAATCTGAAGCAGGCTCCATGCACAGGGACCCTGGGATCATGACCTGAGCTGAAATCAAGACTTGGGAGCTCAACCCACTGAGCCACCCAGGCGCCCCATTGGTAAATTAATTTTCTCATTTTTTTAAACATTTATTTATTTTTGAGAGACAGAGAGAGACAGAGCACAAGTTGGGGAGGGGCAGAGAGAGAGGGAGACACAGAGTCGGAAGCAGGCTCCAGGCTCTGAGCCGTCAGCACAGAGCTTGACGCGGGGCTTGAACTCACAAACCGCGAGATCATCGCCTGAGCAGAAGTCGGACACTTAACCGACTGAGCCACCCAGGCGCCCCTTTGATAAATTTATTTTCAAAGGATGTATGTCCTCCAGGTGCACAGTATATGTAAAGTGAATACCTGAATATTTACATACATAGAAGTGTATATGAGCACATATCCCTGTTTACTCAGATTTGCTCATTATCATCATGGAAATCCTTTCTGTATTTTCCTTTGATCCATGAATATCTGAGCCGGAAATGTGTTACTGTCTCCTTGGAATTCAGAAAGATGTTGGTATACGTATTTATTTTGAAGTTCTGATAACTGGTGCATAACATTTCATGACTTTTATAGTTGCTTAATTGATCATCTTTTATTAATAAAATATTCTTCTCTGTCCCTTATGATAGCTGTCACCTTTAATTCTGTTTTATTTTCCCCTGACATTCAAACTACTAATTCCATGTTCTTTTTGTTCCACAGTTGACTGACATTTTGTCTTTTTATTTTATTTTCAATCTTTTTGAGTTACTTTCTTCCAGAAGCATGTCTTGTAATGAGCATATAATTTTTAAAAAAAAAAAAAAAACGTGTTACTTGTGGCATCAGAAATGTGAAAATTCTGTGTGGGCTGAAAAATCCCCGCATCTTGACTGCTTTGACAATTTCTGCTCAGCCTTTGGGATGATGTTCAGATATTCCCTCCTCTAATGAAACCCTTCTGGAAATTCCTCACCCTGAAAATAAGTGGATTTCTCATCTCTTTTCCTTTTTTATTATTTTTTTAAGTTTTTTATTTATTTGGGAGAGACAGAGACAGAACGCCAGTGGGGAAGGGGCAGACAGAGAGAGGGAAAGAATCCCAGGATGATGAGGCGCTGGCCTGAACCGAAACCAAAAGTCAGGCACTCAACTGACTGAGCCACCCAGGCACCCTTTTCCTCTCTTTTTCTATGTCACTTTATTACATTTAAATTCTAGCTCTTAGGGGGCGCCTGGGTGGCGCAGTCGGTTAAGCGTCCGACTTCAGCCAGGTCATGATCTCGCGGTCCGTGAGTTCGAGCCCCGCGTCGGGCTCTGGGCTCATGGCTCGGAGCCTGGAGCCTGTTTCCGATTCTGTGTCTCCCTCTCTCTCTGCCCCTCCCCCGTTCATGCTCTGTCTCTCTCTGTCCCAAAAATAAATAAACGTTGAAAAAAAAAATTAAAAAAAAATAAAATAAATTCTAGCTCTTAGTACATTGTATTATAAGTATCTACTCAACTAATTTCCTCCAGGATTCATGAATAAGGAAACAACATTCCTATTTCTTTGCTTCTTTAATCTTCCTACTCCCAATACGGCCTCCCCCCACCCCCCCCCCAAATGCTTACACTATGTTGTTTTTGGTTCTGTACCTGCCAGCAGAGACCTTGGGGTCTCTGGGGTATTGAGAAGTTATGCCTGCTGCATGCAGAAGCGTTTCAAAGTGTGGAAGGAGAAGAATGCTTCATATAGAGACACAGAGACAGGAAAGCACTGGTCCTGTCTGAGACTTTCCCAGAAGGTCATGGTGGCTGGACACTGTTTTGTATGAAGCAGGGAGCAGGGAGTGGGGGTAGATGAGGATGGAAAAGGAATAGATGTTCCCGCGAAAACATTCTTTCCCTGCAAATGGAGACGCTGCGTCTATCATCCTGTTGTAAAGTCTTTGGGACCCAACGTGGAACTTTGCTTTAATAATTTCCCGTTTCACTCCTAGAATTGAACAGCTGGCCATCCTTGGCCTCCTGAAGAGTGCAGCTTAACTTGGGAGAAATCACTCAAGGAAAACTTGGCCAAGGGAACTGAGACCTGGCCAAGAATTGCAGCGCTCATAAATAATGCAGCGCGGTCCCATTTTTCTGTCCCCGCCCCCGTCCCCCAACTTGATTCTATGGGGGGTTTATATTATGTGCTTGCCTTTATGTACAGAAGCCTGGCACGTTGGGCACCGTGCCCAGTTTGTTTTATTTTATGCTTATTCTTTGCTCACTGCCCCTGACTCCACAGGGGAAGGCAAGTTGCAAATGGCTGTCGCCTCGGTTTCCCCGTTGTCCCCATTTCTAGGAGCATGAATGCTTATGTGAGTAGGTTGTTTGAGTACAGAGCCCCCCCACCCCCGTTTGCCCTTTGCCATTTTCCCCCCGTCACGTTCACCCTTGCCATCGAGTGACCTTCTTTTTCTTCCAGGATGACTCTCGTCACTGCTCTCTTTTGTGGTTCTTCTTGAACCTGCCCGGTACCCCCGACACAGATTCTAGTGGCCAAAGGTGGTAGAAACACAGCTTCCTCTGAAAGAAAAGCTATATGGGGCAGAGGGGTGGGACTTGGACAGACAGCCTGTGTTGCTTAGGGAGAGAGACATGGGGTTGAGTGGGAGAACTGAGGTCACGGACAGGCTGGTCAGGAACTAGTGTGTTTGAAATACTCGCACTAAACGTAGCGAGCCACCAAGAATTTATCACATGTTGACACTGTTGGCAGAAGGTACCATTCAGTGCAATTTTGGTAGTGACACACGATCTCTTGATAAGAAAGACCTGTCATCACTTAGAAAAGTCAGCGATGAATCTGGCCATGATAGAATCACAATGGCAGCTAGTTAAGGACCACGTGCTACGTGTCCTGGAGTGTGCATTTTATCGTTAATCATCAGGGACAGTAGCATCGAGTGGGCGTTCTATACCATCGGACTTTATAAATTTTTTTTTTTAACGTTTATTCATTTTTGGGACAGAGAGAGACAGAGCGTGAACGGGGGAGGGGCAGACAGAGAGGGAGACACAGAATCGGAAACAGGCTCCAGGCTCTGAACCATCAGCCCAGAGCCTGACGCGGGGCTCGAACTCACGGACCGCGAGATCGTGACCTGGCTGAAGTTGGACGCTTAACCGACTGCGCCACCCAGGCGCCCCACCATCGGACTTTATAGAGGAGGAAGGTGACATTTAGGAGGTTAAGGGACTCCTCCAGGGTCGGGTGAGTAGGTGGTGGGGCTGGGATTTGCCTCACTATGCCTAAGTGAGATGTCTCAAATGAGAAAAACAGTAAGGCCTCCCCTGGCAAATAGACTCTTAACTTTCCTTTAGTGTTTTTACTTGTTTCTCTTTGGATCCTCTTTGTCTATTTCTTTTTCTTAAAAAAAGGGTTTTTTTTAAGTTTATTTACTTATTTTGAGAGAGAGAGAGAGAGAGAGAGCGAGCGTGAGCAGGATAGGGACAGAGAGAGAGAGAGAGAGAGAGAGAGGAGAGAGAGAATCCCGAGCAGGCTGTGCGCCGTTAGCACGGAGCCCGATGCAGGGCTCGAACTCCCAAACCTTGAGATCATGACCCGAGCCGAAACCAAGAGCTGGGCACCCAACTGGCTGAGCCTCCTGGGCACCCAAGAGACTGAGCCACGCAGACTCCCTATTTCTTTTCTGAATCCTTTTCCTCTGAAAGTCCTTAAGTACTCTTGAAACTCTGGCCTTTAGTTATTCTATCAACTCTGATGTGCTTCTCTGCTCACCTCTATGTCGACTGTCTCATACAGATACCCCCAGCCCAGACCTTTCCTCTCACCCTTTTGGGCACCCTTTTGAGTGATCCACAGAGCCTCAAGTCAACATCTTGGTAACTCTTGATGAATAAAGTCTCTTAGCTGGACACTTGAAATTCATGCTAGAGACCTTACACCTTTAACACCAAGGTATATACACACACATCACAGAGGACAGCCAATTCAATCTTTACCTGATATCCACTGTATCCCCTTCCAATCCATTTTCCACAGCATAGCCAGAATAAGTTTTATTGTTAAAATGAGTAAAGTAGTTGTTGTCGTTCCCTATCTAAAGCCCTTAAGTGGTCTCGTCTTCGTTACTTTTTAAAAAAAAAATTTTTTTTTAACATTTATTTATTTTTGAGACAGAAGGAGACAGAGCATAAACAGGGGAGGGTCAGAGAGAGGGAGACACAGAATCCGAAACAGGCTCCAGGCTCTGAGCTGTCAGCACAGAGCCTGACGCGGGGCTCGAACCCACGGACCGCGAGATCGTGACCTGAGCCGAAGTCGGCCGCTCAACCGACTGAGCCACCCAGGCACCCCTCGTCTTCGTTACTTTTAAGATAATATCAAAGACTTACACAGGACATGTTAATTTGCGAACCATTGATTCATTGAATCTTCATGACTCTTTGAAGTTGTGATATATTATTACCCCCTTATACCGATGAAATGAAAACCGGAGACGTTCAGTTGCCTTCCCAGGGTCATAGAGATAGTAAGTGATGGAGCAGAGTGAGGTCTACACCGCGTGGCTCCGGAGGCCATTGTTAGCCATTAGTCTTTGCAGCCGGTCTCCTCGTGGCATATCCCACATGATCCCACTGGAAATGTTCAGACTCCCTTCATTTTTCTCGGCCAGGTTGACTGGTAGGATCCTGGAGAGAGGAGGTGTAGGATAGAGCCCCCAGCCGGCCGGCCAGCCAGCCCATAATGCACTTAGAGTGAAAGCAAGAAATAAACCCCAGCTCCTCAAGGTTGTGTATTATTATCATTACTTCCAAGCTAATGTGTTGGTGCATCGTCGGGGCTCTACGAATTCTGGTGAAGGATGGACTGAAATTGTTGAGATTCCACAATGTGAGAACCAACAGGGGGCCTCCATACCATCCATGAAGGTTATATATGGCCCTGGAGAGAAATCGCTACGCATCATCAGGGACTGAACCAAGAAGGAGTATGCATTACCTGTTACGTGCTAGGTATTTTGCGATCAAGGAGGATAACATGGTCATTGGGCAGCCCCAAAGACAGTAATTCTGATAGGAATGGAAGGGTCAGATCCCTACAGATTTGTCTGGAGTAACAGATTCCACATCTGAGCTGTATTAATTACATCTAAATAGCTCAGTTTCACTATGGCCACTCCCCCCCCCCCCCCCCCCCCGCTTCCTCCTTTTAAAAAAGAAATTCTGTGGCTTGGTAGGATCCACTCTACAGTCATCAATTTGTGAGGTATATGATGAGTAAACAATATTGCATTACGGTTCTCAATAGAGGAGAAGCTATCAAATCAAGGGCTATACATGGAGAGCTGGGAATATGTCAGAACCATTTAGTTCTGCTGAGGGCTGATTTTATGAGGCAGAAACAACACAGGATATGATTTTAGTAAATATTTGGATGGCCCTCAAAACACCAGCCTTTTCGCTCTTTGAGTAGAGTCTGAAGGTCCCCAAGCATGTTAATTTGCAGCCTCTTTGAATTTTATTTCTTAAATGATACAATAGCAATCACTTTAAAAAAATTTTTTTTTAAAGTTTATTTACTTACTTTTGAGAGAGAGAGAGAGAGAGAAAGAAAGAGAGACAGAGTACACACAAGTGAGGGAGGGACAGAGAGAGAGAGGGAGACACAGAATCCGAAGCAGGCTCCGGGCTCTGAGCTGTCAGCACACAGCCGGATGTGGGGCTTGAACTCACGAACTGCGAGATCATGACCTGAGCCGAAGTTGGATGCTTAACCGACGGAGTCACTCAGGTGCCCCGTGTTTTTAAAAAGCATCTTACGTTTCTATTTTGACGCATGTGAAGATTCCTGTGGCCACTGCCACAAACCAGGATCCAAAACAGTTTCTGTCACCCCTCAAAACTCTTATCTCCTTCTGCCCCCCACTCCTACTTCTCAGCAACTGTTGATAGGTTGGTACGTTCTCCATCATGTAGTTCAGGTTTTTTGAAACTGTTGTATAAAGGGAATAATACCATAGGTTCCCTTTTGAGACTGTTCAGCATAATATCTTCGAGGCCCATCAAAGTCAGAGTGTGTTTGTTAGCTTCCTCTTTCTAATGTTGATTTATGGCTTGAATTGTGTGCCCCCCACCAAAAAAAAAAAAATATTTGTTGAAGTCTTGACCCCTACTGCCTCCAAATGTGACTTTATTTGGAAATAGGATTATTGCAGATGTCATTAGTGAATACGAGGTCATGGTGGGTGGGTCCTTAATCCCATGTGACTTGTGTCCTTATAAGAAGAGTGGAGGTGATGGGGTTTGGAGCCGTGGAGGTCTGGAGCCGGAGGCCAAGAAAGAATTCTGTGGAGTTGGGGGGAGGTAAAGGCGGAAGGGAGGCCTCCAGAAGGACTTTGATATGCTAAAGAGGACCCCTAAGATACCCGAGGCTTTGCTATTGTCAAACTAAGGTTGTTTACCCTCTTGTAAGGCTTTAACATTAAGAAAGTTGGGGGTTCCTGGAGAAATGATACACTCTGTGTTTGCCCCAAGTATTTGTCAATGGGCTGCAGGTCATAAAGCAATTCGATTTTACCTGCCTTTTCCTTCTTGCCTTTGTTTTCCATATCACTGTGAAGGGGAGGGTGATGTTGGGGCTCCAGGAGATGAGTCTATAGGTTTCTGGAGATTAGGCTATTGATAAGATTGCCTTTTTCTTGTCATTTACTAAGGTATTTGTAAATGGATGGAGACTCGTGTCCTGCAGGACTGTGATCTCCATCAGGCAACCATTTGTTTTCTTCCCTTTCTTTGTTCTTGGGCAGCCAGGAGTCCATGAGGAAAATGACACGTGTCCCACCCGGGGAGGGGGCGGGGTCTGCTAGTTTGTGCTTGGCCGTCAACTTGCCTTACGCTCCGTCATCAGAGAGACGCAGAGAGGAGAAGGTCATGCGAAGACACAGACAGAGCACAGTCATCCGAAGACCGAGGCCGAGATTGACGTGAGGCTGGCACGTGCCAGTGACCTCCCAGGGCCACCAGAAGCTAGGAAGAGGCAAAGGAGGATTCCTTCCGTTGTAGGCTCTGGAGGGAGCACGGGTCTGCGGACATCTTGATTGAGACTTCTGGTCTCCACAACGGTGTGATGCTAATCTCTGTTGTTTTACGCCATCCCGTGTGTGGTACTTTGTTCTGGCAGTGCTAGGAAACCAATACTTAGAGAAGATGGGACTCCGAGTTGCTAAAAATTCCTCAACGTTTCTACGATCTAAGGTACAAGGAACAGAAAATGAGCCTAGGAAAATGTAAGGGCAAGTGCGGTGGAAAGACATGGGATAGTTTGCGGGATTACGGATAATTGAATAAAAAGGTAGCAGAAAGAGTGGGGAGTTCTCCAGCCAGTTCTGGAGCTTGGGTACAGGAACTAATTGCCAGTCTCTCCTGGGTACAGTGAAAGTGACTCTGCTCCAACTGCTTGCGGTTGAAATCCGTTTCCCTCGTTACTAGTAAACTTGAATGTTTCTTCCAGTATTTGTCAGCTTTTTGTGTTTGATCTTTTCTAAATTTCCTATGTATATTTACCCCCATTTAGAAATAGGGGTAATCTTCTTTCTTTCAAAAACCTATTGTGGGAGTTCTTGAAGTATTCTGGATTTCGATCCCATTGCTATCATATAGGATGCAAATAACGTGGTTTAGAATGTTCCTTATCTTGGCCCTGTACCTTTCTTTAAGAATCTGTTGTCAAACAGATGTTTTAAATTAATTACAAAGTCAAGCCCCAGTGTTTTCTTTTATTAAAAAATTTTTTTTAACATTTATTTATTTTTGAGAGAGAGAGAGAGAGAGAGACAGAGAACAAGCAGGGGAGGGGCAGAGAGAGAGGGAGACACAGAATCTGAAGCAAGGCTCTAGGCTCTGAGCTGTCAGCACAGAGCCCAACGTAGGGCTCGAACCCACAAACCGTGAGAACATGACCTGAGCCAAAGTCTGTTGCTCAACCGACTGGGCCACCCGGGCACCCCAGTGTTTAATTTTATTGATTCTTTCTTTTGTTTGTTGCTTAATGTCTTGCCCCATCCCAAGATTATAAAAGTATTCTCTTATATTGCCCACTAACCTAATTTTTAATGTCTGGGTCTCTAAT
Source organism: Felis catus (assembly GCF_018350175.1). NCBI lineage: Eukaryota > Metazoa > Chordata > Mammalia > Carnivora > Felidae > Felis > Felis catus. The sequence continues at coordinate 20,840,683 of NC_058383.1, read as the reverse complement.
TCATCCACAGTTTAATTTTGTGTGTGCAGTGTGAAGGAGGAATATCATTAAAATTTTCCAAATGTATAGTCAGTTATGGCAACTCCATTTTTTTTAAATAATTTTTTTAATGTTTATTTATTTTTGAGAGAGAGAGAGAGAGAGAGAGAGAGAGAGACAGTGTGTGAGCAGGGAAGGGGCAGAGAGGCATATAGAGACACAGAATCTGAAGCAAGCTCCGGGCTCTGAGCTGTCAGCACAGACCTCGACGTGGGGCTTGAACCCACAAACCGTGAGATCATGACCTGAGCCAAAGTCAGACACTCAACCGACTGAGCCACCCAGGCGCCCCCCCTAATATTTTTTGATAGCAGATAGAACATGTATTCGTCATTATTTTTTACAGAATTTGTATGATTTAAAAAAATATTTTCTTTAAGGATAACTTGTTAATTTAGATAAAAATATTGCTGAGAATGTAATTGATAGAGTGCTGAATTTGTAGATACTTTTAGGGGGAGGTTTTAAATACTTGCCTTATTGAGTTATTAAAATCTTCTTTCAGATACTTCTTTAAGTTTTAAGATACTTCCATATATTTATACAATTTTCTTTATATTTGTCTTGTCGATTTTTTTCCTGTGTATCTCATTTGTTTGAAGAAGATATATCTTCTCAATACTCCTTAAAGAATTTTTTAATGTTTATTTGTTTTGAGAAAGAGGGAATGTGCATATGCACACACATGTAAACATGTGAATGGGGGAGAACAGAGGCAGAGAGAGAGAGAGAGAGAGAGAGAGAGAGAGAGAGAGAATCCCAAGCAGGTTCTGTACCGTCAGCACAGAGCCTGACGGGGGGCTTGATCTCATGAACCACAAGATCATAACCTGAGCTGAAATCAAAAGTCAGATGTTTAACCACTGAGCCACCCAGGTGCCCTCAATAATCCTTTTGATGTGCTCTTCTTTGTGTGCAGCCGAGGAAACAATTTTTGTGTATTTATGAGGTATCTGGCCACCTAACCGGATTGTATTATTACTTAGAATAATTTTTCGGTTGATATCCTTCATTTTTCCAGGTAGCAATCATCTCTCCCACTAAGAATGACTGTTTCCTGTTTTCTTTTCTAATATTCCTTCTCCTTTACGTGTCTGCTTGCATTTATCCCAACGCTAGAAGAATGGGATACAGCAGCTCTGATACCAGGAATTTCGTCTTTTCCTGACTTCCCTGAAAATATTTTTTACGTTGGCATTTATTTCAGATTTTTGGTAGATATGCTTTCTTGAGTTGGGAAGTAGTTTTCCTTAAAAAAAAAAAAAAGCAGAAGTGTATGAAATGCTCTTCTGGTGTCTGTTTGAATGATCACGTAAATTTGTGTTCTTGGTCTGTTAGGTGGATTCAGTGAATAGAAACCCCGACGTTCATCAGTCCCGTCATCCTTTGTCCTTTAACATGCCTTGTAATTTTTTGTTGGAAGCTGGACGTGATGTATTGGGATATAGGAACTGAGGTAAAATAGACCTTTAGCGGGAAGCTGTGGTGGCGGTTTCTTCTGGTTCCTGGAGGGATAGAGTGCCCTTCCCTCAGGTGGAAAACAATTCAGCCACCCTTTCTTCCTCTGGAGAGTCATCCTTTGTCACGGAGAAGACAGAGGTATTGGACAATGGCTGCCTTCTTCGCTTCCCTGTCTCCTCCCCAAAGCCCCAGGCTGATCTCCCTCTGTGCTTCAGGGTGAAAACCTGATGGGGTTCCCATGAAAACCCATGAAACCCATGCTAAAACCTATGAAAGTGGGGGGGCCCCCTGTGGTATAGGAAAATAGAAGTATTTGCTCTTGTGTCCCCAGTTCCCTGGCACAGAGTTCCTAAAATCCTTGGAATTTACTATCTTTGGCATGCTGACGTGATGACTCCAGATTGGGGGTCACAGGATCGCTTCAGGCTGGGAAGTGGTTACCGGGAAACGCAAAGTTCTGACTGGAGGGTTGGAAACACCCTCTCACCCCAACCTCCGGGAGAGATGGGGGCGCTGGAGATTGAGTTCAGTCACCAGTGGCCAATTATGCCTGTGAAAGGAAGCCTCCGCAAACACCCCTAAACTACAGTGGGGTTCACAGGGCTTTTGGGTTCACGAACACAAGGATTCACTGAGAGGGTGTGTGTGCCCCCCCTTGGTGGTTGGCGTTTGAAGTGGGGCAGTCTTGTTGGACTTAATTAAGCCCCTTAATGTTTGGGATCTGCTCTAACCCTGGGTAGCGTCAGCATTGGATGGAATCATCAGACACCCAGTGGGTGTCAGAGAATCAGAGACACCCTAAGACTGGGGTGACCCCCCCCCCGGAGTTTCTCAGCCTCACACAAGTCCACACCTGGCCTCCAGCAGCCCATCTAACTGACCCTGTAGGGGTCCCTAAGTCTATAGCTTCAGGCAAGCAGATCTTGACTGTAACTCTGTTTCTCCAGAATCCAAGATGGAGGTCTGCTGTTCAGTTCTTTCACGGATCCAAGAAAAGTCACTGATTCTTCCATCTGTTCGACTGGAAGAAAGGGTGTTGGAAGGATGGGAGTAACGACTTTCAGTCTCTTTCCGCGCTGGAACCGAAACCTGATGTCTCCTCACATTGTTTGTGTGAGCCCGGCTTCTCCAAGACGTGTTATTCTTTTGCACACTCTGGATAGGATTGGCTCAGAGTTGGCTTCTGTGTCTATGAGTGGGGCTAGGCTACAGTTTTTCATTGGTACGTGGATCGTGCTTGTACGGCTTTGTCTTCAGGATTCACAGAACTAGCTGAGCAGCTCTCCGCCTTTTCGGTTCTGGGGTTTTTATTGTTATCTGAAAGGTTTGGCAGAACTCGGCTTGCAAAGCTTGGGCGGGTGTCTTTCTTTTATTTATGTTTTCCTTTTTCAGTTTCACTTCTTGTACTCATGAATGCCCACAAAACCCAAGCGTACACATGCATATTCAAACATACACGTATATAATTATGCATAAAAGGAATTACAGCGTGAAAACATTTTGTTATGGAATCCTTAATTTACACGTAATCTCTCGTGTCTTCTGTTTTGCTAACTTTCTTTTTTTTTTTTTTTTAACCTTCCCTCCACTTTCCTTCCCACCTCATTACCCAGACACTCTGTAACCAGGGCTTACAGCCTGGCATGCGGCTCTCTGCAGCCTTTGCTGTGCTCACAGAATTATACAAATGCATGGGCGTGTGTGCACGGGCAGACGCACAAACACACACGGAGGGAATCATTTTGATTTTGTTCTGCAGAAATCAGAATGCACGTATATTTGCCTCGCGGCTTCTTGCCCGTTTCACTGTCAATACATTGTGCAGATCGCTCCAGATCAGCTGTTTAAAAATCTAGCTTTTTTTTTCTTTTTTTATGACTACGTAATTTTCCACGGTAGGGTATTCACTGTTCCCTGCTTTTTTCTTCTGCAAATGATTCTGCATTAACAACCCTCACACATTTCGTAGATACTGGTGCTTTCATTTCTATTTGATAGGCTCCCGGGAGTGGGATTTCTCAGTTGAAAGGTACGTGTGTTTTTAATTTTAAGAGCTCTTTCCAAATTGCTTTCGCCGGTCCCTCGTTTGGAGTAGTTTTTTGACAGCATTTCCAATTTCTTCAATGGTTATTGGTCTACTCGAGTTTTCTACCTCTTCGTGAGTCAATTTCAGTAAATTATGTTTTTTGATGGAGTCATTCATTTTGCATGGATTTTTAAGATCGGTGGTATAAATTTTACATCGTGTTCTCATATAATTTTAGAAGTTCTTCCTTGTATCTGTAGAGCTTTGAACACTGTGTCTGTGTCTTTCCTCTTTTTGACTAGCTGTGCTCCATGTCACTCCATAAGTCTTTAATTTGAGAGTAGCCTGGAGACTTGAAATATTTTGAATTTGTCTAGTTTAGGCTTGAATGTGTCAACCACTCTTTACTCTGCAGCCGCCATTCTCCAAAGCATGGGGGTTACTCCAGCATTTTCCTCCCATAGATTTGCCATACTTTCTTGGTCTCTTGAACTTACTCTTGAAAAAATGTGGGCTTTTGGGGTCATTTCTTGGAATTTTGGGGGGGGGGAAAGCAGACACTGGTTCTAAAAATCCCATGTTTTTAAAAACTTACTTTGAGAGAGACAGAGACAGCGTGAGTGGGGAAGGGGCAGAAAGAGAGGGAGAGAGAGAATCCCAAGCAGGTTCCACACTGTCCGCGCAGAGCCTGATGCGCGGGCTCACCCTCACGAAACCGTGAGGTCATGACCTGAGCCCAAATCAAGAGTCGGACGTTTAACCGACTGAGTCCCCCAGGCGCCCCCCTAAAATCACATACTCATCCAGGGTTCTCTGTGTCTATTTCTAGCGGACCAGCAGTTTTAACAAAAGTATGTTTGGAAAGACAGGACGTACAGATACAAATAATCCCTGGCAACTCTCTACAGAGGGTAATGTCAAAAAAATAAGCCAAGCCTACTCTATCAGGCTATTTCGCATGCGTTGCCTTCATTAATCTTTACAGCCGTACGGCAAGGCGACTGTATAATCATTCCCATTTTATCGTTGGGAAAACCAAGGCTTAGAGAGGTAACCATTTTACCTAATAAGTGTGGTCAGGACTCACAATCAGTTTTCTGGCGTGCTTGCTCTTTTTTTTAAGTTTATTTATTTTGAGAGAGAGAGAGAGAGCACACGAGCATGGGAAGGGGCAGAGAGAGAGAGAAAATCCCAAGCAGGCTCTGAGATGTCCGCGCAGAGCCCGATGTGGGGCTTGAATCCACGAACCGTGAGGTTATGACCTGAGCCAAAGTCAGATGCTTAACCAACTGAGCCCCCCAGGTGCCCCTTTCAGTTTTTTTTAAATGTTTATTTATTTTTGAGAGAGAGAGAGAGACAGAACGTGAGTGGGAGAAAGACAGAGAGACAGGGAGACACAGAATCCAAAGCAGGCTCCAGGCTCTGAGCTGTCAGTAGAGAGCCCGACGCGGGGCTCGAACCCACAAACTCCGAGACCGTGACCTGAACTGACGTCGGCCACTTAACCGACTGAGCCACCCAGGCGCCCCGCCCCTTAAACTTTTTTATTGTAAAAAACACACGGAAAAGTGCACCAAAAATATAACGAACACAAGAACGTGTGCTAATCCTGTACCACGGCTCAGGTCAGGGAGATAGTAGCCAGCACCTTTGAACTCCCTTTTGTGTCCCCTCTAATGGCCATCTACACTATCTAAAGTTACAGTCATGTATTCTTCACTTTCCTTTTTCATTTTACCACCCGTCCTCCCTGAACAGGAAGAGTTTTGCCAGTTTTTGACATTGGCGCGGGTGAAATTATACTAGCTGCATTTTTTTTACGCCTTGCGTATTTCACTCAACACTCTGTTTGCGACGAGTCTCGAAGTTTTGTGACGAGTCCCGTCAGGGTGGCTGAGGTTTGTCTTTAGCTCTGTGGGGCACGCCGTTGTGCAACCATACCATTCAGGACGGGTAGACATTTGCGTCGTTTCCAGGTCAGCACGCTCCTGGGCGATGGCGCTGAAGAGAGAGCGCTCTCGTATCTCTCCTCTGCTCCTCACACGGGACACGTTTGGGACCAGATGCGTGGGGGTTCTTGCCACGCCAGTTCTCGCATTCTCTGCAGACCTCAACCGCATATCCCACGGTTCAGCTCCGCGCTGACTGTTGACTTGGAGACCGCGTTAGATCCCGAGGGTCGAGACCTCAGTCCTACAACCCTGCTTCCTCTTCAGACTCCACTTTCAGGGCCCTAATGGTCACCTGTTCTTTGACTGACCTGCTATAAATCGGGGTTCCCACAACACCCTCCTTCGACTTGATAATTTGCTGGAACAGCTCCCAGAACTCAGGGAGACACATTTGCTGGCTTATATGATCCAGGATATATGATAAAGGGATACGGATCAACACAGTCGGATGAAGGGATCTGTAGGGCGAGTTCCAGAAGAGTCCTGAGTTCGGGAGCTCTGTCCCCGTGGAGTTGGGGTCCACCGCCCTCATGGCACCTGGATGTGTTCACGAACCCAGAAGCTCTCTGACCCCCTGGTTCAGAGATCTTATGGAGGCTTTGTCACGTAGGCGTGATGGGTGAACTCCGTCGCCAGCCCCTCCCCCCTTCCTGGAGGACGGGGGCTGGACGGTCCGAGCTCCTGATCATGGCTTGCTCTTTCCGATGACCAGCCCTCTAAGGACCTGGAACCAGTTTTGACACACGTGCTCTGACACACAGGAGCTCTGCACTAGAAATGGGAATAGAACCGAATCTGTTTCTTACTATAAATCGCAATGTCAGAAGCCCTCGTCCAGGAAGCTATCCAAGAGCCCGTCAAGGATCACCTCATTAGAAAAAAAAAAAAAAAAGAAAGAAAGAAAAAGAAGGAAAGAAAAAGGAAAAAAGGCAAAAACAAGAGATGCTCCTGTCACCCAGGAATTTTCCAGGGATTTAAGAGCTCTGTGTCAGGCACTGAGGTCAAAGACCAAATAGATAAACAAAAGGTGTGCTCCTACTTCCTTTATCACTAAGGAACTCACAGAGTTGTTGTTTTTTTTTAATTTTAAACGTTTATTGATTTAATTTTGAGAGAGAGAGAGAGAGAGAGCAAGCAGGGGAGGGCCAGAGAGAGGGAGAGAGAGCATCCCAAGCAGGCTCCACGCTGTCCGCGCAGAGCCTGATGTGGGGCTTGAGCTCACGAACGATGAGATCATGACCCGAGCAGAAATCAAGAGTTGGAGCCTTCACCGACCGAGCCACCCAGGCGCCCCGGAAACTACAAAGATTTTATGAGCTGTGGCCAGGAGCCAAGGGTGAAGACCGAAAGACGTATTTTTTATTGTATCGCCATGACTACGAACGTTCTTTCTACCCGTATTCGGTAGGCGCGTGCGTGGCTTTCTCTCGTACTTCGGTGCGCGTGTGCATAAATGGATGCAGAGGGAGAAATGCTGGATTATTGGGTATTTGTATCTTCATCTTTGGTGAGTCATGCCAGACTGCTTGACAAAGTGGTTTCCCTGATTTTCACTCCCACCTGCACTGTATGGGAGTTACTGTTATTTCCTCATATTGCTTATTTTCGAGACTGTAGTTTTCATCTCTGCCAAAGATGTGTCGGGGTAGCTCGCTGTGGTTTTGATTTGCATTTCCTTGATTCTCATGAAATTGAGTACCCTTTCTTTCTTTTTTTCCTTCGGCTGTTTGGACTTCTTCTTTAGTGTTGTGTGATCTAGTATTTTACTCGTTTTAAAAAACCACGTAGTCCGTTTTCGTAGAGAGGTGTTTATCCTGGGTATGAATTCTTTGTTAGTTTTATGTGTTTGAAGTATATTTTCCACTGTCTGCCTTGACATCTCTCTCTCTTAATGATGTCTTGTGATGAATAGAACTTCTTAGGTTTAATGGAATCCAATTTATTATTGTTTGCTTTTATGAGTCAAATATCTTAGGTCTTATTTCAGGTTTCTCTCTCTACTAAATGACGTGGAGGTGTTCTCGTATAGGATACTCTAAAAAGTCTGATAATTTTGACCAATTGAATTTTAAAAAAGCAAACTCGGGGCACCTGAGTGGCTCAGTCGGTTAAGTGTCCGACTGAGGTCAGGTCATGATCTCGCGGTTTGTGGGTTCGAGCCCCGTGTCGGACTCTGTGCTGACAGCTCGGACCCTGGGGCCTTGTTCGGATTCTGTATCTCCCTCTCTCTCTGCCCCTCCCCCATTCATGCTCTGTCTCTGTCTCTCAAAATAAATAGATGTTAGAAAATTAAAAAAAAAAACACCTCAATTTTGCTTTAAAAGATTAAGTCATCCATTGGAATTAAACATTGTTTTGATTTTATAGAGAGGTGTCATATGGTGTGTTTTTCTGGAAAAACAGATTTAATTTGGATCATTAGAGGTTTAAAAATCTTTCCTTTAAAGTCGCCCAAATGTGGAAACTTTGTGTAGACAAATTGCTGCAGCTCTGCCTCATTTTACCCAATATCTCTGTTGTCTGGATCAGGGTGTTAGTCTGCTCATGCTGCCACAGCGAAACACCACAGACTGGGCTACTTTTAAACAATAGAATTTATTTTCTCACCCTTCTGGAGGCCTAAGGCTCAAAACCAAGATGGCAGCAGCGTTGTTTTTATTGAGGCCTCTTCCTTGGCTTGCAGATGGCCGCCTTCCTGCTGCCTCTTCACACGGTTCTATGGGTGATGCCCCTGGTGTCTCTCCGAGTGTTCTCATGTCTTCTTGTAAGGACACCAGTCACATTGGGTTAGGGCCCATGCTGATGGTCTCGTTTCAACGTAAGCCTCCTGTCTCCAAATTCAGTTCCTTTCTGACATATTGGGGGTTAGAGCTTCAGCCTGTGAGATTTGGAGAGGACAGGATGCATCCCATGACAGTGGCACATGATCTCACATTTCATGTGTGTCACACACATGTATGACACACATGTGTGCTTACTCTTACTTCTAAGTGATTCATGGACCTAGAGACTTGCCTCACGCCGAGAGGGCTTGCGTGGGAAAGGTAGCGTCTCCTCCTGAGGAGACAGTTGGGTTCCTTCTTCCGTTCCGTGTCCTGGCATCTTGCAGAGGAATGTGAGTGGTCAAAACGTCCATTCCATTGGCCTCTGTGAGCCTCAAGTTCATTCTTTGGGAGTCTTGAGGGAACCCCGGTCTCCAGGAGGGCTCCCCCATTCAATCCCACTCAGGCTGTCTTCTCTTTGATCGAGTTAAACCAAACCGTAGAATAAACCCATCCTTAGAATCCCGGCATCCAGAGGGGCGCCTGGGTGGCTCAGTCGGTTAAGTATTTGACTCTTGACTTTGGCTCGGGTCATGATCTCACGGTGCATGAGTTCGAGTCCCGCGTCGGGCTCTGTGCGGGCCGTGCGGAGCCTGCTGGGGATTCTCACTCCCTCTCTCTCGGCCCCTCACCCGCTTGCGCTCTCTCTCTCTCACAAAAATAAACAAGTAAAGATTAAAAAAATCCTGCCATCCACTCAGAATAAAGAAGACCTGTCAAACCATAAACTTCATGTCCGCCCTGGGTCCTAGGACCCAGCTTGTAGAATAGTGGCACGTTTAGGACATTCCCCAGACGCCTAAGGAAGAGTCACAGAGGATCATCGTGGGAGGGGGGTGGGGGAGGAGGGAGGTGGGGGAGGAGGGGAGTGCTCCCCGTTGAGAGGAGCAGCAAATGCCATTTTCCCTGTGCTGTTGATTAGCCAGAGCTGGGAGGGGAGAAATTAGGATAACCCCTAGATTTGGAACTCTCGTTGAGAGAATCTGCTATCCCTGTGGTGCTCCCTGCTTGGTTTTAGGATCCTGTGCTAGTAAGACTGACTTCCTTTCATCTAGCCGGACATTCTGCTGCAGCACAATCCCTCTGTTTTAGATTCGCATGATGTCTTTCTTCACCTTCAGTATAAACACACACATGCACACACTCACATGCACACACGCACGCAAGCGCTCAATGCACACAGAGCTACCAAGGCATTTTCTGGGAGGGTTTTAATCCCAAGGGCGCAGCCAGTATCTTATTCCGTAGCTGTAGGGGCTGGCACATAAGAGGTGCTCAAATAAATGCAGGTTGCATGAATACTGGAACCGTTCACGGTCAAGATGAGGAATTACTGAGTCAGTGGGGTCCTAATTAAGAACATCGGAAGGGCAGTGGGAGGGCTGAGTTAATCTCCACTCACCGACGTACAGGCACACTCAGTTTACCCAGCTGTGACATATGCCCACAGACGGGTAGATAAGTAGGTCCTAGATGAGTGGGTAGGTAGGTACATTGAGACGGGGAGGTACAGAGATCGGGGTGTGTATGTGCCTCCTTCAGCTGTCCTTTAGAGATCGTAGAAACGAAGACAGTGGAGGTCCCGGGGGCGAGTCTGTCAGATACACGCGGATGGACCAAGTCAGAATCTGTACCCGCTTCCTTACCTTGTTCCACCTGCTCCCTCTACCTCTGCCCGCCTCCCACCTGAGCGAAGATGCCTGCTGTTAAGATGGAAAAAAAAAAAAAAAAAGAAAGCCAGGATCCAACCACTTTCCTTGGAATCCTGTAAGGGGAGTGGAACAGATTTAGAACTTTGGCGGTGGCCGTGACTTCTATGCCAAAAAGCTGATTTTTTTTTCCCCCTGAATTGAAGATTCATTGTAAGGTACTAAATCCGGAGGAAACAGTAGGCAGTGCAGCCTGCTTTTCTGTTATTCTCCTTCCCCCTTCCCGCCGTAGGAGTCCGCAGCCCCGACAGCAGATGTCCCTGCTCTCAGCCTGCCGCGGGCGCCCAGGAGCACCTTGACATAGAACAACAGCCTGCTAGATTTCAGGGGCGCCTTCAAAGAAAAAGAAACACAACCCCGCTGAAGTGGGAGGAAAAAATATTTCATAAACAGGGACCATTTGGTGAGCCCTCACGCTCTGAAGGGTTCAGGATTCAAAGAAACAGAAGAAAAAGAAAACAACCTAGCATTTCATCCGGAGGCTAGTCAACTCCTCGGGAGTCATTGCCTTGAGGAGCAAATGTTGGAATTCTGATCGTCAGCGTTAGAAACTGGCTCGGAATCAGGGGAAACAGAGACTGCCCTTGTCAGCCGTGGCCGTGGCCTTACCCCCGCCGCGTTCCTTGTAGGGAAGCTGGGGGTGACGTGGTTATTGGTAAACAGCCCGTCTGTCTGGGACAGAAGAGCAGATGAAAACAAGACCGTCTGCGTGGGGGCAGGTTGTCTCGTACGATGATGCTTCTAGAGTTTCTTGGGGGTGTGTCACAGCCTCTAAGAATTCCTGCAGCACGAAGCGCGTGTATGTGCACGCACGCGTGTGCGTGTGCGTGTGTGTGTGTGTGTGTGTATTTACCTTTTCCACCCTACCTTTGGAATCCTGATTTCCCTGACTCTTAGTTCATGTAAGAATAATAGCAGTAGTTGCTGAATGTTCCTGGGGTACCAGAAAGGAGCAAGATGGATTCATCCATCTGCTGCTGGGAAGGGGGAGGGGCGTACATCCCTCCGACTCACGGCCCGTGGGACCGGGCTGCTGATCTGCTGTCTGCGGAGAAGCCACATCAGCGGTTGTGTGGTCTACACAAAATTCTGGACCGTGGAGAACTGTCAGCCTCCTAGCAAAAGCAGCGAAGGACAGGTTGGAGCACCTTTCCCCGTGCAGCGTGGGCTCGGTCACGGTGGCCCCGGGGACCTGGGGTGCGGAGAGGTGTCGAAGGTGGACACCGCCTGCCCCCTGACCCTGTGGGTTCCGCGCGAACTTTGCCACGGGGACTCCGTGGCTTTGGGCAAGTTACCTGACCTCCTCGGGACGTTGTTCCTCAGATGCAAACTAGGGGGCTATGAAGGGAACACTTTGTCATTCCGGGGAGATCTCCGTGGCTCAAGGGTGCGTTCCCGTGAAGCCGTGGGGGCTCGGGCACACCGCTCGTGTCCTCAGAGCTGATCCTCTCCCAACGGCCGAGGCGACGGCACTGCTAACATTGATTGAGCCGTCATCATTCTGAGCCCGGTGTCATCGTCCCAGAAACCCCATCAGTGGGTGCTGTTAGGAAGTCCTTCCTCCACGCGAGGAAACGAAGGCACGGAATGACTTGTCTCCGGGAGGAACACCAGCCCTTGTTAAATCCCACGCTCTGTGCTGGGCCCTGCGCGTGCTGTTCTCGATGAATTCTTCTAACACCCTTGCGGGCATCTCAGTATAAATGTCTCGTTATCTTAAAGTTTAGAGATAAAGAAGAGAAGGCTCAGAGAGGTTCAGTGACATGGCCAGGACCGCGCAGGACCGGGGTTCAGATCTCTGCCTTCCTCTGCAGCTTGGGGCCTTCCTGGAGGGTTCATCTCTACCTTCGGGATGTTAACGGGTTGAAGTCGCAGGCCATCCAAACTTCTGTGGTCCCACTCCACTCAGAGCCCGAAGGGATAAAGTAATTAAATCAGAGCTGGATATTTTCCAGGTCAATCCATGGATTCGATCTCCCTGGGCGTTCATCACGTCCTTGCTGGTGGCAGTTTACTTCTCCCTGCTGAGTCTTGTGGGCATCTCCAGCACCTGGCCAGCCCGTTCTCATCCCTGCTTTTCTCCTTACTTCTCCTCTTGTCCTCTCTTCCGTCCGTCCATCTGTCCGTCCATCCATCCCTTCCCTTTCTTACTTCACCTCTCCCTCCTACCCCCTCTGCCCTCCGTCCCTCTGTCCCTCCCTTCCTCCCTCCTCCTCCCCCTCTCCTGAACCAGACAGCGCACTAGGTACTGTGGGTACGACAGCGGACAGAAATCACGCGACGTCACGGAACTTACATTCTGTCCGGGAGAGGTGAAACACGTAAAACCTAAGCCGTGTTCTGTGGTGATGGGCGTCAGGACACCACAAACAAAAACAAAACAGGGGAAGGGGAAGTTTGGAATGTGAGGCAGAGTAACCAACGAGGGCCTCGCTAGGAAGGTGGCGTTCGAGTAAAGCCAAATGAAGTCAGCGCTGGTCTCCGGGAAGAGCTTTATGGACAGACGGGCAGGAGCAAATGATGAACCCCTGAGATGGGAGCACCAGCACCAAAAAGAGGCCAACGTAGAGGTGGCAGAATGAGCCAGTGGCGGGTCGGAGCGGGTCGGGCAGGGCCCTTCCCTAGCCTGGCGAGGACTTTGGCTTTCGGTCTGAGTTAGGTGGGAATCTGTCAGGAGACATTAAGCAGAGGCGCTACGTCATCTGACTTCGCTCTGATAGGGTTGCTTAGTTTTAACAGTACAGACCGAAGAGGGGCTGGTGCAGAAACGGGGAGGTCAGCTGGCATACTATTGCAATGGTACAAGCAAGAAAGATTGGCGTCCTGGACTGAGCCGGTAGTTGCGGACGTGGGGAACGTGGTCAGGTTCTGGCTGTAGTTGAAGGTGAAGGCGCCAGGACGCGGGGACAGGCCACTCTTTCCTGGTCTGTAGAGAAGGCAGACACGTCTTCTAGGTCTGGAAGTCTGGCCATTTGGGAGGATATTACCTGTGGTAGCACTAAGCAGAGAAAATCAGACAACATAGGTGGGACATAGTCGCAAAGAAGACGCTAGGTCGGGACGTCCTTCCAGAAGCAGAAGCGCACGCCAGCGTGGGGTGAGGGACACACAAGAGGTTTTGGGGACTTGATGAAGGACAGGTGGCAGCGAGGTGGGAACGGCAGGCCGACGCCTGCAGAGGAGAAGGCGGAGGAGGAGGGTGGGGAGAAGTTGTTGCAGACACAGCTCTAAAAGGAACCCGGCCAGGCCAGTGGAGGGAGGGAGGCCTCAAGCCGGAGCTACCCGTCAGTGACACCCCTTGCAGCAGGGGCCTCGAGATATATCGTGACTTCCTCGGAGAGGGTGCCCAGATCTAAATGGGGGAAGGCAGATCCACACTGGGACAAACGTGTCAGAGCCAGGTATCAGGAGCCTCACTGAGCGGGAAGTAAGGGTGGGACCAGGAGCAAGGAAGGAGGATGGTAACAAAGTTCCATAGTACTCACCCCGGGGGAGCCGGGTATTTCTGTGTTCTAGGTATCATCTCGCTGAGTACCCGCAACAACCCTACGTACCGATTTAGCCAGAAAGACAGGAAGAAACCAGGTTTCACGAGTGCCAAGGAAAGTGTGGGATGCTAAGGGGGGTGCTGGCCAGGGTGGGGATTAGCTTCTCCACCTCGATGCCCCCGTATCGCTTCACTTGGGTTGGCTACTGCTGTATGCATCTGTCTCCCTTGTCAAACACGGCTTTTATAGAGATGCCCACACAACACTTAAAAAGGAATCCGTTGCACCAAATGGATACAAGAGTGGATATAAGGAAGGAGAGATGGATGGATGGATGGATGGATGGATGGATGGATGGACGGATGGATGGAAGGAAGCTGAGAGAACGGTCCACAGGGGAACGACCAGGACGAGTATGGATCCCAGTTTTTAAATAAGAAAACAGAAGCACAGAGAGATTAATTACATAAATAGTGTATCTTGAATTCAGACAGCAGGACGCCAGAGTGTGTCCTCTTAACCACTGTGTGAGGAGCAAAGACAGCTGTAGTTCCTCCATCCTGGAAGCCATCAAGCAGCGTGTGGTTGGACTTTCTGGCTAAAGCCCCAGGATCAGGCCGGATGATTGTCATAAGGCCACTTCCTGCTCAGAGCTCTCTTCCGGCTCGAAACCCCCATCCCAGCCCTGGTATGATCACTTCGCCGTGTAGGGACACGACCCAAGCCTGTCTTCCCTTCCACTTTATTTGCAGAGCTTAACCTGTATCGGGGCTCAATCAATGTGTGTTGAATAAATTCTTCAACAGTTAAAAAAAGTAATCGAAGAAATACATGCAGGCAGACGGCCTTTCAGGTTCCACAGTGTGGTCAGCTCATCATGTGTCCGTACCGATGAGTAGTGTTTTTGCTGAAATTATTTCTCCGCCCCGAGGGCCGGCAAACGGAAAGGAGTGGCCTCGGGCACCCCAGCTTGTCACCCGGTCTGCTGGAGGGCTCATGGTTCTTCACCATTCCCCTTTCCTCCAGGAGCTTTCAGAGCAGAACGCTCCCCGCCCCCAACCAACGTAGTGTTTTAAAATGGTAACCATTCTGATCATTCCTCAGGATTCCGTGGCTGGTGGGGTGCTCCTGATTGTGCCACGTTTGCTCATGTTCCGTTGACCAAAACAAGTCCTGTGGGCGAGGCCAGGTTCAGAGTAGCCGAGTATGTTTCGTCATGGTGATAGGAGCCACAAAGCCGTATCGTGAAGGGGCGCATCCAAGAGGGTGAGAGACATTTGTGACTGTTCTTACAACATACCGCCCTTGACCTTCTGGGTCCAGCTACCCGCAAAGGATCCTTTTGGCTGGTGTCATCTCCTGCAGCTGGGCCCTGTTTTTCACCTTTTTCATGTTAACCCCGTCGAAGTTCCTGGCTTTGCCCCCGATCTGCGTCTGATGCAACTGTTCCATCCAGTTTTTAAATACGTGGACACCAGCTCAATGTAGACTGGGTTTTGCCCCTGGACTTGGCTTTTGTGAAGTCCTGATTGTTCTCGTGTGGACCATTCTTTCAAAGCTTCCTTCCATCCATCTGTCCATCCATGCATCCATGCATCATCCAACATCCACTCATCCATCCATCCATTCATCCATCCATCCATCTCTCCTTCCTTATATCCACATTACCTCCATTTGGTGCAATTGATTCCTTTTTAAGGGTTGCGTTTGACAAGGGAGACAGATGCATACATTAGTTGCCAACCGATACGGGGGCACCGAGGTGGAGAGGCCAATCCCCGCCCTGGCCAGCGCCCCCCTAGCATTCCACGCTTTCTCCAGCACTCACAAAACACGTTTGTTTGTTTTTGTCCTGTCTTTCCTGCTAAACTAAAACTTCTTTGAACGCAAGGACCGTGTTTGTCTAATTTACCGTTGTATCCTTACCCTCAGCACAATGCCTGCGTAAAGGACACGTTTCGTAAACATCTGTTGAATTGAACGGAAAGCTGTAGAAAAGAGATGGCGTTTGAATGAGGCTCCAAACAATAGCGAGTAGCATTTAATCCACAGCAACTGTGTGAGTGGCTGGGGTTGTTCTCATTTCGTAAGTGAGGAAACAGGTCCAGGAGGTTAAGTGAACTGTTCAGGATCACGCGGATGTTAAAAGGGATGGGGCCGGGCTTCTGGTCCTACAGGCTGCGTGCATTCCGCTGACAAATTACTATCAAATGCAGGGGGAAAAAAACCTGAGGAAGAGAGACTCGGCCTCTTTTACTGACGACTCACTAGTGATAGTCAGCAGATCCTTCCCACATTTCTGAGTCCTGCCTTGCTAGTCACCCATCCATCGATTCATCCATCCTTCTGTCCGTCCGTACATCTGCCTGGTCATCCGTCCAGCAAATGTTTAATGAGCTCCCGAATTCGTCTTATTCGTAGCTGAATCCCCAGCACCCGGAAATGTACTTGGGGTGCAGTCGATGCTTGTTAAGGACTGGTTGAATGAATGTTCCGGGCAGTTGGAAGGCAGTATAGGCGTGGCAATAATTAGAACGTGGACTCTGGAGCCGGTTTGTCACGGGTTCAAGGGTTTAGCTCTGCCATATTTCAGCTGGATGAGCTCGTGCAAGTTATCCAGACTCTGCCTCAGTTTACTCATCTGCACGCGGGATTAACGATCGTGCCCACCTCCTGGGATTATTGAGGTTCAGACACACTGATAGAGCACCGATGCTTGCACCTGCACGATACTGCCTGACCCGTTACAGACCCCTCATGGTGTTACTGGTTTATTATCATTAAATAAGTCGGATAAAGCATTGACCAAATAAGACAGAGTCACTGCTGTCCTAGAACCTACATTTTAGAGAATTAGACAGATACCTACGAAGCCAACACTTCTGTAGCTACACTTTTGTCTGAAATTGTTCGCTTGTCCTTGTCATCGCTTCTTGGATACCGGGGGTAGGGAAGCCTTGCTGGTCTTTTTACTTGGCCCTGTTAGAGGAGGGAGGGGACATTGCCTCCTGTGTGCGGCACTGGGCATCTCTTGGCATCCAAGCGGCCAGCCCAGTCCGCGTGTCCGCACTGAAGGTGCGGATCTCATCCCCTTCCCGGACATGGTCAGACGTGCCCACCGTGGAGCGGGCAGAGTGAATTTCTGGAAGTAACCTGGGAGCCTCACCCTTCCGTGCCCCAGCTGCTGAGACCAGTGTGAAGCTTGGGAACTGCGTGCATGTGAAATGTGACTTGAGGCTTCAGCTCTGTTTCCCGCTCTTCCAAATGCTCTGGAGCCCGAGAGTGGAAATTTCTGGCATCCTTAAACGTGACTGCATCGCGGGTATCTGAGCACGGGGAGACTTGGCCGTGGGGGTGTAGCTCCTGGCACCTGGGACGGTTATTGCCAGGCTTGTGATCAGCACACCCGGGGCTCACGGGCTCCAGGAGCCAGAGAAGTAATTTTTACCCCTGACTCCCCGCTTCCCTGCAGATTGATGGATACAGATAAAATACCCAACAGCAGGCACATTAGGACCTAAGGCGGTAACTCAGGCAAGGCTGCTCCTCTTGGACCAATGTTCCCTTTCTCTTGCAAAGATTTCTGGAACGCAGCTCAGAAAACCAAAGAATTTCAGAATTGGGAGGGATATAAAAACGCCACAACGAAACCCAAACCCAGCTTGATCGAAAGTCTCTTCCAGTGAGACCTCGGCCGTCTCTTCACTCGCTCACCAGCTGCACTGAATTCTCACCCCTTTCTAGAGAACACCCCATTCTTCTTGCCTCTGTGACTTCTGACATGCTGTTCCTGCATCCCGGACTGCCGTTTCGGCGGAGAGTCATTTGGTCGGAGGTACCAGGAAATGCAGTTCATACTGGCTTAAGCAAAATAAAATACATCTATTGACTCACGTAACGAAGGGTCCGTACGGTCTGCCTTTCAGGTACCGTTTGATTCAGGACGTAAATAATGCTAACAGGATCCAGCCTTTGGCCGTGCTTCTTGTGAGTGGCTCCGTTCCCAGGATCTGCTGTTTTTCTGGGCAGTTTCAAGATCCTCCCCTTAGAGTTGCAAGACGGTTCCAGCAGCTGTAAGCTTCACATCCTTCTAGCCCCCAATGTAGTGTAGGTGATACCTTCCTGCACCCCCCGGCCAGGGTCCCCTTATCTCCCGTTGGCCCTACTTATTAGACAAGGCCGTGGGATGTCCCGGCTGGCCAGGAACCCCCGGAGCTGCGGGCAGGCTCGTCCTACGCACTCAGCCGTGTTGAGAATAGACAACAGGTTTCCCAAAGGAGATTTTTGTGTTTTTAGCAGAACTAAAACTAGGCCGGGGACAGTGTAATTTTGCCGTCGCTTTTCTGCCTGGAGAAGGCCACTTGTCGTTGAGCCTTTGGTTACTTTTCCGTCTTCTCTCCAGGCTGACTTAATAACCTTGACCTCTATGCTTCCACGGCTCTTGAGAGGGAACTTTTTTTAATTAAAAAAAAAATTTTTTTTTCAACGTTTATTTATTTTTGGGACAGAGAGAGACAGAGCATGAACGGGGGAAGGGCAGAGAGAGAGGGAGACACAGAATCGGAAACAGGCTCCAGGCTCTGAGCCATCAGCCCAGAGCCCGACGCGGGGCTCGAACTCACGGAGCGCGAGATCGTGACCTGGCTGAAGTCGGACGCTTAACCGACTGCGCCACTCAGGCGCCCCTTTTAATTTTTAAATCCTCCTGTGGTTGCCCTTTGCAAGTTTGCCTCCCCGCCTGGGCTTTGGCCCCACCAAGGGAGCTCACGTTGGAGTAGTCCGACCGTTAGGATTTCGTACTTGGTATACAGTCGGGATCCAAACGTTTATTGAACGAAAGGGTGATCTCCCAGATCCACCCTTCGTTTTAGTGTCCGAGTCCTCGCTATTAAATACTGAAACCCGTACGTGATCATTCCTGGGGTCGAACTGTGCCCTACCCGGCTCCTAACAGTGCTTCTCCTGTTCGGTGATTGCCCTCGGTCGAACAAGGTCGCCCTCCAGTATTTGGAATTAGGGTCTTCCTAGACTGGGGTGGGACCTCATTCATTCAGCGGCTGGTGTCCCAATAGGAAGAGATGCACCCCGAGGGGAGGAAGACAGAGGCGGAAACAGGAATCACGCAGCCGTTAAGCCAAGGAACCCTGAGCATTGCCAGCAACCGCCCGAAACCAGGAAACGGCGGCGTAATGCTTATTTATTTTTGAGAGACAGAGACACAGAGTGTGAGCAGAGGAGGAGCAGAGAGAGAAGGAGACACAGAATCGGAAGCAGGCTCCAGGCTCCGAGCTGTCAGCACCGAGCCCGACGTGGCGCTCGGGCCCGCAAACCGAGAGATCACGACTTGAGCCCAAGTCGGAGGCTCAACCGACGGAGCCACCCAGGCGCCCTGAAATTTCTCTGGGTTTAAACCACCCCGTTTGGGGTATCTTGTTAGTGGGGCAGCCCCGGGACTCAACTTCCTGGAGGGAGTCGTTCCACTCGCTCCCGTACGGTTTGTCCCTGTCCAGCAACTCGTTTCCTCAGCAAATGCTGGTCAGATATTTCCCTCGTCTTCAATGCTGGGTGACATGGAGTCGGCATGGGGGGCTGGCGGAGGCGTCCCGGGCAAAGCGTTCGGCCCGTTGCCTGGTCCAGATCAGCAGACGTGTTTATGGCCTCCTGAAGAATTTGGAAATAGCGGTCCCGCAGCCCCGAGTCTATCATGTCAGTTTAACCACAGCAGGTGTGATTGGAAGTCCCTGTCACTTCCCTGGTTGCATGTATTCAGTGATGCTCACGAGTGCTGATGCCTGTCAGAACGACGCCCAGACCTCCCACAGAAACATCACCTCCCTTGCTCTGAAAGCTCTGCCTCGAGTAATGCAACCGCCCAGAGACGATCCGGCTGGCTTCGAGAGCCACGTTACGCTGTCGACCGCGATGGAGCTCGTAGGTAATGAAAACCAGCCAGGTGCTTTCACACCTGCTTTCTCTGTTAAGGGCTTGTCCAGATGGTTGCTGGGCCCCGAGGGCAGGACCTTGTGTTTATCTCTGTTACATTTCATGTTGTGTGATTCAGCCCTCCACACCAGCTGGTGGAGGTCTTCAGGGATCCTGATTCTATTATGTAGCATATTGCCTACAAGATGAAGTCCCAACTTTGTAGCACGCACAGATTTCTATCAGCCTTTCTTTGAGCCCTTGATAGAAATGTTGAATATTGGGCCAGAGGCCGAGCCGGGCCTCCCTCCTGGCTGTCACGTAAAGACACTCTTCCGGCAATGTCTTAGGGCCCCTGGTGGCAAGCTCCGGAAAGGGCTGCCAGGATCCTCTGTCCCGTCCTGTCTGCTGCAGGAAGACACGGCTTCCTAGTGGTTTCCTGTCCCAGCTCTGTCCTGCTCTCAGAAAAGCCCCCGGCCACTGGAAGGGGACATTCGGGTACCACGGTGTCAGGTGGCTAAGCCGAGGCCCCTGGGGTTAACTGAGACGCTTCTGCATTTATTAGACCTTCGGGGGTCCGTGTAATTCTGGAGGATTCCAGAATTTCTTACAGGTTTAACTGGTGTGCCTGGGGGTGCGTGATGAACCCACAGTGTAGGAGCCTGTTGGGGAATAATACTCGTAGCTGTAACTATTCGTCTTTATTAGTAAGCACTTAGATTTGGGGGGGACAGGCCCATGCACTGACTTACTGGATCCTTTCAACAAACGTTTGATGTGGACACTATGGTAGACGAGGAAATGGAGCCTCAGAAAGGTTAGGAAAGTTGTCTGAGGCCAGGGAGCTGACGAAGTCATTGGTAGTACAGCGGCGCCTGGGTGGCTCAGTTGGTTAAGTGTCGGACTCTTGATCTCAGCTCGGGTCTTGGTCTCAGGGTCGTGAGTTCAAAGCCCGCGTCGGGCTCCGTGCTGGGTGTGAAGCTTCCTTAAAATAAATAAAACAAAATAAAACGATAATCAGTAGGACAGTTAGTCAAGCCCAGACCCAACTTCCCTGCGACTCCAGGCCATATACGAAGCCCCTGTCTTAGTTGCAGGCAACTTTCCTGTATCGAACTCAGCAGGATGTTTGTGTGCTTAATCCATTAACGAAATATAGTTGCTTCGTGGCTGTGTCATTCGTGAGACCCTCAGGTCCACTGGGTCAGGGACCACGTCTGCTCAGCTTCCCCACAGACCAGCCAGGGCCTGCCTGGCGCGTGGCTAACACTTAATAATTAACATCTGTCCCAGGGGCTGACGGCTCCATGCAAATATGCTTTAAGCCACTTCTGTAGGGTGTAAGGTGAACTCGACTGAGGGTATTTATATGTCGACGTGCACACGTCCCCGTGCCACAGGGCCCAGTGTCCCAGATGGGAGTAGATGCTTGCCTCCCAGGGCACTGAGAATGAATTAAGGTTTGTGACACCCTTTAAAATTCCTTACAACGTATGGCTGCTTTCATCTGGCTAAGCGCAAGGCGGCATTATGGGGCCATTACTGGGCCCGACGCTAATGGGAATTTGTCAACCTCCTTCCCGTCCACAGCGTGTTGGACCTGTACCTCCCCCAGTAATTGCGAAATAACTCACGGAGCGCTTGGGTTGCTAAATGAATAGATGAAATAATAGGATGAAGATAGGAACAGGCATGTGGAATGAATAGAGACATCCCCAACGAGGAGGCTCTTTTCCTGCTCGTAGGTCTCTTAAATAAAGAGGATGCCTCCAGTCAGGATTGCAGGAATGGATTTTTATAGACTTGGGGACACTTCAGTGGGTTTGTGGGAGGATGTGGTGGCTGTATTTGATGGGCGGTCTCCCGTAATTCTGCCCGAAGTCCTGTGAGATGAGGGAAGTGCGTGTGTTTGCGCTGTGAGTTAGCCACAGACGGCTCACCCGTCAAGGAGGTAAGTGGGAAGAACCAGCTGGCTCCTTCGAGCAGGAGCAAAACAGACAACGGGGAATGGCTTTTCTACAACGATCAACACACGAGCAGGAAATTTCCAGGGGCCGGCCCAGAGGAGAGGAGGAAGAAGCGGGAACAGCCGAAGCCAGGAGACGGGGGGGAGGACCGGCTCATCCCGTGAAAGCCCCTTAGAGACAAATGTGTCTAACCCATCCCGCTTAAAGACCAAGGCGTTCAGTTTCGTTTTGTGTGTTTTCACATCCTTTTGTCTGTCGGCGCAAATTAAAATAGACTTCGAAGGAAAGAACATAACGAAAACTGAACTCTAAATTTAGAGATTTGAAATTAAAAAAAAAGAAAAAAAGCAAGAAAAGTGAACCAAAAAAAGTCCCTGAGGATGTAGAACATTCCTAAAATGTACTTGATATTCGTTCAGGGTGTATTAGCTAAAATTAAGATTAAATTGTCATTAGAAAAAAATTTTTTTTTAATTTTTAAAGTTTATTTATTTTGAGAGAGACTGCAGGCGGGGAGGGGAGAGAGCGAGGGAGAGAGAGAATCCCAAGCAGGCTCTGCACGGTCAGCACAGAGCCCCACGCGGGGCTCGAACTCAGGAACCGAACCGAGAGATCATGACCCGAACTGAAGTCCGGCTGAGCCGCTCAGGCATCCCCAGACAAGTTATTCTTTAAAAATTCCTGGGGCGCCTGGGTGGCGCAGTCGGTTAAGCGTCCGACTTCAGCCAGGTCACGATCTCGAGGTCCGTGAGTTCGAGCCCCGCGTCGGGCTCTGGGCTGATGGCTCAGAGCCTGGAGCCTGTTTCCGATTCTGTGTCTCCCTCTCTCTCTTCCCCTCCCCCGTTCATGCTCTGTCTCTCTCTGTCCCAAAAAAAATAAATAAACGTTGAAAAAAAAAATTTAAAAAATAAATAAATAAATAAAAAATTCTTGGGTGCCAAAGACTGGCGGTAAAGAACACCTGGATAAATGGATAGACACTCAAAAGGAAATTGACTTTTTTAAAAAAAATGTTTAATGCTTATTTATTTTGGGGAGAGACACAGAGCGTTAGTGGGGGAGGGGCAGAGAGAATGAGACACAGAATCGGAAGCAGGCTCCAGGCTCCGGGCTCCGGGCTCCGGGCTCCGGGCTGTCTGCACAGAGCCCAGCACGGGGCTCGAACTCACAAAACACAAGATCATGACCTGAGCCGAAGTCGGACGCTCAACCGACTGAGCCACCCAGGAGCCCCGAAAGGAAATTGCATTTTGAGGGGTGAGCTGGGTCCAGGTGACGTGGTGATTTGGGAGGAAGGCAGAGGGGGCTGCTTCTTGGTGTCCAGCACCCAGGCAGAAGGTTCCTGGGGTCTGCAGTTGGGGCGGGTTTTATTTTTTCAGAAGGACTTCATGTGGTAGTGACAGCTTTGTTGAGAGATGTTCCTGCATCCCTGCTGGGTGGGCCACCACTGGCTTTCTGGGTGGTCCTCAGAGGTTGATGAGGGACTGACCGGGGTACGGGGACATGAACGAGAGAGTGCTGGTCCGCGGGGGAGGGGCCGTGCGCAGCAGGGAAGTTGAGGGCACTTTTGGGGAAAACCGATGGGAGTTTCGGTCTGAGCCCTGTCTCTTCTCAGCACTGAGATTTTGGAGAAAGAGCTCCCCTTCTCCAATTTTCTCAGCTGCAAAATGGGGCTAAAACAGCACAGACCGAGAATGGTTTTTAATGAAAAGATTTGATTTCATGTGTTAAAAATTCATCTCCGTACCTGGGACACTGTCAGTGATCGATACACGGTAGTGATGATTGCTCTCATTGTAATTGACATGATTAAAATGACAATATGATCACAACAACACCGAGGCAACAGGGCTCAGAGCCCCACTGAGGACCTGGGGTGCAGCCCAAAGAAAGACAGGACCCCATTTGGATGGTGTCCAGGGGGCAGGGAGGGGGCGGAAACAGCTCTCTCGTGCCTCTGGGTGTCCGGGATTAGATTTCGAGCAACGCCTTAACGTTATCATTTGTAATAACTGTTACCGTTTATCCTAATGCATGGCAAAGTGTCTGACCTTGTGCAAGATACCTGGTCTTTGTCCTTGGTTACGGGTGGATGACCTGACGTGCCTGATCGGAGTGGGTTTGCTTGGAACCTTGGGTCTCACTGGACGGTCTAACACTGTGATGTACAGTGAGGGATGTCGGGATGAGGGGGGGCCATGCCAGAAAGATCAACAACGATGCGATTTGGGGTGGAGGCTTTGGGTCACACCCAGAGGCTCTGCTTTCCCTCGTGGGCAGTCAGGCATGTCTACACAGCTGGGCTCCCGCAACAGCTCTGGACCCGAGGCTCGCAGGGCATCCTTGGTTTGCAGTACTCCCTATGCGTTGTCACAGGTGGGCGCAAGGAGAGTTGGGCGCCCTTACCCCGCGGAGAGAAGACGGCGGAACTCTCCCTTTGCTGCTTTGCCTGGGCTCTGCCCCGTGTCTCTCTCTTTTTGGCTGAGTTTCACCGGTAGCCTTGCCCTGTACCCACGGGCATCCCAACCCACAGTGAGTGGGTTTTCTTAGCGAATTGTCAAACCTTAAGGTGGCCTGGGGGAACCACCCCCTAAACGTGCAGTCGATGTCAAGAGTGAGGGCACCCTCGGGGTCTGTGCCTTCTAACTTCGCGGTTGGAAATGAAACCCTCACACAGAGGAAACTTCAGTTCTCCCAGAATCCCACCGTTCAGTGAGAGTCACTGTTTTTTTTTTTCTTTTTTTTCTTTTCTTTTTTTTCTTTTCTTTTCTTTTCTTTTTTTTCTTTTCTTTTCTTTTCTTTTTTTCTTTCCTTTCCTTTCCTTTCCTTTCCTTTCCTTTCCTTTCCTTTCCTTTCCTTTTTCTCTTCTCTCCTCTCCCCTCCCCTCCCCTCCCCTCCCCTCCCCTCCCTTCCCTTCCCTTCTTCTCTTTCTTTTCTCTTCTCTTGATGAACCTTTGATGCATGTGAATATTTGCACACATCAACTATACTGACACATACTGGATATTTAAACTCTTTGCACTCTTCGTTTTTTTTTTTTTAA
Source organism: Felis catus (assembly GCF_018350175.1). Lineage (NCBI taxonomy): Eukaryota > Metazoa > Chordata > Mammalia > Carnivora > Felidae > Felis > Felis catus. The sequence continues at coordinate 20,816,254 of NC_058383.1, read as the reverse complement.
GTTTATTTCTTTTGAGAGACAGGGGGCAGAGAGGGAGGGAGAGGGAGAGAATCCCAGGCAGGCTCTGTGCTGTCAGCGCAGAGCCCAATAATGGGACTCGAACTCATGAACCTCGAGATCGTGACCTGAGCCAAAACCAAGGGTCGGATGTTTAACTGACGGAGCCACCCAGGCGCCCCTGCACTTTTCATTATTATAATTAATCTCGGATGAACATCCTCATAGTCAAACCTCCGTGCATGTATATATATATATACATGCGTGATTATTTCCTTCGGATGCTTTCCTAGAAGTGTAATTGTTGGGGTTCACGTATTCTGCCAAGTTCTCCCAGACTGGGCAGTGCTGGCCTGAGGGCTGGGGCTTCAGTACCTGGTGGTGGGTTGGAACAACACATACCGCCTGGAACAGTAGAGTCTCAGAGGGTAAACCAGGAACTCAGACCTGAGCAAAGTCAGTGACACGCAGGGCTTGCTCATGTCAACTCTAAGCCATGTTGACTTTGCACCTTATGGCACTAAAAGTGACCGAGGCCTTCAGATTCATAGGCCAGGCTCTAAATGTTGTCTGTAGGAGCAGTCTTGACCGCTAATTCTTTCTGAGCAGAGTTAGCCATTTTGCTCTTGGTATCTTCAGATACCAACAAGACTGAGCCCCCTTGGGAAAACCGAGGCAGGTGCCTTCCGACCCCCTCTCTCCTTGCTCTAAATGTAAACAGAGCCACTGTCAATTCAGTCAGGGGGCTGGTGGCTTGTCTCCACCTGCTGCAGAGCTCAGAGGGCAGCTCAGGACTAACACACCGTTCCTGAACTGAGTACATTTCTGAGAAGTTTCCTCCGTTGGCCCCACCCCATCAAGATAGTCATGAGCCCTCCTGTGAACTTCTGGAATGTGGAGTCTGGAGGGCCAAAGGAGGGAGATTGGGAGACCCTGGGGGGGTGGGGAGGCGGGAGGGGGTGCAGGCAGGCCTGGTGCCCCTTGTCTGGCTCTACCCCTGCAGGAGAATTTGTTCCCGAAATTTTGTTTCAGTTCTAGGAGGGAGGTGAATAGAGAGAGAGTGGGGAGGAGCAGACAACTTGGCCAGCTTCCTGTCTGGCAGTCTCTGGCTCCTTTTTCTCTAGACCAGTAGTTTATTGACAGTGGCTTGTCTTCCCGGAGAATCTCTTGACTGCAGGTGTATAAAGGAAGGCATGTTTTAGTGTTCTTCCAGCTCCAGGGAGAACCCAAGCTGGTTCATTCCCACCGAAGTATCCGTGCTGAGGCTGGCCCATCTGGGTTTTGAGAGCACGGTTCCATCTCGAGGGCTTAGCGTTACTCTGCACCACCGTCAAGGGGATTGGGCCTCGTGGGGGGTTCAGATGGGGTGCTGAGGTAAGGCCCAGCCGGGAGAAGAGCCGTCCCATGGTGGCTTGCAGGGCTCCCCTGAATGGTGGAGGGCAGCCACCGGCCTGATCCGGAGCTCGAGATCCAGAAACTCAAGCCACCTTCCCTCCTCCGTGACAGTGCTCTACTGGTCTGACCCTTCTGAGGGTGCTGGAGAACTCTCGGATCTCATTCCCTTTCCTGGGAAGTGAGAAGTTCCCCTCTATTCTCGTGTGCCTGATTTTACTTATTTTTTTAAATGTTTTTTTTTTTTAATTTATTTTTGAAGGGGTGGGGGGTGCGGAGAGAGAGGGAGACACAGAATCCAAAGCAGGCTCCAGGCCCTGAGCTGTGAGCACAGAGCCCGATGCAGGGCTCGAACCCACAAACCATGAGATCATGACCTGGACTGAAGTCGGACCCTCAACCGACTGAGCCACCCAGGCACCCCGGTCTGATTTTACTCTTTATGCTCCCTCCAGACTGGGTCTCACAGAGTCCTGATGGGACTCGAACCCTCCTGTTCCTCTGCGGCTTCTGCCCAGCCCTTGGGATTTTTTTGTGGCAGAGGGAAAAACCTCATTCTCCCAGATCAGTGAGCACATTCTTCTCTGCCTATTGTTTAGCCTAGGATTTGGGTCTTTTGCAGCTCAAAGGGTACAGGCTCTTGAAACTCAAAAAGGCCTTTTGCTCAAGACCTAGTTCTTGCCTCGAGTTTCAAAGGCCTGTTTTGAACCTCAAAGGCCAAGCAGTGAGTCTTTCTCTCTTTGGATCCCTGTTAGAAAAAACTGTAAGGAAGACGGTGGGCACGGAATCCTCTAGCTATTAAAGGGGGAGCAGGAAACACCTGAAACCAAAAAAAAAGGGGGGGGGAGGAAGGAAGAGGAAGAGGAAGGAAGGAAGAGAGAGAAGAAAGAAAGAAAGAAAGAAAGAAAGAAAGAAAGAAAGAAAGAAAGAAAGAAAGAAAAAGAAAGAAAGAAAGAAAGAGAAAGAAGAAAGAAAGATTATGTTACATCGGCTTTTATTTGGCAGTGATCAGTTCCAAACTCATTGAAACAAAAAGAGACTCAGAATTCAGATTCAGGGCAGCTTGTGTGACCCCAAGTGCCTTCTGGAGTTTGTCCAAGGAAAGCAATAGAATTAGAACGATGAGCTACCCGTTGTTGGGTGTTTAACCAGGACGTAAGTGGAGCGTTTTAGATACACCATTGTTTTTCGCAGTGATCTCGTTAAATGGGTGTTACCAACCTTGTTACCATCTTACCAATGAGAAGACGGAGACTCCCGAGATTAGTTACGGGGTTGGTTAGCGATGGAACTAGCCATCACACCTGCTTCAGAACCACATCTCTCAGCCATGTGAAAAGAAGGAGAGGCGATGTAGACGGGGTCGGTCCTTGAGGAAGCGGGATGAGGAAGAGGTAAATTCAAAGAGTGCCATGGGCATGACTGTTGCACCCGTGTCTCCCTTTACCAGGGCCACCCTCCCTCAGCTCCGGTAAGGCTGGCTCCTTTCATTACTCAAGTTTCAGATCAAAATATCATAGACATCATCACCGACCGCCCCTGCTAACCCACCCACCATGTGGACGCATGTGACTCCCCCCCCCCGATATGTTTTGATCAGTCCTCTTCTTTATTTTTTTTAATTACCATCTTAACCATTTTTTTTAATGTTTGTTTATTTATGAGGGAGAGAGATGGAGAGCTCAAGCCTGGGAAGGTCAGAGAGAGAGGGAGAGAGGATCCAAAGTGGACTCCCCACTGTCGGCACAGACGTCGACATGGGAGTCGAACTCACGAGCTGTGACCCGAGCCGAGGTCAAACGCTTAACCGCCTGAGCCACCCAGGCGCCCCTCCTCTGTTATTGTTTAAAGAGCCTCACCTCCTCTGGAACTATCTTTTCATTTATTAATGTTCGGACTGTCTGTCCCCCCTTTCTCGAATCTCTGGAGTACAGGCTGCTGAGGTGCTTCTGGTTCCTTGATGGTCCCCGCTGTGAAAACGGTGCCTGGCTCATAAAAGCTTGCTCGATAAATGCATTTGAACGAGGCTGGTTGAGTGACGACAAGGGATCGGAAAGGGTAGGAAGGGAAAGACCCCATCTTGCATATCTCGAAGGCACATTTCAGAACCAAAAAATGACAGGCTTTACCTGTTCGCTGCTTTTCAGCCTCGACGTCAAAAGCGGCTTCGTGCCAGGTCTGTCTGGTTTGCTTTGGGGCTGCCTCTTGAAGGGAGGATCAGAAAATGACTTTAATCTTTAGCTTCATTTGTTTATCAAAGACCGAAGAGCCTTTGTCCTACATCACAGCCGGGATTCTTCCTCTGCCTTGAACTTCAGAGGAGCCCAGCGCAGGTAAAACAATGGTTTCTGGACTCTGAAAGAAACCAGGAATGTGAAGTTCCACTTGGACACCCCAGGAAGAAGGGAACAGGCCAAGTTCAAATGATTACCTGGTTTCTGAAGGCCTTTATTGATGAGGCTGTTTTGGGGGTGATAGTGGGGTTCGTGGGATCTGGGGCTGATGACCAAGAAAGAATTCTTGAAGAGGTCTTCGGTGCAGACAGGTGGTTTTACGAAAGCACGGGGACAGGACCTGTGGGCAGGAAGAGCTGTCCCAAGACCATGAAGAGAGACTGGTTATAGACTGGGGGCGGGAGGGGCCGGAAAGTCCTGGAGAAGTTTCCGGTGAGATTTTCTTGCACCAAAGAAAACTGGCCTAGCTATTGTGCAGCTAAGGTTTTTTCCCTCTAGCAAAGCATTAGCATTAAGACAGTAGGAGATTCCTGGAGAAACATTTTACTCTGCCGGCCTCAAGTATCTGTCAACGGGCCGCAGGTTATAAGGAAATTTAATTTTATCTGCCATTTCCTTTTGCCTTTGTTTCCCACATCATTTATGCAGCTGGGAAGACCAGCCGGAGCCAGGGTCGCAGGGTTTGCTGCCTCGGGATATCTGGGGGCCCACCTGCTTTGGACTCTGCCCATGGGACACTCCCTGTGTACCCGGGAAGGCAGGCATCTCAGAGGTAGCCACCGAACCCTATTCTAGTTTTCAATAGAACGGTTCAGTTTATTCTAGTTTTAACTCGTATGAGTTAACACTTTCGCAAATTTTGGTCCTGTCCCAGCAGTGCCTGTGGTGAATACACACGCAATGATATATCGTGGCGCCTGGGTGGCCCCGTCGGTTGGGCGTCCGGCTTCGGTTCAGGTCATGATCTCACGGTTTGTGGGTTCGAACCCCGTGTCCGGCCCTGTGTTGACAGCTCAGAGCCTGGAGCCTGCTTCCGATTCTGTGTCTCCCTCTCTCTCTGCCCCACTCGTGCTCTGTCTCCAAGATAAAAAAACATTAAAAAAATTTTTTTAAATACAGGTTAATTCTGTGTTTACAATTATAATATACATAAATATCACGTGATATATAGAATAGTACATATTTCACATGTATATATCCATGTGTGTATGTATGTTTAAACATATACTTAATAACTTTATTTGTTTAGATTTATATGAAAACTTGACATTGGGGCACCTGGGTGGCTCCGTTGGTTGAGCGTCCAACTCGATGCTGTGTCAGGTTATGATCTCATGGGTCCGTGAGTTCGAGCTCTGCATCAGGCTCTGTGCTGCCGGTGAGGAGCCTGCTTGGGATTCTCTCTCTCCCTCTCGCTCTGTCCCTCCCCTGCTCTCTCTCTCTCTCTCTCTCTCTCTCTCTCAGAATAAACAAACTGAAAAAAAATTTTAAAAGAAAACTTGGCATCATTGATATCAATGCTAAAGAAACAAAAGGTATCATGACCTTAGGTAGAAGGGAATTATAAACGTAATACCACGAGAAACCAATACTGTTTTTTCTAAGCCGTTTAAAAACGAGAGATTAGCGGATGTTAGGTGTTAAAGACCTATGAATAACAAAAATTAAGCCTTCTTTCTGTCGCCAGAAAGGATCAAGGGAAATTGAGAAAAAGCATCTCGCTTACTGTGAGTTTTAATACGACTACGGCTGTCGTTAACGTATCACCTAAACACGCCTGGAAAAACACCTGAAATAATGCGTGTGCCTTGTCGGGGACTTTGGGGACCACTTCAAATCTCCAGCCCCATCTGCAGCAGCTGGCCCCTCTTGATCATGTTGAGGTCTTCTGGAGAACGAAGCTCAGTCTTCGGAGGCAGCCCACTCCCAAGCTCGCTCTCTTTAGGGTGAGGAAGGCCTAGAACACTGGAGTTGGGATGGAGTGAGAAGCAAGTCCTCAGGAGCCCCTGCGAGCACACGATATTTCAGGCGGATGGAACTGTGTCTAAAAAGGCAGAAGGAAAGAGACGGCCCGGCCTATTTTTAGGGAAATCGCGAGCAGTTAATTCAGTGTTGCTGGACCCGCATAGAATGCCAAGGAAAGGCAGAGAGGGGTGAGACGTGAGCCAGGTGGGGGCCAGATCCTGGAGAACTGTGGGCCACACGCCTTTGGCCTTCCGCTTTCACACCAGCAAGGCGGCTTGCTGCCGTACTTGGCCCTGGTATTTATAGGCACATCATATTTGGGTGGCAACAGCGTTTCCTTCTGGAAGAAATCTATTTTTGCTGCAGGAATGTATTGATCCGTTTCGGGGGTGGGTGGGAGAGGTGTGAGAGCTTCTAGGATTTTGTTTTGCTTCTTGGGATCTGCAGGCTGAGGGGAGAGATGAATTTCTAAGGATCATGAAAGGGGGTTTGTGAAAGGGTGGGTGGCCCTAAGGAAGGAAAGCTTTGGGGGGGGGGGGGATGGGGCGGCGGGGAATTGGCATGAGGGCAGTAAAAGGTGGCTTATGGGAAATCAGGTGACCCAGACAATGACTGAATATATGTAGTTTACTTAGAAGGTGCAGGGACACCACAAGAGAGCGAGGAGGGGGTGCAGGGAAGGAGGGGCACAGGTGGTTGGGGGCTCATTACTAAGCCAGCTATCGCGGTGGGTGCCTAACACTTAATCGTGAGTGTGTGTCGGGCGGGGGGGGGGGGAACCTCTGGGAAGTGGGATAAAGGAAACCCCTTCGAATCATCCTTGCCAATGGTGAAAGGCTACCCCCAGGGACATGTTAGTTTCCAGGCACCACTGGCTTGTCGTGGGCACAGGCAGAGCAGGATTCTGAATCCTGGGGCCGCCTTCCCATAAAGATGGCGGCCGTGAGGCTGAAAGTCAGAACACAAGGCCCAGAGGTGGTGAGGGGTCCCGAGTGGGTATGTGGACCGTCATCCGCACCTGCTCCTTTGCTCGGGGATCCCAGAAATCGTGTGAAATCTTCAATAATATGCCCATAAGGGCATACCTTGGTCTACGACTCCTTGTTTCATTGCGCTTCCCAGATCCTGTGTTTTACACACTGAAGTTTTGTGGCAACCCCTCGTCCAGAAAGTCTGTGGACGCCATTTCTCCAATAGCGTTTGTTTGCTTCGTGTCTCTGCGGAACGTTTTGGTAATTGTCTCAAAGTTTCAGACTTCTTTATGATCATATTCGTTGTGATCGGGGGTTATGATTTGCCGACAGCTCACACGATGGGTAGCATTTTTAGCAATAAAATAATTTGTAATGTTTATTTTTGAAAGAGTGAGAGAGACGGAGCAGGAGCAGGAGAGGGGCACGGAGAGAGAGGGAGACACAGACTCCGAAGCAGGCTCCAGGCTCCGAGCTGTCAGCAGGGAGCCCGACGCGGGGCTCGAACTCACGGACTGTGAGATCATGACCGGAGCTGTAGTCGGATGCTCAACCGATGGAGCCACCCAGGCGCCCTGGCAATAAAATATTTTTAATTAAGTTAGGTATGTTGGGTTTTTTAAGATATATTGCCATTGCACGCCTAATCTATAGTATAGCATAGGCATAACTTTCACGTGCCCTGGGAAACCCACAAATTCATTAGACTCTTTTATCGCAATATTTGCTTTATTTCGGTGGTCTGGAATGGAACCCGCAGCATCTCCGAGGTGTGCCTGTGTGTTGTTAATACATTGGAAAGTTGGATCCGATTGGTAGATGTGATTCATTGCTGAGGGTGGCCTTGACTTAGGCCCCACAGAGAGCTGGTGCTGTCCAAACAAGCCTGCCTCATCCGGGTTATACAGCTATCTCGGAACTGTTGGGTCTTGTCTTGGTTGAAAGGACAAAAACCCAACTCAAATTGGTTTAAAACCAAGAAAAATGGAACTTAATGGGTCTTGGATCCGAAAAGTGCAGGTGATGGTTCTTCAGATAATCTAATTCTAGGAGCTCAAATAATCGAATCAGAGTTTGGATGATCTCTGTCCATCTCTTAATCCCTTTTCTCTGGGCTGATTCCGTTCTTGTTATGATAAGATGGCTTCCAGACGCTTCAGGCCTTAATCCTGTCTTCCCAACCACCCCGGTAGAAACATGACTATTTTTAACAGACAGTTGCAGGAAATTCCAAGATTGAGTCGCATCGGCTCTGACTCATCTTTCCTGGGTGCTGTGAACATCCCGGAAGCTGAGGTCAGGGTTCTGCTGAGTTCTGGCTGGGCAGGCTGAACTCACTTGCCTACCTCCCCTTAGAGCGAGCGGTGGGCTGCATCTCCCCCAAGTCTCCTGGACTTAGACGTAGACGAGGAACTGTTCCCCGAGATAAAGTGGGTACTGCCGATCGAAAAAGAAGAGTGGGCAGGCAAAAACCAGAGACAGCCACCGCAGCCAAGAAAAGCCGCCAAGATGCTCGGAGGCCTGGAAACTCAGGCCCGTTTTAAGGACCTCGAGCAAAAGCAGCATCTCAGGCTACCGTGGCCCCAGATACCCGGTCTCCATAACTGCCCTCCCCCTTCCTGAGCCAGACCTCCGGCTTCCTTTTAAAGCTGCTGACTCCAGCTGATGGATGAGGGTCTCAGGGTTTCCGAGGCACTGGATTTCTGTTGACTGCTGTAACCTTGAGCTACAGGCTTTATTGGCAGTATTTAACACAAATCTGTTTTCCATCCTTGTCAGATCCCACTTCAATATGCGCCACAGGAGGAGAAGTCGAATGCTAAATTGATTTCTTTAATGGGGAGTGCTCAGCGGCAGATAGCAACCCTTCTGGAGATGCATTAGTCGGATTACAATTGAATCTTTTCTCTCGCGCGTTTATGGACTCTCCTGTTTGCTAGAAGGATGGGACTCTGATACCATCATTTGGTTAACCTTTTTTTTTTTTTTTCTTTTTCTTTTTTAAGACCGGGGGCTAAGAAGTTCGGGCCTTCCACCTCCAGCCTCTGGGTCAGAAGCTGGGTCTTGCAGACTTCCCAGAGAAGACTGAAACCCCGAGCAGGGTGAATAAGCATCTTGAGATGGCCAGGAATGATTAGCATCAAGATGCTTCTTAGCAACTTGGGTGCAGTAAAGGGCTCGGATCGTGTGAATGAAACACTTGGGGATCTGGGAGGTGGCATTCTTGCCTCTCTGTGCAATTTTAGAGATTGTTTGTGCTGTAGTTGGAGACCATGTGGTGGCTTTTCTAGAATATAGTGAAATTCTGCTTCCTTCCCGTTTGATAAGGATCCATTCCATTTCCGCTATCCACTCCATTATCACTATTATGATAACAATAATAATAGTCCTTTTTTTGGAGGGGGCTTTTATTATGTTCTAGTTTGTGTGCACGTTTATCTCGTTTGGTCCTCACAAAACCCCAGGACATGAGCCCTGTTATCACTGCTTTGCTCATAAAGGAGACTGGAGATTTTGCAGCTTGCCTCAGGGCCTGTGTTCTCCGTTTGTTTCACTCCAAAGGCTGTTCTTGTAACCACCGTTCTATATTTCCGTTCCAGAAAAGGCACTGTCCGCTCATCAGAGATGGATTTGGTATTGTCTCCTACCCTAGGATAAGAACGCAGATTTAAAGTATTACATTCCAGGGGCGCCTGGGTGGCGCAGTCGGTTAAGCGTCCGACTTCAGCCAGGTCACAATCTCGTGGTCCGTGAGTTCGAGCCCCGCGTCAGGCTCCGGGCTGATGGCTCAGAGCCTGGAGCCTGTTTCCGATTCTGTGTCTCCCTCTCTCTCTGCCCCTCCCCCGTTCATGCTCTGTCTCTCTCTGTCCCAAAAATAAATAAACGTTGAACAAAAAAAAAAATTTTTTTAAAGTATTACATTTTGGAATGTGACGCATCTGGAGGACCTGCCCACCGTAGATCTTCTTAGCCACACCCACTGCGCCAGCTCACCAGGAAGGGCCATCTTTGTTTCCTAGATGTGTCGATGATGGGAGGTGTGTTTTCAAGGCAGAGGAGATCTGGACCAAGGCTGTTGTAGGAGGGGGAAATCAGGTAGATCTCTGCCCAGAGAAGAGCCCAGTGGTGTTTCCGTCTTGGAATCCATGATATAGCTAGTCTACAACCTTCCGAAATCTGACCTTGCAGAGGGACACCGAGGCAGCGTAATACGACTGTGTGACCAAAAATGACTTACTCTCTTATTCTCCCTATAAAACGGAGTCAGTTAATATTACACAGGGTAACGTATGAGGGTTAAATCCAGTAACGTCCATCAGGGATTCAAGAGATGCCAGTCGCTCCAATTTTGTTTCATTTTGCGGGGTCTCTATTTTTTTTTCCATCTCGCAGATAAAGAAGCCGGATTAGCTCCATTTCTGAACCGTGACTGAGTCACCTGAACATGGATGGGGCTGGATGGGAGAGGAATGAATGAGACAGAAAACTGAGATCTGTCAGTCACCTCGAGGGGTCAGAAACAGCTTCAAGAGGTGAGAGCAGGTGCAGTCTAGCTGGTGACATTTTGGTGTCGTGACGATCTGGCTACAGACAAGAAGTGGGAATTGAAGCTGGCTGTTGGCACTCAGGAGGTCCACCAAGAGATGATGAGGTGACACATCAGGCTAGCAGAGTATGATGAACCTGTCATTGGGTATTAGGGACTGAACCGGATGCTGTTCAGAGGCAGAGCTCTGTAGACCGCCTGTCTACGAGGTTGTAGACGGGGGTGATGTCCCCTTACTGTGTAATAAACCACTACAAAGCCTAGGGGCATACCACAGCCATTTCATGAAGCTCATGCATTCTGCGGGTCAAGGAACTTGGGAGGACTTGTCTGTGCTCCCCGAGGTCTTAGAGCTTCATTTGGAAAGACTCAAAAGGCTGGGGGTGACTCAGGGACCCCAAGCAGGAAACAGCTGGAAGCATCCCCACTCGCCCATCTGAGGGTGACGCTGGGTACAGTTGGTACCTCAGCTGGCGTGTCAGACGGAACACCTGCGTGCATGTGGTATCTCCATGAGATCCGTCCATGTGGGCTAGTTTGGGCACGGTGCTAGGTATGGAGACTAGGTTCAAGGAACCTAGAACATATGAGCCACTCCTCAATGGGAGGGATGTCAGAACGGGATTGTAAGTGTGGGATGGGAGATAATGTTGTATCCCTCTTTGGGAAATCCCATCAACCACAGATGTTTACAGTCTTAACTAAGTTGTTAGAGGGTGAATGTTTAATGGCACAGGCTCTGGGGCCGGGCACCTTGGCTTCACATCCCCATTCCACCACGTTCCGGCTTAGCGACGTTGGGCAAGTCATTTAAACTCTCCGTGCCTGGGGGCAGCCTGGGTGGCTCAGTTGGTGAAGCAGCTGACTCTTGATCTCAGCTCAGGTCTTGATCCCAGGGTTGTGAGTTCAAGGCCCTGCACTGGGCTCTGCGCTGGGCGTGACGCCTACTTAAACAAACAAACAAATGAATAAATGGACAGACTCTCTGCCTCGGCTTCCTTACCTGTGAAATGGGGCTGCTAACGGTACCTATCTTGTTAGATCATCGTGAAAATGAAATAACCTAAGAAACATGAAAAGGACTCAGAGCAGAGCACGGCATATGATAAAACACCAACTAAAGGCAAGCGTTTACTACTTTTATCATCACTGAGAAGGTCCAGAGACTCAGGCCTAGGGAACCAGCCGGGAAAAATCCCGAGACCCAAACCAAGGAACAAGGTTCAGGCCAGCCTATTGGCAAGTAGGGCCTGATGCTGCGAGCCTAGAACTGACTGCTTCTCTTTTGGGTCAGAACTGATCCAAGAGATCAGACCTCTCTGTTTTAAGGGCAGGCAGGAGATGGGGTCCAGTGGTTTCTGTAAAGGTGAGGTGTCCCTCCCCTTCACCCCCTGCACCCCCCCCCCCCCCACCACACACACCTCCAGGCACAGGGTGAATACAGGCCAATTCAGTCACATCTGATAAACGTCCGACCCCACCTTTCTGGACACAGGCCCCTCTGTGTCTCATTGTACCTTATCTTATTTGTCACATACTTGTCAGATAATGGGCCATGTTAAACGGCGAGTGATACACGAAGGAGGCCTTCACCACTGTGACCAAAGCTTCCCCGTCTGTTTGGTGGAGAGTTGAAACGGAGGAGGAGAGCAATCACGTGGTCAGGTTCCACCACTGGCCGTATGAACCCCCTTGGTGCAAGTCAGGGATCTTTTGTCACAGGTGACAGAAACCCAGTTCAAGCCAGCTTAAGCTAAATGGGGAATTTATTTGCCTGGTTAACTGAAAAGTCCAGGAGGAGACAGCCTCAGGTGGGTCCATATGCTCAAACGATGGCACTGGAAGTCCTGTCCCTCTTTCAGTTAATTAGTTAGCTAAAAGTTTATTTACTTTATTTAGAGAGAGACAGAGGCAGTGCGAGTGGGGGAAGGGCAGAGAGAGAGGACTCTGCTCGTGCAGAGCCCGATGTGGGACTCGAACTCCTGACCCGCGAGACCGTGACCTGAACTGAAACCAAGAGTCGGACGCTTAACCGACCGAGCCACCCAGGTCCCTATTTTTCAAAGTTTAGGGCCTGTTTTCAGTTGATCGATGTGTCCATTTGTTAATTCATCCATCAGACCCATCTTAGGGGCTTATTGTACGTTTTAGGCACTTGGGAATATGGCGGTGAGTAAGACCATGAAGGCTTTGAGCTCATAGTCATGGGAGAGCAGGTGAGAGATACAGACAGTACAGGGATTGTGGCCATGATCAGTTTAGGTTCTAAGTGTCATGAGAAGCCATCGGTGATTTTTAAATCGGGGGACAGTATGATCTCATTTGCCTCTTTAAAAGCTCGCTCCTTCAGGCTTCACGGGGAATGTGGTGGCAGATGTGGATGGTTCTTGGGTCAAGGTGGACGTCCTTCTTGATCAGCAACCCCTCCAGAACAGAATCCCAGGGAGGGATCTCATTGGTCACCCTTGAGTCACATGCAGGGTCATGGACCAATCCCAGTGGCCGTGGTGATGGGGTATTTTGAATGGCTCTGCCGTGGTCACACACCCACTTCTAGAGCCTGGAGATGGGGGTCAGCTCCCCTGTCTCCACCCAGGATGAAAGAGTAAGTCCTTAAATCAAAATTGTGGGTACATTGAACCATTGAGGTGATGGGTGTTGGATTGGCAAAGGCGATAGAAGTCATGTACGCCTCTCGGTGGCATTCTTGAAGTGTGGACGCTCAGCTCTGCTTGGACACATTCAGTGACATCCGGGGTTCCTTCCGCCACCTTGCCTTCCCTTGCTGTCATTGGCCAGAGCAGTGCGAGGGAAGGGCTTCAGTGACAAGGTATTGCTTCCGGGTTTTAAGCCAGGGCAATGTCCGCACATGTGGTCCTTGTTCTGTCTTCTGAAGCTGTCCAGTGAGCCCAGATACGTTCCACATGGCCCTTCTGAAGGGCATGGCCGCGCCTCCCTCAAGTGGGTAACGTCAGCTCGTTCCGTTTTGTTTCTGGTCATGGTTTCTTTGCCGTTCTAGTTGCTTCCCTTGGAGCGCTCTGGACTTCATCAGATAGATGTTCGAAGGCTCTGTTCTGTGAATGCGGGTCACTCCTAGCTTAGCAGGAGTGATTGCCTTTTTTTTAATGTTTACTTTTGAGAGAGAGAGAGAGAGACAGAGAGACAGAGAGCCAACAGGGGGGTGGGGCAGAGGGAGAGGGAGGCATAGAATCAAGAACAGGCTCCAGGCTCTGGGCTGTCAGCGCAGCACTCGACGCGGGGCTCGAACCCACAAACTGTGAGATCGTGACCTGAGCAGAAGTCGGATGCTTGACCAGCCGAGCCACCCAGACGCCCCCAGCAGGCGTGATTTCTTATTTTAAGCCTGATTTCGGCTGAAATAAAGCAATCCGGTATGCAAACGAAGTTGTCCTCCGCTCTAGACAAAGAAGTCAATAAATCATCGATGTTGGAGGACGCATGGTAAACCCAAAGCAGCTCTAAGAGCAGAACGGGCAGTTTCCAGGAGGGAAATATTCCTGGAGTCCTTTCCATTTTTTGTGAAGTTGTGATAATTCTGCAGATCGGAGGCCTCTGTTTTACCTACAGAAGGAAAGTTGGAAGGGCTGCTCCTCCCATACCGTCCGCATTTCACTCCAGTACGGGATCCATCGAGTCTCATGGTCACGCGTTGATTCGGCGAGCATCAATTTTGTACCTGCTGCATACCGGCTTATGGGATAATAGGGATGTAGAAATGAGCAAACAGGTCTCCTGGACTCTGTCTCGCGTGGGAGCCAGAAAAGAAGATCAGTAATGGGGGGAAGTGGGATCAGGGCAGTGACGGGAGAATATGCTGGTGAGGATCCCTCTAGAAAGTGCCTGAGACCACAGCTGAGGGGAAGCACACAGGGGTGGGGCGGGGCACGTGTGTGTTCCGGGCGGTGGAAACGAGTTGTACCAAGGCAGGCACCAGGGCCTGAGAAAGTAGCGTGATGTGCGTGGATATGTGGCCAGAAGGAAGGATAAATGGGCTAAGGCCGGATATTAAGCTTGGCCGGTAGACAAGGATCAGACAGTGCAGGTCTGGGGATGGCATGTGAGGGCGGCGGCGAATGATTGAGAGTTTCAATCACGGGCAGTGACATGATCGGAGCCGCGCTTTAGAAAGATCCCTGATAAATTGTGTCGACGGTGGGTGGAGAGCGGGACGGTCAAAGGACAAGAGACAGGACCAGGCGGTGGACCGGGGAGGGATGAATATCAGAGCAGAGACAGTGGCTGTGCTCGTCAGCTCAGGCAGTTACAACAGAATACTGTTTGTCACTTCGCAGACACAGACATGTATTTCTCACAGCTCTGGAGGTGGGGGGAGGAGGCCAAGGTCAAGGTGCAGGCAGATTGGGTGTCTGGTGAGAGTTCTCTTCCTGGTTTGCACATGGCTCACTTCTTGCTGTGTGCTGACGAGGCAGAGAGAGAGAGAGAGAGGGCTGATGAGGCAGAGAGAGAGAGAGAGAGAGAGCGAGCATCTCTCTAGTGTGTCTTCTTAAATTTTTTTTAATGCTTATTTTTGAGAGAGAGAGAAAGAGAGAGACAGAGCGTGAGTGGGGTACGGGCAGAGAGAGAGAGAGGGAGACACAGAATCGGAAGCAGGCTCCAGGCTCTGAGCTGTCAGCACAGAGCCCGATGTGGGGCTCGAACCCATGAGCCGTGAGATCGTGACCTGAGCCGAAGTCGGACGCTTAACCGACTGAGCCACCCAGGCGCCCCCAGTGTGTCTTCTTATAAGGGTGCTCATCTCATTGGTGGAGGCTCCACCCTCCTGAACTAATCACCTCCCAAAGGTCCCACCCCCCCACCCCCCCCAAATGCCATCGCACTGGCAACGGGGCTTCAAATAACGTGAATCTGGGGGGACACAAACATCCAGTGCAGTCCCTGGCAGGGACCAAGGAGACCGAAGGACCCGAGGGAAGGGAGGGGGTGCAACTAACACTCAACAGCCCCGGTGAGTGATTTGTCTTAGGGGCTGTGGGGTGTTGGGCTCGGCTGTGGACCTCACGCCCCTCGGCGCCCCGCTCCTGACCGGCAGCATTTCAGACTCTTGTTAGAGATTCTTGTAGGATCGAAACACGTAATCGGACTCCTGGACCCTGCTGCTTGTCTGGTGTACCACACGCTCCATTAGGAAGATGCTAACGATGTTTTGACCCTTAGAGATGAAGCGATGTGTTTTGGGTGAGTCAACATGACGAAGTCAAAGGCAGTACGGTGGGGTTCCGCTCTGCCTTCGAGACCTCCTTTATCCGATCTTTAGTGGCACTAAATCTCGGCTCGCAGGTGCCTCTGGCCAGAATGTGGGCTGGTTCAAAGCCTAGCTGGGCGGCCTCTGGCCAGCTACCTAATTCCCGTGGGCTCTGGCCTCTTTGCAGGACCGTGGTGGGGTGTGGGGGGGGCACCCACCGAGTTAGGTTTCTTCCCTCCTGTTCCCTCCTGCCTGGGTGAGCTGCCGGAGTCTATTCCTGGAAAGGCTGGCTCGCTCAAGGGGCTCTGTGGCTGATACGTTCCTCAGACCAAGGTTTGGGGTCTCTTTTTTTTTTTTTTAAAGTTTATGTTCAAGTTCTTTCCTTTTTTTTTTTTTTTTCCTCCTCCCCCTTTCTCATTTTAGCAGATGAGAACTCTCGCTGTGTGTGACAAGTGGGTATTCTGAAAATGACAAGGCACCTCGTTTGGGACCGAATGTGCTTGGGGAGTGTTATCTGTGTGTGCACAGCGTCCCTCTGAGTAAGTCTGTGCAGGGAAGAGCTGGCATTCTGTCACGGTGAGCCTGGGGCTCAGACAGCTTCAAGCCTCGGCGGAGGGAGGGGAGGCGTTCGCCCGGGCCTCTGCGGCACGAGGACCCGCAGATCCTTCTTTCTCAGTGTCCCCAGACGTTTCTCGTCTTTTCTGCTGCCCCTAGATTCTGCTGAGCTTATATCACACTAACAATCTCTTGACCCACCTCCTGAATTCAGTCGCCTAGCCTTGAACTCACCGTGCCTCCAAGCTGATAATGCTGATTGCACTCGGATACTGAATATTCACTTATGGGCCAGGCACGATTCTAAGCTCCTTGTGCGTGTCAACTCCTGTACTTCACGCGCAAGTCTCTGTAAAACAGATGGGATCGCCCCTCTCTGGAGAGGACTGACTCCCTGTGTAGCGAACCGAGATTTCCCCAACGTTCCCCCCTCGCACGCCACCCTCGTGGTTGTACGACGTAAGGACGTCACCGAGGATGGTCTCGGTCAGCTCTGTCGTGCGGTGCCCCACCTGTGACGTTGCTGACCCCAGCTTTTTCTGCAAATTACCTCCCAACTTGGGAAGATTTGCATAAATCAAAGTAAGACTGCGCAGTGCCATTCAAACGCACGGTGTCCTTTGCCATCAGTAGAAGGTAACTGTAAGCACACGTATAATGCAAACAAAAGAGAACAGTGTTAGGAAGTTCCTGACGGGGGCGGGTTGACCAGGCTCTTTGTCGACGTGCTTTGGCCCCGTGTTCGTCTGTCTTCCCAAATCCTCCCAGATTCTCTGAAGGCAGTCTCTTGTATTGAAAAGGACTGTTCAGCAAGACCGAGTGGGGTCCCCGACCTGTTTGACTGCTCGACTCCTCTCTGTCCCGCACTTTCTTCCTCGACCTTCTCCCGGCTCGCCCTTCTGACTTAACGACCTTCTTCCCACCTCCCTGTCTTTGCAATTTGCCGTTCTCAGTGAGCGGAGGGTCCCGTCCTTCCGCCTCCCAGTGACACAACCGTTCATTTCTTTCACAGAGGGCTCCGGTGTTGCCTTCCCTGTGATCTTTCTGGAAATCCCAAAGTAGACTAGGGCATCCCTCCTCTGTCGCAGTGTAAGTGTGCCCCCCTCTGTCTCAGCTGCCGCCGTATGCTGGAAGTTTCTCGGGGAGACACTGGTAGTTGGCTCACCCAACACATTCTGTCACCTACCCTCTGTAGAAGCCAAGAAACTCGAAGTGGACTTGACCAGCCTCCTCTGAAACTATGTGGGGAAGACCTACGCCCTAGTTCTGTCCAATGAGATGTATGTTGAAAGACAAGTATGTTGAATGACTCCTAGAAAGGTGCTTTGCTTCTTTGTGGTAAGGGCAAGCCTAGGAGAAGACCCCACTCAAATTGTCCCTTCCTCCTTTTCCTGTCTTGAAGGCAAAATTGGCCCTCCCTCTTCGGTGGCAGCCTCGTTATGGTCACACATAGCAGCATGCATAGAAATTACATCCTGCAGGGGCGCCTGGGTGGCGCAGTCGGTTAAGCGTCCGACTTCAGCCAGGTCACGATCTCGCCGTCCGTGAGTTCGAGCCCCGCGTCAGGCTCTGGGCTGATGGCTCGGAGCCTGGAGCCTGTTTCCGATTCTGTGTCTCCTTCTCTCTCTGACCCTCCCCCGTTCATGCTCTGTCTCTCTCTGTCCCAAAAATAAATAAACGTTGAAAAAAAAATTAAAAAAAAAAAAAGAAATTACATCCTGTGGAAGGAGTCAACGTACTTAAGGAGGCGCGGAGCAGAGGGGCACCTGGGGGGTGCAGTCGGTTAAGCGTCCAACTCTTGGTTCATCTCAGGTTCGTGAGATCAAGCCGCACATTGGGCTCTGTGCTGACAGCTCAGAGCCTTCTTGGGATTCTCTCTCTCCTCTCTCTGCCCCTCCCCCACTCGTGCTCCTGCTGTCTCCCAAAATAAATAAATACATTTTTCAAAAAAGAAGGAGTGGAGAGGTAACGCGTGTTGACGGAGATCCCGCAGCTGCCAGACCAAGCCCAGGACCGCGTATTTTCAAACTCCTTGCTGAATAAGGGATGAGACGTTCTCGTGGTCTTGGCCACGCATCACGAGAAGTGCTGTCACGTGCAGTGGAAAGCATTCTTAACGGAGCTTCCTTCTTGGATTTTGAGCAATTCTGAGGTGGGAGGAGAGTGTATATCTTCATAATATCCTCACTCACAAAGGGCTTGATGCATGGTAGTATTTATATTATTATCAACAGAAACAGCTGATATTTATTCAAACGCTGTGTCTGTCTGGCTCCAGAGCCCAGATCCTTCGCCACTGTGGTATAATTCTGGTCATTGATCAAAGTGGAGTGAGTGAATAAATGAATAAATAACTTATCAGCAGGGGTATTTGCAGAAATTGGTTTCTATGCCTATTGTACCTCACCACTTTATTAGAATTTATATTAAGATTTAAAAAAGTGAGGCTCTGTCATTTGTTCTGTATTTTGTTGAAGATTTCTTTTTCTTTCTCTTTCTCTCTCTCTTTTTTTTTTTTTTTACTTCGTTTATCCTAACCCGTGAAAATCTGCATTCTTGACTTTTCGGGAGACATCAGAGGGAGATGGGTCGGGTGTTCTGTGCCGGGTTTGATGGGTGTGTGGATTCGTGTAACACAACCCTGGGATGCAGCTGTTTTCCGGGGAAGGATCGGCTCAGTGAGGTTGAATATTACAACAGTGTCCCGGGACAGTCTGGACTCCGTGTTCTTCCCGCTCTGTCGCCTGAGGAACAGCTGCTTGAGAACCACTAGGATACCCTGCCTTTGAAATCTGATCTGCTTTTTAAAGGAAGTCAGGACGGGGACCCGGGGACCCCGTGGTGGCACCTATGCGGTGATAATGGGGGATCCCTGTCTCCCTGGAGTTCACATCCTCCCTGGCGAGCAGTTTCTTTCCTTCCTTCCCTCCCACTCACTGCGCCCACGCCAAAGAGCTTCTCCAGTACGACTCGTCCTAAACTACATAGTGGTGTTCTTCGGTTCTTGCTCTCCTCCTGCTTTTTGGTTTTTGGTTTTTGGGGTTTTTTTTTCCTTTGGTCTTCTGTCCCTGCTTTTGCTTTTCCCCTCATTTTTAATTTAATTTATTTATTATTGAAGAAATCTGTTTACCCAGCGTGGGGCTTGAACTCACGAGCCCGAGGTTGGGAGGAGTCGTATGCTCTACCGGCTGAGCCAGCCGGGTGCTTTTCCATTTTAAAACCCCCCGAGTGGCAAGGCAGGGCCTTCCTGAGAGTTTTGAGAAACAGGAAAAATGCGTTTTGCCTGCAGGGATTAGGGGAAGCTTGGAAACACAAGTATATTAACATTATTTTATCTTGTCATATAGATATGTCTACTATCTACTGGGTCTGTCACTGAGTCTCTGTCTGTATCCACCTTCATACCATGGTTATATATTTATATGGATATCCAGCTGTGTTTCTTCTTTCTGCATTTCCCTTTTTCCTTCTCTCTCCTGTTCCAGCCCCACCCAGGGAGATTCTCAGCTCAGTCCTTATTTCTTCAGGGGAGGGATCTGGCAGGAAGAAAACTGATATTGCCTACCCAACCCTTTTAGTTTTTTCTGGCTTTTATTCAAAAGCCGAAGCCTTACGTGGGGGCGGGGATTTGGTCCGTAGAGTTGCATCATGGGGAGGATGTGGGTCCTTCCTTACCACCCTAGAAGGAAGGTCACTCCCTTCAATGCACCCAGTTGGAGAATCAGTGAGGGAGAGATCTCTGGGTGCAGCAGACAGGGACCGAGGCTACATGTCTCCTGGACACATGCAAGGGAGGCCGTCAGACTCCACGGGAAAATGTCAGCGTGGTGCTTCTAGGTGGATGGGGTCGCAGGCAGCTTTAAAAAAATTGCCAAGTGCTGAGCATGATGGAAGAGAGCCTTTGAGGCAGCAGGGAAATGCTAAAAGTCTTATACTAGGGGGCGCCTGGGTGGCTCAGTCGCCTAAGCATCCGACTTGGGCTCAGGGCATGATCTCACGCTTCCTGAGTTTGAACCCCGCGTCGGACTCCGTGCTGACAGCTCGGAGCCTGGAGCCTGCTTTGGAGTCTGTGTCTGCCTCTCTGTCTCTCTGTCCCTCCTCTGCTCATACTCTGTCTGTTTCTCTCAAAAGCAAATAAATATTAAAAATTCTTTTTAAATATAAAAAAAGAAGATGAAGAGGATAGAAAGAGAGAGAGAGAGAGATGCGTATAGGTATGTGTGTGTGTTGTATTTGTACCCCCATATTTGAGTGCTGTAATTCATATCTGATTCCTCATTTTATCATTGGCCTATAAAAATAAATGGATGGATATAAATATGAATATGGTTATATTAAGCTCCCTCAACTTAGCACAGTCTTTCCTCAGGGCACCCTTTCTGGATCCACATTGCTACTGACATCCTTTAATTGTTAGACGCCGAGAAGGATATTGCGCAATCTTGCCCACATTTGTTTTTCTTTAATTTTTTAATAAGTTTACTTACTTATTTTGAGAGAGAGAGTCCCAAGCAGGCTCCGTGCTGTCAGCACAGAGCCTGACGACGCAGGGTTTGATCTCACAAACCAAGAGATCGTGACCCGAGCCGAAATCAAGAGTCGGACGCTCAACCGACCGAGCCACCCAGGCGCCCCTCTTGCCCACATGTTTACCTTGTCTTTCTCCCTTATTCCTGTCTCCCTGTACGTTTCTGTTCAGCCATCCTGAGCTCCTTCGACGCCTCGAGCATGCTGGGATTTCTCGCCCTCACGCGGGTCTTACGCGCATGTTGTTACCTCCTTTTGGAACGGCCTCCATCCACCCCATCCATTACATCACACACACTGACCCACCATTTTGCCTGAATAAATTTTGTATCTCTTAGTATCAGTTGAGAGGTAATTTTTTTAAAGTTTTGGGGAACAGTCCTGTGACCCTGCTAATAACTTGGTCATATGGCTAGCACTTAAGCAGTTCCTAAAACATACGAAGGCTTCATAAATATTTGGTGAATGAGAGAATGAACATTGGGATGGATCAAGGAACGGATAAACGAATAAACAAATGGATCATGAGTGAGAGGAAGGATGGATGGGTGTTGGATGTCTGGGATTTCTGGTCTCTCGCGCCTCAGCGACATCTGGAAGTAAAACATATTCCCTGCTCTTCGACTTTCTGGGGTCCGGCACATGCCAGTCGGGCTCATCTTCACGTTCTTCATTTCGACGTCAAGGAGCTGAAGTAACAGTTGGAGGCATTTGCTTTTTAAAATCAAATCTTGGGGCGCCTGGGTGGCTCAGTCGGTTAAGCATCTGACTTCGGCTCAGGTCATGCTCTCACGGTCTGTGAGTTCAAGCCCCGCGTCAGGCTCTGTCCTGTCAGTTCAGAGCCTGGAGCCTGCTTCGGATTCTGTCTCCCTCCCTTTCTGCCCCTCCACCACTCACACTGTCTCAAAATATGAATAAACGTTGAAAAATTAAAAAAAAAATAATAAAATAAAATAAAATCTTATTTTGAGCTGCCAGAGGTCAGAGCAGCAAACCAGAGGCATAAATCACCCCTTTTGTTTCTCTATATTCGCACTTGGTCATCTGAAGAGGGTACTTTTGTTGACTTGCGGGGAGAGGTTGCCTGGCTTCACAGATCCCCATGGGCACCAGAAATTCCTTCCTTCCTTCCTTCCTTCCTTCCTTCCTTCCTTCCTTCCTGTCTTCATTCATTTCCTCCGTCAGCCTTTCCAGATAGCTTAGCAGTTAAGAGAAGGAATGTTAGCATTGTAATAAAACTTGAGTTCCGATTCCATTTTGCCGCTGATTAACTGTCCATCTTCAGCACAGTTAATTTGGCTTTTCGGAGCCTTATGCCTGCTCATGCGTAAAGTGGGGCTCACCATATGTAACTCTCAGGGATGTTCTGGGCATTCAGTGAGTTGGTAAATGGGAGGCATATCGCACAACGCCTGGTACAGAGACGATGCTCGATAAATGTTAGCGCTTATTATAACCTCCTTAATTTATTAATCCCTCCTGCCATCAAGCATGTATTGAACTCTCTATTGACCGGCAGACCCTGAGCTGAGTAAAATATTCTTCTTAACTTTTTAAGACCTCACGGTCAGTTGAGATGGACAGATGCGTGGGTCAACCACGAAAAAACTGTTGACAGAATTAATGGTGGCATATAGAAAGTGGCAAGACTGGGAAGGGGACGACTCACCCTGTCTGTGGGGACATGGGTAGCACGGCTGGGGACAGCTAAAGAATTCTGGCTTCATTGTGCAGGGGAAGGGAACGCTGGGTTACAAAGTGTTTTAAGCTGGGAAGTGATACGATCGGACTCGTCCCCTAAAACTGCTTTGGCAACACAGTGAGGGATGAAGCACAGGCAGAGAGGATTGCAGAGAAGCAGATCGAAGGGCAGGTGTTAAACGGCGGATGTGACATGAGAAGGGTCTGCGTTAAGGAAGAGGAGAGATGCAAAGGAGGAGGCACGATGGGGTCTCCGGAGTACCTTGCTCCGCAGAGAGTGGTCCCCGGGACGGCGGCATCGGCGTCACCTGGGAGCTCGTGGGAAACGCGGACTCTCAGGCTCCACCCTGGGCTTCCAGGATTTACTACCTGTCATAACGATCCCCAGGTGATCGTAGGTGCGTTACGACCCAAGACGCACTGCAGGTGGACTCTGTCGGATTTGGTGACCACTTGGACGTGAGCTGAGTGGGAGAATAACTACTCAAGAGTCGGGGAGTCTACAAAATCAAACGCACGTCCCGGGGTTCGCTCCTTGAGAAATGGGTGAAGGTTACATGCCTCATTAACGATCTTTTCTCCTTGATATCGATTCAGAATCGTAGTTGTACAGGAAGACCCATGGTTTCCCCTTGAGCCCATTGGGGGACAGCTCCAGAGGGTTTGCTTAGGCATCTTTGCACATCGGGGCAGTCTTTGTCTCTTTATCACCAAAGCCGAAGCTGAGCGTTTATGGCTGAGTTATAAATCCCCAGAACATGGATTTCCTACCGCAAGTGCTGACTCAGCCGTAACTTTAGCAGTGCAAATGGCGCCACAGTAAAATGTATATATCAAAGTTGTGGCAACTATAAAGGTCTTTTAAAATCGAGTTGACATTGCAGTATGTTTCCTTGAGATAAGGTGAGGATTTACGTTCATAAATGGAATTGTGAAGCTTGAGACGCATAATTGCCAATTTGGGGTGTTGAGATTTGGGGATCTTTTGTCCTTGATCGTCACTGAGGACTTCCTCCCCCCCCTTTTTTTTTGTGGGAGGCGGTCTCCCGTTTTAGCTTTTAATCTGGCTTTGTACACAGAGACGAAGGCAGTTCTGAGGACCCCCTTGGTAAGTTCCCCCGGCAAAGTGCCTTTCGAGCCAACTCAGTTCAGCAAAGTGCTATGTTTTTGACTCCTGCCCCGTGCCAGGCATTTAACTGTGTACCCAGAATGTGGAATGAATGGGAGAACTTCAGCAAGCTCACAGTCTAGCCTGGAGAGTAGACTTTCACCTAATCATTCATTCGGCAAATATATCTTGAGTGCTTGTTAGGTACCAGGCACTAATTCTGGGGAGCAGGGGTCAGGGCAGTAAACACAACCAACTCACTGTCCCCAACGAGTTTGGATGCCAATGGGGAAGACACATGGCCAACAGACAGGTATGAAGTATTATACTGTAATACTGTGGAGTAAATGATGGATAATAAATAGAAGGATCCTATGAGATCACAGGAAAGAAACATTTAGGGGCATCTGGGTGGCTCAGTTGGGGAAGCGTCCAAATCCTTGGTTTCAGCTCAGGTCACGATCTCATGTTTTGTGAGATCGAGCCCTGCGTTGGGCTCTGCACTGGCAGTGTGGAGCCTGCTTGGGATTTTCTCTCTCCCTCTCTCTCTTTCCCTCTCTCTGTCTCTCCCTCTCTGTCCCTCCCTTGCTCACGGTACATCTCTCTCTCTAAATAAATAAATAAGTGTTAAAAAAAAAAAAACAAGAAACATTTGTATCTGCCTAAGAAAATCCAAAAATGAGGACAGAGAGAAAATAGATCTGAATGTTGACAACTAGCTGTTCCCCGTGCAAGACGTGTTAAGCAGCACTGTGACTGGTGTCCAGGAAGTGTTTGGGGATAGCTCCTGGGGAAGGTAAAAATCAAGGCGATTCCTCATGAACTGCCCCCAAATCTTAGATTTCAGGCACTAATGAAATACAATAAAGTGCCTGTCTTAATAAGGTTATGCTGGCAGTTGTGTGGAAGGTGGCAGAACGTGGCCATAGTGGAGACATCAGCCAAGGTCAGAGTGGGGGATGGAGGGGAACTTCCCCTCCAGGGAAGCCTGGTGGGCAGACAGCAGCGGGGATGAGGGTAAACGGGGAGATGAGTCCAGAGACGTCTGGGTGAGAACACGTCTCCTATTTTCCCACGTTGGAGGATAACGTTGATCTTCACATTGAACCACTTCCTTTGGAGGTTATCATTCTGTCTCTGGCCTATTTCTGAAAGATCTCATCACACGCTGAAGGTTCATCAGTGACCCACAGCCTTAGCTGCCCGCCGCATGGCCACAGCTGGGCAGCACATGGCACTCGGAGAGAAATCGAAGGGGTTGCCAGAGAAGGACCCGCGACGCCCTGATCCCAACAGTCAATATGTACTCTCTTCCGAGTGCTTGATTAGGATTGCTCCATCGGCATGCCGACCCTTTGAAATGCACGTACGGCGTACATGTTCTGCATTGCAAAGTGCGTATTTTTAATATTGATCTCTCAGTATCCAACCGGCTTCATTGATTTTCACAGGACCTGGGAGAAAGACGGTGATAAACCAAAGGCGCTTACAACTTCATCAGCTCGAAGGACATGACTGTTTTCCCCTTCCTTGAACTTTGCTTGGCTCCCCAAGAAGATAATTTATTTTTATTTCTCTCTTTATTTCTTTATTTTGTATCAGCCTGTATTAAAGTCCTATAAATAACCCTGGAGACACACGAAACAGATTCATTTAATTTTCCTTTAGTTATCCTAAGTCGGAACAGATGTGTGTTTGTGATAGAAAAGGGGAGGGAGAGAATGAATCATAGGTGTGGGTAGAGGGAAGAGAAACCTACTGGCATTTGTGCTAGAAGGTCTGACTGATTTGGGAAGGTCGGCAAACAGTGCAGGCTCAGCCTGGCTGCGTCTGCTTGGGCGTCGTGACATCTGACCCCGCCAAGTCCCTAGGGATCCAAGACACCAAATAATACGGGGCTCGATCTCGCGAACCGTGAGACCGTGACCTGAGCTGAAAGCAAGAGTCAGATGCCAAACCATCTGAGCTCCCGGGTGCCCTGATCGGGCATCTTTTGGTGCTGAGCCTTGGGCTAGAAGCTGGGGCCGTGGGAGGCGTAGTCTGGACTCTCGGGGACAGGGCATCTTCACCTGAAGGTGAGGGTGAGTATCTTTTGTGTTGCCCCTGAGGATTTCCCGAGTCTCCCATCTCAGGCAGGAGGCTGGCTGGGGCATCAGGAATATGAGCCAGGATGAGGATAAACGCTCAAGGTCAGACATGGGAGGACAGCAATAACTTACCTCTGTGAATGTTCAGGGGGCATATATATAGTATATATACTATATATACCTGACATGATATACTAGGATATTCAGTGCCAAGAGCAGATTGTCATGGGAGCGGTAGAAATCACATTGCAGAAGGTGCGGAGGATATAGGGAAAGGTATAGAGGACGCATCCTGAGGAGCGGAGGGCCCCAAGAAGCAAGGAAGGTGTCAGAGTCCAACCACATAGTCTCGGGAGACAGAATGGGGTGCCTTTTTCGAAAGGATGAAAGAGGAAACCATCACGGGAGTCCACTTGGCCAAAAGGTGAGGTTATGGAGATGTTCCACAGCACCGGCACAGTCTGATGGCATCTCCATCAGGATCATCAGAGCCGGGATTAGAGCGGGGCGTCCCTAACCTTGATGTTCACCCAGTCACCTGGGGATGTTGTTAGCAGGCAGAACTGAATCACTAGGTCCGAGGCTGGGCTGAGATTGCGCACGTCAGACAAGCTCCCGGGTGGGCTGCGGGCCACGCTTGGAGAACTGAGGGAAGCCAGAAGCCCCTGTAGGGTGGATTCAGCCAGGGAGGCATTAGGAGACACAACCCGCCATCTACAAACAGGTGAACATCTGTCACCTGGGAAGTAACCACTGGAGGACGTTTCACAGAGATTTCCGTGTGTTTCCACCTGCCATCCTTCATCTAACTCAGCACGGCACTGCCGAGTAGGTTTGATCATGCCCCGTTTGGCACAAACACGCACCATGAGGCAAAGTGACGTGTCTCATTTAACAAAGTTCCGGGGCTCGTGAGGGTCAGTGCACATGGTTCAGATCTCAGGAGGCATACGGAGGCGTCAGTCGGACACAGCCGATGCCAGCTGGGCTCGAACCCGGACTGTGGGGCCGTCCCTGTGAGTCCAGTGGGATCTTCCTGGATTGTAGGACCCAAGGCACGTAAAGGATTTTGCACAGGACTTAAGCTACAGAAACCTGAGCTATTACGCAGAGGTTGGCGATCCTTGTGCGTAAAAAGACCTGATAGGACACATTTGGGGCTTTGAGCGTTGCCTCGTCTCTGCTCCAACTGCTCAGCTCTGCCGTTTTATCAAGAAAGCAGCAGAGACGAGAAGTAAACAAACGGGTAAGGTCGCTCTCCAGTAAAATTCAATTTAGAAATAAAGCAGGGGGGCTGGCCGGAACGGCCCCCAGGCCCTGGTTTGCTGATCCCTGATAAAGATCATTATTATAATAATACTCTCAGCAAGGAGGCAGATAGCAAGAAGCCCGATGAGACGCCCAGGCAGGGTTGTAGAGAAGGCTCGTGCTCTGGGGTGGAAGCTTTGTTTAACTCACAAACAGATGGCAAAAGATGCTTCGGCCTTGCCCGGTCTGAATGGTTTGTCTCGCGAAAATGGAGAGTGAAACAAAGTAATTATAGGTAACTTAATGCCTGGTAATAACGGACTCCGTGATAGTGAAGCCGTTAGGGCCAATGAATAGTGACCTCGCTGCAGTTTATTGTATTGAAAAATACGAAGACGTTCCTCCTCTGAGGCCCCCAAATTACAGAATGAATCTCTCTGAGGCTGAGTCGACCAGCTAAGCGCTATCCGTCAGGGAAGGTGGCTTCATCGTGCCCGATAGCACGGGAAAAATCACGAATACCGACGCCCTGGACAATGTCCACCCACCCCGATTTCTGGTCATGCGGAAGTGGGGCATCACCAGAGTGGACTGGAGGAGGAGGCAGGGACGTCTGAACGCCCTGGCTGTGGACTGTGGGCAGGTGGGGCACCCGGAGAAGGATTCGGGTGTAGGGGCCAAGCCCAGCCTGTGAGGCTCCCCTGGGAGCTGTCCCCTCTTATGTCCCCATCTCCTGCGCCCCAGCCCCTGGCCGTCCAGAGAGAGGCAGATTTGGTTTGGTTTTGTCCTGTGTGTGTTGCTCACCTCTGCGTCCCCAAGGTTTGGCCTGCGGAAGGACAGGATACCTACACGGAATGAGTATGTGAGTGAGTCGTGTGAATGCGTGAGCAGTGTGAACGACCTTACGGGAAATGGGCAGGAGACAGTAAACGATGGGGCTCGGGAACAGCAGCGACCAGCCTCCTAGAGAGCCTAGAAAGGCCCTCTGAGCCTTGGCTTAAGAGCGCTGTCCATTCAGGGGCACCTGGCTGGCTCCGTCGGTTAAGCGTCTGACTCTCGGTCCGGTTCCCAGGTCACGATCTCACAGTCTGTGAGTTGGACCCCCCGCGTTGGGCTCCGCTGTGACAGCCCGGAGCCTGCTTGGGGTTCTCTCTCTGCCTCTCTCTTTCTACTCCTCCCCTGCTGTTCTCTCTCTTCTTTCAAAATGAATAAATAAAAATTTTAAAATATTAAAAAAAAAAAAAAAGGAGGGCCGTTGATTCAGGAGGTCTCAAAACCTGCTAGGAAAGAAAGCGCTAGTCAAGCAAAGGATACGCGAAGGCGGCCGAAGGGGGTCCAGAGGATCGTCATAAGGAGATCATCCGTGCATTTCTATTTCTATCACGAAATACCACGAGTTCTGTCAACTCATTACATCTCTCTTGCCTAATTCCTATTTCCCCATCTCTCTTGCCTAATTCCTATTTACCCTTTGCCCCTAGGCTACAATGTCACTCCTTCAAGGAAGAAGCCTCCGTGAGCAGGTGCACCACCCAGCCCCACACATCACACCTGCTCCCGAGCGCCCCAGGCCTCCCCTCTGATAGGACTCTGTGTACCCTGTGACCACTGGCTCATTTCTCACTCCATATCCAGAATATCCGCCCCGGCCAGAGTAGGGTCCAGGCATGTTTTCTGCATGGCTGCATCCCCAGTGACAAGTATAGAACCCAGCACAGTGGAAGCTTCATTGGGATTTAACAGGTTGGGGCGTGAGTCTTCTTTATCCTAAGCACCCACGGACGGGGTTGCTGAGATGTGATCGTATCCCCGCGGCTGGCACCGGACCCACCCTGGACTCGGCTGTGTGGAGGAGGAAACCGCCTTTCCATCTGGTGGGGACTGGGGGGCGGTGGGGGGGGATCACGGATCGATCGACTGTTCGTTGGTTTAGCTGTAATATATGGGGTGTCTGCTAAGCGGCTGTTCTATTTTGATGCCAGTGATATATTCATAAATAAAATATCCTTCTGCAGATCAGGGTCACCAAGTGGAGAGAAAGACAGACGCACGCGTAGACAGTTGCCGCACAGTAAATAATCTGTGAGTCTGGGGGTCTGGTCGGGACGCTGTGCGAGCGTAGAGGCTGTGGCAGGCAGCTCACGCTGTCGGCAAGAATTCTTTCGCACTTTAATGGGCACACGGGACTCCTGGGACCTCGAAAGGCAGAATCCGTTTCCCTAAGTCCGTGGCATGGGCCGGAGATTCTGTTTTCCTAATAAATCCCCCGGTGACGCTGTTGCCGTGGGTGGACGAGCCCTACTCTCAGCAGTGAAGGTTTCCAGAAGGGTGACGAAGGTGACACGGTAAAGCCCTGGGGGGTGCAGAGAGGTTTGCAAGGTAGCGAAGAGAGGAAGGGCTCAACCGAGCTGGGCGAGGGTGGTGTGGGCGATGCGGGAAGTCCGGCAGGACTGGCTCTGCGAGGGGGGACGGGGATGGCCAGGAGAAGGTCGCCGGTCCAGGTCCCCGACGTTCCTGCGCGCTGTGCTGAAGCCTTCGCACGGCTCTGGAAGGGGCCGGGAGCTACAGAGGCTCCCCCAGGAAGCAATCTACGGGAGTGTGTTCTAGAGACAGCATTTCACGGACAGGCTGAGAGTTAGTAATGTCGCTTTTCCAAAGATAAAATTAAAAAGAAAAATTCAAAACCAGAGGTACTCCTTTGAAAGCAGGGTTTCTCGACCTCGGCACTGTTGACATGTATCCAGAGAATTCTTTCTTGTGTGCGTGGGGTCGGGGTGGGGGGTTCCCCGTGCACTGTAGGATACTGTAGCATCGCCCCACCAGGGGCCGGGAGCCTTCTCTCCCCCCCCCCCCCCCAGCCCCAGCTGTGACGACCAAGAATGACTAGAGATGTTGCCAGATGTCCGCAGGGGTGCGAAATCGCCCACGGTTGAGAATCACTGCTCGGCGGTATGAAATGCTTTATTCTCTCTGTTTTGTTTTTTGTTTTTGGGGTTTTTTTTTTGTATTCTCTTCATGGAAGCCCGTACCCTTCAAATATTCAGTAGCCCCCAAGATTCCTGGAATAGGTTCTATTGAAGAGCCTCACCTCTGAGCCAGATCGATCTGGCAGGAGAGGAGCCTGGCCTAGGGTAAGAAATACAAACGCACCTGCTTATAAATTCTCTTTTAAAAATAATAAAGTGACCTGCCTCTTTCCTCCCCTTCTTGGCCTTCCCCCCACCGTTCTGGATGTGCAGGTGCTGTTGAGGAAAACACAGTCATGTCATGCGAACGACAAATCCTTGACATCTGTGGATGGGCTTGGAATTCTAAGAATACGTTTAAGGTAAAATCATGCCTAAGGTAGACTCCCATAGATGACCTTGAACTTCTCGGAACTTCTTGTCCATCATAACGTCAGATCAGGCCGGCTGATTTTTACACGACCTGAGCAGATGTCCTCTGACCTTTCTGCCTTTAAATTTTCCCCGTGGTTGTGAACAAACGCAGGATGCCCGGTGAGGGAGTGTTGTTGCGGAAAACAACGAATGAGCAGAAAATGCCTATACTTTTTTTTAGCATGTATCATCTTGGAGTGCAGGGATGGAGACTGTGGAGCCTAGTGGTTAAGTAGCTTGAGCTTCGGTCTAAAATAGGCGGGGTTCAGGGCGCCTGGGTGGCTCAGTCGGTTGAGCGTCCGACTTCGGCTCAGGCCATGATCTCACGGTTTGTGAGTTCAAGCCCCGCGTCGGGCTCTGTGCTGACAGCTCAGAACCTGGAGCCCGCTTTGGATTCCGTGTCTCCCTCTCTCTCTGCTCCTCCCCCACTTGTGCTCTGTCTCTCTCAAAAATAAACAAACATTGAAAAAATCAACGAGTCGGCCACTCAACCGAGGCGTCCCCTCCATAAACGTTCTTAAGTGCAGGCGGGTTTGATGACTGGATGCAAGTTTAGCTACTTGCTCGGTTTCCACGTCTCTGAAAAGGGAGAACGGTCCCTTCTGAGTGACGGTTAAGTCCGTTGTTGGCAGGATGCCTTGCCTAATTCTGGCGCAGAGTAGAGGCTCATTGGACATTCGCTCTGCTATTGCTCTTCCCCGACACACCAAGATGGAAGATTGGACGGGAGAGCCACAGGTCGACCGTGTACGTGTACAAACTCGTGGGGGCTACAGTCCCGTGGGGGTTCATGGTGGTGGAGGTGATGTTGGGAGCCCTTCAGACAAATGTGAGCATCCTTACCTGGACCGCACCCCCCGGGCCAGCTCTGGGTCGTCCCTGCTCACCGTTCTATATGTTAGCTTCAGCCTCTGGGTCCGGATGAGGCAGATACTTGACTTCTTTGGGTGAAGGCCGACTTTCTATAATGTGCACCTGTTTTCTCTTGCTCACCAAACCTTCAGGCAAGAGGTGTCACCTTTATTGACAAACTTCGCACGCCTTTCAAAGAATGAAACAAACAGGTATGAAACAGAAACTTCTTCTGGGCAAAAAAGAACCGCAAAAAACAAAAAACAATCCCAAAGCCACACATGCGCACGCGCGCGCACACACACACACACACAAAACACAAAAAACTTGGCTCTAGGCTGTGAATTTATTGATTTAGCCCCAACATGCTTCCTTTAAGATTTCCAAGCATTAGGATCAGGTCAAAGGATCTTTTTGAGACAGACGGGTAGGAGCATTAATTATGGACTGGGGAACTGACATCAACTCTTGTTTTTTTTACCTTTCTGCAGACAAAGAGTAATAGCAATCCAACCCAACACACACATGTTTTTAGTGTTTATTTATTTTTGAGAGAGAGAGAGAGAGACCAAGCACGAGCAGGGGAGGGGCAGAGAAAGAGGGAAACGCAGAATCCGAAGCAGGCTCCAGGCTCCGAGCTGTCAGCGCAGAGCCCGACGCGGGGCTCGAACCCACCAACCGTGAGATCATGACCTGAGCGGAAGTCTGACGCTCAACCGCCTGAGCCACCCAGGTGTCCCTCACACACATTTTTGTTGGACAGTAACTTTATACCAGCTGCTGGCGATCCAAATATGGGTAGAATAGCCTTTGTCTCTTGGGGAATAAAAATGTAGTAAGACAGTGGCGTCTTCATGGTTTTATCTGTTCTGTCAGAAAGTACGTGCACCAAAGATGGAAAACGTCATTGTCGTCATATTCCAGATGAGGACGCTGACCCTCCGCATACTACAAAGTAGACTGCATTCATTCATGCGGTCACTTAACCAATATCTGTTGGATGTTTGGTGTATGTCAGGCACTGGGTATCCGGTGATGAGCGCCATGGGTGATGGACTTCTGGAGTTTACAGCTTGAGTGAGGCCAGATGGCACTAAACCACTAAGAACGCAAGTGAGCAGAATTGGAAATTGTAGGGAGTGCCGTGAAGGAGCATGTGACAGGAGAGTTTCCACGGGGGCTGGGGATGAGGCTAATGGAAGTGACATTTGACTGAAATCTGTGGGACGAGTAGGGGCAGCTTGGTAAGATTGAGTGCTGTCATCCCGGCAGAGGGGAGGTGCTGAGGCAGACGAGAACCGGGCTCATTTAAGGAATGGAATTCAAGCCGGCGTGGAGGGCTCTGAGAGGTACGAGAGGAGGCTGGTGTGGGGGTTCCATCCCAAACACCTCCAGGAGTCAGGCGGGTGACACATTTGTGTGACGGGAGCCAGCCCGGGATATGAAAACTGGAGCATGCGTGGGCTCCCCAGAGCAGACCTTCGTCCTGTGGGAATGGGGGCCCCGGGTTAACAGATCTTTCCATTTTTTCCCCCAAGAACTTCGTAACTGTTACAGGTTTTAGACACGTCGTGTTATGTTATGTTATGTTATGTTATGTTATGCTATGTTATGTTACGTTATGTCACGTTATGTCACGTTATGTCACGTTATGTTTTATTTTAATTATTATTTATTCATCTACTTATTTATTTTTGAGAGAGAGCACACAAGCAGTGGAGAGGCAGAGAGAGGGGGACAGAGGGTCTGAAGCGGGCTCTGCACTGACAGCCGCGAGCCCGACGTGGGGTTCTAACTCGTGACCTGCGAGATCATGACCCGAGCCAAAGTCGGACACTTAACCGACCGAGCCACCCAGGTGTCCCGAGGTTGGAAACACATTTAACAGGTATCATTACAGGAACTAATTAGAGACGATGGGATATGTTTGGGGGTCGAGGAAGACATCAAGAATTCTGTTTGTACAGTGTGAGTTGAGATGCCTGGTAAAAGTTTTTTTTAATGTTTATTTTTTTTTTTAATTTTTTTTCAACGTTTATTTATTTTTGGGACAGAGAGAGACAGAGCATGAACGGGGGAGGGGCAGAGAGAGAGGGAGACACAGAATCGGAAACAGGCTCCAGGCTCTGAGCCATCAGCCCAGAGCCTGATGCGGGGCTCGAACTCACAGACCGCAAGATCGTGACCTGGCTGAAGTCGGACGCCCAACCGACTGCGCCACCCAGGCGCCCCTAATGTTTATTTTTGAGAGAGACAGAGGTAGAATGCGAGTGGGTTGGGGCAGAGAGAGAGGGAGACACAGAATCGGAAGCAGGCTCCTGGCTCCGAGCTGTTGGCACAGAGCCCGACGCGGGGCTCGAACTCACCAGCTGTGAGATCATGACCTGAGCCGAAGTCGGCCGCTCAACCGACCGAGCCACCCAGGCGCCCCTGGAGATGCCTATTAGACGCACAAGTAGGGTGGCTGAGAAAGCAGTTGTATGGATCAGTCTGAGGTCACGGCACAGGTGACTTTGGAAAGTTGCCGGCCATAGCTGGATTCACACGCCATGGGATTTATGCCATCATGTAGGGAGGTCATACGGGATGAGAAGAGAAGAGGTCCAGGCCTGAGCTGTGGCACGTTCCAACATGGTAGGAGGAGGAGCAGGTGGAGGAGAAGGGCACAGGTTAGGAAGCTGAGAAAGACTGGCCAGTTGATTTGGGGGGAAATTAGGAAGGCTGGTGCCACCAAAGCCAAAAGAAGATAGTGTTCAGAGAGATAGCGTAGTTGAATCATGCCTGACTGCTGCTGGAAGGTAGTCAGATGGGACCTTAAATATGTCCAGAGGGTCTGGCAGTAATCTTAGGAGACTGATAAGGAAAGAATCTGTATTTGAGGAGGTTAAAGAATGAAAGGGAGGAGAGAAAATGAATTCAGTACCCAAACAGGTCTTCTAAAAAAACTTGGGATATACAGTTGACCCTTGAGCCAACGTTGGTTTGAACTGTGTGGGTCCACTTCTACCTGGATTTTTTTCAGTCAGCAAAGGACAGTAGCATTGATGTATTTTCTCTGCCTTATGATTTCTTTAAGTGTTTGTCTCTGAGAAAGAGACAGACAGAGCGCGAGGTGGGGGGTGGGGGGAGCAGAGAGTGAGGGAGACACAGAATCGGAAGCAAGCTCCTGACTCTGAGCTGTCAGCACAGAGCCCGACGTGGGGCTCGAACCCACGAGCCGTGAGATCATGACCTGAGCCAAAGTCGGACGCTTAACCGACTGAGCCACCCAGGCGCCCCTCACCAGCTTTGTTTTCACTGCTTTTGCTTCTTTAAGTTTTCACCACCATTGTGCAGATC
The DNA here is from genome assembly GCF_018350175.1 of Felis catus. Taxonomy (NCBI): domain Eukaryota; kingdom Metazoa; phylum Chordata; class Mammalia; order Carnivora; family Felidae; genus Felis; species Felis catus. The sequence continues at coordinate 20,782,127 of NC_058383.1, read as the reverse complement.
CATACGCAGAAAGAACTCCAAACGAGGTTCTCTAGAATGACACTTCAGAATCCAGTTTTCTGTTTTCTGGAACTTACTCTGAGGAGGTGGCGGGTTTCTTGAGAGCTTCTTGTCTTGGGAGGAGACCCCCTAGTTGGAAGATGCTCACAGTACTCAAAACCATATCTTGCTTTCGTGTTACACAACTCCCATTCAACACACGACTTTGTTTTTTTTCCAGTGCTCATGGGCTCAGTTAGACGGCTCTTGACCAACCCATCCCACATCCAGGGGACCTTCTGAATTCTAAAAGTGACATTGCACCTCTGCTAAAAATCCTTCTAGTCCTTTCCATTGCCCTCAGGATGAGAATAATTATCGCTCACTAATAGTAACTAGCACGCATTTTGGATGAGGCACGGTTCTGTGCTTTATGTAATTCAACCCATTTCCTCGATCACCCCATTTGAGCAAAACCAAAATTGCTATGACCATGACCCCTGCCTGCTCCTCCTGGTTTGTCTTTGTCTTTGTGATTTCCAGCTACAGTCTTTCCCTCTTTTATAAAAAGCAGTCCCTTCTCAGGTTGGACCTGAAGTAGACTGGCTTCTGGAAACCATCGTGTGAATTCAAAGCAAGTGCCCAGACTGATGACCAAGGGACCCGTGCCACCTTGAGTAACGGACATCAAGGTCCCTGGTCCAGCAGGAGAGAAGGGTTCTCGGTGTTAATGGTGCATTTGTGATTTTGCGGGACTGGCGTCCTCTGACTCGGTCAGGATGCTGATTCCAAGTGAAAGGAGTCCCTTTTCAACTTGTGTTAGCAAGATACAGGAATTCACTGGAAGCATACTGAGCCTTCAGTACATCCCAGGGGTATAATGAGGTGAGCTCCGCCTCACAGGGAACTAGAGCCAGACACAGGCGGTAATCAGGATGGCGGGGGTAGGTCTCCGCCATCACTGTCTTGGGACCAGAGGTCAGTGCTTCCTGACCAGAGGTCAGGTCTACACAGTGTCCAGTTCTACACGGATGGAGGGCCACTGACCAGCCTGGAATAGTGAACATTCCTCAGCTCGGTTCTGATCCCTTTGGAGAAATCATCCGAATGGCCCAGCTAGGACCAGGGATCTAGTTGGAGGTCGGGAGGGTGGAGTCAGGGAATATCACCATGTCTGCTCAAGTGACAGGTGGGACGGTTGGGAGGGAAATGGTGGTCTGGCCAGAAACCCTAAAAGGTGCTGCTCTTGGCCTTAGCTTTGTCATCTTTAAAAGCTTTCTGAACACCTTGGTTTCTCCCAGCCTGCTCCCCGCATGGAGAGTTGAAGCTCACGGTCACGGATGACACCGTGGTACTCTTGAAATATAAACGGAATGCAGCCCAAACTCTCAAGATCTGGGGATTACGCACAGAAACCTCTTGTGCCATTTCCGCAAAGAAGCTACAAATCCCCTAAGTACCCGTGAAGGGGAGGCTTCCTCTGGGGGAACCTCAGAGAAATCAAACACTTTGCTCTGCTCTCATGTCCTATGAAGGGCTTTCTGTTTTCTAGCAGTGAACTTGGATTTAGTTCGCAAAGCCAAAGCCCCCCATTAGCACGGGAGATACAGCGTGTCACAGCAGGCGCCAGGCATCGCTAGGGTGTGATAATGCCACGGGGTCTCTGTCCCAGGGAAGCCTCGTGTCCCAGAGTCCCTGTGTCCACACCGGGTAGAGTGTCTCACCCAGCCTTCCGGTGGTTCTCGATCATGTGAGTCCTGCCCGTTCTTCCTTTGCTGCTTTGCCGGTAACCCTGCGTCTCAAGGGGGAGACCAAGTCCTTCCTCCTTGTCTAGTGGTCTACCATCCAGGAGGCGTCGCTTAATGACCCCTCTTCCCTGAATACTTTAACAATCCGACAGGCGTGGGCTTCCCAGAGCAGACTTTTACCCTGTGGGAGTGGGGGCCCTGTGTTAACAGATCTTTCCAGTTGTTTCCCCCAAGAACTTCGTGATTGTTACAGGTTGGGAACACATTTTATTATATTTTGTTTTAATTATTCTATTTTATTTTATTGACTTACTTAATATTGAGAGAGAGCTTGCAAGTGAGGGAGGGGCAGAGGGAGGGGGACAGAGGATCCAAAGGGGGTTCCGCTCTGACAGCAGTGAGCCTGATGTGGGGTTCAAACTCGCGAACTACAAGGTCATGACCCAAGCTGAAGTTGGACGCTCAACCAACTGAACCACCCAGGCGCCGCAATCCCTGAATGCTTTTAAATTCTTGGTGCTATCTATATTGAGATGTGATTTACTGTGTATGAAATTCCCTTGTTTTAAGGGTACAGCTCAATTGGTTTTGGCAAATTTACATAGTTGTGCGACCGTCGACACAGTCCAATTTAAAACATTTTCTCCTCTCCAGAAAGATCTTTCATGCTCTTTTGTAATCAAATCCCCATTCCCGCTCTCAACCCAGGCAACCACTAATCTCCTCTCCCGTCTCTGCAGATTTGCCTCGCTATGAATTCTAGGCTCCTGGCAGAGTCATTCCGTCCTCGAGGCTCCTAACGTTCTTTGTATGCACTTGCAGAAATGACCCGGTAATTGTTGTTTATGTGTGTGTTTCTCCAGCTAGAGTTCAGATACCAGACTGTTCTCTCATGCTGCGGGCTTATTAGCAGAACCCCTGCAGATAGTAGGTAGACTAGAACAGTCTATGTATGACTGAACACAGGCACAGATTAAGTCTATCGTGTGATCTGGGGCAAACTTTCGTACCGTTCCTCTCTTAGAATAGTGTGGCTAACGTTTCCTGAGCGTTTTCTCTCGGCCGGATGCTCTGCCGGGTGTTCCTGTTGATAGTGAACCTCACGATCCTTTACAGAACCTTCACTTCAATTGAAGGAGTGCTTACTGTTGTTATTGGCATTTGCAGATAGGAAGACAGAGGCTAAGGGAGGCTAAGAACTCTCAGAAAGTAAAGTGACGGGGCCAGACCCCCAACCTGATTCTGTTGAGTCGAGAGATCCATTCTCTCTCTTTTATTTTTTAATTTTTTAAAAAGTTTTATGTATTTAGTTTGAGAGACAGAGAGAGAAAACACGAGTCGGGGAGGGAGGGAGAGAGAGAGAATCCTAAGCAGGTTCTGCAGTGTCCGTGCAGAGCTTGTTGTAGGACTTAAACCCATGAACTGTGAGATCATGACCTGAGCCAAAGTTGGATGCTTAACCAACCCAGGTGCTGCGAGAGTTCCTTTCTCTTGACCACAATGCTGCACTGCCTCCCAGCTGTGGACAGTGTGTCCATAAGACCCATACCGTAGGTGTTTCCTGGGATTGATATAGGTCTACAGTTTGTAGACTTTTAACTTGTGATTTGGTCGGTGAGTGCCCCCCCCCCCGCCCCCCGCTGGTGCATTCACTTCGGGGCCTCTCTGAAAGGGGTGAAAGTGTAGAACACTTTAAGCTCATTGGCCAAATTAGTGTGAACCCATTTGATTTTCCTGATCAGCTAAACCAACTGCATGCTTTCTTTCCTCATTGATTCCTTGCAGGCAATGACCCAGTGGAATATGAGGTAATAATAACAAATTTCACATTGGTAAAGCATTTTACAAAGAAACACACACACACACACACACACACACACACACACACAACCTCCCTGAGAGCTTACTAGAAAGCTGGATTCTTTTGAGTTTTGAAGGATTCGTGTTCCACAGTTTTGAAATGTTGGAGGCAAATGGAGAGCAACATGTCGGCTGGGTTTGTGACCGTTTGGCCTTCCATGGCCCACAGACACTGGAAGAAGTGAGGCCCAGCTCCCTCGGGAAGGATCCTTCTAGGGGTTAGTAATACGAGTGAGAACCCGGATTCTCTGGCTGTGCCCTGTTCAGGGACTAGAGTAGATTTCACATGGAAAATTCTCACATTGGCTTGGGTCATGGTCAACAGACCTAAGTGCCTGCACGCTGGTAGGTGATGATGCTGGGAAAGAAGTGAGTCCAGCACGAGCCGATAGGGGATGGTGGGGATTGCGGTAAAAAGGAGAGAACAGCTTCCGCCTTCAGGGAGCAGGTGCTACTCAGCTCCAGCTCCTTGTTGTCTTAATTCTTCTGATTTTTAAAAAATGTTTGTTTATATTATTTTTTAAGTTTATTTATTTATTTTGAGAGAGACAGAGACGGCATGAGCGAGGGAGGGGCAGAGAAACAGGAAGAGAGAGAGAGAGAATCCCATGCAGGCTCTTCCCTGGGAGCACGGAGTCCGGCACGGGGCTCAAACTTACGAAACCTGTGAGATCATGAACTGAGCTGAAAACCGAGAGTCAGATGCTTAACCGACTGAGCCATCCACCTGCCTCTATTTATTTTTTTTGAGAGAGAAAGAGAGAGAGCTTGTGCCGGTGAGAGCAGGGGAGGGGCAGGGAGAGAGACTCCCATGCAGGCTCCATGCTGTCAGCACAGAGCCCGATTTGGGGCTCGAACTCACGAACTATGAGACCATAACCTGAGCCGAAATCAGGAGTCAGAGGCTTACCTGACTGAGCCACCCAGGCGCCCCGATTTTACTGATTTTTTTAAAAGAAGCTGGAAATCTGGCCGCGGATCAAAAATCCCATGACTCGGCTATCTGTTCATCCGTCAGTTCAGCCAGTGTTTTTTGGGCACTTAACCGTGTGCCAAACTTGCTCTGGGTGCCGAGGATAAACTAAACAGAACAGACAAAGCCCTTGTCCTGCTTAGTCAGTTAGAAACGTATAGCACAAACGGATCACGCTGGCTGCTCAGCTTTGGTCCACAGACCACCGGTCTGCAGCCTCTGGCTTAGGCTCTCCAGCCCCCATCGTGGGGGGGATCCCTGTAGCACTAACTGGCCTCTTCCCTGCCACGTCCCTGAGGGCCCCGTGGAGGCTGCTTCTGCTGTTTGGGGCTCTCTGCGTGGGGTGTCCGTGCTCAACCCCAGCTTCCCGTGGACCCTGAGACATCTGCTCTGCGTTTGCTACAATATGCACTTTGTGGGGGGAGAGCTCTCTCCCCACCAGGATTCAGAGCTTATCCTGGCTCCACAGAACCTTGTGTTTTGAATTTCTCATCATATATATGTGTGTGTGTGTGTGTGTGTGTGTGTGTATTTAATGTTTATTTATTTTAGAAAGAGAGTGCAAGCAGGGGCGGGGTGCGTAGAGAGAGGGAAACAGAAGATCTGAAGCTGAAGAGCGCTTTGAGCTGACAGCAGAGAGAGCCAGATGCAGGGCTCGAACTCAGGAACCGCGAGATTGTGACCTGCACTGAAGTTGAGTGCTTAACCGACTGAGCCACGCGGGCGCCCCATTATTCTGTTGCCCACTGGCCACAAATCACCGACAATGTATGGGTTCACCTTGCAAAAAACATGCCTTTCGGCAGACTCCAGCTCGCACCGTGGACAAATTTATCAGCTTAGCAGAGGAATTCCGTTCTACAGCTTGGGAAAGTCCACCCACACGCTTAACTTTGCGATTTTGTCAACAGGCATCAAGGGACCCAGTTTTCAGATGCAAGGGATCCCTCACACCAGGGCTGGCAACAAACAAAAGTAAAAATCGCAAACAAAATAACAACTCAAAGAGCCTCCATTATAATGTGGATGCAGAATCCTAAATGGGAGATTTTGGAATGTAACAGCCACACCTCCAGATTATACACCACCTCCCTAAGGATTCAGGAGACCTCATCGTTTCTTTGCCCCCAGAGGGAGCCCTGTGGCCTTACTGACATCAGTGTTTTCCCTCAGGCTGACTTCTCTGGTCTCCCTAGGCAGCTCCTTAAGAAGTTGGCTGCAAAATTGCCTTCTTTCCCGGGAGGTTTTGGTCCCATGTCCCAGAACCCAAGCGCTATTCCCCAAACTCTCTCCTGCTGCCTTTCCCCCAGGGCCATGAGGAATGCACCCAGCGGGGCTCCTCGTGACCCACCCTGGGGCAGATGAGCTTTTCTGCGTTCCCAGCCTCCGTCCAGTCCAAGCTCTTCTACCTGGAGCCATGAAGGCACCTGAGAAGGTCAAGTGCAAAGGTGATGGCATAGAGGAGGCGGGGATGGTGGGATGTTTTGCATCGTGTCTGAGCAAAGTGAAAGTCAGAGAAGCCATGCAAGGAGGAGACGTGTGTGGACAGACGAGAGGGTTGGCAGATGACAGGTGAGGAAGCTGTCTCAGGAAGATTAAAGGTCATTTCCAAGGGCACACATCAGGAGCCAGAACTATTCTCCAGGTTTCCTGCCTTCTCATCTCCAGCCCTCCACGGTGGTAGTCCCCACCCCTGCCTGGACCCCTTGCCCCGTGTGAACACCAAAGACAGGCAGGAATGCTCTGGAACTGCCACACCTGGGCTTTCTCTGAGGCCTCGGGTCTCAAGCGACTTGACCTAACTCCAGGGAAACAGTGGGACCGTCAGGTTTCGGCACTAAAATCTCAAAGGCCTGGCCAGTGTGACCACCTGGAAGGTCGGCACTAGGGAAGGGGAGAAAGGAAACGGCTGTATTCAGCTCGTCAGACCAGGAGGAGGCAGGGCGATGTCTCTCTTTGCTGACATTTGCAAAGCCAGGTGGCAGTGGTCAGACCTCAAGAATGTCAGTGCTTCTGGATGGGGTCTGGATGGGGCTCTTTGTCTCCACAGACCTTGCTGGGTCAGCCCTAACTCCAGGCACTGCTGTCCTGGTCCTTCTGCTGCTTTGAAAGTGAAATTCGGTTCCCAGACCTGCTGTCCGGGCGGCTGAGTTGCAGTCTGGGAAATTCTTTTCTCTCTTCACAGAACTTCTTTCCTTTTTCTGTGCCTGCTGCATTCAGTTGTATTCTTTTGTTCATAAGTGACAGAAACCCACTCAGACTGGCCTAAGCAAAAAAAGTGCTTAGTATTAATTTAAAAAGTTTAAGGTGTAGAAGGACGTCTTCAGGAATGGTTGGATCCAGTCTCATTCAGTGTGACAGCGGCTAAGAAGATGTTAACAGAAATCTTTTCTCCATCTCTTGTCTCTTTTTTCCCGTCTGCTGATACCAGCCTCAGCCTGGTCCTCCATGAATATTGGTAAGAGATCTGTTGGTCACTCCGGGTTTACATCATAGCGTGGTGGTCGAACCTCTCTGCGAAAGCTCCGGCAATTGCCTGGATGCTGTTCTTTGATGGACAGCTTGGATCGTGTGACCACTCCCGAATCACTGACGGGAACCAAACTCCCGTGGGCTGAGCTTTGATGATGAGTCCTCCTCGGATTTTTAGAGTGGAGTCAACCATGCCTAAGTCGCGTCGGCTGGGTGTAAATAGGGGAGAAAGGGTGCTCGCGGACACAAATCTTCGATTCTGAACTCCATAGGAGAATGCATAATGCCTGGCCTTTCTACCATCGTATTTCCAGTGCTGAGCAAAACGTCAGGTGCACAGTATGCGCTCAATAAATGTTTGCTGAATCAAGTAATGTGCTCCCACAACACCCTCTTACCTCCTTTGCCTTAAATGCCGAACAGACTGTTTTACATTTGCTAACCCATGGGTCCTCCTCCTTGGCCACACTGTGTCTGAGTCACCGTTTGCCTGCCGGCCACCAAGCACCGTGCCTGGCAACGGCAGGTACTCAGTAAATATTTATAAAAGGAGGAAAAATGAAAGAGGGTCCTTAGAGATGGGGAAGTAATGCTAACCATGTTAGACGGATGATGATAGTTTGGGAGGTTGAACGAGCAGTGGAGAATAAAGTCTGGGGAAGTCCAAGGCCAATAGTCATCTGCCCGGGCTACCTCCGGGGTGCGTGTTGCAAAAGCAGGGTCCCCCTCCTGCACCTGGCCTGTCAGCGGTGCAGGCTGGTGGATAGAGTGTTCTGGAGAAGGGATCTATTGGTCACAGTGCCCAAGGAGAGCTGCATACCCGCGGTACTGAGGCAGCGCTGGATAAAGGGGGCTCGTGGTGAGCAAACTACTGTGTGTAGTGTTGGCCACGAGCTGCGGGGAGCACCCACGCATGTGTCGCCGTGACCCCAGGAGGTAGGCGCTGTTACTGGTGACCTCCGCCCGTTACAGATGAGGAACGCCGTTCGACGTGTACCCAGAGCCTCGTTTGAACCCAGGCAGGCGGCCCCCGCGGCCGGCACCGCTCATCTCCAGGCTGCGTGACTTCCTGCAAGGCTAGGAACTGGAAGAGAAAGGAAAGGAGGCTCAGAGGAGCTCTGATGCTGAGGTCGACGTCGTGGGGCTAGTTCTTGGTGCCGTGCCCTCACGCAGGTGGCTTCTCCAAAGCGTCATTTCCTGTTCTGCAAAGTAGGTATGAAAGAATAGAGGACCTCCTAAGGGAAGAAGGAAGGCCCCGGGCAAAACCGTGAGCTTGGATTCGGGAGACCTAAACTCAAACCTGGCTTTGCTCAGTGGAGTGGAAAAGCCCAGCCCTGGGGCGGAGCGTCAGGATGGGTGGGGTTATGCCTCAGTAACAAGTAGGGCCCAGCGCCCAGAGGTGTGGGACAGCCAAGGGCTTTTTTCATGTTTGCTGTGCGTCCACCATGGCTCTGCGGGAGCTGTCTTCTCACCTGGGGACCCACGCTCCCCAGACAGCTGCCATCCAGGACTCTGGTTTTGTCATAGCGTGGAGAAAGTCGCGAGTTGTAGGTGCTCTGGCTCTCAGACCTCCCGCTGGAAGGGACACCCTCTCCTTTGGCTCACTGGGTGTCCAAAGCGAGTCACAGGTCACAGCTGCCTCCGAAAGGGCAGGGGAGGGTGACCTCCGCATGCACCTGTAAGGAGAGAGAACCAGAAACATGGCGGCCGTCTCAGATCCAGAATCCATGTGACCTTGAAAGGGCCCCCTTCCCCCGCTGGTCCTCTCAGTCTCCCCCTTGTGTAAGACGAGGCCAATCGTGAGGCGCCTGGGTGGCTCAGTCGGTTAAGCGGCCGACTTGGGCTCAGCTCATGATCTCACGGTTTGTGAGTTTGAGCCCCGCGTGGGGCTCTCGGCTCTCAGTGCGGAGCTGGCTTCCGATGCTCTGTCCCCGACTCTCTCTGCCCCTCCCCTGCTCGTTCTCTCTCTCTTAAAGAATAAATAAACATTTAAAAAAGAAAAAAAAAAGATGAGGCCAATCACTCGAAACTCTTGTTGGAGGATTGAATGTCGCCCACGAAAAAAAATGCCTTTTTAAAATGCAACGTTGGCTCCAATAAGTGATTTTTCCTTCTTTCTGTTGCCCCTCTCCCGCTCCCTGCTGCATTTTTTTTTCTACCAGCCGCGAAACCCTTGCCTCCCTCTGCCCCCCCCCCCACCACCCCACAGAGAACAGTTCACAAATGTGCCTGCTCTCCCCCAGGGCCGTGGCTTTTACACAGTCGGGTAATACATTTTTATTTCCTTGCAGGAGCAAGGCCTAAAAATAGATAAAGTGCAGGGCACACACGATAACCATGCGATGTATTGACCCAGCCACGAGTTTATCTTGGTGAAATTCAAATTCGCTCTTTATTCCCGAAAGCAAGAGCACCTTCGATGGGCAGTTACGGAGGCATTACCGGGGCCATTTGGCAATAAAATGTGACTGACTTCATTATGTAGTATGGAGACAAGGAAGACCCGGTCTTAAATCACAGGCCTGCCGGCCGGGATGCATTCGGCACAGGCCTGTGCAGATGTGGTCTGTTTGGCGGGAGACCGCGTTGCAGAGAGGGAGGCTCTACTAAAATGCGGGATTATCCTGAGTTCTTTCGTTTAGCTCCGTGCCCAAAGGTAATTTATGTGGACCGTGGAGCGCGGCCGTAGGGTTGTGTCTGGGGCCCGCCAGCACCTCTGGCCACCGTCGCTCTGCCTTCAAGGCTCTCCGTCTCTTAGAGGTATCGTGGCGGATGGCCGCCTCTTCGCTTCCAGCGGGTAGATTGTGGGGAGACGCTTCTACTGGAAGGGTCCCCCAAGGCTGCGTTTCTCTTTGGTCATGGCTTTTGAAAAGAAGAGAGCGAGACGCTGTTACAGGCGCACCTGGTGTAGGTATCGCGGGTCCGGTTCTAGAACACCACCATAAAGTGAATCGTGCCATAGAGCTTGTCACGCGCCTCTTTTGGCTTCCCCGTGCACAAAAAAGTCAACGTTTACGCTTTCCCGTAGTTAATTGTTTTTTTTTTTTTAATTTTTCAATGTGTTTATTCATTTTGTGAGAGACAGAGTGTGAGCGAGGGAGGGGCAGAGAGAGAGAGGGAGACACAGACTGTGAAGGAGGCTCCAGGCTCTGAGCTGTCAGCACGGAGCCCGACGTGGGGCTCGAACCCAGACTCGGACGCAAGATCATGACCTAGCTGAAGTCGGACGCTCAACTGACTGAGCCACCCAGGCGCCCCGATATACCATAGTCTGTTAAGTGTGCAATAGCATTATGTCTAAAAAAAAAAAAGACTGTGTCTATCTTAATGAGAAAAAGACGGCATTGTTAAAGAATCCTCACTATCATCTGAGCTTGTGTCGCATTGCAGTCACTGATCGCTGATCACCCTAGCAAATATAATAATAAAACAGGTCGGAGTTGAGAATTACGGAGGCGTGACCCAGAGACACGAAGTGAGCAGGTGCCGTGGGAGAACGACACCGATAGACTTACTCGACACAGGGTTGCCACAAACCTTTGTAAAAGCTTCTAGAAATAGCAGTATCGACGAAGCGCAATAAATCGAGGGATGCCTGCATTTAAACTTCATCCCCCCAATGTCTCCTCGCCAGTCCCACCCCATAAACGGCAGCGTATGCACTCTGTAAGACCATTTTCCACCTGTGAGTGCTTGGCTGATGGCCCATTCTCTGCGCGGGGCACCCGGGTGGCTCAGTCGGTTAAGCGTCAGACTTCCGCTCAGGTCATGATCTCACGGTTTGTGAGTTCGAGCCCCACTTCGGGCTCTGTGCTGTGAGTGTGGAGCGTGCTTGGGATCCTCTGTCCCCCTCTCTCTCTGCCCCTCCCCTGCTCACTCTCTTTTGAAAATGAATAAACATTTAAAAAAACCTTCATTCTTAATCATTCTTCTTCATTCTTAATCATCTCTTATCGACCCCTTGCCTGGATGAGGGGCCCGAAGAAGGGACGTCTTCCAGGTAGAACAGCTTCTAGGTGGCAGAAGTGCTCTTAAAACTCTAGGCCTCTGCCACCGTTCCATAGACAGTGGTGAGATTCGGGGGCTGAATTTTCTCGAAAGACGGGACCCGGGGGGCAGGTCCCAGACGACGTGGAACTTTTCCCATCTCTCCTGGCCTTGCCTGTCAACGACAGGTGCTTGTCCCCAGCGTTCCCCATCCTACATTTTGCCGGAGAGGTTCCGGGCCATTCACACCCCAGCTTGTCTCTCATTCCATCTCGCTGTCTGCCTCTCCTGCACTCAGACACCCAGCTCTCGGGCAATCTCATTAAACCGGCTTTAATTACTGATGTGAAGGCGAGGAGAGACTCCTTCGGTGCTCACCCCCGCCACTGCCATTATTGATTGGCTGCCGAGACGTTTCTGTTAGACAGCAGATTAGAAGAGGTTAGTTTCCTAATTCTCCACCACTCTTCCTGGCGATAATTGCTTCCCAGGTGAAGCGTCCTCCCGCACAAGAGGCGCCTTGCATCGGTTTTCCACCTTCGCTTGCTTTTGAAGTCGGGTTTAGCACAGGTGGGAGATCTGTATGTCCCTGTCTCTCGGGGCAGAAAGCAGATGTGAGGTGCCATGGTGAAGGTTGGCCTTGCTTTAGGAACTCTCTGGCAGTCGTCCCAAGGTCAGAGTATCTCTACTGTTTCCTCTGCTCGCCCTGAGGGTGCTGAGTCATACCTGAGTCATACCTGGTTTTCCCAGTGCCTGGGATATATTTGCCATTATCTCACAGAGGACTGGGTGATTCCTGAGGTTTTTCCGATCTCAAGCTTCCTTGATCATTCCTGGCAAGAGGGTCTTGCCTCTGGAGTAGGTCTCTTTCTGGCTTGTTTCTAAGTGTCTGTTCCCTGTTTGTCTATTGATGCCCTTCTACCCTCCGAACACCGACCGACATGATTTCATAGGCAAAGGGTAGGTGACCAGGCTGATAGGTAGGGTCTGGAAACCATTACCAATTACAGTGATGGATGGGACTGAGGTTATTTACAAAGACTCATTCTTACCCCGGGAGGTAGGAGATAGAGCTCTCAAAAGAGATGCACCAGCGTGTGGAAGAAGGAGCCAGTGAGTTCCAACGTGGCCCCAGACGACAGAATCCCCTCGAATGGGAAAGGAAGCGGGCTGAGGGGCCAATTTTATGTTCTCATGGGAAATACCATTAATGATCAGCTCTTAGAAAAGACAGGGCTGGTGCGTGGCACTGTGGGCTCCGGGCATGTTCACACGGAGGCTGCTTGCTTTGCTTCCTGAGCCTTGGTGGAGGCACGCGTGTGGGACTCTGGACTTGGCGGTCTTCCTTGGAAGAATACCAAAGAGCAGGGCTCGTGAAATCCTAGCGCCGTTGTGGGCCAGGCACCGGCCAAATGTGGACTATGGCCAACCGGAAGGCATCTTCCCTTGATACAGACCTTCAGCTGGTGGCTGCCGTTGGGTAACATGGGCTCCATGTCGCCAGGCGTGGGGGATGTTTCAACAGCCAGGAATGTCGACCTGTATGTAAGATCTGCCACATTATAAAACTGTCAGCTCAAGTTAAACCAGGTGCATGGGGACACCAGGACTCTGGGCTTCTGAGTAACTGATGGAACCATCTCCATTTCGTTCCTGTTGACATGACACTGATGTATCTACTTGACGAAGACCCCATTCTGTGGATTTCCGGTGGCAGAAGCGTGGAATGGGATGGATCGTTCTTTGTGCACCTGGACGGAGACTTCCCCTCATGACGCATGGGTCCACTGGTGATCCTTTGTGTTCACTTGTGTCCTACCAAATCTTTTAATCTTGGTATGCGATTCGACAAGGACCTAGAGGGTCCTGCTGATCAGACATGCAGATGATACAGAGCCAAGTATGGTCGTTATTGAGAGGCACGATGCAATCAGGACTCAGGACCATCTGATCAGGTGAGAAAGCTTGAGAGACGCCACTAGGTTGAAATCGAGTAGGGGCTAAGGCAAAGTCTTACATTTGGGCCTCGCGCAAATTGCTTTTTCACGAAATCAGAAGGAAAACCCAAGTTGGAGCGCGTATGTGTAGAGGAAGGGCGGGGTGGGGTGGAGAATAGGGGTGGGGTGGGGTGGAGAATAGGTTCTGGGATGATTTGTTTGACCATCCTATAGCCAGCAGTTTGATAAAGATGATAAAGTTGAGGTCAAAAACATATAGATGGTCATCCACTCATCATTTCCCACTAAGCATTTTCTCTGTGCCAGCATTTTCTCTGTGTGTAGGGAATAAAGAGAGGAATATGACTGGGGTCCTGCTCTTGAGGTTTCCCCAGTAACCGATTCGGATACTTTATAGTCCGGCGGAATACATTTTAAGGAGATTTCTACGGAGTACTACGGAATCCGGAATAGACCGTGCCTACTTTTCTCGTATTCTGTAATTTCACACAGAAAGCAAAATGAGGTGTTTTTTTTTTTTTTTAAGATCAAGGTATAAATGACACATAACATTATATTAGTTTCAGATGCACAATATAACGGTTCGATATTTGCGGGCATCGCGTAACAACCACTCCAATAAGTTTAGATCACATTCATCCCGATGCCTAGTTACAAAAATTCTTGTTGCTCTTGTGGGGAAGACTTTGAACAAAATGAGGTGTTGAAGGAAGAACAGGAGTTTTTCGTGTGAAAAATGGAGAGTACGGTCACAGGGGTAGCAATGGTGGGTATTTGGGCTTCTTGGCACTGATATTTGGCCCTTGGGTTTATGAGACCTCGGGCTTGGTGCTTTGTATGAAGTTGACTCCTCTCCCGAACCTCAGTCTGGAAAGCAGGACCGGTGCAGACAGTCAGGACATTCTGTCTTTGGGCTACCCAGGTTGGACCGATTAGGGATAAGGAGACACCTTTCTGGAACTCTTCTTTGGGTTGATAGGACGGTTGACTGTCTTTCTAGCTGGTTGCCAACAAGAAAGATCATAGATGCAGGAACGTACTGCAGCCGGGTGGTGAGTTTATGGGAGGTGAGAATGGAATCAGTATCGAGGAAACAAAGGTAAGAAACGAAGCACGGGAAATTCTGCCCCACACTGTCATTTGAACCCTCCACCACCAAATGGTGCTTGAAGTGTCCCCCGTGGACTGGGTGGTCACACAGACCTGTCAATTCACTTTTACTTTCCTTCTATCATTTTGAGTGGAATCATCTGTCAGTTTCAAATAATGGGAATCCGGTGTGATTTTATTTACCCGGGTGGTCATAGGAAAGAAAAGATGTTCTGGGTGGAGGGACAGCATGGGTGGAACTCAGAGGCGCAGGGGAACGCTGTGTGCTCCTGAGATCCGACTGGTGTGGGACGCGGGGCATACAGAGGATGCTGTGGGTGATGCAGGTGGAAAGGGTAGAGGCTACATTACAACACCCCTTGGCGACCCCTAGCTTACACTGTTCCTATGTTGCTTGTCATCACTGAGATACTAACTACAGCTTAAAAAAAAATTTTCTTTTAACACTTATTTGAGAGAGACAGAGCGTGAGTTGGTAAGGGGCAGAGAGAGAGGGAGACACAGAATCCAAAGCAGGCTCCAGGCTCTGAGCTGTCAGCGCAGAGCCCTATGTGGGGCTCGAACTCAGGGACCTCGAGATCGTGACCTGAGCTGAGGTCAGACGCTTAACCGACTGAGCCACTCCGGAGCCCCACTAACTACCGCGTTTAACCGCACAAAGCTCCGATCCCTTGGGTGAAGGTTCCTTGGATATTGTTCAGAACATAGCCAGCGCTGGTACATTTATTTACTTGTTTTGTCCTCCCCGTGACACGGTGAAGTTAGCGAGTGTACCCGTGTTGTGAAAACACCAGCAGGAACAGAGCGATTTCGCGGTTAGCTCGAGATTACCTAGGATCCCAGCTCCGCAGCGTCCGGGGGTCCACTGGTGGGAGCGGGTGGCCCTCTGGCCACAGGGAGGCAGGAGGGGCCAGAAGAGATGGAACCATCACGCCAGCATGGGCTTCCTGGGGCAGCTGGCATTCTGGAGCAGCACTGGCTGACCTCCCTAGCTTCAGGGATGCTTCCAAGTTCACCTTCCACTACAAGTGTTGAAACTTAACCTTCACTGTCCCTGCGGACCCCAATAACAGTAGTCTTTTCCCACAGCCAAGCACGGCGTTAGCGGTAGTCACCGGTGAGGACAGCTGGGCCCAGCAGGGCAAGGGGCTCAGTGCAAACAGAAACTAAAAGCCCAATTCTGGACCCTCAGGAGGCCCCGGGGAAACTCTCCCAGAAAACAGCTGGGAGACAGTTGGAGGGCCTGAGGCCATAATCATTTGCGTAAGAAAGGAGCATAATCTCATTTTGCAGTCCGGGCCTGATGAGGTCGGGGACTTAGGAGTTAGATATATTTCATTGTCTTTTTATGGGGGGGGGGGCGGGGGAAGAAGTGTGCATTTTCCTGCCAGGGATTCGTGCATTTGTGTGTAAAAACAAGCCGGACCACATTCACCTATCTCTTGCTCAACAATACGGAGTCTATTGGAAAGATCGCCACGGTGATAGGGAGCTGGTGCCTGTTTTTAAGAAAGACACAGTAATAAAATCCTCCCAAGGTTTTATCTACCGTATTAAAAATGAAAAGAAAGGAAAAAAAAAAAAAAGCCCTCTTTCAATTCCCAAGACTTGCCAACCTCCTTCCCGCCTCCAGGCCTGGGCGCCCGGAGAGCATTCTTTCTCCTTGTTCCGTTTTCCAGGCCTCCCGTTGACCTCCCTTTGTCCTTGGGGCCTGAGTTGAAATGTCACCACATCAGAGCATTCACGCCATTCTCTGATCTGGATAAGGCAGAATTTTCTTCTGTTTGTTTGCATGACGCTCTCTCTCCGTTTTTCCTTGGCAACGAGTAAGTAAGGCAGGTAACTGTTTTTGCTCTTTGCTCCCGGCTAAACTAGGAGTTCTATAAGGGCAGTTTCTGCGTCGTCCTGCTCGTGACCCCAGCCCTAGAGTCTTGGGGTAGCTCACACTGTGAGTGGTTGGTGGTGATCGTTTTCATTGAATGTGTCGCGTTGTTCCTTCTGACTCCAAACCGGGTGTGTTTGATGGCTTGGCTGGCTTGTGAAGTCTACGTGTGGAGATCAGAAACACATTTTGTTGGGCCAGGTGGGGACAGTGGCCCATGGGAGCTCAGACCTTGACCCAAAGGGGACAGACGCCAGTGTATCAACTGTTTGCTTGCCTTGCAAGCCAAGTGGACCCAGTGTGGGCGGGTCTTGCAATTTTGTTAGGAATTTTTTTTTTAATTTATTTCATTTTGAGAGAGAGAGAGAGGGAGTGGGAGGGACAGAGACAAGGGAGAAGAAGAGAGAATCCCAAGCAGGCTCCGCACTGCCATCGCAGGGCTCGATCCCACGAACCATGAGAGCATGACCTGAGCTGAAATCAAGAGTTGGGCGCTCAACCGACAGAGCCACCCCGGCGCCCCTTGTTAGCAAAGTTTTGAAGCCTTGATTTCATGGGTTCCTTCTAAGGTCGACAACATTTTTCAAAAGCACATGCTTCTCTTGGCCAAGACGCTCCCGGGTGGGAGCTGGACCTGGCCGCTGGGCCGTGGTTGGTCTCCTCATGCGAGAAGCTCAACCACACGTGCCTTGTTGCTCTGCCCAGGCTGCACCCGGAGGGGAGAATTCCAGCCTCGGTACCATTTTAAACATGCTTGTTGAAAACCGGGGGCGAAAATAGGGCAGCCAGAACGATGGAGGGTCTGAAACCATGCCATGAAAGGAGCTATTGCCCAAAGTGCAGATCGGTCATGTGACTTTTCAGCTTTACTGCCCCGGCTCTCCCAGGGTGGTGCCCGATTTATCAGACAAGAACCTGGACCCCAAAGTTTCTGGAATTACGACCAGCAACAGGTGGGTGGTAGGTGGGTGGGTAATGAGGGCGATCATTAACAAATACGTGGGTGACTGTGCACCCGCATGGATGTGGTCCTTCCTCCAAGCAGACCCCTGAGGAGGTCCTAGCTTTATTCCAATTACATGGCCGTTTCCCAGCTAGTCTGAGAAGTGCTCTTTGGAAATTGCCATCGGAGCCTGAACATGATTTTTAAATATCCTCAATTGTGACAGATCTCCAGATTTGATTCTTTGAAGCGGCCAAGAATTATTTGGAGCTAAGTCTGCTGAATTAGCCTGATGATTAAGCTTAACCGTACTGGTTAGGGCCACCGTGATGGGCAGTCAAGCCTTAACGAGAACACGGCCAGGACCCAAGCGTGCGAGGATCAGACACATGGCCAGTGGGGAAGAGGGAGGACACAGAACCAAGTGGAGCCTCACTTAGTCAGGGTGGGATGTGGGCTTAGGGTGTTCTTACTTCTCCAGAATGCTCAGGCCCGTGGCGTTAAATCCAAAAGGCAAAGTAGAAACAAGCGTGGTTTAGAAGGCCTGGTGTGAGCCGGGGTTTACGGAACGCACCAGAATATTGGAGCCAGGTCCTCCTGCATCATGGACTACAGGGTTTGCTCAAGGGCGTGGAGAGCAGAGCCAGGCTCTGGCAAAAAGATTTGTAAGAGTGAGGTACAGGGGCACCTGGGTGGCTCAGTCGGTTGAGCATCCGGCTTCAGCTCGGGTCATGGTCTCCCGGTTCGTGAGTTGAAGCCCTTCATCGGGGCTCCTTGCTCTTGGTGTGGAGCCTGCTTCTCTGTATCCCTTTCTCTCTGCCTCTCTCTCTCTCTGTCTCTGTCTGTCTCTCTCTCTCAAAAACAAATAAGAACATTAAAAAAGAGAGCGATGTCCATATGATAGGAATAGGGGTTTAGGAGGAGCCTCCTGTTCTCTGGGGACAGTGGAGCGTGAAGCAGGTTGGCCACATGGACGAACGTGCTTATCAAGACAGAAGCTCTGTGCCTCAGTGAGCTCTCTACTGAGTCCTTCTCAGCCCGAGTGGCCTGCTCTCTGGCTTTCTCCGCATCATCTCCTTTCCACCCTCCCCCTTGCTCTCTGAGCTTCGGCCAGAAAAGCCAGCCAGTGCCTTTCTTTCTGTTCTTTGAACACGTCTCCTTCGTTTCTGCTCTGGGGCCTGGGCTCTTGGCTGTCATTCTTGTGGGACACGCTTCCTTTGGACTTCCACTTGGCCGGCTCTTTCTCGTGGAGGTCTCAACTCAGATGCTAACATCTCAGCAGGGCCTTCCCTGACCATGCAGACCAAAGTAGTTTCCCTCCCTGCCCCCAGTTACTTTCAACCCAGTACCCTACTTTGTGTCCTTCCTAGCATGTCCCAACTCACGTTGCTTATTTGCTCACTTCTGTATTACCCACCTGCCGGCACTAGAGCGGAATTCGACGAGGACAGGGTCTTTGTTTTCTCCTTGATCCTCAGAGCGGTAACTGGACATGACTCATGACAGGTGCTCTATCCATGTCTGCAGGATGAATCAACAAATGAATGATTGCTTGGTCCATCAGATAGAATTAGCCCCTTTGAGGGGGGGGTGTGGGGAGGAGGGGCGGGTGAAAGAATTCAGGGAATGAATAGAATCTCGCCCCTGTGTCACCTGGTCCCACAGTTATTGGGCAGCAAGTTTTAGATCAGGGGGGACTGTCACAGTTGCTGGGCTTTAGAATTCGGTAGTATGATAGGGCCTGGGGCCCCAAACTTGGGGACTAGGGGAGGAGAGGCAGGAGCTGCTGGAATGTCCATCACAGAATGAACGACAAAAAAAAGTGGTTCCTGAAAAATCTGGCCAGTAGAATTCCAGACAGAATGGCGTCACCAACAAGTGAGTGCATTCCAAGTGTGTGCTGGGCAGTTCGTCGCATGGGGTTTTAACTACCTGTCTAATTGAACTGGTCTCCTCGTGACAGCCTCAGGGAGAAGGGTCCTCCGCCATCCCATATCCTTTCTCGAAGAGCAGTGAAAGAGCCTTCCGTTATTCCAGGCTGACTTATTCTTTGAAATAATTTGTGCCTCCACAGACTTCTCACCGTGGAGCCTTTATTTTATGTTAGAATTTACCATGATGTGTGATCTCTACCTTGCCTCATCTTTAACCTCGGTAGGACCTGGAGAGTGTTTTCTTTATCTTAAAAGTTAAATAAATGAGGCCACCCGGGTGGCTTAGACAGACGGCTGAGCATCAGACTCTTGGTTTCGGCTCCGGTCATGATCTCATGGTGGTAAGATCACGCCCCGAGCTGGGCTGCAGTTCAGCAAACGATCCACTTTGTTAACACAAAGTGGTAACAATCGCCATAACCATATACTAATAGTGAAGTCTGGGAAACAGAGCCTGTGCCAACCGCCGGCCATCTCTGTTCTAAGCCATCGGAGTCTAAGCGCTGGGACGTTCTCAGGCATTCGGGGCAGGCCAGACAGTGGAACGCTTTGCACCGAGATACCCTCTGCAGAGGGATCTGGAGGGTGCGGTGGCTGTTCCAACATGAGGACTGGATGAAACCCATCAAATGTGGGGGGGATACCGCCCAGTTCTGAAGGCTCCAGAGCGCCATGAGGGACTGTTGGTGAGATCAGCGAAAAGTGCCGGGTGTAAAAGTGGAGAGAGCGGCCCTGGAAAAACATGCTAATGAGAAAGGCGTGGGAGGGCAGGCAGCCAAATGATAGAGGAGCGGATCCGTTCATTCATTCATTCGTTCATTCATTCATTCGTTCATTCACCCGTTCGCGCCATCATGTAGCCAGTATCGTGTGGCGTTCTGGGGCTGTTGAGATGATGGGTGGCTTTCTTTCTGTTCTCCCTCCCCAACCTTTCAATTTGGACAGAGTGTTTCTATTCAAGAACAAAAACAAAAAAAAAAAAACAGAGAAAGCGGAGGCTGATCTCCTTGTAAAAGCCAAATCGTTCTTGTAAAGCTCTCCCAGTCAAAGGGATGGCTGAACAGAACACCGGACTCCTTTATGGATCTCATTTTCGAGCTCTGTTACCAAATGCTGATGTAAAGCCGACAGTGACATAGTCATCACAATAAACAACGTACGGGTGCCAGCTTGCAGTTTTCCAGGGCCATTCATGAGCGATCTTACTTAATCCCCGGGACAGCCTGGATAGACGTTAAGAGTTTTGAGACGGGGTCAGACCTGTGGTCATTTCTGCTCTGTGGTTTATGTATCCTTACCTGCTTGGCCTTTCCTTACCCCCGAGCTCAAACGTACTTTGTACGCGGAGATACTTAACTATAAATCTCTCTCAGATGATTTGTTCAAAGCTTAAATAAGCCCCACGTCAGCAGTGGCGCGTGGGGAACCTTTCTTCCTCTAAGAGACGTGATGACATCCTTGTGGCCTGTCCCTTCCTTTCTGTACCCACCCCCCCGCGTCTGTTGTTCCCTGATGGGAAAGCCTTCTTTTCTGCATTTGTGAGATCTTGGTACCTGGAGGTGGCACGGGGCCACGAATGTCCGCAGAGAGACGAGCCATCAGTAAGAGCCCTCGGAGCGCCATCTAGGCTCCCAGAAACCTCGGTCTCGTTCTGAGCCTCTCTCCTGGCTGCACGTTCGGACGCAATTTCACGCTGCTCCGTTCCTTGTTACTTGCTCATCCTTTTGAACAACAGCTTTTTTAATGTTTCAACTTCACTAGTAAAGTCTGCCCATGTACCACTTACGAAGTGAACAGGACATTATAGACCAGGCTCACGTCTCCACCAGCCCCCGCACCAAAGTCCACTTCCCACCCCGTGCCCCCAAGGTGCCCGCTGTTCCCGGTTTGGGGTATAACCTCCTGGACCACCCGCTGCACAATTACACACAAACGTACGGCCGCAGGAAGTGCACAGTGTACAGTGCTGTTATTTTGAGTGGGTGCGTTTAAGAAAATCACAACACACTTGCCGTATCACGTGCCGGCCGACTTGTTTTGGTCTCTCTTGCCCAAGTCCCTTCGAGATATTTACATGTCAGTGCACTTCTCATTGTTGCCTTGTATCCCCTCGATGGCTACGGTGGAGTTTGTCTAGTCCTTCCTCCCAGTCCTGGATAGCTGGGTTGTTCCCAGTTTTTGCTGTGATGAACATACTGCCCTGAGCTTCTCGTCACATGCCTTCCTTCCCACTTGCGTGAGTTTTTGTCTAAGAATACAGCGAGAAGAATTGTATATCACAGTGTATAAGTGTCTCAGTTTTTATTTTTTTGAATTTTTCATTTTTTTTTTTTTTACTGTTTATTTATTTGGAGAGGGAGAGAGAGCGCTTGAACGGGGCAGGGGCAGAGACAGAGGGACAGAGGGAATCCCAAGCAGGCTCCGCACGGCCAGCGCAGAGCCTGACGCAGAGCTCGATCCCACGAACCGCGAGATCGTGACCTGAGCCGAAACCAAGAGTTGGACGCCCAGCCGACTGAGCCACCCAGGCGCCCCTGAGTGTCTCAGCTTTTAAAAGGCAACGCTAAGGTGCCTTCCAAAGCAACCAGGCCAGTTTCTCCTCCTGCCCTGTCCTTCCCTTCTTCGGATACCATCACCTTCATTTTTCCGATCCCGCCACATCTGTCCTCTCTTTGGTGCCATTGTGGTTGATGGTTTTGAGTCATGGCGGGTTGTTTATTTATTTACTTATTTGCTTGTTATTTGGGGTGGGGGAGGGGTTGAGGGGGAAAGAGAGAATCCCAAGCAGGCTCCACGCTCAGTGTGGAGCCCGAGGCAAGGCTTCACGCCCCAGCCCTGGGATCGTGACCCGAGCTGGAATCCTGGTGAGTTTAGAGCGTAGTACCCAGGACCCTCCTTACCTCCTCCCGATTTCCCGGTGCCCAGTTTCTCCGTGTTGCCTTCATGCCCACCCTGAACTACCCTTTATTCAGATACAGGCCTCCATCCCATGATCCGATGACCCTACGGCACTGATCAGTCGTCGGCTGAATCACTCATTAATTTCCCAGATGCGGTGAATGACACGATGGCCTTTACCCCAGCACAGACACGTTCAGAATGAAGTCATCATTTGGCCCTACGCACGGCCTCTTTTATTGCCAGACTGTAGATTTCCAGGCACTCCCAAAGGAAATCCAGGCAGCCTTGGCTTTCACACCACGGAGAGACTTAACCGGCATGTTCTGCTCTCGGCCGCTGTTCTGCTGTTCGAGAAACTCTCATTTCTCGTGCATCGATTTTTGAAGGTGATGGTGTAGACAACCTGTCGAGAGAGCTTGCAGCATCCAGATGTTTCGTTCTCCTCCAATTACGGGAGTCTTCTGGATCGTAAAATTTCGGTGCAGTTACGGAGGGACACGGGTGAACACCTGCCACGTAGATTGACCATATTGCCCTGTGCGGAGGTCATATATCCCGGTTGGTAATAACAGATTGATAATGCGTTCCCACCACACTGTTGCTTCATGAGAGATCTGTCTTGGCAGAGTCTCAGGGAAAGCAAGTGGGAGTTGAGAGGGCTGGTGCAAAGGAGAAGGATTAGTTCTGTTCTCGTGTGCTTTAGGCAACCAAAATAATCCTTTGTTCTCATTGCTATCTAAGCTATTATCCCAGAGCATTTTTTCATTCAGCCAATTTTACTGAGCATCAACCTCCTATCAGGGACTGTGCTAATGCTGGTGATACGAAGAGCCAGGGTATGTGGGGAGGGGAATAAAAGACCCTGCAGGTGCTTTCAGGAAGTAGAAAATTTAGTGGCAAAGATAGACACGAATACCATTTTATGTACGTGTCTCAAACTACAACCGCGTAACTGAAATGAAAGAGAAGTGCGTGGCTTTCTGAACACATAGAGCTGAGGCAGCTACCAAAAGGCTCAGGAGAGATTTTTACAAGGAAGTGACCATAACCGAGAGCTAAGTAGGCAAAGTGTTAGGGAAAGAGCATTTCTAGCAGCAAGAGAAGCACGTGCAAAGGTCCTGGGGCCAAAAAAAGGGAGTAGTGCACATTCAGTGAACCAGAGGAAGGCCAGTGTGCTTGGAAGCACAGTACGGTGTGTGACTGGGGAGATTTCTGGTCCAGACAGAAGGACTTTTGAATTCTGTTAAGGATTTGGGGTTTTATCCTAAGAACAAAGGAAAGTCACTGGTGAACGTTAAGTGTGTGTGTCGTCGTGGGGGACAGAGATAGTGACTCCTTTTTTTTTTTGGAAATAGGAGTCTGATGCAACGTAGGAAAAAGAATGGCTATTATCTTATCCCTTTGCATGGAAACATTTGAAGACTCCATCACTCTCAGGATGAAATTAAAAATCTTTAACATTAGGGGCACCTGGGTGGCTCCGTCGGTTGAGCGTCCGACTTCGGCTCAGGTCACGATCTCACCGTCCTTGAGTTCAGGCCCCACGTCGGGCTCTGTGCTGACAGCTCGGAGCCTGGAGCCTGCTTCCGATTCTGTGTCTCCCTCTCTCTCTGCCCTTCTCCTCCTTGTTCTCTCTCTCTTTCTTTCTCAAAAATAAATAAACATTAAAAAAAACTTTAAAGATTTCTTTACTGTTATTTTTAGGATATTTCCCCATGTGGCTAATGTCAGCTTTTAACACCTCATCTCCGCCATTCAAGTGAAGCAGCTACTGCTGTGATAATGCTGTGTAACAAACAATGCCCACAGCCCAGTGGCTTGTAATAACGACCAGTATTTTCTCTTTCACGAATCTGAAGCAGCTCTGCTTCGGCCTCTGAATCGGGTTCGGGTCTGGTCTGCTTGCCTCTCCTTCTGGGGTTCGTGCGGCTATGTGGATCATGCTTTTTCCATCACCAGTCACAAGAGCGTGAGAGGCCAAGTCAGACCCCAAAAGGAACTTAAAGTCTGTACACCTGTCACCTCTCATAACGTCTCGTTGGCTAAAGCAGGCCGGCATCAGTGTGGTGGGAAGTCCGGCCCATGGAAGGAGCCAGCATGGAGAAAGAGGGCAAGAAGCAAATGGTATGATACTCTGAAGGCACTATAGCATATCCAGGTGACATTTAACAGTGTAACATTTCAGAATACAGGCTTTGAGGCAAGGCTTTGTTACTCTGGCTTTGAACCTTCTTAGCTGTGCCAGTCTGGGCAAGTTAGGAGCCTCCTTTTGTATCAGTTTCTCCTCTGTGCAAAAACCATTAACAATAAAACAACATAATAATAGTAATAATAATAACAGCATAATAACAGCACCTGCCTACGTCACCAGGATCGACTTCGTTAAAGGCTCGGAGAATTGCCTGAATATGATAAGCGCTTAATAAATATTAGGTGGTTATTGATACAGGTTCATCTCCTCTCAAATGAGGCGTCTCTGGACCTGTTTTGAAATTTATTTCGTTTTCTGAAAGGCGCTGTGATATATACACCATATGATACGTCCCCAGTGGGTTCTGGGGCAATGACCTATAACCAGACTCTTGACTCTCCTGCCACGGGACACGATCGCTCACACAAAATGGGAGCAGTTATAAAATTACACACGCTTGTCTGTCAGATCGGAGAGCGATTTGGGTTTTAGGGTTGCGGGCAACGGATGCCGGCCAGTGTCGCCTTTAAACGTGGCATGTGTGGGTGCTACGCTCCCATCTTAAAATGCCATTTACGACCCTCTCTGGGCATAAATCTTCGCGGTGGCCTGATCCCAAACACCCCGTCATTCTCTGAAGACCCGTTATGCCCCACGCTGGAAATAATTTCTCCTGCCTTTGGCCCCCTCGACATCGATCTCTCCATGCCCCCGTGTTCTCATGACTCGTATCGATTCTTGAGTTTAGGGATTGTGTAAAACGCCAGGGGCTCCATTCCTGTCCTGGGATTCAGACGCTCTATGCGTCTGTCTCCTTGTCCCTTCGCTCACGCCGATGACGGTGACGACCGCTACGGGCACCCGGTGAGGGTTGGGGTGTGCCAGCCACGTGCCCCGCGCGGACACTGCTCGTCTGGCTCGATCCTCTCCCCCGTCTGCAGTGCTGCTGAAACAGGTCTGTTTTTTACAGACAGGGAAACTGAAGCAAGGAAACATGTAGTAGCTTGCCTGTTCATAGATGCTGGTGTCTGAGGCTGAGAGCATTGCCTTGGCAATCGGCCCGAAGATTCTACGCGTCCAGATGGTATTTGTTACTCCCTGTGACTCAGAACCCCTCGGATACCCTGGTTTTCAGAGCAGGTATCATCTCCTGGGTGGTGTTCGAATGAACAAATGAATCTTCTCCATGAGGACCTTCCTTCTGTGGCATCTGTGTGTCAGAGAAAGCCAGAGCCAGACAGAAGTTAGAGCGGTCAAGGCCATCTACTCGGGAGTACTGCACTAGGGGAAGAGAGACCTCAGTACAGAATGGGGCTCCCTTCCAGGTACAACAGGGAAAGGAGGGGGTTGTAGCCGAGCGGCAGGGTAGGGCAGGGGGGTCAGTGGGTGGAAAATTACTAAGAGGAAGGATCAAGGATCAGGGGGGTGGTTCTGGCTAAACGGATTCAACAGGATTCTTGACGAAGACAGAGCAGGGTAATAAAATATCAAGGCTAAGAGATGAGGAATCTGATCAGATAGCAAAGGTGGGGGATTTTTGCTAACCCGACCTTGCACGATTCCGGCTAATACTGGGCTAAACAGGTCAAAAGTGGAGCCTGCCAAAGTTTGGGCAAGGTGTGAGTCTTGTCGCAGAGGGATGGATGGCCGTCAGGGTCTCCTTGAACACCCCAAGGAACCCAACATGCTTTCCTGCATGTCCTTTCCCAAGACAGTTCAGGTGAACAATTCTTCCCAACTTAAAAAAAGCAATTTCACAAAGGGGCGCCTGGGTGGCTCAGTCGGTTGAGCCTTGATTTCGGGTCGGGTCATGATCTTGCGGTTCGTGAAGTCAAGCCCTACGTCGGGCTCTGTGCTGTCAGCCAGGAGCCCGCTTGGGATTCCCTGCTTCCCTCTCTCTCTGCCCCTCTCCCGCTCCCGCTTGCTCTCTCTCTCTCTCTCTCTCTCTCTCTCTCTCTCTCTCTCTCTCAAAACTAAATAAACTTAAAAAAATTTTTTCCCAACTTCCCTCTGTTTCACCAATTTGTGACATCCGTGCTCTGACCCACGGATCTCTTAGGGAGATCTCTTAGGGATCTCTTAAGGGAACGATCAAACCGTCATCGGTGAGGGAAGTGGGCTCGAGGGAAAAGAGGTGGGGGTAATCAGGGAACACAGATTCATTCCTGTCCAGGGAGACCGCCACCTCTTCTCTGGCTTTTGGTGGCCTTTTTGCAAGGTCTGCACCTGCCCTTCTTCCCCACAACTGGTTCTCACCAGCAGACTCTGGAACCTCCCTCCTCTAAACTGTTGACCCTTGGGAGTGGACGGGGACCAGATCTTAATTCATCTTTGTACTTTTCCTCTTCGGGGCTAGTGTAGGACCTGACTAAAAGGGGGACGCTCGGGCAGTATTTATCACGTGGTTAAAAGGACGACCGGGGATGCCTGGGTGGCTCAGTCGGTTAGGCGTCCACTCCTGGTTTCAGCTCAGATCATGATCTTGAGGTTTGAGCCACGTGATCTGCACTGACAGTGGGGAGCCTGCTTGGGATTCTGTCTCTTCCCCTCTCTGTCTCTGCCCCTGTCTCTCTCTCTCTCTCTCTCAAAAATATATAAATAAAACTTAAAAAAAAAAGTGAAAGAATGATTGATTCATTGGATGGATAGATAGGTATTTGGATGGATGGATGGGGGACCAGATGAATGAATGAGTGTTTGGCGCCAAATAGAGCAGACTACGCTTTGCATGGAATATTTATTTAATTTTTAATTGTTTTATTTATTTTTGAGAGAGAGCGCGAGCAGTGGAGGGGCAGGGAGAGAGGGGACGGAGGATCCCAAGAGGGCTTCATGGCTGACAGCACAGAGTCCACTGCGGGCCTCGAACTCACGAACCGTGAAAGCACGGCCTGAGCTGAAGTCGGACGCTCAACTGACTGAGCCACGCAGGTGCCCCTGAAAGGGCTGTTTTTAAACCATCGGTCGGGTCATTTCAAACATGTCTGGGCCAGTGGCTGTTGAGCCATTGCAAGTGGAAGGGGGATCAAAGTCCCGGTTGGACACCTCGGAGCTGTACTCCTGAGCCCAGGAGGTAGGAGAGCCTGCGCTTTGGAGTTGAACACGTTTGCCCAGCAGGATGCATTGATCAGCTTAGTTCAGTCCCTTTATCTTGCAGGCTAAGCGCAAGAAACCCCACCTCCTGGAGTTGTCCCGAGGATTAAGGAAAATAGCATTTGTTTTGCCCCCTGCCCCAAGCCCGCCCTGGGAAAGACCCACAGTGCCAGCTTTGAGCCCCCTTGCCATTGTTTTTGAAAACATAGCCTGTGGCTCAACTCCTCAGCCCCAGCCCTACTGGGCACGTCTCCTCCTGAGCAGCACGTGCTGGGGGTTTTTGTAGGAAACAGGAATTATATCCAGGGGCGTCCCACTGGAGTTTTTAATCAATCCCTCCCTCGGAAAGAGCTGCCTCCTCCCCCCCCCCCCCCCCACCACCTCCCACCTTGCTGCTAGGGCACCGGCCTCCTGGCATCGTTGGGCTGTGGACGGATTTAGGCCGAAGACAGTGGGAGTGCCTGGATCAAGCCTGAAGCACTCAAGTATGCAGCAGGCAGCTCGGAGCCACTGCCGACGTGGCCAGTGGGAAGCCCGCTGTGGTTCCTGGCTCTGCTCTCCAGCCCAGGATGGGCCGTGCCTAGAAACTGGCGCCGGGCACCCCTGATGGGGATTCCGGCTACAGGCTGGGTGATACGGGCCAAGTCGCTCAACCTCTCTGTGCCGTGATGCAGATACGGGGCAAGAAAACCCTGGCCCGCTAATCACGGGGAGCTGTCCCGTTGTACCACGCACCCAAATGGCAACTCGAAGGAAGTTCGACCTCCTTGGCGAGGCTTATGGGCCCTTTCCTTATGGACCCTGCCTTGCGTTCTGATATTTAGGCTGTAAGCATCAGTGTGTCTGCCCTAGGAGATGAGGGGGGCCAGCCCAGAACTTAGACGTGAATGTTCTAACCTTCTCCGCCCTATTAAAAAACGAAAAAGCAAAACAAAAAAACAGCGCAAGGTCCTGTCGTTTAGCCACTTTCTAAGTGGGAAAGAAAAACGGAGCATTCAAACATCGCTTCTGGCCAGAGAGTTTTCCAGATCCTTGCGCAGGGGTTGGAAAACCCTGGCCCATGAGCCACATCTGGCCTGCCCCCTGACTTTGTACATAGCTCGTGGGCCAGGAAGGGGTTTTACATTTCGAAGCGGTCGGAAAACCGTCAAAAGGAGATTAGTGTTTGGGGGTCCCGTGAAAACTCTATGATCCTTTTCAGGAGATGTTTTTGGAGCTGTGTCCTGGGGCACGCTCTGGTGTGGGCCGTCCAGTCTAAGAAATAATGTTCCTTACCGTGGGGAGCTCACAGTCCGGGACCTAAACACCAGGCGCTGTTCTGCTGGCTTCCTCCAGGAAAGGAGGGGCTAGTCAAGGACCTTGTGCCCGACCTTGGCCATTTTTAGGGGAGGGCCATGCGACCGTGGGCAGACAGGTGCATAGAGAGGATCCAGGCACCTGACTGGTGGCTGCACGACAGTCTTTGAAATCTTCGTGTTACTCTTTTCCGGCTTCTTAACCTCCCGGTCTCAAGTTTGTTCATTGGTAACGTAGAAATGGCAGGCGTACCTCCTCAAGGGCTTGGGGCTTAATTGTGAGTTCTACGTGGCTTCGGCAAGACAGGTACTCACTCAGCCCTGGGCCTAGCACATAAAGTACGCGTTATTGTTATTCATTTGGTTTAAGCTTATTTACTTATGTATTTATTTTGAGAGAGAAAGAGAATGAGGATGAGCAGGGGAGGGGCAGAGAGAGAGAGAGAGGGAGAGAGAGAATCCGAGCGGGCTCCATACTGCCAACACAGAGCCGAACTCAGAACTCAAACTCACGCACCTGTGAGACCGCGACCTGAGCTGAGATCAGGAGTCGGATGCTTAACCGACCGAGCCATTCAGACGCCCCTGTTATTCGTATTTTTAAAAATCATATCGTGTGTCTCTTACTGGCTGTGTGACTGAGGGCTGGTTATTCTGTCTGTCGAAGCCTTCGCGGCGTCATCTTTAAAATCGAGCTCCAGGGGGCGCCTGGGTGGCTCAGTCGGTTGAGCATCCGACTTAGGCTCAGGTCATGATCTCGCGGTTCGTGGGTTCAAGCCCCGCGTCGGGCTCTGTGCTGACGGCTCGGAGCCCAGAGCCTGTTTCGGATTCTGTGTCTCCCTCTCTCTCTCTGACCCTCCCCCATTGATGCTCTGTCTCTCTCTGTCTCAAAATAAATGTTAAAATCGAGCTCCAGGGACACCTGGGTGGCTCAGTCACGATCTTGCGGTTCGTGGGGTCGAGCCCCGCGTCGGGCTCCGTGCTGACAGCTCAGAGCCTGGAACCTGCTTCGGATCCTGTGTCTCCCTCTCTCTCTGCCCCTCCCCTGCTCATGCTCTGTCTCTCAAAAGTAAATAAACGTTAAAAGAATTAAAGCAGTCCCCCAGATGAAACCTTCACAGAGTGGCCGAGGAAGCTTAAAAGACTCTCTGGGTAGTTCGTTGCAACATATGGTAAGCATTCAATGGACGTGTTCTTAAACCTCCCCATCTCCTTGCCACACCGATGATTGGTGAGTTTGTCGCGTCCCAAGAGCCTCCCGCGGTGGCTTTCCCTCCTGGACCACTCGTGTGTCGCTAGCCGCGTGTCGTGCCACATCTTTTTAGTGCACAAGTCCTGGCTTTCCTCCCAGGATTGGAGAGACTGAGTACGTGATGCTTCGCCTGTGCTGGGGAGCAGGTGGGGGGGGCAGGTGCCAAGGTGGGATGGCTCAAAGGGCTGCCGGGGAGGAGCTTTGTGAGAAGCTATTTATGGTTCATCAGGAGCCCACACACCTGCTCCTGGGTCCCCAGCCTACGCCCCGAGGCTCTGCCTCTCCTATTCCCTGCATTCTGATGAGCTAGCCTATCCAAACCATTTTCTGCTTCTACCTTAATAATAGCAAGCCTGGTCCCGTAGGGCCACCCAGAGTAAGAATTAAACCTCCCAGTTTCCTTCACTGACCACTGAAACCATGTAAATTGTGCCCAGTGGAGCGCCAACTGAGCACCTGTAGAAGTCCCGAGACCTGTCCTTTAACGGGAGGCGATTCACCCTGTCTCCCTGCTTCCTCCTTCCTGCTGGCTGGAATGCGGGTGAGGTGGGCAGAGCATTAGTGGCCGTCTTAGGCCGTGTGTTCCGTTAGCTTTCCCCAGAAGAGCAGACCCTTGCGTCAGAGATTTGAGAGGAGGTTAATTGATTGGCCAAGTGGCCCCGGGGAAGCACTGATCCGGGAGGGGGACGTGAGATAGAAGAGGAAGGAAGCTAGTGCAGGGTGTGGAAACAAGCAGGTTGGGGTGGGTCCATTGGGCTGAGGGGTCTCAGGGCAGCTGTATAGCGTGGGCCTCAGAGGTGCTCTGCTTGAAAGGAGGGAGGGCCGGGGTATTTATACACCAGCGCCTCTCCGCCATCGGGTGAGGGTTCCTCGTGGGGCCATTACTCCCTGCCACTCCCAGGCTTTCGTCGGACCGAACATTCTGCCGGGGCCAGAGAAAGGGCAGAGAGTCCGAGATGCTCGCAGTCTGGAGCTGTCAGCATCTTTGGGAACGGCGAATACGTAACGGGATATAAAGGCCCTGGCCAGCAGCATTTGCCAAGACTGTGCGGCCATCACACAAGGCTCGGGCGGCTTACCTTTAGATTTTACGTCAAGGAAAAAAATCTATTTGGCGTAAGACGTCATTGGGGTTTTTGTCACTCACAGCCAGACGTCATCGCAAGTGAGGCATTGAGTGATGATGTGATGACGATGGTGGTGGTGATGGTGGTAAAGAGAAGCTAGCACATACTTACTTACTTGTTATACAACCCGCCCCCCAACACACACACAGACATGCCCATGCACGAGAAGGTAGGCTTCACGACCTTTCTGTTGTGTTCATTGCCTGACACCCGGTACCTGAAACCTGGCAGGAAGCTCTCAGAAGATGCTTCTTGAATGAATGAGTCAATGCTTCTTTAATGAAGGAGAAGTCAAGATACGAACCCTGATGCCTTTCCAGCTCCCCAGCTCTTACCTGTTATACGCCGGTGAGAGGTTTAGAAATCAGATGTTACAAATGGTTGAAGGAACTCAGTCTAATGCCCAGAAAGCCTGAGTCTTGGCAAAGACAGAAACTTTGGACGGGATGAGAGCAGTGATTGGGCTTGTGGAATAGTTTTTCTAAAGATCGCCACGAGGGGGTGAGCCAGAGTCCCTTCTGGCAAAGCCAGCAAAGCCCAAGGCTGGGCCAGAGATTGGGTGGCCCCACCCAGCGGGACTCAGAACGAGGCATTTGTGAAAAGCCCACTACATCCCTCCCCGGCCACTCAAAGCTTTTCTTGGTCTGCTAAACGCGAGCCCGGATAACCTTAGAGGTACCTTGGCCCCCTAGCACAGGTGCCTTTTCCTAAAATTGTTCAGACGGGGTCTGGTTGGCCAACGGTTAGGGATGCGCTGGGAGTCCTGGGAATGTGCTAGGAGACTGCACAAGACAGGTTCTACAGAGGGTCCTCGAGGTGCAATAAACCTCCTCGGTAGCTCGGAAGTCTTAAGCGTGACTTTCTAGTCCACGTTTGGCAGGCATCCTTTCTGTCTGCCGGTTTGCATTTACGGTTTCTCTGTTTTTCATGGAGGAAAACCTTTCCCAGAATCCCGTTTATGAAGTCTCTCTGGCCAAAATTAGGAGGGTGGCCCATCTCTGAGCTATGGGAGGGGACAGGTGAAGGGGAAATGGTGAGAGCAGACTATGAAACACTTTCATTTCCTGGGGGTACCTTCCAGAAGCAGGAGGATGGTGTGATCATGTTTGTGTCCCTGGGAACAAAAGGGAGAGGGATGTGATTTAAGCACGGGGTTCGGCGTGGGATCTGGGTGAAACCGGAGAGAAGGAAGCTGCTGTAATATGTCAGTGGGGAGGAGAGCAGAGCCCAGAGGGTCATGGTGAGGACGGGGGGAAGGTGAAGAATGGGGATTCCGGAGTACTCTGCGCTCAGCGCTGGCCAGGGCTCTGCACTCGCGGCCCTCCCCGGGGCCCTCCTTTGGAGGGGAGCCTTCCGGAGTCAAAGCCACATAGCACATCACCAGCCCGAGCTCCTTGTCCTGCGTTTTCTCTAGGAAAGGTCAGGAAAGGAAAAGAGCTGTGTTCGGTTCGGAGCAGCGGGCCATCACTGCGGGGACCTGTTTAATGACGTCATATCTCAGCTGTGTAGCCTCCGAAAGACCAGCGAGCCTTCCCCGGCCCTCTCAACACGGCACTTTGAGTTTGCAAAACAGCCAGGGAAAGGAAGGCAGTTCGTTGTTCGGCCCCGCTCAGTTGTTTCCTGGGGGCCGGCTGTGCCTTCCGAGGCGCAGTGGACGTGCAGACAGACGGACGGCTGTTGGCCGATGCGGGGGTGACCGGGTACTTGCCTTGCCTTAGACTCTCCTCGTCGGGAGGTGGCCCACCCCGGGGCGGCCAGGCCCCCAGTAGTCCCGCGGGTGTGTGGGCGGCAGCTCGGGCGGAGGAAGATTGGCTTAGCGTCACAGTGCACTTCTCTCCGCAGGGACTCTGCGTCCCTCCCCTGTGTGCCGGGCACCGTTCTAGGCTCCAGGCCGCGAGGCCGAAGGAGTCGAATCAGGGAGGGAGGCAAAGAACGCGACGATGATAAACATTCAGAATCGTAGCTGCTCCGATGGGCCACACGCCGTGGGGATTTCTGGCCGTCTTTCCTGCGTAACAACCACATCGAAACGGAGTGGGGACGATCGTAGTGTTGGTTACGATTCTGCAGTCTGAGCAGAGAGAGCAGTCAGGAAGACGTGGCTTTGGCGGGCGGGGCCCCAGTTGGGCTGGCTCACCGAGGTGGGAGGGTCTGCTTCTAAGACGGCGTCGGTCACAGGGTTGGCAGACCAGCGGTGGCTTTTGGCTGGAGCTCGGTGGCCAGAAGGGACGTTTTTCCTTCACGTGGCTTCCACGCGTGGCCAGTGTTGGCTTCTCCTGGCATGGCGGGGTAGTCGGCCCTCCTAACACGGTGGCCGACTTTCCCCCCAAGAACTCAAGAGCAGAGGATGCCAGGCCCTCCTAACGTCTGAGCTCGGACCCCCCGGAATGTCACCCGCACCACATTCGGTCGGTCAGAGCGATCAGAGGGCGGGAAGTAAATCCTGCCGGGGTCAACCCAACCCCTGAAGTGATCCTGTGGGGATTCAGAGTCCCAGCTTTTCAAGTGCTACTTGAAGTTTTTAAGTTTATTTATTTATTTTGTGAGAAAGAGAGAGCGGGGGAGGGACAGAGAAGGAGAGAGAGAATCCCAGGCAGGTTCTGCACTGTCAGCACAGAGCCCGACGCAGGGCTCGAACTCATGAACCATGAGCTCATGACCTGAGCCAAAGTCAAGAGTCAGATGCTTAACCGACTGAGCCCCCCAGGTGCCCCTACAAGTGCTACTTTTCTTCAAGAAGTCCAGGATCTGTCTTGTCCCAGAAGAACTGTGCTTTGAGTTGGTTGAGGTTCATGACCTGAAAGTCACCACTGCATACCTGCCATGGCCGCGACTCGCCCTGTGGTCTTGGCCCAGTGATGTTATAATCAGAGCCTGGGCCTCTGGGTCCTATGGTGGGGACCCGGGGACCCTTTCGGAAACATGAGCAAGATGCAGAGTTGTTGGGAGGTTGAAAATGAGATAATACAAGTTAAAAATCACAGTGAGGTTTTATTCACTTGCCTTGCCCAGCCCAGCACCCCTCCCCAGGAGCTCCCAAGGGGAACACAGAGGGAGGAGATTCTGCCCAGAGAAACTGGGGTGATGGTTGCTCACTGCGCTTCCTCCCCAAGCTCACTGCTGAAAGTGTCCAAGGATTAAGCTGTGAACGTTTGGACCGTCCTCCTCTCTGCCACTGCCGTAGCCAAAGTCTACCTATTCCAGCACCTAAGAGGGCAAATAGAGGAAACGGGCCTCCAAGCGGTCCCTGGGAGAGTCTACTGCATCTTTCTTGTGTCCTGCATGTTTGGGAGAAAGAAGAGAACGGGATCCATTCTCCTGAGCGAAACTCGATGGTACATGATCGTGATCTGATCGATCTTGTCTGTAAAGTGGACATGATAACAGTATCCACCTCTTTTCGTCAGGGTGGTTCGTCCATGGTAGCTTCCGTTAAAAAAAAACGAACTAACTAATGCGACAAACACCTCTTGGAGATACAGACTGATGAAGGTCTCACGTCTTTCTTGGACAGCTCCCCTCCAAGCAGTAACTCAGGGGTCCAGCTGTGTCTCTCATTTGGCCTCGCTACTCTGAGCTCCTCAGCCTTGAAGTCCAGATGTGAAGACACGGGGGAGGCAAGTTAGACACTTGGCCACCGCACCCTGGAGTGACACGTACTGTTCTCCATTCAGAAGGTTCACGGCCGACCAAACCAAGGCAGGCTGGGAGATGTGGAGGTGTCATTAGCCAACACTGAGAATCTCTCCCACACTCTTTTCAGGGTTGCTGTGATTAAGCGCATTAACACAAATACCCTGGCTTAGAACAATGTCCAGCACATAACATGTACTCACTAAATACTATGATTACAACCAGTATCCGTCCTCCTCCTCCTCCTCCTCTTCTTCCTCCTCCTCCTCCTCCCATCCAAGATGCTGAGAAAAGTGTAGTCCTAGCAGAACAAAGAGAATACCAGGGATCGATTCTGGGGAAGTTAGCAATAAGAATAAAATCAAGTTCATTTTTTTTTAATTTTATTTTAGAGAGAGAGAACGTGAGCCAGGGAGAGGGGCACAGGGAGGAAGAAGAGATTCTTAAGCAGGCCCCATGCTCAGCACAGAGCCCGAGGTGGAGCTGGAACCCACAAACTATGAGATCGTGATGACCTGAGCTGAAATCAAGAGTTGGATGCTCAACCGGCCGAGCCACCCAGGCGCTCCCAAATCAAGTCCATTCTGTGAAGCCAAGGTGTACTTTTGAACATGCAAAATGACTTACTAGATGTCCCATCGACATCGGCCCTCTACCCCAAGTTGCAAGGACAATAGTGCAGTGGTCTGAATTTTGAACCTTCAGATTTTGTTCATAAGCCATGCATGAACCAACATCCTTTTCCACACGAGGCTTTGCCTGGGTTCCCCTTCTTTGCCCAGCTCTAGTTCTTCACACACTTGACTGTTGAACATCTGTGCCTACAGCTTCTAGCCTTTCTAATCCCACTTTAATTAGTGTCCTGGATTGACTATCTCAAGTCCTGTTTCTTGGATAGTCTTGGCGCATATGGTTCCTGGAATACTGGGAATATTCCCACGATATTCTGAGGAAAGGAACCTCGGCCAGTTATTGGTACAGCTAGACCTCAAACTTGCCCTTCTCACTTCCCGTCCACAGTTGTTTCTACTGCCTCTGCCTGGGCTCTGTCTTTCCTGTTCCTAGACAGACCAGGAATCTTCAGTGATTCTGCTACAACAGCACATACTCCCACAGGGATTTCATAAGCATTTTATTCCCCGCATCATCAAAGAATTTAGTGCTGTAATGCTGGAGGCAAACGTCCTTCCGTTTTAGCTCTGCATCCTTGTCCTTTGCAGACCTGAAGGGATTTGGGCTGAGTCAGGACAGCCCTGCTGGAGTTCGGCTAACGTGGTAGGAGTGAAGGGCTCATAAACAGACATGGTGTCCTTTGTGGGCAGGATTTAGTGAGTGCTCGTGATAGTGGACCATTCGCTGTAACAAAGTCAAACAACGACATAGAAATGCACACCAGCATTGGGTACTTCTACATGACAGACTCTGTTTTAAGCGCTTGACGTTTCAACTAACATGATGTTCACGGCAACCCTGTGACGTCCCATTTCGCAAAGGAGGAAACTGAGGCCCATTTAAATACCGGCCCAGCGTCCCACAGCTAGGAAATGGTGGAGTCATTTTGATCACAGGCAAGCTGATTCCAAAGCCTGTGCTCTCTCACTCCTAAGGGCTCCACCACTCAGTAAAGGATAATTGATCAGTAAAGTGCTTCCCTTCCCGCGTTACGCTGTTGTCTTTCTTAAAGTCCTCATATGAGTGACGTCTTATGATATTTGTCTTTCTCTGACCGACTAATTTCGCTTAGCTTAATACCCTCCAGTTCCTTCTACGTCGTTGCAAATGGCAAGATTTCATTCTTTTTGATTGCCGAGTCATAGTCCGTTTTATATATATATATATATATATATATATATATATATATATATATATACACACACACCACATCTTCTTTATCCATTCATCCATCGATGGACATTTGGGCTCTTTCCATACTTTGGCTGTTGTTGATCGTGCTGCTATAAACACGGGGGTGCATGTGCCCCTTCGAATCAGCATTTTTTATACCCTTTGGATAAATTCCTACTAGTGCAATGGCTGAGTCGTCGGGTAGTCGTGTTTTTAACTTTCTGAGGCAGCTCCACACTGTTTTCCAGAATGGTTGCCCTGTTCTTTTTGGAGAATTAGGCACTGCAAAAAGTTAAGAAAACTTCCCGCGCATCCTATCGTTAGCAGAAGATACGTATTCCTAGGGTTTCGGTGTTTCTCTTCAGGCAGTTTCCTCTCCAGATCGTAATAAGGTGGTCACTCGTTTGCCTTAATTTTGATGAGTTAGTTTGAGAATCACCTCCTGGACTCTGGCGGAAAGAGGAAGAAGGTGAATGGAACGAACTGAGTCAGACGAGGAGTGGGGCTCTGGGGGGTGGTGTGGGGGGACTTCTCAGCTCAGAGCCCCCGTGCTTGTGTGGGGACACCTGGGGCCAGGCGGGGCGACAAACCCGCCTGGGCGCCGGGGGCCCCTCTTTATCATTCTTGTTAGATGGGATAAGATTTATGTCCACTCAGAAATTGTTGCAATGATCAAAATATGTGGAGGGCTGTCAGAGGGAAGAGGGATTGACCTCTCTGTGATTACAGCAGAGATGGGCCACTCTTCCAGGGGAGGGAGGAAGGAGGGTGGGTGCTGGAGGGGGCGGGTTTCCGACTCGGGGGCCGGATGAGCCCTCAGAATGAAGCCACGTCGGTCCTACTGCTTGATGAAGTGAGGGCTCGTGGCCCGAGGCCCACGGTTCCTGAGCTTGGGTGTGAAATGGGCAGCACACCAGAGGATGCACGGCCAGCACAGTGCTGACATTTAAAATCTGGAAATTTCCCCGCAGAGGCAGACACCTGGTGTCCCCGGAAGACCAGGGGCTCTGGCAACACGGCGGCCACCTTCCCACAAGACAGGCGGGCTGTCACAGGACGGCGGCCGCCCCTTCGCGCAAGGTGTCCCTCTCCCTGTCGCCCCCAGTCATTCCCTGAGGCCGAGCGACAGGTGCTGGTTATTACCTCGGCTGTCCACACAGCCTCCTTCCTGTGCTCGAATTAACGCCGAGGAACACAGCGCGGAACGTGAGGGGGCAAATTCTACATCTGGAAGGCTTGGGTTCGGATCCCGCCTCTCCCACCCCACTGGCTGTGTGCCTCTGGGCTAGTGACTTCCCCTGTCTGTGCCTGGCATTTTCTCAGCCTTAAAACGCCTACGTCAGGATTGCTGTGAGGAATCCATGAGTTAATACCAGGGGAGACGCATAGAAGAAGTGTCTGGGAATTACTCACTCCCCGGTGAAGGCTCTCACGATTGCTACCCATGATCGCTGGTCCTTTCCATCAAGGGCCTGCCACCCCAGTATTTGAGTTACTGCCTGCTGACTGGGTGGTGTTCCTTTAGTGCTTCTCTCCCGCTCGCCCACCATGGGTCCAAAGTCTCTGGAATACAAAGCTGGAGGCAGTTTCCCGTCTGGAATAGATGTTTTGTTCCTTGCGGCCGGGAGTTACCTGGGATCCTGGCCACAGGGAGGAGTCTAGCTTAGTTCCTTTGAAAATAGGTCTATTCCGTGGGGCCAGCGAGGGTCCCTCATCTACCTGTACAGGACCGGTGGGGGTGGTGGCCTTATCGGTGTGTGTGTGTGGACGAAAGTGCTTTGCTGAGCCGTCTGCGTGTGGCAGTGCCGTGGATGAGTCTGGGCTCTGGAGCTGGGTGGCCTCCTTCCGTTCGTCCTGGCCCCTCTTCTTCCCGGCTGTGACCCGGGGCAAGTCCTAGCCTCTCTCGGATCACCGGCTTTGTCCTCCTTAAAATGAAGGCAGGGGTAACTTGGGCGGCTCGTGTCAGCCTTGAGCGAGGCGGTTGCGTGTAGGAGGCTGGTGCACCGCAGACACGGCCGTCTTGTGCCCTTTTCCTTCTTCTCCCTAAGGAAGAGCGAAGGGCTTGCCATCGCAGGAGCTTGAACTCGAGCTCCCCGGTCGATGAGCGTAGATGGTCCCCCGCTCAGCTCATCGAGGCGCCTGGAAGACAAGCTTCTCCCTCAGTGTGGGTGCTGTGGTGGTTCAGCCTCCGTTTTTAGCTTCCGCAGGAGCAAAGGTCCACCCCAGACCCGAGCCCAGTGCCTGGAGCAGTGCTCGCACCTCAGTCTTTGCGGACTGAGCGAATAGATGGGCAGTGCCTTCCCGTCTGCGGTGGACCAGGGTGAGACCCTCGTGCTGACACGAGCACACGGCCCGTCCCCATCGCGCAGGTAGGACAGGCGGAGAAGCGGCGTTTGGAGTCTGGAGCGAAGGAGTCAGTCACTCTGTGCCCCTGGGCAGGCCGCGTTACCTGGCTGAGCCTCAGTTTCCCCTTTGCAGAATGGAAACGGGTCAATCCAGTCATTGTGGGGATTGAGCATGACTTCAGGACAAGGCCTGGAACATACTAGGTGCTCAGTAAGTGTTATTTTCCTTCCTCGCGTTGATTCAAAGTAAAGGGAGTGTTTTGACCTTTGAATAATCCTTTTATACCTGAATGAGATATTAGCGCTCCTGGTTAAATATATCCCTATGCCGGGGCGCCTGGGTGGCTCAGTCAGTTAAGCACCCGACTTTGGCTCAGGTCACGATCTCACGGTTTGTGGGTTCCAGCCCCGCGTCGGGCTCTGCGCCGACAGCTCGGAGCCCGGAGCCTGCTTCGGATTCTGCGTCCCCCTCTGTCCCTGCCCCTCCCCTGCTCACGCTATGTCACTCTCTCGCAAAAATAGAATAAACCTGGGGCGCCTGGGTGGCGCAGTCGGTTAAGCGTCCGACTTCAGCCAGGTCACGATCTCGCGGTCTGTGAGTTCGAGCCCCGCGTCAGGCTCTGGGCTGATGGCTCGGAGCCTGGAGCCTATTTCTGATTCTGTGTCTCCCTCTCTCTCTGCCCCTCCCCCGTTCATGCTCTGTCTCTCTCTGTCCCCCCCCCCCAAAAAAAAACGTAAAAATAGAATAAACGTTACAAATTAAAAAAATGTATATATCCATATGCTAACAGTCACAAACTCATTTCATTCATTCATTTATTTGTTTCCTTTAACTTG
Organism: Felis catus; assembly: GCF_018350175.1. Classification (NCBI taxonomy): domain Eukaryota; kingdom Metazoa; phylum Chordata; class Mammalia; order Carnivora; family Felidae; genus Felis; species Felis catus. The sequence continues at coordinate 20,742,762 of NC_058383.1, read as the reverse complement.
CTCACTCGTCCATTCCTTCAAAGGGGGCACCATTTATAGGACACCCTTTCTACAAACATCCTTTATAGGACAAGCCCCTGTGAGACGCTGGGGAAATGAAATTTAATAACACCACATCCGTTACTTGAGGACCTTACAGTCTTCTGAGAGAGAAAGAGACAGCTAGCTGTGATACACCTTGCAAAGGTGACATGTCTGTCGGTAGCCCGTATCCCTCCTTAACTCCTGAATCCTGTTTCCACTCATGGTTCACTCCCACTCAAACACTGGGCACATTTCCGTTCAAATTCAAGACACTCTTGCAGAGGCATTTTCCTCTTGCTTTAGTAAGATGCTCTGTCTCGGGCTGAGGGTACAACTAGATGAGGTTAATGGTAAGGTCACCCCTTGTCTTGGCCCCCTCGGGTGGGTAAGCAACAGGCCCCTGGAGTGAAGGGAGGGATAACGCTGCCTAACTGCTCATCCATCCATCCATCCATCCCGTTATTAGAGCATAGTGGTCAAGGGGGAAGATTTTGGAGCCAGGCTGCCTGGGCTCAGATCCTGGCTCTGGTTCTTGTCTAGCTTAGCGGCGAGATTTGTGGGAAATTCCTGGACCATTCTGGACCTTGGTTTGCTCATCTACAAAATGGGGTTATAAGGAGTTGTATTAGCTAGCTATTGCTGTGTAACAAATTACCCCAAAATGCAGTGGCTGGAAATTTATCACCTCCGTTTCTGTGGGTTGAGAGTCTAAGCATGGCCCACCGGGGTCCTCTGGCTCTGGGCCTTTCTCAAGGATGCCATCAAAGGGTTAGCAGAGGCTGCAGTTACCTTGAGGCTTGAGGTATGTCAGATTCCAAGCTCACTCAAGAGGGGTGTTGTCCGGAGATTCAGTTCCTTGCAGCTTGTTGGGTCTGAAGGACTCAGTGACTCCCGAGCTGTTGGCTGGGAGCTTCCATTGGTCCCTTGCCCCATGGTCCTCTGCACAAGGCAGTGAACAACCTGTCAGCCTGGTTCATCAGAGGGAGCGGGCAAGCAGACGAGAGAGAGTTTTAGCAAGACCAGAATCTCAGTCTTTTACAGCCTTATCTCATCCATCACTTCTGTATATTCTGTTCATTAGAAGTAAGTGACCAGATCTGGCATGGATTCTGCAGGGTATAAGCGCCCGGATGGTGTGGGGCAAAAGATGACTGCGGAGGTGGGGATTGAACAAGCTGTATGTGTAAAGCATTGATAAGAGTGTCAGGGACAGACTTCACACTTAATAACTCTTAGCCATTATTATCACTTATATGATTATTCCCTGTAGCATGTTTGGTTTTCTTTTCCAGCAAATATTCGTTACGTTTCCTCTTCCGTCGAAGACCCCGTCTTCATTGCTGTTGGGAATTCTTAGGATGCTGGGAGCAGATGAATTATAAGTGGGTCTTTCCTCAGAGAGCTCTCCACGTACTGGGGTGATGGATGTTCATTTAAAAAATAAAGACCACAGAGTAAAAAAAAAAAAAATGATCGCTGTATCGTCAGAGGAGGGCAGAGACGCAGAGCTGGAAGGCTCTGGATGTGCACAGGGATTAACAATTGTTCAGTTTGGCTGGAAAGCAGGACCCGTGAAGGTTGGAAGATGAGGTTAGTGCCAGATGGTGACAGGAGTTTGGAGTCCCATCTTCAGTGAAGTGGGAAGCCAGCAAGGATTTTTTTTTTAATGTTTATCTATTTTGAGAGAGAGCCAGTAAGCAGGGGAGGGGCGGAGAGACGGGGAGACAGAGGACCCAAGGCAGGCTCCGGGCTCTGAGCTGTCGGCACAGAGCCCGACGCGGGGCTTGAACCCACAAATCGCGAGATCACGACCTGAGCCGAGGTCGGGCGCTCAACCGACTGAGCCACCCAGGCGCCCTCAGGAAGGATTTTTGAGACGGGGAGTGTTGTCGGCAAGGATGCATGGCCCAGGGTGGGGGACAAGAGGGGAGGCTCTGAAGCCATCTGTTAAAGTTCAGAAAAGAGGTTATTTTTCTTGGACAAGGCAATCCAGCAGAAGAAAATCCAGTGCGAAAAAAACACCTGTTTCTCCTTCGGTCACCCTCCTGAGATGTGCCCACGATGAGAGCACCACTTTCTTCTTCCCAGTCTAGAGCTGCTTGGCTACTGGGGAATAGTCCTGAGAACTCAGGGCTCATTCAGTGAGCCCGCTGCTAGAGCCTCGTTCCGTGACATTGCCTGTGTCATTTGACCTTCCGCCCCTCACGTTCCTCATCTGAAAACAGGATGATTTGGCTGACCTTGAATACTTTGGCAATCACACCCTCGTACACGCGTGCCCCCACATGTGCACATTACTATGTATTGAGTACTTTTAAAGAACTCAGCAGTTCTATGGGCTTTTGTTATCTCCATTTTACGGATGAAGAAATAGAGACTAGGAATTAAGTGACTTGCTAATAATCGTCCGAGCGTGGCCCCAGGCTCCTTGACCTCTCAACCATGTGTCTAAGCCCTGTGCTATCACGCGAGCGTCTACATGCTGAATAAATGGCCTTCCCTCTCTGCAGACAAGCAGTCAGAGAAAAGGAAAGGTCGCGCTGTTCTCTGCAGGGTGAGATATACAGGGCTGCTTGCTTGGGAGGGCAGAGGCCGGGTCTGACTTACCCCAAATCCCTGCTCGACTCTGACCAGAGAGAGACGACACTCTTTTATGTGCATGCGTGCGTGCGTGTATGTTACGTTGCTGAAGGAATCTCAGACTTACGAGTTTTCCATCTGTCTCTGTAATTTGGCACCTTCCTTGTTTGCGAGCTCACCTTTAAATCTCTCTGAGCTGTATAGATACCTAAATACCTTTTTATCAGCCATCAAGCCATTAGCTCTGACTATTTTATCGGACCCTAGATTTGGTGAGACATCAGAGAGTCCTGTGTGGTCTCCAGGGGTCGCTGGCCTCTGAAGCTATTTCAATAGCCACTCCGTGATGTCTTGGGGAGCATTACAGGGCGCTGGGGACACTAAGCTGCTTAGCCATTTTCCTTCCCTGGGAAGGCCTCCCTTGCAACATGAAAATTACATTGAAAGCGAGGCTGAGAAACTAAATGATAGGATTTCCTCCAGGGAGGTTCTGTAATCTGGATTTGAGGATGGAAAATGTGTCCTGGTTGAGAAGCCAGGGGAGGAAGACGCTAGATCCTTCAAGCTTAGAGTGACAAAGAAACTCCCCTTCAGGGGGCGTGGCTTTGGACCATGCTCCAAGAACAGAGCATGGTTTTGCCGTCTAAAGATAAGGGGTAACTGTGGTTACTCATGAGAAGGGGGCATTATAAGCCATTTGAGATTTTCTTTGTACGTTTTTCACTTTCCAAATTCTCTATAATGAACATATCATTTCATAATTAAAAAAAAATTTTTTTAACATTTATTTTTGGGAGAGAGGAGACAGAGTGTGAGCGGGGGAAGGGCAGAGAGAGACAGAGGCACAGAATCTGAAGCAGGCTCCAGGCTCTGAGCTGTCAGCACAGAGCCGGACGTGAGGCTCAGTCCCACAGACTGTGAGATCGCAACCTGAGCCAAGATCATGAGTCGGACACTTAACCGACTGAGCCATACAGGCCCTGAAAAATGGGTCGTTTGAAAAAATGACTCATGTCTGCTCCTTAAATAACTTGTCATAGGAGATCATTATATTAAAAATGGTAGCATCACATGAAATTGTCTTCATAATTTTGAATTTAATGTATCCAGAGCAAACTCTTTTTGATTATTTTCTCTTCCCAAACGTCCTTCAATGCTGGCTTCCCCATCTTGGTCAACAGCCACTCTGTTCTCCAGTTGCTGAGGTCAGAAGCCCTGGAATCATCCTTGACTTAGGATCTCACAGTTGACATGTAGTGATAGGTCAGCAAACCCTCGGATAGGGCATCTGTCCTTTGGAAAAGTATCCAGATGGCTTCCTTCCGTCGGTAACCACGCTGGTCTAAGCCAGCATCCTTTCTCAGCTAGAATATTTCAGTAGCCTTTTTATCGGGGACCTTCTCTCTTCTCCAGTTTATTCCCTACATGATGGGGAGAGAGGTCATTTAATGTCAAGTCCCAGTCTGTCCCTTCCCTGTCAAATCTCCATAGCTTCTGATATCACTATGAATAAAATTACACATTAAATTGTCTCCAAAAACATGATTTTTAAAAATGGCTGTAAGGGCTAAATAGTGGGATATGTCATAGTCTATTTACTTCTTGGTGGACCCTCCCTGCATTTAAAATAGGGCTCTATGATGCACATCAACGTTGGTCATTCTCTACCTTTCGGATGATTTATCTAAAACGGATTCGTTTTTTTAAAAAAGTTTATTTTGAGAGCAAGAGAGGACAAGCAGGGGAGGGGCAGAGAGAGACAGGGGGAGAGAATTCCAAGCAGACTCCGTGCTGTCCGACGTGGGGCTTGAATTCACAAACCCTTGAGATCGTGACCAGAGCTGCAATCAAGAATCTGACGCTTAACTGACTGAGCCACCCAGGCGCCCCTAAAGTGGATTCTTAGAGAAGGAATTACTATATAAGAGGGACTTAACCGAGTTTTATCAAGGAAGGAAAGAGGTTGAGGACTTGTGCCGGTTTATTTTCTGGAAGGTTTGTCCTGGTTTATATTTCCACGAAACGTATATGAGCGTATCTATAAAACGGCACCCTTGGAGCACTGGGTTTTACACACTTGGCCCGTATTCTACCTTGGCAATTAAAATATTATATCTGTGGGTTTTAGTTGTATTTCTTTTATCCTCAGTGGTTCATATACCTTTTTCCGCAAAGCATTATTGATCATTTGCGAATTGGCTAACCTGTTTCATTTGTCCAAGGACTGTTCATTTATGTTTTGACTGTCCTCATCACTGAATTTCCAAAAGGGTCTTGGTGCTTCCTGCAAAGCAGGTGCTTCCCAGTATAGCTGGGAAGGAGCGGTGGGAGGCAGTGTGGGGTCTCATATGGGCGTGCAGTGTCTGGAACCAGAGTACCGGTTTCCAGCCCTGCTCTCCCACGTACCAGCTGTGTAGACCGGGCCCGAGTGGACGGTTTCTAAAATTCTGTTCGCACAGGTCAACACAGGTCTAAGAACAGCGCCTGCCTATCTCCTAGGACCTGAGTCAGCAAAGTCTTCCTGTAAAGGACGAGAGACAGTGACTATATTTGGCTTTGCAGACCGTATGATCTCTGTTGAACTATGAGCTCTGATTGTGGCACCAAAGTTGCCCTAGACGACAGAAATGAATCTGTGTTCTAATAAACTGTACTTACTGATGGCTGAAATTTGAATTGCACGTCAGTTTCATGTGTCGCAAAATTTCCTTCTTTTAAAGAAATTTCCCCCAACTGCTTAATAATGTCATGACGAGCCTGAGTTCACAGGAGGCATTTGGTCCTCCGGCTGAAGTTTCCTGATCCTTCTCTTAGGGTCCTGAGCGCATTGAATGAGAAGACATCTGTGAGTAACATGGCCTGTTGTTTGGCACAGACCAAGTGCTTAGCCTATGTCATGCTTGTTCTTATTATAGGAGTTTGATTTTGCAACGTATCGTCACTTGTCATTTTTAGAATGCGGGCTGATGCTCACCTTTCGTACTTGCTGGAGCATGCCTGGGATGGTCTGGTTCGTTGTGGACGTCCCCGGTACATCACGACGCTGAATGCTTCTGTTTCTCTTGCCCTGTGTAAATGCAAATCGTTTGTCTCTGTTCCCCACCTGCGTTCTGGGCTGCAATTGACTGAAACCCTTTTAGCTCTCTGAACACACCATGCCCTCCTTCACCTTCAACTGCTCATTGCATTCTGTATCTTAATTCTTTAAACACATGGCCCAGCCGTTTCCTCCCGATGCCGAGACAATAAATAATACCAACAGAGCCCTCGGACCTAAAAGGTCTTAACACATCCATCATTGTATTCTCCAGTCTGAGTCTTTTTGTTTTAAAGTAGTTTCCCCGGCAGAATCCCATCCAAGTTTCCTGCCCTTGAACGATTTTTGAGAACTTCGTCCCCGAACGTGACGCTGTTAACAACATAGCCAGTTGCTGGCTTTTCTTTTGGAATTCAAATCCCCCGTCCCGTGGTACTTGGCCTGGAAAGGCAAGTGGAAGCGCATCGTTCATTCTTTAATTAAAGCAGCAGCCGCTACAGCTGTTGACAGTCTGATTTAAATGCCTCTGTGAAGAGGGAGCGGAAGTCCAGGCGCTTTCCGGTGGGTACCCTGCCCCATCCAGTGCGGCCTCTGTGGCAGTGGGTGTGGATGGGTTCCGATAAAACTTTATTTACACAAACAGGCAGTGGCTGGGTTTGATCTGCCAACCCCTGCAGTGGAGACGTAGAGCGGCGCTCTGGTGGGAGTTGTTTGGAGATTAGGAGACAGGGAAGCTGTGTCCCATGAGCAGGCCCCCCGGTGCTCACGGGGAGCCCTGTAGATGCCAGAGGGGGAGTCAGTGCAGGGAGGGCTGTCCCCTGGGATCTCTCCAGTGTTGCCTTGTGGACGGTGCAGGGTCCCCCTCACGTCACACAGCAGGGACTTTCGTTAAAGGTGGAACTTGGGTGCCTGGGGTGGGGGGCTCAGTCGGTCAGGCGTCCGACTTTGGCTCAGGTCGTGATCTCATGGTTCGTGAGTTCGAGCCCCACGTTGGACTCTCTCCTGTCAGCATGGAGCCCGATGCAGATCCTCTCTCCGCCCCTCCCTCGCTTGCTCTCTCTTTCTCAGAAATAAAAAATTAAAAACAAATAAATAAAAAATTTAAAAAAATATATAGAAAAGCAGAACTGAAGGGGCTGGGCCCCCATGGGGAGGCAGTTTGTGTGGATTTTCAGAGTTTGGGCTCCGGAATAAGGCCGCTCAGCTTCGAATCTTGGTTCTTTGGTAGCAGCCGCCTGATCTTGGAGCCTGAATCCCTTCCTGACAACGTGGGGACAATGATGGTAATACCTGCCTCCCGGGTGATAAATGGAAAGTGCTCAGCAGATGGCCTCTGGTGTCCCACATCCCTATCAACAGGTGCAGTCCTGTTCCACGGAGAATATAGGAGGTTGTGCACGCGTGTGCCGTGGCGTGTGTGTGTGTGTGTTTGCGCACGCACACGAAGGCACAGGGTTTCCGTCCGTGTGCTTGCCTTGTTTTGTGCCTCTACACCCCACCTTCTGGAAGGCTGCTCCAGGGGAATAAAGATCAGCCCGCATGACCTCGGGATACAGCTGAGACCGCAAGAGCATTCGAGATGAGCTGGTGGTTCCGTCTTCACTGCGTCCTCTGCCTTCACTCAGCCGGCTGGATTCTGAATTTCTTGCTGCTCTTTGACAAAGAGCCATCCCCATGCCTTCCAAAAGCCCCGGAAAGGTAGTTGGACCATGCTGCCGAAAGGCCTTGAGTTGGGGTGAGGGGACATCTGGCAACCTGTGTAGGATCATCCTTTCTGCTGCGGGCTCTGTTCTCTGGTCACAGGCAGGTGCCCGGCCTTATTTCCTGGGGCCACATGCCTCCCCAGCCACAGCTCTCTTCTTAAATAAAACTGGTCATGGCACTTCCCTGCTTAAAACGTCAAATCTCTAGGGGCGCCTGGGTGGCTCAGTCGGTTGAGCGTCCGACCTCGGCTCAGGTCATGATCTTGCGGTTCATGAGTTCGAGCCCTGCTTTGGGCTCTCTGCTGTCCATGCAGCATGTCTCCCCCACCCCTCCTTCCAAAACAAATAAACATTAAAAAATTAAAAAAAAAAAAACCTTCAAGCTACAGCCTAACATCCTAGTCCCTACTTTTATTTATCAGCAAATGTTTGAGCACCAACTAGGTGACTGGCTGTTCTGGGCACCGAGGATAGAAGAGTGTAGAAAATGGGTAAAAACTCTGCCCTCACGGAGCTTACCTGTGCCCGTGGAGGTAAGTTATATGAAATAGGTGAATATGTACGGTAATCTCACTTTATCTGCAATTTCACTGTCCGCGGTTTGGATGACCGCGGACAAGCAGGGTCTGGAAGCAGAAGATCCTTCCGACGTATTGTCAGAAGGTCAGTAGTATAACGCGTACATCACGAACTGTTCCCCTCACATCATCTCAGTAGATAGGCATTTTATCATCTCCATTCACGCCAAGAAAGGTGAGCTCAGGACAAGGTAGTTAGAGACAGAGAGAGAGAGAGAGAGACCACGTTCACATAACTTTTACTACGGTCTATTGTTAGACTCGTTCTATTTTTGTTAGTAGTTACATGGTGAGTCTCTTCCTGTGCCTGATACGGTAAACTTGATCGTAGGCGTGTCAGTATGGAAAGGCATAGTGTGTGTGGGGTTGGGTACTCTTTGCAGGTGCAGGCATCCCCCGGGGTTCTAGAACGTACCCCCCTTGGCAAGGCGGGGGGACTGCTGTACCGTGTTGCCTGATGGCGAGTGCCCGAAAGGTGAGTAGAGGGCAGGAGAGGGATAGGGCAGGGGTGGGGCTGCAGGGCAAGCCCCTTCCCCCATCCGAGTTCGCTGTCCTTCTTCAGGCTGGCTGTCCGCCACCGGCCGCCGGCCCCGGATGCTCCAGCCTCGCCCCCGTTTTCCCCTGGAGCGTGTCCGGGCTTCAGATGGAGGAAGCCTCTGCCTGCTTCACGTGACCGTAGGCTTGGCTTCGGGTATAAGACGACGACACTGACTGCACACGCATCCCAGGATTTTGTGGGCTGCAGCTGGGGAGACACCCCCGGGGGCGGGGACTGTCCTGTTCAGCGCCGCCTCCCCGGTGCGGGCTGGAGTCCGGTTCACGCGCAGTCGGGGCTCTGTCAAGGCATGTGGGGTGAACACCTGAAAGTGTGGAGTGTGGACCGCGAAACGTACACGACCGGCCGGCCCGTGAGTCAGGTTTCTGGAAATCCAGGGGGCTGGTCGCACGGAGAGTGCTTTCGAGGTCATGGGGCTGTGGGCTCGGACTCTGGACGCCAGTGGGGTACCTGGCACGTTTCGCAGAGACCTCGAGTAGCAGTGTTCTGCCAGCATCACCCCCGGCCCACTCGTTTGAGAGGGAGACTCCGGACCACAGGGTTGAAGGTCTCAGCGCCCCGTAGACGTCGTACGATGCAGGTGGGAGGTAGTGGTTAGGAGCGTCGGCTCTGGAATCGGGCTTCTGGGTTTACCTTCCCCGAGCCCCCCGATCTACTCTCCTGTGACATTGGGCAAGCTCCTTGAATGTTCTCTGCTTCCGTTTCCTTGACTGTGGAATGAGCGTCTCAGGCTTGCGTGCGGCACGGTGGCCTTGGGAACTGTAGGAGACCCGGCGTGTGAAAATGCCTGGTTCGGGGCAGGCGTCGAAGACAGGTGAGGGGAGAGACTATGAGGAGTGTGAAACAAGCAGGGAGCGGTCAGTGGTCGGGGGAGATCGGGCGTTCGGGGAGCGTGGAAACTCCACCGGGACCGTCGGGCTGGGCGTTTATATCCTGGCTTGTAGTTCTGTAGGGAGGGGTTCGGTGAGGTGGTGGGATGGCAAGAATGTTCCAGAGACGAAAAGCCCTTTGCTTTGAGCCTCTGCCACCTCGGTCGTGGTGGAGGTGGAACCCGAGTCCGTCGGATGGGAGCGGGTCCTCTGCAAGTTTGCTTTCTCCCTGGGCTTCGCGGATGCGCCACCGCCCTGTCCCGTGTGCCCTCCCTGACAGTTCTTTCCGTATCCGTTCGTAAGGAAGGCGCAGCGCTCTGTTTTCCTTCTTCCCCGGTGTTCGTACGTTTCGCCCATCAGCGGGTGCCACTCTGGGCTCCGGGACTGAGCCACAGGTTCAGACTCGGATTCCAACCCCGAACCTCGTTCTCGAAGCCCCGACGTCACTCTCTGAGAGGGTTTTCTGAGGGGGAGGCAACCTGGTGGAGGGTGTGAATCCAACAGTCGGCCTCGGGCCGTGGTTCTCAAACCTCAGGTGCACCCAGAACACCCAGAACGTTTGTTCAAACACACGCGGCCGGGCCCCTCCTGCCGAGTCTTGGATGCGGTAGGTGGGAGGGGGCCCAGGACTCCGCATTTCCAAGTTTCTAGGTAATGCGCATGTCCCTAGGCCGGTCCCACATTTTTGGGAATCACTGTCCTAGAGGAAGATCACCAGGAAACAGGCGACAGAAGAGAAACGTTTATTTCCACTGTGGCAGGGGAGGAAGTCTGCAATTCACCATGCACGAGACTGCACGAGACTGCTGGCACTTATCAGATCTCGTCTTCACGAGGAGAGGGATTGAGAAACCCGGAAATACGGGTTTCCTCTTAATAAGAGGAAGCAGATGATCGTCGTCCGTTTGCAGAAGACATAGTTCCAAACTGCGGAGGTGCATTTGACAGGTTAACCATTCTTAGCTCCCAGAAGAGATGACCCAAGGGTAGGTGAGGTCCAGGGCAAATAGATTCTCACATTCCGCAGTTTGGGGTTGTGCAAGAAACAGGTGTTGAAGGCCAACCCAAGAAAAGGCCTTTCTGTGGTCTCAGGTTTATCAAGAAAAGGGGAGGGGCGCCTGGGTGGCCCAGTCGGTTGAGTGTCGGACTTCGGCTCAGGTCAGGATCTCACGGCTCCTGAGATGGAGCCCCGCGTCGAGCTATGAGCACAGAGCCCGCTTCGGATCTTCTGTCCCCCTGTCTCTCTGCCCCTTCCCCTCTTGCTCCCTCTATCTCAAAATAAATAAACACACAAATCTTAAAAACAAAAAAGAAAAAGGAACGGTTTAGGACTGAGGCATGCAATGTTGTGTCTGGGGCGCAAGGGTTGTGTAAAGATTCTAACTCCACCTGGCTTTGTCACTTATCAGCTGTGTGATCTGGGGTAAATTACCTAACCTCTCTGAGCTGCCTCGTTTTGAAGATACGGCTAGTCCATTTTCCTTCCTTCCTTCAGTGCATATGGAGGCGCCTACTTTGTGCAGGCCTGTCAGGGAGCTGAAGAAAAAGTGGCGTACGTACCACACAAGGTCCTTAAAATGGTCAACAAAAGAAGACACACATAGTTCTGCCCTCACGGAATTCAGGGTCCACGGAGGGAGACAAATTAATCAACGAATCAGCAAATAAAGAACATCAGGTCAGGGAAAGATGCTGTGAAGAGATGCATGTGTGGGGCACCCGGGCGGCTCAGGCGGTTAAGCATCCGACTCTTGATTTCAGCTCAGGTCATGATCTCCCGCTCCGTGAGTTCGAGCCCCGCGTCGGGCTCCGTGCCGACAGCTCGGAGCCTGGAGCCTGCTTCGGATTCTGTGTCTCCCTCTCCCTGCTCCTCCCCTGCTCACGCTCTGTCTCTCTGTCTCTCAGAAATAAATAAAAGTTTAAAAAAACATAATAAAGTAATTTCCATGGTCTTCATTAAGTCTATGATTAATCCCTTAGAAAGAAAACAGAGGCTTTCCCTTTAACAAAAGACCTAACATTTCTTCCTACTAGAAAACCTTCTGTCTTTGCCTTCAAAAGTTTCTGGTCGTCACCTGGGTTGCATCTTTGGGTGTACGTATATTCCATGAGGTCTTTAACGGTGCCCTTTTGTAAGTCCTTGGTCATTTACAGACAGTTACTGTTTGACTCTGATGCTTTTTGCGGACGTGTTCCTACAAAACCGCTTCAAAACTGCTTCCGTGAATTTCTTCAAAGAGATTCATGGAAAAGGCGTGGACAAGTACTCTTAGAATGTACGTCTCTGGGGGTAAGAGTTTCTTTTTTTTTTTTTTTTATTAAAAAATTTTTTTTTAATGTTTATTTTTGAGAGACAGAGTGCAAGTAGGGGAGGGACAGAGAGAGAGGGAGACACAGAATCGGAAGCAGGCTCCAGGCTCCGAGCTGTCGGCACAGAGCCTGACGTGGGGCTCGAACTCACGAACTCTGAGATCATGACCTGAGCCGAAGTCAGACGCTTAACCGACTGAGCCACCCCGGTGCCTCTGGGGTAAGAATTTCTAAGATTCTAATGGAGAATTGATATTCTTTTAATGGAGAATTGATTCATAAAGCTGCTAACCCAAGATAAAGCAAAACAAGAATTAATTACGTAAGACTGACGGAACTAAGGAAGATGATTATAATTTTTATGACTTGATTTAGAACATGGCTGGTTCTTTTATGTTTTGCTCTCCAGATGTAAAGGACACCTTTACTTCTCATCTCTGTGGAGCTTGCGCGATTTGGTAATAGTGTATCTTTGCAACAAGGGTTGGAACATTTATTTTTTTTCTTGTCTACGGGATCCCTTCGGCATTCAGAAACGTATTAAATACTCTTATTTTTCACGACCATAGATGCCTTTACGTAAATTCAATAAGAATCTATTCTTCTGTGGCAAGACACAATTGGACAAGCCCTTGTCCCAGCCTCCAGAGGCTCTGCAAATCCAGTGTGGGATTCCGTACAAAAAGTTCCTGCAAAGCAGATTTAAAAGAACGTACATGGTCCATCACCGTTCCTGCTGCGCGTAAATAATATGGCCAGGTTTACTGAAATTCGCCTTACCTGGCAAACAAATGAGTCCTACTGAGGTTATTTATTTCTGTTAGAAATGGGGATCAGGGTAGTAAAAATATGTTTCAGTAACACATCTTTGGGGCTATCAGATTCTAGTCTGTTCATTGTCTTCGAGGTTTTGTTTTCTATTTTTTCTAGTTATTAAATTATTTTTAATTTTTTAAATTATTATTTTTAGAGAGAGAGTGGTGGAGGGGCACAGAGAGAGGGAGAGAGAGAGAGACAACCCCGAGCAGGCTCCCTGCTCTCGGCACAGGTCGACGCGGGGCTCCATCCCACGAACCGTGAGATCATGACCTGAGCCAAAATCAGGAGGCGGACACTGAACTGACTCAGCCACCCAGGCGCCCCGAGGTTTTGTTCTCTACCTATGAACTGGACTGGTTCCTGAATTGTCGTTTCCTCCAGTATTTGGCTAGAACTCTCCAAAGTAACATTTACAATTCTCTCCCCCTCTTTTGACTTGGAATCCCTAGGAAACCAACATTGCCCTTTCCCTAAAGCCGTGCCCGCTAAAAGCCACTTAACTTCATACGAACTTCAGAGAAGTCATCGTAACAGCTCACGTGTGGACAGTCTTGATTTCGGTGGCCTCACGGGCCACTCAGAACAGCTGATGACATCACCGAGGACAGTCAGCCAGCAGCCCCGGAAGATCATTCAGACTGAAGCTGACAGAGCTTCCAGCCCGCCATCTAGAAATTTCTCAGCTGGCTGCTCTCCAGACCCAGAAACCGAATCTGTAATTTGCTGGAACTATCAGCCTGCCTTTGTTTTCCTGTTGTTTCCGGAGGACTGTCTCTCGTTAACTTACCTGATTGCTCACGTCACAGAGAGGCTTCGTGGACGTGACAGTTCACCTGCACGTATCACCTCCCGAAGTAAAACGTCCTCGTGTGTGGCCAGGTCCGAAGTCACCGTGAGGACCTGTGTTTGCAAAATACGTCGTGTTGAGGCTGTGTAGGTAGCTTTGAAAATCATAACCCGTTGGAGTGACTTCGTTCTTAAATCGTGGGCCCTGGGAGTCTCTGCTCTGGGGAACGTTTCAGTCCTTGGCTGCCAGTCTCCTTAGTCCTCGTAGGGACCTCTCTAGTTTGTCGCAGACACACGGTATCCTTCGGGCTCGGACAGCTGGATGAAGTCAACAGGAACCACCTGAACGAGGAAGACAGTGGCTATGGGGCCCTCCGGCCTGAAGACCCGACTCGTGGAAACGGCGAGTGTTTGTTGGATTCTTCAGCCTGGTCACAACCAGCGGTGGGACCCGAGAAGGACTGGCCAGTCATCCTCTTCGTCCGCTTGGGAGAAAGGCCAGAAGCGGAGCGGGGTGGGGGGGGGGGCGTAGCGTTAAAGTCAAACACAGACGGAGACCCACTTTGAACGTTCCCTGAGCAGCCAAAGCCAGCGTGGTCATAGAAACCAGGCTTAAGGGAGCGTAGTTTGCACGGCGAACCCTTGCTTATGCCCCTGCCCCTCGTGAGCAAAACTTGACTTGTCTGCCAAGGTGGCTACGAGGTGCCCGCTGATCGATTCCCTGTCCCTGAAGAAAATCCTCATAACTTACAACCAATCGCTATGAAATCAACAGTCACTGCTTTCTCTCGGTCGAAGGCGCTTTCCAAGCGTACCCCCGGTCTTCATTCCGTGTTACGGCGTGAGCCCGCCCGCTCGGCAGGCAGGCTGTTGGGCAGGTGCACTAGAAACTTGTGCTAATTAGTACTTGGGTGACTCATCGGTCTTGTGTCTGTAATTTGTGACCTCCGCACAGGGCGTCGTGGTGGGGGATCGGATGTGCATCTTGGGAAGATCAGTTGTGAAGTTTCAGTGTGATAATAGGCAAGGGGGCTTGTTGTCTCTAGTACAGAAGGGACTCACAGTAGCAGTTGATGATGATGGAGGGGTGTGGTTGTGCCCAAGTCTGAATGGTCTTGTCCCCCAAAGTTCATCTGTTGAAACTGTGACCCTCAAAGTGACGGTATCGAGGGGAGGGGCCTTTGAGAAGTGACAAAGTTGTAGGGTGAAGCCGTCACGAATGGGGTTAGCGCCCTTAGAAAAGGAGCCTGAGAGGCACCTGGGTGGCCCAGTCCATTAAGCATCTGACTCTTGATCTCTCTCAGCTCAGGTCTGAATCTCAGGGTCTTGAGTTCAAGCCCCGTGTTGGGCTCCGTGCTGGGCGGGAAGCCTAGTTAAAAAAAAGAGAGAGAGGGGCACCTGGGTGGCGCAGTCGGTTAAGCGTCCGACTTCAGCCAGGTCACGATCTCGCAGTCCGTGAGTTCGAGCCCCGCGCAGGCTCTGGGCTGATGGCTCAGAGCCTGGAGCCTGTTTCCGATTCTGTGTCTCCCTCTCTCTCTGCCCCTCCCCCGTTCATGCTCTGTCTCTCTCTGTCCCAAAAATAAATAAACGTTGAAAAAAAAAATTATAAAAAATAAAAATAAAAAAAAAAAAGAGAGAGAGAAAGAAAATGGGGCGCCTGGGCAGCTCAGTCGGTTAGGCATTCGATTCTTTGTTTTGGCTCAGGTCAGGATCTCATGGTTCGTGAGTTCGAGCCCTGCGTCGGGCTCCGTGCTGACTGTGCGGAGCCTGCTTGGGATTCTCTCTCCCTCTCTCTCTGCCCCTCCTCTGCTCTCCCTCTCTCTCCCTCCCAAAATAAATAAATAAACTAAAAAGAAATGAAAAATAAAAGAAGCCCAGAAAGAAATTCTCTTCCGCCACGTGAGGGCACGGTGAGAAGTCTGTCTCCTGGGAGAAGACCCCCCACTCAGTCACGCTGGCGCTCCGACCTTGGACCTCCAGCCTTGGGAACCGTGAGAAAGACATGTCTGTAGCTTATAAGCCACCTAGTGAACGACGCTTTGTTGTAACAGCCCAGACAGACCAACACAGGGAGCGTCAGTGTTTGTTCGGCACTTACGCAGCTGTTGCGGAGTTAGCGGAAGTCGTAGAAGTAAGACGAGCGGAGGTGGGACGAGGAATACCAGCGGCGACACTGTTGACTTAGCCGTACAAGGTGAAGATCAGAAGGCACCTGTGTTAGTTACCTGTGCTGTGCGGTACATTGCCTTCCCGCTTAGTGACTTAGAACAACGTTGTAGGAGTTTTCTCACCACTTCTCTGGGTCGGCAACCCGGGGGCGACTTCCCTAAATCCTCTGTCTCGGTCCTCGGGCGGCGGTCAGGGAGCAGCTGGGGCTGTGGGCATCTCGGGCTCGGAGAGGGGACAGGATCCGTTTGTAAGCTCACCTCCGTGGTCTTTGGCGGGATTCGGCTCCTCGCGGGCTGTTGGACTGAGGACCTCGGTTCTTTGCTGGTTACTGGCGGGGGGTCCCCCCTCAGGTCCTAGCCACATGGACCTCTCCACGGGGCAGCTCACAGCGTGGCTTTGCTCCAAGTGGGCAAGTGAGGGAGCGAGAGCAGGTGTGAGCAAGGGGCCAGGAAGTCGTACGTTCTTATCTCAAAGGAGCCTTACCAGCTCATCCCTTCCCGTCCGCCATGTTCTGTCGGAAGTGAGTCGGGGAATGGGGTCCCCACCTGGGGGACTCTGGGCCATCTTAGAGGCTGCCTGCCGCTGCAGCAGACTTACTCCACACTTGCTGTGGGTGGAAATAAGTCTGAAATGGCCCAGAGATCAGATGGGGGGACAAGGGGGATGATACGCTGTGGGAGAGCTTGGGAAGAGACCCTGTGATGTTCTGGCCCTTGTTCGTTTTCAATCTCATTCTCATAACCCCCTTGAGTTGTTTCCTCTGAGCTGTGTGGTCTGGGTCGTGGTGCCTGTCATTGTCCTGAGTTCATATTTATTGCCTGGCGTGGCCCAGCTCTTAGCACCCTGTGGGCTTCAGCTGAGATTAGTAAAGATGAATGAAGTGAATTACAGTGGACCCTTCTTATCCAGGGGGGATGCGTCCCAAGACGCCGCGTGGATGCCCGAGACCTTGCATAGCACTCGTGCACTCAACCCGATATATATCCTGTTTTTTCCTATGCGTACGTACCTAGGGCAAAGTCTAATTTCTAGATGGGGCACAGCAAGAGATTAACACCGCGGCTGATAATCAAATAGAACATTTATAACAACGTCCCGTAATGGAAGTGAGGGGCGTGTCGTCTCTTTTCTGTCAACGTCTCTCACTGTCCAGTACTGACCTTGACGGTGTGCGACGATAAAGCACCCACGTGAAGACGTGAACCGAGGTGAATGATGTCAGCGTTGTGACGTAGCCTTGGGCTGCTGCTGACCTTCGGACGGGACATCAGAAGGGGGACCATCTGCTCCTGGACCACTATTGACCTCGGGGAATAGACTGGTAAGGGGACACTGCTGCATTCACCACCTGCTTGGCGTTTCATCTGTGGTAGGGAAATGAGTGGTGGCCTGCCAACCTTGGAGTCGACGGGGGAGAATCCCAGGAAAGACCCTCCCCTCTGGAGCTGCCCCTGTGGTTTTCGAGAAGTGCATGCACTACTGTAACCTGGTGTGAACCCCAGTATCCACCTGGGAGGGCGTGGAGGGAGCATCCGAGTGATCTTGAGTCTCCGCTCCCTCAACCGCGAAGCAGGCACGATGATGCTAACCTCCTAGGATGTCATAGGCTGAGTTGTCTCAGAAGCTGACCCTGAGATGACTCAAGTGCATATAGTGTATTTGGAAAGTAGCTCCAGGAGGCAGTGATGGGGGAGACGGGGAAGGCATCCAGTGATGAGGGAGTGTCCGTGGTGCATTGTGAGTCCCATTGGGAACTCTGGAAGCCGGTGGTGAACTTGAACCTCATGTCGACCCCATCCACGGGGAGAGGGGCCGGGGTATTTGTACCCCGCTTTCCATCAGCCACCGGGCGCACGTAGTGTGTCTGTCCCTGGAGTGTGGGCAGGGACCAACAGCACCCACTACCTGGGGCCACAGGCCTCTCTTTGTTCACTGGTTTACCTCTCTCCTCCTTCCCCAGTCTGAGTTTCTCGGGGCCATTCCTGTAATCTCATCCCCGCCCCGTAACGAGCACACAGCCGGCACTCGGTGTCTTTCGAATGAATCGTGAGGACTACAGACGCGTATGAAACGTTCAGCGGGGGCGCCTGGGTGGCTCAGCTGGTCAAGCAGCGGACTCTTGATTTCGGCTCAGGTGATGATCTCACAGTCCGTGAGATCAAGCCCCGTGTCCGGCTCCGCGCTGACGGTGTGCAGAGCCTGCTTCTGATTCTCTCTCTCCTTCTCTCTCTGCCCCTCCCCCGCTCACGCCCACTCCCTCAAAATAAATAAACTTAAGACAAAAGTTTTACAATGTTTAAACTAACGCCCAACACTTAAACGATGCTCCGTGCCTTCATTATTTCTTTATTCATTCATATAGTTAGTTCGTTCGTTCGTTATTTTTTGCATTTTATTATGCTCGATTGGGCCAGTGAAGGAAGACCCACGCTCAGGGGGTTGTTTTAATTTTGAGAAGGATCCCTGACGCCTTGCTGACCTATGGAAAGCTTATGTCCTTTAGTTAACCTGATTCTCACATTCAGATAGCAGTTTGCACTTTGCAAATGATCTCCCCAGGCATCATTTCATTTAATGCTCTGTGGTAGGCGAGGCCACCACTTTGCCTGCTGCTTTGCTGTAAGCCCGTCCAGCAGGCCCCCATTGTGTCTCCAGGCAGAGTTGACATGTCTGTCTGGATAGATTAATTTCCGCTTGTGCACTTGGCTGGAACGGTAGGCACCTCTGCCTGTGTGGACAGAGACAGGGTTAGGGGCCAAGGAAGAGGGGGAGGGGCGTGGGAGACACTGCTTGTCTTTCTCAAGAAGGGAGGCTTCCTTTCTCCGTTTATACTCAAAGTCCTGCACATTCGTATTCTCTCCAGTGTATGTGAGGATAACTGATTCTAATTAATCAGACCACAGTTCTTATTACTATTCTAATTAACTGTGAGCAGGCCCCAAGTACCCCTGAGTCTCTCGTAAGTTTTGGGGGCTTTGGGAGAGGAATCTGCTGCTGACCTCTGGGGTCGCACATTCTTTATAATAGAAGATAACAAAAGGGTTCAGCAGCAGGGCTAAACTGTTAAACAGTGTGTGCCTTAGAACCTTCTAGTTGTAAGGGACAGAAACTCAACTCAGAATGGCTTCAGGATAAAAAAAAAAATAATGGATGGATTGGATCATGGAACTGATTCAGGTATGGCTGGATCAAGGAGTTAAGGAAAAAATGCCGTGGCGGGCGTATGTGTCTCCTTTTGTTTTGCTCTTGATTCTCTGCTGCCCAGTAAGGGTAAAAGATGGGCACAGCTATCTGCGGGGCATCCATCCTACCAGCTTGGCCTCTCCAGGAGGAAAATTGTGTCTGCTTCCCAGTGTAGGTGGGTTTAACAAATGTCCTGAGGTGCACCAGTGGGCCCGGGTTGGGTGATGTCTCATCCCTGGTGCTTGGGGATGGACTTTAACTTCAGATAGACCTCCTCGACTAATAATTTGCATGTGATGGATCGCATGGCAATTTCCCTTGGCTTCTTGGAGGAAGTTGGTCTTCTCTTTTACTTGATACACGTGGAAGAGAAAAGTAGGCAGGGCCCGGAGGCCGGGAGCCCTCCCTAAGCCAAGGAATTAGGAGGTAGAACCCTGCATACAAGCACCAGTGTAGGGTTGGCCCTTTCAGGAAGGTCAGGGCTAGTGACTGTTAATTAAGCACCTTCTATGTGGCTGGAAGTGATCTAGCCCCTTTAAGGGGCATGGACGGGGGCGCCTGGGTGGCTCAGTCGGTTAAGCGTCCGACTTTGGCTCAGGTCATGATCTCACGGTTTGTGGGTCCGAGCCCCGCGCCGGGCTCTGTGCTGACAGCTCGGAGCCTGCAGCCTGGTTCGGATTCTGTGTCTCCCTCTCTCTCTGTCCCTCCCCTGCTCACGCTCTGTCTCTCGCTGTCTCTCAAAAATAAATAAAGGTTAAAAAAAAAAAACTTAAGGGGCAGGGACACTAAAGCTTCATAGCACGGGCTCTGGAGTCCGACTGGTTGAGTATAATCATAATTTTGTAACTGGGTGACGTGATGCAAAATCTTAAGTCTCCAGGTTTCAGTCTCCTGTTCCGCAAAGTGGGGATAATTATAGCGCCCTGCGGTAAGGATTAAAACAGTAATGCCCGCCCCAGTGCTCAGCATTGTGTCTGTTAACCACGTTAACGCCAATAAGCGTTCGATATTATTTTTACTGCCCTCGGTAACGGGAGGCCTGTTTGATGCCTGCTTCTTCAGGTGAGGGTGACTCTTTGAATTTCAAGTCCATGGCTTTCCTGGTATCAGAAAGCGTTTTTGTTGGGCAAGAGGGGCATGCAGTTAAATAGCGAAGGCAGAATCAAACTGTGGATTCGTGCGTGTTTTCGCTGGTACTCTCGCTCGCTTCTCACACGGCCGTGATCTCGTCCCCCGCCCCAAACGCATGTGCGCGTGGGATTGGAAGCCACAGACACCTGCATTTAGGTCGCATTTCTCCCCCTGTGCTCGTCTTGCGGCTCATAAGCCACTTTTCCCACCTACATGTTAGGGCCGACGACATTCTCCAACATCACACAGTTATGAAGATTCTAAGTCGAGATATTAACTCTGGTCGTCGCAGTCTAGGATTTTTAACTCTTTAGAAATCTCTAGAAAGGTGAGGGCTAAAATATGATCAGGTGGCATACTCCTCTGTCCCCAAATGCCCTCAAGGATTCGGGTAACCATCAGAAAACCAAGGCTCCTCCTGTCTTCACACATCCCTTGGCCCCGTTCAGTCTTGGGCAAATGTCTGAGTGTCCCCCGCGTCCTGGGCACCGTGAGACGAGGGAGTCAGGACACTCTGGCCTTCTGGGACCAGATGCGGTTTTTCCTGCTCAGTGCACCCAGTTTAGGATCACTCTCCATTGTGCACCAGGGGTATCCGAAGCCTGCTTGGTCACTTACACGCCTTACCCCATAGACTTGGGTTGCGTAGCCATTCGGAATGCTCTCGCACGAGCGTATGTTCAGGGCGTTCTGCAACAGCCCCGTCGTAGCGGCCACGAAACGGATGTTCACCGCGTGAGTTCGGCTCCCTGCCCGAGTCCTGAGCCCAGAGTCACCACTTCCAGCGTTTAAATGTCACCTTCCCAGTAGGACCTTCTCCCGTTACCTTTTCAAAAACCGCCACACCCTCCACCCCGCCATCAACATTCCCGATCTCTTCCTTCCGGTTGATTTTTCTCAGCGGGCGGCCCCTCCCGAACCTCCTAGCATCCGGCATACCTCCTCACGGTTCTCTTGCCGTCTTTTCCCACGAGAATGTCAGTCACCCAAGAGCGGGCTGTGTGTGTCTGGATTCCTGCTGTGCCCCCAGGACCAAGATTGGAAACTGGCACCATGGACGAATGAGTGAATGAATGAATGAGCGGGCTTCTTGCAGTATCTCTGTGAGGCTGGTTTTATTATTATCGCGGCTTTATAGATGGGGAGACTGGCAAGGGGGTGTTTGGTGGTCCTTTTTTTTTTTTAACATTTATTTATTTTGAGAGAGAGAGAGTGCAGGTCAAGGAGGGGCAGAGAGAGAGAGGGAGAAAGAGAGAGAATCCCAAGCAGGCTCTGAGCCATCCGCACGGAGCCGGACACGGGACTCGAACTCACCGACTGCCACATCGTGACCTGAGCCGAAGGCGGCCGTGCAACCGACTGAGCCACCCAGGCGCCCTTCATTTTTGTTCTTGATTAATTTGCCCCCAGTGTCATGACACAGGAGAGGCCAGAGGCACAGCCGAAGCCCAGGCTCCCTGGTTGCCCGTCCCCCGTTGTCTGAGCGGCCACGTCGAGGGCAACAGGTCCGTGCGGTGGCGGGGCCCGGTCGCGTCAGCCCCGCTGTTGATGCTCACGGTGTCCGTAAAAATGTTGATTTTGGTCCCGCCACCGATGCTGATGAATAAAATTCAGTCCTCTTTCAGATGCACATTAGCAGCAGCCATTTGGCATCCTGTCGCGGCGTTAATTTTTATGGACAAGACGACACCGGCCGGGAGCATCTCCTCTCCCTTCCAACACAACGCGCGCCTCCGAGGCGGGGCCCGGCGGGGCCCACGTGTCATCACGAGCCGGGCTGGCGTGTCGCTGCAGCTTTCCTTCGGGGACCCGGGGCGTGATTTTCAGATGGCGGTTTGTTTTGCCGCCGCGTTACATCTCGGGCTTGGCCATTACATTTCATTAACAGGGAAACATAAGCCATAAATCATTGATCAGAAACAGGTTGTTAATCGGTCTGGTTAAAGCGTCTGCCGGCTGGCAGGGCGCGGGCCGCAAATTGATGGATGCCGGGCTCAGGACTTGCTCAGGTAGCCCATTAGAGCAATCCTGCTAATCATCTTCACTAATATTTATTGAGCTAGTTTCCCCTGTGCCTGTGAGGGCTGGAGTCTCACAGCAGCCCTAAAAGGACTCTTCCCCTATTACGGACGATGACATCGAGTTCCAGGGCAGTTCGGTGACTCGTCGCCAGTCCACACGACCTCGGAGCGACACGGGTGGGATCCCAGCCCAAAGGCTGGGACTCCAAAGCCGGTGCTCCTCAGGGCCACGTGCTTCCTCCTCCCTGAACTTCACCCTGAGACAGGGAAAGGGGACAGCATTCAAAGCAGCCCAGCCAGCCGTCTGACTTGGCGGCTGCTCTCCTGTGGAACAGACCCCCCGCCAACGTCGAGGAGGCTACGAGGGGCACCCTGAGAATCCGCCAGATTGAATTTTAAACCCGCGCCTCCGAACGGCTCAAGCCGACCGGCGTGGCCAGGCCTCGGGTTAATTCATCTGACTTCACGCCTGTCGTCTTGGGCAGAGCGGTGGCAGCTGGGCCCGTTCACATCCTATTAACCTTGTCTGTTGGAATGACACCTGGCTGTGTGAAAGCCCCGGGTCCTGTAATTAGGAATGTAAACAGCTCCGGCTTCCTCCTGTCCGTGCTGGCTCCGCACCTGCCTCCAGCACCGGCCCCCGCCCCCGACCCAGGCTGTGATGCCCGAAACAGGTGCCCCCCCCCCCCCAAGCTGAGGCCGTGTGGGACTGTGGGTCTAACGCTTCCTTGCCGGTCACCTACCCTGGGCCAGAGGCTTGCTAACGCATGGCCTCACTGACGCCCACGGCGACCTCACCTGGGTTGCTTGTTCCCATTTAACAGATAAGAACATGGGCTTTTGGAGACACCGAATATATGTGCTCTGAGGTGACACCCGGCTGCTTAATCCGTGGGACAGTTTTGTTTTTTAATCCTTGAGACCCTGTAGCGTACAATCGTGTTCACTCCTGGGTAGGTGTACGTTCTGCGGGTTTGGACCCGTTTATAACGGTGGGTATGAACCACTGGAGTGTCATACAGAATAGTTTCACTGTTCTGAAAAGCCTGTCTGCGTCACCCGTTCGTCCCTCTCCTCCCTCCCCAGCCCCCCCCCCCCAGTCCTGGCAAACACTGCTCTTTTTCTTTTTTAAATGTTTTAGATGTTTATTTATTTCTGAGACAGAGCGCTAGTGGGGGAGGGGCAGAGAGAGAGGGGGGCACAAGACCGGACACAGGCTCTAGGCTCCCATCTGTCAGCACAGAACCCGATGCAGGGCTCGAACCCACGAACTGTGAGATCGTGACCCGAGTCCTGAGTGGGGCGCTTCATCAACTGAGCCACCCAGGCGCCCCAACACTCATCTTTTTACTGTCTCCATACCTTTGCCTTTTCCAGAACGCCGTTATACTTGGAATCATGTGCTTCCTGCCCTTTGTAATATACGTTTAACATTCTTCCACGCCATTCCATGGCTTGATGTTCTTTTTTTTTTTTTTTAATGTTTATTTATTTTTGAGAGAGAGAGAGACAGAACGTGAGTGGGGGAGGGGAAGAGAGCGTGAGGGAGACACGGAATCCGAAGCAGGCTCCAGGCTCTGAGCTGTCAGCACAGAGCCCGATGCGGGGCTCGAACTCGGGAACCGTGAGATCGTGACCTGAGCCAAAGTTGGACACTTAACCGACTGAGCCACCCAGGCGCCCCTGATATTATTTGTTTTTAGCCCTGAACAGGATTCCATTGTCTGGACATACCACAGTTTATTTATCCATTCACCTACCAAAGGACATCTTGGCGGGCGCCTGGGTGGCTCAGTCAATTAAGTGTCTGACTTCGGCTCAGGTCACGATCTCGCGGTTCACGGGTCCAAGCCCCGAGTCAGGCTCTGTGCTGACAGCTCGGAGCCTGGAGCCTGCTTCGGATTCTGTGTCTCCCTCTCTCTCTGCATCTCCCCCATGTACACTCTTTCTCTCTTTCAAAAATAAATACACACTAAAAAAAAATTTTAAGGACACCTTGGTTGGCTTCCAGGTTTTGGCGCTTTGACTAAAACCGCAGCGTGTTGGGTTTGGGGTGGAATAAATTTTCGACTCATTTGGGCAAATACCAAGGGCGGTGATGGCTGGATCATATGGTAAGAGTACGCTTAGTTTTGTAAGAAACCGCCAGCTGTCTTCCAGAATGGCTGGACCGTTTCGTGTTCCCACCAGCAGTGGAGAATTTCTACTACTCCATGCCCTCAGCGTCTCGTGTTGTCAGTGGTCTAGAGTTTGGTCGTTGTAAACAGATTTTCAACGTGGACGTTTTGCCTGTTAATCCAGCGATCCTTCTAGTAGGACAACAGTGCATATCCGATGGGACCACGTAAAGGTGAAACGACCTCACACGTGTATCATGACCATGATGATACCTAACATTTGGCACCTGCCGGGCGCTGTGCTAAGGTGACTTGGTAGATTCGAGCCTCACAGTACATCACCCCATGACTCGGGCGCTAATGTTATTATTACTAGGTTTGAGTATGGTTGATACACGTCGTTAACGTGGGTTTCAGGCCTGCGGCATAGGAATTCATCAAGCCTCCACATTATGCTGTGCTCACCACAAGTGTGGCTGCTATCTGTCACCTGAGCACCGTTACGATCCCATTGACTGTGTCCCCTGTGCTGGGCCTTTTATTCTCGGGTGCTATTATTATCTTCTTTTGCAGATAAAGAAACAGTAGATCAGAGAGATCAAGCGCTGTGGCCGAGGATAGGTAGGGAGTGTCTGAGCTAGATTCAGACCCAAACCTGCGGGACTCTGGGGCCAGCGTCCTTAAGCACCGTGCTGTCCATTGCCTTATATGTAATAGATGTTCAGTAAAAAAACGTTGCCCCGCCTCAGGTACACATGGCAGAGGCGGGTTCGTTCCAGTGAAGGATCCATCGTCACGCCGGGGTCTGTTGCGGTCCTCTTTGTAGCTTTTGTTCGAAAACCCCGAAGTTTTGCCCCAGCAAAACCCTGTGTCCGTGCCCGTGGAGAAGACGAGAGCATCACCCTCCTCATTATGGCCTCAGCATGCTCTCCGAACCCTCAGATCATCAATAACATCGATACCAACTAATTTAAACCCACTGAACCAGTGAACTCGGGCTGCAGATGTGTTTATGAGCAGGATACTGAGTAGATATTTTAACTAAGTGGAACATTTCTTGCTTCAATTAATGCAAAAGGTAGCAACTCAAAGGAAATATTAGGGGCATTAAGTTTTATATTAGTGCCATTTATTATCTATGATATTTAACACTTTTAATCACTTTATTTCCGTGTTGACAGCTGCTGAGAGAAAAAGAGCTTTCTGTGGTGACTGTGACCCAGGACTTACTATCAAGCCGAGACCGATGGTCATTAACCCCTGAGTTGTCACGGTCTCCTGAGGAAATAGTGAGGATTTTATGAGCGTTATTAATGGAAAACAGGTAGATCTAGTTAGTGACTAGCAAAGAACGACGCCGTAGAAAAATTCTTGGAAAAGGTAACCTGTGTAGCAGGCAGATAACATTTATTGAACCTCTCTCTGTGCCAGGCATGTGCTGGGCAGCCTACCTACTGAGCAATCAATCCTACGAGGCTATGATTATGCCCATTTCACAGATGAGCAACTCTAAAGGCTGAGATATTTGTTCACTCTTCACAACTTTTGCACCGTTAGCTCCCCGTGGAGATCTGATGCTGAGTACAGTGGCATATTTCCTGCCCCTGTGGAGCTTCTGTTCTGGGGAGGGAACTAGATATTTATAATTACTTTTTAATTATGATTACAATAACGAGACCAGGGCTGAGACAAGGAAAGAATGGAGGAGCTTTGGGAACCTGGAAGAGGTGACCTTCGTTTAGACCTTACGGTGAGAAGTCAAGGAGGACTTCCTGGAGGAAGTGATATTTCAAATCTCAGGGAGTCCTGGGATTTGGATGATTACCAGTGCTCAGGCAGGGGAACAGGAGAGGGAACGTGGAGGTGGTATATATATATGATTCCAGGTGGAGGAAATAATATATATATCAAGGCACAGAGATGTGAGAAAGCCACTGATTTGCCAAGGAGTGTGCTTCTATTATGTGGCAAAGCTAATATTTGAATCCAGGTTCATCTGAATCTTTCTTTCTTTTTTCATGTTTTTATTTTATTTTTGAGAGGGAGAGACTGAGCATGAGCAGGGAAGGGGCAGACAGAGAGGGAGACACAGAACCCGAACCAGGCTGCAGGCTCGGAGTTGTGGGCCCAGAGCCTGATGCAGGGCTCGAACTCACTGGCGGTGAGATCATGACCTGAGCCCAAGTCGGAGGCTTAACCGACTGAGCCATCCAGGCGCCCCATCATCTGAATCCTTCTATTGAAACCCGACACAGAAGAGGATCTGTGATCTTCTTAGGCACATAATCAAAATATCTAATCTTCAAAGGAAGCATCCAAGTAGTTTGAGGCATGCTGGGAGTTCCCACTTGGGCCATAGTAGTCTACTAGTGACCCCTGGCCCCAGGTTGGAGTCCCGCCTCGGCAGGCTTTGAGGGGCGAGAAGCTTCTTGGCTTCCTTCCTAGCTTCTGGCAGGAGGGACGCAAGGCTTCACACTATTGCCTCTGTTTGAAAATTGGAGGCTGTGAGGAACAGAGACCCCAGGCAGGCTGGCTCAAGCACCTGTAAGGTGCAGGGGTCTTTTTGCTCCAGGTTAGGCTTGAATGAGGCTCCGGCGTCGCCAGACGTTGTTCTGGCTCCACTTTGCACTCCACGTGGCCCATTCCCGGGAAGGCCATTCCCTCTGCGGTGGCCGCAGAACTGGTGTGAGAGTACTTAACCTCGGTTTAAATATGGCCGCGCGGACCTGGGGTGGGGTGGGCTGGTAGCGAGACTCCAGTACTCTGGGAGCTTAGAGGCAAGCCAGCCAAGACTGCGGCCCTGATTGGCTGGCCTGGGTCATCTGTTCCCCTTCCCTCTAACCAATCACAGTTGTGAAGGGAATTCAGTGAGCTGATTGGCTGAAGCCTGAGCTAGGCACCGCCCCCATCCCCGAACTGAGCATGCGCGGAGAGGTGCGGTAGGGATGGCTTCCCGAGGGGAGAATGGGGCTGTTTACTGAAATAACGTGGGTGGACCCTGGGCTCCACCGAACCTTCGCCTCGCCCTGGAGGAATATCATTCCCATCTTGAAGTTGCAGTGACACCCATGACAAGCAGCAGCCATTGTGGGGCACTGCGAGGGAGCCCTGGCTGTTGTAGAGGCAGTGCGGGACGGAGGGTGGGGAGGCGGAGCCAACGGACTTTAGACCAAAAAGGACTGTAGTTCCCGTCTAAGCTCCGCTGTCACCACCTGTAACTCCTGGGGCACGTCATCGAAGCTTCTGGGCCTCAGCTTCCCTGTTGGTAAAAGGCGAATGCCGATCTTGAGCTTGAGATGCTTCTATTAGAATAAATGAATTACTGAATCGAAGAGACCCAGTGCGATGCCTGGCGCTTCCCAGAGCACTGGTAAAATGTCAGGTGCCTCCAACAGATCCAGGTAGCTGCTTGACTTCAGAGCCCCCCTGTTTCTCTTAGTACATTAAGTTCTTTAACTCTGTTAGCTTTGTAATATACTCCCTTTTCCCTATTCTTACCTTATCACATATTTATATTTATTCTGTGTAGTCTTGTTTGGTAGTTTCAATCCTGTGGATTTTTTTCCAGTCTTCTTATAACTTTTTTATTCTCTTTATTTGCCCATTTTATCTTATTTATATTGTCTGCTTATTGTCCCATTTCATACATATTGGAAAGAAAATATAATACGTAGCATTTATTTTATTTGAGTCCCCATTTGTATCTTTCCAATGCAACCTTTGAGCTAATTTCTTTTATTAGTAAATGCAATTAACTGGATCCTGCCTACTTACTGTGTAACCAGTATCTATTTCTTTCAGTATGCTATTTTTAAACATGAAATCTAAAGGCTTGCTATTGTATATTGTAATAACGGCGATAGAAATCTAAACTGTACCCAAATACCCCCACAACATTTAATAATGTTACATGATAGCCCTTTGCAATTCAAAAAAATAAATAAAGGTACTTCAGCAGCCAGGATCGCATTTCCATCTCACAAAAGCTCTGCCAGGAGGAAGAAAAAAAAAAATGAAGACTTAGAGAACGACACTTTTTTGCCTAAAATTGCACAGCTGCATGGCGGGACCAGACTTCTCTTGCTGTTTTTTGACTCAGAGCTTGTTCTTTTCCACTTCAAAATGTTCTTTTGCCTGAGTACCATGTACCTACTGAATAAAGGCAAATCTTTGGGAACTAGTCTTCATTGTTTTTTGGTTTTTGCTTTTTTTACAATACAATTTAAATCTCATTTCCATCAAATTTCCCAGAACGTTCTTCCCCGATTCCATTCATCAAAGACGGTGTCAAGTTCACAGCAGGCTAAGAACAGGTCAGATATCCCAGCAGATTCCTTTATGAATTGTACGATTTTCCACCAGCTAATAAATAGTGATTTTTTTCAGGAAGCGTGGCCTTGTGGAAAGATCATGATCCTTGGAGTCCAAAAGAAAGACATTAGTATCTTGGGTTGTATCACTTCTTAGCTCTGTGGTGACTTAAGTAATCCAGATGTTTTCTATACAGAGAATGGCCGTCCAGTATAAAGTGATGGAAGTCTGTAAAGGAATTTATCAGTCCATGTGTCTGCTCAGTCCAAAAGAAGGCAGTCTTTGCTTCAGGTATGGCTGGATCCAGGTGCTCAAACTCTATGATCAAGACTCTGTGTCTTTCATCTGTTCAGCTCAGTTCTCAGGTTGGGTCTGTCCACAGGACAGACTCTAGCACCTCTAGGCTTACAGTTTACCAGCTCAGCTACTTGAGCGGAATGAACTTTTTTCAACAATTCCAATAAAATTTTAAAGTTGCTCTAATAAAACTGACCAGGGTTCCATGCCCATTCCTAAACCAATCCTGGTGGCCAGAAGATAGAACAAAGTGATTGGCTGTGCCTCAGCCATGTGCCCATCCTTGGATGCACATGGACTAAGAATGGGGCAGATTGTTTGTGTCCTACTCTTGATTTCGGCTCAGGTCATGATCTCACCATCATGAGATCGAGCCCTGCATAGGCTCTGTGCTGTCCATGGAGTCTGCTTAGGATTCTCTCTCTCTGCCCCTCCCATGTGTTCAAGAGCTCTCTCTCTCCCTGTCTCCCTCCCTCCCTCCAAAAAAACAAAAAAAATACAAAACGAAAACAACAAACGAAGTGCTGAAACGCGAGAGCAGGCAATAAATACATCAGGAAACTTACCACAGTGACCTTGAACAAGTTACTTGATCTTGCTGAACCTTACTCTTCTTTACGAGGCAGGAATAATGACACAGTCACTCTGGTTGCTTTGGCATGAGATACTGAAAGTACTTTGCACATAGTAGGTGAACAATAAACGTGAGTTTTCCCTCCTCTCTTCTGAAGCTTCCACTTCGATTTTCCCCGACTCTACCAGGACTGTGTATTAGAATACTGACTATGTGTCACTGTGTTAAGAAGCACATTTGTTTTGGTTGCTTTGTCTTTCCTCCTGACAACAAATGATACATTTGTAGATAAGATGGGTCAGAATACAATAGGGTAAATAATGATACAGGAAATTCTTTATTTGGCTGGGAACTAGCAGAGAAATGTGATCAGAGACTAGATAAGATATGAGAGCAAAATGCCTTCTCATTGTTGGTTACATAGCAGTTTTCTGCAGGCATTGGTGACCACACTCCACCCTGATACCTTCCTAGAGTCTAAGAATCCTTTTTTTGTTACGTGATTGCTTTATACCCCTCCTCCTCCACCAGAGGGCTGGGATAAGACTGAGGATAAAATAAGGGGATAGGAAATAGTTGTACAACTTCTACGTATTTTGTGTGATGACGTATCTAGAGATACGTGTATCATTTTAAATTATAACCTAGGATCTTAACTATATTGTTTTTTCTTTACTTAATCTATCTAAAGTTTAGCATACAGTATAAGGTAATGAGTTCCAGTTTTTTCCCCCTAGATAATAGTCAGGTCTGCCAGCACCATTTATTAAATGAAGTCATGATTTAGTTACTGACCTTTTTATTGTATAAATTGCTGTATGTAATGCAGTTTATCTCAAGGTTCATCTCCCCACGATACCACATTAATATTACATTGTTTTGATTATGGTAATTTCATAGTATGTTTTAATGTCTTGCAAGGCAAGTCATCCCTCATTGTTCTTTGTTTCTATTTTTGGCTAATCTGGAAAATTTATTCTTCCGTATGAAAATGAACATTATTTTATAAAACTAACAAAATTTGATATCCAGATTGAATTACTTTGAATTAATATGGTAGTTTTCAGATAATCAATATTTTACTCCATTAAGTATCCCATCCATGGAGATAATATATCTTCCCACTTATTGATATCTAGGTAGATATCCTTAAATACAATTTTATACATTTTTTCATATAAGTACCATATGTTTTGGGTTTCTAGTACATTTCTGTGTATTTCTTAGCTTTTATCATGCTTGTGAATATGTTTTTTTTTTCCATTTTCATGCATGCTTGATTTAGGAAATACATTGTTTTTTGTGTATTTATCTTCTATTCAGCCATCTTATCAAATTAAAATGTTTTTTATCTGTAGCCTCTCAGATTGTCTTGATACACAGTGATATCAGCAAAGAGATTTTTTTTCTTCTTTTCTTTTCCAGTATTTCGGCAAGTTATTTTTCTTGTCTTATTGCATTTTGAAAACCTCTAGGAAAATGCAAAGTAATACTAGTCATGTCATTTAACGTTGTTCTTGATTGCAATGAAATTGCTATGGAGAGTTTCAAGAGGGCACTCACGCGATCCATGTGCCTCCTCAATTTCAAAGACAGTATTTCCTTTAATCGTATCTCACGGTGTGGTTTTAAGGTTGAACTAGCTAGAAATTGTTTGGTGGTGAATGGCAGAAACTGAACTCAAACTAGTTAAGGAACATTTGTAGATTCGCATAACTGACTTCAACAAAGATTGGGCCAACGTTCTCATCAAATGTTGTCAGGAACCTTACCTCTCTCCATCTCTTACCTATGATATTTTTACTACTGGCTTCATGGACACAGCATCCCCTGGTTGCCCCAGACTTATGTCCCCTCCACCCAACAACCTGAGCAGGAAGTGAAGACTTTCATAATCGCTCCAATTCAAGTCCCGACTTGATGTGATGATCGTGAGCCTCAAAAACAGTCCGTCACTTTTCCCAGGAGGATAAGCCTGTGGATGGGCATCCCTGGGTCATGTAGCCGCTGCTCTGGCCTAACGTGGACTAAGAATGATGGTAGGGGGCATGTTTCCCTAAGGAGATGAATTGTTCCCAAAGAGTGAAACGAGGCAGAACAACAGATTCTACTAAATAGTTCCTCCTTATTCAATCTCTCTTTGGATATGTGCTGTCTCTGAATTAACATTCCTTTAAAAACATTTTTTTTTCAATGTTTTTTATTTATTTTTGGGACAGAGAGAGACAGAGCATGAACGGGGGAGGGGCAGAGAGAGAGGGAGACACAGAATCTGAAACAGGCTCCAGGCTCTGAGCCATCAGCCCAGAGCCTGACGCGGGGCTCGAACTCACGGACCGCGAGATCGCGACCTGGCTGAAGTCGGACGCTCAACCGACTGCACCACCCAGGCGCCCCTGAATTAACATTCCTTTAAAACTGAGCCCTACGTCAAAGTGTACTCACCAGAGCGCTGGAGAGAGAGACTGTTATTTTTTTCAGAGGGAGCGTATTTCCGCAATGTAGCCTGAGATTACTTGACCTTTTTGCTAACCACACCGTATTTCCGAGTCCTAATGAGTTGATGTTGAGCGACTGCTGTCATAGGGTGTGACTACTTTCCTGGCCGTGTCTTCCATCGTCTAGTGCCATATTCAGGTATTTTTTAGAATCAGCTTCATCACTGCAGGTTATCCAAGTATGTTCCACTCCTGGAATTGAATCCTTTTTAAAACCTCTTCCCCAGGCTTGTGCCGTTTGAGGAATATTGATCTCCTCCTAAGTCCAAGCCTTTTTCGTCCCAGTTCCCGCTGCCCGGGATGAACTTCTCTCTTGTCCGTTTGGCGAGTCCACAGCCAAGCTGTGAGAACCGGCAAAATGCTCCATTGAAGTGCCTGGGAAGCTTTTGAAGATTTTTCTCTGAGCACTTATCACACTTACGCCTTAAAAGAATGCTCTACCACAGGTTAAATGACAGAAGGCTTTTTCTGTTCCTTGAAGGCCTGATGGAATTCACTTTCTGAGGCTTTCTGGGCACATACTTTTTTCCCTTGCAGAATGTAATTGCTTCTGCCTCTGAGAGAGACTATTTCTCCCTTCTACATTAGTATTGTGAATTTGACTTTGCTCTCCTCTGCATTAGGTGAAGAGATGTTGGGTCCCCCCCCCCCACCAGAAACTATGGTTGGGATTGGATTCATCATTTCAGCTCTTTTTTCTCCCTAATAATTTCTTCTTTTGTCTTTGAAAATGGCCGCCATCTGTCTTCTTTGCATTCATCTTGCTTTTTTTCTAGATCCTTGAGGTAAGCAGAATCTGTTTTCGTTTGCCTCATTTAAGATTCCTAACATTTGGAACTATGAGTTTTCCACTGAGAACGGCTTTAGACACATCCTACAGGTTCTCAGAATTCATATTGAACTTTCTATTTAAAATATAATCGTAGGGGCGCCTGGAGGGCTCAGTTGGTTAAGCATCTGGCTCTTGATTTCGGCTCAGGTCATGATCTCATGGTTTGTGAGTTCGAGCCCCACGTTGGGCTCTGCGCTGACAGCACGGAGCCCCTGCTTGGGATTCTCTCTGTCCCTTTTCTCTCTACCCCTTCCCCTCTTATGCTCACTCTCTTAAATAAATAAATATTTAAAAAAATATGTAATTGTAAATAGTTATGTGCTTATTTTCTAGCGGACGACTCGTGAGCAAGGTTGAACAGTCTACACAGTAATATAGGACCACAGAATCTGACAGATGTTGATGGGGCACCTGGGTGACTCGGTCGGTTAAACGTCCGACTCTTGATCTCAGCTCCGGTCTCGATCTCAGGGTGGTGAGTTCAAGGCCCATGTTGGGTTCTGCACTGCACGTGAAGCTTACTTAAAACAAATGTTGATTTATTCTTCAGATAAATGTGCAAGTGTTGCAAAGTAAGCGTGCGTATTATTACCCAGTCTGTTTTCGTGCTGGGACTTAACCAGCACAGAGTGAAAAAGGTGTTAAAAGTCACCACTTTTAGCTTGAGTAACTCGGTGATTTACCAGTTCGCGCAACTGAAAAGTCCTTGGTAATAAGGCTTCAGACATGGCAGGAATCAGGTGCTTAAATGATGTCATTACATCATTTACATCTCTTCCTCTCTTTTTTCTTTCAAACACATAGGTCAACTCATGGCTGTGTTTTTCCCCATTCTCAGAAAGGATCGCCCTACATTGTGATAAGACGCCCTTCTTCCACAGGTCCAAACACATGTGCTTCTCATAAGTCACAAAGTTCAAAGAACAGAGATATGTCCGGAGAGGTCCAGAGAAAGTCCAGGGTGGTTGGTCCAACTTGGGATATATTGCCCATTTTTGCATTTCTGTGGGTAAAGAGAGAAAGTCCTTGATTGGCCATTCTTGGTCCCTGATGATGTTTCTATAACAGAAATGGGATCTTCCCCATGAAAACCATGAGGGTTGAGTGGCATTAGTAAGGAATTGGGGCTGGGGAGGCCGTTTGCCAAAGGAATGGATGTTGGGCAGGCAGATTCTACAGTGGTTCATCCATGAGAGGTCAGCCAGACAGAGTTCAATGGATAATATCAAAAGGAAGGGCATGGGGGCGCTTGGGTGGCTCAGTTGGTTGAGTATCTAACCCCTCATCAAGCCCCACGTCGGGCTCTGTGCTGACAGCTCAGAGCCTGGAGCCTGCTTAGGATTCCGTGTCTCCCTCTCGGTGCCCTTCCCCCGCTCACACTGTCTCTGTTTCTCAAAAAAGGAATACATATTTTTTTAAAAAAATGTCTTCCTGGACGTGTTACCCTGAGAAGGACAGGATATTACTTAAGTGGTACTCATTCAAAGAGTGGTTAATTTGTATCTGATCGTGAAGAAACACCAGGCAACCCCAAATAAGGAAAGTTCTATTAAAAAGCGGGGAGACTAGACTGCATTCTTCAAAAAATTGTCAGTGTCATAAAAGAGAAAGAAAAGTTGTGGAAATGTTCCAGCTTCAAGGAGACGACAGAGACACAGCCACTAAAAAATGCAATCTCCGATCCTTGACTAGGTCTTGTACTACAGGGAAGAAAAAAAGCAATCAAAGACTTTATTGGGTCAATTGACAATATTGGAATTCAGATAGTAGATTAGATAAAAGGATTGAATCAGTGTTAAATTTAGTGAAGAGGGTAACTCTACTGTGGTTATAGAAAAATATCTCTCATTCTTCGAAATACACACTGAACTGTTTAAAGGTGAAAGGCCATGATATACACTACGTGCTCTAAAATGCTTTTGATGTGTGTGTCTGCATATCTGTAGGAATGAATATTTACATACAGCAAATGAAAAAGGAGAAGAGACAAAATGTTAACCAAAGGTGAATCTGGGTGAAGTGTATATAGTTATTCTTTGGACTCTTTTTATCCTTGTGACTTTTCTGCAAGTTTGAAATGATTGCCAAAGAAAAAGTTTAAAAATACCAGCGTTTCGCTTTCTTTAGGCAATAACAAAAGTAATTGGGATTTTTTTTCCACGAGCTGGTGACATGAGATAGGTTTTGGAATCTGTTTCCAAAGACACAGCAATTAATATCAACCGGTCCCTGATTCATAATGCCATTGATTTTTATCCTGTTAGCGGAGATACCAGGCCATCCTCTCATTGACTGTTTGAGGGCGTTTTAAAGAGAATTCGAGAAAGGGTTTCGTGACAGCTTGCACTTTCTGGGCCATTTTCTCCCAGGCTCTGAAATGTCTTTTGAAGGCAGATCACGACGCTGCTTACAATGGGGAGGGCAGATGGGGACGGAGACTACCCGGAGGTGGGAGGATATTCAGGGGGCTATTGGCAACAGGTCAGCTAGGAAATCATGAGTGGAAGAAAAGAGAACACGTCTTTGAGAGATTTTTCAGGGAGAGTTGTCAGGACGTGGTAACTAATCGAACGCGGGGGCCAGGGCAAAGGAGGTGAAAAACCCAAGCTGTCTGCTTTAGAATCTTGGCAAACAATAATGCCAAGTAACAGGATTGAAATATAGGTAGGGAGATAGGTGGATGGAAGTTCTGAAGCATCGTGGAGGAGAAAGAGGTTATTTTGGCATTGATGCTCCCGTGGCATTTCCCACAGAAAACATACCGAGTGGGAAATTGGAAGTATAGGTATGGGGCTCAGAAGAAGAGTCAAAGCTCCCTGTAGTTTGGACGGTCATCAGTGCATAGGTGCTCATTAAAACCTTGGGAATGGCTGGGATGACTCAGGAAAAGTGAAGGCCCAGAAAAAAGGTGGGGGGGGGGACTAACGTAGGATCCTGTGAACATTCCTTTTAATAGGAACCATCCCAGGGCATCTGGGACAATAAATATTTAGCATATTTGAAACCAACTATGGACAACCAAGTAGGATGAAGTTGGGCAAGGGTCTAGTTTGTTTACTACAGAGGGAGTAAACCAGAAGTAACGGAAGGAGTTAAGTCCTACATTCCTTGCTGACCAGAAATCTGAATAGTTGACAAATCCAGAGGAATGGTGGAAAGGTGGACGTAGGTGTTAGGGGAGATCCAAAAGTTAGAGCCATTGAATAGCTGGACTGCAGAAAGAGTGAAAGATTTGGATTATTCAGTGTGTCCAGAGAGAGGACTTTAGCCTCCCAGCTGCATCCTTAAAATGCCCTACTTGGGGCGCCTGGGTGGCTCAGTCGGTTAAGCGTCCGACTTCAGCTCAGGTCACGATCTCGCGGTCCGTGAGTTCGAGCCCCGCGTCGGGCTCTGTGCTGACAGCTCGGAGCCTGGAGCCTGCTTCGGATTCTGGGTCTCCCTCTCTCTCTGCTCCTCCCCTGTTCTCTCTCTCTCTCTCTCTCTCTCTCTCTCTCTGTCTCCCTCAAAAATAAATAAAAATTAAGAAAAAAATTTTTAAAAATTCCCTACTTGAAAGTGATTTGCAGGAGAAGGGTTCGTAACAGCATTTT
Source organism: Felis catus (assembly GCF_018350175.1). Lineage (NCBI taxonomy): Eukaryota > Metazoa > Chordata > Mammalia > Carnivora > Felidae > Felis > Felis catus. The sequence goes on along the minus strand of NC_058383.1, from coordinate 20,706,777 downwards.
ACACAAACAGTGGTTACATGCTTGGCAACTTCCCATCAGTAAGGGTTCCTGGGTGGATAAGACACTAGCTGGGTTAAGTCCCTCTGAGAGATAGAAGGGACAGAAATCCAACTCCAACGATTGAAGAATTTACAACCAGGGATTATGTAATACGCTGTTTCAACTTGCAGGCTCTGAAGACAGTCGTGAGTCCGAATCTTCGCTCTACTGCTTACTTATCCGACACTTTTCTCATCAGTAAAACAAAGGTAATTACAGGACCTACATCACAAGGCTGCAGCGCAGGTTAGTTGCCTTGATCAAAGTAAATGTCTTAGAACAGGATCTGACACATAGTAACATGTAGTAACTGCTCAGGAAGCGGTCACTCATTTTATCCAGGAATGACGGGCTTCAGCCGTGGCTAGATCCTGATTCTCCAAACAACGGCTGTGGCGAATCTGCCTGTCCGTTTTTGGACCAGCTTCCCCTGTTGACTTTATTCTCAGGTGACCTCTCTACCCTGGGGAAAGGTGACCACCAGGACCCGCAGGCCCCAAGGCTACCGGTTTCACAGTCCTGGCGGAAGAAAGGGGTCTTTTGCCTGTTTCTGGCATACTCCCAAGGGTGACCTTCCATTGGCGCAACTAAGGTGATATGGCCGTCCATATTACCACGGGCAACGGAATGAATTGGACGGATCGTTCTGGAGCCACGGGCTCTGTGTGTTGTCTTCTCTTTCATGTTGGAGATCTTGCCTGGCAGGGCAGGGCGGGGAAAGTAAGTCCTCCGACCAGCACCGCCATGTTTAGCCTCGTGCCTCGCGCCCTTCCGTGGTGTCCGGCACCTCCAAGTCCTGGGCCTCCCATGTTTCTTCGGAATACAGCTGCTTGATTCTGCTCGGTGTCTGCCCGCGTGGGTGCTTCATTCCAGATTTTTCTGTCCTGCCATGTCCGTTTTCTCACTCGCCCTGCCTCCTCTCCATTTCTCTCTGTTCACGTGCACTTCTTCTGTGGACCTCGGAGTTACCGTCGTCGAGGGGTCTTTCTGGAAGGAAAGGAGATAGATGCCCATGTTCATTCCACTGTGTAATCCTGAGTCCCGGCAGAGGGTTTTCTGGAGGCCGTGGTTCTTGCCATCTTGACCGATGATGTTCTCGAGGATAACAGATTTCCATCAATAAGGTTATGTTGGATAAAGAGGAGATACTATGGATTACATGCACGTCCCCGAGCAGTAAGTACACGTCTTTCCCTACCATTGATCTGTAACACACCAGAACCACGCTTTGAGAGCAGCTGACGAATATACTGGTTGCTAAGTGCTTTCTAAAGATTCTGCGGTGAGGACAGCATTCGGTAGAGGGATCTGCAAGGGCTAAGAGTGTGTGTCCATTCCCACAGACCAGAAAAAAAAAGGTGACAGAGCCCTCAGGTGCCATCCGGGGGGAAACGCACCCCCAAGAAGCAGGTACTTAACTTCTGGGAGCACTGGTGGCAGCCTGCGTTTTGTGACACAGCTCGTGGCCAGTGTCTCTGTGTCCCCCATGTGTCCTCTCTGTGCCCACACTCTGAGCTAAAATGTGGGACGTGCAGGTCAGTAAGACAGAGCGTTCACTGGGGCGCCTGGGTGGCTCAGTCAGGTGGGCAGCCGACTTCGGCTCAGGTCATGATCTCGTGGTTCATGGGTTCGAGCCCCACGTTGGGCTCTGGGCCGACAGCTCAGAGCCTGGAGCCCGCTTCGGATTCCGTGTCTCCTTCTCTTTCGCTGCCCCTCCCCTGCCCGCGCGCTCTTTCTCTCTCTTAAAAATAAACACTAAAATTAAAAAAAAAAGTTTTTTCAAAAGGACGAAGCCTTCTCTGAGGTTTGGTTTCCTACCCAGGAGACTTGAATCATTTTGGGAAAATATAACAGGGGCCAAAATGGTAGTGAGGGGGATGTGGGATGTGGTATCTTACAACGGAGAACCCGAAGAAGCCATTCAAAACGACTTCGCGGTGACATTTTTCCAGAGTCTTCAATCAGTTGGTCACATCTGAACTTGGAAGATACTTCTGGGTTTTTGTGGGAGGTTTTTTCTTCCCCCCCATAAACAGCGGATCAGTGCCTGTGGTTAACGTTCAGAGTTGAACCCATTTTTCTTATAATGCCTGTGGTTTTTGCATTGTTGTTGTTTTTTTAATATCCCAGTCCATCCACCCGTTTAATATCCTGCCTTTCCAGCATATAATTTCCTCGTCTCTGCTGAAATAAGGTTTCGAAGCAAAAAGGATTCCCCTATGAGCGTGTCTTTTTTAGGGCTGAAAACACAGATCCTGTAAAGGTACATGAAGACCTCCGCTTTCTGGGTTTGTTGGGGGGCTGCAGGGGGGGCTTGTTGGGCCCCCCCCAAGACTAAGCGCTCAGACCCGTTTGGCGAATCCATGCAAAGCGTAAAAGTGAGATTTCTGCCTAATACAGCCCATCCTGAAAACTAAGGTGACTTTGTTTTTACTCAATAATATAATGAGTTTTATTTTGAGTGATGCTGGATATAATGGCTAAATCAATATGTGTGTTTAGCGTTGGGCTTTATTTCCACACTAAGTGACAGGAGATAAGCCGCCTAGAGTGTGTTAATTGCTTTGTGTTTAACATATAACGCTAATCACAAGTAGCAGAGGTGCTCTGGGCCACTTCGGGCCTGGTAATGGGGTTTATCTCAACCAGGCTTTGTTTACATTATCGACTGGAGCCGAATGGTCTCGTTTCTTACACACTTAAACACTAAGCTGGATTTGCTAGCGTAACGCGAGACCTGCCCGCATTAGCAGGACCTAGTGCAGGTGTGGAACGAGGCAAGCCAGGCGAAAAGCAAGCAAACGATCATGCCGTCCCTGGCATAGGGTAGCTGTGAGTGACAACAGGACCCGCAGAAGGCTCGGCGGAGCGAAGGGACCTTCACGAGCTGGACCCGAGCTGGAGGGACCACGGGTTAAGCGGGGATCTCTCCGCTTCGGCACCATGACCGTTTGGCTCTGGAAACCTCCTTTGTGGGTGGGGGGTTGTCTTGTGTATGGTAGGATGTTGACGAGTATCCCTGGCCTCTGTCCACCAGATTAGAGTAGCCTTCTCTGCCCACGGTTGGGACAAGCAGACGTGTCTCCAGACATTGACAAAGGTCTCCCGGGAGGGTGCGGGGCGGGGGGCAAAATGACACCCGGTTAAGAACCACTTAGTTAGGGGCGCCTGGGTGGCGCAGTCGGTTAAGCGTCTGACTTCAGCCAGGTCACGATCTCGCGGTCCGTGAGTTCGAGCCCCGCGTCAGGCTCTGGGCTGATGGCTCGGAGCCTGGAGCCTGTTTCGGATTCTGTGTCTCCCTCTCTCTCTGCCCCTCCCCCGTTCATGCTCTGTCTCTCTCTGTCTCAAAAATAAATAAAAAATGTTGAAAAAAAAATTAAAAAAAAAAAAGAACCACTTAGTTAAAGGAGGCTTAAATATAGCTTTGGTTCTGGGCAGAGGTATGTGGGTATATTGGTATTTATATTAGATGCTAGCTTTTTTTTTTTTTTAAATTTTTGAGAGAAAGAGGGTGCAAGTGAGCGAGGGGCTGAGAGAGAGAAGTGGGGCTCACCTGAAAGTGGGGCTCGAGCTCCCCCAGAGAGAGGGGGAGATGCAGAATTCGAAGCAGGCTCCCGGCTCTGAGCTGTCAGCACACAGCCAGATGTGGGGCTCGAACTCAGGAGCCGTGGGATCGTGACCTGAGCCGAAGTCAGATGCTTCACCGACTGAGCCGCCCAGGCGCCCCGAAGCTAGCATTTTAAAAGCCTGGAGACTTCAGCTAGTTATCTGCGTTTGGGGATTCTCTGGAAATGTGGGGAGACCTGTCCTCCCTGTCACATGGCCGTTGCCAGTAGGAGGTGATGACTAGCTGTCCCTTCTCGACAAGGCACGTGGTCTCCAGGTTTCCTCTCCTAGGCCGCTTCCCTCATTCGCCTCCGCCCTTGCACGGGCTCCTGGAGGCATTTGCTCTTGGAACACCCGCCTTCAACGCTGCACAATCCAAAGCTCGTCCCTCAGCACCCGGAGGATGCGATGGAACCGGGTTCCCACCTGAGCTCTGCCGGCTACCAGCCTTACGACTCCTTCTCCAGTGGTGTTGTTTCAGCCTCTGCAGGCATCTGCGAAATGCGAATGAGTCCACAGTTGAGGGAAGTTAGGGAGGAAAGGGGACAAATCTGAAAGCACCCGGGAACTTCATAAATATTGCTGCCGTGCCCCCATTTTGCGAGATCGCCCCGGGGCTTGTGCTCAGAAGGTGCGTAGACTGCCCTTATGGGGCCATTTCCTTCCCTTCTCATTTGCACTTTCAGGCCGTGGGGACCAGAGCCTGTATCCATCAGATGACAATGGCCTCCAGGGACGTCACACTTTGTTTTCATGAACTGTGAGTGGGGGGTGGGGGGAAGGGTATCGGAGAAAGCCGCTTCACCACACCGCTTTTCTCTCCTTTCCCTCAAGGACATGGATCTCTGGGGAGCACGGTGGTTAGGTACAGGGTCCCTGTTACCCTCCCCCACAAAAACAATCAGGCAGGAAGTCAGGAATTCAGCCCATACAGCCCAGATCGGGCTGCCTGGGATCAGGCCCAGTTGGCACCTGTCGTCTTGTGGGTCCTACGTAATCTCACACGTACTGTCTCGCTTGGCTGCTTCCATCCCGCTAGAGGAAGGAAGGGGCAAGTTCTGAGCCCCTCGCACTGGAGCTTCTAGGGCCTGCGGTCAGTTCCTTAAACCTGCGGGGGGCTGGCCCTGAGTTCCTTGCACATGCTGTTCCCTCTGCCTTCTGCCTTTTCTCTGGTGCCTCTTTGTCTTCCATTGGCTTTCTGATCAATGTGAATTCTTCGGAAGAATTTCTTCTTTTTTTATTTTTTTAAATTTGTTTAATGTTTGTTTATGTTTGAAAGAGAGAGAGAGAGAGAACGAGCAGGGGAGGGGCAGAGAGCGAGGGAGACACAGAATCCGAAGCAGGCTCCAGGCTCCAAGCTGTCAGCACAGAGCCCGGCGTGGAGCTCGAACCCACGAACTGTGAGATCATGACCTGAGCCGAAGTCGGACGCTTAAGTGACTGAGCCAGGCGCCCCTGGGGTAGGGTTCTTAAATTAAGGTTCTAGGAAGCTTGGGCGTCCATGGGTATGTTTTCGGATGTCTCTCATTTTTGAGTCTGAGAGACACTGGTCTTGTGGGGTGTTTACATGGAATCAAATACACGAAACAGAGTCTGATAGCTTCACTAAGACGTGTTATGTGTAAGGCCGAGGGAACACTCGAGAGGGAATCAAGGAATCTGTCAGTGGGAAGTCAAAGAAGGCTTCGCAGGGGACAGAGGGTCCAAACTGAGTGTCGAGGAATGAGGCAGGATTCCTGAGATGGTTTGTTGGAAAAGGAATTATGGCTTAGAGTCCAGAGTCTGATCTCTAAACTGTGATTTGCTGTTTATTAGCCACATGATGTGAAACAGTTGTCTTCATCTCTGTAAACCTGGGGTTCCTCTTCTCTAAGGTGGGGGTGCCCGTGTTCCCTCTCCCGTGAGAGTGCATAGCACAGTGCCCTGCCTGTACTACCTTCCTGGCCATTGGGACCGGCTCCGGAGGGACACGGGGGCCACCTATGGAGAGGAGCCTGTGCGGTGGCAGGAAGCAAAGACACGGTGTGGCGTGGTTAGGACAGTGGAAGTCGTTCGGTGTGACCAGTGATAGTGACTGCAAACCCAGATGCCTCCAGGGGCCGGGCAGCTAAGATAAATCAAGGAAGCCAGAGGCTAAAGATCGGTGGGGACCATGGCAGACTGGACAGCCCTGGGAGTCCTTGAAAAGCATGCGAATTTAACTGCTTAACATATATGAGCAGGTGTCTGAATCATGACTTCAGGCTGGGTCCGGCTGTTGGACTGCCCGTTACAACCAGACAATACGGGAGGGTGTGTGCGTGTGTGTGCATGTAAGAAATTGGGGTTGGCATGGAGAGAGCGTGGGGATTATAAGAGAGAGGGACGCAACATCCGTGTTTTACTAACCCGTTAAAAATACTACCAGGGACACAGGAGGTTGAGAGCGGTGTTACAGAAAAGATGTGAAATCTACCAGTTCCGGGCTTTCTTTCCTACCCGTTATTCCAGCCAAGATGAATGGAAGCCAGACAAGGGCCAAACAGCCTTGGGGGTTTCGGGAAGAGATTGAGAGGGCTATAAAGTTGGAAAGCAGAATAGATTCTACACCTGAATAATCAATTAATGCCTCTTTAATGATTGCAAAGGAGATATGTACAAATTTCAAATCAATCTCAAGAATTAATCAACCGAGGCAATAGGGCCTCGCGTCTCAGTAGATAAGCCAGTAGATAAGCCAGCGGGGTGTAAACCACACCCCAGGATTGCAGACAATCCTGTTTGACCATAAAACAAGAGATTCGTGTCTTCCTTCTTCTCACGTGGCAAACGGGGAAAAGACCTAGTGGTTTTTTGGTCCAAGAATATTAGCTTGAGGACCTGGGAGAGAAGAAATGTTATGCTACAAGACCACAAAGAGAGAGAAGGTTTTTTTTCCTCATCCAGTGAGCCAGATCTCCTAATAAAGAGGAAAGATCAGGGGAGAAAAATCAAGATTGGGGCAATGGAGAAAATCTGGCCCCCGGCATCTCTTCTAAGGATAAATCGAAGATTTCCTGAAATTTGTAACTCTACTGCTGTGGGGAGTTTTTTGTGTTTCTCAGAAGCCACTGATATTTTTTGCATTGTTTATGAAAACATCCGGTTACACTAGCAATAAGTTTCTTTTTTTTTTTTTAATTTTTTTAATGTTTATTTATTTTTGACAGAGAGAGAGAGAGACAGAGCACGAGCAGGGGAGGGGCAGAGAGAGGTGGGGGTGGGGGTGGGACACAGAATCCGAAGCAGGCTCCAGGCTCCGAGCTGTCAGCACAGAGCCCAGCATGGGGCTCGAACTCACGAACTGCGAGATCGTGACCTGAGCCGAAGTCGGACGCTCAACCGACGGAGCCACCCAGGCGCCCCAACACTAAGTTTTATCCATCACAGCCTCCGCTGACATATTCCTTTGGGGAGACCAGCCGAAGACACATGAAACAGTTAGGTGGCATTTCAGGCCTTGAAAGAGCGCGTTCTAATTTTACATCTGTAGCTCCCCCTGCACTCCAGTGTGTATAGAGGCCGGGCCGCCTTCTTCATATTCTCAGCGCCTGTTCAAGGGCCGGGAACGTGGTAGGTATCCAACACATGCTTGCGGAATAAGTGAGTTTATTACGTCAGAAACTCACGGTACGAGTCCAAGTGTGTTTTGAGAGGTCAGGGTCGGGGATCTTGAGTTAGAGCCGTTGTTTAAAACGTGCAGTCCAGCGGAGTAGTTAGGGACGAGGCGGGCAAGCTGGCCTCCCCTCTTAAAAACTGTGAATTTAGGCAATAGGCTTAAGACTCCTGCCTCGATCTCCTCGCCTGTGGAATTGGTGGAGGTGATGCCGTCTACCTCAGGGGGTTCTTGGGAAGATCAGGAAAGTTAATGAACATGGAATACGTGGTGTGCACTCAGTAGAATTCAACCATTATCATTTCTAGGGATGTTTTTCAGCGACATTCAACACACGCTTATGTAGGCCTTCCTCACGGACGCTTGCATTTTCAGCGAAGCACCAAATCCTAAGCTTGTTAACTGTGGAGGCTTCATTTCACTCATTAATCCTCAATGACCACGTTTTTCTACGCTTCAGGTATCCAACATGTGTTCCTACCTCAGGACCTTTGCACAAACGATCTCTCCTCCAAGAGGTGTTCTCAAAGGGCTCTGCCGAAAAGAACATCCGTTCCCACTATCCCTTTCTCTTCCCACCCTGCCTGATTTTCCTTTGCGGCACTTTTCATCGTCTGAACTTATTTATTTATTTTCCATCTCTGCCCCTGGAGCGTGAACTCCGGGAGGGGAAGAACCCGTCTTGTTTGCTGCTCTACCCCGGGGGGCAAAATCAGCCTGGTACATTGCATTACTCCGCGAATATGAATACTTGATGGATGATAGTTCTCTCGCCAGTTTACGCGAGGGTAAGTCTCAAAGGGTAAAATGGCTTGAGGGATAGAATCAGGGGGGCGCCTGGGTGGCCCAGTCGGTTGAGCGTCCGACTTCGGCTCAGGTCATGATCTCACAGTCCATGGGTTCGAGCCCCGCGTCGGGCTCTGTACTGACAGTTCACAGCCTGGAGCCTGCTTCGGGGTCTGTGTCTCCCTCTGTCTCTGTCCCTCTTCCAGTGTGCCTCTCCCTCAAAAATAAATACACATTAAAAGAAATTTCAAAGGGATAGAATTAGAATTCACACTCACGATTTAGAGGTCTGAGCTATCCCCACCACACGTTGGGAACTCCTGGCTGTTAGAGCGAAAAGGGGCCGTTGCACACAGCCCCTTTCCATAAGGAGCGATGGTGGGCTGCCGGGAAAAAAGGTTGTAAAGGCAAAATTAGTGAGATTGATGCTGGAAAGTCATGACGCGGTCACATCCGTGCTCGGAACTAGCCAAGCCGGAGGTTAAGGATGTGGTATTCTAGATGGCAAGTCTGCCCCACGTTTTTGACTCTAAGCCACAGGTCTGGGGGCCCCCAGGGCTGCCCTCACTTCAGATCAGCTAGCTACAAATGTCAGGCTTCCCATGACTACCCTCAGGGGTGGTGATTCACTAGAACAACTTGCAGAACTGAGGAAAGCGTTGTACATGCCATTATGTGTTGTAGCGAAAAGATGGGACGTCAGAAGCAGCCAGAGGGGGAGAGGGAGAGAGATTCGTGGGGCAGGATCAGGCAGGTGTGGGAGGGTAGGGGTCCCGGATGCTAAGCTTCTGTCCTCCTCAGAGATGCCTTGTCCTTCTGACATGAGGTGTGGCGGTATGCTGGAGTGTGACCAGTCCAGGAAGCTCACCCGGGCTTTGGTGTCGAGAGTTTTTACGGGGCCCCATTGCTTGGGCATGACTGGAGGCATGGGGGTTGGGTTGGGCGGGTGGGTTGTTGCCCGCGTGGTTGAACTCAGCGTCCGGCCCCACTCCCTTCCCTGGAGGTCAAGGCTGGTATCATGTGGCTCAAGGCCTGTCATCGCACGGTTGGCCTTTGTGTCGGCTGGTTAACATGACCTATCTGTGGGCCCACCGGGAGCCCCCTCAGTATCGTAAACGGCCAAGGGTGGGCCGCCGTGGGCAACAGTTGTGCTCCTATCACTTGGGAAGTTCCAAGGGTCTAGAGGTCCCTTCTGGGAGGACCCCTCTAGGGTCCTCCCAGAAGCGAGGACAAAAGTCCTACCCCTCTCTGGAGGCCAAGTTCCTTACTCTGCAACCTGTCCCTTCAAGTTTTTTTTCTTAATTTTTCTTATGTGTGTTTATTTTTGAGAGAGAGACAGAGTGTGAGTGGGGGGATGGTGCAGAGAGAGAGGGAGACACAGAATCCGAAGCAGGTTCCAGGCTCCGGGCTGTCCGCACAGAACCCGACGCGGGGCTCGAACTCACGGACCGTGAGATCATGACCTGAGCCGAAGTCGGACGCTCAACCGACGGAGCCACCCGGGTGCCCCTCTCCAACTTTTTCGGTTGAGGCTAAGCCAGCACTTCTCAAGTGGGAGTGACTGTAACCCCCCACCTAGGGACACTTAGGCAGGTAGAGAGATGGTTTCTTGTTGCCATGGCCCATGGTGAGGCTAATCCTGCTGGAATCTAATGTGTGAGGCCAGGGGTATGCTAAATACCCTGCAGTGCACCAGACAGCCCCCTCTCTCCATAACAGAGTTATCTGGTTCTGAAAATCAGTGGTGATGAGTCTGAGAAACCCTGGGACAAAGTAGATCCAGAAATCAGCCCAGACATGCAAGGAGGCCTAGAACAAATACGGAACAGACAGATTTTACCTCTCACGTGCTGTCTTATTGCTGCAAACACGAGGACTCTTATGAAGCTATTCTTATGGACAGAGTATTTAGGAATCTGCCTACACAGACAGTTGTCGGGTCAGGCCCCAAATACCCAATTCTGTCTCTCCAGACAGGGGGAGGTCAGAGTAACACAGAGGCATGAGTACCACTCTTGTGTGCAGATCATTTTATTTTATTTCATTTTATTGTTAAATTTTTAAATTTTTTTGAGAAAGAGAGAGAGAGAGAAAGAGGCAGAGGGAAAGGGAGACACAGGATCCAAAGCAGGCTCCAGGCTCCGAGCTGTCGGCACAGAGCCCGACACGGGGCTCGAACCCACACACCGTGAGATCGTGACCTCAGCGGAAGTCAAAAGCTTAACCGACTGAGCCACTCAGGCGCCCCTGTGCAGATCATTTTAGAAGCTACACGGGCAGGGCATTCGATAGCATTGAATCACATAAAGAAGATGTGAGGTACACACACATATACACACAAGCAGTGGAATATTACTCAACCATGAAAAGGAGTGAAATCTTGTCATTTTCAACTACATGGGTGGATCCAAAGGGTATTAAGCTAAGTGAAATAAATCAGTCGTAGAAAGACAAATACCATAGGATTTCATTCATGTGTGAAGTTTAAGAAACAAAAGAAGTGCGCCAAGGAACAACAAATAGAGACAAACCAAGAAACAGACTCTTAACTATAGAGAACATACTGATGGTCGCTAGAGGAGAGGTGGGGGGGTGGGTGAAGAAGGTGAAGGGTGTTAAGAGTACAGTTCCGTGGTGAGCACTGAGTCACGTAGAGAATTGTTGAATCACTATATTGTAACCCGACACTAATATAACACTGTATGTTAGTTACACTGAAATTAAAATTTTATTTATTTTTTTAAAATTTTTTCAGTGTTTATTTTTGAGAGAGGCGGAGCGTGAGCAGGGGAGGGGCAGGGAGAGAGGGAGACACAGAATCCGAAGCAGGCTCCAGGCTCCGAGCTGTCAGCACGGAGCCCGACGCGGGGCTCGATCGCACTAACTGCGAGATCATGACCTGAACCGAAGTCGGACGCTTAACCGACGGAGCCCCCCAGGCACCCCTGAAATTAAAAGTTTTAAAGATAGCACTGAATCCTGTAATTAGGAAGGTCTTCACGTTTTACTTCTGTCTTGCCCAATGAGGCCCAGAAGAGTGTCTCAATTTGGTGCTGGCCTGCCTCTTCGTCATTAGCTTACCTCCCTGGGTTTCATAAAGAGAGGATGTGCCTTGCACTTGGACCCTCCTTGCACAACATCTACATGAAATTTTCAAGTGTCCTGTCTTTCTGTTTCTGATCTGTTCGTGCTTCCCATCTGTGTTCGGCAAACGATACCATTTATATCAAGTGTCCTTATACGTGGGATTTCTCTCAAGGAACGTAAGTTCCAATTTAAATGAAAACCTTTTATGTAAAAGTCGTTCAGCTTATAGAGAATATTAAGTTAATGTTCTAGAAACTTCTAGTGCTCACTCGTATCTGGTTCTTTCCTCCCTCCCGGGCATCCCAAGAGGATCGTACGTCCCGTTTTCCTTGCAGTTAGATAGGATCTTGTCATTGGTTCTTGGCCAGGAGGGAAACTGAGGCAAGGGAACGCCCGTGTGAGCCTCCGGCTTTCTATTACTCAGCCACAATCGAGTGAGAAGCCATGTGTTGAGGGAACGGATCGCATTCTAGGGCAGCCTCCCTGAAGGATAGTGTAGAGCAATCCTTCCGGCCCTCCACACTGGACATGATGCATGAGCAAGAAATGAGCATTATTTGCAGGAGGGGACTGACTGACACATCATGATTAACTCGTTATCACAACGTAGCCTAACCTTGTCTGCAATGCCGAAATTAGTACCAGGAGTGGGATGATTTCATGACGAAATCCCCAAATATGTAACATGAGCTTAGCAAGTGGGGGGAGGGACAGAGAGACGGCTGTTCGAAGCTACCAGTGCCGCCGTGTCATCCTTCCTGAGCAATGGCAAACTTTGTTTGAAAACAATGAGGTGGGGGGGAAATGGCCAGTTGGGAGTCGGAAATTAAAAAAAAAAATAGAGATCCCCAAAACTGTTTGCATAATGATAGGTACGTAGGTGTGGCAAAATGGAAAAGCCTTCATGGCAGCACTGTACCCAGGTCACACCTTCTGTTGAGGAGTTACTGGTGAATGAAGACCTTTCCACCATCAGGAAGATTCTTCTCTACCATTGGTCATTAGCACCCGAGCACGGCTCACCTGGAGTCGAAACTAATAGGACCCTCAAGGTGGAATAGAGACCAGTAGGGACTGAATTTCCCATCCCCTGATGAACAAGGCTAAGGTGTAGATTTAGGATGCCCAGTCATGAAGAAATGAGGGAAGCAACATGGAAGGAAGGGCAGCCCCCACAGATGGTACCAGGGGGCAGTTTGGGACAGCCAAGATTACATGGAGAAGGATTCTCAGAACAGGGCAGAGAGGAACTTCTGGGATGGGTTTTCACAAGTCAGGTAGCAGCATCGGGGCTCTAGAATCCGTTCTAGAATCTAAGGTAGGATAGGCGAGTGAGCTGGGTCAACGAGAGAAGCCAAAATGGCACCTCACGCGCATCTCCCGTAGAGCGCATCGCGTATATTCCGTCGTTACGCCCCCTTGTTTCTCACTGTCTCTAGTTTGCCTGCTGCTTGAGAGCAGGGCTTATGCTGGATTATCCCTGTGTGCCCCGCGCCCAGCGCAGGACCTCACCCGCAACCGATGGACCGCGTTAAGACTTCCCTGGCTAAATGAGAGAGAGTGGATAAAATAATGCCCAAGTTGAGCAAGCAACACGGCCGGGGACCAGGATGTACACCTTGATTCACAGGGACAAAGAGTTGTAGAAATGGACTCCAGAGAGGACTGACCCGAGGGAAACCGGGAGACAGAGAGGTACAAACTTCCGGTTTTAAAATCAGGAAGTCGCGGAGATGAAGAGTACAGCGCAGGGAACACAGTCCGTGTGTGTGTGACAAGTTGCGTGGTGACAGACGGTGACCCCACTTAGGCGGGGAGAATAGTGTGATGATGTGTGGACTTGTCGGATCGCTACATTGCACACCTGAAACTAACATGACGTTGTACGTCCACTGTACTTTGTTAAAAAGGCAGAAGAGAAGGGGCTGGGAGACCGGGTGTAGGAGGTCAGAGCAGGACTCGCACTCACTCTTTTCATTTATTCAGCCGTTCGGCAAACGTTTGCTGTGCCCCTGCTATGGGCCGGGCCTGTGGCTGTGCTCTGGGGATCTCGTGATGAGCCACAGAGACCTCCTAGTTGTCCCCAAAGCGTTTACATCCTAGAAGGCTTAATTCCACGCACAAGGAAGCTCTGTGATGCTTCCAGGGTAATAAAGCTGCCTGTTGACCAAGCCAGTTGGGGACACAATATCCTGATCTGCTTTCAAATATTTGACTCTGTATCGAGGAGCACGACTAGCGACCCAAGAGACGTATCTGGTCCCCACACACGTTGTCTTTGGTTCACATAGTATTTTTAAGAATTGGGAAATTGCAGGGGCGCCTGGGTGGCACAGTCGGTTAAGCATCCGACTTCAGCCAGGTCACGATCTCGCGGTCCGTGAGTTCGAGCCCCGCGTCAGGCTCTGGGCTGATGGCTCGGAGCCTAGAGCCTGTTTCCGATTCTGCGTCTCCCTCTCTCTCTGCCCCTCCCCCGTTCATGCTCTGTCTCTCTCTGTCCCAAAAATAAATAAAAAACGTTGAAAAAAAAAGAATTGGGAAATTGTGGACAAACACCAACTTTTCCACCTTCTCTTGAAAGTCAGAAGATATGGTGACACTGGACCCCATGCTTCCTCAAAAAACTGGCAGGAGCTGAGTTAGCAGGTCATTGTTTATTTTCTCTTTTTCTTCGGTTTATTTATTTATTTTGAGAGAGAAAGAGAGAGGGAGCAAGCAGGGCAGGGGCAAAGACAGGGAGAGCGAAAGAATCCCAAGCAGGCTCTGCACCGGCAGCTCAGAGACCCGATGGGGGGCTCAAACTCACGAACTGTGAGATCTTGACCTGAGCTGAAGCCAAGAGTCGGACGCTAAACCGACCAAACCACCCAGGCACCCCTGTAGTTTATTTTCAAGACACTAACCAGTCTGCGTGACCATCCATCTGGCCCGGTCCACCTGTCTGTGTCGCCCACCTGGCTCCTGCAGTCATGTGACTTTGCAACCCCCGTTGGACTTCCTCAGCTCCATGCTAAGACTTCTTCCAGCCTTTTAACAAAGAGCTGAAAACATCGCGTTCCCATCCTGTGGCTCGAAGCTGCCAGCGACTCAACTTGTCTTTCTCGCCTGCTCAGCCGTCAGTCTTGTCCTCAATCCTTACTCCTCAACAGTGATAGGAACGTCCAAGCAGGAATGGGCAGGGGTCCTGTGGTTACAGGACCCCTAGGCCCTGAGTAACAGCACTGATTTACAAGGAAGGGCACTTTCGTATTTTTGTCCTCATCATTCTGGTGTCCAGGTTCCTCTGTTACATATGCAAAAAATGGTCCTATGCTGGGATCTTCATGCTTTTAAGCATACGATGTTCTTATTAACCCAAGCGCCTTTTTTTTTCATCCATAATTGAATGGTTTACTTTATTGTTGCTTTGTGGCAACGGCTGTGCATTTCCACGTTTCCACTGGGTGCCTGATTTTAACAGGAGGGCACTCGGAACCAGGAGGCCTGGCTGCACTAATTGCCTTCATTACAGGAGCAGCTAACCATTGCTGGCAACACGGTGATAGATGCTCCCTGGGACGGCACTGAAAACAAAGCCAGGGCGGTGGGGGTCCACCCTCTGGCTCCCGGGGATCCGGCCGTGCCCCTGCCGATCGAGACAGATCTCAGATCTCCAAAATGTAACCTCTTTCCCTCCGTGGTGACAGGTTGAGCATTCACTTGGATTGAGGGCTGTTTGTATCAGTTTGTACATTTCATCCGGGTTCGGTAGGCTTTGTGCGTGCGTGCGTGTGGTTTCCAGCAAGATGCGGCCTCGGTGCCCGTCCAAGGCGTTTGGTACAAATCAGCTGAGACAGAGAGTAATCAAGATTTATGATTCTCCTTCTGACGCCCATCACAGTCCCTGCAGCCTCAACTCGCCAGCTGTACCCCAGCCGTCCCCAGTCGGACTGACACCCCCCCTTCACTGTCTGTCCAGCGACTGATTGAGTGTCCAACTCGAGAACTGTCCACACCCTTCTGGCATTCCAGATGGCAGCTGTGCGGTCTCTGTGTGCCCCCCGCCCCGCCCCAACCGCCCCAACCCCCTGCCTCCAGGCAGGCCCTCCTCCCACCAGTCTTGCCTTCCAAAGGCTGTAGATGCCTGAAGTCTGGGATGTGGGATGGGGAGAACTTTCTAGAAGGGGTGTCAAGCCCAGACGTCACCTTTGACTATTTGACTGTTTTCAGTGGAATCAAGGCAATGACTTGAGTTAAATTAGGATCCCTTTACCTCACTTGCTCTTGGCCCGAGTAGAGGGTAAATGCACAAAGAGAGGGTCTAAGGCTGTGCAGCCCTTACTTCTATTAAGGAAGTGCTGCTCTTATGGGGCCCTGGGAATTCTTAGACGTACGAAGAGCCATCGGCACCCTCTACTGTGTCCCTCCTGCTCCAGCAACAAAACAATGAGGGTCCTAACGCAGAGGGAACGTTTGCTGTTCCCACAGTCACACTAGCGCTGGTCAGAAATTGCGGCTGGGAGGCCTCCGAATAAGGCTTTGCATTTCTAACAACTTGAGCGTGTACCAGAATTATCTGGAGGGCCTGAGAAACGCAGATTGCCGGGCGCCACCCCCAGACTTTTCAGGTCTAGGAGGGGACCCAATGAATTGACTTCTGAGGGACTCCCAGGTGCCCGCTGGGGCTGCTGCCCTGAGGACCACACTGTGAGAGCCCCTGATGTAGCGGGTGCAAAGCTCAAAGTGTGGCTCCCGGACCAGCAACATCGGCGTCACCCGGGAGCATGTGAGCAGGGAACCTTGAGCCCCACTCTCAGAGCTGCTGAGCCAGAATCGGCACTGAGCTAGGTTTTCAGATGATCTGTGCGCACAATAACGGGCGAGAAACTCTGGCTAAGCACCCAAAGCCTGGAGTCCACATCGCCTGGGTTCAAACCCCGTCTCTACCCTTCCTGGTTTTGTGATCTTCGGTGAGTTAATTAACCTGCCCATGCCTCAGTTTCCACATCCGTAAAATGGGGAGGGGGAGGATGGCCCTAGCCTCCTAAAAGAACAGATATGTTAATATATATAAAGCGCTCGTAACAGTGCCTAGGGTATTGCAAGCGCTCATTAAATGTGATGGCTAACGTTCATTTGCGTGTTTGGCGCTTTCAAAAGCAAAAGTAGACCTCGTGGAAGGACTGGAATATCCGTCAGGTACGCTTCTTGAAATTACTGCAGACTCACACATTTATGAGTTTAATTTCAGCAGAAATACCATCGGCGTACGGGCCTGTTCTGTCTGGCAAATTTCTATTGTTCTCTGTGGCAATTTTTTTGACAGTTGCCAACTTTTTTTTAAGTTTATTTACTTATTTCGAAAGCGGGGGGGGGGGGAGAAGGGGCAGAGAGAGAGTGAGAGAATCCAAAGAAGGCTCTGAGCTGTCAGCACAGAGCCCGACGTAGGGCTGGAACTCAGGAACCGTGAGATCATGACCTGAGCCGAAATCAAGAGTCAACGCGTAGCCGACTGAGTCACCCGGGCGCCCCCAAAGTTGCCAACTTTTAAATATGGGAAGATTTTACCTAAATATCTGGATTCTCAGCTTCCTGGGGGAAGTTAAGGCAGCTGGTCGCAGCCGGTCTGCATTCTTGCTGCACAGAGCAACGGCAGCCGGGGATGGTTACCAGCCTCCATCATCAGGTGGGTGGGATGGCCATCCTTCCCCGCTTGCCTCTGACCTCACCACTCCCTGTGGTCTTACACACAACCCGCTTTGTTCGTTTACGTCACGTGTCTTGCCCCTGGAGACATTGGGCGATCTCTGTGCTTGATTATGCTTGGTGGTGCCCGAGGTCCAGGATGTTCTGTGGGAGTTCTCTCCTCGGTGTGATTGTGGATACTCGCCTCATGGGTGAATCTCGGTTGCAATCCAGAAAGCCAAGTCCAGGGGCTCAGTCAGTTAAGCGTCCAACGTCGGGGCAGGTCGTGATCTCGCGGTTCATGGGTTCGAGCCCCGTGTCGGGCTCTGTGCTGACAGCTCGGAGCCTGGAGCCTGCTTCGGATTCTCTGTCTCCCTCTCTCTCTATCTCTCTCTCTCTTCCCCTCCCCTGCTTGCGCTCTGTCTCTCTCTGTTTCTCTCTTTCTCAAAATTATAATAAACGTTAATAATAGTAATAAAGAAGGCCAAATCCAAAGCCGTCAGTGTTGGAGGGTGTCTGGTGCCGTATTCTTCATCTACCCTTCCCAGAGGACGGATACTGAGCTCTGGAGGAGGGGACGTGTTCACAATGCCAGCCTTCTAAGGCCGGGGTTGGCGTGCATTTTCCTGGAAAGGGCAGAGAGTAAATACTTTCAGGTCTGGGGGCCCGAGAGGCTGCTGGTCTACCTTTGTAGCATGAAAGCTACGTGCAAGAGCATGGCTGAATGGGCAGGCTGTACATGACAGATGGCAGGTCAGATCCGGTCCGCGGACCTTAGTCTGTCAGTCCTGCTTGAAGTCACTGTTGGCATAGGTCTTTCTGTTTCATGGAAACGCTCTTTAAATAACTGTAGTCATTTCAGTGTATGTATCACTTGGCCTTTTCCCCCCTTTCCTGACCTCCTTTTATTTCTCAAGTATTTCCCCATGTTTGAAAAACATTTCACGATTTTTCTTGTTAATGGCTGCAGATTGGGCTATTTTGACATTCCATTTGTGACACCTGTTTCTGCTTAAAGACTGTGTATGTCCAGGGATCAGATATATGATAATTGTGCGTGTGCATGTATCTTTTTCCTCGCCCCACACATTGGCAGAGCTGGTGTGATAAGAGGAAATGTATTTAAATGGACAAAAAAGACAGAATTAAATGCCGCTACAAAAAAGACAGAGTCGATGCCGCTACAGCGGCCGGAGCCGTGCCTGTGGCATAAAATCCTGTTCCTTCCCACCCTCTGTAGCCTGATTAAGTCAAAGAACTTCAGGATGGTCAGAACCAGTTCACACCCTCCTCTGTAATCTTGCTACCCATGCAAACCTAGGCACACCCTGTTCCCCCTTGGGTCTCGCTTCCCTCAGTCTTTGGAATTCTAGGAGTGAGACCTGCCCTCAGCTGGAAGAGGCAGGATGTCCTGGAAGGGTCGTAGGCTTTGGTCTCAGAAACCGGCGTTTGCATTTCATTCATGAAAAGTCTCTGGGTCTAATTTTGCGCCTAACATTGGCGGTAACGGTACCGTTCAAAGAGAAGCTTTTCCACGAACGAGCATGGGTTCCACGAAGCGGGGTGTACCTGCTTTGTTCATTGCTACGTCCCTCGGACCGTGCCTAGCACCCAGCCAATGCAAAACAAATGTTAGGGAAAGGATTGTGGAGAGAAGGAAATAATGTGATTTGTACCTAACATGGCGACGGCCGCCTGCACAGCTGACCTCAGGAAAGCAGTGGCGATGGATATTATCCAGTCAGGTGGGTGGGAACACTTGTGGGCCCAGCCAGGGGCTCTATTCAGAGCAGGACTGCCTCTTCGTGCTGCCAAGGTTGGCTTAGTAGGACCTGATGCAGCAAGGATGAGTGGAGATGCCAAAGCAGAGACCCGGGTGCATGGACAGGTGCAGTAGCACTAGGGAAAGGGGATGGTTGCAGATCGTTCGGCAGCTCCCAGCTAGCAGCAGCAGGAACAACTCCAGCCCCCACCCCCTCTGGCAGAGACGAGGCTCCTGTCCCACTCATTTTTATCAGAGTTAGCTTAGAATCGTGGTAATGCTTTGCTTGCCCAAGGAAGACATTTGCACTCCTGCCAGGAAGGGGCCGGGCACACCCAAGGATTGTGTAATCATCGTTGCATTTATTTTGACTAGGCAAGGACTAGATCCCAACCAAGCAGAGAAGAGCAAATTGGTCCCAGATTAAAAAACGGAAAAGGAAGAATGATCTTTGAGAAAGCCCATCAATAAGAGGGTCTGGCCTGCTTCCCCAGCAGCACAGCCCAGCAGAACGAGTGAGAGAAAGAGGCTTAGCTCAGGTGTCGTCTTCACGCTCACTGGGGCTTGTGTAGGAGGTGAGACCGGCTCCTGAAGACCTTGAAGAGAGGCTGGAAGTTGAGTGGAGGGCACACTGGCCGTGGAATGGGGCAGGTCTGGATTTTGAAGCATAGTCCTCTGCCAGGAGGCTGTGGACAGGCTCAGCCTCTCTGAGTCTCCGATCCCAAACCTCTAAACAAGCTAGTAAGAATACTAGCGTGCAGTGAGGATTACACGGACAAGGAGAAGCAAAAGACGGGTAGGGTAACGCATGGCACGTGCTCTCGCTCAACAAATGTTCTCCAGGCCCATCCCCCACAGTCTAGAATCCCAGATTCTGTAACCAGATTTCAGCTCCCGGCGATCCCGGGGAAGACAGTGGGAATTGCAATAAATGATTGAGAGGGTCTCACCCTTGACGGTCTCTTCCCCAGGATCTTTCTGGAGCCCTTCTTGTCCAGTGCTGGTTTCCACAGGTTCAGGGAGACAGGCCCAGGGGCTTCCTGATATCAGGAGCAAGACTCCGGGGGTTCTAAATGTTGATGCCCGGGCACCAGGCGGCACCCCAGGGTGATGTACACATGACATCTTCAGCATCCTGAAGGATGCTTGTCACTGCTCCCTAGGTTGGTCATCAACTGTGGACTCACCCAACACACACTCACTGGGGCCCACTTCGCACGAGGCCTTTTCTGGACCAAAAGCTCAAGAGGTATGAGTCATATAGACCTTCCCAATAATACCCCTTGCCAGACCTGTCAGTAATAACCTCAAATTACCTTGCTCCCCATCCCACATGACTTCTGGGCCACTCAGTGCCCTGGACCCTTGTCCACAAGACATAATCAAATCCATTCCTGCCTTAATGTGTAATCCATGAAGTTCCACGAAGTGGGACATGGAATGTGTCGACAGCATAGAGCATAAGGTTTCAGAAGCCAGATGTCTGGTGTCTCTCTCGGGAAAACCAATAAAACAGGTAGAATTTGGGGCGCCTGGGTGGCTCAGTTAAGCATCCTTCGGCTCAGGTCATGATCTACACTTTGTGGGTTCAAGTCCTGCGTTGGGCTCTGTGCTGATGGCTCAGAGCCTGGAGCCTGTTTCAGATTCTGTGCCTCTTGTGCTCTCTCTCTCTCTCTCTGTCTCTCAAAAAGAAATAAAACATTAAAACAGAACAATAGAGTTAGCTTCATCATCTGCCCAGATCTCTTTGACCGTCTCTATGCAAGACGTTGATATAATTGTGCCATGAAAAATATTTAACAAACTCCAAATACCATCTGTAGAGATTAGCTGTGGTGAAGATTGGGTTTAGGTAGGAACAAGTCCCAGGTGGGTGCATTTTGAGAGGGAGGAAGTCCAACAGCGGAAGTGCAAGATGGAAAGAGAGTTGTCAAGGTGACCCTAGAAGGGGCAGCCGCGAGCTTGGTCTCTGGCTCTTCTTGTCTCGCTGATACTATGCACATCTTTGGTTTTATGCATGGACCTCAAGTTAGTGTATCCAACCCAGACTCATCTTCAGTGTTCCATATTTGTCTAGCCCCTTGCCTCTTGGCACCTCCTCTTAGGTGTTAGAAAATATTCCAGACTGAAGCCACACTCTCCACGAGTGCCCTTCAAGATTTCCATCCATCCATGAAAGTCATGGCTACCCATTCACCTTGGAAAGCACAGACGTAGGAGTCATCCGTGACATTTCTTTCTCCTTCACTCCCTCATAGCCAACATGTGGCCGTCTGTTGATTTAATTCCGAAAAGTCACTTAAGTCGGTCTGCCTCCCCTACCGATGTTCTAGTCCCAACTGCCATCTTCTCTCCTCACGTCTATCAACGGTCTTCCAATTGGTCTTTTTGTATGCGGTCTCTTCCTACACGGCAGCCAGGGGGATTGTCCCCGAATGCCCATCTGATCACGTCATTGGGCCTGTTCACATAGGTACCTACTAAAACTCTTGAATGACGTACCCTTGCTCGCGTGATAAAGATAAAGCCGTGGAGCTGGAGGCAGAGGCGGCTCCCCCCATCCCCCCACCGCCGCACTGACCGCAGGAACCGAGAGCGCAAGACCGGTCCTTTCTCAAAGCCAAATATGAAGGTGTCAGCAGCACGAGAGAAAGTGGATGCCAGTCGGGTAAAAATGGCAGACATCCACCCTGAGGGCAGTCTCTCGAGGGAGAGTTTTTCAAGAAAGAACTTTTCAAGGGATTAACAGGGGACCAAGACCCTATGCAGTTGAAATGAGATACTGATTTCGGCGAAACGCTAAGAGGCCCGGTTGGGGGTTAGGGTAGGGCTGCAGCTCTATAGAATCAGGGCCCCTCTACCAAGTTCACGGCAGCCCCATTATGAGCCCGCGAGCTGGTGACATCAGGGAACCTCACATACATCCTCCTGCCGAGGTATTTCAGTTCACGTAGCTAAGCAGGACGGGGCTGGGGCTTCTCCACGCTCAAGAACCATCTGCTCTGTGAATGTCTTCTAGAATTGAACTGGATGTCACACGACCCAGCGTGTAATTCCTGGGAATCAGCAGTGCGTGGCCGGGCTTGACTGCAAAGGAGCTTCTCCGCCCAGCTCGTCTCCTGGTGTCTTTCCCCATCCACCTGCCTGGGATTTTTTCCGGCCTCTTTCTTGCAGTTCAGTTCATACGTCACCCTGGATGCCTCTAGCGAAGCCGCCGTGTGAAGAAGAGCGAGAGCAGAAGGGAGAGCCAGACGTGGTTTCTAACCTCGCAGTTCATCTTCCGTGTCTTTCCAGAGACGTTTTTAAAGGGCACTTCTCTGATTCCAGAGCCCCGGTTTTCGAACGTGACAGAGAAAAGTCTTCGTAACCTGCCCCACATCTTCTAGGGGTTCTCGGGTACAGGCACAGTAGCTGAAAGCCTTAGAAAGAATGCACGGGGGCAAGCTCATGGATTGGAAGGAATAGCTAAGCAAAGAAGTTCTAGACAGAACTGGGACCAGAAGACCTGCAATAATCCAGAGAGTAGGAATCAAGGGACCGACTCTTAAGGGTCTTACGGCCAGGACACAGCAGCTCCAAGAGGTTTCCTTCAGCCCTTCCATTCGTGATTCGAATTCCTAGGAACTCCTCTGCTTTACTTTTATGGCTTCTGGGTGGGGATACCAATCAAGGTATCTCACGTCTCTCGGGGGAAGGGCAGTGACCAGAGTATAGCCAACTCGGTTAAGAAGGGCAGTCCCATTCTGACCCCACGCAAGAAACAACCTTGCTCCGGGCCATACACCCTGCAGCCCTACCACGTGTCTTCCCAAGGAACAAGGAGGCCACCGGCCAAGGGCGCTTTCCCACCGCAAGCTGCCCCCTCCAGTCTAGGCCATTCTCTTGGTAACGGAAAGGCTGGACTTGCCCCCTTGCCTCAGTGACTTCTTCCCTAAGCCTCTCCTCCCCGAGGCAGATTGTGAAACAAAGCCAGAAGGGCCCGTCAGGCTGGAGTCCACTGATTTGCAGTGTGCAGGTTATGATGTACTCAGGTATGTGTGAAAGCCACCCCCAGGGAGGGGCAGAGCTGGGGGGTTGGAACAGAAGTGGGGGAACAGGTTGAGGGTAGGAAGCCAGGAGCCAGCTGTCCCCATGCTGCCCCGTTGTGGCCACGGCATCGGAGAAGTCGGAAGATTCTAAATTTGAACTTGGCCTTCCAGATCGTTACGAAGATAAGAGGCTGCTGCATATTTTATAGAATAGCTTATTAAATTGCTTTCTAATGGTCGAAGGCCTGGGCACGTGGCTTGTGATTCGCTGTCGGTGCTCTTACCCCGGGGCCTGCAATGTTATAGGACGATCTGTCGAAGCCGTCAGGGCCCCCGTGATGTCCACCTGCTGCCGGGACTCTGTTTCCCCACACCTGTGTCTAACGGGCCCACCCCCGCAGAGTCACCCGGGTCCCCAGCAGATTCTGCAAATTCAGGAGCCTCCAGGCTGGTGTCCTGGCTTCTGGACTGGCCCTCGCAAGCCGTCTTCACAGGGCACCCGGAGGGATGTTTGAAAACGGAACAGATCCCGCCACTTCTCCGTTCGAAAGCCTCCGGCGGCCCCCACCTCTCTCCGAGGAAAAGCCAAAGTCCTTTCCGTGTTTCGTAAAGGTTCACACGGCGGGCGTGTCGCAGCGCCCGCCGCTCTCCGGCCCACAGTCCTCCGGCTGATGCGCTCCAGCTTTTTCCCTGGCTGTCGCTGGGTCACATCAAGAGCCCGACGTGGGGCTCGAACTCCCGGACCGCGAGATCGTGACCTGGCTGAAGTCGGACGCTTAACCGACTGCGCCACCCAGGCGCCCCTGGGGGTGTGCCTTTCAACGAGCAATGCAGATTATTGTCATGTAGGTGGACTTCGTGGGTCCGTACCGCAAGCGTCACTGGCCTCCGGAAGCAGAATGTTCCTGGCAAGTAGCAGAAGCTTGGCTGGAGAAGCAGGACTGGCTGGTATCCAGAAATTCTTTAAGATCACGGAGAGACATGTTGCGTGTGCCTGCCTGCCTTATGTTCCAGCATCCTGCCTCCAAGGTTCTGGAACCTTTGACGCCCCAGCACCAACTCTTTCCAGCCTGAACATTGGCAGAAAAGGCAGCCGTCCTTCCTCCTCAACCCTGAAATTAGGAAGAGACCAAAGTCCTCTTATATTTCAAAACACTGAAGAAGAAAGCGGCTGTTTAGCCACCTACGTAATAACACTGATGCTCGCATTTCTCTGCGTGTGCGTGCGTGTGATCAGAGTTCAGCCGTTGGACGGAGCCTCCGTGGTGCCGTGATCAGCTTTGGAGCCACGTGGTGGGTGAATGCAGTCTTTTCTGTTTCCCGACCTCTTTCTCTGTTGTCCGCATCTAATGGTCTCGATCCTTTTAGTTGTTGATGGCTTGGCGATTACGCGGGCTACCGCTTTAGGATTACATCCAAATGCATCTGAACGGTGGAATTTACTTACCGCTTCCCTCCTAAAAGCTTTTTGGCGCGATCCAGCTGGGATAGTTGCACTGGGAGAACCATTATTTGCGGCCCTCGTTTTGGGGGGTGGAAATAAATTTCCCAAGAGATGAAGCCACCCCCCATTCGGTGTAGATCTGCGGAGCTACTTTTTCCTCTCTCTCCCTTTTGCGTTCCCCTTTCACGGTTTTCTTCGAGGACGACTCTTATCTAGGGAGACGGGAAGGCTCTAAATCGCACCAAGGAGCCAGGTCAGTGTTTAGGGTGGTTTGGATCCGTAAGCCGTTTGCCGGATTTTGGCGGTATCCTTTTACACTGTAAAACCCCTTTTTCCCGGGTAACCTGTGACATTACTCTTGAACATTATTCACAGATTTCTAAAACCTCTCAATTTCACTTAGCCATCAGCTAAGCAGATAGTGCCCCGGAGTTCAAAATACTCTGTTCGTCTCAAGCTCCTGCGCGTTCATGTTCAAATGGCGCTGCTATCTGCTCCTGATCTCTCTATACGTTCCTATCTACGCGTATAGTAGCTTTCAGTGGTGTAATCAGAGACAGAAACCACACTGTGCAAACTGAATGCGCGCGCGCGCACACACACACACAGGTTTGTGACAAATGCATAACACGATAAAACACGTTGTATACCAGCGAGAGCGAATTCTGGAGTACGCAGAGAAGGTTTCGAGTACAAATGATGTGGAAGGATCTGAACTCCTCTCATTCGGGGAGACTGTACAGGTGGTGATGGCTCGAATGCCTCTCCAGCGTTGGGGATCCGAGAGGCAGTGTGCAAACACTGGAAGGCTGAGAGCCCAAGGCGTCTTACCCTCTTGGGTTTAAATCCCAGCCGAGGTGCTGGGTGAGGGCAGCGAGCGTAAGTTGCTTCACCTCTCTCGGTGGCTTGGTGACCGCTTTGTCACACGATGCAGGTAAGAGTAGAACATTTGCCTCCTGGGGCTACGGTGAGAATTAAGAGAGGTCACAGGTGTCAGGCAATCGGCACAGTCACCACAGTGTGGAGACAAGAAAGGAACAAGGTAGCAGGTCTCTTCTGGAACGCACCCCTCCCTGCCACACACCGTGAATACGAGTCTCTTACAAACTCTCTGGGTTAATAGCATCCGTGTTTACTCAGCGACTCCGGGAAGAAACTTAGGAGCTACATTGGAAAAGTTTCTCTCCCACCTTATCCCTCCCGCCTTTTCGGACCCTGTCCCCCCCCCCCCCCCGGGTCAACTGGTTACCACATTGTGCCGTTCAGCCTCCTATCAAATAACTTTCCAGTTCTGTCTCCCCGTCTTCATCCTAATGCAAGAACCTCTTAACCAATTTCACCGTCTTCCTCTTGGTTCCTCTGCGATCCACCGTCAGCCCCGTTTTACAGATTAAGAAACTGAGACCCAGACTGGTTCAATAAATAGCCCGAAATCACACAGCTGGTAAGTCATGCCATGGGTGTTGCAACCCAGACAGCCCGGTTCCGGGGTCTCCTCTCCTTCCTGCCCTGGGATTCTGGGTGCGGCACCTGAGTTCGGCGAGGAAGCCCCGAAGTATCTCCAACACCTGGTCATTCCACTTTGAGCGACTTCCGTTTCCCCCTCAGCAAATGCTCCATCAGAACTGCCCTACCGGTTATATAGATGTCGCAGGAGCTCCGGGGAGCAAGAGGACCGGGCAGAAATCTACAAGCGGGTCTTGGTGGGCGACTGGCATTGCTCGTAGCCTGCTGGCCGGAGGCACGTCTGGGCCGTGTGCCAAAAGGGAGGAAGCTAGATTAGAGATGGAGGAAGTAGGGATTCCGGTCCCTTTCCGCGTCCAGAAGTCCCGCTGTGTGGATGGGGCTTGGCATGGGGATTTTCTAGATTGGGAGGATGTGCCCATTCTGGGGTGGTGGTGGAGGTTTGGAGTAAAAGCCCAGGTCAACAAGACGCTCTAGTACCGTAGGGAGAAGTCACCCCCGTCCCGGTGAAGACACAGCTGGATGGAAGCAGGGGCTCCGGGCTTTCCCACGCCCCGTGGTCACTGGCACTGAAGTGGCAGCAAAAGTCAACTGAGGCGCTTCAGGTCCGGGACGGGATGGATTGTTGACCAGTCTGTGGATCTGAGTGCTCTCCTGCAAGGCTGACCACGGCCTGCCCAACCATGATTTTGCCAAAGACACTGACAGCCAGTGCGGGTGTGTGATTTGTATATGTAAGGGCGCGTCCACGAGAGCCTGATGTAGTATGACCTTGGCATTTGCCTGTGCGGGGTCCCACCTTGGCATTTCTCAAGCGTGTCTGAGAGATGTCAGGAGCTGTTGCCAGAGATTAAAAAGATTGGGGGGGGGGGCTGCTGACAGCGTGGCCGAAAGGACTGTGAAAAAGCGACCTCTACCTCTTCTGAGTTTGAGAATGCGGCATAATGTATCGCTCTTCAAAATTCCTAACGCATCTTACCAGGGAGGTTCTGTAGCGAAGAACTTGTTTGCGTTTCATTGACAAATCTCGCCCAAACGTATTTGACCAGAGAACTGTTTCTACCCAGAAGAGCCAGGGACATGCTGTGGACGGTGTCCCTCGGGATTCCGTGGGGGGAGATTCACTTCGGCGAGCACAGCCCTGGAACTTAAAGAACACAGGCTTGCTAGTGTAGACGGTCCTCACTGGGGGCTTCACCCATTGGGATTCTCCCACTCTAGACTGTGAGCTCCGCTCTTGCATCCACTGTGTGGAACGTCTTCACTGCCGCGTCTCCCCAGGCTTTGACGGTTGATTTTTTTGTGTGTGTTCTGACCTTTTCTTTCAGGAACAAGCGTCATTCGTGAATTTTCCATCCCTCCGTGCTTTTATCCTTTCTTGTTGCTTCTCTGCACTTTCATACCATCCTGGTTTTCCTCTCTCATGAGTGATTATACGTTTGTACCTTGAAGATTCACTTTTCCTCGATCAGGCCCGACGCGCCTCTTAATTCTCCTCTCTTATTTTTGTTTTCCGCACCGTCCGGCTCCCTCCAGACAACTGTCTTCATTTCAGTTCGCTGCTTTATGATTTGCAGCTTTATTAAATTTTAGCGCCTTGAGTTTAGGTTTCTGACGCTTGATAGAGACCGTAAAGCATACGCGTTCAGGTTTTTTCTTTTCTCTGTAGCGTATCTTCTTCTGGGCACATTCTACGATGCTTCGCGAGCGCTGTGTGTGCTCTTTCCTACTGTCTACACCTTGCGCTTGTAAGATACTTTCTCGCGGGAGGGCAAGAAGAGTTCTTATTCAGGCTGTTTGCTCATGTTGGGCTCTGTGGGTCCATCTTTATTTCCCAGATGCTGCTGTTGGAGTCTCTTCTATCGGTGGTACTCGCCACGCTGAACCAAATTTGTGGCATCTTTGAAGACTTAACCAGTGTGTTCCTTCACGACTCAGGAGGAGTTTGCTATCTGTGCTTTATGCAGAGAAGTGTGCGTGCGTGCGTGTGTGTGTGTGTGTGTGTGTGTGTGAGATACCCATATATATATATATACACAGAGGTTATAGTTTATTTAACAGACATTATACAATGCTTACTGGGGTGCCAGGCATTATTCCAAAGCCCTTTACAGTCATTCACTCTGCATGATAACTTCTGAGGTTGATGCTCCTAGCAGCCCCATTCGGCAGATGAGAAAACTGAGTCTGAACAATTTGCTGACGTCAAAAGCTGGCAGGTGTCGGGGGGGGTGCCTAGGTGGCTCTGTCGGTTGATCGTCCAACCGGCTCAGGTCACGATCTCGCAGTTCGTGAGTTCGAGCCCCACGTCGGGGTCCGTGCTGACAGCTCGGAGCCCGGAGCCTTCTTCGGATTCTGTGTCTCCCTCTCTCTCTGCCCCTCCCCCGCTCATGCTCTCTCTCTCTCCATCTCTCAAAAATGAATAAACGTTAAAAAATTTTTAAAAAAAGCTAGCAGGTGTCAAGGGCCAGAATTCAACCTTGGGCAGACTAGCCCTGGAATCTGTGCTCTTGACCTGCTGTGATAGGCTTCCTTTTCGTTTCTTCTTTGCAAAAAGAAGGAATAAAACCACCTGGAGAACTGCAGCTGCTCATGTTTTCTTGGTTCTGGCCTACGTCCTTCCCTTTCTTATTAAAGTGACGCGATAGCTGCGTTCCGTGACTGGGCATCGTAGCCCTGAATGAGGCTAGGAAGTGGGCGCCCGGTGGAGGGATGGGGGGATGAGGGGAGGAGCTCCACGGTCACCTCCTGAGAGAGCTCCCCATGGTGCCGGGCGCTCCGCGCCTCTGGTCGGTGCAGGGCACCGGGCTTCAAGCTCCTGGGCCTGAGACGTGGTGGCGGGAGGGTCTGCCCTTGTTTTGCTGCGTCAGAGACGTTTCCCATCTTTGATGAGCGGGAATCAAGGGCCCAGAAGATTTTGATCAATAAGATTTCTTCTTCCCGGGGCTGCATTTACTGGTGCGCATATTTTCATGAATATTTCAGTGGGAAGGCAGTGGAAAGCGGATCCAGCCGTGTCCCAGCTGGGGTCTTGCCCCAGAAGCCCCCATTATCTAGCTTGATCCTGAAAATGACCTTGCAGGGTGCTGTTATTAACCCTGCTGCCCAGGACAGAGAAGGAAAGCTGGGAGCGCTCCAGATGTCTCCGAGGGTCACAGGGCTAGCTCACGACCGGGGCAGAGCCCAAGCCTTGTCTCCAAAGCCTTTGTCACCGTCGGCAGAACAGGCAAAGCTTGGGAAGCTTTGCGGGCTTCTGTTTGTGTGTTATTTTGTCAGGATTGCAGTAACAGAGGACCACAGACTAAGTGGCTTACACGAAATTCATTTCTTTTATGTTTTTTTTTAATGTTTCATTTATTTTTGAGAGAGTACAAGTGTCGGGGAGGAGCAGAGAGAGAGGGGGGACAGAAGATCCAAAGCGAGCTAAGCGTTTTCAGCGGGAATTCCGACACGGGGCTTGAACTCGTGAAGCGTGAGATTGTGACCTGAGCCGGAGTTGGACGCTCGACCGACTGAGCCACCCAGGCACCCCCAAAATCCATTTATTTTGTGACCACCCTGGGTCGTAGAAGTCTGAGACCCAGCGTCAGCAGCGTTGGGATTCTTCCAAGGCCTCTCTCCTTGGTTTCTAGAGCGTAGCTCTCCCTGTGTCCTCGCGTGGTCTTGTCTCTGGTCTCTGGTGTGTCGGTTTCTTACTCCCTCTTCTTATGAGGACTCCAGTCATAATGGGCTAGGACCCACCTTAATGGCTTTGTTTTAACTTAATCGCCTCTTTATTATTTTTTTTTTTGAATTTTATTTATTTTGAGAGACAGAGAGAGAGAACAAGTGGGTGAGGGGCAGAGAGAGAATCCCAAGCAGGCTCTGGGCTCTCAGCACAGAGCCTGATGTGGGGATCGATCTCATGAACCATGAGATCATGCTCTGAGCCGAAATCAAGAGTTGGACGCTTAACCCACTCACTGAGCCGCCCAGGTGCCCCAGTCACCTCTTTAAAGACCCCCATCTCCGCACACGGTCACTTACTGAGGTCTCGGGGCTAGGACCTCAATATGTGAATTTTGGAGGGACGTAATTCAGCTCCTAATGGCTGGAGCCAGTAGTATATCTGGGTGGCGACAGGAAAAATCTGTGGGTAAAGACCGGATCATACGGTACAACATTTGAGAAGTTGGGACTGCGTCCTTCCTGCAGGTCACCGCTGCCCTGTGAGGAACACACACCGCTGATTGTGTGTGGACACCTGGGCACATGTGATCGTGTGTGACAAGGCTTTAAGTGGTCCGGGATGCAACAGTTAAATCCCTTTGAATCCCACAGCCAGGGTATCATTGTCTTTTCCTTTTTCTTTCAGTTTTTCGAGAACAATACCTTGGGGGGGGCGGGGTTGCTAATATGTCTTTTCCACCCCTCCGACATTTGCTAATGTTTCCCTTTTGGGCAAAGAACAAGACTAGGGGTGTAGAGAGGTAAGGGCATCGAGCTAGAATTTGAGAATACGCTGTCATTTTCAACTTCTTTAATTTCTATGCTTGGCTTTCATGTATGACAGGTGATTCTGGATTTCTCCTGGCAATAATAATACAAAGCTTTGCTTTATATCCTGAAGGGAGCCGAGTTTCTTTTTTTAAAAAGGGGGTTAATTTAAAGAGAATATGGGGGAAATAATAGAATGACTCTTAACGAGCCACGGCAAAAATGGTGAAGCTGGAACCACCAAACTGGATCTTGGGGAGTACGGTTGGTTGTGGACTAAGGCAAGGAAGCGGAGCGGGGGAGAGGGCTGCTGGGTTTGGGAAAAGCCTCTAGAGAATAATGAAGGGGTGTGTGTGTGTGTGCGCGATGGGGGGCACATGTCCCTGAGCATAGGTGTGCGTGACGGTGGATGTGTGGGTGGGCGCGTGCATATGTCCTTGTAGCCTGGAATCATCCCATCACCGGAGATGAACCAGGAAGATCGGCTACACCCTTGCCCTCTCTCTTTAAGCAGAATTGGAAAATACATCCATACGGTCCGGAGTCCATTGTGGTCTGAATCTCTAGAAACAAACTGTCATCCGCAAAGAGGTGTTGGGTGCTTCGCACACGCCAGGTGCCGTGCAGAGTGTTCGGGCCACCACGGGGATTAAGAATGAGAGGGTCCCGGCTGCCGGGTCCAAGACTGACGTGTGACTCCCGCCGCGCACCCGTTCCTGACCAGGCACCCTTGGCCACGCGGTTCGTACCCTTTGAGCCTGTGCCTCCTCACCTGTCTGGTGGGTTGAGACAGACCCCACCTGTCAGCCCCGGTGACGGATGAGCTGGGGCGTGTGCACCCGGTCTGCAAATTGTGTGAAGGCACGTGGTCCGCATCGTTACCAGAAGCCTGACACTCAGGGTTTGCAAAGCGCCATTCGGAGAATCCTTGCCTTGGAAGCCGGCGGAAGGTAGAGCTTCCACTCGGATGACCGAACGGCACTCCTCGGGCCCTTTAGCTGGTGGTGTGAAAGGATTCTGTTCGGCATCAGGGAGCTGGGATGGAGGGGACCGCGCGGTTTGGGGGGCAGGGATCACCTGTTGGCAGCGTTGAGCTTTCGGGGGCCTGGCATCTACTGTGTGTTCATCTGGAGAGGTATCGTGGGTTTGTACGATACGGCCCCCGAATTGTAATAATGAGCCCCATGAATGCGCAGGGCTCCGGGGAGAATAATTGAAAGGCAGCTATCTAAGTCAGCCCTGGTTCATCCGAACTCATTTGCAGTCTCTTTTCCGGCGCGGGTGGGGGCGGGGAGAAAAACTTCAGGTTAACAAGTTAATGACACCTGCCTACTGTGCCTTTAATTACCCTGCAAACCTCAAGCGGAGACTGACAACTGCAGGAGTCGTATGTATGCAGATTTCCCCGGATCTCGCCCCCACGGAAAGCACAGCTGTCTTCCCACCACCTCTCCTGACAAGGATGGGCGTTCTTCCAGGAAACCCACCTTTACCGGGCTGGTGAAGCTGGTATTTTTCTCACGGGGGATCTCTTTTAATCTGTAGAGCAGACGCCGCGGGGTTAATACCAGTGTGTTTATTCACCCAAGGGGACACTGAGGCCCGCAGACGTTAAGTGATAAGTCCAGGATCACCCAGATCACAGCCGGGCAGGTGCAAGTGCAGCCCGGGTTCTGTCCGATCACGAAACCGGATTCCAGGCAGCTGCAGAGTGCTCAACTCACTGTCCTCTTCCTCCCTGTCTCTCTCCCTCTCTTTGTGTCTTTCTTGAGTCTGTTTTTTACTGCCCCCTTTCTGTTTTCTATTATCCTTTTTTCCTCCCTCCCTCCTTCCTTCCTTTCTTCCCTTCCTCCTTCCTTTTCTACCTTCCGCCCTTCCTTCTTTCCCTCCCTCCCTCCTTCCCTCCCCCCTGCCTCCCTTCCCTCTTCCTTCCCCCCTTCCCTCTCTCTCTCCCTCCCTTCTTTCCATTCATTCCTCTTTCTTCTCTTCTTTCCAACAAACATAAACGAGATGCTGATCAACGCCAGTCTGAGCACTGCCGACGCAGAAATGAAAAAGACGCGCCCCATCTCTGCTTCCGTGACTTTACGTTGTAACTGGGAGAGACAGGTGACAAATAAACAAGAATAACGTGAGGCACGCAACCCGTGAGTTCAGGGATGGGTAAAGGTGAGGGGAGAGGTGCCCAGCCAGCATTTTTACAGGGAGGCCCACAGAATGCCCCCTGTGAGGGGGACACTTGATCCGCGAGCTCAGTCGGGTGAAGGAATGAGGCTGCAGGTGGAGGGACCCCAGGGGCAGCGGGGTCTGCATGCGTCAGCTTGTGCTGCTGTAACAGAACAACGTGGACTAGTGGCTCGAACTACAGACACGGATCGCTCCCAGTCGTGGAGGCTGGAAGTCCCAGATCATGGTGCTGGCCCATTCAGTTCCCGGCGGGGACTCTGTCCTGGGCTTGTAGACGGCTGCCTTCTCACCAGAGAGAAGCGAACCCTGGTGTCTCTTCCTCTTCTTATAAAACGCTAATCCCATCGGGGGTGGGGGGGGGTTCTGTTCTCATGCCCTCATCTAAGCCGATTTGCCTGCCAAAGACCCCATCCTCGTGAGTGGTTAGGCCTCCAGCATTATATGTATTCAGGGGAAGACACGAACACTGAATCCGTAGCGGCAGGGGGATGAGTTTGGCGTGTTTGAGGAACACCCAGAAGCTGGACCCGAGGGAGCGAGGGATCGAGTGAGGAGATGAATTTAGAGGGGAGGATGCCGGGCGCACATCGGTTATAGCTCTGTGGCCAAGACAGAGAGCCCTGGCACGTGTTAGTAAGGAGCACTCAGCAGAGAGGGCCTGACACGGGGTACCTGTTGTCTGCTCCTCCCCCTCCCCTTGGCCTTGAACGGGCCCTCCCAACCTCATGCATTCCAGATATTGCAGAAGTTCTCTGTCTTACACCTTGCTTTTCTTTTTCGGTGGGGGAGGCGCGACATTTAAAAGGCAGGGTACCGGGGCACTTGGGTGGCTCCGTCGGTTAAGTGTGTGACTCTTGATTCTGGCTCGGATCATGCTCTCACAGGTCACGAGATTGAGCCCTGCGTCAGGCTATGTGGAGCCTGCTGGGATTCTCTCTCTCCCTCCCTCTCTCTCTCTGTCTCTCTCTCTTTCTCTCAAAAAATAAACATTAAAAAATTTTTTAATACAAAAATGAAAGTCAGGATACTGCATGTTTTAAAATATAAGATCCAGGGGGCGCCTGGGTGGCTCAGTCGGTTGAAGCGTCCAACGTCAGCTCAGGTCATGATCTCGCATCATGAGTTCGAGCCCCGTGTCGGGCTCTGTGCTGACAGCTAGGAGCCTGGAGCCTGCTGCGGATTCTGTGTCTTTCCCTCTCAGCCCCTGCCCTGCTCATGCTCTGTCTCTCAATAATAACATTAAAAAAAATGTGAAATATGAGATCCAGAATTCTGGCCTATTCGGACAACTCAAAAGATATGGCAGTGCTGGCTCCATATTCCCTAGGGTGACAGTCAGCTGGACCGAGTAGCTGCCGACCATTTCTGGCAGGACGTGCGCGTTGCCCTGGTCCCCACCCCTCCCGATGCCTGGTGCTCCCGGGACCCAGAAGCCAGCATGTGTCTCCGTGTTCTTCTTCGCACTCTGGTGCTCTGCCCCCACATGGGGGACCTTTCTCCCTGGAGTAGTTTCTGGTTGGAGCCGGGGATCTCCGATTTACTAAAAACACCTTTGTCTCATGTAACACATGCTGTTGGTCGCCTTCCGATGACTCCGTGAATTTTGTCGGATGAAGGGAAGGAGACGGGAAGGCTGAGCACCTGTGCCCAAGTGTTGGGCTTCTCACTTCCTGTGTTACCTTGAGCGAGCCCTTTCCCCTGTCTGGGCGTCAGCCTTCCCATCTGGAGAAGGAACTCTTCAGGCATCTTCCCAGCTCCGCCTACATCTACGGGCATATCCTTGGGGACATAAGACACACCGTCAAAAACCCGCCTTCCCACAGAAATCCTTAACCTCGCTGTCTCTCTGTGGTGATCTGTTGAAATAGGCGCAAGTCTGAGGTCACTCGTCGACAAAGATGAAGTGAGATGTCATTTTAAATGCTTATCGCAGCGCCGGGAATAACTATGTTATTCTATTGTTATCCACTTGGATCCTCGAAAACCATAGAAATAGAAAAAACAGTTACACCTGGTTCCAGAAGGGTCAAACCATAGCGTCTTAGGAAAGAAGGTCTTACAAATGACGTAAAGGGAACGTGGATGGTTCTTTTGAGGAAGACTGAAATTGGGACCTTATGGAGTGTGGGATTTGTTTGGTTTTTAAAGATTTTATTTTTAGGCAATGTCTACACTCGACATGGGGCTCGAACTTATAACTCCAAGATCGAGAATCACATGCTCTACCCACTGAGCCAGTGAGGTGTGCCAGACAGCTTGGTTCTGATCAAGGCAGGACACTCAGCCCAGGATTGAATCAACAGGGACAAGGAGGTATCGATTCTAGGTTTGGAACTACCACGTAGGTAGTTTGCTTGTGTAGACACCCAAAAAACCCAGAATCTCATATGTGACTTTTTTTAAGACAATTTTTTATGTTTATTCATTTTTTTTTTCAACGTCTATTTATTTTTGGGACAGAGAGAGACAGAGCATGAACGGGGGAGGGGCAGAGAGAAAGGGAGACACAGAATCGGAAACAGGCTCCAGGCTCCGAGCCATCAGCCCAGAGCCTGATGCGGGGCTCGAACTCGCGGACCGCGAGATCGTGACCTGGCTGAAGTCGGACGCTTAACCGACTGCGCCACCCAGGCGCCCCAATGTTTATTCATTTTTGAGAAACAGAGCGTGAGCAGGGAAGGAGCAGAGAGAGAGGGAGACGCAGAATCCGAAGCAGGCTCCAGGCTCTGAGCTGTCAGGACAGAGCCCGACGTGGGGCTCGAACCCACGAACTGTGAGATTGTGACCTGAGTCAAAGTCGGACACTCAACTGACTGAGCCACCCGGGTGCCCCTCTACTATGTGATGTTTTTAACCAACATATTCAGCTAGTTACCTATTTTCTTCTTCTCCTCCTCCTTCTCCCCTCCTTCTCCCCCTCCCCCGCCCCCTCCCGCTCATCTTCTTCTCCTTCTTCTATGGTTGCTTAAACAAGGGTAGCAGTACAGGTTAAGCTATGTTGCAGTGACAATCACAACAAAATCAAGGAGTTGCAATGCTTTTTTTCTCATTCCCAAAACATGTCTAGTTTGGGAACCATCAGGGGTGCGGTGCCCAGCGCGGGGCTTCACAGACCGAGACTCACGGAGGCTCCTTTCCACAAAGGCAAGGAAGGGAGAGTGCGGCCGGAAGTGCTGTGGCTCTTAACATGTCACACATCACTTCTTCCCGCCTGGCACCGGTCGAAACAGTTCAGACAGCTCTGCCGAGTTTAAGTTGGTGGACACATGCTCTCCTACCATGTTTCCAAGGCAAGAGGAGCAAATGTTTGTACAAGGCTCTGCCTTTGAGTTCGAAATGGTCAAATGCACCTTTGCTCTCTGCTGAACGCAGAGAATCCGGGCTCCCCGAGATCTCGTAGCTGGCCCTTGAAGTCACATGCGTTTCTCACCCCTGGACCGGATGTTCTCTGAGGATCTGACGAAGATTGAATCTGATTGTTCTGTTTTGTTCCTATGAGATTGAATTCGGAATTCCTCAGCCAAGCCAAGCCGCTATTATCCTTTCTTAAATTTGATGAGTTGGTCTTTTTGGATCATCCAAAATTGCTCTTTAAGGGGAATCAGAAATGAGACAGTTGGGGCTCCCAGCAGGGATGCAGCCTGCTGAGGTCAAAGAGATGTGACCTTTGAGGTTGGACTGGCCCAGTCCCAAATCCTGGTTCTGGCATTGAGATGTGGGGCTCTGGCTAAGAGATGTTGCCTCTCTGGGACTCACTTCTCAGTCGTGAACGTAAAGGAGATGATATTTGTCAAGCACGTTACTTGGCCTCGATCATAGCTGGCATTTAGTGATAACGATGACGATGCTTTCGGGGAAACTCAGAAGCTGTGTTTGGGTCCTGGACACGGGCTGGGAAACACAACGATTTGGGTGGGATGCGGAGTATCCCAAAGGCTGCAAGTACACGCCAAAGCACACGGGTTTGAAGAACAAGTTCCCACATAAAAATCCCCACGTGGCTTACTTTAAACTCCTTTGAACCTAGTCAGTGTTCCTTTACTAAATATCTTCCCCTCTGTAGAGCCCGTGTGTGAGGTCACGCCGGGAGAGTCTATTTCTTTCCTTTCTTCTTAGGGCTTCTCGGGATGAATAACCTCCTAGTATACATTTACGGCCGTTGAATGTAGGTTGACCAGAGAGAGGTGGCCTTGCTAACCGTCTCATCGGATCTGATTCACGTAGACAGTGACGTTTTACGGTTTGGGCCAAGAGTTCTAAGTGACCTGGCTTTTCTGTCTGCTTGGTTCAGCCTCCCTGGACATTTGATAAAAGACGCTCTCAGACGCAATACCGTAACCTGACAGGTTGGATTTACAGCTTAACGTAGCCTCACGTCATCGGGACTGAGAGGGAGAGTACGCACCCAGACCCCTTATTTTGTCAGAAGGATACTAACTCTTGTCCATTCAAACGAACTTCCCCTCTCGATGACTATCGGTGCAAGGCTTCAATGCTTCTCTCCCACGAATCCTTGTCGGTTTTTTTTTTTATCAAGGAGCAAGTAAAGCTGGGCCGGGGAATAATCAGAACTGTGGCCAATGGGCCAGGGTGGAAAGTTTTGAGAACGAACGGTCAGGAAAGGCTCAAGCAAGAAGAACAGCTATCTTCACCAAAAGCTGGAACAGGTCTGCACCAGGTCATAACTGTAGAGGCCAAGACCCCATGAGAAGCCAAAGGCTCGAGAGAGCGGCTGAGCCGAGGACAGGAAGTGTGGCCCTGGGGTCCATGATGTGTAGCGGGGAGCGGAGAGCTCAGAGATGCTCGTTCTAGCTCTTCTTCATCCAGGTGTGGTCACCGTTTGAAGCTCCCGGCTTCCCTCCTTGCATTCCCCAAATGGAACCTCTGTCGCTGCCTTCTACCCAACCTCCTGAAAAAGTCACCGAGGGCATCATTCTGCTTCCCCCAGTAACGAGTCGAGACCCACAGGTATTTATTTATTGGTCATTTATGGATCACGTTCACTGTAGCACAGGTCACCCTGTACCTGGTATTCTCGGTCATGTTAAATACCTAGAGATGACAAGTTTAATGTATGCCTTGTTATTAAGGTTATAAAGGTGTGTTCCTATTTATAATTAACGTTGGGTCTGCCTTATTGACTAGTTCACATTATATTGCCGTATTTAATCTTTACAGTGACCTTGTGGGGCTGGTATTATCCCCGTTGGTATTATCCCCACCCAAGGCTCATGGAGAGCCTCACATGGGCAGCGTGGGTGACACTGTGCGTCTGTCTGTGTGAAGGTGAGCGATGCAGAGGTTGGGACCAAGTAAGGTTTCCATCTGGAATATATTAGAGGAAATGTACGGGGACATCTCACTGGGGATCCAAGGGAGCAAGGGTCCTGTTGTGCCTAGAATGTGTGACAGAGAATTAAAACATAGTTTGATGACAATCTGAGAAGCCTTCCCAGAGAAAGGGACAGTTCAGTGTGTCCTAATGGGGGAGAGAAGGGTTAAGTATAAAAAGTGGGAGGCCACCGAAGCTGTTTACTATAAGAAGATAGTCCCAGTAGGGGCGCCCCCTGTGGGGGGGGGCTCAGTCAGTTAAGCATCTGACTTGATTTCGGCTCAGGTCATGATCTCATGGTTTGGGCTGACAGCACAGAGCCTGCTTGGGATTCTCTCTCTCCCTCTCTCTGTCCCCCTCCTCCACTCATGCACACACACACACACACACACACACACACACACACTCCCTCTCTCTCTCACTGTCTCTGTCTCTCAAAATAAATACAACTTTTTAAAAAAAAAAAAAGAAAAGAAATGACTCTCATAGAGCTTTGAATTGTAGATGTTCTCTGAGCGATGCCGTTGTGGCTGTGTGATTTCTGGCAAGTGACCAAACCTTTCTGACCCACCTGCAGGAGGAAGGGGCTGAGCCAGGGGCTGTACGCGTGCCTGTTACTTGAGCATTATCTGACAGCAGCTCAGAGCGACCCCTGGGGATTTTCCATTTGTTGAAAGGAGAAAAAGAAATCAGGTGCCAAGTGGCGGTAATATTTTTAGATCGCATCGCTTCACGCGGCCCTTCTGGTCAGCTTAAATGAGGGCTCTGGGGCAGGGCAGCAGCACGAGTGACCGCAGGGCACCAGCGTGAGCTTGCTCCTCTGCCCTGAGCCCTGGGGAGTGACAGGTTCACCCGCGCAGCAGGAGGGGGACAGCTCCGTGGCAGCTTTGGCTAAAAGGAGTTAATGGATCGTGCTCTCTTCTGCTTGGTGATTACAGGATTCTTTCCTGCCCATCACATCTTGGCTTTATTGCCATGCTGAACACTCACTGTATTTCTGCTTTACCCTCTCAAGCCTTAAAGCAGCTCACAGTCGACTCACGGGGGACCGGGTATCGGAACATCTCACTGGCCCCTTTTCTGTACAGATCGGGAAACTGAGAAGGAGGGGGACTGAGCCAGGTTGTAGAACCAGATCCACAGAACTGGATCCTGGGGTCCTGACGGTTCCAATGGACAAGCGTCAAGGGAGCACCATTTGCCTGGTCCGTTTCGTTGTCCACGTTCAAACTTGCAGAGTGGCAGTGAGGTGGGGGTCGGGGAGGACTCTGGCTGGGAGGCGTGGGCTAACGGGGCGGGGCGGGGATCAGACCTTTCCGAGGGAGGTTGGAACACTGTGATCTTAAGGATGAGTTCACGGCAGGATCAGGCAAGGAGGCCAGAGGAGCTCAAAGAAGGGAGACGTGGCCAGAAACCTGGTATGTACGAAACGCCGGGGGCAGAAGTTGCAGTGTGAGATCACAGGTCAGAGTCACGAGTTCAGGCCGATGAACGTTGGCGTATTTGGACTGTTTCTTTTCCCTCCCTCCCTCTCTCCCTGTGTCTCCTTTTTTCTCTTTCTCTCTTTTTCTTGATTATGGGCCAGAAGATCTGAAAGCCAGCTTTCTTTCAGAAAATTACCAAGCTAGACGAGACAGAACTGTTTGCACAAAACCTAACGATGAACAGCCATAGGGAGGAGAGGACCCTGTAGGTACCGATGCTGAAAAACTAGGCAGGGTGCTAAACTCGATCGGAAAAGCTGGCTTAATGAACCAATTCATTCACTAAGCGGCTGATTCACAAACACGCCTGGTATTTACTAAGTTCCCGGATCCATTCTTCACTAGGTGAAGCGGGCAGAACACACAGTCTCTGAGCTGTGATAATAATACCTCACTGGGATTTTGATGGGATCAAGCGAGTTGCCCTAGGAAGGTGAACACGTTGCATCCTGAGATGTGTAGAGTCCTCTGCCCTATTTACAGCCGCCCCTGCTTCTCCATGGGGACCACTGTCCTAGAGCCCCATTGGATGCCTAAAACTGTGGATAGTACCCAGCCCCGTATATGCTATGTTTTTTCCTATACATACCCACCTGTGGTAAAGTTTAACTTAGAAATTAGGCACAGTAAGGGGTGCCTGGGTGGCTCAGTCGGTTAAGCGTCTGACTCTTGATCTTGGCTCAGGTCATGATCTCACGGTTTGTCCGGTTCGTGAGTTCGAGCCCCTCGTTGGGCTACACGCTGTCCTCGCAGAGTCTGCTTGGGATTCTCTCTCCCGCCCCCGCTGTCTGTCCCTCCCCTGCTCACGCCCTCCCTCTCGGAATAAATAAATGGACTTAAAAATAAATAAATAAGTTAGGCACGGGAAGAGAAAGGGAACTCATCCTTCTTGTTATGATAATGTGAGATGATAAAATGCCCAGGTGATTGGAAGACCCCTCAGACTCCCTCCTAAGAGGTAGGAGGAGCCAGAAGCCCTGGGGAGGGAAGTCCTTTGCAGCAGTTTGAACCTGACCTGTGCTCTGTTTGTGCGGAAGTGTTTGGGGGTGTCTGTGGCTGGCACACGCCAGCATACGCATGAGTTGGGACCTTTTCCACCGGAGTAGACGCCATGTCAACTCCGCAACGCTGTTGTCTTCCCTCCTTGCTCTGAGAATTTCCCGGTGACCAGCCATTGAGCTGCTGAAATACACTCCAGCCTGAGTACTTTGCTTCTTGCCTTCAGATAGCTCAGTCCGCACGGAGCCTTCAGACGTTCAGTGTGTTTGCGCTCCCCTCTGCTTTTTAAAGAAATTTTTCCCTGGCGAGACGTCGACAATCAATCACAACACTGACACTTAGCCATAATGGGGACTGGGGCTATTTCTCGATACAGTTCTCCGTTTAGCTACCAGGTGGGAGCTCGCCAAGGTATGGCTTATTTGTCATCTGAAATCTGGTGTAACAGCTAATACATATCGATTTAATACCGGGTTCGACATTTCCGATACCACCCTGCGATTGATCCACTTGGGTTCGTAATGAGCCGATCAGTCATTGATTACTGAGCGCCTGGGGATTCCAGTCGGAGTCTCTGTCCCTTCCCTCTGGTTTCTCCCTACCTGGAGGAATTCACTATTACCCACGCACTGGGGTTTTGTACTCTACAACGAATCCTCAAACTTTTGTACAAATGATCAGTAAGACAAGTGCTATCTTTGATCCTTGAGGAACACCGTTGATTACATGTCTCCGTCCTCTAAGCCCCGTTTCTCTGAGCAGATTCTCTATTCAAGGCAAAACGCACACACATCCCCATTCCCACGGTGATGCAGGTGTTGTGAACAGCTTTTGATGTGGAAATTTGTCAATGGTTTTGTCGTCTTTCTTCTTTAAGTCTAATTAAATTATTTCCACAGACTCCTTTAGCCAGATGCCTATTTGCCGTCTCAGGAAGCACTAGTGAATGACTTGAGCATGACTGCAGACGCTGTGTTTTCTCTCTCTCACAGGAGAGAGATGTTCCGTCCACAGCACACGCTTACTGCTGAACGGTGTGGTACTGGTTTAAGGTGTAACGTTTGGTCGCAGAAGAGAATACCCATTCTTACCTGGTTCTGAGTCTCGAAGCCTCTCTCTCTGCTTTCTGCAGAACCTCCGTGACCTCCACCCGCCATCTTGGCCACACACCAGCATCTGGGAACGATTATGACCAGAAGGAGCGTGGATTTAAGAAATCCTGCCCAGATAATTTGGAGCTTGGCATACTTTTAACTTTATCTCGTGCCCAGAATTTGGGTAGGACTTTTTCGTTATGAGTGACAGGAAACCTGACCACACTGGTCTAAGCAGCTAGGAGTTTATTGGCAGGAATGTGAGGAGACAAAGCCCATCCTAACTTCAAGTGCAGTTTGACTTGGGTGCAAATGATGTCACCAGGACTCTTTCTCTTTCTTCTTCCATCTCAGGGTCCAGACTTCTGTGTTGACCTCATTCTCAGACCAGTTCTGATCTGATGGTCATAAGATGGAATCAGCAGAAGCGTTATCTTCAATTTCCCCCAAGGTTTAAGTCCCATAGGGAAAAAGAGCTCTTTTCCCTCCTTCTTCCGGGAGCTCCTACAAAATTCCCAAGATTCATCCTGATGAATCAGGTCCCATGCTCTTCCTTGAAAAAATCACCATGTGGCCATGAGAATGAGTGATGCTAATTGGATGGGGGTTGGCCTGTGCGTTCCACCTCCAGTAGTTGATGGTGTTCTCCTTATGGATGGACTAAGAGGTGGAGAAAGAGGTTAAGGAGCGTTGAGTGGTTAAGAGAACATGTGTCCACTCTTGGATCATTAATTTTCTGTCTCAGAACCAGATTCCCTCAATCCAAATGCAACTGAATTTTTCAGATCCCCTTTCAGAGAAAGGGACATTGGACTAAGATAGATCTGGGTCAACCCTCGGACCCAACACAAATTTGCTGTTTGATGCACCTGGCCTTAGTCTTCTCATCTCTCAAATGGGGATACTAATAGCTTTCTCAAGGGCTCAGTACGGTGACAGGTGCACATGTGACTTTTGTAAATGGAAATCTGGCTTCTTCTTCATATCTAGATTGCTGCTGTGTTAACCTTCTAGGTGCTGTCAGCCGAATGAAGGCTTGCTTTCTTCTTACCTCTTTTTGCCCTCAGGGAGGGGCTAGTAACACCTGAACTTTGACCAGGTGCCCATAGCCCAGCTAGCCAACTTCCTTGACACATACCTGCCTACTTCATCTCTGGATCATCTTCCCTGCCATGCATCTTATGCTGTTGGGATGCTTCTGTGTCCTATGTGAGCCTATTCCATAAATATATCCATGCTTTCCAGACTTCCTGTTTAGTCTAAATTTCTCCTGTAATTTATAGCTAGATCCCACTGTCTCCATCATTTCTAGTACCCTCCCTGACCCTTTTGGTTCACTGAATAGCCCTTGTCTATTCCCTGTGTGCCCTGTGTTCATCTAACAAGCCATGCTCAGCCTTGTCATGAGATGTGATGGGGAGAAACTGAGTAGGAGAGCTATCACAAAACCACACTGAGTGGAATGGGAAAAGGCATTAAAGGTCATCTGAAATAACTTCTCTCCCATGAGAAAAGTCCTGGCTGTGTGAATGGGGCTGGACACAAAGTGGGTTGTTTGGAGGCCAGTTGTGAACCCCCGGGATTTCAGCAGAACTGTGGGTAATTGTAAACTCCAATAAATTAGAACATTCTTGTTGAAAATCAGCATCTCATACTTCCTCAGGGAAACAACCCAAACAAAATTAAGATATGCTTCATGGAGAAAAATAGCTCTAAATTAAGTCTTAGGGCTTCAATTAAGTTCACTGCTGAAACAAGTAAGAAGCTAGGTGGGTAATGTACACCAGTGAATGGGGCTGGTGTTAACATGTGTTGTCTGAGTAGGGGGAGACTGTGGTGAACCAGGTAATACAATCCTCTTCTAACAAAACCAGCTGTTACTCAGTTCCTCTCAAGAGTTGTCATGTAGGAAGGAAAGGCCAGTGTAGACAAACCTTCCACTATTTCATGAGATGATGGAAATCTGGATTTTTATACCCAACTCAACTTTCACGTTAGGGTTTTGTTTGTTTGTTTGTTTTGTTTTTTTAACGTTTATTTATTTTGACAGAGAGAGACAGAGCCCGAGCAGGGGAGGGGCAGTGAGAGAGGGAGACACAGAATCTGAAGTAGGGTCCAGGCTGAGCTGTCAACACAGAGCCTGACGCAGGGCTTGAACCCACGAACCATGAGATCATGACCTGAACCGAAGTCGGACGCTTAACTGACTGAGCCACCTAAGCGCCCCTACATGTTATTTTTAATCATTAGCCAAAAAAAGCTTCCAATGCTTGTCTTAATGTTTAGGAAGCTCTTGAAGATATGGAGGGGAGAATGGGTGGCAGCCCAGGTGTGGACAAACCATGAACAGAAGCCCCGAAGCAGCACCAAGAACATGTATGGGAGCGTTAGAGAGGTGTGTCAACGGCCTGGAGGGACTGGGGATTGGCTGGGTGAACACACGATACATGGGAGCTAGATTAAGGAGCGACTTGAAGTCTGCCAGAATATACAGGCAATCCTTGTAGGTTCTTGAGCATGAGGGTTTGGGGAATTAATCTGGCAGAGGGTTTAGGCTGGGATGGAGCAAGGAAAGCCCAGAACCTGAGATGTCAGCTAGAAATATATTCTGACGTATTTGGCTACTTACTCCATACCCACCAGTAAAGCAAATTTGAAATTGAATTAAAGTTTTTTAAGTTTATTTATTTTTTGAGAGAGACAGAGACAGTGCAAGTGAGGGAAGGGCAGAGAGAGAGAGGGAGAGGGAGAGAGAGAGAATCCCAAGCAGGCTTTGTGCTGCCAGCGCAGTGCCTGATGTGGGTGGGGCTCGAACCCATGAAACCACGAGATCATGACCCGAGCCGAAACCAAGAGTCAGACGCTTAACCGACTGAGCCACCCAGGTGCCCCTGAGATTGAATTAAAACAGTGCAGTAAGATTGGACCCTCAGCAGAGATGAAACCACAAGGCAAGAGATCAAAAAAGAGGGGAGGGAAAATTATGCCCATGGGTTTCAACACTTATTGAACGCTCCAGTGTCCGAGCTCTGGAGCCTAGTTATAGACATAAATAGAAAACAAATCCCACCCTTAAATGACTCACATAGTCTGATAGGAAGGAGTCCGGAGAGAAGAAAATCAGGGACCACGTACTGAAACTTTGCACCCGCTTTTTAGTTGTGTTAGAAAAGAGAAAGATGGGACAACCGTCTGTATCTCAGCCATGTCGATAAAAGAAATCCCTGCCTGTTTTTATGTTATGACATCATTCAAAACAGCTGGATGGATGTTCACCAGTTCGGAGGGTGTTGTTTGAGATGACGGCTGTGAATACATGTTATGTGACAAGTGGGACTGAGTGTTGGGTTGACATGACCTATCTTTAAGATCTCGTAAAGAACGCATGGGGTGGTCTCCCCTAGGGACCTGAAAGGCAACGCACAGGAAGGCCCACTCAAGACTTGTTTTGCAAGTGAGCCACTTTTG
Source organism: Felis catus (assembly GCF_018350175.1). Taxonomy (NCBI): domain Eukaryota; kingdom Metazoa; phylum Chordata; class Mammalia; order Carnivora; family Felidae; genus Felis; species Felis catus. The sequence continues at coordinate 20,662,223 of NC_058383.1, read as the reverse complement.
ATACAAACAGTTGTATGGGGGTCCACAGCAGAGGCAGCAAAGTGTCCTCACGGGCTCGGTAAGGGAAGTGAGCTAACTTTTTGATAAGAGAAGTTATACTTGCCTGTCATATCCGACTTGCTTTTTCCTGGCCCTAAACTTCACAAAGAATTTGTTAAGGGAGTTGGAGCAAACAGTATTCTTTCTGCAAGAGACAGGGAATTTTACTGCATGGTTCCCTTTATGGACTGAACACTTGTATTAATGTGTTCAATTCCTGTGTTGAAACTCTAATCCCAGGGTGATGGCTTTAGGAGGTGGGGCCTTTGGGAGGTGATGAGGTCATGAAGCCCCGATGAATGGGATTCGTGCCCTTGTGAAAAGAAGCCAGGGAACGGGCTCTCGCCTCGCTGGTGGATGGTCCGCATCCTGAAAGACGTCACTCGCCGGAACCTGACCGTCCTGGGACCCAGATCTTGGACTTTGCAGTTTCCAGAATGTGAGAAATAAGTTTCTGTTGTTTCGAAGCCACCCAATCTGCAGTACTTGGTTAGAGTAGCCCAAGTTCACTAAGAGGGTCCCCGAGGAAGAGAGTACCATCACTGCATCAGCTTGAATTATCCATGTTAACCAAGAGAAATATCCCACCTCTGAAATAAACAAAGGCGGAAAGTGCTCATCTCGTCCTTCTTTGGTTTATTGGTCCTCTTTCCTTCTCTTCCTTGCTGTCTCTACCCTTCCCTTCCTTTTTCCTTTTACTCACTCATTCACTGAACACCTGCAGGAAACCTGGAGGGCTCCCAGCAGGCTCTTGTGCCTCGGGTAGATAGAAATCTACTTGATAGGGGTCCCACCACTGGCAGCTGCCACGTCGAGACACATGAAAGCTAATTACAGAAAAACAGCATGCATCTGCGAAGGGGCAGCTGGAGTACAGAACTGAATTCCTCTTGCCTGTTTGGCTCTGCAATTCCAAATGACTTCTTGCTTCTCACTTTGGCATGAGGGTCTCACTCCAGAGCCATCCTGTGCCCAGAAGTAGGAGATCCCTTTGCCATGTGTGAAGTTCAGGGACATCTGTTCCTTAAGCCACCAAGTGTACAGAGGGGATGCATTCCTGTGGGATTGTGTAGACATCGTAGGTGGTAAACGATCATCAGCAGGGTCTGTGCCAAGGACCACGGATGCAGACGTGGATCAAGCCATGTGGTGACTCCAGGGGGTTTGATTGGGTGGGAACGTTTTGGGGTTTTTTTAAATGTTTGTTTATTTTTGAGGGAGAGCATGAGTGGGGGAGGGGCAGAGAGAGAGGGAGACACAGAATCCGAAGCAGGTTCCAGGCTCTGAGCTGTCAGCACAGAGCCCGATGCGGGGCTTGAACCCACAGATCATGACCTGAGCTGAAGTCGGGCGCTCAAACAATTGAGCCACCCAGGCGCCCCGGGTCGGAAGGATTTTGTGAGCACATGAATCACCATCTTATGGGCTGCAGTGATTGCTTTGAGGAGAAGCTTTGTCTCCATAATCTCTGTTAAGGACACGTCCACACCACCCCCAGAGTAACATACAATCGAAGTAAGAATTGCATGCTTCCTCTGTAAACATCGTCCAAGACTCTTTTGGTCTGTTTGGGCTGCTTGAAGTAAATGGCGTAGGACCGAGTGGCTTTTAAACAGCAGAAGATTATTTCTCACAGCTCTGGACACTGGAAAGCCCAAGGTCAAGGTGCCAGCACATTCAGAGTCTGGTGAAGACCCATTCCAGATGGCCGTCTTCTGGCCCTGACCTCAAGTGGGGGAAGGAGACAAGGGACTGTTTGACCGAGGGCATTCATTCCCTGGGTGAGGCTCCGCCCTCGTCATCTACTCACCTCATGTAGGATTTCAACGTATGAATTTGGCAGGGGACACACAGATATTCGGCCCATAGCACAAAGCCCCCAGCCTTGCTCCCGACCGAATTACCGCCTCTGAGCACTTTCTAGAGAGTTGGTCTGAGTCAGCGCTGTCTGGCTAGCCCAGTAATCTGAGCACTGAGACAACAGAGCCCCTCATGCTAGCCTCTCTTGCTCTGTCATGTCTCAGGGAAGATGAATGAAGACAGTTTGGAGTCAGAGATACCTGGATCCTCTCTGCCACTAATTGACTTTGTGACCCTAACCACATCTCCCCCACCTCACTGATGCTCGGTTTCCTCCTCAGTGAAATGGGCAGATGATATTGTCCTCCCAGGATCGATGGGAGGGCTATAAGCAAGCAGGAAAAATTGTTGCTAGCACGAACGAGCAGTCAGGGAAGTTTCCTTTATCCACTTCTCTCGAAAAGACACCGCGCAGAAGCCGACTGACCTTCTCTTTCACATATTCAGACTTCGCACGACTGGAACGTACATACATCGTGTGTCTACTTTCGTAAACCACCGACACGTATGCTAAATGCGGATTTTCCTCCTCCTTCTCCTAACTCACATTTATCGAGCCCTTACTGGGAATAGACACCGTTCTAATCAATCAACATAGATTAATTAACTCGACCCTCTGAGGAAGGCACCACCATATTCATTGAATCTGAGATGCCGTTAATAAGACACACAACACTTTTATGTCTGGCTTTACTGTGACATCAATTGCATATCCCAATTTCAAGGGTAGTGGAAAGTGTATCTTCGGATCAATGAAATAGATCAATAAGACATTCTACCCTCATTTTATAGATGAGGATAGCGGAGATCATGGAGGTCAAGCATCTTATCCAAATTCGTGGAACTAGAGTTTGAGAGAAGATTTGAACCCAGGCAATCTGACTTCAAAGCCCACACTTTTAATTACCTTACCGAACTGCCTCCCTCCATCCGCTAATGAATGAATATTTCAGCCATCTCCTATCCAGAGTGAATTACATGCCCTTTGGGGTTCAGGTGGTCACTTGACTTTGTTCAGCTTTGAAGGGAGGGAAAGAAAGTCAAGAATAAAGACGTAACCCTGACATTGTCAAAAATTGTGTCTAATACATGAGCTCTCATTTGACATCTTATGATACTGTTTGGCTCTTTGAAAGCCAAATGCCTTTTCATATGTAGGTGGATTGTTTGACTTTTGCACATTCAACTTTTGTGTGTGAGCTCAAGGGACGTTATGTATAAAAGCTGGCATCTTGGTGTACTGTTTGCAAAAATTCCTCCCAATTCTCGACTCCTGCCTGTATTCACACGCTTTGCAACGAGATGGTGCAGCCTCTCCGATCAAGAAATGGAGTCTGTTTCCATATCTTGTAAATCTGGGCCGGCCTTGTGCTTTGCTTTAGTCAATAGAATATGGTAGAAGTGATGGTCTGACAGTTCTGATTCAAGAGCTCAAGAGGTCGCCCGAGATTTGGCCCTGGCCGCGAGAAAAATCCAGGGTAGCCTGCTGGAGAGCGAAAGACTACATGGAATGGAGCCAACCCATCTCAACCGATGCCTTCCTAGATTAACCAGCCCCCGACTCACCTGCTAGTGACTGCACACTCTCGAACAAGCCCAGATGAAATCCCACCAGCCTGACACAGGAAACCCGAGTCCAGCCCAGATGGGTGGAACCTCCCAACCGATCCATAGACTCCTGAAGGGGAAAAAATGGTCCTTGTTCCAAGTCACTATGTCTTTAGACTATTTGTTATACGGCAATAGCTAGCTGATGCAGCTTCTGTCGTAGAGCTTTGCCAACCGAACAAAATGATGGGATAACTCTTGGCCAAGGTAGAAAATTCCTGGGTGACCATTCACTCTGGAAGGATGCTTTATGTTCGCTTTTGCGCTGGAAACTTCCCCTTTGAAACAACTCCATTTTCTGTATATCCAGTTGCCATAGTAACCTGATACTTTTTGTTCTCTGCTCTGGTCTTCCTGATCATATCACTTTGCAGTTAGTCAACATGATGTTGGAACCTTGGTTGTTATGGTAACCTGGGACCATTTTTTTTAATGTATTCCATTGACATTGTTTTGGAGGAGACCTGAGATTTAGTCTTGTACTCATGTGGAGATACTTGTGGTGCAAGGCAGAAAGCATTTCAGGAAACGCTCCTCTGGGGAGAAATTCTTCATTAAAGCTTCCTTCCAGAAGCCCCAGACATTCTGTGCTTTTATGGATTTTTTCCTATTTAAATGCCTCTTAGAATTTTGGTGAATTGCAAAGTATGTTTTAAAAAGTCCTAAAAGAGCCCGAATTGCAAATAGAAAACATGTGTAGCTGGATTGTCATTAATTATGCATGAAGCCCCATAGGTGCCCCCCAGCACAGAGCTCCACAAACCCCAGAGATGAAATTCTCTGTGATCTGAAGAGGAAGCCCGTGAAACACATGAAGGAGGGGTCAGTGGGGGTAGATGAGGGACGAGGGAGGTGGGAGTCGGGCTTGGAAGGCCACAAGGAAGGGACTGTGGGAGAGAGAAGTTGAGGGCGTCCCCCTTGAGGTCCCAAGCGCTGTTGTAGGAGCGAAGAGGGGAGGACAGGAGTCAGGGACTGAGACATCTACATCCAGAGCAGACTCCAGAGCAAAAAGAAAACATTCCTGTGCTGAGAGGCATCATTTCTGAGAAGCTCAGGGCCCTTACTGTGTTGGAAGCATTTGCTTTATTTAAAAAAATTCATGAAGTGCCCGAATGGTTATAAAATGGTCGTGTGTATCAAATGTTTGCATTTAATGCTCTTACTAATAAAAATATGATGCAATATAGTTATGCCTGTCACCAGGTAATTAGAGGATTTATTTTAATATCTATTCATTAGTAGGACACCAGAGACCAGTCACAAGACTCAGGTTTGAAGCTAGGGTGCTGGCTGGGGCCAGGACCAGGGTGAAGAAAGCGAGGCCACCAGGGTGCCCAGTTTACGGGGCCCTCACTCTCAACCCTTCGGTCGTGGGCTTGATCCTGGACTTTGCTCACTCCTGACCTTGCTCTCCTGCAGTGTACTTTTTTGTCTTTCATTCATGTTAGCATATCATGATTTGGAACATTAATCGGAAGTCTCCAATTGAGGCTGATTGGAATTGTACGACTTGGGCCAATTGCGTGTCCCCCCTCCTCCTCCAGTGGTCCTCACCTTTGCTGTCTTTTGGTTCTGATGTCAATGAAGGAAGGACCATCGAACATGGAGGGCAGAATTGTTTGGCAAAGTCAGCAAAGAGTAATATAGAAACTTCGGCACCAGAAGGTTTGGGTTCTGGGCCCAGATGGGCCACTCACTTATTGCATGACCTTGAGCAGGTGGCTTTCCTTTCTGGGCCTCTGTTCTCTGCTCTCAGAAAATATTTGCATGAACTATTTCTCAGGGGCATTCTGACTCAGACTGCCTAGGTTTCCAGACGAGGGGGTGATAGCTTTTGGAAGAGCAGGGCGATCTGAAGGAGAGATATTCCATTGTCTTCCTGCCATCTGGAATCCTGTACTCTGGCTGATGAGCTGGAGGTACCTTTGGTATAGGATGTGGGGCATCAGAGTGGGTGCCCGACACCAGGCCAGGGGTCTCTAGAGCCCCCTGATACAGTTGGAAAGAATATTTGTGTGACGATGGTCTCAATCTTCAAAATCAGATATGGCGCCCAAGAGAGTAAATTCTATTCTCGTACATGAGAGGCTGTATATAGCACACTGGCTGAGAGCACATGTATGAAATGGATCAAAAGAGCACCACTTATGTCACAGGCTTCAGTGAGTTAATACGTGCAAAGACTTAGGACGGTGTCCAGCACATCGTGAGGAAGTTTGCACTGTTTTGTCCATGTGTTTATGCAACAGGCATTTATCGAGCACCCTTTCCACGACAGATACGCGCTGAGCTCATGATGTGCGCTATTTTCTTTTGTTTGCATAGCAGCCTCTAGAAAGAGTGCGTGCAGTTCCATTCTACAGGGAGATGAGGTTCTGACACCAACACTGAGGGTGAAATACTGTTTCCAGTCTCTGATTCCTTGATTTTCCCTACCTCCAGGGTTATCCCGGGACTGAACAAGACAAAGCAGAACGACTTCTGTCGTAAGCTCTGATGCACTACCTGGATATTGTAATGAAAATGATAGAAATCGGTGGACAAGCTCGTGTTTGCACCATCCGTAACTTGCATTATTTCCAGTGTTGATTACCTTCACCAGACGTTTAGCTAACCCCCTCTCAGACTTCCAGCTTCCAAACTAAAAAGCCCTTCACTTTCCACAGTGCCCCCTTTCCCCCTCCCCCGTCATTCCTCTGGACCATTCAGAGGCAGCAATCTTGTGGCTTCCCCACATCTTCCAGAAGTTCTTTCGCCCCCAAAATGAACATCTTTGGCTTACGATCTGACATCAGGTCTGGTGGTTTGACCACTTTTGTGGCTGGAAAGGCTTCATACATTTCCAGCCTTCTTTGCAGCTAGGTAGGGACCTCGCATGGTTTTTTGGACAGGGAGATGTAAATAGACATCGGTTGGGGGACAGTTTGGAAAATGCTTTGATTTCTCCATAAAGAGGATGGTTAGCGCTGGGGCCACCTCCTTCCTTCTTCCTACCTTGAATATTGACGCCTGGAGCTGAGACAGCCCATGGTTGAGCAGCAAAGGCAAAAGCCAGTGGGCAGAGTATGCTGGAAGGGAAGGTAGGAAAGAAGGAAGACCCCTCAAAGACCCTGTTTATCAGCTGGATAGCCTTTACAAATGATTAACATAAAAATTCTTGCACTGTGGCACCAGGGAAAAGCCTTTAATGTTCAGATGTGGCACACAACACAATTCGTGATCTGGACATTCTTTGTCAAAAAAATATTTTTAGGGGCGCCTGGGTGGCTCAGTCGGTTGAGCATCCAACTTCGGCTCAGGTCACGATCTTGCGGTTCGTGGGTTCGAGCCCCGCGTCAAGCTCTGTGCTGACCGCTCAGAGTCTGGAGCCTGCTTTGGCTTCGTGTCTCCCTCTCTCTCTCTGTCCCTCCCCTGCTCATGCTCTGTCTCTCTCAGTCTCTCAATAATAAATGAATGTTAAAAAAAAAAACCTAACAACAACAACAACAACAAAAGAATGTTCTCTCCTGCCCACTGTTCCTCAACTCTCATGTTCCCTGTGTGTGTTAGGATTGTCCTGACTCTGACCTTCAAGTAAGCTGTTCACTTTAGGGCAATGCCCGCCCTTATTTTCTTTGCCTGGCTAACTTTTACCTTAAAACTCAAAAGGAGTGACATTAAGTCCAAGAAACTTCTCCGGACCATCGTTTGTTTTTTTTTTTTTTTTCCAACTCTCTCCCTCCCATTATGGCTCGCAGACTTCCTAGGTGGGCGTGTGGGAGCTGTTCATCCCTGCCCCGGTGCAGAGGACACCCTATTTAGTCACTGACACGCTGCCTCCCTTCTATTAAATAGTCATTACCTGAGGATAGGGACGACAGTGTATTTCTAGCACTCGGCACGGTGCCCGGTCAATAACAGATACGCCACAAAGGTTTACGAAAAGAATGAATAACTCAGTGTTTTCTGTGGGAGCGTGTTACTACCACTTACGAATCACTGAAGGAGGGGGGCATCCCAGGATGGGGTCTCATGCAGTTTTGTACAAGTAGTCTGTAGACCTTTGGGAACGTGGCAGTAAGTTGGCCGGAAGGGCTCGGAAAACAGTAGAGCATGAACCTGAGCGTGAATCGGTTGGGATAGGAGTATGGTAAGATTTCGCTTTTCTTAAACACATTGCCTAATACATGTCCACAGGGGATCCCCGTGCTGTCTCGCACACCCCAATTATTCATCCCTGCCAGCTTGGTTTCTCACTGCAAGAAAGCATGTGTTATCTTCTCCAAGTTGGACATTTCCTTCTTTTAAAAATAAATTTTTAGTGCCTTAGTCTTGGTTCGTCCCAACACTCCTTCCTGTGATGTCTGTGATGCTTATATCGTCATCTGGAAATTTAGTAGTTTACCCCCAGCCTTTATTTCGGAGTATGAGCCATTTCGTCACCAATGACAAAAACAAACAAACCAACCCAAAAAACAAAAAACAAAAACAAAAACCCGACAACAAACCCTCTCTTCAGTCTTCGCTGTCCATTTTATGGATCTACTCTATAGGACCTTCTTCGAATTCTTGGCTGTATTGAAGGCTGTAGTTTGAGCCTGCCGTCTCTGTTAGAGCACAAAAATATGTACAGACTGAGGACAGGGACCAGAGACCGGTGCAACGTGCCTGTAGCTGCGTGGGTTTAGTAGGCGGGGAGACGGGCGTCCCAGGAATTCAGTAGGCACAGGATCTTTGGCTCTACGTGGTTAAAGCAGTGGCTCCGAGTGGTGTTGAGCTGGGCTTACTGTACCTGAAAAAAATGCCATTCAGCTAGGCTGAAGATGTGGGGTCGGTGGACGTGCTAGATTGATTGGCAAGAAACATCTCTGGCTTTAGTTCCTTGGACCAGGGGGACGGCCACAGCGAAGGCAGTGCGTCCGGGAGGAGTTGCCCCCACGTGTGAGCGTGGCAAGGAATGAAGGGGTAGGAGCCTAGGAAGCATAGTGATTTTTAAAAATGGCCTTTAGGGGCGCCTGGCTGGCTTCAGTCGGTTAAGTGTCCGACTCTTGGTTTTGGCTCAGGTCATGATCTCACACACAGTTCATGGGTTCGAGCCCCGCGTCAGGCGCTGTGCTGACAGTGTGGAGCCTGCTTGGGATTCTCTCTCTCACTGTCTGTCTATCTGTCTGTTTCTCTCTCCCCCTTTCTCTCAAAATCAATAAATAAACCAAAAATAATGAAGATAAACAATGGCCTTTGGAGTTAGATCTTCTTCTTCTTCTTCTTCCTCTTCTTGCTTACTAGGTGTTTGTAAAACTTCTCTCCAAGCAAAATTTCTTCATGTCTGAAATGGGAGTAATAATAGGATGTTCCACATGCGATGCTGTGAGGAATAAGTGAAATGACAAGAAAGTACCTCAGTCACGGCGGCTGTTGTTACGGGAGTGTGACCTTGGCAAGGGGCAGGGGCAGTAGCTGTAGGCTCATAGAATCAGAACTCTGCATTCCTTAGAAATTCTTCAGGATAGTTACGAATTTTTGTACACTTGGTTCCCATCACTCTGGCCACTTTGTGGTCCCAAACCACGCCCTCCCCCACCCCCCCACCCCCCCTCCCCGCCTCCTTTCCTCATCGCCACCACAAAGTAGAGTTTGCCTCAGGGTCTTTGCATTATCGTTCCCGCTCCTGGGGATACTCTTTTCCAGGTGTTGCAGCTAGCCCTTGCTGCGTAACAAACCGTCCCGAAACGTGATGCCTCAGAACAGCACCGATTTGTCATTTTCCCAGTTTCCGTGCACGGCACCCCTGTGCCCTTCTGCTTCTGCCCTGCTCGCCTGGGATCATTCACACGGTTGCGGCTCTCCGAGTGACGACGGTGACCTCGCTTGCTTGTGCAGCCACCTCTGTGGCTGTTCACCAGGGCGCCTCAGCCTCTCGGAGGCTAGACTGGGTTTCTTTGCATCATGTGGGCTCAGGGTTCCAAGAGGGTGAAGAAAGCCTGGCTCGCGAGTATCGATCGGCTGGGACCTCCAGGTTCAAGGAGGTGCGTCTGGAGCAACGGCACCCTTTATTTGTGTGTGTTTGCTTGTCTGCCTCCCTCGTTGGAAGGTCAGCTCCGCGACAGCAGGGGCTTCCTGGTTTCGTTCACTGCTGCTTGCCCAGCACCCGGGCCGGTGCGCATTCCAGGGACTCCGCGAACATTGGTTGCACGCGTGCGTTGAGTTCATTCAGGTGACACTTGTGTGGATGTAGTTACAGGAATGCTTTTCCCGAGCACGGTCAACGAGCCTCAGTAATAGACAGTGGTGTCATTTGAGGTGGGGCAAGGACGCAGGAATAACAGGCGACTGCATCTCCCTTGCAAAAGTCGTCCGTGCTTTAATTCTTTTGAACGGACCCGTGCACATGGCCCAAATCCTAGAAATGTGTATTTATCCTTTGGTGGCAGCGGGTTCTGTGCGTCTTATTAGAACGGATTGACTGCTTGGGTTTAGCAATGCGTGAAAAGAATCAGGCTTTGGAGGGATTAAAATTATTTTCGGCATTAAATGCGACGTATCTGAGCCCAGGCATCTAGTCTTGAATATAGATCCCCAGACCAGAAAGATTATAAGACATTAAATCTATGTAAATTCAAACGATTAATTTATGTTTGAACAAATTCAACAAGAGATTTGACTTGGGGGCTCACAGACAAATAGATTTGGGTTGGGGAAAAACGCGTACCGCGGTCTTTAACCACGATGCCGTATTCCCCTTGAAGATTGCGCGGCTGAGCGAATCTCTAACAGGTCACAGTCGAGAGCCCAAGCAATTATGCCAGAATGTGTTAATAATAAAACAGGGGAAACGAGTATGTTTGTCTTGTATAAGGATGAGACCAGCTGTTGGTACCAATTCGGAAAAATGATAGGGAAACAGGGAAGCTCTGGTTGCTTGGGGGGCGGGGCGGGGTGAAACACGGGGGCTCTCCCCAGGAGCTTCTCAGCCCCGACGTGCTCTCGGGAGCCCTGTGGGTGACCGGGACCGTGGGCGCCACTGTTAACATTTCACTCGGTGGCTGTGGCCGGCAGGGACGGTTAACAAAGGCTGCCTCAAGCAGGCATCTGGGAAGCCCGAGACATAATAAAACGAGCTGCCTCCACGCGGTAATCGACAGATGTGACTGAAGGAATAAACAGAATAATCTGGACTTACAGAAGCCACAGGGGGCCTTTGGCAGCATGCAAATTCACAAACTTATCAAATGTATCCTTTGAAAATGAAGAGCTCTTTTGAAGCTGGCAGGCAAGCGAAAGGAATCAAGCCTGTCCTCCTGGATACATACGGGAGGAGACGCCAGCAGGGTGGAAAGCCTGTAGCTTCCGTAGGTCTGGTGTTCGCAGAGGTAATGTTAATGACACCAGGAGACAGCTGGCGAGCTCTTCCTATGTCTTTCTGTATGTCAGGCCATTTATACATCAAGGTTACCTTGATACGATAAGGTGCTATTGTGCCCATTATACAGATGAGGACGCTGAGGCTCGGAGCGGTTACGTAACTGCCCACCGTCACCGGTGGCGGAGCTGGGATTTGGACCCAGGCCGGCTCATCTCGTTCCAGAACCTCCCCTGCAGTAGAACGGTTCCCTCAGATGGAAAGAAGGGGGCTGTACCTCACTCCGCTACTCGCCTCTGCTCCGAACTCCATCTCGGACACCAGGCAAGCGGGCTTTAGCGCAGGGGCTGGCGGATTGGAGACGGCCAAAGGTGACGGCGACAGTAATGGGGTTTGCTGCTTTCTGAGCACGTCGTGTCGCGCGGGTTTGGGGGAGTCGATATTCATTCACTATCTCGTTTAATCTTCGCTAATAACGCTACTCCCTAAACAAAGGTCCTACCGATTTTAAAGATGAGGCCACCGAGGCACAGAGAATTCAAGGACCTTGTGAGAAATGGGCAGAAGGGAAATTTGGATTTATCTGCACGGCAGCTTAACTGCTGTGCTGTCTCTTCTGGAATGTTCCGCGTCGTTGGCTCCACCACCACCCGCACGGCTTCCGTCCACCGTGGCCGGCGCTGGGCTCGAGGAACCAGGGCAGAATAGCTCTTTTCTTCCTTCCCGCTCTCGCCAACCACCATGTTCCAGAGACGCAGCTGTCTCTACTTTTCTGCCAGGAACTGGGAACACCAAAAAACCAAACTTCATCCCCACCCTCAAGTATTGATTGATCCTTCCCTACCTGCCCACTTGTGGCACGAATGAACGGATGAATGAATGAATGAATGAATGAGTGCATACCTAACGGAAGTCCGAGGACAGAAAGAGCACAGACAGCAGAGTTTTAGGAACCTGCCTTAAGTTGGTTTCCCCTGGGAGGAGCCCTGAGTCAGTGACGGGATGACAGGCGGCTCATTTAGGCGCTCATCCCCGGGGAACCCCAGTAGAGGCGTGGAAGCAAGAACAGAGGGAGGCAAATAGCAAAAAGCAGGATGCCATGCGGGTGAAGGAGGCACAGTCCCACAGGGAAACTCGGGGTCGCCACGGTGGGGGAATATCTCGGGGCTTCTCCAATCAAGGGATGAGAGAGAGCTGGGGTACGTACTCCCTTGTGTTCATCAGCCACTGATCGCCGGCCGCTCCTGGGGGCGGGGTGTTAACTCTAAGCCACTTTCACCCTGCGTCAGCACGGGCCAGCTGGGCTCCAGCAGCCAGAGCGACACCTCGAGCAAAGAGTCACAGGCGCTGGCAGCCTCAGGCTCTCACGTTGGCGTTCCCGGGCACAGTGTGATGAAGCGGTACAGGTGGAGCATGTGCAATGCAGCCTTGCTGATCAAAGTGTGTCCCTGGACCAGCGCCTGTTAGCATCACCTGAGAACTTACTGGAAATGTACGATCTCGGGCACCATCCTGTCCCCACTGAGTCAAACTCTGATTTTCAAATATCCCAGGAAGGCGGGGCGGGCGCCTGGGTGGTTCAGTCAGTTCAGCGTCCAACTTCAGCTCAGGTCGCGATCTCACGGTGCGTGGGTTCGAGCCCCGCATCCGGCTCTGTGCTCAGAGCCCCGGCGGCTGCTTCGGATTCCGTGTGTCCCTCTCTCTCTGCCCCTCCCCCTGCTTGTGCTCTCTCTCTCTCTCTCTCTCCAAAATGAAAAAAAAAAAACAAATTTTGATGTCTCTAGGTAATAAAGACATACATCCAAGTTTGAGAAGCCCTGGACTATATCGCATTTTTTGCCAAACATAGTCGTTCGTTCAACAGGCATTTTTGGAGACTCTCAAAGGTGCCAGGCGCCCTGCTGGAGACTGAGGAGTCAGGGGATGGAGAAATTCCAGATGGGGCCCTTGAGGAGTTTTTGAGGCATTTTAAACATTATGCAGGAGGTCTGTTGATAAGGCAGAGAGACACCGTCTTGGAGGTCCTCTCCGGGGCACACAGCTGTGCTCAGCTTACGTGAGAGGAGGTGTCTAAGCTGAATCCATAGGGTCAAGAGGACTTACCCAGGTGGAGAAACCGGAAGAATGTCTGGGGACGAGGAAATAGTACGTATCAAGCGTTGGAGGCCAGAAAGAGAGCCCCAGGCCTTTTTGGAACTTCAGTAGAGGCAGCCGCCACTTAATTCGGGCGTCGTATTCTTTGAGACAGGAGGGAGGTGGGAACTAAGTGGTGTTCCAGAGCATCTATAAAGCATAGCGTTTATGGAGATGCGTTCTGGGCGTCCGATTCTGTCCATCACTTTGATGCTCCCTTAACGTTCTCTAAACCTCAACCTTGACATGACGACAGCTGTTCGTTTTCACGTTGTCACCCTCCCCGGGGTGCAGCGATGGCTATGGGGCCGTCCAGCAGCAGTCCTTGATGGCTTGCTAACCTTCACCCCCTGTTTCTTCAACTGTTGTCTTTGAGACGTCTCAACTCTGTACCCTTCCCTTCCCCAGGCGCTCTCTTGTCCGGCCTTGAGGATCGTGTTCACCCCTTTGGTTAAGGGAATGATCGGATGGACTGGGTTTTTGGTTCACTGGTTTCAACCGAGCCCCACTGTCGGTTTGAACTTGGGCACGTACGTTGCCTAACCTTTCTGTGCAGCCGTCCCACCGTTGGGAAAGAACGCTATGGCAGATGTCACTAACGCTCACCCATCATTTCTGGTTTCTCTTTCTGGTGCGCCCCCAGCCCCCTCGAGGCTAGGCACGGCCCCGCGACCTGTTCGGACTGATGAAAAATGGCACGCGCCAGTTCTGTGCAGAAGATGTTAGCAACTGGTGTGCGATTCTCCGTCCTCCTCTCTCTCCTGTGGCAGCCACGCGGGGGCTTCACGTGGAAAAGAGTGGCTTCATTAGACGGTGGACTGTCCCCCAGGGTCCTACGTGCTGACTTCACGGAGCAACCGATGCCCGTGCCCTCCTTGGTGGCCAGTTGTATCGCACATGCTGCATGAGTAATAAATAAACCTTGTTTGTTTGTTTTTTTAATTTTTTTAATTTACATTTTTTTTTATTTTTCAGAAACAGTGAGACAGAGCATGAGCGGGGGAGGGGCAGAGAGAGAGAAGGAGACACAGGATCGGAAGTAGGCTCCAGGCTCTGAGCAAGCTGTCAGCACAGAGCCCGGCGCGGGTGCTCGAACCCACGAACCGCGAGATCATGACCCGAGCCGAAGTCGGACGCTCAACCGACTGAGCCACCCAGGCGCCCAAACCTTGTTCGTTTTAAGACACTGAGCTATGGGGGCTGGTTGTCACTAAAGCACAAGCTCACCCATCCTGATACAGGCACCCACCAGAAGGGTTTATTGTGAGGATTTCACGTCATAAGCCTGCATGCAGTGCCTGGCACAAAGAAAATGCTCAATTAACGGAAGCGACTCTTAATGGTGTTCAAGGCCAAGGGGAGGTGACATAGATTCAGTGACACTCGGCCTCGTCTCCTTCTGTTCCCTCGCCTGACATAATTGGCTGCTTCTCCTCTGCCCTCTGACTGCACATTCTGCCCACCTCTGCAACACATAGAGTTGCAGCAGTTTATTTCTTAGGCTCCCTCCCACACCAGCTCTTAGAGTCGCCAGCACCGGAGCGGAGTCTATCATTTCTGCCATGCCTTCCCCGCATCTCGGCGTAGGGCACGGCACTCGAATGGGTGTGTGGAAAAACATCTTGTACGCGGCAGGATCGGCTGCGTCAGTTGGAGTATTTCTGTAGCTGGTGCGGCTGCCGTGAGCCGGCACCTGTCTCCCCTGCTTCAAGCCTGTTTTTCTTTCCGTTAGTCAATTCCACCAGCTATGTCTCGAGCACTGAGTGCTCAGTGCTGTCTAGACCAGAGGTCAGCAGACTTTTTCCCTAAAGGGCCAGGTCGTAAGTTCTCTGTCCTACCACTCAGCCCTGCTTCCGTGAAGTGATACTGGCCAGAGACGACACACGTGGATGGATGTTGTTCGGCTGCAAAAAAAAAAAAAGTTGTCTTTAGGAAAGCAGGAGATGGGCCGCATTTGGCCTGTGGACAGTCCTTGACTGATCTCTGATCTAAACCGATGGGGGCTTACGCTCTTATATTCTGGTGCAGGGAAGGGTTTTTTAAAAAAAAAAATCCAGCAAAGAGTTGGGACGCCTGGGTGGTTCAGTCGGTTGAGCGTCAGACTTTGGCTCAGGCCATCATCTCACGGTTCGTGAGTTCGAGCCCTGTGTCGGGCTGGCTGCTGTCAGCACAGAGCCCGGTTCAAATCTTCTGGTCCCCCACCCCGCCCCCCTCACTCTGCCGCTTCCCCACTTGTGCTCCCTCAAAAATAAAATAGAACATGAAAATCGATTTTTTAAACCAGTGAAGAGTTAAATAAAGGCAGTAATTTCATTGTAACAGGTGCCCCGAATAAGAAACAACAGAAGAATTTGATGGTTGGTGGGGTGGGGGGTGGTTCTAGGGCTAGGTTATTTGGACTGGGAAGTCAGGATGGCCTCTCCAAGGGAGGTAACCTGTGAAATAAACTTGAAACAGACTTGTGGGTTTGGGGAGGGAGGAAGGATTACAGAATTATAGAGGAGTGGCAAGTGCAAAGGTCCTGTGACAGCAATGGGCAGAGACAGGGACAGAAAGAGGATCAGTAGCTCTTGATGAGACGGCCTCCCTGGCAAATTGGACTCTGCCCTGATGGGCTAATTTCCCTGGCTTTGGCTTTATTCCTTTGTTCCTGGCCGGATCCCCGTGGGCTAGCTTCTATAATGCCTGCCCCTCCTAAGCATTTCCTTCCTTCAGATGTCTGTGAGTGGTTATTATACCTCCCCTTGGGCTCTGCTTATCCACGCTAAACAGACCTAATTTGCTTAATCCCTTCCTGATATTTCAGTGCCCCCAGCCATGTGCTTTCTGCGAGACTGAGACTTTCGAGGCTTTGTCCTTCTCAAGCACCAGGACCCCTCAGAAGTAGCCTCTCCCCTAGAACTCCCTTTCCCTAGCCCTTTTTCTTCCTGCTTCTCTTTCTGAAGTCAAGCCTCCTCAAAGCTCCCAGCCCAGCTAACGTCCTGTTTCTTTTTCCCCGCACGATTGTAGGGCTTGAAGCATTCGATGCTCCCCCCTCTAAAGAGTGATCGTGAGTCCATCATACCTTTGTCTTCCGAGATCTTTACTCTGCCCACCGGAGGGCTGGAGTTTGGGAGAGTTTCCTTTGCACTTTAGAAATCCCCTGAGTGCTGGTTGCTGATGATTTTGGGAGCCCCCCCGGCTTCGCACCCGGGTCCGGCTTGCTTCGGCATGTTGCTCTCATCCACCCGTGGCTCACCCAGGGGGACGCAGCATGTGGCCTTCCTGCTAGGACTCTCTGATGGATTGTGTCTCTGGGGGCTTGTCTCTCATCCAGCATTCTGGAGCCTCTCAGGAGGGAGCTCGGTGGGGGGGTGGGGGGGTGAACTGAGGCTGGGGCTTTGGTTCACAAAACTTAGGCTCAGATTCGGACTCCTCCCAAGCCACTCTGTAGTTTGGGGCAAGGTAGCTCGCAGGATTGTGTGGAGACTTAGTGACACAGCACAGATGAAAATGAATTCTTTCAGGGGCGCCTGGGCGGCTCAGCCGGTCAAGCGTCCGACTCTTGATTCCGGCCCAGGGCGTGATCCCAGGGTTACGGGATCGGGCTCCACATCCGGCTCTGTGCTGAGCATGCAGCCAGCTTAAGATTCTCTCTCTGCCTCTGCCCCTCTCCCCTGCTTGTGCTCTCTCCCTCTCAAAAAAATCATTCATTTATTCATTCGACGCATATTTATTGAGTATATGGTATGTGCCAGGCTCTGTATAGGGACCCAGGGATCCAGCAGGTGCCCAGTGATGACTCCACACCGCTGAACTATGTGGGCATAGCCGCTGTCTTTCTGAAGCCTACGCTCTCGGCAGAAAGAATACCAATAACCTGCCATCTCTTGGCCGTTAATTTAACCAGACATGGCGCTCATACGTGAACGGCCGTGTGAGTCCCAGCTCAGCTATCTGAAGCCTGAAGTTGCATGGGTCCGCGGAACTTGCCTGAGAAGACAGATAACAGGAGCACACTTGGGAGTTGAGTCGGGGTCCGTCTGTCTCGTCTCTCGAACCAGTGCCCTTGACCGAAGGCCTCTGCTCCTCCATTCGGGTGCAAAGAACAGGCAGAATTCCCGGTTGCTGCAGTCTCTAGCTTTGTCCAGTTAGGAAGGTGGTTGATTCCCATGAGAACCTTGGGAGACGCGGTTTGCATAGCCAGCACGATGCCTTCGCTGTAGTTGGCCTTGCCCTCCTGGGGTTGGGACGGAGTCTTTTTTGAGGGATTCTTAGAATGGGCGGTTCAGGGCTTTTTAGTTCACATTCCAGACACTTTTCTTTTGTTTCCAGAAAGTCACCTACACCGTGTACTAAAAGATGCTTGGGGCAACCTCGATGATAGATTCCATATAATTACATAATATCTAATGTTACATATCAACCATAAAGACATCTATTAAAATTCTACAGAATATCACAGAGGCCTCTAAAGGCCACGTAAATATCCTTAGTCTTACTCCCCAAAAAGGTACACTTTATGGATGTATTTATTTTATTTTATTTTTTTTTCTCAACGTTTTTATTTATTTTTGGGACAGAGAGAGACAGAGCATGAACGGGGGAGGGGCAGAGAGAGAGGGAGACACAGAATCAGAAACAGGCTCCAGGCTCTGAGCCATCAGCCCAGAGCCTGACGCGGGTCTCGAACTCACGGACCGCGAGATCGTGACCTGGCTGAAGTCAGACGCTTAACCGACTGCACCACCCAGGCACACCTATGTATTTAAAGACAAGTAAATGCTTTAACGGTGATTTGTAAACCCAGAAGGGGTTTGTAAACCCAACTTCAGCTCAGGTCCCCGTCTCGTGGTTTGTGGGTTCGAGCCCCGCATCGGGCTCCATGCTGATGGGGGGGGCCTGCTTGGGATTCTCTCTGTCACTCCCTCTCTCTCTCTCTGTCTCTCTCTGCCCCTTCCCCTGGTCACACTCTCTCTCTTTCAAAATGAATAACTAAACTTAAAAAAAAAAATAGCTGAGGTTCACACCTCTGCTTCGTCAACCACAAGCTTCATAGCCTTGTAGGTTGTCTCATGTCTCCGGCCCTCAATGTTCTCTGTAAAATGGGGAAGTAGCACAGACAGGGCAAGAGCGGTAAATGGAGGTTATCTGAGAGGTGTCTCGAACGCTGACCCTCCGAGAGATCACATTGCGTGAGCGAGCTGGGGAGGGGCAGAGAGAGAGAATCCCAAGGAGGCTCTGAGCCATCAGCAGAGAGACTGATACGGGACTCGAACTCACGAACTGATGAGATCATGACCTGAGCTGAAATCAAGAGCCGGACGCTTAACCGACTGAGCCCCCCAGGCCCCCACCCTCTGCATTTTCTGATCAGCTGACCCCGATTTCGTTGGCCCCCTGGCATCTAATGTACTGGTCCGGATGCAGGGCAGACTCTGCCCGAATGGTCCCCTTTCTTCCTCTGTCCCCTTCCCACCTCCCCGCTGTCACTGTGAAAGGAACGATTTCTTCCTCCAGACCACCTCACGTGGGCAGGTTTGTCTTTTTTTTTTTCCTAGCCTTTAATGTGGATCGTGCTGGTGAATTGTTCTTTCAACACTTTGGGGGTTCCGGCTTCCACATCTGTTTATTCTGTGACCCCTGGAAGACCCGTGGTAATTAAGAGTGTGCTGGCATCCCTGTCACCAGGTCCTGATGGGGCCCGAGTTTATGTACTTTGACCATTCGAGCAAGCGGCCGGCACGCTGCTGGCCACGCAGAGGGGGCACCTGTGCGCGGCTCTGATGTCTTTAGTTACAGTGAATAGGATTTCAATCGCCTCGACTTGGTTAGAGCAAGCCCCAGGCTGCGCTGGAGAGTAAATAAAGAGCCGCCTGCTCGCCGGGGGCCTTGTCTTTCCCGTTAAAGGACTCTCTGGCACCGGGATTGGAGTTCTAGCAGACCAGGGCCTCCCAGCTGCCACCTGTCATTCTGTGCGCCAGCCCCAGCCCCTGGCTCCCTCGCTCCCCTGGCCCCAAAGCCACCGGAGGCCTCTCTGATTTAAACCCTTAGGCACCTCTCCGGTCTCTT
Organism: Felis catus; assembly: GCF_018350175.1. NCBI lineage: Eukaryota > Metazoa > Chordata > Mammalia > Carnivora > Felidae > Felis > Felis catus. Next base: position 20,643,193 of record NC_058383.1, on the reverse strand, counting down.
CTCGCCATCGCCACCACCCCGGGCCAAGCTGAGGACATCCCTTGCTTGGATGATTGCAATAGCCTTGACCCCGCCTCCCCCCCCTCCCCCATCAATCCGTTCCACGCCGGCCCTGCTTCTGCCCAAACCGTTCTCCCCACCGTAGCCAGTTGATGATTTAAAACCGCAAAATCATTTGCGTTATGTTCCTCCCGTGCTTGCTGCTTAAAACCCTGCGATGCTTTCCTGTTTCTCTTCAGGTAAGGATGAGATCCTTCACCAGGGTGACTTCCTCCCAGGGCCTGGAAGCTTCAGCCTGGCTGGGTCACATCCCTAAATTACAGGCTTTCCCTGTGCACTAAGCTCTGTCCCTGCTGCGCGCGTAACTATTGCAATTTAACATTCCTTTTACTCTTTGGACTTCCGTGCCTGTCGCTCTCATTAGACTTCAAGCTCCGTGAGGGCCGGACCCCATCCACTTTTGCTCATATTTTCCCTCCGTTGCCATCAGGGAAGACCCGCCCCGCACAGAAGGCGGCGAGGAGTCATCTGAGTGTAGACGGGGAGACTGCATGGACCAGAGAGGGACAGCGTAGGACTCATAGCCCAGCAAATGGGGGAGGAACATCAGTGTAGTTATGCCGGGCTCCCCTCCCTCCCAAGTCCCGTGGGCGATGTGATGGCCCAGATGGGTGCGGCCCATGCTGTCGCTCCTCTGAGGAACCCAGGCCCAAAGGCCCAGTGCCTTTAGAAGGAGGCATCAGTAAGGCTGCCCCCTCCCCTTGGAATGAGCAGGTGCACGGTAGCCACGCTGTGGTTGCCTTGACTACTGAGTCGCCTGGGTGGCTGGCTGTAGACAGGGCTGAGTAGTAGCATCAGACAAGCCTTGTGGTTTGGGGCGCTCAGCAAGGACGAAGGTTACGTAGGGCCCGTGGCGGGCTGCCTCTCCCAGCACCTGCCATAGCGCTCGGCACCTGTGTGGGGTGGCTAGGTGGCCCCACTGCGTGAACAGACCTTCCCCGGGTCGGCAGTGCCCAAGGCACCTTGGGCTCTGTGACCCGGAGCCGATGACTTACCCCCTGCATGTCACAGCTTCTCATCCCTTGGGACGGTCGTTTGCATCCAGGTAGAGCATGATATGTGAGTGGTGGGCTACGATTTAAGTGGGAGCAGTGGTAACGGCAGCAAACCGATGTCTGCCTCCCTGGGTTAGCGTGAGGGTAACCTGAGTTCATCCCTTGACGGGACTCAGCCCCGCTCCCGGCACATAGTAGACGCTAAATAAAAGCTAGCTGGTCACGGTGGCCGTGGCATGTGCTCGGCAGTTGGCCGGCTGCCGCCACTGGGTTGTGGCGGTGGCCGTGGAGCAGAGGTGCTCGGTTGGGAGGGTTGGCGGTTGACTGCGATGGTTTGGCTCGCCAGTGGCGGTCGCCGGTGCTCTGTGGTCACGGGTGACGGGCTGGGGTGGCTGCTTCTGGCGTCCTTCCGGGGGCAGCGGGCGGGGGGTGGAGCAAATGTGTGGCTGTGGTGGCGGCTGGTTTCGCCTGAGCGGCTGTTGATACTGATGGGCTACGGAGGGGGGTGGGGGGTGGTCAGTTGCAGTGATGGTGGATCACCGTGTGGATTATTTGCTTGTGCCGGTCGTTGGCTCACGGTGGTTGTCGGCGGGGCTCGGCCGGCTGTGGGAATGACCGTCCCGTAGTGGGAGGTTGGCTGGGGAGGGGGAAGGGGAGGCTGAGGAGCTCACACCTCCAACCGTGTCCCCGTCCGTTGTGCTCTGTGATCGCACAGCGAGGAGCCCGTACAGCTGGGAGGTCGCACGTTGCGAACCAACACCTACGATCAGGAGCGTCAGCTCAGAAGGTAAACCACAGCTTGTTTGAACCGTCCTGGGCAGCGGAGCAAGCCCCTCATGGCTCCTCCAATCGGGAATCGCACGAGCCTCTCATTCCTCGTTTCAGCCGCTCCGGAGAAAGACCGCCTTTCTGCGTGGGGTCTCCACGAGGATCCCCCTGGTATCATTTTTCCTTGGGCCACATAAGCTGTGGATTAAGTCGAAGCATCTAAAATGATGCCCTGCAAATTCCACGCACGCCATGTCTTCTATTGTAGGAGTGCGGCAGGGTTCCTGCAGGCTTCGTGTCTGTGTGTGCGTGGTGGGCGTGTGTGTGTGTGTGCAATGCACGTGCGTGCACACACATGCATGCAGACGCCCAGAGGCGGGAGTTTGGGTGAGCAGGTGTAGCCGCGGGGGTCCCGGCCCCGCCGTTCTCCTGGAAAGCCTGTAGCCAGAACCCTCCACCCCCCGCCCCCCAGCACCTCCCAGAGAAGGTGCGTAGGAGGAAGCCACCTACAAACCCTGGAAATGAGAACGGGGCCGTGTGCATCTCTAGGCGGTGAAGGGTGGCCACCGGAAGGTGGAAGGAAGGGCGGCTCCCAGCCTGTGGCGGCTGAGAACTGAGCAGGAAGGGGTCATTTCCAGCCTGATTTCTGCAGTCTGTCTTCAGGCTCCCTGGAGGAGGAGAGTTTCACGCAGGCGCCAGAGGTTAGGGTACGTGTGGGAAAAGAGATAACACGCAGAGTGATACGGCGGAGGGCATCTCAAGAGCAGACAGACAGACAAGGACGCTTGGGGGAAAGAAGAAAGGATGCTCCCACATGCCAGGTCCGCTGGCATTGGCACACGTGTTTGTATTTAATCCCGGAGACGGGCCTCTGGCGTCCCCTGGACCGGCCTTTCCCAAACCGCGTCCCTTGAGGCCAGTCGTTTTGTCCCTCTTGGCTTTCACTTCCACATCTGCAAAACTGGAGCCCTCACGCTGTGAAATGGGATAGCACGCGCAGGGTTGTTAGGGTCCTGGCCCCCCCGCATCTTGGCCTGTGCGACCTCTGACAAGCCGCTTCACCTCTCTGAGCTTTCGTCTTCTCCTGTAGGCGAATAGCCCGACCCACCTCCTAGGGCCCTGTGAACCGTACTTGAAATTGTTTAGGGAACACTTGGCCTGGTAACCCGTAAACCTGGTAAACAGCAGGCTCGTAGTAAACGGTACGTTTCCACTCCCGTCGTCCGTATGGCCACTTCTTACTTCGTGACTTTGTTAATAGGCGTCTAATGAATATATGCGCGTGAAATATCCTGCATTTTGTGAACACTCAATCCATCTGTTCCTTTTCTTCCTCTCCTCTGCGTTTCACGCCTGGACTATGGGCAACTTTACGGAAAATGAAACTGGGGCTCAGAGTAGTTGAGACACTTTCCCAAGACCACACAGCTGAAATGAGAAGGGCTAGCATGGGATCCGTTTGCAGGAACAGTGTCCTCCTTGAGAGGAAGAGCTGAGGAAATCACATGACACCCTTCCGGCATTTGGACGTTTGGGGTCCTCTCATCCACCCTGAGACGTCATTAATCAGTGAGCTGTGTCCCCGTTGGCCGGGACGCCCCAAGGTGCGTGGGCTGATAAACATTGTGGGGGTTGGATGCAAGACGGCCAGGGCCCTTCCTCGAGAACTGCCCGCTCTCTTCTCTCTGCAGAGGAACGTGGAAAGGGGGCATCTCATTTCCCTCGCAAATGACGTTGTCAAGAACCAATGAGATCCGGAGGACTGAACTCACAAATGCAACTAGATTCATCCAGGTGACCTGAGAATCCTCCAGTGTCACCCAGGAGCCCTCCCCACGGAGGCCCGGTGGGGCGGGCGGATGTAGAAAATGCGTACCACCACCCGAAGGGCGCACGCAATCATAAATAACCACAAGAGACTTGGATTTGGGATTGCTGGGCTTCCCACCACCGACAGAGAAGGATCGGTAAAACAGTTCTAGGCAGAAGTGGTTTGACGCCAGAGAGCGCTGGAAAGGCCTTCGCCTCCCTGGGCCCCTTCACCCTGGCCCTGAGAACCATCAGAAGACGTGTGACGAGCCCACGGTGGGGACGTGAAGTCAGCACATGGCGCTCACTGAGCACACAGACTCAACGTGACCCGTAAATTACCCATACAGCTCAGTCTGGGAGGTTTCGCTTATAGAACCCTGCCAAGTTTTTCTTGGGCCCACCAAAGGTGGGGAACCGCTAAGCTAGGCTAAAAGAAGGGAAAGCAGGGTCTCTAGGCAGATGTGTGGACATTTCAACATCCCACCTTCTAGGTAATTAACCGATCCCTAATGAAGGAGACCAATGGATAGGAAATTAGGAAGCATTCTTGCATTATTTGTGATGTTTGCCTTGATTTATGGTAATACTAAGCCTCCGTACCTTTGCTCCGTGCTGTCGGGTGCCTTGGTAGATGGATGAATCGACAGACATGCTGAAAGCACCCAACAGCGGATCTAGTGCGTAATAGATCTTCAGTGAATGTTTATTGCACATTAATTATGCCTCCTGATCAGATCCACTTACACACGTTTTTTCAAGAGGCAGAGAAGAACTTGGCCCGCTGTGTCCTGCCTTGTCAAAGTTGTATTATTGTGGCCTGTCTTTCATGTCCTTGGCATTGTGTTTCTGATACTTGGATACACCGTGATGCCCAGCCCTCCTTCCACCTCTGATGCTGAGACCCTTCCCCTCCCCTCCACCCCCCAGCACAGGGCGACCTGAAGGAGGGTACTATTGAACCACAGCTCCGGATACAGACAGAAAGTGTCCTGTCCTGGAGAGATGCCAAAATGAAGTTAGTAATGGAACATTCAGGTCGCCCTGCCAAAGGCTGGGAATCCCAGACACTAACCCTGCAATATCATGAATATGTAAGAAGGAAGGAGAGAAGAAATTGACATTCGTTAGGTGTCCATTGTGCACCAAAGACGTTTACCCACAGAGAATTCAGACCAAAGACTCCACAGATGGATGTGGGATTCAGGAAGCAACAATTTCAAGAATGCGTTTTTGCCAAGGAATATTTATCCAGCACCTGCCACGTAGCCAGTGCTGCCCTAGATGTGGGGATCCGGTCATGAACAGAGAGATGAAAACCCCTGCCCTCACAGGGTTTAAATTCTCCTGCAGGATCGCCCTGTAAATTAGAAGTGATAGAGAAGCAAGAGGTCAGAGGTTTGGGATGAAATCTGGAAACGTGATTAGTTTCATGCTCTGAGCGTATTGTGTGGAGCAACCTGGGTCCCTTCAGAGGAGCCAGAATAGAGTGAGCCCAGGAAATGGTATTCTGGGGCTTCCAGAGCCCTCCTCCTATTATTCAAGGGTCTGTCTTTTCCCTCCCTGACTCCGTCCGTGGCCGCGTTTCCCTCGGCAGAAAATGCATGGCGGAGAATTGGTCATAACAGGGTTCCCCACAGGACAATTCTCAGCTCTGTCTGGCTTACGTTGAGAGGCAGTGTGAATTTGATCAGGCCAGAATCATGAAAGTGTCACTAAGACACTTGCCACGGCTAAGCAATCTGGCTCCCGCTGCTTCATGTCACCCCTGTCCCAGGGCCTCATATATCTGATGATTCATCACACCTGGCCAGATAGAGTCTCCAGGTCCTGTCTCTAGATCCTGCCACGGAAACATTGTCTTATTGGATCAGCCAAGGTTCTCCCGAGACAAAGAACCAATAAAAGATGGGGTGTGTGTGTGTGTGTGTGCACATGTGTAGAGAAACGGAGACAGAGAGTGGGGGAGAGAATAGAAGAGGGAGGGAGGGAGAGAGAGAGAGCTATTTATTATCAGGCATTGGCTCATACCATCATAAAGGCTGAGAAGTCCAAAGATGTGCAGTCAGTAAGCTGCAAAGCCAGGAGAGTTGATGATGTAAATTCCAGTCTGAGTCCAAATCTAAAGACAGAAGAAGACCAATGTTCCAGCATGAAGACGGTCAGGCAGAGAGAGAGAGAGAGAGAGAGAGAGAGAGAGAGAGAACTTTGTCACTTAGGTTTTTTGTGCTATCCAGACCTCCAGGACGTTGAAGGCCGTCAAACACACCCTGTAGGGTAGAACAATCCGCTTTACTTTATTCAAATTGAATCTCATCCAGAAATGCCCTCACAGACACACCCAGCAATCAAGTTTAAACAAATTCTCCGGGCAACCTGGGGCCCAGTCGGGTTGACACGTGGAATTAAACATCACACGTGTGGAGCTTGGGGATCTCTAAGATACGACATGAGATGGTCATTAGATGTTTATTGAGGATGGATGGATGGATGGATGGATGATCAGGACAGACACACGGAAGTTTGGGTGTGTGGATGATGACGGATCGACAGATGGACTGAATGATGGGTAAAGAAGAAAAGGTGCTGATAGCAGTTAAATAACTTGTCCCGGATCAAACATCTGGTATATGGCACAGCTAGGATTTGAACCCAGGCGGTTGGGCTCCATCCTGGTACTCAGACCTTGAGATGAGCTGCGGCAAACTTTGCTCCAGCAGTCAGCGGGGGAATACAAGCAAGGAAAGCCAACATACACTCCACATCTGTCATCCGCAGACACCGTAGATGTTTCCTCACCCTCATGTATTCAGCCATCCGACAAATGTTCACTGGAGGCCCATGATGAGAGTCAAGTACTAGGAACAGAGAAGTGAACAGGACAGACAAAACTCTCCGTGCTTACGGAATTCTAGCGGGGGAGGCGGACAGTAAATCCAAAACTGTATGTACGAGTCTGTGGTGATAGAGTTAGGAGGAAAGAGAGACAGACTGAAGGGTGAAGGGAGTAAGCTGGAGAGAGGACAAGGGGCTCCTTGAGAAGGAGAAAGTTCAGGAACTCGAGGCCAAGTGGGCACCTGCGGGGGAGGACTCCCTCCTCACAACAGTGACGCCTGGAAGGCAGTATTATTTCCGGTGTTATGTACGAAGAGGCGTGATTATGTGATGTCGGGGACCTCCTTCAAGGTCACAGAGTGGTGGCATATTGGGAACAAGTTTGTGTATCCTCAAGCACAAGTGCTACAGGGGAGAGGAGTGGGTCTCTCGGATCCTCCGCATCCGTGCTCGTGAGCAGGTGCCTTCTCGTCCCTGAGGCTCCTAAAGATGACTTTGTTGCCCCAGATTTTTAGGACTGCAGGGCTCGGGATGGTACGCGTGAGGCACTTATTTGCACCCTCTCTTAACACCTGCTCCCAATCCGCGGTGCAGGGAATGCAATAACGAGGAAACTTTTCCGCTCTGATTTATGAAAATTAGTCCCACTGCATTATCTTCATGCCTCGTAAATCTCCCCCAGCCGAACTGGAATCGTAAGCACGGGCCTAAGAGAAATGTACTGGAACTGCCACCTGGCATCATAGAGAGCCTTGCTCGTCCTATAACTCCTTCATTAGCGTTTTCATTAGTATCGCATTATCTTGCGCGATCCTCTTAATAGTCTTAATGGTCTGGTGAGGTGGTTAAGGAAGCCATTATTACCCCCATTTTGCAGATGGGGCAATGGCAGCCATCTCGCCCAGCCAGGGCGGAAGGTAGGAGATGAGGGCTGGGCCTCGCGGCCTTCCAATTTGGAAACGGAACCACCACCTGCCTAGTTACCAGTGCCCGAAGCCGGGGAGTCGTCCTGGCTGTCACCATGTCCCTCACTGCTCGTATCCAGCCTGTCAGCAGACCCTGTTTACTCCAGAATGTGTCTCCAACCCTGGCCCTACTTCTCCTCCTCTCCGCGTTCACTCCCCAAGCCAAGCTGCCATCTTTCTCCGTAAGCAGGCTTCTTGCTTCCATTGTCCCGTCTGTCCCCAACACAGGAGCTTGGGTGGACTCTAATAGACTTGACCCACCTCCAGTCATCCCCTTACTGTCACGGATTTCTGACGAAATCACGAAATCTGAATTCCTGCACCTCGGCTGCCCGCCTCTTGTCAAAACCCTTGCTGGTTATACACGGCCAGCTGGCTACTTTTTATTACCTTGACTCCGGGCCCCAAACACATGCCTAGGGCCCTGTTGACTTGCGTGTTTCTTGGGGTTAGCTTTCTCTTCCTTCAGAACTCAGCTTAAATGACTGTTCCCTCAGTAGGTGGTTTCCCAACTGTCTTCCTCGTCAAAGCTTATAAATCATCAGTCCTCTTTTTTGGTCACGTGCTTACATGTGCTCGCCAAGCTACCGCTGGAGAGTAGCTTCCGTGGAAAGGACTCATCTGTTGTCCCAGTGCTCAGAACCCAGGAGGTGCTCGATAAATATTTGTGGAGTAGATGAATGAACTTACACAAATCCGTGAGATGAAACATGCCGGTTACGTCTATTAGGAATCTGTATGTTCTTTTCCTTTTCCATAGGATTCCCAGTTACTTTTCTTTATACTTCCTGCAGATAGATGATAGAGTAGACAGACAGATGAGAGATGATGGGTAGATAGATAGATACATAGATAAAGGTAGATGGAAAGGAGCTAGAGATAGTCCTCAATCACTGCCTATTGAATGGATTCATGATGGGCTGATGGCTGCATGGATGGATGGACACATGGATGGATGCATAGATGGATAGATGGTTTTTACTGTGCGATCTCACAACTTTTTTTCACAGCCAAGTAACCCAACTTAAATGCCTTTTGTAACTGCCCCCTGCCACCCTTTCCTTCTGCAGTATCCCCACGGTGTCCTTTCAAAATCTTGTTTCAGGGTCATATTGTCTTAACATACAAGAAGTTCTCACGTGACCCCAATAGTAAGGCTCTGCCATAATAATGTGGGTGGTTTTCTGATTGTATTACATTTCTTTTGGTAGCCATTCCCTTCTTGCAAGGATATAAGAAAAATAGAAGCTGCCTAATGCAAAAGCCCATCCTACCTGCAGGCACAGTTGATTTATAGATACAGAAGGTGGTTCGGTTGAGGGTGGGTGGGTCAATACGACAGGCGGTTATAAAACTGGCTCATGGCACTCGAAAGCCTGAGGTCGCACAAAAATCCAGTCTTAATAAGGTCCCACAGTTGTCACCATTAGAATTTTCCTTATCAGGGGGCGCCCGGGGTGGCTCCGTCGGTTGAGCGGCCGACTTCGGCTCAGGTCATGATCTCGCGGTCCGTGAGTTCGAGCCCCGCGTCGGGCTCTGTGCTGACAGCCCAGAGCCTGGAGCCTGTTTCAGATTCTGTGTCTCCCTCTCTCTGACCCTCCCCCGTTCATGCTTTGTCTCTCTCTGTCTCAAAAATAAATTTTAAAAAAAGTTAAAAAAAATTGAAAAAGAAATAAAACGATTATAATGAGATCATTATATTAAAAAATAAATTAATTAATTTTTTAAAAAAAGAATTTTCTTTATCAGGAAAGTCTCCGTGGTATCTGCCATAATCATCACCCGGGATCCCCAGTCCTGGTATTTCCTTCCCCCCTGGGACATTTGTCATTAATCCTCCAGGCTCTCAAAAGTCCTTTGGATTCTCCATGTTGCTGTAGGAAGAAGCGTATGGGTTTCTTACTAGTCTCGCCATAATTGCTGTTTCTTTCTCCCCTGGTGTTACCATTTTCTCCCTGGCCGGTTCTTCACATGGTAACAAATCAAGGGAAGTCAAATACCATCCCTTGAAACAGCGTTCCCTTGGGGGGCATGCGGCTTGTTATCCCACTCACTATCTGGTCCGTGCAAAACAAACACACTCCAGTCGCCACCCACCAACGGCCAGGCGTTATGTTTGCATGGCGTCTCTCTTGTACAACGTTAGGCTATTGACTCTCTCTGGGTTTCAGCTCATTTGCCCGTGTTCTTCATCTTGAGGATAGGATGAAAGAAAACAAATAATTATTTAGCTCCTTTTGTGGTTGTTGTCGCTGTTCACTACAGATTATTGGCCAAGGGGAGGGGAGGTTTTCCCCAAACAGGAGGAGCCCAGACTAATGGAGGTTCTAACATTAGAAACACCCAGCTTCCAAGACTGTTCCTGGTATAAACATATGCCCGTGTAGAAGAGGAAGGAACGTGGGAGATCACAGGCGGGAAATTTTTATAGGGCAGATCTAGGGTTAGGGGAGTGAACATATCACTTTAGTGCATATTCCATTGGCTAGAACTCCGTCACGTGACCACGTCCAGCTGCAAGGGAAGCTGGGAAATGTAGTCCAGTTATCTGTCCAGGGGTAGGAGTAAATGGGTTTTGGAGAGCAGCTAGCCTAACCTGGCCACCCAGAACTTGGTGTTTTAATATAATTACCTTATTTAATCTCCAAAACAATGGGGTTTGTAAAGGAGGCGTTATTATCACCATCATCGATGAGGAAACTAGGCTCCAGACGTAAAGCAGAATGGAAGAGAACACATCAGTGGTACAGTTAATAAGTTGTTAAGGGCTAGATTTCAGTTTAGATACATGTGACTCCAACCCAGTTTTCTTCTCAGGAAATCACAACCCTTCTCTAAGGAAGGGAAAGATCTGACTTGAGCTCACAAAATAACCACGAAAACTGCTGTTGGCTGCCGAAAGTGTGCGGAGTAAAATCCTCACTGGCCTCGTAAGATGGACAGGAGCTACTCTGGGCATCCCGGTCAGGAAGTATGTATCCTTCATCCCCAAATACCTTCTTTCCTTCCCACGAATCCTTCCGGCTACTCTATTCGCTCCCCAGGAATGAGACTTCGGCACCTGGTTAATCAATATCTCCTCATCTTAATTAACCTAACACCATTTTGCCCGGCAATAAATTCAGTTAACGACCATATCATTTAAAATTCAATACCCTTGAGTGTTTCACATCCATTTCTGTATCCAATTCTTTTTTTCCCTGGAAACCAAATTTTAGGAATGTTTTTTTTTTATCAGTGTCACTAAAAACTGCATAAAGTATTTGAAAGTAGCTAAAACATACGGCAACGCCCACACCAATACAGAGAAAGCCCATCTTTCATAAAACGCGCAAATTTGGTAAACACGCACACGAAATACAAAGTAAAATTGGAATGCTTTTAAACTATTGTATCAATTCTTAAAATTCCGTAAAGGTAGTTTAAAGAGAAAAAAAGAATAACTACATTTGACTAGATAGAACTATTAGGTGGGTTGTTCATTTAGAGAAATTGGGTTAAATAAACCGGCTTGGTTAGATCATTTGTAGGCCTTAACACTGTCTTGTTTGAAGGTATCCCTTCCACTGGTACCATGAACCAGTCACCTTACCCGTATGTCAGGGACCAGACTGTCCTCATGGAAGCTTGGGGACCCAGCCTCTCTCCACCAAACCCATACTTGTCTCCATGCTGACCGCCAGCGGTGGCCCTGCCTACCATTTGTAATTGATAATGATTGATAAAGGACTGTGGGCCAGTGAGCTGACATCGGTTAGACTCAGTCTTCTGACCTTAGTAAGTGACCAAAGAATGACCATTCTGTGCTATGGCTACTTTTGAAGGATCCACAGATTCCTTTTCTAGAAACGTTATAGTTGAGGCTCCCGGACGGCACAAGGACTCGATCCTCAGGCATTTTCTGTATGTTCACCCAGTGCCTCTGTGAGCTGAGCTGGTGGTAAGGCTTAAAAGACTACCCGTGTGCCGATTTCCAAGTTATACTTTCCTGTCCAAACCTGTTAGCTCTAGACTGGTAAATCCAGCTGCCTTCTCAACACCCCCACGTCTAAGAAGCCCCTCGAAATCAACATGTCCCAAAGCAAACTCTTCATTTTTCAGCTCCCCAAACTCCTGTCCTGTGTGAGTCTTCTTAGAAGTTCTTGGCTCTAGCTTCCTTTCATGTAGGGCAGGAACCTTGGAGCTGTCCTTGGTTCTTTTCTGTCTGTCCTGCTTTCAATCAATCGACAAGCAAATTCAACATCCCGTCCAGCCCTCGTGGCATTCACCTTTGCCCCAGCCACCATGACCTCTCACCCTATGTCAGTAGCCTCTCAGTTAGTCGTCTTTCTCCATCACTTACCCCCTGGAGCCTGGCCTCCCCACAGCAATCAGAACGGTCTTCCCAATGTGTAAGTCCAGCCACGTCCTCTCCTTACTCAGAACCATCCAATGGTTCCGTGTCACTCAAGACAAAAGCCTCGTTCCTCACAGTGGCCAGCAAGGCTTTACATTGTGTGTCCGGCTCTTTCCCTGCCCTCCTCTCCCCACCGTCCCCCCACGCTTCATTCCAGTCATGCTACCCTCTCCCTCCCTGACCCTCAGATACACCAGACACGTCTCAGTCCAGAATTTTGCACCAGTTTCCTCTGCCTCCCTCCACACAGCTGGCTTCCATGCGTCTGTAACCCTGTTCAGATATTACCTTTGATCTGGTCTTCTGGCTTAAATGCACCCCAGTTTGCACACGGGGAGTCGCCTCAGTCTCACTGTATGTGGTTTGAGGCTGTCAGTCCCTTGCATAATAAACTAGAACAGATACTTTCTGCCAGGAATTCAGATCTCTCATGGCGTGATACAAAAAAAAAAACAAGAAGCAGCGAAAGAAAGGAGGGATCAGAGATGATAAGGAATGAAGAAGGAAGAAATGGACGGGGTGCCTGGGTGGCTTAGTCAGTTGAGCATCTGACTCTTGACTTTGGCTCAGGTCATGATCTCATGGTTCGTGGGATCAAGCCCCACGTCAGGCTCTGCACTGACAGTGTGGAGCCTGCTTGGGATTCTCTCGTTCCCTTCTCTCTGCCCTCCATCCCCTCCCCTCTCTCTTTCAAAATAAATACATAAACATTAAAAAAAAAAGAACGGGAAAATGGAGGAGAAAGGGGGTCCTTGTAGGACCATTCCTGTGATGGTGCCCTACCAAGACTATCCATGAGATCCTGTGGCCCATCTGTGTTCCCGGGTTTCCCCTCCTCCTACCTCTTCCAAAGCTATTCGTAAGCTTATGAGTCACCATGTGTACATATCCTTTGAGTAAATTCCCCTTTACAGAAAGTTCACCCGAGACATTTCTTGTTGATCGTTGGAAACCAGTGTTCTCAGTGATGGGCCAAAAAGCATGGAAGCCAAGAGCTGAACATCGAAAGGACGGCAGGGTGTGAGATTTAACTCAGACAGGCCCCGTTCAGAGCCACGGAGCTGAGACCAGCCCTCTCTGATTGGAGTAGGGACACGGACTCGCACATTCGGCCCCCCGCCTTTGGGTGGCTCTGGGGATATTCCGCTGTGGGGGCCAAGAAGGGCAGTGATCTGCTCAGCAACTCACGGCAGGTAAGTGAGCAGGGGGAAAGTGAAACCAGACGCCTTTCTCCCTGTGCTGACCCCCTAGCATAGAGGGGACAGCAGGGAAGATGTCATGGGGACTCTCTCTGCCCTGAGCCTTCACTGTGTCATTTTCCCGCCTAACCTCTCCTCTGCTGAGTGCAGATCGACCTGTCGCGTCCTGTGTGCATGAATTTAGGCAAAACAAAAACCTCGGCTCTGTGCTGACAGCTCAGAGCCTGGAGCCCGCTTCGGATTCTGTGTCTCCCTCTCTCTCTGCCCCTCCCTTGTTCATGCTCTTTCTCTCAAAAATGAATAAGGGTTAAAAAAAATTTTTTTTTGAGAAATCAAATGCTCTTTGTCTTCACAATTTAGACTAGGCGCCCCCTCTTCCCCCTTTCAGGGGTCAGATTTTCCCTCTTCTGGCCTCACAGTGCCTCGAACAGACCTTGGTCTACGCCAGCTCTCAGCACACTGCAGCATGAAATGTGTTTGAGGCAAGGGTCCGAAAATCCTGTATGCGTATCTCAGGCTGGCGGCATTTTATTAGGGTATGTTTGCGGGGTGGGTCACTGTCTGAGCCTCGTGTTCCTTGGTGAAAGGAGTAAAATCACAGAGCTTATTTTCCAGAATTAGAAATGAAAGGATGTGTTGTCATAGAAATCCCCTTACAGATCTCCGTTATAAGGCACTGTAAATCCGAATGTAAATCTACATCATAAAGCATATGTGACAGGTGCTTAATCATAATGAGCCGGCTTCCCCTGGCTTCTTTGCATATCAAGGGTAGCGTCGAAGAGTGGTGGATGGGGCTGCCCTAACAGAACTCTGCCAGCTGTGTGACCTTGGGTAAAGCACGGAACTACCCTGCGCCTCAGTTTCCTTATCTGTGAAATAGGGAGACAAGTAATTGTTACCCCAGAGGATTGTGGTAAGGGGACCATGAGCTTAATTTTACAGAGAGCTTGGACCGATGCCTGACGTGTAGTAAGATCTCAGTAAATATTACTAGTGGGTATTTATTGGTAGGAGTAACTTTTAGGTATTATTGGGGATCTCCCCAGTAGGCAGTAATCGGGGCAGGTAACATTGATCTTTATCTCCTAGGATGTAGTGGAGTTTCTGGTTGCAGGGATCAGTGAGAAGTTGCTTAGTAAATGAAGGGCGCCTGGGGGGCTCGGTGGGTTAAGCAGCTGCCTCTTGATTTGGGCTCAGGTCATGATCCCAGGGTCGTGGGATCGAGTCCTGCGTTGGGCTCCATGCTAAACGTGAAGGTTGCTTATGTATTCTCCCCCTCTCCCTCTCCCCCTCTCCCCCTCCCTCCCTCCCTCATTCTAAAAAAAAAAAACTGCCTAGTAAGTGAATGAATAAAGAGCCGCAATGAGTATGGGGGCCCAATGGGTCAAGTCTTAGAACACTGGAAGGAATCCTGTTTGCCGCCCCACCCGGTCCCGACGCTCCAGCCCGTCCAGAAGACACACAATCATTTAGCATAAGAAGCCATAAACATGTGGTGGACTAGATTAAACGCAGGATGAAACCGGTAAGATGACATCACAAATAACCTCCAGGAGAAAAAGAAACTCAAGCTCGTTCAGCACACGCTCTGGCAAAACGAACCGTGATTTACTCCTGCAAATTACCACCTGTAAAATATTTACAGCTAATTCCTTCTGCCTTCCAGGGCGGCGGTGGCAAAGGGAGGCAGGTTGTCTCGGCAGTAAACCCACGATGCAATTTCCATCTCAGCGGCCCCGTTTCCTGCGGCAACCGCGGGCGACAGCGTCGTTTATATCTTCCGCGCGCGCCAGTCTTTTCTGCATGCGCGTGAGCCTCGATTACAGGCGGTTGCGGTCTGTGTGGTGGGCCTTCTGCATTGATGAGCCAGAGCAGACATTTACTAGCGCTAGTAATTCGTCCGGGGGTGGAGGAAGAGACGGGCGGGAGCCGCCAAGCGCGGCCTGTGTCGCGGGGCCGCCCAGGTTGCAGACTCAGCCCGCGGGTGGGGAAGAAACGTCCTGTCTGGAGGCACCTGCTCCTTGAAGCTCACCCCCTGGCACGTTCCTGTCCCCGCGCCTCCAACCCCTGAGATCCTTGCACAGACGCCCCCAGGGCTCAGCCCTTGGACGGTTCTCATCTCTGTAGGCCTCAGTGTGTGCCGTCTGTCTGCGTTGTCAACGCTCCAGCACTTCTCCACCCCAGTCTCTCCCAGACTCGCGTACTCCTTGCGTGCGGGGCGTTTGCACCTGGGGGTCCACAAGGCATCGTGAACGCGGCGCGTCTCAGGTGGACCTCCTGATGTTCGCCCCACACAGCGCCCAGATGTTCTCTGTGTCTTCCTCCAACCCAGTAGTGACCCGGAGCCCCCCTCACATCCCTCTTCCCCTGGCGCTCCACGAGCAATCCACCAGTGGATTCTTCCAAGTACGCCCGGTCTCCGCCCACCTCCCCGCCACCCCCCACTGCCGTCTCTCGCCTGGCCTGCGGCAGCTGCTGTCGTGGGGGGTTTCCTGGCTTCTGCACCAGGGGTGCAGTCCATGCGAACGCATCAGTAAAGTCCTGGAAAACTGTAATCCGGACCGTGACCCTCCATATCCTCTGTTCAGAAAACTCCAAGGACTCACTCCCCATCGCAGTCAGAATAAAGCTTTATTATCAGGCCTTCTGATACTTCTCTGACTTCATCTTCTGCCATGGTCTCCAGCCCACTGGCCTGACTCTTCCCATGCACGCTCAGAGCACGCCTACCCCAGGACCGCAGGACCTTTGCACTCACCGTTTCCTCTGCTTGAAAGTGTATGTGCATATACATATGCAGAGAAGGAAGGCAGAGAAGGAATTTTTTTTAATGTTTTTAGCGTTTATTTTTGAGAGATAGAATGTGAGCGGGGAAGGGGCAGAGAAAGAGGGAGACACAGAATCTGAAGCAGGCTCCAGGCTCTGAGCTGTCAGCACAGAGCCCGACGTGGGGCTTGAACCCACAAACCATGAGATCATGACCTGAGCCAAAGTCGGACGTTTAAACCGACTGACGTTTAACCCAGGCACCCCCAGAGGAGGATTTTTTAAACAGGAAACAAAAAGCCTAGCCACAAAATATTGACAAATTAAACTACTTTAACAGGGGAAAGTTGGACCACCAAAAGATACACAAAAAAGGTGATAGAGAAGTTAAGCCACGAACCGGGAGAAGCTGTTTGCAATCTGTATAACAGAGAAAGGAATAGTAGGTAGACTATCCAGAGAATTCCTACAAATCAAAAAGACAAAAGATCCAATAAAAAAATGGGCAAAAAGATATACGTGTCTCACTCAGGAGGAAACACAAATCATTAGCAAACAAACACGGTCTCTCCAGCTCAGAGAAACCCAAATGAAGACAGTAGCGCAAATCAGGTCACAATGAGAAGGATGATATTAACTCTTGTGAACAGTTGACCTGCTACTTATAAGGATAATTATCACAGACACGTGGCTCAGCATTTCCATTGTTTGGCAAACACCCTGAAGAGACTCTTGTCCTTTATCTTGCCGTATCCCAGGAGGCGTGTATGAGAATTGGCCCAGCGGCATGGTTAATAAAGTAAAAAATCCAGAACGAACCCCAGTGTCCATCATCGAGACCATGGATAGGTAATGCCGCGGTCACACGGGTGGAATATCATACAGCCATAAAAAATGAATTAACCACCCTCAATGCAGCAGGATGAATAGATTTACAAAGATAATGCCTGATTTTTAAAAATCAACCAAAGAAGAAATCCGGGGTGATGCCACTTTCACAAACCAGCAAGCTGAGCCATGCATTGTGTAGAAACGATACAATATATACACACTGCAAGGGAATGATAAGCACACAATTCGGGAGAGTGCCGCTTCAGTCCTTAGGGGAATTCTCCAGCAGCTGCCAGCCTGCCTCTTGCTTTATGGGTGGGGGTGAGGGAATCATATGGTTTGGGTCAATTAGCAGAAATGATGAGAATCGTTTCCAGGATGAGCCTTTAATTGCCAGGGTGACATTTTCCAGAATGCACACAGACGTGCCGTCCTCCTTATCCCCTCTCCCTTTTTCTCCCTCTCACGCATCCCCCTGGCACAACATCTGGGAGGGTTTGAGATGCTGGGGAGCTTCACACAGATGGGCACGATATCAGTAACTCATGGGTTTGTGTGTGTTTATTTTTATGTTGTATATTTTATATATACATATATACACATATATATACGTATATATATATACACATACATATATGTATATATATGTGTATATACGTATACATATATACGTATACATATATATACGTATATATACACATATATGTATATACATATGTGTGTATATGTATACATATATACATATACACATATATGTATATATATGTATACGTATATATTATATACGTATACATATATGTATATAATATATATACGTATACATACATATGTATACATATATACATATATATATGTATACGTATATACATATATATACATATATGTATACGTATATATATACGTATACACACACACACATATAGATATATGTATATGTGTGTGTGTGTGTGTGTGTGTGTGTGTGTATCTCAGACAAGCCACACAGGGGAGAAAGCCTTCAGATCGGACATGCCATTAACAAGAGTTGACCCAGACAGTGGGCAAGAAAATAAGGGCATTTCAGAACTTGGAACATCCTATGTGAAATCCAAGATATGACAGAATCTTAGCCTACCCAGAAAATGGCAAGAAGTTCCACGTGGCTCAAATGCAGAGTTGGGGGCGGGGGGCACATGGGGGGTTTGTGGCCAGGACACCGTGTTCCTCACTGAGGAGCTAAAATGCAGGGGACGGCAGGGCCACGCTGGTGTTAATTCTTGCCTTTCTTTTGAATTGTGTCCCTCTCGTATTTCTGCGCAGCTGCACCCAACCACGTGAATTTCCACACGAAATTCTTTTCACGTGAATACTCCTCAATGCCGAAAGTTCATGTGAAACTCCACCTGTTCCCTGTGCTGCTGGGGGGGGGGGGGTCAAGAGTTCCTGGCAGAGGCGTGTTGTGGCATCTGGAAAAAGCAGGGGGTGAATCCGGTCCACCTAAGCACACTGCCTGGGACCCTATTTTGGCCCTTTCCCCAAGGAACTTACAGTCTGGTAGAGAAAACAAGGAAATACATAGGTGCTGTATGGTGTGATGGGTCAGTTATGGAAACGGAATTAGCCACGGACGGTGGAGACCAGAGAAGGGAGGGGTCCCTCCAACGTGGGGAAAACAGGTCACATGGGCTGTGTCCTGAGGATGGGCTGTCAGTGACAAGATTGGTGGAAATCAGAGGTTCGGTACCTTTAAGAGCTGGTGGGGGGGACGTGGGTTCTCTCCCACGCTGTGACTGGGCACATAATTTGGCATGACCAGCGTGGAGGGCGATTTGCCAGTATCTACGAAAACCTTTATACGCAAGCTCCCGTGGTCCCACAGTTCGGTTTCTCCAGGGCTGTGTAAGGGACACACTCCACTCGGTGCATACCGAGGCACGGGCAGTGGTCCTCCCTGAAGCCTTATTTGGTCATCATGGGATGTCCGTGATCTGCCACAGAAGAATGACAGAATAAACAGCGGTTTGCCTATACCATCAAATGCAACGTCCATTTTCAAATGGTCGTTGGAAAGCTCTCAAGAAGTATTATTGAGTAAAAAACCCAGGTTTTAGAAGGCTGTGTGGGGTATGATGGTGTTTGTGCCCACATTCCCACACATGCGCATGCACTCACCCAAAAGAAGACTCACACCCAAGGCTCCGAGCAGGAGTGGAAGCTCTGAGAATAACGAGGGAAGAGCGTTGACGTGACCGAAGGCCGCTGGGGAGCGAGCCCTTGGGGGCAGTAATGTCTGTCCGGAGAGGAGGCAGTGGTGTTTGTTTTTCTCTGCACTAAGCCAGCCATTTGGACATGGAAAGGGGAACGTTTTATTTCCCGGGAATCATAGTAGCATGTCTACTCCAACTCAAGGTGCGTAGGTTTGAAGCTTACTGAGAATTCATCTACAAGGGTTGACCAGGAAAGAGGAAGCTTGTCCCTAAGACAGTGTATCAAATGTGTGTTGAGTTCTGGAATGGGACAAAAGTTCTGTGGACTAGGCAGGAGATGAGATCCACGGTCAGCTGGGGGACAATGTCCTGCCCCCCTGTGATCTTTCAGCCAAAGCAGAATCCAACTTCGCCAGGGCTACGGTGAGAGGGTCTAAGTAGGAGTGTGAAAAGGGCATAGCAAAGGGATAGATGCTAACTCACCCTGAGCACATTCTCCAAAAGTGGAGTTTTCTTTCTTTTTTTTTTTTAATTTTTTTTTAACATTTATTTATTTTTGAGACAGAGAGAGACAGAGCATGAACAGGGGAGGGGCAGAGAGAGAGAGGGAGACACAGAATCGGAAACAGGCTCCAGGCTCTGAGCCATCAGCCCAGAGCCCGACACGGGCCTCGAACTCATGGGCCGTGAGATCGTGACCTGAGCCGAAGTCGGACGCTCAACCGACCGAGCCACCCAGGCGCCCCAGTGGAGTTTTCTTAACATGGTGCGATGATTGCGGGCTTGTGTGCACAGATGTGAGAGGAAGAAGTGTAGGCAACACAATCAGACGTGCAACAAAGGTGGTGACTTTTCGCATGCCCCTCCCCCACAACCAGCAGCACAGGTCCGCACACCCTCCACACCCTCTCCAGACACGGATCTTCCTGATGATTCCTCCCCTAAGTGCTAGAACTTGGCTAAGACTCCGAGTCCAGCCTCGGAGAAGTCTCCAAAAACGAATAGAGCCTCAGTGAAGGAGATTGGGATCAGTGTGTGCTTCTGTGATAGTGGTGCGGTAGAATGCTTTGCACCCAAGTGGGCAGAAAATCCCAGTCCCGGGGATAGAACCAGAATAGTAGAAATGGAGGAAAGACAGGATATCCCAGGTGCATGTAAGTCTGACAGCACTCTGGTGGAGGCCATCTATTATTTCTGGGTTCCATCTGCTGGGGTCAGTGAGAGAGAGTGCTGACATAGTCCCATCCTAAATGAGATGTAGGTGTCATCTGGCAGCTGGAGGCCGATGGAGAGGTGTGTTTGGCTATAGGAATTAGGAACAAGTACAGACCCATGCAATTAGAGATAGGGAAGAGAAAATTATTCCCTTTCAATCTTTTTGAAAAGATTTCATTTAAGTCAAAGGAGCGGATCTCATTTGGATGCTAAGAGGTCTTTAACAGCTAACATTGCTAATTTCCTTTATCGAAAAGGAGAGCTCAGACTCACAGTCCAGAGCAGGCAGGATCCAGGCTCGGGTCTCATCTGAAGCTCGACTGGAGAAGAATGGCTTCCGAAATTGTATGGTTGCTGGCAGGGCTCAGTTCCGTGTGGACTGTTGACTTGTGGCTGTTCACTAGAGTCTGTCCTCTTGTTTCCTGACGAATGCACTTTTCCCTGTGGTGGCTTGCTTCATGAAAGCCGGTGAGAGAGAGAGAGAGAGAGAGAGAGAGAGAGAGAGAGAGAGCCAATGGAGAGGGTCTGCTAGCAAGATGCGAGTTACGTGGAAGTAATCCCACATCCCCATTGCCCAATTCTGTTGATTAAAATCAAGTCCTGGGTCCTGCCCCTGCTTAGGGTGTGGAGATTATATAAAGGCATAAATACCGGGGAGGGGGGGTGATGGGGAGTTGTCTCAGAGTCTGTCTGCCACAGCAGTTGTAATTGTTTTTCCCTTCAAGGTAGTGACCTACAATTTCTGCATTCAGTAGATTCATTGAATCAAAGAAGAATGAAACTGATTTAAAGAAAAATACTGAGTCCATGATAGCCATAATGTAGGAGGATATCCAGAAGTGTCAGAGGGGTCTAGAGACTGAGAGACACTCACTGTTATCAGGTTGTACTAATCACAGTGATTTTTCATTCATTCACTCATCTGTTCATTCTTCTCTCTGTCTGTATTAGGGATCTCCAGAGAAATAGAACTGATAGATGATAGATAGATAGATAGATGATAGATAGATAGATAGAAATACAGACAGAGAGAGAGAGAGAGAGAGAGAGCGCTGTTATAGGAATTGGTTTATGGGATTATTAAGGCCAAAAAAAATCCCATGATCTGCAAACTAAAGAACGAGAAAAGCTAGTGGTGTCGTTCAGTTCAAGTCCAAACCACTGAGAACCAGAGGAACTGGTATTCTAAGTGTCAATAACAGGTGTGTTGATGTCTCAGGGCAGAAGACAGACACAGTGAGCAAATCTGCCCTTCCTCTGCCTTTGTGTTCTATTCAGACCCTCAATAGATTGGATGATGCTCACCTGAATTGGTGAGGGCAGATCTTTGCTCAGTCTACCAATGTCAGTGCTAATCTCGCCCAGAAATAGACACACCCAGAAGTAATGTTTCACCATCTATCTGGGCATCTCTTCGCCCAGTCTATCCAACTGTCTGTCCATCTGTTTATTCATGGGGCAACATCAATCCAATTCCAGCCCAGCCCTGTCCTCTGAGTTTGCAGAGATGGACAGGATGGGTTGCTGTCTTTCAAGGGATTTGGTTTAGGGATGTGTTTCTAAATCCTGGTGACTCATTACAGTGCCCTGGAGAGCGTTTAGAAGATAACCAATGGCCAGGCACCATCACAGACCAGTTGAATCAGAATCCCCAGTTGTGGGTCCCAAGGAATTCTGTGCCTCCGGAGTTGAGGTCACTGGTGTGTGACCTCACGGCATCGATCCCTTTGATGCGGAATCGCAGATGGAGAAATTGTTGAAGATGCTGTGCGCGAGCCCCACAACCACAAACCAGGCGGCGAGTTCAATCAGCTTGTTTCTTCTCCAGAGAATAGAGCCTCCGGGGAGGTGGTTGACTTTGAGGAGGGGACAGGCTGAGCCCCGCACTGAATTCCAGTCCCTGTTCTTCATTCTTACGTCTTTCCCTGACCTGCAGCGTGATTCTGGAACTGACTGTCAGTTCAAACTCCGGGGAGTATACCTTTCCAGAAGCTGGAGTTGGGTGACTCCATAGTCCACGTGCATTTCATGGTTAAGGTCTTGCCATGTCTAACTGGTTCTGAGTTGGCATCAGCATCATCAGTGGGCCAGCCTGAGCCTTTCCTACCTTGTCACCAGCTGGTGGCCAAGAGATGGAGACCTGCCTAGCACCAGATTCAACCTTCTCCCCCTCCTTTGTCCTGCCCTGGCCTCTTTGGGTGCACGAAATGAGTGTATATGTGAGTGAAAATGTGAATGTAGACATTCATTTCCAAGAGGGCCGTTCATGTATTCATGGTTTATTAAGCACCTATGACGCACCATGCTCTATTATAGATAGATCTAAAACTTGATGAATAAGACACAGTTCTGCCATCATGAGGCTTAATTCCAGGTGGGGAGGCATCAGCCGTCATGTGGACCAATCAGTAAATTAGATGTCATAAAGTGAAATAAAGAAAAGGCAGGACAATGAGGTAGAAAGTGACTTGGGAAGGGCATTATTTGGGGCAGAAAGATCAGAGGAAGCCTGGGTGGCAGGTAACTTTTAAGGGGGGTATAGATTATCACAAACATCACAGCTGATGGGCCAGATCAACACTAATAGAACGTTATGACCATGGGATATACTATATATGTTCCTCCAACGCAGTAGCCATTGGCCATTCGTAGCTCTTGAACACTGAGGCCTTGCACCTTTAACTTTATTTTATTTTAATTAATTTACATTGAAATAGCTACCACATGTGGCTAGTCCGCTTCTACATTGAACAGTGCAGAGCCAGACATTTAATATAAGACCTGAAAGGTGAGAAAAAGCCCGCTGTGCAAGGATCTGGGAAAACAGCGTTGCAGGAAGAAGACAGAGCAAATGCAGAAGAGAAAGGATCTGAAGTCCTTAGGGGGACAGAGAGAGGTGACAGCCAGTGCTGGGACCTTGGGGGAATGGGATTGAGTTTAGGAACATTTCGTATAGAGCCTTAGGGACCATAAAGAAGGGGTTAGAGTTTTTTAATATAAGGAGAGATAGGGGTGCCTGGGGGGCTCAGTCAGGTTGAGCATCCGCCTCTTGATTTCAGCTCAGGTCGTGATGCCAGGGTCATGGGATCGAGCCCCACATCAGGCTCCATACTGACTTGGAATTCTCTCTCTCTTTCCCTTTGCTCCTCCCCTGCTCACATGCACATGCACACTCTCTCTCTCTCTCTTGCCCCTCTCTCTTTCTCACAAAAATATACATATATTTTTCAATATACTTTCAATATATTGAAAGCATTTCAGCAGAGGAACAATGTGACAATAATATAATAATTATAGCCAAAGTTTACATCGATTTTATTAAGCGGGCCTTCTTTCCCTTCCTTCCTTCCATCATCCAGAAAATGCTTATTGAGATCTCTGCGATTCTAGGCACTGTGTGAGATGCAGGGGAGACAGCCATACACAGAGGCGCCCGGTCGCCTTTCTTCTTTGGAGCTTGCTTTCTTCTGGGGGACGGACAGACTGCACGCAGGAAAATAAACACATGAACAGGATAATTTCAGATAAGAAAAAGCCCTGTGAAGTGGACAGAAGAGGCTGGCGTGAAGGAGAGCGGTTTTAGACGGTGCCTGGGGAAGGAAGGGGATTGTGCTCGAGGACTCACTTATAGGAGGAGCAGAGTGTATGTGTGTGTATGTGTATGAGTGAGTGTGTGTATGATTGTGTGTGTGTGTGTGTGACAGAATCAGAAAGACACCCTGCAGGGGACTGGTGTGTGTGAACGTCTGATAACGTAAGAACCCTCCATCCTGATAGCACAGCGTGTGCGTGTTTGTGTATATCTCTCTAGGTGTGTGCCGACCTTCTTTCCCATCTATCTGTCATTTCTCCATCTACTACATGATCGGATTGATTGGTTTCAAAATCTGTTTCGTATTTCGTGCGCCCCAAGCTGTGAAAGTCGGATCTAAATACAGGCACTGTAGGAAGCACTAATTAATTTATGATTGTACTTAACATCACCGAAGCTGGAGATCTTGATTTGGGGATGCAGATCTCTCAAGGGCGACTCGGAAGGCGCTGACCGGGGCGCTTTGTAGGAGAAGGCGTCTGTCCCACCGTCCTGGCCAGGTGTGGGGACGGAGGGGGCTTCTGGGCTGCATTCTCGCCACAGAGAGGACGGTTCTCTTCAGCACTGTCCCCGTGGCAGGCAAACGCTAGAGCCGGCCCATGGCAGGGAGATGAAACCTCGTTCCTCATAGCGCCGTTCACACCTGTCATTCACGTGGATGGTTGCTTCCACTGCGACCGACTGATTTGACAGGTTTCTGCGGCGGGGCGTGAGTGGACCCGAACGAGCCTTTCCCCCATAAAACGTCAAGTGCTCTGAGCATTACCCATCTAGCTGACCAGGTTCCTTGGCTCACCGGGGAGAAACACACACACACACACACGTTATTTGCCAAAGCAAAGTTCATTGTAAGGATGCGCACGGGGTCAGCTTTAAATGATCTCATTAGGAGCACAGGTCCAGGGTGGCGTCGTCTGAGAATGCTCCATAAAACAGGCTTCCCACGGAACAGCAACGAATATCAACACTTGTGCCGAGTGATTCATAACTTCCAAGCACTGTGCTGAGTACATCTTGCTTAGTCTCTTCAGGCTCCTGTAACAAAAATACCATCAGCTGGGTGGCTCAAACAGGAAGCGTTTATTTCCTACAGTTCTGGAACCCAAAAGCTCCAACAGCAAGGGACTGGCACATTCGGTGTGTGGTGAGGGCCCGCTTCTTGGTCTCTTCGTCATCTGTCTATGCCCTCACTTGGCGGAAGTGGGCGGGGAGCTTCATCTTCATTGCTGATCATCTCCCAAAGGCCACACCCCCAGAACCATCACACTGGGTGTTAGGATTTCGCATATGAATTGGGGGGCGGGGACACTGAGGTTTTCCTAAGTCCTTTAGAGTCAAGGTGGAGTAGAGTAGAGTAAACCAGGCTGGGGGGGGGCACAGCCTGGGGGACCTTACCTCCTGGGCAGGAAACACCAGGCTCAGGAGGCAGGGCCACAAACGGTCAATCAAGGGATGCTCTAGGCAAGCAGGTGATGATGGGGCCTCCACCAAGGGGTCACGTGAGTATCTGGAGAAGCCGGTGGAATGAAGCAGGTTGGGGGGGGGGGGGGTTGGTCCCAGGCAAAAAGCGAGATTGGAATGAAAACCCAGCAGATCGGGTGTCACCTTCACAAAGAACAGTGTCTTTGTCCCTCTGACGCTGAGGGTTGCGCGGCCCACACAGTTAAGAGGCTTAGATATGCATACGGGTGAGAGAGAAAGACTGGGCAGGAGCAGGCGGGGCATGGATCAGCGTCAGGATGCAGGCCAGAAGGAAGGAGGCTGGCGGCGTCCCGAGGGCAGGGATGCAGTGACACACAGCTGGGAGTACAGTGGGAGGTGGAGACACTTGGAACGCAGCCTTCCTCTGTCCTCTCCTTTCACCGTCCATGACCAGGGCAGACACACGGACACGTCCGTAATCGACATCTCATCGTGGCCCCTGCCGAGCCCAGGGAAAGAAAATACAATGAAAGACCTAATCGAGGTTGGGGTGTGAAGTTCTGCGGTGGGGTCACTCTTGGAATGTGTCTGAATAAAGTATCAGAGAAGAACGATCCGGGGGCAGGCGAAGTGTGTTCCGTAATCTCATCGATTCAGAGTCAAGGGGGTGTCTTGTCTTAGAACCTCCGGGGTGAGACTGTCCAATAACCAGAGCGAGAGAGTTGGAGGGACGGCTGTGGGCAAAGGGCGCTGGTGGACGCTGAGGTTATAGGC
The DNA here is from genome assembly GCF_018350175.1 of Felis catus. Lineage (NCBI taxonomy): Eukaryota > Metazoa > Chordata > Mammalia > Carnivora > Felidae > Felis > Felis catus. The sequence goes on along the minus strand of NC_058383.1, from coordinate 20,617,377 downwards.
AGACAATGGTTTAGACTTTGGAACCATGCTTCTCAAACTGTGGGCTTGAGAATTATTACAAAGGACTTCCATGTCCCTATAATACCACACGTGGCGTAGAAAATAAATCAGTAAAAATCTCAGACACACACACACACAAACACACACGCACGGGGCAACCTTTCTAAAAAGCAGGTTGACTGGTGATGACTCCATCACGAACTCATTTTATTTTTTTTAATATTTATGTATTTTTTGAGAGACAGAGTGTGAGCAGGGGAGGGGCAGAGAGAGAGAGGGAGACACAGAATCCAAAGTGGGCTCCAGGCTCCGGGCCGTCAGCACAAGAGCCCAATGCGGGGCTCGAACTCACGAACCACGAGATCCTGACCTGAGCCGAAGTCGGACACTTAACCGACTAAGCCACCCAGGGGGCCCCCCATCACGAACTCACTTTAAAGGACTGTTGAAGTCATAGTTGTTTTCTGTGCATGTGTGTTTTCTGAATCAAACCATGTGAACAAGGTGGTGGTCCGTTGATGCTAAAGACGGGCAGTGGCACAGGAAAAGTCAGCGACAGCAGGGAGAGAGAAAAGCAATGCCTATAAGTGAGGCCCCGCCCCAAAGTGGCCAAGTTCTGCCCAGCCATGAGGCATCCCAGATGCTTGGGCCACCTCAGGGTGGCAAGGAGAAGAAGGGTTCTAGTAACTACCTGGGACATATATGCCCAACCAAAGCCGTTTGGTGCTCTAAGAGTGCGTTGCATCTACACCTGCTTGAGCGGTGGGTTTCCGTGACTCCGCGTTGGCATTTGCGTAGGGGTGCATATATTAGACGACCTGCGATGGTCCTACAGATCCAGAATTTGGACAGGGCTCTGGTCCCACACTCGCTCGACAAACCGATCTGTTTGCACCTACTATGCGCTACATTACATCGGCGGCAATAACAAGAAGGGACACGTACGGATGCTTGCTCTGTTCTAGGATGCCTGGTACCTTTGCTCATCAACGGACAGGAGATGTTGTCTCCGTTCGATGCATGGCGGAAGTGGGGGGTCAAAGACGTGAAACGAGTTGCTCAAAGGGCATGTCGTTCAGAGACAGCCCCGAGGTTGAACGCGTGGCCGCACACCTTGGTCAGGAGGAACGTGCATTTAGCAAAGCTTCCGAAGGAGGCGACGGCGGACGCTGGAATTCACGCGACCCTCCCCCAGTGATTCCCAGCCTAAAACTCACGGCCTTCTATGAATCCTCAGAGACAAGCATAGACCTCTGTAAACTATTTTATTTCAAAAAATACAAACTTCTTCAGGGCAAGATCTTGCCCTTGGGTTTTTTGCCCCCCAGTCGAGCACAGTGCCAGACACACGGTAGTTGACGAATGAATGAACACACGCCTGAACAGTTTTCTCTCTTTTTCTTTGTGGCTAAGATTTGTTTCAGCATAGTTTGTGATCTCGGCCGTCTCCTGTGAGGAAACGCTGAGTGAGCAATTGTATGTACTTCCGATACATAAACTATAGAATAATAAATTTATAATTACCTGGATAAGTCGGTTCTAAAACTTAGAGCTAGTGAAAGGAAACATACATAGGATAAGAATTTGGAAATCCGTGAAGGGCGTGTGAGTGAAGGCACGGAACCCGCTGTGATAGGCTCGCATTTCTTCACCCTGCAGGGGGCAGTCGGGACACCTGGACACGTAAATCTTCCCCTGGGCTCCAGAGAAGATGACGTGAGCCCTGAATCTGCCCCGCCAGTTTCTGTTCGAGGCCAGATCCGAGAACATGGACGTAGGGACCTTAATATTCCTCACGACCAGCTCCTCACTACTTAGGGAGTGATGACACCCTCGGATTCCTAAAAATTGTGGCTGACAATTGTGGAGCCCTCATTGTACTCATTTGGAAAAGCAAGCGCTGCCTCTGAAAAGCTGTGCATCATCCTGCTGTAGAACTAGAAACGGCCTGAAAGCGACCTTCCATTTTTCCATCTGTCTTTGTCTTGTAGTGTGTCCCTGGCCACAGAACGACTTAGTCTACCCAGGGTCAACTTCTGATCGTTTGGGATAAGTTCCACCCCCGCGTGGTTCATGACACTTTGGCGGCCCTCAGGAGAGAGTACGGGGCATGATTCTCCCAAATAACTCTGCTCTGAGAGCGGGATGTGTTCTCATATTCCTTCGCTTCCATTCTCTGGTTGCCGGCATCCACTGATAACCTAGGCGTTCACCTTGTTCGTTTGTGACGATATCTTCAGAAACGTGTCCCCTGGGACCCTGGGCTGCTCCACAGAGGGTGTCAGAGGTGGCTCTGTATAACAATCAGTAAAAGACTCCTGTCCAAACTCATCTTGGGCGGCACGTTTCATTTGCATTAGAATACAAACCTTTCTTGAAACCCAAGGGCCGAGGGATGTTTGGTGGCGGTGGTTGGGGGTGAGGGTGAGGGTAGTGATGAGTTCCCCGCCTTTTCTTCCAGATGAGTCTCCCAAGGCAAAAACCGAACACAGGGTGATTTCTCCATAGGTCACCGTAATCCAGAAATTATCGATATATATCCAGCTCCCTCTGTTCTGAGACCCGTAACCCCACTCCCAAGGCCCTCAAGCTTAGCAGATGGCCCTGCTCTCCTGTCATCGGGAAGATCAAAGCGATTAGGAGGAAGTTCCTAAATATTGCCTGCCCTCATCCCACCCATGTCCCACCAAAGCTCAAGACCCTATCAGCTGTGGATGCCAGGGTCTCTCTGTGGCTATGGATGCCTAGTGGACCCTCATTTCTGCACTGGAGGCTGCCATCCAGTGCCCTCCCCCAGGCTCTAGCTCCACTCTGGACCTTCCTCTCCTTATCATATTGAAGAGCAGTGAGGACCACAGGTTCCGCTGGGTTCCGAATCCCAACCCTGCCATACCGGTGAGCTGTGTGACCTCAGTCAAGGCGTGCAACTTCTCTGAGCCCCAGTTGATTCATTGAGAACCATTGGGAATGAGGGGTGTCTACCCTCTCAGCCTACTTCAGTAGGACTCATGCTCCTCCTGCCTCCATGACGTGTGTCTGACATAGACCTTCATAAACCTTCCCAGACCTGCCTGGCACAAACTTTAGAACAAAAATGCCTGAGACCTGGGTTTGCTATTTTCTCCCACAATGTGTCATTTACTTTTTTAATGTGTATTTATTTATTTTGAGAGAGAGAGAGAGAGAGAGAGAAGGGGGAGAGAGAGAGAGAGAGAGAGAGAGAGAGAGAGAATCCCAAGCAAGCTCCACACCACAGAGCCCGACACAGGGCTCGAACTCCCGAACTGTGAGATCATGACCTGAGCTGAAACCCAGAGTCAGACACTTAACCGACTGAGCCACCCAGGCGCCCCGGCCATGTGCCATTTAAAACTGCAATGCTTGGGGCACCTGGGTGGCTCAGTCGGTTAAGCATCCGACTTCAGCTCAGGTCATGATCTCGCGGTTCATGAGTTCGAGCCCCGCATCAGTCTCTGTGCAGGCAGCTCGGACACTGGAGCCTGCTTTGGATTCTGTGTCTCCCTCTCTCTCTGCCCCGCCCCCACTCCTTCTCTCTCTCTCTCTCTCTCTCTCTCTCTCTCTCTCTCAAAAATAACTAAAACATAAAAAATTTAAAAGTAAATAAAACTGCAATGCTTTCCTCATTTCCCCACTCCCCCTGGTCACTTCAATTCCTTGTGTCTCTTCAAAGCCCGGTTCCTTCTTGCCTTTGGCCTCCTCCTCCTTCCTTTCTTCTTGTCTTTATTTCTCCTCTCCCTTCTAAGCTCCGTCATCCTCTGCGGCTTCTCTTCTGCTTCCATCCCCCCCCCCTCTACCCACACCTTCCCGCAAGGGCATGTGGGAATGCAAGCCAGACGCGGCAGCAAAGGAGACGTCTGCCTGTCCACCGCGGAGATGTCCATCTGAACCGCCGACCAAAAATGGGATAGTCAGACCTTTTCCTCAAAGAACTTACAGTCCTTTGAAGGCAGGTACCACGCATGCTTGAGCATCAGTTTATGCTCGATGCCTGGTACGCGACAAGCACCAATTAATACTTGATGGGATTAATGAGAGGATTCGTCTTCACATAGCCCTTCCATCGTGCTGGTCCAAAGAGAAAAACCCCTTCCTAAATTTATTCAGCAAGTTAGTTGTTAAGTCTCAGCTGTAACCCAAGATCCCTGCTTTCCCCGCTTCCATTTGGCTGATGATCGTATGGCCCCAGGGTATGCGGCTTTTCTTAGGGCTCTATATAAGAAACGTCCTGTTCAAATGCTTTGAATTTCCGCCTTCAGAGATTCCAGGATTCCTGAAAATTTTTTTAATATTTTTTTAACGTTTTATTTTTATTTTTGAGAGAGACAGTGCTGGAGTGGGGAAGGAGCAGAGAGAGAGAGAGAGAGACACAGAATCCGCAGCAGGCTCCAGGCTCTGAGCTGTCAGCCCAGAGCCCGACCCAAGGCTCGACCCTCACAAGTCATGAGATCGTGACCTGAGCCGAAGTCGGACGCCCAGCCGACTGAGCCACCTAGGTGCCTCTTGAATTTTGGGTTTAAAAAGCCCAGTAGGGGTGCCTGGGTGGCTCAGTCGGTAAAACATCTGACTCCTGATTTCGGCTCAGGTCACGATCTCACGGTCATGGGATCGAACCCCACGTCAGACTCCGTGCTGAAAGCCAGAGCCTGCCTGGGATTCTCTCTCTGTCTCTCTCTCTCTCTCTCTCTCTCTCTGTCTCTCCAAATAAATAAGTGGAACATTTTTGAAAAGCACAACGAACTTTCCAACAGAACTGGGCAAGGCAGGTCCTGCCTGTATGTCCTTGGACAGGGTTCACTGTCACCCTGGCTCTCAACTGCCACATCTGTATAAACGGGCTCCGTGAAGCCCATGGTATCTGTGAGCTGTGGCCAGGAGAACGTGTGCAATTGCCTTGTGCGGGGCTTGGCAAGCAGCAGGTGCTCGACTGACTTTCTAAGTGAATTCTTTTCCTCGACACGGGGGGAAATGGCCCTACCTCATGCCCTTGCTCTAACCACCGTTCTCTTGGGTTACAGTTCATCAGGAGGGCTCAGAAAATATTGCTAATTTATGCACCATTTGTTCCACCGGAAAACACATTTGGGAAAACGTGAGCTGCCCCCGTACCTCCAAATCAGGCAAGCCAAAGGCAAGCTGTGCCACTGACCCTTCCAGAGAGAATGGGCACTTTATATCTAACACGGGTGATTGCTTTCTCCCTCGGCGTTCATGATGGCCTCCATTTGCTTCAATTGAGGAGGCCCCGGAGAGAGATATCACAAATTGAACGATGTAGCTTGATCTGGCAAGAAGTTCTGGGGATTCTGGCCTGGGTTTGCCGCAACTCCCAGGGGTAGGTCAGTGACAGTCCACCTTTACAACATGTGTAATGAGTGTCATTTTCACATTCAGCTCGGCCACCCCCTGGCGGAGTGACCTTGGTCCAGTCCCGCAACCTTGCTGAGCCTCTGAAGTTCCGTTAAGCATTGTCGGGCAACAACCAAGAGCTTGGGCTGTGGTGCGAGACAGAGCTGGGGTTGACTTCCAAGGCCACTTCTTGTGACTTCGGGCGAGCTAATCAATTTCACTGGGCCTCAGTTTCCTGCCCTAAGGGTAGTATCTTCTTAAGAGAGGTGTTTAAACATTAACAGCTAATGTATTCAGGGCCTTCAATGTGTAAGGGACCCTTTTAGATATTGACTTATTAAATCCTCATAAAATCCCTCGGAGATGGATCTGAATAGTACGATGTCTGTTTCCCAGAGAGTGGATCGGAGACACAGGCTATTTGGGTTAAGTAACTGGCCCAGGGTCACGCAGCTAATAAGTGGATCCAAACTCAGAAAGTCCGGAGTCTATGGTCTTCACCAACTAGGCTGGAGAGGCCAATGCCTGGAGGCGTTGCGAGGAGTGGGTCCAGCATCCGACGTTGAATTTGGAGCAGAGAGCACAGCACAGGGTGGGCACTCCGTGAATGGTGTGTGGTAATTCTTGTTAGCATCATCTCCCGCGAGGCCCCCGGGCGTGTATCCTGTAGCAAAGCGCCACCACCCCGGCGTGGGAGGCGGGGAGGGCGAGCGCGCTGGATGGTGGCTCATCAACATTTGGGGCTGTGAGAGCAGATGTGTGATCTTGCAGAACGATTCTCGCTTCAGGACTGTGTGTTGATGTTGATGTCGCGGCTGCTCTAAGCACCCCGGATACTGTTAACGAGCTGTTCCAAGCCCAACTGCGGTGTTTTCTTACCAGATGGTCCATGCCGAAGTGCATGGTCTTTCAGACAGGGATGACACGGGTCTCACAGACGCCGAACCGCCACGCGTGGGAAACCTACTCAGGGGGGTCAGGCCCCCCAAACGGCGTCAATTCCCCTCAAGCCCAAGGATCATCCTTTCATCCGGACGTCCTTCGTGTGTCCGTCCGGCAACCACAGAGAGCTAGGGGGGCGGCTACCATATGTGGCGGGAACTGTGTTAGACGCGAGGGACACGAAGGGGAAAAAAACATCGCCCGCGGCTTTCAGGAACTGAGACTAGCCAGGAAGGGCCTGGGAACAAATCCTATTATGACAGTATTCTAAGCCCTACGATGCAGGCAGCTATCAAGGACTCTAGGAATGAAAGGGGTTTCATGAATGAAGGAATGAATGAATGAACATAACTGATTCAGCATCAGTTCTGAAAAGGGGAGATGACTACTTCCTGGATGGGGAACAGCTGCTGTGTATCTTCTTACTGGCAAAAAATCCTGGGTAGCCCATACCACACAGCTGTATCATGGCTTCATTGAGATGGTCTTCCCATTGGGTGCCCAAATGCCAGGCGTCTCCCCAAACCACATGTTTTACTTCCTTTGTCACATGATCAAAGCCATTTAGGCTCCTCTGCCTTCTCCAGCACCCCTTCTCTCGTTCCCCTTTGCACTGAGCACTGAGCCGAGCACACGCTCACTCCCCTACACACACTGGCTTGGAAGAGGGGTGCCATTTCATTCCAGATGCTTCAGATGAGGACTCGAGATCCACACACGTCTTGACAGACTGTAGCAATTAGCTGAAGTGCAGGAGATGAATTTGAAAGGGGCCCCATAAAAAGACAAACGCTGGGGTCTAAGAATTGAATGGCAGAGGGCCAATGAGAAGGAAAACCTTGGCAACTGCTCCTGAGCTCACAGAAAAGGCCACAAAATCCATAGGCAACAATACATGGAGGAATTAAACATCTGGATGGGGCCATGTTGAAAATACCTGTCTTCAAGTATTTTTTTGCATTAATAATGATTTAATATTTTCATAGTGTGACATGAGTTTCATACTAAGACAATGTCTCTCTGGGGGCACCTGGCTGGCTCAGTTGGTTGAGTGTCCAACCCTTGATCTCGGCTCAGGTCATGATCTCACAGTTTGTGGGTTTGAGCCCCACATCACACTCTGTCCTAACAGCACAGAGTCTGCTTGGGGTTCTCTTTCTCCCTCTCTCTCTGCTTCCCTCTCTCTCTCTCTCTCTCTCTCTCATAAATAAATAAATAAGTTACAAAGAGAGAGAATATCTCTCTCCAGTTGAAATAAAAGTAGGACATCAACACGTTCCTTAAACTCAGGCCGAACTCATTGTAGCTCCCTCGTGGGTCACCAGCCTCCGGTTCAGGGATGTGTGGTTGATGATAACTGGCTTGAGTCAAACTAGCCTTTTTCCCTAGACCTGTTCTTGAGCTCAGTTTTTCAGCTCTGCCATGCGGTCAGATAGAAATGTTCTCTCCTTGTTTTTCTCTAATAATTGCCGTGTCAGTGGTCTTGTACCCCTGGTGTCAGTTATAACACTTCGTGGCCTTCACCGGGCACTATTCTAAGAAGTGATTTACCCTTGTTACCTCATGGGATCTTCATTACCATCCTAGAAGGGAGGGACTCTTAATTAGCCCTGTTTTTTGAGGTGAGAAATTTGGGGTTCGATGTGGGTTAAATACACTTCCTGGAGGGCTTTGCAACTTCAGAGTTTTATCAACTTCACGGTGATGTGGGTGGTCAGAAACTCGGCAGTCCTGCACACTGGAGTCCCACACGTTTTATGTTCCGTGCCCTGCACCCCCCGACCCCCGCCCCACCCCACCCCCCCGGCCTTATGAAACAGTTAAATGTGACAAGAGCCGAACAGGCACATGAAGACGTTCAAAATACCTTGGACAATATGTTAGTCCGGGACGAGCATGACTATGGCCACGGCAGTTGGCTTTGACCCGGAAACTTCTGGCCGCCCAACCCTTGAGCGCTAACAACATCTGACTCTACGTGAATTTTCTCTACCAGGCAAGTTCCTCTTGCCTCCTGAAGGTGCTTGCCAAGAAAGCTCAAAACCCAGTAGCAATTAATTATTGACGGAGCATGTGAATTAGAGATAAAAGAAAAGTCGTTCTTTCTCTACACGCGCGATAGTAAATACATTTAATTATGGTAGGGGAAGCTAAGGGATCGTGGTCGGTATTAAGTTTTATTAGCTGAGACATTTAAAAGCATGTCCTCACAACAAAGAGGTCTTGTGTAATCCTAAATGTACCTCTTTGGTGCAGGGCTCAGAAGTGAATAGACTTAATGGAGTGGAGCACATTGTGGCAGATGGCCTTCTGTACCGACAGGTATAACAGGTTTATCATCAATTAACTTTGGTCTACATATGCCTATAGCAAATTGACTGTATAATAGGATCCTGAGCCTCTGTTATCATTGATAGGCCCGCCACCCTGGGATTGGGGGACAGAGAGCATCAGACTCCTCTGATGTCTTGAAGCTCTCACATGAGACAGGGCCACTCTGAAGGTGAACACGGAAGGAGGGGTGGGGTTTGGAGACACGACCTTGGGAAGGAAACCAAGAGACGTGGTGTGGGACCTGCCCCTGGCTCACTGGGCAAACCTCGGGAGCAAAGTTAAGAACTCCATTTGTGTGCCGTTTTATTCTGAACTCGAACTCCAGGTGAGCTTTCAGGGTTTTACAGAGGAAGGACAAGAGAGGGACGGGACTCACCTTGTGAAGGTCGCGAAGCCTGTCCGGTTCCCGGCCTCTGGGCTTCAGTTTCTTGCTTTCCCCCGCGACGCCTTTGGACTGGGTCAATTCTCGCCAAATGCTTTCCCGAAGGACCAGACAGTAAATATGCTTGGCTTTGTGTGTCAGTAAGTCCCCGTTGCAAGTACTCGGCTCTGCTGTTGTAGCACAGAAGTGGCCCCAGACAGTACCTCAGGGGGTGAGCGCGGCTGTGTTCCAGAGAAGCTTTATTTATGAGCATTGGAATTTGAATTTCGTATAATTTTCATGCCTCACAAAATGTTATTATTACTATGTTGGGTGTTTTCCAACCGTTGCGAGATGAAAAACCATTCCTCACGGTGAGCCGTACGAAAACAAGGGGCAGGTGGTCGTTGACCAACCCTTGGGCCAGATCATCTTTGAGTTCTTGGTGCGCCCGGACCTTTTCCAAAAGCTGCTGTGACAACAGTAATATCCTTGACTTATTAAGCTCTCGCACGTGCCGGATTCTGTGCTAAATGCTTTACAAGTGTTATCTCCCTTAAGCCTTATACTACGGTGTGAGGTAAGTGCTGTCATTATCTCCATTTCAGAGATTATGTAAAACGAATACACAGAGAAATTAAGAGTGTGTCCCAGTTGAACAGCACTGGGTAAGAGATAGGGCAGCAGATGTAAACCCAGGTACGTGAGGTCCCCAAGAGTGAATTCGGAAGCCTTGTGCTGCCTTTTCTGACGATACTGTGATCGGAGTGGAGAGTGGGCACAGAGTTAGAAAAGAATTTCCAGGGTTTGTCAGCGCATTTCGTTTTGTAGTTCTCGATCGGGCTCGGGCTGGCGCACGTTTCGTGCAAAAAGTTGAAGTGTTTCTGGGTGGGCGTTAACCCTCTCTTTCCTTTCCCTTCCTCTTCCAGAAATGTGATGCCTAAGACTTTGGATGGGCAGGTGACCATGGAGAAGACGCCGAGTTACTTTGTGACGAACGAGGCTCCCAAGCGTATCCACGCCATGGCCAAGGACATCAAGCTCATTGTGGTGGTGAGAAACCCCGTGACCAGGGCCATCTCCGACTACACCCAGACACTGTCCAAGAAACCCGAGATCCCCACCTTCGAGGTACTGGCCTTCAAAAACCGGACCCTAGGGCTGATCGACGCCTCCTGGAGCGCCATTCGAATAGGGATCTATGCTCTGCACCTGGAAAACTGGCTCCAATACTTCCCCCTCTCCCAAATCCTCTTCGTCAGTGGTGAGCGACTCATAGTGGACCCTGCCGGGGAAATGGCCAAAGTACAGGATTTTCTAGGCCTCAAGCGCGTGGTGACTGAAAAGCATTTCTATTTCAACAAAACCAAGGGGTTCCCTTGTCTCAAGAAGCCAGAAGACAGCGGTGCCCCCAGATGCTTAGGCAAGAGCAAAGGTCGGACTCATCCCCGCATCGACCCAGATGTGATCCACAGACTGCAGAAATTCTACAGACCCTTCAACATGATGTTTTACCAAATGACTGGCCAAGATTTCCAGTGGGAACGGGAAGAGGGTGACAAATGAGGCTGAGGAAGCGGAGAGGGAAGGCTAGCGAATAGCTAAGGAGGCTCCTTTATCTGAGTCCTGAATCCCCCCGGGGTCCACGGCCTCAGCCTCGCTGGAGTGCCAAGTCGATCCCCTCCTTTGTCCAGCCACGATCGCTTCCGGCGCTGTAGGTTTAGGCGAAGGGGTGGATCGCATGGCATCCTCACGGAGGCACCGGGTTTGCCCGGGCGGCGGCATCTGGTTGACCAGATGGCCACCAGGAGCCACTGCTAATTCTCGTCTTCTGCTAATTAATGGAGTCTGAAGGCAGGATAGATAGCTGTCAAGGTCAGAGACCGTGCCAGGAGCGTTTGGTTAAGTGATGAAAGAAAAGAAAGGAAGGTCTCCTTTGGTCACTTGAGAAGCCTGAGTCCTAGCCCTGCATCTGGCACAGCCCTCTGCTGGATAAACCTTTGCTTTGGCACCTCTCCAGAATGCTCCTTGTGGCTGAGTACTCCAGGACTCCCAGGGAGCCAGGTCCTTTCTCTGAGGCGTCTCTAACCTTCTCCTTAGAGGTCTCATCCCACAACCCCATGACTTCCCCCTTCCCCACCTTACGAAGGCGGAGGCATGCACGTTCCTCACCAGAAAAATACAAATAAAAAAAGCTGACACTCTTGGAAGGCTTACTTTCCAAGGGCCCGCTAGGAAGGGCTGGGTCTTTCTCTCTCCACGAGTGTCCCGGGCTGTGGAGGAGCTTAGCGCGGGCCCTCGTGATAGACTCGGGCCCGCGTGGCTGTTCTCGGAGCAGCATGATTGCCACTGAGTTCTGAGCCGTGGGTTTGAAACAGATAAGTGCTATTTCTGGGGGTGAAAAGAGAAGGCCAGACTTTTCGGTGGGCGGTCTTCATACGTGAAGACCCGTAGAACCGTGGTTCTAAGAAATGCTCTAAGAGTGGGCTCCGTCCCTTAGGGTCCCCAGAGGGGCGAGGACGGGAGAGTGGGCATGTCTTCTGTTAGGAGTAATCCTGAGCAACGCAGCGAACAGGGGATCGGTCACCATGCTTCTGTTCGCCCCACCACGTCCCGCCTCGCGGTCATCTGGTGCTTTATTTGCTCTCTGCAGAGGTGGCACACACGGGGGCTCCCTCTGTGGAGGGCCATCAGATCCCGTCTGTGGACGTGCGTGAGGGCGAGGGCTGTCTGTGGACACCCCCCACCAAGGGCTGCTGAACGAAGCGCCCCTTCCCATTACTTTGATTCGATGGAAACGCAGCACTTGACGTCAAGTCCTTGTTCACAGATCTCCCAAACCAGGACTGTTCTAGTAAATTTAAAAAGATGTATGAGTGGGGGGAGCTAAGTCTGTTCGGCTGCTATGAAACTGTCATTTCTCCCGCTAAATGAAAACCGTGTTGTTATAAAGCTTAATGCAACCTGATTAATGGGCTCTCGGCTGGCGTGTTTGTATCGGTCACCTCCAACCCCCCCCCCCGCCCCTCCCACTCTGGGACTGGCCCCTTCTCCGGGGTGGCCGGAAAGACCCAGATTTGAGAATCTGCCCGGGGGATTCTGTCCACAGGGCTGGATAATTCTGGAAACGGCACAAGGGAAGGGACTCTGGAAAGGAGCTCGGCCGTCTCTAGCTTGACGGATCCTGGCCAGAAATGCACCGCTAGGCTAGACTCAGGAACAACCTCGCAAATAACTTTTTGCCAGATGAGGAAGTGGTTATCGAGCGGAAGGCAACGTGTATACGTACCTTCACCGCCAGAGTAAAAGAAGATACACAAAAACACACGCACGTGCATATAAACCCACCTCTTTGAAGGAAGCAAAGGCATGCTGGTGCCGAACAGTGCTTTCTGGGCTGGCTGGTTGGGGCCTTGATGTGCCAACAGAACACAGAATGGGGCTGCTAGCTGCCCATCGGGGGCAACTGTGGGGTTTCTGCAGGCCACGGCTTCCTGAGCCTCATTGCAGACTTCTTGGAGAACCAGGAGCTCCAGGGTGGAGCTCGGGAACCTGTTCTTTCAAGAACATTCTTTAAAAAAAAAATTAATGTTTTATTTATTTTTGAGACAGAGAGAGAGAGAGAGAGAGACAGCGCCAGTGGGAGGGGCAGAGGGAGAGAGAGACAGAATCCGAAGCAGGCCCCGGGCTCTGAGCCGTCAGCACAGACTTTGGACTTCGGCTCAGGCCATGATCTCGCGGTCCGTGAGTTCGAGCCCCGCGTCGGGCTCTGCGCTGACTGCTGGGGGCCCGGAGCCTGCTTCGGATTCTGTGTCCCCCCTCTCTCCCTGCCCCTCCCCCACTCACGCTCTGTCTCTCTCTGTCTCAGAAATAAATAAACATTAAACAAAATTTTTTTTTAAAAAAATAGGCCGTACTCGGCTGGAAAATAAAAGTGGGGACCCCACCCCCACCACTTAAAGTACGTAGACACTTGCGTATAGCAGCAGGGCTTACGTTCTCTGGAGGAATAGGGCAGGGGCCGAAGCCTTGAGAGCTTGAAGGTTTTTATTTTAAGGGTCTGTCTGGCGATACGGTTGAAAGCTCACGGTTTGGAAAAGAAAGGCAACGTTGACATGTTTAAGTTCTATTTTCTGCAGTGTCTACTCTGGCTTGATCCTCGTGACTCCGGGAGTGAGCCAGGAAGCCATGTCCCCTTCTGCAGGGGGAGAAACTTGACCAAGGAATTCCTTCCTCTCCAGGAAAGCGAAGTCAGCCTGCTAAGATAAGAGTCAGGTTAATCATACTTCTGCCCTAGTTAAACGTGAGCATTGCAACTCACGGAAGATTGAATTTTGCATTTGATTTCAATTAGCAAAGCATAAATTATATTTAATCTTCGCTTCCCCTCTTCTCCCTCGAATGGAGGGTTCACACCTCTGGAAAGGCTGCCGCGTGTGGCTCAGAGCTGAGAAGAGAATTCTGCCTCCCAGCAGCACAGCTGTCATTGCTCCCGTGTTCCTTGCTTTTGGCCACTATTGTTCTGTACGTGAAACGTAGGAGAGCCTTGGCCTTGCCCCTTAGGCCCACCGGCTCGAAACACAGCAGCGACAAGGGCAAAAGCATTCAGCAGTCCCTTAATCTTTCTTTCAACTGTATACGAAAGCCACTACTTCTGTTTTGTCCCATTTCTTATCCTTCCTGCTCCTTCCCATTTGACCACCCTCAGCCCCCTTATTGTCCAGAGAAAACTTCTGCCTCTCTGCTGTTGGAAGAGCGGTGGCTGAGTTCTATCCTTGCCTCTGTCGGTGTCTTGGCCATCTAAACCTTAGTTGTCCTGTCTCTAAAATGGGTATATTTAATCCCTACCCCACCTACCCCTCAGTGCTTCCGGGATAACCAAAATGAATGAATAGATGGAGGGTATTTGGAAAGAATGAAGAGCTTCAGTGACACAACGGGTAGTGAGGACCATGGTAACGTTAGTGGTGATGATGGTAATAATGGTGATGATAAAGTTGAAGGAGGAAGACAAGGGAAGAGGTTCTCAATACCCCTTCCAGAACAATATGTCTTTATAGAGTGCCACGGCTATATCTTTACTCATATTGGACAGTTATGAGAATGACAAGAGAAGGGAGCCCGCATTGATCTTGCTCAAAGCTCAGGCCAGTAGAAAAGCCCTCCATAACACAGGACTGGCTAGATTTCAGGCATGCACACGCAAACCTTCTTCCTCCTGGTCAGGACCCTCCTCTCACCCCCTACACAGACAAATTCTCCTCACAGTGGCCTTTCCCTTGTTCCACACTCAAGGTTCTTCTAGATACAACAGGGCGCCAAGGCTCCTCCAACAGGGCCAAACAGATCCTCTTGGGATGAACACGGGAGCGACGTTTTCAAACTTCTGGGCTGTGAATTCTGTGCTTGGAGCTCTGACTCCTGAAAGTTCACGTGGGAGACCAAAAAAAAAAAAGGTGGAAAAACCAGGCAGGTGCCTGTTGTCCAACGTTTCTGGAAATAAAGTTGGGTTGGGGTTCTCCTCAGGCTTTTGTGTAACAACTTGGGATGGGGAGAGAGGAGTGCCTATGATTTCTAGCTTCTCAAGGGGGTGAGGATGTGTCATTTTAAGATATGAGATACATGAGACCACTTTTTTTTTAATTGTGAAAATATCATATGTGGCAAGGTAATAATAGTGGGTCATCTGGTATCCGGGCAGGAGATGAAGGCCAAAGAAATGTATGCGATGTGGGTCCACTGGTGGAAGACGGACCAGAATCTCTAGTGTCCCTGGAGACAGGAATGGATATAGCGCTGCTCTAGGGTCAATCATATTTCACTCCAGCTTTTATTCCACAAATATATGTATAGATGACTAAGTGGCAGTTGAAAGAGATGTGAGAGAGAGAGCGCCCAGCAGGGCCCAGCAGAGCGCCCAGCCAAGGCGTGGGATGGCGGGGGGGGGGGGCCAGGAAAGACAGACATAGAAGAAATACATAAAGAGAGGGTTTCACTATTACGAGAGAGGAAACACGAAATTGGGGTAGGGGGTAACTCACCGGGGGAAAGGAAGGACCGCCGTGTACGTATGGCATTAAAGACCATACCCGGCAACGTTTTACCTCATCCCAAATCATATGACTGTTCGTATGCTTCGGACTTAAGCTAAAGCACAAAGAGGTATGAAAGCACAAAAGATACGAAAAATACCAGATTGCATTAAGAAGCCTAGTAGGGATTTGGGGGGGGGGGCGGGGGAAGAAGTGTGTATGAAGGACTTTGCCATCCAGGATCATCTTCTCCCAGAAGGCAGGCTGACCGTAGCCAAGCCACTTAATTGGGGACATAAATTCTTGCAGACACAGCCCTCACTCCCCACCACCTGTGCTTCCTTAGCATTGTCCCAAGGGAAGGTCAAGGGATGACCTTCTTCCCCTAGCCGTCGGCTGTTTGTTGATTCATAGATCAAGAAGGAAACACCAAACCAATAGAAATTCAACTCTTCTGAAAATGTGCTGAACTCAATAATAGTTCCAATGAACACACACACACATGCACACACACTCACACATCTTCTATTGGATGAGACAGTAATGGAGATTTGTCTTCTAGGTCAATAATAATCAACGAGCCTCATCCTTGTATTTTATAGCCGGGGACTCTGGAGGCTTGGGAATTTGAGGCACTTCCCCAAAGTTTCACAGAGATGTAACTGAAGTGAAACCACAAGGCAGGGCGCTGCGCTAGGGATGGCGGGAGGGACAGCCTGCCCGGAATCATCACAGTTAAACAATTTCAACCGGTGTTTTCATAACCTTGTCTCTAAGCCCAGGAAACATCCGTTTGAATAGCTCGGATCCCATGAACCGTTCTGGACCACTGGAAAAGCGTGATCTTGAAGTAGAACAATAGAGGCCGGTTGGGAGGTTGGGGGGTCACCCTTGTGGCCATGAGTAGGCTAGAGCTAGAACAGTCCATCCTGTTTGGGGTCGGAAGGATACCCACCACGGCATCTTTCCGGTTCTCAGTGGACCCATACCTCCTTGTTGTGGTCACATCTGTGGGGCTTAAGTAGGGGTCCCATGGGACACGTGGAGCTCATTGGATTAACGCTAACATCCTTAAAGCCCCACCTCGAGAGAAGAGTTGATCTCACGCTCTTTTGAACATTTCTAACTAGCTTTTTGTTTTAGCCTCTTCCCTACCTGGAAGAGACGCACAAAATATCTTGGGGAAAAGGGGGACGAGATGAGCTGGAGTGGCAGGATTAGGCTGGAACCAGATTAGGAAAATGACCAGCTGCGGTTCTCAAAAGGTTGAGAGCCTGTCACTTTCGGTCCTGCTCACCTCCACGGAGGGTCCCCAGAGGCAAGGATGGGGCGGTACGCGGCAGCCTTCACAGCACTCTGCGCCGGATGGAGGGCCTTGGTCTTGTCCCCTTGAACAGTTTCAAGGAGCCTCAACCCCCTTGGTAGGTCCGCCTCTGCCACATCCCCGCTTGCAACTCGATTACACCAGTGTCTCTGTAATAAAGAGTATTTCCCCCTACACGTACATGTCTTCAGGCTCTGAGCTTTTGTCACCAGTTTGTCTCTGAGATCATGGGGACAGCCTTGGGATGATGAACAAACAAACAAAACGGCAATAAATGGTATACAAGGACAAACAAAAGTGGTAGAACTCTTTTCCTGTAACTCCTGCCAAAAGCGAGATTTGGCGACCACATGGGTTCCTTCTAACCCAAGAAGAAAGAGTTGATGGCTTCAGACTCCCCTGGGGCTCTCTGAGACCAAAGGTAAGACTTTGATGGAGCAAGAGATCCCCCTTCCCCCCCCCCCCATCATTTATGGAAGAAAAGATTGCTTCCTTTTGATCCCTGTGGGAGGGCTTCTCAAGGGTGCCGGGGACAGGATGTGCTCCCTGGGGAATGCTGGGAAATATGGGCTTTCTTTACCCTGACCATCCTGTTGAGAGGAAAGAAAAAGAAGTACAGAACAAGAACCGTTAGGCAGCACGTCGAAGGGCTGAGTCTAAATCATAGACTCGCGGACCAGCCCACAAGCCAGGGTGAATCCCATCGTCCATTTAGTCCCTCCTGCTGAGAGCAGCAGAGAATGCAGATTGGGGTCTCTCTAAATTTCTGCTCTCTAACCCCAGCGAGGCCCTCGGTTCGGCAATGCGTTCCTTTTATTTGTCCCTGGGCATCTCTTTTTTTCCAGGCTCCTTGTATTTCTTTCAGAGATTTCCACCGTTCTTTCAAGCTTTCCACCCTGCCCACCTTCTCGCCCCACCCACGTTCTTTTGGTCAAGGAAGGTGGCTTCCTGGAGAAAGTCCAGCTCTCTCTCTGTCTCTCTGCCTCTCACTGGACCTGCGTTCTCTCCTCCATCAGGTGGAGACGGGGATAATTCCTGCTTACAGGGAACTGTGAGGACTACTGGAATGATACCAGGACCTTTAAAAGGGGAGTGGCAAAAAGAAAGAGCTCAGCAGGCTTACTGTTGTTGCCATTATTATAAATTTTAAAAATTGCTAGCCAGGGTGTGAATCCATAATTCCCCCACTCATGTCTCGTTAGTTCTTATATTTGCCTCAACTCCCTAACTCTCAGCTTTAAGAGCATGTGCTTTATTCATTGAGTCCCTTCCTCCCTGGTCTTTAATGTGGATCCAAAGCCAATCATCCCATCGTTAATTTAAGGACAAAACACTTCGTGTAGCATCTGTCAAAATACCCAACAACACCCTGTTTTCCATAGCTCAAGTTCTGGAAAGGAGATTCTACCCTCGCTATGTTCGCTCAACGGCTATCCTCTTCTCACACCCCCGTGTCCTAGTGTCGGCTCCCAGAAGTCTAAGGAAGGGCTTGATTGGTTACCCGAGTTGCTGCCATCATCAAGTACAGGTGCGATGTTCATCCTTCACCTACTTAACGTTAATGTTTGACACTATTGGCCGCCATCTTGCTCTGTGATCAACTCCTGCTTTATCTTCCACATTGTCTCTTGGATACTTGCCCTGCCTCTGCTCTCTTCCTAGCTCACAAACTCCTCTTCCTCCTCTCCTTGTCTTTTATTATTTTTTATTTTATTTTAATTAATGGTGGAGGTTCCTAGCTCCATTTCTCAGTGGGGTCTGAGCGGTGGTCAGCTCAAGGCTCTGGAGAAACAGAATCTTTAAGGATTAAAAAAAGAATGCCATGGGAGCCTGGGTGGCTCAGTCGGTTAAGTGTCTGACTCTTGATTTGGGCTCAGGTCGTGATCTCATGGTTCATGATTTTGAGCCCCGCATTGGGCTCTGTGTTGTCAGCACAGAGCCTGCTTAGGATTGTCCCTCTGCCCCTCCCCTGCCTGTGCCCTTACTCTCTCTCAAAATAAATAAAGACATTTTTTTAAGTGGCCAATGATAAGAGGAAATGAATCTATTTTTCCTACTTTTGAGTGCTCTTGAGAAAGGACGACAGGCTTAGAATTGTGGCAGCCATTTTGTAACCATGAGTCAACAAACAGACAACACTGAAGATGTCAGAGCAGGAGGATGGAAAGAGCCTGGTGCTTCCTAGTTGGCCTTCTTGATCTGGTGACTCAGGCAACCATGCAACTACTTTGGGGTCCATAGGACAAGAAAGACAACGCACCAACGAGTAGACAGTATCTGGGGAAACATTGTGATGTTAACTAGAATCATGGGATCAGTCAAGGGTGTATCAAACCTACATTAAAGGGACAGAATTGACCTCAAACATACGTGGATCCTGCCCCATTTTTCATAATCCAGTGCATTTTCTCATCCCACCCCCAATCTCGTAACGTAAAAAACTACAACTCACAACATATCTTGAGATCTAGAATCTTTTCTGTGTCCCCAAGGTTACAGAAGTTACAGGTTCCCCCAGGCACTTCTCAAATTTCGGGGAGCTTCCATATCACTTCAAACCTAGAGGTGGTCTTCTCCCAAAGTACAGGGTCGATACATCTAACATTCCAAGTTACACAAATCCTATTAAATACCACTCAGACTATAAAGAACTTTCATTAAGATAAACAACTCCCAAGGCATCAGGGTGGCTCAGTTGGTTAAGCGTCCGTCTCTTGATTCCAGCTCAGATTGTGATCTCGTGGTTCATGAGATCAAGCCCCGTGCCGGGCTCTGTGCTGACCACATGGAGCCTGCTTGGGATTCTTTCTCTCCCTCTCTCTCTGCTCCTCCCCCACGCACACTCTGTCTCTCTCTCAAAATAAATAAATAAGCTTTAAAAAAAAGATAAACAACTCCCAGAGGCTCTATCTTGAGTTAAGGACAAATATCGACAATCGTAATAGTCAATATCTTTTGCGCGATCGTGTATTCATGCTTCTAAACCTGTGAACAGTATTCAGTTAGTTGGTCACTCGTCCATCCCTTGCTGACGTGGCTCCCCAACACTCACTCTTCGAGTTTCCCCTCCACACTAGTGGCTGCTGTTCAGCCTCACTTGTTACCGCTTGTTCTCCAGGGGTTAGCCTTTCTTTATCTGTAAGTATTCACTCCAGCGATCCCCTACATTTTCGTTGTTTCAAGCACCATCTCTGTGCTGGGGACTCCCGATTTCATATTGTTCGTGCAGGGCTCTGTCTCCAACATCAGATTCTTATATCAAACTACCCTTGGCTTGTCCATCGGGCTGTACCGAGAGAGACAGTATCTTAATCTTAATGCATCCAAGTCCCATTCCAGATGTTCTAAGTCACCTAGACCTATTCCTCCCACGGTCTTGCCAGCCGCGCAAATAGCTTCTCTGTCTCTCCAAGCCAGAAGCCTATGTTCTTTCTTGCTCTTCTCTGTCTTCTATACCGTGCACATAATTTTTTTATTTATTTTTTATTAAAAATTTTTTTTTAATCTTTATTTATTTTTGAGAGAGAGAGACAGGGTGTGAGCCGGGGAGGAGCAGAGAGAGAGGGAGACACAGAATCGGAAGCAGGCTCCAGGTTCTGAGCTGTCAGCACAGAGCCTGACACGGGGCTCGAACTCACGAATTGTGAGATCATGACCTGAGCTGAAGTCGGACGCTCAACCGACTGAGCCACCCAGGCACCCCACGTGCATATAATTTAAAAAAAAAAAGTCCACGATTAGTATTTACCCAAAGGAGACAAAAATACAGATTCAGAGGAGTGCACACACCCCGGTGTCTATAGCAGCACTATCAACAATATCCAAACGATGGAGAGAGCCGAAATGTCCGTCGACTGATGAATGGATAAAGAAGATGTGGTGTGTGTGTGTGTGTGTGTGTGTGTGTGTGTGTGTGCGTGTGTGTGTGTGTACAGATACCTACACATATAATGGAATATTACTCAGCCATCAAAAAGAATGAAATCTTGCCACTTGCAAAGATGTAGATGGAGCTAGAATGTATCATGCTAAGGAAAAGTCAATCAGAGAAAGACAAATATATGATTTCTCTCGTATGTGGAATTTGAGAAACAAAAACAGATGAACAGATGGGAAAGGGGGGAAAGAGAAGAGATGGAAACAAACCATAAGAGACTCTTAACAATAGAGAACAAACACACTGAGAGGGTTGATGGCAGGAGGTGGGTGGGGGATGGGCTAGATGAGTGATGGCTGTTGTATATAAGTAATGCATTCTATTCCTGAAACCCGAATCGCACTGTATGTTACCTAACTAAAATTTAAATTAAAAAAACAAAAAAGAAAAGATGTCCAGAATTCAGCTACTCTTATCACCTAACGTAGGAAGGTCAGATTTAGCAGATAATTGCATGGGACATACTTATACTCAACATTTATATTTTTCTTACATGATCTTCTGAGACCTCCCCATAAGTGGTCTCCCTTTCACTAGTTTACTTCCTTTTTTTCTGATTTTTTTTTTTGAGGGAGAGAGAGCAAGCAAGCAGGGGAGAGGCAGAAAGAGAGGAAGAGAATCTCAAGTAAGCTCCATGCTGAGCACGAGCCCAACGTGGGGCTCAAACCCACTCACCGTGAGATCAGGAGTCAGGCGCTGAACCAACTGAGGCCCCCAGATGCCCTAGTTTACTCCCTTTTGAATTTGTAATTCGTTCTGCATCCGGAGTCATGCTAACTGACAAGGGAGACTGACTGTATCATCCTCTTACTAATAAACTACTCGTGATTCCTGTATTAGTCAGTCACTTCTTTAGCTACAAGTGGCAGACAGCACGAGTCACGCAGGGGAATGAGGACTAAAGGAAATTCACTGGCTCGTGTAGCTAAAGTTTCCAAAGGTGGCCGGCTTAAGATATAGCTGCACCCAGGATTTGGGTAATTAGGAAGTTTTCTCTTTTTTTTTTTTTTTAATTTTTTTTCAACGTTTATTTATTTTTTGGGGGGACAGCGAGAGACAGAGCATGAACGGGGGAGGGGCAGAGAGAGAGGGAGACACAGAATCGGAAACAGGCTCCAGGCTCTGAGCCATCAGCCCAGAGCCTGACACGGGGCTCGAACTCACAGACCGCGAGATAGTGACCTGGCTGAAGTCGGACGCTTAACCAACTGCGCCACCCAGGCGCCCCATAAGAAGTTTTCTCTTTTTCACTCCCTGCTTCTTGACCCACTCCGTCCTCCAATATTTTGCCTTCAATGATCTCTTGTCACGTGATATTGTTATGGCTGCTTGCAGCTCAGCCTAAACCACACTTTTCAATTCCACAGAAAGCCTATTTTCCTAAGAGCTCCATCAAAAAGGGGTCACATGGCCACTCAGGAACCAGTCACTGTGGCCAAGGATCTAAAGTACTCTCATGGTCTGGCTTAAGTCACATCTGGGGACCGGACAGAGCCAGCCCCTTCTCTTGTCTTGGAAAACATCATTATTGAATGGGAGAGAATGATCCCGAAAGGAGATGCTGAGAAACCAATAAAGTGTTTTTCATGGTTCCCCACTGCCTGCATGATAGATTCCAAATTCCTCAGCTTAGCACATAAGGGCTTCAAAATCTGTCCCCAAACTACTCCTCCCGTCTCCACCACAGCAACTACTCCATACTCAATGCTCCTGCTACACAGGCTTGGCATCATCTCCTACACAGTGTTTGCCTTGCCCTGTACTGTGATGTCTTCCTTACACCAGTCCTTTCTTTTCCTGCGAAATAATATTCATGCTTAAAGACCCGATGGAAATGTTCCCTCCATGATTCCCTGGCTGAACAGGTTGTGCCCTCCTCTGCATTTTATTTTTATTTATTTATTTAAAAAAAAATTTTTTTTAATGTTTATTGATTTTTGAGACAGAGAGAGACAGAGCATGAACGGGGGAGGGTCAGAGAGAGGGAGACACAGAATCCGAAACAGGCTCCAGGCTCTGAGCTGTCAGCACAGAGCCCGACGCGGGGCTCGAGCTCACGGACGGCGAGACCATGACCTAAGCCGAAGTCGGCTGCTTAACCGACTGAGCCACCCAGGCGCCCCTATTTATTTATTTTTTAAGTTCATTTATTTTGAGAGAGAGAGAGAGAGAGTGCGAGCAGGGGAGGGGCAGAGAGAGGGAGAGAGAGAAAACCCCAAGCAGGCTCCGCACCGTCAGCACAGACATGGCGCTCAAACTCAGGAACCATGAGATCGTGACCTGAGTCGAAACCAAGTGTCAGATGTTTAACCGACAGAGCCCCCCAGGCACTTTAAATCCTCTGCCATGTCACTTAGGACTCCGCAGTACATTTCCCTGAGCCATGGTTTTCCACTGGACGTGAGATCCCTGGGAGCAGGAATGTCTCATTCATCTCTGTTCCCTGATGTCTCGTCTTAGGATTGATGCGGTAACTACTGAGCGCAGGGATGAGTGAAGAGTCAAATGAAGGAATAAAGATAGGATTTAACAAGGACAGCGCCCGGCCGAGCGTTCTATAATCCCCATCGGGGTCCACCTCCCCACTACTTATCTACCTTTGAGCCACGAACAAGCCCTTTACCCGCTGTTCGTCTCACTTGTTGCCCCTTTACCCACCGAGCTCCTGATGTCTCGCGAAGGGCTCGCATCATGGGTAAATGAAAGAGAAGAGCCATTCCCGTTTCCAATGTACCTGTGCCAGGCTGTGATGGGCAGCGGACTTTTCAGCTGAAAACATCACAGAGGACTTCACGAGGGAAGGTACACAGTCCAGGATCCCACCTGAAAGCCTTCGGAGACTCCAGACGTGAAAGCTCCCCTTAGCACTTTATCATCGTGATAAGAATTCCCGCCCTTCTGTCTGACTAAATGCC
Organism: Felis catus; assembly: GCF_018350175.1. Classification (NCBI taxonomy): domain Eukaryota; kingdom Metazoa; phylum Chordata; class Mammalia; order Carnivora; family Felidae; genus Felis; species Felis catus. Next base: position 20,594,165 of record NC_058383.1, on the reverse strand, counting down.
ATCAATTCACAGGGCTTCTCCTTTATTTTAAGCTACTGTTTATTGAGCACTTACTAAGTGTCAAGTTCTGTTCCCTCTACCTGGAGTGTTCTTCTGCCAGATATCTGTCTCCATCACTTGTTGCCTCTGTCCCTCAGGTCTCACCTTAGATGTCCCCATCTCAGCAAGGCCCCCAAGCACCTCATTTAAAATCATAACCGCCCTTGGGACGCCTGGGTGGCTCAGTGAGTTAAGCATCCAACTCTTGGGTTTCCGCTCAGGTCATGATCTCATGGTTCGCGAGTTCGAGCCCCGCATTGGGCTCTGCACCGACGGCGCGGAGCCTGCCCGGGGCTCTCTGTCTCTCCCTCTCTCTCTCTCTGCCCTCCCCTGCTCACACACACTCTCTCAGAATAAATAAATAAACTTTAAAATCATAGCCGCCCTCCCCCCCCCCCCCGCCCCAAGCTCTAACCCTTTAGCCAGTAATTTTGTTCCTAGGACTTCTCAGTGCCTGTTATGTTGCAGACTTCATCACCTGTATGTGTTCAATTCCTTGCTTCTCCTCCATGGGAACATAACCCCTGGAAGGGCAGAGACCGCTGGCTGTGACGCGCCACCCTGTGCCCCCCTGCCCTGAGCTTACATACAGTAAGCACTCAATAAATACTCGCCGAGGGGGTGAAGAAATATCAAACACCTGACATAGATTATTTTGCTCGGTGTTACCCAACAAGCCTTGCAAGCACTAACGATGTAGGGACTACTATTGCCCCATTTTCCAGATGAGGAAACTGAAGCCCAGGGGAGTGAAGGTCACATAAAAAGTAAGTGACAGAGCAAGGACTCCAACTCGGGCTCTCATTGTACATGTTCCCCTGCGGGGCTTCCCCGGGCTTCCTTAAGAAAGCAGAGATGGGATTTTATATTCCTCGCAAGTACATGGTGGGGATTTTCCCAGCGTGGTAGCCAGCCGGGCTCTGTCACCTCAGAGACCCCAGAGGAAAGAGATTTACTGAGCTATTGCTGGACCGACACAGACGAGCTGTAGACTAGACTCCTTAACTCTACAGGCTGCAGGTTATAAATCGTTTCTCCATTGGCGATGGCACTTGACTCTGAGTCAGGTTATGATTCCCATTCTGCAGAAGAAGAAACAAAAGACAGAGAGGTTAAGTAATCTACCCCAGGGGAGGCTTTCCCTACTTGTCAGCTTCTAGCCACGCGGAGAGCTTGCGGGACGCGCAGGGAAGGCACTTGTGCTAAGCACGTCTGCCACCCACAAAACACAAGGCTATCGGTCATTTTTACTAGATGGGAACTTCTTGGAAGAACAGTTAACTTGCTGCGTAAGGCTCCTGCCACATGAGGGGGGGCTTCCTCCTTTAAAACGGTCATGATATCATTATATGCCATTCCGACAAAGAAGCCACTGCTCGTGGCTCGCCAGTGCTGAGCCTGACCTTGAGCACAGACCCTCCAGATGCCATTATTCCAGCTGGCCGCCCTCTGGACTCTTGGTTTTAGGAAGTGCTCTGCCACCAGAGAGTGAACAGAGACTTCTCACCCAGAGGGAAATGATAGCATCTTCTCAGAGCTGATGCGATCAAACCACGGGGAAATGGCTCACATAAACCATCACTCAGGGAAAGTGCTGGACTGCCCTGGACTCTTAATTAATTCCTATGATGTCAAAAATTGAAGGGAAGTAACGCAAACCACACGGGGGACCCGGTTTTGTTGAGCAGTGCAAACATTCAGACGGTGCATGGGATTAGTCCTCGGACTGCATGCGATGTGCAGAGCTCTTTTACGTGGACTGCACAATTCTATTGTTTTCGACACCATTGGAGTGGTTGTAGGCAGGGCACGGGTCACTTCTTCACTCCCATCCCTGCAAGACCTTAAACTCTTACATCAGCCTGCTTCCTGGTATGTGTCGGCCTCTGAAGGCTTCAAGATTTAACAACACAGGGAGTTCCGATGCAATTACAAGATGAGTTTTCTAGGCTATAAACTTCATAATATTTTTTGTGACATTTACACTTAATAATATGCAGGGAGACAATAATACCCCCAATCTCCATGCACATTCCAATTTTTTTTTTCTTCCAGACCATAATGCCATCTGTGATCACATTTGCTGCTCACCGTATCCTCATATGGTATTGGTTCTCAAATTTGAGCATGCACTAAAAAGTACTTGAAAATGCATTAAAACGCAGGTGTCTGGTCTCCACCCCTGGGGATTCTGTTTAAATAGCTCTGGGGAGGGGCCCACGATTCTGCGCCTCTAACAAGCTCCCAGGGATGCTGATGCCATTGGTCCCTGGACCATGCTTTTAGCTGCAGGCAGAGGTAATTTATCACACCCATTTCCCAGATGCAGACACTGGTCACCATCCACAAGGTTTCTGAAAGACCCTGAGAGCCTCTATGTTACTGAAAGCACTAGCAACTCATTTCCCTATTGGCTGTGAGCGGAGGGCTCCGGAAAGAGACAGCCAAGCAAATTCTTTAGTGAATCTTTAGTAAAAAATTTAGCACATTCATTTCTATCACTCTATTTCTCCTGCAGCCCTGGGCTAGCTGGGAAGAAAGAGGGAGAGGTGAGCTGATGTGTTGCAATGACTATTTCTAAGAACTCGTTAAGGAAAGATGTATCTGGCCTAATGAGAAAACAATTTTCTTCTGTACTCCCACTGCAAAGGCTAAGAACTCCCAAGGTCAAAGCTAAACCATCCCCAAGCGGCCATCCTACAACTCCCCCTTGATGTTGATTAAGGATAATTTATTGCAGATTCAAATGGGAGGTTGGGAGGGGGTGGAGGGAAAGGTAGGCCTACATTCCAATGGATGAAAATAGCTAATCAAACGTGTTTTTTTTTAATTTATTTATCTCTTTGGGGGTCCCCTGTCCACCTCCATTTTGGGCAAGTGATTTCACAGCACACTGTATTGTGGTGCCTGATAAAAGCCTTGAAAAAATTTTCATCCACAAAATGAGGAAGTAGTGAACTATAAAATTGCTAATTATTTTCTAGTAAATTTACTTTTAAATAACTTTAGACATCAATTACAGGCACCATTAGGCACCATTAAGCACTGGGTGTGTTTACCAAACAAGGGCAGCGCATTGCTGATTCTGTCCCATTTGTATGGCCTCATCATTTAATTTCACCCTCCCGGGGGCTCCCCTCCCCGTGCCCTGGGCACACAGACCAGGCGCAAGTATCAAACGCTGAAATTAAACTCCATAAATGATGGTGATTGTTTCCATTTCAAGTGTCATTGCCCAGTCAAGCCCCAGGTGTCTTAGATGGAAGTTACTTTAGGGGGAGATGTTAATTGTAACTGTCAGTTTCAGGTACATTTCCCAGCCCAGTGTTTCCCTACCATTGTTCTATGGTAGAATCCCCTGGAAACTTAAAAAGGGGGCTGGGCGGGGGTGGGAGGAGCCTTTATGCCAGGGCTCCCCTTCAGGCCAATTGCATTGGAGCCTTTAAGAATTTGTTGAAGATTTAGCCCAAGCGGTTCTGAGGTGCAGCCAAGGAGGACAAACACAGCCGCAGCCACGGCCCCCGACTGCAGGCTCCGGCTTCGGGACCAGAGGGGAAGGCTGCCCGTTAACCCGTCTTCCTCCTGGCTCCTATGCCTCTAGACGGCTGGAGTTAAGGAGGAGGTAGCAAGCCAGGGCCCTGATGCTTTGGCTCAGCCGTTGACCGTGGGATCTTCTCCAGTGAGTTTCTCCCTGCCCCTCAGATCAGAGGCTTGGGGGTTTTTATAACCGCTTGTCAGCAGCACCCGTCTCACGGTGTAATTAGACGTGGGTTCGGACAGGCGGGTGTTCTGGACCCAGCCTTCTGTGGCATCGCGGGCAGACCCCAAGTTCCTCCCCGTCAAGGGAGGCGTAGGGTTGCGTGCGTGAGCTCTGGCACAGGGGTTCAGAGTCCAGGCTCTGGTGTGATGCCTTTGGGTTCTTTGCCTCATGCTCCACTTGCCAGCTGTTTATCAGTTGGTCTCATGGAGCATCATTTCATCAGAGCTACGCTGGGAGATTGTTGGTAGGGTTAAGTGAGCGAGTCTGTGAAAAGTTGCCCAGAGTGCCCGGAAGGGCTCGATCCGTGCACGCTGTCCCGTAAAGCAGAGAGCAGTGTGTTTTCCTATGTTTGTATTTGCACAGAAAAGGGAGCTTTTGTCGATGCTTCTTCCCTTTCAAGAAGGGGTGTCAGGGGTGCTTCCAAGATCCAGCTCTTCCTCGTTCTTCCCTAAAGGAGGAAGCGTTGCCGGTGTAATCGATGCAAACATGGCAACTTTTGCCGGCAGCTTTGGTCCCTGCTCACAGGGGCCATGGGCTCTCTTGGCACCTGTGTCCTGCCTCTGCTTAGATTAGAGACAGGGACCAGAGGAGGAGATGGCTGTGTTCTCTCTCTTCTATCTTTAAAAAAAAAATTTTTTTTTTAACATTTATTTATTTTGGGGACAGAGAGAGACAGAGCATGAACGGGGGAGGGGCAGAGAGAGAGGGAGACACAGAATCGGAAACAGGCTCCAGGCTCTGAGCCATCAGCCCAGAGCCTGACGCGGGGCTCGAACTCACGGACCGCGAGATCGTGACCTGGCTGAAGTCGGACGCTTAACCGACTGCGCCACCCAGGCGCCCCTCTCTTCTTTCTATCTTAACTGTGGCTCAACTCTGGGCCTGCTCTACAGAACAGCATCACCCCAAGGCACGGGGGTGGGGGGGGGATAGAAATGAAATCTATCCCCCCTAGGGTCGTGCCCAGACCATGCACTGCAGCTGACCTCGCCCCGTGGAGGGAAGGGGTCAAGGATGGGTTTGGAAATTAACAGGGCTCACTTAGTACCAGGTCTGTCTGTTTTTAAATTTTCTTTAGTCAGACCCTAGAGCAGGGTTGAGGTGGGTCGTCTGCACCAGAGGCCATCCATCATGGTTCCGTTTGCCTGTCCACATTGTCGGTTCAAATCCACAGGGTGGAGATTCTGAGTAGGTACATCCAGTTAGGACCGATCGCTTCCGCTGCCTCATATACAGGTCCTCTGTTCTCACTTCAGAGCCCACATGGACCCCCACGCACAGGGCGTTTGCCTAACATAGCACCATTTACAAATACCCACAATCACATCATTTTCCCAATGGCTGCGAGTGGGTGGAGGTAGGCTTGGGGGAAAAATGGAGGGATGTTTGCTATGAATCTGGGCCCCAGGGTTTGAGTGTCGCTTGGCGTCCAGGTGCCAGGCCTCGGCTGACTTCCCACACCACTCTGGCATGAGGACAAGGATCCATCTCTTAGACCTGGTGCCTGCCCCCCCCCCCGGCCCCCCTACAGTCACTGAGGCCAGCATGTCATTTGTTTGTCCCTTCACCCAGACCCTGCTTTGGCCGTGTTGATCCTCACGATAGAAGACCCACCATCTTTTTGAAATTTATTTTGAGAGAGAGAGAGAGAGAGAGAGCAAGCGGAGGAGGGAGAGAGAGGGAGAGAGAGAATCCTGAGCGGGCTCCCCGCTATCGTCAGCACAGAGCTCGGTGTGGGGCTCGAACTCATAAAGCATGAAATCATGACCTGAAGTCCAGAGTCAGACTCTTAACAGACTGAGCCACCCAGGTGCCCCAAAACTCACCATTTTTAAAAATTTAATTTATTATTTTTTTAAATTTACATCCAAGTTAGTTAGCATGTAGTACAACGGTGATTTCAGGAGTAGATTCCTTAGTGCCCCTTCCCCATTTAGCCCATCCCCCCACAACCCCTCCAGTAACCCTTTGTTTGTTCTCCATGTTTAAGAGGCTCTTATGTTTTTGTCCTCCTGTTTTTATATTATTTTTGCTTCCCTTCCCTTATGTTCATCTGTTTTGTCTCTTAAAGTCCTCATATGAGTGAGGTCCTATGATTTTTGTTTTTCTCTGACTAATTTCACTTAGCATAATACCCTCCAGTTCCAACCACATAGTTGCAAATGGCAAGATTTCATTCTTTTTGATTGCCGAGTAATACTCCGTTGTATATATATATACCACATCTTCTTCATCCATTCGTCCATCAGTAGACATTTGGGCTCTTTCCACACTTGGGCTATTGTTGATCGTGCTGCTATAAACATGGGGGTGCATGTGTCCCTTCGAAACCGCACACCTGTATCCCTTGGATAAATGCCTCGTAGTGCCATGGCTGAGGTCGTAGGGTAGTTCTAGTTTTAGTTTTTTGAGGAACCTCCATACTGTTTTCCAGAGCGGCTGCACCAGTTTGCATTCCCACCAGCAGCGCAAGGAGATCCTCTTTCTCCGCACCCTCGCCAACACCTGTTGTTGCCTGAGTTGTTAATGTGAGCCATTCTGACAGGTAAGGCTCACCATTTCTTCAATATACCCTTTTGCAGAGAGAGCCCAGAGATTGTGGCAGAATTGTCTGGTCTGGATTGGCTCCTGGGTGTAGGGAAGACATCAGGCCCTCATAAGATGATGAGATCATGTGAATTCCCAGAAGTAACTATAATATTGAATTGTAAATCTTGTGGTTGTGAGCTCAATGGTGTGAGTGCGTCCTTGGGGCCAGTGAATGGGATGTTGTAGTGAATTCTCCCCTGGGTGAGCAACTATGGAAGGAGAGGCCTAGAAGATGAATCGATATGTTTAAATCGTAACATTTTCCCCCATTGACAGCTGTAAAATCAATCTAATAACAGTATGGGGAGTTTGGAAAACAGAAAAAAAAAATGGCTGCCTTAAATATCAACCTCTCACACAATCAAAATTGCATTTCTGTGTCTCTTTTTTCCCTTCCATCCTCAATACATACGCAGGCTATTTTTGCACATTCACCATTAATGCTTTGTCCCATAAATCATTTCTGGCCCCCTGTTAGGGGTACAGCCTTCTTGTAGGAGTTCAAAGCCAAGGAAGACTCCCGTCCCTGGACTCCGCCAGCTTAACTTTGTAACAGAAACCGACACCTACACATTCACGGATCATTGTAACCAAAGAGGTAGCTATATAAAGGGGAGTTAAATCTCTTGTCTGAATGCAGGCAATGAAGATAATGGCCTGATTCTTCCTAATGCCTGCAAATCTATCAGACGCGCCTGATGACGTTAGGATCGCGTGGCAACAGGGTGTCATAATGCAAAGGCCCCAAACCGGGTCACTTTGTCACAGTTCTATCACTGGAAGCTTTGGGGGGCAGGGGAGACATGGCGCTTTGTCAAAATGGAATTCATGGCTAATATTAAAAAAAAATAAATAAATCAGGAGGCTTTACATAAACACCCAGATACCCGGCTTCTGTCGAAAAGCAGAACAGGCGATAATCAGGCGTGCCTTCTCCTTTGGGGACATTTGTAACGAAGGGGAGCAGGTACGGGTTGCCTCATTCAGATGAGGCAGGTGCGCCTGTCGGCCACCAGTCTACCTGAGCTACCCTGCTCATGACCTTACCTGCCTGGCCCCCGTGGGCACCTGGGTCATGACTGCGGCTTTCCTGTGTTTCTCGTATTAGAAAACCAAGTCCGCATAATGATTTACATGACTCTCTTGGTTTCCGGGGTTGACTTCCTCTCTACCTTCCTTGCCCGCCACTCTCTGTGTGCTCTTTGGTCTGTTCCAGCGGACCTCCCTGCTCTGCCGCGGGCACGCCGGTGTGCCGTGCCTGTCGATCACACTCCCTCTTCCCTCTGCCTGGGATTCTCTCTCTCCCTCTCTGCTCCTCCCCCGTTCTCTCTCTCTCTCAAAAAGTTACCATTTTAGGGGCTCCTGGGTGGCTCAGTCGGTTAAGCGTCCGACTTCAGCTCAGGTCACGATCTCACGGTCCGTGAGTTCGAGCCCCGCGTCGGGCTCTGTGCTGACAGCTCAGAGCCTGGAGCCTGTTTCGGATTCTGTGTCTCCCTCTCTCTCTGCCCCTCCCCGGCTCATGCTCTGTCTCTGTCTCTCTCTCTCTCTCTCTCATAAGTAAATAAACATTAAAAAAACTACCATTTTAACTATTTTTGAATGCACAGTTTAGTGGTATTAAATACATTCATATTACTGTGCAGACATCCATTCCCATAACCCTTTGTGCAAATGTGAATCTTTGCACCCACTAAACACTAACTCCCCGTTCTCCCTTCCGCCAGCTCTGGGCAGCCACCATTCCCCTTTGTTTCTCTACAAATATGAGTACGCTAGGGACCTCACACAAGGGGACTCATACCTTATTGGTCCTTTCGTGAGCGGCTTATTTGGTTTAGCATCATGTCCTCAAGCTTCCTCCGTGTTGTGGCACGTCAGAATGCTTTTCCTTTCTAAGGCAGAATGACATCAGCGTATGGATGGAGCCTGTTTTGCTCATCCAGTCATGCCTCTGTGGGCACTCGAGTTGTCCCACATACTAGCTCGGTTCATTGATGTTGACTGAATGAGTGACCCTTGATTGGACCGTTGGACTTGAAAGAACCAGTTTCTGATCCCAGCTCTGTCTTGGGAGCCAAATGACCTGAGCAAATCACCAAACCGTTCTGAGTTTTCTTATGGGTAAAATTCGTTGGAGGCTTAAGAATCGTATATCGTTAAAAAAAGAAGAAAGATGAAGAATCATATACAGTTAAAAAAAAGAAATATGAAGTCAAGCTGGTCTGGGTTTGTAGCTTAGTGAGTGGGTCACCTTGGCAGGTTATTGAACTTTTTTTTTAAGTTTATTTATATTTGAGAGAGAAGGGGGGGGGGCAGAGGATCCGAAGCAGGTTCAACGCTGACCACAGTGAGCCCCACACAGGGCTCCAACTCACTCACTGTGAGATCATGACCCGAGCTGAAGCCAGAGGCTCAACCGACTGAGCCCCCCAGGTGCCCCGGTTACTCAACTTTTTAGGTCTCAGTTTCCTCCTCTGTAACACTGGGCCTACCAGACTGCCTCTCATAGACTAGTTAGAAGCAACAAGGAATATGGTGCGTGAAGGGTCCATCATAGGCCAGTAACTATTAGAGGTTTCTCTTCTTCCCTTCAATATTGAAGATTCTCGGGAAGCAGATCCCTGGAGTGGAGCTGGGGGCCTGGCCTTTCAAGACCAAGAATCTCTGACCAGTGAACATTTGCAGGAGGATTCTTGGTGGGGGAGGGAGGAGGGCTTCTGTTCTCTGGATGAGAAGAGGCTGAACGTGATTCACCGCGTGCAGGGATGTGGACGCCCAGAGCAGCAGCGGGACGGACGCCTGGAGATTCAGCGGTGTGGGGTTCACGTGAGGGTGCATGGGTGGGGCACTGGTGGAGGTTGTTGGTTAGTTCTGTTTAGATGAGCCCATTGGAGAGAGCTAACAAAACCTAGGCTTCTGCAGTTTCATGTGGACCATCCACACCTTTGGGGATAACCAGACCACCTATGTCTACATTAAAGATAGATCAATTAATTGATTGATAGGTGATATGTAGATAGATGATAGATAGATAGATAGATAGATAGATAGATAGAGACAGATGATGGATGGATGGATGGACGGACGGATGGATGGATGGATGATGGATGGATAGGGCTGTTAATGTGTGTGAAAACATCCCCAGTCCAGTTTCCTGCCGTTGGCCGAGGCACCCAAAAGCAGATGGCAAAATCACCAATCTGATAGCCTCTTTTTCTTGCACTTAGAGTTTTCAAGCCTTAAAAATAATCACCGTGATGAGAAAAGCCATCACTGCTCAGAGCATCTGCCGGGTCTGAGCACTTTGCTAAGTGGTCTGCCCTGTTTTCTCTTGCGGCAACAGGCCTTCCTGAGAGCCGGGGGCCATTAGTATCGCGGTTGTGACTGGCCAATTCTGCAAAATTGGTTCTGTTGGGAGTTGCAAAGAATACCAGAAAAGAGGGCGAGAAGAGAGGCTGGTCAGGCGTCCCCAGGCTGACACTCCACATGCCCTTCCCTCCCCGCCTGGGGGTGGGGGTGACCGTATGTTTACTCGCCAGGCCTCAGTCGTCTGACCTTCAGCAGGGAGGCCATATAGGTTACCTCCCCGCGCCTTTGGAAAGATCTAGTGCCTTCACTACCATGTTTAGCCCAAAGTATATTTTCCGGAGAAGCCGGTACTCCTGTCTCTCCCGCTCCCTCGCTCCTCAACTTTCTTAAGGTCTCTGTTACGGGCCGAATTGTGTCCCCCACCAAATTCACATGCTGAGGTCCTAACCCCCAGGGCCTCAGAATGTGAGCATATTTGGAAATAGGGTCTTTATTTTTTTAAGGTTTTATTATTTTTTTTAATATTTATTTATTTTTGAGAGACAGAGCAGGGTAGGGGCAGAGAGAGAGGGGGGAGGGTCAGAGGGAGAGGGGGCAGAGGATCTGAAGCAAGCTGTATGCTGTCGGCACAGAGCCCGACGCGGGGCTCGAACTCACAAACTGTGAGATCATGACCTGAGCCAAAGTCAGATGCTCAACTGACTGAGCCCCCCAGGTGCCCCTGGAAATGGGGTCTTTAAAAGAAGGTCTTTTTTTTAAATATTAAATATAATTTATTGTCAAATTGGTTTCCATACGACACCCAGGGCTCAGCCCAACAGGTGCCCTCCTCAATGCCCATCACCCGCTTTTCCCTGCCCCCCACCCCCATCAACCCTCAGTTTATTCTCAGTTTTTAAGAGTCTCTCATGGTTTGCCTCCTTCCCTCTCTGTAACTCCCCCCCTCTTTTCCCTCCCCCATGGTCTTCCGTTAAGTCTCTCAGGATCCATATAAGAGTGAAAACATACGGTATCTGCCTTTCGTTGACTGGCTTATTTCACTTAGCAAAATACCCTCCAGTTCCATCCACGTCGCTGCGAATGGCAGGATTTCATTCTTTCTCAGTGCCAAGTAGTATTCCGTTGTATATATAAACCACATCTTCTAAAGGAAGGCCTCTAGTTAAGGGAAATGAGGCCATCCGGTGCGCCCTAATCCAGTCTGGCTGGTGGCCTTATCCGCAGGTGAGATTAGGACACAGACACACAGGAAGTGAGAGTCTGTGGCCTTGCGTCACGGCAGCCCCAGCAGGTGAGTGCAGACTGCCTCAGTGCCTCAGGGGCTGGCTGGTAGAAACCAGCAAAATCGGCTTCCTCCAGCTGGCGTCCCCTTGCTGTCTTTGCACGTGGCGGTCCCCTGTGCCCATGCCTTCCTCGTGTCCTTTCCTCTTCTTATAAAGACACCAGTCACACTGGATTCTACCCTGATCGCCTCTTGGAAGGCCCTGTCTCCAGATACAGCCCCGTTCTGAGGTTTTGGACAGTTAGGACGCCAACATAGGAATTTGGGGGGGGGGCACACAGGTTAGCCCATAACACAGCCTAGCAAACGCTTACCCATCTCTGTGCAGCATGGCTTGTTTAAATCAAGGCCTGGCTGGGCTCAAGAGAAGATCAGTGACGTGTGAAGCCGGGGCACTGCTCTGTGGTCATCCCCCTAATGGTAAGATCCTGCCCCAGCCTCCCACAGATTCAGTAGCCGTGGCTGGAATTGTGTCCTCTGTGGGTCATTCAGTCTGCAGCGAGGGCTTGGGGATGCAGGAGAGGCTGGGCAGTCCGCCTTCTGCATACTCCTCTCTAGGACCTGGTTCCTGCTTGTATAAGCTCCTGAATGGTGCTATAAACATAATCCATTTAGGCAAAGGAAATGTCTGACCATAGAAAGGCTTCTTGGAAATTCCATGAAATGCTTATGAAAACTAGAGATTACCAGTTCCGCTCTCCCATCTTCATTCTCTGGCTCTGGAGTGGGATGCAGATCTCTCTCTCTCTCTCTCTCTCTGTCTCTCTTGTCTGTATGTCTCTCTCAACAGCCATGTCATCTGGTTCTGCTATTCAGCCTAGCCTTGGGTGGAAACTAATGGATCTGAGACCCCCAAACCTACAATAGGGGTGTAGGACCCGCTCATACGGTTGCACGGGTTGTGCACTGAACACGAGGGTCCAGAGCAGAAGCCTTGAAAGTTGCCCAGAATCCATAGGATCACCCTCATGTATTCATCACTTTACAGTTTGCACTGCACTTAGGCTCTGTCATTTCCTGGCCCAAGAATAGCACGGGGGAGGAAAAAGTAAGGCAAAGTTTGAGTGGGACGATGTTGGAGTTGAGGGGTAGATTTAATTTCGGAGACTGGCCCTGTGGGGGTAGACGGGTTGGAGATGAGAGACACGTCTGCCTGGTTGTGGTTCCAAATCCCAGGAAGCACCCACTATCGGACGCTTTGGGATAGGAAGGAAGAAAGGAAAAGTATAAGGAAATCAAAATGTGATTTCCTGGGGAAAGGCAGATAACAAGTTCCCAAACCAGGGAGATGTGGGCTTGTCTCTCAGTCCTGACGTGTTGTGAGGTTATGACACAGAGTAAGTTCCACCCACGCTGAATCTCAGCCATCTTGTACTCCTACCTGCCTCACATATTTGTGGGAAGGATCAAATGAGACGATGTCCATAAGGCTCTTATCACAGAGCCCAGTAAGGAACAAGTGCTTAATAAGTGTCAGTAAGTGTAGCAGTGGTCACTCAAAAAGGGAAGAGCTTTGGCCATTGGGTAATCAGTTGGCAAGACAGAGAAAATGATCTAGAAGTCCCATTAGAGTGGCTGGTGTCCACCACAAAGCCCCAGGGGAGGCTGAATGACGCAGCACCTGCCACGGGACAGAGGCCGACAGACTCCCACGGAAGGGCAGACACTATGCTTTGAAGGTCATCCCTATGCTTTGGTCCATAATAATGACTCCAGGTCCCAGTTACCAGTGATAACCTCCCATATCGGTCAAGGTTGCCTGAGATGACCCTGAGCCTGAAGAAGGAGGAGAGATTAAATTCAGCCTCAGCGTGGGGCTTTGGAGATATGGGTCTCAGAAATGGTCTGACCAGCTTCTCCAAGGGCTATAGGAAGGAGGTAGAGTTGCACCCTTGACCTTGGCTTCATGGCTTGGGATTGTGAAGTCCATATATGACTGCAGCAAAGACAAGTTTGGATTTTCGGGGTTTGATTCTGCCACAGGGCCTTTGCTCTTCTCACTGCTTGGAAATCACCTCCCCCCGATGTTTGGATGACTCATTCTCATTTCATTAGGTCCCTGCCCACATGGCATTTCAAGATCTCCTGACCTGAATAAAATGGCACTGTCTCCCTTGTCTTCTAGTCCCTTACTCTACTTGGTAGACTTACTACTTCCTGACTACATGGCTTCAAGTTATGGATTGATCTCTCCCACTAAAATGTCAGACTCACGAGGGCAGAGACTTTGTTCCGTTGGTCACCGTACCCCCTGAGGCTTGTTAAATGCAGAGCGAGGCATGAACGGTAAGGGCTTCTGCTGTGCAAGTCTTGCCACCCTCAGATTTATAAAAAGTCTTCCCAAAAGGGATAGTGGAGAAAGTTTTGTCTATTCTCTCAGCTTTTTTCCACTCGTATGGACTTAATTGCATTTATAAAAATAGTGTCATTTTGCATATACTGCTTGATAAGCCTGCCTTTTCACTGACTTTTTCACTGCCATAAACTTTTTCCTATAGCAATAAATAATATTTTTTAACATGGTCCGCGGTATACCGTTATCTGGATCCTTTACAGTTGATTTTTTTTCTCGAAGAACTTTTTATTGTTTCCAGTGTTGCAGTTTCATAATTAAAGCTGTGTGTTAATTATCTAATGCTGTGTAACAAACTACCCCAAAACTTAGTGGCCTAAAGTTACGATGATTATTACACAATCAGGAATCTAAGCATGGTTTAGCTGGGTCCTCTGGCTCTGGGTTGCTCAGAGAGTATCATCAAGGTGCTGGATGGGGCTGTGGTCTCATCTAAAGGCTCGGCCGGGGAGGGCCCACTTCCTAGATCATGCATATGGTTGTTGGCAGTATTCAGTTCTTTGTGGGCTGGTGGTCTGAGTGCCTCATGACTTCACTGGCTATTGGATGGGGTTGTTCCTTAGTCCCTTTCTGAGTGGACCTCTGCACAGGGCAGCTCATAGCCTGGTAGCTAACGTCATCAGAGCAAGCGAGAGGGCGAGAGGGAGAAAGAGAGCGCCGGCAAGAGACATCACGTCATTTTGCCATGTTCTATTTGTGACGGAAGGAAGGCACCAAGTGCGGCCCACATCCAGGAGGGCAACACGTGGGTGTGAATACCGGACGACTGAGTAATTGAAGTCATGTCAGGAGATGCCTGCCACAGGCTGATGTGAATCTCTGTATCTTTAGCTGGAGTTACCTACACATCCACATACATATTTGAGTGCATCTCTGATTGCTTTTCGGAATACGTTTTCCAGAAGAAGAATCATTAGGCTGGATCGTGCAGCTTTTCACTGCTGGATCAACTGTTACGTGTTTCATAAGACTTTTGCTACGTAAAAGTGTATGTAACACCTTTAAAAATAAAAAACGTAGGGAGGGATGTAGGGCCGCCTGGGTGGCTCAGTGTGTTAAGCGTCCGACTTCGGCTCAGGTCACGATCTCGCGGTCCGTGAGTTCGAGCCCCGCGTCGGGCTCTGTGCTGACAGCTCGGAGCCTGGAGCCTGCTTCCGATTCTGCATCTCCCTCTCTCTCTGCCCCTCCCCTGCTAGCACTCTGTCTCTCTCTGTCTCGCAAATAAATAAACATTTAAAAAAAATGTTACAGTCAATTTATTCCTTTCCCCCCGTTCAGGATTGTGTGAGCATGTTTTTTACACAGACACTTGTCACCCGTGACTCTTTTATTCACCCCCAAGTTAATGGGTGAAACATATTTCACAAGAGTTTTTTCTTTTTTTTAGTTGCTGGCGATCGAACACATTTCAGGGGGTGTCGAGTATCTGGATTCCTTTTTCTGTGCACCGTTAGTTCATTCCTTTTGTGCATTTTCCTATCAGGATATATGTAATTTTTTATTGAATTGTCAGAGGTCTGCATATTCCTGTGACATAAATAATAATAGAATAAACATAAATGTTAAAAAAATCCAGATATCCTAGTTCTGATTCAGAGTTTACACTTTTTCACAGTCTGTAATGGGTCTTTTAAGTTTTGTGTGTGGTGTTTTGATATATGTACTTTATTTAAAAATACTGAAGGTAATCAAATCTATTAATATATTCTTTTCTTTCTTTCTTTCTTTCTTTCTTTCTTTCTTTCTTTCTTGTTATGCAGAAAAGTCTTCTTATCTATGCCAAGTTTGGTTACTTAGAGTATCTGTCATTATTTTTAGTTTCCTTCTTCCCTCCCTCCCTCCCTCCCTCCCTCCGTCCTTCCCCCCCCCTCCTTCTTTCCTTTGCTTCTAACATTACATGCTTTAATCTACAATCTCTAATTCATTTTGTTTTATATATTCAATGTCTCCTCCTTTCTGCTTCTCTTTCTATCTTCTCACTATTACTATTTTTATATATGACTCGTGTCTTGACCATAAACTGAATGATTCTTCCTTCTCCTACTGATGGGAAATGCCATATTTATCATATTGTACATTTTTATGCCTATTGATCTTTTCCTGGGCTATCTTTACTCTTCTTTGGATCAAACTCTGCAATCTTGAACCACTTCCCGCAGTGTTTTAAACAAGTGCATTAATTTTTTCAAAATCAGAATTTATTCGCGTATCATCCGTGAGCGTATCACTACATTATTATATTCATAAATTAATCTATTAGCACGCTATCTTCTGACTGCTTGTTGATATTTTCTCAGTTATTCTGGGATGTTTCCTTTTAAAACCTAAGAATTGAGGGGCGCCTGGGCGGCTCAGTCGGTTGAGCATCCGACATCAGCTCAGGTCATGATCTCACGGTCCGTGAGTTCGAGCCCCGCGTCGGGCTCTGTGCTGACAGCTCAGAGCCTGGAGTCTGCTTCCGATTCTGTGTCTCCCTGTCTCTGACCCTCCTCCGTTCGTGCTCTCTCTCTCTGTGTCTCAAAAATAAACATTAAAAAAATGTAAAAAACAAAACAAAACAAAACTTTAAGGATTGCTTTGTTAAAGATATAAAAGTCATGTGACTGAAATTGTTTACCCCTAAAAAGTCAGGAGAGTTAATGTTTTTAAAATATTATTCTTTCACACAAAAACATAGTAAGTCTCTGTTTTTTCAAGTTGACTTTTACGAACACCCGGTACGTATTTGTAGCAATTTTTTATCGACCTTGAACATTTTGTGTCTGCATTAGGATGACTATTTACGTTCTGTTGCATCATAATATTGGGGAGACCACTTCCCTCTCTGAACTTCTTGTCCTCGTCTTTAAGCCCGACATATTCATTCTTTCCTGTCCCAGATGCCGTGGTGGTTAAAGGAGCTGGTAAATTTATTTATTTTATTTTTTAATGTTTATTTCTGTTTTGAGAGACACAGAGAGAGCACAAGCAGGGGAAGGGCAGAGAGAGAGAGAGAAAGAGTGGGAGACACAGAATCCGAAGCAGGCTCCAGGCGTCCGGCTCCCAGCTGTCCGCGCAGAGCCTGACGCGGGGCTCGAACTCATGAACTGTGAGATCACGACCTGAGCCGAAGTCAGATGCTTAACCGACTGAGCCACCCAGGCGCTCCCTGAGCTGGTAAATTTAAAGCTCCCAGAGCAGGGCCCAGCACACCAGGTGTTCAACATGTGGTGGGAAAGGTTGTTGTTAATTTAAAAGAAACTGTAGAAAAGCCTTAAATACTCGTGATCGTGCTAGACCGTGAAGAAACTCCCTCTTCCGCGTGACCACTTTCTATGCACCTGGTACCGTTAGCCTACAAATCTTTTGCGGCGAAGCGGTGAGACCGCAGAATAGCAGACAACAATCCAAGTTGGAATATTGTGGTTCTAACCCTTTTTGGCTCAGTCCTGCATCAGATGCTTACCAGATCCATCCAGCTCCTTATCGGATCAAAAGCTACTTGATTTCCGGCTGAGGTAGAAATACCTCTCATGTTCTGCCATTAGGTATGGCTTGGCTGTTAAGAGTGAGTCACGAATATTATAAATACAGGAGTAAACAGGTATTTACCTCCCAAGAAATATCGTAGCCATCGTGACTCAGAGATTCTATGTGATGCTTCTACGTGCCGGCTTCATCGGATGGAGCAGAAGGGAATAGAATGGGAAGCCTCAGATTATTCAATTTCTGCAAAAATCATAGTGGAAATGTCCCCAAATGTTGCCAACAATACATTCTGTGACTGAGTCATTATGCAGAGAGATGAGCTGGGGGCCGAAGGACGGAATTAATATAATAAGTAATTCTGTCCCTTTGGCGATGTCTTCCTGCGTGAAATGATGATTTTATGTCTCACTTGTCCCTAATTCGTACATTTCTCCTAACAAACAGTTCCACGGTGAGTGACTATTTATGTTTCAAGGCAACAGTATCGTCATAATGGGCTAGCCTCTGAATCTTTCCCTGCAAAGGTGCCGCACGGGCTCCCTGGGCAGCCCAAGAAAGCCTTCCAGTGGGGAATCGTGATCCTGCGGCGGGCTGTGGGTGTTGGGGT
Source organism: Felis catus (assembly GCF_018350175.1). Classification (NCBI taxonomy): domain Eukaryota; kingdom Metazoa; phylum Chordata; class Mammalia; order Carnivora; family Felidae; genus Felis; species Felis catus. Next base: position 20,576,758 of record NC_058383.1, on the reverse strand, counting down.
TTGGGATTTGGGGCCAGGCAGATCTTCGTTCCGGCACTTCGAGTGCGGCTCCCTGGCTTAGCTTCACGGCATCTGTTTTCTCGTTTGAGGATGGGGGATGCTCACGACCGCTCCCGCCGGAAGGCGCACGGCACGGCGCTTGGAACATAGGTGGCGCTCAACAGAGGTTGACCGGGAGGGTGTGGCTTCTCCTTCCGGCCTCTGTGCTCGGGAGATCACAAAGGTGAGCAGACAGGAGACGTGGGTCTGTCTCCTCGTCCCCCCACCTCCCTGTGAAAGCTTGTTTCCATTCATTCGACGATATTTAGTACCTCCTTTGTTCCAAGCAGGGATGAGAAGGCAAAATGACATCACATGTGCCTTTGACGGTCAGTTTCATCTGATCGTCTCCGCATGCTTATGACACGCTCTACGTGAAACCAAGCGGAGGCATTTGCTAAGCATGCCGCACTCCCTCCTTGCTTGTAAGGAGCCAATGAGGTGGTCACTCCTGTCCCTAGTTTACAGATTAAAAATACCTCCAGCGCCAAGACTTAAGTAAGTCCCCCAGGGTCATGCTGTGATAAATCAGAATTTAAACTTAGAACTCTGTGACAGCATAGCCTGAATTCTCAAACTCTGGGCTATATGGACTTGAATTAACCTAAGTTTCCCACAGTCCATCGAGGGGGTTTGGAGGGGCAGAGATGCAGAAAATACAACAGAATGTATAAAGCGCTCTGAGATCGTTGCGTAAAGTTCAGCGGGATCACAGACGATCGATGGGTTATTGTCTCAATATTAGTTGAATACAACTGAGTCATCGGAGGGTTTGGGGGATGGCTTGACAAAAAATCAGACAAATGTCTGATTTGAGTCCTGGAAGATTAGTAGGACTTGGCCACACAGATCTGGCTTTCAAGGTGCAGGGAATGGCCACTTGAGGGACACGGTGGCTTGAATAATCGCAGGGTACGCCATGGGGAGATGCCAAGTACTTCACAGCTAAAGCAGAAATAGAAATGCAGGGGATGAGTGGGAGGGGTCCTCTGGAAGGAGGTTGTTGGGATTTATTGCCCGTCTGGGGTTTGCGGTCAATCCTAAGGGCAGTGGAGACACGCGGGGGTGTCTTATAAGAGGGGTGACATGATCTGCTTGGCGTTTCAGGACGATCACGCCTGCTGAGTGAACGGATGGCTCTAGCTTGGTGGCAGATACACCAATGGCAGGTTGAGCCGATAGGTGAGACATAGTGAGAGTGTCCTGAGCTCAGACAGTGGGACGGGGGAGGAGAGGATGAATTTGGGAGATTTAGGAGGAAGAACCCGTAACTGTGAGCTTGAACATCTTTGTAGAGGGCGGAAGAGGAAGGGGAAAGAGGGTCAGGGAGGATACTAGGCTGGCTAAGGAGCTGACTTGGGCACCCTGGTGCCCTCCCCTCCCCCCCAACACCCAACTAGACACAAGCAAGCCTGGTTTGACATCTGTACATAGAATGCCAGGTATACCCAAAGTCCTTCGGTTTAAAAAGCACAGCAAAGACTGATTATTCCAGTCTAGGGTCCTTTTGATCTGAAGGCAAATTTCATCAGCCAGGAATCCACAGCGGGAAGTTGAGAGCATCCCGGATGGTGTAGACATTTTGTCTCTTTGATTCTCCAAGACAGATGTCTAGACCTAGGTGCCCGAGTCACCCTCCTCTTCCCCATTTTGGTCACTGTCTGTTTCCCAGGCAATTCACATCCTGCGGACCCTGGCATTTGAGGGCGTCCGGGATGAGGGCAGACGTCGCGATAAAGCCACGAGCCCATCCCGGGACCCTGCTGAGATGCTCCCATAACCCGTTAACTCAGCAAATGCGGTCGAGCACTGATGAGTTCCAAGGACCGTGTTGTGATGCTGGGGATACAGTCCCCTAAGTTTCCTGACTTTGTGAATGGAATCTTCTAGAAGGGTGGGGAGGGTAGATGTTGCTCCTCCCAGTATAAAATGAAACGTGTCAGTGCTGAGGAGAGAAGCACAGAGCGACAAGACTCCACACTAATAAAGAAAACCCCTACCCAGTGAGGTCAGGACCGGCGCTCCGGAGAAAATACAAGCACACTGAAATCTGAGATGGGGGAGCCCTGGGCTTGGGGCCAGGCAGACCCAAGGCGAATCCAGGCTCCGTCCCTTGCTGCTGGATGGCCTTGGCAAGTACCTACCCTCTCTGTGCCTGGATCTCTGGCTGGTAAATGGCGACCGAAACCGCCCTTCTTCCTAGAGATTTGTGAGCAGTTAATGAGATAATGTAGCTTACCTGGCAGGGTGCCTGACATAGTCACTGCTCAATAGTTGATGGTTTTTATCGACATGGACTTCTCAATTTGACTCGAGGTCAATTTCCTAAAAATCAAGCTCTCTAAAGCCAAGTCACCTAAAATCAAACTGTAAAAAAAAAAAAAAAAATCGATTTACTGAACGACCAATTTGCCACTGTTGTTTGACGCAGACAGGCAGCCTAACTGACCCAAAATGGAAACATGAGAGGAAAATGTCACCTGCGTCTCTGCCTGGCAGCTGGCTTCCTCTTGCTTCCTCTTCGCAGCAGATGACTCCTAGAAAAATCTGGTTAGTATACTCGCTGACTCTCCTTCCTCACCTCTGCCTGACTCACCTCCTCCAACCCGGTTCCCGCCTCCAACAACGTCCTAGAAAGTTCTCCACTTGGCTCCTTTGACCAAGAGTTCTTTCCGTGCCTGACTTCAGTTGCTGCTTGCAGCGTAACTGATGTGGAATATCGTCCACTTTCCCTTCCTGGAAAATTCTTTTTCCTTGGACTCTTTTCTCACCGTGCTCCCCAACCCATTTCTCTTGGTTCCGTGAGTCTCCTTGTCAGGTTCTATCGTTGTTATTATTTAGGGCAGGGGCCCACTTCCTTCCGACTGCCTCCCCATTCCCACTTGGAAACATTCTCCTCCACGGCTTTACTGATAGCCCCAAAGGTCCTTGTTCTAGAACAGATCTTTCTTCGGGGGTCCATTCGCATATGTCTAACTGATGGCTTGAGGTCACCTTTTGGGCATTTCGCAAGAACCCCAGTATAGCCCAGGTCCCACCCCCTAAAAGCCAAGACTGTGGCCCATGTTTCTTTTTTTTCAACGTTTATTTATTTTTGGGACAGAGAGAGACAGAGCATGAACGGGGGAGGGGCAGAGAGAGAGGGAGACACAGAATCGGAAACAGGCTCCAGGCTCCAAGCCATCAGCCCAGAGCCCGACGCGGGGCTCGAACTCCCGGACCGCGAGATCGTGACCTGGCTGAAGTCGGATGCTTAACCGACTGCGCCACCCAGGCGCCCCTGTGGCCCATGTTTCTATCTCTCTCACATCTCCACTTACCCAAATGACCTCCCCCCACCCCCCAGAGTTCTCTGAATCTCATTGTACAACATCCGCTCCCTGCCCTCAGGGTTCATGTCTGAAACCCAAGACTCACCTCCGACCCTGCTCCCACACACCTAATCAACACATCTTGCACTTTACTTCCAAACTTTGCCCCTTTTCTACAGAAAGCTTTTATTTTTTTAATTAAGAAGATTCTCGAAATGCTTATTTACTTTTGAGAGAGAGCACAAACGAGGGAGGGACAGACAGAGGGGGGGACAGAGGATCTGAAGAAGGCTCTGTGCTAACAGCAGTGAGCCTGATGTGGGCTGCAACTCATGAACCAGGAGATCGTGACCTGAGCCGAAATCGAGTCAGTGGCTTAACCCACTGAGCCACCCAGGCACCCTCTACAGAGAGCTTTTAAAAATGCACATCGAATCAAGTGGCTTCCCCGCTTGGAATCCGTAACTGTCTTTGTTTTTTTAATTTTTTTTTTCAACGTTTATTTATTTTTGGGACAGACAGAGACAGAGCATGAACGGGGGAGGGGCAGAGAGAGAGGGAGACACAGAATCGGAAACAGGCTCCAGGCTCTGAGCGGTCAGCACAGAGCCCCACGCGGGGCTCGAACTCACGGACCGCGAGATCGTGACCTGGCTGAAGTCGGACGCTTAACCGACTGCGCCACCCAGGCGCCCCTCCGTAACTGTCTTTGTGATAAAGACCCAAATCCTTAACGTGGCTTCTCAGGCCCTGAGTAAATACATCGTGGCTTCTCTCGAAGTACTGCATGTAAATACATGCTAAATGGCTTCTCTCAGCCATCTAGCATGCCGATTCCCTTCTGCTTCCTCATCTCCGACCACGCTCTTCTTCACCTGCCTCACCGATGGTACCCGCCTCTGCTGCCGCCTTGGCACGAGGTCCTCTCTGAGCACGGACTCTTCTGGATCTCCGCCCAGCATCCAGGCCAGTTTCCCTACAACCTCTAGTGATCAGAGTAAATGTCCCCTTCTCAGATTCTACGAGCTCCCTGACGGTGAGCCCACATTTCACTGCCCCAGTAGTAAACAAGGACACGGATGACTAGTAGGTTAAATGTCGACAGTCGCCGAGTGCAGGGACCCGACCTGCCTTGTTCGCTGCTGCACCTTAAGCGTGTTGGATAGCGTACTGGCACCGTGTGGACGCTCAGTCAGTAGTCTTCGAACAAACAGATAAACGAGTAAGTAAACCCGTGTTTCTTCCCATATTGTCCGAAACCGGAATAAAATAAGGAAGCGGAGATAGCTGTGCAGAAGGCATCGTCCTGCGTGAAGGCCACTCGTTTTCGTTGCTGGAGTCTCGAGCAGACAGTGGTAATGCCCGGACATCCAGCCGTGAAGTCTGAGCCGACGAGGGAAGGGCTCTCAGAGTGATCAGAGACGGCAGACGGGATCCGACCCATGTTTAAGCGTGTGCAGCAACTCCGCTGCCTAATTTCACAAGGTTCCTGACGGTAGCCCGCGCCTCCCTGGCCCTCTCTTCCACCTGCTGGGTTCCAAAGAAATGGTAAATAAATAAATAAATACATACATACATACATAAAAGACTTCCCTGACCACCTCCTTCCGGTCTGGAAGTTAGGACCTTCCTGATCACACTGTGCGCATCCTTCGGCGGGCATGGATGCAAGGGTATCTCCGCGGTGTATTTGCATTTCCACCTACTCCCACTGATAATAATCGTCCTGGCTACGGTCTGGGAAGGGAAATAACGCGCTGCGCATGCAATGCTTTCCTTCATTATCAATTGGTCTTTGCGACAGCCCCGTAGGGGTGGGTATGCCTATTTGCACATGGGGAAACTGAGACTCCGTGACCTCAAGTGCCTTGCTCAGGGGTTCGCACATTCACAGACGCAGGAAGACTAGAATTGGAACCCAGATTTGTGTCCGACGTGGAGGCATGGTGTTAGATGTTAACAAGGCGTGTTGGGGTTTGCCAGATTCCTTTGCTTCATCTATTACAGTTCTCGTCTGCTCTTCCTCCTTTATTCCGGTAAGATGGTAAATTACATTGATTGATTTTAGAATGTTAAACCAACCTTGTGTTTCTAGAAGAAACCCTGCTTATTTATCATGCATTATCCTTTTAATATATTTTTAAATCTAATTTGTTAATACTTTGTTATGGATTGCTGTGTCTCTGCTCATGAGGAATATTGGCTTGTTAATTTCGTTTCTTCTAATGTCTTTGTCGGGTTTTGGTATCAGAGGAATTCTGGCTTCATTTCGGGAAGTGTTCATCCCTCTATTTTCTAAAAGAGGTTGAGGAAGACGGTGGTTATTTCTTCTTTTGACTTATATTTTAAGCATTAAGATGATATTGCTGTCCTCTTTGGTCAGAATAGGCTTTAGTGATTTGATCAGAGAAACAGGGAGGGGTGCCTGGGTGGCTCAGTCAGTTAAGCATCCGACTTCGACTCAGGTCATGATCTCACAGTTCGTGCGTTCGAGCCCCGTGTCGGGCATGGGCTGACAGCTCAGAGCCTGGAGCCTGCTTCGGATGCCGTGTCTCCCTCTCTCTCTCTGCCACCCCTCTCCCCTGCTCATGCTCTGTCTCTCTCGCTCAAAAATAAGCATTAAAAAAAAAATCTTAAAAAAATAGTGTAAGCAGGGAGACCTCTTAGAAATCTGCTGAGGTCATCTAGAAGACAGGTGATGGTTGTTTATTCTAGAATGGTAGTCATTTTCCAGACATATGCAGGAGGGTAAAGCAAGTAGGATTCCCTGGCAGATGTGATGGGGGTATACAGTTAAAAGGATGACTTCTGGGGTGCCTGGGTGGCTCAGTTGGTTGAGCATCCAACTCTTGGTTTCTGCTCAGGTCGCGATCCTAGAGTCGTGGGATCGAGCCCCATGTTGGGCTCTGTGCTAAGCGCGGAGCCTGCTTGAGATTCTCTGTCTCTCCTGCCCCTCCCGCCTGCTCACTTTCTCTCTCTCTCTCTCTCTCTGTCTCAAAAAAAAAAACCCATGAAAAAGAAAGAAAAAAATAAAAGAATGAAACTTTCAAGACCTTTGGCCTTTGGAATGGGCAGGTTAGAGTTGCCTTCATGCCAGATGCGGAAGGTTGTGGTTGGAGCAGGATATGGGCACGTCAGGAGTTCAGCTTTGGCCATGCAGAGTGTGAGATGCCTTTTACGCATCCTAGCAGAAATGCTGATTTAGGAGCCTGATGCCTAGGAGGGAATTCTGGGCTGGAGATACAAAATCGGGAGTTGCCAGGAACAGTCATGAGATTCGAAAGAAAGACCAAGGGAGTGTTTGTACATAGACAAGAGAGGAGGTCCAGGGACCGAGTCCTGTACCCTCTCACACTAAGAGATTAGGGAAAGTTGAAGAGCTTCAAAATCAGCTGAGAAAGAGTAACCAAGGAGGCAAGAGAAACACCGGGAGATTCAAGAGAAGAACAGGGCTCTGGGGGGACGGAACGAGGTACCACTCATCGTTCATGTGTAGTGAGACCTGGCATTCATCACAGGGGTTAGCCACTTGGAGGTCACTGGTGATTTGGCAAAGGGCAAGCTGGAGAGATAAAGAGAAGAGAAAATGTAGAAAATTCTCTATTTTCCCGCCAAAGAGACCAGAGAAATGGGATAGGAGCTGGCAGGAAAGGGGCATCCACGTGTTTCCCTTTGATAGAAGGAGTAACAGCGCCCACAGCAGTAAACAGTTTCCCTACCCCCTTTGCTTGTGAATGGCCTTCGTGTTGTGCCTCAGACCACTGCCCACGGCAGACCCTGCCTTTCCAACATTTCCGGAATGATGCATTGTTCAGATTTGCTTCACTGGGGTATGGTTCCTGAATCTCTGTGGCTCCGACTCAGGAAGCATCTGGTCTCTGTCCAGAGACCTTATGCCTCGGTAAGACCAGAATGTTCAGCCTAACCGAGAGACCCTTCTTTTGTTTCCTTATTGCAAGTAAGTATGTTCTGTTCTGAGAGGGAGAGAGAAGGGCAGAGAGAGAGGAACAGAGAGAACCCCAAGCAGGCTGCATGCTGTCCCTGCAGAGCCCTATATGGGGCTCGATCCCATGGGCCATGAGATCATGACCAGAGCCAAAATCAGGAGTCAGCCGCTGAGCTGACTGAGCCACTCCAGTGCCTCTGACTTAGTGAACTTCTAAATGTAAGGCATATATTAGCTTTACTTCCTTTCCATAACCCCAGGAACCTGCGATCCATTCAACAAGCTTTTTCTGCATATTTACTGTACTGGACCTATTGATAGGACCTAGCCACGAGGCAGTCACAGTTTGATGACAAGCTACATGTAATAGTCATGAAACCATAATTATAACCAATGTGGTATAATATCTGGGGATCCCAGTGACGGCCAAGAATGACTATGCAGGGACATGAGAGAAGTGATTTAATTTACTTGATCGAATGGATCAAGAACATGTGTACATATACACGGCAGAATATCACTTAGCCGTGAAAAAGATGGCCATTTGCAATGATGTGGATGGAGCCAGAGAGTAGAATGCTAAGCGAAATAAGTCTGTGTGAGAAAGAGAAATGCCATATGATTTCACCCATTGGTGGCATTTAAGAATCAAAACAAGTTGGGGTGCCTGGGTGGCCCACTTGGTTGAGCGTCCACCTCTGGGTTTCGGCTCAGGTCATGATCTCGCGGTGTGTGGGTTCGAGCCCGGTGTTGGGCTGTGGAAGCTGCTTCGGAGTCTGTGTCTCCCTCTCTCTGCCCTTCCCCTGCTCATGCGCGCGTGCTCTCTCTCTCTCTCTTTCTCTTAAAATGAATTAAAAAAAAAGAAATAAAACAAGCAACCTAGGGGGAAAAAGAAAGAAGCAAGCCAAGAAAGAGACTCAACTGCAGAGAGCAAACTGATGGTTACCAGAGGGGAAGGAGGTGGAAGGATGGGGGAAATAGGTGATGCGGACTGAGGACGGCATTTGTATGAAGGTCATGGGGGGGTTGGATGGAAGTGCTGAATCATTAGATTCCACACCTGAAACCAAAATTACACTGTATGTTAACTAACTGGAATTTAAATAAAAACCTAAAAAAAAATTTAATTTATCTCATGGGAATAATATGTGAATATGGACTTTAAAACGTATAAGAGGGGCGCCTGGGTGGCGCAGTCGGTTAAGCGTCCGACTTCAGCCAGGTCACGATCTCGCAGTCCGTGAGTTCGAGCCCCGCGTCAGGCTCTGGGCTGATGGCTCGGAGCCTGGAGCCTGTTTCCGATTCTGTGTCTCCCTCTCTCTCTGCCCCTCCCCCGTTCATGCTCTGTCTCTCTGTCCCAAAAATAAATAAACGTTGAAAAAAAAAATTAAAAAAAAAAACGTATAAGATACTAGGATAGCCCATAATAAAAAAAAAACCAATAACCACGTGGTAAATCTTTCCTCCATTAACATTTTGTTTTAATTTTTTAAGTTATCTCTGCACCCAGTGTGGGGAGTTGAACTCACAACTCTGAGATCTAGAGTCACGTACGTTACAGACTGAGCCAGCCAGGTGCCCCTCTTACCCCCACTTTTGTGTCTGCTTTTAACCATATCATTCTTAGCTGACTTGGTGGTTACATCCATATTTTAAAATTATAATTTTAAAATTATAATCTATATATATAGATTATATATATAATCTATATATAATCTGTATATAAGAATCTATATATAATCTATATATATAATCTATATATAAGATTCTATAATCTCATTCTATTTTATTTTATTTTATTTTATTTTACTGTTTATTTATCTTCGAGAGAGAGGGAGAGACAGAGCACGGGTTGGGGAGGGGCAGAGAGAGAGGGAGACCCAGAATCCGAAGCAGGCTCCAGGCTCTGACCTGTCAGCACAGTGCCTGACGCGGGGGCTCGAACTCCCGAACCACGAGATCGTGACCCGAGCTAAAGTCAGATGGTCAACTGACTGAGCCACCCAGGCTCCCATATTATTATTATTATTTTTATTTTTGACGTATCAACTTTACACATTGTCACTGACTTCCTATTGTGTACATGGTTAAGTTAGCTTTCGCTGCTCTGGGCAATTCTGCCGGCCTGTCCCGCCCTTTCAAACAGGATACTCGAAATGCGTTTCCTAAAAAATGCCGTCGATAAGCCATGGGGAGACTGTTAGTTGTTTGAGGTTGCATCTGAAGCCGGGTAGGCGTTTTCGAGGGCAGAGCGGAGCCAGGTGGCAGAAGGAGGGGCACCCCAGATGGATGACAAGTCACATAAAATGACAGAGAGGACGAGGGGAGGACTTCAGACGCAGAGTGCTTACGGTGCCTAAGCTGTACAGGCCTGAAGCATAATTGCGAGTTGTCCACTGAATTATCCAGGGCACTGTGTGTGGACAGAGGGAGCCCAGGAAATAAAAAAGCAGTAGGCTAGGACAAGTCAATCCTAGACTTGTCACAAAAGCCATTTCTGTCACCCATACAGTCTCATCAGTGGAAACAAGAGACCCAAAGCATTTTGCATGGAAAGATATTTCCGCAGCCAGACATGAAATATTTTAAAATGTCACAACCTTTTTAGCTACTTTCATATTTTAGAAACCAAATAGGAAGAGGTATTTTTCAATTAAGTCCTGTCTGGAGTAAATGTGTAAATGGAAAGGCTGTGCGAAAAAAAGAAATTATACTTTGCCATTGTTTGGGCTGAGAATTTAATTAAAAGAACATTGGATTGCTACAATTTTCACTTTCCTTCTTGTATCAATTGCTACATATCAGATTAAATTTTAACCAACATATCAGAGCGTTTAGTTAGAACATGTCAGTACGCTAGGAATTTACAGGTGCCACCGTGCAGTAAACCTCACCCAAACCGTCTGAGATCAGTTTAATTATCATTCGGTGTCATACTTACAGAGAGGAAGGCTCAAGGGGCTGAAGTCACTTGCTTGATGCCATTTCTAGAACAACAGCAACCATTTAGGTATTTAGCAATTACTCTGTGTCTTGCCTTTGTCAGCTGTTTTGCTCATACTATCTCATTTAATCCTGCCTTCCCTATAGATGGTTTTATGTCCCCATTTTGTAGATGAGGAAACCGAGCCGTCTGGGTTGGCGTTTCATAAATTTCCCACACCTGTTAGACAGTCGAGCTAGGACGCCCGTCTTAACCCAGCCCTATTTCTTAACCAGCACTTCGAAATCTCTAGCACATTCCCACTTTGCCAGCCACTGGTCCAGTTATCCGTAGTACCACTCTGATCGCGAGGGCAAAAGCTTGTTAGGGTTCGGATCCCTCCTCGGTGTGGCAAGTGCCTGTACGGATGCCTTCCAGTGATATGGACAGAAAATATGGCCGCAACTGAGTTTTTCCTGGGTGTGCTTGTAATCCCTCCTGCTGACGACCACCTTGACGGGAGCATTGGCATCTAAAGTCATCAGCTTCCCAGGAATTGTGGTTTCTGAAAGTGCTGAAGAGAAGGGAAGGCCGAAATCCACCCACGTGCTGGGATCCAGAATACAGCTGACCCTGGAACAACATAGGTTTGAACTGCCCGGGTCCGCCTGCGTGTGGATTTTTTTTGTTATAAAAACTCTACAGTAATGTAAATGTATGTCTTCTTCTTTATGATTTTCTTTATATGTGTGTGTGTGTATGTGTATATACACATGTATATATATGTGTGTGTGTATATATACATATACACATACACATACATATACATATACATATACATATACATATACATACATATATATATATTCAGAGGAGAATCCCAAGGAAGCTCCACACCATTAGCATGGAGCCCAACGCAGGGTTTGATCCCATGAACCACGAGATCATGACCTGAGCCAAAACCAAGAGTCTGACACTCCATCGACTCCTAGGAGCCACCTAGGTGCCCCCTTATGATTTTCTTACTAAAATTTTCCTTTCTCTTACTTGCTTTACTGTAAGAACGTAGTATACTACATATAACCTACAAAACACGTGTTAATCAACTGTTGCTGGCAGGACTTCAGGTCAACTGCAGACGCTTAGTGGTTGAGTTTTGGGGGAGTCCAAAGTGATAGGCGGATTTTCGACTGTGTGTATGGGCCCCTAAACCCACATTTTCAAGGGCCAGTTGTATCCAGAAATGTGTCTGCCCAAGCATATTTTATAGAATCCTGAAGTGATACGTTCTCAGAATAGGAAGAGACCGCAGAGGCCATCTTGCTCCTTCCTTTCCTTTCCCACAGAAGAAGGTTCCTCTCTGTGACATCGCTGGTAAGAGGTCACAAGCACCTGCCTGAATACCTTCCCAAGTCCCACGTGCACGGAGCAGAATCCTGCCGCTTAACTGTAATTGCTACTCCTGCGTCTGTATTGCTGACCTTTAAACTTACATAGAAATCTGCTCACTTTTTCACTCTTTATATTCATTGAGTCACCTGCCTCTGTCGCGCACCTGCTATGTGTCGGCTGGCATCATGGGAGGAAAATGATTCAGGTGGCTGAGCAAACGTGTCCCAGAGCCCTAAAGCAGAAGGAAGATTTCATAGTTCTTAGAGAATGGAAAGTAGTCCAGTATGAGTGGACAAGAGATTGTCTTACAGACAAGTGTGAAGAGCAGCCTGGAACATTCTATGCCTGCTAGCAGTAACTTGCCTAGAATGATAGGGACGTGTTGAAAGGACAAGGAGTGAGCCTGGAGGGTCAGCAGCAGCCCCTGGCCAGATCAGGGACGATTTGATTGTCGAGATAAATAATGATAGAAATAAATTCTAGCCCATCAAATGAAATAGAAATCAGCACTTCAATTATGTCATAGACTGAAGAATAAAGACGTAAATAAACCCTGGAGGAAGGGTAGCTCCTTCCTATAGAAGAATGCCACTGGAAAAGTAGGAGCAATTGTGGCATTAGAAAGCTTTCAGTGGACTATGAAATTGGTGGGTGAACAGTTTTATGGGGAGCAACATATTTCTACATCTTATCAGAAGATACTTATTAATAACAAAAGGGGAATGAGAAAGTGTACAGCGGAGAAGCTTAGTGATGATGTATTAACTAGTTGGTCCAAGTCAATTTCGCAGATAATCTGGGCAACCTGACATCATGGGCCTCTTGACGTGATGCACTGAGAAGAACACAACATCCTCACTATGGACTCCTGCCGGTACTTTTTTTTTTTAATGTCTTAAAAAAATTTTTTTTGAATATTTACTTATTTTTGAAAAAGAGAGCGACAGAGCGTGAGCAGGGGAGGAGCAGAGAGAAAGCGAGACACAGAGTCCAAAGTGGGCTCCAGGCTCTGAGCTGTCAGCACAGAGCCCGACGTGGGGCTTGAACTCACGAATTGTGAGATCATGACCCGAGCTGAAGTAGGACACTTAACTGACTGAGCCACCCAGGGACCCCATTTAAAAATTTTTTTTAATGTTTATTTATTTTTGAGAGAGAGAGAGAGACAGACAGAGCACGAGCGTGGGAGGAGCAGAGAGAAGGAGACAGAATCTAAAGCAGGCTCTAGGCTCTGAGCTGATAGCACAGAGAGCCCAACGCAGGGCTCAAACTCACGAACCGAAAGAACCAAAATCAAGAGTTGGACGCTTAACCAACTGAGCCACCCAGACACCCCCCCTTTTTTTTTTGATGTTTAAGAAAAAATTTTTTTATCTGACACCACTCTTAACTAAATCCAGTCATGAGGAAACATCAGGAAACCTCGCACTGAAACACATTCTACAGAATAACTTGCCTGCACTCTTCAAAAATGCCAAGGCCAAATAAGGACCAAAGAAAGGGACGGAGCTGCTCTTGATGAAAGGGACACTGAACGAGACGTGACACCTGAAGGCCATGCGTGATGCTGGATTGGATCCTGGGCTGGAAAATAAAAACAGCTTAAGAGGATATTGTTAACGCCATTGGCAAGTTTTGAATATGGCTTGCGGATGAGATAATAGTATTGAATCGGTGTTAAAATTTCCGATTTTGATGATCTGTTATGTAAGAGAATGTTCTTGTTCTTAGAGATCCACACTGAAAATGCACATTATGTCTCAGAAAAAAATATCTGTATGTCTGTCCTCCATCTGTCTGTCTATATCTATCTATCCATCCATCTATCTACCTATCATCTGTCTATCTAGTCATCTGCCTATCTATCTATCAAAAATGATGAATCAAATGGGAAAAATGGAAATAATTGAGGAAAGAGAGGGAAGAATATGAGCGTTCCACGTATCATTCTGGCAACTTCTCTAAAAACTTTTCAATTATACCAAAACACACAAGATCAAGATTAGCTGGAGAGCTTGCCAGAGTCCGATGCAGAGATCATACAGGTTCTCATACGTCATCTTATTGATTGGGAAACTCATGGAAGTTTCCGTAGTGGAGGTGGAAAAGGCTGGATGTTGAGTGACTAATCGAGCGTGGGAAGTGAGGCGGGGGAAGGAGTGTGCTTCGAACGAGTGTGTGGACGGCACTTCTCACCGAGTAGAACTAACCGGTTTGCCAGACTCCTCTTGACCTGTGACAGTTGGCTCTGCCTTTCACAAAGAGGGGTAGCCAGACTTGCTGGGCGTTAAAATCTGGTTCTTAGCGTCTGAACATCTTCATTTCTCTCTCTTAAGGAACCCATTTTCCCATGTATCCAACTAGCTATTGAATCCTCTTAATGTTTGTAACCGTCCTTCCCCCAAATCACAGGAATTCATTCTCTCCTCTGTATCTCTAGGACCACTATTTTGGTCAAAATGTTCATTATTTATGTTCCAGACTTTCTAATTTTTTTCATACCTTCACTTTATCTCTTCCCGCCTCACCTGTAAATCTGGGTAGGTTTTGCTCACCTCAGAAGGACCCCCAATCCTGATAGAATTGAATTCAGGCTTTTTGTCTTGGCATATAAAGGCTCCCACCACACAGCCCCTCCCCCTTTCCACCGTCCCCTCTTGCTTTTTCTGAACACTATACGAATAGAGCGTAGCGCCTGAGAGCACCGGGTTTGAATCCCACCCCTGACCCATTAACCACTGTGCCCCTTCGTACAAGGTCTTTCTTTTCAGTCTGAGAGTCTGTTTCCTCCTTTAGAAAATGGTAGCGACAATGTTAGCACGTTTGTAATGTTGTTATAAGGATTAATTGAGAGGATGTTGGTAAAGTGCTTAGCATATTGTTTGGTGCGTGTCAGTTGCCACACTCAAAATGCCTGGAGCTTCTCCATCCTCTTCAGATACTTATCAGTGCTAATTTCCTCTACTGGGTGTTTGCAGTTGCACCTACCCAACAAATTCTATTCTTCTGCGGAGGCTCAGATCAAATGCCATCTCATTAGGGAAGCCTTCCAGAATCCCTAGGCTCCAAGTAATGTCCACAGAGGAGTGGTAGCATTAGTATCTTATCAATTCAACAAATATTTCTCAGGGACATGCTTGTGTGCCAGCAACTATTATGACCCTGGAGATAGACCAGCAAAAGGAGTTTGTGGCCCCCTCTGGAGCACACATTCAGGTGTGGAGGGGCAGGGAAGGAAAGGAGAAAACAGAGGAAAGCACAAGGTATTTGGAGAGAGTGTAAGTTTCATTATGCTGCTGGGAATTAGACAAAAGGATGTGAAGGCCAATGACCTGGCATGGAGGCCATGGCACAGAAGGCAATCAGAGAAGAATCCCTTGAGTTTGTAAAGAAACCGAGACCCGACTACAGGGAGGGAAGCATGGGACTAGCCAGAGGAAAGACATTGCTGGAAGATGCAAAATGAGTGAATGCAATGAATCTGAGTGTGTGTTGACCTGGGAACCCCTGGGATTGGAGTAGACTAAACAAAGGCTAGAGAGAGACAGATGAGTTTGTAGACTCATTTCCAGTTTGTAATCCACTCAAGCACTAGATGATGCAGGACCTGGGAGGCATGACTGAGTTCCAGATACACAAGGACTAAGTGGCCCCTGTGTTCCATCCTATAATAGGACAATCTCTACGGGAAACGGGGAGAGGCATTCTGGTCTGTGACTGGAGACCTTTGGAGAAATGTCTCTTCAAGTCCTTTGGCCGTCTTGTAAATTGAGTTGTTTGGCTCTTTGTTGTGGAGTTGTAAGCGTTCTTTATATATTCTAGATATTAAACCCTGAGGCAGGTCCATTAAGGTTATCTTCTAAATATATTGCCGCTATGGTTAATAACAGTAATGGAACTGTAACTCAGGAAAGAAAATGTCAACCAAAGTGTACTGAGGTTGTCAAAAGCATTGCCATTCGCTTTAGTTGCAAATAAATATATACTTGATTTGAAGAGTGCCGTATTGAAAGTTACAGTGAAACAAGCCTTATTTTGCAATTAAGTATCTGAGAGTCACAGAGTCAGTCAAGGAAAGAGAAATACAGTCAAAGAAAAAACAGTTTCTGGGATTTATCTTTAAAAATGAAGATGTTCCATTGTATGGATATACAACAATTTGTTTCTCCGTCCATCTATTGGTGGACATTTGGGCTGTTTCCCCACAATTGGGTGTTACGAATAACATTAGCCTAAAAATTAACGTGAAGTTCCTGTGTGGGCATATGTTTTCATTTCTCTTGGGAATATACTCAGGAATGAAAGGGCTGGGTCACATAGTTAAACGTATGCTAACGGTTTGGAGGAGCTAACAGACTGTTTTCTCTGCACTTTTAATATTCCCACCAGCAATGTACAAAGGTTCCCATTTCTTCACATCCTTATAAACGCTTCCTAGTTTCTAATTTTTTAAAAAAAAAATTAAAGACATTGTAGTTGGTGTGAAGTTGTATCTCATTGTGTTTGATTTGTGTTTCCTTAATCAATGGCCTTTGAACCGCCTTTCGTGACCTTATTGGCCTTTCATGGATCTTTGGAGAAATGTCTGTTCAAGTCCATCGCCCATTTTTAAAGTTGGGCTGTTTGTCTTTTTGTTGTTGGGTTGTAGGAGTTCCTTATATATTCTAGAGAATAAACCCTTAGGCAGGTCCATGGGGAGAAGGTGGCTGAGAAGGTACCAGGGGGATGAGGGCAGGGAAGAGTGGGGAGTGGTTACCTAATGAGTATAGGATGTTTGCATGGGTGATGAAAATGTTTTGAAAGTGAGAACTGGCAGTTGCCCAGCATTGTGGACATGCTAATTACCACTGGATCACACACTCTGAAGAGGTTAATTGAGGGGCTTCTGGGTAGTTCTGTCGGGGAAGCATCAGACTTCAGCTCAGGTCAAGCTCTCATGGTTTCTGAGTTTGAGCCATGCATCAGGCTTCGTGCTGACAGCTTGGAGCCTGCTTGGGATTCTCTCTCTCCTTCTCTCTGCTCCTCCCCCACTCTCTCTGTCTCTCAAAATAAATAAACTTAAAAAAAAAAGGTTAATTGCATATGATACGAATTTTACCTTAATAAAAAACTTCATATAAAAATGAAAAGAAACACCTTTCAAAGATGGGGGAAGGGTTCAATACACGATCAAGGAGATTTGTACACATTGCATTTTCCTGTATGATGAGATCGTTGCTTTTGATAAATTGGTTGACTGAGTGATTCAGCTTTATTATCCCTCATGCAAAAAAATTTATTCACTACTTAAGCCTTACCTGTAGGAACCACAGATGCATAGAGCTTCATACTTTCTAATCTGCAACATTCTGTTCATTCTTTTCTTTTTTAAAGACTTTACTTATTTATAATTTTTTAAATGTTTATTTTTGAGAGAGAGAGAGCGCGCGTGTGTGCGCGCATGCACATGAGCGGGGGAGGGGCAGAGAGAGAGGGGGACACAGAATCTGAAGCAGGTTCCAGGCTCTGAGCTGTCAGCACAGAGCCCGACGTGGGCTCGAAATCATGAACCGTGAGATCATGACCTGACGTGAGCCGAAGTCGGACGCTTAACTGACTGAGCCACCCAGGCGCCCCTAAAGATTTTATTTATTTTTTTTTTTATTTAAAAAAAATTTTTTTAACGTTTATTTATTTTTGAGACAGAGAGAGACAGAGCATGAACAGGGGAGGGTCAGAGAGAGAGGGAGACACAGAATCGGAAGCAGGCTCCAGGCTCTGGGCCATCATCAGCCCAGAGCCCGATGCAGGGCTCGAACTCACAGACCGTGAGATCGTGACCTGAGCTGAAGTCGGACGCTTAACCCACTGAGCCACCCAGGCGCCCCCCTAAAGATTTTATTTTTAAGTCATCTCTACACCCAGTGTGGGATTCGAACTTACAACCCCAAGATCGGAAGTCACACGCTCCACCAGCGGAGCTAGCCAGGCACCCCTCTGTTTGTTCCTGTAGACCCAACTCAAATTAGGCTGGAAAGCAGTTCCTGAGCAGAATCCACAGCTTGCTGTGCACCCAAACTCTTCAGAACTAAATACGTTGATTTCAGGTATGAATCGTGTGTCAGGCTCAGAATAATTGGTGTTGACTAATGCAGCGGAGAGACTTGAAATCTTGGCGTTTCAGCCCACCCAAGGCTTACTACTTGCTCTCTTTAAATCTGATTCAGTTTCAAAAAAACAAAACAAATAAAACAAAACACAAAACAAAGCAAAACGAAAGGGTGATGGATGGATTGAATGATGGGCAGAGGATTTAGAGGATTGATATGTGATTAGGCAGGTATAATAAGGTGTTAATGATTGAATCGAGGTGATGGGTGTATGCGTGTTCACTGTAGAATTCTTCCAACTTTGTGCGTTTTTGAAGAATGCCGTAATAAATTGTTGGGGGAAATGTCACTTGGGTCAAGTGGCCTTCCACTATGATGGCGCTACACCAGGTATAAAATGTCGACCCCGGATACAGCACGCTAGGGAAAGAGAGGCATTAAGCCACAGAGTGTCCTGCGGATGAACATATAAAACAGAAGCTCTTTTCAGAACATGGGCTGGGCCAGGAAAGGCCATTTGAGCTGAGTGGAGTTGGGTCCCAGGGGAAGTCCCAGGGGAAGAATCTTCCTATATCCCTTGCACAGGCAGAGATGCCTTAAAATTGAGGGACAGTAGGGTGGCTTGAAGGAAGTAAAAGGATTTCAGTGTGACTGGGGGCAGTGCAAGGGACAGAACGCGAGGACAAAGAAGCAAAGAGACGTTGGCTCACCCAGGGTTTCCTAGGCCACATTAAAATTCTGCAGCACCCGGGCCCTCTTTTTATTGCTAACCCAAACCGTCTTACGAGCCTTCTGAGTGTTCTTACACCCAAGGCATCAGAGATGTAAGCCTGTCCTGTACTAAAAACCAGTGTCTTTCACACCCACTGTTTCTCCCAAATGTCTCTGGCAGTAGCTGTGTCTGGGTTCCATCCAGCTTTCCTGGCAGGAGACAGAAACACACAGCCTTTCCAGCCTGGGCCCAGAACATGCCTACTTCCCTTCAGAGAGCGTCGCTGCTGGAGACATCTAATTTTACAGATCATGGTTTTGGAGGAAAAATACGTCCCCCCAGAAGCGAGTGGGAAATCATTCACTTCTGGCGAGGTGGAAATGTCAAGACAGATGGGTCGGGCCCCAGACTGAGTGCCTGGGCAGTCCACCCACAGAGCCGGAAAATCCAACACTTTCTTGTCCCGAGCCCGTCTTCCCATCTTGCAGAGTGGGAAGTCGGCAAGCCCTCACCGTTGGAATCGGTCTCACCTCTGAGGCGTTTCTCATGCTTTCTCTGCCTGCCCTTCACCCCTACTCCCCCAGGATAACTCCTCCATAAACTTCGGCTTCAATGTCACCTCTCTGGAACCTTCCCTGAACCCAAGGTGACTCAGGTGACCTTACCCTGTGCTTCTGGGGTGTATTTTAAGCTCACCCAGGAGCCCCTGAGTTAATATCCTATTACTCCACTGAACTAGATAACTTCGTTGTTCAACTTTGTTGAACCGTACTGTGCATTGTTGCGTGTTTAGCAGTGTCCCTGGCCTCTGAATGCCCGTGGTCCCTCCCGGTCCAGGTTGTGGAAAGCAAAATTGTCCTCAGACAGGGCTCAGTGCCCCCGGGGGCCGGTGGTGCAGAATTGCCCGTGGTTCAGAACCACGGACAGCACCAGCCTACCGAAAGAATGCGCATTATTACAGCGCACATGGGTTGATGCTGCTTACCTAGTATCTGTTGTCTCTTCTTTAAGTAAAACAAAAACAACTGACCACCACAGCCGCTGCCACCACTATCAAAAAACGGACAAAAAGGGGAGCCTGGGTGGCTCAGTCGGTTAAGCGTCCGACTTCAGCTCAGGTCACGGTCTCGCGGTCCATGGGTTCGTGCCCCGCATCGGGCTCTGGGCGGATGGCTGGGAGCCTGGAGCCTGCTTCCGATTCTGTGTCTCCCTCTCTCTCTACCCCTCCCCCGTTCATGCTCTGTCTCTCTCTGTCTCAAAAATAAATAAAACGTTACCAAAAAATTTAAAAAAACGGACAAAAAAATAAAACACTACTCTGATTTTCCTCTTGCTAATGATTTTGCACCCTTTCCCCGGCAATATTTGGCTTAAGTGGGGTTGACGACACCACTCGGGAGCAGAAGCCCACTGTCTGCCAGAGGTTCGGAGAAAACTGTAGGCCTAGATCTATTGGCAACCACGCTGTCAACGTGAGGAAGAAGTTCACCTGAAGTGGGTCTAATGCGGAGGAAAGCAGTTGTGACGTGGTCGTATTTCTGAAGACGTTACCTACGCCTTTGGAGGAAGCCTGATCCAAAACTTAATTAACCCTGTGCTTTGAGTCACCTGAACACAGAAAGTTCCTTCTGGCCACAGAGTTGTTCTCCATCTGTTGCAGCTGGAAAGAGCCTTGGCTTTTTCACTGAAAATGTCCAGCTTCTGAGTTCTTCCTCAGAGTAAATAAAATGGAAGTCTGGTCTCGTTTTCACAACCCGACTTTGCCCATTTTTTGAAAGCATCGGAACAGGTGAGTCTGCCACGGTCTGAGCTCCCTGACCTCTGGTCTTCCAACTGTGTGTCTCCATTTTCCGCAATTCTCCCAGAATGATCTTTGTAAAGGCCAGAGCTATTCTTGCATCCTGTCTGTTTTATAGCATTTGATAGCTCCCATTATCTACTGGGTAAGTGCACCAAAAGGGCTTTAGCATTCCTGCTGTGGGGGTTGGGGGAGCTGCTTGTCCCCAGATGGATGATCCAGCTTCAGACTTTCGCTGGACGCATTTCCCTCAGTGACGTGATGAGTGACCAGGAGCCAAGGTGGTGGTTCCCCTGCCTGTCACCTGCACACGACCCTGCCTCCACTGGACGGAAGGAGGCCCTTTACGGTCCCCTCCATCAGCCCAGTAAAGACCATCTATGTCCAGCCTGGGAAACCAACCGCTGTGAGGACCGTGAGCGGAATTTGCCTGGTGCCCGTCTGTCCTGCTGGTCCGGCGATCACCTCTGGGCCCCAGAGCATCCCGGGAAGATCTCGTTTACAAGCTTTGCCACTCAGAACCGTGATTATTTGATGACCTTCTGCCTCCGGCACCAAATTTTGCCCACCCCACTGGCAGGGTCCCTATCATATTATTTTCTGTTCAGTGCCTTGTTCAGCGTCTGGAACACGGCTCAGTCATGCCCGTTTGTGCCATGGAAGAAAATACCAGACGGATGAACGAGTGCCGTTTGGAAATAATAATCCGGATACAAGCAGATCCAGATTCAAATCTTGACTACCTCCCTTGTGGGCTGTGTCCTTCTGCATAAGTTTGTCAGCTTCTTAGATTCTATTTCTCTGCTTTTAAAATGGAGATATTGTGGGGCGCCTGGGTGGCGCAGTCGGTTAAGCGTCTGACTTCAGCCAGGTCACGATCTCGCGGTCCGGGAGTTCGAGCCCCGCGTCGGGCTCTGGGCTGACGGCTCAGAGCCTGGAGCCTGTTTCCGATTCTGTGTCTCCCTCTTTCTCTGCCCCTCCCCCATTCATGCTCTGTCTCTCTCTGTCCCGAAAATAAATAAACGTTGAAAAAAAAATTAAAAAAAAAATAAAATGGAGATATTGTATCTTGCGGGTCTGTTATGAGAGTGGGGATTTGAAGGTGTATGTATTCAAAAGGTGTTGGTCAGGTTTGGCCCCAGAACAGGCATTCTCTAGTGTAGTTCGTCTGTTTTGTTTTGTTTTGTTTTGTTTTGTTTGCAAATCGCCCTGTGTGAAGCATGGTATTAGGGGTTTTCATAATTTTTCTCATATAAACGTCATCCCTCCTTATCCCCACTCAGAGACACGTGTTCTAGTTCCCATGTTCCAGAAGAAAGGCACACAGAGGTGAAGAGACAGCCCGTAGTCGCCCACTTGGCAGGCGGAAGGGTCAGGGCTTGAATGTAGGACGTTAAAGCAGTGTCGAGGGCTTTCTCCCTCATCAGAATTTTCCAGAGCACACACCCATGCTTCTGTCACTGGATAGACTGAGTTTATGGCCACCACATTTATTGTAGTAACTGTGTATTTATTTTAATGTGTTTCAGGAAAAAAAATAAGTGACCCAGCAAACATGTGGTTCATGGATCTTGAGCTGAGTAGGAGACTTAAGAGAGATATATGGGTAAAAAGGGGAAAAAAAGGTTATTCAGATTAAGGAAAATATAACCAGATTGTAGCAGCAGTTGGGTTGAATGATTAAGAGACAGGCTGTACCTCCTGGAGCCTATTTCCCATTCTGTGTCTCCCTCTCCCTCTCTGCCCTTGCCCAGCTCTCGCTCTGTTTTTCTCTCTCTCAATATAAATAAAAACATTAAAAAAAGAGACAGGCTCTCTACCCCTTCTCAGCCCTGTGACCTTAGACAAGTTATTTAAGCTGTGTCCCTGGTTTCTTTATTTGAGAATGGGAATGGTAGCATAGAGATTTGTAGTGACTTAAAATGAGCCGATACATGGTAACCACTTAATACGCATCCCGTAAGTGGCATTACTATGATTGCATAAATATTACGATATTAGTAATCATATCGTTGGGCACCTGGGTGGCTCAATCGGTTGAGCGTTCGACTCTTGATTTCGGCTCATGTCATGATCCCAGGGTTGTGGGATCGAGCCCCGTGTCATCATGGAGCCCGCTTAAGATTCTCTCTGTCTCTGTCTCTCTCTCTCCCCTTTGCTCCTCTCCCCCTTTCATGCACGTGCTCTCTCTCTCTGTCTCTAAAATGTAAAATAATAACATCACTGGGGCGCCTGGGTGGCTCAGTCGGTTGAGCGTCCGACTTCGGCTCAGGTCACGATCTCGCGGTCCGGGAGTTCAAGCCCCGCGTCGGGCTCTGTGCTGACAGCTCAGAGCCTGGAGCCTGTTTCTGATTCTGTGTCTCCCTCTCTCTCTGACCCTCTCCCGTTCATGCTCTGTCTCTCTCTGTCTCAAAAATAAATAAAAACATGGGGCGCCTGGGTGGCACAGTCGGTTAAGCGTCCGACTTCAGCCAGGTCACGATCTCGCGGTCCGTGAGTTCGAGCCCCGCGTCGGGCTCTGGGCTGATGGCTCAGAGCCTGGAGCCTGTTTCCGATTCTGTGTCTCCCTCTCTCTCTGCCCCTCGCCCGTTCATGCTCTGTCTCTCTCTGTCCCAAAAATAAATAAACGTTGAAAAAAAAATTTAAAAATAAATAAAAACGTTAAAAAATTAAAAAAAAATAACATCATTAATACTGCAGCATAGATAGTGCATAATTATGCCAAATGATACTGGTGTTATGCGGGAAATAGCTGAAGTTTGAAAAATACAATGCGGTATCCTTCCAATACTTGAGATGGTTGAAAACAGTAAGAATGTGAATAACCGTGAACGTAGCTTCTGCCCCCGGGCCTGCAGATGGTGGGTACCCCAGTATTGAAGAAGGACGTGTCACCTCCTCGAATGCTTAGGGAGTGCCCTCTGCCAGAAAGGAGTATTGGCCTCATCCAAACGAGCTGGTGAAACATCTCCATGGGGCCCTCGGTGCCCGCACCACGTGGCTGCGTGGAGAAAGTCTGGCCACGGTGGCTTGTATTCTTTGTCTCCCGTGGGTAGAGCTTTAACTTCAGACATGGCGTCCCGCTCCCCGCGTGCCCTTGCCGACAGGATGAGTCACTCAACTTGTATTTACTTCGGTCCGGGATTTTTAAACTGGGATTCATAATTGTCCCGCTCTTTTTGCAACGTCTTGGACACAAAGAACTTAGCGTTGAGCCTAACGTACATCAGTCAGTTCTCAGTAAGTCTGTTTGTCATATTTATTGTGGATTTTACACTCATCGTCGTTGTCACTTGGACAGAGAAGTGGACAGTAATGAAAGACGGGACACGGAGGTTCCTCCTCAGTAGGATCCAAAGAAATCTAACGAGTCTACTTTGTGGCCTGCATGGATGTGTGTTTGAATGTCTGTGTGTGCGTGCGCGTGCATGTGTGGGCACAACATACACATGCGTTTAAATACATTTTAAATACTAAAATACATTTTAAATAATATATAAATAGCATTGCAAGTCAGTAGTCTCCTTTGGACAGCAAAGTTAAAAGCATATACCTAGAGGGGTTCCTGGGTGGCTCAGTCCGTTAAGCGTCCTACTTCGGCTCAGGTCATGATCTCATGGCTCGTGAGTTCAAGCCCCACGTCGGGCTCTGTGCTGACAGCTCAGAGCCTGGAGCCGGCTTCGGATTCTGTGTGTCCCTCTCTCTCTGCCTTTCCCCTACTTGCACTCTGTCTCTCTCTCCTTCAAAAATAAATAAACATTTAAAAAAAATTAAAAAAAAACACAAATATATATCCATACAAATCTATATACACACACGCAAATATACACATATACACATATGCATGTACATATGTCCTTGGAAAATTTTGTAGATGTAATTCAAGAAAAGAAAAAAAAATCTATGTACAGATATTTTCACTACAATGCTATCTGTCACAGTCGTCTCCTTCTCTTCTGGTTCATGAACCCCCTCGGGTCCAGCTGATAAACCCCTCACTCTACCTCACTGTGGAGAAAAGCCCCCAAAGAGAACATTACATAAATCAGCGGGTTTTGCCTTGCGGAGGTGTGTGTGTGGGGGGGTGTCTCCTTTTCCTATGCATTAAATAGAGGGAGATTTCATCTGTGTTTTATTTTATTTTATTTTAATTTTTTCTTAACGTTTATTTATTTTTGAGACAGAGAGAGACAGAGCATGAACTGGGGAGGAGCAGAGAGAGAGAGAGAGACCCAGAATCGGAAGCAGGCTCCAGGCTCTGAGCTGTCAGCACAGAGCCCAACGCAGGGCTCGAACTCACGGACCGTGAGATCATGACCTGAGCCGAAGTCAGACGCCCAACCGACCAAGCCACCCAGGCGCCCCTCATCTGTGTTTCAGAGATCCCTGACAATCTCATGGCCATGAGGAGGCCAGCACAGTGTCTGGGAAGGCTGTCTCTTGAGGTGAAGTTATTTAGAAATGAATTCCAAGAACTGGTGGGAGGCAAGGGAATCTGTGTTCTGATCCCCCTCCCCAGCGCTAAGTGGTGATAGGACTGTGGCCTTTATTCTTTTGCCATCTGGAAAGTAGACCTGCAGAGCCAAGGTCCTGAGGCACATGTCACGAGATAAGCCGCCAGCGAATTGGAAAATCGGGCACTGATAGAATGGAGACCGTAGCTTGAAAGGTGCTGAAGGGAAAGGATTTGGGTGAGTTATAAGGATAGTTGATTAGTTAGGGCAAGGCGAGGCTGCTGCATCAGAGAGGCTCCAAATTAAGGTGGCTTCAACAAAATGCTGAGTTTCCTTTTTCTCTCACAGAGCAGCCCAGGTGGTCACCAGGCTGGGCCGTGGCTGTGCTGCCCTTCAACATGAAGGTTCCTCTTGTGGTCCACATCCGCTGCCCCATTTTGCTCCTCCCATCAAGTACGAAAGAACCAGAGATAAGAGGGGCCCCTGCCCCATCACCTTAGCATTGGCTCCTTCATATCACGTGACCACACATAGCTACAAGACAGGCTGGGCAGTGTGTCCCCTGAAGCTCTATTGCGGGGATAGAATAAATGCTGGGGGGTGCGGGTGGGGGGCAACCAGCAATGTTTCAAACAGAGGAGGGAACATCTGATGCTGTGATTTTATGAGGCCCGTGTTCAGGGTGTCCTTAAAGTCTAGCCACTCAATTAGAGCCAAGAGTCAATGCAGGATCTCGCTTGGTGATGAGATTCGGTAATATTTAAGCATCTGTCACCTTCTCCGGGTACTATTCTTTTTTTTTTTTATAATTCTTTTTTTCAACGTTTATTTATTTTTGGGACAGAGAGAGACAGAGCATGAACGGGGGAGCGGCAGAGAGAGAGGGAGACACAGAATTGGAAACAGGCTCCAGGCTCCGAGCCATCAGCCCAGAGCCTGACGCGGGGCTCGAACTCACGGACCGCGAGATCGTGACCTGGCTGAAGTCGGACGCTTAACCGACTGGGCCACCCAGGCGCCCCTTAATTTTTTTTTTTAACATTTATTTATTTTTGGGACAGAGAGAGACGGAGCATGAACGGGGGAGCGGCAGAGAGAGAGGGAGACACAGAATTGGAAACAGGCTCCAGGCTCCGAGTCATCAGCCCGGAGCCTGACGCGGGGCTCGAACTCACGGACTGCGAGATCGTGACCTGGCTGAAGTCGGACGCTTAACCGACTGCGCCACCCAGGCGCCCCTCCGGGTACTATTCTTAATGGAAGACGACTCAGGAGACTTGAGCTCTGGTTCCCGTTCTAGCGTTTACGGCCCCCCAGATGCGGACCCAGGTGTAGTGAATATCTCATGGTTTTTATCTTCTTGGCCTGAATCTTTCCCTCCTTTCTCTGGTAGCCCTGTTTTTCCCTCTGGGAGCTATTCCTGTTTTATTTTCAGGACAGACTCCACAGATCTTTGGATCCAGGGTCGGGCATGTGGTTTAAGCCTGGCCAGTTAGAGCATTTCTCCAGCACAAGTGATTGATTCAGGCATGGGCATACGGTATGAGACAGGCAGGGCAACGAGACCTAATCCGGATAATTTTGATGGCGTTGCATAAGAGACGCTCTCGTTCTGCCAGGATTGCGAAGGAGATAAGATGTCAGCTCTGAGTCATTAGTGGCCATTTGTGCCACCGTAGAGGAGAAACCACTTGCAAATGAAGGAGAGCTGAGGAGCGAAGAGAGATTATGACACGATGCCAAGCCCCTGGATCCAGCCATGCCTGAAGTCGTTCGTCCTGGATTTAGTTTCATGAGCAACGAATCCCTGTTACGGCTTTTGCCAGTATGAATTAAGAACTTGGAATAAGGATAATTCTAATACATCACATTCCAAGGCTCGGGGTTTGTATCCCACACTGTGGTTGTCAGACTTGGCTACCCAGCAGGATATCTAGGGAGCTTTCTGGAAAAAAAAAGTACAGATGCCCTAAAAAAATTTAGGTCAGCCAGTTTGAAGAGAGCCTAACCATCTATTTTTAAAAGCTTCCCAGGAGTTTCTAATAAGCAGTTCGAGTTTGGAAACAACTAATTACTCCATGTTGCCTACCAATATGAGTATTGCTGTGTGACTTTGGAAGATCGGTGACCTCTCTGGGCCTTCTTTTTTTTTAAACTTACAACAGAAAGAGAGAGAGAGAGAGATCCAGCTGACTTTTAAGTGACTTTCCTGCCCTAAAAGATCGCCATAATGACACTCTCTTCGTCACACCCCCGTCTTTTCCGCTTCTACTTTGCCCGTCCCCGCCCCCCCCCCCAGTCCCATTGTGAACAAAGACAGCCGAGCCTTGGCCCTCTTTCCATGACACTCTTGCCTCTCTAGCGGGCACTGACAGGAGCGAGCCGAGGAAGATCCAGGCCCTGTTTGAAGCGTCGCGACAAGAGATACAGAGAGACAGGCCGAGGAGAAGAAACAGAAATATTGATCTCTGGAGCTGACAGGCGTTGCGGGAGGATCCAGTGGTGGGAAAGGGTGAGCCCAGACCGAAAGGTTTGCGCTTTCCCTGTGCAAGATTCTGCTGCAGCAGAACCTTGATGAAAACATTTTCTCGCGTTCGCCGTATCCCAGGATTCCAGGCCCCACATGCTATTTCTGACACGGTGATCCTTGAAGTTCAAGGGGCCTGCTGTGACCCGAGCACACCATGTTCTCTGCGGTCTCTGTGCCCGTAGCCGGCCGGTTTGTCTGCCTGGGCTCCCTGCCTCCCTCTGAGTCTCGAGAATGATCGCCCTCTTTCCAGACCCAGGGCAAGCCGCCTCCCCCCTCCCACCACCACTCCCCTTCTGGAACCTGCCTGGTGCTGGAGGGCAGAGTCGTCAGCCCCTCCCTCTGCGAGGCTTCAAAGGCCTGGTGGAGGTCTAGTGACTTCTATACTCGTGTTATAATTATTTGTTCACGTGCCTCCCCCCGCTGCTCACAGAGGGCAGGCTCTGTGTGCCCGGGACGAAGTCAGTGCTGCCCGTTACTTATGGAATGAATGAACAGAACTGAATAGAGGTGAAATAAAGAGGAGACCGCTTTTATCATGCCCACCGGATTGTGGACTTGAGATGCGTTGATGGGAATCCGTTTAAAATGCGTTACACAGAGGTAGGCTTCCCAAAGCATAATTTAATTTTTTTTTTGCATGGTTATCGTTTTGAACATCCACCAGAACAATTCTCGGTCGTGAGCTGGCCGTTGGAATTATCCGGAGGCTGGTTAAAAGGCAGATTCCTGCCCCTCCCGCTCAGAGATTCTAATTCAGCAGATCTGAAGGGGCCGAGGTGCTGCGTTTCTCACCGGTTCCCCGGGGATGCTGATGTTGCTGGTTTGGGGATCCCACTTTGAGAACCACGGTACGAGATGCGATTACTCTTAGTTCAGGGTCTTTGAAATGGGTGGGACTGTTGTCCCTACCCCGGTTGTTGTAGAGCCCAGTCTTTTGAACCCCCCCGTGGCTTTCTATCAGGTTATGGCTCGCTTCTGCGGTGACGCCAGAAGCTTCCTTCCTTCCGTCATGCCGTGATCCCTCACCATGATGCCACGTTGCGTCGCGCGGGGAAGTGAGGCGCGTTGGGCTCAGTAGGGGGGAGACTCGCTGTAAAAGGAGAGGCCAGAACCGGCACTGCTGGGGGGGTGGGGGAGCTGGGTCGGTGGGGAAACAAGAACCACAACAGGGAAAGGAAGGCAAAGGTGTGGGAGGCCAGCTGAGAATTAAGAATGTCACTTGAGGGGCGCTGGGTGGCTCAGTCGGTTGAGCGTCCGACTTCGGCTCCGGTCATGATCTCACCGCTTGTGGGTTCGAGCCCTGCATTGGGCTCAGGGCTGGCAGCTCGGAGCCTGGAGCCTGCTTTGGATTCTGTGTGTGTGTCTCTCTCTCTCTCTGCCCCTCCCCGCTCACACTCTGTTTCTCTGTCTCCCAAAAATAAATAAATGTAAAAAATAAATAAATAAAAAGAACTTCGCTTGAATTGTAGCAAGAGATGTGAAGCCTTCTGGCTGTCCTTTGACTCAGTGGTTCTCACCATGGCTGCCCACAGAGAGTCCCCAGAGGGGCTTGTACAACAGGCCAGTGCCCTGGCTCCGCTCCAGACCAATGGCATCAGAGTCACCGGGGCCTGGAGGGCAAATCTTGTTATGTGGGAAAGTTCCCCAGGTGACTCCGGTAGGAGGCCACGACTGACAGTCTCTTCTGGGATCTCTCTAATTCCCCAGCCCAGTCTCCGTCTCAGTCCTTGACTTTGGGCATGGTTCAGTCGCCTGTCTTACCTGTACCTGGTCCACGGTCGCCCTTCTTACCATGGATCTGAGCCCAGGACAAAACGACTTTTCCTTGTCTGGGCTCCCCAGATGGCTTCTGGGTAGGATCCACAAAGGTGGACAGAAGTTTCTGCTCAACCCCTGTCTTCCATCAAAAACAACCAGGCCAGGCCCTCTTTTTGTCAGAGGCTACCATTTTACCTTATTTTATTTCCCAAGTAACCTTTACGGCACTCTAGAAGTGTCTTATACATCTGTGTGTGTACTTATGGAACCTCTCTCCCTCCTCACTAGAGTGTAAGCTCCACGGGGACAGACGTTCTCCGCCCCTCACCCACCCCCAGGGCACAGCGTAATGCCTGGCCTGTAGTAGGTGCTGAAGACTTGTCTATCTGTCTGCCAAATGGATTAATTCAGTGATCCCAGTGCTCGTTTCTACTGCAAAAGTCTTGTGGGCAACCAGACCTTCAGTTCTTCCCGAGGAAACCAAAATTTGAAGGCCCGGCTGAAATGTTACCCCTTTCCTCTTCATCTTCTGGTCAAAACAGCTCAGACTCTATAGCTGAGACTATAGCCCAGATTCCTCTGCGCCGAATACCGAAAAGGGTGGCCACCAGTGGCTACGCCGCCTTTACCCTCTGCAGCCTGGTTTCTAGAATGTTCTGCAAATGCTTCCTTCCGTCCCACAGAGCAATTTTGGAGATAACCAGAAGGTTTTGAAAGACTTTTTTTTTTTTTTTAGGATCCACTTGACAAGCAGGGAGGCAAATGTCAAAGGATAAGGGGATCTAAAATAATAAGATTGTGTGTGCGCGTGTGCACGCGTGCATGTGTGCTTATGAATGTCGGTGCTAGGTATATTTAAAAAAAAGATTGGGGCGCCTGGGTGGCGCAGTCGGTTGAGCGTCTGACTTCAGCCAGGTCACGATCTCGCGGTCCGTGAGTTTGAGCCCCGCGTCGGGCTCTGGGCTGATGGCTCGGAGCCTGGAGCCTGTTTCCGATTCTGTGTCTCCCTCTCTCTCTGCCCCTCCCCCGCTCATGCTCTGTCTCTCTCTGTCCCAAAAATAAATAAACGTTGAAAAAAAAATTTTTTTTAAATAAAAAAAAATAAAAAATAAGAAAAAGATTATGTACAAGAAAGAGGGTGGTTTGGGTAAATGGAAGAATTAATTAAGGCCCAAGTTCACTGTAGGAACTCAAAACAGTATTACTGAATGAATGAATGAATGAATGAATGAAAAACGAATGCATGGAGAAAGCAATATGACGGAAGAACTTCCAGATCTTTACAATGGACTAAAGAGGCAAGAGGAATAACAAGGGTGAGTCGTAGATGTTCTAGAAGTTCTTAAGGGAGGTCTCATTTGAGAGAACAAGCTGGAAGAAGGGGAAGGAGAGGTCTGGATCCCAGTTCCAGATCCCTGCAGTGTCGCTAGGTTGATCGCTGCTCTGACCCCTTCTTTCTCCATTGAAGCCGACCTCATGTCAACTCATCCTCACCTGAAAATAGATATGAGCCTCAATCCACCAGTGAGTGGTACCTAGAACGACTCCTACTTGAAGCAGGGTGAATAAATGGCCATAAATTCCTTCCATCCCCTTCTTCCTTTGCAGCGTGACTTTGTCGGTCTTCCCATTAAGAGATGGGGTCTATTTCTGTACCCTTGAATCTAGGTTAGCCCAGGTGCCATGCTTTGGCTAAAGGGATATTAGTAAATGCGATGTAGGCAGAGTCTTATGTAGCACAACTGCTAAGGAGGCTTACTGTCTCGTTCTGGCTTAACTGGGTCCCTTGCTCGTGGCCTCGTATGGTTGCGGCAAAGGTGTGGGCAAGGACTCCGGTCAGCAAAAGACCTCCCGTTGTAGGAATATTGCAGTTCCTTATGATGATTACGCCGAGGGCATCAGTTTATCGCCGGCTCTTGACTGGAGGCCACCCTCCGCTTCTAAAGGCCACCTTCAGTTGCTGGACACGTGAGCCCTCCGAGAGGTAGGCCACACCATGGCGACTCGCTCATCCAGAGCCAACCGCGGCTCAGAGAGAATCCAGCAAGAGGAGCACCACAGTCTTAGTTCGTAATCATGTACACATCGCGACGTCGACCCGCATCACCCTTGCCGGAGTCTGTTGGCGAGAAGCAAGTCACGGGTTCCGCCCACACTCAAGGGCTAAGATTATGTGAGGGTGTGACGGTCGGGAGGCAGGGGTCATCGGCGGGAGCCATTCCTCTCGACGTCAGCCTCAGCCTGCCGACTCGCAAGGGACTTCCGTCTCGTGCTTCCTGCATGGCAGGCGCTGGGGGTACAGCGGGAAGCTGAGTCTCGGGGAGGGGGTGATCCTGAAAAGGAACAGCTTACGTATGTCACTCTGAGCACTTAGGCTTTTATTCCGAGACGCCGGCGGAGCCACTGGTGAGTTTTAAATAAAGGGAAAGTGGGATCTCCCTGATGTCTTAGAACCAGCTCCATGGCTGATTTTGAGCCCAGACTTCAGGGAAAACAGGAGGCTGCTGGGTCTTAGCGAGAGAAGAAGAAGGGTTGAATCGACAGGTCACAGGGATCAGGAGAGCGGGTGAGGAGTTACTTACTTCCCAACCAGGGACTTCAGGCGTTTCCTGGCTCTCCCACCTGCTGGGTGGAGGACGGGCACAGTGCCTCACTTCTTGTCACATGGGCTGTGGGTGCTTTTGAGACCGGCTGGCAGCTTTTCCAGGCTGAGATGGTCACTCCGTCCCCCCTTCCCGCCCCCCCCCCCGCCCCGCCACTTCTCCAAGGGCACACAATGCAAATCCAGCTGAAGTTTGACAGACCTGTCACTCTGCTTGGAGCCAGTACGATTGGAAGGTCTCCGGGAGGTGGAGAGGGGCCAGGAAGAAACGACAGAAAGTCACAGAATCAAGGCCCCGGCTGTCACCGGCTTTGGCCAGTGCCACGGGCCCTCGTGAAAACGCCCCAGCAAGTGTGCGTGCTCCTGAACCAAATGCTGAGCAAGGCAAATCTCTGCACGGATGGGAAAGACCTTGGGTTTACAAAGAATTACCTGAGGCCAGCCTTAGGCACTTGACTTTCATTTATTTATTTATCTTTAGTTGTTTTTAATGGTTAAAAACAGGTTGTTAAGGTTTATTTTTTTAATGTTTATTTTTGAGAGAGAGGGAGAGCACGAGTGGGGGAGGGGCAGAGAGAAAGAGAGAGAGAGAATGAGAGCGACACAGAATCCAAGGCAGCCTCATGCTGTGAGCTGTCAGCCCTGAGCCCAGTGCAGGGCTCGAACCCATGAACGGTGTGATCACGACCTGAGCCAAAGTTGGACGCTTAGCCGACTGAGCCATTCAGGTGCCCCCTTTTTAATGTTTATTTATTTTTGAGAGAGAGAGAGAGACAGACAGAGAGAGAGATCAGGGGAGGGGCGGGGGGGGGGACACGGAATCCAAAGCAGACTCCAGGCTCCGAGCTGTCAGCACAGAGCCCAATGCGGAGCTCGAACCCACGAACTGTGAGATCATGTCCTGAGCTGAAGTTGGACACTTAACCCACTGAGCCACCCAGGTGACCTCCGCCTTAAAAAAAACCTTTTTTTTAACGGTAATCTGATTTTTAAAATGATACAGAAGACTTCAAATCTAGTTATCAACAAGAAGCATTTTTTATAAAGCATCTCCTTGGATCGGCCACTGTGCTCACAACTTTAAGGTAGGAAAACAACTATATGAGAAAGACTGGTCTAATTACTGAGATTCTTTTTTTTTAGTGTGTATTTATTTTGGAGAGAGAGAGAGAGAAGGAGAGAGCAAGCAGGGGAGGAGCAGAGAGAGAGGGCAACCCAGAATCGGAAGCAGGTTCCAGGCTCTGAGCTGTCAGCACAGAGCCCGACGCGGGGCTCGAACCCACAGACTGAGAGATCACGGACCCAAGCCGAAGTCAGATGCTAACAGACTGAGCCACCCAGGCACCCCTGATTACTGAGATTCTAAGACAAAGGACAACACATCAGGTGCTCAAGGGCAGTTACTACAAGGCGGAAGGCTAGTACGTTCAACTTGGATTTTCTGAGCTGTCTCCGGAAGCCCAAGGGAGATCAAGTGTCAGGAAGGCGTTACCTGGAAAAGGTTTCAGCCAAATGCTGCCGGTGACAGTCAGATCTATATTTTTATTTCCTCTGGTGATGTTAATGAAGCTCATTACAGTTAGCAAGAAAGTAGATCTGTAGAGAGACCGGGGGAGTTTGTTGTAAGGAGGTAGGGGACAGGGAGGGAGTATAGGTAAGGCTACACCCTAGGTTTGGAAATCCTGTGATTACAGATGAGGACACAGTGACAGCAATGTCCACATCTCTTAGACTCTAAGCCCCGCCGGGTCCTTGGTGACTGTGTTCTCCCACAGCCACTCTGCAGGAATCAGGGAGTTCCCAGGATGTCTCAGAGAAACATGGAAATAAACACACTGAGTTTCCTGTGTTCTGGTCACGGCCATTTCCTTGGTGTCTTCCCTTCTATTTTTTTTTTTTTAACGTTTTATTTATTTTTGAGACAGAGAGAGACAGAGCATGAATGGGGGAGGGACAGAGAGAGAGACGAGACACAGAATCGGAAGCAGGCTCCAGGCTCCGAGCCGTCAGCCCAGAGCCCGACGCGGGGCTCGAACCCACGGACCGCGAGATCGTGACCTGGCTGAAGTCGGACGCTTAACCGACTGCGCCACCCAGGCGCCCCTCTTCCCTTCTATTCTTAACGGCGCGTGTGACAACCGCCAGTGTTTTCAGGGACTGGGTTCCATGACAGTTTGGTAAGAATTCCGTCCCTAGCTCCGTGCTAAATTTCCACTGGCTTGGCCAGAAAAGGCAAATGACCTGTGTCTAGTGTTTCCCCAAATCCTTCGGCTTGGGCACACCTGCCGTCACCCTGACTGAAGCCATACTCTGCCCTTTGCTGTCCCCTGCACACAGAAACCATTCTCTCTGTCTTTACAGGAATCCTCCCCGGGCGTTCTGAGTGTGGAGGGTGATGTGGGGTGTCGTTTAAATGTACCTGTCAGAGGGGCGCCTGGGTGGCTCAGTCGGTTAAGCGGCCGACTTCGGCTCAGGTCATGATCTCACGGTCCGTGAGTTCGAGCCCCGCGTCGGGCTCTGTGCTGACAGCTCAGAGCCTGGAGCCCGTTTCAGATTCTGTGTCTCCCTCTCTCTCTGACCCTCCCCTGCTCATGCTCTGTCTCTCTCTGTCTCAAAAATAAATAAACGTTAAAAAAAAAATTTAAATGTACCTGTCAGAGGCACCTGCCCTCAGTTCTGGCCTAGGCACCGTTTCTTGCTACGTTAGGACGTTACTTCAGCCCTCATCCCTACAGAACGAACGGGAGCGTCATTCAGAATTCATCGGGCTGTCGTTGACCTCTGGGTGACATTTCTCCCCTTCTGATGGTGCCGTGTCTCCTGGGAATCTGTCTGCTCTAGCACCTAAATCCAACCTAGCACCTTTATGCTAGCAGTAAAAAGTCTCTCGGCTTCTTTTTATTGCTTCCCTCTGTGGCCGTCTAGGTCTCTGTGTGGTCTTCTGCGTGTGTCTCTCTTTCTTACATGAACTTTCCAGGAGATATGATCTGGTTAGGTCATTTACTACTCCCCAGGGTAGTCAGCTGGTCACCGGGCAATATGGCAGGTCCATCGTAGGTAAGATTCCCACATCAGGGCCGCTTCTCTGATTGTTGGTCTGAGCTGGGCCAAACCCCAAACCTATCGGCTGTAACCGTGGCTCAGAGCATTGAGAGCCATGCGTAAAAAGCTGCTTATGGTCTGGCTTGCTGAGAAGGAGTCGGCTGTAAGAGGCGCCCTGAGAATCATAAACTCTTCTCCCACTTACCCGCAACTCTAGCCTCAGGGTATCCCAGGGCGTTGAGCCACCTGAGCACCTCGAATGATCACAGCCGGCAAGAAACTCTTCAACTTCCCCATCAAAGTGTTCCTTTCCATCTGAATTCCTACTCTGACTTGGGTCCCTCAGGCCGTAGATCTTGAATATTCCTTCGTGCCTCATCACATGCGCCCAAGACTTCTGGTCCGCGCCTGTCTCCCTGCCGAAACTCTGAGGTTCCTGCTTCTTCCTTCTCGTTGCTCTAGTTCAGGCCCTTGTCAGTACACGCCGGGTCCGTTGCAGCGTTATCCGTATCATCTTGCTGATTCTAGTCCGTTCCGAGGTAGGCACAAGTACCATTATACCTGTGCATTACCATATCCCTTTGATATGCTGTTATCTATACCTAGAAGCGCTATCCTTCTGTGCTGGATAAACTCCCACTAATTCTTTATTGTATTTTATTTTTTGTAGATGCGTTTATAATTTTATTTATTATCTTTCTAATATGAAATTTATTGTCAGATTGGTTTCCATACAACACCCAGTGCTCATCCCAACAGGCGCCCTCCTCAATACCCATCACCCACCCTCCCTTCCTTCCCACCCCCCATCAACCCTCAGTTTGTTCTCAGTTTTTAGGAGTCTCTTATGTTTTGGCTCCCTCCC
This sequence comes from Felis catus, assembly GCF_018350175.1. Classification (NCBI taxonomy): domain Eukaryota; kingdom Metazoa; phylum Chordata; class Mammalia; order Carnivora; family Felidae; genus Felis; species Felis catus. Next base: position 20,541,297 of record NC_058383.1, on the reverse strand, counting down.
CCTCTAACCATTTTTTTCCCCTTCCCCTCCCCCATGGTCTTCTGTTAAGTTTCTCAGGACCCACACAGGTCCACTAATTCTTCAAATGTAGCACAAGTATCAACTCTCCCTTGAGGACTTCCCTGGCTTTCTCCTGTCTCAGCTGGTCAGTTTCTCATCGCATTGCGCTGAATCCATACCCTTCTAGAAAGCTCTATTATAGCACTTATGCAGTGAATGATACTGATTGTTTTCACATCTAATGCCTTCCCCTGGGCGAAGGTTGGATGAATAATATGGAAGATGAGGTTATAGGATGTTTGCAGGTTCTATCTCATGGAAACTTAGCGTACGTAACTACCAAGGTAAGTACTCCTAGCGTAAATTACGACCAGTGTAAGTAACTTCCAGCCCTCACATCAATCTGAATGCTAGTTTGAACCTTAAAGGGACTTTGAATCCACATTCCTTCATTGAACCTATGCCTCTTTTTCCCTATTAGAATAGTCTTCCCCGTCTTTGAGAGGGAGTGGGAATTGGGGAGTCTTATGTGAGGTGTGGAACAAGTCATTCTGTCTTTCAATAAGTGAAGAAGTGGGGGTAGGGGGGCAGGTAGAGGAAGTATAGGTTAAAGAGGAAGGAAGAGATGATTAAGTATGGAGTCCACGGAAAAGGCCCAGAAACAGTGACCAACTCACTGGCAGTGGACAGCCCCAGGATGCAAATTATGATCTCTAAATACCATTTTCCACTCAGAACAGTCAAGGCTGATTGGCAAAATGGCTGAATCCAGGACCACGATAGAGAGTGTGCAAGATGAGCCTGAAATACATTGTCATTCTAGAGAGCAAGAAAGCCAGCAGAAGGTACCGGTCTTGAGTCAAGGACTCAAAAACCAACATAAGATCCCAGGGGCCAAAAATGGGACTATTAGAGCATTACCAAAAAATACTAACTTCAGTGGGTTAAAGTATATCAAGTATGCTTAAATTCATGAGTTCATGATGATTCTAAACAAATCAACAGATCACGGTTCATGGTTGAAAATGTTGAAAACTGCTGGAGAACCAACTCATCGATTTGAAAACTGGCAAATAAAAAGAACCATCGAAGCATTTATTCTGACTCTCCTGTATGAATTGTATATCCTACCTGATGAACAAGGAAGTAATAATAGAACACATATATCATTATTTTTCAATTCCTAATGAATTTATGGATCGACTTACGGATCAGCAATGACATTACAAAAATACAATCAGAAATCACATGCCTTCTAGGGGAAGTACACATCTCCCATGATGTAGTCTGGCCAAAGATGTGAACTTGAATTTTATCAAGACTTTGGGTCTAATGTCAGCTTATAAGAAATAGGGGGGGACGGAGGAACAACTGGCAAAACTAAGACTCTGGGGAACTCCTTAGAACAAATGAATCAGTTTTTTTTTTTTTTAGCTGTCTGTCTTTATGTCTGTGCCTATGACCATGTGTATGACTGTGTTCTTGTCATTCTTGTATCTGTGCCTATGTCTGACTTTGTGTCTGTATCTTCTTACGTATCTATTATGAGGAAAATATGTGTAGGATGGCCCTGTGTGTTAAAAGAGAGTAAAGATACATGTAAATTAATCACAATATACGGACTTCATTTGGATTCAGATCAGTCACACTGTATAACGGCTTTTAATGTAATCAAGGAGATGTCAATGCTAATTAGGTATTTGGGAATATCAAATAATTTTTAGGTGTGATAATTACATCAAGGTTATGTTGTTTTTCTAGATACATTCGTATTTTTCATAAATATATATAAACGACGCGATATTTGGGATTTAAAAATATGTATATAAGGGCAAGGAAAAATGGGGTGAGGATGTGAATGAAACTAGATTGAACTCACTTGTTGAAGCAAAGTCATGGGCATCTGAACTTTCATTATATTCTCTACTTTTGTATAAATTTGAATTTTTTAATTTTAGGTGTGGAGGCAAGAAAGTGTAAGATGATTGTTCCCTTCCTTACTCCTTTTGGTACCTCCTGTTTGTACTTTATTTGTTTAATTAATTTATTTCTTAAAATACGTATTTAATTTTGAGAGAGGGAGTGAGAGACAAGAGGGTGAGCGGGAGTGGGGCAGAGAGAGAGGGAGACACAGAATCCGAAGCAGGCTCCAGGCTCCGAGCTGTCGGCACAGGGCCTGTTTAAGGACTAGAAAGTCATAGACGCATAAGATGCGTAAATTCCCAGACATCTGCCCTACAACAGAATGGACACAGTTACCGATAACGTACTGTGCACGCACACATTGGTTAAGAGGGTAGATCTCATGTTAAGTGTCCCTCCCCCCGAAAAACAAACAAACCCAAACAGTCAAAACCCAAAAGATACACAGACAAACAAACAAAACCAATAAAGGCACCCAAGGGAACTTTTGGAGGTGATGGATATTTTCATTACCTTGATTGTGACGATGGTAACATGAGTGCCATCAAATGTAAACATTTATTATGTGGTTTTTTTTGCATATGTGTGTATCAATTACCCTTCCGTAAAGTTGGGGTGGGGGGAAAGAAAGGAAAACGTAAAAAGAGGAATTGGGAAGAGGGATTTGTGGGCAAGGTAGAAATACGACAAGAGAGAATCTGGTCATCGCAGAAATATCCCTGGGCTTGGTGGATATTTTGCAGGTCGGATCTCAACTCTGCCACTCACTAGCTCTGTAATATTGGGGGTTTCCTAACTTCTCCAAACCTCAGTTCCCTGACCTGAAAAATAAGGGGGAAATTATATGGTCCCTAAATTTCCAGGGTTGTTGCATAAGTTAAATTTATTTCTTATTTATTTAATTTTATTTTAGAGACAGAGAAAGCACAAATGGGGGAGAGAGGCAGAGGGAGAGAGAGAGAGCTCGGGACTCGATCCCATGACCCTGGGATCATAACCTGTGCCGAAATCCAGAATCTCAACCGACTGAGCGACCCAGGCGCCTTGCATAAGTTAAATTTAAATGAGATAATTTATACGTAAGCACCTAATTTGGCATGGTGGGATGCTCTGTGAGTGTTGGTTGACTGGGCAAGTGGTTGGAGGGAAATCACTGGTGGAACCAGGGAGGGGCAGAGGTGGAGGAATCCACGGAGCTGGAGGAGGTCCGATTGCTAAGCAGGTCCATGCTCCAAATATCCCAGGTCTGTCGCTATGCATTGTAATTTAGTAAATCATTTCGAGCAGTGGGGTGTTTGCTTATTCAATCAAGAAGTAGATTTATGCCTAATTCCAGCGGCTCCTCTGCAAAGTGCTATGAGCTTAGGAGGCTCCCCAGCGCCCGAGCCAGATTGCTGCATGGTGATTTATGTGATCTGGGAGGCTGGCCCCACAGCCATGAGCGTAGGGCATAAATCTGAGACTTACAGAGCGCCCCGATTCAGCCTGGCACGCCTTGGCACATCACCAGCCCTGAGCCTCTTCTCGCCTGACTGTGGGTCTCGATGTTACGGAGGGTGAGGGCAAGGCCCAAGCTTGGAGGCTGCTGGGTCTCATTTGTTATTCAGCCAATAACTACTGAACACTTTCTTGCCAGGGACTTGGTACTTGGGATATAAGTGGAGAACTTGAAAGACACAATTCAGACTCGACTCTACTCCACTCATGCTCCATTGGCAGCAATATGCGAGACAGCCGATGATTGTATCTCGTGTGAGAATTACTATAGTGAGGGAAACACGACATGGCGTGTGGGTGCCATATTGTGAGTTAGAAGAAATACATATTGGGGCAAACACATGACCAAGATACGTTTCTCATATATGTTTGAGAATGTCCATGGTTCTTGACTCAGAGCTCCCCAAACCCTTGGAACTTCTCGAGCGATAAGAGCAAGAAGACCATCTTTTGTGATAATATTTGGTCTCTTGTCCTCAGTTCCTGAAATCTTGTCAAAGCCATAAAGGTGAAATGGACGTCTTGTTAGTCCTTACAAGTCCTTTTTCACCACAACTGGGTTGATGTGGATGAGGTGACTTTTGCAAAGCCCCTAAGGATGGGGGCTGGTTGCCAGGGGAATCAACCTTGAACAGAGCTTGGAACTCTCAGTCTCACCCCCTGATTTACGGGGAGGAGAGAGAGAAGGTGGAGGTTGAATTAATCACCAATGGCCATTGAGTTAATCAACTAAGCCTGTGTAACAACCCCTCTGTGAAAACCCAGAAGGAGGTGGTTCAGAGAATGTCCAGGTTGGAGAACGAGAATGCTTCCATGTCCTACCCTGCTGGGTCCACGCTCCACAGGGACAGAGGCTCCTTTGTTGGGGACATCTGTATCTCTTCATCTGGCTGTTGATTGATTTCCTTTAATACCTTTTGTAATAAACTGGTTGTCTTGTGAGTAAGCGGGTTTCCTGGGTTCTGTGAGCCATTCTAGCAAGTTCATGGAACCCAAGGAAGGGGATCGTGAGAACCTCTGAATTATAACCAGCCGGTCAGAAGCACAGGTAACCACCTGGGCTCACGGTTGGGGTCTGAAGTGGAGGGCGTCTTGGGGGACTGAGCCCCAAACGTGGAATCTGGTGCCGTCCCTGGGTTGAGGGTGTCCAAATTGAGTTGGGTCGGAGCTATACTCTTGGAAACCATGATGGTGTTTGAGAATTGCTTGCTGGTTTGAAGAGGACACTTTGGGACTGGCTCCAGATGGAGCCTAATTTAGGGGGCAGAGGAGGTCACATCTGAGCCATTCTTGAGCATGATGGCTGGCTTTCCAGAAGAGGGGATCTTTAAGTCGAGACAAGAAGGAGAACTTCTAAGAAGAAGGCATTGCTTTCGCAGAATCAAGGAAACAAGTGAGACCATAAAAGAGAAGACTGAAAGTTCTGGAGTGGTTCATGGTTCAGTGTGGCCGAAGAGCAGAATTATAGAGGGTGAGTGGTAGGAGAGGTGGCCGGAGTCCTGGTGGCAGGCTGGGATACCAGGTAGGAGGCAGAGAACTCCCGGTGAGAGAGGACAGTGACCTGAACTGGGATGTGACTGTGTTCACGGGCGGGCGATAAAAGCTCACGGAGGGCCAGATACCATCCAAAGCACAGCTCTAGCGATTTAATTTTCCTTAGTCTGTGCGGTGGGGGCTACTAGCGTGCCCTTCTTAAAGAGGAGAAAAGTGAGGCTCAGAGAGGTTACGTAGCTTGCTTATGGTCACACAGCACGTAAGGGAACAGAGCTGGGATTCAGAGCCGCTCAGCTTCATTTCCAGATCTGTGCTTTTCGCCCACGGGCTCGCCTGCCTTCTTAGACCACGCTTTCTAGAAAGCCAGGGTCCAAGCTCTGTACTTCTCAGAGCACCTGGCCCAGACCCTAGCGCCTGATCGGTTCTTAATTCCTATCTGTGGAATGAATGGCTGAGCTGATGAGGTAGAGAGCCTGCCCAGCCTGGCTCTGCCCGGCTGCCCGGCCGCTTCTTGGCTTTGACCGTCGGAGCCAGTCCCTTTGTTTGGCCAGGCCCGGCCCTTCCCCTCCCTAACACGGGCTTAATTAGGGAACAGGTGTCTACCCGTTGGGGGGGGGGGTCTCTTCGCACATCTGCGCGCTGAACGGATGTGAGAGCGTTTCACGTGTGACACGGTGCGCGGCCACCCCTGGTGATTCCGGCGGTTCCCGTGGGCCGAGACCCCACGTTGAATTCCAGGCGGTATGTTTCCAGGAAGCTCCCCTTCCTGGAAGGCTCCAGCGCAAATTAATTACCGTTATCTGTGCCCGGGGGGCTGTGGCCGCCTGGCCATCCCTCTCTCCCTGACAGCGGAGGGTCCAGGAGCTCAGGAGTGGGCACCTCTTCCCTCCTGGTGGCCGTTCCTCTTGTCTCCCTATTTACTTCTCCTTTAATCTGCATATTATCATCAGCACAAAGCCCTCCGAATAACATCTGACAAATGACGCCTATTAAAAAAAACTGTGTGCACTTTTCTTTCACTGCCTTCTAATTTGGAATAGCATTATAACTATGCATCGCTAGACAAGCAATATTATGTTAAGAACATGATAAAATACCAGCAGCTCTGTAATGGCACCAACCAAATGGTAATTTCTGCTTCAGAAATTGGTCATTTATTTTGCTGGTCTGTTCTTACGCTCAAATTAGATGAAGTTTAATATACTGTAAAATTGAATGTATTCTGTCCTTTTCAACAAATATGGCGCGTGTGAAAATGATTTATGGCTCATGGGAACCTCTAAAATGTTAAATAATCTCTTTCTGTGTGTTTCTTAAGGAAGTTATGGCCGGCGAGTTTAAACACAGGAAAAGCAAAACTTTATTAAGCTCCAGGCCCTGCTTCTCCCGGGATCAAGCCGTGGGAAGAGGCTGTGGCCCCGTGCGCGTTCCGTTGGGCGGTAAGAGCAGCCACATTAATTGCTACATTAATTTTCTTCTATTAACTGTAATCGGGAGGAAAGCAAATCTTCCCCAGCGAGTGTTATAATTTGCGACTTAATTTTTAATAAAGCGGTGTTGAGACCGTGGGTGCTTAGCACAGGTCATTTCTTGTGATGACTTCCGGCTTCTGGCGAGCGCTGCTGAAATGTGTGTGTGGGGGGGAGGAGGTAGAGGAGGAAAGGGAGAGAGGCTCTCCCAAGGATGAAGGAGAAGGGGTCGGGGGCTCCCTTCTGGAAAATGCTTGACGTTTGCCTTTCTTCCCTGCCCCTCACGCTCCACGGCACTTCTCCAAGCTCAAGGGAACAGTCGAGAAGGCCAGATAAATGGCCACAGGATGTGGCTAGATGTTCAAGACCGTGGCCGGGCCACAGACCCACTTTATGATTGCAGATGAGTCGTTTGGACACTCTGAGCCTCAGCTTTCTCATCTGGAGGATGGGGAGATTATAATGATGGCTGTAGCTGACTTTTTGTCGCATGTAACGTGTGCCGTAGGCATGGGTTTAAGCGCTTTGTGCATGCGAACTCGTTCTGTGCTCGTGATGACCCTGTGGTGTTGGTGTGTCACCATCCTCATTTCACAGGTGAGGAAACAGAGACACAGAGATGTTAGGTAACTTGTTTCGGGTCACACATCGGTGGTTGAGCTGCGGAGACAGAGTTTCATCCCACGTGGTTGGACCCTAGACTCCACGCTTTATGTAAAAAGATTTTTTTTTAAGTTTACTTCGAGAGAGAGCGAGTGGGCATGCATGACTGGGGGAGGGGAAGAAAGGGAGGGAGAGAGAGAGAGAGAGAGAGAGAGAGACTCCCAAGCAGGCTCTGAAATTTCAGCACAGAGCCTGATGCGGGGCTTGAACCCACCAAAGGGGAGATCATGACCGGAGCTGAAATCGAGAGTTGGACGTTTAACGGACTGAGCCACCCAGGAGTCCCAGGTCTCTTAAACTCTTGGAGCCTCAGTTTCCCCATTTCTAGCAAAGGCATGCTAGTGACGTTGACTTCCTGGTGTTGTGTTGAAAATGTAATGAGATGCTGTTTGGATCCTTAGTCCCACGTCCTACAGAGAGCAAGTTCCTAATTCAAGATTACAGTAATTATGGTAGGAATTCTTGTTCACAGGTCATCTCAGAGAAGACAGTCACTGCTGTGGATGTCTCAGCACAATTGGGAAATACTCAACACTCACAATTTGTCATTGGTTTTTCTGCTTAGCCTTTCCCTTTCTCAGGCCTGGAGATTTTATCAAGTACCTGCAAGTCTCATTGACCAGCAGGGAAAGACACGAACAGTAACCCACTGTTGCCTCTTCCTCTAAATATTCGAATTCTCTTGGTCTGGGCTGGGCCCCTGGACTTGTATGCTTAATCTTGGGGGATTCTTATGGCTGAGCAAATTTGGGAAACCCTGCACGCAGTGGTGGTTCTCAACTTTAATGTGTAAGAGTCACAAGGGGGAGCATTTTTACGTTACAGAGTTCTAGTCCTCCCCCTGCGTGAAATTGAAATTCAAGGTACAGGACCCAGAATCTTCGGATTGGTTTGGTGTACCCCTGTTTTCTAATGAAAATCTCAATTTTCATCAAATGATCTTGTAATCGCTTACATATGTAATCATCTCTGTATTTCTAGTGTTGAGCATGGCATTCATAATACTCAGTGAATACTGGTGGATCTATCCATCCATCTACCCATCTGTCTATCCATCCATCCACCCATCCATTCATCCATTCATTCATCTGTCCTCCATCCACCTATCCACTCATCCATCCAGTCATCCATCCATCCATCCATCCTTCCTTCCTCCCTCCCTCCCTCCATCCATCCATCCATCCAACCATCCACCTACTTACTTGTTCAACAAATACGGTTTGAATCTCAAAATGTTCTGAGTGTCATTTCTGATGCTGAATTCCACAATGAAAGAATGTCTGAAAATCAGAGTCCTTCCTTCATAGATTTTTATAAAATCTTGGATTTATTTGGGGACAGTTTAACCTTATTCCACATGTAGCAAAACTTTTAAGTAGAGGGGGAAAGTTGTATTCTGGTGAATGTGGGCAAGTTACTTAACTTCTCGAGACCTTGGTCTTCTGGTCAGGAAACATAACGCTATCCTGAGGGTTAGCACCGATCCTTGTAGAGCACCTGGTGGGTGGTAGGGGCTTTAGAAATGGCAGATCTTATTGTTCTTAATAATAAATAGAAAAGGTTATTAAAAAGATAGCGTTAACTGGCTGTGGTTTTCTCTAATGTCCTACATGAACAGCCAGGTAATAACTCTTGATACGATTACTATGGAATCTATTAAGTTGATCTCATATGACCTGTGCTCGCTCTTTGATTTTGGAATATTTTTTCTCCTTCATGTTTTCTGTTCCATGTGTGTCTTATATTTGTGGATTAATGGTTTCCACTTTGGTTCCTCCCTTTTTCTCTCGATTGCTTCTCCTCTTTGTCCCGATTGTTCTTCTTTTCTCTACTTCTTGTCTTAACTTTCCGTGTCTTCGTCTTCTGGCTTTCCTGTTGTTTATTACATCGGCACATGAATTTCTTTTCTCTGATGTTCTGTTTTCTCTTTGTGGTCTCTCTGCTTCATTCAGAGGCCCAAACAAGTTCTTTCTAAGAAAAATTTTTTTAATGTGTATTTATTTCTGAGAGAGAGACAGAGCATGAGCAGGAGAGGGGCAGAGAGAGAGGGAGACACAGAATCCAAAGCGGGCTCCAGGCTCCGAGCTGTCAGCACGGAGCCCGACGCGGGGCTCGAACCCACAAACCGTGAGATCATGACCTGAGCTGAGGTAGGATGCTTAACCGACTGAGCCACCCAGGCGTCCCCCGAAATAGGGTCTTAAACGCTTGCTCATGAAAAGAGTGTGTCTCCTAATATTCATTTTCAGAGTAGATAAGACGAGTGCTTCATTTTTCTCTTTAAATCAGGGGCAGGAATGTAAGGGAGTGCTCTCCCTTTGCAATTAAATCAAATCATTATTTTCTTTTGTGTGTGGCTCCCAGCGGAAGTGTAACCCATTCCTGTGGATCATCGCTGATGGCAGTGGTGTGTATTTTTACCGAGTGAAAGAGACAGGATATTTTCCAGATGACCTGGTTCCACCACTTACTCCTCCACTAAACTAGCTTCAGAGTTTGAGGTTGTCATTTGACTTCCCTGGGCTTCCCTTTCACATTGATAAAGTAGGTGGGTTGTACCAAGCCTCTCGGAGCCTCTTCCTTGTACAAAAATTTCTGTGAGTCTGATTTCTGATTCATTTCCTATAGCAATGCTATCAAGTGCCAAATTTCATTAGCCTGACAAGCCTCACTAGGCATAAGCAGAAGGTATTCAATTGCAAATAGAGGACAATTGACATTATATTTTTCAATTTTCTCTGGGTCTAATGCACATTGTTAGATTTTGCTTGGCTTTTACCTTTGGAAATGTATTTCCCCAAAGTCTCAAAGGGCATGAGCAGGGCTATTGAAGTCATGGGGGTGTTCTCGGGACACTCTTTCCCTGTCGGCAGAGGATTTCTGTTTTTTACCCCTTGAAAAGATTGTTTTCCTGATTTCTGCAACAGTTTTTTCCACCTTTCTTTAAGTACAATTGCCAGAATTATAATATATTTGAAGTATGCAATGTGATGATTTGATACACATATAGAAGCAATAGTATATCATTTGAGCTTTTAGCAGCTGAAATGTTGTTTGCTTTTTATTTATTTAATTTTAATTTTTTTTTTTTGCAGTTTTAAAAATATTATTTAAATTCAAATTAGTTAACATACGGTGTAGTCTTGGTTTCGGGAGTAGAGCCCAGCGATTCATCACGTCCATATAATCCCCAGTGCTCACCCCAGCAAGTGCCCTCCCTAATGCCCGTCACCCATTTAGCCCATCCCCCCCACCCACCTCCCCTCCAGCAGCCCTCAGTTTGTTCTCTGCATTTAAGAGTCGCTTATGGTTTGCCTCCCCCTCTGTTTGTATCTTATTTTTGCTTTCCCTTCTCCAGTGTTCATCTGTTTGCTTTTTAGAGCCAAGCGGGTGACTCTGAGAACTTACCTGATCCCGCTGGGTCTCCAGTCTCCATATTTCTGCAACGCTCTGGATATAACCCCATTATGAATCCCTCTGCTTGTGGAGTCCGGTCCCAGTCAGAGGGCCCATTGAATTCTTCATTTCCTCCCACGGACTCTCCTCCTGTATTACCAGTTTCAGGTACCCCCGCTAAGATCTAATCAGGTGCTCAACCCGGAGATCTCCTGCACCCCTCTCTCTGCTTCTCCCTTCCCGTCCAGGTAACCACATCCCATCAGGTTTAACCTCAGAGTTATTTCTTGGTTCAGAATTCTCTCCGCTGTCTCTGTTGCCATTATTTTAGCTTAAACTCCGATGTCCCACCTGAATTCCTGCAACTACCTTCTAATCGGCTTCCATACTTCTGTTACCGCCTCTTTGCCAGACAGAGATTGATATTTGCAGCCTGGAAACTTTCAATGGGCCCCCGGGGCTTTTGTGGTGAAGTCAGAACTCTGTGGGGTGTCCACAAGGCCCTCCACAACCTGCTTCTTCTCTGCTACTTTGATTTTCAAACGCTGTTGGGAAAGCGACGTTCTCTTTTTGATACACAGCTAAGCTGACACAGGATGTGACCTTAGAGCCCCTGGTGGCCATCTTGTAGGGACAACCCATCTAATAAAGAAGCCAACACAGACGAAGGCAGAATTATGACTCAGAGAGAAGGCGAGGAGAGAAAAAGAGAGAGAGCACATAATGGCATTATTTCTTACGATATGTAGATTAAAGATGTAGATTCCACCATGCCTAAAGCTTCCTTCAACTTCTGTCATATAACCAATAGGTTTCTTGGGGGGGGGAGGGGTGCTCACATTAATGTTCTTTGGAGATTCCTTCTTTTTGCAACCCAAAGAGAACAAACTAATTTAAATTCTTTATCTTTTTGTCTAAATGCACTTAAAGACGACTTGAGTTATCCAGTGTCTTTCAGAAGGGGCAGTAAATTTTTTTTCAAAACCCCGGGTCAAACTATTCTTTTTTTTTTTTTTTTTTTTTTTTTGTAAATTTTTTTTTCAACGTTTATTTATTTTTGGGACAGAGAGAGACAGAGCATGAATGGGGGAGGGGCAGAGAGAGAGGGAGACACAGAATCGGAAACAAGCTCCAGGCTCTGAGCCATCAGCCCAGAGCCCGACGCGGGGCTCGAACTCACAGACCGCGAGATCGTGACCTGGCTGAAGTTGGACGCTTAACCGACTGCGCCACCCAGGCGCCCCCCGGGTCAAACTATTCTTAGTCTTTCTCTCATTAACCACCAAAGCCAGGGAAACTTCTGTTAGAGTAAGATACGTATGTTGCAGGAATAGCGGCGGGAGCTACAATGTTAATAATACCTTCTATTTGTTGAACACCTATTATACATCAGACTCTTTAGACACATGTATATTTTTATAATTTTTTTTAATTTGAGAGAGAGAGAGAGAGAGGGCACGTGAGTGGGAAAGGGGCAGAGAAAGAGAGAGGGGGAGAATCTTAAGCAGGCTCCATGCTTGGTGCGGAACTCCACACAGGGCTCGATGCCACGACCCTGGGGGATCATGACCTGCGCCGAAATCAAGAGTCATACGCTCACCGACGAAGCCTCCCAGGTGCCCCTTTTTTATATATTTTTCTTATTTTAGAGAGAAAGAGGGAAGAGAGAGAGAGAATCCTAAGCAGGCTCTTAAACGCAGAGCCCATTGTGGACACATTCTATCTAATCATTGTCTCAATCCATGTGATAGAGAATTAACTTTATTTTACATCTCAAAAATGGGGGTCTAAGAAGTTAGGTATCATTAAAATCACATACCCAATGGATGAGGTAATGTGGCTTCAAGTCCACGTTGTGTCTGCTTTCCAAATAAATATGTATTACATTATACCATACTATTCAAACTGTAGACTGGAGCGGTGTTCCCCGTGTGAAAGAAGGAAACAACATCGGCTGAGCACTTCCTGCGTTTCAGACACTGGTGTTTTCATAGATGTTAATTCGTATATGGTCTTATGTCATCTTAAAATCCTATGAAGTGTTACCAACCCAAAGTTACAAATAATGGAAATACGCAAAGACCAGGAAATTCCAGAGCAAGAAAGTGGTTAATCTTGGGATCCAAACTCATGAATGTCCCAAATCAAAGCTCATGATTTGTTTTTCTGGTTATTCCTGTTGATTCCTTAAGGACGTTCAAAACCAAACCGCCTAAATAATTAGCGTGCCGTAAAATTTATGCCGTTGGATTAACATGTAAGGGCATTTAACATACCAAGGGAAAAAAACAACTGAAATGACTATTGATCCACCTTTAGAAGAACACTCATCTGTTTAAAGACTCAAGATCCCAGGGGCGCCTGGGTGGCACAGTCGGTTAAGCGTCCCACTTCAGCTCGGGTCACGATCTTGAGGTCCGTGAGTTCGAGCCCCGCGTCAGGCTCTGGGCTGATGGCTCAGAGCCTGGAGCCTGCTTCCGATTCTGTGTCTCCTTCTCTCTCTGCCCCTCCCCCCTTCATGCTCTGTCTCTCTCTGTCTCAAAAATAAATGAACGTTAAAAAAAAAAAAAGACTCAAGATCCCCATGTCTAACATGTGGGTATAGGACTTGATGATCTGAAGCTTCTTTCCGGCTGTAAAAATGTATAGTTCTATGATATGCCAATTGGTCCATCATTTGGTATTATTTAGACTTAGGTTTTGCAGGAAGTGAGAGAGACTAAAGTAACTTAACAAATAGAAGAAGTTCATCTCTTTCATGTAAAATTGAGGGGAAGGCCGTCTAAGGCTGGTATGGTGGTTCTATCCCACAGAATGTTCAGGGACCCAAGCTCCTTCCAGAAAACTTCATCTCCATCCAGATCCAAGATGGTGGCTATGTCTCCACCCAACACATTCATGTTCCAAGCAGCAGGTGGGTACATGAACAACAGTAGAAAGGACAAAGTGCAAATTACCCCTGTCTTTTTAGAAAGCTGTCACATGACACTTCCACTCTACGCTTAATTGGTTAAGACTTAATCACATGACCATACTTAACCGCAAAGGAAGCTGGACAAAAAGACTCCCTCTCCCATGTTATCATGTTCCCATTACCAGTCGGTGGCGGGGGGTGGGGGGGTGGGGAAGCAACAGATAGTGGAGGAAACTATTCATTTATACTGCACATGCTGGTTTGTAAAGAATACATTATTGAAAAGAACCAACATCTTTGCAAAAAATTGAATGCTACTTAAATGTTAAATCTAAGTGAGACCTGAAAACTAAGGCTTGGTTTTGTGAACGAATCTCATGAGAAACAATCCAAAAATCGGTGACCATTCTTCAATGTTTCGGAAGGGAGACAAACTGATTGACTTCCCTTGGGCAAGCTATTTCCTTAAACCTCATATTCCGTGTTCTTAAAACGATGATGATAATACCTACGTTCTAGGAGTTTTGTGAGAACAAGGATGATATTAGTGAACAACCTACGCAAGGACGATTTGTTGTTACAGATTTGGTTTTTAGAGTAAATGTGATGCAGTCATACCCCACACAAAGGTTTAAACCTATAAAATGATAGTAGGAGCTAGGTCCTCTTTGGTTTCTAGCAATGGCAACCGCATTGGTCCAAGCTCTCCAGGGAAATAGAACCACTAGGGTATATATAGATACATATATATGAGGAGATTTGATACAGGAATTGGCTCATGTGGTTACAGAGGCGGAGGAGTCCCATGATCGGCCATCCTGAAGGTAGAAAACCTGGAAAACTGGTAGGATAAGGCCAGGATGGGAGGGAGGAGGGGTGTAGGAGGTGGGGACTCAGGATGTAAGTCCCCGTCTGAGTCTGAAAGCCCAGGAACCAGACGTCTCGGCTCAAGGAGAGAAAGAGAGAGAGAGCGCACATGGGAGAGAGTGAGCAAGTACAAATTCATCCTTCCTCCACCTCCTATTCTGTCTGGGCTCTCAGTGAATCGGATGTTGCCTAACCACACCGAGGAGGGCCATCTGCTCTACTCAGTTCACCAATTCAAATGCTATTTTCTTCCGGAAACACCCTCGCCGACACACCCAGAAATACCATCTTACCAGCTCTCTGGGCATCCCTGAGCCCAGTCAAGCTGGCACATTAAATTAACCATCACGGCAACCCCATTTAAAGAGGCCCACCATGTCTAAAAGGGAAACTGACTGATCGGCTGTCATGATTTCAGGCACGGCAGGATTTAGTTCAAGTGATATTTACCAAGGTTTTCTCTTCCTTCTCCTCTTTGACTCCCTTCCATCTCTGTTGGTGTCATTTTCATCATGGTTCTCCTCTTCTGCCAAAGGTGGCTCCTGGGGCAACTGTCTTGCCATTTCATCAATTCAGGTAGGAAGTGCCTCTTTCCCAATCCATCCTGGAAAACATCCTTGGCGTCAGCCTCCTTGGTTCCAACTGGGACACACGCTGATACCTGAACCAACCACTGACTCGCCATTAGACAGAATAAGCTTGTTGACTGTGTGATTTTATCAGCCGCCTATGGTTGGAGAGTCGCTTCCCACTTCAGCACCGCGTGCTGTGACCAGAAGAGGTGCTAGTCAGATAATCATGCAACGGGTTGAACGTAGAAATGAGTTTCTTCACCCTTCTCCCTTTTATAAATTGAAGACCCTTAGACTCTAGAGAAAATACACAGATAATCTATTTCTGCCTCTCATTTTAAAACTTTTTATTTTTTTATTTTTGGGACAGAGAGAGACAGAGCATGAACGGGGGAGGGGCAGAAAGAGAGGGAGACACAGAATCGGCAACAGGCTCCAGGCTCTGAGCCATCAGCCCAGAGCCTGACGCGGGGCTCGAACTCACGGACCGCGAGATCGTGACCTGGCTGAAGTCGGACGCTCAACCGACTGCGCCACCCAGGCGCCCCTCTGCCTCTCATTTTAATACGAGCAGAACTAAAAGGGTAGTGACTTGCCCAGTGACATAAAGCTGGTTAGTGACAGACACTAACCAGATGGGTGAAAACCCATCTCGTTTGACTCCGGTTCAGTGATTTTCCTCTCTCTATAACTCTGACTCTTTATAAAGGATAACTAATCATAATCCAATTTGTGATAAAGCTGACCAGTTGCTTTTTCCCCTTCTTTAAGCCACTGATACTTTTCTCTCAAGCACTTTTCATGGCTTTTGATTTGGCTCATAATTTGAGCTGCAGAACACAGGGGAAGCAGAGTAAGAATCTAGTCCCATGGAAATCTCGTGTTGCTTTACTGAAACTCAGGAACCATGTACTTGGGTTTCTCATTTTTATTTCCTAGATCTGTGACTTAAAAATCCCTCTGGAAAAAATTTACTATTTGATCAGATGAGCATTAATGAAAGTCATATTCTTCCTCTGAAGAGCACAGATTTATTGAAGAAAGGGCAGCAAATACAGGCAAGCGATATAACCTTCATAACTCCACTACCCGGCAATGGTCATTATTAATATGCTGGTGTATAATGATATTATATCATGGGTCATATACGTATTGCTCTGTAACTTGCTTTTCTCACTTAATAGGATGTTATAGCCATTTTGCAAGTCAGTAATTACACATCTCTATCACCAATTTGAATGGTTTTAGAACACTTGACTTGAATAAACAAACCCTCGTTTACTTAAACTATTCTCATGTCGTGAGGTGTTTCCTTGGTTTTTTTTGCTGTTATGAAGAGTACCGTGATGAGTATCTTTTAATGTGCTTTGGGTAATATTTCAGTTGGGAACCCTTGGTCTTAAGAAACAGAGCGGCTGAAATTAACAACACAAGAAACAATAGGTGTTGGTGAGGATGTGGAGAAAGGTGTTGGGGGAATGCAGACTGGTGTAGCCATTCTGGAAAACAGTATGGAGGCTCCTCAGTTAAAAATGGAGCTAGCCTACAATCCAGGAACTGCGCTGTTAGGTATGTACCTGAAGAATACAAAAATACTGATTCAAAGGGATACATGTATCCCAGTGTTCATAGCGTTATCTACAATAGCCGGACTGTGGAAAGAGCCCAAATGTCCATTGACTGACGAATAGCTAAAGAAGTTGTATATACGTATACACACACACACACACACACACACACACAATGGAATATGACTCAGCCATAAAAAAGAACGAAATCTTGCCATTTGCAATGACATGGATGGAGCTAGAGAGTATTATGCTAAGCAAAGTAAGTCAGAGAAAGACAAATACTGTAAGATTTCACTCATATGGAATTTAAGAAATAAAACAAGGAGTCATCGGGGGAAAAAAGAGAGAGGCAAACCAAGAAACAGACTCTTAACTATAGAGAATAAACAGATGGTTACCAGAGGGGTGGTGGAGGGGGAGAAACGGTGAACGAGGTGATGGGGATTAAGGACAGCACTTGTGTGATGAACAACTGGTGATGTATGGAAGTGTTGAATCACTAAACTGTGCACCTGAAACGAATACAATATTGTATGTTAACCAACTAGAATTTAAATAAAAACTTGGAAAAAAAAGAGAGACACGAGTCAATCGTGGCTAGCTTGAAGGGAGGGAGAATCTATTGGAAGTGATTAAGATGACCCACGAATTTGAACCACGAAGTGAAAAAGTAAACATCACAAAGCGGGTGGATCTGGGAAGCCCTGAGGGTCCAGGTAAAGTGCAAAGTCGATTGAGGCCACTACCATGAACAGGAATCAACGCAGCCATCTTATGACCTTGACCACCCCCCACGGAGGTCCAAGGAAGAGGGTCCTTAAGGTTTTCCTTGTGGCCATGTCCCCCGTTTGGCCAAGACAACGCATGGCATCTTTATCGCAGTTCTACCCAAATTGCAAAGAGAAATCATAATTTTCCAAAGTAAAATCCAAGGGCTTTCATTAGGAAAAAGGGAAGGGATGCTGGGTAACTGAAAATGGTGCCATCATTCACTTGTCTGAATCTCTCAGAGATTAAATGGAGACTAAGCGATTCGTTTGGAGAATAAAACTCATTTGAAAAAATCTTCTAAATAATGCAAAAAATTATTGGCAACTGCAAAGCTAATAAAGACAAAGTTATTATGCATAATAATAGATTTATGAATAGGTTGTTAGAAGAAATCCCAGGAGGTTTGTCTCCGTCTGCCTTTCATATTATATTTTAGAATTCCATCCAGAGACAGAGGGAACGTGGGTAGAGCTTCATGACAAAACTCATCACTCTGTGCTCCATGAAATATGTAGCTTAAAGTAACAGGTTCCAAAGAAGAGGGTGAATGCATTTATTTAATTGTAAAAAAAAAAACAACAACAACAACAGAAATAACTGGAATCTTTTGAACTCGGATTCTTATGCTTAAGTACAGTTATGTAAAACTTAGAGAGACAGTCTAGCAGAAAGGTTTAGAACAAAGGGTTTGGGCCCAAACATACCTCCTTTGACTTCAGGCGTTACCAGTCTCGAGCCTCTTTACTCTGTGTTAATATCTTAACTTTAGTTTCGTCATCGGTAAATATGTCTAATATTAGTACCTACCTGGTTGGGTTATTGCGGGGATGCAATGAGATAATTCTGACGTGGACTTTTAGCGGGCGCTCAGCCAACGTCGGCTCTCGCTTTGATTAATTACCAGTGGAGCGAAATGGCTTCAGTCCTCCCTAAAGGGATGCAGGATTCCCCATCATTCTGCAAACATCAGATTTGGAAAATGATCCCAGAGGACTCATAGCTGAGAAGAAACTGCTGGGTGTCCACACAGGGATAAGCCTCACGTATTCCGTCTTCTGGACGGTGTTACGAGGGGCATTTTTTTTTTCAACATTTATTTACTTTTTTGGGACAGAGAGAGACAGAGCATGAACGGGGGAGGGGCAGAGAGAGAGGGAGACACAGAATCGGAAACAGGCTCCAGGCTCTGAGCCATCAGCCCAGAGCCCGACGCGGGGCTCGAACTCACGGACCGCAAGATCCTGACCTGGTTGAAGTCGGACGCTTAACCGACTGCGCCACCCAGGCGCCCCAACGAGGGGCATTTTTAAGCCAACCTTCTTCCTCGGCAGGGACTACACAACAGCCGTCCTTATGATGGTTTGCAATAGTCTTACTCCCTCATTTGACTTCATTTTAAAGTATTTTTCTTTACTTAACCAAATATAACTTTGCACAAAAGTCCATAAAAGGGATGTGTGTAGCTTAAAATAACACCTATGTATCTATGACTTAGCTTGGGCAATAGAACATTGAGCATTATCAGAACCTGCAAGGTCATCCTATTTCTTTCCGACTATTTTCTCATTTTCTGCCCCCTTAGAGGTAAATTCTGTTATTCATTCCTGGCTGTCATAGATTTTCCACAGAGGTATGCATTCCCAAACACTGTTTGTTTGTTTTGCCTGTTTCAGAAAATATACACAGGATCGTACAGAATGCATTGTTTTAGAACTCAACTTTGTGCGGTTCAAATTATAATTTGAGATCTATGCCTGCTTCTTTGTAGTTCATTCTTTCGCATTACTGTCGGCATTCTGCTGTACAAATGCACCACAATTCATAGACACATTCTCTGTAGATGGATATTTGGAATATTTGTTTTTTATTATAACAAATGCTGCTGCTATAAAAAGTCCTTGAACGTGTCCGACAGAACACGCATGCGAAAATTTCTCTAGAATGCGTATCTGTGAGTACCTACGAGTGGAATAGCTGGGTGTTGACAACACGCATGTGTAACTCTATCCTGTAAGGATGGATCATTTCCTAACTGCGTGTACCAATTTACATGTCCACTAGCTCTGAATGTTCCTATTGTTCCAACATCCTTGCCATACCTGAGGATGTTGGACTTTTTGTTCCCCAATATTGCCTGTCTGATGAGGTAGACTGGTATCTCAATAAAGGGTCTTCCTCAGTAAGGATGTTAGCAAATTTTAATATATTTATGGGCTGTCCATGTTTCCTTTCCTTTCCTTTGAAAGTTCATTTTTCTAGTGTGAGAGTTTTTTCTTTTTCTTGTTGATTTGCAGAAGCTCATTGCATATTATGGATATACAGGCTTGTTGGGTGACTCATTAGGCAGATATGGTCTCAGTTTGTGGTTTATCTTTTTACTTTCTTTATGCTATAAAAATGGTGTTTGCGGAGTTGGAGTGGAAGCTGGGCATCCAAACAGTTTCTGAGACATTTTCTGCTAGATCTCTGTGTGATCTGCTGTATCACCTGGGCTCTTTTCTCACTATTCTTGTCTAAGTGCTCTTTCTCTCTCTCTCTCAACCAGTAATGGGTTACAGTCCTGAATCTCATCCAGTTTACTTGGAGCCTTTGACCTAAGTGTCAGGTTCTACTTCCTGTGCTTCAGTTACCCAGAGCCTGGGGACCAGGTACCAGAGCCTGTCCTGCTTGTATGGCTTTGCGAATCACAAGCCCCAAGAGCCTTTCTTGCTGAAATAGACAGGAAGCTTCCTATAGTTCAAACACATTCGTGTGGGCAATTTGGAACCTTTAAGATGATGAAGAAAAACCTACAGTGTGGACCATGGCCGTCTAGACTTCTCTGACATGTTTGAAAGACAAGTGAATGACTTCACATCTGTCACTGTCCAAGCCTCATCCAGTCTGCTTCCAGAACATGGCTGGAGCTTCAGATATAAAATGGCTAAAAAATTCAAGTGGTTTCTCAACTGTTAACTCTATAATAAGCCTATATGTAAATGTATATATGTTTATGTGTATGTTTCTCATTTTATAGATGTATATATGTGTGTGTGTAGATATAGATGGATATACATATTCATTTCATCATTGTCCATATTCCAGAACCCATCATGACGTGGTAGGAATTAGAGAAGATAAGGCTGTTAGGGAATTACATGTGATGGTCTTACTGATTAGGTCCCATGTTGCTTCAGGACGGAGGACTGACCTCCAGACGATTCTTCAGTGCCTACGTGTTGCTTAGAACTTCGTTGTAGCCATTTTTGATAAAATATCTCAAATCACAAAGTGATCTGCATAAGATTCTTAGAGATGACCAAGCTGGGAGCACCCACAGAACTCTAGCCCAGTCTCTGGATTGCGGTGACCGGAAAGGAGATCAGAGAAGAGGAGTTGTCAGCTGTAAGACGTGAAATTCAAACTCAAGTCTCTTCGATCACAAAGGTCTTACTCTTAGTGATTTGCTATAAAGCTGCATTCCAACATCTGTATCTGTCGGTCGGACTCCTGTATGTGCTCAGTGCTGCACGGGATAAACTCATCCGCTATCTTTTCTTTAGGGCTTCTGCTTAATGACCAGATCTACAGTCAGTAGGATGTAAACACACAGACCTGGAACGGGGCCCCTTCCATTTGCTGAGCCTGGACCATATTTCCCTCATGGCCCCCGACCCCCGACCCTCCTCCATCTTCTTTTAGGCCTTTTCTGAAGGCCCCCTTCCACGGAGGCCTTTGCTGGACCTCTCCGTAGGCAGATTCTCTCGCTTTAGGCTCTCTTGGCATTAGATACTTGGTCCTTCATAAACCTCATCAGCGTGGTGACGATAGATGATTATTGTCTTTCCTTTGCACACAGCAGAGGCCAGGTCTGCCTTGTATACTGCTGTGTTCCCAGGACCTAGATGTGTGCATGAAACATAGGTGCTGAATTGACATGTACTGAATGAACGGATGAGTAAACGAATAATGGGGACCAAGTTAGGGCCAGGACTCAGTGTAGAAACTGCGTCTCCCAGTTTCTAGAACCAGCACATTCGCTTCCATCCCCACAGACTTATTTCAGCCCTCTGGACTCTTTGGGGATGCCCAGAGGGCGCCATCTTTATTCTTTCCCATGTGAGCGTTTGGCCCTTTCACCATGCTTTTCTAGGAAAATTCCCCAAGTATTTTTTGCTTATGCCAGGCCCCGCCCTGTGCTTGGATTGACAAACAAAGAGCATGAACACTACTCTTGAAGGACTTAGACTTTATTGTAGGAATTGAAACAAAGTGAAGCACCCAACACTTCCTGATAACATGGAAAGAGCTCAGGAAACGGTAACTATCTGCAGAAGGGGCACCCCAAGAAATGGGGATAATTCCCAACGCCAGGGAAATTAGTCCACCATCAGTCTTTGCTCCATGACATGGTGTTTCCTGGAAAACCAGTTGGCTGGTGAGTTGTGAGTTGTGAGTTCTCCCTGGAAAACCAGTTGGCTTTCCTTTCCTTCCTCTATCCCTCCCTCTCTCTTCTTCTCTTTCCTTCCTTCCCTCCCCCTTTCCTTCCTTCCTTTCTCCCTTTCTCCCTCCCTCCCTTTTTCTCTTTCCTTCCTTGTTTCCTCCCTCCCTCCCCCTCTCCCTTTCTTTCTCTTTCCTTTCTCTCTTTCTTTTTTCTTTCTTTCTTTCTTTCTTTCTTTCTTTCTTTCTTTCTTTCTGGATGTTTTATGTATTTTAATATATAAATTCCTCACCCTGCCATTCCTTGTATTTAATTTTTATTTACTAAAAATTGTTTAAACATTTAAGCATCGTTGACATAAAATATTATATGAGTTTCTGGTGTGCAACATAGTCATTTGACAATTCTATATGCTCGCGATACTCACCATGTGTAGTCACCATACAGCATTACAGTATTACTGATTACATTCCTTAGGCTGTACCTTTTCATCCCTGTGACTTATTTATTTTATAAGTGGATGTTGTACCTTCTAATCCCCTTCATCGATTTCACCCACCCCCTACCCCCTCCTCTCTGGCAACCACCAGTTTGCTTTCTGTGTTTATTAGTCCGTTTGCATATGCTTGTTTGTTTGTTATGTTTTTTAGATTCCATATATAAGTGTAATCCTAAGGCACTTGTCTTTTTCTGTCTGGCTTCCTTCACTTAGCATAGTACCCTCCGGGCCTCTCCATGTCGTCACAGATGGCAAGATTTCATTCTTTTTTATGACCGAGTAATATTCCATTGTAGAAACAGAACCACATAATCTTCTTTTTTTTATGTTAAATATAATTTACCGTCAAATTGGTTTCCATACAACACCCAGTGCTCATCCCAACAGGTGCCCTCCTCCTCAATGCCCATCACCCACTTTCCCCTCTCCCCCACCCCCATCACATCTTCTTTATCCATTCATCTAGGGATGGACACTTGGGCTGCAAATATCTTTTAGTGGTGCAAATATCTTTTCAAATTCGTGTTTTCCCATTTTTTTTTCGGGGGGGGTACATACCCAGCAGTGGAATTAGTGGATCATATGCTATTTCTATTTTTAATTTTGTGAGGAAACTCCATACTGGCTCCCACAGTGGCCACACCAACCTGCATCCCCCACAACAGTGACCAGGGCTCCTTCTTGACGTTGAGAAGGACGTATCCGCAACATCAGCACTAATGCGTGCTTCTGCAGGCGACAGCACTTGACTGGTCTCCTGTCCATCTCGCTCTTTAGCAGACTTGAAATTAGTCGAGCACCTTTCTGTTTTACAAGCCGTTCCACTCGGGGTCGAGGGGGAGATAGTGATGAATCTGACACCCCTCCGTTAGGTCAGTCAGAGTGGAAAAGGGACTCAAATGGGTCAAACTTGTTACATAAATGGAATCGTGTGTGGGTGTGTGTGTGTCTCTTCTTGTGCTTAGTGTTAAGTTTTTAGGGTTCTTCTGGGCCATTTCATGTATCATTATGATGTTCCTTTTTGCTGCCGAATAGTATTTTGCTGTATGGATATATCATGGGTGTGGGATGGGGTCGAATGTTAACTATAACCAGGCATGAAAGAATATTATTAGGGTGACAATAATGCTTTAAAATCGGCTTATGGGGAGAGTGCCTAGGTGGCTCAGTTAAGCCTCCGACTTTGGCTCAGGTCATGATCTCACAGTTTGTGAGTTCCAGCCCCCTCTGCCTGCTTGGGATCCTCTGTCTCCCTCTATCTCTGCCCCTCCCCTGCGTACTCTCTCTCTGTCAAAAACAAATAAACATTAAAAAAAATAAAAAATTCGATCACGGGGATGGCTTCACAACTCCTTGAATTTATTACAAATCATTAAATGATGCGCTTAACCCTGGTCAATGTCATGGTCTGTAAATACTATTCAACAAAATTGCTAATGAAAAAATGAAGTGCACAGAAAACTCAGAATGGGGGGATCATTTCTGCCTCTGGATATTAAGGAAGGCTTCATGGAAGAGGTGTCACGTATGATGGGCTTCATAAATTGTATTGGCTGTGAGTGCTAAAAAGTGTCTGAATGCCTGCTATGACCCCTTCCTATGGCGTTTCCCGAATCCCCAGAAGACTTCCTTGTACACACGAGGTAGCCCAGACCCAGGTGTGGAGGGACTTGCTTAAGAGCACCCAACTCACATGTGGAGTCCCCATCTCCAGCAAGGCAGCCCCTGCCTGTAACCACCCTGAGTCCCCCCTCTGCCCGCGCTTCTCGATCTGTGGCAACAGGAGAATGGGGTGGTTTTTGCGAACCATCTATCCTAATCTTGTTTGCTGAAAGACGACCTAATTTGCTACTATCTAACCGAATTCAAACTTGATAGCGAGGCGACATAATAAAAACACCCTCCTAATAGTGCGCTGCTTCAAGGCAAACGACTTGCTCCGAAGGGAAATTAGAGTCGCGCTCTCCAAGCGCATATGGAAAAGCTGGAGGAGACGAAGCGCCCTAACGTTGATTTCAATTACATCCTAACCTTCAGCGTGATGATGTGACATTATACCCCTCTGTCCCCCGGCTGCGGATGCACCCTCACTTTTATTTCTCCTGTTAAAGAGGAGCTTTGTTGTGGCCCATCGATCTCTGCAAATATGCTGCTGTTTACAACTTGGATAATCTTTGCGTAATCTGCAGGAGTAATTGGATTCCTACAAACGTGGCTGAATTTTCAACATCCCTGAGATGGGGAGGAAGTGGGGAATCTGACACGATGAGCGCCCCCCCCCCACCCCCCCCCCCCCCCCCCCCCCCGGGCAATTGCAGAAGTCTCTTTTGTTCTCTAGTTAAAGCTGACCTTTTCTCTCCGGTTTGAAAGGTTATGTCCTAATAAGTTTGGCCACTGTAACAGAAAGGATGGGGTTCCTTTCAATGAAACAAGGCTGTAAAAGTCACAGCTCTCTGGCTCCTGAGATGGCATCGCTGCTACGGCCGGTCATTATCTGACTCAAGAAAATCAGGATGAAGGGGTTCTCCTCTGTTTAAAAAAAAAATTTCTCTCTTCTGCGAACACAGAGACAAGAACGCACGCGCATGCGCGCGCCTACACACACGCGGGCGCCCCGGATTGACGCCCCTTTTGTCAATGGCTTTCGTTCTTTCCCATCAACGTGGGTACTTGGGACCAAAGAGGCTAGTGTTGCCTTCTTATCTTGATTCTGCCACTTGCTAGCCCGCTAACCTCGGGCAAAGGAAACTCTGGGGGCCTCGGTTTCCCCATGCTTTAAATGGGGGGGGGGGTCCCAAGACAATTTACATCGTAGAGTTGTCACGAAGCTGCATTTGTCAGTTTGTAAAATTCTCGGAGCACTGGCACGGGGCGGGCATTCGTGTTTGTGACCTCAACTCAGCAAGAGGAGAAAAATGACACGCAGATGCATTCCTGACAAAGCGAAGGGTGCGGCTGGCTTGGTGTTTTCTGGTTATTCTCAGAAAAGTAAAAACTTGAAAAGAAGGAAGCCACGTGAAGGAGGGTGTCTCTGGGCCCCGGGGACAGAGAGGCTTTGGCGCAGATGAGATCCCATGTGCCTGTAACAGCAGGGACTCCACCTCTAAGACCCAAGAGCATCCAGTGTTGGGTCCCATTGTGAATGGAGTATTTTTACCCTTTTTAAAAAGCTTTTTAATTTTATTTCAAGAGAGAGAGAGAGAACCAGCAGGGAAGGGGCAGAGAGAGAGGGGGACAGAGGATCCAAAGAGGGGCTCAGCTGACAGCACGGAGCCCAATGCAGGGCTCGAACCCACGAACTGTGAGATCATGAGCTGAGCCGAAGTCTAAGGCTTAACCGACTGAGCCACCCAGGCGCCCCTGGATTATTTTTACTCTTAAAGAAGTGAAGGGAGTTACCTTATGATTTGTTCTTATCATAGCAATTTTCAGATAAGAAGGTGTGAAGTTTCAGCGATAAGAAATTGTCGGAAATAATTAAAACAAATCCACTTAGGGGCGCCTGGGTGGCTCAGTCGGTTAAGCAGCCGACTTCAGCTCAGGTCACGATCTCACAGTCTGTGAGTTCGAGCCCCGCTTCGGGATCTGGGCTGATGGCTCGGAGCCTGGAGCCTGTTTCCGATTCTGTGTCTCCCTCTGTCTCTGCCCCTCCCCCGTTCATGCTCTGTCTCTCTCTGTTTCAAAAATAAACAAAAAAAAAATAGAAAAATAAAACAAATCCATTTAATAGAAGTTACTAAGATGAGAGCATAACTTTGGGCATTGTTATGGAAAGATGCTAATGATACATTGTTAGGAGTCTATTTTTGAAAATGAACCTGTATTTAGGAAAATGGATGGATGGGTATATGACAAGTCATAGTTTTACTTGGGTTGCAGGATTATGTGTGATTTTGTTCTTTCTTCCTTTTTGCTTTTTAATATATTTCTTGTTTCCTTTCTCATTCCTTAACCATTGTGTACAAGCTCTTGTTCCATATTTAAAATGTGTTTTCTTTAAAAAATATATTTTTTAAAATTTTATTTGAGAGAGAGAGAGTGCAAGTGGGAGAGAGGGGCAGAGCGAGAAAGAATCTTGAGCAGGCTCCTTGCCCAGTGTGGAACCCGACGTGGGGCTCGATCCCACAACCCTGGGATCCTGACCTGAGGGAGGGGAGGGAAGGAGCCAAAGGATCCGAAGTGGGCTCTGGGCTGACAGGCCGGCAACAGGGAGGCCAACGTGGGGCTCGAACTCGTGAACCGTGAGGTCATGACCTGAGCGGAAGTCGGATGCTTAATCGGCGAACCTCGCAGGCGCCCGGAGATGGTTCCGCACCTAAATAGGCAGCTGAGCTTGGAGGTGGTGTAGACGCCACATGCACATGTTTCGAAGTGATGTGTCTCTTGCCATTAGTGTGCGTTTTGCTGCCCGCCAGCTTCTGGGGGTGCGCTGTCAGGGGCTCAGGAACGGCAGTGGGGAGACCGGATGTGAACGAAGACAGGTGATGGGCGTAGCGGCCCCCCCCCCCAATAAGGTGATCCATGCAGCTCACAGGGAACTACAGCTTAGCCCATGCACAGTGACAGCTAATCTGCTTCCTATGCCTTTAATAGTTTCGGTGGCCCCTTTTCCCAAGCATGGTGTTTGTGAGCTTTGCTCTGATTGGCCCGGCTCAATCTAGCTGGCCAGGAGTTGGAAAGACACCAGTTCTCCGTCTCACTCACTTATTCCCATGCTCCAGCCCCTCGCTGACGAGCCAGCAGCCTTTGTGACACCAGGGGTAGTCATCGGTGACTCCTTGGCCATGATAAGACCTGGGGCATAGCGATATCTGCGGTGGGAACTCTGTCACGCTACTGACTGGATCCTCTCTTTTAAGGGGCTCTAACTTTCTACTTGACTTTAGCATCGCAAAGATAAATACGTGTTTCGATGGGAGGGTTTGCCTCGTCTGGAGCACACCACTGCAGCCTGGGAGGAATGATGGTGTCCACCATTTCTGTGCTGTGGCATACAGCCTTCTTGGGCGCGTACAGACCGAGAGCCCCGAAGTTAAAACCGGTCTCACAGAGGCATGGTCTCGCATTCAGGTTCTCCCCTGCGAATGCATTCCATTTATTAGAGAACTGGTTCATCCATGAGCGATCGCGTGAGAAAGCCAGGAGTACACCCAGCTCTGAGGTTGGATTGCCCGGAGAGGTGCGATCGCATTTTATCTTCCAGAATATAGGTTGTTAAGAATCCAACTGTCCATTTTTGCATCAGTGGGATAATCGTCCGAGGCGTTAACTCCGTAGAGCTTGGCGTACTGGTGTATTTGGAAGAGTGCTCATGTGTCTTGTTCACATTCTAGGAATCTTATTTGGGAATTTAGCATGCCTACCAATTCAACGGACATAGAAGGGAGAAATGGCCTTTGGCATATGGCCAATTAGAGAATGACTTGGCAGATCCAAGTGCTGTCCCCACAGAATTCATACAGGTAGCAAAATATGTTCATTGTGGGGGAAAAAGTCCACAGCACATGGATATTATCTAAAATGGTAGAACCACAGACAGAACCTCGGTCAACATTTTGTTTATTTCCTTGCGGTATCTACCTTCCTCTTTATATCTAGATCTATAGATCTATAGATCTAGAGATAGATCTATAGATAGATAGATCTATAGATCTAGAGATAGATCTAGAGATAGATCTATAGATCTAGAGATCGATCTATAGATAGATCGATCTATAGATCTAGAGATCGATCTATAGATAGATCGATCTCTAGATAGAGATCTCTAGATGGAGATCTATCTATCTATATATCTATAGATAGATCTATCGATCGATCTATCTATAGATCTATCTCTAGATAGATATATATCTAGATATATATATCTATCTAGATCGATAGATCTATCTCTAGATAGATATATATCTATCTAGATAGATATATATCTATCTAGAGATAGATCTATCGATCTAGAGATAGATCTATCGATCTAGAGATCTAGATCTAGAGATAGATCTATAGAGATAGATAGATCAATAAATCGATAGATCGATAGATCAATAGATAGATAGATAGATAGATAGATAGATAGATAGATATAGGGGCACCTGGGTGGCTCAGCCAGTTAAGCATCCGACTCTTGGTATCGGCTCCGGTCATGTTCTCACCATTCATGAGATTGCTCCCTGAGTCAGGCTCTATACGGACAGCATGGAGCCTGCTTGGATTCTCTCTCTCTGCCCCTCCTTTGCTTGATTTCTCTCTCTCTCTCAAAATAAATAAACATTTAAAAAGTTAAAAAAAAAAAAGAGAAATATATAGATGTCGGTCTCTCTCTCTGTGTCTATATCTGTATTTTGTACTCTGGACAGATAGAGATATAGTTTGAGTATTTACAGACTGAAACTATGCACACACACACACACACACACACTTCCTGTTTTTTACAAAATGAAGATCATAGAATACATGATATATCCTGGCTCACATTTGGATGATTTTGCGTAATGGAATACCATACGCATTGTCTCGTGATGCTAAGTATTCTCTGCAACATGATTTTAATGGCTTCCTAATATTTCATTATACGGCTGTACCATAATTTGTCACACAAATCCATTGTGACTATGTGTTTTAAATTTATCACTCTTATAAATAATGTTGTGATAATATCACGTGTGCATTCTTGAGTATTTCCTTCGGAGGAATTCCTGGAAGTAAAAATTGCTGGCCGAGAGGATATAAAGACTTTTATAAGCCTTTTGATGTATCTTGCCAAATTACCCTCAAGAAAGGACAAAACAATTTATTTTCCCACCATCAGTGAATGCATCGACAACAGTGTCCCATATATAATTTTATTCTTTGTCAGTTTGATAGATGAGTGATGGCATTTTGTTGTTGCTTTAATTTGCATGGATTTTATTACAAAATAGACCGATTCTTTTAGCCCTATGTTATCCATACGTATTTCTTCATTTGTGAACTGTCAGTTCATGTCCCCTAGTTTTTTGGGTTTTTTTGTTTTTTTTAATGTTTTTAATGTTTAGTTTTGAGAGAGAAAGAATAAGTGGGGAGGGGCAGAGAGAGAGGGAGACAGAAGATCCGGAGGGATCTCTGTGCTGTCCGTGCAGAGCTCGATATGGGGCGCGAACTCACGAACCACCAGATCCTGATCTGAGCCAGAGTCAGACGCTTAACCGACTGAGCCACCCAGGCGCCCTGGCCTGTACTTTTTTTTTTTCTATTGGATGTGCCTTTTGGTTTTTCTTTGTTGATCCGCTGAGGTTATTTAAATATCAGATATGTTAGCTTTTGGGGGCAAAAGTGGTGATAAGAACGCGCACAGCAAAGATTCGAATAGAACAAACCCGGAACCATTCGTAGGCCTTATTGTCGGCTTGCCTCTCAACCTGACCCACAGTCCACCCTTTTCTGTCTGACTCCATGCCTCAGGAGGCTGACCTCTGTCTATGCGCTGGATTCTTGGGCCCCCTTGCTGTCAACTTTCCAGTTGGTTTTGGCCCATGGGCATCAGTGACAATCGATCAGAGGGCAGCAAGAGAGAGGCAAATGGGTATTTATATCCTCTCCTCACCCCCTGACTGCCTGGTAGAACCTGCAATAATCACGCGTTCATTTTGTAATTACCTCTAATCCTCGTACATCTTTTTCCCCCAGGCCACTTGGGTTTGCTCTGGGGATTTGAAAGGCATTGTCCATTTTTTTCTCTTGAGTAGTTGGACTCCTTATTGTCAACAGGAAAGAGTTCGTGGACCATTACAGATTTTTAGACATTGCGTTTTATCTCATTACGAATACCCTCTGAATCTATTGCTCTGCCTTTTGATTTTATTTAAAATGGTTTTGGGGCACCTGGGTGGCTCAGTCGGTTAAGCGTCTTGACTCTTGATTTCAGCACAGGTCATGATCTCACGGTTCATGAGATCGAGCCCCGCGTTGGGCTCTGCGCTGACAGCCACAGAGCCTGCTTGAGATTTTCTCTTCCTCGCTCTCTGCCCCTCCCCTGCTCTCTCTCTCAAAATAAATAAACTTAAAGAAATTAAAAGATGTCTTGACATATGTATAGTAAAATTACGTTCAGTCAAATTGCCTGTATATCCTCGTTCAGTCTCTTGGTATCCTGTTCCAATTAATAAGGCTTTATGATCCTAAGAATTTGTAAATGTAGCCGCTTCAATTGTCTTCTAAGATTTTCATTCAAATTCTTTTTTTTCATTTTTTTAATGTTTTTATTTATTTTTGAGACAGAGAGAGACAGCATGAGCAGGGGAGGGGAAAAGAGAGAGGGAGACACAGACTCCCAAGCAGGCTCCAGGCTCCGAGCGGTCATCACAGAGCCCGACGCGGGGCTCGAACTCATGGACCACGAGATCATGACCTGAGCCGAAGTCGGACGCTCAACCGACTGAGCCACCCAGGCGCCCCCATTCAAATTCTATTTGTAAGTCGATCGGCTCTCCACCTGATGCGGACTTTTTGAATTTTTGGTTCTTTTGACATACAGTGCTAAGGACGTGCAAGTCTCTGGTGGATATGGGATGTATATTTGATATGATGGGAGGTAGGTGTTCAGACTCATTCATAGTCAGACACTACCATCATTCATTGGTCGGGGTAGCAACAGATTACCACTTTGCTTTCAAGAGTTTGGTCAGGGGGCGCCTGGGTGGCGCAGTCGGTTAAGCATCCGACTTCAGCCAGGTCACGATCTCGCGGTCTCTGAGTTCGAGCCCCGCGTCGGGCTCTGGGCTGATGGCTCGGAGCCTGGAGCCTGTTTCCGATTCTGTGTCTCCCTCTCTCTCTGCCCCTCCCCCGTTCATGCTCTGTCTCTCTCTGTCCCAAAAATAAATAAAAAACGTTGAAAAAAAAATTAAAAAAAAAAAAAGAGTTTGGTCAAAAGAAGCCCCACAAAAATGAAAACTTTTAACACTTACCCCCGGTGGGTATGCGGGGAACAGTCGCTCTCAGAAGTTACTGGAAGAGGGATAAATTTTTACAGGCCTTTTGGAAAGTAACATGGCAGTATCTTTTAAAATTAAAAGTAACACATGCTGTTCAACCCCACTATCCCACTTCTGGGAATTCAACCCCTAGTAATAAAACACATCAATAAATTAAGAGACACGTACCGGGATGTTTATAGCAGCCTTGCTTGTAGCGGGGAAATAAATGTGGATGACAAAGAAAGGTTGAAAAATCTATATAATGGGACATTTTGCAGCCACTTTAAAGAGTGAATTATAGCTGTAACAGAAGGATTTCTATGAGGCATTGTT
The DNA here is from genome assembly GCF_018350175.1 of Felis catus. Lineage (NCBI taxonomy): Eukaryota > Metazoa > Chordata > Mammalia > Carnivora > Felidae > Felis > Felis catus. The sequence continues at coordinate 20,509,963 of NC_058383.1, read as the reverse complement.
GAGGAAGAAGAGAAAGGTAAAGAAATGTGTTTCACACAGTAGTATTTTTATTAAGCAAACAATGACCCCGAAACGGATGTGGGTGGGGGTGGTGGTAAATTTGCAAATAATTACATGAGAAGGGCAGAGAAGAGCTTACAGCATTTTGGGAGCACAGGGTGTATTGTTGTGTGATTTGTGAGCAGGGCGAGAGAAACATTGTAATAGGAGAGGCAAATTTTCCACTTAAGAGACGATCCCTGTTTGGTTTGTTACAGATCTCTCCATGTAGTCGCATAAATAAATGAGAAAAAAAGAATATGACGATTGACTCGTAATGATGTCCATGACAGATTGTCGGGCACCAAGGCCAAGTTGCACTGAAATGTGTTAAGAAGCAATAAAGAAAAGCCCATGTACACACGGTGACGTTTGCTTGTACAACAGCTGAAAAGTCGGTTCTATTCCACATCGTTCATGGTGGGGGGCAGTGGAAGGGGGAAGGGGGTGAAGAGAAGTGATCGCAAGGAGGGCCGCCTGGGTGGCTCAGTCGGCTTGACATCTGACTGTTGATCTCGGCTCAGGTCCTGATCTCACGTTTCGTGAGTTCAAGCCCCACATTGGGCTCTCTGCAAGGATGACACGGAGCCTGCTTGGGTTTCTGTCTCTTCCTCTCTCTGCCCCTTCCCTGCTTGCGCTCTCTGTCTCTCTCTCAAAAATAAATAAATACACTTAAAAAAATTGACAAGGTGGGGCGCCTGGGTGGCTCAGTCTGTTAAGCAACCGACTTCAGCTCAGGTCACGATCTCACAGTCCGTGAGTTCGAGCCCCACGTCAGGCTCTGGGCTGATGGCTCGGAGCCTGGAGCCTGTTTCCGATTCTGTGTCTCCCTCTCTCTCTCTGCCCCTCCCCTGTTCGGGCTCTGTCTCTCTGTGTCTCAAAAATAAATAAAAACATTAAAAAAATGTAAAAAATGAACAAACAATTGACAAGGAAATGATAGATTTGTACCCATAAAATTTTACATTGTATTATTGCGACCAAAGGAGAGAGAGAGAGAGAGAGAAGGGGAGACACAGAATCCGAAGCAGGCTCCAGGCTCCGACCTTGACAGGCTCCGACCTGTCAGCACAGAGACTGATGCGGGGCTCGAACTCACGAACCGGGAGATCATGACCTGAGCCCAGGCTGGCGCTTCACCGACGGAGCCACCCCGGCGCCCTGGTGTTTGGGATTTTAGACCGCAGCTTTTTAGGCTATCTCCATCTCACTCCCGATGACTTCGGGGCCGGCTACGTCTTTGCACTAGAGGACATTTAGCGCAGCGGCCCCACCTATACTCATCAGGAGACGGTAGCAACCCCTGCCCTTCCAGTTGTGGAAGCCAAAAATATCTCCAGGCATTGTCACATGTCACCTTGGGGACAAAGTGTCCCCCTCCACTCCCCAGGAACCAGTGCTGGGTGATGGGGAGCGAACGGTCTTTAAGTAGCTGACAATGACTTTGTGGTGGAAGACAGACTGGAGAGGAGGCGGCTGGAGGCAGGGAGACCGCTCAGGAGGCTGCTGCCGTGATCCAGATGAGAAACAAGGTCCGCCTGGGAGAATTCTGTCTCCTAAATTCATCTCCGATCTGCTGCCTGCCCTCCATCCCTGCTGTCCTGGCCCCTGTTCCCATCACCCTTGTTATTTTTTTCCTTGTCTACCTGCCTCGTCCCCTCTCTCCTTCTCTCTCTCCTCGTCCCCTCGTTCTCCTTGTTGCTGCCACAGGGAAATTTCTGATGAGATCGGGCACGTTCAGGGTGGTGTGGCCACAGACCAGCGGGAACTGTCTTAAAAGCAAAGCGAAACATGTTCATTCTCAGCTTAGGAACCTACAAATGGCCCCCTGTCACCGGCAGGATCAAGAGCAATCTCTGTGGGGACAACGAGGCCCTTTCTGAGCCGGACCCTGCATGCTTCCATTCTTTCCGTGTGCCAGGGTCTAGGTCATAACTTCTCATGACCTACTTTACCATCTCTTCAATGGCGTCGAATCTTCCAGAACAACTTCTTCTCAGCCTTGTGTTCCTCTTCTTTCCATCTGCCAAGAATCTCCTTAAATGTCACCTCCTCTGAGAAGCCTCCTTTGCTTGGCTGAGGGTAGAGGTGAAGATTCCTTTTCTGGGTTCCAATCCTATGGCGCTTACCATAGGAGTCTCTATCTCATAGCACCCTAATTCTTTTGTCGAGCCACCCCACTTGCCTCTGAGTCCTTCAGAATCAAAGTTTGTGTTCTGGCTCATCTTTCAAACTCAGTGCCTGGGGCGCATTCAGCACTTAAGTATTTTCTGGAAAAGGAAAGGAAGGAGGATAGAGCAGACCAGCACAAGCATCAATATGGCTCTGCTAAGTTAGTAATCGTGCAAGAAATTTAATTTTTTTTTTTTACATTTTATTTATTTTTGAGAGACCGAGAGAGACAGACTGAGGGGGGAGGGCAGAGAGAGAAGGAGACACAGAATCCGAAGGAAGCTCCAGGCTCTGAGCAAGCGGTCAACACTGAGCCCAATGTGGGGCTCAAACCCTCGAACCATGAGATCATGACCTGAGCCGCAGTCAGACGCTCGACTGACTGAGCCACCCAGGCACTCCGGTGCAAGCAATCTTAAAAGAGACGTGGAAGGATAGAATCGCTCGATAATGAAATTAATCAAGGAACTTGTAAAAGAGATGTTTCAAGAATAGAGAACAGTCTGTAGTCGAAGGGGACATCTCTGGGGTTGTAGGAAGTCTTCTCTCAGAGTTTGGCCTTTGGTATATTTTCTTTGGCCCCACGTTATGCTGTATTGTCTAAAAAGTCAGTAATTACTGTGAAAAATCACTGAGAAGTAGGCTTTATGATAACAACATAAACAAAAAAAACCAGTATCATAAAAATACGGATGTCTGCCTTTGTTTGGCATGAACGGCTGAATAAGAAGCCAAGAGTTGGCCAACTCAAGTGGACTGGGTTGCCCTAGAAGTTAGAAGAGGCAGTCCGTGGGCAGGCAGGGATCGGTCACATAGTCCCAATATAGCACTGCAGGGTTTATGGAGACAAGAGATTACAGACACTCCTTGCAGGTGCAGGTAAGGGTCCTATTGCATCGAATGCCTGTGTAGGGTGGTTGGATATGCAGTTGATTGGGACCAGGAAAGGCAGGGGGCTGATGGTCAAGGAATACCCCCAACAAACTGGAGTCTCTCCTAAGTGGTGGGATCACTGACATCCTCATGCCAGGTGGTGGAATCTGAACGTCTTTTCCAGAACTCTGGCTCACCCAGGGCAGCCACTGGGACCATGTCGTGAGTGAGCCCATGAAGGGGTCTATAGAATTGTGGCCACTGAGCCGAAACTGTGCTCTGAGATAGCAAACATGTTTGCCTAACGGGTCTCACACACAGTGTTTTATGAATTAAAGACAAGAGCAATAAAGGCATGTTAGTCTCAATTCCCTGAGAAAAGCCAATCAACAACCAAACTTGGAATTGATTTTTTTTTTTTTTTTTGCTAGTTCAATACTTAATGTTACACGTTAAGCAACAGGATTTTACAATTCACTAGTCCTTCACTTACAGGGAATTAAGCAATAAAAATCCATTCTCTTCCCCAATGCCAAGAGCCCAGGCTATGCACTAATAAGGGAGTGAACCAATTGAGTGATTCAGTCAGCACATTGATCTCTTGTTTTCCCAAACACCGATTTCTTTGCTATATATGGGGACTCCTTAATAGACTCCAAGAGCTCTTTCTTCTTGCCTTCTGTAATTCTTCACTCTCTCTCCCCATCTCCCCAAGCCAGAGGTTCAGGAAACTGCTGACGTCCATGTTACTGAAACTTTTGCAGACAAGAGACCTGCTGCCCGAGATCTCGTTCCTGGGCAGCGTTTATAAAAACCTCACATGGGGGCGCCTGGGTGGCACAGTCGGTTAAGCGTCCGACTTCAGCCAGGTCACGATCTCGCGGTCCGTGAGCTCGAGCCCCGCGTCGGGCTCTGGGCTGATGGCTCAGAGCCTGGAGCCTGTTTCCGATTCTGTGTCTCCCTCTCTCTCTGCCCCTCCCCCGTTCATGCTCTGTCTCTCTCTGTTCCAAAAATAAATAAACGTTGAAAAAAAAATTAAAAAAAAAACAAAAAAAACCTCACATGTACTCTGTATTTAAGAGACTGTTTTGTTTTGTGTGTTTGTCTGTTTGTTAGATTCCATACATAGGTGAAATCATATGGTATTTGTCGTGATCCGAGTTATTTCACTTAGCATAATACGTTCTAGGTCCACCCGTGTAGCAAATGGCATGATTTCAGGGTTGGGGGGGATGGGGGAAATAGCTGAAGGGGATTAAGATGACAAACTTCTGGATATAAAATAAAAAAGCCACAGAGATGAAAAGTACAGCCCAGGAAATAGAACCAAAAATACGGTAGTAGCATTGTGTGTAGACACACACGTATGGTGGTCAGAACGGAGTAATGTATAGAATGTTCAATTGCTGTGTTGTATACCTGAAAGGAATATAACATTGTATGTCAACTCTACTTCGAGAATACATGAAGAAAGTCAAACATGTAGACGCAAAGGGAACTTGCTTTGGTCCTCAGAGCACCCTTGTGAAATATACGCTATTATTCCGTGACAATAATATGGTCCTTGTTTATACCTGAGGACAACAAGTCACATGGAGGTCGTCATCACCCAGGTATGGAGTGGCTGGGCTACAGCTTGAACCAAATGCTTGGGCTCAGGTCCTTGACCTTAACCTTCACACTCTGCTCCTCTCTGATGTCGATATATTTGAAGGCTATTCTCTAGAAAGAGTGGCTACCTTAGGTAAATCGCCACCCATCACTACTTACCTATGAAGAAACTTGAATTTGGTAGGTGCCCGATGATGAGTCGATGCGTGAGCTCATTCAGCGCATTTCGCTCTCCTAATATGGTCTAATGTTTGACATGTCGTGTGGTGCAGACAGAATGGAGCAGACCTGAGGTGGGGGACAGCCTCCGAGACCCCAGTTTCGAAACTGCTGGTGTTTTATAGAGCTCTAAAAAAACAAGAGCTTATACAGCCTCCAGGACCAGACAAGGAAAAGCTTGTCTTGTGCTTAAGGTTTGATGGACACAGGCCAAGTGGTATCTTCCCATTCTGCCCAATCCTTAGGAGCTCCTCATCCATGAACCAGGATCAGGGGCTACAGCGGATGGACAATTACCTCCTAAATAAGTCCCATCACGAGGCTCGTAGCTAAGCCTCTCTGTCCTAATAGGACAGAAAGAGGGAAGGACGGCTTTAAGAGACCTCAGGGTCTCCTTGAGCACATCGCGAAGGCCTCGTTTGTCTCCACGGTTGGGTTTTTAGCTGTCAGTGGAGTCGAGGTTGCCACAGAGGTGCCTCGGGTGGTCCGGTGAAGGAGGCAAGGAGGAACATAGACACTTGGTATTTTCTTACCTATAAGTGAACTTGTGTTACGTGTTTATTATGTTTATTACTTCCATAGTGAATCAACACAAGACAGAAACAAAAATACCCACCTCTACCATTATCAACCCCAAACCTACCAATATCAACAACTTTTCTTTCTTTCTTTCTTTCTTTCTTTCTTTCTTTCTTTTCTTTTCTTTTCTTTTCTTTTCTTTTCTTTTCTTTTCTTTCTTTCTTTCTTTCTTTCTTTCTTTCTTTCTATTTCTTTCTTTCTTTCTCTTTTTCTTTTTCTTTCTTTTTTCTTTTTCTTTCTCTTTCTTTCTTCTCTTTCTTTTCTTTCTTTTTCTTTTTCTTTCTTTTTCTCTTTCTTTTTCTTTCTTTATTTCTCTTTCTTTCTTTCCTTCCTTCTTTCTTTCCTTCCTTTTCTTTCTTTCTTTTTAAAGAAGCATGTACCAGATGTCAGGCTAAATATTGTCAAGCATTATGTGAGTAATCCTTCCAGAACCCTTCAGGGAAGTACAGTTTGAGTGCCGCTCATGACTGTATTTTATTGCGGAACCACCCAAGTCCCCAGAGCCACTAGGGGCCAGAGTGAGGATCTGGATCCCAACCCCGGATGCGAGCTGTTTGGGACGCCACTGAGACCCCCCGAACTCTGTCCTGCTGCTTCCTGTTACCTCTGCCTTCTCTGCTCAGCTCTTCCCTGCGCCCTGAATGGAGTTTGATATGGAATTTCTGTTCCCTTAGGTCCTGGCCACTGTTGCATCAGTGAGAATAGTCTTGTTGTGCCCTGCATTGCAGCAGCTGAATCAAGGTAGGAGGTATAGTTTTTCTTTTCACCCATAGCAGGAAGGGTTGAGGCTAGAGAGTTATCTGAATGCAAAGCTATGTTTGACTGCCTGGAATATCTTTTTTTTTCCTGTACCCCTCACATGTACACTTGACCTGTTGACTTCTATTTGCTGTTAAAGACTTCACATCTTCCGGAAAGGAATGTAATTCCAACGCGCATGTATCGGGCACAGGGTGTGACTCATTGAGTAGCTCACAGATGAGGGAATGAATGAATGAATGAATGAATGAATGCATATGCAGAGTGCGCATGGATGTTTCCCTATAAAACACCAACTTTAATCATTTAAAAAAGAGTAAATTAAAAAAACCTTAAGTTTATTTATTTATTTTGAGAGAGAGAGAGAGAGAGAGGGAGAGCACAAGTGGGGGACTTACAAAGAGAGAGGGAGACAGAGAGAGAGAATCCCAAGCAGGCTCCACACCGTCAGTGCAGAGCCCAACGTGGGGCTCGAACTCACGGACCGCGAGATCATGACCTGAGCCGAAATCAAGGGTCAGACGCTCAACCGACTGAGCCACCCAGGCGCCCCTAAGAAAGAGTACATTTAATGAAGTTCGAGCTACCCTGTAAGAAAACTCATGAGTCTGGGAAGGATAGTGTTGACAGAGAGTAATCTTCATAAATCTTTTGTTTAGGAAACAAAACCACAAAAAGCATGTGAAATGGTTGAACGATGGGCTCTGAGGGGTGGGGTAGGCATGAGATTAAAACATAGATTTTCCAGCACTGCTTCCGGAAATTCTGATTTGGCGTTAGACTCGAGATTACTATCTTTTTTTCATTTAGCAATCTGGTGCATTCCACAGATCATGTGCTATTCTAAGTGTTTGCACAAGTTCATGCATCTCGTTTTCATTACAACCACAAAAGGCAAGTAAGTGTTCCTCTTACCTTCGTTCATTTCGTACGAATGATGGGATCAGGGCTGGACGTGGGCAGGAGATGTATCCCTCCTCTGACGCACTGTTTTAGGTGTTGGGGCCGCTGTTCTAAAACATGTCCCGACAGCTCTTTCAACTCCGGTGTGAATCAGTCTGCAAGCAGAATGTTCTATAATGGAGCAAGTCAGTGTTGGGCAAAGATGAATTCTCCCTTTGCATAGGAAGTCTCTTGGTCGCCTCCACCACTGCGTGAACACTGATGATCGTTGTATCGTGTGACGAATGTCCATGGACCAGTGCCTCCTCTGTGCGTCTTGAGGCCGGGGCCAGCTTTCAGTCGCGTTTAAACCCCCCCACGTAGTAGGTAGGCGGTAGCTGCTGGATAAATGAACAAACACATTCATGAACAAATGCATTCATTTACTCTTTATCAGAATTCTGTGAAAGAGCTTGCTTATTAAGTGCTAGCAATGTGCACTTAGTGTCTTATTGCTGCTATAACAAATTACCACTGACTTGGTGGCTTAAGCTGACATAAACGGAAGTCAGAAATCCAAACTGCGTCTCACCGCGCTGAAATCAAGGCATTCGCAAAGGTGTGTCCCTTCTGGAGGCCCTAGGAGAGAATCTGTGTCCTTGAGTTTGCGGCTTCTAGAAGCTGTCAGTTCCTTGGCTCGTGGGCCATCTTTCATCTGCCGGCCATTGTGTCGTTTCAACCTCTGCTCCCAACGTCTCCCGCTTTTGCTCGTAAGGACCCTTGGGATTCCATGGGGCCCGCCCCGATAATCCGGGATAATCTCCCCACCTTGAAACCCTTCATTTAACCACACCTTTAAAGTCCCTTTTGCCATGACTGGTAACATTTTCACAGGTCCTGGGGACTAGGATGGGAACCATTATTCTGTCCAGGCATCCAGGACGTAATAGATGGCCCACATCTCTTTCTGTTTAACTAATTAATAATTCTTTCACTCAACATTAGACTTTATAATAAGGTAGAAATGCAAATACATTTAGGGCTGAGTATAGCATCGTCTTTACATTAAAGAAAGCCCATAGAGGTATTGGACAGAAACTCAACTCCAGCCCTGGAGAAGACAGATAATGTTCTATAGAATTCACAGGAGAGCAAGACCACTTGTAGCTGAGAGAATACAGGAAGGCTTCCTGGAGGAGGTAGCAGTGGAGCTGGAATGTGACGATCGTGTTGAATTTGGGAATGGGAAGGCAGTGGGGACAGAAGGAGCAAGGGCATGGAGGAAGGAAAGCCTGATACAACCAATACACGTTGAATGTTATTAGATGCCAGACACTGTCGATTATTCCCTCAGGATTCCTACCCTTGCCTTCCAAACAGCAGCTCTGAGATATATACAGAATTATTCCCCCCACATTATAGGTGAAGAAACCGAGGCACAGATGGCCTGAGCAACTTACCCGATGGAAGTGATACAATGTGATTGGAAACCCAGCTTCTCCCCCAGGAGGAAATAGTTGTGTTTGGATGGAGGGTGTCACGTATATGTAAAAGGGAGTGGAGAATAAGATTGTAAAAGGTAGGGAGAGACCAGACCATTTAAGAATTTGAGCCCCTCCACCAAAAAAAAAAAAAAAAAAAAATTGAGATCCCAGTTTTGAGTTAGTGTTTCATTTTTTTTTAATATATATTTAAAAAAAATTTTTTTTCAACGTTTTTTATTTATTTTTGGGACAGAGAGAGACAGAGCATGATCGGGGGAGGGGCAGAGAGAGAGGGAGACACAGAATCGGAAATAGGCTCCAGGCTCGGAGCCATCAGCCCAGAGCCCGACGTGGGGCTCGAACTCACGGACCGCGAGATCGTGACCTGGCTGAAGTCGGAAGCTTAACTGACTGCGCCACCCAGGCGCCCCGAGTTAGTGTTTCATTTAAAAGGTAATAAGCACTGGGGCAACCTGGGTGGCTCCGTTGGTTAAGTGTCCGACTTTGGCTCAGGTCATGATTTCACGGTTCGTGAGTTCGAGCCCCGCGTCGGGCCGTGTGCTGACAGCTCAGAGCCTGGAGCTTGCTTCGGCTTCTGTGTCTCCCCCTCTTTCTCTCTGCCCCTCCCTGGCTCTCACTGTCTCTCTCTCAAAAATAAGTAAACATTAAAAACTTTTTTAAAAAAGTAATAAGCACTTCTACTTTTGAGGAGGTAGAGTAACCATAATTTCTCCTACGCCTTCCGCTATATACAACCAGAAACCTAGACAGATGGACTGGATACCTTGGCTACATGAGGTCCCAATTTTTGTCTTTTTATTTTATTTTATTTTATTTTTTGTTATGACTCCTCCATCCCGGGTTTGGAGCTTAAGAAGCCAGCAGCCTTGAGGCATCAAGGAGGGCAGGAAAAGAAAAGCCCCCACAAAAGCTCTCTCTCTAGTCAAAGGGCTATGAAGGGGGCAACCTAGCAAAACGGACAACTTGCAGACAATAGCTGCTCTGTGTCAGCCAGACTCCCCCGGAAAAGCCGTAGCCCCACACCCATCTAAGCTGGCAAAGGTTGAGTGGGGGGGTCTGCGCTTCTGCCCTTGCCAGGCCGTCATGAAGACCCCTCCATGGCTGTGGTGTTCGAGGAGATCGTATTGGGAGCCTGGAATTTCAGCCCACCCAGTAGTAATGAGAAGCCCCTCATTCTTCCCAGGGGCGGCATCAGGACTTTCACCATTGCCCAGCAGCGAAGCCACACCCCGTGGTGTCAGTGGAGTATGCATGGGAAGTGGCCACAAGGTACAGTGACCCCTCCCAGCCAGGGAGGTACCAGCAGAGATCTAGTCCTCCCCCCTTTGGGTATCCACAGAGACTTGGTGAGGAACGTGGCCTTGAGCCCCAACCCAGTAATAGGGTGGTGAGCCCCTTCCCCTGCCAGAGCCATGTTTCAGAAATCCAGCTAATGCAGAGAGTTGAAGTGAGAGTCCACGTGTCATCACCTAAACCCCAAAACATCTGGGTTTCAATACAAATCACTTGTGACCCCAAGAACAAAGAGAATGTCAACTTGGGTGAAAAAAAAAGGACAATCGATCAGTGCCAGCCTAAAAATGACAGAGAGGTTGGAATTCTGTCAAGAATCTTTGTCAAGATTGTAAAGTAGTCGCCCTAAAGTAGTCCTCATAAAATGCTTCCATGAGAAATTACAAGTGGGCTGAAAACACATTAAAAAAGAGAAACTCTCAGAAAATAATGGAAGCTCCAAAGAAGAAGTAAATGGGAAAGACAGTAATTGAGAGAAAAAGCCCAATGAATGAGCTCAGCAACAGAATGTAGAGGTCGGAAAATGGCATCAGTGAAGTGGAGGGTAGAACAAGGGGAAATACCAAATCTTAGTAACAGAGAAAACGTTTAATGAACAAAATGAGCAGGTCTTCAAGGGCTCGTGGCCTTTTAATAAAGGATCTAACTTACGGTGTCAGGGTCCCAAAAAGAGAAGAGCAAGAGATGGGGTTGAAAAAAATCAAAGAAATAATGGCCGGAAACTTCCTAAATTTGACAAAAGACATCAATGTATAGATTCAAGACCCTGAGTGAGTCCCATAGAGGACAAATCCAAAGAACTTCACACCCCAAGAAACATCACAGTCTGGATTCTGAATGTTAAACAGATCTAACTTCTGAATGTTAAAACAAGACCAAAAAAAATCTCAAAAGCAACCGTAGAGAAATGCCTTCTTATTCTGTGGGGGGAAACAATTTGAATCGCAGAGGATTTCTCATCGGACAAAGAGACCAGAAAAGGAAATGGCACTTTTTCTTTCAAGGTGCAAGAAAAGGGTTGTCAACTCAGAATCCCGTCTAGTGAAAATGCTATTTGGGAATGAAGGAGAAATCAAGACATTCTCAGAGGAAAGAAAGCTAGGAGTGTTGTCAGCAGATTTACCTAAAAAAGAATGGTTAATGGGATTCTCTAAATAGAAAAGAAAAAAAAAAAGACAATCTTGGAACCTCAGGAAGGAAGACAGAAGGTGGCAAGAAAAAAAATATGAGTAAACATAATACATTTTCCTTCACCTCTTGAGTTTCCTAAATTATATTTGGTGGTGGAAGAAAGAATTACAACACTGATGTGGTTTTCAATGTATGTGAAGGAAATATTTAAGATGAACGTATTATAAGTGGGAAAGGTAAAGAGATGTAATTAAAGGGGTTAAGGTTTCATTTGAATTTGTAATAAAACACCACCAGTAGACTGTGATCATTTATGTGTATAAAAGTTAGTACTTAGAGCAATCACTAAAAAAGCCACACAAGGGGATACTCTCAAAAGCACAAATACATCAAAATGCAGTTTGCAAAAGACACTCGAGTAACCACAGAATATGCTTTCTGATCACAAGGGAATCAAGCTGGAAATCAGTAACAGGTAATAGGAAATTTCCAAATAATTGGAAAGGAAACAGTACAATTCTAATAAGTCATGGGTCAAAGAGCAAGTGTCAAGAGAAAGAAAAAGTAATTGAATAGAATGAGAATTAAAAGACAACACATCAAAGCTTATGGCTAAAGCAGCACCAAGAGGGAAATTTATAGCCTTATGCGTTTGGAAAAAAGAATCTCATCTAAGCTTGGAGGACAGTGGGTGTGGTTATAAAGGAGCAAATTGAGGGATTTGTATGTGATGAAAATGGTCTCTGTCTGGACTGTGGCAATGTCAGCAGCCTGGTTGTTTTTATACTATTGTTTTGCAAAATTTTGCATCGGGGAGAAACAGGGTCAAGAATCTATGGGATTTTCTTTGTATTATTTATAAAAATGTATGTGATTCTACTATCATCTCAAAAGTTTAATTGAAGAACAGAAAATATAGGGGCTATCCATCATTACATTTGGCTCAGGCCAAGTGGGTTGAGAGCAGCCAACACTTCTAGGACAAAATAACCACGGGTCAGCATCAGATTGGAGCTTCTGGGATGCCTGACCTTGGATCAGCCGGGAAACTGCGGTGATCCTCAGTTTTCTTACCTCAAAAATGGGAGAGTGCTGCGAGCCTGACTTAGAGGATTCTAGGCTGTGACGAAGCAGCATAGGCTTTGTAGGCTGTAGGTCCTGGAACCCGGAAGAAGGACAGGTTACGGCTTGAATGGACTCAGGGTTGATCTGACCTGAGGTGCAAGGGGGCCGGACTTTAGGAGGTTTGGAGGGTCCCAGGGGAGAGCGCTTCATCAGAGAAGGGATCCCAGCCTCTTTGAATTATGGGGCAAAGCAGCACAGACTAGATCAGCAGGGCTGTGGGAGAGTGTGTGGAGATCAAGTCATTTTCAAGAAAGAAAAAAAAGATTTTGGATGTGAATACCCACTTAAGGGAGCTGTTCCATTTCCAGCTGAGAAGAAAATGGCAGGTGTGCCCTTGATAGTGAATGACTGAACTCTTTGAATGGATGGCTTTAGTTCCTTGAGTACAAAGGGGGAACAAGAGGGAAATGACTGGTTTTCTCCCAGAGGGACCAGCCTGCCTTGTGCTTCCCTCTGTCTGCAGTGTGCCAGTTCCGGATGACCCACCTTTCATGTATGAACTTGGATCAGGCTCTACTGAGCCATGGGCCTCCTTTCTGACCCTTGGATTTCACGGTTGTCCAGAGGGATGTACATGTGTGCCCCCATCTACGTGATACGGAAATGCATAGACTTGGAAATCAGATACACCTGCCTTAAACTGCTCCAGACGGTTCCTCCACTAACCTTTTCCATGGTAGAAAGCCGGGAGATGACAGTGTTGGTTGGGATTCACATCCCCGGTGTCCCCAGCTGGGCCCGTTGCCATGGTAATGCCCAGGTCGTGGAAGGGGAGACACGCTATGTGGATAGGCCTCACGTTCTGCACTTTCCTGCTGAGCCGATACCTTGTCATTCATGTTCCAGGAATGTTTGGGATAGAGCCAACCCAGGGACCAAACTGAAGGTAGTGGACAGGGCATCTGGAGTCAAGAAGTGAGCTCGATTCCAGTTCTATTCTTGATCGGCTCTGGGTCCAAAGAGACATTTGCCGACCACCTTCTGGGTGCAAGGCATGTTTCAGGTTCAGGGATCACAGCAGTGAGCCAATGAGGCAAGGCCTCTGTCCTCCTGGCTCTAACACTCCTAGAAAGCTATGGGGAATTCTATCATAGGTCTTGGTGCCAGCTAGCCCTTACCGCAGTGTCAACACATAGCTTAGGACCAACAAAAGGTAGTGATTATGATTGTGTTGCCGGTTCTGGGCTTTTCTGACCTCAGATAGGCTTCTCGCCCTTCCTGTGCTCTGCTCCCGTGGGTAGAACAGTAGACAGATGGTAACAGTCAACACGTAAATGATTAAAACGAGTCCAGGTAATGGTAAATACTCTGAAGGGAGTGAGCGGTTCATTTAATCATGTATTGAGCACCTACTATGTGTCAGGAGCTTTCCTAGGTGCTGAAGATACAAAGGGTGAAGAAAATAGACCCTATTCTCATAGACTCTACATCCTAGTGGAAAAGACAGACGAGAAAAGATAAACGTATATTTTGGGTGGTGGTAAGAATCATGATGGGGCACCTGGGTGGCTCAGTCGGTTAAGCGACTGACTCTTGGTTTCAGCTCAGGTCATGATCTCGTGGTTTCGTGAGTTCGAGCCCCGCGTCAGGCTCTGTGCTGATGGCATGGAGCCTGCTTGGGATTCTCTTTCTCTCTCCCTCTCTCTCTCTCTCTCTCTGTCCCTCACGCACTTGTGCTGTTTCTGTCTCTCTCAAAATAAAGAAATAAACCTAAAAAAAAAAAAAAGAATCGTAGTAACAAAGCAGATGAGGTGAAAAGATGTGTATGTGGGTGAATGCACTTTATTTTAGGCAGGGAGGCCAGGGAACTTCTCTTGGATAAGGTGACAGGCATTGGAGCTGCGATGTAATAACTAATAACTACTCCTAAGATCAGTGTAAAGGGGGAACATGGGATGTAGCTTTTAGGCTGTCATGAGGTTAAACACGAGATGCCGAATTTGAAGGTCAGGTGCCTGGAACAGCGAAACATCGAGGGCTATTACCGTGGTTATGGCAGTGGTTGCGATGGCCCTGATTGTAGGTGCTCAGTGGTTGTGACGGTGAAAACTCAGAATCAGTACTCCCTCCACGAGAGCCTCCAGGGAACGTCTCTGCGTGAAGAGAAGGACGAACTCGGGAAAGGAAGATCTTCAAGTTCGATGGTTTTTTTTTTTTTCTTTTATAGTCGTGGTAGTATCTACTGGAAGCTGGAATCTTAATGAACTCAGACAGGGGAGCGTCCCCATTTCTAGGCTTTCCTCTAGGCTTTCCAACTTGCGAGGGATGTTCTTGGGAGACGGCAGGGCTGCTGGCTGCGTTGTGTGCCTCGGGGCGGCGGAGTGAAGGAGCCGGGTCCTCCTGCAGGCGTGGGTCGCTCAGGCTGCGGGACGAGGGAGCCTCCTGCGTAGGGTCTGAGGATGCTCCTGGCTGTCGGGTCCTCCCCGAGGGGCGGGATGACCAGGCTGCCTCCATCTTGCCCATCCACTCAGCTCGGGCTCATTCTCCACAACCTGGCTCTGGTCCAGCTTATTTCATAATCGGCTCAGCGGCCGAGAGAAACCACACAGCCAGGAGCCCGTGGCGAAGAGAATGCAGGCACGTGTAACTAAGACTGATGCTGAAAACATTCATGCAGGCCTTGGAGAGAGATTTCTAGCACGACGCTGGCCCTCGGTGCCCTCAGTGATCACCACTCTGAACACCTGTGTCTTACAGCTAGGAAAACGGCACCATTTATTGCCCCGGCCAAGACCTCACAGCGGGTCCATGATGAACTGCGGTTCCGAAATCGCACCCATGTGTTCAGACCGAGAGGCCCACGGAAATCTCGCGGATGACAATTTCATCAGTCTGTGTCTGGGCAGGAAATCGAAATGACTTCGAGTATTTAAGTGCGAAGGAATGTCAAGGAGGGTGTTACCTGCCCAGGAGAGAGAGGTGCGGAAGCCAAGCAGGCCTAAGGTCATCTGGATTCCAAGATCGATGGCTGTTAGCCCTTAGAGGAAGAGAGTAAGAGACCACAGGCACTCTCCCAACAGGGTTAATGATATGTGTTGGGAAATACATTAAAACACTAGTTTTCTAGTAAAATCAATCTTAAGATATTTACAGAGGAGAATGATCCGTCTCTAAGGTTTATCTTTTCATTTTTTTTTATTAAGGTATTATTTACACACATTAAATTCAACCTTTTAGGGCATAGTTCTGTGACTTTGGCACATACCTTCCCTTCCAGAATGCCATCCCTCCCCCAAATTTCTCGGTGCCCCTTTGTCATCAGACCCCCCCCACCCCCAGCCCCTGGAGAGTCCTGATCCATTTTCTGTCTCCGTGTTTTTGCCACTTCCAGAATAGCAGATAAATGGGATCATTTCAGGCTGCGTGTTTTCAAACATATCCATAAGTTTAAGAAATTCCTAACAGGAGACTTTGGAGGTGTGAGGTGTTTGTTGCAGACTGGGGAGGGATTTGAGCATTCTTTCCTGTCTTTAGAAGAATTAAAAATAATTGTTTTCAATGTTTATTTACTTTCGAGAGATAGAGACACAGCATGAGCAGGGGAGGGGCAGAGAGAGAGGGAGACACAGACTCCTAAGCAGGCTCCGGGCTCTCAGCCTTCAGCACAGAGCCTGACCTGGGGCTCGAACTCATGAACGATGACATCATTACACGTTTGATCTTTGGTTTCTTGCACAGACCTCCGAAAACCCTTGGAATTTCTTAAGTGGAATTTCTGAAGAGCACTAAAGGTGTCTTTTGATATTCCTAATAAACGGCTTCCATCTACACCCGAATTTATGTTAATGAGGTGACTTTGGGATAGCACTTTGTGGCTGGAGGCTGGTTGCCAGGGAAACCAACCAAAGAGTACAGGATTGGAAGTTTCAGCGCCCCCCCCCCGCCCCGACTTCTGGGGAAGGGAGGGGGGCTGGAAATTGAGATCAATCACCAAAGGCCAGTTTAATCCATCATGCCTCTGCAAGGAAGCCTCCCCCCAAATCCTCCCCAAGCCCCAAATCCCAAAAGGCAGTGGTTTTAGAAGTTTCTGGGTTGGTGAACACATAGAGGTTCTGGAACAACGTAGAAGTTTTGGACTCCTTTCCCCATACCTTATTATGTGCATCTTCCATCTGGCTATTCCTGAGTTCTACCTGTTTATTTTTTTTATTAAAAAATTTAAAAATGTTTATTTATTTTTGAAAGAGAGAGAGAGAGACAGAGCCTGAGCAGGGGAGGGGCAGAGAGAGAGAGAGAGAGAGAGAGAGGGAGGGAGGCAGGCACAGAACCCAAAGCAGGATCCAGCGTCATGGGGGGCTCAAACTCACGAGCCTTGAGATCACGACCTGAACCTAAGTCCAGCCCTTAACAGACAGCCACCCGGGCGCCCCCTGAGTTATATTCTTTTAAAATAAAACAGTGATCTAGGGAATAAGTGGTTTGCCTGAGTTCTCTGAGACATTCTTGCATCAAATCCTAGGAGGGGCGGCGGGAACCTCTGATATCTAGCCTGTCAGCCAGAAGCATAGGTGACAGGCTCGACTTGGGATCGGCGTCTGAGCCCCTAACAGGACTGAGCCCTTAACCTCTGCGATCTGGTACCGTTTCCGGGTAGGGTGTGGGAATGGACTTCAATTGTAGGACACTCAGCCAGCATCCACTGAGAACTGGAGAACTGCCTGGGGCGGGAAAACGACCACATACTTGGAGTAGAGAAGTGCTCAGAGTATTTCGGCAGGGCTTTCCCTTGACCGAGGGGTAGCGTGCAGGCCACAGGCCTTGAACCTTGTACTCAGAACATGGGCCCTTTTCGGAGAACCCCTTCCTGCACGTGAGCCTTTCTTCTGGGGTTTACTATTGCGGGTATCCTTTATTGTCCTTCTGCCGGGCACCCTTGGCCTCTTCGGTCACCCGACGTCACTCCGGACCACCGTTCCCCCTGTGTTTCCGAAGGCCTGTCCTGCCTCCGCTCCCCGGTCAGGCGCAAGGCCGGGCCTGGCCAATCAGAGCTCTGCATCCCTTTGACCGCGCGGATCTGGTCGCGCATGGGCACGTGACTCAGGCCAAGCCAATGAGGATCCTTCCAGGAATTTTGCCGGAAAGACCAGGACTAAAGGGCTTTATTCTGCTAGTTTCCTTAAACTGCTGGATTATAAACCAGGAGCTTGTGGCGCTGTCTGTGAGTGAAATCAAGGCAAGGAAAGCGGGCTCGAAGGGAGGAGGTGGGGATTTTGTTTCCAACACCCGGTCAGCTGAAGCCACAGGACCTCTGTGTGTTCCAGGTACGTAAACCAACACATTCTTTGGTTATTGTTGTTTTTCTTCTGCTTAAACCAGTTTGAATTAGATTTCTTGGGAGCACATTTATCCTGACTTACAGATCTGTCGATGGCGGACAGTAATCCCTAATTGTGGAGATTAAACGGAATAGCATCTGTACGCACTGATTTGCAAAGCCTCAAACACTTTAGAAATCTTAACGAATGGAACCGATTTGAAACAGCGCAGAAAGCTCTGGGGAGTACTTAGGGCAGGGACTGAAAGTGAGCTATGCCGAGTCACCAATCAAGTGAGGAGCTGGGGTCACACCTCAGGGCGCCGCCCTCCCCCCATTTGATTGGAGAAGATGTGGTTAGGATTTTGTAAGCGTGTTCAGTATAAAAGGACTTCTCCGTTCACCGGGGGGATTGAGAAATCCTTCATGGGACGCGAGGCATTTGGGTGTAGTGTGAAACGTGTTTGCTCGGTAACTAATGGTACCGTAGCCAGAGGTGCAAGTTAACAGTGTGGCTTTAGGTGGTTTCTCATGTTCTCAGAATCTCCGTGCTGTCGGATGTAGCAAAACTCGGCAATAACTCTTCTGCCCTACTTCGAGATTGCTCTTTGATTAAAGGAGAAAAGTGCCGTGAGAGGGCTTGGGAACGAGCAACGGATCATTACGTGGGGTTAATTACATCTGTTGGTAAATACATTAAAAGAGTAGTTCACTAAGATTAATAATCACGTATTTATAGAGGAGAATGACCAGTCTCTAAGGCTTATTTTTTTATGAAGGTATAATGAACATGTGCATATATTAAATTCAACCTTAATATGTGAGCTATTTTCATAGGTTTGTACTTAACGATGGTTCTAATCTTTGTAGTGTAAATGGTCTGAATGGAAGGATTATGTCCTTTAAAAATGAAAAGTTTTTTTTTTTTTTATAATACCCTGTGGTAGATTAAAAAAAAAAAAAAGCTTCACATGCTTCCCTTGTCTGTTTTCCTAGCCTTTCCAT
Organism: Felis catus; assembly: GCF_018350175.1. Taxonomy (NCBI): domain Eukaryota; kingdom Metazoa; phylum Chordata; class Mammalia; order Carnivora; family Felidae; genus Felis; species Felis catus. The sequence continues at coordinate 20,491,516 of NC_058383.1, read as the reverse complement.
AGGGGACTGTGTAGTTTCTTCCATCAAGAGGGGGAGGGGTAGAATTTGTATTCCTGCCCTGGAATCCGGGAAGTTCTTGTGACTTGCTTTGGCCGATAGAATGTGGCGGAAGTAATGTAATTCCAGCTCGGAGCCTACGCCAAGAGACTTTGCAACTTTTTTCCCATCTCGGACCTCTCCCTGGCGTCACTGAGAGCCTAGGTTAGCTTGCTGGAGGAAAAGAGATCATTAGAGATGAACCATTTTAGCTGAGCCCATCCTAGGTCAGCAGCTCCCAGCTGCCCACAGATGTCCTGCCCTGTGATCCCAGGTGAGACCCAAAGAGCTGCTCCATTCAGCTCAGCCTAGTGTGCTAATCTATGGTAACCAAAAGACTGCTGGTTTAAGCCACTACATTTTGGGACTTTTTGTTACACAGCAAAAGCTAACCAATACCCGGCAGAGTCAGCAGCTTGTCATGTGTCTTGTATCATGTCACTTTCCAGGACAATGGTTTGAGTCTCAGCTCTGTCGTTTATGCGGGTGCGACATTGGAGAAGGCATGCTTGCGGTCTCCCTCCATCTTGAAAGGAGGGCCAGTGAACCAGCTTGCCTCTGATGGTTGTGACAATTAACAGGACACAACCATTCCTGAGGTGGGTGGGATGGGCTGTATTAGAGCTGACGGCCTTCCTTACAAAGTTGAGAGTTTACATGGACTATAAATACAGATTATTAGTGTTACTTAGAGTAGATATGTGGCATTGGTGAAGTTAGGGGAGCAAAATTGCCAAGACCTGGAAGTGAGTGGAAATCATCTTCTTGGGGCCCATTAACAGAGTTTGGACCCATATTCTGGAGACGTGTAGGAAGGAGTCATGGTAGATGGTAGGGTGGACCCCTCTAAACCTGGACCCCAAAACCCTCAGGTCCTTGCATCCTCTTGTCTTCAGAGACTGTTTAGGAGGCGAAGGGAACAATAAAAGAGCCTGGGGGTAAGTCTCTGGCTGTCTGTGCCCACACATCTTCAGAAGGTTAAGGAGCAAGGACGGAGAATCTCCCTGGGAACACTGAATCAGACATGTGGGAAATTTGTTAGCATTTTGTGAATAGCCCAGCCCCGAAGGACCATACCCAGTCAAGAACAGTGCAACAAGTTTGCAGGAATTGCGATCCATCCCATCACAAGGCGTTGACTTGGCACTAATGGGTCATCTTGTACTGGTGGGTGTGCCTCCCTAGAAAGGTAAAAGGACCCAGAGGCCTTGAAAGCACTTGAGACCTTGAGCTTGGTGTCTGAGCCTCCCCAGGCCAGTTCTTTTTTTTTTTTTTTTAATTTTTTTTTTCAACGTTTATTTATTTTTGGGACAGAGAGAGACAGAGCATGAACGGGGGAGGGGCAGAGAGAGGGAGACGCAGAATCGGAAACAGGCTCCAGGCTCTGAGCCATCAGCCCAGAGCCCGACGCGGGGCTCGAACTCGGGGACCGCGAGATCGTGACCTGGCTGAAGTCGGACGCTTAACCGACTGCGCCACCCAGGCGCCCCTTGGCCAGTTCTTTTTAATGAGTTTTTCCAGCCCAAACAAATGTGGCTGGGAATTCAGGAAAGACCATGTAGGTCCTAGGATGCCCAATTTCCCCTGGGATCATCACTTATTACTAAGGACAAAATGACTGGAGTTACACATGTGGGCATTAGATACAAGCTTGGGCTCTGGAACCCAACTTCTTGGGGCAGAACTCCAGCTCTGCCATTTAGTAGCAGTATGACTTTAGGCAAGTTATTTAATTGCTCTGAGCCTATTACCTCATCTGTAAAATCGGGATAATAATAGCAACCATAATAATAATGATAATAAAGAGGAGAAGGAAGAGAGGAAGAGGAGGAGGAAGAAGAAGAGAAAGAAGGAGGAGGGGGAGGACGGGGAGGGAGAGGCATAGAGTGCTTTACAGATATCTAGGAGTGCAATGAGGGAGGTGGACAGAAGTGGGATCCAGCAAGACTTGCTTGACAGATGATCAGGGACGGTCTTTAGCTGCGAGCAGAGTCCTAAGGAGCCGACCCTGGAGATGCGGAGAAAAGAGGGATCAAGGCAGATGGGAGGAGACCCTGAGCCACAGGGGACCTCGACCTTCTCAAAGGAAAAAAAGGAAAAGCCACATGAACGGAAGTTTAGCAAGAGAAGAGCCGAAGAGGCATGGGTGTCAGGAAGGGGGCAGTGGAATTTGTGACAACGTGGGGGGACCCAGAGGACATTATGCTAAGGGAAATAAGCCAGACGCGGAAGCACAAATCCTGCACGATCTCATTTATAGAACAATGTTAGAGGGATGCCTGAGTGGCTCAGTTGGCTAAGTGTTGCTTAACTCTGAATTTCGGCTCAGGTCATTGATCTCATTGTTTGTGAGATGGAGCCCCTGTCAGGCTCAGCACAGAGCATAGATCCTGCTTGGGATTCTCTCTCTGCTCCTCCCCTGCACCCCCCTCTCTCTCTCTCTCTCTCTCTCTCAAAATAAATGAATAAACATTAAACAAAAGCTAGAATCATCAGAGAGCAGAATGGTGGTTCCCAGAGGCTGGAAGTCTTGCAGAATGGGAGCTGATGGTTGAATGTTACAGGGTTTCAGTTACGCAAGGTGAATAAATTCCAGAGATGTGCACACGGCCCAGTACTTACAGTAAACAGTACTGCATTGTGTACTTAAAGTTTCCTGCGAGGGTATGTTAAGTGTTCTTACCTACGTGCCCCCGCACGAGAACAGAAACAGTAATGATAATGACGATAATGAGAAAGAAGGTGGGAGGGAGCTGGGGGAGGAGACGGCTGTGTTTGTAGTGTTGATGGTGGGGATGGTGTCCCGGGGGTACAGTTACCCCCAAACTCTGAGTTGTGTTCATTACATATGTGCTACTTTTCACATGTCAATCATACCTCAATAACATCGGGGGTTGGGGGGGGGAGAGAAGCAAAGCCAGAACTAGGCACGGGGCTGGCTGTTCATGGAGGCTGTGGCAAAAATCTAAGAATAAAAAAGAAGTCACAGGTGAATCCGTTTTTTACATGCATGGGTTGGACATATATACTCACTTTGTGTGTACTTTTACTTCACGTAGCTATGTTTTACTGGGTTTAAGAGAAGCTAAATAACCTTGGCACAGACATATGGTTTTCTGCTCTTGGCTCTTGACTCTGTACCTCCGACCCCTTTTCAGCTCTCTACCTCGTGTATGAACGATTCCCTTAGGTCTACCTGGATTTTATGGCCGTTTTGGATCTCTACGTCCCATATTCTCTCTCACTTCTGGACGATTTCATATTTGGACACCGGAAACCATACGCCAGAACCCGGAAGAGCTAGTGTTAGAAATGCTAACCCCTCCCCTCCCCAGATCCTGTTCTAAAGTTGGTTCCTAGCAACTTCCCACCTATTGGTGCTTTGGGGGTCCAAGAAAGACATATTTAGCACCTTAATAAAGCCCTTCAGATATAAGGAGAGCTTTTCAGTATATTGTATAATAAGAACATACAGATGACCCAGGGACACTGATATCAGTGTTGTTCAGGCAAAGGGTTGATGACATCCGTAAAGAATGAGCGTTGATGTGTGTGTGAGTGTGTGTGTGTGTGTGTGTGTGCGCACCCCATGTGCGTGCATCACGGCCGTGTCACGGGCTGTGAGGAAAACTGGAGCAAATCGTGTCCACCTTCTGAGCCTCAGTTACGCATTTGTAAAAAGGAATGGAGGATTGAATCCCAATATTCTAGCCCCAGATACGTAGGCACTGTTCCACTGTATGCTCACGTACCTTTTCCACCTTCACGTATATTTCTACCTCTGTGTAAACCCAATGTGCAGGGTACCCTTACTGTTCCCGTTTTCGAAACGGTGATGTGGAGGATTCAGAGGGTCAGCTTCTCTCAGCCACAGTCACAAAGTTAGGAAGCAGCTGAACTGGGATTCAAGCCTGGAGCGTCGTACCCCAGAGCCTCTGTTGGTAACGTACGGGAACGGTGTTTGGTGCGTAGCATGGGCTTACTGTTTTTGAGAACTTTTCTTCCCATGTCCAAAGGGAATTTGAGTTACTCCTGCAGAATGACTTCTGTGGACCGACTGCAAGGATAAAGGCTTACTTTTGTTGACTCCTTGCCCTGTCTTATGGCAGCCCTTAGACACTGGGGATATATATACATATACATCCCCTGTATACACTGTTTCTATATGTGTGTGTGTGTGTGTGTGTGTGTGTGTGTGTGTGTGCGTGCCTGTGTGTGTGTGCGTGTGTGAAGGGAGGAAAGAAAAGAAAGGAAAAGAAAAGAAAAATGAAAACAAAAGAAGAGAAAAGTTGAAGAATGTCATCAGTAGTTTGACGGAGATTGGGGTGCCTCTGTGCAGCTGGATGTGGTTGAACCGGACAGGATGTTAGAGACTCCTCTAGGTCATGGCTAGGCTGTGTAGGAAGAACAACCAGATGTTCTTTTTGCATCTCAACAATCCTACCAGGATAGCCACAATGCCAGTGATAGCATTCACAGATTCTATACTAGGCTCACCACTTCTGTCCTGACCTTCCCACTCCATCAGGATAAACCAGATTCCTTTTGGCAGCCCGCCTCTCAAATGGTTATTTCAGATGTGGGATGCTTATCATTCTCTGAGACCCAAACACAAGAATTGTTTTCCTCTTTCAGCTATACCGTCTTGTTTTGGGAGACTGGTTTGATAATGCAGAACTTTATTTCCTTCTGGCCAAGTCCTGCTCATCAGTGCAAAGTCGGTCTTTGATTTGTGGTATCTTTTTGGTTACGACATATTCGTATCTAAACACTGCCTGTTAGTATGAAGATAGCTTAAGTCATTTAGAAAGAAAGGGAGGAAGGGAGGAAAGGAAGGAAGGAAGGAAGGAAGGAAGGAAGGAAGGAAGGGAGGAAGGAAGGAAGGGAGGGAGGAAGGAAGAAAGGAAGGAAGGAAGGGAGGAAGGGAGGGAGGAAGGAAAGAAGGAAGAGAGGAAGGAAGGAAAAAAGGGAGGGAGGAAGAGGGAAGGAAGGAAGGGAGGAAGAAAGAAAGGGAGGAGGGAAGGAAAGAAGGAAGGAAAGAGGGAAGGGAGGAAGGAATGAAGGAAGGAAGGGAGGGAGGGAGGAAGGAAAGAAGGGAGGAAGGAAGGAAGGAAGAGAGGAAGGAAGGAAAAAAGCGAGGGAGGAAGAGGGAAGGAAGGGAGGGAGGAAGAAAGAAAGGGAGGAGGGAAGGAAAGAAGGAAGGAAAGAGGGAAGGGAGGAAGGAAGAGAGGAAGGAAGGAAAAAAGGGAGGGAAGAAGAGGGAAGGAAGGAAGGGAGGAAGGAAGAAAGGGAGTAGGGGAGGAAAGAAGGAAGGAAGGAAGGGAGAAGGGAGGGAGGGAGGAAGGAAAGAAGGAAGAGAGGAAGGAAGGAAAAAAGGGAGGGAGAAAGAGGGAAGGAAGGAAGGGAGGAAGAAAGAAAGGGAGGAGGGAAGGAAAGAAGGAAGAGAGGAAGGAAGGAAAAAAGGGAGGGAGAAAGAGGGAAGGAAGGGAGGGAGGAAGAAAGAAAGGGAGGAGGGAAGGAAAGAAGGAAGGAAAGAGGGAAGGGAGGAAGGAAGGAAGGAAGGAAGGAAGGAAGGAAGGAAGGAAGGGAGGGAGGGAGGAAGGAAAGAAGGAAGGGAGGAAGGAAGGAAGGAAGAGAGGAAGGAAGGAAAAAAGGGAGGGAGGAAGAGGGAAGGAAGGGAGGGAGGAAGAAAGAAAGGGAGGAGGGAAGGAAAGAAGGAAGGAAAGAGGGAAGGGAGGAAGGAAGGAAGGAAGGAAGAGAGACAGAGAGAGAGAGAGAGAAAGAAAGAAAGAAAGAAAGAAAGAAAGAAAGAAAGAAAGAGAAAAGAGAGAAAGAAAGTCTCCAGAGGAAGATTCCTATGAACTTGCTTTATCTTTCCCATCTCAACGTTAGATATCTTCAACATATTTACTCCGTTCAGCAAAATGCTAAAAGTGAGTTCAGAGTTCTAGTTAAGAAAAAGTCCTCATAGCTCCCCCCACCTTTTTATTGAAGTTCCTTAAAAGCATTAGAAGAGACGCAACATTTCAGGGACACTAGAGGCTGAGAACATTATTGATTGATTTCTGTCTCCATCTTGCCCAGAAGGGACCCCGATGGCTTCCGGTTGTTACACACAACACCGCAAAGTGGCACAGTGAATGTTAATAGAAAAACGAGACAGGAGAGTCAACAGAACTTGGGGTCAGGCTAGAATGCACACCACCATGACCTGCGTGCCGGAGAAAGAAACCGGTATCTGACTTTGAGTTTCCTCAGGAAATTTTTACTCTTTTTCCATTACTCACAACGCCTGTGAAATAAAAACAAGCCAGATTTTCAGGAGGAGTGAAATGTTCTTGGCACAGAGATCAGATTGGAATGTATCTCTGAGATCCTTATGAAGAAGATACTTGCAATATAAAGAACAACACTTTTTTTTGTTCACTTGCTGTTAATAATGAATGCCTTCAGGGTTTGAAGTTATCCCACCAATGCATAATTCCGAAAAATTTTTTCCCCAGGCATCTGCACAGCATTATCAAGCTTCCTAGTAGGCTAGTGATGTAGCTTTGTCCAGAGATACAGCTTGAAATTTCCAAATTCATGGATTGTACCTTTTTAGGAACCTTCTGTGTAGAGTTTTTCTTAATTGGCGTTCCGGTTAATGACAGAGTCAAGTTCAAAAGCATATCCTGTGGCATGAAAAAAAAAATAGTATAGCTCTTTTTTTAAAAAAAACGAGTTGAAATCAACCTGTTGTGATTTAACAGAGTAATATCCAAGACTGGGGAGAGGGTAGCATCCTTCTGTGGATTCAGAGATGGAGAGGGACCTAACAAGGATACGTTTCTGACTATAAGGGTGCCCACTTCTCTCTGTGGTAAACCAAGAGAATTACTTAGGGAATTACTGTGGATTACTGAGGGAACAGGCCAGGATTAACTTCAGAGCTGAGAAATCAGTGATCAAGTCCCCCAGTTCCACTCAGCGTAGACAGAATAAAATAGTGATGAGCTTCAGTATCATTAGGGCAGACGTCATATAGATACCAGACTCAGTCGAGATGAAATTTAAAGCCTTCAAAAGACAGCTCTTTCTGATGAGCTACTAGTAAAGTTTCAATGAAAGTAACTAAATCAGTAAGTAGTTTGGTATCTGTTTTGATAACATTGAGAGAAGACATGGGTAGATACAAGATAAAGATACGTTGAAATCATAAAAAGAATGGTCTGAAGAAAGATTTTAAGCTGCAGAGTAGAGAAGGTACGGGAATCTGTGTAAAGATTTTCTTTGTTTTGTTTTGTTTTTCCCTCTGAAGTGGGGGGTGAGGTTCTCCATGGAGCTGACGGCTGAACACAGAGGGGATAAGATGCGACCAGGACTTGGCTGGCATGGGCATGGTTTGAAAGTTGAGAGATATTTCTTAGTGAAATTAAACAAGGCAAGTTGGATCACCGTGGTTGCCCTCTTCACCAAATCGTGATGTTCACCATCAGAAAAACGTCATGCCCGCAGTGATCCAGGTTTAAGGACCGTTAGTATATAAAGGGATTTCAAAGAAATGATTAAATCTGCAGGGCATTAAAGAGCAGGTTGGGAAAGTCTGACCAAATGGTGAAATTAGGAAGGAAGGCACGTGATGGTGGAGGAGATAAAAAGCTTTAGGACAACGGAGAGGGACCTAGGGACTGGACATTCAGTGACAACGAAGGGGGTGGTGTTGAAACGGGTTTCAAATGGGGCACGCGGGTGACTCGGTCGGCTGAGCATCTGACTCTGGATCTTGGCTCAGGTCATGATCTCACAGTCTGTGAGATTGAGTCCCGAGTTGGGCTCTGCTCTAGACAGCACGGAACCTGCTTCGGATTCTCTCCACTTTTCTCTCAGCCCCTCCCCTGCCCGTGCTGTCTCTCTCCAAATAAATAAGTAAACATTAAAAAATTGAGCAAAGAGGGATTTGTAATAAGAGGTTGTACTCAAAATTGATGTGCCACCTCAAAAAACTCAGGTGAATTAACGCTGATGGAAGTTTGCTGTGTATAAAACTGTACGCATTACAGATTGTCATTCATTATGGCGGCATTTGGAATGAAGATGATGTAGGCGATGGTGATGATGGTGGTGGCCTTGATGATGGTGGTGGTGGTAGGACTGTGATGTTTGTGTTATGATTAAGCTCTTCTTGGTGACTGGGGAGACAGTAACGTTCCCTCAACTGTTTTCTGCCTCCATATTTTTACATGTATCCCCCCCCCCTTCCTGGATTCTTCTTGCTGTGTTTGGAGAATGCCTTGCCCACCATCTTCTTCTCTCCATCTTTACTGTCATTCCTGGGTCTAAGGCCCCATGGAAACCACTGCAAGTTCCCAACAGAGCTCTCTCCCCCTAATCTTGACTTTCCTTTCTTTCTTTTGTTCACCTTCATCTACCTCCCACCCCAAATGCGTTCGCCACTTGGCAGCAAAATGATCATGCAAGAGTATACATCATGTTTCGGTTCTTGGCGGCCTAAATCCCTTCGTCTAGGAAAAATATACTCAAAGCCAGCTGCTTAGCATACCCTACAAAGCCCTTCACGATGGGGCCCCGTTCTTTCTACAACCTCGTTTTATGCCACTTTGCCCTTGACTGCTGAGCTCTAGTGGTCATAGATAGAACAGCCACGCTGTTACCCCTTCGGATTTCTGCACAATCCAAGTGTTTAGCAGCTCAGGGACCTTTCAGAATAGTGACTTTTTTCTTCTCACTGCTGTAGCATACTCCTATGTACTGTATATACTCATGAGTATACATACATACATATATATATACACATACACATGTATATATACATACATATATGTATGTATATATACATATATAATATATACACATATATATTATAAACACATATATAATATATACACATATATATTATACAAATATATAATATACACACATATATAATATACACACACATATAATATACACACACATATATTATACACACACATAATATACACACACACATATTATACACACACATATATTATACACACACATATAATATACACACACATATATTATACACACACATATAATATACACACACATATTATACACACACATAATATACACACACATATTATACACACACATATATTATACACACATATATTATACACACACATATAATATACACACATATATTATACACACACATATGATATATACACATATATATTATACACACATATGATATACACACATATATGTTATACACACATATATGATATACACACATATATTGTACACACATATATATTGTACACACATATATAATATACACACATATATATTGTACACACATATATAATATACAGACATATATATTATACACACATATAAAATATACACACATATATTATACACACATATATATTATACACACATATATATTATATACACATATATTATACACACATATATATTATATATATACATACATATGTATATATATATAAAATGAATGGGCAAAGTAGCAAAGGAAAGCAAATATCCCTCATTAATGTATCGCTACTATGTTTCATACCATCTCTATTATTGTATTTATGACAGTTGATTATAATTCTATGTGTCTGTATCTGACTCTCCACTAGAAGATCGGCTTCTTCACGGCTTGGACCATGCCTGATTTATTTCCATTTCTTCAGAACTGAGGGCAGTGTCATATGAATAGTATGTATCTATAAATACCTGAAAAGTAGTGAAAGCCAGTGTAGTTGTGGGATCAGTGGCCCATGAGATCAGGGTGTCACACGAAGGATCAACGGTGTCATCGTTAAGGATGCCAAGAAGCAACAAGGCACCTCAAGTGGAGGCGACGTAACATGGAAATGAACTTTTATTCTTGAGTTGATGAATCCACTTGTATTTACCCCAGATATAAGCATCCTCTGTCTTCCTTGACAGTATCCTGTGTATCCTCGTCAGTCTGTTTGAAACTGTCCTTTCCAGAGTGTCTCTGAAGCCAAGGGACAGGCAGAGAAATGACATTTTCTTTGCCAAGATCAATTTGAAGGCCTCAGCAGGAGCTCACATTAATCACCTTCTTAGAGGCTCTCTCTTTCTGCTGCTCAGAAAGACTATTGTCAAAGGCAAAGGGGCCAGGAACTTCATTGATTCCTTTCCCACAGTATCTGAATAGGTCCCCTTTATCTAACTAAACAGGTGTATTGTCAAATATCCCTGTATTCAAACCCTAGTACTTTGAACAGCATGTGGTTCCCTTGACCCAGAACAACAAAAGCATGCAAATCTTGTCTCCAAGCTCATGGAGATAAAGCCAAGGTCACACACTCATTCCCCCATATGGGCCAATTAGCTTTCCTCTATTCACTGGACCAAAGGAGTCCCCATGGCTGACTGTCTACTATGGGAAAAGCCTTGTGATAATCACAGAGAATGAAGAGATGAATGGCGTCGTCTCTTCCTTGGAAAATGTAACAATATATTGGCGTGGCAGAGAAATGAATAAACCATCATAGTAAAAAGCATTAAGGGCTCTGATAGAAGGAAGATATACAAGGGGATCTGAAAGGAAATGAGGAAAGAAGAAAGAGGGAGATTAGTGATGTTGGGGAAGTTTCTAAGGAGAATTAACATTTGTGCTGGGTTACCATGAATGAGGGTTCTCCACGTAGCCAGCGTAAGAAGCACCTGCAGGGAAAGGGGGGATGTTCTACGCTGTAAACGTAGGCAAGGGCTTGACCCTGGAGCGGCAGGGAAGCTACCGGAGATAAACCTTGTCCATCTAACAACCTGCCGGGAACCTCCCCTTCTGGGATTGATGGGGTGCTAGCACAAGAACAAGAAAGGAGGAATGAAATTTTATTTTTCAAAAGCAAGCCGCCACCCCCTGGCTCAGTTACCTATTCCTGATACAGTTTGCTACTATCGAGACTAGAGGTGGGGACGATGACCGAGCTGGAAGCGAATGGCCAAGGACCCTTTGTTGAGAGTCAGTCTAGAGAGCACACAATCCCCTTTCCTGCACCCCTGACCCTACCCGTCATCTGGTCGAGGGGTGTGACACCCAGACAGAAGCTAGAGAAGTGATCTCTAAAACTGAAACTCTGGGAGTGGAGGGTTTTGGCATCTGACTATATATGTGATGTCATCCTCATATTTGGATGTTTGGAGGTTTATCCTCAGAATGGTTTCAGACATAATGTCTGTGGCTACACAGCCTGATTGCCACCCATCTGAATTAAGACGCGATATCACTATCTAATACACAATGAGGTTTGAGGATTTAGTCTAAACAACGTAGAGTATCTCAGTCCTTGTTATGTGGATTTCACGCTGAAAAAGGACAGAATTTCAGATAATTGGGTTAAACAAGATAATACTAAAATCCGTTTTTCCTATCTAAATTTTACTTTCATAAATGTGGCTTCCAGAAGAATTTAAATCACCTGCGTGGCTTGCATTATACTTCTATTGGAGAACACGGTCTGTGGGATTAAAGACGTGTGGGCTTTAAGCGACTAAATGTGTGCTAATCTTCCAGCAGCAAGAGGCGATTAACACCCGATCCCTTTTAACCGTATGCCATTGTCATCCCCCATCACGTGTGGGATCCATGGTTCCTTCACCTGAGCAGAGACAGACTTTTGTGATCGCCTTGACCAGTGGGACGACACTGCAGGCCTTTCCGCCTTCCCTTCCAAGAGGCTGGGACTCGCCTGTGTTAGAGGAAGCCCCCAGCTCATGGTCGGAATCGACCGCCACATGGGTAAGCAAATGAGCCCACAGATGATCCCAGGCCCTGGCCTTAGAGTCTTCCAGGTGGGGCCCTAGTTGAGACAGTATAAAGACAAGCCATCCCCAACGTGCCCTGTTGGAATACCTCCGACTCGCTACCTTTCTTTTCAGTGCATTAACGGTGAATTGGTGGTGGTGCCCTAAAACCATTGGTAAACCACCACGGTAGCGTTAAAAAAAAAAAAATCCAAAGTAAATTGTCCACCATTTAAATGTCCAGAAGACTGAAATATTGACTCCTTCTCAGACTCACGAGTCCTAGATAATTCTGACACTTTGTCTTTCTTTATAAAACGATCATTTCTGTCTTTGGGTTTCCTCTGGGTTCACCTGCACGAATTAGATGTGCGTGGTCTCTCCCCCTCTCTGCACGTCTAGTCCCCGTGACCTGACATTTCCTTCTCTCCTTCTCCATCCAGACCGTCACTTGACTTACTCACCTAGACTATGACGTTCACCCGTCATGGTTTTCAGGCTCCCCAAAGCCCCGGAACGTGGGGGCTCCAGCATTCACTGCGGGGGGTTTAGTGGAGGGAGGGATGTAGGGAGACCGGAAGAGGGAAACAGAGAAACCAGTAGAAGAGGGCACTGCTGAGCTGGCCATTGCTACGGGCAACTGGGGTCAGCTCCAGCTGGACCCTTCCAAGCAGGTAATCGGAGCAGGACAGAGAAGTTACTCATTCGGGGAGAGAAGAGGAAGCGTTGACGCTCTGGGCTCAGCATCTTCCGTGGGGTGTTAGTTCCCAGAGACTCCCGGGGCGGGCATGCTTGAATGCCAGGCTGGGAGAGAGGGATGTGGCCGAGTCAGGCTGTAGCTGCCCCAGCTGCACACACGCAAGCCTCTCGTGCCAGGGGCAGCACGAGAGACAGCCAGTAGGCCTCTTCACGAGTGTCTTTGCTCCTACCCTGTCGCCTCTCTGGTAGTTTCGCATCCAGTGTCCATACTGATCTTAACGTTCCGAGTTATTTTATTCTTCGGATTAAAACCTTGTGTCATCTCATTGCTTTGGGGCAAGCCATCGCAGGCGACTGCCTTCCTGGCCATCATCACCCTTTCTCTCTTTTTGCAATATTTCATAGCTCTGTGGAGTATAAAGGACACACAATAAACGGCACATATTTAAAGGGTAAACTTTGATCAGGGCGCCCGGGTGGCTCAGTCCATTAAGAGTCCGACTTCAGTTCAGGTCATGATCTCGCGGTCTGTGAGTTCGAGCCCCGCGTCGGGCTCTGTGCTGATGGCTCGGAGCCTGGAGCCTGCTTCGGAGTCTGTGTCTCCCTCTCTCTCCGCCCCACCCCTGCTTGTGCTCTCTGTCTGTCTTTCAAAAATGAATAAACGTAACAAAAAATTTAGAGGCGCCTGGGTGGCTCCGTCGGTTGAGCGTCCAACTTGGGCTCAGGTCATGATCTCGCAGTTTGTGAGTTCGAGCCCCGCGTCGGGCTCTGGGCTGACAGCTCGGAGCCTGGAGCCTGCTTCGGAGTCTGTGTCTCCCTCTCTCTCTGCCCCTCCCCCGCTCACACTTGTCTCCCTCTCTCTCTCTCTCTCAAAAATAAATAAAAAAGATTTAAATTTTTTTTAAAAGTATAAACTCTGATAAACTTCGACATACGGATATACCAAGAAAGAGTCAAGGTAACGGATAGATCCATCACCTCGAAAGTGTTCTTGTGCCCTTTTGTAATCTCTCTTTTCTGCTCTTCCTCCCATAAGCAAGCAACCACTGGTCTATCCCTAGAAGTTAGTTCGCATCTTGTAGAAAGTTTTAGAACGATGATCAGACAGCACGTTATGAGTTTTTTAGTGTGGGGGGGTGGTTTATCTGGTTATTTCCTGCTTGCTGAAGTTTTCCTTTAGGAATCCCTACTTCTCCGAGGCTCAATCCATGCCACTTGGGTAGGACCGCTCACACTTTCAGGATGCAGGGATAAGATTATGATCTAGGATGGCCCATGAGAATACCATAGCCTCTAGGATCCGCTCATTGGCTAAAGAACAGACATGAGACCTAATCTGGGCTACAGGTTAAAGCTAACAAACCACGGATCCAAACCGTGGGCCTTCCCATTCTTTCACCTCTGGGGGAGAGCCTGTCCGAAAATGAAAACAAACTAGAAGAAGTGAAACCAAGATACACAGGAAGGCATATTCCTGATGACATCGTTTGAACACCTAGATCCAGCCATACCTGAATCTAGGTTTTCTGATTTTCCAGTTACATGTGCCTCTATAATTTTTTTTAATGTTCAGTTCACTACTAATTGTACTTCAGTTGCTACTTGGCCCTGAAAGGGCCCAGCAAATACATATCACAGTCTGGCCCCCTCCTGCCTTTTCATACTTACCTTCTACCGTTCCCTGCCGTGCAGTTTATCACATGATCTGTATCAAAATCTTGATCTGTTTTGAAGCACACTGGGCAATTTTATGCCTCTGTTTCTTTGTACACAATTGTTTATTTCCTGATACGATTTGATCTTCCTCACCAGAAACTCATTTCTGGTAGGGGGAAAAAATACGTCTTTCCGGACGTATTTTCATCTAGCTGTTTATTATGTCATTCATTTAACTGATACAGGTGAGCTCCTCCCTTGTGCCAGACAGTGTGCTGGTGGGAGAAGTCCATGTTGGACAAGATCAACCTTCTCTGCCTTCAGGGAAAGTATATTCAGTCAAGGAGATGCTCAAATATCCCTGATTATCTTTCTCATAATATTTAGTTTCACCTTGGAAAGCAACGCAGGAACACCTGAATGAATTTAAAAATCAAATGATTAGGGGGCGCCTGGGTGGCGCAGTCGGTTAAGCGTCCGACTTCAGCCAGGTCACGATCTCGCGGTCTGTGAGTTCGAGCCCCGCGTCAGGCTCTGGGCTGATGGCTCAGAGCCTGGAGCCTGTTTCCGATTCTGTGTCTCCCTCTCTCTCTGCCCCTCCCCCGTTCATGCTCTGTCTCTCTCTGTCCCAAAAATAAATAAATGTTGAAAAAAAAAATTAAAAAAAAAATCAAATGATTAAATAAAACTAAGCAAGGTATTTTGGAAAGACACCCTCATCGTTTACAATTTATTTCAGCAAGGGAGATTGGTTTCGGACGCCTGTAGATGTACAAGGAAGCTAGCTTATCTATTTATTTATTTTTTCAATGTTTATTTATTTTTGAGAGGGAGAGAGAGAGAGCAAGCGGGAGAGGGGTGGAGAGAGAGGGAGACACAGAATCCGAAGCAGGTTCTAGGTTCTGAGCTGTCAGCACAGAGCCCGATGCGGGGCTCGAACCCACGAACTGGGACATCGTGACCTGACCTGAAGTCCGATGCTCAACTGACTGAGCCACCCAGGCACCCCACGGAAGCTGGTTTATGTGGCTTGAACCTCAACTCCTGCCCTGTGAACTCAAGGTCCCTTTGCCTGGCTGTGCCGTATTGTTTCTTCGTGTGAAATCTGGCCCGAAATTATTAGAAGTCCTATCAGCATCCTTTGGGGGTCGGGGGAGGGTTGTATTTATTGTATTTATTTGTTTGGCAGTTACTGTGGTTAATATCAGAGAACCGTGAGAAGGTGAGTCTGATTCCCTTAATGACAGAAATAGAACTTTTCCTTGATAATAGGTAAAATCCTGATGGAATCAGCTATTGATTATCTGGCATATAACTTGGAACATCTAATCCAATTGTAGACATTTTCTATAAGGCTCAATGATCCTCTCGTGTCAAATTCCTCCCAAATCCGGCACTCTTTAAAACCCAGACACAGAAGCCTGACGGTAAGCCTTTGGCTGAAAGACTAACATGGTATTTAAAAAGTAAAAGACTTTGGTCTCCTTTGTCCAACAAAGTTCAAATTTCCCCTACAGCAATAAACACCTTATCTGAGAAGTACGCGGTGTGGGCTAAAATCTTCAACCATGAAATTATATGACTCTGCCTTGACCTGTGGTTTTCTCTGGTTTCGCTCAGAGCATACAAACAGCAGCTCTGGGCTGTTTCTCTGATCCAGTTGGTGGGTTGTGTAAATCTTGAGGAATGCAGACTTCTCCACAAAGGCATCCGGGTAACAGGGACGTCTTTATCTGTCCTCGTTTACCCTGAGCAGGACTGAGCAGCCCCAGGGGCTCATGCTGCATGATGTATGTGTCGGACCACCTTTCTGTCCGTGCCTCCAGCAGGCAAGGAAGAGACAGGCTCCCTCTGGCTGGTGAAATGCTGTGTTGAACCAGAACCTTCCTCCCGCCTTGGTCTGCCACTCTCGGCAATTAGGGATGGGTCTCAGCCAGCCTCTGGAATAGATGGCCTAATGACTCTCGGGACTCAAAGCGTGGCCCATGGGCCGGCAGTACCAGAATGATCTGGAGTCTGTTACAGATGCTGCATTGCAAGCCCCGTCACAGAACTAACGAATCAGAATTTTTGTCTGTGACCAGCCCCCCAGCTGATTCCCGTGCCCGTTAAGGTTTGAGAGGCATGGTGTCACGGAGCGCTGTCATTCCCGTCCCACATCTTAGATCTGAGAGCAATACGCCAAAGTCATTCCTTTTGGGGAGGCAACCCACTCCTCCCTCATGCCTGTGATTGAGAGGATCAGTGTGTTCCATTCTCTGACCTCAGTGATTAGTTCAGGGGTGAACATGTGATTGATTGGGGGCAGAGGCATCCAGGCCCGTGACGACTGTTTGAACTGTTAGAGGCTGAGATACTATTTTACTTTGTACTTAGACTTGGAAGGATGCAAGCCTGGAGCTGCCAAGGGGCACCTTGCAGAGGTTGACGATGAATCTACGATCAGAAATCAGAACCAAGACGTAGGTAAAAATAAATCTTCGTGCCGTCACTTGAGCCCCTGGATCAAGTACTGCCTGAAGCCCACCTTCATGTCGTTAGTAGCACAAAACAAATTCCTCTAAGGTTTTGTTACTGTTGTATGCAGGTGTGTAGATAGACAGATATAGATAATATAGATACAAAAAGAGAGATTTGTTTGAAGGAACCGGCTCACATTATTGCAGAAGCTGGCCAATCTGAAATCCATAATGCAAGCTGGCAGCCTGGGCATCCAGGTAAAAGTTGATGTCGAAGTCTTGAGTCTGAAGGCCGGAAACTAAGGCAGAATTTCTACATTGCAGCCCAGAGTCAGCATTTCTTCTTTTTCAAGAAACCCCCGTCTTTGCTCATAGCCTTCAACTGATTAAACCAGGCCCACCCACTTTATGGAGGCTACTCTGCTTTATTTATTTATTAAAAAAAATTTTTTTTAAATGTTTTTATTTGTGTTTTTGAGAGAGAGATACAGAGGGCCAGCGGGCAAGGGGCAGAGAGAGAGGGAGACACAGAATCCGAAGCAGGCTCCAGGCTCCGAGCTATCGGCACAGAGCCCGACGCGGGGCTCGAACCCACGAACCGCGAGATCGTGACCTGAGCCGAAGTCAGACAGTTAAGTGACTGAGCCACCCAGGCGCCCCGAGGCTACTCTGTTTTAAAGTCAGCTGACAGCGAATGTTAATCGCATCTAAACAAATAACTTTACGGCCATATCTGGACTGGCGTTCGGTCAAACGACTGGCTACTATAAGCTAGCCAAGTTGACACGCAAAATTAGCCATCACGGTCATGTTTTGCTGAGTCTTACAACTGAGAGAGAGTGGCTAGTAGGGCTAAAAATCCCTTGCGGACGACGTTTCGCCTCAACTGGAATACATCCCCGAATCCTGCCTGTCTGCTTTCTTTAAAAGAGTTGACTTTGTCCCAGAATCAGCAAAGCAATTTAAATCCCATTTTGTTCTGTGGAGTCTAAAGTGCTCGGGATTGGAAGACTTTAAGGTCTAACCAGGGCTTTCTAAATGTCAGAGTATTTGCCTAGCACTATAATGATTTTTTTCTCCATAGTAATGGCCCACAGGGTATACCATCCACGCCTGCGTGCATGATATTTTCCTTCAAGTCAACGTGACTCTTTAATACTATAATTTATCGATAAGGGCCGGCTTTCCATTATCGCCACAAATATAGATCCCACGGCAATCACGGTACATATTTACATAAATAAAGATAATGAGAGCAAAATAATGTTTTAAGCGCCTTGGAAGATACCTGGGAAAGAGTCGTCTGAGCATTGATTTCCCTTTTTAAGACAGGGACCCAAAGCAAGTGTTAGGTGTTAGAGACAAATGAGATGTTCTTCTTGACAGAATTTAAGAAACAGAACAAATGAACAAAGGAAAAAAAAAAGAGACAAACCCCCAAACAGATTCTGAACGATAGAGAATAAACGGGTGGTCGCCAGAGGGCAGGTGGGGGGGGGGAGGTGATGGGCGACACGGGCGACGGGGATGAAGGTCTGCACCTGTCACCATGAGCCCTGGGTGACGAATGGAAGTGATGAATCACTATCATGGACACCTGAAACTAACAGAACGCTGCATCTTAACTATAACTGAGTAAAATAAAGAAGAAAAGGTTCTCCGTTAAAAAATCGCAATAATTGACGGGATGTTGAGAAACAATAGCCTCTGTACTGCTTTATCCGATGTTGCTTTCCTGGCTGTCTCCATAACATCTGCCGTGGCAGCTGGACATACGACCTCTCCTTTGGGAGACGCTGATTTTGGTCTAACGCCCGTTGTGTGATTTCCGACCACTGTAACCTCAAGGCAGCATCCAGACGTCACCCGGACTTTTCCTGGGATGGGAAGGTCATTACCTACCAGCACAGATCACGTCCTTGGATGCGGATACAAATGAGGAAACTCTGCTTTTTGCCGAGCTGAACAATCCCTGTCGTTTCTACTGACTGATATCATAATGTCGCTTCTTGGGGACACAGAAACCCTGACCCTACGCCACCCAGATTCCGCTTGCCGGCCTTCCAGAGAGCTGGAGCTCGCTTCTGTGAGAACTGGATTCATCTCTCTTTGCATCTTCTATGTACACGAACCATACTAGTGAAGCACCGAACCTGACTTCCGACGCTGGCAGGGAAATGACACTTTGGGGACAGTGGCATGCCATTTAACCTCGGGTGATCTGCCCGTCTGCTTCATCTTCACTTATGCCACTCTCCCTGTGTCATGATGTTCCAGCCACGCTGGATTTTTCCTCTATGTTTTTAATGTTCATTTATTTTTGAGAGAGACAGAGACAGAGCATGAGCGGGGGCGGGGCGGAGAGAGAGGGAGACACAGAATCGGAAGCAGGCTCCGGGCTCGGAGCCGTCGGCACAGAGCCCGACGCGGGGCTCGAACCCACACACCGTGAGACCGTGACCCGAGCCGAAGCTGGACGCTTAACTCGCTGAGCCACCCGGGCGCCCCTCTACTTTATCTCATGCCAACTTGTCCCTGCTGTCAGATGCTTCCACATCTGCCTCTACTGCCTGGAAAGATACTTCTCAATTCTTTCGCGTAACTTCCTTCTTACTGGTGAAATTCCATTTTCAGTGTCATTTCTTTGGAGACGCTTTCTTTGAATAACCAAAACCAAGGCTTTTCGATCCCACAAGGCTTTGTACCCCGTCGACCCTGTTTATTTGCTTCACGACACTTTCTTTCCCCAAATAATCTTGCTGGCTTACTTGGCTTTCTCTAAAATGCAAGCTACCAGCTGGAAGGGAACTCATTGCTGTCTTCCTCATACTTGCAAAACACAGTGGGAACTCAGTATCCGTTTAGCAATTACTTTGTTCAGTGCCCGGATGAAATCAAGGCGTAGCCTGGCCGTTTGCAGATTTGAAACACTTACTCCCTTAGCCATTCACCCACGCCTCTATACACGCATTAACTCAATGTACTTTATACATTGAAAGTAATACGCGAATTCTTGACTACTGCGGACTGTCCCGCCCCTCCCCTTCCCGAATGTACTCCACTTCGTTGATGTCACTCTTTTGCCCCGTGCTTTGGGCAGAACCGAATCTTCTACGTGGTCTGACCCCGTTACAGGAAGCGGCTAGCCTTCCTATCCTGGGTACTTTACTTCTGTTAATAGAGTCTGCAGCCGCATGAGGTTTTTTGGCAGCCTCGTTCTTCTTGCAATACTTATAAGCTTAATGCAAAAAGAAAAAAAAAAAAGGCTGAGTTAATAAATGTATGTTTCTGTTAAGCCACATGTCCTTGGGCACCTGGCTTTTTAATACAGATTCAGAGCCTCGTATCCATCGTTGTTAAATTTCATCACATCCCCTGACAGGTGTTCGTGTCATCCTCGCGTCTCCCAATCTGTGACTTTATTTGGCTGTGTGAGAGATGATTTGCGGAGTTGCTCCTCTGCAAGCAAAGGTTGAGTAAGAACTGAACATAACAAACTCCCTTTCTCCGCTGGATCTGGTGGCGGCCTGAGCCCCAGGAAGGTGAGAACGAAACACCATGGAAATACAGAGATGAAAAAAAAAAAATCACAGCGGGGACTCAGTCAGTTAAGCATCTGACTCCCGGTTTCGGCTCAGCTCATGAACTCGCGGTTCGTGAGTTCGAGCCCCAGATCAGACTCTGCACTGACCGTGCAGGGCCTGCTTGGGATTCTCTCGCTTTCCATTGCTCTTTGCCCCTCCCCAGCTCTGTCTGTCTGTCTGTCTCTCTCAAAAATAAACTTAAAAAAATTTTAAAATCACAGTAAAAAAAATAAGCATGCACCATTTTGGTCATCCATTATGGGGCAACAAATGACAGCAAAATACAGTTGCACCCATAGCAGTTCCGAAATCCAGGACATATGCCGTCAATTCTCTCTGCCCTGTGGGTAGAGGGTGCGTATTGATTCGGGCCCGTTTCTACGCTCGGGGACCTTTCTCAGGCGAATTTGGCTCTGCAGTCCAGACTCCAGAATTTCCTTTCTGGGTGATTTTTTTTTTTTCTTTTCCATTAGAAATGGCTTATAAAGATAAGGCTTATAAAGATAGCTGGTGCTGAGTTGTTCTTTATGCCTTACCCCCAAGTCGTAGGAATTTGGGGGTCCGGAGATCTTTTCATTTTGAAATGTCTCCGTCTCTTGTGTTTTAATTACATTTTTTAAATGTCTTTAATTTTGCTTCATGTTTTATTTATTTATTTTGGGAGAGAGAAAGAGACAGTGCAAGCAAGAGAGAGGCAGAGAGAGAGAGGGAGGGAGAGAAAGAGAATCCCAAGCAGGCTCCGTGTTGCAAATGCAGAGCCCGACCCGGGGCTCAGTCCCACGAGCCACGAGACCATGACCTGAGTGGAGATCAATAGTAGGACGCTTAACCGACGGAGCCACCCAGGCGGCCCTGATTCAAAATTCTTTAAATGGCAGTACAGCTGACACACAGTGTTACATCCGTTTCAGGTGCACCACGCACCGATTCAAAAGCTCCAGGAGTGCCCGGGTGCCTCGGTCGGCCGGTTAAGCGTCTGACTCCGGCTCAGGTCACGAAACTCATGGCTCGTGAGTTCAAGCTTCGTGAGTTCGAGCCCCGCGTTGGGCTCTGTGCTGACGGCTCAGAGCCTGGAGCCTGCTTCGGATTCTGTGCCTCCCTCTCTCCCTGTTCCTCCCCTGCTCATGCTCCCTCTCTCTCAAAAATAAATAAAGATTTAAAAATTAAAAAAAAAAAGAGAGCTCTGTACCTTGGGCTATGCTCACCGCCAGTGGAGCCACCGCCTGTCCCCATGCAACCCACGGTGTTACGATACCGCTGACTGTGTTCCCTATGTGCTAACTTTCATACCACCTGCTCCTTTCACCCATTTTCCCCGGCCCATCTCGGTCTCTTTTAGTTCAGGCTGAGGTCACTCCCGTTTGTACGATTTTCTTTAAACCGTAGGTGGTGGCTGTGAATCCTGTCGAGGTTCGCACTCCTAGACAAAAAAAAACCCACATCCACAGATCTCTGCAGGAAAGATGTCTCTGCTCTGGGGGGTAGGCACGATCCTGCGGCTCAATACTCGACGTTTTTTGAAGTCATTTTGTCTAGTGCTGAGATCTAGGAGGCACCTCTTTCTATTTATCCGAGGCCCTAACAAAGAATGGTAACACCCATAGTCTTTGCTTGATCTTGACCCGAGGCTATGTTTTGGTGGAACTTGCCCCGGATGTATCTTTGTTTCAAGTCTTTCTTCACTTTGATGCCCTAGTACTCCGCAGAGAGGCTGTACAATAGGAACAATTTTATTTTCTAAACCGGCACGTTGATGGGGCGCCTGGGTGGCGCAGTCGGTTGAGCGTCCGACTTCAGCCAGGTCACGATCTCGCGGTCCGTGAGTTCGAGCCCCGCATGGGGCTCTGGGCTGATGACTCGGAGCCTGGAGCCTGTTTCTGATTCTGTGTCTCCCTCTCTCTCTGCCCCTCGCCCGTTCATGCTGTCAATCTCTGTCCCAAAAATAAATAAACGTTGAAAAAAAAAATTAAACCAGCACGTTGAAACTATTGTCTCTAATTTTTGCTTGAGTATTGAACATTTCCTTCTTTAGACCATCTTTCTTTCCCCCATTTATCACAGGCAGCTAAATGCACACACACACACACACACACACACACACACACACACACACACTTGGCGCTTTCTACATTCTTCTGGAAATCTCCTTAATCAGATCCATAAATGCATCAGGAATACTTTTTGTCTGTCCCCTTAGTAAGATAAAGTGATGCCTAACAAAGTGCCATTACGCAACACGGGTCCCCTTTTGTCAAACCTCCAACAACCATTTTATTTTCTCACTGTTTTTTCGGCTTCTGTTAACAGCCCCCTTGCTACTCCTCAGCCTGTGCTGTGTCCCAAGGTGGCCACAGCTGGTGGCATGGGTTTTAGGCTCTTGTTACGCAGGACACAGCTTCTCGTCTGACTTGTTTTGGTTCTCGCTCGCTGTGTAAACTCCACCCAAATTTTTACGTCTTAAGCCAACAGCTTATTATTTTGCGGGTTTGCAGGTGGCATTCATTTTTTAAGTTTATTTCTCTATTTTGAGAGAGAGAGAGAGAGAATCCCAAGTAGGCTCTAGGCGGTCAGCCCAGACCCTGACACAGGGGCTCGGACACACGAGCCACGAGGTCGTGACCCGAGCCGAAGTCAAGAGTCAAGTTCTTCACCGACTGAGCCACCCAGGTGTCCCTGCAGAGGTAGCATTCCTGGGTCACATAGTATCAGCGTATGTTCTGGGAAAGCTGAGGCAGCGTGGCGGCGGTTGGAGTTGGGTGCTGTTGGGAGCGCATCCGGGGGTGTGGGTTGGAATCTTGGCTTTTCTTCCATTTGGGGCTCCTTGTGGCCGATTCAGCTTCCTCCCAGCATGAAGGCTGGGTTCCAACGAGTCGTGCCAAGAGACAAAGATGAGAGCTGTTCCGGTCTCGAAGTTAAAGGCTGTCTTCTGCCGCATCCTATCCATCAAAGCAGCTCATGGGGGAACCCAGATTTCAGGGAAGGGCACATGGATCCCACCTCTTCGTGGGCAGGGAAAGATCCCCCTGCGAAAGAGCACATGCAGGAGGCCTTGCTGGGCCGCCATCTTTGGAAACGCAGCCTGGTTCGTGCGTATGGCTCATACCGCGTCCCAGGCTCTTGTTCTGAGGACTTCCCGTGTAATAAGAGGCCATTAAAATTCTCAAAACCCGATGAGATAGATGAATGTGATCTTCGTCATAACGATGAGGAAACGGAGGCACAGGGAGAATAATTAATACGACGAACTTTATGGGATTAGGAAGTTGGCAGAGGTGGGGACTGACGTCAGGGCAGGTCTGATTTCGGAGCCTGTGTACTTAACCTCTACGGCCTTTGTATTCATCTTCTTGGGGTTCTGCAGCGGAATAACACACACTGGGTGGCTTCCACGATAGAAACTTACTTTCTGAAAATTCTGGAGGCTGGGACGCCAAGATCAAGGTGCTGGCCGGTGCAGACTCTGGCGAGAGCTCCCTTCCTGGCTCGTAGACGGCTACCTTCTCACCGTGTCCTCACATGGTGGAGAGAGTGAGCTGTCCGATGTCTCTTCTTATAAATCCGCTAATCCTATAGGATCGGACCTCATTTGCCCCAAATTATGGCCTCACTTAACCTAAATTACCTCCTTAAAGGCCCCGTCTCTAAACACAGTCACTTTGGGGATTAGGGCTTGAAGACAGGAATCCCGGGGATACACGATTTCGCCCATATTACTCTCCCGTTTATTCTGATAGAATTTTGTCTGTAAGTGATCAGCCCTCTCAAAGGGTGCAAGAGACCATCCCAAGGACAGCACACCTCTTACTTACATGGTACTAATTTATCCATGTGCTTATTCATCACGCATTTTTTGGAAGTCTGCTAATTGCCAGGCATTGTTGTAGATGTCGGCCGTATAATGATGAGTAAATCAGGAATGATTCTGGCTTTGAAGCAGCTTATTATACTTATTAGGAAAAGGGCTGTTGTGTATTGTAAATGATCATTATCAAGGTTTTCCTGTGTGCTTCGAAGAGGCAATAAAATAGACTACTATGTGAGCTTTTAAAGGATGAGGTGGTTAGGGATTTGGCCCAGGGTCCCCCCCCCCCCCAAATTTAAATATGTGCCACCTAAAATAACGATTTAAAAGACGGCACAGGGGCGCCTGGGTGGCCCAGTCAGTTGAGCGTCCGACTTCAGCCAGGTCACGATCTCGCGGTCCGTGAGTTCGAGCCCCGCATCGGGCTCTGGGCTGATGGCTCAGAGCCTGGAGCCTGTTTCCGATTCTGTGTCTCCCTCTCTCTCTGCCCCTCGCCCGTTCATGCTCTGTCTCTCTCTGTCCCAAAAATAAATAAACGTTGAAAAAAAAATTAAAAAAAAAAAAAGACGGCACAAACGTCGTGGCCTTTCTTCCTCAGTAAACTCCTTCCTCACAAGCACCCAAGTCTGTTACTTCACCAGCCATCAGAGCCATCGGGCACCTGTCCAGGCTGAGCCCCTCTGACAGCAGGCAGGGGAAGGAGTGTCCACCCTCTCGGCCAAGGACACGGTGTCCACTGGCCCGTGGCAGCAAAGGAGACACCCTGTCTTGATTCCCTTCTCGTGACTAAATCTCCATTCCTTTCTGATTGGCCTGAGTTCAGATTGTTTGTGATTCTGATGACGGGCAGATTGAATTGGGTTTGAGGATCCACAGGAGTCCTCCTGGGGGAAGTGACATTTAAGAAAAAAGACGAGAAACTCCACCCGTGTGCTGGGCATCCAGGCAGGAGTGCTATGCCAGCTGTCTCTGTTCGGTGCCTGTATTAGTAAACGGAGGGGCAGTGGGGGTGATTATAGCCTAGCCTCTGTCGTTCAGAAGCTTGACTTGAACCCTCTCCCTGAGCACAGTCCACGGTAGGTGTGTGACATTGAACAGATTACTCGATGTCTTGGGGCTTGGGTTCATTTTCCGTAAAAGAAGAAACAGGTGACACCGTTGAGAATCGTCGTAAGATCAGATGGGTGACTCTGAACACAGCGCTTGGCACAGATACGGAGCTCGGTGCCACTGGCTTTTTGCTAGATTGTTCGTAACCTTGTTTGAGGCAGGAAAAGGGAGGGCTTGGGGGAGAGAAACAAGCCTTTACTTACAGCGATAGGCATTGTGTGGAAAGGGTTAACTCAGCCGGTCTGGTGTGCCCAGACCCAGCACATTCCAAGGTCTTCAGGACTGGCCCTTGATCGGCTCTTGGGAGATGACCTGTGTGGCCTTGGAATACCTTGTCCGATGAGAGCATCTTGGTGTATATTAACAATGTGATACCAGCAATGAGATGTTTTAAAAATTTTTTTAATGTTTATGTATTTGTGAGAGGCATCATGAGCAGGAGAGGGGCAGTGAGAGAGGGAGACACAGAACCCAAAGCAGGCTCCAAGCTGTCAGCACAGAGCCCGATGTGGGGTTCAAACCCATGAACCTGTGAGATCATGACCTGAGCTGAAGTCGGACGCTTAACTGACTGAGCCACCCAGGTGCTCCTGATTGGTTTTTTTTAAATAATTATTTATTTATTTATTTATTTAAAAAAAAATTTTAAATTTTTTTAACGTTTATTTTTTATTTTTGGGACAGAGAGAGACAGAGCATGAACGGGGGAGGGGCAGAGAGAGAGGGAGACACAGAATCGGAAACAGGCTCCAGGCTCTGAGCCGTCAGCCCAGAGCCTGACGCGGGGCTCGAACTCACGGCCCGCGAGATCGTGACCTGGCTGAAGTCGGATGCTTAACCGACTGCGCCACCCAGGCGCCCCTTAAATAATTTTTTAATGTTTATTTATTTTTGAGAGAGAGACAGACAGACAGACAGACAGGGTGTACGTGGGGGAGGGTCAGAAAGAGGAAGACCCAGAATCCAGAGCAGGCTCCAGGCTCTGAGCTGTCAGTAC
This sequence comes from Felis catus, assembly GCF_018350175.1. Lineage (NCBI taxonomy): Eukaryota > Metazoa > Chordata > Mammalia > Carnivora > Felidae > Felis > Felis catus. The sequence goes on along the minus strand of NC_058383.1, from coordinate 20,465,410 downwards.
AGAGCCCGACGCAGGGCTCGAACTCACAGACCACGAGATCATGACCTGAGCCCAAGTCCGATGCCCAACTGACTGAGTCACCCAGGCGCCCCAAAATGATCGTTTTTGTATGCCTGCGTCTTTGAGCATGCTGGTTCACCAGTTTGACATCAAGGTTGAGGGGGTGGCCCACGCGTGTGTGACTGACCCCTGATAAAGACCCTGGGCACCAAGGCTTGGGTGAACTTCCGCGGTTAATGATATTTCACACATGTTGCTACCTAGCATGTTGCTGGGAGAATTCTGTGCCCTCCATAAGCACAGAACAACCACAGGGATCCCACCCTCTGTGTCTGTTTCCTCTGCTGAGTTTAATATGTATACTTTTCACCGGAATAAGCTGTAAGTGTGCTCTTCTGAATTTTTCTAGAGAATCTTGAAATCTAAGGGTGGTCTTGGGGGATCTCTGACACAGGCACTGTGCTAAGTGCTTTTTTTTTTAAATGTCATCTCATTTAATTTAGTCTGGGGGGCTCAGTCAGTTAAGCATCTGACTCTTGGTTTCGGCTCAGGTCATGATCTCGAGGTTTGGGAGTTCTCACCCCACATCGGGCTCCACACTGACGGTGTGGAGACTGCTTGGGACTCTCTCTCTCTCTCTTTCTCTCTCTCTTTCTCCCTCTCTTTCTCCCCCTCTCTCTGCTTGCACCCTCTCTCTCTCTGGAAAGACATAGAATGGAATAAAATAAAAAAAAATCTTTACAAAAGTAATTAAAAAAAATAAAAAACAAAGATGTACCATACATGTTCTTTGTGTGAAACAAAGCAGATACATACACGTACCTATCTACATATACCTATGTACATATACTCTTATCTTTTATAATTTATATATATGACACATAAATTACGTATTTACCTATGTATCTATATACCCATCTCTCTCTACATCTATCACATCTATCATATGTGTGTGTGTGCGTGTGTGTGTGTGTGTGTGTGTGTATGGGTGTGTATATACTATTTCTAGAAGAAGATAAAGAGCAGGGAGGAGCCATTGCCTCAGGGAAGGGAGACAGAAAAGTCAGAGGTCATATTAGTTTCCCATTGCTGCTTTAAAAAAATTTCTACTCACACGCTGGCTTACACCAGCCCCCATTAGCTTACAGTTCTGGATGTTGGATGTCCTAAAATGGGTCGGTGGGGCCACATTCCTTCTGGAGGCTCTGCGAGAAAAGAAACTTCCAGCTTCTCAAGGATGCCGCATTGCCTGGCTCATGGCCCTGTGCTCTCTGTTTTCCTTGTCCCGTCTCCTTCCCTGACTCACTGCCACTCTCCTTCTTCCGCCTTAAAAGGACACTTGTGATCAGTCCGGATTCATCTGGATCGTACAGGGTCACCTTCCCATCTCAAAATCCCGTGTCTCATCATAGCAGTAAGGTCCCTTTTGAAATGTAAGGTAACATATTACACGTTGTGGGACGTAGGACTTGAGCATCTCTGGGGACCATTTTTCCTGCACCCACAAGGGTGGACGGGAAGCTGCGTGGTCACGGGAGATGGTTGTCCTTTTGAAATGCTTTGCCATGTGTTGTGGTACGTCACATAAAGTCACATGTTTAAAATTTTGACTTTAATTCCAGTGTAAACATACAGTGTTCTATTCATTTCGGGTGTACAATACAGCGATTCAACAATCTTATGCATTGCTCCGTGCTCTTCAAGATAAGTATGAAGAGGTGAAAGGGAGTCAGATCTTCAGATTTTATTTTATTTTATTTTATTTTACTTTATTTTATTTTATTTTTTTTTTACTTTATTTTATTTTACTTTATTTTATTTTACTTTATTTTATTTTATTTTATTTTACTTTACTTTATTTTATTTTATTTAATTTTACTTTATTTTATTTTACTTTACTTTACTTTATTTTATTTTATTTTACTTTACTTTACTTTATTTTATTTTATCTTACTTTACTTTATTTTATTTTATCTTACTTTACTTTATTTTATTTTATTTTACTTTACTTTATTTTACTTTATTTTACTTTATTTTATTTTACTTTACTTTATTTTATTTTACTTTATTTTATTTTACTTTATTTTATTTTACTTTATTTTATTTTATTTTATTTTACTTTATTTTATTTTATTTCATTTTACTTTATTTTATTTTACTTTACTTTATTTTATTTTATTTTACTTTACTTTACTTTATTTTATTTTATCTTACTTTACTTTATTTTATTTTATCTTACTTTACTTTAGTTTACTTTATTTTATTTTATTTTATTTTACTTTACTTTATTTTATTTTACTTTACTTTACTTTATTTTATTTTATTTTACTTTATTTTATTTTACTTTATTTTATTTTATTTTATTTTACTTTATTTTACTTTACTTTACTTTACTTCATTTTATTTTATTTTACTTTACTTTATTTTATTTTATTTATTTATTTTATTAAATATCTATTTCTTTATTTAGAGAGGGAGGGGCAGAGAGAGGGAGACAGAGAATCTCACCTGAGCGGAAACCAAGAGTCAGATGCTCAACCAACTGAGCCACCCAGGCATGGCTCCTTTTTTTTTTTTGTAAGTAGACTCCATACCCAGTGCAAAGCCCAAGGAGGGGCTGGAACTCAAGACCCTAAGATCAAGACCTGAGCTGAGATCAAGAGTCAATGATTAACCGACTGAGCCACCCAGGCACCCCATCCTCAGCTTTTAAAGTCATATTTGTATTTGATAGGACAATCCCTATATATATGGGTTTTCAAAATCAAAGATGATTTTCATCTAGGTGAAAGTAAGCCTCCTCTCCACCCCAGATGATCCCCAGCTCCTCCCCGAAGCCATTATACTTACTTCTTGTGTATCATTCTGGGTGTGTGTGTGTGTGTGTATTTTGAGGACAAAAAAGGAGAGGAAAGGGAGGTGGGCACCGCTCTGGGTAAGCACGGTGTGGGGCGGCTGCCGGAAAGTCTTCTGCCTTCGAATCGAGACCTCCTTCTGCTCCTTCGCACGGGTCTGGATCTTCTGTTTCCCTTATTTCCCTTGATGGTGTACCCAACGTCACCGTCACATTAGATGCTGGCGTGGAAACCAGGCCGCGCTGTCCCGCGGGCCCCGGATCTGGGGGGAAGCAGGCGGTACCGATGCGGCAGGGGTTAACGGGGGAGGAGGTATGGCCTCGGCGGGCACGGCCCCCTCTGCCCCTCGGCCGGGCCGAGTCTGGTGGCCTGGTGCCACTGTGTATGCAGCCGGGTGCTGGAAGTGGGGTGGGGAAGGAGACTCCTGGCTGGCCGCTGGCCTCAGGAACATACTGCGCATCTTCCAGGAGGGCGCCCGCCTTTCGGCTGCGTATTTATGCCTAGGCTCGTGTTCCAAGAAGATCCTATGACCAGCCAAAGCGTGATTTCCCTGGGAATCGGAGGGGCCTGAGGCCGTCAGCCTGGCTGATGTAGGGACCTCCCTGGGCTGTTTTCTAAGCAACCCACAGCCACGAGGCGGGAAAACACAGATGATCCATAGCTCCCTGGCTTTCTCTCCCTTCTGACATTCTTATTTCCAGTCTGTGGATTCACCTCCTCCTCGTACCAGGAGAGACCTTTCCAGAACGGGGAGACCCGCACCTGCCCCTTGAGTGAGCGAGGCTTCCCACTTCCAGAGCCCAGCAGGAAAGCCGTCTGAGACGCCACGATCGCAGTACGTGTGCGAGAAAGACGCCGGCACGCGGAGCAGAAGGCTGTGTTGTCACACAATCCATTTTCATGGGGAGTTTGTCTGTCCCCCAGGCACGCAGCAGAGGGAAGCGACTGTGGAACTGTAATCACAGAGGAAAATCCTCATCTCGCCAACCCCCTTTGTTTTATAGCTGAGGAAAGTTCCCAGCGGCAAGGTGGCTCCCACGATGTCATGTGTCCCGCTTAGGAACCAGGGTGGGCACGAGACGTTTCTGGTCGTGTTTTCGGGTCTTGGAACACTGGGATCCGGCCTCTCCATTTGACATAGCGTCTTCCTCTCCTGTGGGGGGTGAGGAGTGGGGGGTGGGGGGTAAAGGCGGCGGATCCCAGCTTTGTCAAGCATTATGAAGCAAATTGGGTACTCTGAGTGGCACTTTTAAAGGTGATCATGATTATTTCCCTGTCTTTGATGGATCACAAAGGGGGTTCCCCATCCAACACTCCCACAAGATGTTGGAACAAAAGGGATGAATAGAGTACAAGTTTGGCTCCTTGCTGGCATTTGAAAGCCCTCGTTTGGGAGTAGGATTTATTAAATATTGTAATCAGTTCACTGTCGCCTGTTGAAACATTTGCTTTAATGGGCTTGTTAAATTTAGATTATGTTAAAAAGAGAAAAAGAGAGAGAGAGAGAGAGAGAGGGAGAAAGACATTTCCCTGTCTCTGAACTCTAGGGCTGCCACATCATGATAGTATATGAATTCAAGAAATAGCTCCCAGCCGTGATAATTACCCCCATTGTGGAGAAAAGAGGATGACATTTCGGGATGATTCGAGATGATTCAAGAGGACGTTTCGTTTTGTAAACAGTCTTCTGATCAAAGCCTGTTCTTACTTTGGAGAGAGCAACATAAACTTTTTCCTTCCTTCCTTTATTTCCTGAATGATACTTTAAGTTGATTTTAATTCTCCAAGTAACATATGATATTAACATGTGTTCTATTAACATGACATTAACAGCTTCTATTTGTTGATGGCTTACTATGTGCTAGGCATCTTTCTAAACATTTACTTGCATTCGTGCTTTAAATCTCTACAGTGCTCAGCAAAGCAGATAGTATTATTATCCCAAGTTCCACATGAGGAAAGGGGGCACAGCGAGGTTGAGCAGTGTGCCTAAGGTCACACAGCTAGTTATCGGCAAAGCCGGGATTCGAATTCAGGTGTCGGCCACTAAAGATTATGCACCTCCCTGACCACTAGGCTACATTGCATGTGTACCCATTCTCCCATAAAATTAAAACATTTTTCATGTTAGCCTTATGCTAACCTCTCTTTTGATCACCAGTCCAATCTCAGTCTCTTCTCCCCATACCCAGAGGTAGCAGTTATCAGCTAAGGAAGCATTCATCGCATGTATGAAAACAAATAGGGTCTCTGTGCATCTTATTATTAATATTAAAAAACATTCCATTCTGGGGCACCTGGGTGGCTCAGTCGGTTGACCATCTGACTTCGAATCAGGTCATGATCTCACAGCTCGTGAGTTCGAGCCTCGCGTCAGGCTCTGGGCTGACAGCTCGGAGCCTGGAGCCTGCTTCGGATTCTGTGCCTCCCTCTCTCTCTGCCCCTAACCCACTCGCATTCTGTCTCTGTCTCTCTCAAAAATGAATAAACATTAAACAATTTTTTTTTAAATATTCCATTCTGTTTTGCTTAGCTGTTCCCCTCCTAATGGGTATTAAGGTTGTCCCTAGTTTTTCATGAAAGTAAATAATGCTGAGGTAATGTGCAGGAGTATCTCCAGGGCAGCTCCCAACAATGGAGATCGCTTAGTGTTCGCGGAAATTGCCAACTTCCATTCTTCCCCGCTGTACCTGCAAGTCATGGATTCTTCAGAGCTTTGCCATCAGTTTTCCTAATTAAAACTGGAAGGGGAGGGCTTTCCAACCTCAGGGTAAAGACGCGAGTGCTTGTCTCTCTCCTGCCATAACAGTTAACCACCCAGTCGGGTTCTCTCTGCGCCTGCTGTCTTCAGTGTCATCCAGCTGAGCCTCCTAAAGACCGAGTTGAGGTTTCCCTTCATTCTCAGGAAAATGTAGCCAAAATAGGATGTTCAAGTGTGTTCTCCATGTTGAGGCCTGGAGACGGGAGCCAAGGTGTAGCTGTTGAGATTTCCAGGACGTGGGACGCCGCCCCGCCTCCCGGTACCTCCCCCTTCACCCCCGCCCCGCCATCCAGATAGAAACCATGTGCCTTTGAGAAACAAAGTCAAAACCTTCTTTTGTTTTTTTTTATTTCTTCCGATAGCTGGTCCTTCATTTCAGAAATAACGAATGAGAGCTTTCTTCCTTTTTTTTTTTTAAGACGTGAAATTTATTGTCAGATTGGTTTCCATACAACACCCAGGGCTCATCCCAGCAGGTGCCCAATGAGAGCTTTCTATATGCAGACACAGTACAGGGTCTGGGGACACAAAATGAGCAAGGTAACCCTCCTGCACCCCCCTCCCCCGCCCCGGCTTCATAGAGCTTCATAGCTTCGTATCACTGCGATTTTCCCAGGTCACAGACTCCGATGTTCACTCTACTTTGTATTAATTGTTGCCCCCCTACCTCCCAAGAATTTCGCCTTGATCCTAGGCTATGTGTCTGGGGGCCTGTTGCTTTACAGACCACCAGTTCCCATCTCTGGGAGTTGGATAGGGCCTCCCACTTCCAAACCTATTGTGGGAATTCTCCAGGACATGTAAGACTATTTTAGAAAAACTCAAGGTCTGGAGTCACTGTTACTGTGTCACTTCTGTTTAAACAGTAGTTCAGGATAGACTGGCCCTAATTCTCTTTTTTTAATGTTTATTTACTTTTGAGAGGGAGAGAGAGAGAGAGAGAGAGAGAGAGAGAGAGAGAGAGCATGAGCAGGGGAAGAAGGGCAGAGAAAGGGGAGACACAGAAACCAAAGCAGGTTCCGGGCTCTGAGCTGTCAGCACAGAGCCCGACGTGAGGCTTAAACTTAGGACCCTCGAGATCACGACCTGAGCCGAAGTCGGACTTAACCCACGGAGCCACCCAGGCGCCCCTTTCCTGATCGTCTTGTATTGCTGTTACTGTGAGTAATAAACTCTCCTTGATTTCTGGCCCAGAAGTCTTGTGTCTTCTACCACCATGCATGGCAGGCTAACTTGTTAGCTTGCAAGGAGGGAATATCTCAGACATTTCCGAGTTATTGATACATTTGTTTATCCATCCGATAAATATTTATTGGGTGTATTACCTCTCAGATGGTAGGGATACAGAGATGGAGCAGGTCCCTGCTCTCAGGGAGCTTCAGTCTGGCGAAGCAGGCGTCGTCAAAGAGGAGCATTTACAGCTGGTGAAATGTGCAAGGAAGGGAATGAATGCTGCGCATTGGCATCGACGGGTTTCCAAAGGAGAGGGTTGTGACGGGGGGCCCGCCTGTGGAGCTGGCCACATAGGTGGGAATTGAGAGAGGACATGGTGGCCGTCGTTCAAACACTCAAAGAAACGCAAGTACAAGGACACGGAGTTGGGAGCGAGCGGGAGCGGAGGGTCGCAAGTGAGAAGGGGCCGAGGCGAGACATGAGACACGAGGCCAGAGGAGTAGCGGCGAAAGCAGGAAATACAGGTCCTCGAGGCCACGGTGTGGAGGTTCTGTTTTATTCAAAGTGAAAGTGAAAATCACGGAAGAGTTAGAGGAGGCAGGAGGCAGGGGGCAGGGAGGGGCTGGGGTCTGAGTTACATAATCAGATTGTATGTGTTACATACAATAATAATAATATAAAAAAAAATCCCCGATTTACATCTTATAATAATAAGACAGGAGCCGGAGGGCTTCCTGGAAGGTGTCTGGACCGTCCATCGGCATGTCTGGGCCCCATGTGGATTTCCCCCAGTCCCCTCCTCCACCCTGTGAGCGTGTTTCTGACCGGTCTGGCACACTGTCCCCTTCTCCTCTCTTCACTGCCCCTATGTTGCCAGGCAACCCACAGTGCCTCTCGCCCCAGTGCACAGGGGACAATGGGTTTGCAGCTTAGGGCTTGAGAAGGGCGAAGAGTGAATCCCAAACCAGAAATGTGGGCAACCCTTCAGAAAGTGCCTTCGTTCCACGGGGAACGGAAAAGGATTTACAACAGACAAAAAGGGAAGATACACCCTTTGTCGGGGAGGGATCGCAAAACCATCCATAAGCACTGTAGCCTGAAGCATTAAAATCAACAGCACGGACATGTTTGATGGAACAGGACGGCGAGGCATACGGAAACCAGAATGCGGCGAAAGGAATATCTATCGAGAAAAGAGTGATTGACTGAACCGGGGCTTATGCATACGGCGATGGGACATGATGCAGCCACATGCAGAGAACTAGTAAAATAATGTGTTCAGTATGGGTCAGCTTAGAGCAAACATTGGAAGTATGTGTTCGTGTGTTTGCATACATGTACCCGTGGAGGCTGGTGCGGAAGACTGCGTTCTCAAGTGGTGTTGGGGGGGTGGTTCTCAGCCCCGGCCGAATGCTGAAATCCACTGGCAAAATCCCCCCCACCCCCAATGCCACATAGTTTAATCCTGGGAAATTACATATTAAAAAAAATTTTTTTTAATTTATTAATTTTTGAGAGACAGAGTGTGAGGGAAGGAGGGGCAGGGAGAGAGGGATCCCAAGCAGGCTCCAGGCTCTAGGCTGTCAGCACCGAGCCTGACGCGGGGCTGGAACGCGTGGACCGCAAGATCATCACCTGAGCTGAAGTCAGCCGCTTAGCTGACTGAGCCAGCCAGGTGCCCCTGGAATGACATATTTTAAATAAAATCTTTACTTTGGAACAAGGTTAGGTTTTACAGAAAGGTTTTTGCAGAGATAACATAGACTATCTAACCCTATTGTTAATATCTCATGTAACCACTTGTCAAAACTAAGGAACTGACATTAGTACATTATTATTAATTAACCCCAGACTTCATTGGTATTTTGTTAGTTGTGGTTTGTTTGTTTGTTTTTGTTTGTTTCGTTTTTTGGGACTAACGTCCGTTTGCTGTTCCAGGATCCAATTCAGGATGCCATGTTGTTTTTTTGTCATCAGGCATCCTGAGCCTGAGCCTTCTCTGGTCTATGTCATAGGGTCTATGTCAGTTGCCCTGTCTTTCCTGGGTTTTCCCGACCTTGATAATTTTGAAGAGTACTGGTCAAGTATTTTGTTTGATGTCACTCGATTTAGGTTTGTCCCATGTTTTTCTTGGATGACAACAAGACCGTGGACGTTGGGGAATAAGACCAGAGGTGATGTGCCCTTCTCTTTCCATCGCTGGGATGTATGTATATGGTACCAACACTCACTGGTGACGTTAACTCTGATCGCCTGGTTAAGTGGGTGTCTGTCAGGTTTCTCCAGTAGAAGTTACTGTTTTTCCTTTTCTGTCCTCTGTTCTTTGGAAGTGAATCGCTGAGTGCAGCCCACATTTGAGGATGGGGAGGTTTAAGCTTGACCTCCTGGACGGCGGAATATATACCTATATTATTTGGAATTCTTCTGCGGAGAAGATTTGTCTCTTCTCTCTCATTTTTAAAACACTTATTTATATCAGTCATTTATTTCAGTCATTTATTTATATCAGTATGAGCTTGTGTATATTTATTTTTACTTCGGGTTGTAATCTACCACTGGCTTATTTTGTCACCCAAATTGTTCTAGCCCCGGCCATTGGGCATTCTCTCCGGTTGGCTTCTGTATCCCTGTGGCATGTCCCTGTTACTGTTTTTTGTTTGTTCGGTTTTTTGTTTATTTTTTTTTAACGCTTCCTTACTTTCTGGAACCATAAGATATTACAATCTCATCTTGTATATTTCCTGCCCCAGCCATAGAATCGGTCTCTTCTCTAAGAAGGATACTTAGAAACCAAGATCTGGGCAGGGGTTTGCCCTTGCTACAGGACTGTCACTGTCTGGGACTTCTCTGAAGACAGAACTAGGGAAGATATGCATAGAACCCATGTATGCACATATATCATAATTATTTCTCTTTCTTTATGTCTTTATCATCTATCTACTACTTAGTCTATATTCTCTCTATGTGTATATGCATACGGATATATTCTCTATATACGCTGTCTACATATACACACATATATGTTCATAATAGGTATACATATATATTTATAATTTATAAAAAATATATAATTAGATATATGTAATTTTTAAAATTTAGGGGTGCCTGAGTGGCTCAGTCGGTTGCCTCAGGGCATCATCTCATGGCTTGTGAGATCGAGCTCTGCATCAGGCTCTGTGCTGGCAGAGCAGAAACTCCTTGGGGTCTTCTGTCTCCCTCGCTCTCTGCCCCTCCCCTGCTTGCATGAGTGTGTGTTCTCTCTCTCTCTCTCTTTTTCAAAATAAATAAGTAAACATTTTTTTTAAAAAAGACTTTAAAAATTAAACACAAGGGGCGCCTGGGTGGCTCAGTCGGTTAAGTGTCCAACTTTGGCTCAGGTCACGATCCCACAGTTCGGGGGTTCAAGCCCCGTATCGGGATCTATGCTGACAGCTCAGAGCCTGGATCCTGCTTCAGATTCTGTCTCCGGCTCTCTCTGCCCCTCCCCGCTTATGCTCTGTCTCTCTGTCTCTAAAATAAATAAACACTAAAAGTAAACTTAAAAACACGATTAGTATCTAGGTGAAAGTCTTCAAACGTAATCAGACCTCTAGCTAAGGGCTCTCACCCTTGGCACTGTTGTTATTTGGGGCTAAATAGTTCTTGCTTTGAAGGCTCTCGAGTGCAGGATAGGATGGTTAGCCACATTTGGGCAATCTTGGTCCACTGGATGCCAAAAGCAGCCCCTCCTCCAGCACAGCACAGAATGTCTCCGCATATTGCCAGGTGTTCTTCGGGGACCAAGTAGCCCCTGACTGAGAACCGTTACAAAATTAACAGTTTGTAACGAACAAAATGCTACATGATGGTTTCAGTGTATGAAGGAAATTGTGATGGATCTTTCAAAAAATACCCCAACTCATAGTTCTTGTAGTCACTGGATGGCCACGAACGGGTCTGATGAAGATGTAGGGTGAGCGGGTATAGGTCTAGGGAGAGTGTTCCAAACCGACCCAATATTTTGATAATGGCTTAAGAAAACGCGGGGCGCCTGGGTGGCTCAGTCGGTTGAGCGTCCGACTTCGGCCCGGGTCACGATCTCACAGTCCATGAGTTCGAGCACCGTGTCGGGCTCCGGGCTGACGGCTCGGAGCCTGGAACCTGTTTCCGATTCTGTGTCTCCCTGTCTCTCTGCCCCTCCCCCGTTCATGCTCTGTCTCTCTCTGTCTCAAAAATAAATAAACATTAAAAAAAAAAAAAGAAAACGGTTTCTTATTCTTATATAAGACAGCTGTCACTGCAAACCATACTCTCGTCTTCTAATGCCTTGTGAAGTGGTGAAGAATACCCAGAAGGGGGTAGTTTTTGCTGCCAACATACCAGTTTTTAGGTACATTCTTTTCAGGTTTAAAACAATTTTTTTAAATGTTTATTTATAATTTTTGAGAGAGAGAGAGAGAGATAGCACGTGAGCAGGAGATGGACAGAGAGAGAGGGAGGCACAGAATCCAAGGCAGGCCCCAGGTTCTGAGCTGTCAGCACAGAGCCCGATGCGGGGCTTGGACTCACGAACCGTGAGATCACGACCTGCGGCAAAGCCAGATGTTTAACTGACCGAGCCACCGAGGCGCCCCTCTTTTCAGGTTTTAGATCAGTTTCCATATTGTCGTGGGGTAAACCTGAACTGCCTTCCGAGTACCAGCTACTTCAGGGAAGTCCCATTTGATTCCAAGTGGAAGAGGACTCCACCCAGACTGGCTTGTGCAAAATCCAAGTTGGCTCACATCCTAGAAAATCCGTGGGGGATGTGTTCAGGCATGGCTGGATCCAGGGGCCAAGCAAAGAACCCAGGGTTTTGCTTTGTCTCCATCTTTCAGTTTTAGTATTGCGTCGGTTTCATTCTCAGGCTCAGTGACTCCAGGCTCCCCCTCAGAAAGCAAGATGAATACAGCAGGTCCTCTTTACATGCGATCACGTTCAGTCTCAATGGGAAAGCACGACTTGCTTGTCTCCAGAAGCAAAAGACTCTCTGTTTCTTTGTTTTGCTTTGTTTTGTTTTACTCTGTTTGGGTCACAAGGCTCCTCACATGCCCGTTCTGGAGACAGTCTTGGTGCAGGGGTGTGGGATACATTGATTGACTTAGGTCTAGTTTATGTGCTACAGTGTGATGGTTAACTTCTGGGTCCCCTTAACTGGCTACCGGGTGTCCAGATTAAGCATTGTTTCTGGGGAAGAGCTACCGAATCAGGACGTGCATTTTCACAACATTCCTCCATCATCTGTACGCACGTGGAATGATTTGTATACGCGATACTGTTTGAGAATCTGCGATTGCTCCACTGTTCTCATCCCCAGAAGCAATTCAAGCCCATCTGGGGAGAGGCAATAAAACACGTTTTTCCAAGCCCCACTCTGAAATGTTCGAATGAATAGGATAGGACCTTGGATAGGATCTCTGTAATGATAATTATTTAAAACGTTTATTTATTTATTTTGAGAGACAGAGAGAGACTATGTGTGTGCATGTGAGCGGGGGAGGGGCAGAGAGAGAGAGAGAGAAGAGAGAGAGAGAGAGAGAGAAGCACTCTCTGTGCTATCAGCACAGAGCCCAATGCAGGGCTCAAACTCACGAACCATGAGATCATGACCTGAGCTGAAACCCAGAGTCGGACACTTAACCGACTGAGACACCCAGGCACCCCTCCATCAGTAATTTCTTTTTAAAAAAAAAAAACAAGGTTTCCAGGTGATTCCAATGTACAGCCAAGGTTGAGAACCATAGTTATAAGAGGAAGAGTTTGCTCTCAGAAGGCCCCTCAGGTTAAATTTCAGCTACAACATTTATTAGCTCTGTGACTTTGGAGAAGCTATTTAACACCATAGCTTAACTAATCTGTAAAATAGACCTATATCTAAAATACTGTTTCTAGGCAAATGGGGTAAATGGAGCTCCCGGTGGTTTGGGTACCTCGTGTCTTATTTTCTGGAAAGAGCTGTTCTGCGAGTTGCAGTTAAAAAACCTACTTGCCAAACGGAGCTAAGGAAGCCAAGAGCAAAAACTCAGTTTTTATTAAGTAAAACACTGGCCAAGAGGATTTCACTTGCTGAGGATCCTGGGTCCCACTTGCTCCTGAGTCTGGTAAGGCCAGCTTTTTTTTTCTTTTTTTTTTCTTTTAACGTTTATTCATATTTGAGAGACAGTGAGAGACAAGGCACGAGTGGGGGAAAGGGCAGAGAGAGAGAGGGAGACACAGAACCCGAAGCAGGCTCCAGGCTCTGAGCCGTCCGCACAGAGCCCGACGCGGCACTCGAACTCACAGACCGTGAGATCATGACCTGAGCTGAAGTGGGACGCTTAACCCACTGAGCCACCCAGGCATCCCAAGGCAGCTTTCTAAAGCAGAGTCTGGTCGGGTTGCTTCCACTCCTAGATCCTAGAGCGGCTCAAACACCAGCTTTCCTTTCTGTGGGTAAATCGGATGGGGCTTTATGCAACAGCGAGCATGGATGCCAAGTTAGAGGGAGGTACCGTTCTTCCATGAACGTTTCCTGAGTCTTACTCCTCATTAGGTGCACACAGTGATGAGGCCAGCGCGACAAGCCTAATAGGCAAGGGAAACCGTTGGCTTTCAAGCTGGATTGTCAATAGGCCTGTTTGATACGGCTGCGTTTCTGACCTAATCAGCTGCAGGCGGCCTCTCCGCGGAGCTCCCTGGGGGCATCGGAGCAAGCAATATTTCACAATCTAACAGCTGAAATCAGCTCAGATCTCACAGAGCCGGAGCCTGAAGAAAAAATAACGTTGGAAGAGGCTTGCACATGCAGAGAAGAACCTTCTGGATGGTGGTCAAGTGTGTTTGCGGAAGCAGGCCGCTGCCTGTCGGGCAGTGCCGGGGCGATGTTTGTGAGGACGGGTGCATCTAAACTCGAGTGACACCTTCAGGCCACTCGGCCTTCGGTTATTTTCCCGGAGAACGGCCACGTGGAGAGCTTTCGCCCAAGCATGGCGGGAAACTGAACGTCCGCTTGGCTCATGCTTCGGCCTTGGTTGAATATCATCATCCAGCCTGAGATGCTCTGCTGTGGCTGTGTTTGACTTGGGCACAGAAGGGGCCGTGTCAAATATTTTTGTAGTAGTGAGGATGTTTTCCGGTGCAATCTCCTGAAAAGCTAAACCCACTGAATTAGCTATGGAGTTTAGGGGCTCCCATACGAAGCCTGGAGTCATTAGGTTGCAGGCATTGTTTGATGAGGATTCTTCTTCAATCTTTGTCATCCTGCAGGCTTGTGCTCCTGACTGTGTCCTCAAGGATAAGGCCAGGGAGCTGAAGCAGGTCTAGACTTCATATCCGAGCCTGCGAGAGCCTCTCTTTTCCCAAGCGTAAAGAGTCCCGAGTGTCACTCTGATCGGTATAACTTAGTTGGCCCTCCTGACTCTAAGGCACGTGTGTCCAGAGGGGATGGCATTATGCTGATCAACCCAAGTAGAGTCAATTTCACCCAAACCACATAGCAACTTTTCGATAAGATAAACGGCCACTGGGGAGGAAGCCAACATTTACTATATAGTTATTTTCTCTCAAGGCCCTAATAGATTGTTGTTGTTGTTGTTTTAATTGGAGAGAACTTGAGCAGGTACAAGTTAGATTTTGAAAGAGGCTTAATACTGACTCGGCGTACCTTAGAATCGCCTCTCAAAGTGAGGCACATGAATATCCAGGTGAATCCCTGACGATTATCTCATGCTGGCAAAAAGCTCTTTTATTTTTTATTGAAATTTTTAATGTTTATTTCTGTTGAGACAGAGAGAGAGAGTCGGGGGGAGGGGCAGAGAGAGAGGGAGACACAGGATCCGAAGCGGGCTCCGGGCTCCGGGCTGTCAGCACAGAGCCTGAGGGCGGGGCTCGAACTCACAGACTTCTCCAGTAAGACCACTTCCTCTGCTGTGGATGACTGTTTCAGAATTTCCCTTCCTTTCCATTCCACGTGCCTCTTAGTCTCAAGTGACGTTACGGCTTCATATGTCTTGGGCAAATCAGACGTCAATACACGAAGGTTTTCATGAACTCCCCACAAATCTACTCCTACCTGTTTTCTCTTGTTAGACTTTCTTCTTGTTAGGGTGGAGGAAATAGAGGAGAAGCAAGAGATGGGGAGCCAGTAGCTAATGGGCATACAGTTTCAGTTTGGGATGAGGCACATTTCCGGCAGATGGATGGTGGTGATGGTCGCACAGCAGGGTGAATGTCCTTAGTGCCATAGAACTGAATATTTGGAAGTAGTTAAAATGGGGGCACCCGGGTGGCTCAGTCACTTGAGCAGCCGACTCCTGGTTTCGGCTCAGGTCACAATCTCATGGTTCGTGGGTTCTAGCCCCGCGCCAGGCTCTGTGCTGACAGCATGGAGCCTGCTTAGGGTTCTCTCTCTCCCTCTCTCTTTGCCCCTGCCCTGCTCATGCTCTCTCTTTCTCTCAAACTAAGTAAATTAACTTCGGAAAATAAAATAAGATAAGATAGTTAAAACGGTTAAAACATCGTGTGATAGATCTGTGGACCACAATAAACATGTTTATTAATTGCAAGGGGAAAAGTAGTAAATTTATACTAAAGAAAATGGATAGAAACCATGACCACAGAAAGAAAAAGAAAAAAAAAGGTGGAGTGAACATGCTTATTTCACGTTCTCACTTTTAGAGTAATTCTTTATGCGCTGGGTTTTATTTCCTCCTGTTTTACTAAAGACTTTGTAGCAGGGCGCCTGGGTGGCTCAGTCGGTTCAGTGCCCAACTTGGGCTCAGGTCGTGATCTTGCGGTTCATGAGTTCTAGCCCAGCATCAGGCTCTGTGCTGACGGCTCGGAGCCTGGAGCCTGCATCAGATTCTGTGTCTCCCTTTCTCTCTGCCCCTCCCCCACTCACTCTCTGTCTCTCAAAAAATGAATAAACCTTAAAAAAAAACAATAAAAATTTAAAACAAGAACTTATCAGGACTCTACTTCTGGAACTGGCAACACAACAAATATGTACTATCTTTCCCTTTAAAGAGGTGTTGTGGACTCCGGACCCAGACAATTAAACATGCATGTCTGGACCTCGGCTTTCAGGTCTGAATTGGAGACGTGAATGTAGAAGAGAGCGTGGAGTGCAAATGACACGAGTATCTGGACAGGGCTCTGAGGTGTCCTGACATGGAGAGGTCAAGCAGAGAAGTGCGAGAAAGGAATTTGACAAGAGGCAGCCAGCGTGACTGGGGGAAACCCAGAAGAATATAGCATTCCAGCAGCTCAGAGAGGCATTGCAGAGTCAACTGGGACCTCTGTGCCCCCTGGATTTGGCAACATGGCGAGGTGGGGAGAGCCTCGGTGATTTTAAATCGTGTCAGTGACGTTGCGAAAATCTAACTAGATCGAAGTAAAATGAAAAGAAAAAGAGACGTGTGGAAGTTGATCCACACATCTATCCAGCAAGAATAGACAATGTGTTCAAGAAGTTTTGCTCTGAAGTCGGGGCACCTGGGTGGCTCGGTAGGTTGAGCATCCGACTTCTGCTCAGGTCATGATCTCGCAGTACGTGGGTTCGAGCCCCGCATCCGGCTTGCTGCTATCAGCCTGTCAGTGCAGAGCCCGCCTTGGATCCTCTGTCCCCCTCTCTCTGCCCTTCCCCCACTTGTGCCTTCTCTCCCTCTCAAAATCAATAATTACGTAAATAACCTTTAAAAAAAGAAGGTTTGCTCTGAAGTAAAGACATAACAATGTTACAGGAAGGGATCGTGGATATGTAACCGAACATTTTTGTAGAATTATAACACACACAGATGAAAGCAGGAATCGTAGGTGTGTAAATCAAACATCTTACACGGAGTGGACATACCTGTGTAAGCACTCCACAAATCATAAAACAGAACACTACCAGTATCTCGGAAGCCCATTATAGACTCTATGTTTGCATTCTGACATTAACAAGTTTGAACAATTTCTCCCTTCTGATGGTAAATTTTACAGGTCAACCTGGCTCAGCCAGGGTACAGAGATAGTTGGCCAAACATTATTCTAGTTGTTTTTGTGAGGGTGTTTTGAGATGAAATGAACATTGAAATCAGTGGGCTTTGAGTAAAGCAGATCACCCTCCATTATGTGGGTGGGCATAATCCAATCTCTGAAGACCTTCATAGAAACCAAGACTGACTTCCCTGGGGGAGAAGAGAATTCTGCTCGCAGAATGCTTGTGGATTCCAGCTGTGACTTTTCCCCGGGTCTTTAGCCTGCTGGTCTACCTTACAGATTTGTTTTGTTTTGTTTTGGACTTGCCAGCCTCCACAATTGTGTAAGTGAGATGATCCCTTTAAAAATCTCCCTCTCCCATATTTGTGTCTATATTTACATTTACTTTTCTTGATCTCTACCATCGTCATGATAGAAACCACCATCACTTCCCGCCAAAACATTGGTAGCCAGATAGTAAGTATTCTTTCAACCCTTCCTCCCTAGACAAATCAGAGATATTTGTAAAGATAAGACCACGTCCCCCTCCTGCTTAAAATAAAGGCTCAAAATAAAATGCAGGTGTCCTGCCAAGGCTTGCTAGGATGTGGAAGAGGAAGACACACACTACTTGCCATTCTCCGTAGGGCACCTGTTTATTCTTCGGCCCCAAGTTACACAGCAGTGTGGGCCCCTGTTGCCCGATCGTCACTACTGTTTTCCAAAGAAAAGCCAGACGCTGAGGTTCTTTGGTCTTCATACTCCTCATCAGGGTTTTCAAGGGTCTCTCAGGTTTTGCTCCTCTTTCTCTCTTCCCTTCACTCCTATCTGCATTTCACCCTCCAGCATTGGTAATCTAACTCAATTTAATTTCCAATGTGCATCAGGCTATTTCCCACCTTCATGTGTTTGCATCTGCTACGCCTTCTGCTCAGACTTCCCTGCACCTCCCACCCCTTCCTTCCCCTGGCTGAGATGGTAACGTACCACTTACTCCGTGAAAACTTCTTCGACACCCCCCCGCCCCCATCAAGAGGAGTTGGTTGCCTCTCCATGGGGCTCCATGCTTCCCCATGATAGCTATCGCCTGTCATGGTGCACTTCAGTTATCTGCCAGTAGACTGTGAACTAACTTCCCGAGGACACAGATGGCATCTTTGATCCCTTTGTCCTCACTCAGTACAGAAATTGCCATGAGAGTGCTTGAGCCCTGGCCCTAGGTTCTGCCAGGCTCCCCCCATGGATTTCACCAGGCGTCTGCCACTGTCCAAGGTGCTGGCCACCTTGTTCTGCCTGCATCCAGCCAGCCTTCCTTACCAGAGCTACAGGCTGATGCTCTGCCTCCGTTCCCAGTGCCAGGTCCCCGGATGGGGTTCCCTGCTCACTTGGTCTTTATGTTTCTAGGACCTGCTACTATCTTGGCTATTGGGATTAGGTTTATGCCTCAGCATCAGGCCTCAGTTGTTTACTTGTACCTCTAGGGTCAGTATCTGCAACCAGATCAGGGTTGGGTTTTTTTTGTTTGTTTTTTTGTTTTTTTTTTTGGTATCTGCTCTGACCTGAGTGTAAGTCTCCTGTCTGAATCTGGTCAGTGCACTTCTCCCTGCTTCCTGCATCAACCCATATGCCAATCCTCACACCTTTCTCCACCTCTCTTGATATGTGATACCTGTTCTCACCCCCGAGAATGTGCGAGAAATAGTCCCTTCATTTCTTTCCTTATTAGGGGCAGGTCTTTGAACGGGATCAAGTTCAGGTTAAAAGCACAGACTGTATATTCCCTCAAGCCTACGTTTAAACCCTACCTCCATCATTAACTAGCAATGCAAAGTTGGGCAAGCTGCTAAGGCCTCTGAAGCTTGATTTCCCCATCTGAAATTAGGAATTCTCATAGGGTTATTAGAAAACTGAAGCGAATGTGTTGAAAGGCACTTGGTTACGTATCACTTATAGGTAATAAGTTATGCATCAGTATTGTTTCTTTTATTAGTAGGAAACAATAGTGTGGCAGTAACGTCACTCATTGTCCCAGTCTGAGCTCTGCCTATCGTTCTCCCCACAGAGCATCCCCCAGCTTCTCCTATTCTCTCCCGACAGATGCTTTTGCTGCTAATAAATCCTGCCTGTGATATCACAGTTCACTGCAGCATCTGGCTTGGAATCGAGACATCAACACATGAATCAGACAGGATGAGAGGAGGAGGAGGCTGAAGACGTAGGCTCCAACTACCTTGGTGACAAGGAACCGAAGAGAGAAAGAAGAGAGGATTATAATAAGATCTGGAGGTTTTGCTTTTCTGCTAAGTGGGGTGGGTTTAAACTTCTCCTTGTGTTCACCGCCCACTCAAGGTTAGGTAGACAGCTTCTGGGAGGGGCAGCCAGTTGGGAGTTTGGCACCCCAGAGGGAAAAGTTTGCAAATGCGCTGTGCCGTCTGACGTCCAGGCTGAAGAGGGGAGGGAGGAAGGAAGGAAGGAAGGAAGGCGAAAGTAAAAAGGAAGAGGGAAAGAAATCCCACTAGCCTCTCTGATACACCTGTCTTGGACACATTTCCAGCGTGGTAGGAACAGGCTTCCCAAGACTCTCACAATTTAGAATTGGTTGCATAAAATGTGATATTCCTAAGGTTAAGTTCAATTCTACAGTGTAGCCTTGATGGTCATTCCAAGTCGGGTCCCTTCTGAACTGTCTCTCTCCATCTTCCACCACCTCTCCCCATGTGCACATAGAAGGGTAAACACAGAAAAAGTTCATTGAGTGTTTGCCAGCTACCAAGTACTGTGCCTGTGTTCTCATGTGGTCTTCTCAACAGCCCTTCGAAGTAGGTTCTATTATTACCTTTATTTTCTAGATAATAAAACTGAGGCTTAGCATTATTTCCCATAGTCGGAGACTAACACGAAGTTGAGCCATGGCAGGCTGATAAACAGACCACGATGACGATTTTTCCATGAATTTTTATCTTGTTTTACTATTTTATTTTATTTTTAGAGTTTCTTTATTTATTTTTGAGAGAAAGGGATCGGGGAGGGTCAGAGAGAGAGGGAGAGAGAGAATCCCAAGCAGCTCTTCACTGTCAGTGCGGAACCTGACTCCGGGCTTGATCCCGCAAAACTTGAGATTGTGACCTGAACCGAAATCAGCAATTGGATGCTTAACCAACTGAGCCATCCAGGCACCCCTCAATGACTTTTTATTTTTATTCAAAAATTTTTTTGTGGGTGTTTATTCATTTCTGAAAGACAGAGAGAGACAGAGCACAAGCAGGGGTGGGGCGGAGAGAGAGGGAGGCACAGAATCCGAAGCAGGCTCCAGGCTCCGAGCTGTCAGCATGGAGCCCGACGTGGGGCTCGAACTCATGAACCGTGAGATCGTGACCTGAGCCGAAGCTGGACGCTAGACCGACTGAGCCACCCAGGCGCCGCCCCCCCCCCACCCCCCTCAATTGCTTTTTAAAAGAATGAGTTATATTTGAACGTGTGGAGATGTCCCCTGATATGTGCCAGGCTCTCCCGTCGACACCCAGGATACCGTGGTGAGCGGCACAGGCTTGGAGAGATGAACCCAGCTCCTCAAGATCAAACACGCAGGCGGCAGAACCCGAATCCCAACCTTAGTCGTCGACTCTCAAATTCATTTTTCTATTACACTCAGCTGCTTCCCAATTCACACATCTTCATATTCAAAGAGGCTTTTAACCTACTACATCGCCACCACCTGGGGCCTGCCAGGCGAAGCAAACGGAGTCAGCATCTTCGTAAATAAGGATGATCGGGGTTGGTACTCCTGGGTCCCAGAGAAATGCCAACCCCCTGTATTTCAAAGAGAGGGTAAGTGGCATTGCCATCCCACACAGACTATGGAGCGGAGGGTATAATGACTGAGGGGCCAGCTCTGGCTCGGCGTGATCCCGGCAAGGTGACTTCCCTCCCGGGTCCTCATCTGTAAATTGAGGGGGATGTATTAGCTGGTTCTGAGGTCCGGTCATCTTGGGAAGGGATCTATTTGCAGTGATTTCCCCCATACAGACTTCAAAAATTTTGGAGACTGGGGATTCAATGAAAAGAAATTAAAGAGGCACGATTTGACTAGTTGCTGCATAATTTTTTGAAACTCCTCCTGTTCTTTCAGTCTGTGAATATGCTGGATCTCACCCTCAGGTCTAATTAGCTGCAAGATTCTCCTGAAGGCTTTAAAATCCAGAAGCCCAAGCTTTATCAGGAGAGAACATTCATGGGTAATTATGTCAGGGCTTTCCTGGGGCTCCATACAAGACACACACGCGCTTAGGAAAGTTATCCTTTACTCTTTCTGTTCTTCATCATCCGAGTTCAGAGCTTGAACTCAGAAACCAGACGGGGAAGGTCTGCATTTAACTCTTGTCCCTTAACTTCTCTTACCCTGCTCCCTCTTCTATAAAATGGGGGCAGCTATGGTACTTCTCTCCTCGCGCGTGACCCGTGTAAAGCTTTGCCCCATGCCTGAAAGATAGTGAGATGTGCAACTGACCGAGAATGGGGCCCCCAGGGCCATCAACGTGCCCAAGTGCCTCAGAATGTTACTAAACTGGCTTGGGTAGGGAAGGCAGAGGGCCTTTGTGACTCATAACTAACATAATTTCATAATTTACTACTTTGTGTTGGATATTTTCCAGCTTGGAAAGGAGCAAGGACGAGAGAGAGAGAGAGAGAGAGAGGGAGGGAGAGAGAAAGCTTCCGGAAAGGATGCTTGGTCGGAGAGCCAGCCACAGGTTTTCACAAGCGTTGTTGACAATGGCCGCCTTCGCCCTCCTTTCTGCTTGACACCCCACTTTGCTGAGGGCTGGGTTGTTCATGTAAAAAAAACTATCTTAGGGGCGCCTGGGGTGGCGCAGTCAGTTAAGCGTCCGACTTCAGCCAGGTCACGATCTCGTGGTCCGTGAGTTCGAGCCCCACGTCGGGCTCTGGGCTGACGGCTCAGAGCCTGGAGCCTGCTTCGGATTCTGTGTCTCCCTCTCTCTCTGCCCCTCCCCCGTTCATGCTCTGTCTCTCTCTGTCCCAAAAATAAATAAACGTTGAAAAAAAAATTTAAAAAATAAAAAAAAATAATAATAAAAAAAAATAAAAAAAAACTATCTTGGCCTTGTAGTAGGAGACAGGTTTACTCCCAAAAAGACGGTACAAAGCCTGGTGCTTGTGAGTCTAGTAGCCCGCCGCTCCCCTGCCCAACACCCCAGTTTCAACTCAGCGTTTGTTTGCAAGATCTGAGCTCTTGCAGAGATCTGAAGCTTGAGGGAGACGCAAGGGACTTGGAGAACCAGCCCATATCACTTATTTATTTCCCCGCAACCATTATTGAAGAGTATTTAGCAAGCATATTTCCTGAAGGCCGTCCTCCTTGTAAGAAACCCCGTCGGTGGTTTAATTAAGTTTACGTAAATACTAAATGGGATCCAACCAGAATGGGGTTTGCTGATTTGTTGTGTTGAGATAAATCCTTGCTCTGTTCTAACTGAATAGATTGAACACAGGCTGTATTTGTTCTTATCCTGAAGCCACTTTCATGGGAGCGATAAACTGGAAATGTTATCGGGCTTGATATGCCGGTTTTTCTGGGAAAATCATGCTGCCTGTGGTGAGAGAACGGAGGAGCTAAAAAGGTCTTTGTTTTCAAAGTCATGTGTCACAAGCCAAGAAGACTAAAAACAAAGCAAAAACCATGGCCACTTTCTGGTAAGGACCTGGTGAAACAGGTACCTCGTGTGGTCAGGAATGTTGCAAATTAAAATAACCATCTCGAGAAACCAATTTGGAAATGTTAAAAGACAACTTTAAGATCAGGATAATGCTTCGTGGTTCCATTTAGGAGTTCCACATATGGGAATCAAATCCAAGGAAATGGCCCCAACCTGGAAAAAATGATATGCATGAAGATGTTCATTGTGGTGTTAGCTACGGCAGCAAAACAAACAAAAAACCACAAAGAAATTTTGCAGCAAACCAGATTGAGAAATGATTACGTTGGTTATGACACTTTCCCGATGGAATATTACGCAGGATTTAACAAAAGGATTACAAAGATTACATGGAAAACTACTTGTTGGGGCGCCTGGGTGGCTCAGTCAGTTGGGCGTCTGACTTCGGCTCAGGTCATGATCTCGCGGTCTGTGAGTTCGAGCCCCGCGTCGGGCTCCGTACTGACAGCTCGGAGCCTGGAGCCTGCTTCTGATTCTGTGTCTTGCTCTCTCTCGGCCCTTCCCCTGCTCATGCTCTGTCTCTCTCTGTCTGAAAAATAAATAAAACATTGAAAAAAAAGAAGAAGAAAACTACTTGAAGTAGAAAAAAAAATAAATCTAGATACACGTATACACTGTAAGTGAATTCAGCTTTAAAAAATATGCTGCTCAGCATGAAAGAGCCAGGATAGGCAAATTCAGAGAGACAGGAAGATGGACATAGGGGTTGTCAGGGGCTGAAGGGTGGAAAGAACGGGGAGGGACTGCTAATGGACGTGACGTGGGGTTTCCTTTGGAGTGATGAAAATGCAGATTATCGGTGATGGTTGCACGGCACTGTGAATGCAATGCCACTGGGTTGTACTCCTGAAGGTGGTGTTTTGTGTATTTACAACCATTAAAAAAGGGAAAGAGATGACAAACGATGTAGAATGCAGTAAGACGACCCCCAGAAATCTGAATAGCAATTATTTTAGGAGAGTGGGGCACTTTTTCTGTGTTTCTGAAATTTCCTCTAATGCTAGTGTTACAGAAAGGCAGAATCATGCAGTATCAGATCCAGCTGAGAAGGTTAGGGGTGAAAGCCCCCCATCGCCCACCTCCTGCCACCCTGCCCCAGTCAGTGCAGAGGGTAATAGACAGCATTGAATATATATTTTAGAAAAGAAGGATCAAAACTCAATAGTATAAGCTTTCTTCTTGGGAAACTAGATACAGAAGAGCAGTGCAAACCTAAAGCAAATAGAAATACATAAATAATACACACTAGAACACAAACTAATAATATTGAAAGCAAGAAAGTAATGGAGAAACCAATGAAACCAAAAGCTGGTTTTTGAAAAGGTCCGTGAAATTGGTAAACCTCTAGTCAGGCCAACCAAGAAGCAATAAAGAAGCACAGGTCACGAATATCAGAAGTGAAAGAGGGGACGTCTCTACAGGTGTATGGGACATCAGGGATCCCATGGACATTAAATGAATAGAAACTGAATATTGTGAACATCTGTGGGCTCCAAACTTGGTTACATAAATTAATTCCTTGAAAGATAATCACCCAAGGAGAAATAGATAATCCAAATAGGCTATATTATATCTATATAATTAATTTATAGCTAGTAAAGAAATTGAAGTTATTGTTAATAACTCCCCTAAATAGAAAGAGCCAGGCACAGATGTTTTCATTGGTGAATTCTATCGAGTGTTTAAAGGAAGAAATGAAACCTATTCTCTCTAATGTGTTCCAGAAGATAGAAGAAGAGAGAGCACTCTTTACTCATTCAATGAGGCCAGTGTTACCTTAATACCCAAATCAGATAAAGATATTATTAGAAAGGAAAACTACACACCAATATCTCTCATGAACATTGAGGCAAAAATCCTCAAGAACACATTAGAAAACAGAATCAAACAATGGATGAAATTAATTATACACCACGATCGAATAGGATTCATTTCATGCTTACAAGGGTGGTTCAACATTGAAAATCAAGCAATGTAATCATATCAGTAGTAAAGGAAGAAAAATAATATGACCGTATCAATAAATAGAGAAAAAGTATTTGTCAAAATCCAACACCCATTTGTAATAAAAACTCTCAGAGAACTTCAACTTGATAAAAAATATCCCCCAAACATCATATTTAGCAGTAAAAAAAACAGACGCCTTCTCCCTCAGATCAGGAGCTAGTATATAATATCTCTTTTTACCACTCCTGTTCAACATTCTACTGGAAGTTCTAGCTAATGCAATAACACAAGAAAAGAAAATGTGTAGAGAATGGGAAGGAAGAAACAAAACTATGTTTTCAGATGACATGATTATCCATGTAGAAAATCCAAAGAATCAACAAAAACCTGGAACTAGTAAGTGGCTATGGCAAGGTCACAGGATATAAGATTAATATCAAAAGTCAATTTTCCTTATATTCCAGCAATGAACAATTGGAAATTGAAATGAAAAGCAACATACAATGTTGCATCAGTACCTATATATATATATATATATATATATATATATATATAGGCATAATTCTAGCTAAATGTGTTGAGGATTTATATGAGAAGAACCCTGATGAAAGAAATAAAGATCTAAATAAATGAAGAGATATTCCATATTCATAGATAAGGAGATTCAATATTATTAAGACATCAATTCTTCCCAACTTAATTCAATGCAATCTACTAGAAGCAACCCCTGTCAAAATCTCACCAAGTCATTTTGTAGATGTTGACAGATTCTTTTTTTAAATGTTTATTTATTTATTTTGAGAGAGAGAGAGAAAGCGAGCGAGAGAGAGAGAGCGTAAGTGGGGCAGGGGCAGAGAGAATCCCCAGCAGGCTCCCTGCTCAGTATGGAGCCTGACGGGGGCTCAGTCTCACAACTGTGAGATCATGACCTGAGCTGAAGTCAAGAGCTGGATGCTTAAGCGATTGAGCCACCCATGCACTCCTGACCAACAGATTCTAAATTTTGTACGGAAATGCAAGAGACAGACTAGCCAGCACGATTCTGAAGAAGACAAAATCAGGGGACTGATATCACCTGACTTTAAGACTTATCATAAAACTACAGTAATTGTGACAGCATGATATTGGTGGAAAATATAGGCAAGTGATCAGTAGAATAGAATAGAGAACCCAGACATGGACCCACGCACGTATAATCAACCGATCTTTCACAAAGCCGCGGAGGTAATTCAATGCATTGATGGCCTTTTCAACAAAAGGTGCTGAAAGACTTGAACATCTTATGCAAAAAAAATTTTTTTCGCAAAATTAAATTAAAATAGATATTAAATGTAACTTGCCAGCTTACAGATTTTCTAGACGATAACAGGAGAAAACCTAGATGAACTTGGGTTTGTGGGTGAGGTGTTAGCTATAACAGCCAGGCACAGTCCATAAAGGGGAAAACAGGTATGTTGGACTTTATTAAAATGAAAACTCTCTCTCTGAGAAAGACATACTTTAAGAGAATGTGGCGACAAGCCATAGGCTGGAAGGACATATTTGCAAAACACGCATCTGATAAAGGACCTTTGCCCCAAATGTACAAAGAGCTCTTAGAACTCAGTGTTAAGAAAACTAACCCAGGTAAAAACTGAGCAGAAGATCCGATACGTGCAACTCCACAAAAGATACGCAGATGGAAAACAGGCATTCGAAAAGATGCTGGACATTGCATGTTGTTAGGGGGTGGCAGAGTGAGGCAGCAACGAGATGCTCTTCCATACGCAATAGAACGACGAAATCCAAGGATGTAGAGCAACAGAAATGTTTGTTCGCTGCTGGTGGAGACGCTAACGGGTACGGCTACATTGAAAGGCAGATGGACAGTTTCCTACGAAGCTAAACACAGCCTTACCATACGATACAGCAAATATTACAGCAAATACGGTAACGCAGTGATACACCCCAAATGGTCCAAGACTCTGTGTGCGCAAAAAACCCCCGCACACGAATGTTTACAGCACCGTTAGTTGTGATGGCCCGAATCTGGAGGCAACCCAGATTGTCTTCAATAGGTGAACGAATAGCCTGTGCTATATCTGTACAATAGCGCACTCTTCAAGAATAAGAAGAAACGAGCCGTCAAGCCGTGAACAGACGTGGAGGGCACCTGAAAGGCATTTTTACCCAGGGAAGGAAACCAGCCTGAAAAATCTACACACTATGGGATTCTAACTATATGACGCTTTGGAAAAAGACACAAGTATAGAGGTGGTAAAAAGATCAATGTTTGCAGGGGTGGGTTGCAGGGAGGGAAGAGAGGGATGACCCTTCCTTCCTTCCTTCCTTCCTTCCTTCCTTCCTTCCTTCCTTCCTTCCTTCCTTCCTTCCTCCCTCCCTCCCTTCCTTCCTCCCTTCCTCCTTCCTTCCTTCCTTCCTTCCTTCCTTCCCTCCTTCTCTCTCTCCTTCCCTCTCTCCCTCCCTCCTTCCTTCCTTCCTTCCTTCCTCCCTTCCTTCCCTTCTTCCCTCTCTCCTTCCTTCCTTCCTTCCTTCCTTCCTTCCTTCTTTCCTCCCTTCCTTCCTTCCCTCCCTCCCTCCCTCTTTCCTTCCTTCTTCCCTCCCTCCCTTCCTCCCTTCCTTCCCTCCCTTCCTCTCTCCCTCCCTCCCTCTTTTCTTCCTTCCTTCCTCCCTTCCTTCCTTCCTTCCTCCCTTCTCTCCCTCCCTCCCTCCCTCCCTTCCTCCCTTCCTTCCTTCCTTCCTCCCTTCCTTCCTTCCTTCCTTCCTCCCTTCCTTCCTTCCTTCCCTCCCTCTCTCCCTCCCTCCCTCTTTCCTTCCTTCCTTCCTTCCTTCCTTCCTTCCTTCCTTCCTTCCCTCCCTCCCTTCTTTCTCCCTTCCTTCCTTCCCTCCCTCCTTCTTTCCTTCCTCCCTCCCTTCCTTCCTTCCTTCCTTCCTTCCTTCCTTCCTCCTTCTTTCCTTCCTCCCTCCCTCCCTTCCTTCCTTCCTCCCTCCCTTCCTCCCTCCCTTCCTTCCTTCCCTCCCTCCTTCTTTCCTTCCTCCCTTCCTTCTTTCCTTCCTTCCTTCCTTCCTTCCTTCCTTCCTTCCTTCCTCCTTCCTTCTTTCCTTCCTTCCCTTCCTCCCTCCTTCCTTCCTTCTTTCCTTCCTTCCCTCCCTTCCTTCCCTCCTTCCTTCCTTCCTCCCTTCCTTCCTTCCTTCCTTGCTCCCTCCTTCCTCCCTTCTTTCCTTCCTTCCTTCCTTCCTTCCTTCCTTCCTTCCTTCCTTCCCTCTCTCCTTCCCTCTCTCCTTCCTTCCTTCCTTCCTTCCTTCCTTCCTTCCTTCCTTATTTTTAGAGAGAGTGCAAGCAGGGGAGAGGGGCAGAAGGAGAGAGAGAGACTCCCAAGCAGTCTCCATGCCCAGCTCGGAGCCCCCATGAAATCTTGGCTTGAGCCGTGATCAAGAGTAGGACGTTCAACCGACTGAGCCACCCAGGCGCCCTCACAGCTTATTCTTAGCTGGGGAACCTGTCAGCAGATGGGACAAAGCCACTTTGGAAATGCAGCCTTCCTTCAAATTCATTACCGCTTCCTCTCAGAGCTCTCATTTATTTGCTGGCTGAATCACCTTTCCGTGGCTTTTGTCACCTGGTGACAAAGAGTTGCAGTGGTCATTCTGATCCGCTTGGCAGTCATTTAGGTGGGCCACCGTACAGAGGAGGGGGCGGCCCGGGTGCCCTCTGGGGTTTTCCATTTGCCAAGCGGACGAGGCTTGGGATGGAACGGGGAAAGGTTGTCCTCCATCCTTTATGTGGGTGCCCCACATAGCTCACCCCAAATCTCTTTAATAATCCCCTTCCGTAAACTTGACCCTAACCTGGCGCTTTCCTGGGCACAAGGTATGATCGAGCCTGAGCCCTTACCTCCGAGGTTCTCAGGGACCCCCGCCCTGGGCCTCCCACCCCTTAAACCGGGACCAAGAAGGGACCAGGGCCCTTCACACGGCGCTTAACTGACTGTGCTCTCCTTTGGTGTTTGTTTATGTTGAGCTCCACATGCCTGGGGCCCTCGGCAGGGAGGGAGAAGGCTTTCGCAAAACAAACAACATTGCTGTCTCACGCTTTGCTTGCCAGAAACTGTGGAAGACAACCTAGTTTTCCTCACTAGAGGGAGGCTTGCAGCGCCGAAATTACTTCCCATTAAGTGTTAAAATCATAGGACTCTGACGGGGTCCCAAAGGACTTCGTCCTACGCAGTCCCATGCTCCCTTCCACAGATGTGCTATCCGTTTCTTGCCTTCCGTTGTTGGAGACTCACTTCTGGTCTCAAGACCCCTGCAGCATCTTCAAGCAGCCATAATACCTTGTTAACTCAGGCTGGGTTTCCTACAGACCCCTTAACTGTTGCTAACTTCCTTTCTTTTTTCTCCTTTCCCCGCAGAGAATTAAGGACGAGAGCTGCCCTCCCTAGTTCAAAGTTATTCCTCTCAGGTGGCCCGCATTTATCACTAAAAAAACCAAAAGAAAACCCATAAAAACCCCTTTGTCTCTTTCTTCTTCTGCCTTTTCTCTCATTTGCTATTGAATTTAATACTCATACATCAGGCATGGGCTTTATGATCCGCGCGCCTCCTCCCTAAATTATAGAACAAAAACAGAAAAAAAAAGGCATTTGCTCAAACTGACATTTTCATCTCCGCTCACTCATTTGGAGTGACAGGCTGTAATTCGCCGACAGGTTCACATCCAAATGCATAGGTGAGTGCTGACATCATGTGATTTGTCACAGCCGCCTCCAGTTCGTGCGTGCTACCCGGGAGGCCGTGCTTAGGTCAGCAGATACTGCGGTGGAAAGGCAAGGAAAAAAGCTCTTGACTTCCCTGAACCGCTCAATGCGCCAAACGCGATGATCCACGCAGGTCTGTTCCGAGGAGCGGTCGGGCCGTGCATGGCAATGCCGTGCTTGTGGAAGAAAGCTGGTTTCACTGACTCTGGTGCGAACACACTTAACCTTTGGGGCTGTGAGTAAACAGCCTCTGTAGCCGGGGAATCCGGGATCGGCCCCTGGCCTCAAAGACGGAGGGCAGCCAGCTGGGCAAGGTGACAGAGGAAATGTCGCTAGGAAACGTCGCTCTTCCCGCCTCCCGGGTTACCTCCTGACCCGGTTGGGAGCGTCCCCTGTCCAGATCTGCGCTCACTTGGTCATTGGCAGTAACCGGGCAAAGAAGGGACGGTCTTTGTTTCCTCTTCTCTCTCCCTCTAGTCCTGTTTCTCTGCTGTGTATTGCTTCTTGGTAGGTTGTAGCCTTGCTAGGCTCTCTCGGCAGGTGCCTCCTGGGTGGTGAAATCTCTTGGTTCCTTAGGTAGTTTTTCGTGTCGTTTATGTTGTCACGTTTGCCCGTGAGTTCACTTTCAGCAGGAGTTAGTGTGCACGCTGAGACTGGGGAGGGAGGCCACAGTCTGGTCTCATAGTTATCTCTGCCAGAGACTCCTCAGCCCCTGGCTAGCTCTTACATGAATCTCATGGCTTGGAGATTTGACTCTGTTTGAGGAGTTAGAACTCAGGCTTACTCACCTGTAGTCCACACACATACCGGGGTTTTAATACTTTATGAATAACCGCTTTCTATCAGTGACATCCTGGGAGGACCTTCACTTCCGAGCTCTGTCTTGGGACCGGAAGGCACTTTCTCATCCCTGCTTCCAGACTCAGCACATCTTTTCGGGCACTCTTTTTATATATATATTTTTAATGTTTATTTAATATTGAGAGACAGCGAGACACAGAGTGTGAGCAGGGGAGGGGCAGAGAGAGGGGGAGACACAGAACCCAAGCAGGCTCCAGGCTCCGAGCTGTCAGTACAGAGCCCGACGCGGGGCTCAAACCCATGAACCGCGAGATCACGACCTGAGCCGAAGTCGGACGCTCGACCGACTGAGCCACCCAGGCGCCCCTCTTGGCACTCTGATTTATTCAGGAGTCCCCACACGTGCTTCTTGCTGCCCGGAGAGATCACAGCCTTGACTCCAGTTTCTCTGAGGACATTAGCATCCCAGCCACAGAGGTTCAGACCCTGCTCTCCACGGAGCCTGTGAGGTCCCCATTTTCTCAAGATCCCTTGAGGACTGCCCTTCCTGGCTTTGACATCGCATTGTATTTTATTTATTCGAAATGATTTCATCTAGTAATGTTACGGTTTTGAGCACGGAGACGGGGTCTTCCACAATGATTTTGTCTCACCTTGTTCGCCAGGAGAGCCACACTGACTTTCAGCGCCTGCTCTCTGCAGCTTTGTGGGATCACGTTTAAACTGGTGGTAACTTCTGGGTTTGAGACGGTGGACGTTTAGAGACTCTTCTACCGGCCAGGACTCCAGGCAATCATGGGCTTCAAGCCCATACTGTGAGGATGTTACGAAATTGAGAGCGACCCTAAGATCCTTGGAGGACACTTGCTCGGAGAGCCAAGATCTGGGTGTGGGTCATGAGGACGTACCTGGTACGAAATTGAGAGCGACCCCAAGATCCTTGGAGGACACTTGTTCGGAGAGCCAAGATCTGGGTGTGGGTCACGAGGACATAACTGTTACGAAATTGAGAGCGACCCTAAGATCATTGGAGGACACTTGCTCGGAGAGCCAAGATCTGGGTGTGGGTCATGAGGGCATAACTGAGCTCTGATCTCTGCGACGTCTAGTTCTGACTCTGTGGGCACCTACTCAAAAGTGAGAGGAGAGAAAAGGGCATGAGGGGCCTACGCATGGCATCGAATGTCCAGCATCTGTGGGTTGACCGTGGCCCACATGCGTCGTAGTCCTGTTGCAAGGCACCGTTTCCTGAAAAATGTGATGCCTCGTTTGTTTTTTAAAGACAAGAAATTTGGTTTTTTCATCCTTGTTTTTTGTTTTTTGTTTTTGTTTTTGTTTTTTGGCGGCTGAAAGAATGATTCAGTCTTCCTGGTCCAGAGCAGGAAGAAAATAATATCCGACCTCAGAATTAGAAATTCCTGTTTCAACAGCCAACCTGAGGAATGATCCTTCTAATTGGAGGTGCGTTGAAAGGGTCGGTGGGCATAAAGCTATACTGCCTTCGCCTCCTGCCAAACTGACTGGTCCGCGTGGGGGTGTTACCGTGGGAATACCGCTCCGAAAGGACTCGCTGGGTCCGGTGACGTCACAAGACACACACCACACACAGCCAGGAGGGACTGGGAAGGAGGTTTCGGGAGAGAGGGCCGTGCATCGTAATAGAACGTACCCCCTTTTTCTGCAAGGTGTCCTGATGGAAGTGGAGGGTCAGGCAAATAGGCTCCGCATCCTTTTTCCCTGCGGGAGCCCACAGCATCCATGATTCTCAGAGGGGAGAGGGCTTGGAGCGGTGCCCTGCTTCCACTGAACGTTCGCTTCTTTGTCTTTTCTCCCGGCGTCTCCCGGCGTGTGGAGGGAGCTGGTGTTTACTCGGTGCTTAATCTCTGCCAAGCAGGAGTGATCCATCCCTGACACCTCTGACAGAGTGACCTTTTACACGTGACATCAGATCGTTCTCCTCTCCTTAGAGCCTCCTCAAGAGGTATTTTCTTTGCATTCAGGAGGATCCGGCGTCTTATCCTGACCCACTTGATGTGACCACTGTATGCTCAACTAGTTTGTAACTTACCCACAGCTCTCCTTGCTTACCACAGTGTAGCTTCTTTCTGTTGTTTTTTTCCCCCACGTTGGTTTCATTACATATCTCTCTCTCTCTCTCTCTATTTTTATTGTGGTGAGAATGCATTACGCGATCCGTCTGTTAATAAATTTTTAAGCGTGCAATGCCGTCTTGTTGACAGCAGGCTCAGTGCTGTCCCAACAGATCTCCAGGACTTGCTGTCTTGTCTAACTGACACTTTCTACCCATCGATTAGCAGCTCCCCCTGTCCCCCCTCCCACCCAGCCCCTGGCGGCCACTATGCTGCTTCTATGAGTTTGAATGTTTTAGACACCTCGCTTACGTGGAACCCTTCTATGACTGGCTCATTTCGCTTAGCGTCGTGTCTCTGAGGTTCGTCCGTATTGTTGCACACGGCAGGATTTCCTCCTTTAAAACGGCTACGAACATTCCATGGCGTGCATGTGACACATCTCGTTTGTCCCTCTGTCTGCTGATGAACATCTGGGTTGTTCGCATACCTTGGCTACAGGGTGCGTGGGAATGCCAACATCTCTCTGCGATCCTGATTTCAGTTCTTCGGGATCAATACCCACGAGTGGGATTACTGGATCCTGTGGCGTTGCCGTGTCTAATTGTTTGAGGAAATTCCATAGTGTGTTGCATTTCTCCCAAGAGTGCACAGGGGTTCCCACGTCGCCACATCATCGGCAACAGAAACGGACAGGCATTTCTCCAGAGAAGACAGACGTTGGCCAATAGGTACGTGAAAAGGTGCTCAGTGTAACTGATCGTCAAAGAAATGCCAATCAAAACCATGATGAGATGTCACCTCACTTCTGTCAGCCTGGCTATTCTTGTGTTTCTTCACACTTCCCAGCTTATTCCTACCTCAGGGCCTTGGAACGTAGTATTCTTTTTTTTTTTCTGGGACACTTTCCCCCCAAGTCATCATCTGGTTGGCTCCTTCCACTCATTGGAATCACAGCTCGATGCAAATGTTACGTATTCAGAGAAGTTGACCCTGACCATGCTATCAGAAGTAATCACGTCAGCCCGTTTTCTTTTCTGTTTTTTTAAATGTTTATTTATTTATTTTTTGAGAGAGAGAGAGAGAGAGAGAGAGAGAGAGAGAGAGCACGAGTGGGGAAGGGGCAGAGAGAGAAGGAGACATAGAATCTGAAACAGGCTCCAGGCTGAGCTGTCAGCACAGAGCCCGACCCGGGGCTCGAACTCACGGACCGTGAGATCGTGACCTGAGCCGAAGTCGGACACTTAACCGACCGAGCCACCCAGGCGCCCCCTGTTTTCTTTTCTTTATGGCTCTCATCACTGTCTGTGGTTATTCTCTTCATTTATTTGTTCATAGTCTCCCTCTCCATGAGCACAGAGGTTTGATTGGCTTATTCACCACTGTATCTCCTGTGCCTAGATGTGTAACAGTCCTCAACGAGAGTAGTGGCCGAGAACATGGCCCCCATAGCCACCTGTGCTGGGTTCAAATCCTAGGTCGGCAATTCCCTTGCTGTGTGATCTTTCTCCTGTGGCTGAACCTCTCTGTGCCTCACTTTTTTCCACTGGTAAAAAGATGATAATGACAGTTAGTTCTTTTCTTCATAGACTTACGCTAAAGATTGAAAGAATGAGTACCCACGAAGTGCTTTACGTAGTACTTGGCACATAGTAAGCATCCAGAAAATGCTGGTTATTATCACTGATCGCCAACATGTTGAATGAATGATGAGGCAGTTTCCCATATAGATTTCATGTATTTCCTACGGCAGACATGCCTCGATCCACTTGATGAGTGACGTTAAGAAAACCGCCTAGGTTTTGATAGCAAAAATGACTTGGAGCAAGGATTCCATCCCAGCTCTTCCTGACTCCGGATTAAAGGTGTTTTTCCATGAGACCACGCCCGCTCCCTCCAGCCCCCCTCGTCACCCCCATCTCTGCCTTGTGTCTTGGCCTTGCACCGGGTGGGTTGTCCTGAGGCCTCTCGTTCCCCAAGCCCCATAGCCGGTGTCCGCCCGTCCCTTGATCTCGAGCTAATCCCCCCTTTGCTCTTGTGTGTGCTGCGGAGAATTTGCCACCCAGGTCTGTTAATTCCAGCCGTTCTTGGTGACCCTCCACAAGAAGGGACAAAAGGGAACACCGCCTCCGCTCTGACGCCGCCTCTGGCTACGTAAATTGAAAACGCAGCAGCGACTCCCCTGGCCATCCAGCCTCATTGGCTCTGTCTTCACATCGAATTATTCCGCCCAGCAAGGTGGCAGAAATGGCCCCAGTGCTCTGGCAGGGGTGTCTTTCCACTCCACCTATTCGTGGCCTCTGCGTTCAAGAGAACGTGGGAAAAACGAAAACAGACATTCCTCCAGGAAGGGAAAGGGCCGGAGGCTTCGTAGCAGGCTGGAAACTGGCACAGGTGCTTACTCTAACCCGGCTTCCGTGACGCATGAGCTCCAGTTCAGGCCCGTATCGCAGCATTTGGTTCGATGTGGGTTGTGAAGAGGGCCCGAAACTCGGACTTCTCTCGAAGGTGAGATCAACCTCGCAAATGTTCCCCTGGCTCCCCAGGCATAGGCTTCGTATGCTCCAAACTCTGGTCTGCTTTCCTGTACAATCCAGCACCTTGAACTATGTATATGGTAGATATGAACACATGAATTCTAGTTGGGAACAATGTGGACCATTATCTTACAGCTGAACCCTAGCTGTTTGCAGATTTTGTTTAGTTTGTATTTCTTTTTAAGTTTTGAAAATATTTATTTTTGAGACAGAAAGACAGAGAGAGAGAGAGAGCAAGCGGAGAGGGGGAGGGGCGGAGAGAGAGAGAATCCCAAGCAGACTCTGCACCGACAGCAGAGAGCCCGATGCAGGGCTTGAACCCACAAACGTTGAGATCGTGACCTGAGCCAAGGTCAGACCCTTGACCGAATGAGCCACCCGGCTGCCCCGCCGTCTTCGGAGTTTAGATGACGTGGCCGCAACACGGAATTCTTCCCGGATGCACCATCAGGATATGAAGTACGGATATGACATCCCTCATTTGCTCCACGCATTACTCACTCAGCAAACACCAACTGAGAGCCTGCTGTGCCCCAGGCCCTGTGTTGGACCCTGGAGATACGACAGTGAGAAAGGTACCTTCCCCTAGGGAAATCGGGGTCTAGTAAGGACAGTGGCCGGTCATCAGGCGGTTGTAATACAGAACGATACGTCCTGGGTGTGAGGAGTATGCATAATAGGGGTAGCAAGGAAAGGGGGTCCCAGCACAGATCCTGGACTGCTTGTGGGGGGCTCACGACCCACCTTGGGATCCTCAACATTCCTCTGGGATACGGACAAGAAACCCAAGGACTTCCTCATCTTCATTTTTTTGCCTTGAGAGCAAGTTTTCCAGACTCTTCCAAAAACTACTCTCCCAGGCCTGGCTCAGTGGTGCCCGTGGATTCCTGGCTTTGTCCTCCTTGTCTGTTTCAGCTCTTGGCTGCTTCAGGCCCTCACGCTGAGGGGCTGTCCATTCAGTGTTCTGTTCCCGAGACTCGTGACCGGATGGCCACGGTTTTGCTTTTCTGAGCCACTGATCAGGCCCACCGAGCAGCGTGGTACCCGCTGGAAGCAACGACAGAGACGTGAGCCACCGTCGGTCTCTGTGGATTCGGGGGCGGGCCCGGACGTGCTCTGCTCATCCAGAGGGTAGGGTATCATAAACAGGCCTAGCGCGGACGGAGGACAGAGGGATGTTAATTAAGACTGTGATGAGGGCTTGGAAGGGTTCCCCTGGGAGACAGCGACCGGGACCCCAGGCAGGGGGGCGAGGGAAAAGGAGCCCCCGAAGAGAGGTGCGTGGGGCCCCCGGGGAGGAAGGGCAGGCCAGGAGCTGGGTGAGGACACAAAAGCACTCGCAGGGGGCAGACGGACAGCTTTTGGAGACAGCTCTTGGGATGGAAGTCACAGGAATAAAAGAGGAACCAAGTCGTGCTCAGAAGAACTGAGAAGGCAGCAGCTGTGGGGAAAAGATCCTGGGACCAGCTTCGCGCAGCTCGTCTTTCTGTCCCGTGCCCGCAGGCCCCAAGACGGCAGCTGTAAACGAACCCGGCCCGAGGCCGCCTTGCGCTCTTGGTAATTCCAGCAGGGATACTCGGTGTCCGAATTCCGCTCTGAACCCGGAGGCCGGTGAGCTTGCCAGGTGTCTCAGCGGGAGGGGCGTCCCAGCCTGCCCTGCCTCTGGTCACCTCACCTCCTCGCCCCTGCCCTGCCTTCAGCGAGGACTTGGGACTCCTGCTGTCCCCCGTCTCCCTCTCCCCCGCTGGCCCCACCTTTGCCGCGGCGGGACCGGCCAGCCAGCCTGTCTTCGGGTTCTTTGCGCCGGATGTGAAAGAGTGTGAACGCAGCATCTCTGCAGGGAGAGGGTCGGTCATTTTTACAGGACTGTCAAAGGGTGTAAGAGTCCCACCTGCCTTGAAAAAAGAACCACTCGCTGCCCTGGGTGCCATCCCTGACCCCTCCCCTTCTCCGGTGACATTCACTCCACTTGACTTTCCCATCAACTCTCCCCGTCGGCCCCACCCTGCGGTAGCCGCCTCCAACTTCCCCGACCGCAACCCTGGGTCCAACAGCTTTCTCCCTTCCTCGTGCTGATGATGCTTTTCCAGCTGCCCGGAAGTTTCTAGGCCACTCCTCTCTCTCGCCTGGTCCTTCACCCTCCTGACCTGACTCCTGCGTCAGTCACTTAACCGTCTTCTCACAGGCATCTTGTGCTCCCCCAGATGCCTTGTCTTTGTCGCGGATCTGCAGGTGCATCGGAAGAAACAGGATGGTGCCCCCCACGCCCAGATCCACAGGGTAAAATCTCACCGGGGCACCCGGGGCAACTCAGTATAACCCTGCTATCGACCCTCACTGCCTCTTCTGCTTATTTATCTCGTGAAATCCTCCAAGACTGAGCCGCCTGTCCTCAAATCCCCCCATGTGATCCTTCAGCCAACCCCGTTCTCAAAGAAAGGCCTTGCCCCTTACAGGGAAAGCGGGGCCTGTGGGAATAAACTCTCTCAACTTCCTACTTGCTGGGCTAACTGTGGCCTCCCTTTGACAGGTGAGCGTCAGAGAAGGAAAATGCTCTCCCCAGACACCCTCAGCTCGCTGACGGCCGTGGGAATGTCCCGCGTTCTCCTGCTAGCTTTAGAGGCTTTCTTCTTTCTGTTTATTGTAATTATGTCTAGTATTCTTGGTAGGAGTACTAACAGAGGTAAGACGGCCTTTATCCGTCGCTAAAATGACAGATATTTGTTGAGTAACCCCGATGAACTGTCTTAAAGTGCACCTGTTCCAGGGGTGGCTGGCTGGCTCAGTTGGGTTAAGCGTCGGCCTTCGGTTCCGGTCGTGATCTCACAGTTCATGGGCTCGAGTGACGCATCGGGCTCTGCACTGACAGTCAGGAGCCTGCTTGGGATTCTCTCCCTCCCTCCTTCTGCCCCTCCCCTGCGTGTGCTCTCTCTCCCTCTCCCTCTCTCTCAATATAAATAAATACACTTTAAAAAAATTTTTTTTCAACGTTTATTTATTTTTGGGACAGAGAGAGACAGAGCATGAACGGGCGAGGGGCAGAGAGAGAGAGGGAGACACAGAATCGGAAACAGGCTCCAGGCTCTGAGCCATCAGCCCAGAGCCTGACGCGGGGCTTGAACTCACGGACGGCGAGATCGTGACCTGGCTGAAGTCGGACGCTTAACCGACTGCGCCACCCAGGCGCCCCAAAATACACTTTTTAAAAAAAAGTGAACCTGTGCCCTACTGGGCAATAAAGTAGGCCTGCAGGAACTGGTGACATTGTTCAGCTGTGCAAATGCACAAGCAGTAGGGGCTCACAAGCATGCACGCACCACGTGCTCCAAAGGGCTCGGTGCGCACCTGCACGCACAGGCACACACACGTCTTTGCGGAAGCGCGGTCCGCTGCCCACGTGGGCTCAGGCACAGACGGGCGCGCGTGCGCCGCTGCGGGTCCCAGTTGTACCCTTGTATCTGTTACCCGTCTTGCAGACGCCTTCCCCAGGTGGCCGGGGCATGCCCGCCCGCGAGGGGAGCCGCACAAGGCACTGTGCGGAGCAGACCCATTCATTCATCAGGCGCTCACTTAGGCGCTCGCGTTACAGCAGATGGGTTTCTGGGGGCTCGGGAAGGGCCGCGTTTATTTGTGGAGGATTTGCCATTAGCCCCGGATGGGAGGGTGCGGGAGGCCGCCTTAGGGGGCCCTTTGGTCAGTGTCTGTTCCCTGGGGCGGTGGCAGAGCCAGCGTGCGGTTTATTGATGGGCTAGTTGTCCTTTCACGGGGCCCCAGTTCGGCCCTGGGATAATGAGATGGGTCTTTAGGGAGCATCCCTCTCCTCCCCCCACCTCCCCCCGTCCCCCAAGCTGAGAGCGGCTCTAAGGAGCTTGGCCTCTTAAGTGGCTGGTGACGGAGTGGAGACGGGCTGACTTTAGCACACCCATTTATTTCCCCGGAGCTGGAATGCTCAGCAGCCCCTCCCTTCTCCCCCCCCCCCCCCCCCCCGCCCCTGCCCCCATGCCCACCCCTAGCTGAGCAGGGCTCTGTCTCAGGCAGTCAAGGGCTCAGTGTCTGGGCTCCGCTGGGCAGCCTTGGGCCAGTGGCCTAACCTTTCTGAGTCCCAGTTGTCTCTCCTGTAGAAGGAAGGCATGCATTTGGGACACTTGACATTAACCGAGGACCTACCCTGGGCTCAGCTCTGCAGCTGGTTTCCAGGCTGAGGAAGAGGGGCAGAAGCAGATGAGGTTTCTGTTGCCCCGCGAACTTGGATGAGAACAACAGAGAACACTTCAGTGGATCCCTCTAATGAATGCGCGGTTCAAGCTTAGAAGGCAAGAGGCAGGACGGACGAGATGACAAGGGGTCCTGTGCTTGTCCGAGGGCTCTGAGACGGACGGTTGTTTGGCTTTTTTTTTTTTTTGTAATTTTTTTAATGTTTGTTTATTTTTGAGAGAGAGAGAGAGAGAGAGTGTGTAAGCGGCAGAGGGGCAGAAAGAGAGGGAGACACCGAATCCGAAGCAGGCTCCAGGCCCCGAGCTGTCAGCGCAGAGCCCGACGCAAGGCCTCGAACTCGTGACCCGTGAGATCACGACCTGAGCCGAAATCTGACGCTTCACCGATGGAGCCGCGCAGGCGCCCCAGGGGTAGTTAACTTTTGATCCCAGGGAGGAGCGGGTGTTAGGTGTTCATCGCTGAAGAGGCGTGGGGGGGTGGGGGCAGGGGTGGGAAGGGGGCACCAGGCAGAGGGGGCAGCATGTGGAGGGGCCTGGTAACGGAGGGGACGTGGTACCTTGCAGAAACAGTGAGTGGGCCGGAAGGCCCGGCATGCCGGGAAGTTGGGGACCCGGGAATCTGTATCAGGACGCCTTGTCCTGGACTTGACCTTTATCTTAAAAAAAATAGGAAGCTGCCAAAGGTTGTAAGCAAAGGAAAGGCTCATATTTGCGTTTTGGAAAGACCCCCCTGGCTGCAGCATGGGGCCACCGAACTGGAAGGCACCAGGCGGGATGGGACTGGTAATGGGTATGGAAATGATGGAAGCGTGTCCTAGGGTGGGAGCAGAGGACACGGCGAGGGGTGGGGTTATGCGATGCCTTGAACGGAATTTGGACGGAGAGGCCAGGAAGCCGCCAACAATGCCTCCTACCTCACAAGGCCGCTTCAGGATTAGATGAACCCATTTGTGACAAATGTCTGGCACACCTTAGGTGCCCAATAAATGTCAGTTCTCGTCCCCCCGTTTGCATCAGCTCTTTGCCATTTGATTCCCTTGGAATCTTTCGCAGCCACGGAGGGCTGGGACGCTAATCCTTTTCAGCTTCCAGAAGGTTCTAACCTTATCATTTTCGAATTCAGCGCTCAAGTGCCAACGGGCAGCCGTGGCTTGGTGGAGCTGCCAGGGAGAAGCCAGGCGTGGATTGCACCTGCTGGGAGGCTCCTCAAGGCTGCCCCTCCGGGGATGAGAGCCGGCCAAGTCCCCTCCCGGCTTAGCACAGAGAAGGGGACCCTTGACAAAAGAATAAAGTGGGAAACATATTGGGACTGGTGGAGAGAAATCCACAAATTCCGGTGTGTGGTCCTGGGTGAATCACTTAACAGCCCCCCCCCCCACCGAAAGGCTCCAGTTTTCTCATCTGTGAAGTGGGGTTGATGATAATTCTCACACCAGAGTTCCTTTGCAAGAGTAAATGGGATTCTGTGTTGAAAACAAAAATGGTTTATAAAGGACAGCATAGCAAGGAAATAATTCATGTGTGAGTAACTCGGTGGGGTGGCTTTCAATTCAGTGAAACCTGGGATCAGATCCAAATTCTGCCGCTTCTGCCCTGTGTAATGGGGGGCAGGGATAAGTCACTGGCTTCTCCACACCTTAGAATCCTCATCTGCAAACGGGACTCATAATATTTGCCATTCATGGGACTGTTAGAATTAAAAGGGAACATAGTCTCGGTCTCTGACCTCGTGAAACTCCTATTTCGAGAGAGAAAAAAAAAATTAACAAACATACACAGACCACTTTATTGTGCTTTGCAGATACAGTGTTTTGCAAGTGGAAGGTTTAAAAAAATTTTTTTTAATGTTTGTCTATTTTTGAGACAGAGGGAAAGACAGAGCCTGAGCAGGGGAGGGGCAGAGAGGGAGACACAGAATCCGAAGCAGGCTCCAGGCTCTGAGCTGTCAGCACAGAGCCCAACACGGGGCTCGAATCCACGATCTGCAAGATCATGACCTGAGCTGAAGTAAGACACACAGCCGACTGAGCCACCCAGGTGCCCCAAAGGTTTTTTTTTTTTAATGTTTATTTTTGAGAGAGAGAGAAAGACAGAGAGAAAGGGGGACAGAGGATCCAAAGTGGGCTCCACACTGACAGCAGAGAAGCCCTACGTGGCGCTTGAACCCACAAACCACGAGATCATGACCTGAATCGAAGTCAGACGCTTAATTGACTGATCCACCCAGGCGCCCCACAAATTGAAGGTTTGTGGCATCCCTGCGTCGAGCGCGTCTTTTGGTGCCATTTTTCCAACAGGATTTTCTTAGTACGTGCTTCTGTGTCATATTTTGGTAATTCTCACGATATTTCAAACCTTTTCATTATTGTTGTATTTGTTATGGTGATCTGTGATCTTTGATGTTACTGCGTAATTGTTCAGGGGTGCCCAAACCACACCCACGTAAGATGGCAAACGTAACCCGTAAATGCTGTATGTGTTCTGACTACTCCACTGACTGGCTGTTTCCCTCTCTCTGTCCCTCTCCTCGGGCCTCCTTATCCCTTGAGACACAACAATATTGAAGTTAGGACAGGGGCACCTGGGTGGCTCAGCCAGTTAAGCATCCCAACTCTTGATTTGGGTTCAGGTCATGATCTTACGGTTCATGGGATCAAACCCCGTGTTGGGCTCTGTGCTGATGGTGTGGAGCCTGCTTGGGGTTCTCTCTCTCTCTCTCTCTCTCTCCCCCACCCCTCTCTCTCTCTCTCTGCCCCTCTCCTACTTGCATTCTCTCTCTCAAAATAAATAAACGTTAAAAAAATCAGGACAATTAATAACCCTACGGTGGCCTCTAAGTGATCAAGCAAGCAAGTGTTCGAAGGAAGAATCATATGTCTCTCATGTCAAGTCCAAAGATAGAAATGATTAAGCTACGTGAGGAAGACATATCGAAAGCCAAGAGAGGCCCAACGCGATGCCTCTTTGTGCGAAACGGTGAGCTAAGTTGTGAATGCCAAGGGAAAGTTCTGGAAGGAAATGGAAACATCGCAAACGGTAAGAGAGTGAAGCAGCCTCACTTCTGAGACAGAGAGACTTTTGGTGGTCTGCCTAGAAGACCAAACCAGAAACAACATTCACTCAGGCCAAAACCCAATCCAGAGCAAGGCGCCGACTCTCTTCAGTTCCGCGAAGGCTGGAGGAGAAGTCAATGCCTGGCTTCAAAGCTTCAAAGGATAGGCTGACTCTCTTGCTAGAGGCTACGGCAGCTGATGGCTTGAAGTTGAAGCCAGTCCTCACTGACCGTTCCAAAAATCCTAGGACCCTTCTGAATTATGACAGATCTACTCTGGGCTCTTTAAGTGGAACAACAAAGCCTGGGTGATGCACATCTGTCTATACACGGTTTACTGACCTTTTTTTTTTATTGTGTAGGCAATGTTTATTTTATTTTTTTAAATATCATTTATTGTCAAGTTAGCTAACATGTAGTGAATACAGCTTTTGGTTTCGGGGGTAGCTTCCCATGACTCCTCGTTCCCATACGACACCCAGGGCTCATCCCAACAGGTGCCTTCCTCAATGCCCATCACCCACTTCTTCCCCCTCCCCCACACCCCCCATCAACCCTCGGTTGGTTCTCTGTATTTAAGAGCCTTTTATGGGTTTGCCTCCCTCCCTCTCTGTTTGAAGCTATTTTTTCCCCTTCCCATCCCCCATCGTCTTCTGTTAAGTGTCTCAAGTCCCACATACGAGTGAAAACACATGATATCTGTCTTTCTCTGCCCGACTTATTTCACTTAGCATAATACCCTCCGGTTCCATCCACGTCGCTGCAAATGGCAGGATTTCATTCTTTCTCATTGCCAAGGAGTATCCCATTGTATATATAAACCACATCTTCTTTATCCATTCATCAGTTGATGGACATTTAGGCTCTTTCCACAATTTGGCTATTGTTGAAAGTGCTGCTGTAAACACTGGCGTGGGTGTGCCCCTATGCGTCAGCATTCCTGTATCCCTTGTGTAAATTCCCCGTAGCGCAATCGCTGGGTCGTAGGGTAGTTCTATTTTTAATTTTTTGAGGAACCTCCACACTGTTTTCCAGAGCAGCTGCACCAGTTTGCATTCCCACCAACAGTGCAAGAGGGTTCCTGTTTCTCCACATCCTCGCCAGGATCTGTTGTTTCCCGAGTTGTTAATTTTAGCCACTCTGACAGGTGTGAGGTGGGGTCTCAGTGTGGTTTTGACTTGCATCTCCCTGATGAATGGTGTTGAGCATCCTTTCATGTGTCTGTTGGCCATCTGGATGTCTTCCTTGGAAGAGTGTCTATTCATGTCTTCTGCCCATTTCTTCACTGGATTATTTGTTTTTCAGGTGTGGAGTTTAGTAAGTTCTTTATAGATTCTGGATACTAACCCTTTATCCGCTATGCCATTTGCAAATATCTTTTCCCATTCTGTCGGTTGCCTTTTAGTTTTGTTGATTGTTTCCTTCACTGTGCAGGAGCTTTTTGTCTTGATGAAGTCCCAAAAGTTAATTTTTGCTTTTATTTCCCTTGGCTTCGGAGATGTGTCGAGCAAGAAATTGTTGTGGCTGAGGTCAGAGAGGTTGTTGCCTGTTTTCTCCTCTACGGTTTTGTTGGTTTCCTGTTTCACATTTAGGTCTTTCATCC
Organism: Felis catus; assembly: GCF_018350175.1. Lineage (NCBI taxonomy): Eukaryota > Metazoa > Chordata > Mammalia > Carnivora > Felidae > Felis > Felis catus. Next base: position 20,421,931 of record NC_058383.1, on the reverse strand, counting down.
ATGTTGAGTTTGTTTTTGTGTCTGGTATAAGAAAGTGGTCCAGATTCATTCTTCTGCATGGTGCTGTCCAGTTCTCCCAGCACCATTTGTTAAAGAGACTGTCTTTTCTCCATTGGATATTCTTTCCTGCTTTGTCAAAGATGAGTTGGCCATACCTTTGTGGGTCCATTTCTGGAGTCTCTTTTCTATTCCATTGGTCTATGTGTCTGTTTTTGTGCCAGTGTCATACTGTCTTGATGATTACAGCTTCGTAGTAGAGGCTAACGTCTGGGATTGTGATGCCTCCCACTTTGGTTTTCTTTTTCAACTTACTGACTCTTCTGAGCCCCCTTTTGAGACCTAATGCTCAGAAAAAAAATTATTTCAAAATACTACTGCCCATTGACAATGTACCTGGTCACCTAAGAGCTCTGATGGAAAGGGACAATGAGATTTATGTTTTCATGCCTCCTAATATGTCTATTCTGTAGCTTACGGATCAAGGAGAATATCTGACTTTCAAATCTTACTACTTAAGAAATACATTTCATAAGGCTCTAGCTGCCATAGATAGTGATTCCTCTGGTGGATCTGAGCAAAGTCCATTGCAAGCCCTTCTGGAAAGGATCCACTGTTTTCTAGATTCCATGAAGAACATTTGTGATCCCGGAGAATAAGTCAAGATAGCAACATAAACGGGAGTTCGGAAGAAGTGAATTCTAACCCTCACGGACGACTTTGAGGGGTTCAAGACTTCTGCAGAGGAAGTAACTGCAGATGGGGTGGAAAGAGGAAGAGAAACAGAGTGAGAAGTGGAGCCTGAAGATGGGATTGCAGGGCTGCAGTCTCATGATAAAAGTTTAATGGTTGAGGGGGCTCCTGGGTGGCTCAGTTGGTTAAGCATCCAACCTTGGGTCAGCTCATGATCTTGCAGCCTGTGAGTTTGAGCCCCGCACTGGGCTCTGTGCTGACATCTCAGAGCCTGGAGCCTGCTTCGGATTCTGTCTCTCTCTTTCTGTCTCTCTCTCTCTCTCTCTCTTTCTTTCTCTCTCTCCCTCCCCTGCTCATGCTCTGCCTCTCTCTCTCTCTCTCAAAAAAAAAAAAAAAAACCCATTAATTTTTTTTTTAAGTTTAATGGATGAGGAGTTGCTCCTTAGGGATGAACAAAGAAAGCGGTTTCTTGAGATGAAATCTACTCCGGGGGAAGATGGCTGCGAAGGTTGTCAAAATGACAACAAGGGATTTACAATATTACAGGGTTTGGTACAATATTGTAGGGTGTGTAGGATTGACTACAATTTTCGTGTTGTATTTTAGTATGTTTTTAACTTTTAATTTAAATTTTAGTTAACATACAATGCAATAGTGGATTCAGGAGTAGAACCCAGTGATTCATCAGTGACATAAACACCCCGCGCTCATCCCAACAAGTGCCCTCCTTAATGCCCATCACCCATCTAGCCCATCCCTCAACCTCCTCCCTCCAGCAACCCCCAGTTTGTTCTCTATCGTTAAGAGTCTCTTGTGGTTTGTTTCCCTCTCTCCTCTGTCTTCTCCCCCTTCCCATATGTTCATCTGTTTCGTTTCTTAAATTCCACATGAGTGAAAATGATATGGTAATTGTCTTTCTCAGACTGGCTTATTTCACTTAGCATAATACTTTCTAGCTCCATCCACATCATTGCAAATGGCAAGATTTCATTCTTTTTTGATGGCTGGGTAATAGCCCATTGTATATATGTACCACATCTTCTATATCCATTCGTCCATCGATGGACAGTTGGGTTCTTTCCATAGTTTGGCTATTGCTGATAGTGCTGCTGTAAACATTGGGGGTGCATGTAGCCCTTCAAATCTGTATTTTTGTGTCCTTTGGGTAAATCCCTACTAGTGCCATTGCTGGGTCTTGGGGGGTAGTTCTATTTTTAATTTTTTGAGGAATCTCCATGCTGTTCTCCAGAGTGGCTGCACCGGTTTACATTCTCACCAACCGTGCAAGAGGGTCCCCCTTACTCTGCGTCTTCACCAATATCTGGCATTTTCTGAGTTGTTAATTTTAGCCATTCTGACAGGTGTGGGGTTGTATCTCACTGTAGTTTTGATGTGTATTTCCCTGATGATGAGTGACATTGGGCATCTTTTCGTGTGTCGGTTGGCCATCTGGATGTCTTCTTTGGAAAAGTGTCTAGTTATGTCTTCTGCCCATTTCTTAATGGGGTTGTTTTTTGGGTGTTGAGTTTGGGAAATGCTTTATAGATTCTGGATACTAATCCTTTATCAAGTATGTAATTGACTCCAATTTTGGAAGAAGTTCTGCTGTGGGTAAAATGCTGTCAAATGGCATTGCAACTGTAAAGAAATAGCTCATGATCGGAAAAATCGATCGATGTGACAAACTTCATGCATTGGTGCCTTATTCTAAGAAATTGCTACGGCCTCCCCAACCTTCAGCGACCACCACCCTGTTCAATCAGCAGCCATCAACATGGAGGCCAGATCGCAAAAACATTGCGATTCCCTGAAAGCTCAAATGATGTTTAACATTTTTTAGCAATAGGTATTTTTAAATTAAGATATGTACATTTTTTTTGACATAAAGCTATTGTGCACTTAATAGAAAACAGTATAGTGTAAACATAACTTGTATGTGCCTGGGCAACCAAAAAACCTCATTTGACGTGTTTTATGGCAATATTTGCTTTTTTTGCAGTGCCTGCAGCATCTCTGAGGTATGCTTGTAAATCAAAGATCATTTTACAGAGTGATTCATGCTCTGAAGAAAGTGAAACTAGGTTTGGACGTAAAGGGATTGCTCTGGGTGGGGTGGTCACAGTGGGGGCCTCCCTGTGGCCACGACCCTCGAGCCTCGAGAATATTAAGGAAAGCCAATGACCGAACAGTCGGAGACGGTGATTCTCAGGTGTGGCTGCTCATTCGAATCTCCTGGAATCACCTCCAGCCCAATGGAAATGGTTTCCTTGGGAATAGGGCGTAGACAGAGGCATTTTATGATTAATTTGTTTTATTTTAATTCCAGTGTAGCTACCATGCAGTGTTCTGTTTTTTAATCGGGTTATTTGTATTTGGGGTGTTGAGTTTTAGAAGTTCTTTATATATCTTGGATACTAACCCCTTATCAGATATGTCATTTGCAAATATCTTCTCCCTTTCAGTAGGTTGTTTTTCAGTTTTGTTGATTGTTTCCTTTGTCGTGAGGTATATTATATATATATTTGGTATATTACATACATATATATATTACATATACATATACATACATGTGTACATATGTATATATTACATATATATGTATATATATGTACATTTATATGTATATATGTATATATACGTATATATACGTATATATGTACATATATACGTATATATACGTATATATACGTATATATACGTATATATACATATATACACATATATTACATATATGTACATATATACATATATGTATATGGGTACATACATGTACACATACATATACATATATGTATATATACATAATACGTATATATTACACATATATATTACATATATATATTACATATATGTATATTACATATACATATGTAATATGTATATTATGTATATATGTATATATATGTATATGTATATATACGTAATACGTATATATTACATATATATTACATATATATTACATATATATTACATATATGTATATTACATATACATATGTAATATGTATACATACATATTACATATGTTATATATATACATATATATGTATATATACATATACATATAATACATACATACATACATACATATGTAATATATATGTAATATATGTGTATAATATATGTAAATATATGTTCAATATATATATGTATTACATATATATATATTTGCTTCTATTTTCCTTGGCTCAGGAGACCTATCTAGAAAAATGTTGCTATGGCTGATGTCAGAGAAATTGCATATTTATTTTGAAGCCCTCAGGTGATTTTGCTGCATGGTGAAGGTTGGTAATAGGTAAACGTTTACAATATGCAAGATGTTGTGTCTCAGGGTCAAACATTTCCCAACACCTAATAGCACCTTATGTTAGTCTGAGTGGGACGCCATAACAAACCACCGCATATGGGCTTAAATAACAGAAACTTATTTTGCCAAAGTTCTGGAGGCTGGAAGTTGAAGATCAAGGCGTCTGCAGGGTTGCTTTCTGCTAAGGCCTCTCTCCTTGGCCTTCAGATGGCCGCCTTCCCATTGTGTCCTCACATGATCTTCTCTTGGTCTTGTCCGTGTCCTAATCTCCTCTTCTTATAAGGACACTGGTTACACTGGATGAGGCCCCGCCCATGTGACTTCATTTTACCTTAATTTTCTATTTAACAGCCCTGCCTCCAAATATAGTCACATTTGAGGTACTGGGGTGAAGATTTCAGTACACGAATTGGGGGGAGCACAATTCAGGCCATAATACACATTTCTTTCTTGACTCTGCTTGACCTAACGGATTTCCGATTTCCCTATTTTCTGATCTCCCTGATTTCGTACTCTGCCTTTCCCCCTGTGTGGTCCGGGGCACATTCTTCATTATGAGATCATTGATTTCGAGACGTTTGAACTACAAAGCTTTCAGAGAGGAACTTGTTTAAAGCCCTTATTTTCCAGGTGGAGACGGACTGGTTAAAAGAGGAAGGAATTTGCTCAGTGTCTCACAGACAAATGGTGCAGAAGTAGGTCAGTCGTCCAATGTGGCTGCCACCACCATTTCTGTTCTCCTGCTGCATGGATGCAGAGGGCCGGATTATACGGCTTTGGGAGTTGGGCCATGACACGTAGTGCTCTCAGCTGTTAGAAACAGATAATAAAAGGATGATCATGAGAAATTCATAGCTTGATGAGAAGGCTCCTCAAAGTGACTGGCATATAGTGTGTGGTATCGTAACTGATGTGATCACCAGTGTTGGGCCTTGTGATGGGGGCCAAGGCCATCGTGAGAGGGAAGAGGGAGCTTCTGTCTTCTTAGGGTCTCCAAGGCCGGTACCTGCTACGTGTGAGTCCAGGTCTGGGTTGCAGAAGGATTACATTCAAGAGAGGATGTGCAGGGTAGGGGAGACCTGACCTCAGATGATCGTGTAGCCATCATCTTCCCAAGGACCATAGTCATCACACTTCTTTATAAATTCTGCCCCCAGGCTGTTGGAACGCAATTCAAACTGTGTGTCGTGGGGCCCTGCCACGCAGGATTTGCTGAGGACCCTGTGGGATTGTCTCTGGCACCTTGGCTGACCTGCTGTCTCCAAGGGGGGGGGGTGGAAGGAGAAGGTCTCTGTAGCTCAGTGGGACGGTGACATCAGGGTTCAGCCATGTCCGTAGGTTCCCCTTTTCTCTGATGCTCTGGAGGTTGAAGGATCAGATCAACAGAGAGAGGAGTTTCCTTTGCTGAAAGGTCCAGGAAGAGAGAGTGGCCGGGGAACTTCTGCTAAGCAATGAACTCACAAATGGTGGTTAGGGTTTTCTGGGAGCCCAGGTGAAGAGTCAAGAAAATTGAGATTTTCCAAAAACACAACCCCACTTCCAAGTGGAGAAAGGAAGGAAATCTAACACCAAAAGCAAGGAAGGAGTCTTTGTGCGTAGGTCCTGTCTTTCTAAGGCCCTCCCAACCGTTGCCCATACGTCCATAACTGTAGACAATAGACTTCCCTTATCACTGACATATTTCCTTCCCCACCCCCACCCCCTCCTTGATGGGTTTATCCTGTTCCTGAGCCAGATCTGACCAAGACAAGAAGTCCAGCCACAGCCTCAGTTCCACAAACAGGCTGGTCTGGGAGGAGGGCTGCTGCTTGGGAAGTGATAGGCAGTCTGATAGAGGTCTCCCCACAGAGTGTTGGCCTTCCTTATGCCTTCCTCCAAGCCCAGCATCAACTGGATTCAGAGCCCAGACTACAAGGCAACTTCCCCAACCCTCTCTCTGAAGCTTCCAGGCTCCTTTTTCCTACCCAAAGTCTGTATCACACACCTTCCAGTCTCGGAATTGATTAGGCTCCTTTGGGCTGCAAGCAACAGAAAATTCAACGGTGTGGCTGGAACCATAAGGATGTGTATTCGATTCCAAAATCCAAGTCCAGAGGTGAGAGGTGCCAAAGATAATTCCACAGCTCGGACATGCCATCTAGGACTGGAGCTATTAATCCCGCTCCACTTTCCTTGGGATGTTGGGTTTTCATCCTTAGGAGTGTTTCCTCGAGGCTGCAAAATGGCTGTCACTGCTCTAGCCATTGCTGTAGCTCTTCACAGAACAGCATCAAAGCAGGAGCAAGGGGCTGGGGGGGGGGGGGCGGCAGTAAGAGAGCTCTATTCTCACACCAGCCCCCTCTCTCTTAACTTTAAATGTAAATTTTCAGTGATGTATAACATACATACACACTGTACATAGACCAGGAGTGTGCATTGGGTGATCTTACACCGAGTAAACGTGGAACGAGGCACGCAAACCCGGACACGGCAGATTGCCAGAAACACCCTTTGCCACCTTCTAATCCCAACGGTGAACCTTGGTTTTGGCTCAGGTCGTGGTCTTGGGGTTTCATGAGTTCAAGCCCCACATCGGGCTCTGTGCTGGCAGCACGGAGCCCGCTTGGGATTCTTGCTCTCTGCCCCTCCCCCTCTCACGCTGTCTCTGTGTCTCTCAAAATAAATAAATAAGCTTAAGAAAAATTTTAAAAAGAACTGAAAATAAAACACTTTATAGACCCAGAACCAGGCAGCGTGTCCTTTGAGGCACCTCTCCTCTTTGGCTTTGTTTGGGTTCACCTACAGAGTCGAGAGTAGCTTGCTCCTGGTCATTGCTGTATAGTGTTCCATTGCGTACTTTTGCAGAGTTTATTTCATCTATTGTTTTTTTTTTTAATTTTTTAAATGTTTATTTATTTTTGAGACAGAGAGAGACAGAGCATGAATGGGGGAGGGTCAGAGAGAGGGAGACACAGAATCTGAAACAGGCTCCAGGCTCTGAGCTGTCGGCACAGAGCCCGATGCGGGGCTCGAACTCACGGTCCGCGAGATCACGACCCGAGCCGAAGTCGGATGCTTAACCGACTGAGCCACCCAGGCGCCCCTATTTCGTCTATTGTTTGTGTTTATTTAAGTCGCTTCTGAGTTTTGTAGATCATGGGTAGCGCTGCTGTGACTCCCCTTATGCGTATTTTGGTGAGTATATATCATATGAGTGGGTGTTGGGATAACCCAGGAGTGGAAGGTCAGGGTCATAGGATGGCCTCTTTTTTTTCCTGGATGAACGTCTTTCCCCACAAGCCCCTCAGGCTTTAATTGGCTCATTACAAGCCTACTCTGAAGATATGCCGTAGAATATCTTAGACATATAATTTGTTCCTTGGGGCTGGAATTTGTTCCATTGCTGCTTGATCAAAATCAGGTTTCTGGAAATGACGAAGACACAGAAATGTCAAGTGGGCGCCATCACACTCTTCTGTCTCCTCCCGATGATTAGCTCAGGCTCTTCTATGAAATGTGAATTTGTCTGGAATCGTGTCAGTGCCACTCACGGGGACGTCCCTCCACTTATTCCGCCTGGCCCGAAAGTGTGGTCTTTTTCCTGCCACCACCTACCTGCCCTCCATCCTGGTTCTGCCTCTGTTGCCCACGTTTCTCTGGAGCTGTAACCGAGCCCTTCCTCGATGGGTCGGCCTGAAGACGCTGTCAGAGGAGACTAATAAATATGGGCCGACATCCACTCGCCAGGCATCTTGTCTCAGGTTATCAATCTGCATTTCTCTCCCATCAGGCTCCCTTCTGTTAGTGAGTTTTCTCAGAGCATCTATTTCAAGATCCCAGTGGGAATGATTTTTTTTTTTAAAAAGAGGCACAGTCCTCTCGGTATCATCAGACTACAAATTCTGAACAATCTAAGGCTGATTTTAGAGCAGTTTTGAGTAAGTTAGCATGGGATTTCCCCAGAGTTGGAGTTCAGTGTAGTATTTTAGGAGAATCTTAATACTGCAATAAGGATAGATTGACGTCGCATCAGTTTCTATTCACATTACAATAAAAGAGTCAGTGTGGTATTAGAATTTTACTGCCTGCAACGTTTGGTGAATTACAGGGAGGTCTAATATGCTTTCCCACACTATCTTCTGTTTAGATTGGCAGGTTTCTCTGGGCGTTTCTCAATAGACTGATAAAGCACTAGACAGGGGATTAGCTCTCTTGGAAGCTGAGAAAAGAGGTGATCGGGGTTGTTTATAGCTTGTGGGGATGGATTCTGATGGAGGAGCCCGGAGAGAATGAAACCTTCACAGCATACAGAATGCCAAGGACTCGGGGAGCATATTCCAGGGGGTGGCCCCACCCTGGTGAGCAATTCCCCTGAGGACTCAGGACAGGAACAACCGGAACAGAGAGACTAATGGGTGTCCTCTTGGGACGACGTCATGAGGAGAAATAAATCACACCGAACGTCTCTCCAGGGGATCGATTTCTTTTTCCCTCCGAAGAAAGGCTTCGGATCCAGATTTAACTAGCACATATTGGACAGCACCAACTCCGAGCGCCGTGAGCACTGATTCCCACAGGCCTGTTGGGTAAGCCCTCATTATCATCCTCATTGGTTTGGATAAGGTTTCCTGGAAACTGACTCTTAAATGGAGAATTGCATGCAGAAGGGTTACCCGGGATTACTCCTTGAAGATGCAGCTATAAGGAAGCTGGGGAGGCAGAGTTGGACCGAGAGACGCTGACCTGCCATGTGGCTCCAACCGAGGACTCAGCGGCTCCCACAGGGAACTCACGAGCCTTTAGAGTGATCCCACTCTGACACCAGGAGTTGCTCCTTCGTGTCCACACCTCAGTCATTCACTGGCCAGGGCCACCCCAGAGAAGAGGCAGATCCTTGAGTGAGCCAGTTCTTGGCTGTGGAGGGCAGAGTCATCGACAGCCCAGATTTCCAACTCCCGCGAGGACAAGCGTGTTAGGTTTGAAGAGGAGATCTGAGTGTATTACACTAGTCATCCGTGAATAATCAACTTTGATCATCGAATTCACTAATCCATTCATTGATTGTCAGTGATACTTATCACCACCACCGTGGCTTCGCAGAAGAGGCTCAAAAGAATCATGTGACTTACCCAAGGCCACATAGCTGGTGACTGGACCATCGTTTGCTCTTATCCCTGGGTCAGTATGCTTTCTCTTCTCTATGCACCCGCTTCAGCCTCCATTTCTCTCAGGAGCCCAACTAGGGTTGGAGGCCGATGAGGTAGATGATGAAGGAATCCCCAGTCAAGGAAACGGTGACTCTGGAACCATTGCATTCAACAACACCCGTGGACACCTCCATGCGGGCTATTCTTCTGCATGGTGTGGATATGTTGATAGGAAGACAGAAAGGCCCCTTTCCTCGTGGAGAGGTTAGTCTAGTCAAAGAGGTGTATGGTCCAGGAAGCCTAGAAATCCACAGTGGAGAAAATCAGGAGTAGCTGAGATTGGCCGAGTAGACACGGCATCTCATTTGAGAGAATAAGAAAGGTCCTCATTGTCTGCATTAAAAGGGGCTGTATTGTACTTGGCTACGGATAATAGAACACTCGGCTGATAATAAGAGGTTTCTCGTATCTTCGTTCCTTGAAAGTACGGGTATTCTATGGAATGTTAAAGAATACCAGCATGGGCAAGAGTGTATTAGCATATGGTGGGTGTATAGCTAGACAGGAATTCCTGCACCATCATGGGGTCCTTTTCCTTCCACTTCAGACTGGAGTTTGATACAGCTTGGGTTTAGTTGGTGTCCGATTTCAGATGAGAGACTGTGGATGTCAACGGCTGAAGGCAAGCCAGTCATCCAGTCATTCTGTCCCGTGTAGGGGCCCTTGAAGGGCAAGCGTGTGTCTTCTCGTCGGAAGCACAGCGACAAACACATCTGGGAGTGAGAGGTGAGCGCTGGGGTTTTCCATTTGGTCCTACCCTCCTTCAGAAAAAGATTGCTTTCATGGTGATTTCCCCAGATGTATGTCCGTGTATGCCCCCAACCATCAACATGCCTCAGTTTCCAGATTTGTGCCCTGGACTCTCTTCATCAAATGGAAGATAAAAATACTTCCACGTATCCCTGAAAAAACCAACTTGCTTCCAGTCCTGTTTCATTTTTTTTTCATGCTTTAGAGAGCTACTTAATGTCACGAGAAATATGGATGATACTGGATCAAGCCGAAGACGAACGCAGAATATGTATCATGCAATCCCGAGCTGTAACAGTGGAGAAATATAAACTCAAATATTAACAGTTATGACCTTTGACTCTGGGATGAAGGGTGATTTTCAGTTTCTCGTTTACACTACCCCTTATTTCCAGTACTGTGGAGGGCTTGGAGCTAAGACTGGGGGCTTAGGGTTGTGTCTGAGTTCTGTCACTTACGTGGATGAGTAAGTTCCGGAGCTTCTTTCCCTCGCATGTAAAACCTAGTCCTCTTTTGATCTGCCTTTGCCACAGGGCAGCATACCCACCCACCTTGGACTTCTGTGCACTTTTCCGGGTTCTGCAGAACATCCATTCTGACATAAAGGTAGAAGGCATTCTTGGCCGCCTGCTAGAGGAGATATGAAGATTCTGCTAACTCTAGTCTCAGCAGGTAGAAGAGAGCATCAGAGACCTGGAGACACCACTTAACCTTCTTAGGAAGGGCGCCGTATCTTTGCTTCACAGCAGAGTAAAGAGTGTGGAGGCGGATGGAAACAGTTGCTAGAACCTCAGCCCAGGGAGGCAGCCTTCAGAGAGTCAACCCAGGAGTTGATCAGCTGCCCACTGAGCATGTACACCTTGACAAAGAGGAGAGCCTTCCTTTATTTTGGGTCTCTTGACCTCTCCTTAAGCAATTCTGAGTGCTCTGATAGGTAGCTGATGTAGTCTGCTTAGGCTGCTACCATAAGAAAATACCATAGACTGGTGGCTTAAGCAATAGACGTTTGTTTTCTCACACCTCTGGAGGCTGGGAGTCCCAGATCAAAATGCCAGTCCATTCAATTCTGGGTGAGAGCTCTTTTCCTGGCTTGTGGATGGCCATCTTCTCATTGAGTCCTCACATGGCAAAGAGAGGGAGGGGAGGGGGAAGGGATGGAGAGAGACAGAGACAGACACAGAGAGAGAGAGAGGCTTATGTCCCTTCTTATAAGGCCATATAAGATCCTGGCTCTACCCTAATGACTTTATTTAACCTTGACCATCTCCATAAAGGCCCTATCTCCAAATACAGTCACATTGAGGGTTAAGACTTTGACATGTGAATTTGGACGGCACACAATTCAGCTCATAGAAATGGCACTAAACATTTCTAGGTCTTCTTCTTCAAGGAGAAAGATTTCAAGAGATATCCTTCCAAGTCATCCAGCCTGGCATCCAAGCCCCTGTGCTTTCCAACCAATGGCCCAACCGAGTGGTCACAACATTCCTTAATAATCCCCTGTCATTTATGCAGAAATTCCAAAGGGCTTTCAGTGCCCATTTGGCCACCATGTCCAATGGAGACACTTCCAGTCATCAGCTAAGAATCCCATGTTCCAGTAAGGAGCCAGCTCCCACAGTGCACTATTGCTATCTTTAAATCAGAAGATACAGGACCCTTGTCGTAGTGTTTTCAAGAACAGGGAGGGGTCACATGGCCTGGTCATGAGCCATGTCTAATTATTTGTTTTCGTAATCCTCAACTGTCATATCACCAGTTGGCTTCATGGAATCCCCACTTATTTTATGGTCAGACAGGAGACTTCCTAGGGCCCTTATCACGGCCTCAAAGACCTGGGAGGCAGAACCTTGGTGACATTCAGCTGTGTCGATCAGTCACTTCACAGCCTTCCAGAACTTGGATTAATTTCCTGTCGTGGCTGTGTGTTCAGTTCATCAACAAGGGTCAAGGAATAGCTTCTTAGGACATCCCTGATGTTCAGACCTGAAGCCCTCACTGTCACACTTCCAAAGCAGTGGGTGGAGATCATCATCATCTATAGCCTTGTGGCTGAGTTGCTTTGAGAACAGCTGAACCCCTCTGCTCTTCTGTTGAGCCGGGACCAGGCAATGAGTGGAAAACAAGGTGAGGAGAAGGTGCTGGGAGAGCCCATGTCGAGTCCCAGCCTGAAAGAGAGCCACAACATCCACGAAGGGTGAGCTCAAAAAGCACCAGTCCTGGGATGGGCAGTTGTCAACACATGGTCACATGGTGGTTTGGGCTCTGTAACATAATTTTAAAGAGAGGGGACCTCCCCTCTTTGACCATCACAACCCTGAAACTCTTGCAAAGACATGCCCATTCCCCTTTAAGAAGCCCCACTGTGAGGTGGCAGGAACTGACCTACAGTCCCTCTCCCCTACACCCCCAAGTCCACTTGGCCCTTGCCTAGCTTGGTTGGAGGATTACTGGGAGTCAGGAGGGTTTATTAGTACCTCTCATGACAAGAGGTCTGGAGGTAAGAATCTTCAAGTTGTGCAGCAGCTCAGAGAAGTCATCAGATGACCTAGTCCTTCTGTCTCTGGGCTGTCGGATTTGTCCCCCACGCGGTGGCAAAATTACCTTACTGTTTCACTATTAGGGTAATGTAGTTGCTATAACAAACAAACAGCAATAAAAGCGATTCTCAAGCAGAGGGTATTTCTCCTTTGCACATCGTAGTCCATTGAGGGGTGGTGGGAGAAAGTTAGGGAAGGGGCTCTTTCTCTCTGTCCCTCAAGAGCCCAGGCTCCTTCTATGTTATGGCTCTGCCTTCCTCTCAGTCTCCAGAGTTGTCTCCAGCCAGGCAGAGATCATGAAAGGTCAACAGTCATGACTGGAAGGTCGTATGCCACGCGTGGAAGTGGAGAACATGACTGCCGTTGACAGCTAGGACCCTGGTCAGAGAAACTTCCTTTTCCACCGCAAGCTGGAAACCGTAGTAGAGGGGCGTTACCTAGGCAGAAGAAAACTCAGATATTAGGGACCGCTGCAGTATCCCGCACAATTTCCAAGTATCGTGTCCACGCACCACAGTTTTGGAGACCAGATGAGAAACGGGTGCTGCCAGTGAGAGGGAAGCGGAGAATGGCTTGCTAGGATCGCATCAACATGCGTCCGGGACGTAGAACAGAGCGTCCCAGACTGCGTTGGGCGGGAGATGTCAGAAGAAGAACGTGGCGCTTGGCGTGGGGTGGGTGACCCAGGCCAGAAGGCCAGAATTTGAGCTGGACTTCAGGCCTGGAGAGTCAGTGCGGTAACAGGGCCGGATGATGAGAACCACGACCATGGGTAGTTCGACAGCTTTTTTTTTTTCCCCTCCCGGAGACAGATGGCCTGGGGTTAGATGCATGCCTCTTGACCCTCCTGGAGGAACACTTAACAGCATCGGGTGAGGGCTCTTCTAAGGGCATCAGCGTCAGGGTAACTGGCTCCGAAGCATCGCTCGGTGGTGTGGAAGGTGGGGGAACGAGCATTTCAAGGCATGACAGACACACTCTGATCACCCCGTGTGTTTGTGTCGTAGTTTTGTTTGAGCGCGGCTTTTTCCAGTACCCGTTCATCATCGTCCTAGCAATTCTGTCCATATATTACCTTTATTACCAAACTTTGGTTTTGTACCTGAAGAGTAGTTTTCCACCTTGGCCATACATTGGAATCACCCGAGGCGTTTAAAATCTTCTAACGTGCATGCTCCAGTTAGAATCTCTACCAGTAGGGTCCCGACGTCAGTAAATGTTTAGAAGGTCCACAGTGATTCTGACGTGCCAAGAAGTTTGAGAACCACTGGGCTAGACGACGTTCTAAAGTTTCAAGGGCGCCCAGGTGGCTCAGTCGGTTGAGCGTCCAGCTTCAGCTCAGGTCATGATCTCGCGGGCCGTGGGCTCGAGCCCCGCACCGGGCTCCGAGCCGAGAGCTCAGCGCCTGGAAACTGGCGCTTTGGATTCTGTGTCTCCCTTTCTCTGCCCCTCCCCTGCTTGCACCCTGTCTCTCTCTCTCTCTCTCTCTCTCTCTGTCTCTCAAAAATAAATAAAATGTTAACAAGAATTTTAAAGTTTCAGACACGTGGTCACTTTCAATCCTCACGACAGCCCCTTAAAGGAAGGGACCAAGCGAATCCCCATTCACAGATGAATCTCTCTCAGAAAGATTGAGAGATCATCCTGGGGTTCCATAGCTCGTAGCGATGCTGAGATTCCAACCTAAGTCCGCCCCACGCCCCCACCTCTTCACAAGGCTGCATCCACAGGAAAACAGGTTGTTCCGTTTGACAGCTGGGGTGAGGCCACAGCAGGCTCCAGCTGGTAACACCCAAGATTGCTCCCAAATGGTGTTCCCCTGGCTTTGTCTGGGGAAACCTAATTGCTGCAATTGTGTTATAAAATTATCGCTTTACCCACGCAAATGGGCCAGAGCGACCGGTTGTCTATTCTTGTGGTTGTCCCAGATTATTAAATGAGCAGCTGCCTCCAAATATGTTTGCAGCCGCCGAATTCAATGGCAGCGTGAACTTGCATATTCATGGCTCCCGACCTGCAGCCCAGGCTTGTAGGACTCCTCCAGTGGGGCTCTAAAAGTCAACTTATCTTGACAATTTAAATACATACACTTCCGGGGGCCTTGGTGACTTGCAGATTTCAGCGAACACCTTGACAGAAAGGGGAGTCGGGGATCAAGGGAGGGGGAGTGGAAATCTGCTCTGGGTCTCGAGGTCAAGTGCAGGAGGACGAACAAACCATCGAAATGGCGGAAAGAGAGCCCCGCGGTGGCCGGGCACTGGCGTTTCAAGCCCCACTTGGCTGATTTCAAGCGTGGGCAAACCATTGGATTCGTCCAGACCTTGTTATTCCTCATCTATAAAATGGGAGTAATGGATTCATAGGCAGAGACTCAGGTGAAAGGATGCAGTTTCCTACACTCCCACCGGCCTCGTTTTGCCTTCGTGGAAACGTACCTCCAGGGCTCCGGGTTAACTTAATTTTTCTCCCCCTGTATGTTGACCTGCTTCTGTTTTTACCTTGAATATTATTTATCCATGAGCCTATTTAGAGCATCCTGTGAATCTCAGTCACACGGCCCTTTCCTAACACATGAAGCGACTAGATAACTTTCAAAACTGGTTCTTCTATGTGCCGCCCCAGCGGTATGCAGACCGCGCCAGGGGACGGTCCTCGTGGAGCCGGCTAAGGCCACAGCTGAGCCCGGCACAGAGGAGACGTTTGACGCCTGCTTTCTCCTCTCCTTTGTCTCAATGCCAGCCTCCCAGGCGAGGAAGACGCGAACGCGGCCAAATCGGCCGAAGGTGCCTGCGAAGTGCCGGGTGTGGGTCGGGTGGGCCAGCTTAGCCACCACGAGGGAAGCTGCAGGTTAGCGGTGTGGACTCGAGCTGGGCTGCGAGGGCTCAGGCCCTGGCTGTGCTGCCTACTGGTGAAGGAATCCTCTGCAGACACCTAGCTTCTCTGGGCCTCAGTTGCTTCATCTGCAAGGTGGAAATGGCTGTGTCCCAGGGTTGTCGTGAGGACGACAGACACCCTTACACTTCAAGCAGTGCCGGGCACAGAGGAAATGCCAGTGGAAGGGTTCTTAAGGCGTCGGAGATCTATTTTAAATGCCCGTGGATACATTTTAAAAAATCCCTGCTTTTTTGTCCTTGTCCTCGTCCTTGTCCATCTCCTTCTCCTTCTCCACCTTCTCCTTCTCCTTCTCCTTCTCCTTCTCCTTCTCCTCCTTCTCCTTCTCCTTCTCCTCCTCCTCCTCCTCCTCCCCCTGCCCCTCTTCCTCCTCCCCCTCCCCTCCTCCTCCTCCCCCTCCTCCTCCTCCTCTTCCTCCTCCTCCTCCATCTCCTTCTCCTTCTCCTCCTCCTCCTTCTCCTTCTCCTCCCCCTCCTCCTCCCCCTCCTCCTCCCCCTCCTCCTCCCCCTCCTCCTCCTCCCCCTCCTCCTCTTCTTTCTCCTTCTCCTCCTCCTCCATCTCCTTCTCCTCCTCCCCCTGCCCCTCCTCCTCCTTCCCCTCCCCTCCTCCTTCTCCTCCTTCTCCATGTCCTTCTCCTTCTCCTTCTCCTCCTTCTCCTTCTCCTCCTTCTCCTCCTTCTCCTCCTCCTCCTCCCCCTCCTCCCCCTCCCCCTCCCCCTCCTCCTCCTCCTCCCCCTCCTCCTCCTCCTCCCCCTCCTCCTCCTCCCCCTGCCCCTCCTCCTCCTCCCCCTCCTCCTCCTCCTTCTCCCCCTGCCCCTCCTCCTCGTCCCCCTCCTCCTCCTCCTCCTCCCCCTCCTCCTCCCCCTCCTCCTTCTCCTTCTCCTTCTCCTCCTCCTCCCCCTCCCCTCCTCCTCCTCCCCCTCCCCTCCTCCTCCTCCCCCTCCTCCTCCTCCCCCTGCCCCTCCTCCTCCTCCCCCTGCCCCTCCTCCTCCTCCCCCTCCTCTTCCTCCTCTTCCTCCTCCTCCTCCATCTCCTTCTCCTTCTCCTCCTTCTCCATCTCCTTCTCCTTCTCCTTCTCCTTCTCCTTCTCCTTCTCCTCCTCCTCCTCCCCCTCCCCCTCCCCCTCCTCCCCCTCCCCCTCCTCCTCCTCCTCCTTCTCCTTCTCCTTCTCCTTCTCCTTCTCCTCCTTCTCCTCCTCCTCCTTCTCCTCCTCCTCCTCCTCCTCCCCCTCCTCCTCCTCCCCCTCCTCCTCCTCCTCCTCCTTCTCCTTCTCCTTCTCCTTCTCCTCCTCCTCCCCCTCCCCTCCTCCTCCTCCTCCTCCTCCTCCCCCTCCTCCTCCTCCTCCTCTTCCTCCTCCTCCTCCATCTCCTTCTCCTTCTCCTCCTTCTCCATCTCCTTCTCCTTCCTCCCTCACTCCCATCTTGCACACTGGGAGGGCTTCCTATGCTTCCGGTTCTTATTTAGACACTCTCCGCTACACGGAAGGTCTTATCTCCCATCTTGCAGGTGAAACAGAAGAAGCCGCGGCTCGCAGAAAACCGGAGATTTGCACAGGCTCACAGAGCAAACTGAGTGAGCCTTCCCCCGAGTTCACAGTGAACATAACACTACCTGTGAACACGGAGATGACCCCGATGCATTGCGTGTACCTCCGGTACAGACGTCGCTCCTGCAGAAGTTCTGGAACGTGTTTGTTAACGAGCCAGGCTTCGCCTTTTGCCGTGGAGTCTCTTCTCGTGTCTCCAGTATGCGGGAGGGCCCCGACTGTAATGGTGAGGAGTGTGGCCTCCGGGGCCAGGCTGCCCCTGGGTTCACCTTGTGGTTCTCCCCTTATTGGTCACGTGATGCTGGGCACACGGCTCCACATTTCTGAGCCTCTGTCTTAGTATCTGAAATACGGGGATAAGATTAGAACTTCCCTCCCGAGGTTTTTGCGAGGAATCCACAAGGCACCGTGTGACTAGGGCTCAGCACGGCCCTCGCTAAGCGCCAACATACGTCTCCTCTCGTTCTCATTGCTCTGGGCGTTATAAGAAACTACAAAGCCACCGTTCAAGTGCAAGGTGACGTTTCCAGTAGTGGAGGGATCCAGACACCCCCCTCCAACGCGAGTCTGTCTGATGCACAGCCTGCACACCAATCCGCCTGCCACCTACAGGCTGTGTGGCCTTGAGTGAGTGCCGAACCTCTCTGAGCCTCAGTTCTCTTCAACTATAAAAGGAGGAGGAGCGCAGGGCCTGCCTCGGGGTGGTTGCGGGGATTCAGTGAAGGCAGGAAAGGGAAGCACTTAGAACAGAGCGGACTGTGTGATACCTAGTGGTTATTATCATATCAGCATCATATTACACATCTGATTATTATCGTAGACGTGAGCTGTTTCTATCATGTTTCTATCTGCTCATTTACGTTCCATGGACGCCAAGTTGGGGAACAAATAGTACCTGTCTTTCTTTTTTTTTTTTTAAGCCACCAGGCCTGGACGGCCCTGTTACGTGATGCACCCTCTGCCTCTAGGTGAACACGCCTGGGGATGCTCCAGATGTTTGCAGCTGGCAGGCTCACTCCCCGCCCGCCTCCTGCACCTACACTCTCCACTTCCTCTGTACTCCAAGGACAGCGGGGAGCTGCGGGGCCTGGGAGGGAGGGTCTGAGCAGGCCAAGGGGAGAGGAAAGAATCGCCCCTGAGTGTCTGGCATGCCTTCTGCCTCCTCTCAGGAGAATCATAAATTATCTCCCTTTACTTGCTCACCACCGTTCCCGGGGAAATGAAACCCACAGCCTGGATTTTAAATCCTATATATCGTTTGGCTTAAGCTGGGTTCCCCCCACCCTCCTCCTCTGATAAATAGGGCATTTTAATAATATTCACAGCACGACAAGAAGTTGGGAGAAAATACACATGGCTCTCCAGGTGTCGGATTCCCCGGGCGCCGCCGAGATGGGATCTTGTCACAGCTCTCTCCTGGAGAGTGACTAATGCTTACGCGGGAGACAGCAGGCGGGGAGGGGCGGCCTCGGGGTGTGGGAGGCAGGACTCCCGGAGGGGGCGTGGCGGGTCCCGGAGAAGGGGGACAAGGGGTCCAGGAGGCAGGCAGGGGCAAGGACCCGGGGACGTTCAGCCCCGCAGGGGATGGCCTGGACCTACAGGCTCTCCCCGTAGCTCTTCCTTCTCCTTTCTGCCAGGGCTCAAAAGTGTCCTCGATGCCAGAGGTAACAGGGTGATGAAATGTCCCCAATCCATCAAGTGCCTGCACATCCAGGCAAGGGGCTGTTTTCACTCTTTCTCTCTCTCTTTCTTTCTTTCTTTCTTTCTTTCTTTCTTTCTCTTTCTATTCATTATTATGATTATTTTTATTTTTTGGTTTTGCCCTCTGATGTCTGCAGAGGTCTTCGACATTAACACGCGTGGCTCGCCTCGTGCTCTGTGCTGGGCTCTGTGGGGGAGACAGACATGAATGAGACACAGTCAACCGTCCTTGAAGGGCTCACAGGTCAGCGGGGAGGACAGACGTGAGCTCCCGCAGTAAGGGTTCAATGACCACGGCGATGGCACGTTGGGTGACCACACGGAGCCTCGCACTGGGCTAAGCCTCTTTCCCTGAACAATGATTACTCTAGTGCTAAGTACGTGACGACAACGTTTTGTTTCCGGCGCCTGGACTAAAATAGCGGACAACAAAACGGGGCCCGACCGTCGTGGAGTTTATATGCCTCGACGGTGATGTTGAGGAGGGAGATAAACGAGAAACAAACCAAGAAATACCTCTGGATTTATTTCGGATGCACAGTAAGTGGAAAAGAGCAGAAGTGCCATTTTTTTTTAATTTTTTTTTAACGTTTATTTATTTTTGAGACAGAGAGAGACAGAGCATGAACAGGGGAGGGTCACAGAGAGAGGGAGACACAGGATCTGAAGCAGGCTCCAGGCTCTGAGCTGTCAGCACAGAGCCCGACGCGGGGCTCGAACCCACGGACCATGAGATCATGACCTGAGCCGAAGTCGGATGCTTAACCGACCAAGCCACCCAGGCGCCCCCAGAAGTGCCATTTTATGGCGAGTTTGGGACAGCTTCTCCGAATGAATGAAGGAAATAAGAGTCCTAGGGGGATTATCTGGGGGGAGACCCTTCCGGGTGGAGGAAGTGAAAAGGCTCTGAGGCACGTTGAGACTGTCCAAGGAACACAGCCAGGAGGCCAGTGGGCGGAAGCGGAGCGGAAGAGGGGGCAGAGGACGGTGAAGTTGACCAGAGGAGTCTCACCGTCCCAGGGAAGGATTTGGGATTTACTCGTGAAGCCAACGGACGTCTTCTGGCGGATTTCAAAGCAGCGGAGTAAGCACCCCCTGGGTGAAGTGGGCAGAGAATGACTGCGGCCGCAGCGTGAGGAATGGCCCGCTGGGACAGGATGGAGGGACCGGTTGGGAGGGACTAAGGAGCAGGTGCTGTTGCTTCTGCCGTGTGTGTGAGAAGAGCTGAGGCAGGAAGCTGAAACTTAGCCATGGTTTCCACCCCAGGAAGTGGAAAGACGGGAGGACGAAGCCAGGATGCTCTGACTCCAGAATCTGTGCCCACTAACCCCTGTGATCTGACGTCTCCCTGATCATGACAGTAAAAGGCGGAATGTGAGCTTCGTCGGGCGCCGTGCACACATCTCGCCTTGGAGGTTCAGAGGAGGGAGGAAATCCCCGAGATCCTGGGGGTGTCCCCTGAGCCCCGGGTTTTCACAGCTCCGTCTCGTCAGAGCCTCCCCAGGGCGGCGCTGGAAGATGCTTAGGCGTGGTTCCCACATGAACTTGGAGATGGGGGTAAAGGTGATTTCCCTTGTGGATGTAGGGAAGACAGGAAAAAAGAATTCTATATAAAGAGCTGATCCATGGGCACCTGGGTGGCTCAGTCGGCTGAGCGTCTGACTCTTGATTTTGGCTCAGGTCGTAATCCCAAGGTTGTGGGATCGAGCCCCGCCTCGGGCTCTGCACTGAGCATGGAGCCTCCTTAAGATCCCGCCCCCCCCTTTGCTCCTCTCCCCTACTCGTGTTCTCTCTTTCAAATAATAAAAGAAACTGATCCAGCTGGGTTTCGGCATGCCAAGATAAAAGATCAAGGCATTTATTTTGATAGCATTCGTACAGCATTTATGATAATTCTAAGTAGGTTCTAAGTACTTCACAAATATTAACACATGAAATGCTCGTCACCCTGGAGGGGGTTTCCTATTGTTGTTACTTCCCCGTTTTGCAAACAGGGAGCCAAGGCACATAAGGTTAAACGACTTGTCCAGTGTCCCATAGCTGGTGAGCATCAAAGGCGAGATTCGAACCCGGGACTTTGGGCGGCAGAGTTCGTTCCTCAGACAGCCAGGTTATGACAAGGTCCTTGTGAGTGTCAGTATCAAACCAATGATCTACGAGTGACTGTATCTCCCACATTTCTTGAGAAAACGGTTCTTCTTGCGCATCAAGCCTCTAATTTTAGGGACATCCGGATTTACCTCGTACCTACCAGGTCCTCCAGTTGACAGGTTCCCACCCGTTCTGGTAGAATCCATTGCCACCTTCTGTTCACCATTAGGTTGCTGGTGTCTATAAAAACACTCGGAACATAATCCCTGCTCGATAAGCATGTGGTGGTCCATATGGTCTCCTTCCGGAGTCAGGTCCGAATTCGTCCCACCTCTTAGGTCCTGTTCTCTTACAGTATAGTATGGTGTGGTTATAAACTCAGAGTTTTACAGTCAAACTTCCTGGGTTTGAATCCTGGCCCCGCTGCTTGCTAGTTTGTGTGACTTTCAGCAAAGTTACCTAACATCTCTGTGCTTCAGTTTCCCGGTACGTAAAATGTGGATGAGGATAGTAACTACCCCATAACGTTGCTGCAAAGGTCAAATGAATCAACACCTAAAAGGCACGTAAGGTGGGGGGGGGGGGGGTCTGGGTGGCTCGGTCGGTTGAGCGACTTGACTTCAGCTCCGGTCACGATCTCACGGATCGTGGGTTCGAGACCCGTGTCAGGCTTTGTGCTGACAGCGTGGAGCCCGCTTCGGATTCTCCGTCTCCCTCTCTCTCTGCCCCTCCCCTGCTCGCGTGCTGTCTCTCTCTCAAAGATAAATAAACATTGAAACCTTTTTCAAAACCACGTAAAACAGCGAATGAGACGAACCAGCAGCTATGGCCGCCATCCGACCATCACCACTGCTACAATTTCTGCAAAGCCTAGGCGGGCTGCCCCGTGGGTACAGAGCCTTCTTTCCACCCAGTCCTGCTCCTCAAACTCTCCCTGCTGAGTTCTCCATCTGCCCAAACCTGAGAAGGTCACCCGGGTTATTTTTATTATAATGTGTACGAGGACGAGGTGCCCTCTTACGAAACCCATACCGTCCCTGTTCCCTCGTGTCATCCTAGTCTCACATCGTGAGCCCCGGCCATTTGGTCTTTGCCTTCTTGCCAGCAAGACTGGAATAGCAACGGGAATTGAGTTTAAGCAGAGAAGACCCAACCCTGCTGGCCCCAAAGCCCTGTCCTCAGCCCCACTCCACTCTCCAGGACCTTTCTTACAGAATCACCGTGCTCCCCGCCCCCCACTCAGGGCTCCCTGAGTTTCCCTCAGCTGGATGCCCAGTGCTGAACTTCACCTGCTGCCCATCAGCCCCTTGTACTGGAGAAAAGGGGGGCTCCGTGAAGGGCCATCGGGCGCACCCACAGAGTGTTTCCGGACAGGCCTGGGCATCTGAAACACTACCGGCGGGCCCACGCCCCTCCCACGGTGCAGGCTGTTTCATCAAACGCGCGTGTCGGCGCTGCTCTGAAGGTGTTGTGCAAATGGGCCTAACACCTGCCATCAGTTGACTTGAAGCAAAGGAGACGACCCTTGACGACACGGGTGGGCTTTGTTCAATCCGTTGATGGCCTTCGGGGTAAAAATCCAGGTTTCCCAGAGAAGAGAAGATTGTGCCTCGAGGCTGAAACTTCAACTCCTGCCCGAGTTGCACACCTCAGGTGTGCCGGATCTTACAATGGCACGAGCCAATCCTTAAAATAAATCTCTCAACATGTACATACAGGGACACAGGCACGCGCGCGCACACACACACACACACACACACACCCATTCTCTCTGTCTGGAGAACTCTACTGGGTACGACACCCTTCAAGCTCTTAGTAACGCGGAGGTGTCTAAGGCAGGTAGACTCCAGGAAGCAAATGAGGCTGGCTCGTAGTAATCACATAAGAGGAAAGGAAAAGAAGACAATGAGGAGGCAGGAAGGAAACTGGTTTTAAAAACCTTTTAGAGGGGCACCTGGGTGGGTCGGTCGGTTGGGCGTCCGACTTTGGCCCAGACCATCATCTTGCGGTTTGTGAGTTTGAGCCCTGCACTGGGCTCTGTGCTGATGGCTCAGAGCCTGGAGCCTGCTTTGGATTCTGTGTCTCCCTCTCTCTGCCTCTCCCCCACTCGTGTTCTGTCTCTCTCTCTCTCTCTCAAAAGTAAAAAACAGTAAAATATATATATATATACTTAATAAAAAAATAATAAAGTTTTAGAAAGGAATATCTTTCAGATAACTTTTCAGAGAGACCGACTCTGTTCTTTGAGCACAATACAATTCTTTTTGTATATGTGGAGGGGTGGACTCTTGGCCAGTCCATCAGACTTATCGTCCCCCCTGAGTGAGGCAGTCATCAGGCCGTAACCTAGAGAACTTGGTCCCCACTTGAGTACAGCAGGCTCAGAAGAGCCTGCCCGACTTCTCTTGTCACAGCTGAGGAAACGGGGCCCAGACGCAGAAAGCGACTCGACTAATAAATATCATCCAGGGCGGCGGGGCAGGGGGGCAAGGCTGCAGGTACAGCCAGGTGTTCTATTTCGCAGTCTTCTTTCTTTTTCTACCGGATGGAGAGATCAAGAAGAGAAATTTTCTCTTCCACCTGCCTTCAGCCACTTCAGACCTTCCTGCTTCCTCATTCCCAAAAGTCAGAGAGGCGCAGGGTGGCCCCAGCCCCGAGAGGTATCTCAGGGAAGCCCTTGGCTGAGGCAGGAGCAGGGGAGACGGGGCATAAGGCTGTTCGTGACTCAGAGGTTAACATCCGTTCGGTTGCTTGTATGCCGTGCTAAATCCCCACGTGCAGGGACTGAAAATCACCCAGTTACTTTGCAGGAACGGTTTAATAAGATTAGCAGGAGTTGAGAACACTTGTTACTTCTGAAGCAATGATATGAGAAACTCAACATGCAGTGGTGGATTTGCAATGAATTCTGAAACCGGCAAGTGGAGGAGGTGTATTCTGAGGCTATGGAGTCCAAGCTTCTGACTTTGGCCACGCCGAATCTACTACTCTTAGAAGAAAATCTAGGGGGCCCCTGGGTGGCTCAATCGGTTAAGCGTTGGACTTTGGCTGAAGTCACGATCTTGCGGTTCATGAGTTTGAGCCTCACGTTGGGCTCTGTGCTGACAGCTTGGAGCCTGGAACCTGCTTCGGATTCTGTGTGTGTGTCTCTCTCTGCCTCACCCCCACTCATACTCTGCATCTCTCTCTCTCTCTCTCTCTCTCTCTCAAAAAAAATGAATTAACATTTAAAATAATTAAAAAGGAAGAAAATCCAGTTGCCCGTTGTATATAAGATTTTGCTATCCTTAGAGACTAGTTACAGAACCACATCATTATTTACATTAGGAAGTTCTACCTAATGCCATATCCAGTAGATAGATCTGATCTACTGACCTCTGAGCCCAAAAGTATTTACTGGGGTTTGAATTTGAACCCAATGATGTCATAATCTAAATAAATTATGTCAGGTGAAGTTTATTAACTTGGTCCAGTGGGAGGAGAAAAGAGGGAAAATTTGTGGATAATCAGAATTAGGAATGTTACCCAGATGCGGCATGGCCCACTGGGACATCCCATGGGCTGTGGTCAACTTTGGCTTAGTCAGTTAGGCACTGGCATATGTAGATGTCCAACAAGACAATGTTGCTCATGGAAAACAGTAATCTAAGTGGCAATGGAAACATTTTAGGTGGGAGAAGTCTTGGTGTGTGAAGGGAACTTAAAGAACACTCAATAGCTCAAGTACAATGGGACAGAGGGATTATGGTGTAAGGACAGTCAAATAGGGAGAGAGGGGACAGATGTCTCAAAACTTTGGTAAATAATGGGTTTGGATTATATACTAAAAATACTAAGATGTCTGAAGGGTTTCATACAGAGAATGACATGAATCGGTTTATATTTTTGAGAGATCACTTGGGCTGCTAGATGGGG
Source organism: Felis catus (assembly GCF_018350175.1). Lineage (NCBI taxonomy): Eukaryota > Metazoa > Chordata > Mammalia > Carnivora > Felidae > Felis > Felis catus. The sequence continues at coordinate 20,397,315 of NC_058383.1, read as the reverse complement.
AATAGATAGCAAGAAGTATGGGGAAAATGGAGGCAGGGGACCAGCTGGAAGGACATTGTAGTAATGTGGGAGGGAGATGACTAAGCTTTGACTAGGATGATAGAAATGGAGATGGAAAGAGGTAGATGGATGAATGGTTGGGTGGACGGGTGGGTGGGTGGTTGGATGGATGGTTGGATGGATGGATGGATGGATGGATGGATGGATGGATGGTTGGATGGATGGATGGATGGATGGATGGTTGGATGGATGGATAAATGGGTGGATAGATGGATGAATAGATAGATGGATGACTCAGTGCTGATTCACTCTGAAGGAATGCACAATTTGTGCCCTTTGACCCTGATTTCTGTTGCTTGAATGCAGAGAGATACTCATTTTCTGTAAGAAGCTCATTGATTAGGATTTTCTCAGTCAATAGAGAGCAGATGAAAAATGATAAGCAAAAGGCCATTGGTGTATATGAAGAACAAATGTTGTGCCACCCTCAAGTTGCAGAGGAAAGCGCTCTCGTTCTTAGAGGAGAACATCTGGCCTGTGCTCATGGGGAGGCTGGGAGCAGAACTGGAATCGTGCTTTGCTAACCCCAGTTGGGAGGGTCCTTGCTCCACTGGATGCCATACTGGTTGTGCACCCTTTCCCGCTGAGGGGAGGAGCCAGGGCCACCTGTTACTCCTCTCAGTCATGGCGACATCTTGCCGAGAGGCCGATGGCAGTCACCACCGGGGATTGCCCCCCAAAGGAACAGCTACACTGGAGAAAGAGTGTCTTGAAGCTCTGCTCGGGAACAAAGTGTGGCAGGAATGCACGGGCTGCCTTTTCACAGGTGTGTGAAAAAGAATGTGTGAGCAGGAAGAAAATTATATAGAAATTATAAAGAAATTATATATATATATATATATATATATATATATATATATATATAATATCTCCATATCTAGAGCCAAAGAGAAACAGTCTTTGAGAAAGAGGATTCCAGGGGCGCCTGGGTGGCTCAGTCGGTTAAGCGTCCGACTTCAGCCTGGGTCACGATCTCGCGGTCCGTGAGTTCGAGCCCCACGTCGGGCTCTGGGCTGATGGCTCAGAGCCTGGAGCCTGTTTCCGATTCTGTGTCTCCCTCTCTCTCTGCCCCTCCCCCACTCATGCTCTGTCTCTGTCTCAAAAATAAATAAACGTTAAAAAAAAAAAAAGAGAGAAAGAGGATTCCAAATACGGTCATTTTATAGGTCTGGGTGTATTTTAAGTAATGAAGAAAAATAGAAGGACAGAAAGGGAGGGAATGGGTGACAGGGAGAATCGCTCCATGCGGGCAGAGGGGGTGTATGGGGCATGTGTGTGGGTGTGCGCATTTGTGTTTGGGTTTGTGTGTGCATGTAAATGAGAGAAACACCTGGAGAGAGATCTCTGAGGATTCTCATGTCAGGGGTGCCTGCCCACTTTAGGGAGGGGGGGATGGAGACATTATTTCTGTCCTTTGGGGGTTGAGGTCTGTATGGCCCATGATGGCAGTGGGGAGGATTGGGAGGAGAGAGAGAGAGAGACAGGCAGAGAAGGAGAAACCTAGAGAAAGACGGTCAGAGAAGAAGACAGGTAGAGAGACTGAGGGGCACCACCGAGCACAGAGGCTGTCAGCAGCCCTAGACTCACCCCCACCTGCCTGGGGGATCTTTGTTTTCCCAGAGTGGTTTTAATCCCCACGCTCTGTGATGGCCCTGCCTGTTTTATGGTATGTCAGTCCTCGACACGACCAGAAATTGCTTAGAAAAGACCTCATTTTTAAAAAAAAAATCTCTAAAAGCAGCCCTTCTCCGTTACTGCTCTCTCAGATGCGGTCTCAGAAAGGGAGATGGATTCTCCGCAGCCCATCTCCTTTCTGTGGCGAGGTGGCAAGGCCCCCGGGTTATCCCGGGAAGGAGGGGAGAGAGAGATTCCATTAGATCGTGCCCCGGGTTGTCCAAGTGAAAAATGGAGAAAATAATAACGATACCTTTCTTGCCCTCGCAGGTGACTCTGGAAGGGGAGAGTAAATCTTTACTCGCCAAGAGTTCCCTGGGAGGCAGATTTTATAGAAGCTGCAGAGGGGGCGGTGGGGGAGGGCGTGTTCAGAGAAGGGGAGATATGGAGACCGAAGAGTTAGTGCATGTTTCAAGGAGGCACAGGCGAAAAAAATAAAGCCTCGAGCAATGGTAACCAGGCTGCCAAGTTGTGGATTTGGTCTGTTCTGGGTCAGAATCGTGCAGAGTTGCGTTCCAGCTCCTCAACCCGGCTGGAAATGCGAGCATCTGGTCCTTGACGCCTTAACTATCATTTAGCACGGTTTGTGATTTACTTGGGAATTGCGGTGGTTTGGTGACAACAGAAGAAGCTGCGAGAACACGCACGGGGGGCTCACAAGACCAGGCTCACTCAATAAACACTTACGGAGGCTTTACGGTGGACCCAGCCCTGAGCCTGGTGCGCCAGGTTCTGCTCCCACAGAGCTTAGGGTTAAGTGGGGAAAGATAGTTCAGAGGTGAGCCAAGGAATGAGACGATGCGAGTTAGTTGTAAGAGATGTGTAGGAATTACAGCAATTGATTCAATAGTTCGTGCCTCGCTGGGGACGTTGTTTAGATCGGTGAGTCAAGAAAGACCCACTGAGGAGGCATTGTTTGAGCTGAAATCTGGCCGATGAGAAGGGATGTGTAGAAGCTTGAAGGTCACCCGAAGAGCATACGATTTATTTCTGGGCGCAACCAGAAGCCGTTGAAGGGTTTTGGGGAAGTGATAGGATCTGGGCGCTGGGTAGGAGATAGATGGCAGGGGGTTTGCTCATAGCAGGAAGCTAGGGGACCAGGTAGGAACGCACTGTAGCTGTCCAGCACCAGATAATGGCGCCTTGGACTAGGCTCCTGCCGATGATAAGATATGGCTGGCTCTTTGCCCACCAGAATGGCTAAAAATAAAAATAAAAGACTAATGATACCGAGTGACAGCAAAGAGGTGCAAACATTTGGGACTCTTGGGCGCTGCTGGGGGGCATATGAATTGGTATAAACAGTTTGAAAATTGTTCAGCGGCATCTTCTAAAGCTCAAGATACATCACTGCTAAGACCCAGGAAAAGTAACTCCTTGGAATGTGTCCAAGAGAGATGAGAAATGAGCCCACCTGGGTGGCTCAGTCAGTTAAGCATCTGACTTTGGCTCAGGTCATGATCCTTCAGTTTGTGGTTCGAGCCCCGCATCGAGCTCTCTGCTTTCAGCTCAGAGCCTGGAGCCTGCTTCCGATTTTGTGTGTGTGTCTCTCTCCTGACTGTCCCCTTCTCGTGCTCTGTCTGTCTCTCAAAAATGAATAAACATTAAAAAAAATTAAATAATGAGTGTTCAAAAGAAAGGAAGAAAGGGAGGGAGGGAGAGACAGAGGGAGAGAGAAAGAGAAAGAAAGAAAGAAAGAAAGAAAGAAAGAAAGAAAGAAAGAAAGAAAGAGAAAAGCAAAAAAAGTAGTAAAAGGTCACCAATAAATATACATATAAATAAGTAAAAGAATTTATAACAGCTTTCTTCATGGAAGCTCCAAATGGGAAAACCAAATGTCCATCAGCAGGAAAATGGGTAAGAACACAAACAACTGAATCTCCCGATGACATACATGAAACTCATATCGATCAGGTCAAGCAGTACAAGTCAAGTGCAAAAGTATGTACTCTAACAGTTTATTAATGTGCCGTTCAAGACCAGATGATAGAGGTCAGAGTGGTGGTGACTTTTTAGAAGGATATTCACCGAACGGGACACCCCAGAGCTTCCTAGGTTGCCGGAAATGTCTGTCTTATGGATGGTGACAGAGGTGCCTTCACCCTAAAAATAAACGGACCTTAATGCTTGCATGCAATTTTGAATGGAAATTTGTAAAGCAATTTGGCATTCGTATGTAAAAATGGATGGGGCTGAATACTAAAGATTGGTATGCAACTTTGTAACTACATTATACCTAAGTGATGAAGTTAACAGAAATGATTTAGGGAAGACGTGTGTGTTAGGGGTTGGTCCAAAAAGCCTAACAATCTGTTGATAGATTTCATCTGGGCTGAGAAGGAAAGACATGAGTCAAGTATTACTCTTTGGCTTCTGGCTTGACAAAGTGGGTGGTTAGTCTGACAAATGGGGAGTGATTAATATCCAGGTACACAAGTCATGTTACCCTAGGGTCTCGGCCATCGCTTGTCATTCACAGGTAAATGGGGAGGCACACTGAGGTCTAGGGTGAAGGCAACATCCAGACCTGTTGGCGGATGGGCAGGAACAGCAATAAGGAAGCCAGACCCATGGTCTTTGGGAAGCAGAACCTCAGCCACTAGTCTGGCATTCAGAGGACAGAGGTGCACACCCTAGTGAGGGGCATGTGTAAGAACGTGGCGTGGCCTCCATCGTACAAAGGGCCTAGGGAAAAACTGGTCACTGGAACAAGAAGCAGAGAAAAGGTTCTATCCTCTGCACCAGGGCAGGAGATGGAATACAGAGGAAGCTTGTTGTGACAGAGAATGAGTAGGTGCTCACCAATCCCATGTCCTTGACCTAAAACCATAGGGACACCATATTTCTGACTCTCCCTCGCTGTTCAGCTGAGGTCATGAGCTGGTTCTGGCTGGTGGAATATTGGTGAATGAGATGTATGCCATATCCAGCCTGGCCCCTAATATCTCAGGAGATCCTTGGTTTACTTTCTTTATTCAGATCCCGAGGATCCAGTTTAGGATTGCAAAACTCTATGTGGAACATAGAGCCTCAAGGTGGAAGGAAACTGTCTTCCTAAATTATGGCATACGAGACTGCTAGCTCAATGAGTAAGACACGTGCCATCGAGATACAGCTATTGTTGCAGTAATTGGAGTGTGTTACCCTGACCGGGACACCTGTGTTCAGAATTTAAGTACAGGAAGGTGGGTTTGCCAGAGAGTTGCTGGGACTCTAAGGTCTGGTGAGCTCTGGGGAGCCCGGAGTGGAGTCAGCCAATGACGTGGAGACAGATGGCACTGAGCCCGTCTGATGGACGTGCTAAGAAATGGCTGGATTGTAGAACCTCTACCTTTGGGAGAAGAGTCTGGGAGCTAGGCTGTGATTGTGGACATTAGGGGACACAGCTGTGGGGTGTTGCAACATGGAGATATAGAAAAATTTATTGGCTCGTTCATATATCCATCCATACACTCATCCATCCATGCACACATCCACCCATCTACCCACCCATCCACCCATCCATCCATTCATCCATCCATCCATCCATCTTTCATCTACCCCCTAATATATCCATCTGCTTGCCCACCCATCTATCCAGTTATCTATCCCCCACCCACCCGCCCATATATCCATCCATCTATCCATTCACTCATCCATCCATCCATCCATCCATCCATCCATCCATCCACCCGTCTACACACCCATCCACCCATCTACCCATTCATCCACCCATCCACCCACCCATCCACCCATCTACCCACCCACCCATTTATCCATCCATCCTCCCATCCATCCATCCACCCACCTATCCATCCATCCACCCACCCATCCACCCATCTACCCACCCACCCATTTATCCATCCATCCATCCATCTATCCATTCACTCATCCATCCATCCATCCATCCATCCATCCATTCATCTACCCACTCCACTCATCCAAGGGTGGTCTGAACCTTGCTTCCCCATTCCTCCAGAAGGGGACTGATCCCCGGCCAGCTTTGGCGAGACAGCTTGTTCCCACACTATAGATGCTGTGGGTGAAGAGTGGATGTAGGTGGGCTGATACCATTTGTGACCTCAGGATCACACTGCCGCATGGTGGTGGCCCCAGTTGTCTCCACGGTCCCAAGTCTGTACTGTCAACCACCAGATCCCCTGGCTTCCAGCACCAAGTGCCTTCCATTGGCAGACCTCATCCACCGCACTCACTTCCCGCTGCCTTCTCAGAGCTGTCACCACGCAGGGCACATAGTAGGTACTCGGTAGTTGTTCGTTGAATGCATGGGTAGGTGAATGGATTTGCTACCTTGAGACACGATCATGACTTACATCTGCTAATAGTGTTTCAGGGCCTCTCCTACACTCTAACTAGGATCCAGGAGACAGCCTTCAGGGGCAGCCCTGGAGTTTGTACAGGTGGCCAGAAGTGTCTGAATGCATTGACTTCCCTCACGTTGCTCTAAAATCCTCTGCCTTCCGTTATTTTTCTTCCTAAAAACCATCTATGCACGACTTACCGTATACACCACTGGTTAAATCTCCATCACAGCCACAGCAGGTACATATTATGAACGCCATTTTACAGATGAGAACATTGAGGCCCAGAGAGGCTAAGTAACTTGCCTAATTCGTACTGTTACTTAGTGACAGAGCTGAGGATCGAATTATAATCTGCTGGTTGCTAAAGCCCGTCGCCTAAAGGGTACAGGTTCCCCGGAAAGGGTAGGTAGTCCCCTCGAGATTATTCGGAAGAGTCTGGGTACCCATAGCTTTAGGGGGCCTGCCCGTGCCTGGCTCACCTCTCCCAAATAAACCCTTGCCGCTTCTAGCGAATTCCACCTTCCCCTACCCCCTAATAAAGGAAGAAGCCAGCAGAGAGATCTTGCTTTTTGCTCGTCAAGAAGCTCCAGATTAGAAAGCTAGTTAACAATTCATCTAAAAGAAGCAGAGTAGTCCAAGCATGTCCAAATTAATATTTATGGAGCGAAGGCTTGCTCAGACCCAATTATTCTGAGGGGCTGGAAGCTGGGCACAAGAGGTGCATAGAGTAAAGGGAGGGAGTGGAGGTGCCAGGGGAAGCAGGGACTGGCGAGCATGGCCAGGACGCTGTTGGCTGCAAAGCCCGGCGTGTCCCTGGAGCCGGGCATACTGGATGGGTGAACGGGTCCTTTATGTACAGGTGAGCCCCGATTCACGGCAGCTTTGACTGCTCTTTTTAGCCCAGAACTGGGCAGAACGCATCTTTGCAGGAGTCAGCAACCCAAAGGCCCTTATAACGGCTGGGCGGTAAGATGCATTCGCAGATGGGCCAGATGGGGACTCTGGCAAACTGGAGATGAGACACCACCATTTTCTTTCTCCGATGCATTATTGCCAGTGGGGAAGGGGGCCCTGGCTGGGCCAGCCAGATTTTGTGAGTGTGTGTGTGTGTGTGTGTGTGCAGAAAATTCAAATCTTGGGGCGCCCGGGTGGCTCTGTCACTTAAGCCATCCAGCTCTTGATCTCGGCTCAGGTCATGATCCCACAGTTTGTGAGTTTGAGCCCCGCATTGGGCTCTGCACTGATGGTGTAGACCTTGCTTGGGATTCTGCCTCTCCTTCTCTCTGCCCCTTACCTGCTTGTGCTCTCTCTCTCTCTCTCTCTCTCTCTCTCAAAATAAATAAATAAACTTAAAAAAAACCCCAAAAGTCAAATTTTAATATGAAATCTCCATAGCAACTAATTCATATTTCTAAGTAGTTGAGAAATTCAACAAAGCATGTCTGTGCCATTTTTGTCCCTCATGCTGACTTGTCACAACCTCCAGCCTGGAGGCTAGAATCTGAGATTATTTCCGGCAGCTTTGATTTGCTGTTTTTGCTTGATAGAATTCCCCTAGCACTGGCTTAAAACCAGTCAGTCCGTGTTCGTATTTCTCAGGTTCTAGCAGACTGGGCCCATTGCTCGGTCCCAACCCACCACGGAGAGGAGTGAGAAACAGTCTCGGTCATTATTCCCCAGACCTTAGTGCTGCCATCGGGACATCCTCCCTCCAGCCTCATGTCCAGTGATACTCATTTCTGGGTCTCTGATGCTGAGGCCCTTCTCTTCTGCCCACCGTCCACATAGCACCAGCGAGATCTTTGGAAAAGGCAAATATTGTTTCATGCTTCTGCCCTCAAATGGCTCCCCATTGCTTTCTTGCTACAAGTCAGCCTCCTAAGAATCACGTTTAAGGCCTTGTGTGATCTGACCATCTGTCTCTTGTGTGATCTGGCCCTGTGACCCTGTGACCTTGTGTGATCTCACCCCGTCTCTCCTGCCCCATCTCCCACCACCTTAGGGACCTTTGTCTGGGAGCAGCAGGAGGTGGCTCTGACTGACCAAAGCAGGAGAGGAAGAATAAAGGGACCACTATGGTCTGACTCTCAGCTCCCACTGTCACTTGCCTGAATCTGTGCGTGTCCACCTGCTGGATTCAGTCTGCGTAATAGCCAGAGCGATTGTTTTAACCTAAAATTAGTCCCTGTCTCTCCCCTGCTGAAAACCCTTCAAGGACTTCCCGTGGCATTGAGAATAAAATCAAAACTTCACCACGACTTGCGACAGTAAGTAATTTCCATGGAGCACGTAATCGACCAGGCACTTTTCTAGGTGCCTGATGTATCATAACAACCTTGTGGGATAGATTCTGTGATTAGCCCCCCATTTAACAGAGGGAGACGCCGAGGGGCAGAGCGCTCAAGTAGCTCGGTCCATGGCACAGAGAGGAAAGGTAGGGAATTCGAAAGGGACAGGTTGAGGCCAGAGCCCAAGAGCTGACCCACTAAGCTACACCAGACGCTGTCCATGGTCTCCTGACACGGTCCTTGTTCACCCGGCTTCCGTCTCACTAATCTTAGTGGGCCTGAAACGTTGCCACAGCCGTGCCGACCTCTGGGCCTCTTCTCCTGCTGGTCCCCCTGCCCGGGACACCCTTGCTTAAGAACTCTGTATGGCTCCTCATATCACCTCCGCCAAGGGCCTTGCCCTGGCCACCAAACCTACGTAAACTAGCACCTCTCCTCCTGTACCGTGATTCCCCCCCAGATTGCACCAGTTTTCTCCAAAGCAGGGGGCCAATGGAAAGGTAGGAGAACAGGTCTGAGAAGGGCAGGGACCAAGGAGTTCTGGCAGGTTCTTACAGCAGGAGCTGACGGGTTCGCTGCAGGTCACTGGGGTGAGTCAGCTCCCACAACTTCGCCATCCTTGACGCAAACTCCAAGGAGAGATCAATCCTTGCTGGTGTTTATGTGGTCATGGGCCTCATTCTTGGTTGAGGGAGAGCAGGACATCTCGAGTGACAACCAGAGTAGCTACCAGCCCCTATGGTAACTTGGTGCAAGTTTGGGGAAAATGCCCTCCTTTGACATAGGTGCCCCCCCATCACCACCATCGTACATGACTGGTGAACAGAGCCAGGGCTTGCTTTCAGTCCCCAGGTCAGACTTGGCCGGGTACCCTTATGCAGTGCACAACCTGCACAACCACACATGGCCACCTAGTCAGGATTGCTCACGGCGGGGGGCGGGGGGGGGAGAGGAAATTCCTTAAAATAGCATTAAGGAGAGTCTATAAATAAGTGAGGGTGTATGATGAGTGGCCAAAAAAAAAAAAAAAAATCAATCCACAAATGTCTACCAGCTATTCTCAACTAGAAGCTCTCAACGGAGATGGCACATTAGAGTCCCCTGATGGGCTTTATGGATATTCAGATTCTGAAATCTTACCCCACACCAATGAAATCAGTGTCTCCGGGGGTGACAGCTGGGCATCGGTATTTTGAAAGCACTCTCCGTGATTCCAGTCTGTTGCCAGATTTGAAAACCACCGCTCTTAACCCTGCCTGCACTGACTTCTTTGTTTCTCACTTGGACCTCAACGTGGATTCCTTGTTCCTATCGTCATCTCTTCCTAGAACGCTTGCAGATGCCACACGGGTGCACACACACACACGGCCACCTTTGCCTTAGTAATTCCTGCTCTCGTCCCCAAGGAAACACACCTGACCTCCGCTTGCCCCAGTCCCATGCTTCCTGATCACGACACCTTCCTTCCACAACTCACTGTGCTTGTCAGCACATCCGTGTGTCCAACCCGGGGGCTGATGAACCCCCTGACGACAGGGGCTGGGCCAGATTCGTGGTAGACATAAAATCTCACCCTAGAGACCTAACCCTAAAATATGGGGACTTCTGGTGACTGCTGATGTCTCTTATTTCTTGCCACACCACATCCCAACTTGGACGGACTCCAGATTTTAGGCATTTCTCTTGGTATCTGTTTCTTCAATCCAGAATCTACATTTCCACTTGATTCTGGAAAGTCTCTGTTACTCAGACCTCTTGATGGTTCAGATGCTTTTTTGTATCAGGCAGGGTTCTCCAAAGAAACAAAACTCAAAGGACATATAGGTATAATCCATATATATACATATATATTATACATATATATACACATATATATTAATATGTAATATACATATTATAGATATTTAATAGTGTCATGTCTACAACATATGACGTTTTCTGTTATTTATTAGTATTCTATTATTTATTTATACTGTTTATTTTATTACTATTATATTTTCAATTCCAGTGTAATTAACATTCAGTGTTACATTAGTTTCAGGAGTACAATAGAGTGATTCAACAATTCTGTACATTACTCGGTGCTCATCATGATAAGTGTATGCTAATCCCGTTATCTGTTTCCATCCCCCAGCAACCTCGCCTCTGGCAACAAGCAGTTTGTTCTCTATAGTTAAGACTCTGTGTTTTGGTTTGGCTCTTTCTTGGCCCATTTGTTTCGATTCTTAAATTCCACATATGATTGAAATCATACAGTATTTGTCTTTCTCTGACTTATTTCACTTAGCATTATACCTTCTAGCTCCATCCATGTTGTTGCAAATGGCAGTTTCACTCTTTTTCATGGCTGAGTAATATTCCATTATATATCTCTATATATCTCTATATATGTATATTTGTGTGCATGCATATACATATACAAAAAACCACATCTTCTTTATCCATTTATCTCTCAGTGGACACTTGGGTTGTATAATATAATTATGGAGGACGGAAAATCCTGTGATCAGCCATTGGCAAGATGAAGAACGAGGAAAGCTGGTGGTCTAATTCAGTCTAAGTCCAAAGTCCCGAGAGCCAGGAGTACCAATATCCAAGGGCAGAAGGTGGATGTCCCAGCTCAAGATTAAAAAAAGAGAGAGAGAGAGAGAGAGAGAAAATTTGTCTTTCCTCCACCTTTTTCTTCCATTTGGACCCACAGTGGTTTGGATGATGCCCACTCATGTTGGCAAGGGCAGTTTTCTTTACTCTTGTCTGCTGATTCGAATGCTAATCTCTTCTGAAAACACATCCACAGAAACACCCAGAAAAAATGTTTTACTGACTCTCTGAGCATCCCTTAACCCCATCAAGTTGACATGTAAAATTACCTGTCACATCCTGGGTATTTGTTCTGACCTGCACTGAACTGGGTTTTGTATTTTGTTGTCTTTTGCCCTCTGAACTCTGCAAAGCAAATTCGTTCCAGGGTCGCTTCCTGCCTGCTGGAAGGTCATCCACCTACTTGGTCTCACTTAAAATTCCTGGGTCACATCATCATTCTGCTTACTTGTCCGGAGGTTCTCAGCTTTCTCTGCAGCCTCAGCTCTCTTATGCTCCTTGCCTTTCGCCCCCCTGCCCCGACCCCAAGTCTGAAGATCTTCTCAGATCTCCCAGCTTCACCCTGACTTCCCTGAGAAAAATAGCCAGAACTTGAATGAGAAGGATGGTCCACGGAAAGGAATTTGATCGGTCTGTGCCTGCAGGTTTTCCTTGCTGTGCTGGAGACCGGTGAGGATGGGATTTCACAGAGAGCTCATCTCTGCTCAGGGTCAGCAGCTGCTCCTAAGTCAACAGAGCGATGGTGCGTGTCTTGGGATGAGGAGAGCAGAGGTTGCTTAAATTGTTTTCCATCCCCTCTGAAACCAATAAGTGCTGCTCTGTTGCTTGGCTCAATTGAATTCCCAAATGGTGCCCCAGTGGGGTGTCACATCAAATCTTAATGCCGTCAAGCGTTGGCTCTGTGAGCTTCTGGAAGCAGGCACGGGACCAAGCAAGGGGAGCCTAGGGGTCCTGTTCTAATCAGTCTGTGCGGGAGGGTCGTGATGATACATTCTCCTCGGTCCAAAAAAGAAAGGCTATCAGTCCTAACAAACATCTGGAGTCTTAGAGATGTCTTGTAATAGGTTCAATGTGGCCGTCAGCAATAGCGTGTGTCTAACTTTATGGTAAGGTTCAACAAGGCTAACGACGGCCAGAGGGCATGGGGTTGCTTCAATGGTGGAAGGAGGCGAGGATGCATGTGTTTAATTACCAAACACTTATTGAGGGATTGGCTAGACACTATTCCAGACCCTGGAGCGATGTCAATGAAAAAGACAGGAAAGATCCCTACACTCAAGGAGTTGATGTTCTAGACACGGCCTCCCTCCAGTTCACTCTGGAACAACACGAGTTTTAAAAGACAAAGAAGGCTTTCAAGAGATGCCATAGGACAAAAAAAAAAAAAAAATCCCAGTCCCTCAGAGGTCCTGAAAACCCAACGTTTCTTTCAGAGTGCATGTTCTGATCTAACAAACTTGCCCAAGTGCAGACCAGCTCCATGGATAAGAGGCTACCATGTTAGTTTCAAGTGAAACTCTCTCTTCTCTCCCTTCCGCATTCATGACACAGCAGGTGCATAGGCTCTGGGATCTCAGCACATCACTCACCATGGTCTTTTCCCCCCCTCTGACTCAAGTCCAGTGTGCTGGATAGTATGAAGAGGTAGCTAAGAGCTCAGACACTAAAGTCAGGTTTGGGATCCCAGCTCTGCCACTCGCTGCTGTGTGACCTTGGGCTTGTCCATACGCAGTGAGTCTCATTTTCCTGCACTTAAAAATGGAGACGAGGGGCGCCTGGGTGGCGCAGTCGGTTAAGCGTCTGACTTCAGCCAGGTCACGATCTCGCGGTCTGTGAGTTCGAGCCCCGTGTCGGGCTCTGGGCTGATGGCTCAGAGCCTGGAGCCTGTTTCCTATTCTGTGTCTCCCTCTCTCTCTGCCCCTCGCCCGTTCATGTTCTGTCTCTCTCTGTCCCAAAAATAAATAAACGTTGAAAAAAAAAATTAAAAAAAATGTAGACGAGTACCTACTTTTCAGAGTTGAGGTAAGGATCCATTGAGACCATTCAGGTGGGAAATAAACAAATGTTAGTTCCTATAGGAATAATAATTACTTTGTCACTGCTATTCAAGTGTATCTTGTTTTCATTGAGGGATGATGTAAATGCAATCCAACACACAGATATCAAGTTCCAGTGTGATGTCATCATGTAACCCACCCCTCAATACAGAGAATATTTCTATAGCCTGGAGAGTTCCCTCATGCCCCTTTCCGGTCAGCGCTCCCTCCTTGAGAGGCAATCGCTTTCCGACTTTTGTCATTATGGATTGGTTTTCTATGTTCTCGAAAGCCGCGGGAATGGAATCAGAGAGTTAGAGTGCTTGCGTTTTTCTTCTTTTCCTCAACGTGATTTTTCTTTGAGATTCGTGACTGCTGGTCTACACCCAGGCTGCGTATGTATGGAGCCGGTTCCTTTCGGTGCTAGCAGTTGTCAAGTATCGTGACTGTACCGCAACCTGCTTGTCCATTCCGCCTGCCCAAAGCGGTTACACCATGTTTTACCCCCACCAGCAACATACGACGTTACAGTCGCTCATGAACCTGCCAGCGTTTGGAGTTCTTGCTCTTTGATTTTCCCCTCCAGGTTTTATTAGTATTTGGTTCACTACTTCTCTCGTTTGGGGGCTGTGATGGCCCTCAGAAGATGCTGCCTTTGCCCCATGGTTGTTGTGGAGCCCGGGGACTTTGACCTCTGTCCTCAGCACTGGATGTTTCAGGATCTCTAGAATTGGAGGAATGGTATGAGCACAAGTTACCAGCCACACCACGCTTCTCTAGGAATGGTGGTTCTCAACGGCTACACCTACAGGCTGAAGGCATCACTATCTCCTAAGCCAGCCCTCTGAACAGGGGCCTGGGGCTGTTACGTCACCATCGCCACCTAGAATCCTGTGATGAGCACATTAGCGGACGCCTCTTGACTGCACACGCCTTGGACTGATTCTCCCTGTGTGCCTCCTAATAGATCCCAGGTTTCCTTTGTGAGCCTTCCAACTTCAGTCTTCGAGTGAGCACCAGGGGGACTCCACTCTCTGGTTCCAGATTTGTACCCATGGCACAACTTTTGGCCCACTCGAGTCACGGGTCTTGTTTCAGAGACGGACGTGTGACGGAGCTGCCCCAGACCATGTGGAGTTCTGCAGCGGGTCTGGGAAAGAGACACTCTCCACTGGGGTTGCCCAGTAGGTAGCGTGGGAACCCAGAACTGCTGGGGCAGAGCTTCCAGATCACAGGAAGAGCCTGCTTAAAGAAAAAGCACAGGTAAGAGATGGGCACTTGGTGAAACTTGGTATATTTTTCAGAGTTTATTAAGATATAATTGACAATAGATACCAGTGAAGGCATCCCCAAAATCAAGTTGCTAAGCGCCGCCACTACGCCCAAAAGTTTCCGTCTGGCATCTTGTCATCCCTGCCCTCAGACACCTGCCATCCCGAGTTTATAGCATCACTATAAACGAGCGTGCACTTTCTGTCATTTTATGTAAACGGGATCATACAGCCCCCACTCTGCCTTTTACTCTGGCTTCTTTGACTCAGGCTAATTAATTTTCATTCGTGTGTGTTTTCCCGGTTCGTGTCTTTTTGTTGCCGAACGATCATTCATGGTGTGAACGTACCACAGCCTGTTAATCCGTTCATCCCTTGATGGGCATCTGGATTGTTTCCCATCGAGGTCTGTCGCGCAGAGAGCTGCGAGGAACGTTGGCGCTCAAGTCTTTTTGTAGCAATTCCCTCCTTTTGTCCCGGGGCCATTCCTAGGGAGGGAGTAACTTGTCCTACGGTAGGTGACTGTTGAACTTTTAAGGACACTGACAAACTGTTTTGCAAAGCGGTTGAAAGTGATGGTCCACCATCAGTGATGAGAGTTCCTTTTGCCCCACATGCTCGCCAACACTTGGCCTGGGTGTCTTTCTTAATGTTAGCCATTTCAGTAGCTATACGTCACGACAGTTTTGATTTAGCTGAATTTATTTATGCTCACAGTTTACAGTTTTTATTCCCATAATGCCTAACGACAAGCATATTTCTGTGTGCTCATTTGCCATCCCTTATCTTCTTCCTTTTCTCATTTAAATTTATGTCAGTTAACATCTAGTGTGGTATCAGTTTCAGGAGTAGAATTTACTGATTCATCACTTGACGTGTAACACCCAGCGCTCATCCCAACAACTGCCCTCCTTAATGCCCATCGCCCATCTGGCCCATTCCCCACCCACCTCCCTTCTAGAAACCCTCAGTTTGTTTTCTATAATTAAGAGACTCTTGGGGCCCTTGGTGGTTCAGTTGGTTAGGCATCCGACTCTCGATTCTGTCCCCGGTCATGGTCTTGCGGTTTAGGAGACTGAGCCGGGCATCGGGTTCTGTCCTGGCAGTGTAGACCCTGCTTGGGATTCTGTCTCCCTGCCCACCACTGCTCCCACGCATGCACTCTCTCTCTTTCTCACAATAAAGAAAAACATTTGTTTAGAAGAGTCTCTTATGGTTTACCTCTCTGTTTTTATCTTATTTTCCTTCTCTTCCCCTGGGTTCATCTGTTTTGTTTCTTAAATTCTGCATGTGAGTGAAATCATATGATATTTATCTTTCTCTGATTGATTTATTTCACTTAGCCTAGTACACTCTTAGTTCCGTCCATGTTGTTGCAAAATTACGAGATTTCATTCCGAGTAACGTTCCGAGTAACATTCCATTGCACAGATAGACATCACATCTTCTTTATCCATATATCTTCTTTGGTGAGGAATATGTGAATTTTTTGGCCCATGATTTTACCAGGTTGTTTGTTTCTTAGTAGTGAAATATAAGAGTCCTTTATATATTCTGCATGCAAGTTTCTGTCAGATGTATGCTTTGAAAATTTTTCCTCCCAGTTTGTGGTTTGCCTTTTGATTTCTGAAAGTCCTTTGAAGAACAAAATGTTAAATTTTAATAAATTCTCATATATTTATATTGTTTCTTTTAATAACTTCTAGGTTTATGTTGTGTGTGTTCTGTTTAAGAAATCCTCCCTAACTTAAGGTCACTGACGTTTTCTTCCATGTTTTCTTTCTGGAAGTGTTATAGTTTAACTCTTATATGTAGATCCATAGTCCATTTGAGTTAAATTCTGTATGTGAGGCAAGTATTGAGTTTCCTTGTTCTTTGCATATGGCTACTGAATTATTAAGGAAAAGATTATTCTTTCCCCCAATGAACTGCCTTAATACTTTAGTGTAAAGTCAGTTGACAATATGTGTGGGGTCTATTTATTTCTAGACTCTCAATTATCTATCTATCTATCTAATCTTTATATCTATATATACATATGCTATTAAATATTATATATTTAATTACATAAATATATAATATTAAATATAAATATATATATAATATATATAAAATATATATTCTATATATAAACATATATAAATATATAAAAATATATAAAAATATTATATATTTAATAGTATATGTATATAACATATATACATATAATACATACATAATATTATAACACATATAAATTATATATTATATTATACATTATATATTTAATTACATAAATATTATGTATTATATATTTAATATTATATATTATATATTTTTATTTTTATATATTTATTATTATTATATTATGTTAAATATTATATGTTTAATATAATATTATATATTTATATCAATATAATATTTAATAAATATAATATAATATTTAATAAATATTATATATTTAATATTATAATATTTACAATATTTAATATTTATAATATTTTAATAAATATTATATATTTAATATTATATGTGTGTGTGTGTAGAGAGAGAGAGAGAGAGAGAGAGATTTTTACACCAATGCCCACAGTCTTGATTCCTCTAGCTTTACAATAAGACTCAAAATCAGATAATGAAAGCCCTCCAGCTCTTTTCCTCAGAGTTGTTCTGGCTATTCTAAATCCTTTGCATTTCCATCTAAATTTTAGAATCAGCTTATCAATTACCACGAGAAAATAGCTTGCTGGGATTTTGATTGGAGTTTGAGGAGAATACGCATCTCAAAAATATTGAGCTTTCTGATCTATGAACACAGCCTAGCTCTTCATAGTTTTAGATCTTCTTTAATTTATCCTGTCAATTTAGAACTCATTTTTTCATGTACACCTTTTAGCGAGATTATCCCTATGCCTTTCATTCAAAAAGAATCGTCTAATTGTTCACTGCTGATACATAAGAATACGATTGAATTTGTGTCCTGAGCCTTTATGGCGGCACTTTGAACCCGTTCCTTTGCTTGGGTTTTCCACCGGCTCCAATTCTTGTTGTACTTAGTTACTCTGTTGAGCACTTGAATATTTCCTTTTACTTGCTTTAGTCTCAGCCCTCTTACTGGCCCCTTGCATGATATTCATGGTCCCAATTTTCAGGTCCTCGTCACGAAGGCCAGCTTATCCTCAGCTCATCATATAGAAGTTGCTCTGACTGCTCAATTGTATACTCCCAGGGGTCGACACCTACTTAAAGGATATTGTTGGGGCGCCTGGGGGGCTCCGTCGGTTAAGCGTCCAACTTCGGCCCAGGTCATGATTCACAGTTCGTGAGTTCAAGCCCTGTGTTGGGCTCTGTGCTGACAGCTCAGAGCCTGGAGCCTGCTTCGGATTCTTTGTCTCCCTCTCTCTCTCTGCCTCTCTCTCTCTCTCTCTCTCTCTCTCTCTCTCTCTCTCTCAAAAATAAACATTAAAAAAAGAGAGACCCATGGTACCTAAGACGTCTACCATACCTTTTCTAAAGAACAAACTCAGAACAAATTCCACTGCCACAAGTAAGTTGGTTTAACTCAACCTCCATAAATGCCCCGAGCATTCATCCCATTCTCTAGTCACATGTAGGTCACCAGTTTTTACACCCAGCTTCCAGAACATTCCAGCTGGAATGAATAGTTTGTGAAGCTCTGGATTTTATCAGAATAAAAGAAGCATCAGAAGTAGGCATTCTTCCACCTTCTCTATGGCAGTGATTAAGGGGACGGCTTCCCAGTGTAGAGTGAATTATAGAAGCAACAAATCCAAGATCATTCAATACTAAAAATATCCAGTTAGAAGTGAAAGTGGGAGGAGGGGAGACCCATTCACAATAGTCATAAAAACTATAAAATATCTATGAATAAATTTAGCAAGCACGGTACTTCTCTGAATAAAACCATAAAATTTTATTGAAGAACATAAAACATGATCTGAATTAATGGAGAGACATAGCATGTTCCTGGATGGGATGACTTTGTGTCCTAAAACATCCACCCTTTCCAAATTAATAAAACTATTTACCAAAATTTCTATCAGAAGCCCCATTTAAAAAAAAAATATTTTTCTTTTTTGCTTTCATTATTTTGTAGGGGGATGGGACAAAATAAGCCGATTAAAGAATAAATCTGGATATTTTCAAACTCCAGAGTGTCAGAAAGGGGATTAGCCTATACCACCTGTTTGAAAACATACTGTAAAGATGCTCTAATCCAAACAGTATTGGCATAGTAGTAGACGTTGTAGTCGAGAGCAAAACGGAATACAGAACAGATCGTGGTACGTAAGCAAACTTAATATCTGATATAGATATTCATTCACGTAAGAAAATGAAAGGTCATTTAATAAAACGTCCTGACACAACAGGCCTTCTGTCTGGGAAGGTACAAAACCTAACCCCAACAATAACATACAGAAATAAACCCCAGCTGAATGAAAGATGTAAAGATATAATAATGAAAATAATTCACAGTAAAATATGAGTATACACTTACAGAAAATGTTTGTAAGACCTCGGGTTGAAGGAAAACGTTCTTAAATAACACAGAATATTCCCAAACCACTACTGAAAAAAAAATAAAGGAAAGACATGTTGTCATAAAAAGCAAAAGACAAGCGATAGATGGAGAAAAATATAAACTTGAGACATTGCCGATAAAAAGTTAATGTTTTCGTGCAAGTGACTGAGAAATTTTTGATGTTGTTAATGAGAGTTTTTCACTTGTAGTTATTTTATTTTTTATTGAGGTATCATTGACCCCTATTATCATATCCATTTCGGGTTTTTTATGTTTACGTTCATGGTGAAATGATCACCGTGATACGTCTAGTTACCGTCTTTCACCATACAACTTCAATATAATAGTATTGGTTATATTCCCCCAAACTGTACATTCCATCCCCATGGCCTTTGTTTTATAACTGGAAGTTTGTCCTTCATGATCCACTTGGCCCATTCTGCAATCCCTCCTCCCCCTCCATCCCCTCTGGCCACCACATGTATCTTCTCTGATTCTATGAATCTGTATTGGTTTTTTGTTTTCTAGACTCCACATATAAGTGAAATTATTCAGTATTTGTCTTTCTCCATTTGACTTATTTCATTTAGCATAATAATATTCTCAAGGTTCATCCATGTTGTTAAAGAGATTTCATTTTTTAATGGATGAATAATATTCATGTGTGTGTGTGTGCATGCGCATGTGTGTGTGTGTCTTTTATTAGTTTTATGGCTTCAGGTCTTACATTCAAGTCTCTAATCCATTTTGAGTTAATTTTTTATATGGTTGTAAGTAAGTGGTCCAGTTTCATTCTTTTGCATGTAGCTATCCAGTAGTCTCCAGAAGACTGTCATTTCCCCATTATATATTCTTGCCTCCTTTGTCACAAATTAATTGACTATATATGTGTGGTTTTGTTTCTGGGCTCTCTAGTCTGTTCCATCGATCTATGTGTCTGTTTTTATGCCATTACTGTCCTGTTTTGATTATTGTAGCTTTGCAGTATACTTTGAAATCAGGGAGTGTAATACCTTTAGCTTTTTCATTCTTTCTTAAAATTGTTTTGGTTACTTGAGGTCTTTTGTGGTTCCATATGAATTTTAGAATTATTTGTCCTAGAGCTGTAAAAAAAAATACCATTGGAATTTTATTAGGGATTGCATTGAAGCTCTAGGTTGCTTTGGGTGGTATGGACCTTTTAACAACACTGATTCTTCCAATCTATGAGAATGGGTATCTTTCCATTTATTTGTGTCATCTTTAATTCTGTCATCAATGGCATACGGTTTTTAGCGTGTAGGTCTTTTACCTCCTTTGTTAAGTTTATTCCTAGGTATTTTATTCTTTTTGGTATAATTGTGAATGCAATTATTTTCATGAGTTCTATTAATGATTATTTTTAAAGTTAAAAAATACAACATATTTTTGTATATTAATTTTGTATCCTGAAACTTTAGTGAGTTCATCTATTAGTTCTCACAGCTTTTCGGGGGAGTCTAACATTTTATATATACAGTATCATGTCATCAGCAAATAGTGACAGTTTTACTTCTTCCTTTCCAATCTGGATGCCTTTTATTTATTTTTCTTGCCTAATTGCTGTGGCTAGGACTTCCAATACTATGTTGCATAAAAATGAAGAGAGTGGGTATCCTTGTCTTGTTTGTGATCTTACGGCAAAAGCTTTCAGCTTTTCACCATCGAGTATATTAGCTGTGGGTATGTCACGTATGGCTTTTATTATGTGGAGGTGTGTTCCTCCTAAAGCCACTTTATTGAGACTTTTTGTCATAAATGGATGTTGAATCTGTCAAATACTTGTTTTCTGTATCTCTTGAGATCATCATATGATTTTTATCTTTCATTTTGTTGAGATGGTGTATTGTAGATCTTGTTGATTGATTTGTGGATGTTGAACCATCCTTGCATTCCTGGAATAAATCACACTGGTTCATGGTGTATGATCCTTTTAATGTATTGTTGAATTAGGTTTGCTAGTATTTTGTTGAGGATTTTTGCATCTATGTTCATCAGGGATATTGGCGTGAAGTTTTCTGTTTTTGTGGTTTTCTTGTATGGTTTTGGTATCAGGGTAATGTTTGCCTTGTAAAATGAGTCTGGAAATGTTTCCTCCTCTTCAAATTTTTGGCAGAGTTTGAGAAGGATAAGTACTAAACCTTTACTTGAATGTTTGGTAGAATTAAACAGGGGTGAGGGGGACCACATTACTCCCTTAACTGGGGAATCTCAGTTTCCTATAACACTTTATGTCTCTTGGACATCAGTAATGCTGGTTTTCTGAGTTGGATGTTTTGGAATCCCGTCTCTCCAGGGAAGATCCCAGGAGTGGCGGTGCCTGATCAAGGGTACAAAGCCCTTGATCTTCTGGGAGAAGTTCTGGACTAGCACGATTTCTCCCTATTGTATTTCACTGCCCGGGGAGAAGGGGATTGGTGACACCGTATCTCAGCCTCTCTACTCTTCTCTAGATGGTTTTCTTATCCTTTGTTGTAGAGAAGCAGTTCACCTAGTTCTCAGTTCTTTCTCAGAGGCAAATAATCTGTATGTATCTGTAGATTTGGTGTGCCCATGGGAGGAGGTGAATTCAAGATCTTCTTATACAATCATGTTATGAAAGACCTTCTAGAAGTGTTAAGAAAAAACTCAACATCTCAAAAAAAGCCATTAGCAAATGAAATCAATAAAGTATCAGTAGAGACAATGGTAGGTGTTTTATGACCCCCAAATCCCCATAGTGTAACATAACGCGAGTTTCTGTATCACACCTGAATGGGTCCTTCCAGTGCAGTAGGTGGCCATTCCTGTGGTTGTTACAGGCCCAGGTTCCTTCTGTCTTACAGCTCTGCCCTTCTCTAGGGTCTCAGACTCTGCTTTAAGCTGACACTTGGGGGGAAATGATGAAGGATCACAGACGGGAGGCTTGGGGGGAACAGGTGTGAAAGTGACGAATCCCATCCCATTGTTCACATCCCATTGGCCAGAACTCAGTCACATGACCATACCAAACTGCAAAGAAGGCTGGGAAATATACTCTAGTTGTGTGCTCAAAAGGAGGAAATGGGGTTTGATGATGAGACTGCCACAGTCTGGAAATTCACAAGAGCAGAAATGAGTAGCCAGTGAACATATGATAAGATCCCCAGAATTATTAGTGTTAGAGAAAACCAAATTAAACCTTGACTTCCCATTGATAGACTGAAAATTCAGAAGTAAGTGTTAACACATGAGTTGGCAAAGATTTGCAGGAAGGGAATACTTTCATATGCTTCTGTTAATAATAAGATTGCTGCAGCCTATTTGGGAAGCTGCCTGGCAG
This sequence comes from Felis catus, assembly GCF_018350175.1. NCBI lineage: Eukaryota > Metazoa > Chordata > Mammalia > Carnivora > Felidae > Felis > Felis catus. Next base: position 20,375,243 of record NC_058383.1, on the reverse strand, counting down.
TATGTGTTATACTTTTAAAGGGGCGCCTGGGTGACTCAGTCAGTTAAGCGTCTGACTTCGGCTCAGGTCATGATCTCGCGGTTTGTGAGTTCGAGCCCCGCGCCGGGCTCTGTGCTGACAGCTCGGAGCCTGGAGCCTGCTTTAGATTCTGTGTCTCCCTGTCTCTCTATCCCTCCCCGACTAGTGCTCTGTCTCTGTCTGTCTCTCAAAAATAAATAAATGTAAAAAATTACATATAGCCTCCATCCCAGAAATCCCACTTCAGGAGATCTCTTGCACAAAAACAAATGTGTGAGTAAATAAAAATATCTACACAGAGATGTTATTGAAGTTATTTAAAATGGCAAAAGCAAAAGCCAGAAACATGCTGAGTGTTGATCGAAAAAGGAAGGGCTGAACACGTCTCAGTGCATTTATTCTGTGAGGTATTATGCAGTTGGAAACAGAGAGAGAGAGAGAGAGACTAAATTAGATTTACACATATTATTCTGTAGGTACGTTTACAATGTATTGTCAAGTGCAAAACACAGGTGCAAGAACTGATTTGAGCCTTGCCTCATTTTGTAAAAAATAACTTTCATAGACCATTTGGTGTGTAAGTTTACACGTGACTGTGTAAGAGGTGTGAACGAACCAGTGTGTTCCAGCAGTTGAGGTAGCCAAGAGGCATTTGAAACAAACACACGAAATGAGGGTCGACTAAAATAAATATCATGAATGTGGCAAGCATGGGTTAAATCATGCATCCATATATTCATTCAAGTTATCTATTAAGCCAAGCATCTCGCTGGGTGACACAGTGCTGACCTAAACAGATGTAACGGATGTGATTTGCACTCTCAAGGAGCTTGCAGCCTAATGGGATGTTGGGCGTGAGCAGGTGAGCAAACACGATACTGTGATAAATGCGTTAACGGGACGATTTCAGAAGGGGGCAGTTAGCTTCGCCTCAATGGAAATAGAAGACCGACACTTAACGTTCATGTTCTGACACAATACGTAGCTAGGTATGTGCCTAGAAATTCCGAGACTCAGTCTTCCCATCTTTAACGAGGGCTGAAAATCCCTTACCTTACAGGGCTGTTGTAAGGACTGAGTGATATAGTAATTATGAATCGTCTATCAGACGGCCTGGAAAATAGTAGAAGCCCGGTAAAATTAGGTACCGTCTCTTACCTTCATGCCCGGCTCCTTGAAAGTCCTCAGAGTGGTTCCTCGGGGGCTGGATGGTGTTTATCACGAGTGAGGTCCCTGAAAGTCATCAGCAGGCACCTCAAAACATCTCCAAGATCGGACTTGCGATGGCGCTCATTGAGTGCTCTGTTTTTATTTATTCATTACAAAAATTTTATCTTTCTTTTTTTTCAACGTTTTTATTTATTTTTGGGACAGAGAGAGACAGAGCATGAACGGGGGAGGGGCAGAGAGAGAGGGAGACACAGAATCGGAAACAGGCTCCAGGCTCCGAGCCATCAGCCCAGAGCCCCACGCGGGGCTCGAACTCACGGACCGCGAGATCGTGACCTGGCTGAAGTCGGACGCTTAACCGACTGCGCCACCCAGGCGCCCCTCATTACAAGAATTTTAACGGCAGAGGTTGTTTCTTAGAATTGCAACAGAGATCTATTTTTACACCGCTCTTTTCCTCCCGTTCTGGGGGCAGTATACTGGTTTTATTTTGAGAAGTTACTCCCCACCCCCGCTCCCCCACTCGTCCAGCCTGTGGTTTTAGTGGGAATGACCACGATCCCAGCTACAGGGATGGTGGGCATGTGACCAAGGCCCTGGTGAGGAAGGGCATTAGAGCACAGGGAAGCATTGGTTGGTTGAGAGCTAACAGAAGTCTGCTTCTGGAGTTTTGCTGATCCTATTTTAAAAGAGAAGGGTTCTGTTTATGAGGGTACCTTTTGCTTCCAGGATGTACCTCGTGAGGAAGGACTTTTCTCGCTTTGTAGGTGAAATCTCCCAATGTCTCGATGTTTACAACGAACTCGGTCTTTTAAACAAGGAACGCTGTGTGATCCAAACAAAAAATATCGACAGGGTGGTTGCAACCAGTGGGCAATATCTTTGTAAACCCCGGCATAAACCTTTCGTGCCTCTGGAGCAGACCTGTGAGCTGTTCATCCGGAGTGAACAGAGCAAAATGGACTGACAATGGAGCGCTTTCACCCAGCTGTCTTCACGGAATGAGTAAATGATGATAATTTTCTTTCCGCTCAGTCCACAATAAAACAGCCTGTTTTAACTACTGATTTGAATCCCATCTAAACTATTAGATTTGAATCCCAGCTCAGCTGCTTACTAGTTTTGCCTGGGTGTTCATGACAGTATCTACCTCCTAAAGTCGTTTGTTCTGAGGACCAGGAGAAGTCATTGGTCCTTGGCGATGCCTTGATAGTCTCCTTCCAGAGAGAAGGTCCCTACCGAAGGAAGCCATGTTCTCCGGTCATCAGCATCTGGGCCGACGTTGCATCGGTACCTTGGTCCTGGAAGCGGTTTCCAAATCTCTGCCTCCTTCTCAGCTAGCACAGTGTCTTCTCTTCCTTCTGTGTCCTCTGCGCAGACGAGGCTTGGAACAATCTCTCTCTTTCCATGGAGACTGTCTTGGAGAAAAAGAGCTCAACTTGTCCAATCTTTAGGACCACTGAGTCTAGATTTGCATTGGTTTTCCTATTTCTCTCTCTCTCTCTCTCTCTCCCTCTGTAAGAACTATCTCCTTTCTCTCCTCCCTCCCTCTCTCTCTCTCTTTTCCTTCTCTATGTATATATGGATCCTTTGCTTCCCTTTTCTACGTCTCTTTCCCCTACCACCTTGCTTCGTACATTCCTTCTCTCCACGTCTCGTTCTTCCTTCCTATTCCTACATCTGTCAAGTGCGGACAATCAACTGTATCATCAGGACTGTTTTAAGGTTTAGAAAAAACATACATTTAAAGTTCCTAACGTTGCCTGGATATAGTAGACCCTGGATTAATGGGGGGTGTTCATCATTTTCTTGTTCCTTTGAATCTGTCCTCTCCTTTTCTCTCTCTTTTCCTTGCTTAGATAGCTTCTTGGCATCCGCCCTCTGCCTCCCACCCCCACCTTTGCTGTCAGGCTTGTGTCAGCACCTTCTTCACCCCCGCAGCTCAGTGAGGCAGCTGCCTTCGTTCAAACCATTAGCAGCCCTTTCTTGGCTTTTTATCGTTCCTTCTTCGTTTGAGATGCACAATGGTAACTGGTGATGTTGTGAAGATGATTGACTATGTACCACAAGAGAAAAGAGTCACATTTCGTGAACTCCAGAAATTTTCTCAATAAAGGCGCATTTGCCCTACGTACGTTTTAATTATCTTTGTCAAAGGATCGTTGTAGACGCTAGAGGGAGAATTGCTTGGGAGCCATCAGGTAGAGCTTAGCGCACGCCTGAAGTTCTCTCCAAGGGTGCTGACACTGGGACCCACAGGGTGTCTTTGCTTCATTCCCTCTGAGAGGGTGGACGGAAGAGTCTCACCCACACCCAGGCTTGACACACTGTTACAACAGCATCTCGGGTTGAACCTTTTGAATCGTGTTACCCGGAATTCAGACCTCGCTCCTATAATATCATTTCTTGGCTCGGGAATTTCTAATGATTTTTTTTTTCGTACAGCGAGGGTTTCCAGCCCTGTCTTTGTGACAGCACGAGGTTCTGGCAAAGAGCATGGCTTCTGGAGCCCCCCACCCCCGCCCCCTCCCCACCCCCGCTCCATCACTAACTAGCCGTGTGACCTTGGGAAGATGACTTAACTTCTTTGTTCCTCCGTCAAATGAGAATGAATGGGAATAATAACGTATCCGCCAGATTGGTTTTGTAAGGGTTGAACGAGTTAATGTATGTAAAAATGCTTCGCAAAATCCCTGTCATATATTAAGTGCCATAAAGGAGTTAGTCAACAAAATCTTTCAAATCCAAATATTATGAAAACAGTTTGTCTCTCTACTTTCTGTGCAGAATTCACTCTGAACTGAGTAATAATGGCTTCGATGAACGCCACTCAACGCCAGACGTTGTGTCGGGTGCTCTGCGTATGCACCTGCCCCACGTACATGGGGTGGATGCAACATTATCCCCATGCTGCAGGAGAGGGTATACTGAAAGCTTACAGTATCGCTTTGGGTCACTCACCTCTAAGTATTTTATTAAGAAGGTTGCTGTCAGGTGCAAGTGAAGGATATAAGAAAACTGTCTTATGCAGAGAAGTAGAGGATTTATAACCAGCAAGTCCAAAGGGGGAATTCTTAGCTCCAGGCATGGGCGAAATAGCTGATTAAATGATAGTGTCTGAATCTGTCTTTATTATCCCTTGGCCGCGTTTATTCTCTGTTGGTCTTATCCTGAAATAGTCTCGCCCCACATGGTGGCAAAACAAGAAGAAACCTACTTAGGGTCTTTGCAACTTTTTAACCTCTTGTGTGTTTTTCCTCTCGGTGCATGTGGTTTTCCAAAGCTGTTTTTCTGTGTACTTCTTTCCCTTGCGGCTGAACCTATGTTACCCTGGTGGGTTCCGCTCAATTCATTAATTTTATAATAATGTTTTGGGCCTCCGTTTGTTTCCTGGAATCTACACTACCTCTTTCGCTCCATTCTGTTGCTTCATTACCTCAACTCTGAGCTTTCATATTGTGGACATCTTGCTCTAGTCAGCGTCTTTTTCTGTAGCTTGAGGTGCTCCTCGTGCAATTCTGTGTGTGAGCTACGTTTCCGACAGGTTTCTACGCCAGCCTTCTGTGAGCTATACTGCATGTTTTTGTTTCTTGTCCTTTGATTGCATCGGTAGATGTCCAGTGTGGAAATGTGTTTATGAGCCTCTTGGTCATACTAAACATGGGTGCTCTTTTCACACCTTTTATTTGAAGTTGAAAAAATGAATGAATTTTCTCTGCCCCCTTTAGTCCTTATCTGAAATACACACACACACACACACACACACACACACACACATATACATTGTCGTACACATACCCTACTCATACACACACACATATGGGTACATATACACATTCTCATATACAAACACACATATGCATACTCACACATACACATGCATATGCACATACTCATATACATACTTGTACACATACATGTACTCCTACACATACACACACTCATACATGTGCATATGTATATACATTCTCATACACACATGCACATAGTCATACACACAGATAATACATATATTCATGCGCATATTCATACACACACATACACATATATATACTCATGCACATATACATACATATACACATACTCATACACAGATACATGCATATATACACATACTCAAGCACACATATACACATATTCATATACATACACAGATATAAATACTCATACACATATATATATACACACACTTATACACACACACATATACTCATATATATGTGCATGCATATATACACACTTACTCATACACACACATACACATAGTCATACACATATGTACACATATACACATTCTTAGGCACATACACAAATAGATATATACATACATATACATATACTCATGCACATACATATATACATAGTCATACACATACACCCACTTACACATACACATATACACACACATATGGATACATATACACATTCTCATACACATATACATGCATATGTACATACTCACACACATACTCATACACATACACATACACATATGCATATGTATATACATTCTCATACACACATAGATACATACACTCAGACACATATATGTACATACACACATACATATATACACATTCACACATAAGCATACTCATACACATATACATAACATATATACACACATATACACATACTCATACACATATACGTACACATGCACACATACTCTTGCATACACATACACATTTTCATATACTCTTACACATATACATACACATACATATACACACACTCGTACACATATACATACATATATACACACTTAACTCATACACATACATACCCATAGTCATACACATACACAGGAAGAATGTGAAGTGTAAGGTGGGGCAGGGAGATAGCTTAGCTATAGAAATCATTAAGCCACCAAAGCTTGCTCTCATTCTCTTTCCCCCTCCCTCCCTTGCTCTCTCTCTCTCTCTCCATCTCTGTCCCTGTCTCTGTCTCTCTCTCTCGTTAAGTGCCCGAGATCCAGGTCTTCTCCTCTTACTTGAAGGTGCATTTCAATGACTCGAGAAAATTAATTCACACTTTGAATATTATACCTAATTAGGTCTAGGGGGCTGAGAAAAAGGCGGAACTTAATGGTTTCACCTGTCTCAGCAAAAAGAATTTTCTGGTAAGTAGCCAAGATTGAAAGCTGTTCTGTAATTTCCAATGGGCAGCTCCTCAGGCCATATCTTCTTAAACCAGGGAGTATTGATAAGCATTTTCTTGACACCCTCCCCACCCACTCCCCCTTGCCCAGTAACTATGCTGGTGAACACAGGCTGGGTCAGAAGCTCTGAGACACTTTGACAGAATATTCCGTTTCTTTTTTTCATTCTCATGTTTTAAGGATTTAAATGTTAAATTGGATACCTTCATTATATGGTTGCTGCTAGCAATTTTTGTGGCTTTTACTATTTTATTAATTTCATGAGTGTTGAGGGAATGTCGATGCATGTACAACTTGAGCATATTACCTTTGTCCAGAAGCCCCATTAACTCCCTCATAAAAAAAAAAAAAAGTTAGGACATTGATGTTCTAAGACTTTGGGTTGTTTGGGATGTTCAAAAGACTTTGAGTTGTTCCAAACTCAGTAATTAAGTTCACAGAGGTAAGACTTAGGATCTGTTCTTTGAAATCCAGTCCTAGTGAACTTTGTCCCTTTTGCCTAAACTTTTTCGATGGATATTTTCCACTTCTACTGCAAATGGAAACACAAAGAATGGGCCTAAGCCACAGCTTGAGGAAGGGAAGCTTACCTAACTGACAGAGCTACTTAATATTTTTAATGCATTCACAGATTCATTCATTCAACTACTTGTTGTCAAATTGAGCGTCTCCTACAAACCAAACACTCTGCTGGGGGTTAGGATACGAGGGGAGGGGGGAGCAAGAGAGACAACTCTCTTGGCCTCTGGGGAGCTTTCTGGTCTAATGAAGGACACGGACCTTCATTAGAGGTACATTCAAGAAGGTACATTTCGGTAAGTTCTACAGACAAGCAAGTGATGTGACAGAGAGTGACAAAGGTTGAAAGGGCAAGGAAGGCTTGGTGATCTGATCATTTCTACGGCTAAGCTTTGTCTCTGCCCCACCTCACATACCTCACGTTCTTCTTACTTGCCTCTTAGATCTCCTTACCTGATGTAGACAGAGGAGGTCTGCAGGGGGATTGGTGATGCTTTGAGGTCTGAAGGATGAGAGAGGGCCATTCTTGTGAAAAGAAGACAGAAACGATCCAAAGCCCTGAGGCAAGACAAGGGTTTGGAGACAGGGAGGACAGGAATGGGGACCAGTGTGGCCGAAGTGTAGGGATGAAAGGGACAGAGGGCAAGGGATGATGTCGGAGCAGCTGGCAGAGGGCAGACGGTGCGAGATGGTTGTACCAAAGGGTTGGATCAATTGCCAGGCAGTCAAGTGGCTTCCTGAAGACGGGCTCTTGTGTGAGTGAATTTTAAAGGGGGGAGTCACAGATGCCAGAGGTAGGGCTAAATGCCCATGACAGCCTCTCTCAGAGGTGGTGACTTCACAACGCCCAAGTGAGGAGAGCTCTGTGTATTTGTATGTTGCAAAGAGCTCACAGCCGAAAGGTGCCAGAGGAAGCCAAGCCTATGGCTTTTCTAGCATTTCGAGTTGCCCACCCAAGACTGTTACAGATTCCTCAGGCATTTTCTGCTTTATGTCTGAACATCGGCTGAGAATCTTCTTTTCATTTCCCCAGTTACATCTCGCTGGCCCGGGTCTTCCCACTCCGTAGGATGGATGGAAGGTTAATTCCACATCCGTAACTTCAGGAAGCGTTTTCTTCCAGGCTGCCAACACCTTCGACGATTTGTCTTGGCTGTTGTGCCGTGGAATGTCACTTCCCTCCACTCACCCTTTGAAAACAGCCTATTTAAAGAAGGATGATTTGGGGTTAGAGTCAATAAAATCCAGTGGTAAGCAATCCCTCAGCATGTTTGGTCCTCCGCAGCTAGGCTGGGTGGCCCGAGGGCCATTTTTGATGACAGATATCTTGCAGCGCAAGCCTGGGAGACCCTCCGTGGATGTACCTGGGACAGGCTTCCGGTGACTTAAAGACACATCCAAATGAAAAGCAACTCTGGACCACAAAGGCTTCTTTTATAGCTCTTGTGGGGACTCTCCGGTGAGGGGCTCCTGGAGACGATGCAGGCTGTGTCCAATGGGAGCCCTGTCTTTCTAGGCAAGTAAATCGACATTTTGAGCCTCCATTTTCCCACCTGTAAAGTGGAACAAGTATTCCTCCCGCTGGGTGTTACACGGGGGCTTCGGTAAGATATGGAAAAGCCACCGGCGTGGCACCGGGACACCTTGACAACTTTCCCCAGCGTTTCTGCCCCTCCCCTTCAACCTTACTAGTGTTGTTAGTATTACTGTTGTCATCGTGTCTTTAGTCTACGTCTAGTTTATCTTCTCGGAAGTCGAAACTAGCACCAGAAGCATTTGTCCGTTGGCTCATCTCAGGCTGCGGAACAAAGCCACTGACACCTGTGGACTCAGACCCTCGATTCATGCATTTGTCCGCAGCCTGTATGTGGAGGTAGGGGTGGCAAATTAATCTTGGTTAGATGTTTGTCTGTAGGGTTGCACACAACATAAATATGTTTTCACAGCCTCATTCTTCATAAGAAAACACTGTCTATCGTAAGAGTAAGAGTCAGAATCCATGGTATCTTAATGATGTGAGTGCTACAGGGGCGCCCAGGATGGCTCAGTCGGTTAAGCATCCGACTCCGGCTCAGATTAGGATCTCATCGTTCGTGAGTTCGAGCCCTGCGTCGGGCTCTGTGCGGACGGCTTGGAGCCTGGAGCCTGCTTCCGATTCTGTGTCTCCCTCCCTCTCTCTCTCTCTCTGCCCCCTCCCTGCTCACACTCTGTCTCTCTCTCTCAAAAAATAAATAAAGATTTCAAAATTTTTAATAAATAACATGAATGCTACATACTTGTAAACATAATATTTTGAAAGAGATGTCTGATAATACGAGGTGTACTGTCTTATGAAAAGTTAAAGTTGGCTGCAGGATGGCCCCGGGACAGAAATACACAAACACATCGATAGCAGAGAGATGAGAAAGTGTATCCGAATACGAACATTAGTTATTTCTCGATAGAAGCTTCATTCACTGAAAGATTGCCCAAATGCTAAGAGACTGAATCTAAGGGGCGCCTGGGTGGCTCAGTTGGTGAGTGTCCGACTCTGGCTCAGGTCATGATCTCACAGGTAGCGTGTTCGAGCCCCGCATTGGGCTCACTGCTCTCAGCTTCGGATCCTCTGCCTCTCTTTCTCTCTGCCCCTCCCCTGCTCGCTCTCTCTCTCTCTCTTTCTCTCCCTCTCAAAATAAAGAAAAAACATTTAAAAAAGAAAGACTGAGTCTCGGTCCTCAAGCAGTGAAAAGGGATAGCCAGAAAGTGTCCCACATCATGGAGAAATTTCTTTATTTTCGATTGTGTTTTCTTTAATGTACTACTGGATTAAAGCATGTTAAGTCCACCCGTAAGATTCATTACGCAGGCAAAGCATCTCTGCAGGGCCATCGCAAAAATTTCAGAACCCAGGCCCCCTAAGTATGTGGATGGGTATTTGAAAACATAGGTTTTTCCCACATATTCCCGGTAAAAGGGACGATTCAAGAAATTCTGCTGTTTTGACTTTATAGCTTTCTTCCCCCTTCATACTGACTCATGCTCCTAACCACACAAATGGTACCATTTGGCGAGCACAACCTAATAGTAAAGATCCTGGAATGAAGTTATGTCCCTGGCTTTCTTCTCTCCCTTCTAGCATCCTGGAGCCACAACTCCGAGATCAGATCCTTCGTTAACACTTCCTTCGCCAGGGCAGGTAGGATGTGTTTCTACGCCTAAAGGCTTCAGTGCTGAAATAGGTATATGAGTCACGGTGAGGGTTGGGTCTTGGAAAGAGGAGGGGCCTTGGCTGGCGGGGTTTGAAGACGGCTCCTAAGCAAAAGGATTCGAAGCTGTTCCCTGTACTTTTATTATTATTAGCTGCGTTGCAGCGTCCAGTTCTGTGCACACGGGGTGTTCTGTCCTAATCTTCCTGGGGAAAGACTGACTTATTAAGTGGTAAGTGCCACCCAAGCCATCTCCCTCAACCAGGTGACATAACATTGTGATTAAGAACACAGCGGCTGGTTGTCAGACAGACTTGGGTATGAATAGGAGCCCCGATGCTCTCTGCATAATACAAGGGTAATAACACCGGATTTACCGGGTGCTTGTGGGGATATTCCAAACCTCAAAATCAAATAACGATGGAAGCTTTTCTGTGAGAAATGATTCAATTTGCCCAGAAAGACATTTTTATTTATTTATTTATTTAAAAAAAAATTTTTTTTCAACGTTTATTTATTTTTGGGACAGATTGAGACAGAGCATGAACGGGGGAGGGGCAGAGAGAGAGGGAGACACAGAATCGGAAACAGGCTCCAGGCTCTGAGCCATCAGCCCAGAGCCCGACGCGGGGCTCGAACCCACGGACTGCGAGATCGTGACCTGGCTGAAGTCGGACGCTTAACCGACTGCGCCACCCAGGCGCCCCTAAATGCTACTTATTTTTAAAATCAACTTTATTGAAGAATAATGTATGGGCAAAAAAATGCATAGACTATCAGTGCTTACCCTACAAAACTTGCTGAAGCGTCTCCTCCATACAATTTTCTTTGACCTCCGGGTTCTCCATAATTACCGGAATACACATTGGGGGCACTTTGTACTGAAATGATTGGCATACATGTTCACCAAATGGAAGCTGTCTATGGGTTCCCGGTATCTTAGCCTGATGGACGCAGCCCTCCATGATCTGAACCCAACCCCCCTCTCTGATCGCTATTCTTACAATGTTGATCGATTCACACATCAGAACCTCTTTGCTATCGTCATCCACTTGCTGGACCCTTTTGCTCATCTAGCCACCTAGGAGGGCTCAGTGCTGTTCACCCTTATGTCTTTGTGTCAGTTTCTTTCCTGTCTTGTTGTTTCTTCCCAGAAGGTTTTTGCCAACTTGGCCTACATGTTGAATTCCTACTCCTCCTTCAAAGCCCAACAGCAATGTCACGGCTCTGGGAAGATTTCCCAGATCACCACCTTCTGACAAAGATACTAACTGCTTCAACTGATTTTCAGCTTTTCCTTGAGCATAACTTTACCCAAAATCTCTGTCTCTCTCTCTCTCTCTCTCTCTCACACACACACACACTGTTATGTGCTTCTGTCTCTGTCTCACATATTATAGCGAGACAGTATGACCCCCCCAAATGAAGGAATCATGCCTGATGTATATTTTTCCTCCACATACTAACAGTGACCTGGCGAAAAACGGTGTGTTAAATAAAAGTGAAGAGAGGACGGGAGGCACCATTTTTCAGGAAGAGAAACATAGAAAAACATGAATCAAAATTCCAGGTCATCTGTTGGTGCCTACACGAGGGTTAAGGAGAGCCTTGTGTCAAGGTCTGTGGTTTCCTCTAGTATCCGGGTTCCGATTGGGAGCACCATTTCACTCCAGCTTTAAGCTAAAGCTCAGATCAGGTCTGACTGAGGTCTGACTCTGTTGGGCAGATGAGTGGCCCTCAGCAGATCAGACTGAACGTTTCGGAGAACACAGGATCTGCCAGAGAAGACTGCGGAATCAAAGTGGGTCAAAGTTCCTCCTCTGCACAAATGTGTCACTTCCTGAGGGTGGGGTGGGAGGTGTGGAGCCAATATGTTTTCGACGCCAGGGACCTTCTTTACCAGCCTGGTCGGTGGGGTGAACTAGGTCAGGAGAGGACCACCCTTTGAAAGAAAAGAGGGGGCGTCCCACAAGCAGTCGGAGGCAGGGAGCTGCTAAGTCACCATGTGAGCGTGGGAGGTGCTTCCGATGAAGAAAACAATATTTGCATCTATATTTGGGCAGTCATTGCAGGATAAAGGCACGGAGGTACCAAAATAACCTGTGATTGATTCTGGGGGAGAAAAGGCAGCAGGTGGGGGGAACTGCTCCTTTGTGAAGCAGACATCTGCAATAAAAAAGGAATTGGGTTTTTTCTTTCCCCCAAAATAGGCTGCTACCTGTCATGTTGCAGCTTTGTGGAAGAAAAAAAAAACCAGAAAATTTCAATTCCAAAGGGAAATTGACTGATGTTCACTTAGCTTTTTTTTTTTTTTTTGGTCAAATATATCAGGTTTTATTGCTGAAAAATCTTAACTGTAGTAGGTCTGTCAATCACATGCATATCCGATGGTGATGGGTTGGGCATTGATATGTACCCCAATCTGAGAAGCACGCTTCTAGATGTTTCTTAAAAGCTAGCGTAAGTTCTCTCAGCCACTCACCAATGCTTTCGTGCGCAAAGAGTCAACAAGTCAGAGAGCGTTGCATTTTTTTGCTTATTCTGTGTAACTGTTATGTACAAACACAATAGTAGGTGTTTTATGTACTGGTATCTTGTGTGTTTTTAGCCACACCATGATGTGAATATCATTGTCTCAGGTTACAAGTAAACTAAAGTTATTAATGAGATCTGTCTCAAGTTACCTTCTCCTAAGTGCATTTCTGTATTTAGAGTCAGTACCTGGACTCTGAAGGCATAGCCTACCATAGCCTTTGTTTTTCAATTGTATAGTAATAAGTGACAAAGAAGACTAAAAGGGACCCTACATATTAGGAACCTTCACACAGGCCAGACATTGGGGTTTACACACACGCACACACACACACACACACACACACATATGTGCACATGCACGCACATACCTGCAAATACAATGCATAGATACTCATTGCAGTCCATTTCTTAAACACGGGAACACAGAACTTCACAGAGAACACTGAACCCACCCATGCTCATACAGCCGGTAAGAAATAAGCTGGGTTCCACTCCAGAATTATCTGATGCCAAGATTGTTTTCAAGGCGTAGCTCCCAGAGATGGTGACTGAGTAGGTCAGACTCTGCTTGTCGCTTATCCAATGCTCTTCATCCATCCTGTCTTATTAGCAGAATCCCCACGATGGGCTGGTTAATTTCCCTTCTATTGACACTGTCGTTTCCTTGGTTCTCATAGCCTGTCACTTGGATGGTTGCAAGTATCTCTATTGACTATCCCAGGCTCCAGTCATGCCCCTTCCAATGTAACCAGTTTCCAAGTTTATTCAGGTATGTCACAATCAGGGGATGTTTTACTGATGACTGGAGAAAGTCCAGACTCTTGGACAGCCCATCACAATGGAGCTCCATGCCTCCTTTACAGTCTTTTCTAGTCTTTGTATAGATAGCATGATCTGTCTCGGCCAGACTGATCTGACTCTGTCCTCCTAATGCATCTGGAACTTTCAAATGTCTTGTCATTCGCGTATGGCAGCCACGCCCACCGCCTTGATTCCCATCCATGCCATTTTGTAGCTCTTTAAGTTCTGGCCTTCAAGATGCCTTAAAGATTTTCTCTCCTTTTTCTGAACCCCAGCATGGGTATGATGGATCCATGCTTGTTAGACATAGATAAGATTTGGTTTGGCATTTTCATCCATTGATTGCTGAGTCAACTGATTGATTAAATATGTAATATTTAGCTTGCATTTGCTTTGTGAAAGGCATGCTTGGGAATGGAGAATGCAACAGCAAACAAGACAGACAAGTTCATTGCCTCAAGGGATCCGTAGAGAACTATCTCTCTGGGCATCTTTGTCTCTCCCCAGATCTCACACATAAACTAACTAGAATGTAAGATATTTAGGGATGGAAACTCCTTCTCTTTAACTAGACTATGAATTTTCAAGGTAAGATATATATATTACTATATATGAGTATGTTATATAATTATATTAATAATTATCATCACTAATATTTAATGATTTACACCTCCACATCACATTTAACTCCTGTATCATGGTGTGGACTTAACACTCTGCCAGGCACTCGTGGAGTAGTTAAGAGTGTTAACTTGCATTATACAGCCTGGGTTCAATCACTGAATTTCTCACTCACGAGCCCTGTGACCCCACCAGGTCTCAGTTTCCTCATCTATGAAATGGGAGTAACGATGATATCTACCTTATGGAGTTGTCTGGAGAATCAAACACCCAGTCATGCTCTGAACGTTGATCTGACTCCACAGGATGATGGGTCCCCAGCCAGGAAGATTCTGGTTTCAATATTGTAAATGGCACACACACCCTCTGATCCCCAACCCTCCTGCCCTGTAGCTCCAGCCCTCAGGGCGCAATCACCCCTACAACGCAGCTAGCTGTATGTCGAGACGCCGCTCCCTCTGCTTTATCTGAGGGCTCTCAGAGTTGCAATCACACCTCCTGAACAAGGAAGGTGATGAGATTAATTAAGGGATGCCAGTCCCAGGCTGCCACACAGGGCTTCCGTCTGCTCAGCTGGAACAATCCTGAGTGCATCTGGAGCTAGTGAGGGGGCAGGTGAGCCAGACCATCCCTCTGCCTCCAAGCATGGTTTGCACCTTTTCTTCCCCAAAGAGAAGAGTATCACAGCTCTTCTGACCTTGGAGAAATTGAGCCAGATATGCTTCATTCCATGCCTCACTAAAAGCAAAGCTAAGCATTCTGTTTGCTGGGGATGGCTCTGAAACAGAAAGAGGTGATATTCCGTTGTAGATCTGAGTTCTTGGCAGGGGGCGGGGGGCAGGAGAGGGAGGGCGGTGCCATCACATCATCATTTTCCAACCCATCCCTTCCCTTCGGGAGTCCTCCGATTGCTCACAAATGCGAAGTCTTTAAGAGAAGGGACTGTGTTGGTGACTAGCTCAGTACCGCGCACAAACCCCTGTGATAATGAGGAGATGGCTTGTGACTTGGTCCTAGGACCTCCAAATGCTCAGATTCCAGCCAACCACCTCCCTTGCCATTGGATCGAAAAAAAAAAGAAAAAAAGAAAAAAGAAAGAAAAAAAAAGACACGGAGAAGAGACAACCCAATCACAGGCATTCATTTTACTACTTTAAACACAGTGGCCCTCAGTCCTGGCCATGTGCCCTTATCTCTCCACACCCTCTGAAACAGAACTTCTGGGGAATAGGACACATATTTCTGTTGTTTTCATCCAGTTGATTCTGAAGGTCAGTTGAAGTTGAGAACCGTTTAGAAAAGTTTGTTGAAGTATAATCGACATGCAATGTTAGATGAGTTTCAGGCGTACGGCATAGTGGTCTGACAATTCTATACAATATGCAATGCTCACCTAAGTGTAGTTACCATCTGTCGCCCTACAACATGATTACAATATTATTGACTGTATTCCCTACGCTGTACTTTTCATCTCTGTGGTCTGAACTGATTTCATAATTGGAAGTTTGTGCCTCTTAATCCCCTTCACCATTTTGCCCATCCTTCCACCGTCTCCCTCCTGGAAACCACCAGTCTGTCTCTGTGTTTACTTACAATAGCCAAGGTACGGAGGAAACCTAAGTGTCCATCAGTAGATGAATGGATACAGAAGGTGTGTACACACACACACACACACACACACACACACACAATGGAATACTATTCATCCATTAAAAGAATGAGATCTTGCCATTTGCAACAACCTGGATATACCTATAGGCTATTAACCTAAATGAAATAAGTCTGACAGAGAGAGACAAATATATGATTTCACTTTTATGTGGAAACTTAACAACAACAACAACAACAAAACAACTGAACAAACAAAGACAGAATTATTTTATTGGGACTTTACCCCAAAGGCTACTGTGCACCTTCAGTGAACTGGATACTACAGGTCGATCTAAACATCCTGCAGCCAGCTTACAAAACACCTAAGCTTACAGCTTTAAGCAGAGCTAGGCAGTCACACAGGCCCCTTACTCAAGACCCACAGCCTATCTCAGCCACTTACCACTCCAAAGTTGAGGACGGAGAAAGAATGTTTTTCCAAGGACTGGAATTGAACTGTTTGAGTTGCCTTTCTAGACAAAGAAGATAGCTCTGATCAAGCTGAGGGAAGCATCAGGACACTCTTGTCATAATGGCCACACAGGAGATTGGAATTCCAAAGAGTCAAAAGAGGAGAAAAGATCCTAAGAACACACTCAGCCTGAGGGCACGGAGCTTCAACCTTGCCCCTGGGTCACACTCTTTGTCCAGTCTTGTATCACAAGGGCTGGCCTTTGGGAAGTGTTCTTAAAATTGAAGAAGACACAAAGAAATGGAAAAACATTCCATGCTCATGGATTAGAAGAATGAATGTTGCACAATTGTCTATACTACCCCCAAGTAATCGACACATTCAATGCAGTCCCCATCAAAATACCACCAGCATTTTCACAGAGCTGGAAAAAACAATCCTAGGATTTGCATGAAACCCCAAAAGACCCCCAATAGCAAAAGCAATCCTGAAAAGAAAAGCAAAGCCTGGAGGTATCACAATTCTGGACTTCCAGTTGTATTACAAAGCTGTAGTCATCAAGAATGTATGGGACTGGCACAAAAACAGGCACATAGATCACCGGAACAGAATAGAAAACCCATAAATTAACCCACGACTATCTCTTCAATTAATCTTTGACAAAGCAGGAAAGAATATCCAAGGGAAAGAAAAAGTCTCTTCAACAAATGGTGCTGGGAAAACTGGACAGCAACACGCAAAAGAATGAAACTAGACCACGTTCTTACACCACACACAAAAGTAAGCTCCAGATGGATGAAAGACCTAAATATGAGACAGGAAACCATCAAAATCCTAAAGGAGAACACAGGCAATAACCTCTTTGACATCAGCCATAGCAACTTCTTACTAGATATGTCTCCTGAGGCAAGGGAAACAAAAGCAAGTATAAACTATTGGGACTTCATCAAGATGAAAAGCTTCTGCACAGCAAAGGAGACGATCAACAAAACTAAAAAACACTCTTTGGAATGGGAGAAGATATTTGCAAAATGACATATCGGATGAAAGGTTAGAATCCAAAAGAGCTTATCAAACTCAACACCCCCAAACCAAACAACCCAGTTAAGAAATGGGTAGAAGACATGAATAGACATTTTTCCAAAAAAGACATCCAGATGGCTAACATACACATGAAAAGATGCTCATCATTACTCATCATCAGGGAAATACAAATCAAAACTGCAATGAGATATCACCTCATACAAGTCAGAATGGCTAAAATGAACAACACAGAAAACAAGTGTTGGCAAAGATGTGGAGAAAGGGGAACCCTCTTACGCTGTTGGTGGGAATCCAAACTGGTGCAGCCACTGTGGGAAACAGTATGGCATTTCCTCAAAAAGCTAAAAATAGAACCACCCAATGACCCAGCAATTGCACTACTAGATGTTTACCCAAAGCATATAAAAATACTGATTCAGAGGGATACACGCACCTCGATGTTTATAGCAGCGGTATCAGCAATAGCCAAATTATGGAAAGAGCCCAAATGCCCATCAACTGATAAATGGATAAAGATATGGTGTGTGTGTGTGTGTGTGTGTGTGTGTGTGTGTGTGTGTAATGGAATTTTTCTCAGGCATCAAAAAGAATGATATCTTGCCATTTGGAATGATACATATGGAGATAGAGAGTATAATACTGAGCAAAATAAGCCAGAGAAAGACAAATACCATATGATTTCACTCATATGGAATTTAAGAAATAAAACAAGGAGTCATCAGGGGAAAAAAGAGAGAGGCAAAGCAGGAAATAGACTCTTAACTATAGAGAACAAACTGAGGGTTCATGGAGGGGGTGGGTTAAATGGATGGATGGGTATTAAGAAGGGCACTTGCGATGAGCATTGGGTGTTATATGTAAGTGATGAATCACTATATTCTGCACCTGAAACTAACATTACACTGGGTGTTAACTAACTGGAATTTAAATAAAAACTTGAGAAAAAAAAGTGTTCTTAAAATACTAGAGTGGATGAGGAAATGAACATCCTGCAGGTAAGTTTATCTGTCTCCCGTCTCATTTTATCCTGTCCCTGTTCTGGTTTAGGATTAATCTGAAAAGTCAAGTTACTCTAAGACGCCACCTAAGCAAAAGGCATCCCACTCTCTCTCTCATGAACTTTTTGGTCTCATAGGAGAAAAAAAAAGGATGCAGCGGAAAGAACACAAGTGGGTTGTGGGGACAGACCACTTCACCTTTGCCCACACTTACCAGCTGTAGCTTGGATGCGTCGCCTTATCTTGCCGTGCCTCAGTTTTACCATCTGCAGATCTGGGATGCTAGCATGGACTCCACAGGGTGACAGCAGGTGTTTCTGTTCTGCTGAGTTTTCTTCAGCGACTGCATATGGTAGATTCCCTATAAATGGCCACTGTTAAGGGAGTGTGACTCTGGCTGGCTTTCAAATCTTTCCATACAGAGGAGGGTCTTGGCCCGTGGGCTTGGACATTCATGGAGCTTGGTGGCCCCAAGACCTTTGGAGGGCTTTGGTGTCTAGAGAAGGTCTCGAGAGTGGATGGAAACGAGAGGTAGAAAGACGAGGTGGGTTTAAGTCCTAACTAACTATGCCACTTACCTGCCATGTGACTTGGGTCATTGTCTTTCTGCTTCCCAGTCTGTGGAAGTGAGGGGTCAAATTACGTGACTTCTTATAGCCCATCCCAGAGTTTATGGTTATTCCGTCTCTGCATCAGGGGCTTATCTGACAGGCACATCAAGAGGTAAGCTCTATGGATGTGGGCCATGTGGGTCTAGGAGGCCAAGACCTACCTCTTTACCTAGACTCCATTGCTCTCAGTTCTCACCCAAGAGGTCAAAATCCAAATAAATAAGGGGAGAGAGACTTCTCGAATAATGATAGCTTTGAATCTCTAACTTACAGAAAGAGTAAATTCATCACAATCCATGGCACTTGCAATATCCTTCCCAACGTTCCACACAGAGTGGAGAAACTCCAGGAGCTCCTGGGGTCTATGCTAGCAACCCAAGGACACCGTAGGGTGTCCTGCAGGGTGCATGGGTTTCTCCAAGGTATCTCACAGCTGCTATATAGGGGCATTAGGGCAGAGTTATCAAGAAGGCAGGCCCTGAGGTCAGATTGGCCAACAGTTGTGGGACCTTGAGCAAGCGATTTCGCTGCTTTTCTGTGCCTCGTTGTTCTCATCTGTGAGATGTGATAATGTATGCAAAGTCCTTGATATGCAGCATGGTTTATGAGCCGTGCTTTATCAGTGTTAACGAAAGCCACACAGACACTACACTCTCCCCTTTGTTCACTCAACAAGGATTTACCCAGTACTTTCCATGAATCAGACACAGAGCATATAGCAAGGAATAAGGTAAAATTTATGTCCTTCTGTTGCTTATGTCCTAGTGGGGGAAGAGACCAAAAAAAAAAAAAGAACCTACAAATAAATCAGACAAATCCATATGGTCCAAGTAACCTGATAAATATAGAGTGCTACGGGACAAGTCAATGGTTTGAGAGGTCAATGTGTCAGCAAGTGACTTACGGCGGGCCACTTCGTCTCCCCCAGTCCTGTTTCCAATCCAACTCTCTCTCTTCTTCACTTCTTTTCTCTGAACCCCTCTCTTGCCATATATTCTTGTAGTGCTGGGTTGGACAATCTTCAGTTCATTGACTCAGGCACTGACCTTGCAGTCCATGTGGCTCCACTAGGATTGGAAGTCACAGTTTGAGACGTTTTTGTTGTTCTCTAACGTAGCCCTTACTCCAAGGACAGTGCCTGGCACGGAGTACATACTCAGCAAATAGCCACTGAATGTGTGAGCCCCAAATCCGAGCCACGAATGATCTACTGTATCTCCACACAGGTGGGAGAAATGCTGGTTCAGCCTCCCTCAGCATGCCCGCTGTAGAGCCTGTATAAGAATTCACAGCCCTTGAGTTTCCAGGCTGCTTTAGCTTTCTGGGCCACTTACCCAAACTGGGAGACGGCATTGATAGTCCAAGAAGCCGGGATCCAATGTGACCCTCACAGTTAATTAACTACATGAGTTTGAGGAAGCCACGTAACCACCCTAGACTTCTGTTTTCTCATCCATAACGTAGGAAAGCTAATCCTGTCTCAGCAGGAATTAAGTCAGATGTCGAACGTGAAAGAAAGAATTGTAAACTCTCATCGAATGCATGACGCTGTCATTATTATGACAAGCGATTGGTGGCCACAGAGTAAAAACTCTGGATCCCTAAGCAAGTATTTGATAAGGATCATCCAGATAGCCTCGTCCCGGCCCTGAAGCCCCTCATTCTCCTTCACGCCTTCTCTGGGTCTCCTCCTTTTGTCTTTAACCAAACACTGTAGGGACTTCCTGGGTCTGAAAAGAACACTCTGCCCAAAGCTACGATAATATGACTGAGGTTTGCTGCAAATGAAATAGCTGGTCTTTGAGGCATTTAGAAGCTCAGAATAAACAGTCTAATTGAAGGAATGAAATATCCATTAGTCTAAATGAATATTTCTATAAAGCTGCATGTTAGACATTGATAAAAAGAAATGATTAAATGCAGAATTAACCAAGATTAATTATTTTAATCAAGAGATTAATCACGATTATATCTTTACATTAGTTTGCTCTGCTGATGTTTGCTCAGCAATCTGGGGGGAAAATCTGTTCATTTATCACCTTCGTGTTTGAAAATCGGCCCATATTTCATACAATCTCCTATCCACCATCCCTAACCTCTTGGTAAACAGAAGCGCCTAAACAGATAAACAGCACCGGAAGAGAGCCTGTGTGAGGCCAAGGACACAGAGCTTCATGTCAGGGACCCAGATTCAAAGCTGAAGATTTATTTTTGAAGTCTAGGAAAACTACAGCTGTTTCTCATTTTAGATCAGTCGCCTAATCTGGTGGTTTTTCCAGTTGGACGCCCCAAGAAAGGACTCTGACTCTTGGAAATTAAAATAGCCTAATGCATACAGAATATAGTCAATGATATAATGATTTTGTATAGTGACTGCCCTTGTGACGGGGAGCATTTTGGAATGTATGTAATCGCTGAGTCATTCCATTGCACACCTGAAGCTATGTAATATTACATGTCAACTCTACCTCCGTTAACAATAAAAAAGTAGGGGTGCCTGGGTGGCGCAGTCGGTTAAGCGTCCGACTTCAGCCAGGTCACGATCTCGCGGTCCGGGAGTTCGAGCCCCGCGTCGGGCTCTGGGCTGATGGCTCAGAGCCTGGAGCCTGTTTCCGATTCTGTGTCTCCCTCTCTCTCTGCCCCTCCCCCGTTCATGCTCTGTCTCTCTCTGTCCCAAAAATAAATAAACGTTGAAAAAAATAAAAAAAAAAAAACAATAAAAAAGTAAAGTAGCCCAGTGCCAACCGAGATATTAAGAAGTGGGGAAACGGATTTCAACGATGTAGCTTTGCCCTGCTTGAGTCTCGCCTGCATATTTCGCTCCAGCCTTTCACTGACTTTGCTGATGAGATCCAAAACTAGTTCTCTCTGGGGCTCCCTCTTCCTAGCAAAAGTTACCACCGTTCACTCAGGGTTCATGGAAGAAAACTAGGATAATTCTTCACATGGCTTCCTGTATTACTTCCCCAACCAATCAGAATATATATGAATATTATATATACGTAATAATTCATATGTTATCCATATGAATATACATATACTTAATTCGTCACATACATTCATGATATATATTTTATAAATATGTATGTGCATATATACATATTATATATTGACATATGAATTGTATATTTATATAGATGTTAAATTGTTCAGTCTTGGGTAAAATTCACCCTTTTCGATCATAACTTGCGCTTCTCACTTGGGTCATGCTGGCTGGATTGGATACTGGTACCCACCTCTTCTAAATTAAAATTGAGAAAATTATGCCACCTTGGACAACTCCTGTATTTCTTCTCCCAATGGATATTCCTCGAGTGCTTACTCTACATCAGTCCCTGTATTTTCGTTGGGCTCTGTGTTTGATGGTTATCTTCTGTGACTAAGTTAACTCGCTCAGGTCTCATATCTGTATTTTGCCAAGGAGAAAACAGAGTCACGGGAAATCTAAGTAATTAGAGCATGATCTGTAGATCAATCTGGGGATAACTGAGATCTTAACAATAATTAAGTCTTCTGATCCAGGAACACGATACATCTCACTATTTACTTACGGCTTCCTTAATTTCTCTCGGCAATGCTTTTGTCTTTTTCAGTGTACAAGATTTGCATTTCTTTTGTTACATTTACTCCTAAGTATGTCGCCCTTTCTGATGCTACTGTGAATGAAATTGTTTTCTTCATTTCATTTTGGGATTGTTCTTCGCTGGTATAGAGAAGTTATAATAGACTTTTGTACATTGGTCTTGCTTCCTATGTCCTTACTCAACCTGTCTATTAGTTATAGAAGGGGTGTGTGTGTGTGTGCGTGTGTGTGCACGTGTCTTTGGATTTTCTACATACAGGAATCTCTCATACATGAATAAAAACAGTATTATTCATTTTCTTCCAAACTGGATGCCTATATTTATTTATTTTTTGTCTAATTGCATTGGCTAGGATTTCCATTCGAATATCGAATTACGATAAGAATGGATCTCTTTACCTTTTATTTTTTTTTTATTTAAAAAAATTTTTTTTAACGTTTTTATTTATTTTTGGGACAGAGAGAGACAGAGCATGAACGGGGTAGGGGCAGAGAGAGAGGGAGACACAGAATCGGAAACAGGCTCCAGGCTCCGAGCCATCAGCCCAGAGCCCGACGCGGGGCTTGAACTCACGGACCGCGAGATCGTGACCTGGCTGAAGTCGGACGCTTAACCGACTGCGCCACCCAGGCGCCCCCTCTTTACCTTTTAAACAACACCTGTGTCAAAGAAGAAGTTAAAAGGGAAATTTCAAAGCATTTTTAAATGAGTTAAAATGAAAATCCAACATATCAATATTTGATTTGTGAGATGTCACATTCGAAACAGCATTCAGCCTTTTAACCAGTAAGTATGATGTTAGCTGTAGATTTTTCACCCATGCTTCTTACCAGGTTGAGATAATTCTGTTCAATACCAAGTTGACTGAGAGTTTTTATCAGGAATGCATGGATGTTTGTCAAATACTTTTTCTGCCTTTATAGAATGATCTTTTTTTTTTTTAGTTTGTTAATGTGGTGAATTACAATGGATTGTTTTTTGAAAGTTAAACAAAACTTGCATTCTTGGGATAAGCAACCAGAAAATATGTAGTGTTCATTTTATCATCATATAACTTCCTTATTGAATACTGCTGGATTCAACTTACTAAAATTTTGTTTAAAAAGGTTATGAGGGAAGTTATCTGTAGTAATATTTTTAATTTTTTTTTTTTTGTTGAGGTATCAGGGTGATGCTTTCTTCATAGTATGAGGTGGAAAGTATTCCTTCTTTTTCAATTTTCTGGAAATGTTTGTATACACTGGTAATATTTACTCCTTAAATATTTGATAAGATTCACCAGAGAAATTATCTGGGCTTGCAGTTTTCTCTGTGGGATGGTTTTTAACTAAAACTGCACTGTCTTTAAAAGGCATAGGGCTATGTTCAGGTTAACAATTTTTTCTTCAATAAGATTTGGAAATTTGTGTCGTTCAAGCAATTTGTCCATTTCATCTAAGTTTTCAAATTTATCGGCACAAAGTTGTTCATAATATTCCATTAATATCATTTTAATAGTTGTAGAATCTCTGGTGATGGCATCTCTCTCATTCCTGATATTGATTATTTGTGCTTTCATTATTTTTCCTATCCAGAGGTAAATTAATTGCATTGATCTTTTCAAAGAATGAGATTTGTTTTATTAATATACTTCTATTGTTTTTATTTTCTGTTTCACTGTATTCTGCTCTATTCATTTTTATATCCTTTCTTCTTTACATGTATTTATTTATTTTTATTTTATTTTATTTTATTTAATATATGAAATTTATTGTCAAATTGGTTTCCATACAACACCCAGTGCTCATCCCAATAGGTGCCCTCCTCAATGCCCATCACCCATTCTCCCCTCCTTCCCACCCCCCATCAACCCTCAGTTTATTCTCAGTTTTTAAGAGTCTCTTATGGTTTGGCTACCTCCCTCTCTAACTTTTTTTTCCTTCCCCTCCCCCACGGTCTTCTGTTAAGTTTCTCAGGGTCCACTTAAGAGTGAAAACATATGGTATCTGTCTTTCTCCGTATGACTTATCTCACTTAGCATAACACTCTCCAGTTCCATCCACGTTGCTACAAAGGGCCATATTTCATTCTTTCTGGTTGCCAAGTAGTATTCCATTGTGTATATAAACCACAATTTCTTTACCCATTCATCTGTTAATGGACATTTAGTCTCTCTCCATAGTTTGGCTATTGTTGAAAGTACTGCTATAATGCACTCCTGTATCCCGTGGGTAAATTCCTAGCAGTGTTATTTCGGGGTCATAGGGTAGATCTATTTTTAATTTTTTGAGGAACCTCCACACTGCTTTCCAGAGTGGCTGCACCAGTCTGCATTCCCACCAAGAGTGCAAGAGGGTTCCCTTTTTCTTCACATCCTGTCCAGCATCTATAGTCTCCTGATTTGTTCATTTTGGCCACTCTGACTGGCGTGAGGTGATATCTCAGTGTGGTTTTGATTTGTATTTCCCTGATGAGGAGTCACGTTGAGCATCTTTTCATGTGTCTGTTGGCCATCTGAAGGTCTTCTTTAGAGAAGTGTCTATTCATGTTTTCTGCCCATTTCTTCACTGGATTATTTGTTTTTTGGGTGTGGAGTTTGGTGAGTTCCTTATAGATTTTGGATACTAGCCCTTTGTCTGATATGTCATTTGCAAATATCTTTTCCCATTCCGTAGGTTGCCTTTTAGTTTTGTTGATTGTTTCCTTTGCAGTGCAGAAGCTTTTTATCTTCATGAGGTCCCAATAGTTCATTTTTGCTTTTAATTCCCTTGCCTTTGGAGATGTGTCAAGTAAGAAATTTCTGCAGCTGAAGTCAGAGAAGTTTTTCCCTGCTTTTCCCTCTAGGGTTTTGATGGTTTCCTGTCTCACATTCAGGTTCTTTATCCATTTTGAGTTTATTTTTGTGAATGGTGTAAGAAAGTGGCCTAGTTTCATTCTTCTGCATGTTGCTGTCCAGTTCTCCCAGCACCGTTTGTTAAAGAGACTGTCTTTTTTCCATTGGATGTTCTTTCTACTGTCTTTTTTTCCACTGGATATTCTTTCCTGCTTTGTCAAAGATTAGTTGGTCATACTTTTGTGGGTCCAATTCTGGAGTCTCTATTCCATTGTTCTATGTTTCTGTTTTTGTGCCATTACCATGCTCTTTTGATGATTACAGCTTTATAGTAGAGGCTAAAGTCTGGGATTGTGATGCCTCCCGCTTTGGTCTTCTTCTTTAGTATTACTTTGGCTATTCAGGGTCTTTTGTGGTTCCATACAAATTTTAGTATTGCTTGTTCTAGCTTCGAGAAGAATGCTGGTGCAATTTTGATTGGGATTGAATTGAATGTGTAGATTGCTTTGGGTAGTATTGACATTTTAACAATATTTATGCATCAATTAATAAAAGGAAAGATAAGAACCATATGATCCTGTCAATCGATGCAGAAAAAGCATTTGACAAAATTCAGCATCCTTTCTTAATAAAAACCCTCGAGAAAGTCGGGATAGAAGGAACATACTTAAACACCATAAAAGCCATTCATGAAAAGCCCGCAGCTAATATCATCCTCAATGGGGAAAAACTAAGAGCTTTCCCCCTGAGATCAGGAACACGACAGGGATGTCCACTCTCACTGATGTTGTTTAACATAACAGCATCAGCAATCAGACAACAAAAGGAAATCAAAGGCGTCAAAATTGGCAAAGATGAAGTTAAGCTTTCACTTTTTGCAGATGACATGATATTGTACATGGAAAACCCCATAGACTCCACCAAAAGTCTGCTAGAACTGACACATGAAGTCAAAGTCAGTTGACTTTGCAACTGACAAAGCAAAGTCGCAGGATACAAAATCAATGTACAGAAATCAGTTGCATTCTTATACACTAATAATGAAGCAACAGAAAGACAAATAAAGAGACTGATCCCCTTCACAATTGCACCAAGAATCATAAAATACCTAGGAATAAACCTAACCAAAGGTGTAAAAGATCTGTATGCTGAAAACTATAGAAAGCTTATGAAGGAAATTGAAAAAGATACAAAGAAATGGAAAAACATTCCGTGCTCATGGGTTGGAAGAATAAATATTGTTCAAATGTCAATACTACCCAAAGCAATCTACACTTTCTTCTTTACATTTAATTGGCTTGGTCTTTTTTTCATTTTTCCAAGTGGAAGCTGGTCATTGATTTGAGACTTTTTCCCCTTAATTTGAGCGTATAATGCTATAAAAATTTTCCCTTACTTCTGCTTTAGTGGTATCTCACAATTTTTTATATATTGAATTTTCATTTTATTTTACCTGAAAATATTTTGTAATTTCCCTTTTGAGCTCATCTCTGATAAATGTGTTACTGAAAATTATGCTATTTTGCTTTCAAATATTTGGGGATTTTCCAGAAATCTTTTAGTTACAGATTTCTCATTTAATTCCATTGTGGTCAGAAAACATACTTTACATGACCTGAGACCTTTTAAATTTATTGAGATTTACTTTATGACCCAGAATGTGGCTTTTTGTAGTAAATATTACACGTGCCCTTGAAAAGAATGTATATTTTGCCAGTGGTGGGTGGAATGTTCCATAAATGTCAGTTAGGTCAAGTTTGTTAATTGACGTTGTTCACATCCTCTATATTCATCCTAATTTTCTCTCCAATTGTTCTATCAATCATTGTGAGAAGGGTATTAAACTTTATGATTATAATTTTTGCTTTCCCCATTTCTACTTTCAGTTTTCCTGGGTTTTGCTTCGTGTATTTTGAAGCTCAGTTGTTAGGTTCATAAAGGTTTGGAATTATTATGTTTTTTCTAAGAATTCACTCTTTTATCACTGGGAAATGGCCTTCTTTCTCCCTGGTAATATTCTTTGCTGTGAAATCTAGTTTGTTTAACATGAATATAACCACTCTGGCTCTCTTTGGGTTGTATGGTGTATCTCTTTCCACTACTCTTTTATGTTTGAAATGTATTTCTGTAGGCAAATTATGCTTGGGTCTTGCCTTTGAAGTCTCATCTGGCAGTCTTTTGCCTTTTAACTGGGATATTTATGCCATAAACATTTAATGTGATCGTTGATATGGTTGTGCCTAAATCTGTCATGTTGCTATTGTTTTCTACTTACTGCATTTGTTCTTGTTTCCTTTTACCTCTTTATGCCTTCTTTTTGATTAATTGAATTTGTATGATTCCATTTTATCTCCTCTGTTGGCTTATTATCTATACTTGTTTGTTATTTCATTGGTTTCTTCAGTGTTATCACAGTCTGTCTCTAAGTGACATTATATGGTGAGTGGAAGGCTCTGATTTGAACATATTACTCCAAAGCTTACTTTTGATCCCCTGTTTTAGGGACTCTCATTAAGTCGTACAATTGATCTCAGTAAAAGTTCTATAGGTGAGAGTCAAGAAGGAAAGAGACCCGTTGTTGCAGAGATGGGTCTGAAATGCATCAGAAGCCTCAACTTTGGAGAAGTTATAAATGCCTAGATGGAACAAACGACACATTTTTGAGCTCATCTCCTTAAGTTTGTTACCATTTTTCAAAAAAAAAAATCCCACAACATTTTGGCCAGTTTTTTATCCCCCCCTTAAATAATTATATGATACAAATAGCAAATATTTTCTTGAGAAGATTGGATAACACAAAAGGTAATGGGAAAACAAACAAAAAATTCTGATGACTATTGTCAATAGACATATTTATGTAGAGTTTTCCAGACTTTCCTCTGCAAAAAGAGACATATACTGGTATGCAAACATAATAGCTAACATTTAAAGAATACTCACTGGATGTCAGGTAATTTGTTTAGTATTTCACGTAGCCTCAAATTTGCATGGTAGATACTATTACTATCTGCATTTTATAGATGAGGAAACTGCTACATACAGATATTAATACATGTGTACAAGTTCTGTCAACGGGCATGTGATGATGCTGTTTGAATCTAGACATTTCAGCCAGAGTGGTCACTCTTAACCACCATACTAAGTTTTCTATCGTATGCGTACATTTTCATAGAATTGAAATAATCTTTTTCATATTTCATATACACAGATACGTGTGTTGGTGTGTATGTGTCATTTTTCCATGTGATATTTACACTTTGAAAAAAGGTTTACTCATTTTGAGAGAGAAAGCACGCAAGCAGAGGAGGGGCAGAGAGAGAGAGGAGCAGAGAATCTCAAGTAGGCTCTTTGCTCTCAGCACAGAGCCTGATGTGGGGCTCAAACTCATGAATTGTGAGATCGTGACTTGAGCCCCGATGTTTGTACTTTTGTATGCATGAATCTTGACTCTAATTCTAATAAGTAGTAGAATTGGCCTCTTTGAAGATCCTTCATTTTCTCCTTCCACCATCATACTCTCTTGTATTTTCCAACCATTCTCTTGGGCAGATACTAATGGGCTCACTTTCCATGGTGCGGCTGTATCCAAGGTTTGAGAATTCAGGGAAGGTGTTCTTAGCCCTCAATCAGAATAACCATTTCTGAGGATCCTGTTACACTCGTGATCGTGATGAAGAGTATAAGGACTCCTATTTTATTTTATTTATTATTTTTTAAAGTTTTAAATAGAAAGACAGCCCAAGTGGGGGGGGGGGAGGGAGAGAGAGAGAGAAAATCTTAAAGCAGGCTCTGTGTGTTCAGTGTGGAGCCCAGTACAGGGCTTGATCCCACAACCCTGGGAACATGACCTGAGCTGAAATCGAGAGTCGGACACTCAACTGACTGAGCCACTCAGGTGCCCCAGGTCTCCGATTTTTAAAATAAAAGTTTTCTTGACTTACGCAAATTGACAATTAATTGGCTTTCCAGAACCAAGCGATTGGTACAGAGGACATCGTGCCAACACTGACACCTGCTGTTAAGCATTGAAACTGCAGCATAGCTCTGCTAGCCTTGCAAGTGATGACCTAATATCAGAATTCTCTACTTCTACCTTTTAAGGCAGTCCCTGAGCTTTCAAAAGCAACAAAAGCGAGGTAAATTATCTCCAGTTCTCCTTTACTCAACTTTTGCATGTATTAAGCAGCTCCTGACTTAAGAAATATATGATGGGTTCCGTTATATATGTGCCCTTCAAAATCTGAAATCCCTCATTATCTCTCCGAGTTCATCGGCACTCTGAAAATGTCCTTCTCTTCTAAGGACCTTCCCTACACATTTGGGTTTTGAGCTCCCAGTTTGCATCTGACAGCTTGAAGCTTGGATTTGGGCCTCCTCAGAGTGAGAATCAGCCTGAATATTTAAAGAAGTGACAGGCGATAAATTGGCAAAGGGGAAAGAATGGGAACCAGCATCTCTGGGAGCTGACTATCCACAAGAGATTTAACCGTGCTAGAGGTTTTCACGAGGGTTTTCCTTCAATACTCACAACCGTCGTTAATAAGTAACAATTATTATTCCTGTTTAACAGATGATAAATGTTTGCGTCTAATTTCAAGTCAGGGGTTCGCAGGGCTTCAATAATTTTTCTATGGGCAGAGAATTACTACATGGGAGGGATGAGATATGGAGCTGGGTCTTGACCCCAAGACCTACCAGGTGCCACCTCTCTAAAAAATTACATTCCGTAACACATACCCACGTACGTAACTTTATTGGACAACGTATCTACTCATCAAATAGGCGTCCGTTGTAGAGATGAGGGAATTAGTGCTTACACAAAGCTGAATAAGCAGAGAAACCTCAAAACAAGATGTAAGCTCCAGTCTTCTGATTTTCCCATGAGACACGTCCATTCAGTGGCTCAAGACACGGACTTTGGAGTCGGCCTGCCTGGCTTCACCTGTGTTCTGCTAGTTTCAAAACGAGGATCTTTAGACACGTTGTTTAACCACAGTATGATGTCGCGTTCCCCCCGCCCCCGCCTCGTCAGTAAAGGGGGGGATAATTATAGCACTTTTCTTGTGAGGTTGTCGTGAGAATCAAGTGAGAATATATATAATGCACATATGGCAGGTAATATGTAAGATGTTATAATTATGATCAAGAGTGAATATAGCCTGCCTTAGTTACTGGGTTTCCAGGGAAGAAAGTAAAGACACGTCGTGGACAGTTTCAGCACAGAGCCATCTATTTTTTGCAGTCTGCCCCCTTCCTTCTTCCCTCTCTAAGGGGCCCAGGTTGGGGATTGTGGGAAGCTATGTCTGGGCCTCTTTCTGCCTCTGAGTCAGAATCAGTTGTGTGAACCGCCAAAGCCCTGCCTTCCTTCTCTGGCGGCTAAGAAGTAGGCTTGCAGGCTACAGGCATAGCCACACTGGTTTGTACTGAAGAGTTTCTAATTTCGGGTTGCTGGGCTCTCTGCCTCGGGGAAGGAGTGACACAGGAAGAGTGTGAGTTCTACCAGGCAGGCTGGGGCCAGATGCTTTGCCGTGTCTCTACCCATCAGGACGAGGGCCAGAAACAGCTGGAGTTCAGTTCTCGAAGCATTCGCGGAGCTGGGAGCACACATAAGCAGTCATTTTTTGGACCCTCTGCTTCCTTCTCGGCAAAATAGGGATAACAAGGCTGAACCAGAAAAGAGTGAATGCAGTACGTGTCGCGAAATGCTAAGATTGGGTGCCCCCTGTAGGACAGACTTGTATTGCAAACAGCTCCGGATTGAGAATTAGGTCACCTCAGTCGCCACGTAGCTTTGAATCCCCCGTGTGTTTTTGTGTGGGTTGTTTGCCCGCTCTGGCTGACAGTTTCTTCCTATGTATGATCAGTTATTTTGATTTGATAACTTCCCCGTGGTTTTTTTTTCCAGCTCATCTGCGTAAACAAGTCACTCATTCATCCGTCACACTTTTATTAGGTATCTGTCTACCACCCAAGAACTGATACCAAATGAATAAGAAAGACTGACCCCAAAGCACTCAAGAGTTATAATGGATATTACCCCTGCATTGTGGGAGCAGAGCTAAAGGAAGAAACTGATTACTAGTAGGGGAGCAATGGTCCCAAGTAAGAGGCTTTTTATTTCGCTCCAGATCCTGCATAGCTTCGATGGTGTTATGTTCGATCCAACCAGAAAAGGGAAGTCCCCATACTTTGAGGGGCATTTCTAAATCTCATCTCCGAATAGGATTGGGTTTTGCCTCATAAGCTCCACTCCCAGGTGGTGGCAGTCAACATCAAGGGCTCGGTGTCTTGATTCTGGGTCATCTCTCTAACAGAGAGCAAGACTCAAGCCCATGTCTTAGGGAAAGATGCACAGATCAGGGAACATAAAGCAAGAAGCGAATACGCATGCTCTCAGCTCTCAGCTGGTGTTCTGGGATTCAAAGAAAGGCTTGGGGTCCCTCTGGGAAACCAAAGAGCTGGGCAGGGAAACCAGTGCCCACTGGTAAGACTGAAGGAGATCGTGGCCCCAAGACAGGATGGGGCTTAGAACTCCCGCCAGGCTGGAGATGAGTGTCCGTGATGAACATCATCCGTGCCTGCGGGGAGTGGTACTATAAAGAGGGGGTCAGGTGCCTGACTGGCTCGGTCAGTTCAGAGTGAGACTCTTGATCTCAGGGGTGTGAGTTCGTGCCCCACGTTGGGTATGGAGACTACTAAATAAATAACTTTTTCAAAAGGTGGTGGTAATGGCGGTGCTGATGAACACCGCAGGGTACAAAAACCGTTCACGTTTCTTGCTCGCCTGCCCCCTCTTTCCACGCCCGCAACCTTAATCGAGCACCTTACAGAACTACCCTCGGCTTTCATGGACTGCCAGTGAAGCCGATTCCTTCCGTGGGCGCCGCAGTTAGCCAGGTGACCCAAGTCTGGCCAACCAGAGGATCTTATCCCCCTTGCCACAGCGATCAGTTCTAGAATGGGCTTGCCTACCCGGCAGGGAAAAGCCAAGAACTCTCGCCCCAGGACCTGGGACAGCGTTGCCCCCCTTTAGTAAGAAGGATGGGAAGACAGGATACAAGCCCAGAGTGCTAGCCGCCGTCTGGCACAAGGAAGGAAGAACTTGCTTGAAAAACGAAACCAACACCGAGAAAATAAAACTCAGAGAAATCAATAACACGATACTGCTTCAGCGCCCAGATTCGGTTCTGCCTCAAATTGAACCTGATCTTCCACTTGGCAATTCTGTAAAGCAATACAACTTCCTTTGTGTTTAAACCAGCTCAGCGTTAGTTTTCTGCCACTTGAAAACCGTTCTTGACTGAAACAATGCTGTTCGTATTCTTGGAGCTTGGGGTGTGGAAAATCGGAGGGGCTTCTGGGATCAGCTTTCTGAGTATCGCAGAGCACCTCTTTCTTCCCAGAATAACGGTCCAGGTTCTCAACCCAGTCAGACCTATTTTTCCTCCCAAACCATATTCCAACCTGTAGCTACAGATCGCTCTTGTCTATAGCGTTCTCCTCCCACGACTTTTTTGCTGCCTCTTTTTAAAAATAACTCCCATCTGTTCGTCTGCCTCCTGTTCGTCGTTCTCTTTCTGAGTCGTGAGCTTCCCTGCTCTCTGTCCCTGGTGTTGAGCAAGCTTTGGAGATACACCTGTCAGACCTATTTCTCCCACTATGCTTTGTCTCTGCCCAATTTTTTTTTAAGTAGGCTCCATGCCCAGCGCAGGGCTTGAACTCGCAACCCTGAGATCGGGACCTAAGCTGAGATCAAGAGTCGGATGCTTAACCAACTGAGCCACCCAGGCAACCTGCCTCTGCCCAATTTTTACCTCTCCACATCACACACTTCTCTTCCCTTGGCTTCAACACAGGACCCATCAAAAACATGTGGCTGCATTTCTGGATTCACTAAAGTGAAACTTTACATTGCCGTAGACTCCCGGACATAACTTTTTGACATCCTGAAGGTGGATGGTTAACGAGAGAGAACTTAGTCTATACAGATTCTGGGGACACATATCCCATCGTATTGGCTGAGACGGGGGGAAAGGAGAACCAAGTCTCTTTAGGTAATAGGAACTGGTTAATGTTTAATTATGATAAAGCCGGTGCTCACTGAACATGTATTATGACTTACGCACTGTGCTGAGTACCTCCA
This sequence comes from Felis catus, assembly GCF_018350175.1. Taxonomy (NCBI): domain Eukaryota; kingdom Metazoa; phylum Chordata; class Mammalia; order Carnivora; family Felidae; genus Felis; species Felis catus. The sequence continues at coordinate 20,341,979 of NC_058383.1, read as the reverse complement.
CGATTTCTCACAACAACTTGGCAGGTGTATAATTACCTCCATTCTGAAGATGAGAAAACAGAGGTGCAGAGAAGTTAAGAAACTCGCTCAGGGTCACACAGCTGATGATGGTTAGGATGGTCCCCCAAATACGCCTGGCTTTCTACTTTCCGGATCCAAGGAATGATTGGGCTGCCCTGCCCTTTGGTGAGCTGTGTGACCTGCTTTGGACAATGACAGGTGGATAGATGGGACAAATGTCACCATGAGGTAGCAGAGGGCCGGTACTGGATTTCTCATGCAGAATTCCCACGCAGATACTCCAGGCAGTGGCAGCTTCGCCGGCCTAGGGAACATGATGTATATAACCCAGCAGAGCGTCTCCACTGGTGATCAGTGCACTGGTCCTCTGTACTCTGACTTGACTGTCCTGAAAACAAGTCTCAGGCTGCAGAGATCCTGGGGTGTGTGTGTGTGTGTGTGTGTGTGTGTGCGTGCACCTGCGGGTTGGTAGCATTTTATTTCTTTTTTTTAAATTTCTTTTTTATTGTTTTTAATATAATTTATTGTATTATTTTACAATTTATAATTGTATCTAATATAATTTATTGGTTTCCGTGCAACACCCAGCATGTAGCATTTCATTTCTTAAGCTGGAGGGGGGTTTCTAAGTTTTGTTACAGTGCTCCCTAAACCATTTTGGAATCATTTTTATATGGTTTTTTTTGTTCTACTGGTGTTTAGCTTTTTAAAAAAATTATTTATTTTGAGAGAGGGAAAAAGAGAGAGAGAGAGAGGGAACAAGCACAGGGGGGGCGCAGAAAATGAGGAGAGAGAGAATTCCAATCAGGATCTGTGCCACCAGGGCAGAGTCTGACGCGGGGCTCAGTCCCACAAACCACGAGATCATGGCCTGGGCCGAAATCAGGAGTCCGACGTTCAATTGGTGGAGCCACCCAGACACCCCTAGATGGATTCTTCTGGGTCCCTGTCTACGAATCTTGCCTCTTTCCATCAAGACGCATCGCTCTTCATGCCAAACGCGCACCTGCGCTCTAACACGCCGACGCTCTTCATGCCAAACGCACACCTGCGCTCTAACACGCCGAGCCACCTGACCCTCTGGGTGGCCGCTGATGGCTGCTTGTCTGCTAAAGCCATGGTGGGCAAGCCACGCGGTTTTGCACCTAAATATGCCTCCCCACTGCGCTTGGGGCCCCAGCCCTATGCCTGGCGCTTACTGCTGTAAGGCCTTTGCTCCTGCTGTTCCCTGTGCCTGGAATGCCAGCCACTGCTCATCTCCACATGTTCATAGATGGACCACTTCAATATCAAATTGCCCACCAAACATTCACTGGTTCCCGCAGCCCAGACTTGTGTCTCCACTCCTCGAGCCCTCCCATAATCGCCACATTCCTGACCCCTCTCTGTAGGGTATCTTGTAATTTTTATTTGAATTTTAGGAGACAAGGTGGCATAGCAGTTAAACGTGGGTGTTTGCAGTCAGGCAGTCCTGAATTTGGGCCTTTGCTCTGCAGTTAATGTTGTCTGACCTCATGGCTTGTCACATTATTCCCCACAAATTTGAAATATTTCAGGGGCACCTGGGTGGCTCAGTCTGTTGAGCATCTGACTCTTGGTTTCAGCTCAGGTCATGATCTCACAGTTCGTGAGTTCGAGCCCCGTGTCGGGCTCTGTGCTGACAGCTGTGGACCCTGCTTGGGATTCTTTGTCTCCTCTCTCTGCCCCTCCCCCGCTCAGTCTCTCTCTCTCTCTCTCTCTCTCTCTCTCTCTCTCTCTCTCTCTCAGAATAAATAAACATTTAAAGTATTTCATATTTAAAACCACAACATATGGATAAAGAAGATGTGGTTTATATATACGATGGAATACTACTTGGCAATGAGAAAGAATGAAATACGGCCTTTTGCAGCAACGTGGATGGAACTGGAGGGTATTTTGCTAAGTGAAATAAGTCAGGCAGAGAAAGACAGATACCATATGTTTTCGCTCATGTGGCTCTTGAGAAACTTAACAGAAGACCATGGGGGAAGGGAAGGAGAAAAAAAAAGTTACAGAGAGGGAGGGAGGCAGACGATAAGACACTCGTAAGTACCGAGAACTGAGGGTTGATGGGGGATGGGGGGAGAGGGGAAAGTGGGTGATGGGCATCGAGGAGGGCACCTGTTGGGATGAACGCTGGGTGTTGTGTGGAAACCAATTTGACAATAAATCACACTCGAGAAAAAAATAAAACAAAAACCACAACGTCTATAAGCCCCTCCCCCAAATTAGTTAACTCCCCAAACTTCTACCTGTAAGATATGGATAATGAAACCAACCACAGAAGTTCTGTGAGAATCAAATAATGTAATAAAGCAACTTGGCCCAGAGCCTGAGAAAACAAATGGTAGCTATCTTTATTAGGCATCGCTAACATTATTTATTAACATGAATTGCCACTTATTATTTTCTCTATTTTCACAATACAAATGTCTAAGGAGGCGGGACGATCCTTCTAGCTGCAGGGCCTCGAGCGAGTTACTTAACATCTCTGTGCCACAGACTCCTCGCTGAATCCTTCACTTATCCCTGAGTTCGCCACACGTTCGCGGAGTGCCTGTTCTGTGCCAAGCCCAGTGTTTAACCCTGGATCGATAAGGAACAAAACGATAAGTTACACTGTCACCATGGAACTCTAATCGGGGAAATTGGCAAGAACCAAAATTCCACCTAGCGAGTTGTCAGGTTGTTCTTGTGATGAGTGCCTGCAACAGAGGTCCATGGTGTGTGATGGGGTATTTGCAGGCGGTGAGCTCTGAGAAGTATTAGTAGGAACGAAGTAGAGAAAAGAAAGGAAGAGAGAGGCTCAAGGAGAACACGGTGGAGAGCATATGCAAAGGTCCGGGGGTGACGGGAGGCATGTTGAGCGGGAAGGCTGTAGAGTATGTGCTCTTAGATAAAACAGAAGAGGGAGTCAGACGCATTCACACTCTCCTCCAGGAAGTGTTCCTGGATTGATGAAATGAACGTAGGCGGTATCTTTGAGTCTAGGGTCTCACCCCTTTGTGTCTGTGGGCTACAGAAAAATACTTCTCTGCATTCCTGTGTGATGAAAGTTCTGTCATTCCCGGGCCCATCTCTAGCACACACCAGTAAATACCTGCTGTTGGTCAATGCCTCTCCCCTAATCGTGTAGCGTTTCATTTTCCTATTAGCACGAGCATTTATTTTGATTTGTTTACCATAAAAGCTCACGAGTGTGGATTCTGTCCACTCAAGAATGCGCGATACTAACAGAGAAATCGAGCTGATGCTAGGAAGCACGGAAGAAAGTTCCCAAGCACGTTACACGTATTCAATTAGATACAAACAATTACTAGGGTAATTATAAATCATTCCTACCTATTCATTAAAGCAGGTCCAAGATGTAATAAAGCTACATCCTTTTTGCAAACAGTCTATAACTCAGGATGTTGCTAATTCAAATCAGCCTCCCCCTCAATCACGGAGATTACTGAAGTGTGTTGGCTTGCTCTTTTTAAAATTAAATGGAACATCTTCTTTTCTGATTATATAAGTGCACCTACGATGTAATAATTTCAGAAAATTCAGAACAAGGTAAGCGGGATAAAATCACCCATTATGCCCGTATCTGATCACTTTTCTCACATCCGCACATTCCTTCCAATCTCTTCTTAAATGCAACTTCATAAATGAATGGGTGAATGGAGGCATGGCTGGATGAACGGGTGGGCGGTTAGAACGATGATAAGCGGATACGTATACGGATATGTAGGCCGATGGTCTAAAATTTGAGATCATAGCGCGTTAGGGATTATTCAGTCTCTCCCAACTATCCCTGTGTTGCTCTCCGTTTCTTCGCCTTCCTCAAAGCGAGCGTGGCCATAAGACTGAATCTGGTCGAAAGAATGCACGGAAAGGATACACAAATTTCCAGCACTGGTATCAGAACTCCCTGTGCAACCAGCCACATCCTCTCTTTGAGCCACACCCTCATTTGTCCTATGGTGGAGGCATCCTAGAGTCCTTGGGTCACTACTCAAAGGGGACCCATAGAGAAGAGCTGCGCGATGTGCATCTAACGGGGATACGACGAGGAAATAAACCTTCGCGGCATTAGGCAATTGAGATCTGGGAAACTATTAGTCACGACAGCTGTATACGCTGATTCATACACTATTTTTAGTCGTTTTACATTCTACCCTATGTAATTTCCCATGTTAACACACAGTCTTTAAAATTGTAACTTTAATTATGTATGCGGTATTCATTTATTCATTTATTATGGGGCTGGCTGTACCAGATTTTTCTTTTTACCATTTTCTTGCCTGTGAGATTTTTTTAAAAAATGAGGATACATTCCTCGAAGATCGTCTCAAAACTTGGAACATTGAGAAAAAAAGTTCTTGACGTATTTGCACAACACCCTCCAGAAAGTTGTGAGAGTCACACACATCCTGTAGTCGAAGAGAGTTCTGCTCGGATGACCATCCTAACAAAATTGGGCGTTAATATTTAAATAATCTTTGGCAACTTGATAGGTGACCAGGAGACTTCCTCTTAAATAAATGCTTATTACCGATGAGGCTAAAGCATCATGTATTTTTCATTTGGTTTTGGTTTCTGTTGTGAATTCCTAGTTCTTCAGCCTGAAATTTCCTCTGTTTCCATATCATCTTAGTCTGGCTAACTTCCATATACCCTGTAAGGCTCTGCTTAAAATCACTTCTTCCCGGAGATTGTCCCTGATGGTCCCTGTTGTCCCTATGACTTGTTACAACAACCGTATCTGTATACAAGGTTGTAGCAATGGTATTTCCTGTCAATATCTGTCTTCACTGGCAGACACGGGTCATTTCTTTTTTTTTTTAATGTTTATTTGTTTTTGAGAGAGAGAGAGCTTATGAGTGAGTGAGGGGCAGAGAGATAGGGGACAGAGGATCCAAAGCAGGCTCCGTGCTGACAGCAGCGAGCCCAGTGTGGGCCTTGAACTCCCGAACTGTGCGATCATGACCTGAGCCAAAGTCAGAGGCTCAGCTAACTGAGCCACCCAGGTGCCCCACAGGGGTCATTTCTGATGTGTTCTTTACTGTTCCTTAAGCCTCTGGTATGGTGCCTGACCATGTTAGACAATCTTTGTCTAATGAATGAATTAACTGATAAAGGTATAGTTGATGATGATGATGTTGGTGATTTTTCCTTGGGCAAAGATACTATAATGATGATGGATTATAAAGTTGATTATTCCAAAGTTGATGGGGACAATGACGGGGACAGCTGCAGAAGAGACTGTTATGTGGAAGAGAGCTAATATGTTGGTAATAAAGACATAGGACTTGTTTTAACTGTATTGATGGTCATGTTCATGGTGATGGTGATGCCGAAGCTGATGGTCGGCATTAGAGATTGAGGTTGATGAGAGCTGCTAACTGTGTGATGCTTGATAATATTTGCCAAAACTTTTAGATGCATTTTCTTGGAATAATCTAAATCATGCAGGGAAGTTTGACTTAATAAAGATTATTGGTCTACATCCTCTACTTCCTACCTTGGGGACGTGACCATGTCTCCATCTGGACTTGACTCAGATAGAGAGGTGCTATAATTTAAGAAAATCATGTCACAGTACTCAAGGGATTTGCCTCAGGAAACTTGCCTCTGGCACTCGAGGCCATAATTAATTTCTGTGAAATATCCCTGTTCTCTCTCTTGGGATATTAGGCTTGAGTAAGACTTCAGCTTAAAAATAAGGTCCACGAGGGGCACCTGGGTGGCTCGGTTGGTTAAGTGTCTGACTCTTAATTTTAGCTCAGGTCATGATCTCACGGTCGAGGCATTGAGCCTCACGTTGGGCTCCTCACTGAGTGTGCAGCCTGCTTAAAGATTCTCTCTCTCTCTCTTTCTCTTTTTCCCTCGGCCCCTCTCCCCTTCTCTCTCTCTCTCTCTCTCTCTCTCTCATTCTTTCTCAGAAAAAAAAAGGTCCTTGAAGAACAGGAACACTTACCTGATCACTGAGGGCGAGACCAGAAGTGATAGATCCATACCATTGCACAGGAATGCAGACCTTAGAGTCTCCGAGGTCACAGTTAGTAACGTTCACGGACGATGGGAGAACTTGAGCCATTTGCCAAGTCACCTTAAGGGTTTAGAATTTCAATCCGAGGATGATGAGTAAGAAGGATGAATACTGCTGTGTGCTGGAACAGAGACAGAATTTGTGAAGGAACACAGTACCATAGACTAAAAAACGACCAAATAGCTACTGCGACAGATAAGCTCTCAACTCTCAGTAGTCCAGCAGAATACAGGTTACTTTCCCACTTTCAAAAGGGCTGCTTTGGATTGCTGAGAGCTGCATTCCATCCCGTGACTCAGGGATCCAGCCTTTGTTTCTTGCCACCACTTTAACAGGTGGCTTCCAGGATCACCGTGGTGTGAGCATCCACATGAGGCGGTACATCAGCTGTTTAAGGCTTCAACTCATAAGTGACACCTATAGTTTCTGCCCACATTGCCTTCCCTGGGTCCAGTCACGTGGTCCATCTTGACCTGCCAGGTGTTAACGCCTTCCACGAGCTCAGCGTCGTGGCCTTCCCGTGTTTCCAGGGAGAGCGCTAGAAGTCTCTACCCCACGGGGAACTGTCCACACGAAGTCTGGAACACAGAAAGCCAAGAATTAAATTCTCAACATGATATCAGGGCCATGGGAGTGTTTGGGCCAAAATAAAACGCAACTCCATTAATCCAAAAGGACTGACTGTCCAAAAACCAGATGATCTTTGAAGAACGTTCTTCCTCATTTAAGACTCAAGAAAAGGGCTCTCCACTGGGAAGTGATATGAGTCCCCGCTTTAACCATCGTCATCTGTGGAAGAAGTTACGAATCATCTCCAAAACTTGGGACCCAGGCTCAATGTATGACAAATGAATTAAGATAGGCAGACGATGGGGCGCCTGGATGGCGCAGTCGGTTAAGCGTCCGACTTCAGCCAGGTCACGATCTCGCGGTCCGTGAGTTCGAGCCCCGCGTCGGGCTCTGGGCTGATGGCTCGGAGCCTGGAGCCTGTTTCCGATTCTGTGTCTCCCTCTCTCTCTGCCCCTCCCCCGTTCATGCTCTGTCTCTCTCTATCCCAAAAATAAATAAAAAAAAAAAAAACGTTGAAAAAAAAAAAAGATAGGCAGACGAGATTAACCTGTTTGCCGTCTTTATGCTTGATGGTCAAGAAAAAGTTGCAAAAGAATTTCTGTTTCCAGCTATGACAGAGTTAATTGGTGGGCAGACCTGCCTTCCCAGTATAAGCAACTCTGAAAGCCAACAATATAAATGAGGCCACAGTTTTCAAGAATTGAACAGCAAGCAGCATAAGACTACAAACCCCTGAAATAAAATTCACAAGGCAAGTCCCACAATGGCCCTAGCTCTCTGACTGGGGATAATTTCCCAATGGAACGGAATGAGCTGTAGTCCAAGTGGAGTTCATTGGCCGCAAGGTGCCAAGGAAGCAGAAAATAGCCTCTGGGGTGGCTGATGGAGCTGGAAACTGTGACACCCATAAATAAGACAGAGAGATGAAAAGAATAGTGCCCCAGGGGTGCCTGGGTGGCTCCGTCGGTTCAGCATCCAACTTCGGCTCAAGTCATGGTCTCACGGCTGTGAATTCGAGCCCCGCGTCGGGCTCTGTGCTGACAGCTCGGAGCCTGGAGCCTGCTTCTGATTCTGTGTCTCCCTCTCTCTCTCTGCCCCTTCCCCGCTCTCGCTCTTTCTCTCTCTGTCTCTCAAAAATGAATAAAGTTTAAAAAATTAAAGAATAGTGCCCCGGAAATCTGCGTAAGGGGTCTCCATGAGTCCTTAGCTGAAAGCTAGGTTACGTCTACACAGGGAGAGACCATGTGAGGCTTACAAGGGAGTGGCTTCTACGAGGTTGTGAGTAAAACTGAGAAACCCGTGGCCAGAATACAAAGGGGATGTTAGAATGCCAGCTTGGTCAGAAAAGAGACTTCATTCATTAACAACTTGCTGTTTACCCGTAGCCCACCCTTTTAGTGAGAGCTATCAGAAAGGGCATAGCTTCAGAGGAATATTACCACCCCAGAGTAAGACCTCTCTAGACCTGCCCTCACAAACTACAGTGACGCGCTAACAGGATTGCAAGGGAGACAGAGTTTGGTGGTTATAATCTTACAAGTTAGCGGGACCTAGAAAACTTTGGCCCTTCCACAGATCTGCACTAGCCACACGAAATTCAGCTTATGCAAGTTCAAGGTGTGGTAAATCAGTAAGCGGGTTGTTTAACGACAACACAAGAAATTCTTAAGGTGGGGGGGGATGAGAATCCCGTGTGTCCACAACAAGTCTTTGACACTTTCCAGCGCATGAGCAAAAGTTGCTAGACGTGCAGAAAAGAAAAAAGAGAAAAAAAAACTGCAGAAAGATGAAGAGAACCGTTGGCACTGTGAAACAATATAGTTGACATATGTGTCATTGTGGTACCAGAAGTAGAGGAGAGTGAGAAAAAGAGAGAAAAACATAGAGGAAGAAATATGCCAGAAAATTCCCCAAATTTATTAAAAACATGACTTATAGATCCAAGAACTCTGGCAAGACCAAGCAGCAAGCAAAACAAGAACAGTGATGCATAAAATAGTCCAACGGCTGAGATCCGAGAAAAAACTTGAAAGTATCCAGAGAAAAAAATAGCATGTAGATAGACTTAAATGTAAGAGTGAAAACAATAGTATTTTATAAGGAAACATAAAAGAAAATCTGTAAGTCCTTGGGCGCAGGCAAAGGTTTCTTAGATATGACAATAAAATCATGGTCTATAAAGGAAGAAGAAGGAAAAAAAAAGTCAATCTCATGAGAAATAAAAACTTTTGCACTTCAAAAGAAAACCAAAAGTCGATACCCCTCATGTACACAGACACAAAAACCCTGAACTAGGTGTTAACAAAATGAATTTAGTAATATACGAAAAGGAAAACACACGATGAGGTTGATACGGTCAGGGTTCTCCGGAGAAACAGAACCCATAGGATAGATATAGGTAAAGATTTGTTATAAGGGATTGATTCACATGATTATGGGGGCTGAGAAGTCCCATGCCCTGGTGTCGGAAGTGTGGAGACCCAGGAAAGCTGCTGGTGTAGTTCCAGCTCAAACTCAAAAGCCTGAGAAACAGAGGAGCTAAGGGCGTAATGTTTTAATTCAGGTGCTGAGAACCAGGAATGCCAACTCTGTGTGCAGGAGACGATGAATGTCCCAGCTGAGGAAGACAGTAAATTTGCCTTACCTCCCTCTTTGGTTCTATACAGGCCCTCCCCGGATAGGAGGCTGCCCACATGCTTTGGGAAGGGTGGTCTTTACTCAGTCTGCTAATTCAGATGCTAGTCTCTTCTGGAATCTCACAGACACACCCAGAAATAATACCAGTTATGTGAGCATCCCTTAGCCCGGTCAAGTCGAGCCATAAAATTAACCAAGAAATGATCGAATGGGGTTCATCCAAAGACACAGCGTTGGTTCGACACACAAAAGTCAATCAATGTAATTCACTCTGTTAACAGACTAAAAAACCAAAAGGCAAAACAAACAAACAAACAAACAAAAAATACAATTATCTCAATAGTTTCAAAAAAACCAAAAAGTTTTGGACAGAATTCTAAAATCATCGTGATTTTTAGAAACAGAAGAGAACCTCCTCAACCCTATAAAGGGCATCCACAGCAAAAAAACCAACAACGAACCAAACACCCTCCGGACAGCATTATAGTCAATGGTGAATGAACAGATGCTTTCCCATTTAATATCTGAAATAAAGCACATTTGTTTATTCCCACCTCTTGTATCCAAAATTATAATGAAGTCCTGGCTAGTCTAATAAGGCAAGAAAAATAAATAAAAGCATCCACGTTGAAATAAAAAGATAAATGGTCTCTATCCAAAATTATGTGATTGTCCACATAGAAAATCTTAAAGAATCTAGTAAGTTATTTGAGCTAATCAATGAGTTTGGCAAGATTTCAGGACACCAGGCCAACAGACAAATCTACAGTGTTTATAAATAGTTGAAAGTGAAATTTTTAAATTTTAATTCTTTTAATGTTTGTTTATTTTTGAGAGCAAGAGACAGACCGTGAGTGGGGGAGGGGCAGAGAAAAAGGGAGACACAGAATCCGAAGCAGGCTCCAGGCTCTGAGCTGTCAGCACAGAGCCTGACGTGGGGCTCTAACCCACGAACTGTGAGATCATGACCTGAGCTCAAGTAGGTCACCTCATCGACTGAGCCACCCAGGGGACCCTCCTCTAATTTTTTCTAAGGAGCTCTTAAATACTATCAATACCGTATGCCCCCCACCCAGAGATTCTTTTTTTAAATTTTTTTTTTTAACATTTATTCTTTTTTGAGAGACTGAGAGAGACAGAACATGAGCAAGGGGTGAGAAAGAGAGAGAGGAGGACACAGAATCCGAAGCAGGCTCCAGGCTCTGAGCTATTAGCACAGAGCCTGAAGCGGGGCTCGAACTCTCGAACCGTGAGATCATGATCTGAGCCAAAGTCAAATGCTTAACCTACTTAGCCACCAAGTCACCCCCGGAAAGTGAAATTTAACAAATGGTCCCATTTACAGTAGCAAGATACACAGAACCTAACCAAATATGTGTGATATCTGTACATCGAAAGCTACAAAGCACCAATGAAAGAAATCAAAGGCGACGTGAATGAATGACTAGAAATCCCATGTCCATAGATTGAAGATAAGACAGGACTAAGAGGTCAGTTGTCCCCACACAGAGATTCAATGCAGTTCAAATCCCTACCAGGATTTTTTTTTTTTGTAGAAGCCATCAAATCGAGTCAAAATTTATGGAATTAAGAAGAAAAAAAAAGAAGGAGAATCCAAACATTCTCAAAAACTGAACAGAGTTGAAGAACTGACACTTTCCAAACTTAAAAATAAATCATTGAAACTGTAACTAGAGTAATAGGGAGAATGTGGAATTAATAAAACCAGTGGATTGGAATGAATTATAGGTTAAAGTGCAGAAATAGATTCACACATATATGATCGATTGATTTTCAAAAAAAAAAAATGGTACATGGAAGCAATTCCATGAAATCTAATAGTAGTTACATTAAAAAAATGGTCCTAGAAAAACCGGATACCCGAATGCAAAAAAACAAAAACAAAAAAACCCTGAACCTTCATCGTGTATCCTATGCCACATAAAAATTAAATCCCAATAAATTATAGACCTAAATGCAAATCTTAAAACTACAATATTTTTAGAAGGTGAATAGGTAGAAATGTCTCCATTTTTGCATTAGGGAAATATTGCTTATAAATGGTACTAAAAACTCAATTCACAAAAGTAAATTGGTAATTTGGCCTTTATCCTAGTTTAAAACTTTGGCCACACGAAAGATCTTTATTATAAAAATGAAAAGGCAAGTCACAGACAGAAAATATTTACAAAACATATACTCATCAAAAGACTTACATCTTAAAAAAATATAAAGAAGTTTGACAACTCTGGAAGAAGACAGATATCCCCAATTTTTTTTTGAAGGCAGCAGGTTTGAGCAGACATGTCACACGCACATGAAAAGATATACAACATGATTAGCCATTGGGGAAATTCAAATTAAAACCTAAGGAGATATTACTTCATCCCTTCTAGAATGCCTAAATGTATACAGAATGATCATGCCCAGACTGGTAAGGGTCAGAAGCAACTAGATGTCTCATACGCTGCTGGTGGGAAAGCAAAATTGTGTAACCCCCTCGGAAAACAATATGGCAGTGTCTTAAAAAGCTAACTGGGCACCAACCATATGGCCCAGCTCTTCCACTCCTAGGTGTTCACTCACAAATGAAAGCATGTGTCCACACAACGACTTGTAAGTGAAAGTTGAGTGCTACATTATTTGTAATAGTCAAAGAGGGGAAATAACTCACATGCCCATCACCAGTTTGATGGATACACACACTGTGGTACGTGCACACAATGGTATACTAGTCCACAGTAACGAGTAATAAAATAGCAGTGCATGTGAAAACAGACGAATCTCAAAGCCATTATGCTGAGCGAAAGAGCCAGACAAAGGAGTACACACTGTGGGATTCCATTGATGCAGAATTCTACAGAATGGCAACAAATCTCCGGGGACAGGAAGGAGACCAGTGGTTGCCTGAGGGTGTGTTGGGAGAGGAGAGAAATGAAGGATGTGTTGAATTACAAGCCTCATACTTTGCAACCACTTTGGGAAAATATTTGCTGGCTTCTTACAAAGTTAAACACACATTTCCTATCCGTCCTAGCAATTCACAAGAGAGATAAAACTATATGCTCACAAAAAGCCTGGTAGTCAATATTTCATAGCCGCATTCCTCATAATACCTGAAGACTGGAAAAAACCAAGTGCCCATCGGCAGGTGAATTCATTAATAACAGTGACGGGTTTGTACATTGGATACTTTTTAGCAACGTAAAAGAACAAATTATGGATACATACAGTAGAACGGATGAAACTCAGAAACATCATACTGAGCAAGGAGGTCAGATACAAACAGGCAAACAAACAAACACCCCACGATCCCATTTATTTGAAAATTGGGCAAAACGAGTCTGTGGTGGTAGAAATCAGATCAGTTGCTGCCTGGGATGTGGTCAAGAGAGATTTACTGCAGAGACTCAGAAGCAAACTTATCTGAGGCGACAGAAACATTGTATTTCTTTATCGGGATGATGGTTCCAGAGGTCTACCTATTTGCCAAATTCATAAACCTGGATACTTAAAATATATGCATTTTTCTCGTACGTTAATTATGCCTCAGTGACATCGATGTAAAAACGGAGAGAATGGGGAGGGCTTGGAAAGAAAGTGAAAGAGAGAGCAATTCCCCGGGGCTTTCGGATCTGTTTCTGGGCCACTTTATACGAAACAGCAGGTGGTTCTCCCCAAATTGAGTTTATTTTTAGGCGAGAGAGTTCATTGGTATACCCTTGGGGGTTATTTCCTAGCGTGAATGCATTTCCTCTTGCATTTTCTTCACAGTAAGGAAACAAAATAGTTGGAAAAGAGCTTGGCTGCATAAAAATGTAGAGTGCTTTGTCCTTCTCGTGATGCACTTGGAAACAAAAATGTCATATTACTTTCGCTCATTATGATGATTCGCGCACAATTACAGACGGCCTATGTGTTGGCGGACGTAAGAGAAGGCGTCTTGGGCTGCGTATCTGAGGAGGCTGCGACCCCAGGCGGGCCACCTGATTGCTTTGAGACTTAATCTCCTCGTCCGGAAAGAGAGAATGAATGACCCTCTCTTGGACAAGACAGTCACTCCCAGACTCCAACGAGATCATGTCTGTGAATGCATTTTTGAATTAAAGCTCAGGGAAGGGGCGCCTGGATGGCTCAGTCTGTGAACAGTCCAACTCTTGGTTTCGGCTCAGGTCATGATCTCACAGTTCATGAGTTCGAGCCCCGCATCCGGCCCTGTGGTGACAACTTAGAGCCTGGAGCCTGCTTCGGATTCTGTGTCTCCCTCTCTCTCTGCTCCTTGCCCCTTCATGCTCTGTCCCTCTCTGTCTCTCAAAAATAAATACACGTTAAAAAAATTAAAAAAAAAAATAAACAAACAAGGGATGCATTTTGGCCAAAATTACATAGGCCAGGGAAAGAGAGTGCCCATATCTCAGGGTGGCTATCTCAAGTCCCTTGAAATTATAACGAAGAGGGGTGCCTGGGTGGCTCAGTCGGTTAAGCATCCGACTTCGGCTCAGGTCATCATCTAGTGGTTGGTGAGTTCGAGCCCCGCGTCAGACTCTGTGCTGACAGCTCAGGACCTGGAGCCTGCTTTGGATTCTGTGTCTCCTTCTCTCTGCCCCTCCCCCACTCACGTTCTGTCTCTGTCTCTCAAAAATGAGTTAAGTGTTAAAAATTTTTTAAAAGGAAAGAAATTGTAACTAAGAGCGGGCAGAGCCAGCACCGTAGGATCAGAGGATCTCAGTTGGCACTTCCCAAATGTAAAATGTAGACGCTAGGAATTGTTTAATCTGCGAGGAATTACTTCACCTTCCTGCGCCGATGCGTCTCTAGCTATACAGTTTGAAGGATTACACAGAGGTTTTAGAAGAATGATGGTGATAACTTTTGTGAAAACATGTAGTTAACTCTTGGCAAGATAGCGGAACAGCTTGGAGAATTTCCTCTAAGGTGTAGTTGTTAGCAGTTCACCGCAGTCCGTGCAGCCGTGGAAGGCGATACACGGGTGATGCAGCAGACGGGGCACCCAAGACAACAATGGTGGTGGCCGTGGTCATAACCGTTATTGAAAACGTGCGTTGAGAAGGTGCCGTTCACAAAAATCCAACCTGAGTTAAATCTGAAGGATCGAATCGGCTGTGTTCACCGATTTACGAATCGGGCAGCGTCCCGTTCCGGAGGTAGAGGGGAGCTCCAAAGGGCTCCAGGAAAGGAAAGGTGTGTCAAGGCAGAGAGGAAGCAGAAAAAAAGGAAATTGGTAGCCAGGAATCCATTACTCGAGGCAAGTAATGGGGAACAGAAAGGGGGTCTTTCAGTCAAGTTCCTGGTGCTGAACAGGGAAGTCCCATGGTGACCAGTTCAAGGCTATGCTTCTGGGAAGTTGTAGGTTAGATGTTAAGTCTTGGTTTACAGACTTGGGGTCTTAACGTCAATGACACCATTTGGGTCCTGAGGTTTCCTTTTTTTTTTAAGCTTATTTATTCATTTCAAGAGAGACAGAGAGAGCACAAGAGGGGGAGGGGCAGAGAGAGAGAGAGAGAGAGAGAGAATCCCAAGCAGGCTCTGCACTCAGTGCAGAGACCTCACCACCGTGAGATCATGACCTGAGCTGAAATCAAGAGTCAGACGCTCAACTGACTGAGTCCCCCAGGCGTCGTGAGGTTTCCTTTTTAACAGCATTGCGGTAATTGCTTCTCTAGTATATCTCACTCCGTTTCCCAGGGACCCAGGAGGAGGGCATAATTGCTCCTTATCCTGCAGATGAAGGCTGAAGTTCAGAGAGGTTAATTCTCTTGCCTAAACTCACACGGGTGGTAAGCACGCAGCGGGGAGTGAGCCTGCTGTTCCTGGCGGGCACCGGTCTCGATGTACTTACAGCTCTGTCGCTGCAAGGATGCCACCATTGCTGTGGCCTGGACACCGCATCGTTCAGTGACAATAAAATCATGGCGTCAGAGATCCCAGAGTGCTGGGGCTTGCTGCCTGTCGCTCCGGGAGGCCTCGTGCTTCAGGTCCCGGGGCTTGTGTCATAACAGCACCTTTGCGCGTCTCCAATGGCACCTGCAGCCAGCTGCTCATGTGGTGACACACAATTTCCAGGTTCCAGAACAGGTGGCTTTCACCGCCCGTTTATCAGCAGACGCATCCATTGTGCAGGTGCACCTGCTGTTTCCGAGGACTCTTAGGCCGAATCCTTTTAAAAAAGAAGGAACATTATGCCAAGCGGAAAATTCTCCCGCCCTCATTTGGAGGTCTCACAGACACAGGTTTCCCGAAATGGGTTTTTGCGTGTGGGGGAAGAAAGGGAGGGGGGGGACTTGGCCTTGGCGAACCGGAAAGATGGCTGCCATCCACGCAACAGAAAACTGGGTATAAAGGAAGAGGTGTTGGTAACCGCTGAGCACGTGCTCGACATCTGGCATCCCATCGGAGTTGGACGTTTTTGCTTGAGAACCTTCCAATGGTCCTCAAATCAACCATGGCAGGTTGTATTTTGGTCAGGAGTTTCTAGGGTATGCTGTAGTTAACCAATTAACCCTAAAATCTCAGTGGTTTCCCTCAATGGCAGTCTATGTGTCACTCAGGCTAAGGGTCCAGTTTACATTGGCAAGGAGTTCTGCTCCACATGGTCACTCAGGGACCCAGGGGCATGGATGCTGTCGCCGTGTGGCCCCCCTGTTGCTATATCACGGGAAGCAAGAGCTGGAGAGATACGCGCGGGCTTTAAAGAAAATCAGCAAAATTAACATGCAGTGTTGTTAGTTTCAAGGGTACAGTATAGTGATTCAAGAATTTTATCCGTAAATGTATGGATGACTCATCATGGTAAATGTAATCTTAATCCCTTTCACCTGTTTCATCCACCTCCCTCCCTTCCCTCCTCCCCTCTGACAGCCACCAATCTGTCCTCTATATTTAAGGGTCTGGATTTTGTTTGTTTGTTTGCCTTTTTTCTTTCTCCCTTTCTTTTATTCCTTAAATTCCACATGAGTGAAATCATATGGTGTCTGTCTTTCTCTGCCTTATTCGACTTAACACTATAACTCTCTTGATCCATCCATGAAGTTGCAAATGGCAAGATTTCCTTCTTTTTTATGGCTGAGTAATATTCCATTGTCTGTACATAAAGAACTTCTACAATTCAACATCAAAAAAACAAGTAACCCGATTAAAAATGGGCAGAAGACTCGGGGGTCTGGGTGGCTCAGCCGGTTGAGCGTCCGACTGTCGCTTTCGGCTCAGGTCATGATCTCAGGGTTCTTGGGATCGAGCTCTGAGTCAGAGCTGCACTCACAGCATGGAGTCTGGTTGAGATTCTCTCTCTTCCTCTCTCTCTACCCCTCCCAATTTGCACTCTGTCTCTCAAACTAAATAAATAAACGTTAAACATGGGCAGAAGACAGGAAAAGCCATTTCTCCAAAGAAGACATATGGGTGGCCAAGAGAACACGAAAAGATGCTCAACATCTTTTATCGACATCAGTTATCATCAGAGAAATGCGAATCAAAACCTCAATGATATACCACCTCTCATCTTTCAGAGTGGCCAAAACCAACAACACAAGAAACGACAGGTGTTGGCGAGGATGCGGAGAAAAACGAACCCTCTTGCGCTGCTGGTGGGAATGCAAACTGGTGCAGCCACTCTGGAAAACAGTACGGAGGTTCCTCAAAAAATTAAAAATAGAACCATCCCACGACCCAGCCATTGCACTACTAGGTGTTTACCGAAAGGAAACGAAAACACTAATTCAAAAAAACACGTGCACACACTGGCTTTTAAATGCCTCAGCAAGGGGGCGCCTGGGTGGCGCAGTCGGTTAAGCGTCCGACCTCAGCCAGGTCACGATCTCGCGATCTGTGAGTTCGAGCCCCGCGTCGGGCTCTGGGCTGATGGCTCAGAGTCTGGAGCCTGTTTCCGATTCTGTGTCTCCCTCTCTCTCTGCCCCTCCCCTGTTCATGCTCTGTCTCTCTCTGTCCCAAAAATAAATAAATGTTGAAAAAAAACATTTAAAAAAAAAATAAAAAAATAAATAAATGCCTCAGCAGGAAGTGGCACATCCTTTCCACTCACAGCGCACTGGCCAGGATTAATTACACACCCGGCCTGACCGTAAGAAGGCTGGGAAATGAGTGGCGAGTGAGAAAACACTGATATTTGGCGGTAAATGTTTCCGACGCAAGTGGGTGTTTGACTCTTCCATTTTACAGAGGGAGAAACTATAGACCCAAGATGTTATTTGACTTATCCGAGGTCACATCGTTCTTATTCAGCAAAAAGGGGTGTTGAGGATGTGTCTTCTGAGCTCCAAACAGCGATCATTTAACTTCTTTACAAGGTCTCCCCAGAGTGCCTGGTCAAGAATCCTGATACGTTCTCTGGACGGGTCCTTGGATGCCACTTAGGTATTAATCAATTTGTGTAGGTTGTGTATCAGTCAGGATTCAGCCAGAGGAGTAGAACCATAGATTGTGTGTGTGTGTGTGTGTGTGCATGCGTGTGTGTGTACGTCTGCATATATACGTACGCATGTTCTGTGGTGTGGTTATGAAATAGTTATCAGTGTATATGTCTGTCTCCCATACTATCTTGTTACAGGGTGAGCCCCAAAAGGAAGGAATCATGTCTGGTATATATTTAAGGGATTTGTTGGGAAGTTGGCTGGTGTAACCGTGGACACTGACGAGGCAGTCTCTGTAGGCTGCTTGATGTGGGACCCTGAGGTCTACACAGCAGGCAACGGGAATCAAAGACTGCAAGCAGGCCGGAACCCACGAGTGTGAGTTGGAAAGGTATGAGAATGGTTTGAAACTCACCCGTCAGGAGCTTTAGATGGGACACGCCCACACCCAGAAGCATAAAAAATAAGGAAAGAGGGAAGACAAAAGGACTTTGCCTCACTGTCTGCCCCACTTGCAATGACCTCCCTGTAAGCCTCTCTTGTCAGTTCCCCCCAAGTTCTAACCAACACTTACCAGGAATAACTTCATTCATTCCAAATGCGTCTATTCGCTGAGTGTAGACGGAGTTCTTAGTCTGTGCCAAGCACAATTCTAAGCAGTGAAGGGATAGCAGCGAGGCATGTAGATAAGATCCCTGCTTCTAAATAGGGGTAGTAGAGAATACACAAGAATTATTTAAATGAAGAATCAAATGAGGAATTTAAACAAGATAATTGGAAACAAATAGAATGATGCGATATTTTGTTTTGAGTCACTAATCTCAAGAGAATTCACGTTGTCATCTCCTCTGTGCACCTTATAAAGGGTCCCATTATGTGAGGTTATGGTGTGGTGCCCGCGTCC
Source organism: Felis catus (assembly GCF_018350175.1). NCBI lineage: Eukaryota > Metazoa > Chordata > Mammalia > Carnivora > Felidae > Felis > Felis catus. The sequence goes on along the minus strand of NC_058383.1, from coordinate 20,323,402 downwards.
CGAACGCTCCCATAACAGACAACCCCACGTATGTTACCAGAGAGAATCAGGACGCTGCTAAATTTTAATTAGTTCTATTCACTTGGGGTCTGATCAGCATTAATGTTGTTCAAGGGGGAACGTCTCCAAGTTCATGGCTTGTTGGTAACCCTTCTTGCGGTGCTGTGACATTGAGCGTTTTTAACAGTCCTCAGTTTGTACAAGCTTTTCATTCCAGCTTTTAATTTCCTGGGTGAATATACGATATCCAGCTGAACGGATGCCACAGAGTGAAGATGTCTCAACAAGGATGTTGGGGAACCAGTGGAAATCCAGTTTGTGTGAAAGAGGCAGAAACACGTCCTTTTCTTCAATCAGATACTTTCTGCTCCAGGGTGAGGCTGGGGCGGTAGTTTTCAACCAAGGGGATTCTGTCCCCCAGGGGGTATTTTGCGATGTCTGGAGACATTCTTTTGTTTTTCACAGCTGAGGGCAGGGGTACAGCTGGCTTGTAGTGAGTAGAGGCCACGGATGCCCTCCAGACACCCAGGACAGTTCCCCGCGGTAAGGATGATCTGGCCCCAAAACATCAGTAGGGCTGACCTTGAAAAAACCCTGGGCCGGGGAATACTTGTGTGCTTTCCTATGAGATCAGGAGCCCAGGAGACCTCCTTGCACATGAAAATCCAAAGCTCTACATAAAACTAAGAAGCCTCATCTGTACATTTTCATTAGAACAAGAAGCCGTGAATCCCTTCATTAGAGAAGGAGCTGCTGCCTCCCGGAAAGAAGCTATGGTCGTTTGTTGAGGATGAGGCATTGCCCGGGGCTCTGAATCTGCAGGCTCTTAACAGTGCATTTAACTAATGGCATTCCAGTCCCTCTCTGTCTTCTCCCGTCTGCAACTCTTCTCTAGATTCACAAGGCTGGGGAGGCTGGGAGATGATCCAGGTGTCTGGTGGGAGGCGGTGGAGGAGAAGGACCAGACGGTTTTGTGTCTTGCCCTTGTTCTTTGACCCCGAATAGGGAGGCTTGATGGGGAAGATCTTTAGTTCCCGGCCCCTGGCCCCTTCTCTTCCTCCAAATCCTTTGCCGCATGCTGACACCGGCTTTGCCCGGGGAGATTCACAGAATAGAAGAATGGCAGAGAAGAGGGAATTTACAGATGATCTCGCACCGTGTCTCCTAAAACGTGAGACAAATTACCGGTGGCACAGAGATGACTAGAGATGATTTGCGGATGCAGCAAAAATGTCATTTTGAGAAGACTATTTGATGGCAGGTGTCGAGGATTTTGTCCTGCCTTTTCCCTTTGCCTGGGATGCTCTTTCTCTGGATCTTTCTATGTTCGGCCTTCTCTCCCCTCTCAAAAGCCTCAGAGAGACCTTCCCTGACCACCCACGCTAAAGTAAAGTAGTGCCCCACGCACACACTCGTACACACCCTTCTGGATTTCATTACCTTGGTTATTTTCTTGGTAACCCTTCGCCCTAGCTAAAATCTTATTATTCAGTTATTTATTATGCCGGCCATCCCCCCCTGCCCTATGAGAATTAAGGACCATGAAGACGGACGCCATCTTTGCTTGGCTTAAAGGTGCACCTCCAGGACCCATAACCGTGTATGTGCTCATCCTAAACCTGTTGCAGTCAGTCACCGTAACCTCCAATCTTCCGATTAAGTCAGAGCGCATTTCCCTTTGTAGCTAAACCAGGAGACTGTGTCCCTCCCTCAACGTCGCCCCACTCCGCTGGGGGAGGAGTTGTCATAGGGGGCGGATGGGGAGTAAGGAAAGGAGGGTGTAGGAGGCCGGGAGGCAGAGCAGAGACCCGGAAAGCGAGGGCTTCCGGCTTTGAGGAGCTGCCCCCGGCCTGCCCCGGGTGAGAGAGGTTTCCAGCTGCTGTGGGGGGGCCTGAGTCAGTGAGAGTCCTGGTAAGATGAGGCTTAGCCGCTGTCTTGCAAACCTGCCTGTTCCTGGGGCGCCGGTGGGCAGATGCTTGCTAACTGACACTCAGCGTCTAATTGCCTCCCTCCTGGATCCAGAGAGCCGCAGTTTTCCCCGACTGTGAGGAGGCCTTCCAAAGCAGCAGAGCCGGCCGGCAGATGAAACGTAAAAACCCTTTTCCTCTGGAGGACGGCCTCCACCAGAACCCGGGGCTGTGCCCCGATTCAGAAGACACGTCTGGAAGCAAAGCAGGCCGGAGCCTGTTAGGTGCTTTGCCCCGTGCAGTGGTTGAAACTACAAAGACGCCCTCGTGGACTTAAGTGAGGGGTTGGTGAGGCACAGTCGTCCTGTTGAAGACCTACTGAGTGCCAGGCTGTTCACGGCTCACACACACACACATGCAGCCACGTGTACGTGAAAGATGCACACGAACACCGGGGCGCAAATAGCTTTTTATTGACGGATAGCATTTGCAAATGCTATTCCAAAAAGGGTTTGCTGCGTCTTGCACAAAAGACGCCTGTAGCACGAGTAACAAAATGGGAACAAGGTCAGGCAAGAGTCCCTAGCGGCGAGAAGGGTCTCTGGGCCAAGCACGTGCCCAGTCTTCTAGACCAGCATCTCCGTGATCACAAAGGTTGTTTTTTATTTTTTTTTTAAATTTTTTTTTCAACGTTTATTTATTTTTGGGACAGAGAGAGACAGAGCATGAACGGGGGAGGGGCAGAGAGAGAGGGAGACACAGAATCGGAAACAGGCTCCAGGCTCCGAGCCATCAGCCCAGAGCCTGACGCGGGGCTCGAACTCCCGGACCGAGAGATCGTGACCTGGCTGAAGTCGGACGCTCAACCGACTGCGCCACCCAGGCGCCCCACAAAGGTTGTTTTTTAAAGGAAGCAGCGGGGAGGGGACGTGAACCCTGGGGTCTGAAAAGCCTGGTTGAGCTCCAAGCTCCCCAACTCACCTGTATATAAAAGGACCCCATATGTTTTAGCATTCTTACCTTTAAACCAGGATTGCTTTCACTCCCTCTGAGCTCTAAGAATTAAAGGTGTTGACAGGACGGATGGGACAGGTTTACAATAGTTGCAAGCTTTTTTTCATCCAGTTTTCTGTCTATTTAAAACATTTGGCTGTTTTAAATTTTTTTTTAAATTTTATTTAGGGAAAAGAGAGAGAGCAGGGGAGAGGGGCAAAAGGAGAGAGAGAGAGGGAGAGAATCCTAAGCAGGCTCCACACTCAGTGGGCAGAGCCTGACTCGGGGCTCAATCCCACAACCCTGGGATCCTGACCTGAGCCGAAATCAAGAGGCAGACGCTCAACCGACTGAGCCACTCAAGTTCCCCGAACTCCTGACAGTGTTAAAGCATCATCAGATATTTATTGAAGTACTATGTGCGGGTTTCTTTTTTTTTTTTTAATATTTTTCATGTATATTTATTTTTGAGAGAGAAAGGGAAAGAGTGCGAGTGTGGGATGGTCAGAGAAATTCTGAAGCAGGCTCCGGGCTCTGAGCTGTCAGCACAGAGCACGATGCAGGGCTGGAACTCAAAAACTGCAAGATCATGACCTGAGCTGAAGCCGGACGCTCAACCAACTGAGCCACCCAGGTGCCACGAATGTGTTGATTCTAAACCTCATGCTTCTAGGTTTCTTCTCTCTTGCCTTCTTGCAAGCCTATGTAAGTCAAATTATCTGCCTTATATTGCAGATGAGGTCTGCAGTGGTGTTTGCTAAATTTGCATTATCTGAGTTGAGCCCAGCCCTCGGGCACGCCACGTCTTTACCCCAGCCTACCAGCCCCAAACACAGTCTTCCTCTTTCCTCCCCAGGCACCCACGCCAGAAAACTGGGAACTGTGCTGACCTCTTTCTTTCTTCACGTGCAGCCAACCAAAGCCCCAGCAGATTCTGGAACTCCTTGGTATGCATATGTTTCACTTCCTAGTTTCCCCACATTGTGTTAGAGCAGCTTAAGAGCTGATTCAAGAGGTATTTTTATATGATTCAGGAATTTTGCCTCCTCGACAAAAATCAGACAAATGGATGGCATCATTGCTAAGAAGGTGAGCGTGGGGGGCAGAATGACCCTTGTTGTAATCCCAGCCCGGCCACCGAGTAATCGTGTGACATTAGCCACCTTCCTTGGCATCTCTGGGTCTCAGTTTCCTCATCTCGACAGCAAGGCTGATAGGGACCTTACACCCCCATGGCACGTATTCTGTGCTGGACATGTTCCAAGTGCTACATGGGGATTAACCCCTCTCACCCCTCGCAGCAGGTGTCTGAGATAGGAACTATGATCAGTGGAGTTCACGGGTAGGTAAACTGAGGCTGCAGACGTGAGGCTGCCTGAGCCCATTCAGCTAGTCAGTGACAGACCTGGCTTCCAGCCCAGACGCTCTGGTGTCCTTGCTCTTAACCACCGTAGGAGCTTTGTGTTCAGGGGCTGGTAAGAGGATTCCGGTCAGGCACAGCGCCTGGTACATGATAAATGCTTGGTAATGAACATGCCCCAGAAAATGGGTTTATGGTCTCACGAGGAACGCAGGGTTTCGGTGGTTCCCGTTTCCCCAAGGGTGGAGATTCTTACTAGTTTCGCCTCTTGATCGTGTTCTTTGGGAAACTACGGCTGATAAATTGTCGCACATCCCCGACCAGGGTCTGAGATTTGGTTACTGCACCTGCTCTGTCGTCTCCGGTGGTGATCAAGCCTGTCTTTTTTTTGGGGGGGGGGGTAATTAACTGCACCATATGGATTCAGCTGACCTGGACTCTTTCCTCCCCGCTGAGCTTGGGGAAGCCTGCGTCACTTGCCCCCCGTGTTCCTCGAGGATAACCAATAAATACAATGTTGTGGATGAGCACGTCAAGTATTTTGGCGGTTCGCAGCTTCGTGTTTGGATCCATCCGCTCCCTTATTGACTCATTCAAGAAATGTTAGCCGAGGGCCAACTCCTTGCTGGGGACTACTGCCCTGTCCTTCCCATGGTCCCTAACGGTCCCCTTGATCTCTGTGTTTAGCTGTCCTGGCAGATGCTATTGGAACTTTGTTAAGTACCCCTTCTCTGATACCCGGAAGACGCAGGAAGCTCTCCTCTTCGTGAAATGCATCCCGGTGGCATGTTACAATTATTTGTTGCAGATCGTGCTTCTCCCAGTTTGGCTTTCTGGTTTAAATTCCTAGATCCTCTCTTCCCTCTGCCAGCGGAGCAAGGAGACCCCCCCCCCTTGCTCCTCCTTTGTGACTTGGAGTGGAAGCCCGCAATGTACTTTATGAAGGACACGGGATAATAACACCATCGCTGATAATGCTAAAGATAGCTTTTAATGAATCTTGTTTCTGGGTATTATTGGAAGCATTCGCGCTGGCGAGAGAGACCTTTTCAAGCTCCAAGAATTTCACATTTGCAGACTTCTACAGCGCTGGGAGGGTTGTTTAGTCCTGGCTTAAAAAAAAACATCTCCTTTGACAAGAGCTGGTCTAATTTGTTAAACTGGTTGCTTTTGTCTTTCTGGTTTTATGATTTAAAAAAAAAAAATCTGTATACTTTCCTGGGTGCAAAACTCGCCGAGGTGCATTTCATTTTCTTTTTTCTTCTTCTTTTTCTCTCTCCACACGCCCCCCCCCCCTTCCTTGGCTGTTGACAGCCTGTGCTACTGAGTGCAGAAATGAAGGCTGCTTTCTTATTAGAATGCACAGAGCCTCCGAGGTAGGCATTGGAGTTTTGCTGGTGCACTGTCTCACTCGCAGAGGATTCTGGTGAGATGGGTGTGGCTTGCCTACTGCAATGATCCTTACTGAGACCATTCGGAAGGTGCCCTCTGCTCCATGGTGCCCAGCTTGTACCAGCTGCTCTGACATAGGGACTCCGTGAACGGAGAAATATCGTGCCCCCTTTTGTAGATGAAGACACAGTCTTGCTTATTATTTTATTCACTTATTCAATAGATGTTTGTTGAGGGCCTACCGTATGCTGGGCGTCATTCTAGGCTCTGGCAATACAACAATGAGCAAAACAGACAGCAATCCCTGCCCATGAAAAACATGTTTTTAATGTTTATTTATTTTTGAGAGACAGAGAGAGAGAGAGAGAGACAGAGAGAGCGTGAGCAGGGGAGGGGCAGAGAGAGAAAGAGGGAGACACAGAATCCGAAACAGGCTCCAGGCTCTGAGCTGTCAACACAGAGCCCGATGCGGGGCTCGAACTCATGGACCGCGAGATCATGACCTGAGCTGACCGATGGAGCCACCCAGGCGGCCCTAGGAGGAGCTTCACTTTTAGTGGAGGGAGGGCAGAATCCAAATGATTAGTACGTATTATATCTGATAGTGATGAGGGTTATGGAAAAAACTGAAAGCAGAAAAGTACAGGGGGTTGCAATTTTATGGAGAATGGTTAAGGAAAGCCTCACTAAAACAAAGCATTTAGGGGCGCCTGAGTGGCTCAGTTGGTTAAGCGTCCGGCTTTGGCTCGGGTCATGATCTTGTGGTCCGTGAGTTCAAGCCCCGCCTTGGGCTCTGTGCTGACAGCTCAGAGCCTGGAGCCTGCTTCAGATTCTGTGTCTCCCTCTCTCTCTCTGCCCCTCCCCCGCTTACACTCTGTGTCTCTCTCTCCCTTAAAAATAAACATTACAACAAGAGCATTTGAACAGACTTGAGGGAAATGAGAGTTGGCCTTATTTCTAGGCAAAGGAATCCTTAACTGCAAAGGCCCTGGGGCCGGCATGCTTGGCATGCTGTAGAGCAACAACTCCAGAGGGGCTGGAGCCAGGTGAGCAAGGAAAGTGCCATGTGATGAGGTCGGGGACTTGATCCAGGTCATTCAGGGCTTTGGAGGCCACAGTAAAGATTTGGGCTTTTATGTTGAGAGAGGCAGCGGGGCACTGGCAGGTTTTAACAGAGAAGTGCTATGACTTGACCCACACAGGTTGCAACCGGGACTCAGGTCTTTCTACTCTAAAGCCAGCATTTTCCCAGATTCTGATGTTGCTTCTCTCTCTTTACATTTCAGTATAATGTTTTGGGTCTATACCTGTGTATCAGGCTGAAGCCTGATCTTTGGAGTAACCACCTAGTTCTTACATGATATAAGAACTCAGCGAAGACTCATGGAATAGACTGATTTCTGTACCTAGGGGGGAAAAGAAGGAATAGCTTTATTAAGAAGTGATTAAAAAAAACTTTATTATTTATATATATTTATATATATTTATATTTTATATAAGTTTGTATATATTATATATAATATATATTTATATATTATGTATATATTATATATAATATATATTTATATATAATATATATAAATATATATAAATATATATAAATATATATTTATATATTATATATAATATGTATTAACATATATTTAAATATATATTATATGTAATATATATTTATATATTTATATATATAACAGCTTTTTTCCTTTCTAGACATTTTCTTGAAGTATTTTTTACCTGCAGGCGAAATTCAGGTAAATAATCGTGCCAGGGTAATCATTCTGTATTTGTGTTTTAAAATTTAATATTGGAACATAAACGTTTCCCCACATTTCTATAGATCTTCGGTACTGAGCTTTTAAAGAGCTCATTAGTAGGACTTTATCAGGATGCGCCATTATTTATTTTACTAGTTCAATATTCTGGCCACTTAAAAGCCTTTCAGGTCTGTTTATTTTGTTTGTTTTGGCCATATAGATAATGCAGCAATGGACATCTTTGTGTGTGCAGCTTTTGACATTTTTTAATGTTCATTGATTTTTTAGAGAGAGAGAGTGAGAGAGCGCACATGCACACAAGCAGGGGAGGGGCAGAGAGAGAGAGGGGGAGACTGAGGATCGCTGACAACAAAGAGTCCCGTACGGGGCTCGAACTCCCGAACCACAAGATCATGACCTGAACCAAAGTCAGACGCTTAACAGCTAAGCAACTGAGCCACCCAGGCGCCCCCAGCTTTTGATTTTAATGCTTCGTTCCCCGGATCGACATTCCCAGAATGGAGACTCTTGGGTGGAAGTGTGCCAACACCTGTAGAGTTACCGGTCACCATTGTTCATGGTTTTTCCCCGTGATGATGGCAGTCGTCGGGACGTGTGCGGATCCCAGTTTGACTTCCCAGGTCAGGCAGGTGAGATCGTCTTGCCTCCAGCCACGTCCTAGGAAGAGCGCTAAGCCTCAAGGATACAGAACCCAGTGTTTCAGAACCTTGTAGACAGCCACGTGGGTGTGTCCCCTGAAAGTGGAGAATTTCTGGCTCTGCTCCGCCCCAGTAGGAGGAAAATGTATCCTTTGTCCAACGTCTATTGTTGGCCTGTGTTCTCGTGTGTATTTCAAGAGAGGAGAGCAAGCCAGAGAGAGATCAGTAACTTGCCCCCTCCCCCCCGCCCCGGTTCCAGTTAACCGCAAGGACAAGGCAGATTCGAGCTGGGTCCTCAGACTTTGTCCTCCACACCACCCTGCAGCCCACGGTGAGGCGTTGTCTCGCCCCTCAAGGAGCTCGATGCATGTAAGTGTAATATCTGCACAATTTTATGACAGGTTATGATATAGACATGTTACTGGATCAGAGGCAGCACCCAAGAGAGAATAATTAAATCTCTCACGGTGGGTCAGAAAAGACTTCACGAGGGGCTCCCGGGTGGCTCAGCCAGTTAAGCGTCCAAATCTTGATTTCGCTCAAGTCACGAGCTCACGGTTCATAGGATCAAGTCCTGAGTCCGGCTCTGTGCTGAGAGTGAGGAGCCTGCTTGGGATTCTCTCTCTCCTTCTCTCTCTCTCTGCACCACCACCCCCCGAAAATAAATAAATAAACTTTTTTAAAAAGAAAAGATTTCACCCACAAAAAAGGTGACACGGGAGGACAGGAATTTTTCCGGAGAGAGAAAATGCGAGAAAGCATTTCAGAAAAGAGAACACAGGGTGCAAAAATCCCAGAGGCAGAGGATAACATGACATACATGGAAAAGCCCAGAAATGTGGCGAGGAGGCATGGTGCAGGCAAGGGGTCGGAAGCTCAGGCCGGTGGCCAGAGAGGGACCCACCAGAGCAGATGCCATAATGGGGGGTTTGCCTTCGATATCGTAAATCCGTTATTCTTAGTCTTGGCCCCACCTCAGGGTCGCCTGGGCGGGTTTTAGTTTTATGTTTCGCGGTTTGTCTTTAACTATGAATTCTAGTCCAGTCGGATTAGAATCTACGCACGTGGGGCCTGGGGTGAATGCATGTGATGTCAAGGTTGAAAACTATGATGATAAGAGACATTCGCCTGTTGTCAAATACAGAATCAAGTCCATACCCCTTATAAGACATATGAGAACAGGAAGGAGTATCAGAAGGAGATCAGGGATACAACCCCTCCAGGGTCACGGTGAGGGTGTATTGTGGGGCATGGGGAGACGTACAACCAGACATTAAAGTGTTCTAGGACATGATGATGAGGAGCCTTGGGAAGTCTCTGTGCCTCGATCTTATTTGAGGGTGATTTAATCGTCACCCTTCGGATAATTAAATAAAATTCTCTGATGATGGGACCCAAGCATCAATATTGTTTAAAGTCCCCGGGTGATCTCATAAAGTCCCCGGGTGATCTCAGTGTGTAGCCAGGTTTGAGCACTCGTGTTTTAGAACCTTGTAGACCAACAACATCAGTACATCCTGAGCACTTGCTGGAAATGGAGAATTTCAGCCTCCACCCCAGACCTTCCGAATCAGAATCCGTTCTGCAACAAGATTCCTAGGTCATTTGTGTGCACATTAATAATCGATCACATTCTGTGTCTCCCTCTCTCTCTGCCCCTTCCCTGCTCATGTTCTGTCTCTCTCTGTCTCAAAAATAAATAAACATTAAAAAAAATTTTTTTTTAAATCGAGAAGCAGGGACACCTGGGTGGCTCAGTCAGTTGAGCGTCCGACCCTTGATTTCAGCATGATTCCGGGGTCGTGGGATAGAGCCCTACGTTGGGCTCTGTGCTGAGTGTGGAGCCTGCTTGAGATTCTCCCTCTCCTCTCTCTCTCTCTCTCTCTGCCCCTCTCCTTTGCTTGTACTCTCTGTCTAAAAAAAAAAAATTTTTTGAGACGCACTATCCTAGAGATTTTTTTAAATTTTTTTAATGTTTATTTATTTTTGAGACAGAGAGAGACAGAGCATGAATGGGGGAGGGGCAGAGAGAGAGAGAGGGAGACACAGAATCGGAAGCAGGCTCCAGGCTCTGAGCCATCAGCCCAGAGCCTGACGCGGGGCTCGAACTCACGGACCTCGAGATCGTGACCTGAGCTGAAGTCGGATGCTTAACCGACTGCGCCACCCAGGCGCCCCCTACTACAGATATTTTTAAAAGCACTATCATAATTTTTGATAATTGCATAATTATCATGAGATTGCATAATTTTTGCAAAAACGAACTATACTTTAGGTATGTAATAATACGCTAAATTCCCCGCGATTTGCAGTTGAACGATGCATGTTGTGTATGACTCCTTGTATATTTCTCTGACCTTGCTTACGGCTGGATGAAATTGTAGGGGTCACAGTGGCCCATACCCGGAGACGATTGCATGCAGGTGGCCTGTTAAAGGGATTCCAGTTGCGCGTGAGCTGGCCTGGTTTTGCTTCTCTTCAGATTTTCTCCAGATGGGGGCGCTATAGGCATTTTCAACGGCCTGCTTCCGGGTGGAGCAGAATTAACATCCTTTGAGCACCGGCACTCGATAGCGATAGCGTAGCACATACAGGTCACGTGACATCAAAATGGCTTTTTCCCCCCCGCCACCCCTGTTTCCAAATGCCCCCCAGGGGTTCAAGAACCCCCGTACGTCAAAGAGAAGACTGGGTTTTTGCATCTAAATCTTCTGCAGGTGACTTTGTAGCTGAGTAGATCCACCTGGCGTGTGTGTCGAGGGTCAGAGGCAGTAATAACACGTGCCTCGGCCGGAAGAAGTCTGTGCATTTGTGTGCGTGGGCGTTGCGTGTGAGCAGGTGTGCGCATCTATCACTGTACGTGTGTGTGTGTGTCTTTGTAGCTCTGAGCTTGGCCCAGACGGCGGGGTCACACGAAGGATCCCACGCGAGAGACCACTGTCCACGTGAAGCCGCCCTGCACCTTCGTCATCCTCATTTCTGCCCACGGTCTCAGCCCGGGACCAGCACACCCAGCATGTGCACACGCCCAGACACACGCACACAACCCGTCCCCCCACCGCGAGGCATGCTCTTCGGAGGCAACCCCGGTGGGACAGGAACTACAGATTCCACATAACAACCCAGAAAGGGACGCTTGGGTCCAATGTGCCGGAGGCGACCTTGAACGTGTTGCTTCTAATCCCCGGTTTGGAAAACGGGAAGGGTTTTCGCTGCCGGGATGGGACAAAGGGAGGCGCCAAACAGCAGAGAAAAGACCCTTCTCCTGGGCTCCTGACTAGGCAAGCCTCCCCAGGAAAGGAGAACTCTCCTTCCTCCCCCTGCGCCCAGCCCTGCTCCCTCCACCCTCCCCAATCATTTCAGTCTCACCTTGTGTCACTTCTAACATCTGAACTCTGCGCGCCTTGGCCTTGGGAAGCCCGGATGAGTCTTGCCTGCTGCTTACGGCTCTGCACTGAGCAAGTACTCGGGTCCTCTGGAGATGGGGGTGCTGGCAGGGCACTTCTCGATGTTTCTTTCACAAGAAGCTTCAAGTGTCCAGTTATCGTTGCATTCTGATCATTCACAGGCTCCGAAACAAGAACCAGCCTCCCTATCTTTTACAGGGAGCCTCAAAATAACATGCGCCCAGTAAGAGAGAAAGTCACATAAACACCGTTCACACACAAACACTCAGATTCACTTACGAGCCGGGGCAAGGAAGCACATAGAGGCTTTTCTGAAATGCCTTCTCTCTGCCGCACCAACGCAAGGACACGCCTAGAACCCCCGGGGCACCTACGTCGACAGAGGCCTGGATACTGTGGCGACACACGTGTGCAAACAGACATGGTCAGACCCAGGCACACGCCCCGCTGTGGACCCGTCCACTTCCCCGGGGGACCCAGGTTTTAGCCTGAACAACGCAAGCCACAGAGGATGTGCAGCATGGCCAGTCCGCTGGTGAGTGTGGACGAGAACGGTCTCAAACGGTCCCCTAGAACGACTCGTGGTTTGGAAACAGAAGAAGTTACATGTCAGTCACGGTGGCAAGAAAGCAGAGCTGGGAGAAGGTTCACAACCAACACAGCGGTAAGTTTTTCAACTTTCTTCCCCCCCCTTCCCTTTAAACGGTTATCTGTGAGCCGGGGGTTTGACCACAGGGCTGTGTTTTCCTCGAAGTCTTTGTGGTTGCTATTGGTGTTATTAATTTGTGGACACAGGGAGAGCAGAGAGGTCCTCGGCGGTGGCAGGAAGTGCCTGGTTCTTGCTGGAAAAGCCTGTCAGGGTCATTTTTCCTGCTGAAAGCTGGGGGCTGCGGTTAGCACTGGCTTCATTACACCTTCTCTCGGTTATTTATCGGGAAAGGGTCTGACAGGACTGAACTGGGGAAACGGGGGAGGGAGGGCAGAGATTCATCTGGGTAGAGAGACAAAGCGGAAGAGAGAGAAGCACAAAATGGTCTCCCGGTCCCCATTTCCAAATGCCGTCTGGGGATTTGGGGACCACCGCCTGAGAGACACAGAGCTTTGGAAAGGAAAGAAAGACAAAAACAGAAAAGGGATGGATGGCTGGGGGCGGGGGGACAATATGAGATGGAAAAGAGAGAGAAACGGAGAAAGAGAGGCAGCAGACCCTGTGCCTGAGAATTGCTTACGAGACAAAGACGACGTGACGTGTTTGTGAAGGATCACGATGGCGGGGAGATCGTGTATGTGTGCGTGCACGGGTGTGTACGTGTGTGTGTATGTGTGCACATGTACACGTCTGCCTAAGAACAGAAGTGATGGCAGACAAACAAGGGCAGGGGAGAGGTGCAAAAAAAGGAGCATGTTCAAAGGAAGAGAGAAAGCTCTAGAAATTCTGTGAGTGGGTATGAGTGTGTCTGTGGAAAGGAGACAGAGGGATAGGGGCCGACAGAGACAGAGGGACACAGAGAGGCAGAAGCTGTTGAATGACATCGACAAAGAACCTGCATCCAGTCTTTCCTAAATCCCATGTATTCCTGAACTGACAGTTGTGTGAGCAATAAATCCCTTGCTTCCCCTAGAATGAGCGGGATTTTCTGTCCGCTTCCGGCTAAAATGGTCTTGCTTACTCTCTGCAAGGTTCTTTCACAGAGCCATGCTTGTGCCTAAGCATTTTTTTTAAAACCTAGAATATCTTTCCTGCCCTTCCCTAACTGATGACCTCTTTTTCATCTAAGCACCAATTCAAATGTTATCTTTTTCAGTTAAGCTTTCCCAGCGTTCCCCCCCCCACCCCCCCCCCACCCCCGGCAAACGACTTCCTCTTCTCCGTCTACTGGCATCTTACGTAAACCTTGGGGAAAAATAGCATCGTGGGATAGAAATTGGTGTCTGTGTCTCCCACGTGAGACTGGGGCCGAAGTTAATTTCCTTTGTTTTCCCTGCTCCCTCAACTAGTGTGGCATCTGAGGCTTTTGAGCACACGTACCTCCCTCTTCCTCCCTCTTCCTCCCGCTTTTTCCTCTTTTTCCTTTCCTGGATGATTTCACCCGAAGCACAGAGTCTTACGAGAGTCACCAGAGAAGAAGTGGGTTCAGAAAATGTTAACAGTCCCCGACATCACAGAGGATAGCCTAGCGGGCTAACTGGGGTCCTGGTTTACCACAAGGAGCACACAGATGAGAAGTTGTGCGTCCCTGAAGGCCCATGAGAAACAAAGATCTATAGGAAATGCCAACTTGAACTTTAATGAAGCCCCGATTGGCAAACATTAAACCCAGCGCTGGTCCTGTGAGGAGCTGAGACTTGAAGGCTGAGTCCTCTAGCTCCTGAATCATTTTCTAGGGCAGGCCTCCATACTCAGACAGGTCCAGGCAGGTTCACGGCCCAAATTTCTTGCTCCAATATTTCCCGTTACTTCGTTTTGGATTCGAATTTTGTCCCTCGTGTATTATGCTTTTTAGGACGTGTAATCCATCTAGGCTTTGGGCTGGAGCTGTTAGTGTGAACCGTGGTTATTTCCCTTTCAGGACCTCCGACTTGGTCAGTGCCCAATGTGGCCCCCACGCCGCATCCCTGCCTTCCTAGCTTGGAGGTAGAACAGAGCAGTCACTGCCCTCGATGGCCATTGTGCGTCTTGTCGATCTCCCCCTTCTAAGGTAGATTTGGGAATTGAGCCGAAAGGTCATCACTGAATCGGCATAAGCAAGAGTACGGTTAAGAACGCCCATCTGCCTCAGTGGCTCTGAAGGACCACGTGTGAGTATGAGTTGAAGATGAAAGGGACGCTCACTACATGAACAAAATCCAGAGGAAGCTAATCGGTACGGAGAAATGGCCACCATGGGGGACCGAGGGGCTTCTGTTTCAACAGCTCCTTTTCTGTGAGGCCTGATCTACTTTGGTTCCCACCACGATTCCCATGAACCCACCAAGCAACCGTCCAATAAAATACAAGTCCCCATGCTGTCAGCACAGAGCCCGACACGGGGCTCAAACCCGTGAACCATGAGATCCTGACCTGAGCCCAAGCCGGACGCTTACCCGACTGAGCCACCCAGGCACCCCTGTTTCTGGTCTTTAAAACCAAAAGAACCAGGGCGAAAACTGCCAGCCAATGATAGCCACAGTGGTTACTCTTCAATCGAGAAGATAATGGGGACGATGGCGGCACGGAGGGTGGGAAGGGGGTGATCTTGGGGACTGGTAGGGACCTATACATTAGTGCAGAGTAGCATCTAGAGGAGATGATCAGTTTGCCAAGGCCGACTCTGGATTTTCTTCGGGGTTGTTGACACACCGTGTCCAAAGGGTCCAAGGGTCCCCATCATCATTCTGAAACGGTGACAAGACCCCACAGCGAAGGAGCTGAGATGTAGGGGTCAGGAAAACCATTGGTTAAAAACCCCAGAAAAATCTTCCCAGAGCATGTTTCCAGTCCTGAAGGGGGTCGTAAATGGGAGGCAGTTCAGGGCAAGAGATGTCTAGTTACCAGGATGTTAGAATTCACCACGGCGGGAGGCGATGGACAGTAAGACAGGGATCAAGACAGAATGCTGGATCTTACAGTGTGAGCCAGAAGAGTTGAAGGAGGGAGAGGTAGGTACGACATGACCCTCGGTTATTAGGAGGCCACCGAGTTGTCTTGGACAGCCTAGAAATACTAGGCCAACATTGGCCCCGAAGGAGGTTGTAGCAGCAACATAAGGGATGGTTCCGGAGTCGCCCGGTTCCAGAGTTTGGTTGGGTGAACTGAACCCTAAGACTCCCCTATCCAGGGATGAACTTGCCATTAGAGCAAATGAAGAGGAAGGGAGGCGTCCGTGCGTAGTCAGGCTGACCAGGCAAGGTCTTAAAACTTCATAAGCGACAGAAACTAGAGCTCTCCGTGGCTTGGCGTGCCTTGCCCTTCCTTTCTGGAAGATTCTAACAATTCTACAAGAGCCTCTGCTTTCTGTGATTAAAAAGCGAGCTATCAGAGCGAGAACGCAGTCAACAATGCCCATCTGCCGCCAGGCCCTGCCCTTTCCCATCTGGAAAACAGCATTTCTGAGCCCAGAATGCAGTCGGATAGATTTGTTGAACTTGCCGAACCTCGGTTCATGGGATTGTGCATTTGAATTTTATAATATGGAAAATTAATTTCTTAAGTTATTAGGACAGAAAATTCAATAGGATTAATTCTCCTCGTTCAAAAATAATCAGAGGTCACCATGGCAACGCACATCAATGGAGCAGTACACAATGAATGAATCATTTCCCTGGGTTTGGCTGTTTATTCAGGGCCTCTCCCCTCTCTGCCCTGGTGGCAATTGTAAGGGTGGGTGAATCCCCGGGGTCTCTGCCACTAAGGAGCACGGGTCAGGGTGGTTGTATCCGAGATCCGCCCCGGTAGAAGGGCAAGTCTGGCCTGGAAGCAGTTTCCTTTGGCTTATGTCCTCATCCCCAAGGAATTAAAGGGTGAGGTTTGGAGAACATACCGGCTCTTGCTCCAAATTCACGAGCAGGCTGTGGAACTGAAACCAGCAATGGCAAGGATTCAGGTCATTTACTGGATGCCAAATGCAACTCCTTGGAAATTGGAGAAAAACAGGCTTCTAACTTTACTAAGAGGGATTTGCGAGGTCGAATGGTTCTGGCTGGCTGCCGTGAGAAGGCCAGGGGATGCTGATCCCCGTTCCCGTTCGGTTTTGCCTGCATTGAGCGGGGACGGGGGAGTATTTCTCTGGATCCCAAGTTCCGTTTTCAAGAAGGGCGGTGTAGCTGCATTAGGGAAAGGTTTGCCTGTACAGTTAGCCAGTCTGGGTCGGCGTGCCAGCCCCACCACTTTCTAACCTTGGGAAATGGATTTCTCTGATGCTTGGCCTGGTCACCCGTAAACAGGGGTGTGCGGGCACGCGGGCACAGAGGATGAGGTCATTGTACAGATCCCACGAGATGATGGATGTGAGACCCTTAGCGTGGTGTCAGGCACACGGTAAGCATTTGCTTCTCCTTCCGATGGGAGTGTGAACTGAGGGGAATACATACGGATTTCTCAGACTCTTGATTGAAACGGTAG
Organism: Felis catus; assembly: GCF_018350175.1. Lineage (NCBI taxonomy): Eukaryota > Metazoa > Chordata > Mammalia > Carnivora > Felidae > Felis > Felis catus. The sequence continues at coordinate 20,306,829 of NC_058383.1, read as the reverse complement.
GAATGATCCAGAAGAGGCAACGGGAGAGAGCAAGGGTAGTTCCTACCTTTTGCCCCACCTGTCATTTACATCTAAGTTGGAGAATGCAGGCTCACCCTTACAGCACTCTCAGGAAATATGGCTTAGTTTGTTACTCACATCTTGAAATAAATAAAGAGACCCTGAGATTCTGGGTATCTCCAAACACACCGCGAGTCGTTAGAGGGAAGGTTCTCCCAGAGCACACACGGATAGGCTGAGCTCTGGATGAGGAAGGACATCCCTCCGCTGCCCTTGTCCCTTGTCCTGTCTGACTTGGAGTCTCATTTTGGTTCTGTGAGTAGGGCCTTTAAGGGGATTTGGAGCACGTGGACAGAACAATCCGAATGCATATCAAAGGAAGAGTGGTAGAAGGTCCTGGAACGAAATCAATCAGACAATCGATTGATCTCATTGAGCCTTTTTTTTTTTTTTTAATGGCTCAAAGAATTGTCATGGAGCAAATGTGACCTAGAAGGGGAGGGAAATTTTAGGCTTTGCTCCCCTTGACTGCCTTGACTCTGCGTGCCTTCTTCCTGGTTCCGTATCCCGGCCCAATGCAGCAGAAGTTGATATCCCGACCTGCCTCTGGGGCGTGGTAGGTGGGTTCAGTGCGTTGTAGCAGATACAGCTTATCCATGATGCTGTGGCTTCCCTTGATCCCTCTTTTCGTCTAAATGTGTAAGCTAAGTCAAGGACCCCCTTGGAACCCTGCCCTTTTGTCCTTCTGACTCAGCCTCCAGGAATGGACTGGACGATCCGGGCCTGCTTGGGACTTGCCGTCTCGTTCACACTTAGGCTGTGTGTGACCTCTCAGGTCCTGAAAGCAAATGCAATTCCACTGGCATGGCTCAAGTATTTAATAAGGGGATTGCTTATGGAGATGTGAGCAGGGGAGAGGAACCACCAAGAGATAACGAGGCACCAGGGAACTAGCAAAAAGCGAAACCAACACCCCCCCCCCCCACGTCAGAAGGTGCAAGGTGAGAAAAGGGTTTTATGGAGTTCAGCAAGATGTGGACCCACGGAGAAGGCGGGCACCCCAATAGGAGCCATGGATAGGCTGGACCTCAGCAAGTATGGAAGCACCAAGGCAGGGAGAAGCAGAGGAAAACAGCCCAGCCCCTTTCCTCTCCTACGCTCTGAGTTCCGGCAAGCGTAGGCGTCATTAAAGTCTTTCAGTAGCTGCGACAGGGAAGAGGGAGAGAGAGGGAGAGAATTGGCTTGCTTATTTACATATGGACCAAAGCATAGAAGTAGCCCAATGGATTGAAGTTACAAAAAGGCAGGTTTTAGTTTTAGCTGGAAGAGGGTCGGTAAAAAGAGTCTGGGTGACGGGGTCGGTAGACGCAGCCTCCTGGAGGACCAGGCATGGCTTGGAGGGCTGAAGGCTGGATGGGATGGGGCAGACACTAAGGAACCAGCAGAGAGTCTTCCAGAAGGCTGTTTTCCTAATGTTACCTTTCTGGGAAGAAGGGCGTGATGGTTAATTTTGTGTGCCAACACTTAGTGGTATTGCTTAATGGCTTTAATAACAGGAAAACATTATTTCAGGCTGTGTCTGCGAGGGTGTTTCCAGAAGAGATTAGCATTTGGATCGGTAGACTGAGTACAGAAGATCACCCTCCCCGGGGCAGGTGGGAAGCATCCCATCTGTGAAGAGCCTGAATGTAACAGAAAAGAGGAAAGGTGAATTTGCTCTCTTCGCTCGAGCTGGGACAACCATCGTCTCCCGGCCTCGGACATCAGAGCTCCCGGTTCCTGAGCCTTCTGGCTCAAGACTGGGACCCCCGCCATCAGCGCCCTAATCCTTTGGACTCAGCCTCGCCTGGATCTGCAGCTTGCAGACGGCAGATCGTGGGACTTCTCAGCCTCCGTAATCACGTGAGCCAGTTCCCATAATAAACCTCCTCTGACGTGTGTCTCCGGATCCTGTTCTGTTTCTTTGGAGAAACTTGACTAGAGAACTTGACCTTGACGTGGCGTTGGGTTTGTAGACTCGAGGTCCCCATCAGGCCTTACGCGTAAGCAGAGCGTTCCAGTTCGGACTGGAACTCTTAGGGGAACTGGTGTGGGCAAGTGTTAACAGAATGCTGTTTGGGCTGCATTTGTGCGTCACTTCCCTAGCAAGTTAAAGGGGAAATGAGAGGGAGTCCCGTGTTTCTATGTGGCAATTCCTGGGCCCCGTCATAAGCCATGCAGTTATCGTCAGACGTAAACCCAGCCCCAATATGGCGGTCGGCAAGAACATAAGCTTTCTAGTAAGCGCTCGGCCTTTCCACTTACGACCTGTGTGATCCGGGACAAGTCAACCTCTCTCTTACTTACTTGCTTAACGTCTTTGAGCCTTAGTTTCCTTATTTGCGAGGCGGCCATCTTACCTTAACCGCACCGACCTCAGTTGCTGCTAGGAGAATACAGGTGAGATCAGGTAGGTGATGTCTTAGGACGGTGCCTGATCCATCGTAGATGCTTGGCCAATGGTAGGTAAATTTTAGGTTGCGGGAGAGGAGAGGAGGAGGAGAAACAGGGACAGGGAAGAGGGAGAGAGAGAGAGAGAGAGAGAGAGAGAGAGAGAGAGAGAGAGAGAGAATTGGCTTGTTTCTTTACATATGGACCCAAGGATAGAAGTAGCCCAATGGATTGAAGTTACAAAAAGGCAGGTTTTAGTTTTAATGAAAGGAATTGGCTCCCAGTTCCTACCCGCTGGCTAGGAATGGAAAAGTAATGAGCTTCTCATCACTGAGGCATGTTACAGTCAAGGCAGAGCAGCCTCATTGTCAGGGTGCAACAGCAGTGGGTTTTTTTTGTACTCGGGGAGAAATTGATTCAGAGAAGTTCTCGGTTCGGTTCCGCTGATACTCTTTCTGCAGCGCTTGGAGCACCAGAGAGAGGCCAGATCATTCTACAAGACTGCGTGTCCTCCAGGGGACGCCATTCTCCAAAGACCCTAAATATTTCGGTCCTGGGAGAGAAAAAAAAAAAAAAAAAAAGGAAAACGTCACTTCTCTCGGGGCATTTCCCCGGAGTGCTTTGAGGTGGAAACAGTCACCATCGATGACGCTGTAGTCAGAGGCCGAGGGCTTGGGAGAAAATAAAATGACAGCACTGGCAGACAGTGGGACTCAGGGCTGTGGATGTACGAAATCACAAGGATGTACGAGGATCATTTGAGACGACACAGAGCATTTCGCCCTGGTCTCTCCGTCAGGCTCCCTCCCGTGCACAGCCTCTCGCAGGGCTTTGTGGCTCCCGTTTGCAATCCTAAGCTTCTCCAGAGGTCACTTAGGAAAGGGGGCATCAGGCATCCACCTTCTCACCCAGGAAACAGTCCAGCCAGAGGTGGGAGGAAGTTGCTCGAATTACCCGGCTGATGAGTAGAAATTTGGAGGCAGCTGTGTTCTGAAAACAAGGAACGAGTGCATTGAAGGCTACAAACACAAACACAGAGACGGCACGTGACAAAGGGTGTCTTAGGGTCTTGGGGAAGACCGGAGATGTGAAGGCCAGAGCATTGGGAGTCAAATCCCTGCCTTCCCATTGGCGGACTGTGTGATCTTTGCAAGTTTCTTAACCGTCAGTTTCCTCGGCTGTGAAATGGGTATAACAATAGTAACCCTTCCATAGGCTTGTTAAGCCATGAGCTAATATTTGCAAAGCTTTCAGAATAGTGCCTCGCACAAAAATGCTGCATAAGTGATGGAGAAATAACTACAAAGAATAAGGTCCTCAGAGGGTGAAGGATGAAACTGGGAGCCGTGATGAATCTTTGGAGAAGGGGAGAGACACCCACGTCAGCTGCAGCTGACAGTTGCCATGGAGGAATTCTGGGCACAATGACACCAAACTTTGCAAGGGGTTAAAAGTAGCTAGTGGGGCGCCTGGGTGGCTCGGTCGGTTGAGCGCCCGACTTCAACTCAGGTCATGATCTCACGGTCCGTGGGTTCAAGCCCCATGCTGGGCTCTGTGCTGACAGCTCGGAGCCTGGAGCCTGCTTCGGATTCCGTGTCTCCCTCTCTCTCTGGCCCTTCCCCTCTCGAGCTCTGTCTGTCCGTCTGTCTCTCTCTCGCTCGCTCAAAAATAAATAAACATTAAACAATTTTTTTAAAAAAAAGTAGCTAGAGGGGCCCCTGGATGGCTTAGTCGCCTAAGCATCCGGCTTTGGCTCAGGTCATGATCTCGCGGTTCATGGGTTCAAGCCCCACATCAGGCTCCGTGCTGACAGCTTGCTCAGAGCCTGGAGCCTGCTTCCGATCCTGTGTCTCCTTCTCTCTCCGCCCCTCCCCTGCTCACGCTGTCTCTCAAAAAGAAAGAAATGTTTTAAAAAAAATTGAAAAAAATAAAAGTAGCTGGAAACCCTGATTTTCCCTCTGGGACTCTAATTATAAGCAAAGGCTAGTTTTGTAGGGGCCACACAGATGTTCTTTCTATTCAAAGACCACGGGAAGTTCTTCCCTGCCTCAGGGTATTGTGAGACAGGATAATTACCACCAAGTACTCTCGCAGACATTCCCCAGGAGCTGAATGGCTTAACGTAATAAGCCTATTTCTTGGGCCGAGACTAGTCCAGCGCAGGTCATTTGGGGGTGCGGGAAGAGGGACCCCCCCTTCAGAGGCCGAGCTGCTGACGGAGGCTGTGCCTTCTTCAACTCATGGCCCCCAAGGGTTGCACTGGACGGTGATAAGGGGGGAGTACAGGACACTGTGGAGGTTATGGTGGCCAGACCCGGAAATGGAGACTACCATTTCCACCCAGGTGTCCTTGGCTGGACCCGTCATGTGGCCCTGCCCCACTGCAAGGGACTAGAAACACAGTCCATGGATGTCCCCATGGAAGAGAGGAGAATGGTTAGCATTCTCTGCCACAGGGTCTTTGCACTTACCGTTCTGTCCCCTAGAGCAATCTTTTCTTATCATCTCTCTCTTCCACCTCCTCATTCTGCTCTGTTCCTCCTCAAAGGACCCTTCTTGACATTCCTAGTTTCAGGAGCTCCCTTCCCTTACCCTTACCTTCTTTTTTTTTTTTTTTTTTTTTTTTTTTACGTATTTTTATTTTTTTTAGAGACACACAGAAAGAGAGAGTGCACCCTCGTGGGGGAAAGGGACAGAAAGAGAGAGAGGATCTTAAGCAAGCTCCACGCTCAGTGCAGAGCCTGACACGGGGCTTGATCCCACGACCCTGGGACCGGGACCTGAGCCAAAATCAAGAGGCCAACTCTCAACGGACTGAGCGACCCAGGCGCCCCATCCCCGCCTTCTTTACCACTTCGGTTGGGTTCTTCAAAGCACTGAGGACACTCTGAAGTCATCGAGGGCTTGTGGTTGCTTCTTCTGCATCCCGGGGCCCTGCCTGTTCCTTCCAGTCGTGAGAGCAGGAAGGTTGTGTATCTCGTTTACCAACACCCTTGTGGGTCTACACCAGCAGGGCTGAGTTAATGGCTTCAAGTTCATTCCAATCACGGACAGCCTCACGGGGAACCAGGGCCTCCCTGCTCCTGCGGCCATCACAGATTGGACAGGCCTTTACAATGCCGTCTCCCCGTTGTCCTGTGTCCCGTCCCAGCCCGGAGTCTGCGTGCCGCAGGCTGACCATGGCGGCCCCGCCCGCTTCCCGAAGCCAGGCTTCCGGGATGCGTTTCCTCTGCTTTACAGGATCTTTCACGGTGTTCTTGTCTGCCTACTCTGTCATTCTGGAATCGGTAGAGACGGTTTTGAAATGTTTTTTTTTTTTCTATTTCAGGTCTGCTTGTTAAGCAGGAGGGAAAAATGTCAGCGGGGAAGAGCTAAGCGACGTCTGTGTGTGTGTGTGTGTGTGTGTGTGCACTCAGCAGCTGCATGTTGGAAAACGAGTTATAGGGATAGAGGTGGTGATGGAGAGATAAATCAATTATTTATGACTGCAAACGCGTAGGAGCCCCACGTCTCAGTGACTTCCAACTGCAGGGGTTTCCTTCTTGCTTACGCTGTATGTTGTTGGCTGAGGGCCGGTGGGGGCTTTGCCCCATGTGTCTACACAGAGCAGGATGCGTGCTGGAGGGGCGCTCAGGGCGTGCCTTTCCTGTGGCAGAAAGAGAGCTCACGCGAGGACTCTGAAAGCCCCTGCTTGGTGCTGGGGTTTGACTCCTCGCCTTCCGTTGGCCAAAATGAGTTGTGCCACCCAGCCCGCTCTCTGGGCCCAGGGAGGTAGACTCTTTCCTCAACAAGATCGCACACGCTAAGTCCAGTGGTGAAGGGGTATGTAGGCAGGAAGACCGAATCGTTGGGAACACCAAACACAACTGTGCCCTGCTCCACGCTCTACAAAAATCTTAACGGTGTCTGTGACAGTCAGGGTTGTTTTGGTTGGAACAAACAAAACCAGCTCACATGGGCTTCCTTTTGAAAGAGGCCATGTGCTTGGCTGTAGTCCATGGTTGGTTGTTCAGGTCGCACATGTCCGAATCCATTCTGTTTCCCCGGCCCGTATTTCTTTGGGTAGAGCCATTCTCGGATAGGTTCGGTCCAGGGTGTGAGCTGTCCTATCCGGTCTTACAGTCCTGTAAAGGGGGGGCGCAGCCCTTCCCCCCTGAATTCTAGCCCAGGTGCCATTGTCAGGTCTCATCAGATCAACTGGTGTGGCATGAGTGGACCTAGGTTAGTCTCTGTGGGCTGGGAATAACCTATGGAGACTGGTCACACACGGATTGTGCCGGACTCCTAGGTCCTGGTGGCGGGGGGACGGGGGGTGATCTCTCCAATCTGAATAATTTGGACTGAGGCTGGGGGGAAATGAATGGTTCCCTTCTGTAAAACCCACAAGTATACAGTGCAAGACGGGTTCCTGGGCAGTTGAAAACGACAGATTGTATCAAAGAGGCTTTTAACAAATCCATACGTCAGTATGTGTCTGAGCCAAGGAAAATATCAATGGGGATAGGAAGTCAAGACCATGGCTAAAAATAGAACACAACTGAGCAGCCCATGAGGGCTAATTAGCTTGCCCTGTCGGCATTGAAACTTGGACTTGGAACTTCCCGGTGGTCACGGTATCTTGACGAAACGCACTGTCCTCACCCCCCGATTTCTGCTATCAGAGTCGCAGGATAAATGAGGTCGTGGCGAGCGGGGACGTCCAAAATTCTAGGTTGTGACCCAGAGCATACCCAGTCCCCGATTCCCAACCCCCCGCATAGGTGTGTACGTGCATATGTACTTATGTCGTTACCAATGTGTCTCTCTCTATATGCCTTTAAATCTTTATTTATTTAAGTAATCTCTCTACCCAACAGGGGGGTCGGACTCCCGACACAGAGGTCAGGAGTTTCACGCTCTCCGGACTGAGCCAGCCAGGTGCCCCTACAATCTATATATTTTCAGAAATAATGTTGAACCTTCCACGCGAAGCGCACTCCGACATTTTCTCCCTCGGACTGCCCAATCTGTCCTAGCCTGCCCTATCCTCGCCAATCCTATCCTATTTCATACCACTTTATTTTATTTTCTATTTCTTAATGCAACTCGCAGACCATTAACATGATTTCATTGGCCGCTACGGCGTTGCAATCCGCATTTTGAAAAGCACTGACCTAGTCGTGGAAAGGAAGGTATCTGCTGCACCTCGTGAATATCTATTGAGTGGCGGACGGTGAATGAATGAAATCGGTTCAGTCCAGTCTGTAATTATTTTGTACTCTACTATTATGTATAATTATGTGTGCCAGGTACTGGGATGCAGTTATGAACACGTTCAGCCCCCTGGCCTTGAGTCCACCTCTCATCGGGGAAGAGGGAGGTCCTGAGAGGCAGTGACAAGACGGCGTGACCCCTCTTCCACAGAGGTGAGGCAGGTGCCTTGGGTGCACAGCTAAGAAGCCAGTGGCCCTTCCAGGATGGAAGGTGAGAGAGGGAACAGGGAACCCTCCACCAGGTACGTCAAGGAGCCACCAGAAAAGGGATGTGAAATTCGTGATTTTTTTTAATGTTTATTTATTTTTGAGAGAGAGAGGCAGAAAGAGAGGGAGACGCAAAAGCCGAAGCAGGCTCCAGGCTCCGAGCTGCCGGCACAGGGCCTGATGTGGGGCTTGAACCCACGAACCTCGGGCCCACCACCTTTCAGGGCAATCATGAGAAGTGACTGCAGATGTCTGAGCTGGGGAAGAAGTCCTCCAAAACCTCCTCGAGCCATAAATAGAGTCTTTCTTTCTTCCTTTTCTTAACCCCCCTGTTTTTTGTCCTTTAAGGGTATTGCTTTTCATATTTTTACCTCCAGCTGTCTCGATGGTATTTCAACCTTTTTTATATTTTCCTAAGTCTTGTATTTAACGTGCCCTGGAAATTGTCATCGAATATAAAAAATCAGATCTCAAACTTCTGCGTTAGGAACGGAGGGACGCAGAGCAAGGTTTTTTGGGTTTTTTTTTTTTGTTTTTTTCTCTTTTGAGTGCATGGACTTTTGATATATGGAATGAAGACGATTGTGTCTGATTGCATCTGTAATGAACCCTCATAATTTTAGATTAGGGTTATGTGGACGTCCCAACTAATGGGCAGTAGATTGTGTGGATATAATTCTAGCCTATCATACTTTTTCTTCAATATCAATTACTTTGAATGCTTAAATATCCAATTTCCTGAGATTTTTATCGTTCCATTTTCTTGTTAAGTGACCCTCCCTCCCTCCCCACGCCCCCAGTTTAAGTTGCTAAAGCAATGAACTATGAGTTCTGGCAGCCTGAAAGGAGTAGGAGTGGGGAGCCCAGGTTCAGTGAGGGAATGGTTTATGGTTCGGAGTGTCTGGAATATTCTATGACAAATGCCGCCAGAGATTAGAGACTCAGATCTTTTCCCCAGCGCTCAGACAGAATTGGAAAAAAGGAAAAAATAAAGACAGGTTTAATTAACCTGCCAAAAAGAAAAAAAAAAATCACAGAATGTCTGTGCGTGAGATTAAGAGCAAATCTAATGATGAAAGAGATTGGAAGGGGGGATGATTAGGTATATTTCCTATTCAGTCAACTAATATCACTGAATCTCCTTAGAATCAAGTCATCAAATTATTTTGGCTTTGGGCTTGCCGCAGCACGGAGAACTCCTGCAGGTGGAATCTGACCGAAAGGAAAAGTCAAGGTCACCAGCCTTCATCTGCAGTCTCCAGGCAAATGCACGGCTGGAGGTAACTCACCCTCAAAACCCCCTCCGGCAGCGCAAGGAGCCCAGGAGAGGTCAGGGCAGAGCCACAGCCAGAAAGCAGAGGTGAAGCGAAGAGGCAAGAGGATTACAGTGACACCCGCCCAGGGGCGCCTGGGTGGCTCAGTGGGTTAAGCGGACGACTCTTGGTCTCGGCTCAGGTCACGATCTCATGGTTCGTGAGATCGAGCCCCACCTGAGGCCCTGCGCTGACCGTGCGGAGCCTGCTTGGGATCCTCTCTCTCCCTCTCCCCCCGCCTCTCCCCCTCCTCGAAGTAAATAAATTAATTAAAAAAAAAAAGAATGACGTCAGCCCAGTAGAAGGACAAGTACAAGCACGTGGTGTGCGTGGGGGAGTGTCCTGTGGGTGTGGTCAGCTATGACTGTGTTGCTCGTCAGAGCCCGTACAATGTGCCATTTCCTTGACAGACGGAGACAGGACCTTCCCAACCCTCCTTGGGTCCAGGTGGGGCCACATGCTTGGGTTCGTCAGTGGACGATGAACGGCCGTGAGGGCAGCCATTTCCAGGTAAGCTGGTGAAAAGTCAGTGGACCTTCTGTATTTCTTCTCTTCTCTATTCACCTTTCTCTCCTTCCTCTTCTTCTTCTGTCCTTTGTCCTTCCCCGTCTACTGGCTAACGTGGAGCAGGACATGGCCCCGGCAGAGGGGAGAGCCACACGATGGAAGGGGCCCTGGTGCCCGAACATGGTGTAGAAGAATCTTCCAGACCCACCCACCCAGGACGCGACGTGGGCGGGAGCTGACCTGAATGGTGTAGGCACCCTGAAACGGGGGGGGGGGGGGTTGTTTGTCAGCGGGCTTCATCTCTTTGAGCTTCTTTGTCAAATGGGCGTACTAATAAAACCTTGGCTTTATAGGACCATTGTATGGGTTAAATGAGATACGGAAATAAAGTGCCCAGTCCGAGTCCCGTATGAATCACCCAGTGAATATTAGTTAACAGTGAGGCAGCTCTAGGCTGCTGTTATTGGAAATCTGGCTTATTCGTTATGTGACCGATAGTTCATGAACACCAACTACACGCCAGCGCCGATGAGAGACACTGGGGACATGGGGACATGAGACACATTCTCATGCATAGCTAGTAGATGTGGACTTTTTATCTTTACCACGTTATTCAAAGGTTGCGCTCCCTATTCTGACCCACCCTGACGTCCACTCTGGAATCCCTGACCACAGCTTTCTTCGCTGAAGCCAGCCCTGACCCCTGAGCACTAGCAACCAGAAAGTTCCATCCCGTATGAAGAGAATACAGGTCGTTTTTGTCTAACAAAACCCACTGCCCTTGTTCTGGAACTGCCCCAACCTCATGCTATGACTTTGTTTTCCCGATCGGGTTGGCTACGTGTCAGTTCTAGCTCTTGGGGTGAACACGTAACCCAAGCTGGCCGATCAGAGCCCTCCGCGGTCCCTGAGAACACTAATGAGGGAGTAAGCGTGTGACTTCAGCTGGGACAATGCGATGAAATCTCGGGGCTTCCACAAGAACAGTGACCAGGAGATGTCTTCTTCATGCTGGGATTATTAGGCTGAGCAGATACAATCTCGAAGCTCTGGAGTTACCGTGACCATCTTTGTGACCACACGGCAAGTCCCTGTCTGAGCTTCAAGCAAACGCCGGGGAGGCTGAGTCAAAAGACGTCAAAGGACGCCAGACCCCGAGGGTCTCCTCGGAGCATCTGGACCCCGCTATGCCTACAGTCCAGCTCTTGGACTTTGCAGTTCATTCAACTGAATAATTTACTGCCCAAAGCAGTTTCACCGGGTGTTTGATTCCTTGGAACCGAAGTATTGCTGAGTTGATATCTGACATTAGCTTTGGAGACTGAATGGTCTGAAGCATCACGCACTCCCCGGAGAAGACACATCACCTGACCTTTAGGCACAGCGCTGACCTTCCCACCATGCTGTTCCGGCACGGGCTCACCTTTCCGAAACAAGTTTAAACTCCGAAGTTTATATATGCTGTTAAAGACCCCTGGGCGCTCTTGCTTCCCCTGACTAGCCTTAGCTTCCACCCCTTACCTGCCAGCCCATTTTACTCAGGTCCCACCACATCTTTTAGGTGACATTTTCCCATTTATGACAAGCTCGCCATTTCTGTGTAGAAGATAATCTTTTTAAAGCTCTTGCTCTGTAAGTTGATGGATTATAATCTCCGGGGAAATTTAAGAGGTGTACTTCTCTCTGGTCCCCCACTCCCCAAACCCGCAGAGAAATCCTCTTGTCTCCCCAAGACGGGAATCTCTCCGGCTTAGTTATTTTTTTCATTAAAATTCAAATTAATTGAATAAAAATGCAGAGTTTCAAATCAATGAACCCCTTGCAGAACCAATACAATGCAAGCCTCTCCCGTAACTATGGAATTTCTTCTATGAACAAATGTCGGGGCTCCCTGGGGAACGGAGTTGGCTACAATTACCCTTATCAGCTCAGTTCAGTTACTAGCAAGCGGGTCCCTTGGTGGCAGCGTGGATTCATAAACATTTCCTGAGTATGTACTATGTACTGGCTCCTGGACGGTGCATCGTCTTCTGGAATCCACGTGGCCACTCCAAATGTAAGTGGTGTGAGAGGAATCTATACAGGTAGGTATGGTCTCAACCCTTCTACCCACTGAGCTTACCTAGGAGAGAACACACGGACCCTTTTATGATGGTTACACCACATCGGGATTATATGACACCCTGGGGGGGTACAAGAACAGGGCGGATTGAAAGTAAATGAGAGATGGGCACCGAGGAGGCCACTGTTGGGGATAAGCCCTGGCTGTCACGTGGTACGAGGTGAATCACTGGGTTCTACTCCTGGAGCCAAGATTACGCTGTATGCCAACGAACTTGAATTTGGATTAAAAAATAAAATAAAATTAAATTAAATTAAATTAAATTAAAATAAAGTAAAATAAAATAAAATAATAAAATAAAGTAAAATAAAATTAAATTAAATTAAAATAAAATAAAGTAAAATAAAATAAAATAAAATAATAAAATAAATTTAAAAAGTAAAATAAAATAAAATTAAATAAAATTAAAATAAAATAAAGTAAAATAAAATAAAATAATAAAATAAATAAAATAAAGTAAAATACAATAAGTGATAAAATCATGTGGCTATGTTATACCTTCCAGCCCCGATTTTAAAACTTCCCATCGTCTGAAGTAGTCTGGAGGGAAAGGATACACAGGAAAGCAGTTGACTGTATATGGAGATTAATGTGTAATCTGTACATGGTCTGTTGAGTGCTAAGCGTGTGCCAGGCGTGCCTGTTACCAGATCACTGGATCTTCAAAGCAGACGTATCTATTGGAAGTTAGTATTAGCATCCTTTATTTTTTTAATGTTTATTTATTTTTGAAAGAGAGAGAGAGAGAGAGATTGGAAACAAGTGGGGGAGGGGCAGAGAGAGAGGGAGACACGGAATCCAAAGCAGGCTCCGGGCTCTGAGCTGTCAGCACAGAGCCCGACGTGGGGCTCGAACCTATGAACTGTGAGATCGTGACCTGAGCCAAAGTCGGAAGATTAACTGGCTAAGCCACCCAGGCATCCCAGCATCCTTTACTTACATGCTAAAAAACCAAGGCGCACAGCGTTCACAGAAGCTGCCCAGATTCCCCCAGTTAGTAAATGCCGAAATGGGGATTTCGTTCAAGCAAATTTTGCTCCAGTGCCTAAGTGCTGAAACTGTGATGTTCTGCCTCATGCTCAGGTGACCTATGGTAACAGGACCTATGGCAAATACTTTTATGAAATCAGGGCAATATTCATGTATTTCTTGGCGTCTGCTTTAGGTCAGAAATTGCTAGACACTGCAGATTCCGTGGTGAACACGAAGAACAAATGGACAAACAATATGGTCCTTGACTTCATAGAACAGGATGTGCAAAGGCTCTGGGGTATGTTAGAGGAACGCAAAGAAAGGCGAGAAAAGCAGAGAAGAGAGTTGGAGCCAGATAAGAGAGAGCCAAGGCCGAGAACGCAGGGACTTGTGGTCCTTTCAGCATTCTTGTTTTTATTCTAAAAACAATGGAACATCTGCAGAATTTTAAGCAGGGGAGTGACGTGGGGGAACATCATCTTTGGTCACCTCAATACCCCGGAGCAGATTGACAGTCTACTGGTCCCATGGGAAAGCAGGGAGATAGCATGGCAGTTTTGAGGCCCCACCGTCGCCGGGAGCACCTGCCTCCGATGGAGTCTGGTGAAGTGTTTGTCACCATCTAATATAATGGATTCTACTGGGTAAGGTCGCCAGCAAGGTCAGTTGAGGGTAAATGGCCTCCACTCTTCAGTCTCGTGACTGAACGTTTTTGTCTTAGGGACCAAGACCTAAAGCAATTCGCTGTAACCATCATAGGAAGGCTGGTTGAATTCTCACACTTGGAACCAACGCTTTCTGTTGCCAAGAGCCAATGTGAGGTGGTTTTCTTTAGAAGGAAGCGCTAGGCATGGAAGGGACATGGGGCTTCTCATCATCTTCTCCAGATACACTAGATTTCAAGGAAGCAGTGACGTTTCCGTGAAAAATCGACAAGATTATTTGGCTGGTGGACAGGATACATCAAGGAGATCCATTGCCCCGTTGCGAGTCATAAAACCCGAAAGCAGCAGTGTTGGAAGATGCCCCTTTCTCAAGTTTGGCTCTCCTACTTGTGCACCAGCTCTAACCTTGACACTGATGTTGAAGCTGGCCTTCCAACCCCACGGAGTCCCGCCTCTTCCCACATCTGCAGAGGAGGCAGGAAGGTGAAATGAACTCCATGAGGACAGGAGCACTGTCTCCTCCCTGCCCTTGGTGTCCTGAACAGCACCCATGCATGGCAGGTACTCGTTTAGTTTTTGCTGAATGAGTGAAAAAAGTTCTGTTCACAGCATCCCTGATGGCTGACAGCCTCTTCCTGTGTATGGCAAAGTGCAGCTATAACACCACCTCCTTGGTTAATGTTAAATGATTTTTTATAAAGCAAAAGGAGGTCCTCCTTTGTAAAGAATGCCTTTCGGAGCTTCACAGAACAAACAAAATCCCTCCTTTTCGTGATGCGAATTCAGATAGTTGAAGTTATTAGGGGTCTCCTTGGCATCTCTTCCCTGATGGAACGTCTTTTGTTCCTTAAAATGTCCTCCGTATTACGTGTGTGTGTGGGTTTGCATTTTCCTACTTTCCTCTGTGGTGAACATCCAGGTTTCTCACTTTAACCCATCCGCTCATCATCAGATTTATCCCTAGGTCCGCATCAAGCCGCACACTGTTTGGTACCTAGTGGGTTCTCCATTAGCGTTTCGTCAAAGGAATGAATGAGTAAATGAGTATCGTCCTGAGAACACCCTCCAGGTTTTCCACTGCACTATTACAGTAAGATACTCGGGGCTGAAGATAAAATATTGCAAATCTACCTGATCATTTAGGGTCAAAACAGTCACCTCGTTCAGTTAAACGCTACGATTCGGTTAATGGGATTTAAGATACAAATGCATTTGCATTGTGTGTGTGTGTGTGTGTGTGTGTGTGCGCGCGTGTTCATTTTGCGTCCGTGGGTAAGACGATGGTGTTGATGCTAGAACTCATTCTGGCCCCGGGGAATTATGGGCTGCTCGGATCCGTAGAGGAGGACCAACGGCACACAGGGTGAAGCGGTCTTAAAGAGACCAGCCGTATGGGAACTGGAAACACGCACAGTGTCTGTGTCCGGGAACAAACTCCGACAGTGTGGGTGTCCCAACAGTGTGAGGGGAGCATAGTGATAAGGAACAGGTGGTAGTGGCCCGGGGTCAGGTGGGTGATCGCCATGATGTTGCCAGATCTGAAGACTGAGATTTCTCGGAAACCAAACCCCGAGACATGGGCCCCTTCAGGCACAGGTCAAGAGCATCATAGTAGGGAAGCTGGGTCCGGGTCCCCAGAGCTCCACCCTGGAGGACTGGGTCTTGGGTCTGATTGGATGCAAGGGAGGCTTTTGGAGGAAATGGATCCCAAGACTCTGGCGGGAGGGGTGATTTTCTTCCAAGCCACATCAATCAGTAGATAAACTACCCCCTAAGGAGGGGGACCCGAAGTATAGCTGAGCAGACAAAACAGAAGTTTATTTTGTTAGCGTGCCGCAGTCCAGAGGTAAATTGGTGGTCCAGTGCAGACAGAGACTTTGGGTCTGTGATGACGTCAGAGGGACCAGGCCCTCCTACCTCTTCGTTCCACCCTGATCTGCACGGTCCAAGCTTGTGCAGAAGCTTCCTGTCTGTATCGCACAGCCTAGAAAGACAGGGGGGAGGGCAGGTAATTAGCTTTTAAGAAGCAAGACAGATGTTTCACACGTCACTTCATTCACGTCCTAGAGGCAAGAACTTGGTCACTTGGCTGCCTCGCACCGCAGGGGAGGGAAGGTAATGTAACTTTCAGCTCCGAGCGGTCACGGGCTGAGTGCTCCAGGAGCCAATGCTGAGACTGTGTTTGGGGTACAAGATGATCAGTGGAATCAACGCCCATGGAAAGGAATATAAAGTAGGATTAGGCAGGGAGAAGTCAGACTGTGAAGCGTCGACCAACCTGGGAGGAAATTCGGGGGTAAGAATCAACCACCCGGGTCGGCTCGTGATGGACTGAACTGGCTGGACCTTCCAGCCCCTCCCTCCCTCGGTCACTAGGTGCAGGCTACCCCAGCTAGGGATGGAAACCCTTGAAGGAACCGATTTGTAAAAACCTGCCTTCTGACCGCCCTCCCCACAGCCGGGCGCTAAGCCCCCTCTTTGCGAAGGGGCCCGGCGGCATGTGGCTGGGTCTACCCATGTGGCACGTGGCTTAAAGCAAACATGAGAAGCGTGGATGCTGGTGGGCAATGAGCAATCTTGGGTCGGAGCGTGTGGAGGGAACTCGTTTGTTCAGCACCTACTAGGTTTCAGCAATGAACCAGGATACGGGGCCCCTGATCTTACAGACCTTACAGTTTACTGAAAGAGACAGAAATAAGCAAGGGTACAAACAATCAAGACTATTAAAAATAATGGAACCCCCCATAAAGATATTCCAACGGAACAGGGAGTGTTAGTTGGCAGTTACTTCCGAGGGGGTAATCAGAGAGGGCTTCTCTGAGGAGGTGATGTTTGCACTGAGGACGGAATGAGGGAGATGGGGAACAGCACTGCAGGCAGAGAGAACAGCATGTGCAAAAAAAAAAAAATAGGAGCAAACTCGACTCTTTCAAGGAAGAGAAAGAAGCTACTGGGACTTGAAGCTGTTTTGGCAGAAAAAGAGATATAAACCCTACCGTCAAATAGGTTGGGAAGGGTCAGATCATGTACTATTTGGATAAAGAGTCTGGAATTCATTTTAAATGTGATTGAAGCCATTGTAAGTATTAAAACAAGGGAGATGACTTAACTATTTTAATCAAAATTCTAATAAATTTGCTATATTTTCATGGAACTAATTCTTTAAACCTATTTAACTCTTGGATCAATTTTCTGTACAACACAGTTAACCTGCTTCCAACTTCTGTCCTATTTTCATTTGACTGAAATTATTTTCATATGGATCAGTTTCACAGAAAAGCTTTTACTCTTGTCATCGTTCCCAACTCTGGCTCTGACAAGAATGACGCAGAAACTGAGACACGGCCAGACTGTCCCTTTATCCACAGGCAGGAGATTTATTTTCATGCCCAAACCCAGCGTCCCATGAAAATAGTTCTTCATTGCCTACTCTGCCCTGACCCATTTCTCCTTGAACTTCTTTGTGCTTTTTTTCCTGCTCGTTTGGGTTCCTTCTCAAGTTTCATATAAGTCAAGATTCTTTCTTTTTTTAAGAAAATAAAGCCCACTCAAAATAGCCTAGGCGGGCCTGCATGGCTCAGTCGGTTAAGCACCCGACCCTTGATTTCGGCTCAGGTCATGAGCTCACTGTTTGTGAGATTGAGCCCCCCTGTCAGTGTGGAGCCTGCTTGGGATTCTCTCTCTCTCTCAAAGTAAATAAATAAACTTTCTCTCTCTCTCTCTCCATATATATATTATATATTATATATATATAAAGTTTATATATTTTATATATATAATATATATAATATATAATATGTAATATGTAATATGTAATATATAATATATATAATATAATATGTAATATATAATATATATAATATAATATATAATATATAATATATATTGTATATTATATAATATATAATAATATATAATATATATTGTATATAATATATATAATATATTATATATTATATATATTTTATATATTATTTTATATTACTTTATATATTTTATATTTTTTATTTATTATAAATATGTTTATAAATATATAAATAAATTTATAATAAATAAATTTATAAATAAATAAATAAATGAAAATATATAAATAAATGTATAAATAAATAAATTTATAAATATAAATAAACGTATACATAAATATTATAAATTTATGTATATTATTTATATATATTTATATATAAATTTTTAATAGCTTAACAAAAGACGCAGTGTCTTTTTTATTTTTTTTTTAATTTTTTTTTTAACGTTTTATTTATTTTTGGGACAGAGACAGAGCATGAACGGGGGAAGGGCAGAGAGAGAGGGAGACACAGAATCGGAAACAGGCTCCAGGCTCTGAGCCATCAGCCCAGAGCCCGACGCGGGGCTCGAACTCCCGGACCGCGAGAGATCGTGACCTGGCTGAAGTCGGACGCTTAACCGACTGCGCCACCCAGGCGCCCCAAAAGACGCAGTGTCTTAATTTATACCTAGCTTTAGGTGTGGCTGGATCCAGCAACTCAATTCGGGTCATGGCCGTTCAGTACTGCCCTCTATTTCTCTGCAATACGCTTTTCTTTTCTGTTGACCAGTGACCTGATGGCCACGGTCCTGTCCCTGTGGTTGCGCACAGCAGCTCCCCGAATACACGTTCTACTCCTCAGCGGCTGCAGAGATTTAAAAAAAAAAAAAAATCTAAAAAAAATTTTTAAGTTTATTTACTTTGAAAGAGACAGAGACAGCCTGGATGCAGGAGGAGCAGAAAGATAGACGAAAAAATCCCAAGCAGGCTCCACACAGTCAGCGCGGGGGAGCCCGACGCGGGGCTGGAACCCACGAAACCGTGAGATCGTGACCCCAGCCAGCCGAATCCAAGAGTAGGACGCTTAGCGGAATGAGCCACCCGGGCGCCCCGCCCCCGCCCCCCAAACATCTCTCCATCCTGTCTTGCAAACACTGCAGGACCGATTCCAGTTTGGGTGTCGTGTGACCACACCCGCCTTCATGATGTCCCCAAAAGAGCGTAAGGCTCTGGTCGGCTGGCTCACTCTTTGAGACAAGGGCTACAGCCAGCCCTTCCTTGTACCGTAGGAGTTGGAAATGGAGCAGTGATTGCCCTCTAAGAAACCTCAAGCCGTGGATAGCAGAATAAAAGGGAACAGATGTCGGGCCGGGACTGCCGTCGTCCCTGAGCCCGTGACACCGTTCCTGTCTGCAGCTCTGTGTTCTCCCGTCCGAACTGCACTTCCTCGGCTGTGGCCTTTGGGTCGAGCCCGCTCCCGGGGCTGTACTCGTGCTTCTCACCTAGCACAGCCTGCTCTTTGCTCTCTGGCTCCTAAAGAGGCCCACATCACTGGACTGACCCGAGCCCCAGAAATAAGATCCAGACGGAGCAACCCTGTACAGGGAGCTGACTACCCAAACAGCCACCCCTAAGCCCCCAGTTGGGAGGACAGCTTCTCTCTCTGCATCCCCCGTGGCGTCGAGTGGCTGAGCCAATGCTTAATTCAAAGGCTAGAATCCATTCAAAGCCAACGCGAGGAACAGAAAAGAAATCCCCTCATTAAATCGATGCTCGGTGGGGTGTGTGCATAATTCATCCCAACACCATCAAATATAAATGTCCCAGCGTCGGAGGACTGGAGCCGGCCCCACGGAAGTCTGAGCCCGCTTAGAAGGAGATGTTGGAAAGAGACAAGTTTTGCAAGGAGACCTTCTCGGAGCGGTCATGAGATGTGGCACCAGAGTGTCTCCGGCAAGGATGCTCGACGAGGACGTGGTCAGCGACGGGGCTCCCCCTCCAGCCTCTCGGCGGGCGCCTGTGTGTTGATAAACTCAGCTCCGGACTCCCTCTGAGCTGGGGCTGGGCTGCCAGAGCTGCCGAAGGACATGGAACGAAGGGTCCTGGGGCTGTGGATTAGACGGGCGACTTGCTCACGGGGGGCGCAAGCTTGCGTGCGGCTGGGCTTGGCAGCTAAGAAAGCATCGCTTCCAGCCCGCGGCCTCAACGCCAGCTAGCCCCAGGGCCGCGGACGGCCGTTGCGGAAAGTGCTGGTCAGGAACCCCTTTGTCCCTCAGTCCCCCGGTGCACAGATGAGGGTCCGGTGAGCCCAGGCGAGGTTCTCCCACCGCGTGGAAACCTTACCCTCCACCTCACTGACGTTGTCCGCGCATCTGCTCTGAGCGACGGCACACACAGCCTGGGTCCCGCCGCTCCTGTCCCAGAGAGGTTGCGCCTTGCTCCCGCCCGGCCAGACCGTGGTGGCAGTTCGTGACCTCCTCCTCCTCCTCCTCCTCCTCACCGTCAAGGCTACTGCCCGCTTAACACTTGTCGCGCGCTGAGCCCCGGGTCAGTGAGCCACGTGCGTCTCGTCAGTTATCCTCAAACGTGTGGATCCCCCTATTTCCAGGCCTTTTGCACCTGCTTCCTGGAACGTTCTTACAAGGCTCTTCAAAAAGCGTCATCCTCCTGGCCGCAAGCTGAATACCGCCTCTGCGCCACCCATAAGAGACTCTTGAATACTGAGAACATACTGAGGGCTGATGGGGGGTGGGAGGGAGGGGAGGGTGGGCGATGGGCATCGAGGAGGGCGCCTCTTGGGCTGAGCGCTGGGTGTTGTATGGAAACCAACTGGGCAATAAATTATATCTAATATAGAAAATGCATAAATAAATACCGCCTCGGCAGAATATTCCTTCATTCCTTTAGTGGTGCTCAGCACTCTACCACATGGTCAAGTTCATTTATCTGCATAGTTATTTATATCTGCCCCCCCCCCCCGCCCTTGCAGTGTTGGAACATGAGTGGTTGAGGAGGCGAAGCAGGGATCCACTGTCTCGTTCCGTGTCATGTGTTCATTGCCCGGAAGAACACGTTAAACAACATTAGCGATCAGCGCTCAAAAAAATGTTGGTGGAGTGAATGAACAGCTCTATGATGCAGATGATATTATAATCCCCATTGTAAGGAAACTGATGCCCAGACAGAGGATATAATGAATCGATTTCCGCTGGGTTACGTGACACTGAATTGAGTGGTGGCTGCTGATCGTCACCACGGACCTGCCCCACTAGCCGAGCCCCAAGCCACGGTGCTGCCCAAACCCTCCTCTCCATTCCTTTTCCACGATGACTCCATCTTGGGTCAAGATCAAGTTCACCAAGACCTCTTGGACGGTGACCTAGACGGTAGTTTAGGTAGTAGCAGTCAGCTGCCTCCAACCACATGTCCCTTTCTCTGTTTTCTCATTCCCTCCCAGACCGTTCATCAGTTCCTTCGTGATCGTGTATTTCTTTAAAATACTTGAGAGCCTCTGTGAGGCCTGAGCCCCCGGCTTGGTACACCCTCCTGTCTGGATGTATAAACGGGCCCAGACTCCCTGGTAGGGAACGCTATGGGATGGCCAGTTTCCGGTGGCCGATAAGAAGGAAAGAGGTAATTGTGTCAGGAGGCAGGAGCACTGTGTGTTCCTGTCGCCTCCTCTGGTCCTCAGCACTGGTTTGGTCCTCGAAAATAGCAGGAGGATCCAACCGAGTTATCCCTACCCAAACTGGCTCCAACTGTGTTCCTCCCTCTCTACAGGGTTGAGGCATCCGGGCTAGAAGAGACGTGGTGGTCACGCTGATATGTTGTCATGGATCAGAAGGTCAGGGTAGCAGACGGTAAATATTCTGCGTGGTGCCTAAGGTGGAGTATAATCGGCCAATTCCAGCATCGGTCCAAGGGAGCTCATGGGCATCGATCTCCAATGTGCCACGTTGTTCTGGGTCCAAGCCCGTTCTCACTTTGCGGCGCTGGCCTGCCGAGAAACCCCGCGGGCTGTAATCCAGCCGGTCTGTCTCCCGGGATTTAAAGAGCAGCCACTCAGAGATCACTTAGCTTGTTGTAAATGGGTTTTGAGAACATAGGGGATCATAAAGTGCGGAAGGAATTCATCCATCAGCCAAGGGGTCACACGGCTCGCCAGCCTCCCGGGTTCTCGGACGCTCAGCACATTCCCTGAGAAGCAGGACAATTGCCAAACCCTGCCAAGGCCCGTTCAGTGAGTGCGTTTGGAGCGCGCACCCCTGTTCTGTCTCCCCGCATCTGGACCTCGCAAGGGAGGAAACAACTGGGTTGAGCTGGTGCCTTTTGGAGCGCAACCTCCCTCTGCAAGGGGCTGAGGCTGCGCGGGTACCTCTGAGGCTGATGGAGATGTGTGACATGGGGTCGCACGGTGTATTTCCCAAGGTCGTTGAGGATCAAGGAGGTAGCGTCTGTGAGTTTACTCGTTCGTGCTCATAGAAGCCGGGCTCTGATTTTGCTAAGAACATCCTGGGACTGGATCTAACCCCGGTCAGCCGATTCACCCCAGCACTTCCCTCCCGCGCCCTGCAATCCGTCCAGGTCGGAATTGTTGCCTTGTCTTGAACATGGTGTGCTGGCTCTTGTTTCCATAAAACTGTGCGTGATACCTTTGCTACCTTGACCTTGGCCATTCCTGCACAGGACCCAACGCCCACTCTCACCTCCCACGCGAGCGATTCTGTATCTCATGGGTCTCTTCTTAAATGGCACTCCCTTCAGAGCCCCCCTGACTCCCCTAGACCATTTTACATATGTATGTATATATATATTTATATATATGCTTATTTATTGATGTTGAGAGAGCGCAAGGGGGGGAAGGAGCAGAGAGAGAGGGACAGAAGATCCGAAGCGAGCTCTGCACCGACAGGCCGACAGCAGCGAGCCCGACGCAGGGCTCGAACTCACAAACCGCGAGATCCTGACCGGAGTGGAAACCGGACGCTCAACCCACTGAGCCGCCCAGGCGCCCCTCCTAGACCATCTTAGGCGCCCCTGCTATGACTCATTCAAGTCTCTCATATCAGCTTCATCTTTCCTCTCCCGAGGACCCTCTGCCTCCTGGAATTAGGATTGCTCGATTTACCAAGTAAAACTTCGAAAGGCCAGGCAAGCTTGCATTCCAGAAACACGGAGTCTTTATTTAGTATCGCTTGACCGATTACGAAAGAAAGAATGAGTTGTTTACCGGAAATTCAAATTCAACTGGGCATCCTGTATCGCATCTGGCAACCCCACCTGAAATGCCCGTTCACCTGCAAAGGAGCCGATTGTCTCTTGGTGGGAATGGAACTCACGCGCCTTAAGACTTCGGGCCGAAACTACCGCCTGTGACAACTACGAAAACCTGGTTCTTCCTGAACTGGCCATCGTGCCCTTGGAAGCCAGAGGCGTGGTATCGCCACCTCCTGAGACCTTTGCAATCCAGCAGGTAGAACGGCCTCTCCGCCTCCAGGGTACGGCCACTCATCCCTCCAGGATGCACTCCTGGGGCCATGTGGGTTCGCGGTGTGGGCGGGACGACCTCTCGGTGCTGATCTCCGCTAAATACGCTCCACGGCCAAGGTGCCCTGGATACTTCCTAGATACCCACCTGCCCCAAAAGGCGAGGCTTAGACCACCTGCCATGAGCAGCCGTCTAGGGACCCAAGCTCACCATGTCCCCCGCAGACTGGACAACGGGCCTTACAGTTTTTATCTCCAAGGTAATTTGATCTCAGGAGCACCTTTGCCTTTTTCTGCTCCCTGGCCTTGGGGAGGAACATCTTGACAGATTTAATTAAATTTGAGTTTCAGGAGGAGTGTTTGGGTTTCTTGCAAAACAATCCCTCACTGGAAGACAGCTTATTCTTCAAATTTCTCACTTTCTCAACCAGGCTGAAGCTTTGCATAACAAGAGTTCTTTAAAAATTCGATGTTGGTGCATCCTGCTGAGGATATTTGCTAAATGAATACGTGGCTTGGAGGGAGCGCCGATCTCGAACATCTACTGTGAGCCAGGAGGCTAAGTGCTTTGTATTTTTATTTCGCTCGAGTCTCACCGATGCACTATTGGATTAGGGCGAAGATTACATTTTTAGAGGAGGAAACCGAGGCTCAAAGTTAAGTAAGTTCACATCAGTAGTGTAAGATTTGGGATCTTCTACAAAGTATTGTAGGAAGGGTGTGCTTCCCCCCACACTGTTGATTTGGGGGTTCAGCTACGGGACTTGGGGCGTCCGAGGAGATATTCACATGTGACCCAAAGGCGGCCCCAAGAATGCCGTTGTATTTTGGCCTGGCAAACGTGTCCTGGTGACGTGACAAAGATTCTGTCTCTGACCAAACTTGACTGGGTCTCCCCTGAGCTTCTCAGCTAGGCTTCAACCTTTGGACACCTGGGTGTATCTCTGGGTTGTCCAGCCTTAGCCAGAATGCCTCTTCCTGCCTAGCAGCCTGACAGCCTTGGGTGCATATTCAGTCTTTTACCCATCAGCCCCCAGTGATGTCTGATCGCCCTGGCCTGCCTTCGGCAGGAATCCCACTAGGCTGGTTTAGCCAGAATCCACCCCCCCACCACTGCCCTCCACCCCCTCACCCCCCCACCCCTCGCCGCAACCTTACCCTTGATATTTCCTCTTATTATTTTTCCATCCATTGGCCCCCTACCCTGCTCTCCGCTGTGAATCCCTCTTTCCTTACCATATTTGGGGTGGAACCCGATCTCTCTCCACCA
Organism: Felis catus; assembly: GCF_018350175.1. Lineage (NCBI taxonomy): Eukaryota > Metazoa > Chordata > Mammalia > Carnivora > Felidae > Felis > Felis catus. The sequence goes on along the minus strand of NC_058383.1, from coordinate 20,282,820 downwards.
CCGCCAGACCCCAATGGCGCCCCCTTGAAGAAAGTTGGCCTTACCATCCCCAGCAAAGACATGAATTTTTTTTTTCTTTGACGCGGGACCCTGGTGGCTTCTGGTACGGGGAGGACAGAATTCACAGAACAGAGGCAGCTCAGCCCCTACCTAGCTGACTGGGAGCGGAAAACAGCTACCCAGCTGGATCCAGTGTAGATGGGCCACACTGCCATTGACTTGCAGACCTGAAATCCCCCGAGATTCCGAGATCGTCTTCTAAGCAGCAAAAGATGATTTGCTACAGCCAGGAGCTCACATGTCCCAGATTTCAACCCCTAAAATTTGAATGCGTGGGTTCGGGCCACCCACACTCACCCCTGGAGCGTGGGCAAGCTCCACCTGTCCGAAAGTTGTTAAGTCCGCAGGCTTTGGATTTCAGAGGAACCGGAAACGTGCAGAGGGAGTGCGGGCCTCTAGGGAAGTTTTACAGCACAGCTTTGGAATAGGAAACGCGGCCGCCGATATTTATTTTCCTGAAAAATCAAATCTTCTCCCCGTCTTCTTCTTCCTCCCCCTCCTCCCCACTTCTCTTCCTCCTCGTCCTTCTCCTCCCCTCCCTCCTCCTCCCCCTTCTTCTTCTTCTTTAATTTTTCTCTGTTTTTCCAGTTTGATTGGTTTCTATTAACCTACAATCAAGTGAACTAATGACTTCATCTTCTAGGTCCATTCTGCTGGGAAGCCCGTTCCAAGAATTATTCATCTCTGACATCGTGTTTTTCATTTTCATTCCATCTTTTTATAGCTGCCATCCCTGCTAGAATCCCCCATTTGTTTCTTCACGATGTCTTGCCCGCTAGACCCTCCAACATACTAACTTTAAAGGCCCCCTCCGACAGTCACAACACCCGCACCTTCCCCGGGGCCGGGCTTGTTGACTATTTTATCTTTCGGTAGTGGGCGCTTTTTTTTTTTTTTCCTGTTTCTTTTTTTAACACTTCTCTTAATTTTGTATTACATGCCGAATACTGTGTGCAACAGAACAAGAAAGACTGAAGTCCATTGTGTCGATATCTAGACACGGGCATGCCTTTCTTTCCACCAAGTCTTCTGTATCGGAGGTGGAGTCAATATCGCCTACAGTTGAACCAGGTTTAATTGTATCGTTGCTGTTACGGCTGCCAGTAACCTCGGGGTGACACTTCAGATTCCTCCAGGAGCCACGACCTCATGTTGAGTCTGAGGCCTAGGATTCAGAAGGGTTTTCCTCAGTATCCCTCTTGCACTCTGAGCAGGCCGTCCGAACCTGCTCCAAATGTGGAGCACCTTCTCTTGCACCCGGCAGTTGACTTCTGTTGCTCACACGAGGCTAATGATAGGGCAGGGAGTTTCTCAGATGTTCTAGACTTTGCCTTAGGTAGATCTGTGCACCCGATCTCCGGGGGTGGGGCTCTCTCGGCCTCCCACCCATCCTCCTCTGACAGTCTCCGCCCCAGGCGAGGTCTAGAGCCCAGGCAAGCTTCCTGTCCGCCAGTCCTCTACTCCGTGGCAGCTGAACTATACCTTGTATAAAGCAAGTTTTCTGCTACTAATCCCAGCAGCCGATGGCCTGCAGTACGGAGGGGGGGTAGATTTTATCCTTCTCCCAGCGGCATTTGATGGTTTCCCAGTGTCAAGGCAGAGCCAGGTGGCAGGTGGGTTTTGCTATGTCTTCCCAAGGAGCACACGACTTTGGTCTTGTGTCCAAAGGAAGGGCGGGCCTGGGGCCGGGGTGGTTCCTGCCCCTCCTGCGGTGGATTCGAGTTTTGCTTTGCATCGGCGGAAGGTTTATGGTAAGGTGGTTGGTTTCCTGTCTGTCTTGACATGAGGCCCTGAGGCAGAAATGGCTTCCTTGGGTACTCTGGTTCCACTCTTCAGACGGTGGCAGGGTCTGTGGAACCGGGGCACTGAGGGGGTCCTAGTGAGTAACAAGTGGAGGTCCGTGGAACAAATCCCCTTGGTGGGTACAGACTTCCTTTAGATTTAGGGAGTGCCCAAGGGTTCTAGGCTGTCGTGCTTGCCCTGGCTTTGTTCTCAGGAATCCTTAAAAAAAGTTTAGGGGCCCCCGGGTGGCTGTCGCATAAGCGTCTAACTCTTGATTTAGGCACAGGTCATGATCTCACAATTCAGGGGTTGGAGCCCCTAGTCGGGCTCTGTGCCCACAGCGTGGAGCCTGCTTGGGATTCTCTGTCTCCCTCTTTCTCTCTGCCCCCCTTCCCTGCTCGCACGAGTGCGTTCTCGATCTCTCTCAAAAATAAATGAACATTTTTCAAAAGACTCTTGAAAATGTTTACTGTTTTATCATTGCTCTCTCCTGGTGGACCGCCTCTTGCTGGGCTCCGGCAAAGATGTAACCTCTCGTGGGTCCCCTCTCCCCTTAGAGGAAACTGTTGCCCTTTGGAATTCAGTGACCTATATTTTTCTTGTAGCCTTAGCTTTCTGTTGGGCTCCAAAAACTAGCATCTTGCAGATTATCTGGCTTTTTCTCGTTGTCAGCAGAGGAGCGACCTTCACTTACAGCTTTGACCACCGCAGGGGACTACAGACCCATTCTTCCTATAGTCTCGGGCTCATACTAATGTTCTATCATCTTCTCTGGGTGTTTTGTTTTCATTGGCTCTTTGATGCAGCAGGTTTGTTTCCCCGTGGGTTTGTCTCGAAACCGCCAACCCAGCTGAACGCGTATGCAAGACGTTCCTGAAGGTTCGAGGAAAAGGTAGACGTTACTTATGTAGAAAGACAAATAACTGAAATCTTAGCCTCGTCCAACCTTAGTCTTAAGGGCACTCTAGCCACTTGACAATGGCCAGGAATTTATATCACTGCCATTTTTAAATATCGAATTAAGAATTCTGCAAAAAAAAAAAAAAAAAAAAAAAGGCGCCTGGGTGGCGCAGTCGGTTAAGCGTCCGACTTCAGCCAGGTCACGATCTCGCGGTCCGTGAGTTCGAGCCCCGCGTCGGGCTCTGGGCTGATGGCTCAGAGCCTGGAGCCTGTTTCCGATTCTGTGTCTCCCTCTCTCTCTGCCCCTCCCCCCTTCATGCTCTGTCTCTCTCTGTCCCAAAAAGAAATAAATGTTGAAAAAAAAAAATTAAAAAAAAAAGAGTGGTGTCTGGGTCACGAACCTTGAGCTGTAAGCAGCACAGCTCAGTCAGTCTGTAATGAAAGAGGAATTTGTTGGTAGCTCAGGAATTGAGGACGTTCAAGGGTGGAACACCTGAATCCGAAATTTCTGTGTTAACAAGTCTTTCCGATGAGTGGATCTGCTCTCTTTTCTCCTGGCCTCGTTCCCAGATGGGCTTTCTCTGGGCTCAGGCAAAGAGGGCCACCTGCAGCTGTAGACTTAGATTCTCCCCGACGTAGGGGTTGCAGGGAAAAGGGATACCTTCGTTCCGCATAGCTCAGGCAATGTCTAGGGTTACGAACCTCACGGGCTTGGGGCTCAGTCGCCTGCCCATTCCCAGAGCGAAGGGGGTTGGGGGGGTTGGGGGGTTGGGGAAGGTTCACCTCCGCTGAAATCACAAGCACGGAGACCAGAGAAGTGTTAGTTTCCCAAAAGGGAGACATTGAGAGAAGACACAGCAAGTTTCAGATGTCATTGCAATCAATTCTCTTCTGTAGGATGCAGCCAATGAAAAGTAGTCATTACTCATAAACCATCGTGAATGGTTCTAGAAATTATGAATTATTTTAGCGCTTTACATAACCTGGCTTTCTGGGTGTAGGGGCCAATCAAACTCTGGGTGTGTTAGGGGGTTACACACGGGAATGGCTTTCTGAGGCTGCCCGTGAGAACTCAACCTGGGGCGTACGATATTTGCTGGCTATACGCTCTTCTCCCGGCTGCCTAGTCTGGACTTCGTACACAGTGTCTATTTATGACCGTCCCCGGCGCGGGCACACAATTTACTGCTGTCTTCCCTGCACTCAGGCCTCCTCTGAGATGATGACTTCTCAACCCCCAGCTGGAGTCTGGGCTCTGATTAGGGACCAAATGACCTCAATTTCACAAGCCTTGGATGGGACCAAGGAAATACTCCTTAGTCAGCAGGAGGAGCCGTTGATATGGGAGGATTGGCTGGGGGCTGGTAGCCCGGTTTGGAAGGGGGCAGTTGTAAAGGACCGACTTTTAGGGGTTTGGAAACCCAGTCTTAAGAGTTTCATAAGTCAAAACGGCTCTTCTGAAGCCTTTAAACAGGGTGGCTGCTCACTGTCCAAGTCCATGAGGTGAACGTGGCCCTTGGAGTGGTACAATGTGGAGGGGTACCACCTTTACAGACCCCCATGTCTTCCCCAATGTGATTATGGGGCAGGTGACTCCCTATATGCTTCCGCCCAAGGACGAGGTGAGAAATCAAAGTGAAAAGCAGAGATCTGGGGGGCAACGAGGTGGCTGAGACCACTCGAAGGCAGAAGGAATACTTGAGGAGCTGAACATCTTTGCCCTGGAGGGGACCGCCCTGGGGGGAGCCAGTTCTGAGTCCGGACAGTGGGAAGAGAATATTCCAGAGTGGAGGCATGATAGGCTCTGCTTGCCGCCAGGGGCTGGAAATGAGCACTTGGCAGCGTAAGGAGTTAGAGTCAGCTTTTGATTCAAACGCTGGAAGAAGGTGTTAATTATGCAGGGGACCCAGAGGGCCCCGTTTTGGTGATGGGTTGCTGGTCACGTGCTCTCCCCGGCCTCCGGGCCTTTGCCAAAGCTCTTGTCCCTCGGGCATCCCCTGTAGCTCCTGCCCCGACTCCCTCCACGAAGCCCTTTGCTTGTTCTCACTCTCTCAAACTCATTTGAGGAATCATTTCCCCTGGGAAATTTTCCCGGCCATCATCCATCCATCCATCCATCCATCACCATCACCATCACCATCTTCACGAAAAATTATCATTATCACTAGGATCAGTACAACGATCATTGCGCTTAATAATGTCGCATAATATAATTATGACAATTATTAATACTAAGTAACGTGACTGTGAGTGAGACGCTCCATGTGCCTGTCCCTGGGACCCATGCCTTCGCATGGACTGCTCACAACAAAGCGAATATTGGTTCCATGCTCCCCTCACCCTGCTCTGACCCTGAATGAGGAAACTGAGACCGACACATGCATTAACTTGCCCCAGGACGCCTAGTGAGCAGAGGGTGGGGGGAGCCCAGAGTGATCTTGGGCCTTTCGGACACACTCACCATGTGGTTTTGTGACTTCCGGGTCTCATGCTGTCCTCCCGTCTCTGCTGTGACCTGCCTGGTGGAGGACGGGGACCAGAGGAGGATTCTACAGACCCTAACCAATTTTTGCTACTGACCAAATGTCCCAGGTGAACAGGAGAGGGGTGTGGCGTGTCCGTTGTTCAAGGGCCGGAAGTGCTGAGAAGAGGGGGGCAGGAGATGATCCCCAAACTCAGAATAAAGGGCTCAGGCCCTAATGAGCTTCCAAGGACCACACCAGGAGCGCACCAGCGACCAGACGACAGCGGGCAGGGACGATGGGATGGGCCTCTGTGAGCTTCTGGAAACTTACCAGCCTCCCCACCCTTGTCACTCTGTTGCTCCCGGCTGGTCCCTTCACAGGAATAGGAGACAATATAAAATCAAGGAGAAGAAATGAAGCCCGACAGCACGACCTTCAGGATGGGAAGGGGTGGTCGAGGGACGGAGCAGGGAGGGTGCTGGCTGGAGTCTGAAGTCATGGGGCTGGAAGGGACAGGAAGGCTGGCAATGCAGGGCTCTGTGCAGGTTCAGGTGTTCGTGGTGGAGAGCACAGACGTAGGAGTCCCACAGGCCAGAACTTAAACTTAGCCCTGCCACATCACACGTAATTCTTCTGCCCTGAACTCGAGTATCCCTGACCTCAACACGGAGTCACAACACCCCTGCTCAGAGAACGCCACGGAGGGTTAAATGAGTTAATACCAGAGAGCCCTTTGCTCAATGCATGGCAGATGGTAAGCTCATACGTCTGCTAGAATAGCTCTCTTAGTCGTGAGGACCAGAGGCTATGCTCCTGCTGACTCCCACTTGGGAAGAGGGCAGCCCTACAGGGCTCAGAAGGAGGCAGGGTGGAAAGGGGCCACCGTATGGACTCCTAGTTCTAAGGGGTGGGGTGGAGGAAAGTGCAGAGCAAGGTTCGGTTAGGAGAGGCTGTGCCACAGCGGCCATGACCTTGAGGAGGATGATCGCCACCGTTGCGCTCCAGATGACAGCCCCAGGTCCAGGCAGAGGCCAGAAACCAGGTTGGGATTCCCCCACGCCAGGCCACAGGTCAAGGGCAAACACGTGAGAGACATTGTCAAGAATCTAGCAACAGCACTGAGCTGGGAGAAGATAGGTCCAGAGAAAGGGGCTGGGGGCTTGGCTGTCATATCCGAGCTGTGAGGGGCAAAGGTGAGAGTCCATGGATGGGGGTGGGGACAGGGGTAGGGTGTCCTCCCTGGGGGTAGTGGTGAGCTATGTGGGGTCCCAGCTGCACAAGCTTGCTAGCTGAATGAGCTTGGGCAAGTTACTCAACCTCTCTGGGCCCTGATGTCACCGTCTATAAAATGGGGATGAGGACAGTAGCCCTAAGGAAGTTTTAGGGTCATGTGGAGATCCGAGGCGCGGGGAAGCATCTAAGTATCGGGCACATAGCCTGCGATCGGTAAGTGTTAGCTATTGTTAGTATTTGATTAGCTCTGGCTCTAGGATTTTTAAGATCGTATCGAAGGGGGCTCATCCCTACTCACCAGGGTAGAAAAGCAGAGAGGATGGGGAAAAGGAGCCCTAGCTGAGAGCCAAGAGCATGCTGGAGGTGGGGGGGTCCCAGAATGGTGGCAAGAAAGGCAGTCAGGAGCTAGGTGAGAAGCCAGGCTGAGCCAAGAAGAGGGGATCCCCACGTGTGCCATGGCCTGAATCTTGGGGACCGCACTGTAGAATTCAGGTGCCCTTCAACACGCACATACACAGTCTCCAGAGTTGTGCACTGATCTTACTTACCTTCGGAAATATTCAGTGTGGGTCTGCAGCGTGTCAGGCACTATGTGCTACGTACTGTCGGCCAAGACAGGCATCGTCCGTACCTCATGGAACTTACGGTCCCTTTGGAGGGGAGGATCTTGGCACTGGGTACAAATTAGCATACGGAGAAGCCAGCGAGAGGAGGTGTGGGTGAGGAGGTTTGGAGCGTCTGGAGAGCAGAGTGCGAAACAGGCAAAGGAAACGTCATGTGCAAAGGGCCTGTGGTGTGAGGGAGCAGGGCACATTAACGAGGTGGGGGTACTCGTGCCAGAGAAAAAAGGAACTGGCTGCTGGGCTCCAAGAGCGAAAGTGCCCATGATGCTTAGTTACTGATGAGGAAACTGAGGCTCAGAGGTTATATGAATGTCAAGGTGAATCATCAGGGAAATGGCGAGGCTGCACTTCAAACTCAGGTATCCCGAAATCCCTGTTCTTTTTCCCCCACTGCCCGGTCCTGCCCAGGTATACCCAGGGTAGGTAGCGACTGCCAGCCTCCCCAGACCAGCACAAGGCCTGGGTGTCCCCCAGCCGGCCACACATTCTTCCTCCTGCCGAGGGACGGTGTTTGGGAGGGAGGTGGGCAGCCGTGGGAAACTTCTGCTTGATGGGTCCTTGCCAAAGCCTTTTACCTCCGTCGTGGAAAGGCCAATATTGAAAATCAATGGGGAGAAAGTGTCTGAAAGGGGAACTCAATCAAATATCCCAATACGGAGGAGTTAATCATCCGAAATTAACCTTATCACGTCTAGTATCAAACTGATCTATAAAGAAAATCAATGAGAGCGAGTCGAACCCCGAAGCCTCGCGCCCCATCCTGGCTGGCTGCTGCAACCAGGCTGTGGCAATTGGGCTCTATTACCTGGAAACTGTCCCTCAGCGGTTGATAGATTTAGCCACGGGCTTTCAATGGGTAGTTTTCATATACGTGTCTCCTCCTGCATTTGCTTAACTGCCATTCTTAGAGCCTTAAATAAGATGCACTTAGCTGAAAATTGTCCTTCACCGAGGAGACACGCTGTTCCCACTGAGATGGATAATCCGGCATTGTGTGTGCTCGTGCTCGGAGGAAAACAAGACGTTCCCTCAGAGATACAGCTGCGTCTCCGTTCCCAAGCGGCCCAGAGGGGTGTGCGGGGCCGGGAGGGTGCCCTGATGGAGTGGGGTGGACAGAGGGGGACCCCTAGAGGCCGATCCGGGAAGAGTGTGGCCAAGCCAGACTGAGGGCTGGTGGGGGCCCCGGGCCACGCGGTTTGGCCGGATGAGGGAGGCTGTCGGGCGTGGCTGGAATAAGGGGCTGGAATCTCTCCAAATGAAAAACGGGAGTGATTCTTCTGGACCAAAGCATCGCTGTCGGGCTACTCATTGTCCCTCCTCCGCGCCGTGAGAGCAGAGGCCTTGTCTGTTGCACCTGCTATTAAAATTCGAGCGTGCAAAATGACACCTAGCCCAGGGGCGCCCCGGTGGCTCAGTCGGCTAAGCGTTTGACTCTTGGTTTGGGCTCAGGTCATGATCTCACGGTGGGTGGGTCTGAGGCCCGCGCCGGGCTCTGCGTGAATGGGAATCGTCGGGGCCAAACCTCGACACCTGATATCGAGCAAAATCCCATACGTAGCAATGGGGGGGGCGGGGGGGAGTGGACGCTGAGGACTGTAAAGTCAACAGGGTGGCTAAGCAGCTGGCCTGAGGTCACACAGCTTGGCGCTGTTGGTGTTAGAATCTGAACTCAGGCCCCGGGCTCCCGTCACGCTCTTGAGCCACTGCCCCCAGTCTGCCCTTTTACGGCCAGCTTGATGAGCGCGGGCTGGGATGATGGCGGGGGTGAATAAAAACGTTCAGAGTGAAGAGTGACATCCGCAAGGTAGGGGCCCAGGCAGGACCGAGCCCCCGCCCTCCAGCGCAGACATCAGAAGTGTGGCAGAAGGCGTCAGAGTCAGACCTGTCAGAACTCCGACGAACTGTCCGAAGTGGGCAGCAACCGGGTGAAAGTCAGCCTCAAGAGGGTAGAAAAGCGTGGGGTGTTTTATTTGCTCGTGCCCCGGCCCCTGAAAATGACGGTGCCTTGGCCCTGGGAGGGACTCGTAGCATCTTTATGTAACAACAGCCTCACATTCAAAGTGGGAGCAAAGGAAGGCTCCCTCTGCCTCCCCTCATGGGAGCAGTGGGCGGGCCTTTGCCCTTCGGGTGCTCTTTCTCGAAGACCTTGACCTTCACTTCCGCTCTGCGCCTCCAGGGAGCGCTAATTTTCCTTTTATCACGGCGGTCTCTGCGTGGCCCCTTCTGTGCGCGGACCTTTCCCTGCAGAGCCGCTGGGATCATGCTGAACTACATCCCGTGGACGCGATGTTGACTTCCATCTGACCGATGGGTAAACTGAGGCGCAGAAGGTTCTGGAACGTTCCCGTGGTCCCACGGCTACTAAGTGTGGGCTCCAGGATAGAAACGCAGGCCGATCTGACTCCGGAACCAATGTTCTTGACCACAAAGTTTCGCGGCTCCCTTATAAACATTGAGAAGTGGTGCTTTGTGCCAGTGAATTGTGTCTGAATATAAATTGAGCATTTTCCAAGAAAATTGAAGCCTGCTTAACGGGAGAACATTTATTTATGGAGCCAGGAGTGAGACAGCAAATGTTTCCAGAGCAGCACTTCTCACTTTCCCTGTGTTCATCCTTTTGTTCTCTCTGGGATGTTAAAAGATGATTAAACTTCTACAGAAAAAAGAAAAAAAAAAAACTTTTCAAAAACTTTCCACAAAACCTGATTTTGTCAAAAGAGCCACGTCGGGAATTCTCAGCCTGGTAGACATATAGGGTGGCTGTCTTGAGACCCGTCCAGGACCGTGCACCAGACAGACCTGGGTTCCAACCCCAGCACCAATATTTCTTTTTTTAGATATGTTTATAAGATTGAATGTTTATCTATTTATTTTGAAGGGGGAAGGGGCGGAGAGAGACAGAGAGAGAGAGAGAGAGAGAGAATCCCAGGCAGGCTCCACACCGTCAGCACAGAGCCCCTCGCGGGGATCCGTCTCACGAATGTCAAGATCACGACCGGAGCCGAAATTAAGAGTCGGAAATCACGAGTCGGACGCTTACCTGACTTGGCCTCCCAGGCGCCCCTGAAGCTTTGGGCCCTGGGCTTTCTCATCTCACCCATTCTGTCACCAAACACTGACTAGCACCAGCCCACTCTGTTAACTTTGCTGTCACCTGTAGGGGCCTGGGCTGCAGGTGGGGGCAGGTCACAGGAAGGAGGGACAGTGTGGAACAGAGCCCGCTGCATTGCTCCTGATGCGGACCCCCCACCCCCACCCCCCAGCACGCTGCCTTTATTAACCGCGTCCTCTCATCTGCAAACAGCAAGTGGGAGAGCCCAGGCTGGCTCTGGAGCCCAGTGGAGAAATGACCATCTCTGGTCAGACCCCCGGGTCCAAATGGTGGCTCCATCACCCCTGGGCTCGCGGACGCTGGGCAAATTATGTAGCTTCCCTGGGTGTCATTTCTTACTCTGTAAAATCAGGGTGCTGGTAATAATACTTCCTATCTCATAGAGTTGTTTGGGGGAAAAAAATGAATTAATTCATGTAGACCGCTTGGCTTGCCTGTCGAGAGTTGATTCTTTGTCCGATCCTGATCTAGGATTCTTTATACTCACTATTCTATTTAATTTCATGATAACCACATTATATATATATATATATATATATATATATATATATACACACACACACATATATATACACACACACACACACATATATATATATATATATATATGACATGTCCCCTATTTTATATAGAAGGAAGCTGAATCCTCAAGCAATAAAATCAAGGGCTGCAAGGCAGCGGTAAAGAACTTACCCAAAGCCACAGCACCGGGAAGTGGGGACGCCGAGCTTCAGATCCCTGTGTGTCCATGTCTGAAGCCTCAGCCCCTTCCCCCACAGCCCAGAGCTTTGCCAAGAAAGGAATGGGGTGGGTTTTCTAGGATGCTTTACGGGAACCGTTGCTCTCCTTCGGAGGGTTCGCTCCCTTTGGTAACCTCGTCCAGGGGCCTGCCCAGACGGTAGTTTGCAAAATTCACTCCGTTTCCCCTTTTGTGTTCATCTCCAGTTGGCTGGTGCCTCACTGAGCCCTCGTGAGACACGTAGTGGCAGTGACGATGTGTTGGAATAGCTGTAATAGCAACCGAGGCCCCGAAGTCTCTTTCCACTCTCCCTCCTCCTCCCGCCTCTGTGTCCTGAGTGTCCTATCTCTCAAATATCTCCTCCTATCGCCCCCTCTCCCTTCCAGGCCCTTAGCATCCCTCGCCTACGGGTCAACAGCGGTCCTGACTGGTCTACCTCCTGCTTAACACCCGTCTCTGCCTTGCCATCACCTCTGACTGGCCGATTCCTTCAAGTTCTGTCTTATAAGCCATGCCTGGGAAGCTGGCCTTTGCCCCTCTATCCAAGAATATCTCTTCCCGTACCTACCCAGGGGCCCAACACACTGTTTGGCATCTCTGAGTCTTACACTTAATGGACAGCTCCTTCCTCCTTGCACAGACAGTTCACTCCTGTGCCTTCACCCTGTTCGCTTCCTAGAATTTTAAGTGCTCAGCTGATGGTTCACCTCCTCCAGGATGTCTTCCCTGATTACACTGGTCTAGGTCCTCTGCCTTTGCTCCCCATGATGCTCTGTGCTACCTCTGTCCATCTGCTTCTCTCTCCCGTGATGGTTTGAAACATTTTCCAGCAAACCTTCCCTCTCTTCTCTTCCTACTGTGTGCATGGCGGGGCATAGATGCCTGCCCCACAGATGCTCACGTACTTTGGACAACGGGATACAGTAGGCATGTTGGAGGCAGAGGCTTAACTGTGCTTGCATGGTGTGGCTTGCCCCCTTGTGTTCCTGTGATCCATCGGGGGAAGAGAATGCCTTGAATTGCTGCGGACCCTTTGGTCTGGCTCCGAAAAGAGTACATGGGGAATAGCCCGGACCCAAGCACAGCTGACGGGCAGCCCACAGCATGGATGACCAACTGAGCCCAGCCCCAAGCAGCCGGCAAACAGGAGAATAAATACTTGCGGTAAGCCAGTGGTTTGTTTAACAGCATTCTGTGGCAGTAGATGATTTATTTTTTACTTGCTTTCTCCCTCTTCGAATCTGCAGGCAACTGAAGGGTAGAGACTGTCTCTTACATATAAATCTATATCCCCTGCACCCAATATAAGGCTTGGCACATTAAAGAATGCCCGGTATCAGAGAAATACAGATACCTTATGTTTTCACTCATGTGTGGATCCTGAGAAACTTAACAGAAGACCGTGGGGGAGGGGAAGGGGAAAAAAAAGGGAGAGAGGGAGGGAGCCAAAGCATAAGAGACTCTTAAAAACTGAGAACAAACTGAGGGTGGATGGGGGGTGGGAGGGAGGGGAAAGTGGGTGATGGGCCTTGAGGAGGGCACCTGTTGGGCTGAGCAACTGGGTGTTGTATGGAAACCAATTTGACAATAAATTTCATATAAAAAAATATGAGGCTCGAATACAGGCTTGTCTAAATAAATTAGCATTTCCCCTAAAATCTAAAAGAAAGAAAGAAAGAAAGAAAGAAAGAAAGAAAGAAAGAAAGAAAGAAAAAGAAAGAAAGAGAAAGAAAGGAAAAGAAAGAAAGAAAGAAAGAAAGAGAAAGAAAGAAAGAGAAAGAAAGGAAAAGAAAGAAAGAAAGAAAGAAAGAAAGAGAAAGAAAGAAAGAAAGAGAAAGAAAGGAAAAGAAAGAAAGAAAGAAAGAAAGCCCAATATATGTTTGAAGGGAAAAAGAAGAAAGAAGGAAAGGAAAGCAAAGGAAGGAGAGAAGGCAAAGGAAGAAATAAAGAAGGAAAAAAGGAAGGAATGTTGACGTTCTCAGTAAAGCACAAAAATCTTTGTTAAAACTGCTTTTTGTTGGCACCTGAATTTAACGATTAAGCCCCATGCCAACGAAACCATCAGGAAAGATCTAGAAAGGAAGAAATGAAACGGAAACTTATCAAAATGGCCATCTATCAACCTGAATCCATCTCGGAAAGAATGGAAGGAGGATATTTCACCAGCTTTAAGGTTGCCCAACTCCTACAGAGACAGCATTACTCCTGGCAGTGACATCGATCCGTATGATAACATTTCCTTCTGAAGGAGGTGAAGGGGGTGCCAGAGAAGACCAGCCGAGAGCCATGGAGCTCACGGTAGCGACCACGGACGCGGCCTCCTGCTTCCCTCTTACCGTACCTGCTCGTCTGGGACGGTAATGACTTTGAGCGCCATATGCAAAATTAAGAGGACGTCGGTGAAAGGAAATTGATGGTGGAGAGGTCGCTGCTGCAAGTCAGGATTTCACTTACTGATGATTTGGCACGAACTATCTTCCCTAAGCCTTCCCATTTGTAGAAATAAGTTTTACTTTTTATTTTCATCTTTCCTGGCACCTCAGAGAGCACCAGGGGAAGTTCAGATTTCAGATCCAAATGTTGTTCTGTTCCCAGAGCTGTACTTTCTCTAGGCCGGGAAGATGAAATTTTTTTTAGCCTCCCTTAGAGGTTCCTTCACTACCACCAAGATTCCAATGATAATTACCCTGCCTTGAGCACATAGGTCAAGCACTTTACATCAATTATCTCCTGTAGTTCCTCACGACAACACGGGGGAGTTGGGTGGGGGGGGGGTGTGATGAGAGGAGGGAGAGGTACCTGTGTTTCACAGATGAGGAAACCGAGGCTCGGGGAGGTAAGTAACTTGCCTTGGATCCTCTGGTTGGGAACAGACAGAACCGACGTTCGAACGCGGGACTCGTGGAAGGCAGCAGTCAAGTCAAGTTCATTGCCTCCCATAACAAACACGACCTCTCATCTCTGGCCTCCGTCCCTCCTTAGCAGGAGGAGATGCTCTTGCCAGTCTGAGATGCCACTCACTGACGGGGAAGGCTGTAGCAAACAGCGTGGGGAAATTTAGAATGTTCACTGTCTCACAAAAATTAGCATGTCAAAAAATCTTTCCTTGCCTGCGATAACTCTAGTCTCCAGGGAAACGGGGTTATAATACAATGCCAGGGGCGGGAGACAGAACCTTCATGCGGGTAGATTGCTAAATTCTCAAGCTGTGTGATAGGAGCAAACAGCCCTGGGGAGGAGAATGTGAGGTCTTTAACCCCAGAGCCGCCGCGTAACCCGAGCAAGTCGCTTGCCCCTTCCCAGCCTCATCCTGGTTCCTCCTTTGGAAGATGGAAATGGGGGTTTTTGCTTTGCATCGTCTATAGTAGTAAAAAAAAAAAATTGGAAATAGCCTAAGTTCCCGAGAGTAGGGGTTAGGCTACGTTTTGACATACGCATATCGTGTCACGGCCATTAAGGAGTGATTGGGTGAAATGCGGGTCTATTTCATGTTTCACGACGTTGCGGGCGCTGTGACGTAGACGCATCGGCCCTTTCATTTTCCCTCAAATCTACCAGGTTTTTGTCAAGTCCGTTTTGGAGATGAGGTGAAGTACTTTGCCCAAAGTCACAGTTAAGAAGAGAAATCAGAATTAAAACCAAGGCGATCTGATGCAGAACTCACTGTACCCACAACATCAGTACGTAGAAATATGGTCTCATTTTAAACTTCGAAATGCGAGTTATCAGACAGAATGGTGATCCGTTACTTAATTGCTATTGTAATAAGCCACCAGCCCCAAAACGTAATGGCTTCCAGTAACGACCAGTTTCTACCGCGGGTCGTAGCATTCTCGTGATTCTGCAGTCCAGGCTGGGCTCAGTGGGGTGGTTCTTCTGTGGATCTTGCCGGTGGCCTTCTAGGTGCTTGTACTCACAGGGCAGGGCAGGTGGGCGCTGGGCTCGGCCAGGAGGCTGGAAGGACTGGGCGCGCTCTCTCTCTCTCCACATGGTTACTCCAGAAGCATGGGCTTCTTACGCGACTTGTCAGAGCTCCCAAGAAAGCTAAAGTAGAAACCGCCCAGATTTCTTAAAGCTTAGGCCGCCACTTGACCCGCTTGCCCACGTTCTATTGGTCAAAGTCAGTCCCGGGACCAGCCCAGGTGCGCGCAAGGGGAGGAGACAACACGGGGCATAAATACTGGAATCACGCTAGGCTGGGGCCCCCAGCGTAATACAACATTGCAGTTCGGGGAAGAGAATCCTACTTGTGGGAGAGCACTTTTATAGAAGTACCCAAATGGACATACTTTCAACCGTTAGGAATGTTTGAGATGTTTATCTGGGTCCAGGGAGAGACTATAAGGTCTTTGTCTTCTTATATCGGTCTATCTGTATTTTCCAAATTGTCTAGAGTAAATGCGTGCTAGTTTTACGTAAGCGAAATAACCGGGGTTACCTTTGTTTTCAAGAATAAGAAAATAATTGCTTGTCTGTATGGTCCAACCAGAGTCACTGCTTATGCAGCACTTACTATGTGCATACACATGTTAAGTCTTTTCTTTCTCCCAGAAACTATGAGGTGAGATAATAAGCGTATTATCCCCATTTCGCAGATGCACAAACTGAGGCATGGTAGCCGCCAGAGCTGAGAATCAAGGCCCAGCAGTCGGGCTCCGGAGCAAAGCTCAGGGCTTGCGTTCCTTCGGGTCCTGGAGCTTCTTGTCCTGCGATGTTCCCTTTTCTTTTTGGGTGCAGCACGGCTCACTGATCTATTCCAGGAAATTAAAACCCGGAAGCCCCCCCCCCATCACCCTAGGATGTCAGCCTAGGGGAACGGCCTGCCAGAGCAGACCTCAAGGTAGAAATCTCTGGACACTTCCTGATGGTCTTTCCCCATCTACTATGAACCATAGTAGCCAACACACAAACTGAGGACTCCCCTCCCGATGCCAACACACCCACAAAGGTGCACACGTGCCTGTGTGGGCAAACACACGTGGAGAGGTATTCGTGTGTCCACATTCATACGTGTGTGCCTGGCGTGATCCGCACATCCAAGCACACGCAGGTGGACAAACATCAAAAGTAAACTCACCACGCATCCGCGTACAGCTGTTCGCAGGGCAAACGGATATGTGTGCGTATGCCTACGTTCCCACTCCGCATTTATACAAATCGTGCATTTACTTGCCGTGGGCTCCCACATGTGTGCAGCTATGGGCGTTTAGACCCCCACACACAGCTATGCAAATTCCTACCCTTGCTCGTCTTTCAGATTACTTAACTCCCAGAGAATCTCAAAAAGAGACGGGCTCCGAAATATTCCTCACCTTCACCGGGGAAAAAAAGCAGAACTTTGCATGTATACCTCCAGAGATGGTTTTTATAGGTTGACTCATTCATTCGTTCGTTCGTTCGTTCGTTCATTCATTCATTCAGCAAATATTTATTGAATGCTGGCTATGTGCCAGGCACAGTTCTGGGTGTTGGGTATTCAATATTGAATAAAACATACCCAGATTTCCTTGAGTGGTGGAGATTACAGCCTGGGTTCCCAGACAGAGAGGCGTCTGGAGCCACAGAGACTCCCCTGAGTTTTCAGAACACAGTCCCGTGGGTATTACCAAAGGAAATTCTATTCTTTCGAGAGTGAGAGCGGCTGGCCAGGCTGTGTCAGTGCTGGATACAGGCATCAGAAGCCATGCAAAGCTTGGAATGCTCTCCCATAGCCCTGGTGTCATCGGTGGACATGTCCCTATCTGCGGGAGACACGTCCATCGGGCCACAGGATGTAGCCTCAGGGAAGATGAGAGTGGTGGGTAGAGCGGGGTTGAGAGAGAGACCCAGGCTGACGGTGGAGGGCAGGTGGATAGAGGAAGAAAGTGAGGATCAATGTGGAAACTGCAGAGATCAGTAGCAGTGGGAACCATCATCTGTGACCAACTAACGGAACCAAGAAAGAGGCTCTGTTCCCTTCTTCCTCCTTCTTAGTGTGTCCTATGCGCCAGGAAGGTGCCCCGTGAGTTCGGCGGCAGAATCTGAGAAACTCAGAGAGCCTAGTGGGTGCCAGGCATTGGCAAAGACAGTTGAATGCAGGAGTCAAGGAAAGAACGAAGTGAATGGAACAGTTTAATGGCCCTAAACCCTTGTTTTTACCAGGCGCTGTTGTATTATTTCATGTAATTTTCACGATTGCCCTTTGAAGGTAAAGAAAGGAAGGCACGGAAAGGTTAAGTAACTTTCCTAAGTTTCTACTAAATAGATGGATGGATAGATGACGAGATAGTGCGTAAAAAATGATAGAGCTGAAAACTCTAAGGAGTTTTATCTGGTTGAGATTGCACATTCCTGCCCGCTCCAGAAATACTGCGCACCCGAGTTCCGAAATGCCATTTATTTTAAGATGTGCCACGGATTTATTAATAGCTTTTCAGGGGAAAACAAACAACGGATCAGCGCAGGTACACAAATCTAATCACATCAAATACATACATCAAGTGTTAGATAGGTCCCAACGCAGAAGTCTTAACTTGTGGGAAAACAAGTGCCTCTGAATCAAGGAGTCGGGGTGTTATATTAGCCATCGGACGCCTAATAATCAAGCAGCATTGGCAGGTTCCCAGCTGACCCTCCACTTCTCCGTTCCTGGTTCCGGCCTCGGCTCTCAGCCTGGGACCTGACTTGTGCTGCCTCTGCTCGCTTTTGCTGTCTCTGTTTCCAGCTAATCGCCCTAGAATGCCCTGCCGCTAACTGGGGGGCTCTGTGACTTGGGGCAGACCAGGGCACGCACTTGAAAAGGGGGAGCAAGATCGCTTCCTTCATCCACTGAATGAAACCCACGCCAGTTGGGATTTCTAAGGAGCAGCCTGGCTCTTCGGGCACCCCACCCCCACCCCCACCCCCTGGGGGTCCCAGCCCATTCGTTTGTGATGCTAATCCAGGGGCATCAAAAAGAGGAGCACTTCTTCACACCGGACCCCCAAATAATTGTCAGAAGCTTCTCCCAGCCTTTTTGTGCAGAAATGGAAGAGGGGAGGGTGTGTTCTAATTCCGGGATTTATAAAATCTTTGTGAGTCACTCTAGCATTGCAAAGTAGTCTCTTTTCTTTAGGTGGCACAGCCTTAGGGTTGAAGGAAACCGTTCCCCTCCCCCTGCCCCTGCCCCGCATGTCTGAGAACCCCTCCGAATGGATTTACTCCCAAGGGCCCCAAAGGATGACGGTACTTGAAAAAGACGTACCAGCACTGGAGACGCACTTGACAAAGATTCTCTCCCTGAGCGAGTTCTCTCCTCGACCAGTCCCTGGGCTTTGGGCTTGCGCGCCATCTCTGCATTAATGCTGGCAAGACTCCTGCTAAGTCAAGTGCACCAGGATCCAGCCCCACCCCGTCCTGGATGCCTGAGGAGGCTCCGAGTCCCGCCCCCCTCCTCCCCGCAGGGTGACCTCTGACCAGCCCGGGCTGCCTTCAGCAAGAACCTGTTACATCATTTAACCCCTGACCCTGGACGCATTCTCTTGGAAATTTTCCATCCACTGACACACCCCGCTCCTTGGCTCTAAATCTCTACTCGTCCTTGTATTTGGGGTTGAGCCCGATCTCTGCCCCCACTGCAAAGTCCCACGCAGCGGTCCCTGTGCCTATCGCCTGCGCCTACCGAATAAGGCCTGCCCTGCCCTTCTTTAACAAGCATCAAGAATAATTGAATAGTGGGTGATGGGTATAGAGGAGGGCACCTTTTGGGATGAGCACTGGGTGTTGTATGGAAACCAATTGGACAATAAATTTCATATACTGAAAAAAAAAAGAATAATTGAATAGTTTTTTCTTTAATGCACGTGGTACATTCTAAAAAATTTTTTAATGCTTATTTTTGAGACAGAGAGAGAGAGAACAAGCAAGGGAGGGGCAGAGAGAGGGAGACACAGAATCGGAAGCAGGCTCCAGGCTCCGAGCCATCAGCACAGAGCCCGACGCGTGGCTCGAACTCACGGACCGCGAGATCGTGACCTGAGCCGAAGTCGGATGCTCAACCGACTGAGCCACCCAGGCGCCCCAGCACGGGTTATACTCTGTGTAGCTCCGGTTATAGTATTCTTTGTAGCGGCCCAAGAAGATGCTGTTGGCTGATGAATCAGGACACACAATGTGCCACCACCTTTTCTTCCTGACGTGTAAATAGAGATGGGTGAATGTTTGAAAAATAACGTTCCGCTTTACTTTTTAAGCTTATTTATTTATTTTGAGAGAGAGAGAGCATGCGAGAGCACAGCGGGGGAGGGACACAGAGAGAGGGCTAGAGAGAGAATCCCAAGCAGGCTCTGCGCTGGCAGGGCTTGAACTCACGAACCGTGAGATCACGACATTGACACCAGGAGCTTAACTGCCTGAGCCGCCCAGGCGCCCCGAGATATATGAATTTTTATTGAAAAGACTAAGAAGCTAATCACTTTGACATTCCTGCTCTTTTTACCCCAAGCAACATCGTGTGATGAAGTGATTCCTGGTCCGTGTCAAATACTTGCTTGCACCCCTGGGAACTGTCCCAGGGTCACCCCGGATCCGCCCAGCACTGCGACAGAAGGGTCGCACAGGTGTGTATATGAGCAAGGTTCTGGTCGATGTCACAGCCTTGGTTCGTAGCAAGTGGGTCAGGTTGGGGGAAAGGGTTACAAGCGTCAGACAGAAAGGAGGACCAATCACTTACAGGATTGGCCAGGAAGGACAGTCCAGCAATGAAAAAGCAGGCAGGAACCCGGGACCCACAAAGGTCCACAGGGTCACAGACTCCTTCCAACCGCTCCCAAGAAGGTCTTTCCTCTCTACCTGTCGAAGTAAGGTGTCCTTGTTTGGCTAGCGGCGAGGCAAGCTGGGGGCTGTGCCCCACTTTTTTAGGGAACCCGCTTTCAAGCACCCTGTATCCAGCGGTATAGGTGGGACTGACCAGACCCATTCTTCCTGAGGTCCTGGGAGAGCCGCGCAACTCAGAACGTGCCCAAGCAGCCAGTGTCACCCTCCACCCCACCCCTGGATGGAGTCCATCCAAGAGGAGGCAGCCTCTTGTGGGAACAGGGAGAGACACTCCATGGGAATGGCTAAAGCAGGTTGTCCCGTGAGATAACCAATCGACAAATGAACGAAGGACCTGCCTGAGACTGTCCTGGAGAATCTGGGTGAAAACACCGCAGATCAGTGTCCCTTCCACGCCTTAGACGACACGTGTGAATACCCAGCAAGCTCAGGTGGGTGCTGCAGAGTGTCGGTGGGGGGGATATGTATTCGGCTTCTGCTCCGAAGTCAGGGAAACTTTTAATGGTCCGCGTCCCTGGGTGATCATTCCTTCCTCCCCCAAACAATGGAAGGCTGGGGCTCTCTGCACCCACTTTAATCCATGTAGCTCATCCCCTAGGAGCTATTATGTAATCCCTCTGGGGGGACATAATGCCTTAATCCTGAGAAAATGCACCTGCCTATAAAAGCAATTAAGTAGAAATGCTCACGGTAGATTTCCAAGCAACGTAGCTCAAGGGGGCTTTCAGTAGCCCAGAGAGGACTCCACGAAAGAAGCTGTTGAAGCTGCCGCAGCATAAAGCATTCCTGCTGTCCATGTGTGAGTATCTCGCCCCCCAAACCCCTCTCCCAGGTCTGCAGGGAATCACCACCTTCCCCCAGGCGGAGGCAGATGGAGGTTCCGCTCTCCCCTTCCAGGCCAGCGCTCGTAGATTTCCAAGGGTGGGCGGAGGCTCCCTGTGACCCCAAGGATCAGCCCCTTCCAGTGCTGGGTCACCAAGCCAGGACCACCCATTCTTGCTAGCTCAGCCAGAACTTGGTACAGATGGATCAGTGGTTGGAGCCTGTTCGCTGGGAATACCTCCCACCCCCCCACCCCCGCCTTCACTGCTGGCTCAGCCTCTAGTGAAAGTTTCCATTAGAACTCGCCCTACGGGGTCGTAGCGATGCGGTAATCACATGGATGGGAGTAACGCGCACTTACCGAACCTTTGCCTTCTTCTGGGGACTCTTCTGAGCACCTTATGACATGAATTCGTTTCCTCCTTACACCTGCCCCGTGAGACAGGGACAGTTATTAGCATTCCCACCCACCCATCCAACGTGCCCAAGATAAAACGGAGACACAGAGAGGTTGAGCGGCTTGCATGAGATCACACAGCAAGGGGCTGGAGGAAGCGGGACCTAGAATTGGCTTTAGGACTTGCTCTTCCAGCCAGGCTAGCCTGTCTCCGGGAGACGATGGCCTTTGCTGTCAGCGTGTGCCTCTAGGTAGTCTGTTTCTTACCTGCAATACTTTTGACTGCGCTCTCTCCACCCCATGTTGGCCCCTGCCTAGAACCCAGCCATTTTCCCTTCTCAAATAGCTAATGAAGTTCACACTTTAGCACTTCCCTGATAAAGATGGTCACACTAGACCCCCGTCCTGACTGCCCTGGGGCCAGGCACCAGACAGCTGGGGGTTGCCCCTACCTCCCAGAGCCCAGCGAAGGCATCAGCCAATCCACAAGGGAGCCCAGAAATCTAGCTCGCCCCCCTCCACCTGCCCTACGTAAGCCGCCCCCTAGAGCTCCAGCTTGCTGCTACCCTGCCTCTGTGTGGCCCCGCAGCCTCCTGTCGAGACAGAGGAGGGAAAGAGAAGGGGGAGGTGGGGGGAGAAAGAGAGAATGGCTGGCGCGGGGAGGGGGGCAGGAGTTGGGAAAGCAAACGACGTGGCTCCAGAAGACACAGCGGGCTACAGGTCGCGTGACTGTCGCCTGGCCACACCTTCCGAGACCGGGACGCACAGAAGGGAACATTTAATACCGTCAAGACCACAAGGCGCTGAGTGGCACCAGCAGCAGCCACTGGTACGTGTTCCCCTGTGGGTCTTCCCGGAACAGCAGAGAGGGAAGCGGTTCCTGTTCCTGCTCACACCCAGGAAGAGAGTAGAAGTGCTTTTAGGCTCTGTGTGCCCAGCGTGAGCCAGGGGTGGGCACGGATTTTCCCTCCGTCCTCACCAGGACGTGTGAGTCCTTGACCAACAATCAGAGATGTTGAATGACTCCTTTAAAACAATCGGAAAGCTCTCGGGGCGCCAGGGTGGCTCAGTCGGTGAAGCATCCGACTCTCGATCTCAGCTCAGGTCTGGATCTCGGGGTCGCGAGTTCAAGCCCCGGGTTGGGCTCAGAGCTGGGTGTGGAGCCTACTTAAAAAAAAAAAAAACAAAAAACCCAGAAAGCTATCATTAAGTGTGGATGCCAGGATTCGAAGCCCAGAGGTACCTCCCTCTGCACCCTTCTGTGAAGGCTGGTACGTCCTACCCACGGCTAAGCCTGTTGTCCCAGGGCCCGTGGGCGTGGTACCCTCGTGTCTCTGGGGTGAGTGGGTGAGAGGCAGAACCAAACGTTCCATCCACCGCTCTCACCAAGGTTGTTCTTCGTAATCAGTCTCTCCGGAGGAGTGTTGATAACCCAAGAAACATTTGCCTCCTCGCTGGGCTCCAGCTGCCTGCCCGAGGAAGTCTGGTTCGTCCCCCACCCTGGACCCCCGCTTTATTCTCAATCTACGTTCACTGGCCTCCTGAGTTCAATGGCTGTTGCTCATTTTGTGTAGCTGAAGGGATGATGGATGCTTCTTACCTGGACCCCCCCAGGCGTCCCCACTCCTGGACCCCCTGAGGGCATCCTACCAGGGAAAGGAGTAATAGGCAGGACTTCCAATGTCAATTTTCATCCCCTCTCAGGATGGAATCCAGAATGTCTGCGTCGCCTCTAGGCCCCCGCCCCCTGCTACCTTCTCCCCTTGGCTCTCTGTTGACTCAACCCATGAGAATTGGATTAAACCCCATCCCAATGTATGGTGCAGAGGCAGAATAGCATAGGAATAAAGGAGAATTTGGAACGAGCCAGATAGGTCTGGCCAAGATTCTTCTACCCACGCTAAACTCCTCTCAGCTTTATCGTCCTCTCCTGTGAAATGGTAACGCTAGGACTACCTATCTCGGAAGTTTGTCGTGAGGATCCAATGAGATCATGTATGTCTTTACACGTTGTGTTCATCGGACGCTACCGTGGCCTAACCAAGAGAGGTAGATTTTTCTCGTTAAATACGATACACAGAGGTAGTCGGGACATGATACCAATCACCGCCAAGGCTCACATTCTTTTCTTTTCCTGGACTGCCACTCTTAGCATGAATGTCTTTTCCTCTTGATCGCAAGATGGCTGCTGCCGCCTGACCATTATATCCACGTTCCAGGCAGATAGAGCAGCTTTCCTGGAAACACCGTCAAGCAGACTTCCATCAGAGCCGTATCGCGTGGCCACCTTTGGCTGATATCAGCGATATCGGTAGGACGTTAGACGGTTCCTGACACATGGTAATGCCTGATGAGGCTCAGTTAGCTCTTACGAAGGCGATAACAATGTATGATTTTTACACCATCCTGGCTCCTCTTGGAGCTGGGACCTAACCCTGAAGCCACAGTCCCATTTATATCCAGGCCTTGTCATCTTCATGAGCTCCCGTCACCCAAGAATGGGGCTCTGAGTCACCTGCCCAAGATCGGCGTGTGCTGTGGGCTGAAGTGTCTACGAGGGCCACTGCACAGCCCCTGGGTCCCATCTCTTGCTTCCGTGCACTGCCCCCTTGTCTGATTGTCCTAGGGTGTCTCTTGGACCACCCAGCCACCAGCCAGGCACGTGCGTTCTCTTGGAAGTTACTAATAACCCCTGCCAGTGGCTCTCGGCCTTTCTATCTCGGGAATCGCACAGAAGCTGGCAGGTTCTCTTTATTCGGGGGCTCTCCAGTCTTGGTTCCAGCCACATGCCTCCCTCGCCAAGAAACCACCCTAGCCCCTGGTCACCTCAGGGGGCCTTGGAGAGAGTAGGTGGGGAGTTCGTTCACTGGGATCTGTGAGCTGCCTCAGACACTAAGGGAGCCAGTTTCTCAGCGAGAGCAATCCCTGTGCAAACATCGTTGCAACAAACATCCATATCCCAGCTTCCCTGGGTAGGAGTTTCTTTGAAGTACAAACCTGGGAGCGAAAGGGCGTGGCCACTGGGTACTCCCCTCTTTAACCTCGCTGTGTATATCCGAATTGCTTACCAAAGTCGACGTTCACGTTGACAGTTACACCGGCGACAGATAAGATAATTGGTTTCTCAGCATCCTCGCCAGCACCTAATATTGTTGGACCTTTTATTTATTTTTTATTTGTTTTTGTTGGACTCTTCACTGTTTGGAAACACCAAGTCCTTAAGATGGGGCTCCTTCGACGTGGGACTTTACATCTTCATGATTACCGAGGGGAGGGACATCTTTTTACGAGTTTCCCAGCCACTCGTGCCCTGTAAAGTCTCCAAGGCACTGTGCCTGTATAACCGTGTTCTCCAGTGCAAACTGTGGATTTTGATCTGTGGAGGAGAGAGTTCCATTTGTCTGTGAGACCCAGCCCTACCTGGGTGCAGTAAAAACATAGTCTGCTAACAAGAGCCCGTGAATCTGCACTGGGGTCCTCTGAGCTAGGACTCAGGGATCGAGGTCCAGGGAAGGAGTGTCCAGGGGTGAGCCAGGTACAGAGGCAACGAAGCAACCAGAATTCGAAACCCGGAGCCGTCAGCAGAACAGGACTCGGTTTATAAATACTGGACCGTAGCCAGGGTCCAAACAGCGTTCTAGGAGACCAAAGCTGAACGGGAAATGAAAGGTGAATTATAAATCAGGCTCCAGGCAAAAGAGAAAACTGGGGAGGGAGGGCACGAGGCAGCCAGGAGCCAAAGATTCTGTCTCCGTCCAAACAGGGAAGCACCCCCTGAACCATGGTGCGATAATTCACAAGGGAAAGGTTGTCGGAGCAGGAGAACGGCACTTACGGGGTAGGGATGGGGGGTGGGGAGAAACCTGCCTGGAGCAGGTCTTGTGGGCCGTACCTGGAGGAGCAGGAGCCTGGAAGGACCAGGATGGCGAGGATCCGTTGGTTAGACAAGAGGACCATCAACTCTCTCCTCTTGCTCACTGTGAGCCCCTACTGCATTTGGGGTGATCATGCACCGGTGAAAATACTCCTTTTCTAACCCTCGCTTTGCAACTAGGCTTGGCCAATGAGTTGCTAGCAGAAATCACCAAGTGGAGCTTCTGGGAAATCTGTTTAACAGGGGCTTACTCGGGAGGGATAGATGTTTGCTTCTTGCTTTTTCTCTTCTTGCTTGGAACGGGCCACGAAGGCTGGAGCTCTGGCAGCCATGGCATGACTTTGAGGATAGTGGACTAGAAAACAGAAGATCCCTAATGACGCTGGAAACCAGCACACCAACCCCAAACTACTTATGTCTGGAGTTCTTTTATGTGAAGGAATACGCTCTGGGTTTAAAGCCCTGTAAATGGGTCTCTGTTAGTAGCAAGGGCAGAGATTTGCTGGGATGTCTGCATACTTGACTATTTGGGGGAAGGGGGGGGGGTGTTAATGACAGAGCAGGACAGATACAAAGTTTCATTAAATAACCAAACAATGCATCAGCAAAGCCTGCAATTCTTTTCCCAGTCTGTAACCTTATTTTTCTTCTTCTTCTTTTATTTGAGAGCGAGAGAATGAGCACAGGAGAAGGGAAGAGAGAGAGGGGGAGAGAGAATCCCAGCAGATCCCATGCTCAGCCCAGAGCCCGATGCAGGGCTCGATACCACGGCTCTGGGATCACGACCTGAGCCAGTAATCAGAGTCAGACGCTCAACCGACTGAGACACCCAGGCGCCCCAGGCTCTACACCTTTCAATGTAACGCCACACTGGGTCAGGTCATGAGCAGTCGAGGATTTCTAAACAGACATGATCACATGGCTTTAGAAATCTCTCCGGCCTTCCGAGTCCAATTCGGGGGTGTTCCCACCTTTTCCTTTCGCAGGTAGAGAAACTGAGTTGTGGGTAGAGGACGTTATTTGCGCAAGGTTACAGAGCAACGTATCAAAGCTAGGTTTCCAGTATCCGTGCCGACCTCCCGTCCCTTGTGCCGTCTCTCCCTACCTCTAAAATAAGAATATTGCAGTGGATTGCCTTCCAAATACCATTGCTTTATTATCCTAAAGGAACCAGCCTCCTGAGTATCAGGCAAGCCCCGCCTGCACATTGGGCACTGTTTCCATAGACATAACCCTCCCATTGCTGCAGGAATACTGGCATCCCTTCAAGTTCATTAAAACGGGATTTTTGCTGCATTTACCTGGCGCCAGAGCAATAACCATTTCACTCTGGGAAAATTTGCTCTCAAGGAATTTCCACGTCTTATTGTTGGTTGGATATAACGACCTGCTCCAAAATGTGGCGCTAAGAGCTTTCTTATGTTTAAAATGAAAAGCCAGCCAAGCATTTGTCCTGAACATCTTTGGCCAGTACCCATGCTCTCCGGTCCCGGTTGGCTTTGACGTCCCGCCCTGCTCCTGACCCACCCCCATCCTGGGATGGTTCAGGTCACCCTGGAGTATGACCTTCTGTGACCGGCCTCGAAGTGAAATTCCCCGGCCTTGTGGGGGGAGGGAACAGGGGCCGGGTGGTTTGGACTGTGCTAGTTTAGGTGGACACCTGTGTGGGCCGAGAACCGAGTCCCAAGGGAAAAATCGTCCCTGTGTTTATTCTGAAAGATCTCCTTCCCGAGCCCTCTGGGACTGTGACATTTGCGCCTCGGGCGGAAATCGGATATTCACCCTGGAAGCCACTTTCCACAGTTCTGGGAGGTCGGCTCTTTTGGGAGAATCGGAGACGATAGAATCGGGAGGGATAGGTGTTTGCCTCTTGCACTCTTGTCAAGAGTGAAGGAAGAGGTGCTAAGAGACCCCTGGTTGCCCACCAGCTGGAGGAAAGGTAGAGGAAGGACGTGAGGACAGTGGGACAAAACTGGAAGGGATACAGGCTGCACCTGCCCACCGTCTTTATCCACTAGACACGGGGCTTGGACTCTCGTCAAACAGGCTGAGATCCACGAGGGTACCAGGATCAGGCTCCGGGGCCTGGATTCTAGGTAGCTCAGTCTGTTAGGACCTGCTTATAGGCGAGGGGGTCTTGTCCTATCACAGATCCCAGCCCAGATGCCTGGAGCCTGCAGACGGGAAGCGTAACTGATTGGGGGCGGAGCTCTATGGTGATGGAGATTATGGCAAACCGGAGAATGTGAGCCCAATGACCCGTCTGCTAACACGACAGTCTGGCTTGATGCAACACAGTCCCATGCAGACTAACGAACGGTGACCTCCGATGAAGTGAGGGGTTTGGGGGGAAAGGCAGGGGACCTTGCGACGTGGAGCCCGCCTGGGTCCCCAGGCGTTGTACTTGGGGTCCTAGACCCAGCATCCGATGGGCATCGCGAGGTCAGAAGGGCGAGATTCGGCACCCGTTCAGTCGCGGGTTCATTTAACACTTCCCGATGGGCTACTCTGTGTCAGGTCATGTGCTGGGTGCTGGAGACACCGAGGTGGACAAGGAGACCCAGTGGATGTGGGGTCGGGGAGGGTGGCTTCATTCCAGCACCGCCGGGCAGGGACTGAGGCCACTGACCAAGTCGGCTCGGGGTGGGAAAACCAGGCAAACCCATCCGTGGAGTCGGGCTCCGGGATCTGAGCAAGGCTGATAACAGGAGTCTCTGGTCGGGAATTCTGGTCCCTGGACAAAACCAGGGCGGGGCTGTGCAGCCGGGTTTGGCCAAGTGAGGGAGGCGGGTCCAGTTAAAGTAGCCGTGGCAGGAATTTAATAAGCACGGGAACGTTTACAGAGACAGCTCCCTATTGGAGAACATGGCCTCGTTTCTGAGATTTGAAACGTTTGATGTTGTTCTGACTCTGTTCCGAGTTCCCAGCCAGCTCTGCAGAGGGCCCACATCCCAAGGAGCCTCCTTTGAAGGAGCCAGGCTGTCAATGGAGTTACACTAATTAGGCAACCAAAGTGGCCTCAAATGCCTGTCCTCATTTGCAATTCAGCGCGTCTATAATTTGCCAAAAAAAGAAAAAAAAAAGAAAGAAAGAAAAAGTCTTCTCTGTAAAATTATTTCCAGGTTGGCGAGGGAGACTGCCTCGGTCACCATTTATGAAGCACTTAAAGTACCGGGCTAAAACGTCCTCGTAGGTGATGAAGGCAGGTATTATAGTTTTGATCCCGTTTTCCAGATGGGGAAACTAGAGTTCAGGAAGGTGAAATATTCACCCCACAGCCACCCAGCTCGTAAGGGACAAAGCCCGGGTTTCCGTCCACCAGTCATTTATAACGGTGGTTCTCAGCCAGGGTGACTGTCCCTCAGGAGACCTGCGGCATTCTTCATTGTCACCGCGTGGGGTGGGGGGATGTTCTTGGCATCTCGTGAGTAGGGGTTAGAGCTGCTCCTGGACCCCCTGCAGTGCACAGGGCAACCCCCCACAACACAGAATTATCTGGCCCCAAAGGTCAATCGTGGTGAGTCAAGACTGAGAAAGCCTGATATCGCCCGAAAGAGCAGGTTTTAAATTGCATGGTTTGGGGGAACTTTTCTGAGCCTCATTTAACATCTTTAAAACGGAAGGTGTGACGAATATAAAAGATAGCATGTGAAAGTAACACTCTTTGCTCTCTCTCTAGGTGGATAGATAGATAGATGTTGGATGGATGGATAGATACATAGATAGATAGATAGATAGATAGATAGATAACATATTTCTTTTTGCCTTTCTCTCTGGAACTAATGAAGTGCATGTACATTACAGGAAGTCAAAGATTGGGATAAATCTGAACTGCATTGCTCGGTTCCATAAACCACAGCCCTGGCAGCCAGTGCCTTGCACCAAGAAAGCCTTCAGCCTCAGGATGGAAATCATGCAACCTTAGTGTCCGGGGAGGGTCTTAGAGATCAGCATTCAACCCCGTTCACAGATGGAGGTACCAAGGCTCAGAATGTATGTCCCAGATATCTATCTGTTTCTTTGCCTTTCCAGCTTGCAGCCCCCCTTTTGGGAACAATACCTTCACTTCCCTTGGGGAAACATCCTTCCTGGTCACAGTGATGTGATTAGGGTGAGAGTGACCCCTGATTCCAGGAATAGACACATGACACTGGCTTGGCCAATCAGAATGTTCCATCTCCCCGGCCTTAACAATTGGTTCAGGAATGTGCACATGACCCACTTTGGGCCAATGAGAATAGATATGACTTCTTCTGGACTTGTTGCCTCTGAGCTATGAGAATGGAAAATCCATAGAGAAAGTCCGCTCAGACTCATGACATCCCAGACTGAGCAGTACCGGGAAACAGAGAAAGGGAATATAAGCGCTCTAGCCCTGGGCATCTTGTTTGAGCCTCTGGATCCAGCCACGCCTGAGGCTCCGTCTTTTCATTTACGGGAGTGTCCGAGAAATCCTTTTTTGCTTAAGACAGTTGCAACTGAACTTGTTTCGTGGTAACACATGACCCGAGGTGAAATCAAGAGTCAGACACTCAACCGATCGAGCCGCCCCGGCGTCCCTACCACTGTCCTCGTGGTATAAAACTATCACAGGGTAGTTTTACCCATGGTTTGTTTGCTTTATTTTATTTTTTCACCAATGTGCATTCTGGGCGGGGCGGGGGCAACTTGTCTCTGCTCTACTGAGTCTCAGTGGGGGCAGCTCAGAGGGAAGGGGTGCTGGAGTCACCTAGAGACTCCTACGCCTGGCGTCCGGCCTGGGAAGCCTCGGACAGCTGGGCCCCCTGACATCTCTTAGGGTGGGTTGCCCCAGCCCAGCACCTTCAGGCTCGCCGACTCCTCGCATAGTGGTTCAGGACTCCAGAGGCGTGTGTCCGTCCCGTGAGCGAGTGCCAGGCTCAGAGGTCACTGCTTCTCTCGCACCCAAACCCGCCCCGATTCAGGGAGCCAAGCGGGACCTCGCCTGTCAGTGGAGACCTGACAGGTGACTAATGGTGCCAGGAGATGTTTTCTGCTTGATCTTGACATTCATAATACACGAGATACAGCATATGCCCTCTTTCGTGGCCACCTTCTTTCGCACAACACTCTATTTACGAGATGCCCTGTATCTGCGTTTCACCCATGCCTATTTGTTACGGGCTGAAGGTTTGTGTCCCCCACAAATTCGTGTGTTGAAATTCTGAGCCCCAAGGCGACGGCATTTGGAAGGAGAGGCTCTGGGAGAGGATTGGGTCATGAGGCTGGAACACTGCTGAGTGGGATTGGCTCCATAATGAAAGGGACCCCGGACACTTCTCCTGTCGTCTTTCTTGTCCTGCAAGGACACAGCAGGAACACGGAAGCGAACCAGGAAATGAGCTGTCACCTGATGTTGAATCTGCTGGTGCCCTACCCTTGAACTTCCCAGCCTCCAGAGGCGGGAGAAGTAAATGCTTGCTGTTTAAGCCCTCGGTCGAGGGTGTTTGGTTATCGCAGCCTGAACGGACTGAGACGGCATTGCTATACGGCATCGTCCGGCGTGACCGCACCACAGAACCTTATCCCTCGCGGTGTGGTAGACATTTGGAACCTTGTCGGGTGGGGCGGTCACCAGTGGTGCCCCTACGCGGATTCTCGTGTGTGTCTTTTGGTGTTCTTGGGTACACGTTTCTATGAAAACGCCAGGTCCTGGGGTATACGCACACTCACCTTAGGGGATTCTGACACGTAGTTTTCTTCTTTGGTGGTGGTTGTGCAAAGGCACACGCTTTCCCAGCAGTGCAGGAGGGTCCCGGCTGCCCCAGGTCCTGGCCGACATTGGTCTTTTCTGTCTTGTTTCAACCGCTCTGGT
The DNA here is from genome assembly GCF_018350175.1 of Felis catus. Lineage (NCBI taxonomy): Eukaryota > Metazoa > Chordata > Mammalia > Carnivora > Felidae > Felis > Felis catus. Next base: position 20,252,187 of record NC_058383.1, on the reverse strand, counting down.
GGCTGTGACAATCTGGCATGCTCCCAACAGTATCAGTCCTTTCTGACCCGAGGCCATGCCGCACGTTCACGTGGATGTTCAAAAAAGTTTGCAGACGAGAGGATGTTTGCTTGGCTCCGACTGAGCCACCCTGGACTCCTGCAGGAACTGTCAACATGAACTTCTAGAGCCCGACTGTGGAGTCAGATTGATGGATGTCCCCCCGTGGGGTTAGTATGGTGACGCATCTATCAACATCTTTGCTGCCCCTGCTACTTATTTTTCATCCCGTGGCCTGTCATTCTGTTCAGCTCAGACCACGAGACTTTCATAGCCTCAGGGAAGGGTTTTAGAGCAGGAAACGCAGAGAAAAGTGCTTTTGGAGTTTCAAAAGCCAGAGCCCTGGAGCTTTTGGAAGACTACAAGATCGGAATAATCTCCCCCCCCCGCCCCCTGCAAACTTCAGGGAGCAGGGGTGTGGTCAGCAAAACCGGAGCCCCCACCAAGATGTCCGTGTTCTAATCCCCATAGCCTGTGAATGTGTTACCTTCCGTGGCCAAAGGGACTTTGCGGATGTGACCCAGCTGAGGATCTTGCGATGGGCAATTACTCCAGATGGTCCAGGTGGGCTCAATGCCATCACAGGGGACCGTGAGGGAGACGGGAGACTCAGACTCCGAGAAGAAGAGGGGACGATGCGAAGAGGCAGAGGTCAGAGCGATGGTTGCTGGCCCGACTATGGAGGAGAGGCCATGAGCCGAGGAAGGAGATGGCTTCTCCAGGTCAGGAAAGGCCAGGAAACCAATTCTTGCCTGACGTCTTCAGGAGGAATACGATCCTGTCACCTTTTGATTTTAGCCCAGTGAGGACCCTTTTGGACCCCTGACCTCCCACCAAACTGTCGGATAATGTGTTTGTGTTCTTCTAAGCCAGGGAATTTGTGCTGATGCGTCGTACAAGGGATAGGACGCTAACCCTGGGGTCGAGGTAAGTAGAGCTCAGGGGAAAACAAAGCAAAACTGGAAGGTTCCTCCTTGAGAGGAAGAGCTGTCGAGGCCCAGGGGCCAAGTAAGGCTGAGTCCGTATCTACAAACCCAATGTCCACCTCACCCAGAGCGAAGGGCAGGGCAGCACTGAACGACCTACTGACTGTCCAGAACATTGGCATCCATCCATTATTCAATCTACACACAGTTTGGCTCTGTCTGGACAATCGTCTCCCTTTCCCCAACCGAGGGGCCCATCTGCTTCATTTCTGAGGAGATACGAAAGCTAGCCCTGACCCTGACATCTGTGGGGTGCTCCTCCGCCCCCCGCACCGCGTGGGCGTAGACAGGCCACGGTCAACGTATTGCCCATTGCAACGGAAAAGCGTCGAGACCAAAGGAAGTACGAGTCAGGTGGTCTTGTCTCGCTCTCAGCTGGCCCCGTGCGTCATTTCAGCATTCAAGAGAGAAAACCCGGGGGGACCTTCTCAACCACCAAACAAGAATGGAAACAAACCAAAAACGCGTCAAGCTGGGGTGGTCTCCAGCGTGAGTCTGGCCCCACACCGTCATCATGCGTTGGGGAAGGGGTAGGACCAAGACTTTGCAGAGACGTGACCCTCAGCACGGAGCTGGGTGGGTACAGGCTGGAATGCGGCCACCTCGTTTCTGGTGGGGACTTTTTTACACTTCACCACACCTGCCCAGGGTCATATTTTAAACTCACACGCTTATTCTTGTTGTTGTTTTTACCGAACTACAAGCAACGCAACATGATTATAAATCTCAGAGGCACGGACTGGCATTTCTTTGAAGCTTTGGGTTTTTTTTTGTTTTTTGGGTTTTTTTTCCCCCATCTAACGGATGTAGCAAGCCCACAGTGTTTTAATATGTATTGCACCTTTATTTGATTTCATGGACAATTGGTTCTTTCACAAAGCAAAAGAAAATTAAGGAGAGAGTGTTTCCTTCTTCTTCCCAGCATGCAAGTTTCCTGGGGAAAGGAAGTCCGTTAGGATGTTGGAGGCCAGCCTGCGGGGCCCAGCTCCCCGTGTACTGACATGCTGGTCACATAGGCTAGGGCTCTCAGCGGGGCTCTTGGGGGTGCATCCCTGACGACGAACACTGAAGCTCTGGGCACCATGGGGGAGACCAGCAGGTCACTGCTACCTGGCCTCCAGAGGGCAAGAGAAGCCAGGCCTTCCGGCTGGAAGGGTATTTCTTGACAACATGGGAGAGTTAAGAGCAAGGGGAAATCAGTTTGTTGAGAAAGGCAGTAATGGGATGGAAGAAGGAGGGCAGATCAGCATCACCATTGTCTCCCATGACTGGAGGTCAGAAATTCATACTGGGTTCGGGTACCATTTTTAGGAGAGCGGAGAGGAGTTGCTTCCAGCATAGCTGCACAGATCATCCCTCTGAAAACTCGAAAGGAAAGGCCTCTTCCCAGCTGAATAGAATCGAAGCATGAAGAATGATAACAATGCAAAAGCATCCATTAACATCGATCAAACACTTACTGGGTTGCAGATGGTCTACTAAGAATTCTCATGCATTATTTTACCTACCTTACGAGGTGGGTAACATTATCATCCCGACCCTACAGGTCTGAAGAGGGAGGCCTGGAGGGATTAAGACACAGCCAAGGTCACCAGTCTGCAGGTGGATGGCCTGGGATTTAAGTTGAAGCAGTGTGGCCCCAAAGTCCATGACCTTGACCATCATGCTATCCTCCTTCTTTCCACATGGGGTTAGCCCATCCCCATTTTAAAGGCTCAGAAACTGAGGCTCAGAATACTCTAAGTGAAGGTCACTGGAGGTAGGGCCCAGCTCAACTCAATCTGGATTATTGCCGGGATTTCTGAGAAAGACACCTCCTCTCCCCACTTGGGTTGCTAAGCTGGTTGGTTGTAGGTTGGCCCCAAGATACTGGACCACCTTATACCGTCTGAAAGTTTAACCATCCCCTAGGAAAGCCGGGTTCTGAGGTGCTTTGGGGTCAGGAATGCCCCAAGACAGTTCTACTTCCATAATCTCATGAAATCACTCATCGGCTTAATTCAATGTGAGTTGGCAGGTGCCTATATTCTGTCTGCCATCTGGATTCCTAGACGTACCCCCTCCAGCGCGGTCCCTGCCCCAAGAGGCTGAGCTGCGTGAACTTCATTGCCAGCTCCCAAGGCTTTCGGCTTCCAGTAGAATCTGGCTGACGGAGCACACTGGCCGGAGGTCAGAGGAAGGGGGAGGGTGAGGCCGGAGGTTCATTCCCTGACTGTGGCTGCACAGAGTGGGCTGGATGGCGTCAACCAAAGGGAGCAGGTGGCCCCTCCTTCCCTCCCCTTCTCTTTCTCTGTCTCTCCCCCGCCCCCGGCACCTGCCCCGGGATCTGGTGACAGCTCCTTTCTCTCGCCCCTCCAGGCCCAGCTGCTTTGCACTTTTGTAAATAGTTCCTTTGTTAAACGCTATTCATATCACCCCAACTGAGTGTCCCATCTGCTTCCAGCTGGGACCATGACTGACACAGACGGCTTTCTGTCACTTACAACCAATAATCTCAATTATTCCAGGAAATAAAATACTTCAAGGACTACTTTCAGGCAAACGTGGTATTAAGCCCCACATTTGCTTGGCGTCGTTCATGGCTCACGGTAAACCGGCTTGGCTCATCACGCAAGTTGTCCCAAAGTGCCTCAGTTGACCTCCCTGGCCAATGGCTATTACACCTGCCAACACGGAATTAATCTGTGGCCTCTTCCCATGGGTGATTGCTTCTAGGTGCCTCCACGAGGCACGTTGCCTTTCTTGATGCCTTCCTAGTCCTCAAAGGCCACCTCCTCCTTGAAGCCCTCTTTGCTACATTACTCCCCCAAGCAGTGTGTGTCTTTGTTCTCAGCTGAATCACCCTGGCCATCCTCAAGCAGAGAGCTTAGTGAACTGTAAACCGACTTCCTGGTCCTTCCTCTATCCCTGATGCTTAGAATAGTGCCTGACAGGTAGCAAGCAGCTACTTGGTGACAAACATTTGAGGCAGCCTCACAATCAGGAAGAAGGAAGGGAAGAAGGAGGGGAGGGAGAGATTGAAGTTACTGTTCGGAACCCAGAGTTAATCTTCAATTATGGCGTCATTTGCATTAGGAAGCTCTCAGGGCTTCTGAACACAAAAACTTACCTGTGGGGAGCGGAGCCCATTTCTACCACCTCAATTGAAATGAATTTTCTTTCTTTCTTCTTTTTTTTGGGGGGGGGGAGGGGCAGAAGGAGAGGGAGAGAGTGAGAGAATGTGAAGCAGCTTCCACACTCAGCATGGAACCCGATCTCACAACCTCGAGACCATGACCTGAGATGAAATCAAGAGTCGGATGCTTTGGGTGCCCGGGTGGCTCAGTCGGTTGAGCGTCTGACTTCGGCTCAGGTCATGGGCTCGCAGTTCGGAGGTTCGTGCTGACAGCTAAGATTCTGGGCTTCTCTCTCTCTCTGCCCCTCCTCTGCTCACACTCTGCCTCTCTCAAAAATAAACATTTAAAAAATTAATTAAAAAAAGAGCTGGACCCTTAAGCAACTGAGCCACCAGGTGCCCCCTTGAATTTCCTTTTCTTTTCTTTTCTTTTTTTTGCATGCTAATTCTACATCAAGAAGTCATTCCCATGGACTCTGACCAGTGTCCTTGTCGGCAATTGTTTCCTCTCCTATCGACACGCAGAGCCTGGCCCCCTCTGGGGGGAGCAGAGGCCCCCAAGATCACCAGACCACAGATTCCCCAGTCCTGGCCCAGCCTCCTGGATTCCACCCTGCCCTTTAAGCCAACGAGGAGAAGCAGACAGAAGACAGACACCCTCCCCAGCACCCTCCCTGCATCCGTCAGCCCGGCCTCATGCGGAGGACGACGCCTTCTCTCCGCACCACCAAATGCCAAGCCATTGATTGACTGCAACACTCGATTTCAACCCAGCAGAGGACCTGGCAGGCCTTTGATCAATATTTTCCACAACAGACCACTTCCCTATGATAAATGCACTAGTTGAGAAGAGGAACAGATTAACTTTTCAGTGCGGATGGCAGGCAGCGAGGAGGAAAAAGATGGCTCAATTCTTTCGGGAAAAGAGGATGGGGTCTATTTTCCGAGCTCCCTGCGACCATATTTCAGCCGCGAGAGAACCGTGAATGAGAGAGCCCGTTCCTAAAGGGTCTGGGGAATGCCCACCGTCAAAGCAAACCGGAGGCCGCCACCCCCCTACCTGTGTCGGACTCAGAGGAAGCAAGCGAGAAGCAAAGGTAACAGAGAGAGAACGGGAACGATGATATATATTCTCTGGATTCTCGGGGCAGCTGAAGGATGAGGGCCGGGAGGAGCGGTGGCGTGGAAAGTGCACGCAAAAGGAAGATGGAAGTCCGGGGAAGTGTTCTGTCCCCTCCCCGTAAATCCTTCTCCCTGACACGCAGCGCGGGGAACAAGGTGATTCTCCACGGCGATGGAACTGCGATTGCATCAGAGATCCTCCGGCCCCACAGACGGCGGGAGGGGCCCTCGAACAACAGCAGGAAAGGTGCTCAGGGATGAAGCCGTCAGACCAGGAGCCCGGGAGCCCCGGGGGCCTGGAGTGCACACCCCGCGGCTGAGCTGAGGCGCTCCGGTGAGATCCAGCACAGAGAAATCACAGTGGCCACATCCCTCCCTCCGTTTAAAACTATTTGGCCCTGTGCCAAGTATGTGCTTGCTAGGCACTGTGGGTCAGGAGGGAACCAGCAAGACTCAGACTCTGTGGTCAAGTTGCTTAATGAACGACGCTTGCGGTAATGACTGACAAGGAGTAAGCATCCCCTCCCTGCAGGCTGGGTGCTCAGCTCTACGCATTGTATCATTTTGTGCTCCTCATGTCCTTACCCTCCTTGTACAGATGAGGAAAGCGACACTTGGAGATGCGAGCTGACTTTCCCGAGGGCACACAGCTCGTGCGTGACAGGGCCGGAAGTCAGCGCCCGGCATTGTGACTCTGGCGGCATTACATAAGAGTTGCATAAAGTGGGCGGGTGCAGACTGGTTCCCAGGGGCAGACAGGTCACACCGTCCGGAGGAGAGTCAGGAAAGCTTCCCAGAGGAGGCGGCAGCTCCTTTTGTTATTGAAGGACAGGTTGGGTTTGAACAGGTGACGATGGAGATGAGCGTCCAGAGTCCAGCAAGTGTGAGAATATCACCTTCCCTCCGACCGTCCTCCAAGAACCCGGACATGATGGTTGATTTCACGTCAGTTTGACTAAGCCAAGGGGTGCCCAGATTAAACGTTATTTCCGAGTGAGCGTGTTTGGGGACGAGATTAACAGTTGAATGGTGGGCTCAGTACTTTGTTCTCCCCTCTCCAGCCGGGCACCAGTCCATTGAGGGCCTGAAGTCGCCAAAAGGCAACAAAAGTTCGCTCCTTTCGCCTCCTGCCTGTCAGTTCCAGCTCCATCAATCGTCTCCTGCGATTGACTAGGATTTATACCATCGGCTCCCCTAGTTCTCAGGCCTTCAGACTTGGACTGGAATTATGCCACCAGCTTTTTGGGGCCTCCAGCTTATAGACGGCAGAGTTTAGCCTCCAGAATCATGAGCCAATTTCTCATAAATCTCTTCCTATGCATATCTCATTGGTTTTGTTTGTGGAGAGCACTGACTGGTTCACGGGGCATGGTAAGGGGGGCAGGAGGCTTCCAACACGACCCCCAAAGGCCCGGCCGGTGCAATCCCATTGCCCTGAGTGCAGATGTTCCTATAGCAACTTCCTTCTAAGGAACAGAATATGGGGAATACGATGGCATGCCACGTCCAAGACTGGGAAGTCACAACATCTATGACTTCCATCTTGTTTGTTTGTGTTTACTCTCTCTGGCTCTTCGTGGCTTCATTGGCTGAACCAAACTGCCATGTTGTGACCTGTTCCACAGAGACTCGCACATAGCAAAGAAATAAGGGCAGCCTATGGGTCACAGGCAGTGAGGAGCTGAGGTCCTCGCTGCAAAAGCCACCAAGGACCTGGATCCTGCTGACGACCATGCTAGTGTGACATTGGGAGAGAATCCTTTCCCAGTGGAGCCTTCCGATGACCGCAGCCCTGCCAGACCTGGAGGACGGTCTCGTAAGGATCCCAGAGCCAGAAGACCTAGCTGAGCCAGACCCATACAAAGTGAAAGATAATTTACATTGTTGTTTCCAAGCCTCTAAGTTTTGGAGTAATTGGTTATGCAGCAATAGGAAACTGATACATTGGGTCACAAAAAGTGTTTACCTTCTTACTATCATCCTTACAGATGAATACAGTAGCCTTGTTATCTCTTCGTCTCCCAGCTTTCTCTCCACAGTCCACGGTCCCTCAATATCCAGCCAACCTCAAGTCCACAGGGCTCCCGTGACGTCCGATATCTTTGTTCACGGGAAGGCATGGAGGACCCGAATGGACGGGTAAGCCAGCACTACCCCAGGCTCTTTGACACTAAGGTGGCTCCTCCATTAGCTGGCGGACCAGGAAAGAGGGAGGCTGTCTTAGGGTTGAGACGAGGGCTCAGCAGAATTAAGATAATATTGAGACAGATGCCTCAACTCCGTCCCAAACTATAAATACCTCGCTGGCGAGATCCCCGAGGCAACTGTAAATACAAAGGTTAAAGGGAATTATGAAATTCCAGCACGATTTCCGTATAATTTGGACGTGAGCCCCAAATGCCAGAGCGGACCATGTGGACGTGCCAGCTGGAGGGTCCAGCTGGAGCCTGTCATCTTTAGGGTCCTCTGCCTCCCCCTCAGCCTAAGCCCAAATGACGCCACCAGCTGGCCATCCATATGGGACAAGGCATCGAAGGAACCCTGCGTGCACATACACGCAGAAGGACAGAGAGACAGAGAGAGAGCTGGGCAGACGTTTTCCCTCGTGGGACTGCATTTTGGACCCTGCATTCCATGAGAGGTAGAAAAGTGGAAGCAAGACTTCAGAGATCTGTACTGATTACCTTCTGTGGCATCGTGGACACTGTGCTAGTCTAGCACCTGGTCAGATTAGAAACATCCCCTTTCAAGAGCCGGGACTGTGTGAAAAGCAAACCCAAATGTGGCGACTCTAGAGCACTGCAGGCAAGAGGCTGCCTCTCCTCGTCTCCTAGGCACCAATTACCAAACACTCGGTGGCTTAAGAAAGCCACAGGCTTCTTAGCTACAGTTCTGGAAGTCAGAAGTGCCAACGTGGCCTCACCGGGTATCAGCAGGGCTCTGTTCTCTCTGGAGGCCCTGGGAGAGAACCTGTTTCCTCGCCTCTTCCAGCTTCTAGAGGCTTCCACATCCCTCGGCTCGTGGCCCCGTCCCCCACCTTCAGAGCAAAGCCCCTCCTTGTGCTGTCAGCTCTGCCGTTCTCGGTCTTCTGCCTCCTTCCTCCGCTTGCAGAACTTGCGTGATTACGCCGCGCCCCCGACAGAACGGAGATCGTCTCCCCGTCTCAAGGTCAGCTCACTGGCAATCTTAATTTCATCTTTGACTTGGTCCCCCTTTGCCATGTAAACCTGACCTATTCGCAAGAATGAGGAAGCCGCCGTCTTCGGGAGGCCATTATCCTGCCTCTCGCGTTGCCCAACCCACAGAATGGCCATTTGGGCACTTCTGACCCCACCCTTTGCCCTGGGGTGACAAAAGGCAAACCAGAGGAACCTTTCCGGGGACCAAGGTCCACGATTTGGATGCACCAAATTAAAGGGACTGACGCCCTGGGAAGCAGGCACCCAAGAGTGGTCTCAAAGCAAACGTCTTAGCATCCCTGATTCAGTATTTATTGCCTCCTGTACGAAGTGGGGTCAGCCACCAACCGACCCCACGGAATGGGTGTGAGGTTTGCCCGATTCAGAAGTCTGTGCGGCTAAGTGCGAATGCCCGAGCAAGCTCTCCCTCCGCACCTGCCCTCACCATTGTGTTTCCCGTGTTAGACTCTCCGTACCACATTTCCCAGCCTTTCTGTTTCATAAGATGCTGGAAGCAAATCACTTCTGTCTTCAGTTCCAGGACATTCATCGCCTTGTGTACTCCATGCAATTTTCCAAATCGCAAGCTAATTAAATACTCCAGCAAAGGGCTGAGAGTAGATTAAACATTGATGTGGGCATCCATCGATTGGCGCATTTCCCTGACTCCTGGCACAGTGTATCAATAATATTAAATAATCTCTTAATAAAACGTCCTCCTCGTGATACCTCCCCCCCCCCCTTCGCTCTCTCTGAAAATGCAATTGCATAGGAAATAAACACTCTTTGTAAATGGCCATCAATAAACGCCAAATAGGATGGAAGGGATGGGGTAAGCGGGGTTCTGGTACACGTGCTTGATTGTATTACAGTCGAAATAAATCCGGACAAACTACCCCGGACAGCACTAATTCAGGATGCGTGGATGTCTGTGGGTTATATTTTTCCCCTTTATTTCTTAACAGGACCTGCCTGTTCGGTTCAGCAGGGATTCAAAAACATTGACTCGATGCCTCATTGCAAGAGCAAACGTTGTACTCAGCAACGCTCTACGTCAGGTGCTGGTGCTCAGCTATGCTGACCCCCGATGTCCCAGGTAGTTCCTTCCAAGCATCTTAGGATCCAGGCCCTAGTGTTATGCTGTCAGACCAAAGACATTGGGGCTTGGAGACGCGAGGAAATTTGCTCTTTCTCGGCCATACAGAGTAGTAATTGGCAGCAGCAGGTCCGGGTCTGTCTGATTCAGGAGCTGCATTTCTTTTCTTTTTCTTTTTTCTTCTTAATGTTTATTTTTGAGACCGAGAGACAGAGCGTGAGCGGGGAAGGGGCAGAGAGAGAGAGGGAGACACAGAATGCGAAGGAGGCTCCAGGCTCCGAGCTGTCAACCCAGAGCCCGACGCAGGGCTCGAACTCACGGACCGCGGGATCACGACCTGAGCCGAAGTCGGACGCTTAACCGACCGAGCCACCCAGGCGCCCCCACGGGAGATGCATGTCCAACCACTGCACAACGTTACCTACTTCATGCCAGACCCTCGCCCGGGAGTCTGAGATGCAGTTGTGAATCGCAGGAGATCCTTGTCGCGGAAAATGCTGTAACCCTACTGGGTTGACATCCTATTCGTACTTAAAAAAAAAAAGTGTTTATTTGAATGAGTTGCATGGTCCCGAATTGCAAAAAAAAAAAAAAAAAAAAAAAAAATGAAAGGGGGTCCCGAATTGCAAAAAAAAAAATATGAAAGGGTACACAGTGAAAAGTGAGTGTCCCTTTCATCCTGTTCTAGAGCCCCTAGCTATTTACCTTCTCATTAAATAGCAGAAAACGAGTACTCCCCTCCTCCTTTCGCAACCAGGAAACACTGTCGAAGCGAATGGAACGTGTAAAAGAGATTGAAAGGCGACGCCAAGCGTCCTGTGTTCATCATGCGCTACGGACGCTGAGCAGGGCAGGGCCAACTTGAACCACAGGGTCAGGCCACCAAGACGCGAGAGGCGAGAGCCTCAAATCCAGGCTCAAACGAAAAGAAGGCGAGGCCCACCGGCCACGCGGGGTCACACGGTTCTACCATCGCAGTGGCTCAACGGCGGCAGTTTGTTTCCCGGGCGACGAGGGTCTGTGCCCCACATTCAGGGGCTCAGGTTGCTTCCGTCCTGGGGAGGCGTAGCAGGTGGTTTCCCTGGCGGGGTGGATGATTATGCGGGAGGGTGTTATGGGCACGCGGAAGAATGCCACCTATCACTTCTGCCCACATCCCCTGGGGCCGATTTTAGCCACATGGTGCTCACTGCACAGAGGCCTGGAAATTGGAACCCAGGTGGGCTCCCCGGAGGCAGAGGAAACAGGGGGACCTCAGAACCAGCCCTCTACTTTCCGGATCCTGCTCAAGGCCAGATGCCGTGAGTGCAAATAGGCGATGAGAAGTCTGGATGTGGTCTCTTGGGAGACCGCAGGGGGAGGGGGGCAATACCAGTCCCCAGCTGAACGGGAGTCGGGAGCGGGACCCCTGTGCAGGAAGGGAGATGGAGACAGGTACAGCCCGAGGAATCTCTTCCGGCAGGATAACTCTTATTTCTTTGAGCCCAGAATGCCTCAGTGATGGACGTTTCTTGAGAGGACGCAGCTTTCTAATGCTTGGATTTAGAGCACGTAAGAGATCAAACTGTTCCTAAAAATAAGTGGGAAGTGTTTTGTGTCCTTAAGGCAATGCTATAGATGAGAGAGAGAGAGAGAGGTTGAGAGTGATGTATATTTATACAAAGTTTATACGTAAGATATTGCGTATATAGAAAACTCAGAATACAGCGAAACCTTGGTTTGCGAGCACGATTCGTTCTGCAAACGGGCTTGTAATCCAAAGCGCTTGTGCATCAAAACCAGTTTCAAGAACCATTGGCTCAGTGGTGATCAGGTGACGCTGGGCGTCACGGACGACTCGCGCTGCAAGACAGCGCTCGTTTATCAAGTTAAAATTTATTAGAAATGCTCATTTTGTGGAATGCTCGGAGAACAGGCCACTCCCAGTCCAAGGTTTTATATTCTGATAGGGGTATTGAGATGTCCAGGTGTAAGGGGACGAGTCTACACAGTACGCGTGATTGGACTCCCAGGACAGACAAGGATAAGGGCGCCTCCTGGTGCACTGCAGGTGCCGCCTTGGGCCAGGGTCTCGATGCCTCTGTGTGCTAACCGCCTGTGGAATCGTTTCATCCATCACCTCCCGCCAGCAATTTCCGGAGATGTGCCACTGTCCTCATTCTCGGTCCATCCTCTACCCAGCAGCTGCAGTGATGTTTTTTAAATTTTATCTTAAAGGGAGGGGGGTGCTGGGACAGGGGCCGAGGGAGGAGAGAGAATCCCCAGCAGGCTCCATGCTCAGCCCTGAGCCTGATGCGGGGCTCGATCGAACCCTGGGATCACGATCTGAGTCGTAATCGAGAGTCAGACGGTCAACCAACCGAGCCACCTCGGCGCCACCCCCTCCCACCTTTTTTTAGTTGCCGTGATATTTTTAACGGTAAATTTGACCATGTATTTCTCCCAGGCCAGCACTTTGCTCGGTACTCTCTTGTGTTTACCCTCTGCTGGTCCAAGCACTTTGGAAAACAGTTGGCGATTCCTTATAAATTAAACCTACACTGGCCATATGGCCCAAGCCCCCCACTCCTAGGTGTGCACGTAAACAGAAATGAAAACATATGTTCATTTAAAGACCCGTATGTGAAAGCTTATAGCGGCGTTATTCAAGACAGTGCAAAGCTGGAAACGACCAAAATATCTATCTACCCGCAGATAAATAGAAAAACAAATTATGGTATATTCATATAATGAAACATTCCTTAGTAATTAAACACACACACACACACACATACACACACACACACACACACACATGCAAAGCAGTGATAGTCACAGCGCGGATGAATCTCAAAAACATCGTGCTGAGTGAAGGAAGCCAGATCCAAAGGATGACACATTGTATCCTTCGTTTATCTGAGGATCTAGAAAGCCCAAGCTCGTCTAAGGTGACAGAAGGCAGACCCGTGGTTGCCTGGAGCGGAGGGAGGGGGTTGACCGCAAAGGCAGCACGAGGGAACCTTCCCTGGGGGTGGGAATATTCTGTATCTTAACTGGAGAGACAGTTACGGAGGTGTGGAGAGCTGGCAGAATGTACTGGACTGTGTACTTGAACTGAGAATATTTGATGGTATGGAGATTACACTTCAATAAGTTGACGTTAAAGTAACAAGATTGAATCTCCCCGTGTGGTTTTCCCTCTCATTCGGAATGACTTCCAAAGTCCTTACCACAGCTACAAGGCTCGGAATTTATTCCTGTCCTGCACAGCATCTCGCCCCCAGTGCCGGGCACGCCGGCCTCCCTGCTGATTCTCAAACACCCACCTCCATGCCCTTGCCTTTCCAGAGCCTTCCACTTGGACAGCACCTTCCCTGGCTGCTGTCATAGCTGCTGTCTTCACCTCTCCAGGCACCTGCTCGTATGTCACGTCCTCAGAGCACCCTCTGATTCCCACTCCCATTTTTTTTTTAATTTTAGAGTGAGAGCACAAGCTGGGGAAGGGGCAGAGGGAGAGAGGGAGAGAGAGAGAGAGCGAGAGACAGCATCTTAAGCAGGTCCCATATTCAGTCTGGAGCCCGACGCGAGGCTCGATCCTACAACCCTGGGATCGTCATCTGAGCCGAAATCAAGAGTTGGATGCTCAACCAACTGCACCACTCAGGTGCCCCTGATTCCCCCTTTCTGTCACTCACAATACCTGGAGTCTATTTTAAGCTGGCCTCATGCAGCTTATCCAACCTGAAAATATGCCTAATGAATTTGGCGTCTGTTTTCCGGAGCTAGAATGAATGTTTTGTGAGGGCAGGCATGGTTTTTCATCTCCATAATCTCCACACCTGTTATAGTGCCTGGTGCATCATCGGGTCGCAACAAACATGTGCTTGATTTAGTAAAATATGAGTGTGCCCATACACATATATGCACATGCATATACACACATGTATGTATATGCACGTATACGTGTAATGTAAAGCACTAAGGGCTATGAAGAAAGAGTGTGTGTATACGTGTGTATACGGGGGACATATTGGATGGTGTACTCAATGAAAACATCTCTGAGGATGTTTTAAACAAAAACTCAAACGTAACAGGGGAGTGAATCGTGCAGATAGCTGGATGAGAGCATTCCGGGCAGAGGAGCCACAAGTGCAAAGGCCCTGAGGTTGGCATTCAGTAACGGTGAGGTCAGCGTATCTGAAACAGAACGAGTGTGCCCCCCACTCCCTGGCCTCCCCCCCCCCCCCCCCCCCCGCCATATGCCCTATCGGCGTGTAAGTTTCCTTTACATTGTTGCTCCTTTGATCATTCATGTACTCGTCTGTCTCTTCTACGGGACTGTGAGTTCCACAAAGGGAAGTTTTATTCAACAGGACGTATCTGCACCGATGGAGTGCCCGGCACAGGGTGGGGGGACGTTCGAGCATGTGGTGAAAGGTATGAACTGTTTCATGAAGGAGCGAGAGCGGGAGGAGAGGAGAGAGCGTCGCATTGGCCCGGACAAGGGACTCTTGGCTTCGTGGATTCAAATGGGAGCACCGGTGATCCGCTGGAGCGCGGGCCGCCTCGCGGTCCTGTCCAGAGAGGGGGGGGAAGGAATCGAGGAACCTCCTGGCTTTGATTACATGGCTTGGCCAGATGGCAAGCAAGGGCTTTCCCACCCAACTCAGACCCATGGCTGGTGCGGGCACAGCCGATTCTGCCATTCCGCCCCTGTCACTTGGTTACGCGGGCACGTCGGGGGAGGCGTTTGAAGTAACGTACGGACCCCTGAGGCGTTTTTCAGGGGGAGAAATATCCCACCCTATTCTGTCACCTCTCCTTTCAACACAAGACCTTTCTTACTTGGAGAGTCATTTCTCCTGATGGCCAAAAAGTAAGAACGTATTACAATTAAACACCCGCGGGCACAGATAGACCCCCCCCCACACACACACACATACACACACACATGCATGCACACACATACATACACCATTCATAATTTACCACGTAAGAGATAAGCCCTGGTGATATTCTGTTGTACTGAACGCCACTCTTTTGGTGTGTGAGGATGCATCCTTTAGAACATATGAACATCACGGGGCGTCTGGGTGGCTCAGTCAGTTAAGTTGCTGACTCTTGATTTTGGCTCTGGTCGTGATCTCGCAGTCGTGGGGTCGAGCCCCGCGTCAGGCCCCTTACTGCCTCACTGACAGCGTGGAGTCTGTTTGGGATTCTCTCTCTCCCTCTCTCTCTGCCCCTTCCCTGCTCATGCTTTCTCTCTCTCCCTCTCTCTCTCTCTCTCTCAAAATAAACATTTAAAAAAGAAACATGAACACCATACAAGAAATGTTATTTTGTAACATTTTAAAATGTTTATTTATTTTTGAGAGAGAGAGAGAGAGAGAGAGAGAGAGAGCAGGGGAGCGGCAGACAGAGAGAGGGAGACACAGAATCCGAAGGAGGCTCCGGGCTGCGAGCTGTCAGCACAGAGCCCGACACGGGGCTCAAACTCACAAACCCCGAGGTCATGACCTGAGCCGAAGCTCAACCGACGGAGCCACCCAGGTGCCCCTATTTGGTAACAAATTTAAATAAAGAGCTTATCTTAATGACTCACTGTTGAATAGCCTGCTAAACTCAAATTTCAATGCTACTTCACAGAGGTGCTGTGAGTTTATTTAAGTCAATGCCCTGGTATTGAGTGTTTAGATTTCCTGTCACCGTGTTTATACACAGCTGCCAGGGAAATCTCTGCCCACATCTTTTCTTCGCCATCTGTGTCCCTCACCTGGGGACAAAGTCGGAGAGGCCTGCTGGGGGGGAGAGGGGAGCACAAACATCCTGGACGAGGTTACGTCCGCCGTGTCGTTCTCCAGAAATGCCGAACCCTCTGTTCCACCAAGCCCGCATTTCTCTTTTCCCCCAGGTCTCCCCAAATGGGTTACCTTTTTATTTTTGAATCACTTCTCCCAGAGCCAGTGATGGAACCATTCGTCCTCTGCTTGTTCACCAATGCTGTAATTTTTATCAACAGGATGCATGCACGAGTGAGAAAACAGATCCAAAGAATTAATGATAATGTAGCAAAGAGCTCCCACCCCCTCTCCCCTGCATCTTACGTGTAGCGACCCATGGATTCCCTCCTGAGTTGTTGGGCTTATATTTCTCCTGATGGTTACCTCCTTATCATCATACGATAGAGACACTTACATTTGTTAATATCCCATATTTAGAAAATACTCGTTTCCTTGATATTAACACTTACACGACCCTGTCTCCTTCTTCCCCAGCTTCCTGTTTCATCGTCACTTATAATTCCTTATTATTTCATTATTCCCTTTTGTTCTTCTGTTGGCTACTCTTTCTTTAAGGCTGTTGCTTAAAAGCTGAAACCTCCTAAGGTGTAAGGTTTTTTAAGCAATATAAACTGAATACGAATTGAGTTCAATTCATATGAATTGAATATACCCGTTTCATACGACAATATGAAATTCTGTCATGATTTCAAATGACAGAAAAGTTGTGAAAGTTTTGAAAAGATTCTCTGCATACCTTTCACCCAGATTCCACAAATAATATTCTTGTTGGCTCTAAATATACTGACGTCACCATACGCATATGTAGATAAGCATACATATTACTGTTATTTAGTAGAAGCTTCTGAGCTGTTTGAAAGTTGCAAATGTGTTATACTTTTTGTTTCAATTATTTTTTTTAGTTTTTATTTGTGAGAGAGAGAGAGAGAGAGAGAGAGAGAGAGAGAAAGCATGCACAAGGGCAGGGCAGAGACACAGAGAGAGGGAGAGAATCCCAAGCAGGCTCCTCACTGTCAGTGCAGAGCCTGATGTGGGGGTCGATCCCATGAACCATGAGATCATGACCTGAGCCAAAACCAAGAGTCGGACACTTAACCGACTGAGCCACCCAGGCGGCCCTTCACTTCCACTTTAGATTGAATGTTTGTGTTCCCTCCAGCAGGTGAGGACACAAGAGTTTCCAGATCACCACAACCTGACCATGCTGGCCCCCTGACTGTGGACTTCCAGCCTCCAGAACCGTGAGCTAGAAATTTCTGCCCTTCACAATCCCCCCAGTCTGTGACGGCGTGTTACGGCGGCCTCAACAGACAGCTTCTGAATACTTCAGTGTGAATTTCCCGAAAACCAGGCCATTCTCTTCCATAACCACGGTGCGGTGATCAAAATCAGGAAATGACTCTGAATCATCACTATTATCTCATCTACAGATCTTACTCAAATTTCACCAATTGCCTGCTAATGTCCTTTGTAGCACAACCAAGGAAAATTGGCTGCCTTTTTAACTGCAAATAATAAATACGGATTTCCGTTTCTTGTTTCATTTGCTTTATTCATCCTGTGCACCCTTTAATAAATGCCGTGGTTTCCTTCTGGTAGGGCCCGGGCAATGCGAGTTAAGTCTATTCCTAGGTATTTTCTTGTCTTTTTTTATTCCTCGGTATTTTCATTTCTCTTGGCTGGTATTATTGTGAATGGGATCTATTAATCTTTTATATCGTACCTTGCTGAACCCTTGTATTAGTTCAAAGCGTGTGTCACCCAATTTTCTAAGGAGACAGCATATTACCTGCAGATAACGATAATTGCATCTCATCCCCCCCGCCCGGAAATTTTAACTCGTTTCTTCGTCTTGTTCCTTTGGCATCGGCCACGAAATTAAGACACGCATCATTCCAGGGGCGCCTGGGTGGCTCGGTCGGTTAAGCGTCCGACTTCGGCTCAGGACGTGATCTCACGGTCCGTGAGTTCGAGCCCCGCGTCGGGCTCTGGGCTGACGGCTCTGAGCCTGGAGCCTGCTTCGGATTCTGCGTCTCCCTCTCTCTCTGCCCCTCGCCCGCTCATGCTGTCTCTCTCTGTCTCAAAGATAAATATAAACATTAAAAATTTTTTTTTAATAAATAAAGAAATAAAAACCAAATGGGACCTGTCACGACCACAAGGACCCTAATGAGACATGATGGACCTAATGAGTCCCCCAGTGAGGACTAAGTATAATGTGGTCTCTGGGATAACTCAGGGACAGAAGAAAGTTTCAAGGGAAAATCAGAAAATCTGAATACAGTCCAGACCTCAGTTGACAATAACGTACCCAGACTGGTTCACTCATTGTAAAACAAAGGACAATATTAAGGCAAGACGCAAACAGTAGAGGAAACTGGGTGTGGGGGGTAAGAAAGCTCTCTGCTCTATTTTTTCTATTTCTGTGTACATCTTTTTTTTTTTTAATTTTTTTTTCAACGTTTATTTTATTTTTGGGACAGAGAGAGACAGAGCATGAACGGGGGAGGGGCAGAGAGAGAAGGAGACACAGAATCCGAAACAGGCTCCAGGCTCTGAGCCATCAGCCCAGAGCCCGACGCGGGGCTCGAACTCACGGACCGCGAGATCGTGACCTGGCTGAAGTCGGACGCTTAACCGACTGCGCCACCCAGGCGCCCCTGTACATCTTAAACTATTCTCAAATTTAAAAAATCATCAGAAGACAAACGGGGACGATTGGGAGACTTTTAAACAGGAACTAAATATTGGATAGAGAGTAGTTATTAGTTTTATTGGGTTGGGGTGATGGTGTTGAGTTATGAGGGAGACAGAATCCCAATAATTTTGGCAATGTGTTCCATAAGCTGTTAAGTGTTTAAAGATAAAGTGGCTTGGGGTGGGAACTTACGTCAAAATGATTGAGCCTAAGTCTGACGGAATGATTGCCAATAGGTTAAACCTATTAGGTGAAAAGCCCCTGGAGACTTTCTCATGGGTAGATTATAGAAATTAACTCCAGGATCTATTTAACATCATCAAAGGAGACGACCGGGCATATGGTCTTCCGATGATGAACCACATCAACACTACTTACAGAATACCCTTGCCAGAAATCTAACCCGAATTCCATCAAGCCTCCCCAGCTCGCTCCCAGTTGACAGGAGGTAAAAGTGAGGGAAGAATGTGTGAAATGGCATCACAGAATTGACTTAGCAAAATCCGGAATGTGGCAAGTTGCACAAGAGAAGTGACCTGGGCTCTTGAAACAAAGAAACACAGTGGAAAACCAAAAAGCAGAACAAACCAAAACCGGAAGAGAAAACCCAGAGCCAGGGTTAGTCAAATACACTGTGGGGAACCCGGATGAATCCCAATTCAATGATAAGAACTGTAAAAACAGACAGGAGGAAGCAGGCGGGGTGGGGGGGGGGAGGGGGGGGAGGAGGGCAGAGCTCGGGTGATCTGAGCACAGACTGAGTATTTGGTACTATTTAGAAAATGTTCGGGGCGCCTGGGTGGCGCAGTCGGTTGGGCGTCCGACTTCAGCCAGGTCACGATCTCGCGGTCTGTGAGTTCGAGCCCCGCGTCAGGCTCTGGGCTAATGGCTCAGAGCCTGGAGCCTGTTTCCGATTCTGTGTCTCCCTCTCTCTCTGCCCCTCCCCCGTTCATGCTCTGTCTCTCTCTGTCCCAAAAATAAATAAACGTTGAAAAAAAAAATTTTTTTAAGAAAATGTTCGCTATTTTAGGTATGATAGTGACATCGTGTTTGTATTTTTATTTATTTGTTTTGAGAGAGACAGACATGCCAAGTGGGGGAGGGACAGAGAAAGAGGGAGACAGAATCCCCAGCAGGCTCCACAGTCAGCACAGAGCCCGATGTGGGGCTCGAACTCCCGAAACCGGGAGATCGTGACCTGAGCCGAAACCAAGAGTCAGACGTTCAACCGACGGAGCCACCCAGGGGCCCCATATCTCGCAGAGACACGGACTGAACTACTTATAGGTGAAATCACCCAACGTCTGGGATTTGCCTCAAAGCGATCCAGGACTGGGGCGTAAAAGGCATGGAGTGATGGAGGGAACAGGCGGATTGAGATTGTCCCCAGAATTGTCTGTGCTGAAGCTGGTGGGGTCCATCACGCCAGCGTCTCTGTTTTTATATACAGTAGGTACTTTGCAAAATGAAATCCTTAAATAATGGCTCAGCCAATGGAAAGATGAGGCAAAGGCAAAAGAAAAAAAAAGGCAAAAAAAAAAAAAGACACACAAAAAAGCCAAATGTTAAAAAGCTGTTGGAATCCAGCTGTAGGTGAATCATATTCAATTATGAAATGTAGTACGCCTTCTAATTTTCTGCATATCTGATCATTTTCATAATCAAAAATTAAAAATGAATGACCGAGTAGAATAATATCACAAAAGTCAGGGAAACGACTGCCCTGCAGGGGGGAGGTGGGGGGGAGATGGGATCAGATAGGCATGTGGAGCTGCTAAGGTCCAGAAAATTTTTCCATTTCCTAAAAAGGAAGTAAACATGTGTTTATTTTATCAATGTCTTACAAACTGTGAAGGTATGCTGTGTTCACCCTTCACTTTCATGTATGGCACGAAAAATTACAAAAATACATTTTTTTCTTCCTTCCTTCCTTCCTTCCTTCCTTCCTCCCTCCCTCCCTCCCTCCCCCCCCCTCTCTTTTCTTTCTTTCCTTCTTTCTTTCTTTTCTTTCTTTCTTTTTTTCTTTCTTTTTTTTCTTTCTTTCTTTCTCTCCTTTCTTTCCTTTCTCTCTCCTTTCTTTTCTTTCTTTCTTTCTTTCTTTCTTTCTTTCTTTCTTCTTACAGAAGGTTTGAGATCCCCTGGCACCTCACCATGACATCAAGCTCCCGGGGAGTCTCTTACGGGTCCTGCCATGAATCGGGGCTGGCTTAGGAACTGGACGGGGAAGGTGACCTCACACTTCTGCTTCCTTTTCTTGGAGAAGATGAGGGAGGGTTATTGGTGGTGGGAATTCAGTCAGGACTAACCAAGGCAAGGAATATCCATCACAGACGTGACACTGTTAGATTTGCGACCCGCCCTTCCACCTGTCCTTCCGTCCTTCCTTCTTTCCGTTCTTCCTCACCCTCTCCTTCCCTCCCTCTCTCCTTCTCTTTCTTTCTATTTTTTTTTTAATTTTTTTTCAACGTTTATTTATTTTTGGGACAGAGAGAGACAGAGCATGAACGGGGGAGGGGCAGAGAGAGAGGGAGACACAGAATCCGAAACAGGCTCCAGGCTCCGAGCCATCAGCCCAGAGCCCGACGCGGGGCTCGAACTCACGGACCGCGAGATCGTGACCTGAGCTGACGTCGGACGCTTAACCGACTGCGCCACCCAGGCGCCCCTCGTTCTTTCTTTTTAAATGAAGTTGAGTTTCAAAAAACTCCAACTAGCCTTCCATCTTCCTGAGAGGACGGGTTTAACCCTTCTTAATTTTGTGAGAATAAGAACGAGGCTTTTTTGTGAATTGTGAAAATACCATGAGAGCAGGCAGCCTCCCTTGGTCTGATTAAAGGGGAAAGACGTGACACGGAGAATGTGGCCAACAGGAGGCTGGGATGGGGTCAGTCACAGAGGAGACGCAGGCCAGCCAGCCAGCCAAGGGACAGAGACCCGGGCCCCGGGCCAGACCCCTGATTCTAACAGGAGGGAGGACCTACCAGAATGTTCACTTTTTCTTGCTGTGCGACCCCTGATCCTGCTCTGAATGGCACTTTTCTCTCCCGTAGCTGTAAATCAAGTCCTGCCAACTATAGGGGACAGACCAAGAAACCAGAGGAGGGAAATGGTTAACTGAAGAGCGTGTGCCTCATCTACCTGGGCAGGTAGGACTCAGCTGCAGCAGCAACAGAGACCCAGCCTTTGTTTTTCATCTCAGGAAAATCGAAATCTGACGTTTGAAAGTGAAATATCCCTATTCCGCGTGTTGGCACATAATTCGATTTAAAAAGAAAACAACAACAACAACAAAACCAAAAAGCAAAAAGCAAACACAGTAAAGCCACTTAAAAAAAAATCACCTTTGATTAAAGATGGGCTTCCGTTGGGGCGCCTGGGTGGCTCAGGTCACGATCTCACGGTTCGTGAGTTCGAGCCCCGCGTCGGGCTCTGTGCTGACAGCTCGGAGCCTGGAGCCCGCTTCGGATTCTGTGTCTCCCCCTCTCTCTGCCCCTCCCCTGCTCATGCTCAGTCTCTCTCTGTCTCAAAAGTAAATAAATTAAAACATTAAAAAAAATTTTTAAAAAAGGATGCACGAGATACTGGATAATACCTGAAGAACGTCCCCAATGTTAACAACCTGCATTCAAACAATTTGGCTTCGAGGTTAAGGAGACCCGCTGGGGACCCAGAAAGACGTCGGTTCAAATGGTAGCTCTTCCCCTTCTGGCTGTGTGACGTCGGAAAAGTCCCTCAACTTCTCTGAGCTTCTGTTTCCTCCCCTGAGACCGTGTAGCTACCAGAATGAAAGGAGGACGTGTGCACACAGGTGGCACCTGGCACACAGGACGTGCTCGATAAATGGCACTGATTATAACTCTTGACTTTCACCGAGATATGTTAGCTGCCTACTTTTGAATCTGGAGGACTTTACGCAAACAGATAATTGGAGGAACTTGTGCTTGCGTGATGAGTTCCTCAGGAAAGCATGGCAGAAAGTTCCATCGGGGGAGGCTCAGCCCTTGTGTGGACGACGCAGAACGGTGTCCCGGAATCTGTTGCGGGCTATGTTCCGCTCTGGAGTTCATCTCTTGATCCCAAAGACTGAGGATCTGAAGACTTGAGGTCCTGTGGGTAACAAAAAATGAAGCAGATGCCTACGACGAAGCTAAGACCAACTCGATCTTCCACTTAAAAATATATTAAGTACTTTCTTCTTTCTTTCTTTTTTTTTTTTTTGGTAGCTTTAGATTTGCAGAATCGTCTTCAAGACCCTACAGAAACTTCCCGTATACACTCATCCAGGGTCCCCTATTGTTAACATGTTACATCACCACGGTGCATTTGTCACAACGGAAAACCAACATCGGTGCGTTTGTATTAACTAAATTCCAGATTCCATTTCAAAGTCACTGGTTATTATTTTTTTTCCTGTTAATACCTCTTGCTGTTCCAGGAGGCAATCAGAGGGTCACCATCCCCTTTCCCCCTACCTTCTCTGATCTGTCCCAATTTCTTAGTCTCTCCTTGCTTTTCGTGACCTGACAACCTTGAGGGTACTGGCCGGGCGTCTTGGAGAATGTCCGCCAATCGGGGCGTGTCTGGTGAATTTCCCATGATGAGACTGGAGCCTGGGGTTTGGGGCGAGAAGTTTCCTAATGGGGCCGAAGAGCTTCGGGGTCTCAGCGAGCGATGACAGCTGAGGCCAGTGAAGGTGCAGGGAGGGAGGGTGGGGAGGGCCCGTCCTCAGCGGAGCCTGGCACCAGGGCAGGCCTGGCACGCGTGAGGTCCGGCTCAAGGTCCCATCCAGCTGGGTGGGGGGCATATGGCAAAAAAAATGAGGCTGGAGAATAAAACAGTAGCTCAGGCAGGGAGGGTAAACTTGCACCTTTGCAAAGGAGTCTGGACTCCAACCCCAGGTCGGCGAGACATGATGGCAGCGGGGAGGGGTGGGGGGGAGGTGGTTCAACAGGTGCGTGGCATGGCCAGAGTTCCGTGCAGAAGGATCCCTACGCCCTTGGCCGGCCCAGTGGATAAGAGAAGGCAAGACCGGGGCCGGGGAGCCACGTAAGGAAAGGCGGTGTTAGCCAGGCGGGGAGGCCGTCCCTCGGGGAGCCAGCGGGCAGAAAAGTGGTGACACGCGTGGGCCTCCTGGTGGCAGAAGGCCCTGGCTTTGAACGGGTGCGCTGCGGACAGAGCTCCAGGGGGAGAGGCTCGCTCAAGGAGCTGCCCCGGCAGGAAGGAAAGGATGCGAAACAGGGAACCAGAGGGTGAGGATGGGGTCTGGCGCTAAGCAGGCACCTCTTCAGCCTGAAGGGCTCTCCTGTCCTCACCTCCTGGGAGATTTGGTTACAAGGAGTGGATCCGACTACTGGTGAAAAGTGCTTTCTCGCAGACGACTAAAAGGTTGGGGACGGGAGACCCTCGGGGGCCGTCCCGCCTCGATTCTCAGGTTCTGTGAATCGGGATCATGGAGGGAGGGTCTGGCCAGACTCCAAAAACTGCACCGGCGGGCGCGGGCGTGAGCTGCGGTCCCCGGAGAGGCGTCCAGAAAACGTGGCCAATGACACGCGGGCCCTGGGCAATGCTGTCGGGGCCCTGGCCTGTTCTCCACCTCCAAACGATGATAAAAAAGAAAAAAAAAAAATTCACAGGCAAGAGACAGGACCCTCCAAGCAATTGCTTACCGGGCAAAACCTCCCAAGGCAACAATACACGCTAACAGCCCGGCATCTGGCCCCGAGAAGCACACGCTCACATGAGCAAACGGGGCAATTAGAGTTTCCCAGAAACAGTTACCTAAGCTCGAGGGTTTCTTTGGAGTTGCTCGGAGGAGGGGTGAGAAGAAAGAAGAAAAATCATCTCCTGCTTCCGGCTGCTAGATTCAGCTGCTACGGACGGGGGCACCTGCGGGGAAGTGCAGACAGATTCCCGTCCGCGTCTCCCTCCCTGCATCCGCCCGGAAATACCGGGAAGGGTGCTGGCCATCCTGGGGAGCTGCAATCCCTAGTCCCCCGGATGTTGGAAGGAGGGACCCCCAGCCCTCGTGGGCAGTAGAAGACAGCATTTCAGCCCATGGGCGCCCCACCAAGTGGGTTTCTAACAACAGAGCCTCTCTGATGGGGCCACCGCAGGATCGAACGAGTCCTCACAACATACCACGGTCAGGCGGGCGCCTGGCACCGGGGGCTAAGCATTTTGGTTGCTACCGCGTGGGATATGCTCCCACCGCTACGGATTTCGAGCAGTGGCGCTCTTGGCGGTTTGCCGTGGGGGTGTCTCAGTCCCGGGAGGGAAGGAAGCCACATCCTCCGCTCTCCAAACAAAAGGGCCGTTAGGCCAAAAGAGTCTGGCACGTGCCAGGGTTTCCGGCAGCTTCCCGTGGCCGTGTGGCCACGCCAGGCTGCTTCCCCGAACACAACAGGCCTCCCGTTGTGTTACGTGACGTACCTGACCCACAGGCACCTGTTTGCGTTCCTCTCTGTCTGCAAAAAGAAGATTCTCACTGTCTGGAAGGGAGAAACAACAACAACAACAACAAAACCAAACCAAACACAAAACCCATAATAATCTGCCAGGCATACGGACAAACCCTTTCACAGACAACAAAACCCCCAACAGCTTCTCATCAAGGGCTCTTCAGCCCGTTTCTAAACACTCACAGGAAGGCCAGGCTGACATTTTACACATGATTGACCCGGAGAGCCAGGCCTGCCTCTGGGTGCGCGTGTGCACGTGTGTGTGTGTGTGTGCGTGTGTGTGCGTGCTTACCTGCCCTGTAGCTCGGCCTCAACCGAGATTCACACTTGCCTGTGTGCAAATAATGAGTCGCCGGGGCCAGAAGCCCACCCCCTTGGGTCTCTTTGCAGAGAATGATTCGCATGAAAGCCCAAGAAGCTGGGTGACAGGTTGGAGACAGCAGCCTGGGGTCTACTCCGCCCCCCCACCCCGGCCCCAGCTGCCTCAGGGGTAGAAACCACTCGTATCTACAAAGTCCTCACTCTGAGAGTAGCGTTCTGACCACCGAACTCTCGCCGAGCTGATGGGTGCAAAGCACCCAGCCTGCCTGGTACTTAGGTCCTCTGACCCCAAGGTCAAAATAAAGTGGAGGGTCTCTTTTTAAAAAAATTTTTTTTATTAAAAGTTTCTTTAATGTTTATTTTGGAAGGAGAGAGAGACAGAGCGTGCGTGGGGGAGGGGCAGAGAGTGAGGGAGACACAGAATCCGAGGGAGCTGAGCTGTCAGCACAGAGCCCGACGCGGGGCTCGAACCCATGAACCATGAGCTCATGACCTGAGCCGAAGTCGGACACTGAACTGACTGAACCACCCAGGCGCCCCTAATTTATTATTAAAATTTTTTTTAAGTGTTTATTTATTTTTGCGAAAGAGAGAGGGGAGGATGGGCAGAGAGAGAGAGGGAGACAGAATCCGAAGCAGGCTCCGGGCTCCGAGCTGTCAGCACAGAGCCCGATGCGGGGCTTGAACTCACGAACCGCGAGATCATGCCCTGAGCTGAAGTCGGACGCTCAACTGACTGAGCCACCCAGGCGCCCCGATTACTTTTAAACTTTATCATCTTTGTCTCCTCAGCAGTCCATGCGGGAAAGGCTTTGTTGGCAACCACCGTTGTACCTCCAGCACCCAGAACAGCTCCTGGCACTTAGTAGATACTCAATAAACACGTTTGGAATTCACGAAAGCACTGATCGCGGAGGAACCGTGACCCCCAGCCGGCTTCAGGCACAGCCCTCTGCTTCGCCCTCCTTGTGAATCAGACCACCGTGCACTTCGAGCTTTATCTTCCTTTGTTTCTTTGTCTTTGTCTCCACAGACTTCATTCCCCAACTCATCATTCTGGTCCTTCCCTTTGGATGGGAATCTCTGTTTTAGACCCTGCTTTCCCCAATTCATCTGCAAATGAGGAAATCCAGTTGTAACTGCCTTAATCGTGCATAAGTAATGTATCGCCTCAGATGACAGAGAAGTCCAATAGTGTATCTGGATTTGTTCGGGTAATGAATGGAGTCCAGTAGTAGATTTAGCTTCGGATAATAAATATCTGTCAACGGAATTAAAAAGTGAGGGAGGGCGTGAATGCACGAGTCTCCCTACCTCCGGGGAGCTCTAATGTCTCAGGGCTCAGTGCAGGGGTCGAGAAAGAGGCCAAGTGGAGAGACGGGGTCCTGCAAACCCTTGTTTCGGCTGGATCGACACATCTCCTCTCTGTCTTGCGTTTTAGGGGGATCTTCATAAGACTTCATTTGATTAAAAGGGCTCTGCTACTTTGCCAACAGATCTTTGAAAACCATCGCTGTGTTGGGGAAAAAATCAAGTCTTCGAAATCTCGAAGACCTGAGGCGGAATCCCACACCTTAATGGGTTTCGTGCCAAAGAAAATGCGAGCTCACGATGGTCTGCAAGGACCTACGGTCCGTCCCCTGCCTCTTCCTGCCTCGTCTGTCGCTTCCTTCCTTTGACCACATGGGCCTTCTTCCAGGCCCTTGGGCTTCTCCGGGCTTTGCTCCCTCACAGCCCGTGCACATGCGCACCCTGCTGGAATGTTCTCCCCATCCCCAGCCCCATGCTTTTTTTTTTATCACAGCCTTCACTGGTCTGCTCAGTGATTTCTCAGAGAGGCCATCCGGGGACCTGCTGCCTAAAGTAAACTTCTATCTGTCCTCTTCCTCCGCCCCACGACGGTCTGCTTCTCAGCGTGAATTACTTCAATAAGCCGAGTCATTGCGTGTTTGGCCTCCTCAGCCGTGACCCTGCAAGACAGAGACGGTGCCCGGCTTGGGGGCTACCGTGTGCCCAAGGCCCAGAACGTTCCCCTGCGTGAGGCGGTTTCTCATCAATATTTGCTGAATCGAAGAGAATAGTTGTAGGACGTTGACTGTAGCGTACCCAGACCTCAGTGTTGTCATCTCTGTGTTGGACATAGTACGATCCACCCCTCCGAAAGTGACAGGGATGCCGCACAGAGCACGTCTGACGCTGGTGGGGGCGGGGGACACCTTCAAGTCGGCCGCCTCCCTGCTGTCCTGCCCGCTGTTTGCGGAGGACGCAGCCAGGTGAGCCTCGCCAGAGCTCAAGCGTCTTCTAAAACCAGAGCCACCCTTCAGCTCTGAGGCTGATGGGGGCCAGTGATGCAGCCTGTCAGCCTCACGCTGCCACACGTCCGAATACACAAACTGAAAAATTAATGTCCCTGGAAGGCATCGCCTCCCTTCCTGCAGACATCGCTGACCTTCTTGCCTGACTGCGGCTGCAGCGAAACCGAGGGCACCTGCTTTGCTCGGTCTTGGTGCAGCTGCAGGGACAAAGGGCAGACCGGAGGAGAAAGCATCCGGCGGGAATCTCATTAGCTGGGAGAGAGAACCGGAGAGAGAGTCTGGCGTGAGAGCAAAAGTCCGTGTGATCTCTGCCTCCAGCTTTACAGCCCGTCCTGAAACCCATTCACGTGGACCCTCAGAGGGCCGGCTCCAAAACGGGGCCCAGGCAGGGCGAGGGAGGGGTGTGCGGGGCGAGGAAGAAGAGAGAAGCGTTAGGCCGTGACCTTGAATCTCATAGATTCTCAGGCACAGCAGCGCCCTCCAGGACCTTGCGCGACACCCACAGGTAATTCCTTCGCAATTCTTTTTTTTTTTTTTTAATTTTTTTTTTAACGTTTATTTATTTTTGAGACAGAGAGAGACAGAGCATGAACGGGGGAGGGTCAGAGAGAGGGAGACACAGAATCTGAAACAGGCTCCAGGCTCTGAGCTGTCAGCACAGGGCCCGACGCGGGGCTCGAACTCACGGACCGCGAGATCATGACCTGAGCCGAAGTCGGCCGCTCAACCGACTGAGCCACCCAGGCGCCCCTCCGCTGCAATTCTTTAAGCATGACGGCCCGGGCCGGCTCAGCGTTTCAGGATGACGCCTACCTCGGCCGAGACCATTCTCAGGGCCCCAGACTCATCATCAGGGCCCTCCTCTCCTTGTGGTCTGAGACTGGTTCCCCAACCTGGTCTCCCAAAGTGGGGAGACCAGCGGGGAGACCAGTGGCATCACCCGGGAGCTGGTTAGAGCTGGTTACCTGGGAGCTTTCAGACTCCACCCAGACCTCCTGACTCCGAGCCTGCCTTTAAACAGAGGACTCCCGTGCCCCTGGGCGTTGGAGGAGCCCCCGCCCCAGAAGCCGTGATGGTGAATTTAAGTGTCAACCTGACGGGGCCACGGGATGCCCAGATGGCTACATAGACACTGTTTCTGAGTACATCTGTGAGGCTCTTTCTGGGAGAGCTTGGCATTTGATTGGTGGATCGAGTAAAGCAGATGGGCCTCCCCTGGGTGGGTGGGCATCGTCCAATCCGCTGAGGGTCTGGGTATCACGAAAAGGCAGAGGAAGGCTGAGTCTGCTCTCTGCCTGATCGCATGAGCTGGAACATCAATCTCCTCCTGCCCTTGGCTCTCCCAGTTCTCGGACCTCACACTCAGGCCCGAGTCTGCCCCACGGGCTCCCCTGGCCCGCAGGCCTTTGAACGTTGCACCACCAGCATTGCTGGGACTTTAGGCGGCAGGTGGCAGAATGCGGGGTTTTCTCAGCCTCCGTAATTGTGTGAGCCGATATCTTATGATAAATCTCTTTCTAGAGAGAAAGATAGATCGATAGGGATATGTTTTTATGTCTAAAAATATATCTGTAACTATAGCTGTATATCTATGTAAAGATTATATGTATATATGGATTATCTGTCTATATATCATGTAGATTATATATATATATGTCTATCTGTCTACCTATCATCTATCTATCCTTCTATCTACCTCCTATTGGTTCATTTTCTCTGAAGAGCCCTGACGAATACGGGTGCAGTGTCATAACACATTGGTGCTGCCCATCCTGATGTGTGACGTGACACAGTCTGGCATTTAGCGTTAGGCCCTGTTCGTCTGCGAGACTCGGATCTCTCTGAACCGCAGCTGACTCCTCCGCACACATGGAGGGCAGGAGCACCCCTTCCTGGGGCCGTTGGGGGACGCGATGAGCGCTCACGATGAACAAAGCGTTCCTCACGGTGCCTGCCACGAGCTGAATGCCCGGGACAGATCAGCTTGGATTGTTACAGCTAGCAAATTGTTTCTAGTAACAAAACATCCAGATTTGTGAATTCTCTGCCTCGCTTTTTTGCCCCTCCCAAAAATAGATACGCTTGCAGATTCAAGGTAACCTTAGAGTAGGTGCACCCGCAGGGCACCTGGGTGGCTCAGTCGGTTAAAGGTCCGACCTCTGCTCGGGTCACGATCTCATGGTTCGGGAGTTCGAGCCCTGCGTGGGCTCTCTGTTGTCAGAGCAGAGCCTGCTAGGGATCCTCTGCCTCCCTCCCTCTCTCTCTGCCCCTCCCCTGCTTGTGCTCGTGCCATCTCTCTCTTTCTCTCTCTCTCTCTCTAAGATTAAAAAAACATTGAAAAAAAATAATAAAGCAGTGGTGCTCAGCCTGGGTTATAGTACTCTCATCTGGGGAGAATTTCTAAACCCGCAGAGACTGTGAGTCCAGTGGTGGGGGCCTGGAGTGAGTGTTTTGTAAAAGCATCAGGGGCTGGGAACCCATGAAGGAAGGGAGGAGAGATAAGAGGCCTGAGCACGAGATGCCCCACAATCGGCCATCAACAGCCATGCGTGAGTGGTCACCTTCAGTCTCCTGTTACCTGAGAGGCCGCGCTGGGTCCCAAAGAGGACAGGGGACAGCGATATGTGCTCAAACTAGGGAACCTAAATCCCCTTGATTTCTCCTAATCAGGTCAAGGAAAGGGGCAGGGCTGCAAAGCGACTTTAATCCTAAAATCCTTGCAGGCAGCTCCAGGATGCAGCTGGGACACAAGCCTGTCTGGTATCTGACCTGGACGGGAAATTGATTTCTCTCTTTGCGCCTCTTTCTCTCATGGAGGGCTGATGCCAGGACAGGCTGGCGTCCTTAGAGAGCGTCGTCCATTTTCAGGAGGAAAGTGGCCTTTGGAGAGACAGAGTTCGTCTCTTAAAGAAGATTTTAGCCCCCAAATTATGTAAGCAGACCAAAATTATTACATAATATACAGAGATGCATAAAACATTTAAGTGTATAATATTTACAAATCTATAAATATAAAATATTTAATACATCATGTAACATTTATATTACATCCTCAATATATTATATGATTGTTAATATAGTGTATTCATATATCGCATACGATTATATTAATATAATAAATATATGCGCTTATATGTGAGTTAATAAATTTAGGTACTTTAATAAAATATGTTTATTAATATTATTAATATATTGCTTATATTATTATCAATATAAATATTATAAATGTGTATTTATATAAATATCATAAATATTTAAAAATTGTAAAATTTTTTAATGTTTTCATTTTGACGGGAACCCTTGGCAGTGAATGTCTTTAAAAAAAAACCTCTTCTGGGGCGCCTGGGTGGCGCAGTCGGTTAAGCGTCCGACTTCAGCCAGGTCACGATCTCGCGGTCCGGGAGTTCGAGCCCCGCGTCAGGCTCTGGGCTGATGGCTCGGAGCCTGGAGCCTGTTTCCGATTCTGTCTCCCTCTCTCTCTGCCCCTCCCCCGTTCATGCTCTGTCTCTCTCTGTCCCAAAAATAAATAAACGTTGAAAAAAAATTTTTTTTAAATAAAAAAAAAAAAAAACCTCTTCTGGTAAGGGTCTGACTATGTCGACCACCCTCTTCCTCTACAAATAAAGATGGCTCCCATCCCATGAAACCCAAAACGTAGAGTTAAAAAAAAAACAAGCAATATCAGGGTCCGTGCGCCCTGGACAAATATTACACTATAACACATCGCCGTTTCGATAAGAACCCTTAGAAGGCGACAAGGAACAAATGATCCCTCTTTACAGATGAGCACATTAAGGTGCCAGAGGGGAGCTGACTCATTTCAAGGTTCCACTGATCTCCAAGCCCATAGGGACCTGCCTCTTGCTTGGAGACAAGGTTCGTTTCAATTCCAGAAAGCAGGTCGACTTTCGGGGTGTCGTAAGAGGAGCGCCACCGCGTCTCAGGAAGCATTCCTGCCCTTCCTGCTCTCCTGTGTCAGCCTCGCTCCTGGTGGGCACAGACGGTAAGCAGGCTGGCGTGAGGTCAAGGTCACAGAAGCAGAAACGTGAAGTTGCCTGCCCCCAGCCGACATGGTCCCCAAGCAGCCAGGGGTCTGCATCCGTGCCCCTACCCCATTTCTTTCTTTTCTTTTTTTAATTTTTAAATATTTATTTATTTTTTTGAGAGACAGAGACAGACTGTGAGCGGGGGAGGGGCAGAGGGAGAGGGAGACACAGAATTCGAAGCAGGCTCCAGACTCCGAGCTGTCAGCACAGAGCCCGACGCGGGGCTCGAACTCACGGACCGCGAGATCGTGAGCTGAGCCGAAGTCGGACGCTTAACCGACTGAGCCACCCAGGCTACCCCATTTCTACCTTTGCTCAGTCCGGCAACAAAGTGCCTCGGATTGATCTCCCTTAGCTGATGCTACTGACCCCGAGGGCACTTCCCATGAGCCAGGGGCCACACGAAGTCATTCATTCGTTCATTCATTCATCCAACAAATATTTATCAAGCATCTACCAGCTGTCAGGAGCTTTTTGTGGGTTCTTCCATGGCATTCTCATTTTGGAAATGCCCTAGGGTAGGGACTATTATTAGGGAACACACGCTCATACGCCTTGCTCTTTGCATATGGTAGTACCAGCAGGAAGCAGGATTCACACTCAGGTCCACTGTGTCTTAAGCCCCCAGACGCAACCAGTCCCCTGGAGGTCTTGCCTGTGCCTCCCACCAAGGCCAAGCCTGCCTCCCCAATCCACGGGACCACCTCAGCCCAGCCCAAGGGATGCCCCCGGCCCTGGTCAGAGGAAATCCTGGGGCTCCCGGCATTGTGAGGGAGAAACAGACCTGATCAGAATTGTCTAATGGGAAACCACTAGCATGCTATGGAGACAGACCATGACAGAAAGGGGGGGACGATGAGAAGGCCTGAAGACGGGAACAGAAATGGACAAAGAAGGGAGGAGAGAGGTGAAGAATGGAAAAGGAAGGACAGGAGAGGAGTGGCAAAAGGGAACAAAGAGGAGAGGAAGAGCGGGGAGACCAACACGCGGGGGACGGAAAGAGAAAGAAACAGGGATAAGACAGAGGGGAAAATGGAGACCCAGACAGACCCTGTTAGAAAACTGGAGGAGACGAGGGAGGGGAGAAGCCAAAGGAAAAATAGAGAAGGAGGCAGACGGCAAGAGACAAGAGAGACAGAAAGATACAAGACGCGCCCCCTCCCCCCCCCCCCCCACAGGCACACCAACCCTCCCGGGGTGTGTTTGCTTTCGTGTTGTGTTCCTCTGAAAAGGTCCCGGGAACGGCCTTCCCCCGAAGCACCCCGCGAGCTGGGCCAGGGCGCGGAGGACAGACAATCAGCCGCCCTGGAAAGCAGCCAACTCCCAAGGTAAAATTGATGCTGTGTTTGTTCGTTCTGACCTTGAATGTTCCCCATTGCGACGCCCGAGAAGCAGCCTCGGATACACCAGGACGGTGTGGTGCCCGGATGAAGCAGCGCCACGCGCGGAGTGCCCATGACGTGAGCCCCGGTGGGCCTGCGTGCCTCATGGGGGGGCGGGGCGGACTCTGATGCACCTGCGGCCGGCAGGGTCACAAAGCCACACTCGGAGTGAGGAATAAGGGTCCAAGGAGGAGAGGACGAGCATCAGAAAAGATAGAAGAACACGGGCAGATGGACAAGGCTGAGAAGCTCCCGCCGGCGGGAGTAATGGCCAAAGGAGACGGGCCAGCACTGACGTCACCTTCCCCTCGCCCTCCTCCTCCTCATCTTCACCAGCACCTCCTCATTTTGACTTCTTGCTCAGCGCTGGACACTGTAGTAAGTATTTCGCATCATTTGATCGTGACCCCAGACCCATGTGATGGCACAGATGTTGTCCTCGTTCTCCACGTGAGGCTCAGAGAGCTTTCCCAAGGCCACAGACCTGGTAACTACCCCTAAGGCCTTGAACCCGGACCTTCCTGACTCCCACATCCACCCGTGCAATATCCTTCCCTTGGCTCCCTCGGGCTCCCCCCAATAGTCTGGGTCAACTAGGCTGCTTGGCTCAGAGGTGATGGGCATCTGAGGCCACCAGGAGGCAGCGGTGGGGGCAGGCCTGAGGGGAGTCCTAAAATCGGGAAGGCAGAAGGGATGCGGTTTGGGGTGATCTATTCATTCTCGGGAGGACTCCAGATCCTGGTTTCGGAATAGGCCCGGGGGCAGAGCTGAAGTCGCAAGGAGGGTGGCTCCTTCCAGGCAGGTGTCGGGGTGGCAGACATGATGGGGAGCCAGGAGCCAACTGGGGCACAGCGGTAGACAGCGGCTGTGACCCTGGGGACACCGAAGCCCTGGGCTCTCATGGAGGCAGCTCTGCCGTAGCAAGACGCCATCTGACGGCCTGTCTCCGGACGGGACCCTTTGCCTGGCTCTGGAACTGGGCAGCGTGTGTCTGTAGGCGAATGTCATGGGGACTGCAGGGGGCAAAGCTGGGGAACACAGGAAACAAGAGATCAGGGCCTGCCAGCCCGTAAGGGAAATGGCTCCTCTCTGTCCCACATCAAAACCTCTAGGGCCATCCCCCCCCGTGGAGTAACAGCCCGTGTAAATAAGCCGTTAAAATCCAATGCACTCGAGTACCATATGGGATGGACTTGTAAGAACTGAGGATACCCAGGGGAAGGGCCCTGGGCTGTCTCCACCGGGCTGGGCCCTTACAGAGGAGTCCGCGAGACCTGGGCTGGAGGAAGGGCCCCGTGTGCACAGGGAGACCTACGTGGACGTCTCGTGTTCAGGGAAGTTGAGGGTAGCTGCTTCCCAGGAAGGGTGAAACGAGAATAAAACCGGAAGTGAAGGCCGGGCATGGGTTGCAGAGGCCCACTTACATCACGCGTGGGAACTTCAGGGCACGTTCAAAATGCTTGGCGCTCACACATGCAGAAGTGCGCGGCTTATGGAATGCTAAAGGTAGCGTCCTCACACCCCTTCGACCATGGAAATGGCCATGACGTTTACCCCAAGCGATGGTGAAATTGAAAAGGATAGGGATTTACTGTCCCCCTAACTTATCCCATTGTCTCTAATCTCAAATTCCCGTCGTCCATGTTTATTTGTGACTGAAGTTACCCCTCTGCCCTGGTGTTGTTAAACACTCCGCATTTATCCCATCCAGGTCAAAGAGACAGGACTTAGGAGCCATACGTTGGGGGAAAGGGTCTAAAATCTTGAAGGTTGGAGATGATTTTAAAAGGATTTTGGAACCTCCCAGCGCCACCAGGGTATCCAAAGAGCCAGAGACGAGGTATTGGAGAGGAAAGGGCATCTTCCTTCATACCTGGGCAACAGCCAAGACCCTGCCCGGCATTATGTGCCCCCAAAAGATAACGTGAAGAAGCTTTTCACAGATCCCAGGGCATTCTCTGAATGCACGAGGACAAGAAGCTGATGCAGGGGAATTCTGAAAACTGTTGTTGCAAACTTTCTCCCCTGGGGACCTTGAGAACACTTGACGTTGTACGGGAGGAACGAGGAAGGTGTTAGAGGCATTGCCCGCCGCATCATCTCTCGCGGCACATGGGCCTGAGGCACTAGATCTAATCCGAAGAAATGCACAAACTAGATAGAGATAAATAGCAGACCAGGATGGCACCCGCCCAAGTGTTTTGAAAGAACTCCAGGGTGAAATTGGGCAAGGGTTGGCCAAAACGGGGAACCGACCTTTGCAAATGGCTGCTCTGCTGAGAACTGGAGCACCCCTGACCCACAGAGCAGCACGTGGGAAGCCCCAGGTCAGTGAGGGGAGTCTCGCTCCCCTACCAGGTCATGGGGCACTCTAGGATGGAGAGAGAAATCAACAGAGAAAAAGTTACGTGACCTCCTCCTTTCTCCAAGGGCAACATAGTCTGATGCATTTGCTCACGTGAAGTGGGTTTTCCAAAGGAGAGTTGGCTACGTTCCACCACTGAAGACTCTGGAATAAAGAGAAATTAGTTTGGGGAATGAGGGAGAAGTTTTAATAAGGCTTTGGGACTGGCTTCTGGATAAGGCAGAATCTCC
The DNA here is from genome assembly GCF_018350175.1 of Felis catus. Taxonomy (NCBI): domain Eukaryota; kingdom Metazoa; phylum Chordata; class Mammalia; order Carnivora; family Felidae; genus Felis; species Felis catus. The sequence continues at coordinate 20,217,055 of NC_058383.1, read as the reverse complement.
ATGCTTTTATCTCTATAAATGGGAAATTTGTTTTTAAGCTAATTGTGAACAGCAAGGTCCCTTCAGCCCATTGGTGGCCACCATGACAACCCAACCTAGACCTTCTTTGGGTCACCTTTCCAGAGCCTGCTGTAGACCCCTTCAAAAGAAATCTGTCTTCTGTCCTTCCCCTGTCAGGATCCCTCAGTCAACTCTCCAGTCTTGAAATACGTGTACTGCTTCCGGGTGCACATTCTAATATGTAACATTGACAAAATTAGGTCTTCCAGGAAGGTACAGTCCAAGCGAAGAAGAGTGGTAGGCCATGGGACGTTGAAGGAAACAGAGATTCTTGGCATCTACAAAGGCAAATGTATCTCTATTTGCACAGGAGATAGTATAGAAATGGTCCATATGGGAGGAACCCAAGACCATTCAGCCACCAACCCTTTATTTCAATAAAGTTTTATTGAACACCTGTTGTGTGCCAACACACTTTCGAGTATTAAGGACACAGCATGGAATGAGATGTAACAGACCCTGACCGCATCGAATTCATATTCCAGTGAAGCCAAGTCATGCGAATAAATGAATTAATAAAAACCAAAAGTATGCACGGTTGCAACATTAATAAAATAAAATAGGGCAATGTGATCCAAAGTGGCAGTGTGGGGGCCACTCGAGGTTGGGTGACTAGAGAAGGCTCCTGGAAATTTGTACGTCTTCACCCCCTTCCCCTGTTTTGCCCATCCCTCCACACCCCTTGCAACCACCAGTTTGTTCTCCAATTTGAGCGTGTTTTGATTTGTTAGCTCGTTCGCCTGTTCTGTGTTTTAAATTCCACACCTAAGCGATCTCATATGGAACTTGTCTTTCTCTGCCGTGTTCACTCAGTGTAGTGCCCTCTAGATGCCTCCATGCTGCCGCAAATGACAAGATTTCATTCTTTTCTACAGCTGGGTAATATTCAGCCACATCATCTTCTCCCACTCAACCTAAGCAACGCTTCGGTCGCTTCCCTATCTTGGCCGTTGTAAACAGTGCGGCAATAAACAGAGGGGGACCTGTACCTTTTGGGTTAGAGTTTTCACCTCCTTTGGGTACTCAGCAGTGGAAATGCTGGATCATGGGTTAGGCCTATTTTTAATTTTTGGAGGAACTTCCATACTGTTTTCTGCCATGGCTGCACCGACTTACATTCCCACCAACAGTGCATGGAGGTTCCCTTTTCTTCACATCCTCCACACTTCCTATTTCTGAGGGTAGCCGTTCTGACTGGTGTGAGGCGATACCTTGTTGTGGTTTTGATCTGCATTCCTCTGATGATGAGTGATGTTGGGCGTCTTTTCATGTGTCTGTCGGCCATCTGGATGTCTTCTTTGGGAACACGTGTATTCAGGTCTTTTGCTTGCTTTTTTGCAAATTTCCAATTACAAATATAAATAAGCCATGGCGATGAAAAGCACAGCATAGGGCATGCAGTCAATAATTTTGTAATGGTTTCGTATGGTGACAGGTGATCGCGACACTTACACTAGTGAGGATTGTGTAACGTGTAGAATTGTTGAGTCTCCGTGTTGTACTCCCGAAGTTAGTATTACATTGTATGTCAATTACACTTCAATTACAAAAAAAAAAAAAAAAAGAAGGCTTCTGTAGGGAGACATCTTTTTCTGAAGAACCAAACTTCTCAAGGAATTAAATGAAGGCAAGAGGAGATTCCTGAGCCTTAAGGTGCAGAAAGTCTTCAAAAATCGGTGTTTGGCCAAAGAAAGGTCCTGAAGTTCAGTGCTTCTGTGACCCATGAGACTATCGACCTGTCCAAGAAAGGCCCAGAGGCAAATCCAGTCTTGATATGAACATAAAACCATGGCTAGTGAAAAGCTAAAGAGATGTGGTCATGGGGTTTGGGGGAACAGTATCCCACGCGGGTTTGGGACCCAAGGACACCACTGTGCAACACTTTTCTTCTTTACGGGAAGAAAAGCTTGCTTGCTCCTAAGCAAGCTACACTACTCTCTCTGTTTCTCTTCCAGAATATAGCCTGAATATCTAACAAAGGGAAGACAACTCCATCATCTCTCCATTTCCTGTTAACAGTTACATTTTTTGTTGTTCCAACCAGACTTTCCAGACCGTTCCATTAAAAGAATCGTTACAAACATGCCTTGGGTGTTCCAAATAAATAAAGAAGGATGTGATTGGATGCCAGCAGGGCACCACAATTCCTGCCTGAGGTAAGTGAAGAAAGGAATCAAAAATACGTCTGCTCACGCTACTGGTATGGTGAGCTGGTCACACTCAGTAGACAGGCTCAGCTGGGGGACAGGGGTTATACCACTGACATTTGCCCCGTTGAACAAGTAAGTAATGGAATTTAGGAATCACCATGTAGCCGAAGAACCCACCATCAAGCAGGAACAGTGCAAAGAATAACGTGATACTACGCTTCATAAAGAACAGAGGTAAAATGAAACTCTTGGACCAGTCTTTGTCTTTCGATATCCTGCCATTTCCTGTTACTCTGATCCCAAAGGGCCCGACTCTGGTCCGGTATAGGTGATGGAGAAAACCCAACCTTGACAGACTTGAAGGTAACACCGCGGACAGTCTCGGTGACAATCTTGTCAACAACTTATACAGCGTGAGATGAATTTTTGAAAATTCTCCTGATGTCCTTAACACCTCAGCAGGCCAAATCTTCCGAATAGAATGTAATTAAAATTGCATCTTCTGTGACCCAATGCAAAGAAATCTTCTCCAAGGCGAGCTGGAATGGTGGCACATTGAACAAGAGTCTCTGGGTGCCGGGAGCTGCTGTTGGAAATACAGAATAAACTGGAGGGTATCAGGCAGGTGCAGGAACCCCCAAACATTAATTTGAGTCACAGTTGGCTGCACCATATCAACCTATAAACACCTCTCCACTTTCAATTAACATTGCTCTGTCTCCTGTCTCGCTGAATATTATATTTAACTAATTTAAGAGGATTGGTAAAGAGAGTTTTCACACTTCACAGGAAAACATAATGAAATAATTATACGTCTACCTCCAAAAGGCATGAGAGTATTACCTAAGCAGCCTTCAAGCCTTTTCAACCAAAGCCTCTTTCCTGTGTCTCCTGACTGAGGGTTCATGCCTGAACTTTCACTTAGGTGTCCTTTGTTTTTACACGTTCGTGCTCATACTTATGCTATAGAATGTTGGCTTACTTCCGGGGATTACACTGCAGGTCTCTTTTTTGGTCACCAAGTATACTGGCTGAGGTGGGATTAGACACATGGCAGGCTGAGACACTGGCCACGCGTGCTCATGGGTAGGAATGGAGTTGAGGTCGGGATCACAAAAAAGTAGTAACACAAGGTTTATCATAGGCGTGGCGTGTGGGACAAAGTCAACTCATTAGCATCCAAGTCCAGTGTATTAGTCAGCTATTGACATAAGAATGCCGCGTAACAAACTACCTCAAAGTTCAGTGTTTTACAACCACGAGCGTTTATCTTCATGGAGAGGGGGTCTGCACACAAGCGATGCCTTAGACAACTCCATCAGGCTGCTGGTTGGCTGGCCTTAGTTCCAGGCTGTACCTTGGGGTCAAGTCTGCCCCATGTTCTTGGACCTAGGCTGAAAGTGGCTACTCAGTGCATGTTCTTCTCATGGTAATCACAGGAGATCCAGAGCCAAGCCAAACTGTGCTAATATCATACCTGGCAATATCCCTTTGGCCAAAGAAGTCAAATCAGGGGCTGAGAAGCATATACCTCCTTCACTGGGAGAGGTAAAGTAATACATACGTACCTGCTGAACAATAACCTGATCCTTCACGGCCACGAAGGGCCATTCCAGTGGGCATTGCAAATAGCGAGTGAAGAGAGAAAGACTGACCAAAAGCAGGCTGGAATTTAAGGAGGAAGGCCATGTATCCGTGAAACAGAGTGCCGTGATCCCGGCCAATCCAGGGGGCATCTCAGTATGCCTTAAGAACTGGAGAAGTAGGTAAACGAGAAGGAGGCCAGACTTCAAGGTGTGATGTAATGGACAGACTTGTCGGGTCCACAGGAAGACTGATACTCAGCTGGTTGAGCTGAGCCGAGAGGTGTTCCTGCCCTCTCAGCGCCACCCCAGGGACTCGGCTGGGGGAGCCCTCAATGGCACCACCTGAGCGGTACCCACAGCCGCCTCCGAGAGCCTCTATGGAACAGAGCTAAACTCTAAGATCGGCCATTTCCTGCCCCACCCCACACTCCGAAGGCCAGTTTTAAAAACTAAAATCTGTATATATTTAAGGTATATGGCATGATGGCTTGGTACATGCAGACATAACAAAATGATAGCTGCAGTCAAGCTAATTAGCGTCTTGAATCCGTGTTCAGAAGAAAGAAATCACAGAAGGCCAGAAGGGGACAATGAACAGGCAGAGAAGGGACAATCCCACGTGAACGGTGGAGCCTAGAATAATGACCGACCGTTGCTGAGGGTGTGTCGAAGTTATAGCAGGAGGCCGATGGCTCTGTCCCACAATGCAGCCCACTCCACCAAGGCCGGAAGGGACTCCGCTCTGCCCACGTTTTGCACCACTGCAATAAGGATACTATGGCCCGGGAGGTCTTTCTTTTTTTAATGTCTATTTATTTATTTTGAGAGAGAGGAATAGTCAGTTTGAGCAGGGGAAGGGGAGGGACAGGGGGAGAGGGAATCCCAAGCAGGCTCCACGTTGACGACGCAGAGCCTGACCCGGGGCTCGAACTCACAAACCGGGAGATCATCACCTGAGCCGAAACCGAGAGTCGGACGCTCAGCCACCTGAGCTAGCTACCTAGGTGCCCCTGTGGGAGATCTTTCTGGATGGACAATCGGTGCTCAGGGTTCCAGTGACGCGAAGCTGGGAAAACAGGAGGTGCTCACACACACTATGTACAAGAATGTGCTCTACAATTGCATGTGTTCCTTCGCCTCACCCTTCACCAGGCCCTGGAAACTCGGGCACGTGAAGCTCAGAGGAGTTAGTAATTTGCCAAGGGTGTCACCACTCCGGAGTCGTGAGCTGGGATTAGGATCCAGGTAATCCACGGGGCGCCCGGGTGGCTCAGTCTGTTGAGCGGCCGTCTTCGGCTCAGGTCATGATCTCGCGGTTCGTGAGTTCGAGCCCCGCGTCAGGCTCTGTGCTGACAGCTCGGAGCCTGGAGCCTGCTTCCGATTCTTTGTCTCCTTCTCTCTCTGCCCCTCCCCTGCTCACACTCTGTCTCTCTCTGTCTCAAAAATAAGCGAACATTAAAAAAAAGAAAGAATCCAGGTAATCCAGGCCCTGTTTTTGACCACCACTCCCTCCTGCCCCCAGGTAGAAAAGTCAGGTGCAGCAGGTGGCCTGGAATTAGCAGGGATGGGAGAGAATAAGCACTGTGGAGGAGAAGCATAGATTATTCTATACCAGATACACTTCACAGCCTGAAGGAGCATGGAAACAGACATATGTCAACAAAGCGTAGACTGTATCTTCTCAATTCCATTTCCAGGTTCCAAGTTCAGTCTTTTGTTTTGATTTTTTTGATTTAAATTCACGTTCGTTAACCTACAGTGTAGTCTTGGCTTCAGGAGCAGAGCCCAGGGATTCGTCTCTTACCTATGACACCCAGTGCCCATCCAGAAAAGTGCCCTCCTTAGCGCCCGTCACCCATTTAACCCATCCCTCCCCCGACCTCCCCTCCAGCAACCCTCAGTTTGTTCTCTGTATTCAACAGTCTCTTACGGTTTCCTTAAAAGAAATTCTTTCAGGGGTGCATGGGTGGCTCAGACGGTTGAGCATCTGACTCTTGGTTTTGGCTCAGGTCGTGATCTCACGGTTCGTGGGTTTGAGCCCTGCATCAGGCTCTGGGCTGACAGTGCGGAACCCGCTTGGGATTCTCTTTCTCTCTCTTTCTCAAAATAATTAACTTTAAAAAGTAAGATAATACATTAAAGTTTTAAAACCTCCTTCATAAAGTCTTAATTATTTGTTTGTTTGATTGGTTGGTTGGTTACACCGGGATGTTCTACTTTATTCAGAACAGCCCCAAACTGGAAACAACTGAAATGTATTCCTCCATAGGAGAGTGACTAAGGATGTCAATGGAGTATATTTTTATAATAGAATATCACTCAGTAACCAAAGGATCAAACTTCTGATCAATGCCACACAATATGAGAATCTCAAAAACACCATGTTATTGAGGAAAAAAAGAATCAGACCCAAATTAGTACATTAAGTATAATTTCCCCCCTCCTGCCTTTGGATTATCTCTGTGGTTTTGTCACAAAGCGTGTGTCTATTTCTGGACTCTATTCTGTTATATTTATTATTCTTTTTTGGGGGGTTATTTAGTTTTTAGGGAGGAGAGAGAGGGAGAGAGCAAAGCAGGGAGAGGACACAGACAGAGGGAGAGAGAGAATCCCAAGCAGGCTTCACATTGTCAGCATGGAGCCTGATGTGGGGCTCAAACTCACAAACCCATGAGATCATAAGCTGAGCTGAAAACAAGAGTTGGATGTTTAACTGACTGAGCTACCCAGGTGCCCCAATTTATTATTCTTAAGTCAATAACACCACCCTGTCTTGATTACTATAGTTTTCCGGTAAGTCCAGAAATCAAGTAGTGTGATCTTCCAATTATGTTCTTCTATTTAAGAATATTTTGACTTTTCTAGGACTTCCAGCCATGCATTTTTAACTACTCTCAGCTTTGATCACCTTTTACTTGAAATATAAAATCCTTACTAAAGGATCTTCTGGATAAAGAGGAAAGAGTAAAACTATCACAGAATCTCTCTCCCTCAATACTAATGGAATAAATAAACAACGGTTAAAATTACCAAAAAGGCAATTAGCGATAATAATGATAATAACCAGAAGAACCAAGGGAAGGAGGATCACATGATGCTGTAATCTACAAAATGCTTCACCAAGTAAAGAACGTTTAGGGGCGCCTGGCTGGCTCGGTCGGAACAGCACAGGACTCTTGATCTCGGGGTCACGAGTTTAAGCCCCACGTTGGGTGTAGAGGTTACTTAAAATAAATTAATTAAAGGAAAAAGAAACAAAACTTTTAGAGCAGTATGACTCCTGACTTCTCACCTTCGGCCCACACCCCAGCGGGGTCCTGATGGGATAACGGAAAGCCATATATTTCAAGAATATCTCCGAGCAATCAAATGAGTGGACAGAGGTGGGGGAAGGCGTTTCCTGCTCTGACTGTCGGGGTAGGGGGAGAGGCGGGGAGAGGCGAGTGAAGACAGAAGAGGCAAACAACGAACAGTGATACTTTTGGTGGGGACAAAGACTCACGTCGCCACTTTGAACAGGGGAGCAGTTTGAGGGCAGGGGGCATCCTCTGGGACACCTCCCGGGTGGGTGGACACCGACACCGGGCGAAGGACCACCTCTGGGAAGAGAGCGGAGTGTGGTTGTTCTGACACGGCATCTGCCCTCCACCTGCCAGCTCCCCTGATCTCAGGCGACGGAGAAGAAGCTGCAACACAAAATCCCGGCCCTCACGCTGTTGCTTGGAAGGCAAACAGGTCTGGCAAGAGGGAAAATTCAGCCCTACCCTCAGCAAGCAGAAGCACGAGCAAAACCAGAAAGAAAATGTAACAGCCACGCACACTTGCTTTGGGGGAAGGGGAGAGACGGGAAGAAACATGAAATGGAAACTGGAAAAAAATGCCCCCAAAGAACAGGAGGAAACACGGCCCAACGATTCGTGGCAAAGAACCTAACCCGAACCCTGCGGCAACCAAGTGGGAATTCAAAGACAAAGGAGTTTTCCCAAGAATGAGGCGCATGGGAGGTGGCAATGCCGAAAAGACAAAATTGAGGCCCAATGATATTCATGCAGAATGGGTAATTTAGAAACATCAAAGGAAAAAATAGATGAAGCTGAAAAAATGATTTACTGACACAGAGGAAAGTCTTGACATAATTGCATTTAAAATAAAGATAAGACCGTGAGATTAAAGCACTTAAGGCAGGGAGTGGGCAAACAGGGAGCGTGAAGTGAGCCAATGTTAAGATCGCTAACGTCCCTGATGTCAAGAACTCAACAAATACAAAACGAAGAGAAATGCAAATATATTAGAAGGAAAATTTCCTGAAAGAAGGGAGAAACCATCTGCGGAACCGAAGTGCGTATTCTCTCCGGGGAAAAAGGTATGAGAATCAAGGTGAAGTCTGAAGCTTTTCCACCAGGGCGTTAAACATCAGGAAGAAAGCGGGGCCTGAGTTCTAATGGCCCAGAACAAAGCATGAATTGATCCATGGTGACGAGGTAAGACTAGAGGGGCCATTTTCAAAAATCCACGGACTTGGGACCAATGCCAGTGTTTCCCGTCTTTTGCATCAGGAGCCCTGTGATACCGTCCAAAATTAAAATACGACGTTAAAAGTAGCATCGATTCTTACGTCTGCCAATATATCTTTTCCTTAACCTTAGAGGACTCTTAATGGGAATAATGCATTTTACGGCGGAGAATTCATTCTGGCAAACCCTTCAGTGTCACGTCATTTGTGTTTTCTTCTGTCAAATTCAGGAAAATTTGACTTCAGAACTTTTATTTAAGTAACAGATATAATTGTATTTATTATAGTTTGTCTGTCTTTCTGGCTTGATGCTGGAAAGCTGTGTGGAATGATAGGCACTTCGTATTGACGAGGGTTATTTTTAGGTATTAAGACTCAGAGTGAGTTCTTTGACTTCCTTCTTCCTGCCTTGGCACCATTTGAATGGCTTATAATGAGTAGGCATACTTTTCAACCTGCAGTCATTATTTTAAAAACTCAGCACCCGTACCGGCATGGTTTTATAAGGACACTTTGCCTGGATAAACAGAAGGAGCAAAACCAGATAGGCGGAACGCTTTATTAGTGCCCAGATCTCGAGACTGATTTCTGCGCAGACATGCTATGCGTTCTGGGATGGCAGGACAGAGAACCTAGCAGGGTCATAAAAAGGAAAATGGGAAGTGAATCCAAAACAATAAATAGCCAAAATATATTGCATATTTCTACAAGCCAAACGCTATGCTAAGAACTATATATAGATTTTCTAATTTAATTATGACCATAATCCTGTTAAATAGGTACGGTCATAACTCATTATATTATGCACAAGGAGGGTGTCAAGAGGGGAGTTACCTTCCCAAGGCCACCTTAAAGTGGCCAAACCTGGCCTCTTTCACGTCTGTTCAACCCACTTTAGAAAAGAAGGTGCAGGGGGGGTGGCGCGCCTGGGTGGCTCAGTCGGTTGAGCGTCCGACTTCAGCCAGGTCACGATCTCACGGTCCGTGAGTTCGAGCCCCGCGTCAGGCTCTCGGCTGATGGCTCAGAGCCTGGAGCCTGCTTCCGATTCTGTGTCTCCCTCTCTCTCTGCCCCTCCCCCGTTCATGCTCTGTCTCTCTCTGTCCCAAAAATAAATAAACGTTGAAAAACAAAATTTAAAAAAAAGAAAAGAAGGTGCAGGGGGGGTGGCGCGCCTGGGTGGCTCAGTCGGTTGAGCACCCAATTCTTTTTTTTTTTAACTTTTTAAAACATTTTTAACATTTTTTAACATTCATTTTTGAGAGTGACAGAGACAGAGCATGAGTGAGGGAGGGGCAGAGAGAGAGGGAGACACAGAATCCAAAGCAGGCTCCAGGCTCCGAGCTGTCAGCACAGAGCCCGACGCGGGGCTCGAACTCACAGACTGTGAGATCATGACCTGAACTGAAGTCCAACTGACTGAGCCACCCAAGTGCCCCGAGCATCCAATTCTTGATTTCGGCCCAGGTCATGATGCCAGGGTCGTGGCATCGAGCCCCGTGTTGGGCTCCACGCCAAGAGTGAAGCCCGCTTGGGATTTTCTCTCTCTCTCTCTCTCTCTCTCTCCCCCTCTGCCCCTCTCCCCTGCTTGTACTCTGAAAAATAAAAAGACAGAAAGGAAGGAAGGGAGGGAAGGAGGGAGGGAGGGAGAGAGAGAGAGAAGGAAAGAAAGAAAGAAGGGAAGGGAGAAATAAAGAAAAGGAAGAAAGAAACAAAGAAAAGAAAGAAAGAAAGAAAGAAAGAAAGAAAGAAAGAAAGAAAGAAAGAAAGAAAGAAAGAAAGAAAAGAAAGAAAGAGAAATTGCAGGATCTAGAACACAGTGGGTTTGACCTGTCTGAGCTTCCTCAAGTTAGCCTCCCGCGAACGGTCATGTGACTCACCCTCCACAGAAGCCAGGTCGAGTAGGCTCATGAAAGTGTTTCCAGTGGGGATGATTTCCAGACGCTGCCATCAAAGGCTGGCTTATGTCCTCCCCGTCTTTTCCCTTGGCGTGCACGGTTACCTTGGAAAACATAACATCCACCCCCATTGACCCCTGGGGTCCTGCTGAGGTGATTCAATTGCCAGGAGGCCTTGATTTCGACTCTGGGGTGCTCTGTGCCCAGAAGTCTGGTGTGGGCTCTCTCGCCATCCCCACGGAGTGCTATGCAAAGCCTCCGCAGGGAAGCACTGACCTGCCACGCCAAGAACGTGGGGTGTAATCCTTCTGTCATTTCAGCAGCCCGGACCAAGAGAAGAGCCCCCCCATCCCCACCGCGGGAAGGATGTGTCTCCAGGCCACGGAGTGCCGGCAGCCGCCAGAGGCTGGGAGAGAGAGGCCTGGAGAGGATTCTCCCACCATGCCTTCGGAAGGAGCCAACCCTGCCAGCACCTGGAGCGTGGACTTCGGACCCCCTGAACTGCGAGGGAAAACGTTCCGGCCGGCCTACACTGCCAAGTTTGTGGTGATTTGTTATGGCAGCCCGAGGAAACTAAGCGATTCTCGAAGCATCTAAGCCACAAATATCCACCGCAGGGGACTTCCTGCCGCGGAAGCCGGAATTCAGTGTTGTCACGAATTCACCCCTTCATTCAGGGATGCCGCCGGCAGGTTCGGAACTGCACCGACCTGCCTTCCACGTGGCACGTGAGCTCCGTGGGGACAGGGATGGTGCTGTCCCGCCTGCCGCCACACAGGCGCCTGGCCTGCAGTCGCCAAATGCATGAGGTGGAGGCCAAGTAAGGCCCCGCACGATACGGTAAATGGCACGAAGCCAACCTAAGGAGGATGTCAGCGGCATTCTAGAGTCACGGCTGCTAGAATGAGTCCCTTCCTGGGCCTTGGGCTCTTGGTCTTTCAAACGGAAAAAAAAACCGGCCCCGATTATCCCAAGGGACCCTTGCGAAGACCCGAGACTGGCGTCCATGGTGAGAACGGTTACGGTTCCCAAGTCTGTGTCTTCGGTGTTATTCGCAGAACCCAGGATTCCGCATTTGAAAAGAAAAGTGTTGAAAGCTAAGCAACGAATCCGCTCTGGCAGGGAAGGGGGGCAGAGGGTGGTCTGGGAGAAGGAGAGGTCTGGCTGGTGCACAGAGAGGAGCCACAGGGGTGCCCGGACTTCATCCCCCTGGAACTGGGGCCTCACCATTGAATGAACACGAGGGCCCTGGGTTCCTTGCAACGTGGAGGTCTGTCCTCCTTAAGGGCAGAGCTAGAAGGAGATCTTTGAAAGCCACGCGTGGAAATTGATTTCTCTTCTTTTTGAATTTGTTTTCTTTTTGAGCATGTGCTGAAAGCTGACTCTGTGCCGGCATTTTACAGGTGTTGCCTCTTTTCAGTGTTGTACCCACTTTACAGATAAGCAAAGTCCAGTGTGGCCGTGGAAATGGTAGGGCTGAGATTTTAGCGGGGATCTCTCTGGGTCCAGAGCCTGAGCTCCTAACCATATGCTTTCCTGCCCTCCCGTCAACCTACGGAGCACCTTCTCTTGGAATGCAAAAACCCCCAATCTCTGCTTCGAGAAAATCACAGGGAGTTAGAGCAGACATGCCTATGATTTACCGTATAATCTGCTGTATCTAACAGCAGACACATGGGCCTAATGCTGTGAAAGTTCTCAGGAAAGAGGAATGATCCATCTCTGGAGGATAATGGAAGGATTCACAAAGTAGGTGGCTTTGAGCTGGGTTTTGTAGTGTGAATAGGAGTTTGCTAATCCCTATAGAAAGAAAAGTAGCCCAGCGGTATGAGAGAGGGTGTTTGATCTGGGAACCAATGTTCACTCTACTATACCCAAAATACGAGTCTGGTACGCGTTTGGGGAGAAGGAGGAAGAGGCAAAGGAAGTTGTGAGGGTGAATTTGTATGGATGAGTTTCAACAGGGAGACCGGTTTTTATCCTCCACCAGAATTTGCAAACTTGTGGCCCCGGGGGCCCAGCATTCGCTCACAGACATGTTCTGCTGAACCCATAGTGTTTAAAATTTTTTTCATTGACTGCCCACGATTTGAGCACGAATAGATTTCATGTAAGTATCAAGATTAAAGTCCTCATCTAAAAAAAAAAAAAATATCAGAATCTGGCTTCACCAGGTCTGTATTTCTTCACAGCTACCCAAGTTGGAGCTTAGGAGACGTGGTCTCTTTAGGCCCCACCCCTTCTTCTATCGTTGCCCAGCCCCCACTGTACCTCTCCACCCACTGAACTTCCCCGCCTGGTGCCTGGGGGCAGCAGAGGCCTCCCCTCTGATGAATGGGAATCATCTTGGATTTCTAAGCCCGTAAGTGACGCGGTCTGATTTGAATGGGTCGAATCCACTCTGGCTGGAGTGTGCGGGATGGATCGGAAGGGGAAAACTAACGTCAGAGAAACCAACGAGGAGACCGTTCAGGAGATCAGACCTCCGGGAGATGAAGGGACTTTGCTGGAGTAACGGACGTGGAGTGGGGTCTTGGTGAGGCTACTTCCAGATCACTTTAGTCCCCCTCCCCACCCTCCTACTTAAATCACACCCCCCAACATCACCGGTCTCCCTCTCCTACTCTATTTTTCTGCTTCCCGCGTATCACACCCCGGCATTCTGGATCCTTTCCTTATTCATTTGTTTACTATCTGTCTTCTCCGGCGCAAGTTCAACGTGGCCAGGACTTTTGTGAGTTTCATGCTCTGCTGGATTCCTGGTGCCTGGCACGCAATGTTAACGAAGAGATGTTTATTTTAGATGAGAAGTGCTGTCTCAAATTACTTAACAAGTGATGTATTTAAGCATCCATGAGCTCAGTACTTCGAGGACAACCTGTATACCAGGAAGAGGGGCCAGCCAGCATGGCCCAGGGGGCCTCCGGAAGGGTTCAGACCCCAATCTGGGAAGTCCCCCAGTCCCCCCATCCCTGGCCTGTTGTGGGAGGGGCGGGGGAGATCCTGGATCTCGGGAGCCGGGCTCCTGGGAGACCCAGGGCTTGGCCAGGACTCCTCGCACTGCGGCCAGAGCACCCCTGACACCTGCCCCGGACCACCCTGAACCCCAGCCCCCTGGGGCCTGCACATCCTTTGAAAGGAAGACTCAAATCAGTTGTCCTTTATCTCCACTGTGATTTCTTCACTGGTTTTCTGAACAATTGCCAGGGCCGGAAGAACCTCCCTTTGATGCTTAATTGCTTAATTATCAGTTTACTCCACCAACTTGAAGACAGGGATTTGGACCACTTTTAAAAAGAGATGGGTTGGAGGCTGCCCGAGCAGACAGCCCTGCGCGATTCTCACACTGCAGTCAAGTGTCAGACTCAGACGGGGGCTCCTCTCTCTCATGTCCCGCCTGAGCTGCAGGGGGCCAGCCCTCGCTCCAAACTCGAGTGCAGCCCTCTCTATACCCTATGTTTTCCTTCTACTTTCTTTTTTTTTTTTTTTCAGCCAGCATTTGGCAAGAGCTACATCCGACAGAGGGATCTGGGGGAGAGATCAAAACAAACACCGCGAAGATGGGGAAGGAGGAACCCGGGCATCAGCAGAGAAAGCCGTGTGTGTGGAGGGCACGGATGTAGCGACCGCAGGTCACAGCCGTACCCTGTGGGTGGGACCCCGGGGGAAGGAGAGACATGTTGTCTAGGGGTCTTGGTGCTGATGTACAATAGAACATTTTTCCATATTTTTCCAACACGGTGGGCAAGAAAGAACTGCAGCCGAATGAATCCTAGCCCCCAAACTTAAGAGTGCAGGAACTCTTAAATTAACGTTGATATCAAATTATATCTCACTCATGGCCTCCATCCTGTCCAGAGAGGGAAATGGACTAGGTTTCCCTCTCCCCTCAGGCTGGATCTTGCAAATGTCCTGGGGTCCTGGGGTCTCACACAAAGCAAACGTTTGGGAGGTTACCCTTGGATGACAGTGGACAGAGCTTCCATGCTGAACACCTCCAAGGTGCACAGTACCCTTGGGGTCCACTGGAGTGGACACAGTTTCTCTCGGTGCACCATGCCGTGATCTCCACCTTCTCTGTAACCTTCTGGGGTGTGAAGAGGAAACCAGTCCCAGATCTCCAGTGCTTGGGGACCCTAGAGTCCTCCTTTTTCTTCCCAGTCTGGGAAGATCCAACCTCTCTCTGCTTGCACCCTCAAAGGTGCCCATCGTCTCTCTTCCCTTCTCAACAGGGAAGCCTGCCTTGAGAGTCTCAACCATGCCACAGAAGCCAGGAAGAGGCTGGCTTCAAAAAGGTCCTACCTGCTCCTAAAAATGCCCCTAAAATACAGGATCATCGGAAGGGTTTCGCTTCCTTCCTTGTATCCAATAGGATCAACAAAATTCGAACAAAAACAAAGACACAGTTGAACGTGTCTATCGGTCATCCTACCAGAGGGTTAACTGCAGTGTGTTGGGGCCGGTTAGTCGAGGGTCCCGCTGAGACCGAATTTGTCGTCACCACTGTGCGGTCCCAGGTAGTTTGCTACAGCAAGGCCTCGGACACATCGTGCACCCCATTATCCACACCCTTGTGGGTTACTCTCCACGTGGACTCTGGACTTGGCCTTGGGACGTGCTTTGGCCAGCGGGACCCGTGCGGACATGGTACACGCAGAAGTTTGATGAGTGTTTGTGCATCGGGGCTCGCTCCCTTGGACAGCACTTCGGAGAAGCCAGTCTAGCCCACCGGGGGATAAGAGTCTACGTGGAGGAGAACCGAGATGCCTCGGCCAACAGCCAGCACCAACTAACTGCCGGGCGTGCGGCTGGGCCATCTTGGACGGCTGTGGCCAAGCCAACTCTCCAGCTGAACTGAGCCACATGAGCGAACTCAGGCCCAGCTGACCCACTGAGTTGAGGGCTGGTTCGTTGTATAACGGGAGACAACAAAATTGTCTCTAACCGCAAGACTTTGCACGCTAACTTCCGGAGAGCTTTTTTTTTTTTTTAACAGACTTTATTATTTTTAAATTATTTTATTTTTACTTTTTTTAAATGTTTATTTCTTTTTGAGAGAGAGAGAGACAGAGTGCGAACAGGGGAGTGCAGGGAGAGAGAGAGAGACGCAGCATCTGAAGCAGGCTCCGGGCTCTGAGCTGCCAGCACGGAGCCCGACCCAGGGTTCGAACCCACAGACCATGAGCTCACGACCTGAGCCAAAGTCGGGTGTTTAACCTACCGAGCCACCCAGGTGCCCCTAAATTATTTTATTTTAGAGAGCTAGAGACAGCATGCGAGCAGGGGAGAGGGGCAGAGGGAGAGAGAGAGAGAGAGAGAGAATCCCAATCCGGCTGCATGCTCAGGGCAGAGCCCGATGCGGGGGCTCGATCTCACGACCCTGGTGAAATCTCATGACCCAAGCTGAAATCGAGAGTCAGACACTCAATCGACTGAGCCACCCAGGGACCCTATGAACAGACTTTATCTTTTAAAGAAGTTTTAGGTTCCAAACAGAATTAAAGAAAGGTCCAGAGATTCCCCATAGAGCCCCTGCCCCTATACACGCGCAGCCAATGTCCCCCACCAAAATGGTACATTTGTTACCACTGATGGTCCTAAAATGACACGTCATTATCCCCCAAACTTCAGAGCTTACAGTGGGGTTCACTCTTGGCGTCATCCACTCAGCTGGTTGGGACAAATGTATAATGATACGTATCACGTAGCATCCTATAACCATACGGTTTTATACGTACCCGATAGAACAACGTCACTGCCTTAAAAGTCCTTTGTGTTCTACCCACCCAACTCTTCCTCCCCCGCGTTCCCTGGCAGCCACGCATCATTTTACCGTCTCCATGGCTAGCCTTTTCCAGAATGTCGTATACCTGGAGTCATACAGTATGGGTTTTCAGACTGACTTCCTTTACTTGGTAATCCACATTGAAATGTCTCCCATGCCTTCATGGCCTGATTGCTCTTTAGCACTTTAGCACTGAATAATAAATGCGATGCCTGGATATACCACCATTGATTCATCCGTTCACCCACCGAACGGCATCTTGATGTTTCTTCCAGGTTTCGCGGCTACAAACATCCACCCGCGGGATTTTGTGCAGACGTGAACGCCAAGGAGTATTTGGGTAAATGTCAAGGAGCGTGGTCACTCAGTCAACAGCATGGTTAGTGTTGTAAGAAACTGCCAAACCGTCTTCCGACGTGGCTGCGCCATTTTTGAATTCCCACAGCGCGAGAGAGTTCCTGTCGCTCCACATCGTCACCGGCATTTGGTGTTGTCAGTGTATGGGATTTGGGCCGTTCTAGGAGGGGTGTACTGGTATTTCACGGTTGTTTTGATTTGCATTTCCCCGATGACACGATGTGGGGCACCTTTTTTTTTTGTAGTTTCAAGTTTTTATTTAAATTCTAGTTAACATACAGTGTCATATCAGTTGTGTCTTTTTTTTTTAATTTTTTTAACGTTTTTATTTATTTTTGAGACAGAGAGAGACAGAGCATGAACGGGGGAGGGGCAGAGAGAGAGGGAGACACAGAATCGGAACCAGGCTCCAGGCTCTGAGCCATCAGCCCAGAGCCCGACGCGGGGCTCGAACTCACGGACCGCGAGATCGTGACCTGAGCTGAAGTCGGACGCTTAACCGACTGAGCCACCCAGGCGCCCCAGTTGTGTCTTTTTATACATTTATTTGCCGTCCCTAGATCTTCTTGGCTCAGGTGTCTGTCACTCTGGCTTATTTTTAATCAGGTTGTTTGTTTTCTTATGGTCGAGTTCAAGTTTCTTGCGTATGTATGTTTTGGAACACAGTCCTCTAGCAGGTATCTTCTGCAAATATTTTCTCCCCAGGGTGTTCAGGGGGGAGCAGCGCCCCCTGGGGACCTGCAGGGCGGACGAGAGGAGTGCTGAGTTAGGGAGGAGGCGTTCTCAGAAGGGGCATGTATCGAGTGCCTGAAGCATGAGGTCCAGAAGGGGAGAGCGGAAAGACAGACAAGGCCAGATCATGAAGTACTTAGGACTTGGAATTTTTGCGAGTCGATCTGCTCCCTTTCCTCGGACTCACACCGTTGGGTGGCTCGAGTCTTCGAAAACGAAAGAATGTCAAAGTCCAAAGACATGTCTGGAAACACAGGCAGAGGACTTTTAATATTTTGCTTTCCAGCAAACTCCCGAGAGATGTTATCGAATGAGGTGGGCATAACGCATTCAATCTGATTTCCTGTCCCTGCAAACAGGATCATTAAGGCATCCAAATTAACTGGGTGTAATCATGAATTCAATCGAGCTCGTTTATAAGGGAAACATAGAAGCATCTCTCAGCTTCATATCCTGACATGATTCTCCTGACTTGAAGGTACAATTAGGAGGAAAGCAGGGGGGGAAAAAAAACCCAAAAAGCCCGTAGCTTAACCCTGAGTGGAATTCGTAATAAAACACCAGTTCCCTAGTGAACTCGCTGCCTTTCCAGTCTTCCTCGCCGAACTCATTATTTTATTTCACTACTTGATAGGTTGAAAAATTGCCTGCAAACTGGCTAATTAGGACTAACAGTGCTTAGTAACGGAGGAGACAATTGCACTTCGAGAAATTAAGGCTGAAATCGTGGGAGCTCATGATTCATCTACTAAAGTGCATCTAGACACAGGGGGTCCCCTCACTGTTGTGTCAACCCAGCCATCTGTCCGAGCGGCCGGGGGAAGCCAGCATGTGTCTAAGTTTGGGGCTGATGGTGGTAAGAAACAGAAACCCATCTGGAGGAAAACAGGGGGCTCATTGTAAAGACAGAGACGGCAACTATACTTGGGGCTTTGGGAGGAGTATAAAACTGAGAAAATGAAGGTCTAAGGGGGTCTGTGTCTTTCTTCCCTTCCTTGGTCATCCTCTATCCCTCTCTATGTGACCAGAGTACCTTGTCTGTCTTCTACCCAACCCTCCATTTCCGTCTCCACATACGTCCGCCTTCATTTAGCAGCGGTATAGGCACTCAACCCCCGTCCACTCATTCTTCTTCCAGATGTTTGCCAATTTCCCCTCCTTCTCTTTGCCAGACGGTGTGAGTCGGTGAAGGTCGCACGGACCAATGTTAGGGATACAGCTGGTGGCCAACACCTTAGCCAATCAGCTCATTGTGTTCTCTTTGGTCCCAGAAGTTGGCTCAGGGATGGTCTCATGGTCCAACCGGAGTCAGTAAGATGCCTTTGCCGGCGCATCGTGGAAAATCGCTCTCTGTCTTTACCATGAGGTTCCAAAGACGGGCAACGTAGGCTCTTGGAACAGCGGGAGTCATCTTGCGACCTCCATGATAAATCGTCTTTGGGAGTCAAGGCAGCACGTGGAGTAGAGCAAAGCTCGGCCGCGAAGAGAGAAATAGGTTATATGACATCATGTGAGCCCCTAGATCCAGCAGTGCCTGAAGCCTACATTCTGGTGGATTTCACAGTTGCCTGTAAACCCCCTTCTTGTGTGTAAGCTAATTAGTTTTCAAGTTCCTGGCACTTGTGAGAGAAAGAATTCCTTTTGGAATTCTGTGGCCTCCTCAGTCCCCTCCAACCCTGAGCTGCAAACTTCCCAGCGCCGACCCTCCTTCCATAGGGCCCTGCCTGAGTGTCTTCCTTCACAGTCTCAGAGAGACGCAGTCAGTCGTCCTAGTCACGGATTGGATTTCCTGATCCACCCCGAGCGTGAGGGCCGCACACAGTATGAGCATGGTCATCCTCCAGCTGGGACCGTGAAGGAGGAATAATATCAAAGAAGAGTCAAAGTCACGACCGGACATCCTCCCTGGGTTCCCTTAGCCAACTGAAAAGACAAGGGCAGCCCCTCCTAATTCACGTGCACCTGCCCTTCCGCTGTGACTCCCCATCCGGGCATCTCCATGGTCGTCTCACACTGGCCCGCGGGCTCATGCTTGCCAGACCTCGAGCGAGCCCCCAAGGAGCTCCCGCCATGCGAAGAAGACGGATCTTTGATTCTTTCTGCTTGGGGAGCTCCACGTGCCTGAGAACACGGACCCTTCAGCATCTCTCTGTCTGACAGTGACAGATTTGAACTCCAGGAAATGGCTGGCTGGGGCACAAACTCTGGCTCTTCTCCTTGGAGATCTGGCTAGGAGGGAATAAGCAGAATATTTTAAAGCTCCCCTTCACAGTTGTCCATTGGGATGAGGAAGAACCGGTTTCATTAACGTGTGCACGTAGCAACTATCTGCTGAGCCCTGGCCTCCGGGAGAGGCGATTAAAAAACAAAACAAAATGAAACGAACCCTGGGAGGTTTGAGAGTCCTTATGTTAGCAGGACCTGGGTGTCCTAAGGTGAGTTAGCTGAGATCTCCGAGCCTCAGTTTCTCCATCTTGAAAAGGGGGGGTTGATAATCCTTCTTCTGTCTACCCCGGAATAATGCTCATCGCCAAGAGGACCATGCTGCCTGCTGTTCCCTTTGCTGTCCGATGATGGGGTCTGCGGTCTGTGGCTCTAAGGGCCTCTAAAGAAGCAGACTCAGTTCAAGTGTGGACTGCAGCAGGTTCCCGGATCCCGCCCGGGGCAGGTGCTATCTATGCCCAGCCTTACCCTCCCGGAGAAGGTGTGGAGCCTCGCCTCTCCACTCCTCTGCCTGGCTTTCTCCTGCGTGGTGCATCACGGGACTTGGGGCGGGAGGTCAGTGGTCCAGCCTGGGACGATACCAACGTGGCTCCTCAGGGATTCAAGCAGGAGCGAGTCCCAGGCGCGACCTGCCCACGAAGGCGCCCCTCACTGACTCTCCCACCGTCCCTGCCTCGCCTCCTCCCCTTCACTTGGGCTTCATGGGGTCACCTTCCATATAAACCCCCTGTGTCCGCGTCTCAGGGTCCGCTCTGGAAGAACATACAGCAAATCACCACCCAGACTCACTTCTTATCTCATTATTCCTTCGATGACTGCAGGGTCTGCAACGACATCCCCCCCATTTCATTCCTAATATTTGTAATTTCTGTCTTCTCTCTTCTTTTTTTTCCTTTGTCCGTTTCACGAGAGGCTTGTCAATTACGGTGAGCTTTTCAGAGAACAAGGTTTTGTTTGATTTTCCTTATTGTTTTTCTGTTTTAAGTTCCATGGATTTCTGCTCTTACCTTTATTATTTCCTTCTCTCTACTTGCTCTAGCTCATTTTGTCTTCTTTGTCTAGTTTCTTGAGGCAAGAGCTTAAATCATTAATTTGAGACTTTTTTTCCCTGTTATAAGCGTTAGGGGCCGTGTAAGTCTCTCTTAACCCTGTTTTCCTTGGGCACCACAAAGTTGGATACATTGTGTGGTCCTATTCGTTCATTTAAAGGCATTTAAAACTTTTCCTGAGATTTCCCTTTTGGCCCCGGATCGTTTAGAAGCGTGGTGTTCAGTTTCTGAGTGTTTGGAGATTTTTCTGTTACCTTTCTGGGTGTATTCTCTGATGGACAGAGGACACATGCTACATGACTTCCATTCTTTGAACTTCATTTTGGTTTATTTTATAACTTTGCTGTAGATTTCTTTGGACTTCTCTTGTTTAGAATTCACTCGTTTTCTTGAATCTGTGGATTTATGTCTTCTGCTAAAGGTGGGGATATTTAGCCATCATTTCCTGGCATAGTTTTTCATCCCCACTCTATTTCTTCTCCTCTAGGACTCTGATGACCCAAGGGGTTAGGTGTTTTGTTATAATCCACATGTCCCGCATGTTCATTGGGAGTTTTTTCCCCCATCTTTTTTCTCTTTTTTCTCTCTGAGTTCAGATTGAGTCATTTCTATTTTATTTTATTTTATTATTTTATTTTTATTTCTAAATTTGAAAGAGGGAGAGACAGAGCATGAGCAGGGGAGAGGCAGAGAGAGACGGAGCCACAGGATCCAAAGCAGGCTCCAGGCTCCGAGCTGTCAGCACAGAGCCCGATGTGGGGCTCGAACTCACCAACCGCGAGATCATGACCTGGGCTGAAATCAGATGCTTAACCAACTGAGCCACCCAGGTGCCCCTGGGCAATTTCTATTTAAAATTCACTTTCCTCTCTCTTCCTCTTCATTCTACTACTACGCCAATCCATTGAGTCTTTACTTCATCTTTTTTTCTGTTTGCAGTTCTAAAATTTCCACGTGGTTCTTCGTCATATCATATTTCTTTACTGAGCATTTCTAGTAAATTGGCTGAGACCTCCTACACTTTCATTTGTTTCAACGGCGTTTGCCGTTCCTCGCTGAAACGTTTTCACAACAGCTACTTACAATACTTGTCAGGTGATTCCACACCTCTGTCATCCTGGAGCCGGATTGGGTCAGTTGCCTTGTTCCCATTCAAGTTGCAAGAGTCCTGATTGTTGGTCTACCGAGTGATATTTGACTGCTACCTGGCCATTTTTGAATATTACGTGATAGGACTTGGGATCGTATCCAGATTTTATGTTTCAGCAGGCTTCCTCTGGCGTTGCCCCAGTTGGGAAAGAGGGGACACCAGCTCGTTACCGCCATGTGGAGGTAGAACTCCAGAGTCTACACTTGGCCCCCACTGACACACGGTGGAGAAGAGGCTCCTTGTTACCAGTGGGGGGGGGGGGGACTGGGAGCTCAGGCTCCCTACTGATAACACCTTACCTGGGAGGGGGGACGTGAACCACATCACTGCTCTGCTGATAACACTCTACCAGGGAGGGGACGTGAGCCACATTACTGCTCCTTACGTTACCTCCTCTGATACTACAGCATCGGTGGCCTCATGAATGCTGAGCAGTGGTCTAAGTCCCGACTCTCCGTGAAGCCTCTTCAGACACTATCCCAGTGAGGAGGGAAAGGAGTGACTCATTCCTCCCAGCAAGTGTGGAAGTCCAGGCTCCCCACATCGACTTCGCCCCCGCAGAGGAGTCTGGGTCACCTTGCTACAGCCTGACAAGGGTAGAAGTCTAGGTTCTCTGCCCAACCTTTGCCGATGGAAATGGGGGAGCTGGCATCTCCGGCTGGTTTCCCACCACGTAGTCTGGGATCCGCGAGGCAGAACGAAACCCCAGGGACCTCACCGCCATGTTGTTCCTCGGGTTTCCAGGTCCCTGGACAGTCTGCCTCCTTCTCCCCACCTTTTTCTTTTTTTCTTTTTTTCAAATTACTTTATTTATTTAGACAGAGAAAGAGAGAGTGCGAGAGCAGGGGAGGGGCGGGGGGGGGGGGGGGAGAGAGAATCCCAAGCAGGCTCCAGGCTGTGAGTGCAGAGGCCGACGGGGGGGCTCGATCCCAGAAACCGTGACCTCATGACCTGAGCCGAAACCAAGAGTCGGTGCTCACCCACGTGCCCCTTCTCTCCCCGCTTTGGAGTCTTCTCATGTTTATTTTATTTATATGTCCGGGGAGGGTTAGCTGTACCTAATGGGGTGAAAAGGGAAAAGCGTGTGTGTCCTCCCCATCTTACCAGGGGTGGAAGTGGCTAGATCGCTTTTAATATTTATTTATCAACAGGGAATGTATGCACGTGGCTCAAAAATTCAAAGACACAAAAGAGGATATAGCAAAAACTCCCTGCTCGCTTCCGTCCCCCAGCCCCTCAGGTGCCACTCCCACTAGACGAATGCTGTCAGCCTCGTGTGTATTTCTTCGGAGACTTCTATGCCACCAGAGGCAAATTCATCTATAACACTGTTCTGCCTATTTTCTGTAAATAGTGGAACCCTCAACATACTGATTTGGTGCTTCTGATTTTGTTTAGCCACTCGCTTGTAACTCTTTATGTTGAAATAGTTATAGATTCATGCATGGGAGCCCGAAAAGAAACGTACGGGGAACGTCTGTGCACCATTTCCTCAGCCTTCCGCGAAGCTGGAACGGCGGTAACACTTTATCCAACTACAGCACGTTACCAAGACCTAGGAAGGGACGTTGGCACAATCCAGGCTCCAGAGGTGTCACTCAGATGTCATCTGTGACCTGTACACTCTGCGTGTGTGTGTGTGTGTGTGTGTGTGTGTGTGTGTGTAGCTCTTTGCAACTTGGCCACGCCATAGTCATCAAGATACTCAACTGCCCCATCAGAAGACTCCTTCGTGTTACCTCTCCATAGCCACCGCAATCCCTAATCAGCTCTGTTACCGGATGATTTCATACACGTTTACGTGAACAGAATCATCCTTTGGGGAAAGAAATGTAAAATCTCAGCAGAATTTCCCTGAGATTCCTCCATGCTGTTCTGTGTACCTGAGCTGTTTTCCATGACATGGACGGCCCCCAGTGTGGTTAAACAATTTCCCCATTAAAGGACATTTGAGTGGTTTCCGGTTTGGGGCTATTATGGATAAAGCTGCTGGGAACATTTGTGTTCCAGTGCGTGAATGATAATGAGCCTTTGTTTCTCCGGGAGAAATGCCCAAGGGTGCAACTGTTGGTTTATGTGGTAAGTCCATTTTTAGCTTTCAAAGGAACCGTCAGCCAGTTTTCCCAGAGCTATTGACATTCCCACCAGCAATGCACGCAGGATCCAGAGCCTCGGCATCCGCGTTCACTAATTTTTATCGACTTTGTCTATTTTTTACTGGTGTAATTCACACATCGTAAAATCTACCCTTTTATTTTTTAATGTTTATTTATTATGAGAGAGAGAGAGAGAGAGAGCGCAGAGGAGGGGCAGAGAGGGAGAGAGAGAAGCCCAAGCAGGCTGTGTACTACCATCTCAGAGCCAGCGTGGAGCTTGAACTCGTGAACCATGAGATCGCGATCGGAGCCGGAATCAAGAGTCAGACGCTCAACCGACTGAGCCACCCAGGTGCCCCCAAATCCGCCCCTTTAAAGTTAGACAATTCAGTGGTATTTAGTACACTCCCAGCGTTGCACACTTATCACCGCTGTCTAATTCCAGAACGTTTTCAGCACCCCGGAAAGAAACCTGATACCCTTGAGTGGTCATTCCCCACGTCATGTCCCTCCCACCCCCTTGGCAGCCCCTTTTGAAATTTCCCCAGAATCCTTCAGTCGCTAATTACCCCCTTCCTCCCTTGGAATATAGGATCTAATTAAAAATAAGTAAAGTCACATCCAATGGGTCACGAGCTCCATGAGGGTGAGGGGTTTATTTCTTTGTTTAGTCTCTTTTGTCCAGCAATGATTCCTCAGTGCCCAGCACACGGTCTGGCCCATCGGAGTCTCTCCACATTCATCTTTAGGAGTGTAAGTGAACGGAAGATGGAAGGGGACACAAGGGGATGCATTTCCCAGGGTCAGGGTCATCATGTTAGGTCCCAGGGCTGGTGCAGGTCAGCCGTTTCCATCCCAGCCCCTGGGCTTCACAATAATGTATGGAGTTCGTTAAAGGCTCAAATTTCTAAGCTTCCGCCCACATGTTCTGAATCCAGACTCCCAGGTCTGGGGTCTGAGATCATTCGTTTTGGTTTTTTTCATTTTTTTTAAAATTTTTTTAAATGTTTTATTTATTTTTGAGACAGAGACAGAGCATGAGCAGGGGAGGGGCAGAGAGAGAGGGAGACACAGAATCCGAAGCAGGCTCCAGGCTCTGAGCTGTCAGCACAGAGCCCGACGCGGGGCTCAAACTCACGAGCCATGAGATCATGACCTGAGCCGAAGCCGGACGCTTAACAGACTCAGCCACCCATGCATGACCCCCCCCCCGCGCACCCCCCCCACATTTTAATTGTCGGACGTCCAGTTACAGAATCAGAACCCAAGCACCTCAGCAATAAAATGGTCCTAAGAATAATAGCATCTCATCTGCGTCTTCCAACAGAGATCTTTTTCTCCAGCACTCTCAACAGGTGGCCGCTCTGTCTCTGCTTGAATGCCTCCAGTGCCGGAAGCCTCACCACCGCCTAAAGCATCCCAATTAAATCTGCCCACTGGTTCCCATTTCTGCACTGGAGCCCCAAAGAATGAGACAAACCTTTTCCCACCTCACGAGCTTTCTGGTTAAGCAGTCTCTCTTTGAATCATCACAGCTGGGCAATAGATGATGGGTGGTGTATCACATGATGGGATTTTTTTACTGGGACATTTTTCTTTGCTCCTAGAAGCAGTTACGTAGCAAGTACGAATGCCTTCAGAAGCCGGGCTGGTGACGTATACCAGTGAGGTCAGCCAGCACAGGACCATGGCGAGATAAAGACCCAATGCCCTCTATAGTGAGACAGCCTTGGGGCACCTGGGTGGCTCAGTCGGTTAAGTGTCCGACTCCTGGTTTCGGCTCAGGTCATGATCTCCCCGCTTGTGAGTTCGAGCCCCACATCGGGCTGACGGTGCAGCGCCTGCTTGGGATTCTCTCCCTCTGCCTCTCCCCTGCTCACGCGCACACTCTCTCTCAAAATAAATAAATAAACAAGACAATGCAATGGGGCAGCCTTCACTCCATGCCAGCTGACGTCTCCAGATATCAAAATCGGTGTTCTCCGAGGTGGATTTTTTAATAAGGATCTGAATTCCGTACTTTTTGTTTAGAATCACCTCATCGAAATACAGGTGCATTGCCAACTAGCACTATTTATTAAATAGTGTTGCACCAATGCCAATGACCTGGTTTTGACAACATCCTATGGGTACGCAAGAAGAAAACCATCAAAACCGTAACTTTGTGAGGCTGCAAGACGTGCTGGGAAGGAAAACAAAGCAAGGTGCTCAGCTTTCATCGGACGGGCAGGAAGGACGGTTCTGAGGAGGTGACAGCGGAGACTCGATGTGAATGAAGTGAGGGAGCAAGCTTTGAAGGGACCTGGGAGTGAGCTGCCTAAGCAGAGGAGGCAACAAGGGCCAAGGCCCCAAGGCTGGAGCTGCTCGGCCTCTTCCTGGAGCAGCCCAGGAAGGGGTAGAGAGCAGTGGGGCGGAAGCCCTGGGTTTCTGCGACCTGAGTGAGAGAGAGAGGCTGTGGAAGGTTCTAGAAAGAGGAGGACCGGCGTTGACTGAGCGTGTTAAACAGGATCCTGCTGACTGCCAGGTGGACAAGAGCAGAGGTCAAGAACTGGTGGGATGTGCCTCCAACGGTCCAGAGGAACGAATGGACGCTCCATCATTCATGACCCCTCCCCGCCTTGTCCTGACACACGGCATCTTCCACGAAACTGGATCATGTCCGCTTTCCAACGGTGCTGAGCGGCTCCCCCCCACCCCCCGCATCGCACGTGCACACGTATGAGGGTCCTCATGCGGGTCTTTGAGATGGCACACACCCCTGTCCTCAGCTCCCTCCCAGCTAGCCAGCCCCCCTTCCGTGTCTCCCTCTGCGCTCCAGAGTCAGCGAGGTGACTCTCACACGTTGACGCGTCCCTTTAATGCTGACTTTTACGGCATCCGAGGGACGTGGCTTGTGACCACCGGCATGGGTCTGTTGCACGCTGTGCCTCCCCCCAGCCCCCGAGCTCCGCCAGAACAGAGTTTGCGTCTGTCTTTCGTGACACATGTATCCTGGGCGCCTGCGGGGTGCCCGACGCCGCGTGGACCCTGGTCGTGCAAGATGCCCACGGCGGGGGAAGCTGGCTGATGGGTCCGTGGGAGCTCGAATCCTCTGTCCTCTGTTCGCAGCTCCCGTCTCAACGTGAAATTGTTTCAAATGCAACAAAAGCTAGCAATCACGCTGGCGGGCAAAACAAACAAAGGAGAGCGGTTTCCAACGAACGGGAACCCAGGTTGCCTGCTTCTTCTCCGGCCCTGGGCCGCCGGTGTGAGCCTCCGGAATAAATATCTGGAAAATCTGGCAGCGTCTGGGGTTAGGGAACGTGGAGCGGCAGGTGCACGGGGAACTCCCTCGCACCACCCAGACGTCCCCCGGCTGGTGCAAGGGCCTCAGCCAGGGGACTGAGGATTTCATTAAAGCGACACTTTGTGGGGCTCGCTCCGCCCGTCAAGATAATTGTTTGACTTAATGTGAAATCTGAGCCCCGCAGCTGCGTGAGTCTGTCCTCTCGGGCTGGCTCCTGGCGCACATTTCAAGCTTCTCGAATTAACAGCGGTGTGGAAGTCTCCCTAATTAGTGAGAGTGCGGCTCGAGGTGTCATTTCATTTTATTTTATTTTCGTAATTTTTTTACGAGCCACATAACATATTGCCGCGTACGTTGCTGGAAGACAGGAAGCTATAAATAAAATGATAATTTACTTGAAGTCTATCACACAGAGATCCCGAGTTCAGGAGTGAGTTGACTAATGAGATGCTGAGTGGGGGGCTGTGGGGGGGGGGGAGGGTGGTCATCGCTGTGTGACATGGAAGAGGACGTTCCCCAAAAGGCCGGGGATGCGGCGCAGCCCGGAGATGGTGAAGGGACAAAACTCGATCTGCCCAACGGAAGGTGCGCTCAGGGTCCAAGGAAGCATGACGCCAATGCAGACCCCAGGACCTGCCTCCTCTTAGCCCGGAGTCTGTGGGTCTCCCCCCCCTTTCCCCAGACCTCAGTTTCCTCTTATATCCAAGGAGGAGGATACTGGTTAAGCCTCCATCAGAGGTTCTTGGAAACATATAAACATCTTACTTCCAGGAAATCAGCAAACGCCAGAGATCTGGAGGCGTGGCGTAGTCGCTGAAGGGACTGTACTCAGAACCCACACCGCTGGAGTTCAAATCCTGCCTCATTTATTACCAGGCTGTGGCAACTCAGGCAAAAATTCTCAGTCTCTCTGTGCCTTGCTTTCTTCACCTGTTGAACACAGCACAAGTTTCTTTCTTTCTTTTTTTTTTAATGTTTATTTATTTTTGAGAGAGAGAGAGAGAGAGAGAGAGCCCTGCGCAGTGAGCCCAGAGCCTGCCTTGGGGCTCGAACTCACCATCTGTGAGATCACGACCGAAGCTGAAATCAAGAGTCAGCCGCTTAACCGACTGAGCCACCCAGGTGCCCCATAAGCTTCCTAAATAAATTAATTTGTTTATTAAATAGATAAATTGCTTAGAACTTCTGGGGAACCCATAGCAAACTCTCTGCAAGCCTCACCTAGCGCTCCTGTTCTCAACGGGGAGCCAAGAAACCTTCGCTGTGACCCTGGCTTGTGGGCCTCCGAAGGGACACAGAACGTAAATAGATCCGCAGCACGCCTAGGCTATTAAAATACAATCAGGGAGGGACGCCTGGGTGGCTCAGTCGGTGAAGCATCCGAATCTTGATTTCGGCTCGGGTCGTGGTGAGTGCGAGCCCCGCGTCGGGCTCTGTGCTGACGGCTCGGAGCCTGGAGCCTGCTTCGGATTCTGTATCTCCTTCTCTCTCTGCCCCTCCCCGACCCGTGTTCTGTCTCTGTCTCAGAAGTAAATAAACATTAAAAAAAAAAAAAGAACTGTGTGATCGAGGCAAGTTCCCTCACTTCTCTGTGCTTGAGTTCCTTGTGCATGAAATGGGGCTCATAAAGCCGTGGTAAGGATAAAATAAAATTACGCACGCCAAGTGCTTGGGGTAACGCCTGCCATGTAAGAAGCATGCAATATACAGGGCAGCTATTATTGGAATTATTTTCCTCGTTATTTTACCAAACATAAAAAAAAAAAAAAGAAAACAAGCAACAACCCCATAGCACACACAGGCACGCAACCCGTGAGAGCTCAGCCGTGTTTCTGAGCCATCCCGGGGCTGACACTTTCTCGGGCCTTGCTCGATCCCTCTAATGATCCCCGGGAAACGGTGCTGTTTGCTATGCAAATATCTCGCTGTTCATCTGTAATTATAATATCACACCACAGAGTGGACTCTGACAAGAGGAGCACGCTGAGGGCGGGTGTTTGCCACCGCTCGGCGGTTCCTGGAGGATCCGTGGGAGCGGTCGAGACAGCCACCCAGGCGCTTGCTTCCCCGGGCGCGTTTCAGGAGGCAAAGCCTTATTAGCGCTGCTCTGCACGGAGGCCTTTGTGCACTCAGTTCACGCTCAGCGGTGATGCCGTGAAGAAAGGGCCACGTTTGCATAATCAATATGGATGAAAATGATCGAAAAGCGCAACTCGCCCCTCCAGGGCTCCCCGCCGAGCCGGAGGGACTGTGGACTTGTGCTCAGGGAAGGTGGCTGGAGAATGGAGGCCGCCCAGGCCACTCCTCTGCACCCAGGGGCCAAGGCCTGTGCCCTGACTCCCAGCAGCCCCGGGGCCATTTTGGCTGCTTGCAAATCCCTCAGAACTGTCCTCGTGGTGGGAATGCATCTTACCCCCTGCTCTTAGCATCTCCCCTGGGTGTAATCTAAATCCTTTGTGTCGCAGGTGGAATCCACCTTCTTCGGGGTCTTGTGGACTCCTACGCAGGGGTCCCAGTTGGTCGCAGAGATTAGGAGGGGGAGCACGGGAGGCTAGCAAGCACCCCACCTTGGGCCCTCCAGCCCGCCTACGCAGGCTGCCGAGGACAGGCGTGGAGGAGTTGCCTCCCCGGCTGGCCGTCCAGGAGTCTCCTTGAGGATGACAAATGTCCTGAGGCATCACGTAGAAATGCTGACATGGGCAATATCCACGGACCCAGCCTGGGCACAGCCACTCTGGACAGTCAGCTGATGCCGGGAGAGTGGATACCCCTGTGCGTAGACAGAAGCCCCCGCGGGCTGGTGCCAGGGCTCCCATGGGCTGTATGTCTAGCTGGTCAGTGTCATTTACTCACAGGGAATCTGTGCTGGGCCAGGAGGCTGCCTGGGGTCCCAGGGATCAAAGAAAGAACAGCAAAACCAAAATCAACAACAATAACACCCTAAGTCTCTGCCCTCCTTGGCCTCACCTTCTAATGAAGTCGGGCTCTAAAGCTGGGCTCGGTGATAAATTCAAATGGAAGAGAATAAAGCAGGGTGAGGGGACAGAGAGGGACAGGAGGGGCTATTTCGGGCAGGGTGGACCAAGTGGGCCTCTCTGAGGAGGGGACCCTGAACCGGACGCCTGAATGAAAGGGACCGTGAGCCACGCGCACATGGCAGGGAGGAAAGTCCGGGGAGATGGCACTTGCTTGGTTGTTCTGGGAGAAGCAAGACGGGGATGAGCAGAGACAGCAGGTGGGAGAGTTGCGGGGGGGGGGGGCAGAGGGGGCAGGGGCCAATCACGTGGGACCTCGACCAGCGCGAGAAGGCAGCTGGACCTCAATCTCAGTGGAAGGTAGAGCCACTGGAGCCTTGACGGTAGGTGCTTTTTATTGATTTATTTTCATTTTTATTTTTTTCGATGTATTTATTTAAATTCAAGTTAGTTAACATGCCGCGCAGTCTTAGTTTCAGGAGCAGAAGCCAGCCATTCATCTCTTACGCTCATCCCCACAAGTGCCCTCCTTAATGTCCGTCACCCATTTAGCCCATCCCCCCCACCTCCAGCAGCCCTCAGTTTGTTCTCTGCATTTAAGAGTCTCCTATGGTTTGCCTTCCTCTCTGTTTTTATCTTATTTTTCCTTCCCTTTTTATTTGTACGGGCTGACTCTGGCGGCTGCGTAGGAAAGCTTTTAGCAGTGTGGGAGAAAAGGGAGCAGGGAGCGAAGTTAGGGACATTAATCCAGATTAATCCATTAATCCATAGCACATTAATCCAGGTGGCTTGGGCATCTCTGGCAAGAGAAAGAGAGCGGGTCCTCCTTATTCATGGGTTCTGTATTTGCAAACCTTCCTGCTTGCGGAGATTTATTTGTAACTCCCCAATCAACACCAGCCTCACTTTCCCCATCAGCTGTAGGCATTTTCAAAGCAGCAAAACATCGGAGTCACTGACCCCCATGTTCTCAGCTGCCTCATGTCCCAGATGTGAACGAGGGTCCTTTCGATGTCCCTCAGTGCCACATTGTTCACATCCCTGTGGATTTTGTTGGCCATATTCCTGTTTAAACTCGCCCCCAAGGTTAGGGTCAAAGTGGCGGCTAGTGTTCCTAATTTTGAGTTCTGATGTGCCTCGTGGAGAAAAAACATGCATCAGACCAGTTTTGTTCAGGCAGGCGTTGTAGTGCTGTTGGCCGTTGAGTTCAGTGTTAATGCATCAACAATACGCAGGAAAACTTTGGATTGCGAGTCGGTTGTTTTGCGAGCATTCCGCGAGACGGGCGAACATTTCTCGTAAATTCTAACTTGATAAACGAACGATGTCTTGCAATACGAGCCGTACGTGTCTCCAACTGTCACGTGATCACCACTGAGCCAATGGTTCTTGAAAATCGCTTTGATACACGAGTGCTTTGGATTACAGCCATGATTCCGGAACGAATTATGCTCGCAAACCAAGGTTTTACTGTGTATTAAATAGGCTGCATTCAAATAGAGATGCGCACCAAACACAGTTCTACACGGATCGAATGATAAAAACCTCCTGATGCTCACAGGAGCCAACAGTTTACTCAGTGATGGCTGATCCAGTATTTCCAGCGACTTTGTAAAACCTAACTACCGTGAATAACACCACCGGTAAAGGCAGAAGTGAGATGCGAGCCCACCTCCAAATCTAGTCCTCTCTTGCTAATGTGTGAAGGCTACTATATCAAAATACCACTGGATGCCTTCAACAGCAGGAGTGCATTTCTTTATATATATATATATATATATATATATATAAAATTTATTGTCAAGTTAGCTAACATATAGTGAATACAGCTTTTGGTTGGTTTCGAGGGTAGCTTCCCATGACTCATCATTGCCATACGACACCCAGGGCTCATCCCAACAGGTGCCTTCCTCAATGCCCGTCACCCACTTCCCCCCCTCCCCCACACCCCCCATCAACCCTCGGTTTGTTCTCCGTATTTAAGAGCTTTTTATGGGTTTGCCTCCCTCCCTCTCTGTTTGAAACTATTTTTTCCCCTTCCTGTCCCCCATGGTCTTCTGTCAAGTTTCTCAAGTTCCACATACGAGTGAAAACATATGGTACCTGTCTTTCTCTGCCTGACTTGTTTCACTCAGCACAATACCCTCCAGTTCCATCCACGTTGCTGCAAATGGCAGGATTTCATCCTTTCTCATTGCCAAGGAGTATTCCATTGTATAAACCACATCTTCTTCATCCATTCATCAGGTGGGAACAACAAGTTCTGGCAAGGATGTGGAGAAAAAGGGAACCGTCTTGCTCTGTTGGTGGGAATGCAAACTGGTGCAGCCACCCTGGAAAACAGTGTGGAGGTTCCTCAAAAAATTAAAAATAGAACTACTCTACGACCCAGGAATAGCACTGCTAGGAATTTATCCAAAGGATACAGGAGTGCTGATGCACAGGGGCACACGGACCCCGATGTTCATAGCAGCACCTTCAACAGCAGCCAAATCATGGAAAGCAGGAATGTATTTCTCACGGTCCTGGAGGCTTTGGTCCAAGATTAAGGTGCCAATTGTTTCTTCCGGAGTCTCTCTCCTTGGCTTGTAGATGGTTGCATTTTGTGTCCTCACACGGTCTTTCCTCTGTGTGCATGTGTGTCCAAATTCCTCGCGTGTCTACATTTCCTCTCTTCTCCGGGACACTGGTCAGACTGGATTAATGCCCACCTGACTGGCCTCCTTTCCGCTGAATCACCTCTTGGAAGCTCCCCCTCCGAACACATCCACATCCTGAGGTCTTGGTGGTTAGAGTTTCAACACGTGCGTTTGGTGGAGGGACGCAGTTCAGCCCGTAGCACTCCACCCTCCCCCACCCCTCCCAAATTCTTGTCTTCCTCACACGCAGAACGCATTCACCCCCATGCCGACAGACCGCAAGTTTTAACGCATGCTGGCGTCAGGTCAGAGTTTCAAGCCTCGTGTAAATATTGTTTCAATCCAGTGTGGGTGAGACTCCATGGGCACCAACGGTGCCTAGACCCATAGGGTTTGCAGCCGTACTAGAGAAGCCCTGGATGGTGACAGCTTGGCCCACTGAAACCAAGGAGGTGTCCCTGCCCCTGGGGATGGAGGAGGAGACAGCCCTGCCTTGGGGTCCTTCTTCCCTTTTTGTTGCAAGATAACACGGGTTCACATCTGGGTAAGCCAAGAGGTCCATCACGTAGGATCCCAGGAGTCTGACGACCTTCCTTCATGTTGTCCCATCTCTGTCCCCTCCAGTCCACGCTGGCAGGGATTCCGCTCAGACGGCTGGCTGGGCACAAGGGTCACACGTGTCCAGTCACGTCCTTGGTGTTCTCGCCAGAATGGACTCTCGCTTCTTCCACGATGTGGACATGCTGAGTACCTTCTGAATCTTCAAGCCCTGGTTCCTTTTTTGTTTGCGAATTCCTTCCTCAGTTTCTCCCTCCCTTCTCCTATTGTACCCTAAGCAGTAGGAGAAACGGGTGACACTGACGCCGTGCTTGCAAATGCCCTCTGCCCCACGCCTGAGCTCTTCATTCACAGGTTCTGACTTCCCCAAGATGCTAGAACACAATTCGGTCCAGTTCTCTGCCACTTCGTGAAAAGGATCGCCTTTCCTCCTGTGTCCGGTGACTTCTCCGCTTTCCCGTCCGGGACCTCACCGGAAGCACGTTCCCATATTCCTGCCAACGAACGGGCTGTCCTTGGAGGCAAGGTGCACTTTTTCTAACACGTGTCTCAAAACTTCCCGCCTGCACCTGATCTCCAGCCCCAAACCACTTCTTCATGCTCAGGTATCTGTATTACTTTGCGGAGGCTTCCGGAACAAAATGCCGCAGCCTGGGTGGCTTCACCAGGTTTATTTTCTCACGGTCGTGGAGGCCGGACGGAGCCCAAGCTCAAGGTGCTGACAGACTTCGTTCTTTCGGAGACCTCTCCCCGGGGCTTGCAGGCGGCCGGCCTCTCCCCGGGTCCCCTCGTGGTCTTTCTCCTGTGTGCGCGCACCCCTGGTGTCTCTGTGACCGAACCCCCTCTTCCTGTGAGGGCATCCCGTCAGATGGGCTTAGCGCCTCATTCTCATTTCATCACCTCCGCAAGGGTGCTGTTTGCAAATACGGTCACGTTCGGAGGCCCTGGGGATTAGGGCTCCAACAGATGGGCTCGGGGAGGCTGGGACTCAGTCCAGCCCCCGACACACAGCAGCCGCAGTACGTCCCCTTGCTCTCCGCCTCTCTCCCTCGATTGCAAAATGAAAGGACAGCAGAGGCTGTCCCTTTCCCCGTGCTGCTGTGCGTGTGCCCCTTTTGACGCCGAACCTATACTGCAGCCTGGCACAGCCACGGAAGAGAAGTAGGAGCCTTGGCACATCCTTAGTTCTTTGACCGCGTAAGTCTCGCCGTCTTCCCCTGCCTCATTATTCTCTCTGTCATTTAAGAAACTGACTCCAAAATTATGAGGGAGAGGAAATCACCACCTCATGTCCCCGGTACTCCCTGAGGGCTTATGGGATTTTACATAATTAAATAAGAGCCTTGTAATTTCGCACCTGCTCGCCTCCTTCGTACGTGGTTGTCCCCTCACCGCTCCTCAGCTCTGATTTCAAGCGGAAAACATGATTCACTGTGACAACCATGCCTCTCCCCAGCCTCCGTGGGGCTCCCCGGCTTCCGCTGGGGCTTCCCCACGTCCCCCGGGGCACTTCCACTGACAGGTGTCCGTGGGGTCCAGCTGGGGTGCACAGGGTCCCTCCCCAACGCTGGGGTTGAGGCTTGGCCGACGAGAAAGCAGGCTACTTGGGCTCAACGACTAGCTTAGCAAACTCTCTCTCCCCCCCCCCATCCCAGGCCTCTGTTGGTTCATCTGTGAAATGGGCTTGCATTCTTTTCTGGCCTGGTTGACATGGAGATGTCAAGGGCCCTGATATTTCCCAGCCCTGTAAGGCGCTCTATAAACTAAAAACTGATGCACAAATATTATAGCAACGCCCTTTGGAAAAAGCCAGCTCCACAGCCCCAAGTGGCAGGGGGGGCCCCGAAAACACCAGGGGCAGAGAAGCGTCGCTAGGCATCCCCTGAGGCCGCCTGAACACTCCTGACCTGGAGGGTGAGAAACTATGGAGCTGGGGGGCGGGGCGTGAGAATCAGAGATTGCCTTTTAAATCTCTTGCCTTGAAAACATGGAATATCCTGAGTAATGCGCCCAACAGGCAGAATCCGACCCAGAGGAGTTCGATTCGGCTTCCGTGCCTGATGCGTGTGTTTTTACACCCCGCAAGCTGCAGGGGGCGCACCTGTCTCTCCATCTGAGGACAGTCTCCCTCCGGCCAGGTCAAGAGGCTCAGGCCACACCTTGGGGGGGGGGGGGGCAGGCTGGTAGTGCCTGAGTGTTAGTGACCCTGGAGCACGCCCCCAACCAGACAAACAGGGACAGTGGGTAGCAGAAAGCCCAGGTTCCTGGGACGGCAAGGGGACAGTCCTGTCATTCTCTCAGACGGTCCCCAGCAGCACAGAGCCCCGCTTGCCCGCCGTGGTAGTTGGTTCACTGATGCACTCTTCACGGGCTTCCTTCCCTTTCCTTCTGCACTTCCCTACTCTCACCGGGTCCCCTGGAATCACAAGCCGACGAACTAGGTACGTCCAAATCCCTATCCAAATCCTTGCCTCAGGATCCGCTGGGGGGCGGGGGGGGGGGGGGCAGCCCAGACAGAGACAGCGCTTACTCAGTGCTCTGCAGCCAGTCTGTTTAATACCGTGATGGCCCAACAGCCTACTTCAACTCGTGCACCTCTAGCTACGGACAATCCACTCTCTCGTAGCTCTGTCCGTGCCCTTCTTGGACACCCTTGATCATAACGAATGAAAAATTGAAAACTCTGCCTCGTAATGAAAAGCCATCGATCTTCTCTTCCCAGGGCCCTTCCTCCATTCCCCCTTCCACCGTCAGCGTCCCTCTGGCTGCTCAACAGCTGTTTTGATGGAGCGTGACGCTCAGAACCAAATGCCACAATGCAGGAGCAGTCTAGCCAGCCGGGAGCAGAGCGGTGCTGGTGGCACGGCCCCCTCCCCGTTCCTGGCCACCGTAGCTCCGTGCAGCGTAACCAGAGGCCGTGTTCTGGTCCCGGTCCACACTGAGGATACAGATGGCCTTGGCTGGAGCCCATCACGGGCTGTCATCGCTGGCCCAGCTCTAGTGCCCGCGTACGTGATGCTCCCAGTGGAGGGAGAGGAAGCCAGGAGGATCAGGACAGCAGAGGCCCCAGGATGGTTGCCTGAGCCAAAGGGGTCAATCCAGGTGGCAGGGTCCAGGCTCCTCGGTAAGTGTTGGCAGAACAGGAACGGGGTGACATCTTGGTCAAATTCGACTGAGCGTGTACCACTCAGTCAAGTGCCCCATGCGGATTATCCCAGCCACCTTCAGAATCCTGCCATTACTGGGGAAACTCTTAAAAATCTCTATGCCAGGGGCACTTGGGTGGCTCAGTCAGTTGAGCGTCTTGACTCTTGATTGCGGCTCAGGTCGTGATCTGGCAGTCGTGGGATCGAGCTCTTCGTTGGGCTCCGTGCTGAGCATGGAGGCTGGTTGGGATTCTTTCTCTCCCTCCCTCTCTGCCCCTCTCCTGCCTCTCTAAAAAATTAAAAAAAAAATGAAAGTAGGGGAAAAACGACAACAACAACCCCATGGCAGGCTGCAACCCAGATCCGTCTCTGGGAGTGGGGTCCAGGCAAGAATGATTTTTTTAAAAAAAAATTTTTTTTTAACGTTTATTTATTTTTGAGACAGAGAGAGACAGAGCATGAACGGGGGAAGGGCAGGGAAAGAGGGAGACACAGAATCGGAAGCAGGCTCCAGGCTCTGAGCCGTCAGCCCAGAGCCTGATGCGGGGCTCGAACTCACGGACCGTGAGATCGTGACCCGGGTGAAGTCGGACGCTTAACCGACTGAGCCACCCAGGCGCCCCAGGCGAGAATGATTTTTAAAGTTCCTCGCGGCCACCGTCCTACCCAGGCCAGTGATTCCAACTTCCAACGTGCAACCATGACTAAGAACTGTTGGTCTGGGGTCCACACCGCTGACTACTCCTTAAGGGACAGCCTGCCTTTAGGCCAAGCGTGTGAGGCTGGGCCTGGACCAGGGTTGGAGGTCACGGGCTACTTGTGTCCGTGTGACTCACCTTCAGCTCTCTGCTTAGCCAGTCTAATCGCCAGTCCAGACTCCTCCCAGGCAAAACTGACTCCGCTCTCCAGCAGACCCAGATAGCCCCCCTTTTCATCCTCCCTGGCGTCTCCGTGGACGGGCTCCAAGGTTGGGAGCCCTCGGCATGTTGGATCCTAGTCACCTTTTTTTTGAGTGTCCCTCACTCCAGGACCAAGGCCGAGACCTGGAAGCTTTGTAGAAGACAAACCTGGTCTCCTCACCCATTTCACAGACGGGCACGTGGAGACTCCCCTGCCTCTCCCGTCACTGGCATTTTCTTGCTGGGCAACTCACTGGCAAACATTAACACTTAGAATGAAAAGCAGAAAGTGGGGTGTAAGGAAAAGGGCCACTGTTATGGGCTGAATATTTGTGTCTCCCTCCACTCCCAAATTCCTATTTTGAAACCCTATGCCTCCCCAGTGCGATGGTACCAGGACGTGAGGCCTTTGGATGGTCCTCAGGGCTAAATGAGGCCATGAGGGTGGGGCCCCATGATGGGACTGGTGTCTTGTAAGAGTCACTGGACAGTTCATTTCCTCCCTCCCTCCCCGCCACGTGAAGACACAATGAGAAACCGGTTGTCAGTCTGCAGCCCCACAACCCGACCCCACTGGAACCCCGATCTTGGACTTCCAACCTCCAGAACCTAGAGAAGTAATTTTCTGTTGTTTCTAAGCCGCCAGACTATGGTATGTTGTTACAAATCTGGAACACACCAAGACAACCATTGGCCCACAGTTCCATCCATCCATCAACACCCCCTTCTCCGACATCCCCCAGGTGGTCTCAGACCTTCGAAGTCATCCAGTCATTCTTAAAAGCAGTTACCGAGCA
Organism: Felis catus; assembly: GCF_018350175.1. Lineage (NCBI taxonomy): Eukaryota > Metazoa > Chordata > Mammalia > Carnivora > Felidae > Felis > Felis catus. Next base: position 20,179,159 of record NC_058383.1, on the reverse strand, counting down.
CTTAGGGCCTCGTTAGGCTGCAAGGATGCAAGGAATTTGAGATCGAGGTCCCCACTCGGAACACCCTCAGAGGGTGCGATCAGATTTGCTGGTCGTGTTCCCGAGGGCCGTTCCTTGGCCCTCTTCTAAGCTGCCTGAACCCACCTTCAGCAGCAGAAATTGAAGACGCGGACACGTGTTTTCTCGGACTCTCTTGCAGCTAGGATTGTGAAAAGTTGCGGCCAGCGGGGTGTAAGGGAAGACCAGCTGGGTGTAAGGGACGTCGGGGAACATTATCTCCCTTATGAAAACGGACAAGTGTGCCAGGGGGGCTTCATGCACTGACCTACCCCGCCCCTTCCTGCTTGAGAGAGAGTCTGCTTGGAGACCGGGAGCCTGGAGGGTCCGAGAAGACAAAGTCAACACACGGTCGATGGGGAAGCCCAGGCTTGGGAAGAGCTAGGGTCTGCAACCTCCCTGTCAACAGCTGTTGACCCACTGCTGGGGTGGCCCACTTCTCTTCTGGTTACACCAGAAAATAAAATCCCCTGCTGTTTAGGACGCTCCATCAGGCATCCAGTTCCTGATGGATGAAAGCATTCGTTTTTGAAACGGTGATGTCAAGGAGATTGGCCTCTGTGCCTCTTTTTTTTTTTTTTTTAATTTTTTTCAACGTTTTTTATTTATTCTTTGGGACAGAGAGAGACAGAGCATGAACGGGGGAGGGGCAGAGAGAGAGGGAGACACAGAATCGGAAACAGGCTCCAGGCTCCGAGCCATCAGCCCAGAGCCCGACGCGGGGCTCGAACTCACGGACCGCGAGATCGTGACCTGGCTGAAGTCGGACGCTTAACCGACTGCGCCACCCAGGTGCCCCTGGCCTCTGTGCCTCTTACCGGTTCTGAAATTCTTGGTTAGTGAACCGCCCTCCCTGAGACGTCACCGCACAAAATATAAAACAGGAATAATGATGAGTCCTAGCTGGCTTGCTTTGGGGACTGATGGAGACAGCAAACGCCCGTGTCTGTGAGGCACAGCCGGTGTTTCATGGATGCTCGGGACTCTTCCTTTCTCTCACCCGAAACAGTAAAGCACAGACGCTCAAAGCTCAGGCTTTGGAACCCCCCAGACACAGACGTGAATGTGGGATCGGACGATTCGTGACCTTGCGCGAGGCACCTTCCTGGAACCTCGTTGTCCTGATCTGCAGAATGGACATGGCATTGTCTTCTGCTCCCCTGGGCTATTGTAAAGACTGGGAAAGAAATTGCTTGTAAAGCTGGCGACACAGAGCGGACACACAGAAACGTTCAATGTACGTGAACTGTTGCTTTGAAATGGGCAAAATGAGAAAGTCTGTGAGAAGATGTGAGAAGTCACATCCTCTTTTTCAGACAGAAGCCTGATTTTCTTTCGGGTGCCCCCGGGGTCTACCGCATGCCCCGGGCGAGCTCCCCTCACTCACACTCCGTGGGGACAGACCTGTTGGCGCTAAGGCCGTCCTCCCCCTTGACGGTGGCCGCCCTGTTGGGGGCTGGCACGTGACCTACCTCTCCCCAAGGGGGGCGGTCCGTTCGGTAGCTTTCAGGAAAGTCTCCCGGGATCGTCCCCCTTGGGAGACACGCTCCCTCTTCTTGGCCTGGATGCTTTCATGTCTGGGTGTATCTTCCTACAGCTGGAGGAGGAAGCCAGCGTCCAGGAGCGCATAGAGATGGGGTGAGCGACGTTGGGTCTTTGAAGATGGTTGAGCCGTAAGTCGCCAATCCGAAGACCCGCTGTACCCAGGAGCCTCTACGGCACGTTTGGGGACAACACATTTCCGTGCTGTTTAAGCTACTTTCGGTGGATGTTTCTGTTGCCTAAACCCACAATCCTCCCGACTGATGTAGATGGTTTCCGGCATCCAGGTCGGAGCCTGGCTCATATAAGGAGCCACGGAATCATGGGATGTAGGGACCTTGTTCCCTACATAAACGAGAAGATGAAGGCCCAGAGATGGGAAGCAACTTGCCCCAAGACACACAGCTGGTAGGGAGCAAAGCCATAAACCACACCCGTATGTTCTGACCCTTAAAACCTTCTCTCCTTGTACCCATTGCCCACATCTGGGAAAAGGAGAGGCGGATATAATCTGGGAAGAAGGAAAGAGGAATGAAAAGCAAGGAGTGGAACTTCCTGTGGCTCCTCCGGGAGATCTAATAATTCCGCAGCAACCCCTTAGTGCTCACCCAGCCTCTAGCTCACCAGGGTTCACATCTTCTTTGTATTCGCCACCCTGCGATGTGCGTGGTGGTAAATGCCAGAGCGGGACCCGATACCCTCTCTCCCGAGACCGACGGCTCTTCGGACGATTTGTAGGTCAGGGTGACGACAGGGCACCGATGAAATGCGGCACTGTGCCCAGCTGAGCCTTTGGCTTAACTGCACCGTTCACAGCACGGAGCCACAGGGCCGTGACCCTCAGCCACAGAGAGGGAACCGGCACCGAAATACTGATGGGGAACCTCGGCTTCAGACTGACCTACGAGACCTCGGTGCATCTGAGGCCAGCTGCCTTTTCTTCCCTTTGCACAGGTCAGGGCTGGGGTGTCCTCACCTACAAACATGCTGGGGTGGACCTTGGATCCAAGTGCACCAATTTCCACGAGAGCAATCTTGCGATAAAACGATAATTCCGTGGCAGACCCTCCCTTTGCTCACCTGCATTTGGGTCCCTTCCTCTCCTGGGCCCAGGCGAGGATTACATGCCTCCACTCACACGCCCCTAAAAGGGTGGGTCATGCAATTCGTTCTGGCCAATTGGGCGTGAGCAGAGTGCATGCATATTTCTTCTGGATCAGAGCATTTAATTGCGCGTGGGAAATCTCTCAGGCTGTCCTCCCTGCCTTGGCGATTGTGAAAACGCGTGTGCGATGGAAATGCCACAGGCTGGAAGCAACCCGGAGCTCCAAACCACTTTGTGCAGACAGGTGTCCAAGAGCGTGATTTCCATCCAGAGCCAGGAGCAGACTCCTGTTGTGCTGGGGTCGCCGAGGGCCGTTGTCATAGCAGCATGACCCAGGCTGACTGACAAGGGTCTACTCGATGTTAGCCGGTCCCCCATCGTCCCGTAAGCACTTGCTATGTTTCAAGGACTGTGCTGAGTTCCAGCGGCCTTACGCCATTTAAATCCCACACGAACCCTATGAGAGAAGATTTAGATTTTCCCGGGGCCAAATACCTAAAAGCATCGTAGAGCTGTGGATTCTCATCCCCGCGCTGATCTTCACTCCCAAGTCTGATACGCTTGTATCGTTAAATAGGGTGGGGGTGGGGGGAGAACCCGCAGGAGAAAAGCTTTTATAATGTATTGAAAACAGTCAAATAGAAAAATCTGTATGTAAGGTGACCCCAGGTATTTTTAGATACACACACAGAAAGAGAGGGAGGCAGAGACAGAGGCAGAGAATAGAAGCAAAGCACGATACACACAGTTGAAATCTTTTAATGGGCGGTTTGGGGGAAGATTTTTACTTTATTTTTATACGCTTCCATAACCTCTTTGGTCGTCTACAATGAGTGAACATTGTTTTGTAATCAGGAAAGAAACCTATTTTTAAACCTATGATAGTATCCAAAACGGAATGTGAATTTCTGGTATCCGAAACATTCCCGACTCAAGAAGGCTCCAGGGCAGACGCAGAAGAGACACGGACTAAGCCCCCTGCTATGTTTCTGACAGTTTCTATATGTTATGGCATTTAATCCTCCTAATGAGCTTGAGACCACTGAGAGAAGGATTACTCTTCCCAATCCGTAGATAAGAAATCTGGGGTTCCAAGAGGTCAAGTGACTTGCCCCCTCATTTTCATGCCTTCGTACGAGACTGCATCAGGTGCCCCACAGAAGATGCTCTTTCCGATTTGGGCTCATTGCTTCCTTGTGGGGCTGCTTTGTATGTTTCCCTATCCTGCATTCTTTGTACAGTTCAGAGGTCTGTAATCTAACACATTGATTTGATTCAAGTGGCACTGCATGGTTTAAAAAAATTTTTTTTTCATGTTTATTTTTGAGAGACAGAGAAAGACAGAGCATGAGCAGGGGAGGGGCGGAGACAGAAGGAGACACAGAACCTGAAGCAGGCTCCAGGCTCCAAGCTGTCAGCACAGAGCCCGATGCGGGGCTCGAGCTCACGAACCGTGAGATCACGACCTGAGCCGAAGTCGGACGCTTAACCGACCGAGCCACCCAGGCGCCCCTGATGGTGCATGGTTCTTAAATGTGCAGTTACTCTGCTGTATTAATTTCTGATTGCTCCTGCCACAAATTACCATGAATTTAGTGGCTTAAAACAACACACATTTTTTTTAAAATCTTACAGTTTTGGGGGTCTGAAATCTGGAATGGTTGTCACTGGGCTAAAACAAAAACTCCGACAGGGCCTCATTTCTCCTACAGTTTCAGAGGGAGAATCTGTTTCTTTGCCTTTTCCAGCTTCTAGAGACTTCTGTCTTCCTTGGTTCACGTTCCTCTTCCTCCATCTTCAAAATGGGCCAATGGCAGGTGAGTCTCATGACGCCGCCTCTCTGGTGGCCCCTTCTCTGCCTCCCTCGTCCCCGTTTAAGGACCCTGGCGAGTACTTTGGGTCCACCTGGAGAGGTCAGGATCATCGCTTTAAGGTCATTTGATGAACAACCTTAGCTCCGTCCGCACCTTAAATTCCCCCTTACCATGTAACCTGACGTATTCACGGCGTCCGGGCACTTGACATGGTCACTACTCTGCCCCCATCCCTGCCCAGAATTGTCACGTACCAAAATCAGCTAGGCCTTCCTGTCTCCTTGGGAAAGTGAAAGTGGGGAAGAGTCGCATTAGCCTCTCATCATTTTCACCTCCGTGGAAGTGACTCTGGGTAAGGCGACAGAGGGTTCCTCCCCTGGCCCCCCAGTATACGTAACTTCTTAACTAAATTTCCCAAAAAGAAGAGGGATCTCTTCCATAAGCCACTGGGTCTAGGGAGCGAAGTTCACAATGTGAATGAATGAATCCCAAAGACACCCCCCCCCCAGGTGACCGGAGCATAAGAAGGAGCCAGGGGTCGATGTGGGGGGCGTGCCCGGGAAAGGCTCCCAGGGAGGGACACTTGTGGTGCCTTGGAGGCCCAGTGGTCACCCTCGCTCGCTGGGCCCCACAGTCTGGCTAACCTCTAGCCCTGGAACCAACAGGAGAGAATAAGGATCCCACTCTGTCACCTTCGCCAAACAAGACTGGACTCCAGTCTTTGTCAAACAAGAGTCCAGGAAGACTGGAGAAGGTCATAGCCTCCCATATTCCAAGACAGGCAGTTGGACAGAGAAGTCTGAATGTGACAGTAAGACATGAGAGGTGCCCGTGAGTGTTTTTGTGACCTTGAGTTGTCCTGTAGATAACTGTAGATATAGACCCAGAAATACGTAATTCTATTTATATACGTACATACTTATTTCTTTGATTTAGAATTAGGGCATACGTCCCGGGTTAGAGGAAGAAGCAACTTGTCGTGGATAGCTTGCATTTCTTCACTTCCTCAACACGTTCCAAGGCCTGTGCGCGGCATTTTTCCGCCATCATCTCGTGGGCAGCCTCAGTAGGGCAGCGGGCTGGTAATCCGATCCCCACTTGCCACTCAGAGAAGGGGAAGCTGATACTCGGAGAAGTTAAGAAGGTTGGCCAAGGACGCCCAGGTGGTAGGTTGAATTTCCAAGTCAGGGAATTTAGAGCCAAATGAACACCTTCCCGACAAAAAGAGTCAATGTGTTTGCCACAGCACCACAGAGCAGCTGAGTATATGAAGGAAGCCGTTTGATATTTGCATATCTTTAAATCTTGCTCTAAATGGTATCATTTCCTTTAAATAGACTAAGCGACTATGAATAATTAGCAATTAATAATTATTATGCCTCATTAACTTAATAAAGGATTATGTCTTTAGAGAAAATGCAGAGCTAATTGGAAACGAAAGTTAACCCGTGATTTTTCAGCTTAGACGCCCCGGAGTCCAGAACCTTCTGCCCACCTGAGGCCACGTCACCAGGCCGCTCGCCTGTGACCAGGAGGGAGCTGGAGGGACGGCCTTGTGAACCGAAACCAAGAAGGGCCCTGTCGCTAAACAAACAGAAACCTCAGGAAACAGAACATAAGAAGGACACTTAGCAGCTCCGGAGCTGGGCAGCCCGTGGCCCAGAACGTGGCGGACGTGGGCAGTGTGCCAATCTCAGGTTGCTGCGACTTGCAGAACGGCCACTTGGAGAGATAAGCATAGGTCAGGCAGCCCTTTAGGCGAGGGAAGAGGACAGTCATCAAATGTCACCGGAGCCCTAAGCCGGGGTCACAGGTTCAGGGAGAGCAAATCCACCCACCGCTCTCCTTGTCTCACACCTGGTCTTACTCTGGCCGGGACGGTGGCCTCAGATCCCTGCATGGTCCCCCTGCCCCCAGCCTTGCTCCCCGGCAACCCTAATGGCAGCCACAGTGAGTCTGATCCTGCAGCTGCTTGGAAGTCTTGTGTCGGCTTCTCACTGCCCTGGGATAAAGCCCGGAGGGAGGGAGCCCTGCTTGATGCCCCAGAATCTTCCATCCTGCCTTCTTCTCCTAGCTGGATGCCGGAGGAGCACCCCCATGCTCTTCCGGATTAACGCCTTCTCTCTGTGGACGGCCCTTCTGCATCCCCTTCCTTCATGAGGGTCACTTCTTTATGGCCACTGTGTTTCTGCTTGACATCAGGCTAGGAAGGTCCTGTGGGCTCCTGGGACCACTGCCCTGTCCTCAAGAACACCTGCAGATAGCTCATCAGGTGACAGTATAGCAGTAGAGGAACTGAGGCCCAGTGAACGGCAGCTCCAGGGTCTCAGACGAGACCGGATGCACCTTCGCACAAACTGATCCTACCCTGGAACCGGAGTCAGTAAGTGTTGGCTGCAAGAAAGCTGGTGCCCCACTGGCCACCTTCCTTTTGGGGCCCAACCCTTCCTGTTCCATCCCACCTTCTAGGTCATGGCAGGGCCTGTGCCCAAGTCCCTCCCTCTGTTCATTTGCACCAGATCAAGACTCCCAGCCAGCCATGCCTCTTGGACTGAGAGTCTCCTCTCGGCCACTGGGCGTGAACCTGTCGGGTGCGTAAGCGCAGAAGCGGGAGACGGCATCGTGGTTACAAGTGTGGACGCTGGACTGGGACCCGGGTCTGAATTCTGGTTCCGCCACTTTGCGGCCGTTGGTTGGGAAAGTCACTTATGCCATGGGCTTCCATTCCCTCTAAAAACCTGGGTCCGAGGGCGCCTGGGGGGCTCCGTCCGTTAAGCGTCCGACTTCGGCTCAGGTCACGATCTCGCGGTTCATGAGTTCGAGCCCCGCGTCGGGCTCTGTGCTGACGGCTCGGAGCCTGGAGCCTGCTTCGGATTCGGGTCTCCCTCTCTCTGCCCCTTGCTGTTCACACTCCGTCTCTGTCTCTCAAAAACAAACTAACGTTGAAAAACAGTTTTTTTAATTAAAAAAAATGGGTATAACGATAACACTAATGCTCTAAGGCTTGTAATGCATGCCAAGCCCACAGAGCCCACGCATGCTAAGTATGTGTTAGCTGCTCGCTATGGTTTTGGTGTTTTGGTGGAGGCCATGGCAAAACCGGACCCAGTGGCCTGGTACGTCTGCCATGATTTCTAATAAGATAATCATTGCTACTTCGAATAATGGAATTATCACCACTTTGAACGAGCACACGTAAAAAGGTATCAGGCACGGGCAGGGTAGGTGCTGTCTTGCCCTTTTTTGCATGATCAGGAATCCGATACTCAGAAAATGTCAGAAGCTTCTGCCCAAGGTCACAGACACAGAGCGTGGCACAGCCCAGAATCAAACCCATGCGTGTCTGACCTCAGAATCTGTGCACTTAATTACATTTTCTCGAGCTTCACCTGTGGCTCCCTCTAGAATCCCCACCTGAGGGAGGTCTCTCCCCCGCCCCCGCAGTCTTTCAGCAACACCTCTTCCCTTCCCTTTGCTTGTCCTTCCAGCCTCTGCAAAGATGGCCTCTCTTTGGGAAGCTTTTCCTGACTGCCTCAGGCTGGGTCACGTGTTCCACGTTGGTGCCTATCCCTATCCCGGCTACATCAGTCAGGACAGGCTGGGCTATGCTGCAGTAACAAACAGGCCCGAGACCCCCGCAATGTCGTATTCCTCTCTCACACTACTTAACCATCCAGGGTCACCACTCTCTCTCCGGGGCCCAGAGGGAATGGGCAGCCTCTATCCAGAATATTTCCAGTCCTCATGGAAGAGGGTAACAAGGGTCACTGTGGCAGGGGGCTTGGCACGGACAAGCTCGTAAGGCAGAACTTGTCCGAGCAAGCCACGCGGCCAAGCCAGACTCTGAGGGGTCTGGAAGTGTAGGTGCTCCGTACAACCCTCCTTGTGGTGAACGACGTGGTGCCCCCCACCATGTCACCACATTATAACGTGGGGAACCACTGACTTGTCTGTCTTCCCCACTGGGAGCTTCTCCAGGCTTTGGTCTTTATCGTCAAGACACTGCTGCTCACAGCACCTGCACCGAAGAGCCACCTGCCATGTTGAATAGACAGGTAAAGAAGTGCCCGAGGGGAGCCCAGACCGGCACCCAGACCTGAGCCCTCTTTCCACCTCCTACGGCACTGAGACAGCTCACGGGCACGGCCACTCCTGCCACCGGCCTTCTGTCCCGCAAACTCGCCAGGCTCCTTCTCCTCCACAGGGCCTTTACACATGCTGTCCCTTTCTCCCGGAACACTTCCCTCGAAATGCATATATACCAGAGACACCCTCCTCGACCGCTTCGTTTACAAGGGCTCTCCACCCCCAGCTCTCTCTGTCCTCACATCGTGTCCCATTTTCTCCATAGACATTATCGCTACTTTAAAGGATATTCCCGACTCGTTTACTTAATGTTGGGCTTCCTGATGAAGATGTGGTTCTGTGAGGCAGGGCCTTGGCCCACTGTGTTTACTACTGTTTCCCTAGAACTGGAATAGTGTTTGGAATTAGTCAATATTATATATATATATATATATACACACTACCCCCAAATACTCTCTGCCTCCACTAGAAAATAGTATGTAGTGGGGCGCCTGGGTGGCGCAGTCGGTTAAGCGTCCGACTTCAGCCAGGTCACGATCTCGCGGTCCGTGAGTTCGAGCCCCGTGTCAGGCTCTGGGCTGATGGCTCTGAGCCTGGAGCCTATTTCCGATTCTGTGTCTCCCTCTCTCTCTGCCCCTCCCCCGTTCATGCTCTGTCTCTCTCTGTCCCAAAAATAAATAAAAACGTTGAAAAAAAAATTAAAAAAAAAAAAAAAGAAAATAGTATGTAGAGAAAAGTAGTGTGTGAACTCAAACCTCCCTGGATTATTTTTTTTAAGATCCTGGTGCCCTTCTAACATTACGACAGGCAAAGCGATGGTGAATTAAATGTTTAATTAATGCTTATCATTGCCAGCGTATTAGTTTCCAGTCAAATTTACGACCCGATAGATTTCCTGTCTTTGTGAGTGACAGGTTGATGTCATAACACAGGAGTCTTGAGCATAAGCAGGGAGCTCGGTGCATTTCTGCTGCCTTCCCGCTCCTTGGGAGGGAGGGAGCACGTCAGACCGAGGCGGGCGTGAGGACGCTCGCCCATTCATTCCACGAAGCCTGACCGAGAACCTGTTGCACCCCAAGCTACGCCAGGCTCTGCGATGCTCGGACCGCAGCGTCTATTTGCGGGTATTTATTCATTCAGCAAACATTTATTTTTTGTCTCTGCCATGCAGGAAGTGTTGTGTTAGGTGGCGAATAAAATAGCCACGGAAACGGGAAGTGTGGGTCTGGTTCGGACTCCGGGCTCTCACATAAATTCACGCACAGCAAGCAGCAGGGGCAGCTCTGACCCGGGCTACCCCAAGCACAAGTTCACCGCTCTTGCTCATAGATGACACTCTGTCTTTGCCTTCCTTCCCCTCCTTCTCTCACTCTGCACCCCTGCACCGGATGGACTCGTCAGCGGGTGGTGATGGCCGTGGCCCCGAAGTGCACCCCCGCTCCATCTCTCATCTCCTGCCCTGCCTCCTCCCTCCTCCTCTCTCATCCAAACACCTGTGACACCCCGCTGTACTCCTCCCTCCCTCCAGCGCCTCCCCAGTCCCAAGCGATTCTCCACACAGCACCTCCATCCCGAGAGAGAAACCCTCCAGAGATCTCCCACTGCTCTCAGAATAGAATCGGATCTCCTATCACAACCCAGCTTGGCAACCTCATCCCCATCTCTCCACAGGCCCAGGGTAGGCATCCTTCTCTTCTTCCCCACAGGGAAGTCTGCTTTTGTTCCACCTGGTAAGAAGTGGATCCCTAAGAACGCCCTTAGCCGCGAACAACGCAAAATCCCCAATCAAGGACGACTAGCTATCTCCCATAAAGGGAGGCAACAAAACCAAGTTCTTCCTCCATGATCTGATTTCCCAGTCTCAAATAAGGCTTTCTGCAGATCAGCTCCCTCAGGGCACAAGATGGCTGCCACGGTTCCAAGCCTCACACCTTAATCCACGTGCCTCTTTCTATCTGACAAGAACCCTCCCCCTGTATGCCTTCTTTCACATCTCATTGGCCAGAATTGTGTCACGTGCCCGTTCCCAAACCAATCATACCTTAGATTTCTTATCTAAGTCCCAAGTCCTGATCTGGAGAGGTGGGCATCCGAACAAAACAGGGGTTCTGCTGAAGCCGAAGAAGGAGAATAACTCTGTGGGGAGGGAACCAGCCCGCCTGCCCCAACCTGGAGCTGGGCCGTTGCGTGCGCAGGATAGATTTCGACCCCAGCTCCGCCGTTTCTCTGTCGTGTGACATTTGGCAAGCCCCTGGCCTCTCCATGCCTCGGTTTCCTCGTCTTTAAACTGAGCTTGACTGTCGTATCTACTTTTTTAGGGTCGTTGTTAAGGTGGATGAGTTAATTCATGTGACAGAACTTAGAAAACCGTGCCTGGCATATAAATAAGTAGTAGCTGATGTTACTCTACGATGCTGGCTCCGTTTAGTGAATTTATTTTTTTTTAATTTACTTCCCAGTTAGTTAGCCTATGGTGCAACAAGGATTTCAGTAGGAGATTCCTTGGTGCCCCTTCCCCATTTAGCCCATCCTCCCCTCCCCACCCCTCCAGCCACCCTCTGTTTGTTCTCCATATTTAAGAGTCTCTTCGGTTTTGTCCCCCTCCCTGTTTTTATACGATTTTTGCTTCCCTTCCCTTACGTTCCTCTGTTTTGTATGTTAGCTCCACTTAAAGAAAAGACCCGGTCTTTGCTTCATGGCTGGAAACGGGAAATGGGTGTTTACCCAGTTTTGACCAGGGGACTGTACCCCCACCACAGTCCCGCGAGGGGGGTACTAGTAAAGATAGAGACGATGCCACCCAGAGGGGTAGAGAAGCAGAGTTCTGATCCCCAGTCTTGTGACTGGTCTCCTGAATGAGAAGCTGAAAGAACGTGTGTGCCCCAGAAGGCTGGCCTCTTCATCCGTTCTGGCTGCTGTTACAAAGATACTGTAGACTGGGGGGCTTAAAGAACAAAGATTTATTCCTCACAGTTCTGGAGGCTGGGACGTCCAAGATCAAAGCGCTCGCAAATCCAGTGTCTGCTTCCTTTTCCACTGGTGGCTGTCTCCTTGTTATGCCCTCATGTGGTAGAAGGGGGGAGGGAGCTCTTTGGGGTCCCTCTTGGAAGGGCATTAGTCCTGCGCATGAGAGCTCGCCCTTCTCCTCCCAAAGGCCCCACCTCCTGATAACATTACTCTGGGGAGTAGGTTCAATGTATCAATTTTGGAGGGACACAAACGTTCAGCCTATAGCCTTCCGCTCCCACGCCCCCAATTCAGGTTCTGCTCACATGCAAAATACATTCATTCCTCCTGAACAGCCCCCAGATCTTAACTCATTCCAGCATCAGCTGTGAGGTCTAAGTCCAAAGTCTCGACTTAAATATCATGTAAATCAGAGACGGGGTGAGACTCCAAGTATGACCCATTCAGAGGCAAGTTCCTCTGTAGCCGTGAACCTGTGAACCAAACAACTTATATGCCTCCCAGATACTACGGTGGGACAGGCATAGGATAGGCATTTCCATTCCAAAAGAAAAAAGAAAGAAAAGAAAAGAAAAGAAAAGAAAAGAAAAGAAAAGAGAAAAAGAAAAGAAAAAGAAAAGAAAAGAAAGAAAAGAGAAGAAAAGAAAAGAGAAAAGAGAAAGAAAAGAAAAGAAAGAAAAGAGAAAAGAGAAAAGAAAAGAAAAGAAAAGAGAAAAGAAAAGAAAAGAAAAGAAAAGAAAAAGAAAAGAAAAGAAAAGAAAAGAAAAGAAAAGAAAGAAAAGAAAAAAAAAAAAAAAAAAAGAAAAGAAAGAAAAGAAAAAAAGAAAGAAAAGAAAAGAAAAGAAAAGAAAAGAAAAAAAAGAAAAAAAAAAAAAAAAAAAAAAAAAAAAAAAAAAAAAAAGAAAGAAAAGAGAAAAAAAAGAAAGAAAAGAAAAGAAAAAAGAAAAGAGAAGAAAAGAAAAGAATGAGTGGCAGGTCCATGGTTAGTCCCAAACCCATCGGAACCAATTCCATTAGACCTCGAGGCTTAGGAATAATCCTCTTTGGCCCCAGCGTCATGCTGCTCCGGCTTCAGACCCACTAGGCTGGCAACGTCACCACCGTGGTGGCCGTTGCCACCAGGCAGTCTGCCTGGGCACCACCCCTTGAGATGGCTCTCTGTGGTGGCCCCACCCCCACGGTGACTCTCCCCTGGGATCACTTCCCTGTGGCTCCAGGCGACTCGTCTTTGAAGCCTTGGTGGAGGCAGCCTTGTCCCCAGGTCCATGCACTCCACGGGCAAACATGGCCCTTCACAGACTCTGCCCGTGTTTGCTGCCTGAACCCTCTGGAGGGGTGACCAGAGCCACAAGTGGGAGGCCATGAATCATGGTTCCCCGGGCACACAGAACAGAGAGGCCGCAATGTGAGATGGCACCAGGCAGTCTTGCAGAGCCCCAGCCCCTCCTGGGACAGAGCCTCTGCTCTGTACCCCCACTCAGCCCTCGTCCTGTGGCATTCCTGATGGTCTCTGAGTTGTTTTCAAGATCGCTTTTCCAGGGTCTTGGAGAACAGATCTTGGCTTCTGCTGAGATGCTGATTCACCTTAATCTCCCCATCGAACAGTCCTTAGCCACCCCCTTAGAGCTCCATTGCCCCCCTACCCCCGCTTTCTCGTTTTTTGCAATATGGGCAGCCTGAGAATGTTCCAGATCTTCAAGTACTGCTTCCTTTTTTGCTTAAAAATTTCTCCTTGAGTCATTTCTCTTTCTCAGGCCGAACCAATCCACATTTTCAATGCGTTGCTTGGAAAGGTCTTCAGCTAAAGATCCCCTTTCATCATTCAAAAGTTCTACCTTCCAAAAAACACTAGCACAATTCAACTATGTTCTTTGCCACTTTCTACTAAGGTTCACCTCTCCTCCGGTTTCCAGGAGCATGTTCCCTATTTCCACGGGAGATCTCATCCAAAGGGCCGTAACCTCTGTATTTCTACCAACGTTGCTTTTCAGGATCACTTCGGTATTCTCTAAGAAGACAGGCTTTCTCTCCCTCCTTTCTGAGTTCCCAGCAGAATTGCCCTTAATGGTCCCTTCTTAGCAGTATAGACTTTTTCTGGCTTGTGCCTCCAGATTCTTCCAGGCTCTTCCCACTGCCCCGTTCCAACGCCACTGCCATATTTTTAGAGATTTCTTACAACAGCAGCCTCCACCTGGCACCTAGTTTTGCCTTAGTCTCTTCAGGTTGCTACAACAAAAATATTATAAATTGGGTGGCTGAAACCACACACATTTATCTCACAGTTCTGGAAGGCGAGAAGTCCAAAATCAAGGCAAAGGCATTGGCAGATTCTACATCCGGTGAGAGCCCGCTGCCTGGATCACAGATGGAGATTCTCCCTGTGTCCTCACAGAAAGAGCGAGGGAGCTCTCTGGGGGCTCTTTTGTAAGGGCGCTGATGCCATTCATGAGGGTTCTACCTTTGTGATCCAATCACTCCCAAAGGCCCCACCTCCAGATATGATCACATTGAAGATGAGGATTCAACATGTGAAGTTTGGAGAGATACAAACGTTTCGGTCCATAGCAGCTGGGAAGGGAGAGACATCCTTGACCTGACCTGGCCAGGCCATGGGAGCCAGAGACCATCCATTAGAGCTGGGTGTTCCAGAGCCAGAGATGGAGAGAAACTCTCTCAAGGGGACAAAAAACAGGCAGCTCTGGGCAGGCTGAGTGTGCAGGGGGAGAGAACAGGCAGGGTGGAGAACATTCCCTTCACAGACTAGGGAGAGAGAAGCCTGGGAATGTCTGCGGAGGTTTGACTTCTGGGCAGAGGGTTGTAAAACTTCCATCACCTATCAAGACACTTTCTCATTGCCAGACACTCAGCTGAGTATCTCCCCGTATTATCTCATCCAATTATCCCCAGAGCTCCGGCCACTGGAGACTGTCATTCCAATCTCACAGGGAAGGAGATGGGTAAGTGACAACACCAAGACATTAGGCTCAATTTCAAATGCAGGGTTGCCTCACTCCACAACGCCTGCCTCCGAAATAATCACGAGGACTGGGAGAGTCATGAGGCTTCTGCCTTCTCTGTCTACATAGTCAGATCCTTGGCTGCCACATAGAGACATCAGTCCCCTGCCACGAGTCAGGTCAGGGGCTCTTAAGTCACCTTTAAATCGGAAGCAAACGGTGGGACTTCCAGATGGGGTAAAGAGTTCCGTAGACCCTCTTCACAGTGAAACAATTGAATGGGTGAAAAATGTTGTCTTAAAGTCTTTCTGGTCCCGGAAATTATCCTAAGGGCATGCGACGAAGGAAGAAGCATTCATTCAAGGCCGTCCACTACATCTCCATAAGAATGGTCAGAGTCTGTGGCATTGAAACCATGAACTACTCCATGACCTGCCAATGCCTACGGTACAGAGTGGTACCCCAGGTAGGTAAACCAAGAAGACAGGGGCTTCCTCTCCTCCAACTGACAGTTTAGGGAAGGTTGCGGGCATCTGTCATCTCCCGAGCCCCGTGATGGAAAAGCTTTATTCCAGGCAGGTGTAGCTGACAGCACGGAGTCTCTGAGCCCCTATCCCACCCCCCCTTCACTTGGAGGAAGCTCGACCCAAGGCACAGCAAGCAGAGAATACTGGGCTCTAATGTCTCCTGTTCTAACTAGTTCATGGGCAGAGGTCCCACACCAGGAGGTACAAACCAAGAAGAATAGTTACCGCCACCCACCTCTAGCTCCCACTGACGGGGGTGGGGGGGGTGTCACTCCTCTTCGGGTAAGCAGTTTTTCACCCCAGCTCCACTGCACTGGCACATGGGTTCTCCCTGGGGGGGAAATGCAGGCATTAAGGACAAAGAGATCCATTATTTTGCCCGACAGAACTAACTTGACTTAAATAGAGAGTAGAGAACTCCATGCCTAAGGACACTGTCAAAAACACTGGAGATTTTCATGTGATCATCTCAACAGACGCAGAAGAAACATTTGACAAAACACAACATCCTTTCATGATTCCAATCCGCAGCAAACTGGGTATAGAAGGAACACAACTCGACATAATAAAGACCATATACAACAAAGGCACAGCGAACATTAAACTCGGTGAAAAATGGGAAGCTTTAACTCTAAGATCCGAACGTGACAAGGGTGAGTACTCTCACCACTCCTGTTCAACATTGTACTGGAAATCTGGCTAGAGCAATCAGGCCAGGCAAAGATATAAAAGCAAAGAAAAAGTAAATGGGCATTCTCGGCAGAGGCTATGATCTTCTATGTAGAAAATCCTAAAGACTCCACCAAACCCTGTTGGAACTCATCCATGGATGTAGTCAAGTTACAGGATATCGAATCAGCATACAGAAATTGGTGGTGTTTCTATACACTCACAATGAAACACTTGGAAAAGAAGTAAAATTATCCCATTCGTAGTAGTGTCAGGAACAGAAACAAAGCCAAAGTATTCTGGAATAAATTTAACCAAGATAGTGACACAGCTGCACAATGGAAGCTACAAGAACTCGATGAAAGAAACTGAAAACAACACAAACGAATGGAAAGATACGGATGAAATTAATGTTGCTAAAATGTCCACACCACTCAAGCAATCTACAGGGTCAGTGCCGTCCCTGTGGAAATACCAGTAACATTTAAAATAGACACGGAACAAACAATCCTAAAGTTTGTATGGAATCACAAAAGACCCTGGATAGCCGAAGCAATCTTGAGAAAGAAGGTCAAAGCAGGAGACATCACATTTCCTGGCTTGAAGCTATACTACAAAGCTATAGTAATTAAAACAGTATGGTACTAAAAAAAAAAATTTAAAAAAAAACAGTATGGTACTGGGTTAAAAACAGACACGCAGACTATTGGAACAGAATAGAGAGATCAGAAATAAACTACCACATATATAGTTAGCTAATATTTGACAAGGGAGCCAAGAATACTCTGTGGGAGACAAAATAGTCACTTCAACAAACAGTGTTGGGAAAACTTCTTGACCACATTCAGAAAAACAAAATTGAACCCCTACCTTAATTCACTCACAAAACTTAAAATGGATTAAAGTCGCAAACATAATACCTGATGCCAAAAAATTCCTAGAAGAAAGCATAGGGAAGGACCTCGTTGACATTGGTCTGGGTGATGATTTTTTTGGATATGACAACAATAGAAGCACAACCAATAAAAGCACAAATCCACACGGAGGACCACATCCAATGAAAAAGCTTCTGCACAGGAAAGGAAACCACCAACAAAACGAAAAGGCAACCCGCTGGATGGGAGAAAATAATGCAAACCATATATCAAATAAAGGATGAACAGCCAAAACATACGAAAGACTCATGCAACTCCATAGTAAAAAAGCAAACAATCCAATTTAAAAAAAAAGCAAAGGCTCCTGGGTGGCTCAGTTGGTTGAGCATCCGACTCTTGGTTTGGGCTCAGGTCATGATCTCACGGTTGTGGGATCAAGCCCAGCGTTGGGCTCCGTGCTGAGCGTGCAGCCTACTTAAGATTCTCTCTCTGTCTCCCTTTGCCCCTCCCTCCAGCCTTTGCTCCTCTAAAAATATATATATAATTTAAAAAAAGAGCAGAGGATCTAAATAGATATTTTCCCAAATATCTATTGTGTGAAAGTCAATATCTGTTGACTTTCAAGTGGTCAACAGTGTATGAAAAAACACTCAACATCACTCAGCATGAAGGACCACAGTGAGCTATCACCTCCCACCTGTCAGGATGGCCACCAGCAGGAAGACAGGTGATAACGTGTCGGCGTGGATGTGGAGACCGGGGAGCCCTTGGACACTTAGAAATATACGATTGTTACGTAGCATATGTAACGAATAGTATTAAGCCTTAAAAAAAAGAAGGAAAAGAAGAAAGTCCCACCATTTGGGACAGCATAGATGAACCTGGAGGACACCATGCTAAGTAAAGTGAGGCAGACACCGAAAGTCACTTACATGTGGAATTTCAAAAAGTCAGACTCAGAAAAGCAGACAGTAGAAAGGTAGTTGTAGATCTGGGAGAGGAAGGAAATGGGGAGCTGTTGGTCGAAGTTTACAAAGGTCTGGTTATGCAGGATGATTCTACAGGTCTAATGCACAGCAGGGTGGATATGGGCAATCCTGTATTGTAGATTTGAAATTTGCTGAGAGTTATCTTACATGTTCTCACCATAAACAAAAACAAAACCAAAGTCCTGGGGTGCCTAGGTGGCCCAGTCGGTTAAGCATCTGACTTTGGCTTGGGTCATGATCTCCCGGTTCGTGGGTTCAAGCCCCGTGTCGGGCTCTGTGCTGACAGCTCAGGGCCTGGAGCCAGCTTCCAATTCTGTGTCTCCCTTTCTCTCTGCCCCTCCCCTGCTCTCGCTCTCCCTCTCTCTCTCTCAAAAGTAAATAAACATTTAAAATTTTTTAAAAAACCATCCTATTTGAGGTGACAGATATGTTAGCTTAATTGTGATCATTTCACAACGTATACATATGTCAAAAATCACATTGTACTTCTTAAGTGTATACAATTTTCATTCGCTAATGACACTGAAATAAAGCTGGAAAAATTTTTTTAAAATTTTAAATTCTTTAACAAGTTGAAACACCACCTAAGAAACAGCTCGCACTGTAAGACTCCGAGAACAGAAGTAAATCTTTATGACTTTTTTTAAGGCAATGTTTTCTTAGATACGACAGCAAAATCACAAGTGATAAAAAAAATAAGATAACTTGGCCTACATTAAAGTTACAAAGTTTTGTGCTGCAAGGTGAAAAGAGAGACTAAAGGATGGGAGAAAATATTTGATGGGGAAAATATCTAATATGGAACTTACACCCAAAATAGGTCAAGGGTTCCTGAAATTTGATAAAAAGGCCCGTGATCCAATTAAAAATGGACCAAGGATTTGAACAGCCATTTCTCCCAAGAAGATATACAAATGGTCAGTAAGCACAGGAGAAGACTCACTATGCTGTGTAGACACCCCAGCTGGTTGCAGATCAGGACCCCGACTCATTTCCATCTGTTTCCAAAGCAAAAACATGGTTCTGTTTCACCCTGGTCCCTTCCCATTTACACATTGTGGCTCTTAGAGGTGCCAGCATCTAGAAAAACATGACTAGAGCAGCATTAGAAAATATTAAATGCCTGCAGGGGCCACACTCAGGGAAGCAGGTCAAGTGCACCAGCTGGACATCACATGCCCCATGGAACAGGGAGGTGTCATTCAGACCCAGCCATTCTCACCATAAGGAATTGGGGGCCCGGAGGTGCCATATTTGAACGTAGATCCTTCCAAATTTTAGAATAGGGACTAGTCACCAGGACACAGAGAGTGACCGGAGGGAGCACGATTCACTGGTCATGTCATGGGCTATTTCTTCATCTGTGCTGGTGACGTAGCTGAGCTCACTTTGAGCTAATCCATTGAGCTGTAGGCTTGTGATAGGTGCATGAGCTGTAGGCTTGTGATAGGTGCATGTTTCTGTGTCTGCATCACACTTTAAAGGAAATTTTTTTTAACGTTTATTCATTTTTTTTTCAATGTTTATTTATTTTTGGGACAGAGAGAGACAGAGCATGAATGGGGGAGGGGCAGAGAGAGAGGGAGACACAGAATCGGAAACAGGCTCCAGGCTCTGAGCCATCAGCCCAGAGCCCGACGCGGGGCTCGAACTCACGGACCGCGAGATCGTGACCTGGCTGAAGTCGGGCGCTCAACCAACTGCACCACCCAGGCACCCCACGTTTATTCATTTTTGAGACAGAGAGAGACAGAGCATGAATGGGGGAGGGTCAGAGAGAGGGAGACACAGAATCCGAAACAGGCTCCGGGCTCTGAGCTGTCAGCACAGAGCCCGACACGGGGCTCGAACCCACGGACCGCGAGATCACGACCTGAGCCGAAGTCGGACGCTTAACCGACTGAGCCACCCAGACGCCCTGAAATTTGGTTTGTTTTAAATCGTGGAACTAGGAAATAATACTCTGTGTCAAATACAACTCTTGGGTCACCAGTTCGCCAGCATGAGGCCTTCGTGTTCAGCCTTTTGGGGAATCATTCTTGCCATCTTGGGGTTGCAAGCCCGTGCTTGCCTGTGCTACGTCATGCTGGGGGTTATATTCCAGGGCAGGGAGGTGACGTCGCAGGGCACATAGTGTGAACCTCTCTCTCTACAGTGGAAAGAATGCGACTCCTGGAGGTGGTGAGCTCCCCTTCCCCATAGGAATTCAAGCAGAGGTTGGACAAGTATTGGTCAGGGATTTTGCGGAGGGCTTGGAGGCAGCTGCCGATCCAGGCAGGGCTTAAAGTTCCCTCCAGTCCTGGGAACCAAAGAATCCAAGATCATTTATTCAATCGTGCATCCAGAAAATACTCCTACCCCCTTCATGTCAGATATGCACCCAGGCCCTGAGGATTCGATGGTGAACAAAATGGTCCGGATCCCTCCATGTAAAGACCTGGGTACCTCGGTTTGGTGAAGCAACTCTCGGTTTCAGCTCAGGTCAGGATCTTGTGGTTTTGTGGGTTCGAGCCCCGCGTCCGGCTCTGCACTGGTGGACCAAAGCGCGCTCAGGATTCTCTGTCTCCCTCGCTCTCTGCCCCTCCCCGATGCATGCTGTCTCTGCCTCTCTCAAGATAAATAAACTTAAAAAAATAAATAAATAAAGACCTTACAAACCACGGGGTGGGGGGGGTGTGTGTGCGAAGTCAGCTCAGTGAAGAGGAGAACGATGTGGGAAGGTGAGGGGGCTCTGACTTGACCTCAGATGTGCCCATTTTTGTGTAGACAGAGGAAGTGAGTACTAGTTCAACGGAGGCATGAGCGGCACCTGAGCCAGCCAGCCAGCCAAGAGGAGTAGGGGCTGGTGGGAGGAGGGAAACGGGGCCCCACCCGAGGAAACAGGGAAAGTTCCAGCAGGCGGTGTGGAGGGCCCTTGTGGTCCGGGTGTGTGGCTACATCCTCACTGCCGGGATTCTAAGAACGTAAAATTCTAAGACCTCATCATTCGGAGCATCTATGATTCAACGGATCTCTTTTCTATTAGTAAGATTCTCCAAATGGAGTTTTCCAGGAATCCGTGAATATACCTTTCTAAGTCTCGGGCTTTCGGGCACGGTGAGTTTGCACCCTCATTTTGTCCCTCTGCTAGTGTAGACAAGGCTAAAGGGAAGAATTTGGAAGCTCATTTGTATTCGCTCTGCAATCTGCCTCCCAATTAGACCCTGTGTTCTGCTCTGCTCCGGGAAAAGACACAAAAGAAAATGCAGACAGGGGCCCTGCTTCCACTAATGAGTGATCTCCCAGCGTAGAGTTAATGCCAGAGCCCCGTTTGGCCGCCAGGCCGTCGCCGGCATGGGGTGAACACGCAGACTAATTTATGTGGAATAAAAACACATTTTTTACACGGTGCCCTGACACCAAGATAGGCGTTGCCTCCCCACCAAACAAGCCCAATTATCGTGCTACGCTCTGTGGCCTTTTCTGCTCTACAGTTACAAATTCCCTTAACTCTTTCTAGCACCAAGGGGAGCAAAGGGCAGCATGGTTCCAGCGGAGCATCCTGGGAGCCGAGCCGGTGAAATCTGGAGAAGTGGGCCACGCGGCTTGGGTGTGGCGACCACCGCACTGGGCCCGAGAAACCGCGCACCGGTCCGGGGCCTCGGTGGCCCCGCCTGTAGAATGGCGGTAAGGTCAGGCCACCTCGGAGGGCTTCTTGCGCAGCAAACGCGGGTCCTTGCTTAGAACCGCGGCTGACTCGAGTGCTAACGGTTTTTATGAAACACGAGGCCCGAGAATGCCGTCCCATATATGCCGTCTTAGGGGTGTGGAATTGGCCACCCATGGTGAGCGGAAAAGTCTTAAGGAGGCAATGCGTTAAACAGGGAAGCGTGGGGGACACATTGTCACGGTGACAGGTGAAAGGCCACCGTGCTGTGAGAGGGTGAGGTCCTTGCGGCCCTCAGCCCCAGAGGCCGGCGGATGAACGCGGAAACACGGGCTGCGGGCCTGACCCGTCTCCGTCCATTTGCGTCGCTGCAGCACAGAACCACAGATCCGGGGCTTCCCGGGAGCGGAAACGTGTTTCTCACATTCTGGAAGCTGGACGTTCCAAACCGGGGTGTGGGCACGGCCGGGTTCCGGCGAGAAACTGCTCCCTGGTGGCCGACGGCGGTGTCCTCGCTTTGTTGTCACGTGGCCGAATGAGAGCGGGGGCGCCCTCCGGGTCCCATTTTCCGGGACCCTCACCCCCTTCTTAAGGGCCTCCCCGCTCGCGACCTCCCAGAGATGCCAGCATCATACTGGGGGACGGCTTTGGACACAGGAATTCCGAGGGATCACAAGCACTCAGTCCCCTGCAAGGAAAGCCACCAAAAGTGTTTTGAACAAAGCATGTCATTAATTTTTTACTTTTGCGCCAAGAGTCAGAAACGTCACTCAAAGGGGCTCAAGCAAAACATACAGGCGCGTGGGATTGGGACTTCCGGTAGCAGAACTAGCTCTAGACTAGACTAGGTCTGGACCGGCTTAGACCTACGGGACTAGAATCGGATGCTGAAGCGATTTCTTCAGGACATGGTTCCCTCCATTACCTAACTCCGCTTTGCGCCAAGTTGGCCCCACTCGGCCCCAAGGTCTCCCCGAGACCGCCACCAACATTTCTGGCCTAAAAGCCAGCCAGCGAAGCCACGCTGGGCAGGGGAAGGAGGGAGCTCTTCGAGCTTGAGTCTCATTGGCCATCCCTGAACCAATCACTGAGGCCGAGGCGGGGTGCTTTGCTCTCTGATCGGTTAGACCTGGTCATGTGCCTACGACTGGAGCGGGTGGGATTGTAACTTCAGGGCAGAAAGGTGGGGGGGAAGTACCCCACAGGAAAGGGGCGGGGCACGCATGCGTGTCTATTTACGTATCTGTGCTTCACCCTTTTATGGTTTTGTACTGATCGTTTTGTTGTGACGGTTGTAGTTGTGTTGTTTTACCAGAAAGTGGGTGGATTCTGGATAGGCAGAAATGACATGTGCCCACGGTGCCTACATGCATGTGTTGGGTTGCCATCAGCTGGCCCCCGTGAGAAAGATTTGCTCACCTGGGTTGGGAGCGGGGTGTCTAATTTTTCTCCGCTCCCTTAGCCGCCATGCCTCTAATCTTCTTCAGCTGGAAGGGGACAGGTGAAGGGAAGATCGGGCCAATCTCTCTCTCTCTCTCCTCTCTCCACATTGTGAAAGAGAGAAGCACTGTGTCCAGAGTTACAGAACTGGAGCTTGACCTGAGGTGTCCTGGATGGCTGCTGGGATCGTGCCTTCAGCGACCGTCCTGGGTCTAGACCCATCTGTACCACTTACCAACCTTGTGACCTTTGGTGAATTGCTGTGGAACATATCAGCTCCCCCAGGGGCACGCGAGGACTCTGAGGGACAATGGAGGCAGGGCCCTTAGCCAACATGTACTTAGCACTCAAAGCATGGAAGCTATCTTTGAAATCATGGTTAATATCTCTCTTACTGTTTTCCCGCTTCTCGTGGCCTTAAATCCAGTGGCGAGAGTGAGAAAATGAAGATAACCAAGTGGTATAGTGACAACATTATGTAAAACTGTCTCCCTGTGGATCCTTCCAAGCTAAATAGAGTACAGCATTTGAGTTTCCAAAGGTAACTCAGTAAACTCTCTTATCATTGAGGAACGAGGAGGCTGGTTAATCAAATACAGGGAAATCAGAGCAAATCAAATAAGGAGTTACTGTGTTGGCCGAATTGGAATTAGCCTTAGCGAAAGGATCAGGATTCGGCGGAAACCCAGCCCCAAACGCCCTGGGGCCTTCTCATTGCCCACCAGCTTACACAGAACCCGGTTCCGGTCGTGCCCTGTGGGGCCCACACTCCTGTCCCTCAGCCCTGGGCCCCTGGCACAAGCCTGACACCTCCGTGGCCTTGCTTGCATCTTGCCTCGCCTCCTGGAAGATCTCAATCATGTCACTTTGCCTTTCTGCGCTGCTGTCTCTTGATCTACTATAAAGCGGCAGAATGTATGTCCCCACTGGAACACTGGGATGATAATGAGGTGCCGTGTGTGTTAATGCGTCTGGAAGAACGGCCGCCGGGCCAGGTGCTCATAAAGCTTCAGCTGACCTGGATGTGGGCCCCTAGAAACCACTGTGGGCCACCTGGATGACAGAAGATCAATGGTCCCCAGGTTGCCGAGGACCTGGAAAGCGTCCCAAGAAAACCGTAGAGATTGTATTACAGTTAAAGACCTTTCTCTGACCCCTCCTGCTGACCATTCCAGACCATTTAGGATACACAAAGGTAAAGCCTGATCCTAGTCACGTGGGAGATTTTGTTTAATTCATAAGCGAAAACACTATTTATTGTTTCAAACGCCTCAACAAGCAACAACAATCATCGCCATTGAAAACTGCTTCGGTACCAGGCACTGTTCTAAGTATTTTTCAGGCGTTAACTCGTTTAATCCTCACACACTATGTCGTAGATGGCGTGACAGAGGCACAGAGAGGTGAAGCGATTTTCCCGAGGCCACACAGCTAGAAAGGGGCAGAGCTTAGGCTCTTAACTGCTTTGTAATAAATGACTGAAACCCACTCTCCTTGGGGCTCAATGGAAGTAGAACATTCTCTTCTTTTTCGGAGTCAAAAAAAAAAATCTTTCTTTTTACGTCAATTCTGAAATTTTTTTGACCGTATATATGAAATGACCTATAGGATATATAATGCCAATAAATGCTCTGCAAACAAAACAAAACAAACAACAACAACAAAAAAAAACGCCCTTATTACATGCAAAGGGTTTTGATATGTCCCATGATATTCTAGTTTATATTTTCAGATAAATATTTGATTCTATTATATATATTCTCTCTATATATTCTATGTCTATTCTATATTTTTTGTTTTCTATTTTTAAATGTTGGCTGCCGTCTACTACATTGATTCTAAGATGCACTAATCAATCATGCTGCAGTTTGAAAAACACCACTCCAGACTCGGTTTTAAAAAGGCAGGGCCCACTAGTCACTATAAAGCTAGTGCCCAGCTCCTGGCTCTCGAAGCTTTCATCAACGCTTAACCCAACTGAATGTTTAGGCGTGAACCTGCTTGGGATTTTCTTGCTCTCTCTCTCTCTCTCTCTCTGTCCCTCCCCTGCTTGCTCTGTCTCTCAAAATAAATAAACTTAAAAAAATACCAGGAGATTCACAGAAGCATCCAGATCCCCAGCTGCTGACACATAATCAGATGTGGCAACTCTGGGGCAAGTGCTGGGTGGAATGTTCTGGTGCCTACCAAGACAGAGCCCCTGTGTGTCTCACTTCCCGGCTCAGCCCCCGGCCTCCGGCTCCCTTACTCATCTGTCTCCTACCTGAACCCTGTAGGCATCCAGATTTGGGTCTGGTTGAGGACCTTAATATTAAAAAAGAAAGAGGCAAATTCTACGGGTAAACGGTGACCTTTAGAGCTCTTTGCCAACCCGCATTCCCTGCTAGGATGTTCACAGTGACCTTAAGGCATAATTGCTTAGATGCCTAGAAACGTTTGAATCAGGGCTTTCTTTTGTTCCTTCTATTTGTCTAGTTGTTTTAGGACATCCCTGCTAACGTCTCGTATCTTTCTTGCCTAAAGCCTTTTATGGCCCCTGTAGGATCATATTCCCTTCTGGGAATCTTCAGAGCCAGGTACCAACAAGATGCCTGTGACTTGCTCTGAAGGTTGTGGCTCTGGAAAGGATGGGCCATTTCTGAGCGCTGGTTCCAGAGCCAGGATGCCATTTATTTGCTAGCTGTGTGACTGACACTGGGGCAAAGCCTTTTAACTCCTCTGTGTCTCTGTGGCTTCAGCTATAAAATGGGAAAAATAGTAGCATATCTCATGCAGGGTTTGGGGAGAATTAGAGAAAATAATCCACATAAAGTGCTTCCTTCTGTCCCTGTGAAGTGTTATTATGCACTGAAAGCGTGGGGTGTCTTGTCACGAACGCTTTGGTGTGGGGTTCCCTGGGCACAGGAGAATCTGTCAAAGACTGTCGCCAGCTCGGGTTGAGGCTGGAGGGGAAGGGACTTGATTGTGTTTCAAGACCACCCTTTGTGTATATCATTCCCCAGGGCTCTCTGGTAACCATGGCAACCGAGCTTACAGGTTGCCAAGTTCAAAACAATATATTTCCGAGCAAGAAGTTTTGCTGACATCACCCGACCTCGTGAGAAGGGAATGAAGGCTCGGGGTCCGCTCTGTGGTCGGTACCAGCCTGAACACACAAGATTCTCCATTCTGTCTCTTTTTACACGTCCACCTAAGTAATGACGTCCGGGCAAAACTAGGGGCATTATTATGAAACAGCTAGCATGGCGACCGTGAGTGCCACTTTCTACCCTCATGGCAGTGAACCGAGCCTGAGCTTTGGGGGTCCCACAAACTGAGATGCCCTCTTGACGCCACAGCTCACTGTGTGACCGCGGGCAGGTAACTCTCCCTCTCTGTGCTTCGGTTGGGGTTACCTCATCAGTCAAGTGGGACTAGCTCAGTGCCCCTCAAGTGGTTCTTAGAAGACGACACAAATTGGTACGTGTGAAAGCCCATAGCACAGTGCCTGGCACACAAGTGGCCCAGAGTAACTGTCCATCGACTTCCTTCATCTCCAGTGATGGCTTTCCAAATCTGCCTGTGCTCCCTTGATTCTGTGCCTTGGCTTTCCCTGATTCTTTTGCTGACAACACCCCTTCTGTCGAGCCTCAGCTCCCTACCTATTGCAAACACACGAGAGTTTTCCTGAGGAAACAACTGCACAAAGACTCATGTGCAAAGATCGTAATGACGATAGCATTTATCTTATTTTTTTAATGTTTTATTTATTTTTCAGACAGAGAGAAAGAGAGCATGAGCAGCGGAGGGGCAGAGAGAGGGAGACACAGCATCGGACGCAGGCTCCAGGCTCCGAGCTGTCAGCACAGAGCCGGACGCGGGGCTCGAACTCACGAGCTGTGAGATCATGACCTGAGCCGCAGTCGGATGCTTAATGGACTGAGCCACCCAGGCACCCCCACAATAGCGTTTATAATATCCGTCAACTGTAAGCGGTATAAATATCCAACCATAAAGGACTGATGAAAGAAAGTAATCCATACAAATATAATATGATTAACCTGCTTAAAACTATGCGCATCTGTCTTTGTTGATACGGAATTGATGGCTATGTTGTAAAGTGAAAAGTGGGTCATGAGAGAATATCCCTGCGATGGCCATACGTATTCTACAGACAGCAAGGTAGACAGGTAAGTAAGTACATAGATGTAAAAATATGAATAGTTGTTGGGCAATTTTCTTTTGTTTAGTTTGCTTCTCAGTGTCTGTTACCTTTTTTTTTTTTTTTTTTTTTTTTTTTTTTTACCACACACACATACGCCTTGGATAATAAAATACCTCTAGTACAACCCTAACGTCAGCACTAACATAAATTAATGTTGATATCCATTGTCCAGGGTTCAGGGCAAATCCCCTTCCACGCTGGGCTTCCTTGGATGCTTCTAGATCACAGAGAACTGCCTTTTTCTTTCTTCAAAGCCTGTGCTGTCCTTGGTGCCCACTTTGACCTCTGAAGACATTTATTGTGTCCTGTCTGCTTTGTGCCCCGTCCCTGCTCAGGAATATGTTCCTGGAGGACACAGGCAGAGTGGCTTAGCTCCTGTGGGCACCGGGCAGTGAACGTATAAGTGAATGAGTGAAAGAATGAATGAATGAATGCATCCTCCACTCTTCAAAGTCTGGTACGATGCCTCTTCCTTTGTGAGGTCTTTCCGGACTCCTTCCTCCTCCTCTCAACCCTTTGGAGGCTCTTCCCTCTAAAGCTGGCCAGCCCGAGCCAATGTTGCCTGTCGTTCCTGCCCACTGCATTCTGGCCTTAACCCTCCCTCGGGGCGCCTGGGGCAGAAACAGGTGCAGCGGACACAGTCCTGACTCCAAAGGTGTTGGCAGGAACACGGCAAACAGTAGCCCAGGCAGTGGGAAGGAAGAGGTTTCCTGGAAGGGGGGACACCGTGGCCATTCTTTGGTATAACCATTACTGTGACTCACGGAGGCACCGCCGGGCAGGAAAAGGTGGTGTGAATCCAGGGGCCGTTGGGGTCAATGTGAGAACAAATGACACATGTCGCTTCTGGCCTGTGGCCGTTAAGGAGCAGGGCGCTGCTCCCTCCAGCCTTCTCTGCCCTCCAGCTGCCACGTGAAGGCCATGTGTATCAGGCGGCACAGTCACACGATAGAAAAGGGCTGCCCGACCACACCCGAACCTTGCACGACCCATTCAGTGACCCTTACTGTGCTAATCCAGCTGGAATGCCAGGGTTTATTTGTTACTTCAGCAAAGCCCAGCCCATCCTGACCAACACGGCTCTCAAACTTCACCCCACCCCTGTTCTCGCTTAATAACTTTCGCCAAAAAGTTATTTCTACGTGAGCCAGCTCAGCTCCTCTTACGAGATTAAAGATTGAGATGCCACTTACAGAGTGACGCTGAGGTTTCACTCGGCTGATGGGCAGAATAAATAAATACTTGTGTGTAAGCATGAGGAAGGCAAAGTCGTCACAGCCCCTGGCCATCCCGGCAATCGCCTCTAAAAGGCAGAAAAGTCTGTCTCCTAATTACGCATGTTCCCTGTCCTTGAGCTTAGCGAAAGGGGATCCATCCAAACAGAATTCATCACCTTCCAATGATTTCCTCTCGTGCAGGGACAGCAGCATCAATTAAGCCCCGGGATGGATGTAGGCAAAACGTCGCTCCAACAAGGATCCGACCTGTCTTGCCTTTAATTGTCCATTTATTTCTCTCACAAACGATGTCGACCGCCCGGATGCTGCTTTTGTGGGGCCATGTCTACTCCCCAGGGAAGAGGGCTGAGGGAAGGAGCCGAGCGCGGCGTGAAGGTTTCCATGGTAATTACGTGCCAACCACCAGAAGGCTCTGCCCGGTGCAATCCCTCGTTAGCCACTATCCAGCTAATTAGAAGAGGCCTTCAGCACTTGATGGTATTCCGGAACATTTCTTCCCGGCCGTTTAGGAATGGACGCTGAAGGCTTTGTCCAGGCAAGGTTGGGTGTCTTTAGCCCCAAGCCCCAGGGAAAGTCATGGGCACGAAGGGAGAATAATTTATTCCACTGGCTTCTGGAGCACTTTCATCACCTCTGCATCTGGCAAACACCAAGATGAGTTCAAGGAAACCAGCCCAGGGCAGAGGTCCTTAAGGAAGGGAGAGATCCAACCGGTCCATTCTGGAAGAGACCCATACAGTAACCAAGGGAACAGAGGATTAAGCCTTGCCTTCGGGGAAGAGTGGGATGGGGATGTGAGGGGTCGAGGAAGACTTGTCGGGGCCAGGGAAGTGTTTGGGGGCTCACAGGGTGGCTTCACACACAACCTGTGGACTTTATAAAATCTCATGTTCAGAAGGATCTCCTTCCTGGTCACAGGCTTTACGGTCACTGTCTTAAAGTGTTGAATAATTTTTAAACAAGGCGCCCTGCGTGTTCACTTTTTCCTAAGCCCCACAATATTATGTGGCTGGTCCTGGGTCTCAGGTGGGCGGGTTTTCCAAGCAGGTAAACAGAGGCAACAGGCTGTGGATATGGAGAAAGCCCCTAGGCACACAGGTGCCTAAGGACTTCCCTGGCCACCAGACACTGAATCCAGGCATGACACTGTCATGAATCGCATTGGGACTGCTGGCTCTGGAGTCAGGAAGGGATGGCTCCAGGATTAACTCTGCCCCCCACTCTCTGTGTGTTCTTAGGTAAATGACCTAACCCCTCTGCACCTCAGTGTTCTTAGTGGGGACACGACTTAGGGGTTATTTAATAGCTTACGGTCAAAGCTGGCACATAATTGTTGCTTAATAAATGTTACTCAGGGCGCCTGGGTGGCTCAGTCGGTTAAGCGTCCGACTTCAGCTCAGGCCATGATCTCGTGGTCTGCGGGTTCGAGCCCCGCGTTGGGCTCTGTGCTGACAGCTCAGAGCCCGGAGCCTGTTTCAGATGCTGTGTCTCCCTCTTTCTCTGACCCTCCACTGTTCATGCTCTGTCTCTCTCTGTCTCAAAAATAAATAAACATTAAAAAAATTAAAAAATAATAATAAATGTTACTCAACGCCCTGATTATCACCATCGACATTTTTAGAATCATCATTATACTTTAATCCTTATATTGTTACACAGCTCCCCGCTAAGACTTGAGAAGCCCTCGAGACATCCACGTTGCCTCAGAGACCTGGTCTCTCTTGCAGTGGGTGTCCTGATGGAGACCCGGAGAGACCAAAGCGAAGCGTTGCCCCCTTCCTTCTTAATTTTTCTCTCTTTGCATCTCCTTTCCACCTGGGAAAAATCCACCCCCCCCCACGGCCCCCCGACCCAATCCCAGCTTTTGAGTTCTGCCTTTAAACGTTCAGAATCTATTTTCTTTTTTTTTTTCTTCAACGTTTTTTATTTATTTTTGGGACAGAGAGAGACAGAGCATGAACGGGGGGAGGGGCAGAGAGAGAGGGAGACACAGAATCGGAAACAGGCTCCAGGCTCCGAGCTGTCAGCCCAGAGCCCGACGCGGGGCTTGAACTCCCGGACCGCGAGATCGTGACCTGGCTGAAGTCGGACGTTCAACCGACTGCGCCACCCAGGCGCCCCTCAGAATCTATTCTCATCCTGCAATTCTACTAAGGAAACTGGTCTAGGGAGGAATGACTTACCCAAGGTCACCCAGCGATTCAACCACAGAACCGCGATCCCCTTTTGGTCTCCCACGTTTTCCAGCCCGCTCCATGATTGTGTATTTGACTGGGTCACGTTTCCTCCTCTCTGCCCGCCTCAGAAAAGTACTTCGCTGTGCCTTAAATTTTACAGAATCTGTTCTTTCCTTACAAATTCACTCAAATCCCCCAGGATATAGTTATCTCCAGGAAAATCAAGCATCTCCTGATTGAGGGCTGGTCCGAGCGAGACCCTGGGCTCAATGCATCAGTGGGCAGAGGGAGGCGCTTATCTGAAGCAGCAGAAAGCTGGATGGGAGCCTAATTGGCAAACAAGAGGAGAACAGGAGGCTGTTCAAGCATGACCCGAGCTTGGCTCGTCCCGCCAGGGGAGGGCAGCCCCGGCTGGAGGTTGGGACAAGGAGAGACAGGGAAGAGGCACTTAGCTCCCGGCCGTGGAGCGTCAGACGGAATGGAGTTGAATCCCTCCTCTGCCATTTACCGGCTGTGTGGCTTTGAGCGGGCTCCCCTCCCTCTCTGAACACGCTTTCTCACTGTAAAATGGGACGAACGACGTGTGCCTCTCAGGTATAGTCGTCGGCAGCAACATACAACAGCTGTTCACCATCACCCTCGTCGTCCCCGGTGTCGGCAAAGAGCAGCGACCTCGCTCCTTCCCACGGGCCGATTGCTGCCAGGGCGTTGAAAGGCCGCAGCGGCGCTCAGCAGGGCAATAAAAATAATCATTGGAGGCGGAAGAGGTCACGGTCAGGCAGCCTCGCTCCGGCCCAGGGAGCCTACTTGGCCGTGTTCATCTTCTTCCATCTTCCCAGGCTGGGAGGCAAGGGGAGTATCGTCCCCACTTCGTGTAAGGAGCTGAGCTGTGCCTCTGACCCGGGGGCTCACGCTCCCATCCACTCCCGGGGCTGGTGGCAGCGAAGGCGGCCGGGAAAGACCTGACGCGGAGCCCGCAGCCCCCGGACACCCCGCTTCCCTCGGACAGGGACGAAGAGGACGGCAAGGGAAGATGAGTGAACGGTGGCAGGAAAATGAATCGGGGAGCGGGGAGGAGCTGCCCGCCATTAATCATCATGAAGAATAGGTCCCGGGGAGCTGCCTTTGGCTCCACGGTGATTAATGACCTTGTTAATTTTCCTGCGCATCGTCCCAATTATGCAGGGGCGCCGAGGGAGGCCCCACCTTCCCCAGGGAAGCGGGGAGGTCTGGGCCGTGCCCTGGAGCGAGGCACAGAGGAGGGCTCTGGGGAGACCAGAGGTGTTTTCCAAAGACCTTGGACCCAGCAGGCAGGGCCTGGAGAAGCGGCAGGCCCGACCCCAGAGGCTGGTGGCGTGCCGGGCCGGGCAGCGACAGCGCCGGTCCCCAGCGAGGCCGGTGGTGGGCAGGGCGCTCCGGCTGACATTGAGCGGCAAAGAAATAGAAACCCCTTTCTTCCCCACCCAGCCCAGCTGCTGCTTGGAGTTCCCGTGCTTCCCAAAGGGCAGAATCGGAAGCTGGCTCCTGAGCTGTGTGATGTTCTAGATGTCAGGTCACAGGGGCAAGCGGCTGCTCGGGATTCTGGACCGGTGGGCGGGTATCTCCCGGTGGACGCATCCTCTGGGCCCACCCTGGGCGCACCACCCGTGGTGGGAAACCTGGTGCTTCCGTTCACACCCGGTGGCTCTCGTTACGACTGCGTATCGGGGAGAACCACGCATCCTGAAAAGGCTGTCTCCGGCCCCAACGACCAAGTGGACCCCCAGACCTTCCGGAAGCCTCCTGTCCTCCAAACGGGTGCTCTGTGGCAGGTCAAGAGGCAGGAACTGCCTCTAAGCTCCGCTGTCTCTCCGTCACCACCCCTCGCTCTCCTGGTCGCAGCCCAGGGCCGGGCACAGGGTATCAACCATCCTCCCTGCTCCTCAGACCCTGTTCGCACAGCCAGGCTCCCCAGTCCTCCCTTCCCCCCAAAAGTTGAGGCTCTTTTACTTTAAAAAAAAAAAAAAGGGGGCGCCTGGGTGGCTCAGTCGGTTAGGCGGCCGACTTCGGCTCAGGTCATGATCTCGTGGTCCGTGAGTTCGAGCCCCGCGTCGGGCTCTGTGCTGACAGCTCAGAGCCTGGAGCCTGTTTCAGATTCTGTGTCTCCTTCTCTCTGACCCTCCCCTGTTCATGCTCTGTCTCTCTCTGTCTCAAAAATAAATAAACTTAAAAAAAAAAAAAAAAAGTTGAGGCTCTTTTATCCCAAGGTCACAGCCAGCAGGGTATTTGTGTTTGCCCCCTGCATTAAGGGCAGTACACGGTCTGTCTGTCTCCTTTAATCTTGAGAAGTAAAGGGCAGGACGGCAGAGAAGTAAGGGGAGAAGCAATGGTTAATATCTCATAAATACTATCCCGCCACATGCACAGAATGCTGTGGTTGGGCTCAGAGCAAGGAATGCGCTCATCCTGTAGAAAAATCAAGAAAATCGCTCATGCAGGGAGCAGTGTTTCTTCATTACTAAGAATACAGGCTTTGGGGTTCACGGCTCTCGGTTCAGCGCCGGGCCCCCACTTACTACTGTGGGACCCCGAGGTTTGTGTCCCCCAGCCTCCATGGCCTCATCTGCAAAGTGGGGAGATGCCAAGCTGCCGTGGGATCAGCCAGACGGCGTGTGTGTGGAAGGACTTTGCCAAGCCCTCTCTGTGCACCCCTGGAAAGAAGGACCCACGGGCCGCGGGATGAGTTGGAGATGCAGGGAGGGAGAGAGAGGAGGGGAGCGGGCGAGGGAAGGTAACGGAACTTTGGGAAAGAAAACTGCAGTGGAGACAGAGAACTCACCCGAAGGGAAATCACAGGCGGAAAGGGAGTTGCAAGATCCGGAATAAGGAAGGGAAGAGAGGCAACGGAGGGGGGGGGGGGGGGGATGTGTGGCCCCAAGACCTGTGAGCTTTGTCAGGGGACAGAACGAAGAGGTGCTTGGCTAAGCAGTGCCCAAGGAAAGGAAGGGTGACCGTGTTCCTTTCCCTGTCACACACACACACACACACACACACACACACACACACACACTCTCACATGCGCTCATATGGAGAGAGCTTCTCAATGCGTCACAAACCCACCTCTCTCTCTCTGGGATTTTCTCAGCAAAGGGTGAAACAAGGCCTGGGCAGCTAGGGACTCCGTGGGCTTCTGAGTGAGACGCTTTCCCTGCAGGGATCTGAGGGGACCCAGCTCATTCTGAGTTCTGGGGAATGAGCGCCCCTCCCCGCCACCGCCCCCCAACAATAACCATCACTAATCTCTGGGTAACCTGTGAGCGCCAGGCCCCTCCACTTTGGGCTGATTTATTAAGGAGAGGCACATCAAGAAATGCAGTCTGTCTTAGCTGCAACGAACCAGTTTTCATTCCTCCAGGGTGTGGGACAGCTGTCATCCCTTCATCTCTCTTTGGATGACTCTGGCAGGATGGTCAGGGAGGGATTTCGGCCCCTTGCTCACATATTTCCTGGTTCCCGGTCTCGCCCAGTCAATACACACACACACACACACACACACACACACGCACACACACCCCACCATCCATACTGCCGTAGTGGAAATGTATAAATCCATTTTACTGACTAAAATCAAAGTCAGTCTTCTTATAATGTCCTTCAAGGCCCTGAATGACCTAGAATCAGGCCCCTTCCTCTATCTTGTCTTGGATCTCTTTCCCCTGAGCTCACAGCGTTCCAGCCTGGTAGCTCCTTTCTCTTCCCCTAAGGCAGAGTTTCCCAAACCTGGCTGCACGTTACAGTCGCTGGGGGAGTTTCTGAAATACATCAATGGCCCAGACCAAGCCCCAGCCCAATGAGATCACAGTCTCTTGGAGCTGGGAACCAGGCATCAGTAAATTCTGGATCTTCCCCGGGAGATTGCAACGTGTGGCCAAGGCTGAGAATCACGGCTCTGGAGTTCAAGAGCTTTCTGCCCTTGATCCTTGCCGGCTTGTCTCTGCACCTGGGCTCCTTCTTATCTGTCAGATTCAACCCTCTTCAGTGAGGCCTTTCTGCAAACACCTTATCTAAAGCCCTCTTGCTTTATTTCCTTTCTAGAACTTACTGCAACCTGTAATTCTCTTCTTTAGCTATACGTTTGTTTACTCTCTGTTCCCCTTACCAAAATGTCAGCCATGTGATGACAAGAAGTGGGTCTGAATTCACTGCCACCATAACCCACCATTAACACAGGGTTTGACCCGTAGTTGGGTCTTAGCAGATAGTTGATAAAGGAAAGGTCATGTGGACGTCACGGAGCAGCACACTGTAAGATGCTCAGAAGCTATTACTTTGTTTGACATCTGTTCCCTAGAGTCACTTCCACACTAAGTGAGGAAGGTCTGAGCCTTTGGAAAGATGTTCCCCTAATGACTGTATTCCTTTCCTGACCTCCCATTACCTGTCCCCTCTTTGTGGGGACGCTCTTGCAAGCCTTCCAGCCCCTGCCTCCATCCTGCTTTCCGGGGAAGCCACACCTTTCCAAGAGGAAGGAAGAAGCTTCCTGTCTCAGTGTTCCCACCTTCCTGTGTTTTGCACACGTTGGAACCCAGTCGCACATGAAGGCCAACCCGAGGTTCCCGTCTGCTGAATTTGGCAGCTCCAAATGGAGAGAGATGGTTCTAGATCGAAAAAGAAGAGAAGGTTCTGGAAGCTCGAATTCTAACTCAGTCTCTCCACAAGCAGTAGATGTTCTAATTCTCAGGGAAGCGTGCCCCCTCACGAAAACCAACGTTGGTTGACCCCATGATTATTATCCTCAGGATCAGTCACCTGGGAGCTGGGCTAATGTTAGCAAAGACCCCATCAACTGTGCATGGCTCTTTCTTGCCCTCCAGGGGAAGGCGTCACATCCCCAAACCTCTCACCTGTGGCTTTTCCAGGGTACATAAGTGAATGACGGATAAAGCTAGAACCTCCCTTAAAACTATAGCATAGCTTTCCCACATTTCACATCTAGAAACAGAGCCACTGCTCCAACACCAAAGCATCTCCCTCAACTGTGCCCGTGACCCCCGAGCCCTGGCACCTGGCTGGTCACTTCCTCCCAGCATGCCTGTGCAGCCTCTTGATCTCAGGGCCACGGGCATTCAGTCCCATTGCCTGGGAGGATATTTACACAAGCACACAGTCATTAAAAGAGGACTCCAAAATTTATTTGCAGAAATCAAATTGCTAGTATGGAAAACCAAATCAGGACTTGATATACCCCCAAAGGTTGACTCTCTCAAGATGACATTTTTGGAGAATAAAGATAAGGTACGCCTGCATTCAGAATTTCCCAGGCACATCCAATTGTAGCCAGAGTGAAAAAGCAATGGTGTTTACATTAAAATAGGCTCACGGACAAAGATACTCTTTTCTGATTAAACAAATATGATGAAATAAATTTTGAGCAAACACCGAAAGTTGGCTCCACTCTCCCTCAAAAAAAAAAAAAGAGTTTGTTATCTCCTCATTCTTATTCTGGCTTAGAAAGAGAGTGGGCTCAAACCGACAGAGAAAATAAATAATTACAACCATTAACTGAGCGGTTACCACACACAAGGTACCGTGCCAAAAATATCACATCGAGTATCTCCATTGCATTAACTTCTTCCGTCCATGGAGGGAAGTTGAATTGTGCAAATATCCCTGCAAGACGGAACTGAAAACTAGGTTTAGGTCCACCTGACTCCAAAAAGCCATGCTCTCAACTGGGTCCCCCTACTGCTTGGAGAGATGAGCCTCTCTTTTCCGGAGAAACGTGATTTGTTCCGATCACAGACGGTCGGAAGGTGTTGGCCCCTGAGCCCTGGCTTATTGCATCATGTGGCCCATCTCATCAGATGAGACTTACCCAGCGACAGTAGCGGGGAAGACAAAGACAGACAAACAGCAATGCAGCCATTTTTTTTCCTTAAATGACTCAAGAACTATAATTAAGATCAAGAATCTCTGATATGCCCCCCCTTAAGTGGTCTCCTATTGAATACAACTATAGCAACCTCTTCCAGAAGTAGAATAAAAATCAGAGATTTTAAAGTTAAGCAGAGATTTTAAAAACTCCTAAGGATCATTAAAAAAAAACAACCACAGGCATCTACTAGGGATTTGCATACTCATTAATTCAGCAAGGATTTATTGTTTCCTCTTCTGTGCTAATTCCAGGTATCTGGGATTCATCTATAAATAAAATGGACAAAAACCCTTGTCCTTAAGAAGCTTACACTTCAGCAGCAGGATGTAGGCAATGAAAAATAAAGAGAAATAAAAACTATATACTGTGATAAAAGGTGATACACAATACAAAAAAAAACAAAAAAAGAAACAGAGAATGGGGAGTACTGGTTGGGGGAGAGGGGCACAATTTGAGCAAGTATTTGAAGAGGTTAAGGAGCTAAGGGAGGGAGCCATGCAGATACCTGAGGAAAGAGTGCTCTAGTGGATCAAACAGCCAGTGCAAAGGCCCTGAGGCAGAAACACGTCTAGATAGACTAAAGAACAGCAAGAAGACAGGGTAGCTGGAATAAAGTAAGTGAGGTGCAAAGGACAGAAGATGAAACCCAGCAGGCGATAGGACAATGTCATGCAGACCTTGGAAAACTGCTACGTAGCTTCGGGTTTTACTTCGGGTTTTACTCTGAGTAAAGCGGGAGCCGTTGGTGGGTTTTGAGCAGAGGAGCAATTGTGATCTGATTTATGTCAACAACTCAGGAAGAAGACCAGCTAGGAGACCATACGGGTGACAGGTGCTGGGGCTTGGAGCACAGTGTTGTCAGCAGAGGTGATGAGAAGTGGTCGGAGTTGATGCAGATGATGGTTTGTATGTAGAAGGATGTCATGGGGGGTCAGGAATTTCCCCGTCACCCTCAGGACCTATTGTGCCTTGGAATATTGCCTTATGATAGAACAAAGCCATAACAATCAGAGAAACATGTAAAAACTTACCACCTGAAATATAAAGGCCTAACTTTGTCAGTTTCCTCAGTAAAGTTTACTTATATGTAATCTTGTGCCATTGGCAACAACGTGGATGGAACTAGAAGGTATTATGCTAAGTGAAATAAGTTAGTCAGAGAAGAACAAATATACGATTTCACTCATGTGTGGAATTTGAGAAGATCAGCAGATGAATATGGGGGAAGGGAAGGAAAAAGAAGATAAAAACAGAGAGGGAGGCAAACCCTAAGAGACTCTTAAATACAGAAAGCAAACTGAGGGTTGCTGGAGGGGTGTTGGGTGGGGGGATGGGTTAAATGGGGGATGGGCATTAAGAAGGGCATTTTGGGGGATGGGCACTGGGTGTTATCGTAAGAGATGAATCGCTAGGTTCTACTCCTGAAGCCAAGACTACAGTGTATGTTAATAACTTGAATTTAAGTTTAAAAACTTTCAAATATACAGCTGACCCTTGAACAACACGGGGGTTAGGGGCATCGACCCCCATACAGTAAAAAAAATCCATGGGGCGTCTGGGTGGCTCAGTCAGTTAAGCATCCAACTTCAGCTCAGCTCACGATCTCACCGTTTGTGAGTTCGAGTCCCACATGGGGCTCTGTGCTGACAGCTCGGAGCCTGGAGCCAGCTTCAGATCCTGTGTCTCCCTCTCTCTCTCTCCCCTTCCCCTGCCCTCACTCTGTCTCTCAAAAATAAATTTAAAAAAAAATTTTTTAAATTCACATACAACCTTTGACTCTCCAAAAACTTAACCACTAATGGTCTACTGTTGACCAGAAGTCTTACTGATAACACAAACCATCTACAAACACTCATTTTGTAGGTTACATGTATATATCGTATTCTTTCAATACGGTAACCTAGAGGAGAGAAAACGTTGAGGAGAAAACCATAGAAAGAAAGAAAGTTATAAGGAGGAGAAAATGCATTAACAGCACGGTGCTATATTTATTGGGGGGGGGGGGGAATCTGCACAGAAGCGGATGCAATTCAGTTCAAACCCATGTTCAAGGATCACCTGTATCTATAAATAAGATTGTCTTTAAGTCTTTGGTCTCAGATGCTGGGGAACTGGATTACCTTAATTAAGACAAGGAGGCTGCTGGGTCTGGAAGTTCTAGGGGGAAAGTCAAGAGGTCTGGTGTGGATGTGGTAAGCTTGAGGTTCCTCTCTGACGCCTAAATGGACAGGGCGAGGGTGCATTTATATATGCAAATCTGAGTTGCTCAGGCGGGACTGACCGCACGGGGAACCCGGGGCCCCTTTTCTCCTGCCCACCGGCTTCAAATAACATTTTTGTGCTTTCAAAGCCAAAATCTACAGCTCTGGGTCAGACCTCCCTTCCGACTCTCGATTCATGTACTCGATGATGAGATTGACACGTCTGTCTGGGCACCGACTGAAGTGATCAAGGGGAACTCTTGATTTTTGCCCCACCTCTGATTTTATTCAGCCTCCACACCTCCTGAAATGACACCACCATCTTTCTGGGCTTCTTAAACCCAAAACTTTAGAATCTCCTTCAACTCTCTGCTTCTCTTACTCTCCACATGCATCAACATTTCCCTCTTACAATCCCTCCAAAAATATACCCCAATATCGCCCGATGTTCTTGGTCTCTACTGCCCACACCCAGTCCAAACCACTCTCACACCTGGAACGCTGTGATAGCCTCCTGTCTTAGCCCTCCACTTTCCTCTGTGGTACAACCTGAAATCTATCCTCCATACAGCCACCACACACCCTCACCTCACCCATAAAGGTCCTCAATGGCTCCCTAGTGACCCAGAACACCTGCAGACTCCTTACCATGGTCCGAAAAGCCCTGTAGGACCAGGTCCCTGCCTATCTCCCAACCTAAATCCAAGCACATCCCCTCAGCTATGATCCTGACCCACAGGAGTTCTGAGTTCTGTTCCTTGGGGTCTCTGAACTCCTTCCAACCTTAAGAATTTACATATGCTGTTCTCTCAGCCACCCGCAGATCTCTGCTTAGCATTGTTTCTTCTTCTTATTTGGGTCTTAGCTCACCACCATCCCTCCAGAATGCTTTCTCCATTTGATCCAGTGTTAACCTTCCCCCTTCACGATGACCTGTCCTGTGTTTTCCTTTAGAGAACCGATCACTATCTCAAAATGAGCCAATTAAAAAAAAATGAGCCTACTTCAGTTTTAACCTGCTGGCGTGTTGTCAGTCCGCCCCACGTGAACGTGAGCCGTTTTGTTCGGTGTAGCCCTCTCAGTTCTTAATCAGTGTTTGGCCCGTGCGAGGCGTGGTATAAACGCCTGCCTAGTCAATCAGTGAATTTTCTTTACATTGTGGTGCATTGGGTACATATTCAAGATCTCTCCAAATCATGTGGTTGATGAAGAGGTTCTGCTGGGAAATGAACGTTCAAGTGATAGGAGCACGTTCCATACGGCACTCTTTGCGCCTCTTCAACTAAAGAGATCCTAGATTTTCATGAGGAATACCGCTAGAGGAGAGAATTGGCTCCTCAGAAACCTCTTAC
Organism: Felis catus; assembly: GCF_018350175.1. NCBI lineage: Eukaryota > Metazoa > Chordata > Mammalia > Carnivora > Felidae > Felis > Felis catus. Next base: position 20,139,399 of record NC_058383.1, on the reverse strand, counting down.
TTGCACTTTTTCTTTTGAGATAATCCGAGATACATGCAGTTGTCAGACGTAATACAGAGATCGTGCGCCCTTTCCGCTGATGTTAACTCATTGCAAAACTACAGCCCGGTGTCACCACTGTGGTCTTGGCATTGACACGGTCCAGGCCCCTAACTGAGTTAGAAATACAGAATGGTTCTCTATTCCTGCTTCCATTGCAATGTTCCTCTTGTAAGGCCTCACTCTGAGCTCACAAGCAATTGTGACCAAGGCATGGGGGCATTATACTTTTCGATAAAAATTGCATGTGCAGAGGGATTATTGGGGGCCAAAACACAATTCGCCATATGAAAAGGTGCACAAATGCACTGTTACACAGAGAAATGCATAGCAAAGCAACCGTGAGATTCCACTCCCATCAGTCAGATTAATAAAAGTAAGAAAAGACTGATGATACCCCGCGCCAGGCTGTGTCTCGGGAAGCAAGCATCCCAATATTCCTGTATCTGAGAGCCTTCATTGCTCTTTGGGAACTAATCTGGCAATAGCTATCATAATAAGAATGCATAACCCTTTTTTTTTTTTTTTGAGTGAGCGAAAGAGAGGGTGAACAGGGGAGAGGGGCAGAGAGAGAGAGAGAGAATTCATGCTAAGCGTGGAGCCTGACACACAGCTTGATCTCACAACCCTGGAATCATGACCTGAGCCAAAAGCAAGAGTTGGACCCTCGACTGACTGAGCCCCCCCACGGCCCCTCCCGTTTTTGTTTGTTTGTTCTTGTGTTTAGGATGCATAAACTTTCTGACGTAGAAACCTCCACTTAGGGTGATCTATTTTACAGAAATGAAAGTACGTACAGAAACACGAGCGTGTGTGTTGTGGGAAATGTCAAGCATGCACCCGCAAATACCCTGAACACAGTCTGGGTATCAGTCAGCAGGAGAATGGTGGAATTCATGATGTCAATCCCAACTGTGAAATATTATACAGCTATTTAAAAAGATGAGCCGATCTAACCATGTATCTGCAGGAATTTCTGGTGTGATAGGGGAAAAAAAAAAAAAAAAAAAAAAACAAGCTGTAAGGGTAGTGTGCTCAATGCGATCCAAGTCCAGAAAAAAAAAAAAAAATTCTGCAAACATGTCTGAGCATTTGTACATGGCTTTTGAGCTTTTAAAATCAGACATAAGACAGAGAGCCACTGCTGTTTTTCCCAGGGGTTGGAGGCAAAGTTAGAAGGAGGAAGGGCAGAGATTATTGACTTCTTTAAATGCCTTTGAATTGTTTGTCTAGCGAAAGCAGGCATGCACGCTTCTTTGAGATTTACAAGCCATCTAGCAAGCAGTAGAAAAGCAAAAGAAGATCAAAGATGGGCTTTAAGCCCAAAGGAATGGATGGCGACGGCGGAATTTTCGACGCTGACAAGAGTCTCCGTACGTGGGCAGGGGCTGGGGGGAGGGAAGGGGAGACGCCGTCCTTCGGCCTGTGGGTCTGGGAACTGGCCTTCGCCTCCCCAAATCCAGCTCCGTGGGCCCAGGGAGACCAACAAGACCAACCGCATGTCGATCAGAATTGGTATGAGACGCAAACAGCTCATTAAATGGGCCCTGGAGGCAAGCAGCTCATTAAACGGGCCCCGGTAATTGATTTCCAAGGAAGCAGATACCACGTTCTTGCAGGCAGGTGCGCGGGCTGCCTGGGAGCGTGGGCACTGCCTTTGCAAGGAGCTCTTTGATGCCCGGCTTTCTCTCGGACCAGGAGGGAGGCCGCGGGCAGAGGGCTTGGCTCCATTCCCCCCGCTGACTCTCCGTCCTGCCGAGCAGCAGGGATGTACTCCTCTGGGCTGGGCCACCCCCTCTGAGCCACATCATATCCTCAGGAGTATCAGGGCGGGACGTTCCAAGCAGTGCCTGGCGTAGGAATTGAGGCAGAAGGGCAGAAAATCTCACGTGACCCCTGAGGTGACAAGATCCTAAGGCAAATGCAGCCCGGAAGGTCACCAGCCGTATAAGCATGAGGGCACAGAATAATTGAATCTCTTCAAAAAAGCCACGCCCCAGGATTTGAGAAGCTGAGAGCCTAGGTGAAAATGCCTGCCTGTCCAAGAGGCAATTAAATTGGATTTATTTCACACCGCAGATCTGCTCCCAAGAGCTGTGTTTCCACCCAGTCTTGCTAAGTCAAATGACATTCTCTCTGGGGAGAGGTTCTTTCGCCACCCATATGGCTCCTACAGTCGGGTTGTCCCCAAAGAAAGGGGTTACGTAATCGCTACATGCCTCAGTTTGCTCATCTATATAATGGGAATGATAATGGCCCCTACCTCATGAGATTCTTGTAAGAATAAAACGGGTTAAGAGGCACCTGGGTGGCTCAGTTGGTTAAGCGTCCGACTCTTGGTTTCTGCTCAGGTCACCATCTTGCAGTGTCATGGGTTTGAGCCCCGCACCGGGCTCTGGGCTGACAGTGCAGAGCCTGCTGGGGATTCTCTCTCTCTCTCCCTCTCTCTGCTCCTTCCCCTCTCACTGTCTCTATCTCTCAATAATAATAATAATAAAATTTTTAAAAAACAAAAAAATAAATAAAATGGGTTAATATTTGGATAGCACTTAGAACTGGGTCTAGCATACAGTAAGCACTCTATAAATGCATGTTATTACTATATTATTATTATAAAGTTGTGACTGCTAATTTCCCTTACGGAGCGGTTTGTTTAAAGTGAGACACATGGGGCACCTGGGTGGTTCGATGGGTTGAGTGTCAGACTCTTGATTTCAGCTCAGGTCATGATCTCAGGGTCGTGGGATCAAGCCCCGCATCAGGCTCTGTGCTGAGCGTAGAGCCTGCGTAAGATTCTCTCTCTGTGTTTTACGTACATTACCTGTTCTCATCCTCGTGCTCCCCTGGAGGTAAGGACTGTGCTCATCTTCCTTTCTCTCCTGAGCCTCGAAGAATTTAAGTCTTACCCAAGGCTCCCCAGCCAGTGAGAAGCAAAGCCAACATTCTCACCCCAATCTTGCCAACTCCAGGTGCTCAGCCCCTACCCATCATGCACTGCTTGGAGCAGGAGTTCTGCAGCCCACAGACAGAGGTTCTCACACCTGGCCTCACCGAGGTACTTTTTTTTTAAGTCACCTTACTTTATTTAAAAATTTTTAAAATATTTTATTTTATTTTTGAGAGAGCGCAAGCAGGTGGGGGACAGTGGATCCTAACTGGTCTCTGCACCAACCGCAGTGAACCTGACATGGGGCTCGAACTCGTGAGCCATGAGATCATGACTCGAGCCAAAGTCTGACACTCAACCGACTGAGCCACCCAGGTGCCCCACCAGGGTACTTTTTCAAAAACAGATTCCTGCATCCAACCCCATATAAATGTTGAACCAAAATCTTAGAGCTGAGCCCAGAAATATGTATTTTTAAAAAAATTTTGTTTAACATTTATTTATTTTTGAGACAGAGAGAGACAGAGCATGAACGGGGGAGGGTCAGAGAGAGAGGGAGACACAGAATCCAAAACAGGCTCCAGGCTCTGAGCGGTCAGCACAGAGCCCTATGCGGGGCTCGAACTCACGGACCGCGAGATCGTGACCTGAGCTGAAGTCGGACGCTTAACCGACTGAGCCACCCAGGCGCCCCCAGAAATATGTATTTTTGACAAGCTCCTTGAGTAACTCCTATGTAGTGGTTACATAGGAGTTGGTTGAATTTAAGAGCTATTCCCGAACAGTGCTGGGGTTTCTCCTTAACCCACTGGTTGATCCCTATAATGAAAAGAATCCCCTTACTTAGACCAGACTGTTTCATCTGACTTTGGCTATTCCAAGCTGAGTTTAAAGCTCTATAACAAAAAACTTCCTTGAATTCTATGTCTTAACTTTTAATTAAACTTTGTGAGCCCGAACCTTCCAGATACCTGGAAAACACTTCACATCCTCTCTCTTCCCACACCAGCCTCAGCTATGAAATGACCTGAAGTTACAAACAATGGAAAGATAAATCTGTTTCATTCAATGGAAACATTTACCCAATGAGTCTGAGTCATCAAAGCCTCAGAAATTTTGACACATTCATTAATTTTGTTCAACTTTATTTGTTAACCATAAAAACCAGGGACGATACAAGCTCTGAAGGCTTTGCCTTTCACAGGAAGATGTATTTGTTGGAAAGGAGTTCTGAAATGAGCATTTCCTTCCACGCAGGGATTCTTAATATAATTACACCAAGTAGAGTAAAAGAAGAGCCTGGGTATATATCGCTCCATTAAAGCCGTATTTATTGAGCACCTGCCATTTGAAAGGCACTCCCCAGGGTCAAGCAGAAGACGCTGAAACAGATGTGGGTTCTGGCCTGGAGAAGCATTTACCCGGGAGGGGAGATAAGCAGAAATGACTATGATACAAGGTGCGATGTGAAATGCGTCACGAGATGGTGAAATGCGCACAGGTTGTTTTCGCCCTTCTAGAATCTATTTCCCCACCTTTGGGTAACAGCACCTGTTTTGCTTTGCAGAACCACACCTGACCCGCTATAACTTCATATGGGGTCATTGACCCCGCTGTCCAGCTTCAGGGCGACAGCCCATCATAGGTTGGCCAGTCAGAGTGTTCCATTCCTCTGGCCACAGTGATTGGTGGAGGAATGGGCACATGACTCGAATCGGTCCAGTGAGCTTCAATCCTGGGACCTCCTCCGAATAAGCTCTGAATAGCAGCTTTCTCCCAAAGTTGCTGAGCCTGGAGAGATATCAACTTGAAGCTGCCCACCCCACCCATAGAGGAGGGCTCTTCTGAAAGTGAAGGCAGCAGAATACAAAAGCCAGAGCCCAGTGGCATTGTTTGAGCTCCTGGATCCAACTGTGCCTGAAGGATGACAATGCGGTATGTGAAGAATTTTGTGCCTCGGTTGCTTGGAGTTGAGTTTCTGTCGCTTACAGCTGAGAACCAAATACAGTTCGAGTGTGGCCCGTGCTCGGTGGCTGCGTCCAGGTGAGGGAATCGGAGAAACCAGTGCCCCCTGAGGCGGTGGCTCCAGGGCAGGGACAGGATGGGATGGAGGAGGTTTTGTGGCGGTGACGGGCGGAGCATGACCACCACTCCGTATACCTTTCAGAGGAGATACTGAGCCCCTGGCCTTCTCCATGCACCGCATCCCAGAGTCATTTTTGCCCGGTGACCGCACACCTTCCAGAAACATCTTCGGCAACGGGAATCACATCTTCTAGATGTCCTCCCTTTTCATCGGGCAGCTATGCACACAGTGGGTGCCTAATGAGGGCTTCCTTGGTTATGTATCATGTTCTTGAGAAGCTTATCAGAAGATAAGCACCAGAATAAAAAACGACAGATTAAAAACTCGGACTCTCCAATTTGATCTAGGACGAATCAGCTATGTTTCTTATTCCTCTAAAAATGTGTGCTTCAAGGTCCCCAAACGGGGGTGCCCGTAACTCTCCCGGACTTTAGTTCTGGTGAGAAGTCTTTTTTCCCCACAACCTCCCATCACTATCATCCCTACCAGTGGGAGGCACGTTCAAAGGCTCCCCAGTTCCCTCTGTGCTGTGAAGCCATCCTGAATGGTGCAGTCTGGTAAGTCTACACATCTGCATGTGTTCCAAATTAATTTACCGTCACTCCCTCTGAGCGTAAACTGCCCGTCAACTTGCACAGAAGAGTCTAGCAGAAGCTGGAGCACCATAAATGGAAACCGGGCAGCGAGGCTGATAAAAGTCCAATCCTGGGACCACTGAACACTTAAAACAGGCACGTCAGTGTGGGGGACGGCCACCACCATCAGATCCTGGGCTCACCAAGCAATAAGATACACCTGCCACCCTGGTTGGCATGGGCTCCTGAGAGCCGCTTTACGGGCAAGGATTTGCAGACCCGGACAGGATGAGGAAACGGGAAGGGTAGGAGTTTGGGGTCTTAACCAAACTTGTTTTCTTCTGAGAGAAGCAACTCTTTTTTCACTGGGGAAGGTCCAATGGCTATGCCCCTGCTCGTTTGTAGCTAGTGTCCTTGAAATGGATTCCCGGGACACCTACCACCATCACCACCGCCAGCTTCCCACAGAGCTTGCTCTCATTTGCCTTAGTTTCGTATGCAGAATTATCTGGTTTAATTATTTGCGTCTTGGATGTTGCCAGGGTACAGGAAACTTGCCTGTCCTGTTCATCTCTACACCCGAAGCACCTAGGATTGAGGTATGAGATTTGGATGCAGGACAGAGTAGGTGCCCAATAAATGTGCGTCAAATGGTTGCATAAACGAATTACACTATGGGAAGAAAACCGCACTGGGAGTTGCAGTTAAGCTAGGTCCTGATGGTGACGTTAATCCCCAGGAGACTTTGGTGGAAGTAAATTCGTACCTCCAGGACAATTTCATTACCCATGAAATGAGATGGTTAGACCATATGTGGATATCAGAGCGTGTTTCATTTTATAGCAGTTTACCTTTCTTGATCAACTAAAATATCATGCAGAATTTGCATGTTTATGACAGACAAAAGGGGGCCGCTCTACTTGAAGTCCGGGAGTGAGAGGCAAACAGGACCCCCCCTTAGCTGTTAGCCACTCTGTAAAACTAGAAGGTACCCCAGAATGCCGCTTTTAAACTCCTGGGCAAGATGTGAGCATCGTGAAATAATAGGTCATTCTTCTTGCCTAATGCTTTGACAATGGTCACGGTGATGTCAATGAATGGGACAGAGATGGGAGTAGGAGCAAGTGAGAGACACAGTAGGACTCAGTCCAGGCTCTTCTGACTCAAAATCCCATGTGTTTTCCATCCATCAGCCCACCCAACCCATGCATCCACTCATCTTCCTCTCTATCCATTCATTCATCCATTCATCTTCTCACCAGTCGTCTATCTGTCCTCCCATGTATCCATCCTTCCATCCAACCATCCATCCATCCATCCATCCATCCACCTGTTCATCCATCCATTTCTCCATCCATAGATAGACAGATAGATAGATAATACAATAGATAGCTGATAGATAATGGATAGGTAAATAATTGATCAGTAGATAAAATGTCGGCTGTTATGCAGTACTGTGACGAAAAACAAATCAGGGTAAGGGGCAAGGAGTAACAGGGGTGCTATGTTAGAAAAAGAGTTCAGGGAGGGCTTCTCAGAGGTGACTTCTGAGTAGAAATCTGAACGAATTGAGAGTATATCCTGTCAATATCTGTAAGAAAAGCATTCTAGGTAGAAGGAACTGCAAAGGCCACGAGGCAGTGTGGGGGGACAGGGGTAGGTTCCCTGACACCTACCTGCCCCTTCAGAGAACAGAGCTTGATAATTTGAAGGACGCTGAGAGCTCGTCCGTGAAAAACTTTAAGAACTCTTATCTCACCAGGGTATCCTGAGACTAAAATGGTTTCGATGCGTGCGTGTGTGTGCGTGTGTGCGTGTGTGTCACATATGAAGCGCTCAAAGAACATTTGCTGAATGAGGGAAGGTGGGTTTGATTTGGGTTTTCCCGATTCTTTAATCAACAAGTAGCTGCTGGGCACCCGTTAGGCGGAGCCCCCTTGGTCGGTCTTCCACATCATTCTCTCTTTAACCGTCCCAATTACTCTGAGCCCTGTTGTCGTGAAGTCCATTTGGCCAATCGGGAAACTGAGGTAGGAAAAAGTCAAGTAATCTGATGCCAGAGCCCGTGAGCTCCACCACTGGACCATCCTGCCTCCCCCGTCCCTGAGCCCAGAATTCTTAGCTTGGAACCACTGCTCCCGAAGAACAAATTCTGCAAGACGAGGAAGTGGAGCAATGGAAGGGCAACTGGTCAACCGCCTTTCCCAGAAGGGGACGTCTCTCGTGACGCCATATGAAGGAACCGCTCTTTCTCTCGGCAGCCTCCGGGTGATTTCTTTTCAATATATGAGTCACAATGTTTGAAGCGTCAAGACCCTTCACATGAGAGATGTCAAGTGGGGAAGCCCAGAAAAAAAATGCCATGCCAGTCACCCCTGTAGGTGCCACACCACTGCTTCCCATCAGAGTCCCAGAAGTTCAGACCCCGGCTTACATGTCATTTCTTTTGGGACACTTACCCTGACCACCACCCTCACCACACACACACACACACACACACACACATACACACACCCCAACTGGAAAAGTACCCATCTTCTATGCTCCCACAGCACCGCCCCCCCCCATATGTCTTCTCTCTCAGTCTCTATCACATAATACTCGATTGTTCCTTTACTGGTCTGCCCCAGCAGCCTAAAGTCACTGGAGTTTTATTCAATGCTTTAGGTGGGGCAGAACTAGGTTCAAGTTCCACGTCTACCATTATTCGCTGGGTAACCTGAAGCAACTAATCTATCCCATGTTTCCCTAATCTGTAGAGTATGAATAATAGTTGATATTCTGTAGACGGATTACAAGAATAAAATATAAAAGGGCTAATGTTGGTAAAGCACTAAACATAGTCTTGGAATACAATTAGCATCCAAGAGTGACACTTGCATTGTCATCAATATTTCCAAAAGTTCAGAGATCCTGGCTCACTTGTTCCCTACTGCATTTCTAGCACTGAGCACAGTAAACTCCCAATTATTATTTATTTGAGTGACTGAATGAGTAAATGAAAGTCGAAAAGGAAAGGGTAGGGGTGCCCGGGTGGCTCAGTCGGTTAAGCGTATGACCCTCAGTTTCAGCTCAGGTCATGATCTCGTGGTTTTGTGGGTTCAACCCCCACATCGGGCTATGCACTGACAGTGCAGAGCCTGCTTGAGATTCTCTCTCCCTGGCTCACTGTCCTTCCCCTACTCATGCTGTCTCTGTCTCTCTCAAAATAAATAAACTTAAAAATTTTTTTAATCTTAAAATAAAAAAGAAGAAAAGGAAAGGGTGAAGAAGGAAAGGTGGGGACACTCACAGCACTCTGAGCAGGGTTGTTTAGCTAGTTCTCACAGCAGCCCCATGAGTTGGGCTCATTGTTTTCCATTTTACAAGAGATGTGAAGTGACGGGCTGAAATCACTCAGCTAAATGAGAATGGGGCAATCACAGAATGACAGTCACAGAAGGCTGGCCAAAGTTCTTGGTAGGAAGTCTATCCCAGCAAAGTATTGTCATTGTGGGAGGCAGGCCAGCCAGCGTAGAAGATGGAATCTGGGAGCCTGTTGAAATTTGGCCAATGGATGAGATCACTTGGCTTTCTCAGCATTTCAAAACAAAATGTTAGGCTGACCTTTACAAAGGCAGAGATTTCTCATAAAATCGAGAGTACTGGCTTCTACTGGAAACCCAGAAGCTCTCGGAACTCTGGGCCTATATTCCTGCGTGGAAGCAATGATCTGGAGTGGATACAGGGCTGGTCACATTCTCCCGTGTGCCACAGCCCCCTTCTCCAGCAGCTCGTGCAACATTTGCCCACACAACCAGCCTGCTTCGTTGCTCTACGTTATCTTTCTGCCCCCCATTGGCATCTAAATTGGCTATCGTGATGCAATTCAACAACTTCAATCTAGAGATGGGACACGGAAGGCCGGAGAGAAGTGGCTTTGCCGGAGGCCACATCCTCAGTAGACTCTAGAATTGTAAGGCCCCTTCTCCCACGTCCTTTTCATTAACTCCGTGATGAGCTTGTGCAGGCAGCGCACCTAGTTCAATATTGCATGCTTGCAATTGCCCACAAATTTTATTGCTACAGGATCTGTTTCCAAAAGGAATAGTTGATATCTCCTCTTAAGGGTGCAAGGTAAAAGACGGAAGAGTCGGGGAAACCACAGGTTGTAGCAGCTGAGAAATGATACCCACAGAATCAGTGTGTGCCTCATAATCACTCCCAATTGGCTCTAGATCACTCAGGCTGCCAGTAGGGTGCCTGGCTTGGTGTTGGACCATCAGTGACCCTTCTGCTGTTCTAGATTTGGGACACCGTTGGCCAACAGTATTTAATTTCCCTCTAAAAGCCTCAAAGTACAACAGCTTCTGTGAGATTGGGACCGCCGGGACGTTGGGGGCTGCCTCTTGGTGACAGTGAGTCAAGAGGCCGAAGACTTTGCCCTCCGTGGCTCTGTCCCATGTCTGATATGTTGTGCTGGTAGACTCTTCAAAACCCAGCATCCTGGAGTTTAGGAACTCTGAGAATTCTAGAATCGCCATTTTGGAAACTCAGAATTCCAACCACCAGGGACTATGTGGCATTTCAGAGTCTTTCTGGGTTATTCTTCCAACAGGTGCAGGCATCCAGTACCATCCAGTACCAGAAAATCCCAGCTTATGAGTGAGCTTTGTAGACAAAAACAGCTGACCTCATAAAGGAAACGAGAGAGATTCATTAAAAGAGAAGGAAGGCTTTGAGAAGTGTGGAAGCCCTAGTTTTTTACATGGTCTCTGATGTCGCCCTCCTGGGTACACTCTCTACAAGGGCCGCAATAGAAGGGTGAACTGGCAAGAAGCATCATGTATTGGCAACCCTTGCAGGAGGTGTGTGTGTGTGTGTGTGTGTGTGTGTGTGTGTGTGTGTGTAAGAGAGAGAGAGAGAGAGACAGAGACAGAGAGAGAATTCCAAAGCACAGTGTGACCTCTTGGGTACAATTGATCCTCATACAGCTACCCAATAATGCTCCTCTCTGTGAAGGGCCAATCTAATGGGGAAGTGATTTGCTTATTCTGCTTAGAGTGAGTGGAAAACACTATATATTGTTGTCTTAGAGAAAAGGGAACAACAAATAGGATTTGTGAATTGAAAATCAGTGATTACATTGGCAATGCCCATAGCACAATAAGACCAAACCTGATTATCTCCAGGGACTCATTTTCCTGGTGGTGTGTTTATACTGAAGCTGATATTGTGAGTGGAGAGAGGGAGCCCCCGCTCCATATTATTTCTGCTTCCAGGGCTATTTGCTCAGGCTGTATGTGGGTCTGTGGATGAGGTCCAAGCTCTCCACCCTGGTCTGGCTCATGCTTTCTTCTCTGGCCGCATCCAAAAGCCACTGCTCCTTCCTGAACCTCCCAGTAACCCCTACCATGTCCTCACAGAGCCCTGGCTGCTCCGTGCTCTCTGGACTTCAGCCTATGCTGCTTCCTCTGGCCGAAATGACCCCACTTAACCATTCGTGCTTACACAGGATTTACGCTTAAGTCCAGGTCAGTGGACCCATAATCCCATCCCCAAACTACTAGACAGAACTAACCAGTATTCTTCTTCCTTCCTAATGTATTTGGGGTACCTCCTTCCTAAAACTTACCCCGGCTTATTGAAATACTCTGTTTAGGTGTCTATCACCTACTCTCAGCTCTAAGCATCTCTAGGCTGGGAATAACTTTTGCATTTCTATATTCCTACCATCAAGGACAGAGTCCAGGTACACCCATAAGTGTTCAATACATGCCTGCGAAATCAATGAATTAATAAAGAAGTTAATAACATCTCAGACCCTATTCTGTTGAGGAAAGGTTCTAATGACAATGTCAAAATGGCTTAAAGTGCCCCTTCTAAGAATCACAAGCCCCTTCTTTTATAAAGCAGGAACCACTCAGAGAAGCAGTCCACAGATAGAGGTGGAGTGGTAAAGGGCTAACATTTTAGAAGGTGATTGTAGAGGGTGCCATCTGGATCATCCCAGAATCAGAAGAACTAGAGGGACACCTGAGTGGTTCAGTCAGTTAAGTGTCTGACACTTGACCTCAGCTCAGATCTTAATCTCAAGATCATGAGTTCAAGCCCCATGTTGGGCTCCACACTGGGTGTGAAGCCTACTTGAAAATAAATAAAATAAAGTAAAATAAAATAAAATAATAAAATAAAGTAAATAAAATAAAATAATAAATAAAATAAAATAATAAAATAAAATAAATTAAATAAATTAAAAAAATAAATAAAATAAAGTAAATAAAATAAAACAATAAAATAAAATAATAAAATAAAGTAAAATAAAATAAAATAATAAAATAAAATAAAATAAATAAAATACAATAATAAATAAAATAAAATAAAACAATAAAATAAATAAAATAATAAAATAAAGTAAAATAAATAAAATAATAAAATTAAATTAAAATAGGGGCGTCTGGGTGGCGCAGTCAGTTAAGCGTCCGACTTCAGCCAGGTCACAATCTCATGGTCCGTGAGTTCGAGCCCGCGTTGGGCTCTGGGCTGATGGCTCAGAGCCTGGAGCCTGTTTCTGATTCTGTGTCTCCCTCTCTCTCTGCCCCTCCCCCATTCATGCTCTGTCTCTCTCTGTCCCAAAAATAAATAAACGTTGAAAAAAAAATTAAAAAAATTAAATTAAAATAAATAAAATAAAGGGGCGCCTGGGTGGTGCAGTCGGTTAAGTGTCCGACTTCAACCAGGTCACGATCTCGCGGTCCGTGAGTTCGAGCCCCGAGTCAGGCTCTGGGTTGATGGCTCAGAGCCTGGAGCCTGTTTCCGATTCTGTGTCTCCCTCTCTCTCTGCCCCTCCCCTGTTCATGCTCTGTCTCTCTCTGTCCCAAAAATAAATAAACGTCGAAAAAAAAATGAAAAAAAAAATAAAATAAATAAAATAAAATTAATTAATTAATAAAATAAAATAAATAAAATTAAATAGTAAAATTAAATTAAAATAAATAAAATAAAATAAATTAAATTAATTAAAAAATAAATAAAATAAAATAAAGTAAAATAAAGTAAATAAAATAAAACAATAAAATAAATAAAATAAAATAATAAAATAAAGTAAAATAAAATAAAATAAAATAATAAAATAAAATAAAATAAAGTAAAATAAATAAAATAAAATAATAAAATAAAGTAAAATAAAATAAAATAAAATAATAAAATAAAATAAAGTAAAATAAATAAAATAAAATAATAAAATAAAATTAAAATAAATAAAATTAAATAAAATTAATTAATTAAAAAATAAATAAAATAAGATAAAATAAAATAAAATAAAAAAGAACCAGAGCCTACACTCCCACAGGCCATGTAAACAGCAAGACGGTGGTGGGCACTGCTGTGCGCTGTTACCAAATCTGCCCAGTGCCCCATCAGGGCTCCGTCTCCTAAGACCAAGCAGTAATGTAGTTATTTCTTCCCGAATTCTGCTGGGAATCTGAACAGGAGGTGATGAACGAGAAGGAACAATCAGGAAAAAAGCACAGAGGTGATTACAGAAACAAAACTTCTGAGACCGCCCAGGAGGAACAAGGCAGGGGGATGGGGTTATCGGCGCAAGACTAGCGAACACGAACATCAGTTAGGAATGTGTTCAGCTCCAAGCAAAGGAAGACCTAACACACAGTGGCTTGAACAAGTTAGGGCTTGAGTTGCCTTAAAAGGCAAGAAGCCCAGTGAGCACTCAAGAGCTGGTGCTCGATGACACCGAGGACCCAGCCCTTCTGTCTTGGCTGCTCTGCTGTCCTTGGCACTGGGCTCCTATCATGTACCCGCAGGCTGGCTGTTGTACCTCTCAGCAGCACATCTGCAGCACAGTCAGGAAGAAGGACACAAAGTCAAGGATGCATGGTCAAGTCTGTTTCTTTTCTTCAAGAAAGCAAATGCTTCTTCAGAAGCCCTGCTCAGTCGAATTCCACTTAGGTACTATCGACCAACACCATTTATATGGCCATCCCTAAGTGGAGAGTGACCAGGCAGATCAAGAATTGGGCTTATCAACCTTTTTCATCGAGGAAGGCATGTGAGAAGGGGTTGGAAGTGGGTAGAGGAATGAGTCAATCTATAATGTGTGCACACCAATTATCTCTAAGTTTGGGGGGGCTGAGTCTCTCCATACCCATTATGTCCCCCTCAATACTGAACTTACAGCCAAGTCAAAATCCCTGGGCATGGGGTTTGGTAAGTTCCTACTATGCCCCAGTAATCATGCTAAGCGTTGAGGATGCAGTGATGGAAATCCTTGCCGCCACGGTCCGATGGTTCCAGTGCAGGAATCAGCAAACTAGAACCTATGTCAATAACTGTTTCCATAAATAAAGTTTTATTGGGACACAGCCAAGCCCAATCATTTACATATTGTCTATGGTTCTTCTTCTGCTCCGACAGCAGAGTAAATAATTACAATGACATGGTGTGATCCATAAAAAACAGAAATAATCACTTATCTGGCCCTTTCCAGAAAAAGAGTCCTGGCACCTAGTCTAGTGGAAGATACGGTCAATGGATGATGAAACGCATTAATTCATTCCTGAGTGTGAAGTTCTATAAAGGAGATATAACGCGCGGTAATGGAGGGCAGAAGCAGGAGCAGCTGCCTCAGGAGGGGCAGGAGAGTGTCTCTTAGAAAGTGATATTATGATTGGTGATATAAGGAGATGGACGGGGAAGGGTGCTCTGTGGAAAGGAAACAGCAAAAGGGTGCGGAGAAAAGGGAACCCTTGTGCATTGTTGGCGGGAATATAAATGGGCGCAGCTATTATGGAAAACAGTATGGGGGGGGGTCTTCAAAAAATTAAACATAGAGGGGCACCTGGATGGCTCAGTCTGTTAGCATCCGACTTCAGCCAGGTCACGATCTCGGGGTCCGTGAGTTCGAGCCCCGCGTCGGGCTCTGGGCTGATGGCTCAGAGCCTGGAGCCTGTTTCCGATTCTGTGTCTCCCTCTCTCTCTGCCCCTCCCCCGTTCATGCTCTGTCTCTCTCTGTCCCAAAAATAAATAAAAAACGTTGAAAAAAAAATTAAAAAAAAAAGTTTCCTCAGACAGGAAAGAGTCCTGCGTGGAGGAGGGAAGAAGAAAGCACGAGACGGGGTCGACCATGAAAGCAGACTTCTGGCCGCTCAGGGTTTTGGGGGGCGTGGGAGGGGGGCTGGTTTCTTTTTATTGCAGCGGGAAATCCTTACAGTTGAGAACTGCAGTGATGGCTATGGTTTCGCTACACAGGATGGATTGTCTGGGGCAAAAATGCAAATAATGTGATCAAGGGATTATGTTAAGCTCAGGTATGGCAGAGATCGGCTATTCATTTGCGAAAACGACTACCTCTTTTGGTGAGGATTGTGGGGAGGGGGAGAGAATACAAGGACACAATATTCCCAAGCCTTCTGACAGTTAGGGGTGGCTAGGTGGCTGAGTTTTGATCAATGAACGTGAGCCTAAGTAAGGCAGCCCCAACCGAGCCGGACACATAAACCCTCCCGCGCATTTTCCTCCAGGAAGATGTGAACTTCGGAGGCCCCGCTCCAAAGAAATGGTGAGGCCGCAGCTTGTTCAAGAAGAGTTGAACTGGAGGAG
Organism: Felis catus; assembly: GCF_018350175.1. NCBI lineage: Eukaryota > Metazoa > Chordata > Mammalia > Carnivora > Felidae > Felis > Felis catus. The sequence goes on along the minus strand of NC_058383.1, from coordinate 20,124,215 downwards.
AGTTGCCCACCCCTCGGAAGCACCCATTTTGGACTTTACACGGGGAAGAAATGAATGAGCCATGATACTTGTTTGGGTTTGTGGGTTTGTGGGTTTGTTCTAGCATTATCTTGACCGGAGTAGCCATTTGTTTAGATGAGGGGGGACCTTTGGACACTCGATTGCCCAGCAGCTGTGGGTATGGTAGAGTCCTGGGTGACAGTGAGCATCTCTCTCATTCTTTGCAAATTTACTCAGGAGCTAACCACTGATCGGCCGCTCACTGGCTCTTTCTTGGCTCAGCCAATCCTCCCGGATACCTGCTGACCCCCAGCGCTTCTGGCATGGTGCTCCCCAGAACCACCCTGCTCCCCGGGGACTGCCTGCTTGATCCCCGTTGCCTGGGCAGCTCTAACTTTTGCATAATGATGTTCCGCACCCCATGTTTTATTTCTGGGGTTTTCAATCCTTTCATAAAAAATGCATGCTGGATGAAAGGTTTTACATACCAAACAGGCCAGAGATTTAGGGCGGCCAGCTTAGTGGTTCAAAAATGTTCCTTTGCTTTATTTTTTTTTATTTTTATTACAATTGCTCTGAAAGAAATCCCTAGCGCTTGATATTAACAAATGTAGCCACCGAAGCAGATGCACATACCCCAAAACACCAGGAGAATTAATTACCTGCAGTTAGATGCCTTTCATCCGTTTTTTTTTTTTCCCAAGCCAAGCCCGCAAAGATGAGAGCTTTTCTGCAGTCAGTTGCTGAGGCTCTAGCCTTCTATTTTTGCAAGAGGACCCAGCAGGTAATGGAGATGATAAGAAACCTTCGCCAGGGAGACCCCCGGGCATACTCCTCTGGACAGATATGTCCTGGAGTGATAGTTATCATCTCACTTAACTAGGATGTAAATCTGAAGGAAATCCCAGAGGCATGAGCTATAAGTAGTAAAAAGAATAAGCATGTGGGCAAAGATCTTCATTTACAAAAGAGCTCACCTCTCGGTTAGCTCCAATGGCTTCTGCGAGAGAGTGAAGAAGGCGTTACTGGAATTGTTGCCAGAGGAACGCTGGTGTTAGAGCATGGTGACAGAGGTGGGCTGGGAAGAGCGGGACATGGGACTGGTACCTCGGTTTCAGGATTAGCTGTCATTTTCGTGCACGTACCGTGTGCCAAGAACTGTTTTTACCACTGTGCACGTTAAGCCATTTAAGGCTCTTAACATCCCAGTGGTCTTGTGATCTTTATATTACAGAGGAAGGGGCTTCGAAGAATAGAGAGAGAAGTAATACTTATCCAAGGAAATCGATCTAGTCGTGGTGGAGCTGGGATATGAATCCAGGAAGTCTAGAGTCAGAGCCCAGGGTCTTAAACACTATACTTTCAGGAAAAAAAACAAAAACAAAAACAAAAACAAAACATTGCTGGATTTGGGGTTAGGATATGCAGATGCTATGCTAGCCGCAATTCTGCCATGAATAAATTGCCTTAACCTGGGGAATACAGTTCTGCCCCTCTTAAAAATAGCATCCTGCTGTTAATGAATAGCGTGTGGATTATATCCAAGCCCTTGGGCTGTCCTCTCTCACACTGGCGCTGAGTTTGGTCACGTGAGCTGCTCTGGCCAATAGGACCGGCGCAAGGGTGATGCCGTCACAAACTTGCACCCTGGGAATTGCAGTCTTCTTCTGTTCTTGGGAACCCCAAGACCCTTATATAAACGGGTCTAGACTAGACTGCGGGATGATGAGGCACGCCTGTGTCGCCCCAGCTCACATGGAGACAACCCCTAGACCCGTGAATGGTATCATGCTAAGTCATCCTAGGTGAGCCAGAGATCAGCCATGCCAATCCAGACCAGAAAAACCACCAAGGCAACAGACACGACTGCAAGAAAAAAAATACCCACATGTTTCTTGTTTCAAGCCACTAAGTGCGGAGGTGGGTTGTTAGGCAGCAAAAACACTGCCTGATATAATCAGTTAGGATTAGTTTCTGCTACGAATGACAGATAATCCAAAATGGCAACGATTAAAAAAAAAAAAACAACAACAACAGAAGTTTCACTCTCAAGCAAGTTAAGGTCAAGATCAGGTAAGAAAGAAGGAGGACCAACAGCAACCAGGCCCCTTTGCTTTTCTGCTTTATCATTCTCCACCCACACCTGTGTCTTCATCCAGTTTGGCTGCTGGGGCTCCAGCCGTCACTTCTACATTCCAATGCTCAGGGAGGAGGCGAGTAAAGGCACCCCTTCCCATCTTAAAATTTTTTTTTTCAACGTTTATTTATTTTTGGGACAGAGCGAGACAGAGCATGAACGGGGGAGGGGCAGAGAGAGAGGGAGACACAGAATCGGAAACAGGCTCCAGGCTCTGAGCCACCAGCCCAGAGCCCGACGCGGGGCTTGAACTCACGGACCGCGAGATCGTGACCTGGCTGAAGCCGGACGCTTAACCGACTGCGCCACCCAGGCGCCCCAGCCATCTTAAAGATGCATCATAGCAGTCATATTCTTTAGTAATAAGAATTCTTTGACTTGTTTGCTATTGCCCAAAACTTGGTCACAAGACAACACATAGTTGTAGAGGGAACTGGCAATTGTCTAGTAAGACAATTACTTCCTGTCTAGTAAGACAAATACTTCCTAGAAGTATCTAGGAAGCCATGTGTGCCGGGGGGGGGGGGGGGGGGGGGGGGGGGGGGGGAAAGGAGGGTCTATTAGTAAGGGTTTGTAATGACTGTTAGGAGACCACCCACAGTGCCAGCTATATTCCTGCACCTCTCCATGGTTGGGAGGAAATACTTTCCTCTAGTAATAGAAATGAACTCAGCCAAGTGGGAGGGGAGATGTCATCAGTGATGGCTGGAGACCAGAAAGATCCTGTGAATGTAGAATCTGCATAGGAAAGACACATAGACCAACATCTGGACAGGATGGACAGATAGACAGGATTCCGGTAAAAATGATCAGACAGTGGCATGATCTGGTTTGGGCAGCTGGCCAGACAAAAGCATTGCCTTCCAGCCTTACCTCTAGCCAAGAGCACCCTCACCTCTAGCCTTCTACAGCATTCACTGGGCCCAGACTTGCCAGACACAGTGGAGAACCACGATCCAGAATGTCAGAAACCCGCCATGTTCAGGATTCACGATATTTCTGCAGTGTAGATACTTTAGCTCTCAAATCGTTCTAGGGTTGAAAGAATATATTTTATCATAGAAAGCAAATACTTGCACACTTTGCGAGGCACTAAGAACGGTCAAAAACCCTGAACTCACCAGGGTGAGCACCACGACGGAAATTCATTGTGATCATTTATTCCGATGTGTGTGGCCCCCGGGCTCTGGGGTGAGGACCGGCTCCCCACAGCATCACCCAATGAGCGCGGATCGCTGTGGAGTTCACACCACCGCATACGCCGTATGGCAATGAACTTCTTGTGGGTTAAAACCACTGTGTATGCTCGTGCATATGCACACACGTGTTTAGTGGACGACCACCTTTTAGAATCCTTTGGGATTTCTTTTGTTCTTTAGATGCTTCGTATATTTAGATTCCAGGGTGGATGCCCTACTAATACAGATTTAAGCCTGAATGCCGTCTCTCTACCTGGGATGTTGTACTCCTTACTTGAATCTTAAACACCTACTTGTTCCTCAAGATTCCCTTGAAGCTCCCTCTGAAACCTTCCTCATCACCACACCTCACCCCCACTTCCGGATGCCTTCAGTCTTTCGTAAACCTCTCTTCAATCTCATTTCCCACATGGTATGGGAACATAGCATGTGTCAAGTCAATTAAAAATAGATGAGTCTGGGGAAAAGGTTACTTCCAGACACAGGGTAGTTTAGTGGTAAAGAGGAGGCGAAATTCTTGTTTCCACGGATTACTACCTGTGCAACCCAACCCTGAGCTTGTAACTGAACTCTGAGACTCAGTTTCCACATTTGCAAAATAGGAGTAATGAATACACCACATTTTAAACAAGCTGTACCTAAAAGCTCTTGTGTTTTTTTTTAATTTTTTTTTCAAAGTTTTTTATTTATTTTTGGGACAGAGAGAGACAGCGCATGAACGGGGGAGGGGCAGAGAGAGAGGGAGACACAGAATCGGAAACAGGCTCCAGGCTCCGAGCCATCAGCCCAGAGCCCGACGCGGGGCTCGAACTCACGGACCGCGAGATCGTGACCTGGCTGAAGTTGGACGCTTAACCGACTGCGCCACCCAGGCGCCCCGAAAAGCTCTTGTGTTTTAACAATAGTGTTGGGACTTTGTTAAATTCACACTTGTTAAGTAGAGCCCTGGAGGGTTGGACGGTGACCCGCCTTTCAACAAAACACCGCAAGGAATGGTGAAAAAAAGAAGCTTATTATTCATGGATCCTTGGAGGATGTGCACAGCATGCCTCAAAAGACTGTGCAGGGAAATTAAGGCAGGGTGCAGGCAAAGAGAGCATGGCAATACACTCAGGGCACATGCCTTCATTAGGTCCACAGATGGAGTGCTTTGGTGTTCCCAGACTAAGGGCAGAGTGGTCAATTTCAACCAAAACAAGTGACGTTTTGGTAAGCTTTGAAGGAGTCTCCACCTAAACAATACATACGGGAAAAGGGCCTTGGGAGGAGGAGAAGAGTGCTTATCACAAGGGCGGTTGGGAGAGTCATACCAAGACTTGTAAGTCTAAGGGCTACTATCTACGGCACTTGCTCAAGGGAAAGGCTAATGTTGGTCCCAGGTCCCTACAGGCCACTTGCCCTTACAAAATGGATGTCAAGGCAGCAACATTAAGGGGTACTTTAGCTGAACTCTCAACAAATAGCCTCAAGCTTAGTCATTAATGACCTTGAACAAGGTTAATATATTTTTTTTCCCTGCAGACAGCAGAGTAAGGTTCATTAGAAGAGGAGATAGGAGTGAGTATGATATGCTCAAACCTGTGTCTTAGAAAAATCATTCATGGACTTTACGAGCACTATGTAAGCATAGATGGATATGCAAATTGATGGATGGATGGGTGTGTGCGTGGGTGAAAGGATGGATGGGTGGATTAATCGATGGAATTAATATGGAGGAAAGATGGAAAAGAAGCTCAAGCAAAGATACCAATGTTAAGGCCGTTGCATTGGTTGCAGTGGTTGCCGTGGTGAGAATCACTTATGAGATATTAAGAGGCACTAATAACTAAACTTGGTAACCAATTGAGTTTGGAGGGAAAGAGGGAGTCAAGGAAATGACTCCTAAATTCTGGCTCAGGTGATGGAAATTTGTGGAGCCACTCAGAGAGAAAAGGAACCAGGGTAAGGAGCATGCTTTCTTCACACCTCCATTCACACAAACCATCTCTTTGAGCTCAGTGCCATGACTTGTACTTTGTGCAGGAATCTACCCAACTTTCAGGGTTCCTCCCTACTCCTATCCTTCCCGGATTTGCCTTAGCACCCACCCGACTGCTAGGAATCAAAGGAGTTCTAGAGAATTCCTACTAAATAATACCTCACGAGTAAGTGTGTGGGGACAAGGTGTCACAACAAAAGGGATAGAACCCTCTTTGCTAAGTCAGGACGGCCCCCAGAGGCAAAAATGACCAACTCATCCACTGCCCAGCTACAACCAGGCCCACATGGCCCAGGGCTCTTCTTCACAACTCAGAGCCCACTCTGAACAAAGAGATACCAAGTCCTCTAGGCCATGATCATCAATCTTACATCAGGCCCTTCAGAGAGAGGCAATCCATTCCATGATTCTGAGAGAGAAAAAATACATAGACCACTGTGAAAACATTTCTGCTAGTCCTTAATAAATGTTTTTAAAAATCAAGACCATGCAGGCACTATTTTTATAAAGTTAGATTTCTTAAAAACTCAAAGGAATGACCTTTACTCTGAGAAGATGCCCTTCCCTTCTTCCATGTCTTATGTGAAGGTGTCTTTTCCAAATGCATTGATGGTAATAAGTGATATTTCTTCTATCTTTTTAAGAACATATTCAGAAAAATCAAAACATGATAATTTAATTAACGTGACTAGTTTTATTTTTTGATTATGTGCAATCACAGTGGATAGTGATCACTAACCAGATACTGCCCTAAGCACTCAACATGGAATAACTAATTGAAACCTCAAAACAGCCTTATAAAGTGAGTACTATTATTATTCCTACCTTGAGTTTAGCAAACAGACCCAGCGGTGGTAGGTGATTTGTCCAGGGTCGTAAGGATCTGGGTTACAGACTTGAAGGTACCTGCTAAGATTTAGCAAGCCTGCTCTAGTTTATTCATCCATTTCCTCATGTATCCATTCAACTAGTGTTTACCAAACCTACAATGTGCCTGATACTGCGCTAGGCATAGCAGAGAAGACAGACAAGGTCCCTATTTTCCTTAGTGGTGTTTCCCAGGAAAGACACAAACTGACCACTTTGGCTTGGGGCTCCAGTGGGGGCCCAAGTCTACTGGGCCCTGGTAATATAAGATAGACCTTCTAGTGGAAGGATCCAGTAGGTTAAAAGTTCTTCCATTTAGAGGCTCACTTTACAAATACTTTCTTTTTCCTGTCCAGAAGTTCTCCCTTTGTCTTATTGGAATTGGCTTTCTGTGAATCTGGGATTTGTGGAGGACCACCCCACACCGGCTCAACAAAAAATTGGTCAGACCAGGGAAAGGGGCAGGGACGGGCTGCTAAGGCTTCCTCTAACCTAGGTAAAAAGAGTCCTCAAAGATCACACATGAATAAGGTGGAGGTGCTTTCATTTTTCTCTCTACCTACTGCCTCATACCAGTTGGATTGAGTCCAATCCCAGGGCATTGAATGGACTGTACAATAGGGAGCTAGATCACAGAGTTCTCAAACTTCAATTGTTCTCAGACGTCACTACGTATCAGAATCACTGGAGCAGGTGGATTAAAAAATACAGATTTTGACTGAGTAGTTCTAAACTGTCTCTCGGGCGTCTGTGTTTTCAACACTGTCCCAAGGCAATTCTCATGCACATCAAAGTTTGAAAGCTAGTGATGTATGTGTTCTCTCCTACTTTTGTGCCTTCATGCTGTGGGCTTTCTCTTTCTCTCCACCTTCACCCATGATCATGCTATGGTGCTTTCACTTCAAGCTTGGGGGCCAGCTGGTTTGGGGTTAGGAGGCAGTAGAAGGGCTTATAGTTCCTGAGAATGTGCTATATTCTTTATTATTCCAGCTCTTCCTAGATCTTTCCATTGGGTATTGGCCGTTGGGTACCATTGGGGCCCTGAAGATCAAAATGATGCCTTGTTTGGTATTGATATTGCTCTTGGTGTAATGACTTCTCCAGAGTCCTATGAGGGGACAATGGAGTTGTCAGAGCAAGTGCCAGACAGCTGCGCCCTAGCTGAATTCCATCAGAGCCTCCTATTACGTCTAACAGCCCTGTCCAGCCCAGTTTGCCAGATGGCCAACACTTGGGCTCTGTGAAATACAGACAATGGTCCTCAGGGAATTAGGAAGGGGGTTATCATCCTGCAAACTAGGACTGTCAATTTTGGATCTCTGTCAAGATCCCTATCATGCTAACACTTGGCATAGTTCAGCACCAGGGAGGGTTAGATTCGGTCTCACAGCTCTGTTCTGGGCAAAGTCCTTTGAAGAAAAAGCCTAGATCCCAATTAGTAGAAGATCTTGCCTGTTGCCTGTATTGTGATAATCTGCATTCCTTTCTAAGGGCAGGACAGGTTCATTTTAATCCAGCCAGGATTATGGATTGGAGCCAGAGATTTGGAGTACAACATGAAATTCCTTACCTCAAGTTCTGTTCCTTTTCCTTTTTTGCTTTTATTCACATATGAGGAGCTAACATACCTCTAAGCCCGTTTAGGTTGGTGGAGTTGGGTGACCCAGAGGGTAGGTTTGAGCACATAAGGTAAAAGATTTTATAAATAGACTGACAAATAGGAATGAGGGTATCATTGTAGAAAGAACATTTTGTTCCGTTCGTTTGCACCTCAGTGTTCACATCTGTAAAGCGGGGCCAGCACTACCTAGCACAAAGTGCTTAACTCAGCGTTTGGCTCATGACAAGCAACAGATGGCACCCTGATATCATGGTTGGGGGTTGTTGTTAAAGTTCCAGCAGATTTATCTCAAACCCAAGAGGTGAAACAAATATAACAAGGCAAGTTCTTGTACCACTGTGGCTCTGGGAGACAGGTTTTCCCGGGAACCTGTAGAAGCATAGCTAGCAGGGAGGAAGGCTTCTGTGTTGGTAGGCAAACAGAAAACTATGGTTCAGATTTTTAAAAGGAGAACATCTACTGAAAGGAATAGATTTAAAAAACACACACACAAGATTTTATCTTGTAGTCAGAACAGAAACAGTAGGAAAGGGAAACAGAAGAAAATAAAAGGGAAAGCAGATGAGGCAGATCCTATTAGGCTCCGGAAAACAGCCTTAGCCCTGCATGTGGGAGAAGAAGTACAGGGGGAATTTGAGAGGCAGACTTTAGTTCTGAAATCCTGGCAGGATCCACATGAAAGAAACAGAGGAATGCCAGAGGGATGTTGAAACGGGACGTCAGAGGAAAGTAAAGACCGTGCTGCAGCAGCGAAAGTGATGGCCAGGAGAGATGTTTACACTCACGTCTAAGTAAGGGAAGTTACCCAAGGCCTGAGAAATTCATAAGCTAAAAAAGGCAAAGTTGTAAGGATAAGCACGCAACAGAGAAAACAGGGTTTTAGGAAATCCAAGGAGATAGGTAGTTGAGAATTATCACCCACAGTACCCCATTCCTGAAATCTGAGGACTTGGAGGTCAGGACCCTGGACAGAGCTCATGTAGATGTTGGCGTTGGAATGCCGTGAATTCAGGGGACAGAGGGAAATAGGGCTTTTATTTGGGTTTTTTTTATGTTTTTTTTTTTTTCTTTTAGAGAGAGACGAAGAGTACAAATGGGGGAGAGGGGCGGGAGGGAGGGAGACTGAGACACACACACACACACACACACGCACACACACTCAAGCAGGCTCCATGCTCAGTGTGGAGCCTGATGTGGGGCTTGATCCCAAGACCCCAGGATCATGGTCTGAGCCAAAATCAAGAGTCGGACAATCAACTGACTGAGCCACCCAGGCGCTCCTGGCATTTTAAATATGTAAACATTCATTATGAGAAATAGTTACCAAAAGAAAGATGTCAAATTAGAGGCATCCCTATTGCACATTTCCAAACTTGGCTAGAAAAATAACTAACTATGATTAATGTTTACTGGGCACTAACTAGGTCCCAGGTGCTCTTGTAAATCCTTACATGGATTATTTAATTTCATATTTAGAGGTATGCATTTCACACATTTCAGTAGAAAAGGCAGAGGGGTGGTAAAATTTTTCTCCGGGATTTGAGAAGCATGATGTCACAATCAATTTTTTGATTGGAGATGTTTACTTGGGTTTTAAGTTCATAAGACTCCAATGACTCTGAACAATTGACCCAAATGTAGTGAAACTGAAATATCATTTTCTTTTATTTGCTCTGCTTTCCCTACCTGCTTGCTGCCCTTAAATAAAAATGAGATTTTTTTATAGTCTATGGCTGTTAACAGCAATCAGATGGAAATTGTAAGAAGCATTTGTAGCATGTCTGGAAATCTCTCTTATTTTTTTGGAGGAGGAGAAGGAGGAGGGGTAAGATGCTATTGCACAAGGAAATGTGTGTTCGCCATATGATCCTGGTAGTTCCAAAACTTTGTAAAGATGGGATATATGAGAGAAATGGGTTTTGAAGTATCTAACTTTAAGAGGCTAGAGGAATAATATTAGTTCAAAGGGGAAGTAGTAAGATTCCAATGGCCTAATATGGCAATCAGAATCTTACAAGATACCAGAGTGAGGCATCTAGCCCTGACGAAGCAGAATAAGTTTATGTGGTAGGAGAATTGACTTTGTATATTATTTGCATCTCTGGTGCTTCTCTGGAAATGCAACTGTTTGGAAAAAGGAAGACATATATGGTATAGTGTCAGCTTTAATGAAGGAATATTGAATGTATTTTACATTGCTAAGATCCTATTGTATTTGGTCCATCCTATTGTTTCAAAAACATTGTATAACCCTCTCTTGGAGAACTTGTGTGGATACGTTACTGAGCGTAATTTGTACAAACGTATGAGACCATTAGCATTACCTCGAGATGTGGAGTAGAACCATCTGGAAAACTTTTCCAGAACTCCAAAGAAGGAGTTAAAATCAGAATAAGTTCTAGGGCTCCTTATGGCTCCATCTTGACATGAGATCACATTTAGGTAATAATGTGTTTCCATTGTTTTGTATGCATACATTAGGCAAGGCAGTATTCAGCTTTTATTCCTACATTACCTCACTTAAGCCTTACAGCAACCCTCTGAGATAGGTTTTGTTGTTAAATCTGGTCCGAGCCACCTTTCATCTCCCCAATTTCACTCATGCCCTCCTAACTTTCTGACAATGCATCTCTCAGAGGGATCCATTTAGAATGCAAGTTATAGCATGTCCCGTCTGTGTTCAAACTCTTCCAAGAGCTCCTTGATTGTGATCAGCACAAAAGCCAAATTCTCTACTCTGGTCTACAAGTTCCCATATGATCAAATTCTTTAAAACCTTTCCAACCTCACCTTTTAATGTCCCCCTTCGGCCACACTGGCTTCTTCATTGTTTCCTGAATGTGCTCCCATCCTAGGGCTATCTGGCTTTCTGGATGACATCCCCATCCAGATAACTGCATGGCTAATTCACTTCCCCTTCCAATTTATTTGCTCAGGTGTCATCTTCTAAAGGAGGCCTATTCCAATCACTCTCGTTTTTTTTAAACGTATTTAATTAAATATTCTGATATTTAAAAATTCAATCCCCCCCACACACACCAATCTTCCTCATATCCTTTACTTTGCTCTACTTTGTCATAGCACTTAATTCACATATTTATTGTATTTGTTATTCATTATCTATTTCCCTATACCTGTATGTCATTTACAAGAGAATAGACATTTGGTTTTGCTTTATTCGGTGATGTATCCTAAGCACCTAAAACGGTGTCTGGCACATAAAGATATTCAATAATCATTTGTGGAAAGAATAAATAGGTTCCACATTTACAATGAACAAACCATAAAACTATGACATTGAGTGATTCAAGAACTTGTCCAAGGTCAAAACCCAGTATGACCCGTAGAACCAGTGTACTTATCCCCTCAAAGAAACACAACCCTTCACCAAAATGTGAGATAAAGATGATTTCTATCAAAAAAAATCCCTTTAATTCCAGGGGCTCCTGGGTGGCTCAGTCAGTTAACCATTTGACTTCAGCTTAGGTCATGATCTCCCAGTTCATGGATGGGAGCCCTCTATCAGGCTCTATGCTGAAAGCTAGAGCCTAGAGCCTACTTCAGATTCTGTGTCTCCCTCTCACTCTACCCCTCCTTCTCTCTTTCTCTCTCTGTCTCAAAAATATGTAAACATTACAAAAATTTTTAAATCCCCTTCACTCCATAAACTATCCCCATAGACTCCTGTCTTTTCTCCCTCTCGCATAGATGTGGGTCTATGTCTTACATATAAACAGATGATAGATGATAGATAGATAGATGATAGATAGATAGATAGATAGATAGATATAGACGATAGATAGATGGATAGATAGATAGATAGATAGATAGATAGATACGATAGATAGAGACGATAGATAGATAGATAGATAGATAGATGATAGAAAATTACATCAGAAATTCCTCACTCTTTCATAACTACCCTGACTTACACAAAAGGGCCCAGACCCACCTTCTGAGGGAACTGGAGGCTGAGAAAGCATGAGAAGTGATTAATGTCAGAACACATAGTGGGGCAGAGAGGAGGCTCTGAATACTAACAAATCTTAATAGTTTTTCCTTTTTTTTTTTTAAATTTTTTTTCAACGTTTATTTATTTTTGGGACAGAGAGACAGAGCATGAACGGGGGAGGGGCAGAGAGAGAGGGAGACACAGAATCGGAAATAGGCTCCAGGCTCTGAGCCATCAGCCCAGAGCCCGACGCGGGGCTTGAACTCACGGACCGTGAGATCGTGACCTGGCCGAAGTCGGACGCTTAACCGACTGCGCCACCCAGGCGCCCCTAGTTTTTCCTTTTAAACTTAAAACTTTCAAGTATTGTCTGTGTGTGCTCCTATGCTGATTCACTAGATCTGGGATGAGGTCTTATGCATGCCTCTGCCTAAGAAGCCCTAGGGCGAGAGCAGTCTCTGCGGTAACTGTGTTCTACTCTACCGTAACCCTGGAATGGCCTTAGTTGAACTAATGGGCTTTCTCAGTTCTGTGCAGACCAGAATAATTAAGTGTTAACCATGTAGAGTCCAACCCATCCAAATGACCTGGGTGTTCCCCAACCCCACTCAGCAGGAGGGCCTGGGGAACTATCACCCCTAGTTCCTGAGCCAATTGGGACCATTGGAGGGGCCACCGAGACAGCTTTACCAGTGAGGTAGGGACTATAATCAGTTTTGTGGTCATAGATCTGATGTCTTTGTGCCTGAGGTGTGTCCTCAGCACCAAGAACTTGGTGAACCATTGGCTCCCTCACCCACACAAATATATAAACCTGGGGATCCTGAGCCCATACCAACTGGCTGACCATCTCCTTCCTATGTGGGATGGCATTCCCATGTTGCCATGTACCAACAGATCTCCTGATTTGAATCAGACTGAAACTCCAGGCCAGGATGCTGTCAGCCAGCCTGACATTGAATATCTTAGACTGTGGTCCTCATTCCTAAGAACCAACACTCTGAATATTGATGTCTACACAGTCAAACCCAGAATCAGATTTCTCCCCACCCATTCACATACAACCCCTACTACTGGCTTCCTTCACCTCTTCCACCACCCAGCAGTTAAAGTGGGGACCACTCAGAGACACTCAGTTCTCCCAGATAGAAGAAAGTCCCCCAGAAAGCCACAGATCATTCATTTCTGACCCTTCCAACATTTACGCTTCCTTCTCTTCATCCCAGGAGCCAGAGCCATCAAGCTGCCCAGATGGAAGGTTTCTCCTAGACGCGTCCTATGGAGTGCAGCCTCGCATGGGGAAGCTGACACAATGTCTTCAAACATTTTTAATTGCCCTGTCAAACTGACAATTATAGGACTAATTATTGAGGAGACAATACCAGATACACTGACTGAATCAAGTGTCAACTGAGTTTTTATGTAATTATGCAATTTAATGAATTGAAGGCTGCAGTAATGGACGATTGCTGGTTAATTAGGAACTCCCTTTATGCTAATAATGCCATTTATTTTCGACTCGTGGTATTTATTTTCAGCGTCTAAAGCATTGGACACATCTTCCTCTGACACTGGCATGTTGAGTGTTTTTCAGAGGGTTTGGCTGCCACTTGTGCTATTTATAGGCAGCAGATTTCTTCCATTCAATGAGTGAAGAGCTCCTGTTATATTAGAAGCAGCTCATTTTAGACCTAAATTTTAATAATGCTGCTGCTGGGTGAGGTTCTGTGTCTTCCTTCTCCTGAGATCTAAGAGAGAGAAATGTCAGAGGCTATGGCAGACGGTCCTCAGGGTGCAGCTCCATCAAGGTCAACTTACGCAAAGGGGCAAGAGTTATCCTTTTGTGCTTTATTCTGATTCCCTGGCCCTCCGTATCGCCACTGCCTTCCTAGCACATTTCATGACTAGAAAACAAGGTATAAAGCAATCGTTTTCAACCGGGGGCTATTTGGGCCCCCAGGGGACACTTGGCAATGCCTGGAGACGTGTCTGGTAGTCAAAGCTGGGAGCTTGGTAATGGCATCTAGTGGGTAGAGACCAGGGCTGCTCCCTAACATCCTATAGTGCACAGGACAGCCCCACCACAAAGAATCGTCTTGCTCCAAATATCAACAGGGCTGAGGTTGAGAAACCCTAGCACAGAGTATCAGTAATCAAGAAGCAAGTGGATTTTCGCCACGCCAGCTTCACAGAGGAAAACAAATATTTCGCAGCATCTAAAACATGATAGAACTGTCGAGAGTATGTGAAGTCGGCTCCACAAATTGTGAAACATGAGCCACCGTTATGTTTGCTCTGCCACAGTAGGGGGACTCGGAGATTTTTTTCCTCTCCCTTTATGAAAATAGAAAAGTGACGAGCACGTTCTCTTGGAAGAAGCCAGGGTCCTCGCCTTACCCTTTGGTCTCCAAACCCCCACCAACACAGACTTTGTCCGTGACAAAGTTGTTTGTGGGCTGGAGCAAGAAGACAAAACAAAGGATGAATAGGGTCAGGTTTTCATAATGCTAAATCTAGCCAATTTTTCATTTTAAGACTTTCTCTTTCCTGCTCTTCCAGAAGACACCTTGGGTTTTTGCCTGGACAACATCTTTTTCCTCTCACTTTTTTTTTTTAATGAATGAATTATCCCTCATTCATTTTCAGTCTGTTGGCTTGGATGGTGTTGCACTCATTCCTACGGTCCACGGCGGGTATAAGGTCCAAGTTCTCAGCCAGCTGTGAGAGACCCAGGAGTCAGCATGGGACTGTTGATGGGGTAAATGGATCCTACTCTTGTCTGCTGGGATGGAGCTGGGAACCATGCAAACCTGGAGCTGACTAAAGCCATCTTCCTACCCCAAGGATAAAACTTGCCCAAGTGTGTAATCAGCACAAGGAAGGAAAAAAAGAAGGAGGAGGAGAAGAAGAGGAAAGAGAAAGAGAAAATTAATCATATCATCATAGCATCGTATCATATCATATCATATCATATCATATCATATCATATCATCATCTGAGATTTTGTTCCAGCCATTTCTATAGCCTGACAATTGCCCAACTCCTCAATATCATGGATCAATGAATTAACCTCTGGTTTGAGCATCACCTCCTCGTTCTCCTTTGGCCCCTCCTCCTTTGCTGAGCCCCTAAACGCATTGCTCCTTGGGGTTCTACCCCAGGTCCTCCTTTGTCCCCACTCTTCCCCTTCTTCAGTGAGCTTCTGTCCTCACCCCTTTCCTCAGCTATCATCCATGTGTTGAGAACTCTCTATCTCATCTCCTTAGGTTTCATCTCTGTCCAAACGTCACGCCTATGAGACATCTCCCCCGGAAGGCCCACCAACACACAAAGCCCACCCAACTGCTGACCCTCACCTTCCCCTCCACCCTTTCTTCCCCTGCAGTTGTTGTCATATGGATAGCAATAACATCCACCAGTGATCTGGACCCAGATCAAGAAATGGGTGCCCTCCTCCCTGAAATCTTCCCTTTTTCTCCCCTATGCTGTCCTGACTCCGCCATCACTTTGCCTTTTGCTCCCTCACCTCTATCCCTCCCTTACTCCTTTATAGATCATATTCTTCACCAAATACACATTCACACACACACACACACACACACACACACACACACACCACGCTGCCAGCTCTGTTGTAACGCCTTCTTATCCCCTCTTCCTGGAAGCCTTCCCAGGCTGCCTGGCATGAGTTGGGTGTCCCTCCATTATACTCCCAGCACACATCTCTTTTCATTGAAATTATTTACTTAGATATTAACTACAGTCCCTGAGCTTCCTATATGGCAAGCAGTTTACCCAAATCATCCTTAATACTCATGGCATTTCCTCAAAGGAAGGCGTTATTATGTCCATCCTAGATTAGAGAGCTTGAATCAGTTGCTCAAAGTCAGGAGCCAGGGAAGAAGTAGGACTAGGGTCTGAGTCGGGCAGATCTGGCCGCAAATCCAGGCAGGTATTGACCACAACCCCACCTGCTGTTCAGTCTCCCAACTTGAAAAATTGGGTCTCGGTGGAGTCTGTAACTGCCATCTCTGTGGAATCTGTCCCCGCCAGCCAGGAATGCTGGGTGTCAGTGGATGGGTGTCAGTGAATGCCGGGACTGGTTTAATTAATCAAAGAATGAATGAATGTTGTGCTTTGTTTTTTCTTCGGAAAAGGCAGGGTTGGGTCACAGTTAATTTTCAAATTCTGTGACACGGTAATTCTAACAAACCCTATCCAGTTAATAACCTGCAAAAATAAGTGACTCATCTGTTTCTGTCCTTGTATCAGTCATTTTCCATCTAAAAGCAGCTTGATCATGTGCAGTTTGCATTGTCCAAGGAGAGATGCAAAGTGAATCAAGCTCTTGGAAATCACTTTCTCTGCCTTCATTCCTTCCCACCTCAAAAGTGTTGGTCAATGAAACCATCTGTTGATGGCACTCAAAGTTCCAAATCACCTGGCGCTTCTCCTTCTAATACCACATCCTTCTTAAAAAAAAAAAAAAAAAAAAAAAAAGCACAGAGAACCAAAAACAAAACAAAACAAAACTATATCTATGACAAAAACTGTAGAAAAATTACGTCCACTTGCTAGGTTGGCACTGTCTTCTTTTCTAACAGCAGATTCGAAGCAGATCTAATGAGCTGGGTTCAGACCAGAAAAGAGAATTCGAATTGCATGGTTTGCACCTTCTCAGAGTGAGGGTGACAATTATGATATATTTCATGTTAATAACCTGAATGGATCCAAGTGCAAAGCATGCTGGGATTTCAGCAGCATGGGTTGGTGGGAAGTGGAGAAGCCCAAGGTGGATGGGTTGGGGAGTTGCAGAGATAAGTAAAACCCTAGTGCTTCTCCCAAGGACATTGACCGTGGTACAAACATACACAGACCAAAGTTCCCTACTGTCGGGGAATTTAGTCCAGCCAAGCATCAAATCCAAGAATGTCCATGGTCATTAGTGGATAAAGGCAGCAGGATCCCGGGTGGCAAGTGGCACCTAAAGTCTGGTGTGGGGGAGAAGATCGTAATTCCTGTTCATTCATGGCACAACTTTGGTAAATGGTAAACAGAACAGGAAACAGAGTCCTACATCCTGGGTGGAAGAGGCTGGTAAAACCCAGAGAGAATCCAAATAGCAGAACCAAAGTCAGAGGGATGAACGAACAGGGTAGCATTGCAGTCCGGCAGACAAGCAAAGAAACGGGCAGAAAAATAAGGTCAAGGTGGCAGAGCAGGGGTCGAGGAAGGCAGGGCAAGGGTGGTAAACACCAGTGCCCATGGAGGACAGGGAAGGATTGTCAGTGAGTCAGGGAGCCCAGCGGAAACTGGTGACCTGGGAAGTCCGTGTCCCCAATAAGGGACCAGCTGCTACTCAGCACCAGCCCACTGTTGGCACATGGGACTAGGACTCCAACCTTCCCAGGTCTTCCGGGTTTTCAAGAGAAGCCAGAAATCCAGAGTTTGTATGAATACCCCACACATTTGAAATGCTGACAACTGGTTTCATGTATTTTATTTATTTATTTACTTATTTACTTATTTATTTATTTTAATATATGAAATTTATTGTCAAATTGGTTTCCATACAACACCCAGTGCTCATCCCAAAAGGTGTCCTCTTCAATACCCATCACCTACCCTACCCTCCCTCCCACCCCCAATCAACCCTCAGTTTGTTCTCAGTTTTTAAGAGTCTCTTATGCTTTGTCTCTCTCCCACTCTAACCTCTTTTTTTTTCCCTTCCCCTCCCCCATGGGTTTCTGTTAAGTTTCTCAGGATCCACATAAGAGTGAAAACATATGGTATCTGTCTTTCTCCGTATGGCTTATTTCACTTAGCATCACATTCTCCAGTTCCATCCACGTTGCTACAAAGGGCCATATTTCATTCTTTCTCATTGCCATGTAGTACTCCATTGTGTATATAAACCACAATTTCTTTATCCATTCATCAGTTGATGGACATTTAGGCTCTTTCCACAACTTGGCTATTGTTGAGAATGCTGCTATAAACATTGGGGTACAAGTGCCCCTATGCATCAGTACTCTTGTATCCCTTGGGTCAATTCCTAGCAGTGCTATTTCGGGGTCATAGGGTAGATCTATTTTTAATTTTTTGAGGAACCTCCACACTGCTTTCCAGAGTGGCTGCACCAGTCTGCATTCCCACCAACAGTGCAAGAGGGTTCCCGTTTCTCCACATCCTCTCCAGCATCTATAGTCTCCTGATTTGTTCATTTTGGCCACTCTGACTGGCGTGAGGTGATATCTGAGTGTCGTTTTGATTTGTATTTCCCTGATGAGGAGCGACGCTGAGCATCTTTTCACGTGCCTGTTGGCCATCTGGATGTCTTCTTTAGAGAAGTGTCTATTCATGTCTTCTGCCCATTTCTTCACTGGATTATTTGTTTTTTGGGTGTGGAGTTTGGTGAGCTCTTTATAGATTTTGGATACTAGCCCTTTGTCTGATATGTCATTTGCAAATATCTTTTCCCATTCCGTTGGTTGCCTTTTAGTTTTGTTGGTTGTTTCCTTTGCAGTGCAGAAGCTTTTTATCTTCATGAGGTCCCAATAGTTCATTTTTGCTTTTAATTCCCTTGCCTTTGGGGATATGTCGAGTAATAAATTGCTACGGCTGAGGTCAGAGAGGTCTTTTCCTGCTTTCTCCTCTAGGGTTTTGATGGTTTCCTGTCTCACATTCAGGTCCTTTATCCATTTTGAGTTTATTTTTGTGAATGCTGTAAGAAAGCGGTCTAGTTTCATTCTTCTGCACGTTGCTGTCCAGTTCTCCCAGCACCATTTGTTAAAGAGACTGTCTTTTTCCCATTGGATATTCTTTCCTGCTTTGTCAAAGATGAGTTGGCCATACTTTTGTGGGTCTAGTTCTGGGGTATCTATTCTATTCCATTGGTCTATGTGTCTGTTTTTGTGCCAATACCATGCTATCTTGATGATTACAGCTTTGTAGTAGAGGCTAAAGTCTGGGATTGTGATGCCTCCTGCTTTGGTCTTCCTCTTCAGAATTACTTTGGCTATTCGGGGCCTTTTGTGGTTCCATATGAATTTCAGGATTGCTTGTTCTAGCTTTGAGAAGAATGCTGGTGCAATTTTGATTGGGATTGCATTGAATGTGTAGATAGCTTTGGGCAGTATTGACATTTTAACAATATTTATTCTTCCAACCCATGAGCCCGGAATGTTTTTCCATTTCTTTATATCTTCTTCAATTTCCTTCATAAGCTTTCCATACTTTTCAGCATACAGATCTTTTACACCTTTGGTTAGATTTATTGCTAGGTATTTTATGCTTCTTGGTGCAATTGTGAAGGGGATCAGTTTCATTATTTGTCTTTCTGTTGCTTCATTATTAGTGTATAGGAATGCAACTGATTTCTGTACATTGATTTTGTATCCTGCGACTTTGCAGGATTCATGTGTCAGTTCTAGCAGACTTTTGGTGGAGTCTATCGGGTTTTCCATGTATGATATCATGTCATCTGCAGAAAGTGGTTTCACGTATTTTAAGACACTTTGTAGACCAAACAAAACTGTCTGTAGGCTAAATATGAAGCCACAGGCTCCCTGTTAGAGACTTTGGCACCAAGGGCTGGTAGGAGCCCAGGGCTGCCCCCAGAACAGGGGATATCAGCCCCACAGCGACAGCACCCATATCAGAAGTGACCCCTGCTAATAACTAAGGATTCGATGGCTAGGCTCTACTTCGGGTACGAGGGCCGCGAGCATCCTCAGATGAATCTTTAACGACTTCAGACATGTAAGACAGGAGGGTAAGGCTCTCACTGAGTCCCAACCCACAGGGTTAAGGGAAGGGATACTGGGGAAACTGGTACCGTGTGTGAACGCCAGCACAGGAGGACTTGCTCTTGACTGCCTCTTAAAAATTACTAAATAACTGTAGAAGGTTCTGAAGGCTTCCACCTCCATCCCCTCACCACCCGCTCCAGTCGCCACCTTTGAGCAGGCCCACGGGACCCCACTCGACACTGCCACGCAGGCATGTGCATCACTGCTCGCCCTTCTTGTGCAGGCACGTGGGGCCTGCCTCCTAGAGTCTGCTCCCCGGCACACCTATGTGCAATCACATCCGGGTCTCGGAGCTGCTCCTGAGCCAGCCTCACGCAGTAGTCGTCAAGCGTGAGGACCCTATCTTAGCGGCAGGGGGTTGACTAGACCGCTGACGCCAACAATCCTACGGATTGCGGAAGTTCTTGAAACAAGGGACTAGGTGTCATGTGTTTTTCCGGGGATCCTAGGAGCAAATCCTATGTTGCAATGTTGACTCTGTCAACCCTAAAGAATCTTCTGGATTTAACGATCTGGTTGGGCTGTTTCTCTCCCTCTCCGAGCAGTGTCTGAGCCAGGGGCATACAGCGTACTATTTTTAGGTATTTCTGCCTCCGGTTTCTGCATGAGTGAGTCCTCAAGTACCTGAGGGAAGATCCCACTTGAAAGAGGCTGAACTGATCCTTTCTGTAAAGGGTCAGAGACACTGGTGAGGCAACTACTGCTCTTCCCGGGACCGAACTTTACACAATCTGTTATAGGATAAGGTTCGTCTGCAAAGACGGGTCACTGTCACCCATCACCTACCTGGGCTCAGCTGACCTACAGACAGGGAAGAAGGGCCCTCCGGCAGCCAGATGCTGTCACGAGCCCATCTGTTCCCTCTAAGACTGCTTAGTCATGGGCTCCACAGAATTCGAACAAACTTCGTTTTCTGATCTCCTTCGGAGCTCATAGAAGAGACTTTGGAGGTGGGGATCTAGGAGCGGCAGGTGACATTGACAGCGGGGGCCCACAGCGGAGAGGAAGAGCAAACAGCCATGTGGGACAGGTGGGAGACACACACACACACACACACACACACACACACACACAGTTTCTCTGGTTCCCAACCACACGGCAAGAGGACGACAGAGCAGGAGAAGTGCCCTCCAGCCTGAGACACAAGCTATGGCCCCAGTGACAAGGGCACAAGCAAGCAACTTACAGCAAGTGGGGAAACCACGCCCACACCTCTACCACACACACGCTGGGGCCTGTCATCAGAGGCCAAATCTTGAGCTCCTGTCAGGCCCAGGACATGCCAAGTAGCAATAGTAAGAGTCTCCTGCCTCCGTTTACACCACCCTCGTCCGAGCCCCATCCCCCAGGGGGGAGAGGAAGTGACACTATCTGCTGCTCCTGATGCACCAAGTAGAACGTCTCACACTCCCGTCCACACAGTCCTGCTGTCTTCTCGACGCCCAAGTCCTAAGGGGATGCGGTCCCACGCGCACCCCCCCTTCCTCGCCAGAGAGCTGAAAAGCTCCCAAGTGAAATCCTTCACAAGAATCGAACACAGGTGGTACAAACAGCACCTGACGGGAGAAATTCTTGGGACAGGACCCAGGAAACGTGTTGATCATAACCTTTCCAGAAGCAGCGTCAGAAGGAGAACTTTCTGTTTCCAATTATACAAAGTGACAGGAGGCAAATTCTGGCAAGCATTGTCTAACTGCTTCTCTGTTCAGCTCCCTACCTCTGAGGGCACGCCAGACCTTCGAGAATACACCCCATGTTCTCATCTGCCTTAGCTGCTGCTACCTGAGTCAGAAAGTTTGAGGTCACGAGTTGCATGCCACTGGAATTGTGTGAGCAGAGTCAGGACAACTCCTTGCCAAGGCAGGGTGATCGTGTGGGCTTGGGGTGTGGCACTGTTCCCAGTCAGAGGTTCTCAAACAGGGCCGTGCCCCAGAGCCTTCTGGAAGATGTGATATTTCCAAGTTACACGTCAGAATCTCTGGGAGTGCGTGTGATATTTTATGCTTCTCAAGCAGTTCTATTGGAGCTGGTCCTTGGACCAGAATTCGAGACTCCTTCCCTTGGGTGATTCCTAAATTTTTCTTTCAACCTGGCTATGCCGTGCGTTGAGTCACTGTGTGACTTGTACTCAGTCGAACCATGGGAGATTGATTTTCGAAGGCAACACCCTGTGATTCAATATGTTCCTAGGCTGAAACACGGAGATCTCCTCCTTTGCAAAACGAAGGATGTTGGACTAGATCACTGGGTCTCACACACTGTGTTAGGCATGGAACCCCTTCTTCAAACAAAACCAGAGGTCAACCATTTCCAGAAAAATTTAAGAGATGATAACAACTTGAAAACCCCCTCTTGGAATCAAACACCTAGAAATCAGGGATAAATATGATAAACATCCTTTTAAATGCATGCCTCGCTCACAAAAAAAGTACAAGGGGTCCCTGGGAAGGGGGGGGAGCAGTGTAAGTGAGGAGGGGAGACAAGTGCTGAGATGATACTGCCTTTGTTCATGGAATGTATGGTCTGTGTGATGATCAGAGAGGATGTGTTCGTGCATGTGGAGGAACTGAAGATAAGGTTTGGGACACAGGAAGGCAGGGGACTGGGCCATAGATGTATGCTAAAATAGGAGAGGTCTCTACATCCCAGAGAAGACATGAACCAGAACGATAGTACCCACCAGCACAGGGAGGTGACAAGGAAGCTTCCGTTAGGTCTGAGTTTGCCCCGGACTCCCCTGATCAATGAACATTAAAACCAGCCCCGAGTTGTTGCTATCCCCTGGGCAACCTGAAAGGAGCAAAAATAATATTGCTCTGGGCAGACATGCCACCACACTAGACCACACAGGATTCCCACGGATGAAGCTCTACTGAAGATAAGTTCCCAACCCAACAATCACGGTATGAAGAGGAAACAACGCACCATAAGCGAGAGCCAGAAGGCACTAGAACCACCAAGATTCGATATGCAATAGTAGATTGGTGCAACCACCAGAGAAAAATGGTCTACGAAAATAGAGCTACCATATGACCCAGCAATTTCACTTCTGGGTGTATATCCGAAGGAAATAAAATCACTCTCTCAAGAAGACATCTGTCTGCACCCCCCCCCCATATTCACGGCAGCAGTATTTATAGTTAGCCAAGCCATGGAAACAACCTAAGTGTCTAACGAGGAATGAATAAAGAAAGTGTGATCACACACACACACACACACACACACACACACACTGAAATATCATTCACCCACAAAAAGACGAAATCCAGCCATTTGCGACAACATGGATGGAACTTTAGGGCATTATGCCAAGGAAAACAAGACAGAGAAAGACAAATCCTGTATGATCTCATTTATGTCTGTAATCTAGAAAATCCAAACTCCTAGATACAGAGGACGGATTGGTGCTTGCCAGAGGCAGGGGGTGGAGGAAATGGATGCAGGTGCTTCAAAGGCAAAAACTTCCAGTTATAAGATAAATAGGTTATGGGGAAGCAATGCACGGCACGGTGACTCCAGCTACAACCCTGCGTCATCGTGTACTTGAAAATTGCTAAGAGAGTGGACCTTAACAGTTTCCACTGCAAGAAAAAAACCCTGTACCTATGTGAGCGATGGATGTTAAGGAACCTTAACGTGGTGATTATTTTACAATCAAACCATTAGGTTGCCCACCTTGGACTAATACAATATTACGTGTCAATTACATCGCAATAAAACTGGAAACACTTTACAACAAAAGTAGTAGGAAAGCGTTAGGTGCCCAAGAACTTTAGATCACAGATCTTTGCAACGAAAACTATCAGAGGTCTGACACCTCATCCCAGTGTGTGTACCTCAGACACAGGAAGAGTTAGCTAAGTAAAAAGGGGAGGGGTCCCCCAAGGCACCTGAGCGCTCCCCAGGGCACAAGGAGCATGTCACCACGTGACAGGGAGCCTAAGAAGTGCCATCTCCCGCAAGGAGCATAGGCTGCAAACATGATCTCCCTCTGGCTCTCTCTCCTTCCCTTCTTTTCTTTCCCCCCGCCTCGCAAAGAGGTACCGATGATTGTTAGTCATCCTGAGACCTGTTTTACCTCCCTCCTCTGCCCTTTAGTCTCTATAACTCGGGGAAGGTCTCTTCAACGTCCTCAGTTTCCTCATCTGGAAAATGGGTATGTCTTACCCCGGGAAGGGTGGGGGGGGCGTACCAGTGGGAAACAATAAAGTTCAGCTGAGTCTGAAAGAGAGTGATTTTTTTTTTTAAGGCTGAAAGGATCGTGACCACAGTGTGGGTCATCTGCCCCCCCGCCCCACCCACCCATTGTGGTCCACACTCTACTCTTCTTTGCTCTGCCCTGTGGCCCAGGAGGCTGTCCCCTGGGACTGCCTCTTCCTGCTCCCTTTCCCCCCTGCCTTCCAGTTAGGAAGACAGCAAAGTCGGGGTTGGGGCACGCCCTCTCCTCTTCCTCCTGGACCCGTCCCACTACAACTATACTCTATGGCTCCTCCTCGACTCTAGACTTTTCTGGGCTCCCGTTTGTGTCTTCCTCCATGTGTGCCTTCAATGCTAGGAGTCCTCACCGCAGCGAGCGCTGGCTGCCTCCCCAGCCCAGCCCTGCTTGCACCTGCTTTGAAACTCCGTCCTCCCCACCATTGTGTGCCCCCCAATGAGCTATGTGTCCTGCTCTCCCCTGACTGAGCTGACCCTTCAGAATGAAGCTAGGTCCTTCTCCTCCAGAGAAGAGAAACCCGCTTGTCTGTAGACATGCATTTATTTAGACTATTGTACCTGCCCGGTTCAGTTGCTTAACCTTACTGGGTCTCAGTTTTTGCCTCTGCAAAATGGCCATAAATATCTCATCTCTTTCAGTCACAAAGGGAAAATCTGAATATCCCTGAAAACACCCCCAATTAAAAAGAAATGTTTCCTGGGGGCACCTGGGTGGCTCAGTCGGTTAAGCATCTGACTCTTGATTTCAGCTCAGGTCGTGATCTCACGGTTCGTGAGTTCGAGTCTCACGTAGGGCTTTGCACTGACAGCATGGAGCCTGCTTGAGATTCTTTCTCTCCCTTTCTCTCTGCCCCTCTCCTCCACTCATGTACTCTCTCTCTTTCTCTCTCTCTCTCTCTCTCTCTCTCTCTCTCTCTCAAAATAAATGAATAAACAAAAAGCAAAACCAAACAAACAAAAAAGAAATGTTTCCTGCTAGAAAGGGAATGTCAGTCCCACATCTTTGTGGGTTCCTGTCCTATCAAGTTCGGAGGACAGAGAGAGGAGAGGAAGAATTTGTAGCTTTTGAAAAAGAGAATATTTTGAAAGACTGAAGCTTCTTAATTCTTCATTGTGGAGAGAAAATTGGGCCCTAAATTATTTATCGCATTTTAAATTCACTGACAGAAGCAGTTTTGAAAACTTTGCTGTCCTTTTTTGAAAATAATTAACCTACTTAAGTGTTTTAAATCTTTTAAAATATTTCCTATTAAATGGTAACACGAGGGGGGAATCATGTTGACGGGAACAGGCTATTCAGAGGGGAGGGGAGGGGAATCTAGGATCCTGTTCATCCAGGATCCTCGGGTAGGGGCCAGAGGGATACAGGCTCGTTCTGGCCTTGACCTCTTTACGGGGTCATTCTTATTCAGAACTGGTGAACCGTGGGGGAGAGACTGAGTTCAGTGGAAAGAAGTCGGACTCCTTAAAACCTGGATTCCAGGCGAAGCAAGCCCATTGGTTGCAAATAGAAAACCCAGCAGAAACCAGTGTGAGCAGAAAGATGACAAGTTCCTTTACCCAGAAGGCCCTTGGTAGGGCTGGCTTTAAGAAGCCCGTCAGTGCACCTGTTCCCCTGGCCACAGTGACTGCTTCAGAAATGTGCGTATGCGACCTGATCCAAGAGAATGAGGTATAAGGCACCTTTGCCTCTGAATGCAGCCTCCTGGGCTTCTGGAAGGGAAAAGGGGTGCGCGTTTGCCCCGGGACGTATTTCCCTGCCTCTCATCTCTCTACCCTTCTTCCCCTGAGAGAATCACACAGTTTCTTCTCGCAGTAACAAAACATCAGCTTTGTAGACCTTTGCATTTCTGTTGACTCTGCTTTGCGTGGTCGCTGGGGAAGTAGCGTGTCTCCTGAGCATCGGGAGGGACCTCTGAACGTAGAACAGGAATGAGTTGCGCACCCCCACCGTACTCAGGCACAAGAAATACCGTCTCATTTCCCTTTGGCCCAATCATCCAATTCAGCGGGACTCTGACCGCTCGCCTGGAAGGAAGCTCGGCCTCAGTGATCAACGGGGCTCCTCGCCCAGCTCCCCGAAGGATCGGACCAGCGACCGAATTTGTGCCAAATGAAAACGTGGGGTCTGCCGTTCAAAGGTTATCGAGAATTTTAAGATGGCGACAGAAATGCATTCGACCAAGCGCCAGGGTCTCGGTGAGGGCTCTGCGTAAACACACAGGTCGCAGGCCCGCCAGGCTGGCCTTACCTAAATGTGGGTTCCTTTGGCAACTCCTCGTGGCCCCTCGAAGCTGTCCGTCCATATACCTCAGCGTCTCAGCCCAGTGCCCCTTGATCAACCACGTGGCCATTCTGCATCTCAGTCGGCCACTTCCCAAGGGAACTGCTAGGAGTCAGCGTTCAAGGTTCTGATGCAGCCGACCCCCAAACCCTGTCCCCAGCCCACATCTTTGGGAAACGCTCTCCCGACTGAGGTCGCTTCTGTCTCCACACCCCAGGCATCCCTGCGGCTCCCCGCTCTACCCTTGGGCAGAAGAAGCCCCAGGTTGCTCAGACTCAATTAAAAGTGTCCTTGCACCTCAATTTTGAGGAGAAGGGAGGCAGGTAATCCTCATTTTTTCTTTAACAGCAGCAAAAACATAAAGCACATAGTACTAACTCGATACATTATCCTGCAGGGGAGTGACATGGTCAGATTTATGGCCTATAAAGATCTCTCTGGCCACAGTGTAGAAAATAGATTATGTGTGTGGGGTAGGGGTGGGGGAACCAAGAGGGAATGTGGAAATACCAAATAAGAAGCTGTTTCAGAGTCCGAGAGAGAAACAGCAATGGCCTGAAGTGCCAGTGCAGATAAACGGAAGTGGACACATCTGGAAGGTATTTAGAAGATCGTGGCAGATATTAGCAGCTTCCTGCTCCAGGACCCACTCTCTCGATTACTAATAAAATCCCAAATAAGTCCTGGCCGGCAAGGTGCGTGTTGAAAAACGCTCACTTCCCAAACTTCCTTGCAGACGAGGGCTCTCACGCAATTTGGTCTTGGCTAATACACATGCGCCAGTGAAGTTTCTGGGTTTGAAAGGAAACAGGGGGCCCCTGGGTGGCTCGGTCAGTTCAGCGTCTGACTCTTGGTCTTGGCTCCGGTCACGAGCTCACGGTCCGTGAGTTCGAGCCCCGCATCGGGCACCGTGCTGCCAATGGGGAGTCCGCTTGGGATTCTCTCTCCCTCTCTCTCTGCCCCTCCCCTGCTCTTTTCGCATTTTCCCTTCACGCTTGACCCTTTGTCCTGCCTGGAATCTGGGTGCTATTTCAGGAGGCGTGGCAGCCACATCGGGGCCATGAGGTAATAGGCATAAGGCCAAATTCCATAGGCTGGGAATGGTAGAAAGACAAGGCAGAGAGAGCCTGAGATACGGTTGGTATCACAGAACTGCTGAATAAGCCACAGGATGACTCCCTCCAGATTTCTGGCTACTTGAGAAAAGGAAACCTCTCTTTTGTTTGGTCAGTGTAATTAAGCTTTCTATTACATGCTTTAAAATGCAACCTCTAATTAATCCAGATATGAACACAATAAGACTTAGGGTAAATTGTGGCAGGGGAATTCAGAAGTGGGCAGCAATGCCTCGGGAGGACCCCGGCCAAACCCACCGCACAGACTCCAAACCAACCGTAAAGCAACGTTAAGCCAAATGTGAAGCTCAGAGAAGCTGTAACATTTAACAGGGAGAGATATATTTAGGTCATAAACCTATTTCCTCCAAAATATTAAATCAACAGAAGGAGTGCCCTCCACCTCTCCAGGCCAGCGTGTTTATGAGCAGAGAGGGGATTCTGATCCAAAGCTCTGGCAAAGAAAGTGGATTTACGCAAAAGCCCGAGGGCGGCATCGCACCGGGCGTTTCACGGAGCACGGAGTTTCAGGGTTTGGAGTCATAAATATCTGGGTTCCAATCCCAGCTCTGTCATGCTAGTCGTGTGACCCTGAGAGTGAAGTGACCCTGCCAAATGACTTTACCACTCGAGACTCAGTTTCCTCACCTACAAAATGGGGCTTGTGATAGTGACATTCCACAGCATTGTCTTGAGAATTAAAACAGTTAATGCCTAACGAGTAACTAGCTGGATCTAGCACAGAGAAGCTCTCATAATAATTCAGATTCCCTAGGAGGTGCCTGGGTGGCTCAGTCGGTTAAGCCACCGACTTCAGCTTGGGTCATGATCTCACAGTTCATGGGTTCGAACCCCCGCGTCGGGCTCTGTGCTGACAGCTCGGAGTCTGGAGCCTGCTGGGGATTCTGTGTCTCCCTCTCTCTCTGCCCCTCCCCAGCTCGTGCTCTCTGTCTCTCTGTTTCTCTCTCTCTCTCGAAAATAAATAATAAAACATTAAAAAAAATTTTTAATTAAGATTCCTTCCTTCATTCCTTCTTTCCATTAGCTTCCTCCCCCTTCCCTAGATTTCTCCCCGTCCTCACCTACCGCTAAAGACTGAACTACCAAGGCAGAGCTCAAACCCTTCCGGGAATAAAAATGGCATTACCCCATTTTACAAAGAAACAAGACTCAGATAATTACAATGCAGACAAGGACCCAGGTCTTCTGCCTTCCAGCCTCATTATGCTCTGTCAGCCTCCGGAGGCTGCTTCTATTTAAAGCCTCCCCACTGACAGTTCAGAAGTCTGGGCTCAGATGGCAGATGCTGGGACAGAGCCCGAGGAGTGCAGAGGGGACCTGAAACCATGCACCGGGCTGCATTCCTGCGGGAAGGCTGCAAACCTTTGATTCCGTGTCTGTTTTTGAAGGCTGGTGAGATACACCATGGCTGTTAGAGACGACCGGCTCTCCACCAAATCCATTGTTCCTCCCTCCCACGCACCAGGAATACTACAATTCCCAGACTCCCTTGCAGTGGGTGTGGTCATATAAGAGTCCGTCCAATGAGAGCAGACACGATGGGAGCCGCTTCCAAGTGTGGTCCATAAAGCCTCCCAGGCTTGCCTCTCCATTCCCTTTTTTCCCTTCTGCCGGATGCTTAGGCGTGTTATAAGACCCTAAGGGCAGGGGGGGCCAGAAGATGGAAACAGTCCGCGTCTCTGGATGGTTCTGGGCAGAGAAGCTGCCCGCGTGATCTGGACGCTTAAGCAGGACTGTCACATAAATGAAAACTACACGTCTGAGGTGTCGATTCGTGACATGTTTGGGGCTGTCCGTTACGGCAACGCATCCTAGTCTACCCTAACTGTAGACTGGCACACCTATGCCAAACACTGAAATATGCTGCCAACGTGCATATGTCCAGGGAGATTCTAATCTTCAGTCATTTTTTAACTTTTATGATTTTGATATTTTTGGTACCTTAAAAAATTGGCAATACTCGCACAAACTAAAACGATCAGAATTACAAGTCTATGTGCGGTAAAAAACTGAGTTTCCTTTCTCTCCCTAAGACCAGTGGTCTGGCTTCTCTTCCCCAGAAGCAACCACAGTAACTAAGTTCTTGGATATTCTTTTAGAAATGTTATCTATCTATCTATCTATCTATCTTTCCATCCATCTATCTATCCAGATCTAAATATATAACAGAGATCACCAATCTTCTTGGTGTCTAATATATATGTTGGATCGTATATATAAAATTAAAAACATTTTTTTAAATTTATTTATTTATTTTGAGGAAGAGAAAGAGAGCACAAGCAGGGGAGGGGCAGAGGGAGAGAGAGAATCCCAAGCAGGCTCTGCACTGTCTATGTGGAGCCCGACACAGGGCTCAAACCCATGACACTGTGAGATCGTGACCTGAGCCGAAATCGAGAAATGGATACTTAACCAACTGAGTCACCCCGCTGTCCCTGTGTGACTGTGGGTTTTGGACATCACCTTACTTCAGCACATGAAGAATGTTTAAATGGCTGGACCACAGTCCATTGTCTGGATATACTGTTTATTATTTTAACAACTTTCTTACTAAGAGATCTTTATGTTGTGACATTTGGCTAGTTTGCCAAGACGTTGACATTGCAAACAACGCCAGAGTGAACATCCCAGCACATATACATCTTCATAAAAGTCCTATCAAGACATTCCTGGGTCAGGTTCTCTGAGTATCATGTTTTCTGGTATTCTTTAGTATTTGTATTGGGATATAATTGGCACATAACGAATTTCACATATTTAGGGTATAGAGGTTGATAAGTCTGACATAGGCACACCTGTGAAACAAAGACAAGATAATGAATAGACCCTACGCTTCCAAAAGTCCCCTCATCCCCTTCGTAACCCCTCTGACACCCATTCCCAAAGCACCACTGGTTTGCTTGCTGGCAAAATAGACTAATTTGCACTTTCCATAACTTTATGGAAATAGGATCACGAAGTATGAACTCTTTTCTGCCTGCCTGCCTTCACTTAATGCAATTATTGTTATTTTTAAAAAAATGCTTATTTACTTTGAGAGAGAGAGCACACACACAGGCACCCACATGAGTGAGGGAGGGGCAGAGAGAGAGAGGGAGGGAGAATCCCAAGCAGGCTCCGCGCTGTCAGCACAGAGCCCAACTCGGGGCTCAATCTCATGAACCGGGAGATCACGGCCTGAGCCGAAATCAAGAGGCAGGTGCTTAACCGACTCAGTCACCCAGGCACCGCTATGCAATTATTTTTAAATTAATCTGCATGGTTGCATGTGGCAATAGCTCATTTCCTTTTTATTGTCAAATAGTATTCCGTTATATGGGTATACCACAATTTGTTTATCCTTTCCCCTGACGGTGGACGTGTGGTTTATTTCCAGCTATGGCTATAACGAATATGTAATGAATGCTTGCAGAAAAGCCTGTATATGGGCGTGTACTTGTTAGGACATACATAGGAATGTAACGAGCCATGATTACTGGCTCATCTCTTTTCTTCTCTGAATTGTGTCTGTGTGTGTATTCCACATCGAGTCCCTTTTCATCGCGTGATTTGCAACTACTTCCTTCTGACATGTGGCTTGTCTTCTCACCATCTTAACAATGTCTTTCAAAAGGCAGACGCTCAAATTTATGGAGTCCCCTCATGGATTACTTACTTTTAGGGACAGTGCTTTTGGTATCATGTCTAAGAAATATTGCCTAACCCAAGATCACCAATTTCCTCAGACATTTTCCTTAGGAGGTTTTATAGTTTCAGGTTTTCCGTTTAAGAGTGCGACCCACTTTGAGTTAACGTCTGTGCAAGGCATACGTTATGTATGGAAATTCACTTTTTACTATGAATATCCAACTGTTCCACCGCCATTTGTTGAGTAGATACATATCCTTCCCCTGAAACTGCTGTTCCATATTCAACTAACTACGTACGTGGTCGGGTGTTTCTGGAGTCTCTATTCTCTTTCATTGGTCTATTTGTCAATCTTCATGTCAGTGTCACAGTATCATGATTACTGTAACTTTATGATAAGTCTTAGAATCAAATAGTGTAAGTTCGCTAACTTTGTTCTTCTTTTTCAAAGTCATTTTGGCTACTATGGGTCATTTGTATTTCCATATAAATTTTAGAATCAACTTGAGTATTTTTCTCTCTCTCAAAACAAAACAAAACAAAACCTCAGCTTGCTGGGATTTGACTAATCTATATATAAATCAATTTGGGGGGCAATTGACATTTTGGAAATATTGAGTCTTGGGATCCTCAAACAGGGTAAGCTCTTCGTGTTTTTAGATCTTCACTTTCTTTCAGTTACGTTTTGTACCTTTAAGTGTACAGGTCTTTCAAATATTTTGTCAGATTTATCCCAAAGCACTTCATATTTATACACTATCATATATGGTATTTTTTTAAATTTCTATTTCCAACTGTTTCATTGTGCATATACAGGAACACAGCTGGGTTTTGTGCATTTATCTTGTACCCTGCCGTGTATTAATTCTCACAGCCTTCCAGTCGTTTCTATAGGATTTTCATCATATATTTGCATGTCACCTGCAAGATGGTTTTACATCTTTCTGTTCACCATCAATGCCTTTTATTTCCTTTTCTTGCCTATTGTACCAAATAGAACTCCCAACACAACGTTGACTAGAAAAGGTAGGAGTGTATATCCTTACACATTTCCTTATCTTAGGGGAAAAACACTCGACGTTTCCACTAGTAAGTATGATGTTAGCGATAGGTTTTGCATTAACACTTTTTATCAAAATGAGAGTTTCCTACCATTCCTGAGAGATTATTTTTTTTAAGGAATGGCTGTTGGGATTTATCAAAGCTTTCACTACATCTATTTAGATGAATGTATGATTTCTTTGTATAGACTATTAATATACTAAATTCAATTGGGAGAATTTTGAATGTTAAGCCTGTCTTGCATTTCTGGGATAAACCCCATTAGGTCAAAATGTATTAGTCTTTTATACATGTTTAAATTCCGTTTTCTTTCTCTTTATTAAGAGTTTTGCATGAGAGCTCACGAGAGGCATTGTTCTGCACTTTTTTTTCCATGTGACGCCTTTGCCTGGTTTTTGCATCAGGGTCATTTTGACCTTACAGAACAAGTTGGAATGTATTTCTTCCTCCTCTGTTTTCTAGAAGATCCTGAATAGAATTGATATCATTTCTTCATTAGATGTTTTATACAATTCACCAACTAAACCATCTGGGCCTGAAAGTTTCTTTGTTTGTATTCCAAATTCAATTTCTTTGAGAGATTTAAGATTATTCCCATGATGTTTTTTTTTTCTAAAGTGAGAGATTTGCTAGTTTGTGTCTTTCGAAGAATTTTCCATTGCACCCGAGCTGTCAAATCTGTCAACATTTGTTTAGCTGTGTCTTTACTGTCCTCTCAGTAACTGTAAACTCTATAGCGATTCTGTACGTCCACCTTCTTCATTCTTTTTTTATTATTTTTTAAAAAATTTTTAATGTTTATTTTTGAGACACAGAGTGTCAATGGGGGAGGGGCAGAGAGAGGGGGAAACAATCTGAAACAGGTTCCAGGTTCTGCACTCTCAGCACAGAGCTGGACGTGGGGCTCGAACTCACAAGGGTTGAGATCATGACCTGAGCTGAAGTCGGGAGCTTTGAGCCCCCAGGTGCCTTTGCACCTTCTTCATTCTTGATACTGGTGGTCGTACCTTCTCACATTCTGTCTGGGGCTTCATAATTTTCATCAGATATGGACATTTTCTGCTCATTATTTTTGTACCTATTTCTCCATCCCCCTTCTTCTGCCCTTTGGGCACCCACTCCAACTAAATGTGTATTAGGTTGCTGTGCCCCATCTATTTTTTTTTTCTAGCCCCTTTTCTCTCTTTGATTTTGGATAGTTTTCACTGCTAGGTCTTCAAGTTCATTTAGCTTTTATTCTACAAAATCTAATCTGCTCTTAATTCCAGCCAGGGGGTATATACATCTACACACAAATATATATATATATATATATATATATATATATATTTATATATATATTATATTATATATATTATTATATATTATACATATATTATTCTATATAATAATATATAATATATTATATATTATATATTATAATATATTATATATTATTATATTATATATAATTATATTATATAATTATATTATTATATATAATATTATTATTATATATTATATATTATATATTATATATTATATATATATTATATATAATTATATTATATTATATAATATATAATATATATATTATATATAATAATATAATTATATATTATATATTATTATATTATATATAATATATAATTAATATATATATTATATATATTATATATATATTATATATATTATATATTATATATATTATATTATTATTATATTATTATTATATTATTATTATATAATTATATAATATATAATTATATTATATATAGTATATATAGTATATATACTATATGTACTATATATAATATATATAATATATATATATATAATTAATAATGTTATATATTATTATATTATTATTATATTATTATTATATAATATATAATATATTAATATAATATATATTTTAATTTAAATAAATTTAATTTTAATTAATATATAATTAATATATTAATATTATATATTATTATATATTATATTATATATATATATATATATGTAATATATATTATATACATAATATAAATATATATATATATATATATATTATGTAATATATATATATATATATATATATATATATATATATATTTCAGTCACATTCCCTGTGGATTTTATCTCCAGAAGTTCAATCTGGGTCTTTTTTCAGGTTGCCAGATTTAGCAAATAAAAATTCAAGATGCAAAGTCATATCTGAATTTCAGATAAACAGTGGGTAATTTGTAGCATGCGTATGTTATACGCAGTATGTGGGGCATAGTTAGACACCTAAAAAAATTCGCTGATTTTCTGAAATCCAGACTTAACTGGGCATCTTGAATTTTGTCTGGTTACCTGTCTTCTTCTATCTTACATATCTCCTGTTAATGTACCTAATTTTTCTTTTGGTCCTTGACGATATGGAATGCAGCTACTATAACGCCTTTAATGTCCTTTTCTGTGATTTCTACCACGTGTTTCATTTCTTCGTAGGCTTTCATTGCCTGACATTCGCCCTCCTTATGGGTCGTGCTTTCCTACTACTTTGCATTCCTGGCAATCTTGTTGCTGAATGCCAGACCGTTGTGGACTCTGTTGTTGAGTGCTGGATAGTTTTGTGCTCTTATAAATATTCCTGAACTTTGTTCAGGGGTGCTATAAAGATTCTGTGGGACAATTTGAGTTTTGGGTGCTTTTAAACTCTGTGAGGCTGGACTGCTGAGTATTCTCTTTTTAGCCAATGCTTTGCGGTTTTGAGGAGGTTTTCCACTTTGGCTGGTGGGAACAGGAGCTATACCCAGCCCTCTGGAAACTCTAGTGACAGCTCCCCTGATCTTCTCCAGTGGTTTCTTCCTTGCTCTTAGGTGGTTTCCTGATACCCACATGCTGATCCTTAGACAACTGAAGACTTGGGGAAGGTCCTCTGCCCCCCCATCTCTCCTTCTCACTCCCTCTCTCTTTCTCTCACTCCATGAATCTCTCTCATTCAGTATTCTGCCCTGTGAACCCCACCAGGCAGTAACTTCTGTCCCCCTGCTCAGCCCTGTTTGCCCCAGTTACCCTATTTTGTTT
The DNA here is from genome assembly GCF_018350175.1 of Felis catus. Classification (NCBI taxonomy): domain Eukaryota; kingdom Metazoa; phylum Chordata; class Mammalia; order Carnivora; family Felidae; genus Felis; species Felis catus. The sequence goes on along the minus strand of NC_058383.1, from coordinate 20,089,287 downwards.
CAAAGGACCCTCGCCTAAGGGTGCACACCCTGAGAGTCTCGGATCTCATCCGATAAGCTTTGGGCAAGGTCTGCCGTCCCCTGGATGGCACGGGAAGCATCTGGAATACAAGGGGATGGCTCCTGGGAAGTAGCAGAATGGCAGTCTTTCTCGGAGCTTCGCTAGAGAACCAAGGAATCAAGGGTCTGGAGAAGAGGTAGAAAGAATAAAGTGTCAGCACGCCCCAGTCAAGTGAGAGTCAAAAGAGAATAGGTGAGTGGTTGCCAAGAGGCAGAGAGAGAGGGACAGAGGTGGAGGTGTGAGGGCGGAGGCTGGGGTCCGGGAGGCTCGGACACGCCATATGACATGAATGCGAGGGTCAAGGGTCGGACAGGTGATCAGCACCCCTGCCGAGATGGAACAGCAGTGTCTCCTTGCCAAAGGCCACAGGGATGGATGGCCGGAGGATACAGGAAGGGGGGAGGAAGGAGGGTCAGATGATGGCTAGAAATCTGAGAATGCTTGCCCAATGTTTCAGTCCCCTGAGAACCCTATAGGTTTTGCCTGCCCAACACCTATCTCTCCACATGTCCTGGAAATGCCCTCTTGATTGGGGAGCCCCTCCCCCACTCCCACTGATGTAGTTCTAGAAACCCACTGCCAGTCTCTAAATGTGTGCATGCAATTCAACACATCCTCATCAGAGCCAAACTGGGGGCTTTTGCTGGAGCTATCAGAAAATATGCACCATTGGGCACCCGGGTGGCTCAGTCGGTTCAGCGTCCGACTTCGGCTCAGGTCATGATCTCGCAGTTGGTGAGTTCGAGCCCCGCGTCAGGCTCTGTGCTGACAGCACAGAGCCTGGAGCCTGCACCAGATTCTGTCTCCCCTTCTCTCTGCCCCTCCCTGCCTCATACTCTGTCTCTGTCTCTCCCAAAAATAAGTAAACATTTTTTAAAATTAAAAAAAAAAAGAAAATATGCACTATTTCTACAGAGGTTTCTAAGTTGGCAGATATAAATCAGCCATTGCAGACAAACCGCTTGGCACTCTGGGGTAGGGGCCTCCCTGATACCAAAATCAGAACAGAGGAAAGCATAGTCACAGGAGAGAGGAAGCTTCCTGAGGACATTTCTGAACACCTGGATCCAACCATACCTGAATCGAGAACCCCTTAAATGCTTTATTTTAATGAGCCAGCGAGTTCCCCCTTGCAGATTAAGTATGTTTAATTCTTACAAGTAGAGAGTGGTATAGACGTAGTTTGGACATGTACCCCCCCCCCCCCCAGTCTCCATCTTTGAGCAGGGAACTGGGATTTTTCAGCCGGACCCTCCCCCACCCTCCTTTCAGGTCTCTCCAGGATGAACTCACTCACCCTTGAAGGTGACTAGTCCCGCCAAGGAGTCTTATCTGATCAGGCAGGTTCCAGCCCAAGGACTGGACAGAGCACATGTCGCTGGGCCTCAGTCAGCTACTCAGGACTCCTGGGGAGGCTTTATCTCTTGCTCTGGGTCTCTGCGGATGTATTTGCTGGTGTCTCTCCCCAAATTTTGCCTACAGATATTTTAATATAGCCATCTGTGTTTGAAAACTCAATGTGTTTTGCATGACAACCCGGATGTCTGATTTTTCTTAAAAGCACTGGAAAATGTAGTTGCCGGCATCTACCTGGAGGTAAGGAGAAACTGCTCCTTCTGTAAGGTGAGGGTGCTCTCCAGTTCGCCACACTCCTCACTACTCCCTGTTGTCTTACACCCAGACCACTTCCTTGGCTTTTCTCACCGTCTCGGCACCTGCATGAATTGAAGCCCATGAGGCCTTTAGAGAGAGAGATCTGAGCCCAGGCCTCCGAGGGCCACGGGCAGCTCATGTAGAAACAAGAAGATGGGGAAGGACTATTCTGTAACGGGTATGCTCTGTATGCCCTCAAGGTGCCCAGCAGCGGCAACAATGACCTTAAAAGACAAAGCCCGGTGAGAGAGAGAGATGTATACACCCAGCCCAGGACCTCATCCTCTCCCACCCAGCCACCCAAAATGACAGCACAACTCTCTCAGGGCCCCCGAGACAAGGGCTCTGGAGAGAAGTTTGGAAGCAACTCCAAACACAAGCATGGTATTTCTTGCAAGCCTCCTTTATCCCATATGTCATTTGCAAATATCTTCTCCCATTCTGGAGGTTGCCTTCCAGTTTTGTTGACCTTGCAAGCCTCCCATTTTCACTTAAACATTCCTCTAAGTTTGCATCCTACTTCTTAATATTAAAAAAAAAATTTTTCATAAAATTGAAACCCCAGTGAAGCGAACCTTGGTCATCTTGAAATTTCCTGTGTTCTCCTGACGCGTGGAGGTGAGCCCCAGAGTAGATGCGCCCCGCTTTGGGAGTGTACATAAAGTAGAGATAAGGAGTGTAGTGGGCAAGGTGAAAATTGTGTCTGCCAGACAATGTCCTACCCCAGGACCCTTGCACCGACTTGTCCCTTTGCCTGGAAGAGTCTTAGCCCAAATATCTGACCTCCTACGAGGCTCACTGGAACCATCTCACTTCCATGGCAACTGTCTCTTCTCTGTCTGTATCTGTTCCCCTGACTGCTTTTCTGATTGCATTATAAAACATTCTTATGTTTAAGTTTATCTATTTGTTTTGAGAGAGAGACAGAGAGAGAGAGAGAGCATGAACCAGCACGAGCAGGGGAAGGGCAGAGAGAAAGAGGGACAGAGAGAGAATCCCAAGTAGGCTCCACACTGTCAGCACAGAGCCAGATGCCGGGCTCGAACCCAAGATCCATGAGATCACGACCTGAGCTGAAATCAAGAGTCGGGCGCATAACAGACTGAGCCACCCAGGCCCCCCAGAAATGCTCTAACTCTAACGTTTAATGTCTATTGTTTATTTCCCCCACTGGGATATAAGTTCCACGAGACCGAGCCTTTTGGTCTGCCTTACTCATTATTGGCTCCCCGGCTCCCCAAATAGAAGCTGGCATACAGTAGGTGCTCAGTAAGTGTTTCCTGGAGGAATGAACGAAGGGACGGACAAGTGGATGGCATGTCCTCTCCCGGGGGGCCTCTCCAGCAGATCTGATAACAGTGTCACACATTGGTTTTGTCAGGGGAAAAAAAGCCTGAAACGTAAAGCGCACTCGGGCTTTTGCAACCAGAGGACCGAAGGACCCGCGAAGAGCAGGGCAAAACTCATTTCGTGCTCCGTCCTCCGAATGTCGTGGAGACGAGGCGCCACCTACCCGCGGTCCCGGCCCTTCTCCCACTGGCCCTGCTCCAGTCCGGGCCTCGTTGCCCCGCGCCCGCACGGCTCCCTGGCACCGTCCACGACCTATGCTCGCTGCCTTCCTCCAATGCCTGCCCCATGCAAGGCTGGGGCCAGAACGGGCGCCAAATCCCCTAGGGGTTTGCATTCCCTGGGCGCAGGACTCGGCGGACAAGCTCTGGTGTCCCGTGAACCCTGCTTGCGGGCAGAGGCCGGCGCCCCCTGCAGGCCAGAGCGCGCAACGCTGTTGCTGGGCAGAGGCCGTACGTAGCAGGTCAGGATTTCTCTCCCGTACCCCAGGTCTGCAATCAACGTCACAGTACTTTATTTGCCTAAAATCAAATGAAATCTGACTTTAATCCCCTGATCCCTCCCACCCCCCCCCCAGGCGGGAGGGAAATTCGATCTCAGTGTTATTGAAGCTCTCTTCGAGCGGATTCCTGGAGGGGCTCACGAGCAAAAGGGAACAAGTCCTTGACAAGGCTTCGGTGTGCCTAGCTCTGTGTCGGGCGGAGCCGGGCGGAGGAGGCGCCACCACAAGTGGAAAGTTCCCAGAACAGTGGGGGGGGGGGGGGGAACCAGAGCGGCAGCCCATGCCACCATCTCGGGCTCCCCCAAAGGTCAGGGCTGCGCTGTGATGCTGGAAGGGACGCCCATGTCATTGTTCCAGGGCAATGAATAAGTTCATTCTCGAGTTCTCAGGGCCGGCTCAGGTGACCGGCTGGCTGACCACCCGTCCGTCTGTCCATCTGTTCAATCATCCGGCAGCCATGCACCGGGTCCCTACTCCGTGCCAGGCCCCACGCCACGCTAGACCCTGGGGCTCCATCCCCAAACAGACGCGGCCCTTGTCCAAGCAGAGGGCACAGGTGTGCAGGGAAACAGATCATAAGCAATCGGTCAAGTGGCCGGATTATTACCAACGGCAATAAATGCTTTCCGGGAAAAAACAGGATGCTGTGTCAGAGGATAAATGGAGAAGTCAGGGCAGGCTACCTGAAGTCACACATGAGCTGACCTCCGAGACGTGACCAGAAGCGAGCCGGGCCGAGGCCAGGCGGACTCCCAGGCAGCCGGGCGGACGGAGCGAGGTCCCGCGGCAGAGGGCAGTTTGGGTTCGTTGGCACTTTTCTTGGGATGGCGGCTAGAGCCTCTGTTAGGTTCAAACTGAAACGCGACTCTCACCCGTTTCATGTGACTCTCACCCCTACACATGCTTCCCGGGGAGGCCCGCATCACACAGCGGACCCCAGGACCGATCATCTCCAGGGCGCAGCGTTCTTTCTGTGACGCTCTCTCTTCTCAAGCTTCCCTTCACCCTTCCTGCTTGTTCCTCCTTCCCCACCGCCTGCCTTCACCCCTGCAGGTACAGACAGACACCCTGCCGGGCCCCGAGTAGGTGGGACAGGACTCAAAATGCCTGAGCGACCAGGCGGCAGGACCACAAGGCAGGGACACGGCATATACAGTGTCTCGCGGTCCAGACAGGCACCCGTGAAATGTCTGACAGCCCGGGAGATGGTTCAGCACTACGACTCAGGCCACACTTCCGGGGCAGAACTGAGGCCATCCTTCCTGCGAACGGCCTCGTAGATCAACCCGAACACGCTCGTCGGCCCAGCCACCCACCGCCTCACCAGCTCACCCTCCCACTCTGGGCCCTGCCAGGCTCTCTCGTGGGCTGAGGTGAGCCCGCGGGCCACCTGGGGAGCAACAGCAGACCCGGAGGAAGACCCTGGGGGGCAGGAAGCGGCCCTGTACAAATCCCAGCGAGAGAGGCGACTCAGCAAAGACCACACGCCTGGAGCTCTCCCTGCGCCGGAGATTGTGCTAAATAATGTACGTGCACGATGCCATTCAATGAGACAGGCCCAGCTTGGAGAGGAGCCGTCCACCTCCCTCACTGCAGAAACGGGCCAGAGAAGTTAAGTAACTAGCCCAGGGTCACACAGCAAACCAGTGGTGCGGCTGTGTCCTTGCATAGAGGCGGCTCACACTCTAGATGGCCTGGGTTGTCTCTGTGTTTGTCCTGGAAAGAGGTCCCCACAGCTGAGTGAGCTGAGCGTCCCTCTGATCCTGGCCCCATCTTCACGCGCTCCCAGAGACACTGTCCTGAGGAGCAAGTGAATGTCAGGAATAAGCGGGGTCTCCCCAACGTCCCCTCTCGGCCAGCCGGTGTAGATGCACTGTCGGGGCGACTGAGACGCACGGGCCAGTGGAGGCGGACAGACCAGGGTAGGGGGGTCGGGCAGGACCTCCTAGAGGAGGAAATGCTCATTCCAGAAGAATGAACAGGTGTTTGAGAGGCAGACGGTGTGGAGGGAAGACGAGCAACGTGGAAGACAATGTGATCAGAGGCATGGCAGGGAGAAAGAGCGGTCCACACTTTGAGGATGAATGGTCCTTGCGACAAGGGGGTCATGTTCACACGTGAGCAACCGGAGAAGACACTGGACAGGTAGGCAGGATCAGATGATACAAGTCTTCAAAACAAGGGCAATGGGGAGCTAGTGAAGGTCTTAGGGGGAGGAAGGACGTGTTCAGATTTGCATTTTGAAAGGCCTCCTCTGGCAGCAGTAAGGCAAGTGCATTGGAAGGACATAATGCGAGCAGCAGGGACACCAAGGAGAAGGCTGGTGTGACAGCTGAGCAAAAATGGGGGATTCCAACTCAAGGCCCAATGACCCATTGAGAGAGGGAAAAATCTGTGATGACACTCTGTTACTTCCCGGGTGAGTGGCGGAGGCTGCCATCATTAAGAGGGACACGGGTTAAGCATCTGACTTCAGCTCAGGTCACGATCTCACAGCTCGTGAGATCAAGTCCCGTGTCGGGCTCCGAGCTGATAATGCAGAGCCCGCTTGGGATTCCTCCCCCCCCCCCGCCCCTCCCCCACTCATACTCTCTGTCTCTCAAAAAAAAAAAGAGTGACACCGGAGAGAGACCACATTGTAGGGGTGGGGAGACAGTGGATTTAACTGTGCATGAGTTGAAGGTAACAACATCTGTGTAACTTCAGATGGCAAGACACGCCCAAGAAGCAGGTGTTTATGAGACTTCACCCTGGCTGAAGAAAGATACGGGTGCCGGTGAACATCCGAGTCTGGACGCTGCAAAGTGAAGGCACGTAGGTCCAGGAGAGAAAAGCAAGGACCAGCACCATGGGGCAGACCGACGGTTGGCGACCGGCGGGGTAGACGCAGCAGAGCCCTGGGAGGGGGGGCGATCAGATGGATGGCCCAACCCAATCGTTGTGCCAGTGAGGAAACCGGGGAGCGGTGAGGCGGGTCGTCGGTCGCACAGAGATCCGGGACGGAACCTGGAAGCTTGTCCAGTTCTGACCTTGCACTCCCCCAGCAGGAGGCCATAGCAGCACTCATCGGCTTTAGCGTCGGATGGGGGCGAGGGCACGCAGGACCTTGGCAGATGCAGTTTCCGTAGAAGGTGGGACTAGAGGTCTTGGGTGGTGAGTGGGAAACAGGCGAGGCCACGGAGGGAAGAAGAGGGGCCATTCTTTCCAGGTCCCCGCAACAGGGGAGGGGAGCTGGAGGAGGGGGTGGGTGCTTCCTTTCAAAGCCCCCGTACTTAACTTTCCTCTTGCACTATTCTGTTTTACATTCTGTCACGGAATATTGAGACACGCCCACACCAGTCAGCCAGTAGCTGCGGCCTCGGGCCTCCTCCACGACCCCGCGCTCAACCCCAGCCACCTCCCCGGGCCCCCAAGTGGCTCCCTGCCATTGGGATGATCGCTGGTGTTTCTGTGTTAGGGCTGCGTCCCCGCCCAGGCACGCGGGTGTGGGGGGGGGGGCACTGTTGGGTCTTCTTTCTAAACGTGGGCTCGTATTACATGTATTTTTTTCCGCCTGTTGACACCCCACCGAGCTGTGTCTCCCCAGTGGGCCCGTTCGCTCAGGCCCCCCCATCAACACACTCTCCCTCCCGTGGCCCGGGTGAGCCGCGTAAAATGACACGATCTGCTCAGGTTCTACTCCACAGCCCCAAGGAGACGGCCCATCTTCTACTTCCCTCTGGTGCTTCCAGCCTGCCCCTCACCTTCGCTCCCCAGAGTTCCAACCACTCTGGCTTCCTTTGGGTGCCGTCCGCGTGCCGTGATTCTTCCCGCCCCAGGGCTTTTGCATGTGCTGTGCTTACCACCCAGAATGCTTTGCGTGCCCTTCATCTAGTCCCCCGAGAGGGTCTTAGAAAAATCATCAAACTATCGCCTGAGATTCTCTCTCAAGACCACATTAGGAGGACGTCCGTGAGTTACGTGAGGTTAATGACCTCTGACTGTGCGCTAAATAAAGTAAGCCAAAAACTCGCCTTGCTCTGAAGAAAAAAGATCGCGTATCTGCGACGAGGAAGAAGAACGATGCAGTGGTTGACGGTCTTTTTGGTGACAGATCTTCTTAATCTCAACATTATACTCGCTTACTGTATCGACGTATGGATATAGAAATGTCTCTAAAAATAGATTAAAGGAAGATCTGTCCATCCACAATCCAAATAAGGGGAAAGAAGGCTGAAATGGGAGGTCGCCATGGGTCCCTCACTCTCTGCCTCAACCAAATGGGACCAAGCATCCCCTCCCCACACCCTCACTCTTAAATTAGCCCCTGGGGACAAATATCACGAATGGCCATCTGCATAACTTTTCCCCAAACTACTTAGATTACTGTGGATCCTATCCTAACACACAGGCATGTGCACACACACACACACACACACACACACACACACAGAGGCAGGGTGACAACATTACAACTAAAAGAAATTAAGGAAAGATACAGTACAAAATATCCTTTCTGTCTTGATGTCCAGTGGTTCCTTAGGTCACGAGGAGCTTACTGCTGAACACGGTCTTGTCTGGAGGTCCCAGCCACCAGGCAGAAGCCCCGGGGACAGCAGAACCAAAAGGCCCCTCGTCAGTACCGGCCCATCCTTCAGACCTCGGCTCAGCATCGTTTCCTCGGGGGGACCCATCCATCACCCCTGCTTTAGTCGGCTCTCCACTGCCCACCTTCGTGGCCCCCAGAACTTTTTGACTACCCCAGGCCTTAACTATGTGTCTACACTGAGATAATACGGTTCATGCCTATTTCCTCTCCCCTCCAAGCAATAAGCTCTAGGAGGTCAAAGCTCTGTCTTTCTTGTTCACAGCTGTATTCCCAGCACCCGCCACAGTTTTTGACCACAGCATGCTGGAAACGTCTGGAGAGGTTTCTTAAGATGTTAATAATGCCCAGCTCTCACCCCCGGAGACGCGGATCAAGCACGGTGGCCTGGAACACCATCAGGAAGTCTGAAGGCTCCCGGGGTGGTTCGGGCAGATGCGTGTACCATCTACACAGCGGGCAACCACCGCCCTGGAGGAGGAGTTCATTCTGCGCTCCGTGCGGGCGCCCGAAAGGGAGAGCCGAGGCCTTGGTGGTCTCCTCCTGCTCTCACGGGCCTGAACCTTGAAGCTTTGTGGGAAGAACCAGAGACAAGGACACCGGAGACTGAGACCTGGGCTGGGAGCCCGTTCGGTCTGAGCCTCGGCCTTCTTATCTGGGAAACAGCCGGCCTCCTCAATCCCAGTCCGCACCGTCGGGCTCTCGCCGGCTAGCTCGACCGGGAGCGCTTGCTTCTTCTAGGCAGCCCAAATGGCTCAAGGGCCTTGACTCTCTAACAACCCTCAACCCTCAACCCTTTGACTCTCTAACAGGGTTTCAGGGACTCTGGGGGAGTGCTGGTTATTGCCCTGGGCCACTGCTCCCTCCTGCGCCTCCTCCCCCATCTGGTCCTCCCCTTCCTCCTCCCCCACCTGGTCCTCCCCTCCTCCTCCCCCTTCTTCCACCTCCTCCCCCACCTGGTCCTCCCCTTCCTCCTCCCCCACCTGGTCCTCCCCCTCCTCCTCCCCCTTCTTCCGCCTCCTCCCCCACCTGGTCCTCCCCCCCCTCCCCCTTCTTCCCCCTCCTCCCCCTCCCCCTCCCCCTCTTCCTCTTTCCACAATCAGGGCAGGGGAGAAAGGATGAGAAGACGATTCCCCAAAAACGTATATGCCTCGCACTCCTTAGGCCCATTATCGCATTTTGTCCTCTTCCAGCCAAGAACCATGATTCACCCATCTTACGGGTTTAGGAAACTGAGGCTCGCCACGCCTGGCCTCACCCCGGGGAAGCCCAGAGCTGTGGCCTTTGCGTCGGACGGAGCTGGGTTCAAGCTCCGGTCCTGCCAGTTGCTGATGGGCTGGCTCTGGGCAAAGCCTCCCACATTTGTGACAACGCTGAGCACGTTTATCTGAGAGGAAGCAATACGATCTTTTTTTAACTACAAAAAGTGAAAACCTACAGGAAGGGTGCTAGGTTCGAAATACCAACCTCGTGATTATGTCATGGAAAGTAAAGGGAATTTTTAAAAGGAAATTAGGTCAGTGTTCCTAGGCTTGCCATTAGACTTAAAATAAGGTCCAGACGCCACAGCAGGGCCCACGTGGCCCTGCCCAGGGGCTCCTCCCCACCTCCTGATCCCACTTCTCACCAGGTTCCCTTGACTCCCTCCTTCTCCTCCCTATTTCCACTTGTCCTTTGCATTAGCTGATCCCCCCCCCCCCGCCGACACACACACCCAGGATGCTCCCCCTGCAGGGTTTTCTCCGTCTGGTTCATACTCATCATTCACAGCTCAGCTTAAATGTCACCTCCTCAGAGAAGCCCTCCCTGACCACCTTATTGAACACTCCCACCCGTGCACTTCATCACACTGGCTTATTTTCCCTGTGATCTGTGTGATAATCTGAAATGCTCCCTCTTGCATATTTTGGGGGGCACTTGGGTATTGTCTGCCTTTCTCCTTCAGCAGATAAAGCTGGGCCCTCCCTGGCTCGTTCAGCATTCCATCTTTAACACCTAGAACCACGCCTGCCTTGTAGTAGGTGCTCGACAAATATTTGTTGAAAGAACGCGTGAAATGGGACAAAGGATACAAAACGCTTGACATGGAGCAAGCACTCAGCCTAACACAAGCCCAGGTCCGCTACAGGATGTTCCAGTCCTTTCTTACTGACCCGCCACAGGGTCTGGGATTCCGCTGTTGAGTTCTGAACACAGCTATAGACAACACATCACATGATGGGCGTGGCTGTGTTCCGACACAGCTTTATTTACAAAACTGGGCAGCCAGCTGAACTTGGCCCACAGGTCCTGGTTTGTCACCTCTCGATGTAGGAGAGTCCCCTCCAGGACATCTCTTGGACAAAATGCAGGTTATGATCCGGGCACCAGCTTTTGCAAGGTGGTTGAGGCTTGGTCAAGGCACTTGAAACAGGCTGTGTCAGCAGGACCCTGGACACTAATTACAACAGAGGCACAGGCCATAAACTTTATTGCTCCGCAGGACTTTGGCCCCCAACTTGGCTTTCTGCTGATTTTCCGAGGAGCGGCGGAGGTGGGCTCAGCGCTGTGATCGCTGATGCGTCAGGGAAAGGGAGCCTGCGCGTTTAATTAAATGTTATTCAAGAAATAAAATTCAAGCCCTCAGCTGACAACGCAGAATATTAAAGCATCAATTTCCTGAAGGAAACCTGCCTTAATGAGATTCTCCAAATAAATGGAAGGAGGGAAGAAACATATTAATCCCAGCTGGTGATGTCAGCCCCATCAACCCAGAGCGATGTCTTGATGAACAAAAACTGATGATATTGGTTTACTAGGAAAAAAAGGAGCGTGAGGTTCTGTTGAGTCCTCTGGATTCCAGAGATACGCATGCCTCTGGAAAGAAGACCTTTCCCCTCTCGTGAGCCCCTAGAATGAGAGACGTCGTAAGAAGCTGTACCCCCCTGGCCAAAGGTGCTTATAATTGATTGGAGTCAAGCTGGGAGGTCTGGACGGGAGGGTCACAGGGCTCTGCCCTTGGTCCCGTCCCAGACAACCTTTCCATTAGTGACTTGGAGGGGCATAAGGGGGCATGTTGACCTCACTTGTTGATAAGCTGAAACTAGACCTCAATTCATTTATGTAGGGCACCTGAGGAACTTAGAAAACACATGCCTATCCCATGTTTCCCCGTTGAACCCTTCGATCCCTTCCCTGCCCCACAAACCAACATGAGTAAGATGTACTCGATGGAATGTCATCTTCACGGCTTCCTCCCTCCCCGTCCTGGGATTGCCTTAACATAGTGTCTTGAATTTGGCTCATTCATTTTCTCAAATACATATACTTTTTAGGTGACACTTGAGGTCACTACTGGAAATGAAACACCGGCATTGCCCCCAGCAAAAAGTAGCCCCGAAGACAAATTTGACAACAACCTAACATGATGGTGGCTCAGTATCATTCGCCAGATGAAAACTGAGAGCCTGAGTTTCGGTCTCTTTTTGTTAGAGAGAGAGGAGCAAAGGTTAGAGAGGGGCTCCCCGCTCTCTAGAACCCACTGAGTTTTCCATGAAACACTGACAGCTATTTGGTGACGTTTCGCATCGCGCTTCTGTACCGCGGCCTGTGCCTTAAATAAGCCCAAATCTCTTTCCGTTGCTTCCACTCCCAGACGCCCAACTGATGGATATACAGTCTCCTGATCATTCAGCTCTCCCCAGTCCCGGGACCTACTCTTCTGCGTCCACAGAGAAGCTTCATTCCGGGATGTGAAATAAAACAGGGCTCAGTTCAGGGGTGGCTTGATTTCTGCCCAGGTCCCGATCTCACAGCTCTTGGGAGGGAGCCCCATGTCAGGCTCTACACGGACAGCACGGAGCCTGCTTGGGATCGTCTCTCTCTCTCTCCCTCTCGCTCTCTGCCCCTTCCCTGCTCAAGCTCTGTCACTCTGAATAAATAAATAAACTTTAAAAACCAAGGCTCAGTTCCCAGAACAACCAGTTAACGGTGAGAGGCTGCTGAGGATCTTGGGACTGCCTGTGGCTGTGGCACTGGGATAGGACAGAGCCCTCTCTGACTCATTCGGTACTAATCTCCCCCGATGTGGTGCCTGGGGCGTCGAGCCCACGGTAGAGGATGCTGTTTGACTAACTACAGCTATGCCCCGCTCCAATGCAGTCAGAGATGTCTGCTGGTGTTCGGGGAGAAAGCCTGTGTACGCATTTTCCCATCTAAGGCTGTACCTAAAGCCTGGAGATGTTTCCCAGAACGACGGGGGAGGCTGTCAATCTTGATTATGGGCGGGATGAATCTGCTTGGGGAAGTTTGATTGAATGTCCGGCCATCACTATTAGTTTTCATTGAATCCTAAATATAAATATGAAGAATCAGAAAAGACAACCAGATTGTGAAAAATCTCCCAAATTTATTTTTGCAGTGCTGTTAAATCCATTTCTGATTAAAATAATTCATCACTTATCTATAGCAAGCAATACTGGGTGGTTATCCATATGCGAATCTGTCGTAGAAATATGCACCCGCGTAAAGTGATTTTTAATAAAAACACATTATTTTTTAGCCAGCAATTTGGTTCCAAGGGCTGGCTGCTGACAAAGGGAAGGGAGCTGTTCTCCGAGTCAGTGAATGTTCTCCAGAAAATAAATTAAGGGGAAAACAAGAGAGACAGTTAGCTCCCAATGCGATAGATTCATGGTGCTTAACTTTGCTTCAAATTTCATTGTTCTTAATTTTTGGTGGGGGACGGGGACAGCTTGTGGCCGTTGTTTGGTTTTTAATAAAATCCATCAGACAGCTCCTGATAACTCTGGCTGGGTTTGTAGTTTCCTTGAAAGTGTCATAACTTGGAGGAAAACCTGAAACATTGCCCGGAATGTGCCCAGACGAGAGGGTCTTTGGGGTGGCATTCAAGGCCCTTCACATGTCCCCCATATTCCCTGCTGCCCAGGTCTCCAAACCTATGCTTCGGCCGTAGAAAATTCTCATCTTTCTCGGGAGCGGTAGACACAGTATGTTCTCTCCGAAATAAAAGAGGAGGAAACAAGAAAACACGTATATATGCTCGCATTTGCATGAAGCAAGTCTGGAAAGTTGCTCAGGAGACAAAAGGAAGTGGTTGTGGGGGGGGGCAGGGAGGAGGGTGGGAAGGGCACGGGGCAGAGGAAGGGATGGGCAAGGGAGATAGTCACTATGTATCTTTTGTTGCCTTTAGATTTTCAAACTATGTGGATGTACTGCCTTCCGAAAGGGAAGGGAAGGGGAGGGGAGGGGAGGGGAGGGGAGGGGAGGGGAGGGGAGGGGAAGGGAAGGGAAGGGAAGGGAGGGGAGGGGAGAGGAAGGGAGGGAAGGGAAGAAATTCTCATTATTCCAGGAACACACTTCCAGACCTTTATGCTTGCTAGTCTCACTTCCTCCTTGACTAGCAGGACCTCACACCCCCATACATCCTTCCATATTTTGCTGGCAAACTCCTATGGATGTTTCAGAACCCAATTCACTGGCCACTGCCTTACCCTCCTGTCCCCCATGAGCGATGTACCCAAGAAGTGTTCTTCTGTGCTCCAAACCGCCTTCGTCAGAAGGTGAACTCCCCCCTGGGCAGGACTGTAGATGCCTTGTTCTCTGTAGTAGCACCAGATTTTAGTGCCCAACACATAGTAGCTGATCAATAAATACTTGTTGAATGAATACGTGAGGAGCCTTTAGACATGTGAACTAACCTGAGATCCAATTTCTGCCCCCAGGGGTTGTGGCAAAGACTCAGTGAGGTAAACTCCCTTGACGCGAGCATGCAGTGTTAGCTCTATTGTTATGGTTGTATTTGTGGTGGCTGTTGCCACACTGTGTGACAATCGCCTGCTATATTCCTGCCTCCACACCCAGACGGGACATCCTTGAGGACAGGGGCCCTGTTTGTCCACCTCCATCACACTTCTGCGGTGCCAGCCCTAGACTAGAAGCCAGCAAGGAAATGGTTCTCAGGTTTGTTGACTGACTTTCAAAGGGGGAGTAAATGAATGAGGAGCCTTCTGCCAGAGGGGAGGGAGGAAACAGAGCGGACGGGCAGGGGGGACCCAGTCTTGCTGATGCCTGCAACCCCAGCAACGTTCACAGCACGGCAGAGCTGGAAGAGACCGGAAGTCAGACCCCAGCCGAGTAGCAATCCTCTGCTGGGGATTCAACATGAGAGGAGAGAGCTGGAACCAGAAGCCTGGCCATCCTCCGGGGGGGGGGGGGGCCCCGCTCAGCCGGCCCTCACCCACTCACCCTCCTCCTGTAGGTTAATGCCCAGCCCCTGAGCCATCCACCCACTGGCCGTCTCCTGGTGTGGCTTTCCCGTGGGTGCCAGCCTGCCCCAGTCCTGGCCCGCTCCCCCAGCCCCCGGCACTGGTCCCGTGCACAGCACTGGGCTTCGATCTTTGACAAGCAACACAAGTAGCTCCCGTGTGGTGAACCGGACCCGGCGCTTTGCAGGTGTTGTTACATAAGTAACAATCTTTTACAGAGGGGAAACCGAGGACTGCGGAAGTTCAATGACTTTCTCACTTTTGCGCAGCTATTCGGAGGCCACAGCCAGGACTTCATCAGAGGTCTGTCTGATTCTAGGATAAGGGCTCTCAAATGACACCCCAGGTCGCCCTCCTGCGAGACCCGTGGCACAGGCTCGCTGATGGTCACACCCCTCGTCCAACCCTAACAGCTCTTCCAGTTTCCTGTTCCAGCTGGGGATGCAGCACCCCAGGAAAGCGTCTCCTGCAACCTCTTTGAATACCTGCCCAGATGAGGAGCTCACTCCCTCACTGCCTCTTCCTGTCTAGTTTCCTTTTTACCGCGCTGGTAGGCAGGCTGATGCTCCTTGGGGTTTCCCAGATCAGGCAGGGAGGGGCCCTGCCACCCCCACCCTGACTCTTGCCCCAGAACTCAGCCTGGCATCCACCTTTGGAGGGAAGCCCCCACCCTTCATGCTTTGGCACGGTGTTAGGCACATAGCTAACGTGCTCGACGCGGCAATCTGGGTTTTCTCCCGGGTAATCAGACCCCAGAGGAAGGATGCTCCCCTTGGCCCAGGCTGTATCTGATGTACCTGAATATTCTTCAAGCTCAACTGTGTTGCTAGATCTCAAACTGCCTTGGGTGGCTGGGAGAGCACATCGCTCTCGGGAAGAAGTAGTAATCGCCCTGGGTGGGTGAACCTAGGTCCCGTTCACTCCATTCACTCATTCTCTCATTCCCCATTCACTGTGAATATTCTCGGCTGGGCACAGAAATCCTCCACCTACAGCAGACAGGCCCTGACCTCAGAGGGTCATAGGAAGGGAAACAGACAACAAAAAGGAGAGCGGATCACACCGAAACTAATCGTCGCTTTGTATCATCTTGGTTGAATGCTGCAGACTATGTGCTCCAGGACAAACAGCATCTGTCTGTCCATCACCATTTCCCCTGGCCGGGAGCAGGTGCTTGTGGGGGCTCACCGCCGATGGGGTGAAGGAACCACCCAGTGAATGAACGTCCTAGAGGTTTGTTTATGCAGCTTGCTGTTGGAACACGGAGGGCAGACGCCAGCGCCTTGGGAAAGGGCGTGTGAAACAATGTATTCAACCTCATGGCTCCTGGGTCCCCGGCGTGTGGGTATTGGAGAGACCACAACTCAGCAGACCGAACCGCCCAGAAAAGGCGGAGAGGCGTGGCCAAGCATGACTTGTTTGCAAAGCTGCCAGGGTTTCAGGTGGCGGCGCACTGCAGTCTTGTGCACAGGCACTTTCCCTCGGAATTTTGCGCGCAGCGTGGAGGCTGAGATAGGACCCTTGGCGGTTGTGGCTCGCACAAGGGAAAAGGGAGGGGATGTGTCCACACCTGTGGGGAGCAAACTTCCCTCCTGTTTCCTGCCCTTCTGGCCGGCCTGGGTTCCCAGACCCGCAGATGTGACCTTGAGTGTCTGCCTCCCAGGGGATGAGGGCTGTCCGTGCCTCCAGAGCAGACAGGCATGTGCGAGAATTCAAGGCACTCTGCAGCGACTGGCCAGGTGACGCGCCCTTTCCTGGGTCTGACAGATCCCTGGGCTGCGCATCGACCAGTGTGCCCACCCCCACACACTGTGATTAGCCAGGGTGCCGTGACAGCCAGTGACATTAATTATCTGTGAGTTACAGGCGTCTGAGAGCACAAACAGGCGGCCGTCAGCACAGCAAAGCAGCGTCCTCACTGTCCCCGTGCTCTGCAGCCAGGACCATGAGCAGGGACGTGGCTCTGCAAGTTCAAGGAGGGGTGGGCGAGGCCAGCCGCCCTTCCCAGCAGTCTCGGGTGTTGTGCACAAGCAATGCCTGGGTCACTTCACGAGAAGGTCAGGCTCCCAGCGGGGAGCGGTGCCTTACCCACCGTCCTGCCCCGACGCCCAATCCAGTACGTCCCCACATTCTGGCGGTCCCGCCCCCTGAACAGTCCTCGCGTCCGTCTGTCCCGTGCTCTGCAGCCCCTCCCTGCCAGCCCGCTCGCGTCGCCTTGTTCCCCCCTCCTTCGTCGTTGCCTCTAGCCCAGGCCCGCCCTGCACCCGACAGCCAGCGTGCGCCTTTCAGCGTCGACGTCCGACCCCGCCGCACCTCTGCTCCGAGCCCGCGTCCCTGCATCCCTGCACACCCAGCCTGTGGTCCTGCCGGACCCTCCAGCTTCTTCTCCACCTCAGCTCTCCGCTGCCCCATCACAGACACTGTCAACGGCTTTCCCGCCGAGTCCCCTTGGCCTCTAGCCATGTGGTGTTTGCACCTGCTGTGCCCTGTGACTGGAAGGCTCTCCCTCCGTCTTGCTCTCCCTCCGTCCTACACACCCTAGGCTTCCTTAACCCTCACCTCACGCGTCCCTTCCAAGTCCCCAAGTTCCCTCAAGTCCCAAATCATGGTAAATTCCTTGTCTTGAAAGGAGGCAGTGAGGCATAGAGACCAAAGCCACGGAGACTGGTTCAAATCCTGGTCCGTCCTCTGGCTGTGTGACTCTGGGCGAAGTACTTAACCTCTCTGAGACTCCATTACCTCCTCTATGACCGGAGATGACAGTAATACCAATCCCACAGGGCTGCTTGAAGGACTAAAGGACTTACTAGAGATTCCGGCCCTTGGAGAAGAGCCTGGAACACGAGTGCCCGACAAGCTGTAACTGTCACTGTTTATACACTTCCTGTTTCTCTGTAACTACATCCTCAAGGGTAGGATAATTTGATCAGTTCTGTCTTCTAGGCTCTTCTCTGCTCTAGGCAGGGTTTCTGACCTGGAGCACTGTTGGCCTTTGGGGACGGATAAGTGTCTTGGGGGTGTCCCCTGTATTGCGGGGCATCCAGCAGCGTCCCTGGCCTCTGTTCACTAGATGCCAGGAGCACCCTCCGGGCTGTGACAACCAAAAATGCCTCCAGTCTTCGCCCAGTGTTCCCTGGGGGCCAGATCATCCTGGCGCAGGCCCCGCCCCTGTCCCCACGCGAGCGGCGGGCATAGGTGGTCTCCACCACTGTTTCTTCCCCGACACCTAGCACCGTGCCTGGCCCAAGACAGGTTCCCATCGAATACATGTTAAGTGAGCCAGTGAGTGAGTGAGTGAGGCGTTGCAGGAGACATCTGTAGTATAAAGATCTCAGGGGATGTGAAGTCAGAAGGTCCGGGGTCAAGTGCTGCTTCCACTTGTCCCAGAGGGGGTCACCCGGTGCCCATCGGTTCACCGCTGTCTTCCCATCTGAGAAACGAGGTGATAATGGCCGTGATCTGTCTCCCATCACAGGGCTGTTATGAGGCTCTCAGACAAGCAAATGGAAGATAAAGTGCTTTATAAACTGTGGAGCGCTGTACAGATGAGGAGGTTTGTAGGCGACCCCTTGGAGACCAGCAGACGTCCCTCCCCCATCACCACGCTGTGGCTGGCCTTGTCTGGCATCATCGGGGCTCTGACGGGCATGGGTGGATAACATATGTCGTACATAAGGAAGCAAACGTATCCCTTCGTCTCCCTTTTAATATCGCTGTCAATATGTCTCACGGGGGAGTGGGGGGGGGGGGGAGTCATCAAGATACCGAGCGC
Organism: Felis catus; assembly: GCF_018350175.1. NCBI lineage: Eukaryota > Metazoa > Chordata > Mammalia > Carnivora > Felidae > Felis > Felis catus. The sequence goes on along the minus strand of NC_058383.1, from coordinate 20,071,102 downwards.
GCGATGGCGGTGATGGGGTCAGAGCAGCAGGCTCTCACCCCCGCTACGAGGCCAGTTTCCCCATCATTGCTTCACTACGGCTGATGTCTTGGGTAGATTGTGGCGGCAAGTGCATTTCGAATTATGGCAAGCCCAGGGCACTTAATTACATTGTGTTTCTGATAAGGAGAGGCACAGCGTGGTGGTGGGAGAGCTCTGTGCTTGAGTTCGCCAACCCAAGGGCAAATCCTGGCTGTGATGTGCTCCGGCCGTGTGAGCTTGGGCACGTCCCCTGCCCTCTCTGGGCCCCGTTAGCTTATCTATGAGATGGGAGCGGAGGAGGTGTTTAGAGAAGGGGCAAGACCGGGTGGGATTGCTGGCTGGCTCTGTTCTCAGGAAATTCTGTCACAGGTGCCAACAGCATTTATTTGCAGGAAACAGCCCCTCCCGGGGGACCAGGAAACACAACGATTTGACTTCTAAAATAAACCCAAGAATATTCTTCGGCTTTCTGCTGGCCCCTTAGGGTAGGTAGCATGGCCCAGTGGATAGGGTGTGGAGCCCAAGCAGTGAACTGGGAATTTGGCTCAAGCACCTTGGCCCTCCTTTTTCACATCCCCAAAATGTGCAGCGAGGGCGCTAAGCACTTCTGTCTCGGATGGTTGCTGTGATGGTCAAAGGAAAGAACTGAGACGATGTATAGCGGTTGCTTAACTCAGTGCCTGGTACACGGAAGGTTCTGGGTCAGGGAAAGGAGCTCCATGTCAAGTGGCAAGTCCCTTCCATCCTGCAACGGAATTTAGCTTCCCTGTCCTCCTGGAAGGTCCTCAGCCTCTTCCCCATAGAACAAAATACCAAGCTGGCGAACACCCAAATTAAAGGTGGGGGGACTTGTCTTGTCCGTGTCTAGGAGTATCTCCAGAATTCAATTGCAACACCTGTCGCTTAGAATTAAGCCAAGACACTACCTGGAGATCCCGGGGGCCAGTGCTGATCACTTGGCTCCCGGGGTCAGAGTCGCCTCACTGGAAACCACATCCCCAAGAGTATGGCACCCCATGGCCCCCTCCCTGGGCCTGCCTCTTCCCACCTGTGAATGCTGCAGCCCAGCCGGAAGGAGTTCTAACATGGTATCTGAGCTCTAGAACACTATGACCTCGGTCTTTATGCCACTCCTTCTATGTGGCTGGTCATTTACGGGAGTGCCACAGTATCACGCCTTCGTGGGATTCAAATCTGATCAGGAATAGTGAGGAAATGCGCAAAGGGAGGCATCACCAAGGGGCAGAGAGACTCCAGGCAGGCCTCAGGTATGCAAACTACTCACTTGAGGCGGTGGCTCCTAGGTGGACTTGTTTTGTTTTGTTTTTTTTTAACATCTATTTATTTTTGAGAGACAGACAGAGAACAAGCAGGGAAGGGGCAGAGAGGGAGGGAGACACAGAATCCAAGAAGCAGGCTCCAGGCTCTGAGCTGTCAGCACAGAGCCCGATGCTGGGGCTCGAACCCACCAACCGTGAGATCGTGTGACCTGAGCCGAAATTGGCTGCTGTCAACCGACTGAGCCACCCAGGAGCGCCTAGGTAGACTTTGTATGTTTCTGTGCTGAAACCGGAAGTTCAGTGTAGACTTTTAGGTAATAGCCTGGTTCCCGCAGTCAGAGACTTGGATTCCAGTGGTTACTTGGCCTGTTATTAATTGTGCAGCAATTACCTCTTGTCTTATTTGCCGTCACATCTCCGGTCCTGTGTGGGCACTCAGTTCCCTTAACAGAGGAGGCTAATAATGGCCACCTACCCCCTAGGGTGCTCTAAAGATCACATTCATTAACACATGTGAACGCTTTAGCTCCGTGCCCCGCCCAAGGCTAGTGCAAAAACCTGGCAACAGTAATTCTTTATAGAACCGGGCATCCTTGGATTTCAAATTCTGGTATACCAGCATAACAAGAGCGCTTGCTCAAAATGGATTGCTAGGTATGTTCTCACCACGGAAAAGAAATGGTAATTGTATGACGGGACGGAGGTGTTAGCTCAGCTAGGGTGGCAATCCTTTTAGGATATATGGATGTATCAAATCAACAGGATGTACATCTCAACCTACACAATGTTGTAGTCAATTGCACAATGTTCTATGTCAATTACATCCCAATAAAGCTGGGTTGCCGGCGAAGATTGCTGGGAAGGAGGTGGGTGTGGTTCTAAAGGCGTTAACAACAGGGATCCTTTGACACAGGAACTCTTCAGTGTCTGGACTCCGTGATGGATACGCCAACCGACACCTGCGATAAAATTGTACAGAACCGAATACATACACGACGCGCACACACAAGTGAGTGCACAACTGGAGGGTTGTATCAATGTCCATGTTCTTGCTATGATCCTATTCCACAGTTTGCCAAATGTTGCCACTGGGGGGAAAGGGGGAAAGCTTACAGAGGATTTCTCTGTATTATTTCTGGCAACCGGATGTGACTTTAGAATGACTGTCTTAAAATAAAAACTGTATTGCTGGACCCCAGCCCCAGACTAGGAGTCTCACGCAGTAGAAATTGCGTTTCTTTTCCTAGCGCGTTACTTTTTGTCCCCCCAGCTTTATTGAGAAACATTTGACATAGAACACTGTGTAAGTCCAAAATGGCCAACATGACGATTTGATGTCCATTTATATTGAGAGATGATTACCACAATGAGGTTAGTTAATGCGTCTATTTACCTCGTATTAGTATTTTGTGTGTGTGGCGAGCACATTTCAAATCTGTTCTTAGTAATTTTCTAGTACACAGTACTATTAACTAGACACCGTGCTCTACATTAGACCCCCGAATTTATTCATCTTATAATCCGAAGTGTGTACCCTTTAATCATCATTCCCATTTTCCCCACCCCCCCTCCCCCGGCCCCTGGCAAACACCAGTCAACTCTCGGTTTCTGGGAGTCCAGCCCTTTAAGAGTCCACATCTAAGTGAGATCATACAGCATTTGTCTTTGTCTGAGTTACTTCATTCAGCATGATGTCCTCAAGGTCCGTCCACATTGTCACAAACAGCAGCGCTTCCTTCTTTTTAAGGCCGAATGATATTCTGCTGTGTGGATGCACCTTCTTCACCCATTCACCCACTGAACTTGGATTTGTTTTTTTTTTTTAATTTTTTTTTCAACGTTTTTTATTTATTTTTGGGACAGAGAGAGACAGAGCATGAACGGGGGAGGGGCAGAGAGAGAGGGAGACACAGAATCCGAAACAGGCTCCAGGCTCCGAGCCATCAGCCCAGAGCCTGATGCGGGGCTCGAACTCACGGACCGCAAGATCATGACCTGGCTGAAGTCGGACGCTTAACCGACTGCGCCACCCAGGCGCCCCACTGAACTTGGATTTGTAACACATTCCCAGGTGACGCCAGTGATGTCGCTGGTCAAAGGACCAGGTTAACCTGATAAATCAAAGAGGCGCCAGAGAAGCTGAGAGAAGATAGAAAGTTTGCATCCGCATGATAATCGCAACATGCACAATCCAGGCGGGTAGGAAAAGTAAGTCTGTAAATTCCCACAAGGATCTGGCTTCTTTCCAAGTGTGGTCCCAGCACCCCCTCCCCTGCGTGGTGAGACACGGCCATGTTCATCTGCCATCTTTCCCTGGGGGAAGAGGGAAGAGAAGAACTCCGGGACGAGCAGTTTCTTTGGAAGCAGGCGGAGAGGACGTTGCCCTCATGGCCCCCACTCATATTCCCCGGGGACAGACACATCACAGGACTGCACCTTGCTGCAAGGAAGGCCGGGAAATGCAGTCTGTAGACAGGTGATCCTGTTCCCAGGAAGAAGGGGGGACAAATGGAGGCGGGGGCAGACTGCAATGTGCCACAGTTGCCTTGACCTGGAAAGAGCTAGAACATGGAGGGCTCCATCCTGGTGCATCTCAGAGAGGTGAGCGATGACGAGGCAGAGATGAGAGCTGAGCTCAAGAATCCTCATATCCTCACTTCCGTTGCTTTGTTAGTCTCATTGGTTTCCCTTTGCACGTGCGAAGAAGGATGACCTAAAAAGCCAACAGCTCGAGGGGTGGTTTGGGGGCCAAACCCTGATGTAGCTTCGCTCTGCCTAGGTTCCAGGCAGACTCCAACCCTGCCAGCTCCTGGTCCTCCTGCCTTCCAAATCCAGGGTCTAGGGAAGGCAGGGTCACTTGGCAGCTTCAGTAAAGACTCCTGGCCTCTGGGCTTGGAGCAAAACCACTGGAGACGCCCCTCCCCAGCCCCCTGCAGCCCAGTAGCTCAGACCTTTGCCCAGAGTCGACTGGCTCCACCAGCCACCATGCAGTGGCCTCCACTGTGCCATCTGTATGCCACATGGTGGTGAAATATCTCACACACCGAATGAGGCAAGGTCATTCATGGACCCCCTGCAGATGCCCAACAGCAAGTCCAAGTTTTCACTTGTGCCTCCGACTAACCACTGACAGGTCGGAGGTTCCCACCACCCCCTTCTTGGGTTTAATTAATTTGCTGAAGAGGTTCAGAGAACTCAGAGAAACATTTGACTTACTAGATCACTGGTTCATCATAAAAAACCTGTAACTCAGAAACACCAAAATGGTAGCGGCGATGCATAGGGTAAGGCATGTGGGAAGGGGCTCGGAGCTTCCATGCCGTCACCGAAGGATCTACTCCCCTAGAACCTCCATGTGTTCACCGACCTGGAAAGTCTCTGGACCCCGTCTTTTTGGGGGTTTTTAGAGGCTTTATTACATAGGCATGATTGATTAGCTCATGGGCCACTGGCTATGGAGTCAACCTCCAGCTCATCTCCCCTCCTCAAAAATCAGGGAGTGAGCCTAAACTCATAGGGATTGGTTCCACCAGCCCCCATCCTTAGCTGCTTTCCCAAGGCCGCTTCATTAACACAACAAATCCTTTCTCTCTCTCATCAGAGGAAATTCCAAGAGTTTTAGGAGCTCTGCCCCAGGAACAGCATGAAGACCACATATGCATTTCTTACTATAAAATCAAAATAACACAATGATGATGATACAGAAGATGATGATGATGGTGATGCCTACATTTAGAAGATCCGTATTGTGCACCAGGATCTCTACATACTGCCTTTACAAATGGTGACTCACAGGGGCGCCTGGGTGGCTCGGTCGGTTGGGCGTCCGACTTCGGCTCAGGTCATGATCTCACAACGCATGAGTTCGAGCCCCACGTCGGGCTCTGTGCTGACAGCTCAGAGCCTGGAGCCTGCTTCGGATTCTGTGTCTCCCTCCCTCTCTGCCCCTAACCCACTCGCATTCTGTCTCTGTCTCTCTCGAACGTAAATAAACATTAAAGAATTTTTTTTAAAAATGGCGACTCAGAAGTTCAACACATGCCAAGATCACAGAGCTGGCAGGTGGTGGTGCCCCGACATTAATCCAGAGAGTTCGCCCTCCACCAACATGTCAAATGTTGCCAACTGGTGTCCCAAAAACCCTGCAAATGTATCCTGTTTGACCTACAGCGTGCTTTACATTGTTTGGATTGCTAACCAATATTTAAATAGAGGATTTGGGGCCATTCCCGTTGTGTTGTTTTCCTAAGACTAAAGGTATCCTAGTTTCTCGCTTTCAGAAAATTCAGGACATCTGACATCACCAAGGCCACGATTCTGGCGTGATAGCAGTTGTCCAGGGCTGTCCGCCGTGGACCCCGCCTGTGCCCACCCATTTTGCCAAAGTCTCCACCTGGGTTATTTCTCTTGTTAGGTCACAGGCTGGCTCCGTTGGCATTTGCATTTTCAGCTGTTTCTACAAGAGGCAGAGTGGGCTGGTGGTCGGCCAGCTGGCTGTTAGACAACGCTGAGGGACCTTCCCCTGGCCCGAGAGCAGGACACTGGCTCTGGGACCTCTCTGGCCTTCCAGATCCCTGAGAGGCCTGCTGGGGGTGGGGTGGGGGCTGGCCTGAGGGGAGCCCGGGTGACTGGACCAGAAGCCGCCATGATATTTCCCTTAAAGAGCATGACGTGAATTTAGACCAGAGACGACGTTGGTTTGGGAGGGGCAGGTCCTGTGCTCTCCGCACTGCGCCCGCTGGGAAAAACGGGTCTTCTGACACCCACATGCTTGACGCTGGGTCGGCAAAATCCACCCCCCCCACCCCCAGAACTATGAAACTGCATAAAAAGATTTGATCAAAGCCCCCGTCAGCCGCCAAGCTGTAATGACTTCTGTGATTTTTTTCTTAACCGGGTTTTAATTTTTATGTTTATTATTTGGGGACCGACCGAGCAGAGGCAATGGCTCAGCCTCTGGATTCCACTCTCATTCTCTCCTGTGAAGCACTTTAAGAACTCGGGGAAACTCAATTGTAAAAGAAAGGCGTTCGGCTCTCAGTGTTTCATGGTTTGTTCCCGCTCCCTGGGCTTGGAGACAGCTCGGGAACTTAATTAAAATCAATGGAGAAAAAGAATTGAATAAATCACAACATGAATATCTCTGAAAGTCTGTATCACAGTGCAGCCGCACAGAGGTGGAAAAAGACATTCTGTTCCCTCTCTCCCTCTGGAAAGGGGGAAAATTAAAATGATCTCACAGTGCACTTGATATCTTCCTCTCTCTCTCCCCCCCTCCCCCCTTCTCCCCTCTCTGTGCTCTAAAAGCAGAAATAGAAGGGGGAGACCATCAAGAGAGCAAGGGTGTGGATCTGCCCCTCCGCCGCAAGAGAGGTCACGACCACACAGAAAAGACCTCCATCCCTTATTGAACAGGAAGCATATGATACCTGCTTCCTCAAGCAACCCTACAAAGTCATCGTGCTTAAGCCCCACCTTGCAAATGACATAAGTAATTTTCCCCAGTTTATTTTTAAAGTATTTTTTTTTCAACGTTTATTTATTTTTGGGACAGAGAGAGACAGAGCATGAACGGGGGAGGGGCAGAGAGAGAGGGAGACACAGAATCCGAAACAGGCTCCAGGCTCTGAGCCATCAGCCCAGAGCCTGACGCGGGGCTCGAACTCCCGGACTGCGAGATCGTGACCTGGCTGAAGTCGGACGCTTAACCGACTGCGCCACCCAGGCGCCCCTATTTTCCCCAGTTTACCTGGGCTTTGAGTAGCTCCTGATGTTCATCGTTTGCCTTGGACTTGGCAGGATCTCCTTCCCACAATAGCCCAGAGACTGGGCACTCTACAAGACCCCCCACGTGACCCTGGCCCCGGGCACAATTACACTGAACCACTCTGTCCCCAAGAGAACTGAGCGCATTCCTGAAGGTGCCAGAGGAAGGAATTCTCTTCCGGCCTCGAAAACGCACTCGACCTTCTAACATCCCTCATTCTCCACAAGTAGTTCTTGCCCAGATCCGATCTGAACCCTTTGGGCTGCAGGCTGGATCCTGTCCTGGGGATGCATCGGAGAGTAAGCGATGGGCCCTCTTCCCTCATCGCTCCCTCCCGCCATCCTCCCCAAAGTTCTACCCTCTTACCAGATAAAACACCCAACTCAGTGCCTGGTGCAAAGGTCGTGCTTATTTGAATTTCAGTTACTTGCTTTCGTCCCTTCCTTCCGCCATGCCTGGGCCCTGGGGTTGCAGAGGTCAGCGGCCACCTCCGTCCTTCTCTTCCGGTTAGCTGCTCAGAGTCTAGAGAGAAGGATCACCCCTCAAGACACAGCTGCAATGCAGAGTGTGATCATAGAGCGAAAACTCCCTAGGGTCCCCAGGGAAGGACCCGCTCTGCCTTTTACGACCCGCTCCCCATCACGTCACTGTGTCTAAAACCTTCCTGTCGCCCTTGGGGAGAAGGCCAGATCCCTGGGCCCTGCCCGACCTGACTCCACCTTCCCTCTTCTCGACTCTCACGCCCTCCCGCGCTCCCTGCCTTCGGGATCCTCGCGCCAACTCCTCCTTATTCCTGGTAGATTCCTGCCTCCCCGCTTCGTCTGGCCAAACCTTCTTTATCTTTCCTAACTCTGCTCCCATGCCACTCTCCCAGGGAGGCCCTCAGTAACTCCCACGCAGAAGCTACCTCGCGTCCCTTGCTGCGTGCTCAAAGCTGCATAGCACCCGATAGGTTCCCCTTTTAGACGCGCATACGCCGGACGAGTAGTCGCTCACCGGTTGCTTCCCTGATGGACCGCATGGTATTGTGGTTACATCTCCATGGTTGGCTAGGACGGACCCGCGGGAGAGGGGAAGCGGACGAAGCACGGATAGGAAAGACGTGTTGAGGGTTGGATCATCGTGTGCGTGCTCATGAACCCCTGCCCCAATAGTGCCATATAACAGACCACCTCGAACTCAGCGGCTTGTGGTGGAAAGCGCTCACCCGCATGCTCATGGGTCTGTGGGATGAGCGCAGTTCAGCTCATCTGGGTGGCTACAGGCCGTCTGCACTGACTCCAGCCTCTGGGTTGGCTCGGGTGGGCTCCATGTGGGTTTGTTCCGGGCCCAGAGCCTTCTCAGGGCAGCTCCCCGGAGCCCCTGACGACGTTGCCCGGAACAGACGCTCTGACGCTCCCAACCCCATCCGGGCTAAGCCCCCAAGCTAACGGGACAGAGAAAGGTACCCCTGCCTCAACTGGGCCGAAGGGCAGAACCACATGGCAGGGAGCACAGAGACCGCTGCGTACGGGAGGGTGGGAGCCATCGCAGAGGCCATTCCACCCCTCACAGCAAAGCACCGCGAGGAAGGAGGACTCAAAGCTGTTATCCGGGTGCTTCTCTGTGCGAGCAGCTGAGGTGCGTGTCATTCTCTGAGGCCGAGAGCACACTTGAGGGGGATGTTGAGGTCCGTGCTGAGCGCACTGAGCGTGTGCAGGGATCCAGACAGGCAGACGCGTCTAGTCCTCTGCTGGTTCCACTGGTCCGTGTCGCAGAGGGAAGTTCTGAGGTCACCTCTGGGGGCAGTCAACAAAGCTTTGGGGATGGAGAGGGTCGTGCAGGGGTGAGTGTGGAGGGTGGCAGACATCACTGACTGGGTAGCCCTTGCCCACCACCTCTGCAGCCAGGGGTGGCCATGTGGCCCGGCTCCAGCGAATGAGACGAAAGGGAAGGTTCCCCGGGAGGGCTCTGGGGAGGTTTTTGCTCTACTGGGAAAAGGGCAGCTACATGGAGAGGGGCACCGGTGCTCCTCCTCAGCAGGGTCCCTGCCCCCGCCACAGCAGCTCGTGAGATTGACAGGCTTCAGGGAGAAAAGCTAACAAACAGGCTAAAGATGTTGAGGGAAAGGGGCAGAGAGAGCCTAGGTCTTTAACGACGTCACCGGGCAACCCTAAGACCTCCAGAGACCGCTTTAGGGAAACAGTGAGATTCCTCATGATTTGGGCCACGGTTGCTCAAGCAATCTGTCATCCACAGCTGAATGTGCTCCTAACTGATACGAGGGCTATGACTTTGACCCTGGGGAGTAACGACAGACATTCGATGGGTGGGCGAAAGAGGGGGGGCCCGTAAAAATAAAATAAAAAGAGACAGGGGTCTGGGACTGTGGACAGCATATCAACATACAATCAGAGCCCAGTTCTGCAAGCAATTTCATTACAGCAGCACATCACAATTGCCCACTGGTTTTGACAAGCAGGAGGCCACCGCCGTGGACTAAGAGTTTGTGTTTCCCCCAAGTTTGTGAGTTGACATCCTAACCCCCAAAGTAATGGTGCTGGGAGGTGGGGCTCTCGGGAGGTAATTAGGTCAGGAGGGTGGGGCCCTCGTGAATCGGATTAGTGCCCTTATACAAAGAGACTTGAGTGGCCTCCCATGCCTGTTCCTCCACGTGAAGACACAGTAGGTATAGGGCCATGTGTGCGTCCGGAGTTGGGCCCTCACCCGACCCCAAATCTGAGGGCACCTTGATCTTGGACTTCCCAGGGCTCCAGAGCGCTGAGAGGTAAGCTTCTGCTGTGTATAAGCCACCTAGTCTATGGTTTTCTGCCGTAGCAGCCCAAAACCCACTAAGACAAACTACTGATATAATTCACTGTTTTTTTGCGGGCGCGGCGGAAGGAGTGGGAGATCATAAGGACTGAGGAGCACATAGATACTTGGGGAGCACCAGGGTCTAATCACCGCCCCTCCCCTTTGGGGGGGACCTCATGCCGGACTCCGGGGCCGAGGCACATGACCCAGAGATGGACGTTTACCCCAACCAACCCCCCCCCCCAACTCTAGCATTAGTTCAGAGGTTGGCATGTGCCCAAAGTTGGGCTAATCAAAGTGGAATCTGGGCCTTGTGTTAGGTGAGAGGAAGACAGTCTCTCTGTCTCTCTCTCTCTCTCTCTCTCTCTCTCTTTCTCTCTCTCTCCCTCTTTGTTATAGTATTTGGGAGGAAAGTAAGAAAATATATTGCTTCTCATAAAAATGCAGTGAAAGATAAAGTACAAACAGCTCCTCTGTCATGCTGAATTATTGTCATTCTGTGATTAACACTCCATGCATCAACCTGGTATTGCAGACACTCTTTTTTACGCCGGACTTGAACTTGGAAGGATGTGAGGATTAAGCCCTGTTGCCATCACACAGGCAGAGACTCTGAAAACAGATTCAGCCCAGAAAAGGCAAGAAGGAGGGAAGACCTTGCGACATTATGTGCGCACCTGAATCAAACCCTACCTGAAGCCGGCACATCCTGAACTTCAGTAACAAATGCCTTTACCGTCCTCTTACCTCTTTGCACGAGTTGTGTAGGGTTGCCGCTTGTGTGAAAAGATTGCTGATAAAAGGAGTGAAATGGAGTGGAGGACGTGGTGACCAGTGACTGTCCTTCTTACTCAAAAGTTGGCACTAGCAGGCAATGATTACATCCCTCCCAGCCCTCTCACAGGATTGCCCTGTTTCGCCACCATTATTCAGCCAGCAGCTGTCATTTCTGCCTTATGTGATGGGAGAGGAGGGGAGAGGCTGTCCAGCTCCTTCAATCCCTTTCTGTCTGAGCACACTGGGGTCTCACACTCCTTTCCTCCATCTGGAGACAATGAGCCCCCCCTCTGATTTATAATTCCCTGTTTTCATTTGCTTTTGTTTTCATCAGCTTTCAGTGAAATGCTCCAGTCGTTCCCAAAAAGTACATCCAAGGGCAGGCACTGACTTCAGGGTAACCAGCGGTCTCTGTGCTCTGCTGCAATCCTGCTGAGATTATCCATGTTGGACCAGAGCTTTTTGCCAAGAGCTCCTAATAATTCTCTGAGCACGGCTCGCTCAGAGCTCTGAATCACAGAGGGGCAGCGGCTGCTGCTGGGGGCTGAGGAGCAGTAGCTGTGCAGGTCAGAGGTTCATAGGGGCAGGGAGCCAACAGACCACCGCCGTCATAGGAACGCTCGTAGGGTCATTGGCCCTCCATCTGTCACCCCGGGACCTTGCTCAGGAGAGAGGCAGGAAGAGAAAAGGGGCCAGAAGCAGACAGATGCCCTGATGTGAGAACCTTCTGATATGCTCAGTCACCAAGTGGAGATGAGCCAGAGAAGCACAGCCTGATGTTTTTAGCTCAGCAAGTGAGATCAAAGACACCAGATACGGACTAGAGAGGTGCTACATCTTTCAGGATGTAGGTTTGGAACTAGGAGTCCATGCTGACCCTAAATACAAAACAATACACCCAGGGAGGGTCAGGGAGGGGAGGTCTGGGGCAACACCAAAGTCTAAAGTCAGGATCACAAACTCAAATGACCCTGGGGCCAAAGCAAGAAAATAATTGCTTGAGCCGTGCTGAGAATAGATCATGGAGAACCAGAGGACTAATGCCCCATCAAGATTAGCACCTGCTGTTCAACTCAAACTGGGTAGAAATGAAGGTTCGTGTTCCCTGCTTATGCTGGAGAAGCCAGAAATGTACGGAATGGTTCACTTTTTAAATACTGACCACCCATTCTATTTTTTTTTTTTTTCTTTCTTAGAAACAACATGGACTTTTGCCCTCTGGCTAGGCATGTAAGGAGTTTAGAGATTGGCCACTCAATCCTGCCAACAAGGAAAAAGCCGAGCAAACTGAAAACCAGCCACTCTTCTTAGATCCTTCAGAGAGGTGAGGTCACAAGGTAAGCAGCTGCGCCTTGACCTGGAGAGACAGGCAGGCAGGTACAGAGAGTGGCGGCTCACCAAGAAGAAACCCAGGAGCAGGAGCCTCCGATCTGTGTGGGAACCAGCGCTGGGGTAGGGACATCTGACCCGCAGCTGACAAGGGGCTGGAGGTTCCGCGCGGCCAACTGGAGACAGGAGAACTCCAGTGGGGCCCCATCATCGGGGCAGGAGGGAGGAAACATTTCTGTGACTTTTACCTCCAGGAGCCCAACCTAGTTCTCACAGTGAAGGGCGGGAGCAATCCCCTTGTACTTCCGGTAGAGGGAAGGGAAAAGAAACCATTCTGACAATGCCACAACATTCTTTCTTTCTTAACCATGCCTACCCTCAAGAGAGACTATGATTCCAGGGCTCAACCTGCTGGGGTTACATCAGAACCTAACCTACCCGGGGAAGGGAAGTCCCCAACCCCAGTCCCCTCCACCCATCCAGTCCCACCTAAGGGGAAATAATACTGAGAAGCACAGATGAAGTTCACGTTTCAGGGGTGCAGGCTCGTTGAGCGACTGAGACCTAATCACAGGACTACAGAATGTTTCTCTTCCCTCTGTACCTTAGGACTGCATCACTAAATTCCTGTTTGTTGCCACTCTTTTTACCCAGTACATCGTATCTACCTTTAAAACAAAACAAAACAAAATTTAAGGCTAAAAACACAGATTGAAGAAAATGAATAAAATCACAACCAGAGTCTGGTGTGACAAGAATGTTGGATTGTCAAACCAGGAATTTTTCTAACTATGATGAATAAACTAAGGGCTTTAATGGAAGAAATAGACAACAGACAGATAATGTAAGCAGAGAGAGAGAGAGAGAGAGAGAGAGAGAGAGAGAGAGAGAAATTTTAATAAAGAATTTTAAAATGCTAGAAATCAAAACAGTATAATATAAATGAAGACTACCTTTTGTGGGCTTTTAAGTGGATGAAACATGGCTGAAGAAAGCCTCTGAGCTTGAGGATATGAGAATAGAAACTTCCAAACCTGAAAAGGAAAGAAAGACTGAAAAAAAAAATCCAAACAGAACAGAACGGAATATCCAGGAACTGTGGACAATTATAAGAGTTATAACATATATGTAATGGTAATACCAGAAGAAGAAGAAAAAAAAAAGAAAAGCAATATTGGAAGCAGTAACGACTGAGAATGTACTTTTAAATTAATGTCAGACATCAAACCACATATCCGGGAAGGTTAGAGAACACCAGACGGGATAAATGCAAACAGCTACACTTAGCCGTATCAAAGCTACACTTAACCATATTCAAACTTCAGAAAATCAAAGATAAGGAGAAAAAAATCTTAAAAATCCAGAAGAAAGAAATACCTTACCTATAAAGGATCAAAGATAAGAATTACAATCTGACTTCTCCTGAAGAACTACACAAGTAAGAAGAAAGTAGAGCGAAATATCTCGTATTCAACCTAGAATTCCGTATCTTGCAAAATTATCTTTCAGAAATGAAGAAGAAATAAAGACTTTCTCAAACAGAAATTGAGAGTATTTATTGCCAACAGACCTGCCTGGTGAGAAATATGAAATGTTCTTCAGAGTGAAGGAAAATAATATAGGTCAGGAAATACAACTTATTTAAATTTATGTGGTACACTGAAAGCAGTGCTTAGAGAGAAAAATTTATGTTATTGAAGACATATATGATGAAAGAGAAAGATGTGAAGTAAATAATCTAAACTTCCACCATGGGACACTAGAAAAAGCTAACTAAAAGAGAAAGACAGAGACAGAGACAGAGACTACTAATATCAGAAATGAAAGAGGGTACATCACTACAGATCCCACAGGCTTTGAAAGGATAATAAAAGAATATTATGAACAACTCTCTGCTCACATATTTCATAACTTAGATGAAATAGACCAATTCTTTGAAAGACAGAATTGGTCAAAATCACGCAAGAAGACACAGATAATCTGAATAAACTTATATCTAGTAAATAAATCAAATCAATAATTAAAAACCTTCCAAAACAGAAAACACCAGTCCCCAAAGGGTTCACCAGTGAATTCTACCAAACATTTAAGGAAGATATGACACCAATTCTTTATAATCTCTTCCAGGAGATAGAGGCTAAGTAATGTTTCCTAACTCATCCTATAAAGCTAGCATCACCCTAATACTCAAACAAGATGAAGGCATTATAAGAAAAGAGAACTACAAATGAATAGACCCTTAAAAAGACTTAAACTGAGAGAAAGCCATGAGGACAGCTATGGGGGGTGTGCTCTAATAAGAAGAAACAAGTGCAAAATCCCTGAGGTAGGAGCACATACCAGTAACAGTAAGGAGAATGATGGAAGATGAGAGCAGAGGAGCAAAAGATGATGGATTCCCCCATAGTAAGGGTTCTGGAGAAGGATTCCTCCATAGTAAGGGTTCTGGTGATGGATTCCTCCATATTAAGGGTTCTGGATATGAACTCCCCATTAGTAAAGGTTCTGGAGAAGGATTCCTCCATAGTAAGTGTTCTGGAGATGAATTGCTCCATAGTAAGGATTCTGGCAATGGAGTCCTCCATAGTAAGGGTTCTGGAGAAGGACTCCTCCATAGTAAGGGTTCTGGAGATGGACTCCCCCTTAGTAAGGATTCTGGCGATGGACTCCTCCATAGTAAGTATTCTGGAGTCGGATTCCTCCACAATAAGGGTTCTGAATATGTACTACCCCTTAGTAAAAGTTCTGGAGATGGACTTCTCAATAGGAAGTGTTCTGGAGAAGGATTCCTCCATAGAAAGGGTTCTGGAGATGGACTCCCCCTTAGTAAGGATTCTGGCGATGGACTCCTCCATAGTAAGTTTTCTGGAGACAGATTCCTCCATATTAAGGGTTCTGGAGAAGGATTCCTCCATAGTAAGGGTTCTGGTGATGGATTCCTCCATAGTAAGGGTTCTGGAGAAGGATTCCTCCATAGTAAGGGTTCTGGAGAAGGATTCCTCCATAGTAAGGATTCTGGAGAAGGATTCCTCCATAGTAAGGGTTCTGGAGAAGGATTCCTCCATAGTAAGGGTTCTGGAGAAGGATTTCTCCATAGTAAGGATTCTGGAGAAGGATTCCTCCATAGTAAGGGTTCTGGAGAAGGATTCCTCCATAGTAAGGGTTCTGGTGATGGATTCCTCCATAGTAAGGGTTCTGGAGAAGGATTCCTCCATAGTAAGGGTTCTGGAGAAGGATTTCTCCATAGTAAGGATTCTGGAGAAGGATTCCTCCATAGTAAGGGTTCTGGAGAAGGATTCCTCCATAGTAAGGGTTCTGGTGATGGATTCCTCCATAGTAAGGGTTCTGGAGAAGGATTCCTCCACAATAAGGGTTCTGTAGAAGGATTCCTCCATAGTAAGGGTTCTGGAGACGGATTCCTCCACAATAAGGGTTCTGAATATGTACTACCCCTTAGTAAAGGTTCTGGAGATGGACTTCTCCATTGTAAGCGTTCTGGATATGAACTCCCCATTAGTAAAGATTCTGGCGATGGACTCCTCCATAGTAAGTGTTGTGGGTTTTACTAAGAGTGAACTGAGAAGTCAGTGGTTCTGAGCAGAGGAGCGACATGATGCACTTGTCTTTTAATGCATTAAGTATTAATCTCAGTCCACAAACTCAGAAAGGAAAGGAAAATCACCTCATTTTGCTCAAGGCAACCTGACCGTGACTCTTCTCTCCCTAAGAGAAGTCCCATCTCAGTCATTACAGCATCCCCTTCCTTGGTCTAAAGTCATCCTTGGATGAGGCAAAGTAGATGAAGACGGGAATAGGAAGGTCCACCTTGGAGTGAATTTCACCACAGTCATCACCACTGTCCTTGTCGTCTGCTCTGCCCGAGGTCCTGCATCAGGAACGAGGCACTGCTTGGGGCTCCGTGCCTAGGATCCTATCCTCCTATGCAGGGTTCACAAACTATATTTGTCCAGGAAACTCTAGGGGCTATGACACATAAATCCAAAATTTCAGTGGCTTAATGAAATGGAAGAGAATTTTCTGGCCACGTGGTATTTCCACATAGGTCACCCTGCAGGGTGGGAAGTGCTCTTCCATGTGGATGTAGGGACCCACAGTCCTTGCATAGGGTACCTCTACGACCCCCTAGACAGTGAGAGTTTCTTTGTACCCGGGGAGAAGGGGAAACAGAAAGAGAAAAGCCACATCCACTTCTTAGCCACCTCATTCTAGACTTGACACATATTACTTACTTCTACCTAACATTCCCCTGGGGAGCACTAGTCAGATAATCCCACACAGAGACAAGAGAGGTTGGAAGATGCTCACAGATGCTGGAAGACAATCTGAAAGGTAATGAGGTTGAACCAGAGCCAGCCAGCCCTGATTGGTCACGTATGTGTAGGCTGAATGCCCACGTGGCCAACGGAACATGGGTTGATGAGTACTAGCTGGGATTTGAGCAAGTCTGCCTGAGTCTGAATTCCTGCTCTGTCACTTACTTGCTGAGTCCTTCATGGCAAGGCACAGGCCACCTCTCTGAGCCTCTGGTTCCCCCTTAGACCCAGTGATATATAAAGCACATAAAACACTTAGCACAGCACCTAGTGCGTAAGAAACTTGCAATAAATGGTCTCTCACATTTTTGCCACAAACGTCAGGCCCCTGGAATCTGGAATTTCCATCCTATGCAGGGCCTGTATCCATGAGACCTGACCCCATTACAGGTTCTGTTCTGGGAAACCAAAATGTTCCCAACCAGAAAGGCAAATCAGATGGGCGTGATGTAAGGGATTGCCGGTAAGTTAGAGAATGCAAATGGGTGTTTTTTTTTTTTAATTTTTTCAACGTTTATTTATTTTTGGGACAGAGAGAGACAGAGCATGAACGGGGGAGGGGCAGAGAGAGAGGGAGACACAGAATCGGAAACAGGCTCCAGGCTCCGAGCCATCAGCCCAGAGCCTGACGCGGGGCTCGAACTCGCGGACCGCAAGATCGTGACCTGGCTGAAGTCGGACGCTTAACCGACTGCGCCACCCAGGCGCCCCCGCAAATGGGTGTTTTAATAAAACCTCAGGGATGAAAGGACAAAGAGACAGGATGGACGGAAGGGTGGAAAGAAGGGAGAGAGGGAGCGTGTTACGTAGAAAGTTGGAAAGGGGGAAGGAATCAATTAGAAAGGAGGAGGGAAGGAAGGGAGAGAACCAGAAGGCAGGAAAGGTGCCCTCAGCTGCAGTCCACAGGTTTCTCTGGCCAGAGCAGAATGTCACTGTGCTCTGGGCCTCTTCCCAAATGCCCGGTGGTGAGCTGCCACTAACCAGCCCCGAATGCAGCAGCCGCAAGCCCACTGTATTCGCGGCTTAATAAAGGAGTCGCCATTTCATTGTCACGAGCAAGTGCCAATCTCATCCAAATCAATTAATTCCTTAATCATGCTGTGAATGGAGCAGGATATGAAGCGCCCATGTGGGAGCGATGAATATTAGCCGTATTTAACTGCCAAACGCTTCTGATACCATAAAGCATCCTTGAGGCTGCACAATAAAATCCAAAGTTTAATTGGTGGGTAACAAGGCCCCAGGCAATTGTACCTTATTAATGCTGACAACAGGAATATGTATGTGAGGCCGCGACAGCCGGCTACTTAGAGCAATGCCAGCCTCCAGCCGCAGGAACAGGAAGTCATTAGTGCGGCCCAATTGCAGAAAGATTTAGAACCTCTTTCACCCTTGGATCTTTTTCAAACACGAAGTTGTAAGTACATCATCTCCCCGACCCAGCTATACCCCAGGAGGTGTTTTGGGAAAGGTAGAGAAATTGAGAATAGAAGCTTATGGGTGCAGAAAGGCAGATACTGGAGAAAGATCAGGCAGGTAGGTTGGGGCCACCGTGGAAGGTTGCACAGGTCGCATACTGCACAAGACTCCTAGTGGAAGGGAAGTAGGAAGGGGCTGAAATTCTGGTCTGAGCTCTGCCCACCAAACCACATGCCTTGGCATCAGGCTTTCTCTGCCCTGAGAAGGGCAGGGTTTTCTTAATCCAACCATCCAGAGGGTTAGTTACATAAGCTCTTTGAAACTCAACTTTTCCATTTAGAGAACTTGGTCTAGATGAGAAGGTGTCTTCTGAATGTCCTATTACTTAATCCTATTGTGTTCATTCTGTCATCCAACAAACACACGTCAATGCCTACTATCTTCTACACATTACTCTAGAATCTGGAGATAAAGGGTTGGCCTCCCCGACTCGGGGAAAAGACAGAATCCCAGGCAAATAATTATGCCAGCAGCACTTTGGAAGGAAGAGTGGGGACACACCTCAGTTCCAGGATAGGAAGTGCCTTTGGCCCCTCTTTCTTCTGTGGCCCCTCTCCTGGAGCCTCCCACAGCAATGGCAAAGGGTAGCAAATTAATCACGCGTTTGTCGTATTGCTTTGCGTATCTTTCTCACCTGTCACCACTGCCAGGCTGGGATCTCCTGGAAGTCATAACTAGACGTTAGTCACCTCGGGCACCCCAAACTCTAGCCTCGTGTCTGACACTGAGTCCAGGGTGGTAATGGTCTAATGGCGTTGCCATGCTCTAAACACTACAATAGGCACTTTAGACACATGACTCCTTTATTCCTTACTTTTGCTCTGCACGGGCTCGGGATAACTTACTCGCTGCCCCCCTGCTCCCCCAACACCACCTATGCCACACTGCGGTGGGTGGCACACATTTCTGTAAAGGGCCAGGATAGCAAATATTTGAGGTCTGGTGACCCCTAGAGTCTCTGTCACAGCTATTGAAGCTTAAGCGAGTTCAACCGCTAACAACCCATAAGCGGGTGAACGTGGCTGGAATTTGCAGACACTGAACTTTCAATCTCATCTGCTTTTCACATATCACAAAATCTTCTTCTTCTTTTGATTTTTTTTTCCAACCATTTAAATACATAAAAACCCTTCTTAAATCGCGGGCCCCGCAAAAAGAGGCAGCAGGCTGGATCTGGCCGGTGACCCCCACTTTGCCGACCTCTACCCTGCTCTGTGATTATGGGGCTGGATGTCTGCATGCCACATTTCCCAGAATTCCTCGATGCCTGGATTTCTGTTGGGTTTTTCCAGAAGGGGGCACCGCTGGGAGACTGGCAGGAAGAGAGAAGGGGCTCGCTCTTGTCTGGTTTCTGTGATGTCCCTCCAACAGCAGAGGACAGCTGAGGCTCTGAGTGCTCCCAGCATTGGTCACTCAGTACGCCCGGAGACATAATGACCAGCCACCTGGCGTCCCCCAGGTCATGAGACCACCTGTGCAGGACTTCCCTTCGAGGTCCAAGTGCCCACTTCTAAGGGATCCTCCTATGAGCTCCCACGTTCTGTGACATTACGTCTTCCCTTTTGTTCCCCAGCACTCAGAATCGCTGCTGCTTCCTGCATTTCTAATATTTAGGATACTTTGACCTCCCCCTTTTGCGTGTTCAGGTCCCTAACACCTGAGTAACCAATGCCCTGTATTAAATCCTCTCCATTTGAAATACCTAGGGGCATGTCTCTTTTCTCGACTAAACCCCAATTAATGCGACCCCATTTTATAGGCAAGAAAATGGAGGCTCTGGGAAATTTGAGTCTTCTGTAAGTCCGTGGAGCAGGTGAGTCAGAAGTATTTGTCCAATATCACGGAAGAGGGAAAAGGTAGATTTATACTGAACGCATGGCTGTCTGACCCCAAAGCCTATACATTCTTACCCAGGATACAGTACGAAAGGGAGAGTTCACCACTCATACTGCTCCCAGCAAAGCTCTGAACACCCTGCAGGCACCGTGTCCTGATAGTTGAATGAATGAATGAATGAATGATCTTGTCTTATCTCTGAGCGTAGCGATGGCTTGGGCATGAAATAAGGTGCAGTAGATTAGTGTTGGGGGACAATATAGAATTAATGTTTTAAGCCAATAGCTGTCAATCCCAGCTTCACATTAAAATCTCAAAAACTTTAAAAACATGCCCAAGTCTTACTCTAGAGCAAATGACTCGGCATCAGGCACCAGTATTTTGTAGGAGTCCCCAGGTGATTTTTAACATGCAGCTGGGACTGAGAATTGCAACGTTAGGGAATGCTTTGCTGGGACCCAATCTTCTTGGGATGCCGTGGGTCTCACGGGAGCCTGGTGTGGCGAGTCCTCCCTAGCGGGGATCAGAACATGATCAGATCTGAAGGTGAAGGTCCCTTTGTCCAGGAGAGCATGGGACTCCTTCCCCAGGTGGCAAGTCGGACTCGGATTCAATCACACTTGCTGAGTACGTGCTCGAGAAGCACGACGCTTTTAAAATTCATCTTTCCTGATGCCTGAGTTACTTATCATTGGGAGACTGATAGGAAATGGTCCGATCGTATAGGACCGTAGAATGCAGACTCACAACCTCTCTACGAATCAGCCTCGAATAGTCAGGACTTGATTAGCAATAGCTGACTTCTTTATTTTTTTTTTTGCCACTGCTTCGAACTCAGGACCAGCCAGAGAGAGCCAAGCATCCTCCTCCCAAGCCAAGGACGTAAGATACCTCACCACCAGCTTCCCCATGCCAACAACGTCCAAATGGGGCGAACCGAAGCCTTACCCACGATGAGGCTTTCTTGCTCCCCGGACAGCCTCAGGGTCTCTGGCAGACAGGAGTCGTGGGTGCTCTTCGTTTTTTCCCACCTTATTATCTATAATCATTTAATTGTGCCATTTTTTTTTTTTACAGAGGGGAACGGAAGCCCAAAAGTGTTAGGTAACTTGTCGGAGGTCACACAGCTGGAAAGCGAGGAGCCAGGCTTTAACCAGGGGGAGGCAAGGCAGCGTTGGGAGAGGCGTAGGGCAAGGTTCAAAGCAGAAGCTAGGATGTTGGGAGGAACGGTGCGAAATCCCGATTAAGAGCAAGGTTAAAGACCCTCATGGACCTTGCCTGGATCACTCAATCCTCTGTGTATCTCAGTCTCCTCAAATCTGTAACGGAGATAGTAATATTTCATAAGGAATAGCGTTTACGAGATCCAAGTAAAATCTTTGGAATAAAACGCCTGCATCCAAACTCTGATGGAGCGACTTGCCAGCAGAGTGAAATAAATTGCTTAACTGGACTGCGCCTCTGTGCGTGCAGCCACCAAACAAGGTTAATTCATTTGTCACAGGGTTATTAAGAGAATTAAAGGAGATATTACTGGAAGCACTTACGTGAAACTTACTACATACTTAGAGTAATGCAATGGGTCCCACAGGTATCTGTTTACTTAAGTCTTATAACAGCACCATGGCTTGGTTGCTATTTTTATCAGCTTCGGTTTATCCATGGCAAGACTGAAAGAAAAAGGAGTTCAAGAACTCGCTCCAGGGACCCACCCGGGAAAAGGTGGGGTCTTGTATTAGAACCTGAAGCATCACTACAAGATTCCGCCTCTTGAATAATAAAGTATGCAAAACATTTACCTCTGTGCCTGACCCATGGTAAGCTCAAAGGGAGGAACACTGGGGAGCGATTGGTTGATGTGACGTAAAAACTGTTTTCCAGTACAGACGAATGCTTTCCAGGAAGCTAATATACTACAGATGATCACTCGTGGTAACAGAGGGAGTGAGAGACACAGACACAGATAGAGCATAGATGAGTCTGATGGAAGCAAAATTGTTCAAGAGTCCAGCAGAAATGTGAATAAACTCATGGGGCAGTTCACAGAAAAAAACCAATCTAAATGGATTAAAAAAAATTTTTTTTCAACGTTTTTTATTTATTTTTGGGACAGAGAGAGACAGAGCATGAACGGGGGAGGGGCAGAGAGAGAGGGAGACACAGAATCGGAAACAGGCTCCAGGCTCTGAGCCATCAGCCCAGAGCCCGACGCGGGGCTCGAACTCACGGACCGCGAGATCGTGACCTGGCTGAAGTCGGACGCTTAACCGACTGTGCCACCCAGGCGCCCCTAAATGGATTTTAAATATGTGAAAGTATGCTGAACTTCATCTAATGTTTACTTAAATTTATTTTTAAAAATAAGATACAAGAGTCAGTTGAGCTCCGTCAGTTGAGCATCCAACTCTTTGGCTCAGGTCATGACCTCAGGTCATGTGATCGAGCTCCACATTGGGCTCCTTGCTGTGAATGGAGCCTGCTTGGGTTTTCTCTCTCTCAGAAAGAAAGAAAGAAGGAAAGAAAGAAGGAAGGAAAGAAAGAAGGAAGGAAAGAAAGAAAGAAAGAAAGAGAGAAAGAAAGAAGGAAAGAAAGAAAAGAAGGAAAGAAAGAAAGGAAGGAAGGAAGAAATAAAAAAAGAAAGAAAAAAGAAGGAAAGAAAGAAAGAAAAAAGAAGGAAAGAAAGAAAGAAAGAAGGAAAGAAAGAAGGAAGGAAGGAAAGAAAGAAAGAAAGAAAGAAAGAAAGAAAGAAAGAAAAAAAGAAAGAAAGAAAGAAGGAAAGAAAGAAAGAAAAAAGAAAGAAAGAAAGAAGGAAAGAAAGAAAGAAAGAAGGAAAGAAAGAAAGAAAGAAAGAAAGAGAGAAAGAAAGAAAGAAAGAAAGAAAGAAAGAAAGAAAGAAAGAAAGAAAGAAAGAAAAAAGAAAGAAAGAAAGAAAGAAAAGAAAGAAAGAAAGAAAGAAAGAAAGAAAGAAAGAAAGAAGGAAAGAAAGAAAGAAAAAAGAAGGAAAGAAAGAAAGAAAGAGAGAAAGAAAGAAGGAAAGAAAGAAAGAAAGAAAGAAAGAAAGAAAGAAAGAAAAAAGAAGGAAAGAAAGAAAGAAAGAAAAAAGAAAGAAAGAAAAAAGAAGGAAAGAAAGAAAGAAAAAAGAAGGAAAGAAAGAAAGAAAGAAGGAAAGAAAGAAGGAAGGAAAGAAAGAAAGAAAGAAAAAAAAAAGAAAGAAAGAAAGAAAGAAGGAAAGAAAGAAAGAAAGAAAAAAAGAAAAGAAAGAAAGAAGGAAAGAAAGAAAGAAAAAAAAGAAAGAAAGAAAGAAGGAAAGAAAGAAAGAAAGAAAGAAAGAAGGAAAGAAAGAAAGAAAGAAAGAGAGAAAGAAAGAAGGAAAGAAAGAAAGAAAGAAAAAAAGAAAGAAAGAAAGAAAGAAAGAAAGAAAGAAAGAAAGAAAGAAAAAAGAAAGAAAAAAAAAAAAGAAAGAAAGAAAGAAAGAAAGAAAGAAGGAAAGAAAGAAAGAAAAAAGAAAGAAAGAAAGAAGGAAAGAAAGAAAAAAGAAGGAAAGAAAGAAAGGAAGAAAGAAAGAAAAGCTATTTTTCAGAAATTGTAGAAATTAACAAACTGATTTGAAAATGTGTATATAAATGAGGGGTCTAGTATAGGCAAAACAACCTTGAAAAAGAACAAATTTGGAGGACTCCCACAACCTGATTTCGAACTTGTAATAAAACTTCAATAATCAAGAGAGTATGACATTGGCATAAAGATCACTGAAAAGACAAGAAAACCCGGAAAGAAAAAAAGCCCCACACTCACAGTCAGTTTGATTGATTGATTCATTGATTGGCTGACTGACTGATTTTTCACTGAAGTGGTTAAACAGCTCAATGGGGGAAAGAAAAGGCTTTTTAACTAATAGCATTGGAACAACTGAATACACATGTAGGGGAAAAAATGAATCTTGATCTCTACTTCACAGCATATACAAAAAATGAATTCAAGATGGATCATAGACTAAACTTAAAAGCTAAAACTATAAAAAAAAACAACACATGTGAGAATTACTCCATAACTCTGACAATGAGTTTTTAGGAAAGGAAAACTTTTAACCATAAAAGAAAATAAATTGGAACTCATCGGCATTTTAGAATTTTGCTCATCAAGTTACAACATTAAAAAACAGGCAAGCCACAGACTGGAAGAAAATATATATCTGACAAAAGAATAGTATCCATAATATGTAAAGAACTCCTACAAGTCAATAATAGAACACGGACAACCCAATAAAAGTTGTCAAGACTTGGAGAGACATTTTACAAAAGAAGATGTATGAAAAGGTGTTTCATTGGAAACTCATTGAAACCCACATTTGAACTCATTGAAACACATTAAACACTCATGAAAAATAGTGACATAAAGCTCTACACCTAATAGAATGATCAAAATGCTCCCTGACTGACAACCCCGAATATCAGGGAGCAGGTGGAGGCACCAGAAGTCTCATGCGTTGCTGGTGGGAGTGTAAATGGTACAGCCCTTTGGAAAACAGCTCTATAGTCTCTTATTGTAGCTAACTACACACTTTCCCTATGGTGTGGCAATTCTACTCCTGGACGTGCGTCCAAGAGAAATGAAACCACGTATAAACACAAAGAGTTGTTCCAGAATGTTATTGACAGCTTTACTTATAACAGCCCAAACTGGAAAACAACCCAAATGGCCCTCAAGAGGAGACCGGGATCAACAAATCCAGATATGGTCACCAATGGAATACTACTCAGCCATGAAGATGGCTGGACACCAATAATAGCCTGTATGAATCTCACACGCCTTATGTCGGTCAAAAGAAGTCGGACACAGGAGAGTACACATAATATTAATTCCTTGTAAACGCAGTTTAAGAACAAAATCTACGGTGATAAAAATCAGAGCAGAGCTTCTCGGAGCAGGTGCCAAAAGTGACAGGAAAGGGGCGTGAGAAAGCCTCCAGAAGGGAGAGAAGTGATAGAATGTGCTAGAATGATTCTCAGTCTTGATTGCGGTGTAGGTGCCGTGGGTTTACGCATCTGTCAAAACCCGCTGAACTGTACCGTTAAGGTCTGTGCCCATCACTGTTTGTGAATTACGCCTCAATAGATGGTTGGCGGGGGTGCGAGAAAAGGCTCGAGCGTACATTCCTGGTGAGAGTATAAATGTGATGCAATCTCTCTGAAGGGCAATTTTGACCATACCTATCAAAATGAGCAATACAGACACACACTTGACCCAGTCATTTCACTTCTAAGAGTCAGCCTACAGATACAGTCATGCGTGAGGCGGAGACAGAGATATTCTTTGCAAAATTGTCTGTGGTAGCAAAAGACTGGAAACAACGTAGCCATCCATCCATAAAGGGCAGGTTAAATAAATTACAGGGCTCCGTTTTAATAGAATACAATGCAGCTGTTCAAATAATAAGGGAGATCACTCTGTACTGATAGGAAATGATATTCAAGATATAGGATATATCGATACACAGAAAAAAGGGGGGGTAGCACAGAGTTTGTAATATCTTCCCATCGGTGTAAAAATAAATGTGCATGTGTAATGTATCTCGAGAGGTACGTAAAAAACCAGACGTGGCTGTTGCCTCTGGAAATGGGGGACCGGCAGACTCGGAGACTGAAGGTTAGACAGAGGTTGTGGGGGGGAGAATTATTTTCACCATATTACCTCTTTTATTGTCTGGGTTGTTTTGTTATTTTCTTTTAACCATATGGGTATTACGTAAATCCATATTCTTTAAAAAAAATTTAATTTTTAATGTTTTATTTATTTTTGAGAGAGAGTGTGTGTGCAAGCAGGGGAGGGGCAGAGAGAGAGGGAGACACAGAATCCGAAGCAGGCTCCAGGCTCTGAGCTGTCAGCACAGAGCCCGAAGCGGGGCTCGAACTCACGAACCATGAGATCGTGACCTGAACCGAAGCCGGACACCCAACTGACTGAGCCACCCAGGCGCCCCTCAATGTTCTTTTTTAAAGCAAGGAAAAAGAAGACCACCACTCATGGGGCCAATCCATTTTCCCTGGCACTTGACCAGACTGCTTTAGATCCTCTGTCCCATACACCCTCAAATCTGTCCTGGCCGCTCCTGTAACCCCTGCCCGCATCATCTCGGTCTCCGTCACAGCCGTCCTCAGATCTGACCCTCCCACGGCCTCGGTTTTGCTGGCTGTCAGGTCTGCTCCCACCCCACACTGCCTTCCACCACTCTGCATTTCAACGACTGCATTTTCCAGCCTTTTATTTATCCCCAGCCTTTCCCCAGCAAAACAGATCCGCCCACAGCCAGGACCGTGTCTAACCAACCAGATATATGCCCCGGAATGAGACCATGAAATATCCCTGTAATTTTCAGATGCCTTAAGACATACACACTTAAATATTTAGTAGATTATAAATGACCTAAAGCTCTCGTCCAGCTTTTAAACATAACTTCTTAACGAGCCTACGTGGACAGTTTGCCCCCAGTCCCAACGCGGAGATAATTGCACCGCTCCTGATGACTAAGGGGGCGGGCACACAGGAATTGCCGAGCAATATTAATGAAGGTGTCCTAGGGGCTTTGTACCCACTGTGGGGACAGATTTTGCTGCTTACAGCTTTCTCTCCGATCTTGCACTTTGTGGGCTGCCGTACAGAGATTCGCAGGGAAGAGAATCAAAGCAGCTGCCTCTGCCCCTGACTTTCTGTGTGGCCCTGAGCACATCACGTCCCCTCTGTGGGCCTCTGGGCCCTTCTCTGTTGCACCAAGTGATCTCGAAGGTGCTTGCAGCAGCATTCAGTTCGAGACTTCCGCGTGTCTGCAATTGCAATTATTTGTTGAAATATGTTTCACAATAAAAGACGGGATCTCCAGCAGCATTGACATCACCCGGGAGATCGTTAGACATGTGGAATCTCGGGTCTTCTTCCAGACCTGCTGAATCAGAATCTGAATTGTAACAAGATCCTAAGGTAATTTGTGCTGAGCCCCTAAAGGACATTTAAAAAAAAAAAAAAAAAACGCCCCAGGGGCCTTATTTAAAACCAGTAGCTTTGGGAAGGCTGTGTCTTCATGCCACGTCCTCAGGTCACTCTGGCCCCAGTAGATGAGCCAGCTGCAGAGTAGGACTCACAGTATCAAATGCCTACAGAGGTCAGGCAAGTAACATAAACTAGCAAAGGATCCTGGGTGTGGTGCAGTAGGGAGGGGTGGGGACTGTAGCTAAGTGAAAGGGGTTTGTTTCCTCTGACAGCTGGGGCGCCTGGGTGGCTCAGTTGGTTAAGCGTCTGACTTCAGCTCAGGTCATGATCTCACGGTTCACGAGTTCGAGCCCCGGAGTTCGAGCCTCGTGTTGGGCTCTCTGCTGACAGCCCAGAGCCTGGAGCCGGCTTCAGGTTCTGTGTCTCCTTCTCTCTGCCCCTCCCCACTCACATTGTGTCTCTCAAAAATAAATAGATGTTAAAAAGAAAAAATGTAAGTGGCCTATGGCAGGGGCTGGATCAGGGCAGCCCGACTAGGGCTCAGCATCACTCAACTTTTGCCGCGTGGGAATGCAGGGTCTATGTTGCCACATCTTGTGATTTTTCTTTTTTTATATGGGTTAACCTGGGTATTCGGATTTCTCTGTGAAATCTCTTAATGATGAAAATATCGTCAGTTCAAACTTAACACATTTTGAAGCCCGATGTGATAGTGATTTCCAAAGCCTTAAGCAAGAACAAATTTGGTGAGTTCAGAACACGAAAAGGAGGCTCAGGTGGCTGGAGCATGAGGACAAAGGGAAGAAGTAGAAAAGTCCAGAAGTGGGGCGGGGGAGAGTGCTGGTCCCCTATGGAGGAGGCAGGGGGATGCGGCATTTGTTGGAGAACCAAGGGGCCACAAGCACAGGGACTGGAGACCGAGCCCGCTCTTTTCCGTCTCTGTGAACTTAGATCAGTCAGTTTGTGTTTACGTGCCTATTTTCCTATCTGTAAAATGGGGTTCATGATGGCATGCACCTCTGAAGGTCATACAAAGAAGTGGGGGTCGATACAATCAGGCACTTAGAATAGCGGCCAGACCCAGTAAGCGCTCACTAACTGCTCATTGTCATTGCTACCATTTGCCTTCTTTTATCAACGCCGCAAACGTCATCAGCCCCTGCTGGGGCCAACCCACACCCTAGGCTTTTTCAGTGGGCTCACCAGCTGTCTCCTTCTCCAAAACTTTCAGACAAGGAACACCCCCACGCAGATCTGTAGAGGCTTTCTTTTGCAAGAGGCTTTCTTTTTCTTGTCCTCTCCTCTGACCCAGCCCCGGTCAGGCTGTTGGTGCTAAACACTCCTTTTTCCCCAGTGCTTTGTTTTCTCAGTCAGCTCAGTGTTCATGGCCCTCTACAGGCTGCCCACTCGCAGAGGAAGGCCATTTACTCATTCAACAAACATGTATCTCGTCTCAAAAACTTGGTAGGCCCTGAGCTAAACACACTTGTGAACAAGATCTCTGACCCTGGGGATTTTTCATTCTAGTGGAGTGGATAGATAATAGCCCATAAACACACAAATAAACAAGACAATGACAGTGAAAATAAATAATGACAGTATTTTACCGTGAGAAAGTAGTAAATTCCACTATGGTGATGAGGTCAAAACGGTAACGACATTTCAGAAAGGGCATTCTTGCTACACCTGTAGGTACAGTGTTTGGAATTAATTTGCCTTGACTAAAAGTTGAAGCTCTGAATGCTTTTGCCAGGAGCTCATCTGACATCCATCCACCCATCCATTCGTCCATCCATCCATCTTTCCATCCTTCCATCCATCCTTTCTTTCTTCCATCCATCCATCCATACATCCATTCATCATCCATCCTTCCATCCTTCCATCCATCCATCCTTCCATCCATCCATCATCCACCCATCCATCCATTCATCCATCCTTCCATCCACCCATCCACCCTTCCATCCATCCTTCCATCCATCCATCCATCCATCCATCCATCCATCCATCTTTCCATCCTTCCATCCTTCCATCCATCTTTTCTTTCTTCCATCCATCCATCCATCCATCCATTCATCATCCAACCTTCCATCCATCCATCCATCCATCCATCCATCATCCACCCTTCCATCCATCCATCCTTCCATCCATCCATCCTTCCATTCATCATCGATCCTTCCACCCATCCATCCATCCTTCCATCCTTCATCCATCCATCCTTCCATCCATCCATCCATCCATCCTTCCATCCATCCATCCTTCCATCCATCATCCACCCTTCCATCCATCCATCCTTCCATTCATCATCGATCCTTCTACCCATCCATCCATCCTTCCATCCTTCATCCATCCATCCTTCCTTCCATCCATCCATCCATCCATCCATCCTTCCATCCATCCATCCTTCCATCCATCCATCCATCCATCCATCCATTCAATCATTCATTCCACAAATATCTCACGAGGCCAAAGATCTGCCAGACTTTCTACTAAACAGTAGGAAAACAGAAAGGAAGAGACACAATTCTTACCTTCAGTGAACTTCCCAGTCTGGTTATGGGTAAAGATGAATTGATAGTCATTAATAAACAACTAACTTAAATAACTCTTAAGTAAAGAGTCACTTCATCCTGTAAAATGCAGACCTGCCTGTGGGCTCTTATTCTTAGAGAGATTCAATCAACTCCAACTTCCTCCAATTTTCGACGCTCCAAATCTACCCACGTTCAACTAACAGTAGTTCTGTCTAGTGAAGATGAGACATAAGATCCCCTGAGAGATCATCTTACCTAGAGGTACTGTCATAAATTTTTAATGCCTGGGTTTATGCTTGTATAAGGATCAACATGGCTCCAGGTTGTACTTCCTTAACTGGTTCTGGCTAATGTGTGGAGACTGACTTAATTTACAACATTTTGTGCCAAGTGACATCTCCTCTCATGCATAATAACAATGAAGGCTTCAAACACTCTACCGGTTTGCTCCCATCAGCTCATTGAATCATAATAACAAAGCCGGGACACAGAGATATTAATAACTTGCCCGGGCTCACGGCTAGCAAATGGTGGAGATGTGATTTCAACCCATACATTTTGGCTTCCAAAGCCCATAGTCTTAACTCTCATGCTGCAGATAAGAAAATTTGGCTGTGGTTAGAATTGAAAAAGATTTCCCATCATAAAACTGACATAACACACTCAAAGGATCCTTGCCCAAAACTGTCAATGCCATATGCACCTTGCCAACGGAAAACTACTTCAGCAACTCAGCATCATCTGTCATATTTAAATTCATGTCATTAATTGGGATATATGCCGGGTGAATCTTGAAGGATGAGACAGAAGTACCCGGGATACAGACACGAGGAACTGTACAGGTAAATGCAATGAGACAAAGGAGATCAGCACACATTCATGTACCTACAGGGACTTCAGTGTGGCTGAGTGTATGGTGTGAGGTAGGGGATGGCAGAAAAAGAGGCTGGAGGGAGAGGCAGAAGCCGGGCTTCACATGCAGACTTTGAGCGGGGCATTAATCCCGGGCCTGCGGAGACAGAGGGAAGGGGTGACAGCTGGGAAACTGACTTGGGATCCAGCCATCCTTGGGGGAAGCTGACGGAAGAACCCAAGAATGCATTGGGATTATTAGCCATTGCTGGCACCTGGTGAGCAGATACACACATAACCAGCCTCTCCACTTGACTTGGGAGGGAATAAACACAATGCAAAACTGCAAAAGGGATCTTCTTAAGGATGTTTGAGCAGCGGGGTGCCTTCGTGGGAACACAAGGTGGAGACTTGGGTCCAGGAAGTTCTCCACCTCACAGCAATGCTGCCTCCCACTCTGGTCATCCACCCATGCATAGAAAATCTTGACCTGGCCTACATGAAAGGAGCCTCATCCGCTATCTTTATCCACTGGCCTTTTCCTGTGAGTCGCATGATGATCCTACTGTAACAACCACACACATCTTAAGGATCTTGGATTCGGGGGCGCCTGGGGGGCTCTGGATTTTGGCTCAGGTCATAATCTCATGGTTCATGAGTTCGAGCCTCACATAGGGCTCTGCACTGACAGTGCGGAGCCTGCTTGGGATTCTCCCTCTCCCTCTTTGTCTGCCCCTCCCCTGCGTGCACTCTCTTTTCCTCAAAATAAATAAATACACATTAAAAAATATATTTTAAAAAAAGGACCTTAGATTTTAATGTTTGGGATACAAAGAGTCTTTGAAAGGTGGGCTTTAAGGAGAAAAGGTGGAAAATTCAGGCAGTATCTTGGGCTAATTTTAAACAGATTTTCTGTAGCAGGGACAGAAGCAGTAAGACAATAGCAGTGACTTTGAACCCTGGCTGGCTACAGAATCACCTGGGGAAGTTTCAAAACATCTTGATTCCTGGGCTCCTGACCACCCCCTTCTGCGTCAATTGCTCTGTGATGTTTGAGAGCCTCTGAGCAGGAAGAATGTGTGCCAGCGGGGGGAGCCTTGTTACAAAACTGTTATTCCAAAGCGGGAGGGATTCTTGAGCGTGTTGAAATGGTGATGACAAAGCGTAAAGAGGCGGAGACAAATATGTAAGAGAAACAGACAACGGTCAGCAGAGCAGAATCCCCGAGTGGACAGGACAGGCTGGCCTTGGGGATACAGGTGGATCCACCTGGCACGATCTTCCTCTAAAATGAGGGGGCTGTGAGTTTCAGGTGCGGAGGAAAAGGACTATAGGGGGATTTTGCCTGCCGACTGTAATCTTCTTTGTAAAGACAGAGAAGGGTTCCTTTGCTAAGACAGAGGGGGAAGTGGTGGCAGTGAGCATGTAAAGAAGCAAGCCTTGATCTCATGCTGACTGTGGACCCCAGAAGGAGACGTTCCCCAGTTGAGACTGGAGGCCAGGTATTTAAACTCCCCTAGGAGAGAAATTCCACGGCGGCAGAGTCTTTCCCTGCGTTGGTTGCAGCCTCATCACCAACGTTCAGTTGGGTGCACTTGATAACTAGGGACACGAATGTACATTTCTGTGACATTTCGTTTCCTTAGCATCTTTTGGGAAGCCAGGGAGAGAAGCCTTGAAGTGATTCACTAAAGCCGGAGTTTAGGGTTCAAGGAATGACCTGGCAGGACATCAAAGATGGGTCACAGAGCATCAGACAAACCACGCAAGAGACAGTGGGCTTTGTCTTATTTTTTCAACGTTTTTTTTTTTGTTTTGTTTTGTTTTTTTTTTTGGGACAGAGAGAGACAGAGCATGAACGGGGGAGGGGCAGAGAGAGAGGGAGACACAGAATCGGAAACAGGCTCCAGGCTCTGAGCCATCAGCCCAGAGCCCGACGCGGGGCTCGAACTCACGGACCACGAGATCGTGACCTGGCTGAAGTCGGACGCTTAACCGACTGCGCCACCCAGGCGCCCCAGTGGGCTTTGTCTTAAAGGCAAAAGGTGGAGACACAGGAGAGAGACAGGGACAGCTCTGCATTGCCAGAAGTCCAGTCTGGCTTTGAGGAGATCACTTGGGGGTAAGTGAGAGGCTGTGACAATCATCCAGGTGAGCGATGAGGAGTCAGGTGGTCCAGGGGGATGTCAGTTGGAGCAGAGGTTTAGTTTCAGGAAGGCAAATTCGATGTCCTTCTAAGGGACAGCTTTGCAGCAGTCAGAACTGCCCACACATGGGCCAGACTGCTTTGAGGGGCCATGAACGCTGCCATCTCTCAGGGGCAGGGGAGGGGGTGTGGTGCTGGGCTGACGGGCTGAGAGCACACTCCATGTTGGACCCCCAATGGCCACCTTCACTGTCCCGCTCCTCGAGAGGCCTCGCAAGCCTCAGCTGGATTGGAGCCGCCTCCCTGGCTCGCCAAATTGCCGTGCTGTATTTAAAAACCAAAGAGGAAAATAAACCCCAGCCCAAGGAAGAAGCGATTTTGGCATTAAATAAAAGGAATGTTTTTATCCCGCAATGAAAACGCTGTGATCTTGGAACACAATTTGCATAAACAGACAGTTTGGCTATAAACAACCCCACCAGTAACTGGTATTTACATATAGAACAACTCAGTCAAAACCCAATTAAAGGCTCTGATGGATCGAGGGTTGTCAAAACATTTAAAAGGCTTCCCAGCAGTCAGGCGATTTATACGTCTCTGTGGGACCAGGCGTTCCGGATTCCGCCTCCGATCCGTTCTTAGTCTCCTACCAGACCCGGAGACCCCCAGGCCGCCCCCAGCCTGGCAGCCTCCATAGGAAGGAGCGATCTCTAAGGAGCCCTCTGGTCTTGGCGAAGATGTGGTGGAAAAAGGAACAGGGTCCAGGCCAGGGTTGGCTGACTTGCCTTGTGGAAAGCAGGGGCAAGGGTCCCAAGTAGAGTTTGGACACATGACCATCAAGAAGGTCTGCTCAGATGAGACAGGACTTTGAGAGGACCCGGGCAGTCATGGAGCCTGAAGTCAGGCAGGCAGCACGATTGTGGTTCTAGGCCCCAGAGCTTCTAAGCAAATGGTTGAGGAGCAAGATGAGAAACTCGGGCCCCCGCATCCCCAGAAGAGAGGACCTGTGTTGGCCAGGGATGGACACCAGCCACAGACACCAAGTCAACACGATGGAAAAACGGAGGACGGCTAATAGGGCAGGGGTTCGTTCACCAGGGGCATGATGGAGACTGGCAGGCCCCGGGCAGTAGGGTTACCAGGGCTAAGCCTCCACAGTGCCTCTGTCCTAGGCACCCCTGGGGTCCACCGAGCCTTTGGAAGACCCCAGCTCACAGGAGGTGGGGCAGCCCAGAGCTGATCTGGTGCAGTCACCCACTCCGTCACTGATGCTATCTAAGGAAGGAGACTCGGTTGGCTTCGTATAGAATGCAAGCTGTGCCTGGCACCCTTAAGGCCAAGAAGCACAGAGCAAGCTTTGATGCATGGATGGAAGGCAGAGGGAGGGAAGAAGGAAGGAGGGAAAGAAGGAAGAGAGGGAGGAGGGAAGGAAAAATGGAAAGAAAGAAGGGAGGGACAGAGGGAGGGAGGGAGGGAGGAAAGAAAAAGAGAAGGCAGGGAGAAGTTCCAGAATCTTCCAGGAGTGGCCTATGGTGACCCCAGCGAGGCCTCAGAAAGATTACAGACTATTGATTTCTGCCTTAAGTGTGGGAGGTATTCACTCTGCGCTTAGGTATTCACCCTGAGAGAGCTATGCTCGGCCTTCAGGATCTTTCACTCCCCAGACTCTTAAAAATGGAGAACTTACTATGCTAAGCACTTCCTCACTTGTGATCCCTTACACACTGATACATCCACCATGACCTCATTCACACCCATTAACACACCGAGGGACCTGATACCACAAAACAAACTCATGACCTCCGCGTGGCCGGTATGCTGCGACCATCCCTGTGGGTGTTTCATCTTCATAGCAATACAAAATAATCCCTAACAACAAAGCACTCGCTAATACCCGAGCACGATGCAAGATGCTTTATACTCACAATTTCATTTAATTTCCGAGACAATTCCTGAGAGGAAAGCAGTATTATGCCCATTTTACCATGAGGCTCAGAGGGTTCAAGATGCTTGTTTGAGTTGATATGGCTGGAAAGTAGCAGAACACGGAGTCTGTTTGGAGCCCGAACCTGCTGCATCAGACCAGGTGTTTCTGGTTTCTGACTACGGATCATCTCATTCGGGAGTAACCCATTTCCACGGGTGACACCCTGGTGTGGAATGGATACGGCAAAACTAAGCTGACTTCGCTCCATTGTGGCATCACCACTCAGCTGGAGACCCAATACTGGCTGTCCTCCCTAATCGTGCATTAACTCAGTCTGCTACAGGTCCTACATTCCCTAACCACCCTCCGAGACCAACCAGGTGGCCCAGAAGACTAAGGGCGTTGGAGGAAGAAAAGAGATATCTGGGCATCTCCTCCCTCCTTCCTATGGGCTCAAGTGCACTGCAACTTACTATTGAAAGTCAAGCCATTCACCCTTCCTTCCCAGTAGCCCAGGAATACACATTCTAAGACTAAGCTCATTACCACCAAGAATTGGCACGTGTAGATAAAAATTCAACCAATATTTAGGAAGCGTGTTCTTAGCTAAGCATGTGCTGTTAAGGGACCATGAGATAACAAGGGATTTCGCTTTGTTTCACTTTGTTTCTCAAAGCGAAGCCTCGGTTTCTCCACCCAAGCGTCCTGTGTAGATCAAGGATAGGCAAACAGCAGCCGTGGATCAACCCCCCCCCCCGCCCCCCCACCACCATATTTATACATTCAGTGTTGTTAGAACACAGCCGACTCATTCATTCATTTACGTGTCGCCTGTGGTTGCTTTTACACTCTAAGAGCAGACCTGGGTCATCTCAATAGAGGCTTTATGGCCAGCCAAGCCCAAAACATTTGCTCTCTGGCTCTTTCAGAAAAAGGTTACCGACCCGTGGTCCAGATGTCTAGAAACCTGGATGTTTCTTGGTGGTGTGTTTTGTTCCAAAGGATGTAGAGTTCAGAGGGCATTCCAAACAGGATCCCAAGGCAGAAGGAATCTGGCGTTTGAGTTCTCCTCTCCACCTCTCCACGCACAAAGCATCATGAATTCTTTTTTTTTTTTTTTTAGTTTATTTATTTTGAGACAGAGACAATGCAAGTGGGGGAGGGGCAGAGAGAAAGAGAGAGAGAGAGAGAGAGAGAGAGAGAGAGAGAGAGAGAGAATCCCAAGCAGGCTTCATGCTGCCAGCACAAGGGCTCAATACGGGGCTCAAACTCATGAACCGTGAGATCATGACATGAGCTGAAACCAAGAGTCCGATGTTTAACTGACTGAGCCACCCAGGCGCCCCTGGCGTGACACAGTCTTTGATTTCTTTTCCCTGACTTGTTGGCATGCACTGAAACTGCCCCCATCTTGGTAGCCTCCTTCAGTTAGATTTCTATCTCTTCCCTCCAGGAGCCCATAGATAAGAAGTGGGGGGGGGGGGGAACCATTACTCTAAGAGTGGTCATTGGAGCTATAGGGAAGCTTAAAAAGGGCTTTGTTAGCCCATAAGATAGTGAGCTCCCTGTCCCTGGAGGCATACAAGCAGACAAGACTGCTGTGAAGGGCCCCTCTGTCCTGACTCGAGTCCGTATGTTCCCTTCCCCGAGGAGTTCAGCAGCCCCCTCTGTGACCTCGCCACGTCAGGTCTGGCGTCCTCCAGTGCCTCCTCCAATAGCACAGCAAGGTTCAGCTTTGCAAATTTCAAAGCTGATCTTGTCATTCCCAGGAGTGAATTCCCTCAAAGGCTGCACATCGCACCCGGGCTAATATCCAAACCATATCTTCGCATCTGTTCATCCTTTGGCCCTCCCGAATTTTCCAAGCTCATCTCCTACACACCCACCTCCCAGGTTCCAACCAGATTAAACAGCTACTTATTCTCCACTCATGGGCTCCTCTCTAGCTCTCCTCAGGCCATTCCCTCTGCCGGGTATGTCCTTCCCTCACCTTGTGCACTCGACAAACTCCTATGTATTCCTCAAAACCCCACTCATAAGTCCCTCCTCCTGTATAAGCCTTTCCAAGATTTCCTCATCTCAGATTAGTTTCTATTTACTTAGTCCCTATGATGCACATCTTGGTCACAGCTTGCGACACTGTACTAGAACTTATGACATTGTACTAGAACCGACAACATTGTACTAGAGTGAATTATTTGCAGGAATACCTCCCTCCACGGGTGAAATTCCTCAGAGGAAAAGACAGTGATTAATTCATCTTCACAAGTTTAGTCCAAGGCTCTGACCACGGTAGGAACTCAACAAATGTTCCATGAATGAATTCATAAGTGCATGAACGAACCTTAACAAAATCAAGACTCCAGTGGGTCAAGCGACTTGATCCAGCCAGGCCTTCTACCCAACTTGCAGATCTCATAGCTGTGTCTTAGGTAGCTAGCTACTGAGGACATTCTGTCTTTTCTCTTGAAGGCCACATTTCGGACGATCCCTTCGGCCGTATCTTTTCCCTTCTTTCTATGAGCTTCCTGAGTTTCCCCCACACTACTGCTCTAAATCCAGAGGCAGGACACCTCAGTGGAAAGACGAGACCTGTAGGGTCGAGTGGAACTGACCAGAGACCCAGGTGAGCCATTGGCTCCCTGTGTGACCTTGAACAAGGAGTCTGCACTCCCAAGTCGGAAAACGCAGGTAGTAAATCAACCCTGAAGAAGTGCAGCGGG
Organism: Felis catus; assembly: GCF_018350175.1. Classification (NCBI taxonomy): domain Eukaryota; kingdom Metazoa; phylum Chordata; class Mammalia; order Carnivora; family Felidae; genus Felis; species Felis catus. The sequence continues at coordinate 20,034,320 of NC_058383.1, read as the reverse complement.
ACCCAGCGGGTTAACGTACAAGCTCCACACTCAGAGTCATTGCTTCCGAGATATACGTTCCCTTCATCAAGATTCCTGAGGACCGTCTACTCTAATCACCGTCTTGTCTGTTGCTTGTATTTAATACCCGGGACAGGTGGGCGTCCAGCCTCTCTGAGACAACCCGGCGATGGGGAACTTTAGTAAGAGTAGTAACAGTAACAGCAGCATACTTACAGACCTTTTTGTTTACAGAGCATCCTTGTAATTTCTGATTCTCACCCCCAAAGAAAATAAAAATGAAAAATTAGAACCATAAACGAACGTCCCCAAGGAAGAATGTGGCTCTGAAGCCCAGGGAGGTCGAGGTCTCGCCCAAGGTCACTCAGAGATGAGCTGCTGAGCCAGAATTTGGTCCTTTGCCTCGATTCCTAGTTTCTAGGTGACTTCCAAGGGGTCGGACTGCAGTTCGTTTTATCTTTTTCTACGTGCTTCTCCCTCACAACAAACCCGGTGTCAGTAGTACAGACTTTGAGATCTAAGTCCCCCCAAAATCATCCTTGCGAGCATCACCTCCGTCCCTGCCGCTCTAGCTGGATGACTGTGTATTGACTAAGGCTCTTTGTTGTAAGTGATAGAAAATATTACTCAAAATGATATAAGAAAATAATAATGGTAATAATAATGGAGGTAATATAAGCTCTTTCTGGTTCATATAGCTCTGAATGTAAGCGGTAATATAGCTTATATTATATATAATATAAAATATAATGTTTTGTATTTATGATTAATATTATTGCTATTAATTATTAATATTATTGACATTATTAATTAAGATAATATAATATTATTATATATCATATAGCGGTACTATAAGCTCTTTCTGGGTCATCCGTCTGAAAAAGACGGACGTAGGCTCTTCAGGACTAGTTAGGTCCAGGCCTACGTAGGTCATTAGATCTCTCTCTTCTCAGTTCTCTTCTCCTTCCTCTGCCTTCAGTTATAGGCAGGTGGTCCCCTACTGGAGGCTTCTAACAGCCCCGGACGTTACAGTACAGAAAAGGCTTCTCTTCCCTAATCTTTTGAGACAAAGCCCCAGAACAGAGAGCCAATGCCTTGGTCTGGTCAGGAGGCCACTCCACACATGAGCAGTGACTCCGGTCAGGGGACCAAAATACACCCACTGCCCAAACCTGGGTCACATGCCCACTTCTGAAGCTGGACGCTTAATCAATCCTATCCCAACTTCATGAACTGAGAAGGGAGAATGGATGCTTCCCTCTCCGCCATCCAAAGAAACTCTGGCTTCTGCTACCAAAAACGGGGGTGGGGGGGTGGGGATAGATACCAGACAAGCGAAAACAACAGGTGTTCTCTTCGGTGACTTTTGGTGCTTCAGCTTCTATGTGTGAGAAACTATGGTATTAAAAATGTCTACCCCTCAGGGTTGTATCAGACTGGAAACAGAAATAAAAGAATTTCTGCCCCCAGAAATATTATTCAGAATGCTTGTGCCACTCTTATTATGTGTCAGAGCCTTTTGGCTCTCACCCTCTGCGAAGATGCCATCTGAACCCATCCCACTGCCCACGTTCTGGGTCACGACACTATGGCTCACCTACACTCTCGCAACCGCGTCTAACTGTGGTTCCTGCCTTCCTAGCTCTCCCCTGGCTGGTGGTACCCCCTTCAGTGCCCTACAGCCAGATTAATCTCCCGTCTCAGCAGAGTTCAGGGAGCTACAGAGCCCAGCGGTGTTTAACTTGGCTTGCACTGAACCTCATGAATTTAAAGGCCATCTGAACCGGACCATTCATCTGTTCCTTCTCAGTTCCCCACAGAGAGTACATTTCCACACCCTCCTTTCTGATAACCAGCCATCAGAGCTGCTTACATATTTCTTTCCCAGGAAAGCTCAGAGGAGGAAAAAAAAAAAAACCCAACATATCCAACCCTCGAATTTGAAAACCTTCCTTCTATTATCTCATAAAACATCCTGTTCATATCATAATTTCAATCCAGAGAGAGGATTTGCCGTGTGAGCTCTGAGATGCATATAAATTGCCCTTCTAAACCTCTGGCTACAATAAGCAAACTTCAGAAGCTGACAGTTTACTTGATAAATATCTAATAAAGCTTAAATAATTATTGAAAGCAGACAAATGGCAGAGGAGAATGGCAAGAGGTGTTGCGGTGATCAATCACAGGGAAGAAGATAGAGCCCCAGCAACACAGGGTGAAGCAGGTCCCGGGGAATAAAGAATCACAGGCAGAGACTGACTTCCAGAAAGAGTTGGTGACAAAGGGGGGGGGGCGGCTGGGGGGACCAGGAGATGTGCCAGATGGACTTCCCTTTGCGAACCATCAGATACTCAAGATGTGACCTTTCTCAACTCTTCTGGAAGAAAAAGAGCCCAGGGAGACCATTAGTTCCTGTCATTGTCTGTCCTGACTGCCCAGCCTGGGGAGGGTGTCAGGGTTCCAGATCTTACACCTCCTTTATAAGCTCACCCAGCCCCAATTCGAATCTTGAGGCTAAAAGAATTCCAATCATTCTAGGGTGTCATCCTTTGAACTTGACCTGGAGTCACCATCCCTGATGGACCTCAGGAAGGTGTCCCAAAGTCTCCACTCCTTGACTTACTCGGTCACTTGTTCAATAAACATGAAGTGCCAACTCTGTGCTATAAGAGTGCCCCCCAAAGCTGCCGGTATAACCGAGGACGGTTGTGGGAGCGGGTCATTAAACAAACAAAAGTACACGATAAAAATAGAAGCTTAATCTGGTCTGTGGCAAGTGTGGGAAAGGGGAGGCTTCACAAAAGAAATAGCACTTAAACTGAAATCTGAAAGATAAATAGGAGTGGAGGGAAGGGTATTTCAAGCAACAGAAATAGCAAGTGCAAAGGCCCTGAGGTTTAGGACTTCCGTTGCAAGTAATTCTGAGATCTGAGTTCCCACACTGATGCTAATGTTTGGCAAATCCCTGGCAAATCCCTTACGCCCCTCCCCACACGAGGAGATTCTGACTTCCACGTTTCTGGGTCCATGACTCACTAGTTGCCACTTGCTGAGGTGGGTTTTCTGGCACCCATTTTAGAGATGCGAACACTGAGTCTCAGAACTATTATGGGCCAAGTGTCGCATTGTCACCTATGTGGTCATAGATTGTGCTTCTGCTTTGGACTTTATCCTCCAAACACTCAGACCTGCCTCCCCCACCCCCCACCCCTCATTCTTCAGTCCCAGCCTAGCAAATCTTCCTAATTATTCAGAATACTTCTAGGAAAGGATGTTCCCCTATCCTGCCAGATTCCCAGATTCCCAGCTGGGGACTAGAACTCTCCTGGAGTCCCAGTTGATGAGGCTTAGTCCCTAGTGATAGGATTCTTTAATGCCTGCCTGGATGTCCAACTATCACACACACACACACACACACACACACACACACACACACCACAGACCATTTGCCTAGACTTCCACTGGCCCTCCGCATATGCTGGACCTTCCTCTCTCTCCTGTACCCCTGGTGTTAGCCCCTGCAGGTGCATCAACCTCCTAATGTGGCAAGAAGGTGAGACCAAGATGGGAGCCCTCGTTTGGTGGGGATGACCACACCTAAGACATTTTACTTGAGAAATACAGAAGTGACTTGGGCTCTTCTTCAGCCAAATCACAAAGTCTTTTGACCAAAGAGTCACCAACACTGTTTGGAGCCACAGTGTTCTCCCCTACAAACTCAGCATAATTCTGATACACCCCACCCCGCCTAATGACAGAGTTCCAAATACTTTACAGACCCTCGCATTCGGGTAACAACTTACAGAGAACTTTTCAAACATCATCAGCAGAGTGATAGAGGCAGAGATACCCTCCTCAGTTGAAGGCTAGTCGCTAAGCTTGGTTTTCAAGACTGGATGCGACTCAGTCTTTCTTCCCAGGGGGTTTCTGTGGGGAATTATGATCCCCGTGTCAGCAACTTTCCCTCCTTGTTTTGGGTTGACTCTTTCCACGGAAGCGCGGTATCACCACCACCCTTTCCATTGTAAGTGATAGAAACACAACCTAAACTAGCAGAAGCAAAAAAAAAAAAAAAAAAAAAAAGTAATTCATTGCCACTGGAAACCAAGAAGGATACCAAAAAGTGCCTGTGAGCAGAGACCCACAAAAACAGAGCCTCAGAAATTCAGCCTTAACCACAGCCTGTCTTCCTACCGCCTCAAATCCTGTGTCTTACTGTGCTTGTTTCTAGTTTCATTCTAAAAACAAACCAAACAAAGCCCTCCATATTGCGAGGGAGATGGCCACAGACAGCCCCAAAGTCACATCCTCCCAGCGTACCAAATGTAGTGGATAGAGATGTCTCTTTTCCGTTGTTCGGATACAAATCTCAAGGAAGAACTCTTCATTGGCTGTGCTTGGATGATGGCCCATTCCAAAGAATGCGATGATTGGTCAGGCCTGGGTCATATGACCGCCCTAGTTGCCAGGAGGGTCAGGAAGTATGGCCAGAAGTAGGGAACGAAGTGCAAATGTTCAGCCAAAACACTGGAACTTGCTCCAAGAGGGGACGGGTATATAAGAACAGCGTGTGTTTGAGGGGGTGGCGGAACAGGAGTATTGGCTGGTACAATCCTTCTGTTGAGAAAGTTAAAAATGTGTTTTCAAAACCCCTAAGGTGTTTATACTTTGATCCAATAAGCTGATTTCTATGGTTGCCTTTTTAGGAGGAAAAAAATGTTGAAAGATGCATGTACAAGAATTCTCATTTGCAGTATTGTTTTCAGTAGCAAGAAAGACGTAACCAAAATGTGTACATTAAATACATTATGACGCATTAAATGGCATAGTATTAATTCTTTTTTTTATAAAGTTTCCTCTCTTCTTTAAAAAAAATGTTTATTTTGAGAGAGAGACAGATTGCGAGCAGGGAAGGGACAGAGAGAGAGGAAGAGAGAATCTCAAGCAGGCTCTGTCCTTTCAGGGCAGGGCCCAGTGTGGGGCTCGATCCCATGACCCTGGGATCATGACCTGAGCCAAAAATAAGGGTCAGAAGCCCAACCGACGGAGTCACCCAGGTGCTCCCATATTATTAATTATTAATGATCATGATAGGTATCTACACATTGACATGGAAAGAAGTTTTTGATATATTAGTAATTCTTAGGAATCAGTGTACAAAGAGTGTTGAGTCAAATCTCTGTTTTAAAAAGGAGCATGTCTGTTCTCATTACACAAAAAGCTTTTTGTAACCATATATGGTGACAGATGTTAACTAGACTTATTAGTGGTGATCTTTTTGCAATGTATGTAAATGTCGAATTATTTGTTATACACCTAAAACTAATATAATGTTACATATCGATGAACTCTCAATAAAAACAAAACAGTGGGAATCGTAATGCAATTACATTTCTTTAAAAAGCATATTAACAATTGGAATGGGGTAAGAGTAATGTCTCTTAAGCGCAGGAAAGTTCTGTTTCTTGATACAGTTGCTAGTTATAAGGGAGGATTCACCTTATGAAAATTCACTAAGCTGTCCATTTATGATTTGTGAACCTTACTTTATATATCTTATGCTTCAGTAAAAATAGTCTTTGCAAATGTGTGTATTTAATGAAGAACGTGGGGGCACCCGGGTGGCCCAGTCGGTTAAGCGTCCAACTTCGGCTCAGGTCCCGATCTCATAGCTCGTGTGTTCAAGCCCCGCATCAGGCCCTGTGCTGACAGAGCGAAGTCTGAAGTCTGCTTCGGACTCAACGTCTCGCTTTCTCTCTGCCCTTCCCCTGCTCGCGCTCTCTCTCCCTCTGTCTCAAAAATAAATGTAATAAATTTAAATTAAAAAAAAATTAAATAACAGTAAAGAATAAAATAGAGAAAAAGGTTTAGGGTGGTTATTTGTGGATGGTGTAATTAACAGCAATTGAAACTTAATTCTTTGCGCAAGTCTTCGTTGTCTATTTTTACAATAAACATGTATTACTTCTGTGGTCGATACCCATTGGGGGCGGGAAAATGAAGGATGAGTTAGATCAAGGAGCTAACATTTCAGTAGGTGGTAGGACTGTTCAGTTTGTGCACGGCCTGAAGCTCTCAACTAGATGACGTATCAGTCAGGATAGGCTCAGGTATTGTAACAGACCCCCCAAAATAATAGCTCAAACACAGTAGAAGTTTCTCCCTCATTGTCATCTAGGGAAGGTTCCTCATATCGGCAGGTGCTCTACTCCGCACCCAGGGTTCAGGGACCCAGGCTAATGGTGACTTTTCTTCTTCAACACGACCTAGATCTCTCTGATCGTTTCGTTCTTATCACGGGAGGTGAGAAGGAGCAGCGAGGCCTGGCCCTTGGAGGTTTTGTGGGTCAATGCCGAAAGCGGCTCACATCACATCTGTTCACATTCCACTGGAAAAGAGCTTAGCCAGGGTCCCACCCAGTCGCAAGGGAGACTTGGAACCACAGTCCCTGGATGGGCATCCATGTGCCCACGTGTGACTCCACTGCTGTGGAAGAAAATGGATTCTCGTGACACTTCACAGTGAATGCCACTTTGGGGAGGGGGGAGGGGGAGCAGAAAGGGCAGGTGACAAAGAGGAAGAGGACGTTGACTTGAGCAGACAATATAAAATCTACTCAAAGAGGGCCAGGTACACGGCACGTGGCCTCAGTCCATTCCTGGCCATGGTGATGCTCAGAGTTCGCAGGTGGCAACGTCCTGGTTCCAGCGGAATTCTGCTTTGGCAAGAGCTTGAAAGAGGCTTTGGTTAGAATGCGAAAGAGAAGCACAGTCATCTCCCGGGCACATATTCTGCGGCAGTGAGACCGCGGCAAGGCCGCCCTTCCCCTTGGCCCGGCTTCCAGGCGGGGGGGGGGGGGGGGGGGCGGTGATGCCAGCCGGGGTGAAAAGGAGTAATGATAAAACCAAGGACTGGGTTTGATGTTTTAGAAGGCACCAGATTCTACCCATATAAATGGTGCCTGAAGGAGGCCTCCACACCGCCCTCCCTCGGCATCACTGAACGCTTCGGAAAGTACATTCCAGAAACCCTGACTCTTTATCTGCGGGGAGAAGAGCCAGTCTCAGCCCGGAGAAACTTCGGGCAGCGCCTACGGGCAACATGCAGGCCTAAAGACGCACAAGAGAAGCATCTGATGAATATTATCCAGAATGTATTAGCTGATAACACAAGCACCCCAAAATCAATGAGGAAATTATCTCCTCCACACAACTGGCACAAAAGAAGGCCATTTTCCGAGTCCCTCCGGCACATCCCAGCTATTGTCAGCTCTGGCACGCGAGGTGATTAATGCGCGGGTGACCACGCGTCCAGTTTTCGATTCCTACGATTATGCACATGGACCATTTTTTTCCCCTCTATGGATCCTCGACACTTAACCTATTCAATGGTTTTTATTTGCATTGATCACATTTTATGGTATGATTAAATTTGTATGGAAGAGAACCAATTAGTTTTGTCTTACACTTATTGAATGCACTTTATAGTCAGACAAATTAACTCTCCACAGTTAGGTTGATTTATCCAGTGGCAGGAGGCTTGATGGGCCATGCAGGGTCTTGTCCCCAACCGGGGAGAGGGTGGGGTGGTAGATGGGGGGGTTGAGGGGGTGCTGGTACCTCTTAGAAACGAGCTTAATGTTCCGACTCTGATGGTCCAGCCGATCGCCGTGGAGTCTGGGTGGAACTTCTCTCGGGAGACTAAATACCGGGCTGTAGCTCCGTGTAGATTTCAAGAACCGATTAAGGCTTTGTCTGAAGGGGAAACATTTTCTCCAACAGAGTGAAAAGATCAGTGGAGTACAACTGGGTTCTAGTCTTTCACCTTCTTTCGGCCACAGTGAACAGACGGTAAGAAAGAGGAGGAGGAGGGAGCCCATCTCCCCCACATAATTTGCTCGAGGACCAAACATGAGAGCACATACGGAAACAATTTACAAACTGACCGTAAAGCATCATCTTTATGCAAATTGTCCGTCCAATGAAAAAATAAGAGCGGAGCAGCACTGTGAGACACGAGAGTAATTTGGAATCAAAAGCCGGAAGTTTGAATCTCTGCTGCTTCCCCGCTGTGTGGCTTCGTGGAAGTCACTTAACCTCTCTGAGCTGAAATGGTTCTCCTTTGTAAAGCAGAGGTAGTTATCACAGATTGAGTGGATATTTCAGACAGTGGCGTTTTCCCGGCCATAATAAAATCACGGGACCTTTATTTTCCATCCGTTGCCTCGTTTTATCTTTCTCCACAGCTCCCGTATTCGATTGTTCAGGCACCAGAACACAAGGCGGCAGACTGGGCGCTTTAAATACTAGCAATCTGTTTTCTCACAATCCTGGAGGCCAGAAGTCCGAGGTCAAGGCGTGGGCAGGTTTGCTTTGGTTTCTCCTGGGGCTTCTCTTCTAGGTTCTGGCTGTGTCCTCACGTGGTCCTCTGGGCACATGTGCTCTCTGGTTTCTCTCTGAGAACCCAAGTGTCCCCTTCTCGTGAGGATAGTGGTCAGATTGGATCAGGGCCCACCCTCATGGCTCCGATTTCACTTAATTCACTCCTTGAAAGATCTTCTCGCCAAAGATGGTCACGTTCTGAGGTCCTCGGGGTTAAAGCTCCAACGTATGAATTCTGTGGGGACCCAGTTCAGCCCTTAACAGCACCTGACATTGTGTTACACATCTTATCTGCAATCATAAACTCCATGAGAGACTTTGTCTCCACCACACAGGCCTAACGCTTAAAACAGTGCCTGGCCCATAATAGGTGCTCAATAAACGTTTGTTGAATGACTTAATGAACAGTGCTTAGCATAAAGGCAGTTCCAGCACATTCTAGTACCAGCATGAGGACACCCACCAATAATGGGGGCTGCAATAAATCATCTCTGAAGACGTTTTTGATCACTGCCACCACCCTCCTCCTGATTAGCTTCTGTTGCACTTGCCTTGTGACCCCGGAACTCAGAGAAAACCCTATGACATCCATATTTAATATTTTATTCCCAAACTCATGAAAACCTTGAGCTTTGGGGTAGGAAGGCAATTTACATATTAACAGATGCAATTTAAAAACCAGTGAGGGAGGGGCACCTGGGTGGCTCAGTCGGTTAAGCATCCGACTTCAGCTCTGGTCATGATCTCGCGGTTCGTGAGTTCGAGCCCCGCGTTGGGCTCTGTGCTGACAGCTCAGAGCCTGGAGCCCGCTTCGAATTCTGTGTCTCCCTCCCTCGCTGTCCCTCCCCTGCTCACACTCTGTCACTCTCTCAAAAATAAATAAAAACATTTTAAAAACCAGTGAGGGAAACCCCTTTATAGCATTCCTTGATAATCTTTTCCATGACCAGTTCCAGCGACCGGAAGCCCTTTACCTCTGGCGAAGTCAGTTCTGTGATGAGAACGTGTTATACGGAGCATACAACGAAGCATAAACAAGGATGTTCTTTTTTAGAACTGGTTATGATAGTTAAGAATGAAAACAAACATCTCTAAGTAGGCCAACAGATGGCAAATTGGTTTATCCACACAGTAGTGGGAGTTTCCAGTAATTCAAATAAATTCATTGGACCTACATGCAACCAAATGGAAGCCTTAAGAACACAGTATCGATATATACACTATGATACTGTATACACACATACATTAATTTATATGTATTTAATATACCGTAAAAATTCACTTTACAATAATGTATATTGTGTTTAGAAAAGATGCAAAAGCTTGTATGGGACAGATACACAGTAACCTCAGAGCGGCGGTGGCCTCTGAGAAGGGCTGGAAGGAGGGGTGAAGGGGGAGCATCTTTCACTCTGCAACATTTACTTCTTTAACAGACAAGCCTGAAGCGAATGTGGCAAGATGCCCACGTCTTCGCACCTGGATGGTAGGTGCATCGTATGATTTTTTTTCTGAGCTTTTCTGATGTTTGAAACGTGTCTTTTTTTTTTTTAATGTTTATTTATTTTTGAGAGAGAGAGACGAGACAGGGCTCAAGCAGGGAAGGGGCAGAGAGAGCGAGAGAGGGAAACATACAATCGGAAGCAGGCTCCAGGCTCTGAGCTGTCAGCACAGAGCCCAACGGGGGGCTCAGACGCATGAACCGTGAGATCATGACCTTAGCTGAACTCGCACATTTAACCAACTGAGCCGCCCAGGCGCCCCGGCCCCTTAATTTTTTTTTTAATATTTCAGTGAACGGGGGAAGGTTCATTTTTGACCAAAATAACATTAGACCCCACATCCAGCCGCTGGTCCTGGTTCCGACCCCCAGGGCCACCCGGAATAAATGTTCTTCCTCTTCCACACAATATCCATTGTCTTCCTAGATAGGCCAGGTGACATCATCGCCAGCCTTATGGCCAATACTTTGGCTGAACTGCATCTGGAATGCAGACTCCCGCCTCCGCCTGACTGACAGAGTCAATCCGTCCCTGCAGAGTGCGGGCCAAATGAATACTAACACTCTTCCCCTCTGAGCTCACTGTCTAGTGAGAGAAACAGACACACAACCAGGTAACCGCGGTGTGATGTGCTAACTGCACAGCTTGCACAAAGAGCTCGCAATTGGAGGAGTGAACGACTACCCTACCTTAGAGCAAACGGGCTGAAAGGCTGGAGAAGCTCGGCTGCGAAGAGGAGCCCCCAAGGGGCCAGGTCTGGAAGGGCACAGGCTCAGTCAGTTGGCCACATGCCTGGGAAGGGAGAAGATGTAATCCAGTAGTACTCCCAGGAAGAGGAGGAAATGGGTTCGGGAAATCTTTTTCCAGTCTCTGCCACAGGTACTGGATAGAAAGGGCCAGACAGGCAGGTGTTTTTAAAGCCCACTGAGGGCAGCCACAAGCACCCTGGATAGAGTCGTCCGCACTCGGCTGGGGATTCCCAGCAGGTAAATTGGGCCTTTTCAGGGAGGAACGTTCAGAGGCAGGCGCACCGGAAATCGGAGATGCAGCCCCTGCCCCGCGACAATCTCACCCGAGGAAAGTAACAGAGCCCCAGAGAAGTGGGGAGGGCAGGCCGGGGTCCATAGTGGGGCACGGAGGCTCAACCAGGGGGCTGATATTTGAAGAAGAGAGCCCACACGTGCCAGCTCCAAGAACAGCCATGGTCAAACAGGCTAATATTCAGGGAGCTGGAAAAACAGATGATTTTTTTTAATGTTTATTTATTTATTTTGAGAGAGAGAAAGAGACAGCCAAGGAAGGGCGGAGAGAGGGAGAGAGGATCCCAAGCACGCTCTGTGCTGTCAGCGCGGAGCCCTATGTGGGGCTCGATCTCACGAAATATGAGAGGGTGATCTTAGCTGAAATCGAGAGCGGGACGCTTAACCGACCGGGCCACCCAGGCGGCTTTGGAAAAACAGACCCTTTTGCTTCGAAGCAAAAACAGGTGATCTAAGGACAGAAAGTACGTAGTACTTTATCCACAGGGTAAATGTTTTCATACAGAAAACTGCACTCACAGGGGCTGAACCCTTGATGCCCAGGAGGCATTGCCTGCCTGTCAGTAAGAATTTGCATTTAATTGAGCACTTACTACGCATTCCAGATATGGATCTAGGCCCTTACATGCATTATCTCATTTAATCTTCCTATCTCCAGAAACCAGACCCTATGACAAATGCCATTTTACAAGTGGGAGAAACGAGCTATTAAAAGTGGCCAGGTCACCCGCCCAAAGTCACAGATCTGGTATTTGGCCGTCAAACCTGGAGTCTGACTTCGTAACAACAGGCACCCTCGCCTTATCCAAGGAAGTCACTGGGAGCCACGCATGCTTCTCTTTCTTGTCAGAACAGCTGCGTGTTGACTGTGGCGTTCACCCTCTCGGATTCTGTTACTGTTTCGTCGGGGTCGCACATGCTAATGACCTGCTAATAGCTCACCTCACCCATCCACACGACAATCCCAAGGGGGTGACTGTGACAACGCTCCTTCTTTTGGCCACGATGAAAATAAAGCCCAGAGACAGTGATGATGCACCCAAGTTACCCAGCGAACTGGTGACACAGTTTGAACGCGGGTCCCTTGCTTCCTACGACGGCAGACTTTTGGCCACAACTGTGGGTCAAATACTGTGCTACCCACGCCACTGGTGGGGCCTGAGCTCACTGAGGGGGGAATAGGGATGGAACACTGTAATCACGTCATTTTTAAATTTATTTTATTATTATTTTTTTTAATGTTTATTTACTTTTGAGAGAGAGAGAGAGAGCGTGCGAGCGGGGCAGGGTCAGAGAGAGAGGGAGACACAGAATCCGAAGCAGGCTCCAGGCTCTGAGCTGTCAGCACAAAGCCTGATGCGGGGCTCGAACTCACAAACCGCGAGATCATGACCTGAGCCGGATTCGACGCTCAACCGACGGAGTCCCCCAGGCGCCCTGTAATCACATCATTTTAAGATAAAAGTTCCCATCCTTCTTCCCCAGAAATCCAAGCTATGGTCCAGGAACTGATCTCCAAAGAAAACCATCTGCCTGGAGCTAAATAAGAAGTTTCTTACGTGCTGTTGCCAAAGCCTTTTTCAGGCTCTGGGGGAATAACGACTTTGATATGTTAATCAACGTGTACCTTTTTCTTTCCATTCCTAGAAATGCCTGTTGCCCTGTGACGTTTCCTCCATTCACAGACCGTCTAAGGTGGCCAATACCCGGCTTCGGAGGACGGATGTCGCGGCTCTGACAACTCGGAACACAAAGAGCAGAAGAGTCGAAAGACCCTAGGTGAATGTACAGTAAGGGAAGCAGCTCAGAAACATACAAAGACAGACTCCCAGACTAAATAAACACTTGCTAGGCCTGGGGGAAGGAGGAGAATGCCAGGGTAAGAGACTTTGACTCTGGGGAGTGAATGAGAAGGAACCATGTGTTCTCTTCCCAAGGCCAAGTTCAGAGTGATGGCGCAGAGAAGTACAGAACCCCAAGATACCTGTGGGGACCCTAAAGAAGAGAGGACCTGTTGCTCTCCCCCCCCCCAGGGTGAAAGTCCCAGGATAAGGCAGGACCCCGGAGCTCCCTGCACCAAGCCGGAGGGAGAGCAGAAAACCGATCTGTGTGCAGTCTGTGACGGAAGGCCTGAGACCCTGCACGGGGTGAGAGCCACAGAATGTCCCCACGCGGAGGGGTGTTAGAAGAACCAGAGCCTCGGAGTCTCGGAGCCGGGCACAGAGGAGGACACAGTGGGGACCTGTAAGGACGGAACAAGACGGGATGGGACCATGCGCCGCACGGAGGCTGCGAACGGAGAAGGGGCAATGCCGGGGACGAAGCTCCCTCCCCCGCACCCGCCTCCCACTGACCACCCCCCCCCCGAGGTCCTGGGGGCACCTCCAAACTCAGATGAGCCCCTGGGGGCTGAGAGAACATCCCCCTGAGGATGCTCCGCTTCTACCCGCTGAGTCAAGCTCGGTAACGTCATTGCTCGAAGTCTATTTCTGACGTTGCCGGAATTGTGAGAGGAGATTTGTACCCCACTGCATAACCGGGACCTCCCTTTTGGCTCCCTGAACCCCCAGGGCCCGGCTCCCACGTCCCGCAGCCGAGCCAGCCTGGGCTGAGCAGAGACAGGGTTTCCGGGGAAATTGACAGGGCAGCCGCCCTCTCGTGCCTCGGGCTGCCGGGCCATTTGTCCGCTGGTGACAATAACAGATGAGCTGGCAGTGGAGGGATGGGGCCCTGGAGGGGCCTGGCAGAGGGGCTCCTGGGAAAGAGGTGCCCCTGGCCCCCCTGGGCCTGCTGCGTCAGAGATGGAGACAGTGCATGTCAGTCCTGAGGGGTCACTGCTGTCCCTGGCTGGGTCCCTGGGATCCCGTCTCTCTCACAGTCCGCAAGCCCTAGCCTTGACCCGGGAAAACTTCCCGTACCTCCAAGGGTCCCCCTCACTCCTCCCCTCCTGCTACTTCCCAGGACAAGCCCAGCAGCCCCTTCCCTAATTTTAGGTCCTACTAGTGATGCTTCGGGATGGACAGACAGGCATCACTGCAGTCACAGTGGAAGAAAGTAAGAGTCATAATCATTATTATAATGATGATGAACATTTTTGGGGCTTGAGGCATGCCAGGCCACATGCTAAGTGCTTTACCACGTGATTTTCTTTGACCCTCGCTGCAGCCCTCGGAGGTAGACGGTCTCATCGGCCACATGTAATAGATGGAGAGGCAGGGGCTCTGAGAGGCGGGATCCCGCGGCTCGTATGGGATAAAAAGATCGTTAGTGGGACCCAGGCTTTTTCTGACTCCGATGCCCATGCCTTGCCCACTAGGAAGGCTGGAAGGGCAGGTATACAGGATCATGTCAGAGACGCCGTCACCTGGCCGTGACAAGCAGCACGATTCTGCATCCCACCCATAGAGAAGCTGTCTCTTTCCTGGTGGGGCCGGGCGACGGGGTGGAATAAAGCTGGTCTGGAGACTGTAATCTGCTATGGCTGATTCTCGTGCTCAAAGAATCACAGGGAAGAATTTGCTCCGTCTTCCTAAATACTTTCCATGAAAGAGACTTACGTCAGAGCCAGACAATGAGGCACTGACCCTTAGCATCCAGGCAGCATTTCCATGAGCTAGGACTTGAAGATGTTAGATGACTGTTCTATAGGCAAACAGCCGGGCAGGTGGGGAGGTCAGCCTCCACTACAATGAACCAGGTTGTAGGACTTTCGGTGCCCTCGGCACCGTTTTGGTGTCGGTGAGATGATTAAAACCTTGAGACGTCACGGATTTCAGCTCTTTCGGTTGAGGCCGAAACAAAGAAACAAAACTAGAGGGAGGGGAAGCAAGGCAGGAGAAGGGGGACTTAGTAGCCCGTAGAACTGAAAGTTTCACGCAAGTTTCAGGTGCGGCTGGATCCAATGAGCTTTATCAACGTCTCAGAACTCCTATCTTCCTGCCTCATGTATCTCTTTCTGTTGCGCTGTCTTCACTCTCCAGCAGAATCCACTTTCAGGATGGGAAGGCGGTCGACAAAAGACCCAGGTTCATATCCTAAGAGCTCCACAACCCTCATGGGAAGACTGTTTCTCTTTCCGGATAGCGCCTACAAAAGTGCCATGGCCGGCTCACTGGTGCAATTTGGAACTCCGGGCCTCGGGTTCAGTTCTAGAGCCCGTTTGCTCCACAAAAGACAGAGAGTGAGTGAGAAGAGCTGGATTCTTCTGGTGAAGCAAGGGGAGGAGACACCCTCTGGGTAGGCACCCCACCAAGGAAAGCAAATCAGAGAACCAGGAGTGACTCAGTTTCCCTCTAAGCCAGGAGCCGGGTGACATGCTAAGCCACGAAGCTCTGCGGTATCCCCATGAACTAGCTTTCGTCTTCCCAATATTCCTGTTGTTCTTGAGGAAACCATGACTCCAAGAGGGAGGATAGTGTGACCTTCGTGACATGAGCTCGTGTGGCTGATTCCAACGGCACTGCTCCGTCTTGCCTGGTGTGTTCTGGGCCAGAAAGATAATGGAGAATAGAATTTAGAAAGGGTCCCAGCTCCAGAAGAAACACTATTTGGTTGGGTCCCTGTGCACAGATTACTGTTCCTCTCCGAGCTTCAGTTTCCACAGCTGCGAAATGACCACACTGTCCTAAATCCGTGATGTGAATAAGCAGCAGAGGGATCGAAGGGTGATGCCCTTTTCAGAAAGCCTACAGGATATCCTCTCTTTCAGTCAACATGACCAACCCCAGAAGCTACAGGGAGCTTCCTCTGGATCCCAAGGCCATGACTGTCCAAAAATGACCTTGGACACTCAGTTTAACCATCAAAATGTTGATAACCCAGTGTGGGCTCGGTGCTTTGGGCACATTCTCCCCTTTAATCTTTTCCTTTGTCGGGGCGCCTGGGTGGCGCAGTCGGTTAAGCGTCCGACTTCAGCCAGGTCACGATCTCGCGGGCCGTGAGTTCGAGCCCCGCGTCAGGCTCTGGACTGATGGCTCAGAGCCTGGAGCCTGTTTCTGATTCTGTGTCTCCCTCTCTCTCTGCCCCTCGCCCGTTCACGCTCTGTCTCTCTCTGTCCCAAAAATAAATAAACGTTGAAAAAAAAAATTTTTTTTCCTTTGTCTAGTTACGTACCATTGCAAATGTGCAGAAAAGAAGGTGTCAGACACGTACGTGATCTTTTCCAAGATCAAGCAGATGTTAACGTTTCACCATCTTGCTTTAAAACTCTTTTTAAAGAAACAAAATATTAGAGACGCTGGTAAACACGTTCTCAATAGCCGGTATTTTTTTCTGTGTTTCCATCCTTCTCCAGAAGGGGGTCGGGTTCACCATTGGGTTGGTATGAATTAAAGTACAGCTATGTTTACATTCATTCCGTTTTCATATATATGCATAAACCGTATTTATTATACATGTGTGTTTGTGTGTGCATATATATGTGTATATATATATTAATGTTTGTGTGTTTTAAATTTTGCATTTTAAAACTTGTTCCATCCTCAAACTTAGTTTTCTTAATTTATCTCTATTGATACCTATGGATCTGATTCATTCATTTAAACTGTAATATCATATCCTGTTGCAAATAAACTATAATTTATTTACCATTCCCCAGCTGAGAGAATACGGGTTGTTTTTACATTCTTACGATGACAAACTACCATAATAAGCATCTTTGTATGGTTCTCCTTGGGCACATACAGGAGAGTTTCTCCAGCACAAACACCCAGAAACGGAACTGGTAGGTAATGAGCATGGGTATCTCCAGCTTTATTGGGTAATACCAAACTGCTGTCCAAAGGGCTTTACCAATTTATGTTCCCGCCATAAACACGAACTTCCGCTACTCCATATCCTTACCAACACCTGTGTTACCAAATTTATTGATTTTGTCAGTCTGACAAGTGCACACTGGTATTTCACGGTTACATTTTGAATAGAGCCAACAGTGACTTCGAGAATATATTTTATAGTCCGCTGCATTTCCGGTTTTCTTTTCCTTCAAGTTCCTTTTGCACATACTTTATCATTATTGGGTCCTTTGTTTCCTAATGATTTCTGAGGATTCTTAATACATCCGACGTACTAATCCCTTACTAATTACATGGTTGGCAGGCACCTTCCCTCAGACTGTCTGTTCCCAAGGTTTAATACATATTTTGTCATACGGAAGCTTTAATTTAACGTGGTAGTGTCTATCAATGTTCTCCTTCGTGGCTTAAGTTTTTCCTGTTCTATTTGAGAAATCTTTCCCACTGAATCTCATAGGAAGATTCTCCCAGCCTTTGTTCTAAAGGTTTTATTTACATTACTGCTTTTCACATATATAATTTGAACACATCCGGAATTTTTTTCCCATAAAGGTAGGCATCTAGTTTGAATCCGTTTCCATATAGGATAGCAAATCACTTACGTACTAGTGGTTAACTGATTTATCGTGTCATATACCCACCTCCGTACTTAGCGGAAGGTCTGGCGTCCAGATGGGTTTGTAACACTGTCCCAACCACTGGGTTCATTCCCACGCCCGAACCGCCTATGCTGTGGCTTTCACTGTGTGGCTTTCCCAGTTATTAGGTTACTGGGTCTCAGCTCCAAACTCCCACACCCAGCTTTGTGATGCTGGGGCTGGAACTCTGCGACCCCCCCGTTCTGCTTTGCCGTTGTCAAGAGTGGGCTCTCAAACCGAGGGGGTGGGAGAGGAACGAGAGGCTGGCTCCTCCTGTCTGCTTGTGGTCCCTGTGATCGTCACATACCCTCACTTCCTCGGCCCCGGGACACCAGCACGAGCCAGCTGTGCTCCCTCCTCAGAACTCAGAGCCAGTCATGCGGGGTTCACCCCGCAGCATCGACTTTTCAATAATTCCATCCACTTCCCTTTGTCCCTTAGTCCCTGCGTTAGTCGTTAGCTCCTGCAGCTGCCTCCTTGACAGCTTTGTGTTTTTTATTTACCTAATCAATTTTCTACCCAGTTGACAGTTCTTTATATTAAACTCTTTCTGTTAAAGCAACCGGTGTGGCATCTGCCTCTTGACGGGACCCTTACTGATATAGCAACTTTATGGTAAATCTTGATGCCGAAGAAGGAGATGTTCTTCTTTCCTTCCTCAAAATTTTCTTGGATAATCTTGGCCCTTATGTTTCCACATGGGTTTTATAAACCTTACTGTGGAACTGCACCAAAATAATAATATTAATATGAAGCATTTGAATATTTGCATAGCAATGACATAAATTTACGCTAAACGTGGTCAGAACGGACATCTTAACTGAGATTTTTCTGATCCGTGAACACACGACGATTTCCCCGTTTCTTTAGGTCTTCTCATGTGCTTTTCAGGAAGACACTGTACGTGAAGTTTATATACACCCTCTGCTAGGTATATTTCTAATTAATTTAGAGGTTTTGTTGTTATGGTACATTGAATCCTTTAAATTGCTGTTTTTAATTGTTTCTGGCTGGTGTTTAAGAAAGCAAGTGATTTTTTTCTGTGTATTGATCTTGTATCCAGCAACTTGATGAACTCTTGAATTTGTTATTAATATGACTGTATATTCTGTAGAATGTTTCCACGTAACCATTTCAACTGCGAATATTGACAGGCCTTTTTTTCTTTCCTTACCATTGTTACAGCTTTTATTTCTTTGCGTGCATGTACGCGGGTCTGTGTGTGTCTTATCACACCCCATCCCGCCTCCAGTTCAACACTGAATAGAAGCACTTCCTTTTCTGGCCAAGATGGAGTTACAGGAACTAGACTTACCTTCTTACCTGAAACATCTGAAAGAGTTACTTAAAAAACTATGAAACAACGGTTCTCAAGATATTGGGTATTAGGCAAAGACAGTCAGTGAATTCTGAAAACGGGGGGGAAAAATGAGGTGAGCTCTGGTACTGCCCCAGATTCCTACCCAGAGAAAGTTTCCAGCCCAAGGAGGGTGACCCCAGGCAGAGGGAGGTCCACCCGAGGTAAGGAGACAGGTCTGAGGTTCCAGACAGGCCAAGATAGCTAGAGTTCACAAGACAAAATACCAGGGAGGAAAAAGTTATTCAGAGAGAGAACTCTTCAGGGATCTGCAGAAGGTCCCCGTTGAGTCCTTAGCTAAATACTGATCAACTCAAGAATGGGATCTCGCCATTTGCAATGACATGGACCCATCTAGACAGTATAATGCTAAGTGAAATAAGATAACCAGAGGAAGACAAATACCATAAGATTTCGCTCATATGTGGAATTTAAGAAACAAAACTAATGAACAAAGGGGAAAGAAGGAGAGAGACGAACCAGGAAACAGACCTTAAGTATAGAGAACACACTGGTGGTTATGAGAGGGCAGGTTGGTGGGGGAGATGGTGGAAATAAATGAAGGGGGTGAAGGAGGGCACCTGATGAGCTTTGGGTGATGTATGGAAGTGTTGAGTCACTATATTGTACACCTGAAACTAAGATAACATTGTATACTAACTATACTGGAATTTTTTTTTTAATTTTTTTTTTCAACGTTTTTTATTTATTTTTGGGACAGAGAGAGACAGAGCATGAACGGGGGAGGGGCAGAGAGAGAGGGAGACACAGAATCGGAAGTGGAATTTTTAAAAATGTGAGAAATCTCATGGGGCGCCTGGGTGGCGCAGTCGGTTAAGCGTCCGACTTCAGCCAGGTCACGATCTCGCGGTCCGTGAGTTCGAGCCCCGCGTCGGGCTCTGGGCTGATGGCTCAGAGCCTGGAGCCTGTTTCCGATTCTGTGTCTCCCTCTCTCTCTGCCCCTCCCCCGTTCATGCTCTGTCTCTCTCTGTCCCAAAAATAAATAAACATTGAAAAAAAAAATTTTTTTTAATAAAAAAAAAAAAATGTGAGAAATCTCTCCGAGGTTAAGTAAAGAACCACCAGAAAGCCTGAAAGTGTATAAGACTCAGGAATCACACAAGGCCAGGGAAGCACGTCTGTCCCCACCAGTCACAGTGGAAAACCTCATAATTCACAGTATCCTGGGTTGAACACTAGGAGGGTTTTGCCTCAGCCGCAGAGTAAAGCTAGCCCTCGACAAAATGCTGTTCTGATCCCGCTTAACAAAGCTTAAAGACAAGGCCCCAAAGGATCCAACGTGGTTCAATAATCTAATCGCAGGGAAGAGCACAGGTTAAGAGGAGTCATAAGAATATAAAATATCCAACACACAGCAAAGTGGAAATCAGAATCAAATTTGGCATTCAATCAAAAATTACCAAGCATACAAATATCCAAGAAAATAGAATCTATTAATCAAAAGTGAGGCAGAATTGGCACGGTTGATAGAATTAGTAAGTAGAAGTTGGAGAAACCGGGGCGCCTGGGTGGTGCAGTCGGTTGAGCGTCTGACTTCAGCCAGGTCACGATCTCGCGGTCCGTGAGTTCGAGCCCCGCGTCGGGCTCTGGGCTGATGGCTCAGAGCCTGGAGCCTGTTTCCGATTCTGTGTTTCCCTCTCTCTCTGCCCCTCGCCTTTTCATGCTCTGTCTCTCTCTGTCCCCAAAATAAATAAACGTTGAAAAAAAAAAAAAAGAAGTTGGAGAAACCATCAAAGATGTTAGACACAAGAAACAAATAAAAACATCAGATCAACTTCTGGAGATGAGAACTAAAATGTCTGAGATGAAAAATACACTTTTTTCCCCTTCCTTTAGGGCCATCTGTTTTTTTTCTGAAATTCCACACGAGTGAAATCATGTGATATTCCTCTTTCTCTGACTGACTTGTTTTGCTTAGAGAAATAAACTTTAGTTCCATCGACGTCATTGCAAATGGCAAGACTTCACTCTTTTGCTGGTCATAGGTATTAAGGAGGGCACGTGTGATGAGCACTGGGTGTTACATGTAAGTGATGAATCACTAAATCCCACACGTGAAATCAATTTTACCACTGATGTTAACTAACTAGAATTTACATAAAAACCTGAAAGCAAAACAAAACAAAATGCACTTGATGGGGTGGGTTAAAGATCAGTGGAACTGAAGATACGACAACAGGAACTATCCAAAATGAGACACAAAACCCAGAAGAATGAACAGACCACCAGTGGGCGACGGGACAATCAGAAGTTCTCTAGCAAATATGAAATCGGAGAGGCTGGAGGGGAAGAATGGAAAATAAAAAAAGGTTTGAACAAACAATGGCTGAAATTTAAGTGGATACAAAATATCTGAGTAGAAACCCCACCGAAGGAAACAGATAGGCCAATGGCCAATCAACACCTGAAAAGGTGCTCGACGTCGTTAACAATCAAGGAAATAAAATTCAGACCACACTGAGATACTATTTCACACCCACTAGGATGGAAATCATAACAAATGCAGATAACAACAAGTATTGGCAAGGATGTGAAAACAGTGATAGTGGGAATGTACAATGATGTGGCCGCTTTTGAAGAAAGCCTGGCAGGTCCTCAAAGATTTGAAAACGAATTTAACACGAGACGCCACAATCCCACTCCTAGGCATCTACCCAAGAGAAATAAAAGAGATAGCCGGATAAAAACTTGCGCACCAATGCTCGTCCTGACGTTATTCAGAATAGCCAAAAACTGATGAATGGACACCACTCAGAAATAAAAAGGAATGAGGGGCGCCTGGGTGGCTCAGTCGGTTAAGCGTCCGACTTCGGCTCAGGTCACGATCTCGCGGTCCGTGAGTTCGAGCCCCGCGTCGGGCTCTGGGCTGATGGCTCGGAGCCTGGAGACTGTTTCCGATTCTGTGTCTCCCTCTCTCTCTGCCCCTCCCCCGTTCATGCTCTGTCTCTCTCTGTCCCGAAAATAAATAAAAAACGTTGAAAAAAAATTTTTTAAATAAATAAAAAGGAATGAGCAAATGAGAAATAAAAAGGAATGAGAAGCAACACGAATGAACCTCAAAGATATTATACTGAGTGAAGAAAGCCAGACGCCAACACCACATATTGTAGGACTTCTTTTACATGAAATTTCCAAAAAAAAACCACACAAAAAACAGGCAAGTCCATAAAGGCAAGTCACAAAGTAGATTAGTGGCTGGTTGGGGCTAGAGGTGGGAACTGTAAGTGCCTGCAAATAGACATAAATGAATTTTCATTCGTGATGAAATATTCGAAAATCGGATGGTGGTGATTATGGCACGGCTGTGTAAATTTTCTTAAAATGTTCAATTCTTTACTCAGGATTTATGATATATAAATCATGCCCTAATAAAGCTGTTTTAAAAGGAAACATTTATTACTTTTTAAAATGTACACCCAAGTTAGCACATAAAACAGAAACTATTTTTTTAAGTTTACTTATTTTGGGGGGGGGGGAGAGAAAGAACAAGTGGGGGCGGGGCAGAGAGAGAGGGAGAGAGAGAGAGAGAGAATTCCAAACGGGCTCTGCACTGTCAGCACGGAGCCCAACACGGGGCTCAAACTCACGAACCATGAGATCATGACCTGAGCCGAAACCAAGAGCTGGTCGCTTAACCAATGGAGACACCCAGGCGCCCCCAAAAGAAACTTGCATCCAGAATACACAATAAGAAAACAAAAAAATGGAATATTACTCAGCCATAAAAAACGAGAGCTTGCCATTTGAGGCGTGGATGGACCTGAGGCTGTTATGCTAAGTGAAACGAGTCAGACAGAGAAAGCCACAAGCCATATTGTTTCCCTTACGTGGAATCTAGAAAACAAAACAAACAAGCGAAAAAGTAGCCACAGAGCCATGAACACAGAAAACTGGTGGTTGCCAGAGAGGAGAGGGTGGAGGATGAGAAAAATGGGTGACGGGGAGTGGGAGGTACAGGCTTCCGGTTATGGAATGGATAAGTCACAGAGGCGAGAGGTGCAGCACGGGGACTATAGTTCATGGTATTGTAATAGCATTCATGGTGACAGGTGGTTGCCCCCTTGTGCTGAGCACAGCACGAGGTACAGGGTTGTGGAATCACTATCTTGCACACCAGAAAATTATGTCACATTGTGCATCAACTCAACTCCAATCATCAAAAACAAATAGCCTGGGCAGCTCGGTTGCTTGTGTCTGACTCCTGATTTTGGCTCAGATCATGATCCCACCATTCATGGGATTGAGCCCCACATTGCGCTCTGTGCTGATAGCAAAAATCTGCTTGGTATTCTGTCTTTCTCTCTCTCTTTCTCTCTCTCTCCCCGCCTCCCGCCTTGCTCATGCTTTCTCTCTCTCTTAAAATAAATAAATAAACTAAAAAAAAATAGTAATAATATCAGATCAAGTATTTGAGCAGATACCTTACCAAAAAAGATACACTGGGGTGCCTGGGTGGCTCAGTGGGTTGAGCGTCTGACTTCATCTCAGGTCATGATCTCGCGGTCTGTGAGTTCGAACCCCACGTCGGGCTCTGTGCTGACAGCTCAGAGCCTGGATCCTGTTTCAGACTCTGTGTCTCCCTCTCTCTGACCCTCCCCGTTCATGCTCTGTCTCTCTCTGTCTCAAAAATAAATAAACAAAAAAGATTTAAAAAAAAATACATGGAGGCAAATAAATGCATGAGAAGATATTCAACATCGTCAGTGATTGGGAAATACAAAATAAAACCCCAGTGAGATACCAATATACACCTATCAGGGTGTCCAAAATTTTCGAAACCGATCACACCAAGTGTTGGCAAGGATGTGATACACCTGGAAATCTCATGTACTGCTGGGGATGTGGGAGTGTGAGAGGGTTACAAGCACTTTGGAAAACAGTTTGGGCATTCCTAAAGAGTTAAAAGCACACCTAACCTAGGATTCTGTCACTCCCCTCCCAGGGATTTCAGCAAGAGAAATGAAAGCAATACGTCTCTACAAGGACAGGTGCACAAATGTCCACAGTGGCTTTAGCTGAAATGGTCAGAAACTGGAAATAGCACAAATGTTTGTCAACAGACGCAAAGATCGGCAAGCAGACTGTGGTACGTCCATACAGTGGAAGGCTTAGCAAGCAGAAGGAGTGGAGTTATGACACGAGATGGGAACATCGTAAGGTGGTTATCTGAGTAAAAGAAGCAAATGCAAAACACACATATTGTGTTATGTTATTAGTATTCAATTCTCAAAAGGGGGTCACAAATCCATAGCAACAGAAGCAGATGGGTGGTCACCGGCGGGTGGCAGACCCTGGCAGGCGAGGAGGGGTGAGGAGGGAGAATACCAAGGATCAGGAGGAAGCCTCTGGCGGCGGGGGTGGGGTGGGGGGCCACAATGGACACGTTCACTATCTTGAGTGCGATGGTGGTTTCACGGAGGCGAGCATGTGCCAAAACTTATCAAATGTACACATTAAATATGTGCAATTCACTATCGATTATGCTTCAACAAAGCTGGGTGTTGTTTGTTTTAGAGGGAGCGCGCGTGCAAGCAGGGGAGAGGGGAAGAGGGAGAGAGAGAGAGGGAGAGAAGAGAATCCCAAGCAGGTTCCACGCTCAGCACAGAGCCCAGTGCTCCTAAGCTGATGCTCCTGGATGTTCTGGATGCAAACTATCACATCTTATACGCTTCTTTAAAAAAAAATTTTTTTGTTGAGGTATGATTGCTGTGTGAAAGTTGTATATATTTAAGACACGTGACAGATGACTTTTAGGGCAAGTATACACCTGTGAAACCATCACCACCTGGCTAACAGTACTGTATTGTGTACTTAAAATTTGCTAAGAGAGTAGATCTTATGTTAGGTGTTCCTACCACCAAGTAATAACTAATAACAATAAAGAGGGCAGGAGGAAACTTGGGGAGGTGACGGATACATCATGCTTTTCTGGTTACAATTCTTTCCGTTCCTCTTTTCCCCTCTTTGGGTATTTTAAGTACTTCAGGTGACTCCTTTCTCTCAGTGCAGCCAGGGGATTGCCTGTGTTTAACCTTGAAACCAAAGACCTTTTTAACCACTATTGAAAGAAATGTCAGGAAGAAGAAGGAAATGTTTCTTCAATCCCCAAAGAGCTGCAGTAAAACACACACACACACACACACACACACACACACACACACACACGCGCGCGCGTGCGCACAGGTGGTATTCCTGCATCATAAAGTTCCTTTCCAAAGGGAGATGCTGAGAATATTAACAAATTCATCAGTCTTACTCTCCTATTGAGTGTGGAGAACAGTGCCCAAATAAATAATCCCGTTCTGTTTCCTGTTACTATAAAACCATACGTGGGAATAGTCACACAAAGGAATGTATTAAGTCACCCAGTCATCAGATATGGCTGCCATGCTGTGAAATATCACCCATAACCTTAAAACGTCTCCCGCGCTAAGCAACTGTTCCTGCTTCATAATCCATTGCCCTGCAAGTAGGATTTAAATCGACATCTCTACAGCGAGGTGCAAATCTTAGGGAAGTTTCCATGTGAAGCAACAGAAGGGCTTTGGAATTTCCTGCTTCGTGCATAAGGTCTATATTTATATAGATTTACATCATAAGTACCATGACTTACAGGTTGGTTTCTCCATTCAACCTAAGGATTTGACGGTCTTTTCTCTTGAGAGGAACAGCACATACTCATCAAGTGAAGGGGTTTTCTTTTGTTCTCGCTTTTTTTTTTTTTCAGCCAAGAGTATTTCCTGAATTTTATTAAATACATTTTGCTGAATCTGTTGCAAGGTTCATATGGTTTTCTCTGGACTATAGTAACTAGAGTTTTCATTAGTAAACTATTTTTATGTGGCTGGGAAAAAAAAAATCCCTGCTTGGCCGTGATGTATTTTTAAAACAAGTTTCTATGTTTAAAAAAATTTTTTTAATGTTTATTTATTTTTGAGAGAGAGAGAGACAGAACACAAGCAGCAGAGAGGCAGAGAGAGAGGGAGACACAGAATATAAGCTGTCAGCACAGAACCCGATGCAGGGCTCGAACCCACGAGCCGTGAGATCATGACCTGAGCTGAAGTCAGATGCTTAACCGACTGACCCACCCAGGCGCCCTACAAGTTGCTATGTTTTATTTGCTGATTGTTTCACTTAAGATTTTTGTCCCTAGGTATAATTCGAATATGACTACCCTTTTATTTTACTATGCTGTCCTTATATGATTCTCATTTCTAGCAGAACCTTCTACGAGCCTCATAAAAGGGATTGGACAGCTGTCCGCATCTTTTCCTGTCCTTGCATTAAATAGAAATTATTTATTCCTTAAATATTGGGTAAAACACGCTCAGGTTTTGAAACCTTCTTTTCTAAGTGACGGATTTAAGACCTAATTTTCTCCCTGCTTAGCTGTATCTCATGAGTTTTGATGTAAAAGGTTTATTTGTCATTCAGCTATACATATTTCCATTGTGATGTTTTCTTTGATACATGAATTATCTACACTTACATTGTTAAGTCCTAAAACACATAAATTTTTCTACATTTCTAACGTTATGGTATTGTGGTTACAGGATGTAGTGTTTGTTGGTATTTATTTAGATTTGCTGTGTGGCTGAATCATAGCTTTTATAAACATTCAATTATTTTGGAAAAGAATTTTTGTGTTCTCTAAATATCACCTGCAAAGTTCCATACACGTCCATTAGCTGAGAACTTTAGTGTCGTTATGTGAATCCTCCATAACCTTCTAATTTTTGTCTGTTTCATCTATCAGTCACTTGGGAAAGTCTGTTCGACTCTCCGTTCTGATTCTGGATGTGTATACTTACTTATCCTGATAAATTTGTCAATACCTTCTTTATACGTTCTGAATCTAAGCTATATAAGCCCTGGAATGTTATATCTTCCTGATAAATCGCTCCTAGTTTTGTTCTGTATCAACCCTTTTTATCGTCCGTAATACATTTCTCTTTTGTTAATAATAAATTTCTCTTTAAAAATATTGTTTTATGTTAGTACAAAAATTTTTTAATTAGTGTGTAATTTTAAACTGGTGTCACCAAGGGAGCGGTAAGCAAACTATATAGCCTGAGGGACAAGTCCCACCACCGTTTACTTTTGTAAATAAAGTTTTATTGGAACACGGACACACTCATTCATTTCCATCTGGTCTATGGCTACTTTTCATGCAACAACAGCAGAGCTGAGTGGTTGCAACAGGGACTTACGGCCAGCAAAGCCCTAAAATATTTATTACGTGGCTCCTTATAGAGAAAGTTTCTTGACCACTGTGATACAACATTGACTAGATCCAAATGAATGGAACATAAGTGTGAGACAGGAAGTAATGCCATGGGCCGCTGTGGACCCAACACCTACTTTAAGAAGTAGAACATGGCCAGCATCTTTGTGGCTATCCCAAGGTCCCTCCCTGATCTCAGCTGGGTCCTTCTCCCTCAGATTCAGCCCCCTCCTGCTTATCATGTGTGCTTAACCATTGTTTTTCTTTGTAATTTTACCGTATTTGTATCCATAAACAACATAGCGTTTACTTTTTCATGGGCTTCGAGCTCTAAGTCGGTAGAATTAGAGTGTATTATTCATTGGCAATTTGCTTTGCTCACTCAATGTTTTCGAGATTCATCCTTGTTGCATGTAGCTCTGGCTCATTTTCACTGCTGTTCAGAACCGCAATGTGCCAGTGTATGTATTTTTCCATTCCAAAGCTGATTCGTATCTCTAGTACTTTGCTACTATTAAAAAAATTGTTGCTGTATACATTCCTATATGTGTCTCCTGCCCCACGCGGGCAAGCATTTCTCTGGGACATGTACCAGGAGCATTGAGAAATTGGCCGTAGATAGGATTATCTTCACCTTTATAAAGTAGAAAAAGCCAAAATGGTCTCCGAAGTGGTTACGCATTTTATTCTCCCACCAGAAAAGTACAAATTGGCCATCAGGCCATAGCCTCACCGACGATTTTCGTTTTTTGGTTGACTAGGCGTTCTGATGTGTCTTATGGTTGTTTTAATTTTCATTCCCAGAGTGCTCGCTTCGGCAGCACATATACTAATTTTCATTCCCAGAATATTAATGGAGTTGAGCGTCTTCTCACGGGTGTAAGGACATTTATTCCCCATTTCTGTGATAGCTTTCACAAGTTGCTTGTCCATCTCTCCATTTGATTGCTCTTCCCATTCATATTGACTTGTAGACACTACTTCCCTTGGTACGAAGCATTTACCGGTGTTGCGGCTGTAAACACCCTTTCCCACACCGTGGCTCATACTCCGACTCTGTTTTTCTGGTTGTTGTTTTTTAACAGGAGCTTTTTCATGTAGCCAAATTGATTCCTCTTTCCCTTCATGACTTATACTTGCCGTGGATTGTTTTTAAAATATTGTTCCTTGACGCATCGTCACAAATACATACTCCGATACTGTCTTCTAAGAGATTTCATGTTTTTCCTTTCACGCAAATCTTCAGTGCATCTGAAATTGACTTTGGTGTGGTGTGAGATGGGGGTACGACCACCGGGCCCCCTCTACGTCACTGGTCTTAATTAGCAGAGTTTTACCAGATTTCCTAGCAGTCCTTAATATGAGGTAAGGTAAGCTTCCTCTCACTTCTCTTCTTTATGAGTATCTTGATCTGAGCCCTTTATTATTCCACAAAATGTAGTCTTGACATTTTTTTAATTCCAGTGTAATTAACAGACAGTGTTATATTAGTTTCAGGTGTCCAATACAATGGTTCAACAATTCTACACACGACTCAGTGCTCATTGTGATAAGTATACTATTAATCCCCCATAAAATGGAGTATTTGCATCAATTTTTTATTTATTTATTTTTTTTAAATTTTTTTTTTCAACGTTTATTTATTTTTTTGGGGACAGAGAGAGACAGAGCATGAACGGGGGAGGGGCAGAGAGAGAGGGAGACACAGAATCTGAAACAGGCTCCAGGCTCTGAGCCATCAGCCCAGAGCCCGATGCGGGGCTCGAACTCACGGACCGCGAGATCGTGACCTGGCTGAAGTCGGACGCTTAACCGACTGCGCCACCCAGGCGCCCCTGCATCAATTTTTTAAAAGTTACGTTGGAATCTTAACAACACTGACAATTTAGATCAACTTGCAAAGAATGGACAGCTGTAGGAAATTGCGTCTTCTTCTCCATGAACACAAAATAGTCTTTTATGTTTCCTTTACCTTCTTTCAATAACATTTTATAATTCTTCTCCTTAAAGGTTTCTTAACATCTTTAGATTTCTTTATATGGACCATGACAATTGGTGCGTATGTTTTTATTACTCTTTCTCTACTGATAGCAGGTTGACCAGAAATGCAATTTATTTTTGTATATGACATTTTTGTACAAGCATTGTGCTGACTTTCCTTATTAATTCTAATAATTTATCTGTGGGTCCTTTGGAGTTTTCCTTATAAATAATCATATCATCTGGAAAGATTAAATTCTTTTCTTCATCTCTATATCTTTGTAGCTTTTGTTTCTTTTCCCACATTACTGTGCCGGCTAGGACTTCCAATACGGTGCTGAATAATAGTGACAATAGATTCCTGTTCCTGATCTTAAAGGGAATGCTTCCTTCCTTCAATGTCCTGTCAAACGCAATGTTTGTTAGAGGATTTTTTACACCCTTTATTTTTCTTTTGCTAAAATTTTGTATCGGTTTATTTTTTTACATATGTTGAAAATATTACACGCTATTTCTCCTTTAATCTGTTAAGGGGTAAATTGCAGTAATTGACTTTCTAATGTGATCCAAACTCACAACCCTGGAATTAACCCAAATTGGACATTATATGTTATCTGTTTGATGTATTGATGGATTCTATTTTCAATACAACTTTGTTTGGGCTTTGTCTATGTTTATAAATGAGATTGGCCCGAGATCGTTTGGTGCCGATGCTGTGATCATAAAATGGGCGGGGAATATTACCCTCTTCTCTCATTGTTAGTAAAAAGTTTCAAGACTGCTGCTTTATTTTCTCAGCTTCAGGATTCTCCGAATGTCAAGTATACATGAGGAACAGGAGGCCTGTGGTTTTGAAGATGTGCAGGGGTGTTTTCTACTCGAGGTCAGGCAGAAATTGACAAATTTCCTTTACTGGCAAGTGGATTAGTTCCTGGATACTCTTTCTTAGAGGATACAGCCTTTTTGGGGGGTGCCTGAGTGGCTCAGTCCGTTAAGCGTCCGACTTTAGCTCAGGTCATAATCTCACAGTTTGTAGGTTTGAGCCCTGCGCATTGGGCTCTGTGCTGACAGCTCAGAGCCTGGAGCCTGCTTCCGATTCTGTGTCTCCCTCTCTCTGTCCCTCCCCTGCTCGCACTTGGTCTCTCTTTCTCTCTCAAAAATAAATAAACATTAAAACAAATTTTTTTTTAAAAAGAGGATATTTTTTTTTTCCTGTGGGTGGGGGTTCTCAGTTTTAACACCACATACTGTGTTGACTAAAAACTTCACCCCTTGTCCTCAGTGGGTATTCAAACCCACCTCCCCAGACAGGTAGGATTAACACCTCGCCCAAATGAGCACCCTGTCTGCTTACACACTTATTCTTCTACTTTTCAGTCAATGAAAGACCCCTTTTCTCTTTTTGCAAATTTTATCTATGTACGTAACATTATAACTATTTCCAGCATTTCTAGATGTTTCTGGTGAGAATGTTTTTAAGTTTCTAACTAGTCATATTGTTAGAACTACCCACACTCTGCTCAGTGACTCTTTACAAATAACACGGTAGGGGCACCTGGGTGGCTCAGTCGGTTGAGTGTCGGGCTTGAGCTCAGGTCGTGATCTTGTGGTCCGTGAGTTCGAGCCCCGCGTCGGGCTCTGCGGTGACAGCTCAGAGCCTGGAGCCTGCTTCCGATTCTGTGTCTCCCTCTCTCTCTGCTCCTCCCCCGCTCGCATTGTGTCTCTCTCTCAAAAATAAATAAACATTTGGGGTGCCTGGGTGGCTCAGTCGGTTAAGCCGACTTCGGCTCAGGTCATGATCTCGCGGTCTGTGAGTTCGAGCCCCGCGTCGGGCTCTGTGCTGACAGCTCGGAGCCTGGAGCCTGCTTTGGATTCTGCGTCTCCCTCTCTCTCTCTGCCCCTTCCCCACTTGTGCTCTCTCTCGCGCGCGCTCAAAAATAAATAAAACCTTAAAAAAAATTTTTTTAAAAACCATTGTCATAAGGGATTATCATCCCATATTTACAGAGGAGGAAAATGAGCTCCGAGAGCTCAACACCTTCCAAAGTCGTGGAGCTAGTGAATATCAGAACTAGGATTTGAAAAAATGAAAAAAAAAAAACAAAGAACCAGGATTTGAATCAAAGTATTCCAAAGTCTGTGTCCTTCACTCAATTCCAAATTTCCATCCTTCATGAGTTGCTTCTAATCCAGATTACCTGGGTTTTTTGGTTTTTGTTTTGTTTTGTTTTGTTTTTACCCATTACCAGGAAATTGTGGAAGGGCTGCATGCAGTTCTGTGGTGCAGCTGCCCACCTAATCACAGATGTAGCCCGAGGAGGAAATTCTCTTTAGTTTTTTCTAATCCCTGTGCCAAGGATCCGGTCTCCTTGCTCATTTACTGGGTAAAGAATAGTATCTTTTAAAACAACAAAATTAGGGGCGCCTGGGTGGCGCAGTCGGTTAAGCGTCCGACTTCAGCCAGGTCACGATCTCGCGGTCCGTGACTTCGAGCCCCGCGTCGGGCTCTGGGCTGATGGCTCGGAGCCTGGAGCCTGTTTCCGATTCTGTGTCTCCCTCTCTCTCTGCCCCTCCCCCGTTCATGCTCTGTCTCTCTCGGTCCCCAAAATAAAAATAAACGCTGAAAAAAAATTAAAAAAAAAAAACACAACAAAATTAATAGGCAAAATACAAACCAGCAAATAAAATTGCAACAAATAAGGCAAAGCGCTAACATTCAACATACAAATTACTCATAAAATTGCATCAGAGAAAAATCAGCCTAATGGGAAAATGAACAAACCAGAGAAGCAGAAAATTCACACCATACAAAATACGAAGGTGCAACCCCAGTGCTGATCTCTTTTTTTTGGTGCAAGAGTCCTGAACGTAAGATCTAAATCTGTGAAACTCCTGAAGCAGACCCAGGGGTGAATCTTCCTGACTTGGTGTGAGGCAATGGTTTCCTAGCTAGGACACCAAAAGCATGAGAGACAAAAGAAAAACATAAGATAAATTGGACTTTATGAAAATTTAAAATGGCGCTGCAAACAAAGGGTATCATCTGCAAAGTGAGAAGCCAATCCACAATTTGAGAGAAAATATTGACGATCATATATCTGGTAAGAAGTGTGCACCCCAAACATGCAAATAACCTATACAGGTCAAACATAAGAAGACAAATCGGGGCGCCTGGGTGGCTCAGTCCGTTAAGCATCCGACTTCAGCTCAGGTCACGATCTCACAGTCCGTGAGTTCGAGCCCCGCGTCGGGCTGTGTGCTGGCAGCTCAGAGACTGGAGCCTGCTTCGGATTCTGTGTCTCCCTCTCTCTCTGCCCCTCCCCTGCTCATGCTCTGTCTCTCTCTGTCTCAAAAATAAATAAAAACATTTAAAAAAATAAGAAGACAAAGAACCCAATTTAGAAATGGGCAAAGTGGGGCACTTGGGTGGCTCAGTCAGCTGACTGTCCAACTCTTGATCTCAGCTCAGGTCTTGATCTCACGGTCCTGAGTTGGAGCCCCACATCCAGCTCCACACTGGGCGTGGAGAGTACTGAAAACAAAACAAAACAAAACACCAAAAAAAACAATGGGCAAAGAACCCGGGAGCAATTCTCAAAGAAAATACACAGATGACCAGCCAACACATGAAGAGCTGTCCGATGTCCACGTCATTGGCCATCGGGTAAGTACAAATGAAAACCATGTTGAGCCACCACTCTGCACTCACTGAAGTCACTTGTCATCAGAAAGACAGACAGGAAGTTTTGGGGAGCATGTGGAGAAATGGGAGCCTTTTGTCATCGCTGGTAGGTACGTGAAACAGTGTAGTTGCTGTGGAAAACCGTCTAGTAGTTCTACAAAAAGGTAAACCTATAAGGCTAACACATGACCCAGGAATTCAATGCACGGGCGACACCCAAGAGAAATGAAAATAGACATCCACAGAAAAATGGGCACATGAATGGTCACAGCGGCACTATTCATAACAGACAAGAAGTGGAAACGGCCCGGATGTCCATCAACGAATGAACGAGTAAACAAAATGTGTGTCCACACAGGAGACTATTGTTCAGCCATGAGAAAAGAGGAAGGAAGGACTTATTCTTGCTCCCACATGGAGAATCCTTGGAAACATTATGGTCAGTGAAAAACGTTCAGTCACCGGACACCATCTATTATATGATTCCAGAATACATATGTGAAATGGGGTTTATATGAAATGTTCAGAAAGGGCAAATAAAAAGACCCAGAAGATGGATCAATTTCCTCTCCTCTTAGGGGGAGAGGAAATGAAGACTTCCATGGACTCAGGGATCCTTTCTGAAGGGAGGAAAATGTTCTAGATTTTTTTTTTAATGTTTATTTTTTAGAGCGAGAGAGACAGAGACAGAGACAGAGTGTGAGCAGGGGAGGAGCACAGAGAGGGAGACACAGAATCCGAAGCAGACTCCAGGCTCCGAGCTGTCAGCACAGAGCCAGGCGCGGGGCTCGAACCCCCGAACCATGAGATCATAACCTGAACCGAAGTCGGATGCTTAACTGACTGAGCCACCCAGGTGCCCCAGGAATGAAAATGCTCTAAAACGAGATCAGGGTGGTGGTTGCACAACCTTTTGAATATACTAAAAACATTGAAGGGTGCATGTTAAACAGATGAATTTACGGTATGTGAATTCTATCTCAATAAAGCTATTTACGAAAAGAAGCAAAGAAAAATGGGACACTTCTCTTTGGCTATCAAGTTGGCAACTTTTTGCTTTTTTAACAAATGATGCTAATATCATGCCTTGACCAGGGTGCCAGAAAATAAGTACCACGATTGGTGGGAATGCAAACTGGTGCAGCCGCTCTGGAAAACAGCGTGGAGGCTCCTCAAAAAATTAAAAATAGATCTACCTGATGACCCAGCAATGGCACCGCTAGGAATTCACCCAAGGGATACAGGAGTACTGATGCATAGGGGCACCTGTACCCCAATGTTTATAGCAGCACTTTCAACAATAGCCAAATTATGGAAAGAGCCCAGATGTCCATCAAGTGATGAGTGGATAAAGATGTGGTTTATATATGTAATGGAATACTACTTGGTGATGAGAAAGAATGAAATCCTGCCATTTGCAACAACGTAGATAGAATTGGAGGGCATTCTGCTAAGTGAAATAAGTCAGAGAAAGATACCATATGTTTTCACTCATATGTGGAACTCGAGAAAGTTAACAGAAGACCATGGGGGAAGCTTCAAACAGACAGGGAGGCAAATCATAAGAGACTCTTAAATACAGAGAACAAACTGAGGGTTGATGGGAAGGAGGGCTATGGGGGAGAGGGGAAAATGGGTGATGGGTCTGAGGAGGGCACCTGTCGGGATGAGCCCTGGGTGTTGTATGAAAGCGATGAATCACGGAATCTACCCCCAAAACCAAGAGCACACTATACAATGTATATTAGCTAAGTTGACAATAAATTATATTTAAAATAAATAAATAGGGGGAAAAAAGTCCTACTGAAAGCATAAGTCGATGCATATTTTCTGGAAGACAGTCTCAAATATATACCAAAATCCTGAAAATATGAACAACCTTTGCTCCAGCAGGGTCACCCTCTGGGAAATACAGCCTAAGGAAGTATCTAGAGATCTATGCAGAGCTTTATAGATCACAATGCTAATTGCACTGTTACTTTTAATAGCAAAACAAGAAAACTAGAGGCATACTAAAAACCCAACACTGGGGAAATGAAGATAGTATTTTTTAAACTTTTTTTTTAACGTTTATTTATTATTGAGAGACAGAGAGACACAGAGCATGAGCAGGGGAGGGGCAGAGAGAGGAGGAGACACAGGATCCGAAGCAGGCTCCAGGCTCCGAGCTGTCAGCACAGAGCCCGAGGCGGGGCTCGAACTCACAGACCGTGAGATCATGACCCGAGTGGAAGTCAGATGCTGAACCGACTGAGCCACCCAGGCGCCCCTAAATAAAGATAGTATTATACAAATATATATAAAAAAAACTACTACCCATCCATTAAAAATGATGTTGTGAAAGGCAATAGCAAGAAGAAATCATCACCCCGTCTCATAATAAATGAAAGGCCAGGCTGCAAAGTTATATGTGGAGAATAATTCCAATGTTGTAAAACAAAATTACTGAAAATACATACTCTAAAATATTAACAGTGATTTTCTTAACGTGGCAGGATAATGGAAGATCATTTTTTATTTTCTTCTTTGCTCTGCATTGTTCTAATTTTCCACAGAGCACATGTACTGGGCTTTTCATGACGGGCGGAAAGTTAACGTGGCAATGTGTTTCGGATTTTCCACTTTCCTGGCCCATCCCCCGCTGAGGTACAGTGAGCGGTGGGCTGTAAGATTTGAAGTTAATTTCTGAGTTGATTTCTGTGATGCTTTCCGTTCGTAAGATTATGACTGTGATATTCTATCTTTAGACTATTTCTTCGTGTAGTCCACCTAAGGCGTTCACAAAGACAGATTCTTTCCCATTTTCTCGTAGACTCTGCAGCCCCCCCCCCCCGCCCCACCTGCAGAGAGGGAGAAGACGCAGTCTTGAAAAATAAGGTTATTCCACAGTCGGGGGGTGGGGAGGAGGGACGGACATGGTGAGATGAGGCCAGGCGAACCCTGCAGAGACCTGGGAACGATTTTTCTCTCCCAAAATATAATTAATCAATTACGTCCAAAGGAGTAGAATCAATATTTTTATAAATGAGATGTTCATACGCCAAGAAGGGATTGTCGCAACGGTCCCATCATCTTTCACCTGCTAATCCAATGTAAATGATGGGCTCTTTAGCTGATGTCTTCGGCATTTGCCAACCGAACTTTTTTCCACTTGGGCATTCTGATCACGACTTTCCGATTCTTCTGCCGGCCCCCCCCTCCCCCCCGGCAGATGCAATGTGCCAGGGTCCCTTAATAAGCGATACACCACTAATAACAAAACCTTGTCTTCACTGGCTGCCTTCCTCTCCAGGGCCTTTTGTGATATTGTTGCATTGATCTTCCCAGCATCCTCCAGGATGCAGGCAAATGATGTGTGGTTGGGGGCACTGGCAAGGCTTAGATAAATTGCACCTTGATTGAATCTTTTTAATGCAAGGAACATTTATTAAGTGCCTACTATGTACTGTAACCACTGCGGGCCCTAGAGCCACAGAGATAAATCCCACAGTCACTGCCCTCCGGGGCTCACAATTTAGTGGAGGAGGCAGGCATGGAAATAAGTGTGCGCATAACATCATCGGGGGCTCTGGGTTGTAGATCAGCGCAAGGCACTATGGGAGCACAGGGAAGAACAATGGGCCCTTCCTGTAGTGACAAGGCTCTGTTCCCCACAATTCTCAAGGGCGAGGAATTGCTCAGCAAGCCGATAAGGGTAAGACGGTGTTCTGGTAAAAGAAGGAAAACCAAGAAAAGGAGGATCACCTTCAAGGAATCCAATGACGGAAGGTTCCAGAAAGGGGAACCGGTGCAGGACAGGCCGCATTCATGTTCCCTTTTTATAGACATCCGTTGTTTTACCTACTCTGCACCCACCCCTCCTTCTAGCACAAGGAGTACCCCAGTTTGCCCTGGGGCTCCAGCCCCTAGCGTTTCCCGATCTGGTGAGGCTGATGGCGCCCACCCCCATCACGGATTTCAGGGGTTGATCGGGAACGCAGACCACCCTCATTCTGGCCGTAGTCAGTGCTTCAGGCAGGGGTGCCTGATCCAATTCAGCCCTGCAGAAGTAATTCTGGGACTTTGGATCCAAGGCACTGTCTCTACGTCAGTCATATCTCAAGGAAACTGGAGACATTTTTTAATTAAAAAAATTTATTTAAAAATTAGGGGCGCCTGGGTGGCTCAGTCGGTTAAGCGTCCGACTTTGGCTCAGGTCATGATCTCTCAGTTCGTGAGTTCAAACTCCGCGTCGGGCTCTGGGCTGACAGCTCAGAGCCTGGAGCCTGCTTCTGATTCTGTGTCTCCCTCTCTCTCTGCCCCTCCCCTGTTCATGCTCTGTCTCTCTCTGTCTCAAAAATAAATAAACGTTAAAAAATAAATAAATAAATAAATAAATAAATAAATAAATAAATAAATAAAAATTAAAAGAAGGGACACCTGGGTTGTCCAGTTGGTTGAGCATCCAACTCCTGATTTTGGCTCAGGTCGCGATCCCAGGGTCATGGGATCGAGCCCCTGCGTTGGGGTCGGCACTGAGCGTGGAGCCTGCTTAGGATTCTCTCTCCCTCTGCCCCTCCCCCACCGACCTGCATGCTCTCCCTCTAAAATAAAAAAAATAAATAAATACGTAAATAAAGTAAAAATTAGAATAAAACTTAAGAGAGGAAACAACAAGTGTTGGCGAGGATGTGGAGACACAGGAACCCTCTCGCACTGTCGGCGGGAATGCAAACTGGTGCAGCCACCGTGGAAAACGGTACGGAGATTCCTCAAAAAGTTAAAAATAGGACTACCCTCCCATCCAGTAATCGCACCGCTGGGTATTTACAGGAAAAAAAAAAGGCAAAAATACTAACTCAGAAGGATACATGCACTGGATCCCAGTGGTTATAGCAGCATTATGTACAATAGCCAAATTATAGAAAGAGCCCAAGTGTCCACTGACTGATGGGTGGATAAAGAAGTGGTATACTGTGTGTGTGTGTGTGTGTGTGTGTGTGTGTGTGTGTGTACACTCACATATATATATATATATATATATATATATATATATATGTATATATTTGTTTTATTACTCGGCCATAAAAGGGAATGAAATCTTGCCATTTGCAATGACATGGTTGGAGCTAGAGAAATAAGTCAGTCAGAGAAAGACAAAGGCCATATGATGTCACTCACACGTGGAATTTAAGAAACCAAACAAACAAACAAAAAAGCCAAGGGAAAAAGAAAGAGACACAAACCAATAACAGACTCTTAACTGTAGACAACAGACTGCTGCTTCCAGAGGGGAGGCGGGTGGCAGGAGGGTGACATCCCCAGGCGACGGGGATGAAGGGGGGCACCTGTCACAATGAGCACCGGGTGAGGTACGGAAGTGCTGAGTCACTCTATTGCACGTCTGAAACTAACGGAACGCTGTATGCTAACTATACTGGAATGAACATTAAAACAGTTTTAAAAATTGCAAGAGAGGGGCGCCTGGGTGGCGCAGTCGGTTAAGCGTCCGACTTCAGCTCAGGTCACGATCTCGCGGTCCGTGTGTTCGAGCCCCGCGTCGGGCTCTGGGCTGATGGCTCAGGGCCTGGAGCCTGCTTCCGATTCTGTGTCTCCTTCTCTCTCTGCCCCTCCCCCCTTCATGCTCTGTCTCTCTCTGTCTCAAAAATAAATAAAAACGTTAAAAAAAAAAAGTTAAAAAAAAATTGCAAGAGAAAGAAAAAGAAACGGAAAAGGAAAAAGGCACCGTCTTCCATCTGCAGTTACGAAGCTGGTAGGTTGAAAACCCAAAGCCTGCCAGCACCCGGGGAGAGCCTGCCTGAGGAAGAAGCCAATACTGAGGACATTCAAGGGGAGAAAGGGACACAACGGTGACCCTAGTGACATCACCTGGTGAACGACAACCACCACAAGTCGTCTTGCGCTTCAGCTCATTTGCTCTTTGCTTTTTAATCACTTGCCACTGTACCCGTATCAGTGAACCGACACGCTACTCCAGGAATCCGAGAATTAGGCCTGTCGAAACCAGGCAAGTTGTAGTTAAAGAAGGTCTCTGGGGTGACTTCAGGTAGGGAGGCTGACATCCAGAGGTGTTACGGGGCTTGCCCCAGATCACACGTAAGTTAGTTGCGCTAAGAATTAGTGGAAAGGGTTAGGAATGTGACCCGGGACGTAGGCAACAGCGGCTCCAATAACAATGGCTAACACCACACCCCAGGCACTACTAGAAGCCCTTTCTGTGTGTTAACTCACTTAACCCTCTGAACGGGTCTGTCTGGTAAGAATCATTGGGAGAAGTAAGGAATGGGGGGGACATTTCCGACGATCCGAGCTCACTATGTGCAAGACCAAGGTGGGACGAGGGCTAGCGGTGAACTCAAGCCCGATGTTCCGGGGGTCCTTTAGATAGGAGACCGGACCGTGATGCCAAGCCTGCCTCAGGTGATCAGAGTCTCGTGACTCGATCAGAGTCACCTTAGGGGCTTAGAGGATGGGGTCCAGGGAGGATAGGGGGGCTCCAGCCAAATGTTCTGGGCTTACATCCTAGGTAAGGAAACTAGAGCAGAAATGGACTCAAGGGGCTAGGACTAACAAGTGATCTCGGCCACTGCCAGCACGTTGCCACGGGTAAGCTTAAATACTGCTGCCCTGGCCCAGTCCCCAGAAAAGAATTGGCTTGCCCGCTTCATTACGCATCGTATATGCATTATGCATGAGGATTGCCTACCGCACACTGCAGTGCTTCTGAGAGCCCCCAGAAGCCCCACAGACACCCAGCTCTCACGCTGGTCAGGCTGCCAGCCCTTGCCAGCAGTTCCTTCCCCTCAACTAAACCTTCACAGCTTATCGTAACAACTCATTTAGCTTTGGGTCCCAACCTGCCCCGTCCCTCTTGACTGAAAACATATTTTAGACTTGCTTTTTGACACTTCAATATTCTCTTTCAGATAGGACTTAGATATTTGCCCACTTGTCCTGTGATGGCAACGAAGTGCATCTCCTATAAATTTTGAAAGAGTGGCAGAATCAATGAATGTGTAAATGAGGCTCCATGGTGTTTAGCAAGGGTCTGATACTTATTCGTCAGAACGTTTGTCATCTTGAATGAACTAGATAGAGTGGGTGGGGGGGTGGGTGGGTGGATGGATGGATGGGTGGTTGGGTAGATGGGTGGTTGGATGGATAGATGAGTCCTTCAGTAGAAAGATGAATGGATAAGTGGAGGGATGGATGGATGGATGGATGGATGGATGGATGGATGGATGATGGATGGATGGAGTAGCTGAGTGGAAGGACAAATGTATGGATAGATGAAAGGCAAGAATCTTTGCCATTGTTTTACTTTTTAAGATTTCTGGGGGTGCTTGGGTGGCTCAGTTGTTTAAGCATCCGACTTCGGCTCAGGTCATAATCTCACGGTTTGTGGGTTCAAGCCCCACATCAGGCTCTGTGCTGACAGCTCAGAGCCTGGAACCTGCTTCAGATTCTGTCTCCATCTCTCTCTGCCCCTCCCCTGTTCATGCTCTGTCTCTCTCTCTCAAATATAAATATAAACATCTTTTTAAAAATTAAAAAAAAAAAGATTTCTGGCATAGTGCACGATTTTGTTT
Source organism: Felis catus (assembly GCF_018350175.1). Lineage (NCBI taxonomy): Eukaryota > Metazoa > Chordata > Mammalia > Carnivora > Felidae > Felis > Felis catus. Next base: position 19,994,111 of record NC_058383.1, on the reverse strand, counting down.
TTGTTGTTGTTGTTGTTTCTTCAAGAAATACACTGTCTATCTTCATGGAGTTTAAAGACCAACAAGAGAGACAGAGAGAATATAAATAAACAATTATCCCAATAAGTAATTAATTTCAACTGCATAGGTGCTAAGAGGAACTTCAGGTACTAGGGGAACATATAACAGTAGTCCAGGATACCAGGTAAGTCCTCCCCAGTCAGTAAGCCAAGGATACGTCAGTAAGCCAAGACCCAAAGTGTCACTAGGAGCTGACCTAGGAAAGGGGGATCAGGGTGGAAGGGAACAGGTGGGAGTTTTAGGCAAGGGAGGTTCAGGCTAAAGTAGCACGCGGGAGGCATGAAGGAGCACGGCTTCATAGACTGAATGAAACAACAAGAACGTAGCAAGAGCCAAGCGAACAAAGCTTAAATGTCAAGAGAAGACAGTGAAAATGTAAGTAGGACTCTAGGTCATAAAGCAATCTGAATGTCAGATTAAGGATTTGGGACTTGCTTCCGCCCGAGACAGTGAGCAACTGAAGGGTCTGGCATGATGAGACCATGAGCGTGCATCTGGAATAGTAATGAAGTCGGGAGACCGGGGCACGAGGTGCTTCTGTTCATTGTCTCTGACAAGGTGAGCGAAGAAGGGAGATTTCCTTGACCATTTTTGTGTTCTGTTTTCATCAGCCTCACGGTGTGGTGGTTTGGCCAAGGTGTGGTTGTTGATATCGTCTCCGTCTTCCATGTGAGTAAGGCGAACAGCTGCCCTTGTGATCGGAAGACCCTGGTTCCTATTCACCTCAACGTGTTGAGTGCTTACTCTGTGCTTGGCATTTGCTAAAAGCTTTCCATGCATTATCTCATTTAATACTCCCAGCACCCCCATGATAATATTTGACATGTTACCCACTTTACGGAAGAGGAAATGGTGGTTGAGAAATGCCATGTCACTTACGCGCGGTCACACGAACCCAGGTATGTCTTTAAAACTTATGCTCTTGGGGCCCCTGGGTGGCTCAGTCGTTTAAGCATCTGACTTCAGCTCAGGTCATGATCTCGTGGTTGGTGAGTTCAAGCCCCAAGTGGGGCTCTGTGCTGACGGCTTAGAGCCTGGAACCTGCTTCGGATTCTGTGTCTCCTTCTCTCTCTGCCCCTCCCCCACTTGTGCTCTGTCTCTCAAAAATGAATAAATGTAAAAAAAGAAAAAAGAAAAGAAAAGAAAACTTATGCTCTTTCCGCTAGGCTGCATTGACTATGCTTTTTGCCAGACATTGGGTTCAGAGAGCTGTTCATGAAGACTGGAGGGCATAGGTCCATGGGAATGGCCCACAAGATTCCAAAGAGATCCCGACTCTATAGGCCTAACCTGAAGTCTTTTGAACTGGTCGTTAGCCTGGGGCCAATGCCTTACCTTATTGGATCCCACCCTTTGTTTGGCTGTGCTGTTTAGGCGGGCCATAAGTTCCCCATGCATATTTTCCCCCGCTTGGACACAGAACCTTCCGCCATAAAGAGGGTCCAATATCAGACACTGGTCCTTGTCCAAAATAATTCTCACTCCAGATGAAGGCTGGCACCCTCCCTGCATCCACGGCCCCCATCTTCGTATGAATGGCTAGGACGTGTCCTGCCCCGTGTCCAAATGAGAAAGGTCATCAGGAGGGCTAGCCTCATCCTGGGGCAGTGCTCCAGTCTAAGTCATTGCCAGCCGACCATTGCATACTTTCCTGTGGCGACTGTGGACACATGATTTAAGTTGGCCAGGCAGAGGGAATGGCTGTAGTAATCTTTTGGAGAGGTTTTCTCTCTTCTGCCGGATATGAATAGAGAAGTATGTGGCCACATGGCCACTGGCAGCCCTCGGATGAAGCCTGAACAATGGAGAACAGAGAAGGGACACACTAAGAATTTGGGTCTTTGATGATGTCATTGAGCTGATGAGTCAATGCGATCAACTCTGGAACGCACCTTACCTCTGGAACTACTGCTTCATGAGATAGAGGGGGTCTCCTTATTATTTGTGGCAATTGGGATCATTTTTTTTCTCCTGTTATTTGGAGCGGCCAGCATCTCCCTGACAACTCTCAAACTTCTGTCTCCCGCTCGGAACCGTCCCCTGAGTCAGACTGTCCAGATGGCATCAATCCTATCAGCATAAGACATGCTGAAAGAGCTCTTGTGTCAACAGAAACCAGCGAGACTACCGTTCTCAGCTTCCTACGGAAGGACTCCGCGCTCATCGCCTCTGCTCCCAGATTCATTCCCTTCCACCTCCATCTCGCCACATCCGACTCCAGGGTCCCCGCGGGATGTGGCTCAGTTGGTCGCTCTCTCCTCCCTGAAATACTGCTTTCATGATTGTTCTCCTGCTTTTCCTCTTGCCCAAAGCCTCCCTCTCTTGCCTTCTTAGCTGGGGTTTGCCTCCTGCTTCCTAACGCGACAGGAAAAGCCCCAGGATGCTTCTTTGACCGTTTCTCTAGCTGCACTCACTCCTGAGGGGAGCTCTCCAAGCTCTCTGTCTTTATTTATTTATTTTTTTAATTTTTTTTTCAACGTTTATTTATTTGTGGGACAGAGAGAGACAGAGCATGAACGGGGGAGGGGCAGAGAGAGAGGGAGACACAGAATCGGAAACAGGCTCCAGGCTCCGAGCCAGCAGCCCAGAGCCCGACGCGGGGCTCGAACTCCCGGACCGCGAGATCGTGACCTGGCTGAAGTCGGACGCTCAACCGACTGCGCCACCCAGGCGCCCCAGCTCTCTGTCTTTAAATATCACCAACAGGCTGACAGCTCCCAACGTCCACCCAGAAGTCCAGACTTACAGTCTCCACCTGGATGCTTCACTCCTAAACCTGACCAACAGGGGAGCTGAGCTGACACCCACACCTACTTCTCTGGTAGATCTCCCCATCTCCCCCATTTCAGCAAATGGCCCCTTCCCTCTGCCGTTCGAGCAGAAAAACCAAGATCCATCCTGACCCGCCCCCCCCGCCCCTTCGCGCCCCTTGTGCCACACAGTACAAGGTCCTGTCGGCGCGACGGTGAATTATGTTCTGAATCTGTGTGCTGCCCAACACCCCCACTGCTGCTTCCCAGTCACCGGCGGTATCTTGCATACCAGAATCTCTGCTTCCTCTCTTCTCCCAGCTGCCAGAGGAATAACCTCCCAAAGAGGTTAAAAAGCAAATCAATCAATCAATCAATCAATCAACAGGTACGAATCCTATCACCCATTTACTCAATGACCACCCATCGCACTCAGAATTAAAACCCAGGGCCGAGGGGCAGGCTCCACGTCCTAGTCTCTGGCCACCCCCTCCAAGACCACAGCCACCTCACTGTCCCTCCTGCCATCACTCCAGGCGCGTTTCCATCTTCGGGTCCCTCTGCCTGGGATGCTCTTTCGCCAGATGTTTGTGCGGCCAGCTCTGTCCCATCATGCAAGTCGCGACCCAGATGCCACCCCCTTCAAGATGACTTCGCCAACCCCCGGCCCAGCCCTTCCCTCTCCGTCCCCTTCCTCGGCCTTATTTTCCTTCCTCACACTTATTGCTGCCTGACATCATGTTATAATCCATTTGTCTGCCCTCTGCCGCTGGAGTGGGGGTCCCGTGAGGACCTTGTTATCTAGAACAGAACCAGACACACAGCACAGACGCTACAATATCGATGGAAAGAGCCCCCGTCTCACTAAAGAGGATCCCCGCTTAGATGAGCCAGCCCACTGGTGACCCGGACTCGATACATCCCAAACCACCTCTCTAACTCGCCACCTCGCTGCTCTGCCCGCAGCCCCTAGATCCTTCCTGTGGTTTCCACTCCTGACAGCCAGCCCGTGTGTTGTTTTGTTGGGGGAGCTGCACACGGGCTGCAGGAAGCCACTTGTCCTGTTTGCACGTGGTGCCAGAAATGCTCAGGATTCATGCCCCCACTGGGGGCTGTCTTTACCCAACGATTGACAGGTGCAACGATCGACAGGTGCACACGGTAGGGACAGCTCTGAGGTGTGACCTACGCTGTCTCCAGGGCTCCCCTGCGGGTTACCCTGGACTTCACCACTCACCCTACCACTGCTTGGCCTCCTTCCCCACCCCGCCCTTTGTTCCCACTGCTCTACCAGTGCTTCCTGGGAATTCACTTCCTAAGAAAACACTCCGCGTGAATCATCCTCTGAAAAGCAGCCTCTGCTTCCCAAACCTGCTCCTCCCATCTCCCCATCCCAGGGATGAAACCTCTGCCCACTCGGTGATCCAGGCAGAGAGCCAAACCCACCCCACCCTCCTTCTCCACCCGACCCTACCCAACACGCCCCCTTGTCCTGACCACCGTCCCTTTTCGTCCACTTGTGGCCATCCCCGCTCCCACTGCCCTCTTCAGCCTGGCCCCGCAAGCGTCCCTGGCTGATTGCACAGGGACGGAAGCATCCTGCAGCTTGCTCTTTCCCATCTCGCTAACCAGAGAGATCGCAGCATCGCACTTAAAATCATCCACAAGGATCAGGTCCATGAGATCACCACCCTCTTCCCTCGCTACTAGGCTTAACGCCAATGGCTCTCCCTACAGTTCACTGCAGGTTTCTGCCTTTGCATTCTATTATAATAGAGCCCTCTTTGCCCGAGAAGAACCTATCAAGTACCTGTATTAGCCAGACACTGGAGAGGCACCGGTGGTAAGCTGATAAAAGGCATAGCTCTGGACGTTGGGAAACCATTGCTTGCGGAAGAACACAGACACGCAAATACTTTCAATAAGTCAGTTAAAGTGCCACATTAGCTAATTCCGGGATGCACATGGACCCGAACTATATCATATCCGTCTGTAAATCCCCAGCACGGTGCCTAACACACAGTGGGCTTGTAATAAATAAGTCAAGTAGAAGTATTTCCAGGCATGACGCTTTTGCTGGGCTTTGAAAAATGAGAAGGCAGGAAAAGGGCTTGCCAGGCAGATGTCAGAGAATGCGCAACGGCATAGGGAAATGAAAACCTGGGGGGTTTTGAAGAAAGAGAAAATTGCACAGAATATCTGGAGAACCACATGCACAACGAAGAGTAGCTAGGTTGGGTTAGAACCAGTAGCGAAAGAATGTGAATACAAAGTTCATGAGTCTGGACTGAATCTTAAGGTAAGAGGGAGCCATGGAAAGTTATTGAGCTCCATGGGGCGCCTGGGTGGCACAGTCGGTTAAGCGTCCGACTTCAGCCAGGTCACGATCTCGCGGTCCGTGAGTTCGAGCCCCGCGTCGGGCTCTGGGCTGATGGCTCAGAGCCTGGAGCCTGTTTCCGATTCTGTGTCTCCCTCTCTCTCTGCCCCTCCCCCGTTCATGCTCTGTCTCTCTCTGTCCCCCAAAAAATAAATAAACGTTGAAAAAAAAATTAAAAAAAAAAAAAAAAAAGAAAGTTATTGAGCTCCACCACTAGGGAGGAGGGAAGCAGAAGTGTTAGACTCTGTGGCCGTCTCCAATCATATAAATGATTCCTTAACACTCTCCTGGTTGCTCATAGTCTTTAAGCCTCAAAATGTGTACCCTTAGTTCTATGTTCTATTCTGGCAATACGTCCTTAACAATCCATCACATAAGCTGTCACCAAGGTTGGCCATCACTGAATGAAGTCATCATTTGACCAACTGTGTAGTCCAAGTGGACAGGAAATGGGTCCTGCTCTCAGATCAGACCAAGCCAGGATACTCCGCTTCGGGAGACAAGTTTGCGTGTGTGTGTGTGTGTGTGTGTGTGTGTGTGTGCATTTATGTATGTGTGTGACCGTCTACTTGGGTCTGTGTGTGAGTCCAAGGATGAGTGTGGGGTGTTCGAGTGCGTATGCATGTGAGTTGGCAGGTGTGTGCATTTGCCTGGATGGGTTGCACTTCTGGAACGTGTTTGTGTGTGTGCATGTGCCCATGTTGGAGGCCTGTCTGTACGTGCATCTCCAAGTGTGACATGCGCAGCTCCGATCTGGCGTGTTTTGTTTGCGAGGTGCCCAGAGCCTGCTTGATGCCAGAGCCGCCCTGCTCCTTCCTGCTGCACGGCTCCCCACTGCTCATTAACGCAGTCTGCATTGGTTACGCCTGTGGCAATGGGCCTCTGTAGAGAGTGTTAAATATCGCAACTGTTTATTGCTTAATATTTTTCATGCTAATGGCAGACTAATTCACAGGGATTCGGGGCAGTGTATAAAACACCTTCTGCTGACTGCTCACTTCATGCCAAGAAAGGACTTGGCAACCAGCAGCCCCTGCCCCGGGGCCTCTCCGTCTCCGTATGCGATGCCACACCAGCCCCCCATTCCGTCTTCCCTGAATTCATTTGCAGCCCCGCACAGCAAACAGCAGTATTTGCATTTCTCTGCCCAGTGGGTGGTGGGAAAGGGGAAGCTGGAGCGAAACCCTGTGAGGTCGGTGCACTCAGCCCTGGAGAAATCAATTCCAAGAGGGGAAAACGGAGATGATACCAGAAAAGGATCTGAAAACGACCGAGATCAAACCATGCCCATGTTTTGATTGGCCATCATCTGGTACCCTGGCCGTGGCCAAAGCCTGCTTAAAGAAAAAAGGCAGGCTTTGCAAAAGCATGTGCCTCTCACGTGGGAAGCCTCCAAAAGCCACCATTTATTTTCTGGGCATTAACTATTTGCTGGCAGTGCACCAAGCTTTGTACAAGAATTTTCTCACTGAATCTTCAACACTAACTCTTTTAGGCAAATAGTCATGTCTTCATTTCACTGATAAAGAGCCTGAAGTTCCAGGCAGTTTAAACGGCGTTGGCACTCAGAGCCAGTCAGCTAGTAAATGACAAAATGAGGGGTCCAGCGCTGGGCTCTCTGCCTCCACATTCCAAGCCCATTACCAATATTCTGCGCTGTGGAGAGGGTCCGTGTGATCCCACAGATGTGTTTCGTGTGGCTCACGGGGTGGTTTTTCTCCTTTATGCTTTTTAATTGCCGACTTTTAACAATGGGAAGATTACTTATAAACATCAAGTTCCCAGGGCACCTGGGGGCTCCGTCAGTTAAGCGTCGGACTTCAGCTCAGGTCATGATCTCACGGCTCGTGGGTTCGAACCCCACGTCGGCTCTGCGCTGACAACTGGAGCCTGCTTCGGATTCTGTATCTCCCGCTCTCTGCCCCTCCCCCGCTCGCATGCACGTGCTCTCTCTCTTTCTCAAAAATAAATAAAAATTAAAAAAAAATTTTTTTAACACCTGCCGAATTCTTTAGATCTTTGCCGTTGAGGACATTTCTCTCTCTCTTTTTTTTTTTCAGGGAGGAAGTGAGTCCTAGAAATGATTCTGTAGGTTCACATTGTTAGACATTTGCTTATAGACCATTCTATGGTCAGGCCGATGTTTCCACTGAGACAGGTGGTACAAACCAGAAAGGTGGAGATGTGGTGAGTAACTCTTTGGAGTACGGAGAAGAGCGATTTGTGTAGATAATATGCACGTATGCACGTATATTTATGGCTTACGATCTTTCCTACATTCGGAATGGGAAGCATATAATTACATCTCATGTTGATACGTAGATATTTGAAGGACTTAGACCATCTAGTAACTAAACCGAAGTTAAAATGGCTAATGTGTGGGCGCATGTGAAAAGGGCGCATTTGTTTTTTTTTTATTTTTTTTTTATTTTTTTTTCCAACGTTTATTTATTTTTTTGGGACAGAGAGAGACAGAGCATGAACGGGGGAGGGGCAGAGAGAGAGGGAGACACAGAATCGGAAACAGGCTCCAGGCTCTGAGCCATCAGCCCAGAGCCCGACGCGGGGCTCGAACTCACGGACCGCGAGATCGTGACCTGGTTGAAGTCGGACGCCCAACCGACTGCGCCACCCAGGCGCCCCAGAAAAGGGCGCATTTGAATGTGTGGGGATTCTTGATAACCTTTCCTCCGAAAATTGATATCGAGCCCTTTGGGGAGATGAGCAGACCCCGTGCAGTCCACGGGTGGCGGGGTGGATCAGAAGACCACAGCCCATGGCACAGTCTTCGGTCAGTCGAGGCTAGAAGATCACTCCGAGGCGAGATGATGGATTTCCTGAGCATCTTGGGAGAAAAGAAGGGCTCTTGTGGCCACAGCCTCTGGGGGTAAGAACATCCCCAGCGGTCTGTGGCTGGAAGCTGGGAGACCCAAAGGCCCACAGAGGCTAATGGTAATGGCAGGAGCCACTACTCAGCGGCCCCACCGATGCCAGAGATACCCCAGCCTCTCAAGAGAAGCCAGAAGCCTGCACTTTATATGAAAGCCCCCAAATTGCTAAATGCCAGCGAATAAAGTGCTCTTTGAGGAGTCTCTTGGTAACCTCTGATCTGGAAGAAAATAACAGCCCCTGCTGTGCGCTTGGCACGAGCTAAGCCCCTGGCACACGCTGCTTTCGGCGGTTCCTGAGGTCCAGCCCTCACCGTGTGCCACTCTGCTCAGGGCCACGCACAAACGAAGTCATTCAACCCTACTAACCGTGTGCAGCCGGCACCCTTCTTAGCATCCCTTTGTGACAAGGCAGGAAACCGAGGCAGAGAGAGGTTGAGTCGCATGGCTAGCCAGTGGCAGAACTGGGACTGGAACCCAAGGGCTCCAGGTCCTGGCTCTGGCTCCCCATCGGTCCGCTGCGCTGTCCCAGTGAATGTTCCCAACACCCCTTGGAGGTACGCCTGGTTACCACCCCCATTTTGTAGCAGGAGAAACTGAGGCCAGGGAGGAACAGGCCCTCGCCCCAGGTCTAGGTCTGTCTGACGCCAGTGCTGGGGACGTGCTAGGCCCTTTGCTTGCTCGAGGCAAGGAGGGTGGGGCTGTTAGGAGTGAGGGAAAGATTTGCAAAAAGCCCAAATGTCATCTTTTTTCTGATAAGAAAAAGGCTACTCTGGCTGTCAGACCATCAGCTGCAACCTTTATGTTTACAAAGCACAAAGGGCAATTAAGTGAGACAAAATAAATCTTCGGGGGGCCTCTGTTCCTGGGCCTTGCCGGTCTGCGGTCTGAGGGCTGACTGACAGCACACGTGACATTCAGGAGCAGACTGGCCTCTGACATTTCCTGGAGGCAGCACTGAAGCATGAGGGCCCTGTTCTCAACGCACCCCGCCGCTTTCTGGGCTTGGGGATCCCCAAGGCGGGGGCCAAGGCAGGGGCGGGGTAGGGTGGGGGCGCAGAGGGAAGGGCAGGTGCGATGCTCAGCTGAGACAGGAGATGACGGCCACGTTCACGGTGAAAATGACAATCCCGATCACGATGATGCCGTGGCGGTCGGCAGGCTTTGCCCATGGAGGGCTCCCTATGTGTTGGGCGCACAGCCTCGTCACCGTCAGTAAGGAGGGTCCCTCTGTGGCCGCCCTCAGGGTGTGTGGGGGCGGAGCAGGGGGGTGGGCAGGTAGTTGCGAGGAATTTCTCAGCCTTGCCCAGAATGGCCTTATTGGTGACTCAGAAGCCGGGGTCAGTAAGCGGGGACTAGATCCCCCTGTCCTCTCGTGGTCCGCAGACAAGACCCGAGCCCCGCCAGGCTGCTGGCTGGACCCTCTGTCCCCTGTGTCCTGGTGTGTCTGTGGGAGAGGCCCCGCCCCACCCCACCAGGACTCTCCCTCCTCCCGGGAAAGCAGGAAAGCAACCTCACCAGCGGGGCCTACAGACTGGCTTCGGGAGTTCTGGAGGAAGCTGGGAGAGGCCCTGGAAAGTTGGATTTGGGCACAGCCCTTGCCGCTGGGAATTGGAAGCCAGCATTTCGTGAGCAGGGGGGCAAGGCCCGCTACCCCCGACCCTCCCTGGGGGGAAGGAGGGCCTCCGGTCTTCCTCGACTCCCTGTCTAGCCGTCACTTGTCCTCCTGGGCGTCTCCACTGCCTTATTTCGCCCTCAGGGCGGTCCACCCCCGGCCCACAGGACCCCCGTCCCTATTTTCAGCGGATGATACCTGTCTGCCTTTCACACTGACGGTGGGCATTAGGGATGGGAGCTGTGGGCGCCCAGGGGGTGGGACTTGCTTCTGCTGGCGAGTTCTCTGGGGCTCAGAGTTGGAGGGGCTGGGCTCACGTGCCCGGTGTCTGCGTGAATGGGTGCGTGACTCCCGGCAGGCCGCCTCACGTTGTCTCAGCTTCCTCCTCTGTAAAACGGGGGAAAACATCAGAAGCTATTCGGTGGCACCGGGAGAAGTCAGCGAGATCAAGTGCGTCACGGGGCCAGCAGCGCACTGAGCCCGGCGGATGTCGGTTCCCGAAAACCTAGGTACTGTTGCTGTTGGCGCTGCTTGTGGGAGATGATGTTGGCCAGGATGAAAGTCACGCCCTCCAGACGTCTCGTCCCACAGTCCCAGACGAAAGCCAGGAGCTGGGAGGGCCCCTGGCTGCGGCTGTTTCGTAGTTTCTCAGTAAGGCCACCTTTGGTGAGTGGGGGGCACCGGGGGGACAGATACGGCTTGAGACACTCGAGATGCGAGAGCATGGAGGGCACTGAGCAGGCACCAGCTTCCTTTCTCTGTTTCATTTGAGAGGCGGAGTCACGGTGGCATCACCCTGAAGTGCTCCTTCTCTCCGGGCTGCTCCTCACCCCTGCTGGCGGTGTGGGTGCCCGTGCTGCCCTGGACCAGACCGATTACACCCAGCCGTCCGCCTTTTGGTGGCTGCAGACATTCACGGTAGTGAGGAAATCCACGCAGCCGGGATCCACCACCCCCCCCCAGCCCCCGTCGTGGGTTTAGAGCCCAGGAGGCAAGATGTCTATGACTCGAGAAGAGGAACACTCAGGTCCCTAAGTCTGAACATCCAGATGTGCTCTGTCTGGCTGAGCCCCAACGCGGGACCTACTGGTCACGGAATTGTGAGAGGGTCGGAAGGAATGTGGGAAAGCCAGTATTTCTAAATCACGACCGCAGATTCCAAGGTGTGCCTCCCTCCTGGAAAGGAGGGACGAAATCATGCAAATCGAGCACCACCGCCCAGCGTTTGCTCCAAAGAAGCCATCACGCTCAGTGCGACTAGTATAGAAGTCTGGAGACCCGAGTTTGAGTGCCTGCTTCTCCATCACCTCCGTCAGCTGGATGACGTGGGGGCAAGTCACTTCCATCCAAACGTCACCTTGTCTGCGTTTGAAATGGGGTAAAGGTCCCAGCTGAGACCATCTCACTAGGTCGTAGTGAAGACCCAATGAGATAAAGCGTGGGCAGGACCTTTGAGAGGTAAAAAGTGCTGGGTAAAACACTTGGTTTATTAAGAGCCTCTCTGTTCGCTCCGACAGTTACTTAGGGAGGAGAAAGAACCCCTTTAGGGACAACTCCTCCCCTCCTAGCAGCCAAGCACAGGCTTGAAAATTCCTGTATTTGTGCTGAAGCTTCACTCAACATAAAGTAACATTTAAGGGAAAACTATGGTGATGATAATGAGGGGGAGGGGACGGTGAGGAGGACGGCAGGTGATTGCACATAACGATCAGTTAGGATGTTTTCGGCAGCAAGTAACTGACTCAAAGTGGCTCAGACGATACAAGCGTTTATAATCTCATGTAATTGTATGTCTAGTGGAGGAAGAGGGCGGGCTTCAGGTGCAGTATGATCCAGGACTCAACAATACCACCTAAGACCGATGTGTTTCCGGTCTTCCCGCCCGCCATCCTCACGGCCTGTGGGCTTTGTACTGCCTGCTCTTTTTAGGGAGTCAATATGGCATCCGTGGTTTGCTAAGCTTCATATCCAGTACATTTTAGGGGGAGAATGGAGGAAATATAGGAAACAATGTAGGAGAAAGAAAAAGGGGCCACCTCGCCCTGGGTCCCCTGCTTAACAGCAAGGAAGACTGTACCAAGAGGAATTCTAGAACTTTCTCCTATATTTCATTGGCCTGAACAGGACCCTTGCTCACTGGCAAGGGAAAAATAATTTCCTTTGCTGGGAAATACAGTAGCCACCAGTCACATGCAACGATTTTTTTTCAATTGAAATCTAATTCTCATACCATAAAATCACCCTTTAAAAATGTTTAATTTCATATCTCCACAATGCTGTGCAATGGTCACTACCAATTCCAGAACATTTTCATCACCCCAAAAAGAAACCCTGTGCCCAAACCCTGCTCCCCATAGCTTCTGGTGACGGAGGGTTTACTAGCTGTCTCTGGGGGTTTGCCTTCTCTGGACATTTCAGGTAAAGGGAATTATATGATATGTGGTCTTTTTGCTTGGCTTTTTTTTTTTTTTAACTTAGCATAACGTTTTCAAGCTTCACCCATGTTGTAGCACAAATCAGTACCTCATTTCTTCTCGTGGCTGATTTAATATTCCATTGTATGGCCAACTCTGTATGGCCAGAGTTGATAGATAACTGGGTTGTTTCTATTTGGGGGCTATTGTGAATAATGGTACTGTGAACCTTCACGGGCAAGTGTTTGGGGGAATGTGTGTCCCCAGTTCTCTTGGGTCTAAACCCAGGAGTGGGGCGCCTGGGTGGCTCGGTCGGTTAAGCGTCCGACTTTGGCTCAGGTCATGATCTCGTGGTCCGTGAGTTCGAGCCCCGCATCGGGCTCTATGCTGACCGCTCAGAGACTGGAGCCTGTTTCGGAGTCTGTGTCTCCCTCTCTCTCTGCCCCTCCCCTGTTCATGCTCTGTCTCTCTCTGTCTCAAAAATAAATAAACGTTAAAAAAAATTTTTTTTGGGGGGGGGCGCCTGGGTGGCGCAGCCGGTTAAGCATCCGACTTCAGCCAGGTCACGATCTCGTGGTCCGTGAGTTCGAGCCCCGCGTCAGGCTCTGGGCTGATGGCTCAGAGCCTGGAGCCTGTTTCCGATTCTGTGTCTCCCTCTCTCTCTGCCCCTCCCCCGTTCATGCTCTGTCTCTCTCTGTCCCAAAAATAAATAAACGTTGAAAAAAAAAATTAAAAAAAAATTTTTTTTTAATTAAAAATAAATAAATAAATAAATAAACCCAGGAGTGGAATTGCTGGGTGATATGGTACGTCTATGTTTCACTCTTGGATGAACCACCAAACTGTGTTCCAAAGTGGCTATACCATTTTACATTCCTGCCGGTGATGTATGAGGGTTTCAACTTTTCCATACCCTTGCGACCCTTACGGTCTGTTTTATTATTGCCAACATGTAACTTTTTAAATGGTAAATCGACATGAATTAAATTAAATTTAACATTCAGTTTCTCAGTGGGACTAGCCACATTTCGAGTACCCGACAGCCACGTGTGGCTACTGGAGATTTTCCACATTGCAAAGCACAGAACATAGCCATCATCTCAGATGCTTCTGTTGGATCAGCCCTGGGACAGGGCAGTCAACACCCCCTCCCTGGAGCTGGAGATCAGGTCGCCTTCCCCTGCGTCACCATTTCCAGGTTTTAGGGCGGGGGAAGAAGGCAATGAAGGGCAGGAGGCAACCAATTCTCTTCTTCATTAACATTTCACATAGATCTTCTTTACGTATAAAAATAAACAAAATTTCTGGGGCACCTGGGTGCCTCAGTCGGTTAAGCGTCCAACTTTGGGTCAGATCACGATCTCTGGGTTCGTGAGTTCGAGCCCCGCCTCGGGCTCTGTGCTGACAGCTCAGAGCCTGGAGCCTGCTTTGGATTCTGTGTCTAACCTCTCTCTCTGCCCCTCCCCAGTTCACGCTCTGTCCTCTCTCTCTGTCTCTCTCAGTCTCTCTCTCTCTCTCTCTCTCAAAAATAAATCAACATTAAAAAACAAAATTTCTGGCTGCACATCTTCCCCCACTATCATTTTTACAAGCGTGTTACAAGTGTGTATTCTTTGTCCTGTTTTGCAGATGAGGAACCTGGAGCTCAAAGAGATTCAGTGCTTTGGAGAAGGACATGGTTAATAAGTGGAAGGACCAGGAAGAGGTCTGCTCTTGGCTTCACATGTCATATAACTAGCTGTTGTTGTGGAGGGAGAGCTGGGCTTAGGAAAAATGCATTTAATTCTGGTCTTTCCTACCCCAGCTCCCACCTTGCCCATCTTCCTTTCAGAGATAGCAGATTCTGTTCCTGGGGAGTCTCTGAAAGGTGTCCAGTGGTCTGTAGGCACAGAATTAGACGACATGAAACTAGGCCACTCAGCTCCAAGCTCATTTAGTTGCCTAAAGATCCATGCACTCAAAAACGAACCCCCTGGGGTGCCAGGGTGGCTCAGTCAGTTGAGTGCCTGACTCTTGATTTTGGTTCAGGTCATGATCCCAGGGTTGTGAGATCAAGTCCCATGTTGGGCTCTGCACTGAGCATGGAACCTGCTTGAAATTCTCTCTCTCTCTCTCTCTCTCTCTCTCTCTCTCTCTCTCTCTGCGCCTCTCCCCAACTCACACTCTCCCACTCTTTCTCTAAAATTAAAAAAAGAAAACACTAACCCCTGGAGGTAGATGTCAGCAAGATGTCAGATAAGAAGGCCCTGGTCTCCCTTCCTCCATGGGAATACCAAATAAACAACTACAGACTGACTAAAATAACTTTATAGGAGTCCTGGACAAAAGATCTATAGCAACGAAGTAAACACCCAATCTGAAAAGAAAAGAAAAGAAAAGAAAAGAAAAGAAAAGAAAAGAAAAGAAAAGAAAAGGGAAGGGAAGGGAAGGGAAGGGAAGGGAAGGGAAGGGAAGGGAAGGGAAGGGAAGGGAAGGGAAGGGAAGGGAAGGGAAGAAATAAAAGAAGCCAATTCGAAATGGAAGGAAATGTTACACAGTTTTCCCTCACTGTTGATCCATACCTTATCCTGTAGAGCAAGGTGCAGACTGGAGGAAGGGGCTCAATTCCAGTCTCCCTCACTCTAGCCAGAAATAGGAGTGCAAATTGTTTGCAGCATTCATCCTTTCCTGTGGGCTGCCCAAGGGACAGGTTTCTGTCTTACCTGACTTGAGCCCAGACAGGAATGGTGGGAAACTTTGGATCTTAGGTTAGACACTGAGGAAGGCAGTGGTGGGTACCACAGTGTGTGAAAACTTCAGGGAAACTGAAGACCCATGGATACCTGGGGGCAAGAACTTATGAACAGAGGAATATAATAGAACATCTAAGTCCCTGAGAAGAAACTAGGGTAAAACATTTTAGGAAACTAAAGCATTTAAAAGCAGCCAGGGGAATTCAGAGGGACGGGGGAGGGAGGAGGAACACACATGCCCAGAAAAAACGTGAGAACAACTTAAGCCATCACCACAGGCTGGTCAGGGAACCATTAATTAGTAAAAATTAGTAAAAATCTTCCACACCAGTGTGCACAGACTGGGAAGGAGAACTTTTTTCAAGTGCCCAAATTTGAGCAAAAGACCACAAAGCTTATGAAAGAAAGAAAGAAAGAAAGAAAGAAAGAAAGAAAGAAAGAAAAAGAAAGAAAGAAAGAAAGAAAGAAAGAAAGAAAGAAAGAAAGAAAGAAAGAAAGAAAGAAAGAAAGAAAGAAAGAAAGAAACATGGTCTATTCTAAGTCAAAAAATAAATATTCAGGGGCACATGGCTGGCTCAGTCTGTAGAGCATGTGACTCTTGATCTCAGGGTCATGAGTTTAAGCCCCATGTTAGATGTGGAGCCCACTTAAAATAATTTTGAAAAAATTAAAAAATAAAAAATAAATATCCAAAAATAGTCTCTGAAGATATGCATGAACACATGCATCAGACTTACTAGATAAAGACTTTTAAACAACTATCTTGAATCTACTCAGATGCCAAGACCAAGGGGGATTTATTCCTTGAATGTAAGGATGGTTCAACACGTGCAAATCAATCATTGCTACACAGCATAGTAACACATGAAGAGGGGAAACCACAAGATCATCTCAACTGATGCAGAAAAACATTTGACAAAATTCAATACCTTGTCATGATAAAAAACACTCAACAAGCTAGAAATAGAAGTAAGCCACCTCAAGATGCCTGGGTAGCTCAGTCAGTTGAGTTTTCCAAGTCTTGATTTCGGCTTGGGTCTTGATCCCAGGATTGTAGGATTGAGCCCCACATCGGGCTCTGCGCAGAGCATGGAGCCTGCTTGATATTCTGCTCCCTACCTCTCTCTGTCCCTCTCCCCCCTCTCAAAGTAAATAAATAAGCTTCAAAAAAAAGAGTAAGCTACCTCAATATAATAAAGTCCATATATAAAAAACTCACAGCCAATGTCATACTCAATGGTGAAAGACTAAAAGCTTTTCTTCTAAGACCAAGAACGAGACAAGACTGCCCATTTTCATCACGTCTACCCTACACAATACTGGAAGTACTAGCCAGGGCCCTTATGCAAATAACATTATTCCGAACTGGAAGGAAGTACTAGAATTCTCTCTGTTCACTAAGAACATAGAATAAGAGCCATATTCACTAAGAACATAGAAAGCCCTACAGATTGTGCGTGCACACACACACACACACACACACACACACACACACACACACTTTAGAACTAATAAATGAATTCAGCAAAGTTACAGGAATACAAAATCAACATGTAATCATCAGTTGAAATTCTGTGCCCTGACAATGGACAATCTGAAAAGGAAATTAAGAAAATAATTTTGTTTCTAATATCATTGAAAAGGATAAAACAGGATAGTAGACCAAATTAAAAGTTTTAGAACTCACCAAAGGTAAGCTTTGTTTTTCTTTTCCTTTAAATCATTTTAGGCATTGCAGCCCCTGGGTGGCTCAGTCGGTTAAGCCTCTGACTTCAGCTCAGGTCATGATCTCACAGTTCATGGGGTTCGAGCCCTGCATCAGACTCTGTGCTGGCAGCTCAGAGCCTGGAACCTGCTTCGGATTCTGTGTCTCCCTCTCTCTTTCCGCCCCCCCCCCCCCACTTGCACTCTGTCTCTCAAAAATAAATAAACATTAAAAAAATTATATCATTTTAGGCTTCAACGTTACAGATATTACCATTTGGTGCATTTGTGTGAATAAAAGGTGGGATTTTCATTTTTCACCTTTAGAGAGGTGGCAGTGATTGAAATCTTGCCCGAGACCACGAATTTTTCATAGTAGCAAGCTGGCTATTCAGTCCAACACTCTAAATCCATAAGCCTCAGATGTGATCCAAGCAAATCTAAGTGGAAATGACGCTTGACAACATCTCACCAAGCCTTATCATGCATGCACATGCCACTTCCTTTAATTTATTTTTCAAGCATCATTTCAATCTATAAGTAAAAAAAAAAAAATCAGTCACACTTTTCATTTACAAGTGTTAAACCCCTTTCTGAAATTTACTGTCTTCCTTTTTACACACTAACCATTTTATTTTATACTTCTATGGCTCAGAATATCATATGATTATTATATGAAATCTGTATATTTTTAAATTTTTAATGGCAACATGACACAATTTTATTTTATACCTACACACACACTTGTATAAGAATTCCTCAATTTCAGCCATCTGATGCATCCTTAATTTCTCATTTTGTGTTGTTACTGATAGCAAAGTTACTAACATCCTTATAACAATACTTGGACTTAGTTTATATTTTTCAGTTACTTTCTTAGGTAATAGTTGTAGCTAATGGCATTATTTGGTATAAGATATGAAAATTTTATATGACTCCATAAAGTATTTTTATATTGCCTCCATCCCTGAGACAGTCAAATTACACTTTTGCTATTTTAATAGATTGGAACATTATTTCTCTTTTCAAAAAAATAATAGGAATAAACTTAACCAAGGAGGCAAAAGTTTTGAAAACTACAAAATGCTGAAGATAACTGAAGAAGACACAAATAAGGACATCCCATGTTCATGGATTGGAAGCCTTAATATTATGAAGATGTCAATAATATTCACAGTAATCTACAGACTCAATGCAATCCTCGTCAAAATCCCAACATTTTTTGCAGGTACAGAAAAACCCATCCTCAGGTTCATATGGACTTGCAAGAGATCCCAAATAGCCAAAACCATCTTGAAAAGTAAGAACACAGTTGGAAGTCTCATTCTCCCCGATTTCAAACTCACTGCAAAGCCACAGTAATAAAACACTGTGGTATTAGCATAACAACAAACATATAGACCAATGGATTAGAATAGAAAGCCCAGAAATAAACCTTCACGTACATGGCCAAATGGTTTCAACAATTGTGCCACGACCATTTAAGGGGGTAAAAGACAATCTTTTCAATAAATGGCATAGGAAAAACTGAGTATCCATATATAAAAAAAAAAGAAGTTTGACCCTTATTTCCACCATATGCAAAAGTTACTAAAAATGAACCAACGGGCGCCTTGGTGGCTCAGTCAGTTGAGTGTCTGACTCTTGTTTTCAGCTCAGGTCATGATCTCATGGTCCATGAGTTTGAGCCCTGCATCAGGCTCTGCACTGACAGTGCAGAGCATGGTTGGGATCCTCTCTCTCCCCGTCTCTCTGTCCTTCTTCTGCTTGCTCACACACTCTCTCTCAAAATAAATAAATAAATAAACTTTAAAAACATAATAAAAATGGACCAAAACCTAAATATAAGAGCTGAAATCACAAAACTCTTAGAAGAAAACATATGGGGGAAATCTTCATGACATTAAATTGGCAATGACTTCTTGGATGTGACCACCAAAAGCACAGGCAGCAAAAGAGAAGGCAAATTGCACTTTATCAGAATTTAAAATTTTTGTGCATCAAGGGACACTACCGTGAATGAAAACACAACCCATTGATGGCAGAAAAGATATGCACATTATATATTGGAGAAGGGGTTTACTTCCAGAATATATAAAGAAGTACAACTCAACAACAATAACAAAAATAAAGAAATAAACAACCCAATCACAAAATGGGCAAAGGGCTTGAAATACACATCCTCCAAATAAGATACACAAACAGTTAATAAGCACAAGAAAAGGCACCCAACATCAATAATTGTTAGGAAAATGTAAATAAAAACTGCCATGAGGTATCCTCTCACACTCACTAGCATGGCTACTATCAAAGAATCAGAAAGTAACAAGAGTTAGTGAGGATATGGGGCAACTGAAACCCTCATGCATCATTGGCGGGAATGTAAGTGGTGTTCCCACTGTGGAAAATGGTAGAGGGGCGCCTGGGTGGTTCAGTCGGTTGAGCGACTGACTTCGGCTCAGGTCATGATCTCACGGTTTGTGAGTTCGAGCCCCGCGTCGGGCTCTGTGCTGACAGCTCAGAGCCTGGAGCCTGCTTCTGATTCTGTGTCTCCCTCTCTCTCTGCCCTTCCCCCACTAATGCTCTGTCTCTCTCTGTCTCAGAAATAAATAAACGTAAAAAAAAAAATCAAAAAAAAAAAGAAAATGGTAGAGTGAGCCTCAAAAAAAGAATGAACCTAGAACTTTCCATTTCCGGACATGTACCCAGAGAATTGAAAGCAAGAATATGAACAGATACAGGACGCCTGGGTGGCTCAGTCACTTGAGTGACCGACTTCGGTTCAGGTCATGATCTTGAAGTTCCTGAGTTTGAGCCCCGCATCGGGCTCTCTGCTGTCAGAGGGGAGCCTGCGTGGGATTCTGTCTCTCCTTCTCTCTGCTCCTCCCCCACTTGTGCTCTCCTCTCTCCCTTTCTGTCTCTCTCTTTAAATAAATAAAGCTAAAAAAAAAAAAAGAAATAAGGTAGTCACAAAAGGACAAATGTTGTATGTTCCTAGAATAATGAAATTCATGGAGACAGAAGGTAGAGTGGTGGCTTCCAGGGGCTAGAGGAAGGAGGGGAAGGGGCATTAATGTTTAATGGGGACAGAGTGTCAGTTGGGGACGATGACAAAGTTCTGGAGATGGATGGTGAGAATGGTCGCACAACACTGTGAATGTACTTCATGCCGCAAAATGTACGCTTCAAAATGGCTAAAATGGTGAAATTTATGTTCTGTGTATTTGACCACAATTTAAAAAATCTAGCCCCCTTAGAGTGCTTTTGCATTCACGCAGCCTTTCTAGAAAGACAAATAAAGGTATTCAAAAGCAGATAAAATAGGAAGGAGGAAAGGCACCCACAAGGATTCAGAAGAATCCGACCTTTCATAAAAATATAGAAAAACTGATACTCGGCGGATAAGAGAGGCACTCCAATATATTGGTTTAAAATATCCTCATCATGTTGAAAAATGATGAACAAACAGGAAACACGGGCAGATGCAAATATTCCAGAGGCTGTTGCATTTTAGGTCAACTAATCACTAGGGCAATCGATGTTTCCCGCTCCCGAAGATGCTTCTGCCCGAGACTGGGGCTGCCAGGGAATGTGCGGGAAGGAGGCAGGGTATGTGCCGTGGCCAAGTCCAGTGGGCACAGCTCCAGGAGAAGAGAGACAACGGTCAGGGATGCTGGACTCACCTGAACCAAGGACACGGCTTCCACCCGGCTCAAGATGAGTCCCTTCTCTTCTGGGCCCGGCTTCCCCTCACCACGGTCTCTTGTCAGTTCCCAGGATGGACGTTCACTAGGAAGATCCCAGCTGGCGAGGAAGACAGCTGGGAGCCATCCCGGCTTTGGCTCAGTCTCACCTGCTGACGGGGAAGAGGGAGTCTCCCTTCCTCTTTGCGGAGCGAGGACCTGCTGGCGATAGCCACCGTTTACGAGCACTCACTATTTCCTGAGCACTGGGTGACACTAGACCGTGCCACAGAAATGGAGGACCTGTGTGGACGAGAGACCTGTTCAAGCTCAGGCTGAGGGAGGATTTCCAATGTCAGACACGTGGTCATGGACGGCTTCCCTGCAAGTATTTGATGGATACCTGATAGTAGGGCAGAAGCAAGCCAGGGGGCCACACGCAGGGAAAGCGTCTGGGGAGGAGACAGCGAGGACAATGCCAGACGGGGGAGAGTCTGAGGGCCCGCTTGAAGAAGAGCGGGGAGTCTGGCGTGGCCAGAACGAGTGAGTGAGAGGCAGGAGGGGACGGGGCTCAATGGGCAGGACCACGCAGGCTAATGTAAGGACTTAGCTTCTACCCTGAGTGAGAGGGGGAGCCGCGGAGGGTTCTGGGAAAGGGACGGGTGAGATCTGGCTCCGGTGTAGCCAGAACCCCTCTGGCTTCTCTGCTGAGGCCAGACCAGGCTACTGCTCAGAAACAGAAAACCCAAGGAGGGGGGATAACTTGTTCAAAGTCACCCCCAACGTCCCCTTGGAGGGAGAATACACAGCCACCTCCCCTCAGAGACCACCTGTCTGTCTCCTGCCTCTGTTGGTGGCACACATTGGCACCAACCGGTTCTTGGGACATGTGAATAGATTTGGATGCACCTGTTGAACAGCTTTGGGAAGGGAAACAGGATGTAGACTTCTGACCTTAACTTCAGTCAATAAAGACGAGAAAACACCTCATTTGCCGGCATACCAGCATTCAGAAGCACCGACCTGAGCTCCGTCCCTCCTCCCCACCAGCTGCGCAGTCTCTCTGCCCTACCAGGGAGAAACCGGAGCTTGGGTCACCCCGGGGGGCGATAAAAGGCATGTCATTCCCCAAGACCGTGTTTGAAGCCTGACCCCGACGCCTACCAGCTGGCGATGCCCATCAAGTGACCCGGCCCCCGGACGCATCTCGGCTCACACAGCCCGTGAAATGGAGATTTAAAATCTCAGCCTCCTGTGCTGACAGCTCAGAGCCTGGAGGCTGCCAGGGACTCTGTGTCTCCCTCCCTCTCTGCCCCTCCCCCCCCCATGCTCTGTCTCTCTCTCTCCCTCAAAATAAATAAACGTTAAATACATTTTAAAAAAAGATTGAAAATACCAGCCTGGTTTATTTTATAAATGGCAGTTCATTCCCCTTCACCCCCTTCATCTGTCTTACCCATCCTCCCACCCACTGCCCTCTCTGGCAACCACCAGTTTGTTCTCTGTCCTTAAGAATCTCTTTATTTGTCTCTTTTTCCCTTTGCTTTGTTTCTTAAATTCCACATCAAAGTGGAATCAAAAGGTGTTTGTCTTGCTCTGTCTGACTTATTTCACTCAGCATAATATTTTGTAAGTCCATTCGTGCTGTAGCAAATGGCAAGATTTCATCCTTTTACATGGCTGCGTAATATTCCATTGCATGTCTATATATATTCCATTATATATTTATATCTCTGTCTATCTATCCTTCAACACATAAGATATAGATATAGAGGGACACTTGGGTGGCTCATTTGGTTGAGTGTCCGACTCTTGGTTTGCCTGGGTCATGGTTGCACAGCTCGTGAATTCGAGCCCCACACTGGGCTCTGTGCTGGCAGTGCGGATTCTGCTTGGGATTCTCTCTCTCCCTCTCTCTCTCTCTGCCCCTTCCTTACTTGCTTAAGCACATGCCCTCTCTCTCTCTCAAAACAAATAAAGAAACTTAAAAAAAGATATAGATCGATACACCACACCTCTCGATCCATTTATCTATTGATGGACACTCGAGCTGCATAGCATAGGGAATACAGTCGATAATATTGTCATAACACTATCGTGACAGAGAGTGACAACACTTAGCATGGCGAGAGCGCTGTGTAACGCATCGTATTGTTGAATCACTATGTTGTCCACCTGAAACTAATATAACATCGTATGTCAACTACACTTCAAAAATAAATCTTTTGGGGGCGCTTGGGTGGCTCGGTCGGTTAAGCGTCCGACTTCAGCTCAGGTCACGATCTCGTGGTCCGTGAGTTCGAGCCCCGCGTCGGGCTCTGGGCTGATGGCTCAGAGCCTGGAGCCTGCTTCCGATTCTGTGTCTCCCTCCTCTCTCTGCCCCTCCCCTGCTCATGCTCTGTCTCTCTCTGTCTCAAAAATAAATAAATGTTAAAAAAAATTTACAAAAATAATTTTTTTTAGAGTCCTAACCCTCAAAATATGACTAAGGAACTGACCATTAAACAAACAAACAGCAGTCTCGTAAGGTTGCTGTAGGGATTTAAGGACATGATGTAAGTGAAGGTTCAGGAAGCAGTGCCTCGTCTCCAGCAGTTGCCCATGGCCACAGTAAAAGCCTCTTTCCTGGGTCCCCTGTGTAGATTTCAGTGGCCTCCCTAACCCTCAATTCTTCTCCACCAGCACACTCTCCACACTGACTACTTGATATCCGAATACGACTGTCTCTGGGAAAAAGATATCTGGAGACATTCATCATTTGGGCTGTTTATATCTCCCCCCTCTTCCCCCCACCCCCACCCCACCTGCTTTCGAGCAGGGAGTGGTGGGAACAAAACCAAAGCTTCCCTGTAACCTCGGTCTTCTGTGTTCCATGAAGCCCGAGCCCTCCAGAAAAGCGGGTTCACTGGCAAGGTCAAAGGGAGGAATATGATGGATCGGGATTTCTCCCAGATTGAAAAAAAAAAAAAAAAAGTAATAAAAGCAGAGATTGGTAGGTCCTGGAGATCGTATGACCTGAAGCCTACTTCCTGACAATGCTAACAGACGGCAAAATCCAAGTAAGGAAGGCCTGCATGGTATATCAGGGGGAAATCAGAATCACAATTTACAAAAGATTCCCATGCCTCGCTTGGCCACCGAGAGCCACCAGACCCCAAGGGGTCACTCAGGCAGAGATGGTGAATGCTTCATCATCCATCATCCACATGACTGATCAAGCAGTGGACAGGCTGCTGAAAGATTCCTGGGCTTCCCCAAGTCCCTTGACACCATATAAGACCCCGGAACATGGATGAGATCATATCTGGACCTTCTTGAGGGGGCCTCCCTTTCTTGGTCGGGATTGATGTTCAAATGGGAGGGCTCACATTCAGAAATTAGGTTGAGTTACACAAAAAAGAAGTTCGATCTCACGCACGTGTGAATTTGTGGATTGAGGGTCACACGTGCTGCATGACTGGATCTTACGGCTCCCCATTGCCCTGGAAAATCACACCTCTTAGCCATCATCAAAGTCCCTCAATGGTCTGGTTTCTATCCTCTCCCAGCCTCATACCTCACCACCCCCAACGGCAAACATACCTGCCAGATATACTAAAGGACTTCCATTCCCCAGAGGTCTGCATCATGCCCTCTCCCCCCTCCATGCTTTCTCCTGTTTTTCCCTTTGCTTGCAACACCTTTACACACACACTGAGGCCACCCTGAGACTTCCCACCCTCTTCTGAAAATTCAGCTCAAACATGAGACCAACCCAGGATGCAGGATGAATTAGGGAGCCTGTCCCCGCTCTTCCTACAACACTGATGTCACTGTCGTATCATACGCCACAGTCTGTTGCACCTGTTGACCTAGCCGTCTCTATCCCTCTAAAGTCCTTGAGTGCAGAAATAATATTATTTTCATTCTCGCACACCCAGTGTCCGGCTTGGGGCCTGGCCCCAAATACACGCGTGGTAAATGTTTGATAAAGGCATCAGTTAGTAAGACAAACGTCTCTGTAAGTGCCTCAATACCCCCATTTGTTAAGCTAGGAAGGGAGACCAGACAACAAGGGCTCTGGCATCCGGCGTTGTGACTCCATGAACTGTGTTTGGTTGATAGAGCCATTAGCAGGGTTCAAAATAGATTGTTATTAGCCCTTGTGAGTCAGGTGGGAGGGGGAGTGGACAAAACTGGGGAAATATCCGCGCTGATCTTCAGACAGGACCCTTGCCAAAAAAGAGGAGTTACCGACTCAGGTAATTTAAAAGTCCAAAGCTTCCGGATATACCCATGAGCTCCCAGAACCTCAAGCTTTTCTGATTGATCCCTGCACACTCCTCCCCATATCTATGGTGTTAAGCCCACCTCTGGAATCAAGCCAGGAGTTTCTGGTGCACCTTCCGGCCACCCCCATCTCACAGTGGCTTACTCTGATCTCCCACGCCTGAGTATCTGTCTGCCTGGAATGGACAAATCACCTAGAATAACGGTGCCCCCAGCTCACTTGGAGACCACTTTCTGGATTTACCCCAACGCCCAGCCCAAGGGACTTTTGGACATTAGTTCCTGAGTGGTGGCCACCACCCTAGAAGCCAATCGAAAGCAGATTCGTAGGGTGCCTGGTGGCTCAGTCATTTGAGTGTCTGACTCTTGATTTCGGCTCAGGTCACAATCTTATGGTTCATGAGATCGAGTCCCACGTTAGGCTCTGCACTGATTGTGCAGAGCCTGTCTGGGATTCTCTCTCTCCATTTCTCACTGCCCCTCCCCTGGTTATATGCTCTCTGTATCTCTCTCTCTCTCAAAGTAAAAATAAATAAATATTTTTTTAAAAAGCATATTCACTTGTCCTAAATAAACCCCACTATTCCTACTGCCTCCTTCTCCTGACCACCAGGCTACAAGAATACACAGGAGCACATTACAGCTACAGCACATCCTCCCACTTCCCTTGGCAAATATTCATTCATTCAACCAACAAGATGGCTTAAGTGCCTCCTGTATGCCCGCTGTTGTGCCAAGGGCTGGGGACACAAAATTGAATGAGTCTGCTTCCCAAGAATTGCTCAGGTTAGAGAGGAAAGTGGATATTTAGCAAACCATTATGCACATGGTTGTTTCATTTCAACTGTGCCCAGTCTCAAGATAGAATGGTACGAGCTGCTAAAAGAACATACAGTTTGGTCTAAAAGATCTCCTCGAGGAAACTACAGTGAAGCTGGAACCATAAGATCAAGTAAGACTTAGCCAGGTGAGGAGAGGGAAGATGAGTGAGACAGAAGAAACAGCTCGTGCAAAGGTCCTGGGGCTGAAAGATGATGGAGAGTCAGCAGCCCCGTAAGCCAGGAGAAGAGGACCAGGCTGGGAGGTATACTTAAGGCAATATCTTCCAAGGATGTAAAGTTTTAAAATTTCCACATCTCATTTCATTAGAAATGGAAATCTCTGTAAAGCAGCCAAGACTCTTTTTTTTTTTTTTCCACCCTGTCTTCCTTATTCTCATACAATTCAGACTTCAAACAGCCATTCCCCACACTGCCTCAAGGCACCTAACCTGGAGCATCCCTGAAAGTCTGCCAATTACAGCCATCCACATATTAATTCCGCCACCAACAGGGCTTCCCTAAGAAGCAGCCAGGTGCCTAAGGGGACTGAGAAGTTGCTCTGACAGCACACTCTCTCGGGCACTGCTGGTGCGTTGAGTCCACGGGTGTGATCTTGCTGCTCCCAAGCACTTAAAAATGCAATGTCTGAACGTCTTTCCCCTTAAGGAAGGGGGGGGAGGAAAAAAAGGTTCTGTCAAAACACCACACACACACACACACACACACACACACGCAAGCGCGCACACGCTGCCACTCAAACTCTCTCCAGACATGCTGTCACAGAGGCTCTGTCCCTCTCTCCACTGATGCTATTTGAAGGCTGTCCCAGCACCAGCCACATCCCCCGCCCCGCTTGGCTGCCTCCACGACCTCCATTATTTATGACAGGGCGTGAAATTGATTGTGGAATCAAATGAACTCTTCAATTATTGCTGCACAAATAAATCTCTGTTTCCAGAGTTCCTCTGGGGAGCAGGCATCTAACCCCAGGTTCAAGGTAATAGATATTTCTAGATGGCAAAGTACAGGTGACTCTATTGTAATGATTGTCAAGTTATAAGATTCCCAGGGTCAAGCGATTCTTTCTCTCCCTCTGGGCCCCCCCTCCCTTAGCAATTCCGAAGGAAGCACATTCCAATGGTCTTCCCGTTGTGTGCCTACATGGCCCTTTCCCCGGCTGCTGGGTGCATGACAGATATTTCCCTGCTGCGGGCTCTGGTCATTTCCAACCCTTTTCACAGGAAATATGCAGTGAGTGTTAATGGGGTTATGGAAAGATTAATGGAGCTTTCAGGGTGTTCGGGCTTGGCTGGTATTTCTTCCACAGAAAGCCATCAGCTCAGGAAAATTTAATGATGAGACTTAGCCCATTAAGACAACAAAAAGACAACCTCCACCCATCTTGGGTTTAATCTTACTTTCCTTCCTGATAACACAGAGCCTTCCTGGATAGGGCAGAGAAACACAGACCCCAAAGGTGCTGAAGACTTACTGTGGCGTGCCAAACGTGGGCTGGGTACATTCACAAGCGTCAGGTCTCAAAAGCCGGTGAGCACGGGCCGCATTTGGCCCACAGAGGCGTTCTGATTGGTACACCCAGTGTTCTTGGAAAATAAGGGTTGGTAAATTTCACATACAGAATCTGGCTTTCCTTGAAATTAACAGATCTGTCCAGACCATGCCTGCACCTCTGCCTGGCCCCGATGGGCAGGAACTGAGGTATATTGCCCCTCTTTAGATGGCAAAGGGCCCTGCCTGGCTCCAGTTCATTAATTCACCTGCCTGGACTCTGTAAACGTTTGAACAGGCAGTCCCTGGAAGTTCCCACCTCACCGCCTTCTCACCACTACCAATATCTCCCCTTAAGAGCTGGGACCACATGCTGTTCCAGCACAGAGAAGACAGAGGCGAACCTGTGTTGGAGTGCATAGACCTCATGACAGCTTCTGGCTTCATGGACCAGGAAAGAGAACTCAAGCCAAGCTAAAAAAATAAATAAAAATAAAATGGGCTTTCTGACTTGGGTTGAATGACACTGCCGGCTTTCCTGGGTCTCCAGCTTGCAGATGGCAGGTCATGGGACATCTCGGCCTCCATAAACACATGATCCAATTCCTCATTAAATCTCTCTCCCCTTCTCCTCCTCTAGATAGATGATGAATGGATGGATGGAAGGATGGATGGATGGATGGATGGATGGATGATGGGTGGGTGGATGGATGGATGGATGATGGATGGGTGGATGGATGGATGGATGGAGGGATGGATGGATGGATGGATAGGTGAATGGATGGTTGGTTGGATGGATGGATAGGTAGGTAGATAGGTGGATGGATGGATTGGTAGGTGGATGGATGGTTGGATGGATGGATAGGTGGATGGATGGATAGGTGGATGGATGGATGGATGGATGGATGGATGGATGGATGGATGGGTAGTTAGATAGGTGGATGGATGGATTGGTAGGTGGGTGGATGGATGGATGGATGGATGGATGGATGGATGGATAGGTAGGTAGATAGGTGGATGGATGGACTGGTAGGTGGATGGATGGATGGTTGGATGGATGGATAGGTGGGTGGATGGATGGATGGATGGATGGATGGATGGATGGATGGATGGATGGATAGGTAAGTAGATAGGTGGATGGATGGATTGGTAGGTGGGTGGATGGATGGATGGATGGATGGATGGATGGATGGATAGGTAGGTAGATAGGTGGATGGATGGACTGGTAGGTGGATGGATGGATGGTTGGATGGATGGATAGGTGGGTGGATGGATGGATGGATGGATGGATGGATGGATGGATGGATAGGTAGGTAGATAGGTGGATGGATGGATTGGTAGGTGGGTGGATGGATGGATGGATGGATGGATGGATAGGTGGATGGATGGTTGGATGGATGGATGGACAGATGGATGGATGGACTGGTAGGTGGTGGATGGATGGTTGGATGGATGGATGGATGGATGGATAGGTAGGTAGATAGGTGGATGGATGGATTGGTAGGTGGATGGATGGATTGGTAGGTGGATGGATGGATGGATGGATGTTGGGTGGAGGGAGGGAGGAGGGGATGGATAGATAGATAGATAGATATAAAAACCCCATTGGTCTGACTAATGCAGAGACCTGAAAGTGGACTTCAACCATCTCTATTTTGACCTCAAACTTTCTAATTGATTAAGTTCTTTCCAGCTCCTCTCTTAACTCAGGCAAAAGGTCAGTGTGGAAAGCATCCTGAGATGAGAACCGAAGGAATGAGGATTGCCCTGAGCCAGCAAGACCCCACCTGTGATTGACCCTAAGACAATGATTTGACCTTCCCTGCCCACCTCCACATACCCACCTTTATGCCACGTTTTCCTTATATAAACCTGGAAGGACTTTCAGGACTCTGGAGACAGCCTCTGAGATGTTAGTGCGTTCTCTTCCCCGTGTGGGTCTTTCTCATTCGCCACCCCTGGGCTCTCTCTGCCTTTGGATGTTGTCAGCGGCAAGGGGCAGAACCTGAGCCCCTTGAGCCAGAACCAGAACCTGAGCCCCAGAACCAGAACCTGAGCCCCAGAACCAGAACCCGGAGCCAGGTGCTCCTGCACTGCAGCTACAGACCAACCAGAATTACGCAGTGCAGCCTGGGCCCTGTGACACAGCTTGGCTCTTCTCCTGAGGACAAGAGGAGCTTTTGGAGGGGTTTGGAGGGGTCTGAGCTGCTCTGTGACCTGGTCAGTACACATCCTAGAAAGAACACTCTGCCTGTAGTGTGAAGAGGCTGGGAGGAGGCCCACTGGAGGCAGGAAGGCCAGGCGTCAAGCTGGATTGGCTCCCAGGTGGAGGTGAGACAGGCCGAGTAACGCAGAGGTGGAGCCACCGACTTGCTTTCAGGCCCTAGCAGTATTTCTACGCTTCTGGAAGCTTCGAATCTTGAGAAAACATTCCCTTGCAAATTCGTCTGTTGTGGTCAGAAACGCTGGGGAAGGGGCTGAGGCAGGCTGAAAAGCAGAGGTTCAGAATCCCCGCCTGTGACTGTACACATATTGATGCCTGCTCTGCAGATGGGGAAACTGAGGCACAGGCCAATGAAGTGACTTGCGGGAGCGCACACAGTTGTTGAGTTGAGGGACTCAGAGAAGAGACGCCTGGCTATCAGTTACTGATCAAGAGTTAGCACCGGATGGGGGCATGGCTACTGTCTTTAAGCCTCAGTTAGGTCTTACAACCATCCCACAGGGTCTGAACAGTACTTCTCTATCACGGATGGAAAACCCAACGCAACCAAGCACCGGGAATCTTGGCATAGCGAAACAAGTAATAATATTCTAATATTCAGGGTCACAGCCAGTATCCGACATCCAGCATTCAGCGCGTGTCAGGCAGAACGCCACAGGCTTTATACGCGTGAACTCACCGAATCCTCCCCCAAACGCTCGGGAAAGGAAACCAAGGACAAAAAGGAAAGGTCACTAATCTACACGGCAAGTGCGCAAGGGGAGACGTGACCCCCGGCCATTGGACCCTGGACCCCCTACTCCTCGTGGCTCTGCTGGTTGGACTTTCACGCGGTGGGGGAAGCAGGTGGGCCATGAGAGCCGATCCACTGTCCTGCTCAGGTCTGCCAGCTGTGCGCACTTGGGACATGGTTACCAGCTTCACTGGTGCGTATCTGGGCAACTGGCCCCAAGTGGTTGGCTTGGGGTACTAGGCGGTGCCCTGGAAGAACATTCTGAGTTCAAATCGGGGAGTTGGAGATGCTTATAGACATCTAACTTACAAACAAAGGCAAAAGCTCATGTGTCCCGTTCCTCAAATGTGGAAGCTTCCAGCCATACAACAATGGGATTTGCACTGGACCCCCAGGCCCGTGCTCCCTCCTTATTCTCCTCATTCTGTATTAGCTCTGGATTCGTGACAAGCCCATTTCATTCATCTGCCTACATGACTCCAAGCCCCAGTTAGTTGGTCACAGTGGTGTGGTGGTTATTCATGCTTGTTAACCAATATTTCTGGTTTTCTCCTTCAAAGGACTGAGTGTACCGAGCTTCCCCAGCTCCCCCGACTTCAATGGGGCCATGCGATTTGTCCAACAAACCGTGAACAGAAGTGACTCTCGACCTCTGGGCGGAAGGGTTTAAGATCCAGGGTGAAGTCGCCACATTTCCTTCCCCCTTCCCTTGTGGCCGTAAGCCGCATCTTAAGGGTCCACGCTGGCCTGGGACTACGGCACGGCAGCCCCACCTTCTCCTGAAGGACACAGGGGGTGTGAGGAGAGGAATCCGAGTGGCCCTGCCCTCAAGGTAATCACAGTCCAGTGGATGGGAAAATCAGGACACAAAGCGCAGTAACCCCGGTCTGACTTCAGAGGATCTATCTCAATTATTTCACATTCCCACACCAAAGGGCAGGCTCACCCACGTGGCACAGAGGGCCGTGGGGAGCTGGCCGGAGGGGACGTGGAGATGGGAGCACGTTCTCAGACCAGAAGACCGGGTTCTCCTCCACACGCGGTTTCCCGAAAGGCCCGTCGTGAGGATGTGGGGCCCATCTGGAAAATTCATTATTCGCCAGCCGAGTGATATGGCCCTATTTATCCTGGAGTCAAGAATCGGCCTGTGGGCAGCTGTGTAAACTCCAAGGAAAATGGGATATCGATTCGCAATCTCGTAGGTCCACACGCGCGCGCGCGCACACGGCCTCCTTCAAAGCAGGGGCTTCTAACTACTTTGTCACCAACACCTTCTTATTCTTTTATTCTGTTCCTCCTCTGGAGCCATGTCTGGAAAGGCATTTCCTCCAAAACACCCGGTAAACAGGAAGTAATATGGCCCCTTCCTTCCAGCTAGGTAACATCCCCTTTTTTTGAATGTCAGTCCCAGATTTTGAACTCGCCATCCTCATCCACTGGGTGATTCACAAACTTTAGATGCTTTAGGAGCACTCAACCCCCAGAGATCCTGACTGGTTACGCCTCAGCTGGTGCCTGGGGATCTGCATTTCAGCAAAACCACGCAGGTCACTGTGGTGCTGGTAGTCAGGGCGTCAGACGGGAGAAGGGCTGGTTTTAATGCTGCTTCTGAAAGGCACTGCATGTTCCCGACTCCAGGGACTGCCAGTGGCCTGAACGTGCGTCAGTTCTCCTCAGCCCCATTGGCAAGACGATGCCAGATCCCCATCAACTCTCTGTAGTGCCACCAGGTAGGTTGCTAAGTGGTCTTGCTGTCTTTAGTTCCCCCTCCTCCGTCCATCTCCCTACTGAGTCTGCACATCCAACATGGCACCCCAGCTGCCAAGCCTCCGTGAGCACCCTGTTCCCTACCGCGAGCCTCTACCGACCACTTCTTTTTCTTTAACATTTTTTCTTATTTTGGGGGGAGCGCAAGTTGGGGAGGGGCGCAGAGAAGCGGACAGAGGATCCATCCGAAGCAGGCTTTGCACTGACAGTCTGACGGCAGTGAGCCCAACGTGGGGTTCGAAGTCACAAACCGTGAGACCATGACCTGAGCCGAAGTCGGACACCTAACTGACTGAGCCGCCCAGGCGCCCCTCTGTTGAGCACTTCTGCTGGGTGGGCGTACTGCTGTGCACTTGACATCTGATGTCCGGTCTAGTCCCCACAAATCCCTATGACATCTCGTTTCCACTCGGAGGAGAGGGAAACTGAGAAGCAGGTAACTTGAATAACAGACCTTCCCTTGACATTTACAGGGCCCCAGGCAAGAGGAAGCCTTGAGCCCAAAACCCACACCCCTTCTCTCTCTACCCTGGCTGCATCCCATACGTCAAGGGGCTTCCGTCATGCACGTGTGTGAATACTCCAGCTTGCACATCATCCGTATCACCCCAGAACCACAGCACCTTGGGCTCTGCCCAGCAGTGGGAATGTGCACACCAGAAGCATGGTGCATCCTCGGGGTGGGGGTGGGGGGTGGCCTTGGCAAAGAGGTTCATGCAGGCTCTCCGGGTAGGTTAGGGGAGGCTTGCATGGGCATCTCAGGTGGCATGGTCTAGAATAAGGGAGCCTGGGTTCTGGGCAGGCATGTCCCCTGGACCCCACTGACTCCTCACCCCATGCAGCCAGAGGAGAGCCACAGCGGACCCTCTGCCGTCCTCTCTGCCAGGTCCAAGGGCACTGCTGTGAAGGCGTCACAATGGTAGGGTGACAATGGATGGGAGTCCCGCCTGACTCCAAGGCCCATGACCTCAATTAACACTCCACCCTCTTCCTCCCTCCGAGTTCAGACTCTCAGCATGGGCTGTGCAATTGGTCCTGGCTGCCTGGACCCTCCCTCCTTCACCGGCAGAATCTCCTCTGTTTCAGACCCGAGCTACGATTTGCCAGTTCTGAGGCAGGACTCACTCTCTCATCCCCCTCTGCCTCTGTGAGCTCTAGTGCTTACGTTTGAAACGTCCTTCTTTTTGTTTGTCACCCGGACAACTTCTATTTACTTAGAGCTCAGATCAAATGTCCTCTACAAAGCCTTCTCCAGCTCCTCCCCAGCCACCCCAGGGCAGGACTTTAACCCCTCTCTTATGGGCGCCGCAAGCAACGCACATTACACTCTTGAGGAGCCTGATGAACCCCTCCGTAACCAGAGAAGCCGACAAGGGTTCTGGAACATTCAGTGCCGAGTAAGTTGTTTTTTACAAGAATCATGCTAAATCTGGTGCCAAATCACTCTTCGCTGTTTCCAAAACCCGAATATTTTCCAAGAGATAAAAACCTATCTTGCATGGGAAACTCAAAGTGTGTATATCCTAAGTAGAAAAAGATATTCATCATTAGCAAAAAAAAAAAAAAAAAAAAAAAAAGAAAGAAAAAAAGGATAAAGCACATTTATTTGACATGAGAAAACGTTGAATGAAAACAGCATATTACAGATCAAAAGAGAGTGTTCACATTTAAAATTGTACACCTAAAATCTACATTAAATATAGGCGTACTCATAGAAAAATGCACAACATTATAAAATATTAAATGCCATTCCCCATCAACATGAGGGTCAGGAGATTCATCAATGTGTTGCTTTAATGAATTGTTAGAATGTTTTATACGAGGGGCACCTGGGTGGCTCAGTCGGTCGGACATCGGACTCTCGATCTCAGCTCAGGTCTTAATCTCAGGGTTGTGAGTTCAAGCCCCGCATTGCATGAAACCTACTTCAAAAAAACTAAAGTTTTATATCAAAAATATTTATTTGATGCTTTAAAAATAAACATATGTTTTTAAAAGAAAGTGGCAGAGAGGTGGAAACCTTCTGGTTGGGCCAGAAGGTATGGGTGCCTCCCTGGGGCAGTGCTTTGAAAATGGTGCTTCTCATCTGTATGCAGCAGCCCCGTTCACCAACAGATAAAAAGAATAAAGAAAAGGCAGTATCTTTATACAATGGAGTATTATTTGGCCATAAAAAAAATGAAACCTTTCCATTTGCCACAGCATGGATGGACCTTGAGGGCATTATGCTAAGTGAAATAAGTCAGGCAGAGAAAAACAAATACCGTAGGGTCTCAATTATAGGTAGAATCTTGAAAGAAAGAAAGAAAGAAAGAAAGAAAGAAAGAAAGAAAGAAAGAAAGAAAGAAAGAAAGAAAGAAAGAAAGAAAGAAAGAAAAAGAAAGAAAGAAAGAAAGAAAGAAAGAAAGAAAGAAAGAAAGAAAGAAAGAAAGAAAGAAAGAAAGAAAGAAAGAAAAAGAAAAAAGCTCATAGTCGCAGAAACAAACAGATTGATGGATGGATGGTTGCCAGAGGCAGGGGGTGAGCAAAATGAGTGATGGGGGTCAAAAGGTACCAACTTCCAGTTATAAAATAAATAAGTCCTGGGATGTAATGTACAGCACAGTGATTCCTGTTAATCTACTGGATTGCATGTTTGAAAGTTGCTAAGAGGGGCGCCTGGGTGGCTCAGTCGGTTGAGCGTCCGACTTCGGCTCAGGTCATGATCTCACAGTCTGTGGGTTCGAGCCCCGCGTCAGGCTCTGTGCTGACAGCTCAGAGCCTGGAGCCTGTTTCCAATCCTGTGTCTCCCTCTCTCTCTGCCCCTCCCCCAAGTCTCACTTTGTCTCACTCTGTCTCTCAAAAATAAATAAATATTTTAAAAAATGAAAGTTGCTAAGAGAGTAGATCTTAAAAGTTCTCATCACGAGAAAAAAAATTCTGGGGGCGCCTCAGTGACTCAGTCGGCTGAGCGTCCAATGATTGCAGCTCAGGTCATGATCCCAGGGTTGTGAGATCGAGCCCTGTGCCAGGATCCTCTCTCTTTCTTTCCCTCTGCCCCTCTCCCCTGCTCTTTCTCTCTAAAATTAAAAAAAAAAAAATCTGTGACTATGTGTTAATTAGATTTTTTGTGGTGACTACTTTGCGATGTACACAAATATCAAACCATTACGTGGGGCACCCGAAACCAATATAATGGGTGTCGGCTCGATCTCCATAAAAAACCACAGAAGCTCTCGTCATTATCATTTTTTTTTCAACGTTTATTTATTTTTGGGACAGAGAGAGACAGAGCATGAACGGGGGAGGGGCAGAGAGAGAGGGAGACACAGAATCGGAAGCAGGCTCCAGGCTCTGAGCCATCAGCCCAGAGCCCGACGCGGGGCTCGAACTCACGGTCCGTGAGATTGTGACCTGAGCTGAAGTCAGACGCTCAACCGACTGCGCCACCCAGGCACCCCGTCATTATCGTTTTATTCTCCAACTGCAATCTCACCAACGTAGAGTAGAATGAGCCCGTGCGTTCTCTATTTCTCCGAAGGCAAGTGAGAATCATGGTTACATTCTTAGGAGCACAATGGCATCATCATCATTGCCTGACACTGACTTGGTGCTCCATAGAAAAAAATCTTAAATCCTCTTACGCACAAATCATGCTTTCTCCAACCCTCTTACGCCCACCAGGCGAGTCAGGAATGTTTTGAGCCTAACTGTTTGCCTTACTTTCAAACTTGTCGGATCTCACCTTGACAGGTTTAGTGCTGCATTCCATTTTGAAACCCAGGCTGACCGACCAGGCAGCAGAAGCACTCGGTGTACCCTGTGGGGATTACGCTAGAGAACCCGGACCCTCTCCTCGCCCAGAAAAGCTAACAGATAATTTCTTTCTTTCAGCAGCAATTTGCAGCTGATCAAGCCCTTACCCGTAGCCACGTCTTGGAAAGGTGGTAAGTATTGAGTGACTTACAAACAGCTGGGAAGCTCTGACTATATTCCAAAGCCAGAGTAAATGAGTAAATGCCACCTAGCTGCCTTCGTTGCTCGGTCACCTTTCTCTGCCTTCCCAAGGGCCCGGCTATTATCCCCTCGCCCACCGTCACCACAGACAGCTGGTTCCTGGCCCTCCAGGCGACACTGCTTAAAGA
Organism: Felis catus; assembly: GCF_018350175.1. NCBI lineage: Eukaryota > Metazoa > Chordata > Mammalia > Carnivora > Felidae > Felis > Felis catus. Next base: position 19,958,441 of record NC_058383.1, on the reverse strand, counting down.
AACCCACATTTGAGGGCGCCTGGGGCTCAGTCGGTTGGGCATCCGACTTCAGCTCAGGTCATGATCTCACAGTCTGTGAGTTCGAGCCCCACGTCGGGCTCTGTGCTGAGGGCTCAGAGCCTGGAGGCTGCTTCAGATTCTGTCTGTCTCTCTCTCTCTGTTCCTCCTCCACTCATGCTCTGTCTCTCAAAAATGAATAAACGTTCAAAAAATTAAAAAAAAAAAATAAACCCACATTTGACTCCCGAAGAAGAGAAAAGAAGGAAACAAGTATTTAAGGTTCAAAATATCTGACATTGACCCTATGGAAAGGTGTTAGACCATAACTGTTAAGAGCATGAGCTTTGAGCAAATGTTGGATTTGACGCCTGGCTCTTGTACCTGTCCAGCTACGTGACCCTTGGCTGCCTATTAACCTCTCTGAGCCTTCACGTCCACGTCTGCAGACAAGAAATCGTAATTCTCTGTCAGCGTGTTGTTGAGAAGTTCCGAGGTTGTTGATAATATAAAATATGTCAGATACTTGTCTTAGGCTGAATTCCCCAGAAGTAGAGCCTGAGATGCGGACAGCTGTCCAGAGAAGGGGAGAGAGGGAAGGGCAGAATAGAACGAGGGTGGAAAGAAAAGCAAGCACATGGTCTCAACCCAAGACTGCCTCTGGGCTGATCCCACAGGGAGCTCTGGAGCACAACATGAGCCACAGAGCTCATCCCAGATTGAGGAAGGAGGGCCAGCCTGGGTCAGTCAGTCAGTGGCTGCTCAAGGAGCAGGTGAGATGCTCTGATTTAGCCAGATGAGGTGGCTTCTGTTTGGCCAGGCGGAGTTTCTCCCATTCATCCAGGTGGAGTTTCTCCCCTTCTTCTAGGTGAGATGGCTTCCATTCATCCAGGTGAAGATTCTCCCACTCAGCCAGGTGGAGTTTCTCCCATTCATCCAGGTAGAGTTTCTCCCCTTCTTCTAGGTGAGATGGCTTCCATTCATCCAGGTGAAGATTCTCCCACTCAGCCAGGTGGAGTTTCTCCCATTCATCCAGGTGGAGTTTCTCCCCTTCTTCTAGGTGAGATGGCTCCCATTCATCCAGGTGAAGATTCTCCCATTCATCCAGGTGGAGTTTCTCCCCTTCTTCTAGGTGAGATGGCTCCCATTCATCCAGGTGAAGATTCTCCCATCCATCCAGGTGGAGTTTCTCCCCTTCTTCTAGGTGAGATGGCTCCCATTCATCCAGGTGAAGATTCTCCCATCCATCCAGGTGGAGTTTCTCCCCTTCTTCTAGGTGAGATGGCTCCCATTCATCCAGGTGAAGATTCTCCCACTCAGCCAGGTGGAGTGGCTCCCATTCAACCAGGTGAGATGGCTCCCGTTCACCCAGGTGAAGCTTCTCCTACTCAGCCAAGTAGAGTGGCTCCCATTCAGCCAAGGGGGCAGCTGTGAGCTGTCAGCAGCCGGCACCCACAGCAGCTGGAGGGGGGCTGTACGGTGAAAGGTTCTTGGCGAGGCACCAACACCATCCGCTACAAAACAGAGCCTGGAAAATACAAGTGTTCATCCGATGGTAGTTCCCATTATTACTTTAAATTGTCCTCACAATTTCAGGCTGAGCCAGTTTCACATCCTGTAGCAAAAAACCATTACACATCCTAGGCATCTGTTTTTGGCCCCGAGACCCGAAGCAGCCACGACCCGGTCCGCAGTGATACCATAATGACAGGAAGAAATTTTCCCTCCTCTGATGTGGAAACCAAATGCCCTGAATTGCCCAACATCAGAAACCTCAGAAAACCCTAACAGGATGTTTTGACACATACGGTTCAGGCTTCAGACGACTGCTTCCAGGTGGAAATACTAACCGTGTAAAGAAGAAGGGAAGGTTTAGGAAGTCAAAATGACAGGACAGATCAATTTGAGAAGCTTAACGTGTAAAGCTTGGTATGCAGGGCAATTATGCCAAACTGACAGCTTCTCACAGCAAATTTTCTTTGGCCCTTCCGGGGCTGCAGGAAACTGAGGTCTTTTCCAAGACTCGTGAGGAAAATAGCCTTGTGCCATCTGCACCCATGACACCTGGGGCCCAGACTTCGGCAGAGCAAACAGCTGCCAGCACAGGGCTTAGCTGTGGGCCGGCAAGAAGGGGGCACGTGAGTTCTCTGCCCTCCTCTGTCTCGTGTCCATGCGTCTAGACCACCTATGTGCTGACGATCCCCATGCATAAGCCCTGGTTAGGACCCTCCCATGAATTCCAACCTCAAGTAGCCGAGAGTCTACTTAATGTCTCCATTTGGACGTCCAACAGGCGTCGCAAAACCAACGCGCCCGAGTGGACCTCCTGATGTCCTCCCAAACTCCCCCAGTTCAACTCAAGTTTCTCAACCGCTCAGGTCCAGAACAGCATCGCCACCTCGTCTCATTCTCTTGCGTAGCACATACCTAACGGGTCAGCAGATTCTGCTCCCTCGACCTTCAAAATACGCCCAGAGTCCACCCACATCTTGTCGTCCACCCAAGTCGGCATCTTCTGTCACTGGGATTCGGCAACAGCCCCACCAACTCGGGCCTCCCTGTAACTGTCCCTGCTCCCTTGGGTCTGTTCCCAACACGATGACCACAGGGACGCTGTTAACTCTTTCGGATCAAGCGACTCCCCTGCTGGAAGTCCTTCGATGGCTCCCCATCCCACTCAGAGTAAAAGCTGAACCCCCAACAGTGTCCCCCGGGACCCTGCATGCTCCCGCCCCCTCAATGCCTCTCTGATCTGTTGTTCTCTACCCTTCCCCTTGCGCTCTCCACTCCACAAATACACTGGACTCCGTGCTCCTCTTTGGCCAGGCCAGCCGTGCCACGGCCTCAGAGCTCTGTCCTTGCTGTCCCCTCTGCTGGGGGTGCTCTTTCTCAGACGCTGGTGTGACTGGCCCTCTTGGGCCTTTCTGCAAAGGCCACCTTCTCCATGAGGCTTTCCCCGCCCACCCTATTTAAAGTGCACCCTCACCCCTGCCCCACTTCCAATCTGCCTTCTCTGCTTTATTTATTCTGTAGGACTCGTCACCACCCCAAATATTTCCTACTTTACCTCTTTACTTTGTCTGTTTTCTGCCTTCCCGCCTAGACTCCCAGCTCCGTGAAGGTCTGTTCCTGGGTCTGTTTTAATTCACTGCTGTATCCTCAGCACCCAAAACAGTGTCCAGTAAATAGTCAACACTAGATAAATATTTCTCAAATAAATGGAGGAATAAACTCACCTAAACATTTCTTGTAAATTGATTCCCTTTTTATCATGCATGAATTCATTTTTAAAGGAAATGTATACCTAGACTGTAGATGAACCCGCACCACGAGCTGTAGAGAGAACTTATCCAGAAAAAGAAATTCAGTGCAAAGACAATGCTGTTATTAAATCTAGCTAGATATTATAAATGGCCCAAGTCTCTAAGCCTGCGGCATAATCTCTCTTTTCTAAAAAGGGAGATCAGCATGCGCTTAAAGACGTGCTAGCACCAAACTCCGACTGTTTTTTAACTAATCAAAAGAGTCAATAAAGAATTGAAAGATAAATAGCTTTCTAACTCTTTGATTCACCGTTAACTGGCGTTGGGTCTGTGTATCATCTCCTCTGCCACCCATAAATACTGAGCATCCCACACTTCTGGAAGCAATGAAATAGATATTAATGACCTTCAATTTTCTCAGCATCCATCCCTCCCACAATTTCCCCCATCCTTATATAGGACAACTCAATTTTCTCAATTGCTTGGGTCAAAGACAACATCATCGTCTCCCATATTCTCTTATACGATGCATATCCAATCTATCAGCAAATCTCATTTGCCCTACCTTCCAAGTATTCCCGGACTCTGACCACATATTATCGTGTGCCATATCCTTTTCTACATTGATTGGTGGGGAGGTTCTGAGGGTGGTTACATATGGATTGTGCCCCGAAGACACTCACAGTGTGGTTGAGACAGAGCATGTGTGCAACTGACGTGCATGGAGAGTAGAAAGTCGTGGACTCCACAAGGAAGGCTAGATCGTGTGCATTGCAGGCCTGTGGCCCGTTAGGTTAATGTTCAGCAAATACGTGTTTACCCGCATGCATGCACACTCCTCATGAGAAGAATGTGCTTCCTCACACTCTGACAGCAGGGGCTTGGCGTGTGCCCTGCTTTGTCCAATAAGGTATGAGTGGAAGCAACGCTTTGTGAACTCAGAGTCAGGGCCTTCAGAAACACTGCACATTTCTGCTCACCCTCTGGGAGTAGCCAGCCCTTTCCCAGGAAGAACAGGTCTCAGTTAGCCATTGCCATCACGGCCTGAAATGCGTGGAAAAGAGCTGCCCCCACGAACCTGCAGATACAGGGGCAAGAAACAAATGCTGGTTTTTATACGTTGCCAGGTTTCAGGGATGTTTGTTACGCAGCACTGTTGTGGCGAGAACTGATTAAGATAGAAACTGACACGAAGGAGAGGTCACTTGGACTGGACATCAGTCGGGGACACTCACTGGTCGGGGTGGCCTTGCAGGTGGATTTCACACCACACATACTGTGCTCACTACAGTCTCAATGAGCTGCAAACCAATAGGGTCTGAGAAGAAAATACCCCAGAGGAGACTGTGCCAGGGATGCGAAAACTGCTATGACCTCACAGCCCATAGGGGATAAGGGGCCAGAAAGAAGGAAGAAGAGAAGGCTGATGAGGGTTTTCTCCTAAGGAGTTGGCCATTGGTGTTTGCCTTTAAGTAACTTGTTCCTCTGTGTGTTTTCAAGGAAACCCCCTCTTGTCCCTCTGCCTGCCCTTCAAGCGTTAGGGTGTTGTTCTCTGTCCTCGTGCTTCCCATTCTTCCTGGGAAATCTGCTGCTGCCCTGATCAGAGCCAGTGACCTGATGTGTCCCCTTTGGAGCCTGTAGGTCATCCTTCCTGACCTGGGTCCCCCCAAAGGACTCACATGCAAGACGTTAGGAGGTATATTTGAGAAAGCAGGAGTGAAGGCGGGGAGGGTGAGGAGGACCGCTGAGTGAAGTGTCTGCTCAGAGCAGGTGACTGCCATGGGCAGTTGGTGCTCAGTCTCCCTGGGGACGCTCTGAGGTCCCTGTAGAACACCCCTGGGAACTGTTCCACCGGAGAATGGGAATGGGGAGGCCGAACCATTGGCCCTCTGCCTCTTGTCCTCCTTTGGTTGAGGGTCTCCCCAGTGATGTCAACTTCCCTCCACCTGGTCGCAGCTGCCCTGAGCTGAGGCAGCAAAGCAAAGAGACACAGTGGCACAAGCTTAACCGAGGACCCTGGATGTGGGTATGGAATGTGTCAATCTCTGTGTGCGGAAATCAGACGTGTTGAGGCGATGTGCCTCAGTGCCTTCCACGTGTCTGCTACAACTGTTGGGGCTGGCGGGGGAGGGGGGGGACATTTCTCCTGAGTGACACACACACACACACACACACACACACACACACACACACACCTCAACAGGTTCCAAGCTCTGCCCTTGTCCCCTTCCCCCACTCCTACTCTTTCCCGCAAGTTCCCAAACTCAGGGAATGAATGGCCCGCCATCACCATCTACTCCATTTTGGACCTCAATAAATATCCTCAGGGTAATTAGGGGGCATTTATTTAACATTCAGCTGTGTTTTCCTGCACACCCAGAAGGGTGTCATGGTCACAGCCAGGACCCTCCTGTGTACAGAGAGGGACCCGGTCCGCAGCTGACACCAGCCTGGACAGCAGAGACGGCCCGGCCCTCGGGAACCAGCCCTCCTGTGGACACGTCTGCTTTTGGCCACAGCACTGCTGAGTAGGGTTTAGAGGATCACCCACTGCCGACATGAAAAAAAAAAAGAGTACATATAAAAGTTTTGACTTGCTGCCTCTCTGACATTCCTGAAAATCTGGATTCACCAAGCCTTCCCCCAGAGCCACTCTCAGCGGGACCTGCGTGGACAATCCTCTCCAGTCTGACATGCATTCAAAGGTATCCTCTCTCTCTCTCTCTCTCTCTCTCTCTCTCTCTCTCTCTCTGTCTCCCTCACCTATCAGATAAAAATAAGGATACGAGTCAAAGCTCCATGATGCCAGTCACTGTCCCCCAACACCCTGCTCTGTTTTCTCATAGCGTGATCACTCTCTGAAATGCGCTTGCTTATGACACGTTAGCTGTCTGTGGTCCACCACCAGAATGTAGAACCTTCTCTTTCTGGTTCACACCTGCACCTCCAGTGCCTAGAATGATACCTGGTACACAGCTGGTGCTCAATAAGTGTCTGTTAAATGAACAGGCGGTTCGGGGAGAGGCTCCCACAAGGCTCACCAGGTGGTCACCAAGGCAAACCTTAGGCAGAACCCTCCCCGATCAGCATCACTGGGTCTGTCCCTTTCTGGCTGGCCCCACATAAGATAAGGCACATGCGAGGCATGAGGTCTGAACCAACCCCCTGCAGAGAAGGGAGGCAAACAATTCTGTGCAGAACATCCAAGTTTGAAAAATGCCTGTTGTGACCACTGAGGTTCAGTACATTAGTTGGGTTTTTGTTTTTTCTTCTCAGCTATACAATTTCACATTCCAGTGAACGGCAGGGTGGTGGCCCAGCAGTCAGCAACAGTGACTCCCAGCCTTGCCCTGTCTCCCACTCACTCCTTCTCTGCTCCAGAGCTGTGGCCTCCCTGCCTCGCCCACCAGCTCCTCAAGGACACTCACCATCAATACTGGCCCCCGGGGAACATTTCTCTTGCTGGTGCAGCCGGGATTTCCTCCCTGAGCGGAGAACATAAAGATTAACTAGGTGAGGAAATTTTTCCCTGGGCTCCGAAGCTGGGGACATTTGTCTCATACAGCACATATTCTCCAGGAGACAAGCTAAATTAAAATACTAATGGACTGCTGTATTTAAAATATATTTACCAATGATTAACAGCTCGGTGGGTGATATATGTTTCAATAATTTCTTATTACAACGTGGGAAAACCTCAATAAATATTCTCAGGGTAATTAGTGGGTGTTTATTTAACATTCAGCTGTGTTTTCCTGCACACCCAGAAGGGTGTCATGGTCACAGCCAGGACCCTCCTGTGTACAGAGAGGGACCCGGTCCGCAGCTGACACCAGCCTGGACAGAAGAGACGGCCCGGCCCTCGGGAACCAGCCCTCCTGTGGACACGTCTGCTTTTGGCCACAGCACTGCTGAGTAGGGTTTAGAGGATCACCCACTGCCGACATGAAAAAAAAAAGAGTACGTATAAAAGTTTTGACTTGCTGCCTCTCTGACGTTCCTGAAAATCTGGATTCACCAAGCCTTCCCCCAGAGCCACTCTCAGCGGGACCTGTGTGGACAATCCTCTCCAGTCTGACATCCACGTTGTTTACTTAAATTTTTTTTTTCAACGGTTTTATTTATTTTTGGGACAGAGAGAGACAGAGCATGAATGGTGGAGGGGCAGAGAGAGAGGGAGACACAGAATCGGAAGCAGGCTCCAGGCTCCGAGCCATCAGCCCAGAGCCTGACGCGGGGGGCTCGAACTCACGGACCGCGAGATTGTGACCTGGCTGAAGTCGGACGCTTAACCGACTGTGCCACCCAGGCGCCCCACCACGTTGTTTACTTAAAGATCAGCCCAGGTCCTATAGATATTTAAGTCTGCAACTCTGATCATTCTCTGACCAGCGTTCCATTGGGCACCCCAAGGATGATGTCCCAAATGTGTCACATGGGCACATACATGCAGACACATATACATACACACACATATGCACACGTGTGTGCATACACATAGGAGCACATAGTAACACACATGCACACCCATACATATGCATTTATACACATATACATATATGCATATGCACACACACGTGCACACACACACACACACACACACACACACACACATCATTAGCCCATATTTTGTTCAGGGCAGCAAAGTGCTCAGCTAAAACATTAATCTCACTGCCTCCGTGGCACATAGGAGTGCCAGCCTGGCCCAATTCTGACCAGTGGGTTCGGATGTCAATCCCTTCCCCAGTAATCAGGCCAAGTCTTCCCAGGAGGAAACCCTTTGCCGGAGGAATGTGGGAATGTGTTACTTCCCTGCCCGATCCAAACATTGCTGTGCAATGCCCTCGCTTTTTGTCCATCTAAGCTGAGGACCCAGAGGACTGCAGAGCCATAAAGTGAAAGGGATGTGGGTTCCTGAAAACCGAATGGAGCAGAGTCCATAACGGCCTGTGATGTAAGAAACATTTTGGCTGCATTAAAGCGCTGACATTCGGAGACTTACCACAATCAGCCTATCCTGTCAAACATACCCGTCTGTCTCTTCGACCACAGTGAGGAGACTGAACGGTTTTCTGAAGACCTTCTCTTCCGCCCCTGCGCTGACCTCCACGGTACAGCCTCCCAGTGTAGACGGAGAGCTATCGTCTTCTGCCCCTCGAACAGGGGTCCACCCAGGCATCCACCAAAGAGGGAGATGTATGTGTATACATGCCTCACATTTGGGTTGCAACGACACAGAGGTGGTACAGAGATTGGACTTCCCCGGCTGGGCATTTCCCCAAGTTGGAAGCATTCTCCTTGGATCAGCCTTCACAGGGACACCTTCCTGGCTGACTTGGGTCAGGAACAGAAACACTGACGCTGCTGCTCTTAGCCTCAAATTGCAAAGTCCTAAATCTCATTTCTAACCTGAAGTCTCCCCTCCTCCGGGGTGGGGGGTGGGGGGCTAATCCTTGACCCCATTCCCCCATTCCTCCTCCAACCAAGGAGGGATTGCCATTAAATTTCACCATCTGGGGTGGTCCCTGTGGTAACAGCTGGGTTTTCCCAACCTCTTCACTTCCAGGGAAATAAATATGCCCCGAGGCACTTTGCGTGAACATCAGTATTGACCCAAGGGTGAAAGTGTCTAACTTGGATGAATAACTTCATCACTCTTTATGGAAATCCCTTGGGATGGCAGGTGCCCCCCCCCACCCCACCTGGAGACTCACCCTGAGGGGCTCAGAACGGGGGACAAAGAGAAGGCTTCCAAAGACTGGACATGCCCAGCCGGGGAAGTCCAATCTCTGTATCACCTGCACGTCATCCCAACCCAAATGTGACCACCTCCCCTCTTACACGCAGGTCAACCCTAAGGTGGCGGGGGGGGGGGGGGGGGGGGCGGCGAGCGGGGGAGGAGCTAGAAGAACTCCGGTTATTGATGGCCACCCAGAGAGGAAATAAGAGACTGAAAGATGTCCAGGCTGTCATTCCAAGAATGAGGGGAGTCTTGCCCAGGGAATGGTCCAGAACACAAGTGCAGTGGGTAGGAGGGAGCACCACACCACACCCCCAGTCTGTCAGACTTGTCTCATGCCACAGAGCTCCCATCCGGAGTGATTGCCTCGGACCATCTTGACCTGTATACCACTCCCCACCTATCCTGGCTCTTGGGAAGTCACTCCACGATCATTTTTCTTGGTACCTACCCAGACTCCGTCCAGTTGTGGCATCATCTTATGCCCCAGACCTGACTTCTGGTCTTACTCCCCAGTGCTTCACCGCCCTCCTCACTTGCTTTCAGCCACTCTGGAAAATATCCCACCCAGCCGTCCCAGCCCTGAGACCTCACCGTATACCCCAGAATGGAGCCCAGGAGCCAGCAGAAACAAGGCCACCTCCATGACGGTGAAGAATTCACTAATTCACCCAGCCTGTCCCTGGGACCTCAGTTTCCAGTGTCCCTGACAAACCAGGCCTCAGGAGACACAGACGTGTCGTTTTTGGGGTATTTGCTTAAGAGGACTACAGAGATTTCTCAAGCGATCCTTGGTCAAAAAACACTCTTGTAGAGACCCTGCAACTGTAGGTAATACAAACAGCAAAACACCAAAGGGACGTCTGTGAGGGTGAAGAGACACCCCCAGGGGGGCGATGCTTTGTGCCATGGCCAAGCGCAGAGTGCTATCAAGCAAGAAATTGGGAGACCCACGCAGAGAAGGCAGAAGAACAGTAGCTGGTCCCGGCAGGCTAGTCCTATGAGAGAGGGCTCGGCTCCAGAAGTAGATCGGAGTCAGACCGTGGGGGGCTCTGACCTCCAGAATGAGGAGTTTGGATCTTTTTTCTGGGGGGTGCTCAGGAGTCTTTGAAGGCGTCCTACCATCCTCTCCCCCTGATCAAGCAAAGATCCTTCCAGATCCTTCCCTCCCAGAGGAATGACCCCCAAGCCCTATGAGGACCACCCCCGGCACCTCCCATCTCCTCCAGCCCCAATTTGCAACTGCAGAATTCAGGAAGGGCCAGGAAGGGTCAGAAACCCAAGGTTCCTGGGGCACATGGTCCGTCACTGGTTCCTGCCCTCTGTGTCTGGAAAGAGCGGGGGCTGTGGAGCCAGGGCGCGGTCAGGGGGGCCCCCAGCTCAGTGACGCAAGGGTCAAACAAAGAAGTCAAAAAATGTGATCAGCAAATACATATATATGCAAACCACTTGGACTCAGGAGGCTTTCAGTAAATAACTTCCCTCTCTGCCTGTCTGTAGCCATCCACCCCGCATCTCGCGTGGGGGCCTGCCTCTGCCCACTGTTTCCATGGCTGTGCTTCTCTGTGCCCTTCTCCGCCCGGGGCTACAGGCCGCCGGTCTCTCTGGATCATTCTTTTTTTCCTTGTCACGGCCTTGTCTTCTCAGTTGGCCCATAGCTTCCTTTTTGTCTGCTTTTGTCTTGGCCCTAGAAAATGGCCTCTTTGTCTGTCTGTCTTCCTCTCTGTATCTCTGCATATAGCTGTCTGTCCATCTGTCTCTCTGTGTCACCATTCCCTCCGGCTGCCTCTCCGTCTCTCTGTCACTGGCTTTCTCTCCGTCTCTCTCTTTATCTTTGTCTCTGTGTCTCCCTAGCTCTTAGCCCCTCCCAAACCCCTCTCTGCCCTCCTCTCCGAGTGGCTCCCCACCAGTCCTGTCTCCGTGTCCCCATCTCCTTGAATACCGTTATTTCCCCGGATCCTTGCCCCACCCCCATCCGTCCTCCACTCCTCCCTCATCACTCAAAATCCCATCTCTGGGGGAATGGCAGGGAGGAGCCCAGCAGGATGAGAAGCCTGAGCAGAAGGTAGTGTTTTATTTCTCTGCAGAAATAAAGGCCGTAAATCCCTCCTGCCACTCCCTGCAGAAAGACACCTGCCTTGCTGGGTCTCAGTGGAGAGGGATGCACCACAAAGAGGGGCACGGACCTGGGCGGGCAGGGGCCCTACCCCTGGGCTAGGGCCGGAGGAGAGGGGCCGCGGGCTCAGGGGCCTCTCTCTGTCTGTTCACATCAAAACCACACATCTGTTCTGCTCAGCAACCTCCACTCAGCTCAGCCCAGCCACCCATAAACAGTGTCCAGGGAGCCTGTGGGGACACTGAGGCATACACTGATGAAATCTGGGACCCCAAAAGGACCCCAGCTGTGAAGTTCACTCCCAACCATTGTCAGGGTTTCCTTCCGGGTTTCATTTTGGGACTCATGAGGGACTCAAGCACTCATTAGCATGACTACTAAGAAACCCTCAGCCCTATTCCCCCGATGAATTTCCCTCCTAGGCCCCCCACTGGGTTCTTTATTTTGCCCTTTGCTCCTCCCCGACCAGAAAACAACTAGAAGCCCTTTCTCTTCCTGCCACCCCTGGTTTCTTTAGCCTGTTTCTCCTCTTAGAGGAAGGAGTTGTGCCTGGTGTGTTTGCCAGGACCAGCATCTGCCCAAGGCTCCTCCTGGCTCCCAGTTCCATCCAGGGCACAATGGTCCCCGGGGGAACAAGACCAACCCTCGGAGAGATGGAAACCCAAGAGTCCCAGGCAGAGAGAGAGCTCACTGTTTGTCCACAAGCCAGATTTGGCCGACAGATGTGCCTTCGTCAGCCCGCATGGTGTTTTCAAACATTTTTAACTAACCGCCCAACTTTTTAAAAATTGGTAAGTTCCATATTAAAATTTACTTTTCTCGGGGTGCCTGGGTGGCTCAGTTGGTTGAGCGTCTGACTTCTGCTCAGGTCACGATCTCGCGGTCCATGAGTTCGAGCCCTGCGTCGGGCTCCGTGCCGACAGCTCAGAGCCTGGAACCTGCTTTGGATTCTGTGTCTCCCCCTCTCTGCCCCATCCCCACTCATGCTCTGTCTCTCTCTGTGTCTTAAAAATAAATAAAACATTGGGGCGCCTGGGTGGCTCAGTCGGTTGAGCGTCCGACTTCAGCCCGGGTCACAATCTCGCAGCCTGTGAGTTCGAGTCCCGCGTCAGGCTCTGGGCTGATGGCTCAGAGCCTGGAGCCTGCTTCGGATTCTGTGTCTCCCCCTCTCTCTGCCCCATCCCCACTCATGCTCTGTCTCTCTCTCTCTGTCTTAGAAATAAATAAAACATTAAAAAAATTTTTTTTTAAAAAGAACTGCCTCCACGTGCCTAATCCCTCTCAAAACCTGGCAGTCACAAAGCGCGTGTCCCTGTCCTTCAACATGCCCCCAACCGCGTTTCTCACACCTCCAACATTTCACTTTTTCTGTACTAACCAAAGGAGTGCTTACTAACTGCTGTTAACAACCCTAAAATATCAGAGGATTAACACAGCCAAATGTTTGTTTCTCCCACATATCACAGTCTGATGCTGGTAAAGCAGTTTGTTCAAAGTCAAACAACCAGGAAGTGGCAGGCTGGACCGACCCAAACAGCCTGGCCCAGAGCTCCTGCCCATAATCGCTGCATCAGTGTGAACCTCTCGTAAGGTTCAGTCGTGCCTGTTTGGTCTGGTTTGGACAACCAGCTCTACCAGCATGTGTGGCCACACACGAAGGGGATCCCAGTGGTCTTCCAATGGACGTGTGACAGAGGCCTGGGGCACTCTTTACCCCAGGGCAAGGAGATGTCCCATTTGCCCGCAAGCTCTCCAGCCATGAAGCACAAGTGAAAGTTTTCAGAGGCTTCATATAACAAGATTTGGACAAGCACTTGATCAGAGGGGTTTGCCAAGGACCACGTGCAAAAGTCTCAGCTTTGGGAATCTCCAAGTTGTCTGTCTCAAACCCAGAGGCTGAGGTTCAGGTGGAACTGTCAGGAGATACGTCATATCTTGTACAGAGTTCCCGTCTCTCTGCGCTGGTCTCTCCTCGAGCAAATATTTATTTGTGGCTAAGTTAATAGATATGTTAGCATATAGTAGGTGCTCAACAAATACTTATGAAAAAAATTTACTACTGGAAAAAGTGGTAAATGATTGAATAGAGGAATGAGTACTCAGCGTGTGGAATCCATGATCTGCCTTTTCTCTTCTGTAAGCTTGCACTCGAACTGGGCTGAATGTATCTCCAGCACCAGGAGAGAGCTGCTGTCCCCAAGAAACAGCTTCTACAGCATCTTTCCTCCCTTGGCACATCTAGATGGTCTCAGTTAGGGGTTCTAAATGAAAGGAATCCATCAAATTCTATATCCATGAGTGACATTTAGCCACCGTCACAACCACAAGAGCAGACCATGTCAGGCAGAAGAGCATTTCGGGTGGGCTTGAGTGGGACCTCAAATTCAAGAACCAGATGCTTGAGTGTGAATTCTGAGGGCCAGATACACCCCTTTCTCCCATTTTTCTCGTTTGTAAAGTGGGGGAATTACCATACCTGCCTCACGCGGTTGCCATAAATATTAGGTGAGTTAAAACCAACTGTGAGTTAAATGTTTCGAGCTGTACCTGGCACATAAAAAATTCTACAGGTGTGTTTCTGACTATCTAAGACCTGACTTCAGAAAACCTACCTAAGGATGGCCTTTTTTTTTTCTTTTTGGAAATGAAACACCACGCATTCATCCAGGGCCACAAAATGCCGCAGCTCCTGCCACAAACCTACTTTGGGAAGCCAAGGATATAGCCATCAGAGAGCACAGGATAAAACATTGAAACCTCAGCTCCAAAACATCAACTTCTGGGCCGTCTAGACAAATGTCTTAGTCTTACTAATCCCCAGGAATCTGCTTTCCTGTCTTCATCCTAACGGGCACGAAGGTCCAGTAGTGATCCCTTCTGCTGCTGCTATGCTCATGAGTTCTTCCAGGACCTTGGAGAGCAGCCCTAAATCTATAAGCTGCTGAGATCAAGGCCTTTTAGGAGCCGCTGGGGAGAGTATTCTGGAGCCCCCAGGGGGTCAGTGCCCTTTTCCCATCCACCATGGCTTTCCTCTTCCCCACCCCTGCCTCCTCCATGAACCCAGAGCCCTGATTGGTTAAACAGCTGAGGCTCCTGTGAGGCCCAGCGGTGCAGAGGCCATTTGTCCGGCAGCATGGGGCTGAGAATCTGAGAGGCGCGAGTGTCAGGCAAGATCAATAAAGCTCTGAATGGATTGGAGAAATGAGGTTTGAGCCTTAGCGCACATGCTTAGCCAAAGCCCTGGAGACCACGATGGATAACAGGTGACGAATGCAACAGTCAGCAAATGTGGCGGCCCCAGGCTAGAGGGCAGGGAAGCCCAGCCAAGACGGGGATCTGGAGGGATGTATAGAACCACGGGCTGGGAACAATGAGGCCTGCATTCCAGTGTGAGGTCGCCACTAATTCACCATCTCTGGACAGCATGAAGAGTTCAGGCTCTGCAACCAAACTCCAGGTTCAAATCCTGGCTCAAGCTCTTACCAGCAGCATGACATTGGGAAAATCACTTCACCTCTCGGATTTGCATTTGCTTAATCCGAAAGGTGGGGTTAATAATAGTACTCAGGTCATGGGACTGGTGTAAGGATTAGATAAATCAATAGGTGGGAGGCATTTAGAAGAGCGTTGGGTGCACAGCAACTACTCCACTTATGATTCAAGGGACACATCACACCATGGCTCCTAGTCACGGGTGACTTCCTTCATCCAGGACTCAACAAAGCAGTAGTCATCTGTACCAAAACTGGGTGAGCATCTGGCTCTGGTGTGCTCACAGAGGAAAGGCACAATGTCCACAAAATAACAGGCATTTGTGGTTCATGAGCGATTCAATACACTTTTCCAAAATGGGGGCTCTCCATTATTTTCTCCTCACATGCTGGCTGGGGGGGATCTGATCTCCACACGGAAAGCAGGTGTCCAGGTTCCACACCCCTACAAAATCTGGAATGTCAGCTACCTGGAGTGTTAGGTGGAAGACGATCTTAAGACTGGGTGAGGAGGAGTTCTGAGATCGACTGGCCATGTCTGCCGTGGGCAGTGGTGGAACAGGGGCCATGCTATGTCATCCCGGGTCGAGTTAACCTCCAAAGGGCTTCCACTTCTGAAAATCTAGCTCAGAAACTCATCAGTGAGATGAAGTGTAGAGAGGCAGAAGCAGAGAAACGGCAAACTAGAGGCCCGTTTTTAGTGACAAGTTCCACCCGATAGAGCCAACTCTGCACCCAGGACCTGGTGCCTTCTCCCGTAGCCAAAGAGACCTATGAAATCATCTAAGCACACAGAAATGGGATGAGCGTTCTGCCACCAACATGCTCCGTGGTTTTCAGCAATCCCCTTCCTCCCCGAGCCTCAGTTTCCCCATCTGTAAAATGAAGTGGACAGACCTTAAAAACTTAAGAAAGGATCAGATACTTATACTATTAGGTATGCTTGACCTTGCCTCTGATGACACAGGAGAATGGGTCACACTAGGGTAACACCACCCTGAAGTGGCAGCCAAATGTCCACAGGGGGACAGGAGAACAGGGGACATCACCAGGAGCCCTGTGGCTGCAGTCAGCATACCCAACGGCCAGTTTGAATTTCTTGGATTTCTCAGAGGCATCTACAGTCCGATGCATCCAAAATGAAGTTCACATTCACCGTCTCTGCCCAAACTACACCTACCCTGATCACTCCCTTTTCCTCACTGCCCATCGGGAAACCCTCCTGAGTCTGCCTCCAAGGGTAGCCTGAAGCCACCTTCGTGCAACACCATCCCCCATTCATTGCCTTCTCTCTCCAGACACTGGGTCTCCTCGCCTTCCCTCCTACTCCCTTCCTGCAATCAGTTCTTCCCACAGACCCGCAACACGGCCTTACTCCATTCCCACTGCCCTGTTTAAACTCCCCCGTGAATTCTATTACACTGAGAATAAAACTTAGGGGCACCTGGGTGGCTCAGTCGGTTGAGCGTCCGAGGGCAGCTCAGGTCATGATCTCGCGGTTCAGGAGTTCGAGCCCCATATCGGGCTCGATGCTGTCAGCGCACAGCCCGCTTCGGATCCTCTGTCCCCCTCTCCCTCTGCCCTTCCCCCGCTTGCGCTCTCTTTCAAAAGTAAATAAATAAAAAGAATAGAACCTAAATCTCTTACAAAACCATACTGCCCTCTTCACCGAGTAGTATTTAGCTTCTAGGAGGAGAAACGTTTCTCGGGGGATAAACAGAATCTCTATGGATGGGAGAAAGGCTTGGCATTTCGTGACTTTCTTCAAAATATTTTCAATATCAATCTGAAGGCTGTTTGCTCATCTGACATTTATCTTCATTGGGCGTGGGAAATGGTTGAAAGACAGGGAGTGGGGGGGGAGGGGGCATTGCTTATAAATGTTGGGTGCTGGCAGAAGAAACCTCTTACACAAATCCATCCCAAAGAGTAGCCGCGGCCACTTGGTTCGATGAAATCTGCCCCATCTGCTTTGATTTATTCCGCCAGGGCGCCCCCTGATAGCTTGCTTCATTTGAAGGATAATTATCCACTGTGTTATAAACGCCGGTCCCTTGTCCCCGGGAAGTTGGTGTCAGGGAGGTTAGACAAGTGACAAGTGACAAAGCATGTCCAATCATTGCTCACACCCTGGGAGAGGCGGCCAGCTGAGGTCGGGTCACCAAGACCCGGGCACGTGTGGAGGGGTCAGCTGTGTCTGCCTGTGTTACTGACGGTGGCCCTTCGCCCGTCTCCCGCATATATCAGAGGTATAGGCTGCCTTTCCAGGCTGCTCCTCCCAGAGCGGCGTCTTCCAGGGCTGTGCTCAGGTCAGCACCTGGAGCACAGGCCTACCTGGGGGTAGCAAGTCACTGCCGAGGGGTTTGTGCCCACGTGTTCGCGGTTTGTCCCTCCAGATCCTCTCAACCTGTTTCTACCTTCTCCGTGCCCGGGAGGCTGAGCTCTGTGGTGTGCATCAGTTAACTGCCTTGCAATCTGGCGTCGGGAGGGGTGTGGCTAATGGGAGGTGCCGACAGGACATGGGAGGGCAGGAGAGAGAGGTCCATGTGTTTCTTCTCCCCAGGAGGCCACAGACAGGAGTGGGTGCTTGTCATCTAACGAAACCCCAGGTTCCCCGGTTCTGGGTGGCTCTCCCCCTTGCCTCTGGCTGCCTCTGGACTCCGCCCTTCCGTGCCAACAAGTGGTGATGGCTCCCCCTTGTGGCTAGACCCAGGAACATTGCCATCTTGGGCTGGCCGCTCTTAATCGTGCCCGGGCCACTGCACGGAGTCTCTTCTATAAACTGCCCTCAAGTGCTGCTTGCAGTGGGCACCACTGGTGGCATTTCCTGCCAACACTTTGAACGACACCGGGCCATCCATCTGACGCCCGTGACTCCTCTGCACAAGGACGCAGGGTGATCGAACTGGGAACAAGACATTCTTCCGGCAAATACAGAGCCGTGCCACGTACCCTGTGCAGGGCGGCTACGATATGACCGCAAATACACAAACGTGGAGAGCTCCTCGTCCGGAAGGGAGACTGGGGAGCTGCCAAGGGCCCAGGGGATCCAGGGGAGGACGCCTGCGGGGAGTCGAAAAGGACTTCCCGGGGGGGATGGCCGCTGGGCAAGAGCTGAAGGTTGAACTGGGGTCGGCTGCGAAGAGCCCCAGGCAGAGGGAAGTCACAGGTGGCACTGGGGGTAAGCAAGTACAGTCTGTCTGGAGATCTAGGAGTCAGTCAAGCTGCAGACAGAGATTGCAAACGGTCATTCCAGACCCTTGGATTCAAGTGATAGTAACCGTACTCAAACGGGTTTAAAATGGAAGGGAAACTTTTTGGTCCACGCAACTGCGTAGTTCAATATAAGACTGCCTTCAGGCACAGCTGGATCCAGGGCCTCAAATAAAATTGTCCGCCCTCTCTCTTTTCCACCACCAGCGCCGTCTCCACCCTTTTGACCCCCTACTTATGTCAGGTCTTGACTTTTCTAGACTTATTATCGCCCACCAGGTACAAGTTTCCACCACTTGGAAGAAGAGAGAGCTGCCATATCCCCTCAACTCCAAGACCCAAAAGACAAGGCACCACTCCTTCCTCCTTCTACAAACAAACGAATGGA
Source organism: Felis catus (assembly GCF_018350175.1). Taxonomy (NCBI): domain Eukaryota; kingdom Metazoa; phylum Chordata; class Mammalia; order Carnivora; family Felidae; genus Felis; species Felis catus. The sequence continues at coordinate 19,940,233 of NC_058383.1, read as the reverse complement.
AAACCCAAGAGCTGTAATTGGTCCACCCTGAGTTATATACCCGTTCTTTAACCAATCACTGTAACCAGAATAGTGAGGGATTATATTTGCTGAGCCAGGGTCATGTGACTCCCCGGTGAGGATGGGGACAGGCTGTTCTCAGTGGCGGCCCATCAGAGTCACATCAACGTTGTGGGGGTGGAGAGCAGTCCCTCAGGACGGTTGTGCGGGAGTAAAAGCCACCCGTGTCCGTCATGGCCAGATGTGAATTTGGGGAGGGGAGCAGAACCGCCCAGGGGACGTTGTGCCCTAGCTGGCGTGTGCCAACCATGAACTCCCCTCCCCTCCCCCGATGCTCAGAGCCCGCCTCCCATGCCGGTTGCCATGCTCTCGTGCAGACACATTCCCAGTTGTGCTTTGACTTCATGGATGACCTCTGCTGGATGACCTCTTCGTGGATGGTCCCAACTTCTGATCTTGGGTTCCCATCTCGACTCTATCTGCTTGAAACAGGGGCCTGACCTTGGCACCTGGATGAAACCACCACCTCCTCGCCACCGTGAGTGTGTCCCCAGGGTCTGGGGGTCAGGACTAGCAGCAGGAGGTCAAGTCCACCAAGAGCTGCCTGCGGGCGGCACGTCCTCTCACATCAGGCGTGAGTGTGAAACAAGGCGCCGAGGCTTGGAAGGACAGCAAGGACAGGACGGGGCCCCAGGCTAGGAAACCAAAGCGGAAGCCAAAACCTTGGGAAGGGACGCACTCAGGAGAGTGGAAGGGCAGACAGACGAAGAGACAAACTCCGAGCAGCCGTCACCAAACGTGACAGGTCCTAGACGCTGTGGAGTCTTAGAGTCATAGGTTCACATCCTGGTCCGATGCTTACTTGCTCTGTGGCCTTGGGCAAGTCACTTCACCCCTCTGAGCCTGCTCCCTCTATAAACAGTACTCTCACCAGAGATCCGCCGCCAAAAATTCATTCACCAGCGTGCTAAGAGAATTAAATGAGATGACTTTTGTTGCACACACGATGACATACAGTAAATTGCTCTACAGACTCTGTGGTGTGGGTTAAGGCAAAGGCAGATACTATAACAAATATACCACAACATCTCGGCGACCTAAAACAAGAGAAGTTGCTCCCTCACTCATGGACCGCCTGATGTGGTGCTTCTGGCTGTTGGCTTCCCCACGGCCGTGCTGGAACCCGGGCTCCTTCAGCTCTGCCCTCATCTAGAACGTTCTCCACACTGTGGATGATAGGGGAAGACTTCAGAGGGCACACGCTTTGACCCAGAAGTGACACGTAGCACTTGCATCACATTCCGTTGGCCAGGACGGGTCCACGGTCCGCCTTAGATGCAAGGGAGCCTGGGAAATCGAGCCCTTAGGCTCCCCTCAGCAATAACTCTACGCTGTGGGGGAGGGGAACATCATTCTCCCACGGTCCGCTCCCTGCCTCGGCCATCATTGTCACTGTTTCCCCTGCTCGAGGAATACTGGCCGTTCCCAAGAAGGGCTAAGGCCAAGGGCTGGGGAGAGTCAGAGGTTGAGATCGGAGTGCCAAGAGATGGCTGACCCAGACAGCCGTCTTCCCCCTCGCAGAGACACTCTGGTAAGGAACAGAGAGGGGAGCACCGAGGAGAAGCCCCTGCCAATCCCACACGCCTGCCCCCACCAGGAGGCTCCCACCAAATGCTGCTGGCTGCAGCCTCCTGGGCCCCTGGGGTGTGCAACAAGTAAGCCACACCCAGGTACCGTTAAATAGTGTATTTACAAATGAAACCGACTTCACAACCCGACACGGGAGAAATTAGGGAGGCGGTTTTATCTCTTCCAAGGCTCACTTAACCTCCTTACTGCTTCTTGCTGGGTGGGTCCTCCTCCCTCCCTGGCGGGCAGTGTCCCCTCAGGGTCCGGGAATCAGGCAGCTGGGAGTTCGGTTCCCGGCCCCGCCACTTACCGGCTGGATGGCCTTAGGTGAGACATTTCATCTCTTTGGGGACGTTTCTCACCTGGGAGGTTGTAGCAAATGATACCTACTTCTCAAGGCCATCGGAAGGAGCGAGACTCAGGCCAGCACCTGGTACATAGCAGGTGGGTAGTGAGCGGTATCTCTTATTACTGTACTTAAAGCCATTGAGCCATATGGTGACAACCTAAGGCCAGCTTAGTGCTCTGAGTAAGGCAGCGCTCTGGCTAAAAATCACAGGCTCTGGGGCGCCTGGGTGGCTCAGTCGGTTGAGCATCCAACTCTTGATTTCAGCTCAGGTCATGATCCCAGGGTCCTGAGACGAAGCCCAGCGTTGGGCTCCAGGCTGGGTGTGGGGCCTGCTCGAGATTCTCTCTCTCCCTCTCTTTCTCTGCCCCTCCCCTGCCACACTCACTCTCTCTCTCTCTCAAAAGAAGAAGAAGAAGAAGAAACAACAACAACACAGGCTGTAGTTATAACCCAGCTCTGACCTTGAATAGCTGTGCGACCTTGGGCAAGTAACTCAAACTCTCTGAGCTGCAGTTTCCTCAGAGAATCAAAAATGGGTCATAAGGTCTTTGTGACAATAAGGCAGAGAAAGCACTCAGCACCGAGCCCACAGCTTGAGCACCAGTCATCAATGCGGCGCGGTTAGGGGTGTTATTTAAAAAATTTTTTTTTTCAACGTTTATTTATTTTGGGGACAGAGAGAGACAGAGCACGAACGGGGGAGGGGCAGAGAGAGAGGGAGACACAGAATCGGCAACAGGCTCCAGGCTCTGAGCCATCAGCCCAGAGCCCGACGCGGGGCTCGAACTCCCGGACCGCGAGATCGTGACCTGGCTGAAGTCGGACGCTCAACCGACTGCGCCACCCAGGCGCCCCAAGGGGTGTTATTTTTAGAGGAACACTGAGGCGTTACCACCCAGCATCCCTCCTACCGGACGGTTTTAATTCTGATTCTTGCTTCTTCACTGAAGCTGTTGATAGGCGGGCTTGGGAGGAAATATTTATTTAAGCCGCTGACTCTCCACCCCGGTTGCACATTAGAATCACCCAGGGAGCTTTGTGAATCCTTATGCCCAGACGGGCAGCCCTGGCCAATAAAATCAGAATCTCCAAAGTGGGACCCAACCTCAGAGTGTCAGTCCCCAAGGGGCTATCGCTCAGGGGGAGAGCATTTGACCACAGAGCATAAGTCCCCAAGGTGCCCAGGTACAGCTGACAATGGCTCTTAGAGCATCACTGGTGCCGGCTGATTTGCATATACAACTCAGCAGAACCACCAACAGTTGTTGGAGACAGATGTGAGGCCACCCCCCCCCCGCCTCTCCTTTACTCTAGGAGGAAACTGAGGCACAGAGCGGCGAAAGGACGTAGTTAGTTAGCGTCACCCCCGTTCCGGAAACAAGGAAGCGAAGCCTGCCCCAACGGTCCCTACCCGGTGCGGAGGTGAACCACAACCACAGCCCGGCGTTTGTGTGGGAATCACATGGCGGCCGTCATCCAAGTGGCCAGGGGCCTCCTGTCGGTAGCAGCAGCTTCGGTGGAGGAACACGGCGTTACGAAAGCTCCCAGGGGCTTCCACGGTGCGGCCCTGGGGGGAGAACAAAGAGGCCGCTTTAGTCTGCCTTTGCACGGGACCCTGAGCCAGGCCCTCCCGGCTCTGCGTGCCGGATTTGGAATCTAGCAAGTGAAAGGGTAAGTGCGGTGGGGGCTTCTGGAACAGGAAAAAGAACATTGGTGATGAAATCTAAATAAAGTCTCTAGTTCACTTAATAATATCGTACCGGTGTTGACGCACCACGGTAAGGTAAGCTACTAAGATCAGAAGAGGCTGGGTGAAGGGTATTCTGAAACTCTCTGCACCGTCTACAAGAGTTTAATAAACGAGTAAGCGAAAAGGCCGGCTGCTCCTTGGTGGCTTTCTGGAGCACACGCTGGGGACCTGCACTGGGGGAGAAGGAGACTGCCCAGGACGGACCCTTGTTTATGGACGGAGCTGGGCGCCTGCCCATCCCCCCAATTCCTACGCCGAGGCCTGAGGGCCCCGGCACCTCAGAATGTGACTGTATTTGGAGGTGGGGCCTTCCGAGAGGTGATTCGGCTAAACTGAGGTGTGAGGGTGGCGCTCATCCCGTCTAACTGGCGTCCCTACAAGAGGAGAACAGGCCCCGGGGAGAGACATCACAGATGTGTGCCTACCCAGGAGAGGCCATCCACGGGCCACGGAGAGGGGCCTCAGGAGAAGCCAGCCTTGCTCCTGGACCCCTGCTCTCGGACTTGCAGACTCCAGGAGCATGAGAACACAAGTCCCTGCGGTGGGAGGCCCCCCCACGCTGTGGGACTTTGCCCGGCAGCCCAGCGGACTGTTAGAGCTCCCCAGAGACTCCTGCCTGCGGGGCCTCCTGGGAGAAGGGGAGAGAAAGAAAAGGAGGGTGGGCAGGAGGAAGAGAGGGAAGAGGCAGAGGAGGAGGAGGAGATGAAGGCAATGAAAGGGAGACGAGAGAAGTTTGCAGAAGAAAAGGAAGAGGAGCCCGGAGTTTGAGTCCCACCTGGGACTGGCTGTACAGGTCCTTTAAATATTGACAACTTTCAAGGGGCACCTGGGTAGCTCCGTCGGTTAGGCGTCTGACTCTAAATTTCGGCTCAGGGCATGATCTCACCGTTCGTGCGTTCGAGCCCCACGTCGGGCTCTGTGCTGACGGCAGGGAGCCTGCTTGGGATTCTCTGTCCCCCTCTCTCTCCTCTGCCCCTCCCCCACTCACACACTCATGCTCTCTCTCTCTCTCAAAATAAATAAATAAACTTAAAATATATATACATTGACAACCTTCCCAAATAGTTGGCGAACAGCTGCCCCCAATGGCCCCCAGCCAGCCTGTCCCCGCCCAAGATCCCCCAGCTCTCCCCAAATCCAAGGGGGGCTCCAGACCCAGTCTTCCAGCCATCCTTGTCCTGATAGGACAGGGATGTCCAGGCTGGTGACAACCATTGCAACCCTCACCCTGTCCCCTTACCCCTTACCTACCCACGACTCTCGGTGCAACTTCAGGTGACCTACTTCCTGGTCCCCTGCTTTCTCATCTTTAAAACCCTAGAGGTTTTCTGAGCTTTCAGAGAAATTACAAAGGGGAAGGTCTCAGTACAGTGGCTGAGGGGTATAGTCCCTAGTGCCTATTAATGCTGGGGTCTTCACTCTAATTGTGGTCACCAGGGAACGGTGACAGTTGACAACTCGCCCGTGCCTCCTGGCTGTTGTGATAATGCCGACACCTGTCATAAGCAGGAAGAGCCAGGGTAAGGGAGTGGCCCCTTGGGTTGGCAGAATCAGCCCTACAGCCTGGACCCCGCAAGGGTACGTCTATTGACCCCACCCAGTGCCCCATAGACTCTAGGGAATTCGGGCTCCAGCCAGGCTCCCTAGGGGGATCTGCTGATCCGATGGGGACTCGCCCTGAGAGTCACAGAGCTGGACGGGGGAGGCTGAGGTCAAGCCAGAATTAGGAACACCAGCCAGAAAAACTGAGACAGTGGCCAGGAATGGGGAGACAGAGGAGGGGAATACAAACACAGCGACGTTTGGGGGAAGGCACCTGGACTTGCCCAGATCCTCGACACTCAGGGCTGGGGCTGTGTGGCTGGGCCAGCGCTGTCTGCTGATGGTAATCTACTGAGTACATACGAGGTCCCAGGTGCTGAGCTATAGCTGTTCCGCATTTACGCATAACTCAACCACAGCTCAGCCGGGTCTTGCCGAGACACTGTAAATCAAAGCCCATTTCACAGATGCAACAAATCGAGGGCCCGGGATAAAGAGTAACTTCTTCGAGGTCAAGCAGAATGCATGATGTAATCCAAGGAAAGAGCTTAACACCCCCCTCAATAAATGTTTAGCTAGCATTAAAAAATAATGATGATAATAATCATAAAAGGTCAAGTAGAGAAGCCATGACGGGAATCCAAGTCTCTGTGACTCCTACAGCCAAGCTGACCCACAAAACCCTAAAATCTTCCCTCCCTAGACTAGCTGGGGCTGGTCTGCTTCAGGATGCGGGCTGCCTGGCGGGGAGCAGGGCAGGGGCCGGCAAGGACGGGCTGACGGCCCTGGTGGCTGTGCCGCGCCTGGAGGCCGGCTGTCCACTCCCCCGGGCTCCTCGGACCCGGTGGTAGGAGTGAGAGGAGAAGCAGACGGCGGCCACATACGGGGGGCTGGCCGCCCGCGCCACGTGGGCTACTGAAGGCCATGACCATGTGACCATGTCAACAGTAATTGCTTCCCCCACGCCGCCTGCTGGCCGGGGCTGCGGGTGGCGCGACAGGTCGGGAAATTAAGATTGAAAAGCACAGTGGAGGGAGCTCAGCGCTCGGGGAGCGACTGCCTCCCGCCTCCGTGGGAGGAGGAAGAGAAGTCACGCCCACGTGCTGAGCTGGGACACCTCCCGCCCCGCCCCCTCCTCCTCCACCATCGCCCCCAGAAGCCTGGGGGTGGCGGAGCCCCCGCCATTCCCGGAGGCTCTTGACATATTAAAAAATAAAAGAAGGCCCCCCCAAAAACCTCAGCAGAGTCAAGGCACATCTCCAGTGCACATATTAACATTTTTAAAACCCTCAGGAAAAAAAAGGCAAAGCAATGTAATTATACTTTTCATAAGATAATTATGGGAGTTCTAAAATATTATCAATTCCGTGTTCCCTGTGGGCAGTGAGGTCCAGGTTTGGGACATAAATTTAAAGTTTGAGAATAAATGACTTCTTTCAGACCTGTTGGTGGATCTCTGAATATAATGGTGTAAAAAAAGTCTTATTTGGAAGTCAGAAACCTAAATCGTGCGCGCGCGCGTGTGTGTATGTGTGTGTGAGCATTTAGTATGCGCCAGGTAGAGCACACAAGAGAGCTTTGTAGGCAGCAATGCACTTGCACGTCAGCAACCTTAGGAGTAGGTGCTCTTAGCAACCCCACTTTCCAGATGGGGAAACTGAGACAAAAAGGGCCCGGAATGGCAGAGCTGGCTTTGGAGCTCAGCGCATCTGGCTGTAGGGCGTGTGTTTGTACTGCCAGGATGGCTGCATCTTCAAGTCTCCTGAGCAGGTGAGGCCGGGGCTCACGGACCCCCTGGCGTCCCCCTCCACCAAAGCAACACTTAGGTCCCGCAGGTTAAAAATAGCCCCCCCTCCCCCAGCGTGGCACATTGTTTAGGCACCTCCAACAGCAGCGGGCCCTGGCACACCCACCTCCCCTCCTAGGCTGAACGCTACCCAGTTCCTAGCCCTGGAGGGAGCGCATCCCAGACCCGGTGGGCTCACTCAGCAGAGCATGGGATTCTTGATCTCCGGGTTGTGAGTTCGAGCCCCACATTGGGTATAGAGACTACTTACTTAAATAAATAAACTTAAAAAAAAAAAAAAGAAGTACCAGTCAGGGCTGTGACTGCCTCCCCAGCTTGGGGCCCACCCAGGGGGTCCCCACCTCCCATCACCACCCCCAGCTTTCGTCAGATGCCCAGCTCAACTACCTTCCCCAGAGAGTGCTTTCTCCCCTGGTCATGTTCATTATCACCTTGTTTAATTTTCTCCATGATACTTACTGAAATCTAAAATTTCTGCATCTATTCAATTACCTCTTTGCATATTTATTGTCGGTCCCTGTCCAGCAGAATTTAAGCTCAAACATAAAAAAGCTACATCCCTAGCACCTAGTGGCTGGCGCATAGAATAGCTTCTCAATAAATACATTGTTCAATAAGGGAAAGCTGAGGTCCCAACATCAGCAACATTTCTGGGGAGAAGGCAGGATGGTTATTCTATAAATTCACAACCCTCCCCCCCAAAAAAAAGTTTCCCAGTAAGTTTTTAAGTTATTGTGTTGAAGCTTTAGAAGAACAGGAAGGAAGCGCACAGCCCTAGCATCTGATCATTGCAAACGTCTAGTCATTCTTGTAATGAACTTAAACTGTGGAAGGAACTATAGAGGGAAGAATTGAGGGGGAGCATTCCCCAACGGTGATGTTCTTAAACAGTACCCTGTGGGATGTTGTATTAACCTCAGAAGCTGGCCTTGAAAAGTCTGGATACAAGACGTCCCGTATGATTAAGGATAGGAGTCTTGTCTATGTGCCTTTCTGACTCTGAAGGCGACCTTATTAGCAATATGCAGCGTCTGTCTTTGAGGACTGCCAAGAATGACCTAAAGAGACCCATATTAGTTTAAACAGTGTATCTTCAAAGCCTTCTTTTGGTAATTAGCAGGAAAAAAAAAAAAAAAGTTACCGTGTTGATACAACTATTGTTAAGACCTTGGCAAAAAGCCCTTAGAGCAAGCAGTATAGACACAGGAGTGGGTCTGCTTCGCACAGACTGAACCAGAAGCGGTCAGACCATGAGAAAGTGGCCAAGTAGAATGGACTTTTCCACTTGCACATTCCCCACCAAACAACAGCCTAGACCCTGGGCTCCTCCCCCCCGCCTACCAGCCATACAGACATGTCCTCCTCAGGCTGGCCCAGCCTGGACTTCTGTCCACATACCCGGCAGTGGGAGGTCACCAAAGAGAAGAGGGGAGGGAGGAGCTCCATTTTTTGCTGGCCTCGGAGGAGGTAGGGAAGGAAGCTTCTCTTCCCTGAACACCTGATGTGTACCAGGCTCTCTGGTTTTTATCCCCATAGCGATTACAAATCCCCGTTGTACAGATGAGAAAAGCAAGCTCAGAGAAGCCCCATGATTTATCCAATGCACCCATCAAAGGACCAGAGGGATTCAGGCCCATCAGGTGCCCCCAAGCTTTATCACGCTGACGCTGCAGGGCTGGGCGTGGGCGGGCGGGAGGGTGGGGGTTAGATCTCCCTTCTTGCTACGTGATTGTATGCATTTCCTATCTCTGCGAGAACAATTCCCACAAATTGAAGAGTTGAATGGTTTCAAACCACTCAATTCTGTTACTTCATAGTTCTGCAGGTCAGAAGTCCTCAAATGAACGGGTCTGTGTTCCCATGGGAGGTTCTAGGAGAAAATCTGTCTCTGCCTTTCTCTTATAAGGACCCTGTGATTATCTTGGCCTCTCCAGATAAACCAGGATACTTTCCCATCTCAAAATCCTTAATCTCACCCACAAAACCCTTTTTGCCACGAGGGAACATATTCACAGGTTCCAGGATTAGGATGTGCACGCCTTTGGAGGACCATTATTCCGTCTGCCACAATGACTTTGAACGTCCATCAACCCCGATCCCCATCATGGAGGGGAGGGCAATATAATATCAGAAAAAGTACCTGCACCACAGAGAGGGTCAGACAAAGTGCTGATGTGCAGGCTAGAGGGGGAGCCTAATGGGGTCTTCACACAGTGTGTGCAACGGGCGAGGCGCTGTTCCAAGCTCTCGCTACGGTTAACCCACTGAACTATCAGAACGGCTCTATCACGTAGGCACTGTTCTTATCCCATTCTACAGATGAGGAAACTGAGGTGCAAAGCAGCCAAGGGACTTGCCCAACCCAGCTGATAAGGGGGTGGGCTGGGCTTCGATCCCAGGCCCAGAGTCCTTGGAGCTGGACCCTCGCCGAGGTGTCAACCCCCACCTGCGTATAGTGTTGACTTTTACAACCGCTTCATGACATAACTCGGCTTCCATTTCTTGAGGGTTTATGATGCGCCAGGCTGTGGGGCTGTGCTAAGCCCTTTGAGTTCACTGTCTCACCCAATCTTCCCACAATCCTGGGGCACTGAGACCACTCCCTTTTGTAGTCATGAGATAATAACAAGAATAAAGACAAACTTGAGCTCCCGGACTTTAAAATCCAGGCTGTTACCGAGGTGCCTGGGTGGCTCAGTCAGTTAAGCATCCGACTTCGGCTCAGGTCATGATCTCGCAGTCTGTGAGTTCGAGCCCCGCGTCGGGCTCTGTGCTGACAGCTCGGAGCCTGGAGTCTGCTTTGGATTCTGTGTCTCCTTCTCTCCCTGCACCACCCCCCAGCCGCGCTCACACTCTGTCTCTCTCAAAAATAAACATTAAAAAATATATGTTAAAAAAAAATCCAGGCTGTCACCACCACAGTCCCCTGCTCCTGGGTGGCTTGCCAAGCCTCCGGACAGGACCCCCAGTCTGGTGGGTCTGGAGAGCCCTTGCCTCCCTCCACAGAGCGCGCTCTGCCCTTCAGCAGTGGTCCAGGGGCGGGGGAGGCAGCGTCAGTAATGTATGACATCCGAGAGATAAAGCGTGTCCATAAACGCTGCTAGCAGAAGTTCATCAATGGTGCATGGGGGTTTTATTTCCCAGCTCGGATGAAGGCAGCTCCTGCCTTGCCTTGGGCCAGCAGAAAGAGTTGACCTGCTAAGGTTACATTTATCTCCAGAGACAGCCCCCCACAGCAGGTGCTGGGGCTGGGAGTGCCACAGTGACATGGAAGCAGCGCCCCCCACCCCCACGCCCTCCTCCCCACCAAGCTCAGCTGAGCCCAGCTCAGGGTCATGTCGGTTTCCCACACTAGGTCCTACGCCACCCCTCTTATTGATTTAAATCTTGCTGACTCCAGCTTCTGGGGTGAAGCCCCATGGTTAGTCTCCACACGTGGCATTCAGGAGCAGAGACCTGGGCGTCCCCATCCAAGGCCACAGTTTACGAGTCACCCAGCTGGTTACTTTTTCCTTTAAAGGTTACTGACTTGAAACCCCTGTAATGGACGACAGCCAAGTTTGGAAATCAAAAAGCTGCTTTAAGTATAAGTCTCAGGAGGGAGTCGCCCGTGAACGGGAAATCTGAACTTAGCACGACTCCTGGAGCATAGTAGGTGCTCATGAAAATATTTACCGAAGGAAGGGCCCAAGGGAGGGAAGGAGGGAAAGAGAGGAGGCTTAATTTCGGGGGTGATCATGTTTCCCGCTGAAAGAGACAGCGAAGCTGGCAGTTTTATTGTTCAATTGTTTCGTATGGATTTTGAGTAAAAAATAAATTGGCTTCTCTTAAAGGGGACAATCTTGAAAGCCTGGGAGACTGGTGGTGAATCATGCGTGAATGCCCTTGGCCTTCTTCCTGGCAGTGGGAACTCCCTGTTTGCAGCCAGGAGGTCCTAGAGCTCAGTGGGGGTGAGAATGACCCCCTGACTGCCCTCCCCCAGGCCTGGCCTGGGGTCCCAGGGGAGGAAGGCAGTATCCCAGAGGAGCCCCCATATCCCCTCCTGCTGCTCACTGTTTGCACATAACTCCCCTGAATGGGGGGCCCCTGTTAGGTTCATGGCCCTTCTGTCTGTGGGATCTGCCCTGAGACCTGGCACCCGCTGCCTCCTGCTAGTTCTGGGATCTTGGGCAAGTCTCCTCCTCATCTGTAAAATGGGTCTAAGAAAACCTCCCCTCCCAGGACTGCTGTGAGGCTTGGGTGAGATGTACGTGGCACGTGCAATGCAGAGCCTGCCTCAAATTAAGCTCCATCAACGTCCAAAGCAGGGAGTTAAACGGCTCTCAAAGGTATGAAGGTGCCCTTCTTCCCCAAGGAGAGACTAAGAGGCAGAAGTTGTCGCAAAACAAAATTCAACGCATTATGTTTAAAGTCCTAATCGGCTCTATTTGGTGATTCACGAATGGGGCGGCATCCCATCCAGCAGGTAGAAAGGAGCCCTGAATAGCTGCGCGGGAGGGCGGACTTGAACAGGCAGAAGGACATGGGGCAAGGAAGTTATTCTAGCAAAGAGCTGAAGGTCACCCTCCTTCGGGGGACCGCTGGGGTCCATCGGGCGGGCTACCCACTAGTGCTGACCGGGAAATTCAGAATAACGAGTCAGGGATACATTCCCGGGAGACACTGAAACAACAGTCGGGTTAGGTATAAAGTCTTGATTTGGCGTTGGGGCTTAGCACAAGGGACTCCATTTTGGGTCCTGTGTCTCTTTTTTAACACAGTCAAGGGATGGAACTTAGGGCATGCCCAGAGAAACTGGCTCCGCTTGAAAATGGGCAGAGGGAAGCCTTTGCCATAAAGACCCACTTGTCTTTTTCGAGGCGGGGAGGTCAAAAGTCAGCCTAAGAGAGGGCAAAGGGTATTAAGGAGAAACCCAGAAACCAGTCAGGACTCTTTCCGCTGTACTTGAAAGAAACCAACTGAACACGGTTTGGTTGATGAAGGGGAAGGTGTTGGCTCGTGTAGCTCGAAGTCCGGCTTCAGGCATGGCTGTATCCAGACACCAAAGGATAGTGTCGGGAACCCGTGCCTCCGCACTGCTGTCACACTCCGGCAACTTCTCCGCTCTAGATGTGGCTTTCTCTCCGCCTGATGGGCAGCCCCAGTGGCAAGAGAGCCCCTTTTCCCACAGGCCCAGCCGAAGGCCCACAACCGGCTTTCATCGACCTGCCTCAGGTCACGTGCCCGTCCCTGAACCAGTCACTGCAGCCAGGATGGCCGGCCACGAGTATGGGTCACTCGTCCGCTCTTCAGGCTGGAAGATCGCATCGGCCCCACCTGGACCAGTAGGATTTAGAGTGAAAAGGACGAGTTCCCAAAGGAAGATGAGGGCGCTGTTCCAGAAGGTGGAGAAATGGCTGCTGGGCAGGCAACAGTGGCAGAAGGCCTTGTGGGGCTGCAGCTGGGACGGTTTGCTCGGCCCTGACTCACTCTCGCCACGGCCTGCTTTCATTTCCGTCTCCAGCTCTGTGGAACATCAGACTCTGAGCGGGGGATCCAAGCCTCTGGCCCACGTGTGGGGGAGAGCGCATCAGCCTCCCATTCCGTGCTGTGAAGACGAGCTCCCCGTTGCCCACCACACAGCCGATGGCCATCACCCATCAATTCAGTGCTTGTCAGCCCCGGCCCCGTTCATCGTCTCGGGCGCCCTGGCTTCACCCGGCTCAGCTCCGGGATCGTCCTGCCTTTGTCCTCCCCTTCAGACGCAAGCTGGTTCCTCAGACCTGACGACGTTTGACCTTGGCGTTCTCTAAAACGTGACCTGGATGCGCCCTCATGGCACTTCCTGACCACCTGGGAAGTCGTGTCTCCCAAATATGCACTGAGCCCCAGGGCTACCAGATAACGACACCCTCACCCACTCCCAAAGGAGGAGTGGCCCCCTGTGAGATAACAGAAAATATACACAGTGGTCTTGGGGCGCCTGGGTGGCTCAGCTGGTTAAGCGTCCAACTTCAGCTGGGGTCATGATCTCACCGCTCGTGAGTTCGAACCCCCCACCAGGCTCTACACTGATGATGCAGAGCCTGCTTGGGATTCTCTCTCTCTCCCTGCCCCTTCCCCACTTGCACTCGCTCGCTTTCTCTCTCTCTCTCAAAATAAACTTTAAAAATAAGAAAGAAAAGAAAAAAAATATATTGTTCTCTGCCCCAGCTCCTGACACAGAATTCTTAAAACCCTTGGAATTTCCTGTGACAAAGGACAATAAAGGTGCCCTTTGTTATGTTAATGAGGTGGCTTTGGGGCCTCACCTCAAGATGGGGATTGGCTGCCAGGGGGCTGGAATTTCCGGTCACAGCCCCTGGCTTCCTGGGAGCTGAGAGGGGGCTGGAGGTCGAATCAATCGCCAGTGGCCAATGATTTAATCAATTGCGGCCCTATAACTAAGTTCTGTTAAAAACCAAAAGGACTGGCTCAGAGAGCTTCCAGGTTGGTGGCCACGTGGGGATTGGGGGATCCTGGCACACCCTTTCCCCACGCCTGGCCCGATGCATGCTTCCATCTGGCCAGCCCCGAGATATTCCATCCTTTTATCACAAAGCCTTAACCTGTGGGGTCTGATGCTGTCTCCGAATAGTGTCAGAACTGAGCTGAATCTCAGCCACCCAACTGGTGTCCCAAGAATTGCTTGTTGGGGGTACGGGGCCCTACCCTCCACACACACACACACACACACACACACACACACACACACACTGAAACTGGCGCTCAGAACCTATCCTAGACCTTGGTGACCTAAGAATTAGTTCAGGCGTTCCGAGACCCCAGAAAACAGACTTACACAGAGACGGCTCCAAGCACTTTTGCCTTTTTCCATCTGCTGCTTGAAACATCCTCGCCCAATTATAGAAATGTTTCTGACAGGCTTAGGTATGCGTTTCCGGAATGCTGGCTGATGGAAAAAATAAACCCCAAGACTTTAGCGGCTCACTGGAAGCAGAACTTTTTTCTCTCTCAAACGCAACAGCCTGATGTGGGTGTTCCCGGCCACTGGTGACACTCTCCTCAGGGAGTCAGCCCAGGCTTCTTCCACCTTGTGGCTCCTTCCATTCTGTGACTCCCCCATCCCCTAGGTCCCCAGACCCTTCCGCGTCCACCCGGACAGGGAGCTTGTCCTACGTCCTAGAGGTCCCAGTCCCAAAGTGACCGTGCACAGGGCCGCTCACATTCCACTGGTGACTCTTGTCACATGACTGCACCTGGGCGTGCGGGGGACTTGGAAAGGGGGCAGCTGCCATGTCGGTCCCCACACCAGGGAACACACGTTTCTGCTGGGTATCTGGCTATCTCTGCCCCAGCGTAATCTTACCATTTCATCATTAGTCACTAACCACAGGTAAATTGCTTTTTAAACTGATTTACGCTGTGTGTGTTAACATCCACCTTTCAGTTCCTCAGTTATGATCACTGTGTTAACCGACAACGTGCGGCCTGCAGCGAACCAGGGCACTGCCGATTTCCACTGGCCGCAAGCCCTGGGGTTCGTCGTGGCTGGAGCGTGAGGCACACCCACAGGAAAGGGTTCTCGCAGGGGAGCCGGGTCACAAGGGATTTAGATTTTGCATGGCACACGGAGGCTTCATTCCACATAAGTCAGCGTCCAAAATATGCCTTTAAACGCCCCCAAACGCGGTCTCCTCCCTAGAAAGTCTGGTAGAAAGTGGCGTTTTGAGGGTACTTAAACACACTGTGCTGTGAGTGATCAATTGCGTGTCCGCGTGCGATGCTCCCCCAGTGCCGAGCGCCTCGCAGGCATTCCCGGAATGTGTCAGGCAGTGGAGATCGAGGTCTACGTCTGGCCAGGCTTTGGACGGCCACCTAGCACAGCAGCAGGAAGACGCAGGGACTGGGAAGCCACTCTCTGGGTCCCCGGATCTGCCTCTTACTCAGTCTCTGACCTTGAACACATTACTTAACCATGCTGAGCTTCCGGTCCCCTCATCTGAAACACTGGATTAACCATATCACCCTCCCAGGAGCGTTGTGATCACCTGATGCCTTTAAAGTGCTCGGCACGTTGCCTGGCACGCAGAGGCATTCGGTTAACTATCAGCTGTCACTGAGTCGCGACTTACGGAAAAGTCATGCCCACTAATTTACCATCACCTGGCTTTGGAACGTGTTGGTTCGGGACCCGTTAAAGGGTGTGCCTTTGGGGAGCACGGGGAAGACTGGTTTTTGAAGTCCTGGAGGGAGAAAGGCCACGGAGCATGGGAGGCTGGCTGCAGCCTCCTCTGAGGTGTCCCAACACCCAGCAGTGGGGGACGGCGGCCGGCCACAGTGACGTCGGTACCAGCCTGTGCATGAGGACAGCGCAGGGACAACGCCCTGCAGGAGAGGAACCATAGTAACATATGCAACGGCACCAGCCCCTTCTGACCACACGCGTGCGTGCAGGAGTGTGCATGATTGTGCACACTGCAAGCACCATCGTCCCAGCTCCATTTCTGGGTACTTTTGCACAGGCGATCACTGGATGGGTGGACAAATATTTATGGAAACTGGAAACAACCCAGATATGCAACAACAGGGGACCCATTATACAATAAATGGGAAGCCGGCAGCATTATGCCCCCGTTAAAAACGAGGAGACGGATCGCTATTCATTGAGCTGGGAGAACGTTCCCGATCCAGCATTTAGTGGGAAGTCAGATGGAAATAAGCTTCCCGATTAAGAAAGCACATAGCCTCTGCCATGTACCGAGAACTATGACAAGGACTTTACATATATTAATTCATTTTAAGCCCCCACACCAACCCAAGACCAGAAGCTGCATAGCGATAATGCCTACAAGTGAAAAGCAAGGTCTGGGTCCCCAATGGCATCTTTGAGCTGTGTGCTAGTCCCAGAATGTCTCCACGGTGTTTTTGTTACAAGCAAACAAACAAACAAACCCCACTCTCCCTAAGCCAGCGTTAGTGAGGTTTTCTGTCCACGGCAGCCAGACGCAATCCTAATTCATACAATTTGTAAATGGCAAGGAGGGGATCTAACCGCGCCTGCAAAGGTCGGGTGTGCAGAGCCAAAAGCGCCAAAGATGTGAGAAGAGCAGGCTTTTCCCAGGGCTGCATTGATCCGGTGGAATCTTCTACAGACATCTGATCTCTGCTCGCCGCCTAGCACAAACACCTGTCTTGACCATTGCTGGCTCCAGCTGGGCCAGCTGCCCTGCCTCCCGGAGGAGACCAGGCCACTCCCCAGGGTCATTCCTTCCTGAGCTCACGGCTCAGTCAGGTTCACGGCCAGAAAGACACTTTCCGTCTCTTCTGCTCATCGCAATGCAGTCACGTCAGCGCAGCCCACAGGACCCGAATGCAATTTTCTCATTGAATTATGCTAAATCCTTCAGGGAAGGCGGCGAAATTATTTAAAACCTATAAAAACTAAAGCAACATTCTGGCTCTATATTTTAACTTTCTGATCATTATTTAGAGTTAACCTTTTCTGCTGCTAAATCACAAACCCATTTTGCTGTATGCCAGGCAGCATGGGCCATAAGGCATGGGGAAAAAAAAAAAAAAACCGGCAAAGAGTATACCTGGGGATTGCTTCCTGGGCTCAGGCAGATAATAGAAATCGAGGTGGCATTTTGCTCTTAGAAATCAGAAGTATCAGGAGGTGATTCATTGAAGCAACAGAAAAATGAATTGTAGCTGCGTTGTTATAAATATTAGAGCAATAGATTAGGGCTGAGGTGTGTTTGTGCGGAATAATGCGCTGACTGGCAAGATGAGAATTCACAGAGCAGGCAGATGAGGGACCGAATCCTGTGCCTGGGATCTCAGGAAATTATTTATTCCCTCTGCGCCTCAATCCCCCATATATAAAATGACATATGCATATATATATGTATATATATATATATATATATATGTATACACACACACACACATATACATATATATGTGTATACACACACATATATATATGTATATATATACGTATGTGTATACACACACGTACACAAATATAACCCATTCAATTAGGAAGTGAGTCCTATTTTTTACTGTTGTTTTTTAAGTGGACAAAACGAAGCACAGGAAAAGTCCAGTGTCTTACAATCAGAAGCAACAAAGCTAAGGTCGGATTTCAGGCTGGTGGCTGCAGGGGCAGACTGCCCTGCAGAGTAAATACGATAACGAATATATATTGCTAAAGCCAGTACTGGGCAGAGAGCAGGTGCTCGATAAATGCTGGATGAGTAACTTGTATCGTTTTGTACTTATAATCAAACACGTACAGTTTGCATAAATAAGTTGGGCCAGTAACCGTATCAACAGATCAGTCTAATTCCCATTTATCATTTTTCCAGAGCGCCTACAACAAAATGCCACCATCAGTTGAATGCCCCCTATTTGACGCCCTTAGAGCGCCCCCTATGCTTCCTCCATGGCATTTCCGTGCAGTTGATTATTCACGTGATTAGCTGGTCCGTATGCAACTTCCGGTCTAGCCCCATGGGCTGCACAGTGACACGACTGGGTGTCTCCTGCTCCCATCCCCAGCATCCAGCACAGCCCCCGGCATGAAGTATTCATCCAGTCAGCAATGTCGACCGTGTGTTTACCCTGTGCCGGCCTGTGTTCCGGGCACTGAAATCAAAGCCCCCGCCCTCTCCATTCCAGCAAGGGCACCCGGACCATAGGTAAGCAAACTAGGAAGTACGTGGTATATCGGTGCTGCCTTAGTCTGTCTGGGCTGCTACCAGAAAATATCATTGGCTTAGTGGCTTTAAATGGCAAACATTTATTTCTCAGGGTTCTGGAGGCTGGGACGTCCAAGATCAAGGTGCCAGGCAGGTCTGGGGTCGAATGAGACCCCTCTGCCTGGTTTGCAGATGACCGTCTTCTCAGTGTATGAGACAGAGAGGTCCTGTGTCCCCTCCTCTTTTTATAAGGGCACTAATCCCACCATGAGGCCCCCACCCTCATGGCCTAATTACTTCCCAAAGGCCTCACACTGAAGGTGAATACTTCAACACATAAATCGGTGGGGACCTGACATTCAGTTATAACAAGGGGGTGAGTGTGGGGAGAACCACATAGCAAGGGAAACTGGGATGGGGAAGGGGCACTAACTCACGTAGTGCTCAGAGAAGTTCTCTAAAGGTAAGGAGGCCTGATGGAGCAGATGGGTGGGACAGGTCACGAAAATATCTGCAGAAAGAGCTTCTCGGGCAGAGGCAAACGGCACCTGCAAAGGCCCTGAGGTGGAAACGTGCTTGGATAGTCCAAGGCCGGCGTTGCTAGAGTGGAGTAGGTCTGGCGTGAGGAGTGAAGGAGGTGAGGTCAGAGGGCACGGACGGGGCCAGCAGGCAGATGGATGATCATCTGAAACAACTGAGAAGAGACAAGAGATGGTACCTGGGTCGTTCTTTTCCACGTTCACAGACACACATCAAGTGACTGACACGACACACAGGGCCGGCCGGCTCGGGGACACTGACGAGCTCGGAGCAACTAGCACAAAATCTCAGAGTCTCCGGCCTAAAGAAGAGGGACGGGGCTTGGCCACAGTCTCCCGGTATCCAAAGGGCTGTCACGGCATCGCTTCGGGAACATCCCGGAGTCCACGCTGGCACCAGGGGCTCACTCTTCCACGAGGGCAGAAGAAACGGACAAAAATTCAAGCGCTCTGACAGCCAGATTTCTTCTTCTGGGAAGGTGTGGTAGACATACTCTCCCTTTTCTTTCCGGCAAAGCCCAGGTCAAATCTCTGGGTACGGCACAAACGACAAACCTAAGGGACCACAAGGTGGGGGACAAGCAGGCAGAGCAGCCAGGCGACTTGGGCCCCAAAGGAGACCGTGGGTCTCCCTTCCCCCGGCAGAACCTCAGACGTGGAACCGGAGAAGGCGGCAATCGGGAAACACCAACCGTCACAGACAAAAACCGGAACTGACAAAAGCCTGAGCTCTGGAGCTGAAGGACAAGGGAAGCCGCGGCCCGGCGCAAAGGGCACCTTTTAGGCAGTGACCGTGTTGCCCAGGGGAACACCACAGAACAGAAACCCGGGGCCCCCCCACCACGCACGCCGGCAAATCCCGAAGGGAGAGGAGCCTGTCTTTCCATGCTTGTGAGGCTGTGACCGGACGCCCCGAGCCTCACACTGGGGTGACATCGGAGCAGTGAGAACGGGGAACAAATAAACTGCAAGGGGGACCTCCGTAGTCTATTGGTTTTCTAAAATACCACCGCGGAAAGCGAAGCATATTCGTCAGGCACAGCATCTGTGCCTAAATTCAACTCGTTACAATAGAAGCAAGGTGACTGCACAACAAAACCAAAATCGCTGATCCTCAACAGCAGAAAAGAACCCAGGGATCCCAAGCAATCGGGGGGGGGGGGGGGGACGGGTGATTGGTTCAGGGATGTGCCTGCAGGCCACACCATCCGGGACCAGGCCAAAGACTTTCATTCCAACTGTGGGGCAAGAGGCATTTTATGCTACTCCGAGGAAGGAAAGTCGGTCTGAGAATGGAACCAACATGGAGAAAGCAGAGCTCAGTGATGAAGAGAGACTGAATCCAAGTAACATCCTTTAGGACCTGGATCAAGCCATACCTGCAGCCATTCTTTGTCTCTTCTGTTACCTGAGCCAACAAGGTCCCTTTACATTTAAGCTGCTTTGGTTTGCTTCCTGCCCCTGGCAACCAAGAGTCTTAAATGACAGAAATGGGTGTTATACGAGCTGCTTGTTCACTGTAGGTGTGCAAGCAGAGGTGGAATGGTAGTCTGTGTAGGAGGTGACAGCAGGATTCCAGTCTGAACAGGAGGTTGTACAACAGATTCCCTCTGAGGTGCATTCTTGTTCTCAGAGATAACCTTCCAGGACCTTCTTGGTGAGGTTTTAGGACACTTCGTTAAGTAGTTAGGCAGGATGCCAAAATTTCCCAGAAGGATGAATCACCCCAGTGATCACTGGCTTATCGAGGCCCTTCTCTCAGGTCCTGCCTGGTGACTCCTCATGGTGGACTGCAATGCCCTGTATGACCTGGCCACTGCTCAGCTCTCTGACCTCACCTCAACGCACTCTCCCTGACACTCCCTCTCCTGCTGTTCACTCCATAAATAGAACAAGCCACATTCCTACCTCAGGGCCTTTGCACTTACTGTTTCCTCACCCGAAATGCTCCTCCTCCAGACCTTTCTGTGGCTGGTTCCCCTTCAGCTCAGCCAGGAAGAGGCCTGGTCCTCAGAGAGGCTCTGTCATCCCTGATTGCCATATCTGAATCGCCCACCTCTGCCCGTGGGCCAAGCCCTCTCTGGACCATGACCAGGTCTTATTTATTTCACAGCACTTTTACAGTCTGGAGGTACCTGAAATTCCTCTTGTTAATTACCTACATCTCCCTGACAGAATATAATCTCCAGAAGAGCTAGGACTTCATCTGTTGTGTTCACTGCTACATCCTTGGAGTGCTGATTAGTGCCCGGTGGAAGAAAGAAAGTAAAGAAAGAAGAAATGGAGAGAGAAGAAAAGACACGGTACAGATGCCAAGAGCCGGGACCGGGAACTGCTGTCCACGAGGCCTTTCCGTCCCCTGGGGACCCTCTAGGCCAAGTCCAGTGACCTCAAGTCCCGGAACCTCAAGCAGGGAACCAGCTCGAGCAAGCACACGTGACTGACACGTCCCCATTCCCTGCCTCATTTCCCCACCGCCTCATTTCTGCTTCCTGGAAATCAGCTCCTAAACGGAGTCACCGCGCCCAAATCTTCGTCTCGGGTGCTGCGTTCAAGGGCACCTAAATGCAGACAGACTCTTGGCCAGATCCAGGCAAAGACACATGTGGAAGTGTCCACCACGGCCTTGCTCATGGTCACGTGGGTGGGAGCTAACACAGGGGCCCAGCCCTAGGGGAACAGATACTAAGAAGGAGTCAGAGGTCGTGGGATGAAGAAGAGGTCGCCTGGAAAGGTTTCTGATACATAAGGTTGAGGGGAAACAGAATGTGATGTTGCCTCTGTAATGAGAAAAGAAAACACACCAACGTAAAAACCAGCGTCATCTATTACTCCAAAATACACACTTACTTAAGAGCACATTCAAATCGCATTAGGGCAGCTGCCTGTGGGGGGAGCAGCGTCAGGGGATGAGAGATGGGAGATGAAGGAACATCAGCTGCCCGGACCAGTGACGTCAGACCGACACAAACGGGAAGTGGGGTTCATTCATTCACCTCGGTCCCCACTGAGACCCAAAAGTACGAATAAAAACTGGGGGCGCCTGGGTGGCTCAGTCGGTTGGGCATCTGACCCTTGATTTCAGCTCAGGTCATGACCCCAGGGTTGTGGCATCGAGCCCCGTGCCAGGCTCTACGCAGGGTGTGCAGTCTGCTTAAGATTGCCTCTCCCTCTGCCCCTCCCCCCACGTCTCCCTCCAAAACAAAAAAATAATAATCATGATAACCCAAATCCAGCTTCTCTTCGCCTAAACGGCTTCCACTGGTCCTCTGTATCTCAGAGCATGGTCTGCCTGACTCAGACAGAACCCCCATTCCGCGCGCCCCGCAGTCTCCAGTGCCATTCCCGTGTATTCCTGTCGCTTCCTGGCCCACGTCCGACTCCCCCATTCTGCTCTGGCTCTCAGAGGGCAGCCGATACATGTCCTCTCTCCCTTCTCCCTTCTGTCCCTGCCACCGCACCCTCCCCCCACCCCTGCTCCTATCCCAACACCTGAAGCAGCATCTGGTGCTCTGCGGATCGCGGGCTGCACGGCTGAGTGAGCGAAGGCGTCCATGAGAAATCCGGTCATCGGAGCCATACGTACGCACGCGACAGAGTCACGCTGGCTTGTGCCACACAGATCGAACCACACCTACACCCAGAAAGCGTGTCACAGAGCCGTGCCACACAACACACGCCAACAACATGGAAACACACATCACATGTGCCTGGATGTGCACGCAGGCAGGGACCCGCGCCCCACAAAGGCCCTGGGCACCGGCTTCCGTTCGCCATCAACTAACTACAGCCTGACCCTCCTCCTCCATCTCGTGGCCCTTCCCAGGGGTGCCCGCCTGCACCCCTCCCCGGGCAACAGGAACCCCCCCACTTCCAAAGGCAAACTTCTTTTTCTATCCCCTGGCTTTTCCCTTTTAAAATGTCTTCTCCGGGAGAGGCTGGGTGGTTCAGTCAGTTGAACGTCCAACTTCGTGGCTCAGGTCATGATCTTGCGGTTCGTGGGTTTGAGCCCTGCGTTGGGCTCTGTGCTGATGGCTCAGAGCCTGGAGCCTGCTTCAGATTCTGTGTCTCCCTCTCTCTCTGCCCCTCCCCTGCTCACATTCTCTCTCTCTCTCTCTCTCTCTCTCTCTCTCTCTCTCTCAAAAATAAATAAATTAAGGGGTGCCTGGGTGGCACAGTCGGTTAAGCGTCCGACTTCAGCCAGGTCACGATCTCGCGGTCCGTGAGTTCAAGCCCCGCATTAGGCTCTGGGCTGATGGCTCGGAGCCTGGAGCCTGTTTCCGATTCTGTGTCTCCCTCTCTCTCTGCCCCTCCCCCGTTCATGCTCTGTCTCTCTCTGTCCCAAAAATAAATAAAAAACGTTGAAAAAAAATTAAAAAAAAAAAAACTAATTAATTAAAAAAAAATTTCTTTTAATGTCCTCTCCAGCTCCGGCCCACTCCCAGGTTTGCTCTGGAAGCCCCATACTTCCCTCCTGAGGACGTACATGCCCACGAGGCCCCCAGCTTAGCTGGCAGAAGGAGTCCAGCTGCCCCCGGACCATCCACCTCCCCTTCAAAGCCCAGCCCGTGAGTACCAACGGGGACTTTGGCAGGATAAACAGACAAAAGGCAGACCGTTCTGCCATGTCGGGAAATAAAAACAAAGGGCGCGGTCAAGGAAGGGAAAGCGGGCAACGCGGGAGGCGTTTGGAGGAGGGTTTTCACGGAAGCCACGGTCCAGAGACCGCACGGTTATTGGAGGCTTGTTAGAGCCCACGCCATGAACAGCAGGTGCCGAGGAGGCTGGAGCTGACCTGCACGGGGCCTGAGAACGCAAAGACAACTCCGTGAACATTCGTGTTCCGAGCGATCAGGCTCGAGCAAGGCAGAAGCCTGCGGATACGCGTGGACCTGGTCATCAACGCTAAAGAAGCCTCAGCCATGACAAGGAGAGGGCTTTCGCGTCTACCTCACTTGGTCTTCAACTCTGTGTGAGGGGATCAGGGACATTTGTTCACTTGCCAGAGGACACGCAGCTGGCAGGAAGCAGGTGCCGGCTCGGGAAGCAGACCTCGGATTCATTCGTTCGTTCGTTCTTTTGTTCCTCTGGTCCTCGCTGAGCACCTGCTCTGTGCCAGGCTCTGGGCTGGGCTCAGAGAACAGAATATTGAACAAACACAATCGTCCCCCGTGACCTAAATGAGGATGCTGGTTTTTTTGAAGAATTGGAAATACGTGGAATGGCTTATTGGAATTTAGTAGAAAGACCTGATGGTATTTGGGCATTGATCGTATATGGAGGGGGACAGGTATGTAGTGAAAACGGGGAGGGGGGAATCTGAATGGTCATTGTTATTCGCAAACATATAACGCTTACTGTATCAGGTGCTGGTCTGTGTTAATTCGTGTACTTAGTTAATTTACTCTCAGAAAGCCTCTTGGTCCCGAACTCTGTTTTGCCAATACACAGAAAAGAAAAGAAAAGTAGGGCTTGGGGCTGGGCACCTTGCCCAAGGCCACCCACTGCCGAGTGCTGTGACTGCAGAAACTACATACCACACGGCCACGGACAACATTACTCTCCGAGAACTTCTCTTTCCCGATCCCAGATCCCTGTCTACCCCAGATAGGCTGAAAAGGAAGGCAGGCGAGTGGGAATCGTCCTTGCCTGTTTTTTCTGCTCCGGCCAAGTGTCCGAGAGGTCCCAGGATCCAGGAGACCCAGGGTTGTCCTCGATCTGGCCCGAGTGCAGACCACCACAGTTTTAGCTAACTGCTCGAGGGGATGGATGGCTGCTTCTGGACCGGGCAAAGGGGAAGGTCTTGGGGAAGCTCCAGAGTGCTAAGGTACTTACCCCTGGGACTAAAATCGTCACCAGGAGTTACAGACAGCAACAATTCCTTTACTTATTTCCAACACTGCTTTCTCCATCCAACCCCACTCACAGTGACATTCGCTCCAAGTGCTGTCCTGAGATCTTGCCAGAAATGCAGGCCCCAGGCCCCACCCCAGATGTACTCAAGTGGAATCTGCATTTTCAACAAGATCCCCAGGTGACTGTCTGCACATCGCAGTTCGAGAAACAGTGGCCCAGGCCACACCTTGGACCTCAGGCTCAGCCCAGGGATCTGACACCATCCCAAGAGAAACCCCATCTTACTATTCATGAGCCTTACTCTGCCTGAATATTCAAACCATTTCCCCAATACACCATTCAAACATACTCCCGTGGAGTGCATCAGTATTTTTTTTCTTTTATGTTTCCTATTGGGGCCACCGAAGGAATTCCTAATATCCAACAGGGCGAAAGACAGAGAGCCTTCAAGGAGGAGAGAGTGGCTTTCAGGGATATGAAACCAAGGTCCAATGAATGCTGAACTGTGCCCATTGGACTTTCCAACAGACGGTCACCCATGATCTTTGAAAGAGAAGCAATTGGGGTGCCCGGGTGGCGCAGTCAGTTGAGCGTCCGACTTCAGCCAGGTCACGATCTCGCGGTCCGTGAGTTCGAGCCCCGCATCGGGCTCTGGGCTGATGGCTCAGAGCCTGGAGCCTGCTTCCGATTCTGTGTCTCCCTCTCTCTCTGCCCCTCCCCCGTTCATGCTCGGTCTCTCTCTGTCCCAAAAATAAATAAACGTTGAAAAAAAAAAAAAAAAAGGAAAGAGAGGCAAGATGGCAGAGACAGGAAGCAGACAGACTGGCGTGGGAACAAAACAGAGCGCACGTAGACCCCTTTTCCAGAAGTAGCAGAGTTGAAGGGAGAAGTGGTGAGAGGGTGGTTTGAGACCTCTTTGCGTTGTTTTTTTTTTATTATTCCTTATGGGTTTTTTTTTTAAGATAGAGAGACTGGAGGATCCCCGAGAGAAGACTGGACAAGCCCTATGAAGATCAATGTGGCTCCAGCCGGAAGTACCATAAGGGCATGTGATCAGGGACCACGCAATTCTGCCCCTGGGAATGTACGGGACAGATATGCTTCCACGTGTGAGAAATGATGTGTGCAGCCTCCTCTGAAGTTTTAGAAGACTGGACAACCCAAGCGTCCGTCTTGCTAGGGCCGGCAGGGGACTGGTGACATCATGTAGGGAAATCCATCCAATGTAATGCCATATGGCTCTAAAAGAGCTGGGGAACCTCTTCGTATGTGGATACGAAGTGATTTGCAAGACACGCGAGGTGAAATACACAGGAAGATACCCAACAGCGTGCAGTGGGACCACACGCATGTGGAATTGTTTGTGTGCCTAAGATTCTCTGGAGCCATCCACAGGAACTAGCAAGTTGGGGCACCGCCTGGAGGGAAACTGGGTTGCAATGATGGGGTAGGAGGGAGACTCAGACTTTTGAACCTTCTTCTTCCGTCGCTTGTATCAATCAACTCTTGCTGTAAAGTCAAAGACCGCCACATCTCGGGCTGGACTTTGCTGAGCTTGGCTGTGGGCTATGGGTTGGATCTGGGTGGGGGGCCTGGGGACGGCTGAAGAGCAGAAGGAAAACAGGCAGCCGGTGCAGAGTCACTCTTGAGACACACACTCAGAACTGGCCTGCTGTCACTTCTGCCGAAGTGAGCCCCAAAGTCAAAGGGCAGAGATGCACACTCCAGCCCAAGAGCCCCGGAGGTGCCTGGCCAAGGGCATGGGCATAGGAAGGGGTTTCCCGGAAATATGTTACTCATCTGAAAATACAAATTACTTAAACAGAAAAGCTGACACACAGGCAGAGGCACACCCACGCATGTGCGCTCTGGTAACCAACGAGGAGGAACCGACAGAGAGAGTGGGAGAGACTGACCATATCCAAGAAAGAGATCCCCCAGGAGCAGAGGCCTGGGAGGGGGAGGGGATGGATCCAGAGCCCGGCTGGAGAGCCTAGGACATCTCAAAGGGCACCATGCAGAAGAAAGCATGAAAGAATGGGTATGGACACAGGTAAACTAATTTTCCATGCAGCAGCCAGCACGGCCTTTTAGAAAGATAAACTAGATGATGTGACCTTCCTGTTCAAAACCCTCCACTGCCCTTAGAGACGGTCCAGAGTCCTCGTGACAGCCTTCAAGGCACAGCGGGATCTGCCCCGGCCCCTCCGATCCCTTCTCTCCCACTCTCCTCACTGACTGTGTTCCGGTCACATGATCACGCTTTATTCCAGCCCCAGGGTCTTTGCACTTGCTGCTTCCTCCTTCAGAACGCCCTTCCCCAGCTCTCCTCAAGACTGGTGTTCGGCACTCACCCTCACAGTCACAGCTCTGTACGTGGCCCTCCCGAGAGTGAGCACGCGCGTGTGCACAACCGGGCACGTCTATCTCACTTCTTTGTTCCATTGTCTTTCCAGCGCTCATCGCTGCCGGAGTCACCGTGCTCACGAGTTCACTTGATCGCTGGTTTCTCATGGCTCCCTCTGTTCACACGCAAGCCCCATGGGGTGAAGGTCTTTGCCTTACTCGTCACTGAGCATCAGGCACAGGGCCTGGAACACAGTAGGTGCTCAATTAAAAAAATAAATAAGCGCAAACGAATGAAAAGAGGTAGGAAGTTGAAAGACTTTTCTTCTGGCAGTTTCTATCATCTCTAGGAACTGGGAGAAAAGATCAGTTGTTAAGAGGGAGGGGGTGATGTCTGTTATGGGGAATGGGGTGGGGGGGGGGCGGTTAAAGAGCTCAGTGGACTTCCCAGGAAACACGGAGAATACAGCTGAGGCTGGAGCACTATAGCAACATCGTTCTAAGACCTTCTTCGGTGGGTTCTTTGCCTGCACAATGGCAAATAAGAGGGAAAGGTGTAGGTCCCGTGGTCGGGTCTCCAGGAGGCCATGTGGTAGACGGATTGCTGTAATGGCCCCAGTTATTCCTGCCTCCTTTTATCCATGCCCTTTGGCAATGCCCTCCCACCGGAATCTGGGACTGACCGTTGGACTTGCTTCGGCCAGTAGGATTCCAGCAAACTCAGTGCAAGCTGAGAGTTTTTGAAACTCCTTGTGCATTTCGATTCCCTCTCTTGCGGCTCTCCTGCCAGGAGGACACGTCCAGCCCGGCTAAGGCCATCCTAGATTGGCCAGCGCCCAGCTGATCCACCGGCTGCCCGGACACGTGTGAGCGGCCACCCCAGCCCAGAACAGCCAACTTACCCAACTGACCCGTAGACTCATGAGGAACCAGAAAGGGTTGCTGTTTTAAGTCACTAGCTTTGTGCTGGTTTGTTGCCCAGCACTATGATGATGTAACTGACAGAGGGCGTAACGTACGGACAAGGACAGGGGAGTAAGTAAGGCGACTGGCAAGCGAGTGGATGCCTCCAATTCTGTTTCAATCATATCACTCAGAGAAGGTCACCCAAAGGGTTGGGAAACGTTGGCCCCAAGTGCTCTGGGCTGGTGGAAAGCTCTGTGGATGCTGAGTTCAGCTCTGGAAGATTTTCCCACGTGTTACCCACAAACCCCAGGTCTGGCTGGTAGGTGAACAGAGGACGAAGGAGAATGTGACGTAGGAGGACAGTTCAGCCATCAGCCCATCTAATCCCGGCAGCAACCCCACGTGGTGCGTGTTTTGTCCCCGTTGAGCAGATGGGGAAACTGAGGCTCAGAAAGAGGTAGTGCCTGTCTGGAGTCACACGGCTGGTGAGGCGACAGGGAGGCATTGGCCATTCCAGATCCTTCAGACCGCACGGCCCAGGCTGCTTCCACCCTCCAGGCTCCTGAGAGAGAGGGTCCAGGAAGCAGATCACCCCAGCCTTGTCCCCTCTCCATGCCACCTCCTGGCGCCCCGCCCCCCACCCTTCCAGCAAGGAAGGAACCTCGTCGGTCTGCTTAGCGTTCAGCCTGGCGGACCATCCCCCTTTGTTTAAAATCTCTTCGGCAGATGGAAGGAAACTTGGCAATTACCTCTGCACACAGCTTTAAGTACACATATTGGCCAATCTTTACAGATTTAATTGTCTATAAAATTACTCTGTGTGCAATTCCCATATGGATCTTCAGCGTCTTGCCTGCTTCTGAGCAGGTGCCCTCTCCCAGGCTGGGGCACAGCTACTCATTAGGTGCCATCAGCCCTGTGGGTCCAACGCAAAACGAGGCTACTTGCCAGATAATGGGACTGCCAGTCCGGGGCCTCAGCTTCCTCATCTGCAAATGGGAACGAGGAACGCAGGTAAAACGTAGTCCTGTGCCCCACACAGCGTGGCAGCTGCTACTTTAATCTTACCCCGTGTCGTCCCCCCTCAGTTTTCGGGCGCCCTGTGTCTCCCCTCTGCATTCCTCAGCCCTGCTGTTTGGTCATACGCTTCTTGACTCAGGGGACGGGGGACTCCAAGGAGGAAATGAGATGCAAGAAAGCGAGGCTTTAAAGCTGCAAAACACGGGGGCGCCTGGGTGGTGCAGTCAGTTGAGCGTCCGACTTCAGCCTGGTCACGATCTCGCGGTCCGGGAGTTCGAGCCCCGCGTCGGGCTCTGGGCTGATGGCTCAGAGCCTGGAGCCTGTTTCCGATTCTGTGTCTCCCTCTCTCTCTGCCCCTCCCCCGTTCATGCTCTGTCTCTCTCTGTCCCAAAAATAAATAAACGTTGAAAAAAAAATTAAAAAATAAAATAAAATAAAATAAATCTGCAAAACACTGAGCTCGGCTGAATTCAAGGTATAAGTTTCACACCATAGGGAGCAGACTGGAAAAAGAACAAATGAAGAGACGGGGTGTTGGCGAGGACCCATCCTCCAGCAGGTGACAGGAGACCCAACTCGAGCTAGCCAAAACCTCAACAGGACTTCGCTGGTTCACGCGGTGGGCACAGCCGGGGGGAGAGCTGCTCCAGAGGGGGCTCAGCAGCATCACCCCAGATGGCCACCCGCCCCCTCCCTGCCTTCAACGGGGGCCGCTCCAAACCAAGGTTGGATCCTGCCGCGGTGACAAGGTGGCTGTGGGAGCCTCCCAGGACCTCCCTCTCACAAAGGGGACCTTCTCGGAACCCCCCAGCCAGCATCGTCTCTCGTGTCATTGGTCCAAAACGGGCCACACGTGCATCTCTGAATGGCTCGTGCAGATTGGGTAAATCCAGTAAGAGTTCATCCCTGGGGGCTGTGGGTCTCTCCCGTCCCATCACTGAGGGGCTGCTGGGGGGTAACGTGGAGCTTCTTAGTGACGTATTCAAGGCAAAAAGCTCATGCCCCAGTGCACAGACTAGAAAGAAATCAGATGACGAGCTGACTAAAAATTATGTGCTCCATCCATATCAAATCACCCCTGCTCTGAGCAGTTTTTGTGGGGTACACTCTATTCGCCCAAAAATTATTTATAGGGAAGTTCCTGTGGGGCTCTCACAGTCAAGCTTCAGTTGTCACTGTCTCTTTTAGAATATGACACCCAGGAGCGCCTGGGTGGCTCCGTCGGTTGAGCAGCCGACTTCGGCTCAGGTCACGATCTCGCGGTCCATGAGTTCGAGCCCCGCGTCGGGCTCTGTGCTGACGGCTCGGAGTCTGGAGCCCGCTCCGGATTCTGCGTCTCCCTCTCTCTCCCTGCCCCTCCCCTGCTCATGCTCTGTCTCTCCGTCTTTCAAAAATAAATAAATGTTTAAAAAATAAAAATAGAAGAATATGATGCCCAGAAGGCAACACAGCTCTCCAGGAGGTCAGCCCAGCACAGAGCACTGGGGACCTGCCACTTCTGGTGATGTTAACAAGCAGCTAACATTGCCAACCACTCCGTGTGTTAACTTGCCTGGTCCACATAGGAGCCCTTGGAAAGGAAGTCCTGTTAATTTACCCCCATTTTACAGAAGATAAAACAGAGGCACAGAGGGTAGCAGTAACTTGCCCAAGACCACACAGCTAATCAGTAGAAGACTGGGATTTGAGTCCTGCCTTTCCTTCTCCGGTGCCACGGAACTTCACAGAACGCTCTTGACAGGAGCGGTCATTCACTCGCTTGGCAAACACCGATTGACTGTGGTACGCCAGACAATCTATGAGATATTTAAAATTCATTCATCCATTTCTTCAACAAGTACTTTTTGAATGCCTCCCAAGCACTGTATTTGGTGCCAGGAGACACAGTGGTAAAGAGCCCTGACCTAGCCCTCGCCTTCATGAAACGCACAATCTGCATTTTCTTGCTCGGAGCGCTGAGCATACGGTCAGCTAAAGGCTCAGGGCTGTCATGTACAGTTGTCCAGGATGCACACTGTACATGGCACCCAACAGATGGGGTAAATGGCGGCTGAAAGACACCTCCCCCTCACCTCACCAAGTCTTTGGAACTTAGCTGAATCCGTCCCAAAAGACCTCTTTTCTGTGCAGAAAGTCGCCCCTGACATGCCACGCCCCGTGCTAGCGAGTGCCACGCCCACCCAGCAGGGGGCGCCCGCTCTAATTTACCCCCAGGCACTAGGTAGAATCACAGGACCCCAGAAGAGCTGTTCCTACTCCCACCCACCCCACCACGCCGCCCCCGTCTTACAAGTCAGGGTTTTGATTGGGGGGGTCGCTTGCTTTCCAGAAGAGCTGCGGCCCGACTACGCCTTTGGTGCCACACCGATGGAGTGTGCTGGGCTCGAGCCCAGGACTCAGGCCTGCTGCGTTTCATCTGCGAAGAGCCGGTCCTCTCGCCGAGTGCCGGCTGGTGAACTCTTCTTCAGGAGGGTTTGCATCTTAAGATGTCCTTCACCCACCCAGGAGCCTCGGGGGGGGGGGGGGGGGGAGCCAGGCACACCCAGCTCTTGGGAGGTAAGAAACTCCTCCCCTGTCATCCGCCTGTAACCGAGCCCCAGGTCTGCTCCGTGGGGTGGGGTCGGCCTTGCCCGGGGCCTCCTTCCCCTTCCGGCCACTCCCTCACTCCCCTACTGACACTCCCTGGGAAGGCTTCCTAATCAAAATCATAAGGCACAATGCTTCCGGTTGGGGAAACTGAAGCTAGAAGTTGGCCAGGCCATGCACGCTGGGCACCCCCTGGGCGCTGCCCCTTTCTAAGCCTGCCCCGTGATTTCGGGAGACATATGTCAAGTGCCACTCGGGGCCAGGCCTGAGCCATTTAGCTAAATCTGCTGGCTCCCCACGGAATCAATTGCTCACAGTTTTTCCCCAGACCTCCATGAAAAATGATTTGCAAAGCGCTCTCTCTCTCTCTCTCTCTTTCCTTTCTCTTTCTCTTTCTTTCTCTCCCTCTCCCTCTCCCTCTCGCTAAACTTGGGTGATGGTGTTCAAGGACTCCCCGAGATGTTTCTCTAACTGACAGCTTTATGGGGCAATAGCTGCTGATGTTATATGTGTCCTCAGATAGGCAGGTCTTTTTATACTGTGTGTGTCCCCATAAAAATGATTGGTTTTAAGTTGTTATTCTAATATTGCTGTGATTGTAACATTGGAGCCGACAGTCTCCAAAGGAGATGCGTATCAAAGCCTGATGAATAGAAGCGGGGAGTTGCCATCTGTCTGCGCGGCAGGGGGACCAGGCTGAGAGGCCACTGTCCGCCACTGGGTAGGGGCTGAGAGCCTGTTGTTTTTATGTTATTATAAAGATAATGATTAATAAGTGACAGCGTCGTAAATAATCAAAACTGCCTCCCGGACTGGGTCCACCCAGAAGCAGCGTATTGTGGCCTCAGGAGGGAGATGGGCAGGCTCCAGAAGAATACAGACAGAAAGCCACAGGGACAGACAGAGGGACAGACACAGAGGGGTGGGGGCCGAGGGGGAAAAGGGAGCAATAGGTTCAAAAAGAGACAGGGAGAGAGGGACACACGACGGCCAGACCGACAGCAGTAGGAACAAGGAGACAGACCCACGGACAAAGCCCAAGGCTGACACATGGACAGAGAGAGCCACAGATACACCAGACACACAGACAGACGCAGAGACACGGGCAGACACGGAGACGAGGAACAGATGTGACGTGAAGACAGATGAGCCAGGTCAAGGCAGACGGAGCCGGAGGGAGGAAGGGATGAAGGAAGCCGAGAACCGCGAGCGGGAGACTCACGGCGGTCAGGGTGACAGACCGGAGTGGGGGAGACAAGTGGAAAGGCGGAAGTGGGTGGAACGTTCCAGAGGAGGAGGCAGAGGGGCGCCCGGGGGGCTCCGTCGGTTGAGCGTCCCACTTCAGCTCGGGTCATGATCTCACAGCTGGGGAGTTTGAGCCCCGAATTGGGCTCTATGCTGGTGGTGTGGAGCCTGCTACGGATTTTCTCTCTCTTACCGTCTCTCCCCACCCCTGCCCCACTTGTGCATGTGTTCTCTCTCTCTCTCAAAATAAATAAACCTTCAAAAAAAAAAAAAAAAAAACAGGAGGAAGGGAGGGAACAGACTGAAAGCAAACCAGGACGGCCGCAGGGGAGCTCCCTGACCTGGCAGGGTGGGGAGAGTGTCAGGGTTAAGAGTGGGGCTCAGGGGGGCGCCTGGGTGGCTCAGTCGGTTGAGCGTCCGACTTCGGCTCAGGTCATGATCTCGGGGTCCGGGAGTTCAAGCCCCGCGTCGGGCTCTGTGCTGACGGCTTGGAGCCTGGAGCCTGCTTCGGATCCTGTGCCTCCCTCTCTCTCTGCCCCAACCCACTTGCATTCTGTCTCTGTCTCTCTCAAAAATAAATAAACATTTAAAAAAAAAAAAAAGAGTGGGGCTCAGGAGCCAGACAGCCTGGCCCCGGCCTGGTTCTGCCACCTGTTAGGAGCTGACTAACCTCGGGCATGTTACTTAGCCTTTCTGTGCCTCAGTTTCCCCATCTGTAACACAGGGCAGATTCACGCAGCACTCAGCCCCTCATCGGTGGTCCCCAGCACCTTGGCATGCCTGTGGTGACAGAAGCACGTGAGGTGGCTCCCAGTGCCCCCCACCACATCATGTGACGATACCAAACAGGACACAAAATGCCGGGGTGTCACCTCCGAGATCCAGCTACCAAGGCCCGGCCGATTTCTCTCTCCGGAGCTCTGGCTTTAGCCGAGAGGACAGCCCCGTGCCATCTAAGCAGAGGCCCATGTGGCGAGGCACCAAGGCGGAGACCTGAGGCTGCCACCAGCCGTGGGACTGAACTCAGACAGGGATCCCTGAGGTCCGGCCTCGGGAGGCCCCATCAGCCACAGGCCCCCGGCTCAGCCACACCCCATTCCCGACCCACGAAGAAGATGACACGTGTTGTTTTAAGCCCCCGTCTTGGGGGGGGGGGGGGGTAATGTGTTATGCAGCCATTAATACCCGACGCAGACTTGGGTACCTGGTAACAGCTATGGGGAAATGGGGGGTGGGCTTTGGGACAAGGCAAAAGTGGGTGCTGAGTGGGCGGGAAGGGATGCGTTGGGCACCGTTATGTTCGCGGCTGGACCACCAGCACCCGTGAGAGTCTGGAATCACTGAACCCGAGGCCTAATAAAGATTTACTGAATGAATAAAAAGCAGTACCTGCTTCATAAGGACGTTACACGGATTTAAAGAATAAATGAAGGGCGCCTGGGGGGCTCAGTTAGTTAAGCGTCCGACTCTAGCTTTCGGCTCAGGTCGTGATCTCACGGTTTGTGAGTTTGAGCCCCGCGTAGGGCTCCGTGCTGACTCTGCGGAGCCTGCCTGAGATCCTCTCTCTCTCTCCCTCCCTAAGTAAATAAATAAACTTTAACGAATAAATGATACAGAGTGCATAGAACAGACTGGGCAAGGCAGGGCGCCTCCCCCTGTCGGCCGGGATCATTATTAGCAGGGGGGAGGCTGGGGAGACACAGAGGGAGGGACACGTGCAGACGGAGACCTCGGCAGACAGGCAACAGCAAGAGGGCAGAAACAGGAGGAGAAGGTGAGGGAAGGAGGCAGGGGACCAGCCCACCTGTCTCTCCCACCGGCTCAGCACCAACGTTTGCAGGAGCAGCAGGGGCACCTTCCTGGAGCCAGGATCAACAAGCCCTGGGTTATTTGCTCATGTGAGACCCCCTCCTAGAACCAGGGCAGGTGGACACGAACAGATCTCCCGTGGGGCTGGACACTGAGAGAGACTCGGAAAGGCTGTCAGCCAGAGGCAAACAGAGAAGCTTCTGGGTCTTAGATTGCCCCATCTGTGTCATCCGCGAGCACTCGCTAGGTCCCGGATGCTGTGCTACGTGCCACACATATAACGTCTTCTTTATTCCTCTCGGCAACCCTGTGGAGCGGGAAGGATTCTTATCGCTGTCCTTTTACAGATGAGGAAACGGAGGCACCGACACGTTAAGTAACTTGGCCAAGGTCACCCAGCTAGTAAGTGCTGGAGAGAGAGTCAATCCCAGGCAGCTTGGCTCCAAATGCCTTGCTTAGCGTCACAAGGCTGTTCCTCGTGAGGCCCAAATGTTCTCAACCCACGGTCCATAAAAAGCTCCCTCCTGAGTTATATATAACATTGCAGTGACCCACAGCGGTGCACATAAACCTATGCCCGAGGCAGCCGTCCACACCTCGTGTCAGATTCTCTCGGGGGTCCATTGCTCAAAAAAAGGTCTCACATCGATCGAGTGTAGCGCACCTCTCCTCATACCCATTTTACAGAGGAAGAAACTGATCCCCAAAGAGATCATGCCTGGCCCAAAATGATTCAGCAAATGAAGCTTGGGACCCTTGGGCCGTGTCCAGGACTCCTTTCCTGGGTGAGACGATGGCCCCCAGAGATCCCCAGGGGAATGGGAGGGGGCCTTTCTGGGCCCAGGGCTCATTGTCTTGTGCTGATGGCTGCAGCGGAAAACCATTTCCCAGCACCGAATCCCTGTGCTGCCCACCACCACCTGAGGGTGACCCCGCAAGGCTCCCCCTCCTGGGGAACACCCAGGTGGAGGAAGTGGGGGCGGAGCTTAAGAGTTGCCAAGGTACAGGGGCGACCGGGGGGCTCAGTCCATTAAGCGTCTGACTTCAGCTCAGGTCATGATCTCACAGTGGATTCGAGCCCCGCGTCGGGCTCTGTGCAGACAGTGTGGAGCACGCTCGGGATTCTCTCTCTCTCCCTCTCGCTCTCTGCCCCTGCTCCGTTCGCACTTTCTCTCTCTCAAAAACAAATAAACTTAAAAAAAAAAAAAGGCTATTGCAGGGTCCACATAAACCAAGAACGGGAGAGGGGTTGTCCTCCCAAAAGATGCTCAGCAGACAAGACCACACGTCCACTAATCTCATCGTGTCTCCACGTATCAGTTTGCGGCTGCCAGGAAAGTGCTGTGTAACAAGCTTCACCCACATCAGTGGCTTAAAACAATCACCTCTCTCACTCACAGGGCTGCAAGTTGACCACAGAAGCCCTGTCCTTTGTGTCTCATACTGAGGCCCAAACTCAAGGGGCAGTGACCATGTGGGCAAAGCCTTCCCCACGCCATAAGGCAGAACGTCGTGAATACATGAAGAAGCAGAATACATGTTTTCCCTTAGGGCCTGGGCTCGGAACTCCCACGTCGTCCATCCAGCTTACATTCCATTGGCCGGAAAGGGTCTCTGAGCAAGCCTGACATCGAGGGGCAGGGTGGGAATCTTTTCCAAAAAGCTAAATGGTTCTGTGATATGTGCTTTCCATACATTATCTGCCTTAATCCTCCAACAATCCTAGGAGGAAAAGACATTGGTTTTTCTCCATTTTACAGATGAGGAAACTGAGGGTCAGAGTGGTGATGTAGTTTACCCGCGGGAATCCAGGGGTCGGGGCTGGAACCCAAAAGGCATCCTAACTAACCACACTCTTTTGCCTCCCCAGCACTAAGACACAATTTAGGGCCAGAGGATCCACCTCTGGGGACCGAGAGTCCCCACACCCTAGAGGGGGAAACTCGGCTTCTAGCTGGGTGAGTTTAGACAAATCATTTCCCATCTGTGCACCTCAGTCTCCCCACCTGTGAAATGGAAATGCTCGCACTTTCCTTAGGCAGATGTGAAGATTAAAGACAAGGCATGCCACACACTAGAACGTAGTACGCTTTCCACGGAACTGGGAGGCAGTGACCCCCCCCCCCCAGGCAGTATGAGTGAGGGGGGCGGAGCAGGGGTTGGGTAAAGGTGTCTTCCCAGGACGGCCATGTCGGTCACGCCCACACCCCGCTCTCCACCCCCCGCCCCCACCTCTCCAAAAAAAATCCTAGCTGACCCACAGCTAGAGAGGATCATGTGAACGAACAGTCAGCAGCATCCATTTTCCAAGACTCTTGTCTGTTGTGCCGACAGAGAAACAGCCCATGGAGCGTTTCAAGCCCATTTGGCAAAGGCGATTAATTTCTTCTACGTGAAATCGTCTTTTCCCGAGTGTCCATACAGACACCCAGACTGAAGGAGAAAGGGACAGGATGCGAGGGCCATCAGTGGCACTCCTTGGCCTGCGAGGGGGTGTTCTGAGGGTGGATGTCACACTGTCCTGTCACCGCAAAGGCAACCAGGCTGGGGTGCACCGAATGGCACTTGGGCAGAGAAAATTCCGGGGCTCTCACATGCATGGGCGTGCCCACGGGGAGGAGCTGGCGTGCAGCGGCCCGGC
The DNA here is from genome assembly GCF_018350175.1 of Felis catus. NCBI lineage: Eukaryota > Metazoa > Chordata > Mammalia > Carnivora > Felidae > Felis > Felis catus. Next base: position 19,903,523 of record NC_058383.1, on the reverse strand, counting down.
CGCCCGTGTTCTCTGAGCCCCTTGGTGTGCCTGCAGGGCATGACATCCCACTCCACGCCCCAAGTCATCAGGCTGCAGGCACAGCTCAGACCGAGGCCCTGAGCGAGGCCTGACAACATTGGAAGCGCCATCTCACAGTGGACAGAGCTAGGATGAGCCTTGCTGCCCCGGGGGTGGGCACCAAGTGTGCCTGGAGGGGGCCCCCGCCTCTCCAAACCCTGGCCTGACCCACCCAGCGGTGATTCTCTCTGAGAAGATGCCCAGGCTTCCTTTCCGGCACCTCCTAGGCTAATTCCGACTTTCTCAACACAGCTCTGCCCTGGGTCACTCGTGAGCCCCAAAGCCAGCAAGCCTGGGCCAGCCGACAAACCTCTTCTGCAAAAACCGTCCCTCTGCCCATAGCCACGTGGTACCACGCGACCCTGATAGGCACATCCACAAGCCAACTAAAGCGGGTCTCTCTGACCCTCTGTGCACTCATACCAAGTCCCGGTTGCAAGAGACAGACCTACTCAAACCGGCTTAAGCAAAATGGGAATGTAGGGGCTCATGGGAACAAAATTCCTAGGGGAGGAGAGACTGAGACTGAGCTGGATCCACGGCCCCAAAACAAAAACTTACTGAGACTCTATGTCTTGACTCTGTTTCCCCCTAGGTTGGCCCTATTCTTCAGCGTCACGGGTGACCTCTAGCACCGCTAGGCTATCCTTCCGCCTTTGCAACTGAGCTCAAAGGCAATGTCTGTCTCCCCAAAGTCCTAGCCAAAGCTCCAAGGCGAGGACCTTACCCACCTCCTATGACCACCCTGGAAAGTAAAATCACAGTGGCCAGGGCCTGGAAGGTGGGGATTGACCCTGCCTGGGTCGCAGGTTCCTCCAGGGAGCGGGGACAGGGGCGGAAGGGAAGATTCCTGCCCCAGCTGCTTGCACTCGGGGGCGAGGGGTAGGGAGGCATTCCCCAATGGAAACTCAAGGAGCCGCTACCACAAGATGTTGGATGGCCCCCGGCAGACATTCTACAGAATCTCTCTGGGATCCGGACTCCACACCTGTTAATGGGGGCTCATCCCGTTGGTGGAGACACGAGGCAGGAAATCTACAAGGCAATGATATGTTCAGAGAGGCAGAGAAAGCCCGTCTGCAGAGAGCAAGAAAAATAAAATAGGACGTCCAGAGCAAAGAGACCTAGATCACTGAACGTTTTTAACTTCTGAGTCCCTGGTGGGGCCAGACTGACGCCTTTCCCATTAAGTCCAGGAGGGAAGGGGCCCTGGCTAGCACGCGTTTTCCTCAAGGAGCAACAACCCCGTTTCCCTTTGCGGAACCACTCCACCCACTCTGGGTTCACGTGGCCCAACGGAGGCTGCCCCAGCCCGCCCAACAGGGAGCATGTGACCCTGCCTAGCCAATCAACTCGCTCCAATGCCTCTCCTGGCCCTCGATTGGTTCAGAGGCAGGCACATGAACAAAGCCAGGCCAATAGGACTCGACTTCCAGGGCCTTTGTTGGAAGCTCTGGGGGGAAGATGGCTCTTGAGGACTATGGGAATGAGGGTTGTTGTCGTCCTGAAGCCTGAGGGAGAAGCCGACATGGAGGGAAGTGCACGTGACAGGTGGAAATGTATTCTGAAGACACTGTTAGAGCTTCTTGGGGTTTTTTTCTAATTTTTTAATGTTTTTATTTATTTCTGAGAGAGAGAGAGAGGGAGAGAGAGACACAGAGTGCAAGCGGGAAGGCGCATGGAGAGGGAAAGACACACACATACACAGTCCGAAGCAGGCTCCGAGTCCGATGCGGGACTCGAACTCACGGACCGCGTGATCATGACCTGAGCCCAAGTTCACGCTCAACCCACAGAGCCACCCAGGCTCCCCTGTTCAAGCTTCCAGATTCAGCTATGCCTGTAGGCAGACTCGATCCCCTGGAGCTCTGGACTATGCAAAGCAGTGAATACCCTTTTTTCTTAGTAAGTTAAAATCGGAGTTTCTGCCACTTGTAATCCAGAGAGGCCTGATTAATTGACTCTCCCTCAAGCCATGCTCCTCCCTTAAGTTCCTACTGTTTGCATAGTTACCCATGAAGAAGCAGATTGAAATCAGAAGGCACGGTAGGGGCCTGGGGAGGGTGTCTGTCCCCGGAGAGTCTCAGTGGCAGGTCCCAAGGGCCACCAGCTATCCTTCAGATCCAACCTTGCCCACCGGAGGCCAATCAGCCGGAGCTGCGGCATGGTCGCACAGCTCCACACAGCCTATCTGGCGGGTTTTGGGGTCACACCTCCCATCCACATCCTGGTACAAAGCCTCCCTTAGCCCTGTACCGCGGCCTCCTTCGCCACCAGCCTCTCCGGGAGTGGGAATGTGGTTAAGACCCTCGGGCACTGGCTGATCCCTTCTTGTCTCTTTGTAGAGGAGTTACCGAAGGACAGTGGTCCCGGGCTCTCCTCCTGCGGTGGCACGTGCCATTTGATAGACAGCCGAGCTCGTGGTCGGCCCGAATCACCGACCCAGTGGCCACGGCTCCTGCTGCACCCCACCCCCACCCCTGTCCCACCCCCAGCCAGAGCTCTGGGAACTGGACTGTCACAACACACCGGAGGGGTCTCTTGTGCCCTTTGTGAGACAGCGAGGTGGACGTAGTGCAAAGAGCACAGACTGTGAGGTCAGCTCTGGGACCCCAGGCAAGTCACTTACCCTCTCTGTAACTTCGTCCCCTCATTTGTGAAATGGAGGGGTGATGCCTATGTTTTAGGAATATGTAAGGAATACATGGGAGACAAGTGCATGGCCCAGGGCCTGGCGTAAATACATGTCGCACGGAAGGAAGGAAGGAGGGCAGGGTGGAAGGAAGGAGGGCAGCAGGGAGGGGAGGAGGGAGCGAGGGACCAACCTAGCATTATATTCAGCACGTTAGAGATGCTCCGTCCTCGTTCATTCCCTCCTGCCACGTCTCCCATTTTGCACCCGGACAGCCCAGCCACTTTCTGTGGTTTTCCCACGTTTTGTCTGGTCCCGTCCTGACTCCACCCCCCTCACCGTTAGCCACCAGCCCTCATTCCCGATTCCTCTGCAGCCACACACACCCACTCACCGACCTGCGGCACAGCTGTTTTGCCTCTGGAGAGACACTGAAGCAGGAGCCTGGTGCGTCTAAGCCCCGAGAATCCCAGACATGACCTTCGGACACAGCTTTCCCTTAGGCCTTCTCATCCATCCTGGGAATCCGGGGCACACAGCCAGCCCCTGCAGCCCGACACGTCCCTGAAGCACCGCCCACCTGAGACATCAGGCAGCAGGCACAGGTGCTTCTGTTTACAGAACACCCATGTTGTGCCAGGTTGCAAACTGATGCAAACTCACTCCAGCCCACAGATGTGTTTTGTGTGGCCCGACAGCTGTTTAAATATTTGAATAACTTATCAACAGTTAAATATCAGACAAGCTAACATCAAAAATCTCTTTGAACAGTCTAGAGATCTGGACCCACATAGCTGGGTAGTAGCAGCCCCTCTTGACTGGCATGGACCCCCCCCCCATTTGCCATAGTCCCCTTCAGACATTTGGGTGTAGGACTTCTGATGTAATAATAGTCAATTCCAGCATATAGATGAGAAAGGAAGAAACGAAACTCTGCAATTTGCAGATGACGTGATTATGTGGAAAATTCCAAGGGATCTGCACTCACGCACACACACACACTCGCACTCCAAGAACTAATAAGTTCAGCAAAGTCATAGGTTACAAGAGTAACACACAAAGATCAATTGCATTTCTATATACTAGCACTGAACAAGTAGGAATGGAAATTAAGTACCATTTACGATTGCTCAGAAAAATGAAATGCTTAGGCATAAATCCAGCACAATATTACAAGGATTCTATGCTGCAAACCACAAAATGTTGATGAAAGAAATCAAAGGAGATCTGAATAAATGGAGAGATATACCGTATTCATGGATCAGAAGACTCAGCATAGTAAAGATGTCCATTCTCCCCAAATTGATATATACAAGTTTAGCATAACTCCTATCAAAATCCCAGCAAGATTTTTTTTGTAGATATAGGCAAGCTGATTCTAAAACATATACGGAAAGGCAAGAAACTAGAATTTGAGCATTTTGAAAAAGACCCAAGTGGGAGGAGCCATACTACCCACTTTTAAGACTTACTATACAGGGTCACCTGGGTGGCTCAGCTGGTTAAGTATCAGACTCTTGGACTTGACCCAGGTCGTGATCTCACAGTCCGTGAATTTGAACCGCATGTCAGGCTCAGCACTGCTGGTAGGGAGCCTGCTTGGGATTCCCACTCCCCGCCTTCTCTCTGCCCCTGCCCCCACACATGTGCGCATGCGCTCTCTCAAAATAAATTTAAAAAAAAAAACAGTATACAAAAATCAAGACACTGTGTTATTGCTAGAGCGACAGACACATAGAAAAAAGGAACAGAATAGAAAACGCAGAAATAGCCACACACTGGTACAGTTAACTGATTTTTGACAAAAGTGCAAAGGCCGTTCAATTGAGGAAAGATATTTTTTTCAATAAATGGCGCTGGAGCACTTGGATAGCCATAGGCTATATTTCTAAATAATAAATAATGAGAGAAGGGAGGTCACTGTGTTTTCTACATAGCTCTACGTCAGGCACCTAGAACAGTAATTGGCACATAGTAAGTGCTTAATATTGGTCAAATGATGAGTACTCATAAAAGCTACCATTGCCTCCACACTGTGTCCCAGGGATGGGTGCTGTTATGTCCATATGATAGAAGGGACATGTGAAGCACAGAGAGGTCAGAAAACTTGCCCGATATCTCACAGCGCAGAAGAGGTACGGCCAATATAAAACATAGGCGATTTAATACAATCTTCCATTGATCCCCTTCTGCCCCCTTTCTGCCGATGGAAGAAACTCCAGTTCAGAGAGATTACATGGATTTTAGGGACCCCACAGCTAGAAGGAGGCAGAGCCAAAATTCAATGAAGAATCTGTCTGACCCCAGGACACCTGCCGCTGCTTTCCAAAGCCTTTCCGGCCGCGGGTTCTCAGGCCACCGCACCAAGCCACGCTGTCCCTCTCGGTAAACGCTACCTTTCTCGGTCTCTGCTCAGAGCCCGTCGGCCTACGTGGCTTAGAGACCGGGGCTCCCAGCGGGGCGCGGGCCACTGAGCCAGCTCATTTATTCATTAATTTGCTTTCCATATTTCCAAACAGAAAGCGGCCGTTCCAGGCAAGGCAAATCGATACCGCGCTCAGCGATTCATCTTCATTCGGACCACATCCCCGCACCAGCCCCGGTGCTCTCCCCCGGCCTCCTCCTGATGGGTTCCTGGATGCTGACGAATAGGATTCTCGGCTGCGGCCACGCCGCGTTAGCAGATTAAATCGTTAATATCTGCATCGGTCATTTTTACGAGCCTCCCTTACCCCAAACGCGTCACCACCCTCGTGTTGAGTACACTGTTAGTGATGCGGGCGGCCACGGTGCAGATGAAATTGCCACTCCTGAGGTTTTATTGGCTGCGAGCTTGGAGATATTGATTTCCCACCCCCCTGCTTTTCTGAAATCAGGCATCCTGCCCGGGGTTGCAGAAATGCCCCTGCTCCCAGCACCCCAAAGAGGTGGGAATTACCATTAGCTCTTACGCTAAGGAAACTGAGGTCCCGGGATTTGCCCCAGATTACAGCAGACTTGAACTCGGGTGTGCATAACTCCGGAGACTATGCTCTTGACCAGCACCTACCTTGCCCTGCCTCCCCCCTTTAGCTCCAAGAGAGGGCACAGGTAGAAAGAATAGATGTTCAGGGTGATGGATGGAACGCTTGTGCCCCCCCCACCACCAGTTCATGGGCTGAAGCCCTAAGCCCTAATGTGATGGTGTTAGAAACAGGGCCTTTGGGGGGTCATCAGGCTAGATGGGGTCATGAAGATGGGGCCCCCATAATGAGATCAGTGTCCTTATAAGGACAGGAAGCCACAGGGCGTGTGCTCCCCACCCCGCCCCTCTACCATGCGAGGACACCGTGAGAAGCTGGCCATCGCCAAGCCAGGAAGAGAGCCTCCCCGGGAAGCTGACCATGCTGCCACCTTGAGCTTGGACTCCCCAGCCGCCAAAACCGTGAGACGCAAATGGCTGCAGTGTAAGCCACCCAGTCTGCTATTTTGTCATGGCAGCCTGAGCAGACTAAGACGTCAGAAGCATCACTCTGTCCAGGCCCAGAAGCATCACTCTGTCGGCCCAGGGAGGCAGGGAGCAGAGGGACAAGATGCCGGAAACCAGAGCGCAGGGTAGGTCTATCTACGCTGCCACCTTCCACTACCCTCAGGCAATTCCGCAGACCCCCAACTTCCCCACCCTCCAAAGCAGAAGAGAATCCAACGGGCTCCCTCTTAAGTTCCAGAAGGTTTAGCTTTATCTCCAAAGGAGCAGACAATAAATATTCTGGGCTTTGTGGGCCATACAGCTCTTTCACGCCTACTCAGCTCCGCCATTGTGACACAAAAGCGGCCACAGACGACAGGTGGATGAACGGGCGTGGCTGCCTTCCGATACAATTTTCTGTGCGAAAACAGGCAACAGACCAGAGGTAGCCTGCAGGCCACAACCTCGTGCCCTGGAGGACGGGGTTTTTAGGAGCAAGAGTCTGCGAGTTCTGGACCCGGGACACTGACCTGTCTTGGATCACGCAGTGAGGCCAAGAGGTGGGAAATGCCAGCACGGGGAGGGGAGGAGCAAAGTCCGCCGCAACACGGCTGGATGAAATGCAAAACCTGTGGCATGGAGTGGAAGCCAACGTGGAGTCAGCCGGGGCAACACGGCTGAAAACAAGCGTCATCATCATAATAAGAGTAGAAACCCTACGTCCTTACCGTGGTCCACAAGGTGCTCACGATATTCCCCTTGTGGCACTCGCTCTCTGATCTCATCTCTGCTGCCCCTCCCTGTGCATGCTGCTGTCAGCCACACTGGCCTCCTCGCTCCTCCTCAAACGGCCAAGCTTGCTCCCACCTCGGGGTCTTTGCACATGCCGTTCCCTCTGCCTGGGCCGTAACCACGGGGCTAGCCTCCTGGAGGATTAGACCGCAGGGAACGCCAGCAGGCTGTTCCAGCTGAGGCCATCCTAGACCAGCTAGCCCCGGGCCGGTCTACCAGCTGGCCATGAGTGAGTCTGTTCAAGACCAGCCAAGCCTGGTCCAGATCAGCAGAATACCGCAACCAAACTGCAGACATAAGAACTAATAAGTCTTCGTGTCAGAGATCTTTGTTACGCAGCCATAGCTAACTGGCACCGGAGGCTGTGCCCCCAACTTTCTGTATGAATAATATAAGCCTTTACTCTGTCTCGTTCTCCAAAGTCTTCATCATGAAAACGAGAGAATCGTGAAAACCTTCCTCCTTCCCTTGCCTGATGTTTCAGCAACATTCAGCAGTGGAGCTGCTAAACTTTTCCTCCCCTTGGCCTTTATGGCACCAGGGTCGTGTGGTTCTCCAGCTTCCTCTCTCTGTTCCCAGGTCGATCTGACTCCAGAGTCTGAACTCCGTGCCTTTCATCAGCGGTTGGCTGACTGGATACCAGGGAGCCTTGGGGTTCCATAGGTATGAAGCCTCAAGGAACATCTAAGCGGAGTCAGCACCCTACACTCTTTGCCCATCTCTTTGACTACCCATGTCCCCCCAAGAATCATGAGCCCTTATTTCCTCTCCTTATCCACAGCCTTCATCCAGAACCATGTACTTCAGATAATCTTGAACTCAGCTATTGACCTCTTCTGGACTTCCCTGGTTCCTGACCCCGTTTCCTGTTGAGGCCTCCTGCCTCTCCTTGGCTATGAGACTCTCTGTTCTGCCTTTTCGTCTCTGTCCTCTGAATTCTTTCCAAGACTTCCAGCCAGACTCACCAGTTAGATAATGCCTCTTTGGACTGAGCTGTTGTTCTGACCAACATGGCTCCCTCCAGATCCAGCACCCAATGGTTGACAAACACCCTTGGTTCACCCTACCCTGTGAGTGGGACTGGGATACATGGTCATGTTTTTTTTTTTAATTTTTTTAACGTTTATTTATTATTGAGAGACAGAGAGAGACAGAGCATGAGCATGGGAGGGGCAGAGAGAGGACGAGACACAGAATCTGAAGGAGGCTCCAGACTCTGAGCTGTCAGCACAGAGCCCAGCACAGGGCTCGAACTCACGAACCCAGCGAGATCATGACCTGAGCCGAAGTCAGATGCTCAACCGACTGAGCCACCCAGGGGCCCCTACATGGTCATGTTTAATATTCATTAACAACTTTGGCAGTTGATTTAGTCTTCTCCACCCCCAAGTCCCTGGGGACTTTGATGTCCAATGTGAATGGACCAGTCCCCATCTTCACCTCTGGCCCTTAGCCTCCCCATTCCAATGGACTTCACTTTCCATCCACTTCAGCCGCCCACATCCATGTCCCCGACATGCTCAACCTCATGCTTGAGCTTGAATCCCAGCCTCCTACTTACCAACCACAGCCTCCTACCATTTCAACCAAGCCCTCCACTTGCATTCTTTCTTATTCACAACACCTTCCATCTCTTCCTGGCCCGCTCTCCATCAGTGATCTCCTCTCTTCCTTGTATTTTCAGCCTCTCCCTCTCACTCATCCTCACCATTCAATCATGACAAATTCTTTTCGGGCTGGAAAAAAAATGAGATCCCTCCAGTAGCAGATGCTCTCAGTACCCTACCCTCAGTTTTTACTCTTGGCCCATCCACCTTTGCTCCTATAACACCTCCTTCTCTCTTGGCTTCACATGGCTGACACCTACATGTCCCTTAAAACTCAGCTCCAGGGAATCTTCCGGACCCTCAGCTTCCCAGTCTGAGCTCCCACAGTCCCCTCTACTCAAGCCTATCAGAGCATTTACCACACTGAATATGAACTGTAGCACCTCATCACCGTGATACCAGGGCTTTGGCACAGGGACTCCCCTGTCAGTAGACTCAATACATGTTTGTTGAATGAACAAGTGACCTCCATTCCCCTCTGGCCACTGGAATAGGAAACTGACTGTCTTTTCACTTCCCCCTCCTCCTTTCCTAGTTTAATGCCAATGCACATAGTAGGTGCTCAGTAAATATTTGCCGAGTGAATCAATGAACAGAAGCCACAAGAGACAGGCATCCATCCCTTCCTCGTTTTTACAAGAGAGCCCTGGGGAGCAGAGACAAATCAAACTGAACTTCCTACAGTTTTGCTAAAATGGAATTTGCCAAAGACGTCCTGAAAAATGGATTTAATTAGGCCCGTTAATAGGGGAGTCATTGGTGGCTAAGATTTAAAGCTGTGGCTGGAAAAGGTATCGATGATTTTACCATTTTAAATTATATAGGAGGTTATTTCTTACTCCTGCCTTAATTAGAAAAATGCATCTCGACGGAACCTCAGCTTTGGTGGGAAATAAAGCCAAAGGTAGAGGCAAGATCCGCTATTTCATCGAAATGGAGCATCAGGTATCACAGCAGACCACACCCTGGTTCAGCCCAGATGTGCTCCAGATGAGAGAAGGGGGTTAGCAGCACCGCAAAGCCAGATCTCATTACGCTAATGAGCGTCAGCGCAACTCGATGTGGCTTTTCATTGCAAGAAACATCCAGGAGGGGGAAAGGTGCGGTGGTCCCTAATGAAGGCACGCCATTCCGCCTAGGTTTCCAGAGCCCCGTGGATTTCTTGCATTCCATTCTGCCATTGGGCAGCTGTCAAGGTCCGGGCTCCCATTGGTTCCGCAATCAGATCCTGGAAGAGACACGCCTTTATTCTCACCGGGAGCAGAAAATCTCAGCTGTTCCCCAGATTCTGGAGCCAAGTAAAAGCTCCCTTTGGGGCTCTCGCTTCCTTCAGATACAAAGAGCCTGGAACACCCACTGAAGACTTCTCCAGGGACCTAGAAAATGTCTGGAGACCTAATAGGACATCAATCATTCTATACATCTTTATTGAATATAAGGAGGTGACAGACACCATTCTAGGCAGAGCTGGGACCAGGGTGAGGCAAGTGAGGAACTCAACTCAGGGGCTAAACTTAGGAGAGTGATTGAAAAAAAAAAAAAACTCAGCAATCTAGATAACCAAAATTTTTATGCAATATTATTAAAAACAAAAACGAATGCAAAAGCATCTACGATGAACAAAATATCAAAATTTTAACCACAGAGAGGATTCTAAGCCTGTGCTTGGAGGACCTGCCTCACCCACCCTACCCATCCCCAGCCCGGGTTCTAGGCATCGGGGGTACAACAGCAAGCTGATCAAATCGCCCTCCCTCACACAAATGCCAGGCTGCGTGCGAGACAAACGAGGAACACAATAACTGAGTCAAGTACACAGGGCTGGGGAAGGGTCTTCTGGAGGGAGATAAAGCAGATGGGGGGTATTTCCATTATAAACCTCTCAAAAGCCCCTCCCCACCCCAGACTTTCTACTACCCAGTGCAGCAGAAGGAACAGGGACTGTTGGGTCACTCCAAGGCCAGCTTGCAGCCCCGTGACCACCTGCACTGGGTCTTAGGGCAGGTCACTTGTTTCCAGGCTCCCTTCTTGGTGCTCCGTCATCTGAGGCATGTGAAGGCGAAAGCCCATAATAACAAAGACCTTTGGGAGCTATCACTCTGCAGGGAGCCCCACGCCAAGTTCACCGTGTTCATTCCCCCACGTAACCCTCGCCGCGCATATTTCCATCATGGGGGAAGCTGACACCTGATGTTGAGCAGCCTGCCTGGGGAAGGCGGGGCTTTGAGGTTCTCCGGGCCAAGTTCAAGTCCGTAATGTTGGGCACCTCAGACCCAGGGTCTGTGCTCCTTCTGTGCCTCAGTGACCTCAGGCAAGTCCCTGGATCTTTCTGAGCCTTGTTGTCCTCATCTACAGAATGGGGATACTCAGGGGGGGTCCCCCTCTGGGACCACTGAAGCCAGGCGTCTGGCATATGGTGGGTGCCCCATAGAAGTGAGCGCCCCCTCTTGCCCCTGCCCCTGCCCTGGCCGCAGAACCAGTCTCCAAGGTGACGGGGCAGAGTCGGCGGGTGAAGTTCAAACGCAGCCCATTTCCAATTTTCCTGACAGCCTATTTCATGGATCACAGAGACGCAAGTACAGCTGCTTATTCAACGGAGGAAAGAATGAATTCATTTTCATTCCTTAATACCCGATGTGACCTATTCTCGGTTGATCTCTCCTTTCCAAGGCTGCAGCCCTTCCCGCGGACTTTCAATTTGGCCAGAAAAAGAAAATGTGCGGTAATGACAGAATATCCTGCCTGGAGAATGCTGGGAGCCGAATCACCACCGTGCTGGTAATAAGTCCAAATGAAAGATATTATGTCACCTCGTTTGAATTAAACAGATGAACTACAGTCCTAGACCATTAAAAATGAACCAATCTGCTGGAGTGCTTCCAAGCTCTCAGAATTCAGTGCCCCTAAAAGGTGCGCGGCTCTAGCGGGGTTTTATATCCTCATTTTCTGCCAATAATTCCTCCACTCTGTGAACGTGGAGGAATAATTTGGTGAAAAGGAAGCTGACCCTTCAGCAGTGGCCTCTTTCCAAGGACGGCCCTGGCTGTGCTAACTCAGGGCCAACCAAGCCCCTTGCTGGTGCCCTCTGCCCGGGAGCGACCGGTTGGGGGTTAATCCAGAAGCCCCGCAGAGACACAGGGCGGGCAGCCAGGGCCCCATCTGCAGACTGGGTGATGGTTAAGTACCCTGGCAATGTTTTCTCCACCGGGAGCTTGGAGACGGGGGCTCCCCACCTGCACCCCAAAAGCCCAGAGAGAGAGGCAGTTGATAGTGTGGCCTCCCTTTACAAACAGGGAGACTGAGGTGCCTAGGGTCACACATCCAGCGTGCCGGGGGGGCGGAGGCTGGCGGGGCCCTCCCAGTCCCGCTCTGCCATGCTGCCACTCCCTGTGTCCCTGAGCACGCAGCTCCCACGGTGTCCCACACCGGCCCTTCCGTGACACAAGTGGCTTCTCCCTCAAGCGCTGCCCCCCGCTTGGTCCGTGGCTCAGGCACCGCTTCCCCTGTCGGAGAACCCGTGTCCCTATCTGCAAACCTGTTACGCTCGGGTGCCCCTCAGAGTAGACTAGACCGGGAGCCAGAAGATCTGGCTGCTGTGTGCCAGCCATGGTGGCCTTCGGAGATCTCCTTCTGCTCACTGAGACTCAGCGTCCTCATCTGTAACTTGGGACTTAATAAGCACTTCGTCTGCCAGGGTTCCCCACCCCAGCACCAGAGTCCCACCCAGCGCCCGTTCAGCCTCCTTCTGGCTTTAGGACTCAGCACCTGGCTAAGATATAACCCTACCCTCTCATTTAACCCGCCCCCAAAATGAGCGACTCCAGCTCGCCTTACGTTGATGATAAAGGTTTTGCGTCACCACAGGATACTAGGGGTAATTAAACCTAGTGAACTTCCCAAGCATCAGTCACTGCTCTGGATGCTTTACGTTTGTGTGTTCGGCAGCCCGAGGGCTCAGCAGGGTCAAAACCTCCCTGACCTCCCTGACACGCTCCCTGACCTCCAGGATATCGAGAGCCGGCATTTACTGGCCCCCTTTCTCAAAAGAGGAAACCGGGTTGAGGAGGCTTGGATAACCTGACATGGCGGCCGGGAGGAGACAGGGCCTGGGGTGGGGGGGGTGGGGGGTCCATGTCTGTCTGACCCCAGAGCCCACACCACCAAGGACTTGCTGGTAGTTTGGGGCCCGCGGGCCTGGCAGGCCAGCCCGGGCATCTGAGAACGCACTGCCCACGACCCTGGGTCTCACCAGACGGTTCCCAAGCTGGAGTGTGCGTGCCTCAGAAGGTCCGGGGAGGAATGTCTTCACAAACCTGTGGGCCTGACAGGTGAAGCGGGTTTTCAGGGGTCATTTTGACTACATAGGACTCCAGCTCGGGTTAGGACGGCCGCCTCAGGCTGCTCGGGACCGTTCAGGAAGGTCTCCCATCCCAGAAACCCTCTCAGTCACGTGCTGAACGGAGACAGTAATTCCCACAGACTGCTTACCGCCCTGCGTGTTCTGTGCTCAGGGTGGCCTCGGCTGACCGGGAGGGACCCCCTTCCGTCTTGCCTGGAGGGGCGCTGGTCTCCCTCTGGTGGTCTCCTGAGACCCCCCCCCCCCGGGCCAGTACTTGTGTGCCGCCTGAGGCGGACAAGGTGGACAGACACTCTGGGGGCCTTGACCTCTCCACGCCCCACAGCCTGAAGCCCCCAGAGCGTGAGACACAGGGTCTCCAAGCCGGTCCTGCCACAATCTCGGGGGAGCTTGGGGGAGGCTCCGGGTACTTCGGGCTTGCTGAGCGCTTACTGGCCTCACTGAATCCTCGCCACGGCCTGAGGGGCCATGAGCCCGCAGACGAGGCAACTCTAGCAGGCTCCAGTGACAGCCCCACCCAGGTCCTGTTGGCCCTCCAGGGTTGTCAGCCTCCGTCCGGATGGTACTGAGTGATGGCTTCTCCCCCCAGCGTGCACCTGTGCTCCATCTCCCTCTGCCCTCCTCTGCCTCAGGGCTCCTCAGGCATCACAGGGGTTTGCTCAGGGAGCCCGTGGCTAAACCCCCAGGCCCCTGAGATGTGCTCCATTCAGCCTCTGAGAGGCCCAAGCCGACTCCCACATTCTCTGGAACGCCCCCATTACTGGCTTCCCTGCCTTCCCTGTCTTGCAGCCCCACCTCTTCACGGGGCTTCTTGGGACCCCCCCCCACAAATAAACTACTGGATCCAAGCCCAGGCCTTAAGGCTGCTCTTGAGGGAACCCAAACTGAGACAGAAAGGTTAGGTAAGCCACCAGGGATCACACAGCTGATAAGCAGCATTGCGAGGATTTGAACTCAGACCTCTGAGCGCTTGCTGGTTACTTTGCTGTGCGGTTCTCATACTTGCTCTAGGGAATATTCTTGCCCCTCCTCATCCTCAGGCTGCTTCTCCTCCGCCCTCCCCCACCCCACCCCCTCCTCCACACGCTGAGTCCACAATGAAGACCACAAGATGGGGTCTTGCCACAGCTAACGGGAGCTGGGTGACGAGCCCTGAGAGAGGGTCACCCGCTTTCGGCCACCCCAGCGTCCCCCTGCTTCCTGCTGTCCCCCACCCCTCATCCCCGCCCAAGGGGGCAGCCCTGTGACCTCATCTTCAGCTAAAGCTGAACATTCGTAAGGGCCATGTTTTACGGCCCAATAATGCAGGCCACAGATGCCCCAGTGATTCATCCCATCCCTAAGCCGAACCTCATAGAAACATTCAGATGGAAGATGAGGCCCGACTGTTGAGGAGAAGTGTCTGCTCTGTTCGTTACGTGCAATTAAAATGACTGGAAGCTTTCTTAGTCTGGGAGGACACTTCTCAGAAATTTGCAGGGGAAACATCATGTCAGAGACACTTAAAGGCACGCCTATCGCAAGGGAAAAGGGGGAAGCAACCTAAATGCTCACCAGTTAGAATGGACGAATCACGACGCTCATCAATAGGATACCCTACAGTACGGGAGGTGAACTTGAGCTGCGACACAGCACAGAGGAGTCGCACGTGGTGTTCAGCGTAAGTTGGAAAAGCACACATCAAGAACGCCATTTATATCAAGATTGATAGCATGCGACACAATTCCATGTTGGCTTAGGGGTACGTCCTCTTCTACCCCCAAGTACAGAGACGTGCGTCAGATTCAATGTCGAGCGTAAGATTCTGGACTGCCACGGAGAGAGAATGGGGAGGGGTAGATGGGTTTGGAGGTTTATCAGTAATCTCTTCTTTTTTCTTTTTTTTATAGTGAGAGAGAGTTGGGGGGGTGGGGAGGGGTGGGCAGAGGGAGAAGGTGAGAGAGAGAATCCCAAACAGGCTTCTCACTCAGCATGGAGCCCGACACAGGGCTTGATCTCACAACCCCAAGATCATGACCTGAGCCAAAATCAAAAGTCAGATGCTTAACCAACTGAACCATCCAGAAGCCCCTGTAATGTCTTCTTCCTTCCTTCCTTCCTTCCTTCCTTCCTTCCTTCCTTCCTTCCTTCCTTCTTTCTTTCCTTTTCCTTTCTTTCTTTCTCTTTCCTTTTTCTTTCTCTCTTCTTTCTCTCCTTCCTTTCTTCCTTCCTTCCTTCCTTCTTCTTCTTTCTTTCTTTCTTTCTTTCTTTCTTTCTTTCTTTCTTTCCTTTTTCTTTCTCTCTCTCTCTTCTTTCTTTACTTCCCCTTTCTTTCTCTTTCTTTCTTTCCTTCTTTCTCTTTCTTTCTTTCCTTCTTTCTTTCTTTCTTTCTCTTTCTTTCTTTCTTTCTTTCTTTCCTTCCTTCCTTCCTTCCTTCCTTCCTTCCTTCCTTCCTTCTTTTTCTTTCTTTCTTTCCTTCTCTTTCTTTCTTTCTTTCTTTCTTTCTTTCTTTCTTTCTTTCTTTCTTTCTTTCATATGTCCTAAATAATTTTAACAGCTGGGGGTGGGGCAGAATGCAACTCGGAGGAAGAATTTCCTTCTTTTGGAACAGTTCACCCCTCCAGGCCATGGCTAAGCTTCATCTTGCTCCCTGCAGAAGGTAGAAAGTCCAAGGTCCTGTCATCAGGGACCCAGGTCCATCCCTGGAACCACCTGCTCAAGTGCCAAGTGCACCTGAGAAGGGAGGTACCCACCACTTCTGGCCCCCAGGAATGCCTCTCACTACCCCCGGGACAAGCACTGCCTGCCTGGCAGCCCAATCAGGCAGTCAGGGGCCAGGCTTCGGGGCAGGCTAAGGATGGAATGAGCTTCAACGAGACAGTGCATGCCAGCGTCTAGCTAGGTGCCCGGGGTGCAACACGTCCTCCATACCCGGTCATTCTACAGCCTGGCACCGGGCCCAGGAGTTCCCAGTGCCGCGGCCTGTGCTGGGCTGTGCCTCTCAGGGGAGTACACTCACCCCACTGCCCGGTGAGCACACAGGGGCGCTCCAGAGTGAACAAACACGGGTCCTTGGCCGGACGCAGCCAGACAACGGGGCCTCCAGCAAAGAGAACACGGGGTCCATCGCAGGGTCCCAGGGGAGGCTCTGGGATAAGAGAGCTCGGCAGGGGGAACCTCGGGGGCAAGTAGGCACCCTGGAGGGTGATGCTGAGAGCCGGAGGGTTTGTGGTTTCCAAAAAGTGTGTGCATGTTTATATATATTTGCATATGTCTTCATGTGGATATGCTTACATATGCATATACGCATGTGGATATATATTCTCGTGTGCACTCACGTATGCATATTCTTCTGTATTCATATGTAAACATACCGTGAATGTATTTGCATCCATACACATACGTACTTAGGTATATATGCATACATATGTACGTTTGCACATACACTTGTGTATTTTTTTTCATGCAAACACTTATACTGTCTTGAATAGAAGGTTCCATGAGGTTGGACAGCGCTGCCACAGTGAACCTAGGGGCAGACCCTAGCCTGGGTGTTTCCTGTCCGCCCGGCTGGGGGAGCTGAGGTTCAGAGAGGTTGAGGTGGTCACGGGATGTCACCCGGGGGGAGGACACGGGAGTGGAACCACAGCAGGCCAGAGTCCCAAGATGGAGAGGGGCAGTCACTCTATTCATGGAGCACCGTCCAGCCTACCGTCCCCCCGCCTCCCCGTTTTATTTTCCCCACAGCACTTCTGTTGGAAATGAACCTGTGTGTCCCCCCAACTCTCGACTGTGAGGCCCAGCAAGGAGGGACTGCCCGGCTGTCTGTAGAGGGTCTAACAGAACACTTAGCACTCATTTCTCTTCAACCAATGTTTGTGGAGGGTTTAATCGCCACCACCCATTTGGGGCATCGCTAAGCACGGCTCCGAAGCGGACGAGCTGAGGCTCGAACCCACGCTGATCTCACCTCTGAGACACTAGGCCCTGCCCTTCCTCACAGCCCTTACCACGGTGCATGCCGCTCGGCGTGCTTCAGAAGGAGGCCGTGCCATTTCTAGAAGGCCATCCTGCCCCTCACCCAGAGGCTCGTGGACCCCGCAGCTGGCCTTGACCCTGCTCTTCCTCGAGCCCCCAGATACGGCCCCTCAGCAAGCCCTGAGTCCTGCCTTCTAGATACACCCAGGATCTCCCAACTCTGTGGCCACTCGATGGTCCGGGCCCTCCCTGTCACTCCTGGATTCCTGCACTGGCCCCACCCAGCTCCCTGTCCCACCCTGCCCACCGGACGTCCCCCCATGCAGCGGCCTGCTCCAACTCCGGTCTGCTCATCACTGCTGACGAGTCTCCAGCAGCTCCCAACTCACCAGGGCCACAGGTCCTAGCCTCCCCGAGAGAATAAGGAAACAAAATCTCTGCCCTTGCAAAGATATTCGAGCAGAGGGAACCAGCAATAAGGAACTGACACATCGAAAGACTTGCAAATTGCACTTAATGCCATAAAGCACCTAAGTTAGAAAGTGACATAGAGAATAACAGAGGGATGTTCTTGTAGAGGCCAGGGACACTTTAGCTGAGGCTTGAAGGCCAAGGGGCTGAGGGAAGAACATACCAGGTAGAAACTTTTTTTTTTTTTTTTGCCAGTGCAAAGTCCCTGTGGCAGGTAAGAGCTCCAAATAAGAAAACAGCCCACATGACCGCACCTCGAGGTGAGGAAGGGGTAGGGTGTGATGTGGGACCAGTAACCAATGACATCCTGAAGAAATGCAGCTCAGAAGGGGCTCAGCCAGGAGGCACACCCAGATGTCATGATATGGCAAAGCAGAGGCCACAGGCCCCGTAGGAAATGTCCCCAGGAAGGTGGTCCTTGCCTCTCTCTGGCCATAAGTCCTTTTTCTACCCACCTCCAGCCCCAGCCACTGATGTAACTGGTGCCAGGACAGCATTGTCCTCCCTCCCACACCCACCCCGCCTCATAGACCCATCACCATGGGAACCGGGCCAGCCAATCAGAACACTGCCCTTTGAAAGGCCACCTTATAAATTGAGCCGCCTCTCCCCCCAGACAAACCACACCCACCATTCAGAGGCCTCCCAGGGTCCCCTCCCCCTGGATAAACCAGATCCTCTGTCCCTCACTTTCCTCCAGGGTACAACAGGGCAGTCTGCTGCTTGGAATGCTCAGGACCAAGCTCCAGGCCTCCCATCCCCCAGCTTAGAGCCCCAGTCACCCGCGTGGCCACACCATGACGCAGGAGCCACTCAGGGGCCCCTGAGACTTCCGGGCAGCAACCTGGGAAACGCGTGGAGAAGGGAGAGCGACTTGCTGAGCCCGCGACAGTCCAGCCTGGGGACATGCGGGGACAGTGACACCAGCCTGTTGGACAGCGGGTATGCAGGGGATGAGGAGAACAGTGAGGTCAGCCTGGTGGCCAAGAGACACATCGTGAGGTTGCACAGAAGTCTCAACACCCAGACAGACAGCGCCCAGAGCAGCCAGCTGTGTGCCACCTACTCTCCCAGCCAGATAAGGAGGCAGCCGGGCGCACAGAGCAGACCAGGCTGGAGGGGAAGAGTGACACCAGCCTGCCCAGCAGCGGCATCGGCAGCGGGGCCAGCAGCCTGACCAGCATGAGCTTCATCAGTCTGGGCAGCAGCGCCCTCAACTACCAGGTGAGTAGCGGGCTGTTCAGTTCCACCAGCAGCCTTCCCTCCAGCCAGGCCAGCAGCCGCCAGGGCACGCGGGAGGACGGCGGCGTGCAGACCGGGGTGAAAAGTAACACCAGTCTGCAGGAGGACGGGGCCGGAGGCAAGGCCAAGGCCAGCGACCAAGGTCGGGGGCAAGGCCAAAGCCAGGCCACCGAGGGCGAGCAGCCTGCCCAGACGTGCGTGCCTGCATGAGAAGGCTCACCGGCCACTAGGGTCTTGAAAACTGGACGTGAACCCCCAGCAAGCCTGGACTTTACCCAGAGCGGTTACGGCCAAGCAGACGCCTTTAAAAAGCACCCAGTGCGTCTGAACCTTGGGTGGAGAGCCCCGTTTGTAGCAACGACTGTCGGTGGCAGGGTGACGCGTAGCAAGAACTGTGGAAGGTAAGCACCACCTGCGGTGACCGTCAGCGATCAACGGCACGACCGTCTACTCTGAAGCTGCAGCAGGATCCTGGGGGGCTGGGTCTACCCTCCACTGCGAGCCCCAGCGACGAGCCACCTCTAACAGGATCCGTCAGTGGCAAAACCGTCTGTATGGAGAACCGTCACGGCGGGATCGCCAGCCAAAACTCATCAGTGGGGACGATTGCGGTCAGCAGCAAATGCCAGCTCTGTTTTAGAACCATCTGATGTCAGAACCTCCCCTGGAGAAACCGTGCGAAGTGGTGAGCACCGTCTACGGTCAACACCAACCGTGATGAGCTCAGGAGAAGCAAGCACCAGCCGCGGCTGGGACCGTCCGCGTCGGGAGCCAGCCGAAGGAAGCACCATCGACGGGAAACCACAACCCTGGGGAGCCGGATCCCTACCAAGCTCTGCAAGATGTGCTGCCTGCGAGAGCCAGAGAGGCTCCGGACGGGGCTCCCTGAGGCCCCGTCCCTGTCTCGATGTGCATCTCCAAGGAGATAGAGGCGAGAAAGGAGCCCAGACACCACCTCGGTTGAGATGCTTGGGACTGCTTCCTATGACAGGACAATGCCACGGTCAATGCTTAACGGTGACAGAAACCAACCCAGCCAAGCATGGCTGGGATGAGACAGCTCTGAGCCGTTTAGCAAAAGTCTCCTGGACGGGTGGGAGGGCTGAGGACGCTCGCCTGCCCCTTCTCAGGACCATAAAGCCCTTCCCCGGGGGGCTGACCGTGAAAACCCTGGGGAGGGAGCGTGTCCACGGAGGGGCGGAGGTCAGAACACTCACGAAGACATCCACTAGGTACCAGAAGGAAAGCTGAGGGGGCACCAGAGACAATAAAAAGTGTCTGGAGAGGCTGAAAGGGTGTGAGGTTCGTGTGTGTGTTCCCGGCCGAGGTTACAGAGACAAACTCAGACGCACTAAAGAGCCGTGGTGACAGGAGGGCTTAGCTACCAACTCTGTTACCTCCAGGCTGGTGATCTGGGGGAAAATGCTTACAATTTTGGAGCCTGAGTTTCTTCATCTGGAAAATGGGAATGATAACCTCTATGTCATACACAGATAGAAGGGTCATGTGGATTACGTGAAAACGGCTTTTTTAACTTTATTTATTTTGAGAGCGACCGAGACAGAGTGAGTGGGGGAGGGGCAGAGAGAGGGAGAGAGAGAGAACCCAGGTAGGTTCCGAGATGCCAGCACAGAGCCCGACACGAGGCTCAGTCTCACAGACTGCAAGATCACGACCTGAGCTGAAGTCAAGAGTCAGACGCTCAACCAACTGAGCCACCCGGGAGCCCCTAGATGAAGTATTCTTGACCAAAACAAAAACCAAAAAACCGAAAACAATGGACCCATAGCATCTGCTTAGAAGTCGAGGCAGATCAGCAGATGGTTTGCTAGGTTTCAGGAGTTAGCGGTTCCGGGTTCAAGGGCATCGCGTGTCTGGACTGCTGAGGCCCTTCCTCCGGAGCGTGAGTACGTTCTCCCCCACTCTCCTCCCAGCAAAATCGCTTAGCGGGAACAGAGCACCCACAACCCAGGCCCCTCCCAGCCCTGCCCAAGGGGGTCCCTGTCCGCCCATCGCCGCCCCCACCCCCATTGCTGCCCTGCTCTCCCATCTCAGAGGGTGACAGAGGGCACACAGAGGCAAAGTTGTAGGTGCTGCTGCATACTGAGCCCTCGGTGTGGAGGCCACAGACCGCTCGGGGACAGAGTGGCCACCATGAGCTCACCACCGTCCCCTGACCACCTCCTCCTGTCTCCTTTCTCAGCAAACGCCATCATCTCACTCCATTGTTCGGGCTGGACCCTCATCACGAGGGAGGTCTACCCCTGCCTCAGCCCCACCTTTCATCAGTCCCTAACACCGCCCCTCCCCCACTGCTGACCCCCTAATCCAGGCCCCTTCCTCCCCGACCGGTGGTTCCCAGCCCTGCCTGCACAGTAGAGTCACCTCGGGAATATCTACAAGATACAGATGCCCGGGCCACTCCAGAGACCTGGACTGGGCATCAGTAGTGGGTTTAAAGCTCCCCGGGTGATGAAAATGTACAGCCAGGGCTGGGAAGCACCTCTGCCCTTGCTGTGTTCCCCATCAAATGCACTTTCAAGCCCTGGGGTCTAAAACTGACACCTGCAGGAACCAGGAAGTTGCTACAAGGGAGCAGGGGAGGGGCTTTGGCACACTGGAGAGCATGCAACCCACACAAGGGGAAGCCAGAAGTTCAAAATTGCATG
This sequence comes from Felis catus, assembly GCF_018350175.1. NCBI lineage: Eukaryota > Metazoa > Chordata > Mammalia > Carnivora > Felidae > Felis > Felis catus. The sequence continues at coordinate 19,882,288 of NC_058383.1, read as the reverse complement.
TCAAATCTCCTGATTTTTTAACTATTTTTAACATTTATTTTTGAGAGACAGCGAGAGCATGAGCGGGGGAGGGGCAGAGAGAGAGGGAGACACAGAATCCGAATCAGCCTCCAGGCTCTGAACTGTCAGCCCAGAGCCCGACGCGGGGCTCGAACTCGTGAACAGGCGCGCCTCAAATCTCCTGATTTCCAAACGTGGGTCACAAAATCAAATTCTCTCCAAAAAGCGGGGGTAGTCAATGAAAACATTTCTGAAGGCAATTTCAGAACCACACACAGAGGCTTCTGCTTCTGAATAGAGAACACGGCGATCTTTCTGAAACAAAACTTGGCTTCTCTTCCCTAACTGCTTAAAAACTTCCGAATTTCCCCACGGGCCAAAGGATTTGACACGGCCTTCAAGGCTCTACAACAAGCTGGCCTGAATATGTTTTCCTTACCTGGACTCCTGCCACCTCCCCCTAACCCTCTCTAGACCACCTCAAACCTGTCATGACTTATGTGCAGTAACATGTACTTGTTTTCGTGTACTGTTCTCTGGTTTTTGATAAGCACACGTGGTCAGCACACCCTCAATACCAAATAGTTCCATCGCACCTCAAAAGTCCCCTTTTGCCCCTTTCGGTCAGTTCCTCCCACCCCAGCACCGCTGGCCAGTTTTCTGTCCCTCGTCTTCCAGAATGTCACACACGTAGAAGCGCACGTTGCTAGCAGCCTTACAAGCCTGGCGGCTTTCACTTGGCCATTTGTGACTCACCCGCGTTGTTTGCTGCTGAGTAATGTTTCATGGTCCATCAGGTCTCTGGTTGAGAGGCATTTGGGCTGTTTCCCACTCGGGGACGTTACGAAACGACTAATAATCACTTACGTACAGGTTTTGGTATGAACATAAGTTTCTCACTTCACTCTGCTGAGCACCCACGAGTGGGATGGCTGCCTGGGACGGAAGGGTGCCTAGCTTTGTAAGGACCCACCGAGTCACTTTCTGAAGGTGGCTTTCCTTTGTGATTGCCAGCACTTTGTAATTTCCCGAGTTTGGGTTTTTCATTTTCGCCCTCGAAGTCCCTGTCCATTATCTTAACCCTAAGAGGTAGTTTGTACCGGTCTCCCATTATTAACTCGATTTTACAGATGGGGAAACTGAGGCACAGAGAGGCCAACTCTGGGTAGGTTAGTGGCAGGGCTGGTATTTGAACCCGTGCCATTGGCCCCAGATTCCATGACCTTAACCATTCCCTGCTTTGGACATTTAGGGTCCCGGCACACCCAGGGGACGGGCCGCCCCCACACGCAGAGCCCCCGGCCAGCTGTTTCTTGTCCCGAGACCCTTAAGTGTGGCACCCCCCACTCTTCGTGTCTGCCCCCCCTGAGGACAGCTGTCACTCCCCACCCCCTGCCCGTATTGTCAATGCCACTTCCGTGTCAGTAGCATCAACGGTGGCCGAATGAGCGAACGAAGGGGAGACAGTGGGTGAAGGATGAATTGCTGAGTCAGAAGAAAGCTGAGTCCCCCACGGCCTGCATCCCAGCGACCACAGCCCGCGATCCAAAAGCAAATGCGGCTCAGGGTCCGAAAATTAAATACCGCTCCGGGTGCACGCCTGAGCCCCCAGGGCCGCTCCGTCCTTCTCTTGCCGTCTGCTCGGCAGATACGTCTCGGCCCAGCTCTCTCCCAGCCCGGCGCTGGGGAGGCAGCAAGCGCTTGGAGCAGGGACCATTTTTCAAGCGGGTCCAGGGATTTTCTCCTTTCCTGTCCACAGGCTTGGCGTTGGGGACGCGGCATGCTTGGAGCGATGGGCTGGCTGCAGGCACTGGCTCCTGAATTATTAACTGGGCTGGGGAGAGAGTTGCTTACAAATGCTGTCCGTCCAGCAGCCCGGGCAGCCCACAGACTTCAAACAGGCCTGGAGCAGGGGGGCGGGAAGGCGAGGGACTCGGCCGGGGGGTGCCCCACACGCTGGCCAGATCTGAAGCCTCTCTTGCCGAGCGCTCCCTTGGCCTTCGTCCCCCGGCCCGGAAGAAGTTCATTTTTCTTGAGCTCTTCGCACCATAGCGCCTGCTTTGCTGGATTTAAGCAGCTGACGTCTCCTCTTCCGCCCACTGCAAAACCAGTGGGCGAGTGGATGGAGTCTAGTGATTAGGGTACGTTCTGAGACACAGACTCTTGGTCTGTGGCTTATCACGGGTAGGGAGCGGAGTAGGGTGTCTGAGGTTGCGTCCCCAGAAGGAGAGCTTGAGACGGTGGTTCTCATGAGGGGCGTTCCAAGGAGAAGGGGAATAAGGGACACGGGATGGGGCTGGGGACTGGCCTCAGGAGGACCCCATGGGGAGCTCCGGAGCGTCTCCTGCAGCTCAGGCAAAGGCCCTTTGTACCCCCACACCCTGAACCCCCACACCCATAACCTCCTGAGCAAATGCGGCTCAGCGGGTTATGGGTGGAACAGCTCCAGTCCAAATGGGCCATTCTCCCGAGAAGGGAAAGCCACGAGCCACTTGTAGCTACCAGCCACCACGTAGCCAAAACCGGTATGGTGGCCTCACGGGGTGATCAGGACCCCAGCTCCTTCTGGATCTCTGTTCCACCCTCCTCCAGGTGAGGTCCCCATCCTCATGGTCCAAGGTGGCTGCCCAAGCTTCCCCAACACATCTCCATCCAACACATCAAGGAGAGCAGGGGGAGGAAGAAGAGAAGAAAGGTTTGACCCTTCTTTCTTAAGGAGATGCCCTAAAAGTGTCCCACAACACAGCTACATGGAGCTGTAAAGGACGTGAGGAAATTCGGTCCTCATTCAAGAAACAATGTGTGGGAATAAAAACTGGCATCCTGTTAGTAACAACGGAGGAAGGAACGGATATTGAGGTAAATAACTCTCCCCCATCCATTCTCCCTTCAGAAGCTAAAGGGGCTTTTTAACTCTCTACAAAAAAGAAAAATCACTTTTACTTAAAATCTCTGCAGTTGTTGGCAAAAATGGCCCTAATACTTAGCAGCTCCTCCCACTGAGAGGAGGAGTTTGCTTCTCCCTCCCCTGGATCTGGGCTGATCTCGTGATGTGTTCTGACCAGCAGGAAGGGACTGACGCTCCGCAGCTCCTGGTCTAGGCCTTCAGAGGCCTCGTGGCTTCCGTTCACACACGCCCTGCAGCCACCCTGGGACCAAGCCCGCGCTGGCCTGTCACAGGAGGAGAGAGTCCCCAGCTCCCCCAGCCGTGCCTCCCGAGGCCGTCATAAGCCAGCCGGCCCCACGTGACCCACCAGCTGACCCTGCACACATGAACGAGTGCGCCCAAGGGCAGCTGGGCCTGACCCAGGCCGGAAGAGCCACGAACCCAGCCCAGCACAGCCTGCTGTCCTGCAGGCTCCCGACCAGAACTAGAGATGGCTGCTTTAAGTCACTGTGGTTGGGGACAGTTTGTTACACGGCCCAGGCTAACTGATAATGCTCCGATGACCTCCCCTTGCTCTCAGGATAAAGAGCAACGACCACCAGGGGTCGGGCCTTGGCTGATCATTCCAGCCTCATCCCAAGCACGCTCCCCTCTGCGGGGCCTTCGCTTCCACAGACCCACTGACCCCGAACCTTTGCAGCGGCCCCGTCACCCGGTTTCTGCCTCCTCTTCCTGCGGAGCTCAGCTCACATGTCACTTCCCCAGGGAAGGCTGCCCTGGCCCCCCCGACCTGACCCACGCTCTCGGGCCACCACGTCCCTCTCTTCCACAGCACTTATGCTTTACATTTTGTCAATTTACACTTCCTCATGGGATTCTTAGATTAAATCTGCCTCGCCCGCAAGGCTTCAACTCCGCAGGAGCAAGGACTGGGTCTATTTGGCTCACCGTTGTGTCCCCAGAGCCCAGAACAACGCCTTTTCACAGTGGGTATGGCCGTTGTGTCTCGGAATGCACATCCGCGCCCTGCATACAGTAGGCGCCCAATACAGACTTCAGGATGAAGGAGTTGAATCTGAGCATTGCCAAAGACCATCGGTGGAAACTCGTCACGCCTTGACTGTAACGTTAGTTCTTAAAATATGAAAGGTGACAAAATGGGAGCCCACAGAGTTTTTAAGTGACACACACAGACTCATCAAGTTTGTCACAAATGTGACTATGGACAGCCTTACCTCTTGGCTCATCTGAGTCCTTAGGGCCACCTGCTTTTCTCAAAGGACGCCAGTTACAGTTTGCGAAAATGTGCCTAGAATCCTTTCTTCCTGATAAGAAATCCTTCACTTACGTATCCCGTGAACCGCAGTGTGGGCACAGGATGGCCTCACATTCATCCTAGAATTCGCAGCGATTCCGAGAGCGGGCTCAGGGTTCAGAATCCCTGGGCCTGAGTCTTGGCTCTGACGCACAAGAGCTGCGTGCCTCGGGACCCGTGCCTTAACCTGCCGAGCCCTCAGTGCCATCATCTGTAAAATGGGGGTGAAAAAGCTCCTCCTAGGGTCGTGAAGACGTGAGAAACCAAAGAGGAATGAACGAATGAGCTCAGGCCCATGCTGGACAGCGGAGAATCAAGTCAGAAAAAGACACCTTCGGGCTGTTCCGAGCTGGGGCCACACACCAGAAGTACCAGCCCCCAGGCTTCGCTTAAAGACCCAAACTGCTGGCTACCTGAGATTTGGAAACCCTGGCCCCCCCCCTGCCATTCCCACCTGCCAGCAAGCAGCTGGAGCTCACCTCCCCTGCTCCAGACTCAGACCTTCGGGTCTGCGACCCCGGGCAAGCAGTGCAGATAGTTGAGCAGTGCAGCAGAGCAGACGATGGGGTCCGGGAGGGCAGGGGGCCCTGCTCAGCCTGCAGCCTGCAGCCCGGGTAGACAAAAAGGCAGGGCACAGGCTCTGCCCCCACACAGGACCATGCAGGTGGCAATGGATAGGTCGGTCCCCTTCCCTGGCTTTAGTTTACCCCAAAGGTACACGAAGGGGCTCTAGCGGCCTGATGGCTTTTACGCATTTCTTAAGTGTACCTGAAACCATCATTGCTCCACCCCCACCCCAAATGAAAGTAAACCCACACGCACGTGTGAGCAGAGCTTGCCGGGGAGAAGGCTGGGCAGCGGGGCAGGGCCCTGAAACCCCGTCTCATCAGTCTGGGCCCACAAGCGCCGGGCCAGGCGAGGAACACGCGTGAGTGCCACCTGAGCCCGACTTGCCTGTCACACCTTAGACTGAACTCTTTCAACCGGCCCCATGTGGTCTATGTACCAAACAATGACTTTTTATTTCCATCAGGAAACATGTGCCCTTGGGGCGCCTGGGTGGCTCAGTCGGTTGAGCATCCGACCCTTGACTTTGGCTCAGGTCACGATCTCACGGTTCACAGGACCAAACCCCGCCATCCGGGCTGCTTGGGATTTTCTCTCTTTCTCTTTCTCTGCCCCTCCCCTGCTCGTGCTCTGTCTCTCTCACTCTCAAAAGGAATAAACATGAAAAAAATGTAAAAACAGTGTGCTTCCCCATTTGTCTTGAAGCACGCGGCCCTCTTAGTCTGTCTTTCACTTTCCTGTGTTTGCTGGGCGTGTGGCTCTCAAGAAAGGGTCTACATCCTTCCTTGCTTCGTGGGAGAAAACTAGGGTTGCAGTGACAGAGACAATGACAGACAGCGGCTGTCGTCAGCCTCAGGACAGGAAGGTGAAAGGGAAGAGCTGGCACAAACAGGCCACCCCACACCGGCCAATGGCTGCCCTCAAGGAAGAGGCTCCAGGTGGCCAAGTCTGCTATCTCTAGAAAATCAGCAACCCAGACTTTTGATGAGAAGTCTCCTGACTTAAATAGCATTACTAACTTTTCTGCCAAACAAGACCCTGTTCCAACAAAACACACCCATAGATGCAGACTTACCCCAGGAGCCGCCAGTGTGAGACATCCACCCTGAGACGGGCCTCGGAAGCCAGTTCTCCTTGGAGGCTGGCTGCCTTCCCACCCTGAACTTGGCAAGATCAAGTCTGAGCCGACAAAAGAGTTCCCTTGCTTGGGAACCCCGCACAAACTGCCCCCTGCCCCCTCCCCCAACACAGAGAACAGATGTGACACGTGAACTGAGGCAAGAATGCAGCTTGAGATTGGATGGATGGACCTTGGAAACACAAAGCACAACTTGTTCAAAACAGGTGACGGGCAATCGGTCGGACCAGGCTGAGAAGGGTTCACACCGACACCAGAACGCAGGAACCACCAATGCTCCGCACGCCAGTCCCTGGATCTTTCTCAAACAAATCCGAACGAGTATCCAGCACCCCACTTACACCTTCGCTGGCTCCCCATTGCCCTCAGAGTGAGGTCCAAATGCAAGGCCTTAACTTGACCTTAATGCCTTAGGTGCAGCCTCTTCTCTGGGGATCCTTGCCATGTGTCCCAGGGGCCCTTGCTGTCCCCACAAAAGTACTTTTCCTTCTCTCTCTCTTCTGGGGCTTTTTTATAAATGTTATAAAAATGTTATAACCTAGAACACCCTCCTCCTTCTTTTCCTACCCAACTCTCTCCGTAGGATTCAGTGCAGGTGTGGCCTCCACCAGAAAGCCCTCCCTGATCACACCTCAGGCTGAATTTAGGTGTCACTCCCACACCCACGACCTTCTCCTTCCCCCCATCTGTGTTCAAGTCACTGTGAGTTGCAATTATCCGCTTCCTAGATGGTTTCTCCCCCAAGGAGACAATATCTTCAGCACTTAGCACAGAGTAGGTACTCAGTAAATGTGTGAAGGAAGGAAAGAAGGAGGTCTGAAATGGAATAGAGACCATCCCCCCAGTGCTTTGGGGTATATATCTCCCTGAGGACAGAGGCCTCAATGAGTACTCAAAGGCCTTTCCGTCCCTTGGGCCTCAAAGAATCACAGTTCAGAGTTGGCAGGATTGCTACTCAGAGAAGGACAGACTTTATCGATGGTCACACAGCAACACGGGAGCAAAACTGCATGGAAAGTTCCAGTCAGAACTCTGCTGTTGTGGTTGGCTTCTGTTTGCTTCCCCAGATGCCCCTCCCCCCACCAAGGGCTCAGGGAAAAGTCAAGGTGATGGGGCTGGTGGCGGGGGCTGGGGAGGGCAGACACAGAAGGTCTCTTCTCTTCTGGGTCTTCATGGGCATTATAGCTCTATGAATTATTCACCAGAAAATCTGTTTGAGGTAGTGTCTTAGTCTTAATTTTCAATTCCCCTAATGCTGGCCAATTCTGTGCTGAAAAGCTCTCAATTATTAATGTTTCTAAAGCAATATTTGTTTTCTCTGCATCCGGCAACAACCGAGGCCTCAGAGCTAGTGATCCTACCCCCGAATTTCCCACAGAGCTTTGCCTTGCTGAGGAAGCATTTCAAAGGGGTCAGAGGTGTGTTAGGGTACAGCAGCCAGACTGAGAGCATTAAGCCCATGCAGAGACAGGTACTTAAAGGTTTTCCATTTTCAGGAACTCCCAGGACGAAGGAAACTCTACAAATAGCAAGAACAATGACTATGTATTTGTGTCTTATGTGCCAAACGTGAAGCTAAACACTTTACTTTTACTTATTTGACTCCATTTTCTTTGGAAATTCAAATAATTCCTTTCTTTTTTTTTTTTTTAATTTTTTTTTTCTCTTCAACGTTTTTATTTATTTTTGGGACAGAGAGAGACAGAGCATGAACGGGGGAGGGGCAGAGAGAGAGGGAGACACAGAATCGGAAACAGGCTCCAGGCTCTGAGCCATCAGCCCAGAGCCTGACGCGGGGCTCAAACTCATGGACTGCGAGATCGTGACCTGGCTGAAGTCGGACGCTTAACCGACTGCGCCACCCAGGCACCCCAATCAAATAATTCCTTTCAACTGCAAACAGTTCTTAAAACTGCATTTGGAGTCAAAGCCCTGTGTTATCAAAATCATAAGGAGAATTTCTTTTTTTTTTTTAAGTTTATTTACTTCGAGAAAGAGAGAGAGCACACACACGCGGGCGCACGTGCAAGCAGGGGAGGGTCAAAGAGAGACTGAGGGAGAGACCGAACCCCAAGCAGGCTCCTGGCCGTCAGTGCAGAGCCCCACGCGGGGCTCGATCCCACAAACCGTGAGATCACGGCGAGCAGAAATCAAGAGTCGGACGCTTAACCGACTGAGCCACCCAAGCACCCCTGAAAATCAAAAGGAGAATTTTTAGGTAAGGCAGAATTAGTTCTACGTTAACAAGACCAGATCCGACTTGGGGATGGATTCTTTAGCCAAACTGTAGAGAATGGAAACTGTTTACAGAAAACGATATCTACCCATGTACTCAGAGGTGCACACTATATGCTGGTATTCAGAAGGCGTTCTCAAAGAGCTTTGTTTTATTTTCTTGGATTTTAAGATGCCTAAGGCCCTCTTCATCCTCGATCTTGGGGGCCAGATAGCACTTCACACCCCCCACCCCAGCAATCTTACACTCTACCACGAGGGGTCCATCTGCCGGCACACGGAGTGCTACTGTAGGGGAGAGTGGGGTCGCTTTCATAAAGAGGTTCAGGGACCTCGGGGCAAAAGCTAGCTGAACTTGGTTCACTCAGCTCTACTGTAACAGCGTCCTCCTCTTTGTCAACGTTATTCCTTTTCGACCACTTAATACTTTCGTTCCCAGGTTTCTGCACTTGGAGAAAATCTCACTCTCTCTTTTGCACAAAAGGCTACACCAGGGTCCCCAACGTGACTGACATCTGGGCATACAGGTGCGCATTCACCAGAAGGCATCTTCGCTCCACAGCTCTACTCTGCGTCTGGATTTCCAAGTTCAACATGTAAGTCCGCTGACTTCATTTCATAGTCTGAAACCTTTCCCTGCTTTGGAGCTTCAAGTACCGGCATCGAGGTGCCTGCATCAGCTCCAACCCTTCGCAAAACAACGTCGTCAGTGCCAGCCCAGTTTTGTATTTTGGACGTGCTGGGAGGTTCACGGTCACGGCCAAGTTGTGGTCACAGCTGGACGTGTGGAAACCCCGGGAGCACAGGGGCGAGCTGCACCGGGGAGGCGTGGGATGAGTCGACACTGGGCAGGTTCACACCCCCAGGCTGATGTCCCAGGGGGCCTTGATGATGACGTCCTTCAGCGGCTCCAGCACCTTCTTCAGGATGGAGCCCTGGACTGGGCACGCCTGGAACACGATGGCAGAGTCACAAGGATGAGGCTACAGGTGGAGGGAAGGAGGAAGGGCTGGCCAGCTTAGGCGTCACAGGGTGACAGCAAGCAGGGAACGTGGTGGTGAGAGCCTGTGACCCAGGAAGATCACAACCTACTTATGCAACTTACAAAACTTCTGGGCAGTAAGACTCACCAGTCCCATTTTACAGATGGGAAAACAGACTCAGAGAGGCCCCATCTTTGCCCATGGTTCCTCACCTCATCAATGTGGAGAACAGGATTTGGACTCCAAGTCTACGTGACTCCACGGGCAGCACCTTCTCTACCTTGACACTATGGTGCCCCCTGGGGTTTTAGCTGCATACAAAAGGAAGAACTTTCTGGAAGCAAATTATGTTACTCTCAAAGAGCACTTGGATGAGCCATTGGCAAGAGGAAGATACGAATGGGAGGAAATTCTGAACGTGGGGGCAGCAGAACCGAGGGCATCTGTGGCACCCCCATGAGGGACAGCTCTCCTTTATTGTGACACAGAGCGATGGCAGGGTGGAGGAGGGGTAAGAAGCAATCTCTGTCAACAGTGACGAAGGCATCCATGTGCACCTTTAACACTCAGGCTCAATGACGGACAAAGGGCACGAAGCCTGGCAGAATAGACGCTTCAGAGTCAGACCAGCCTAGGAGGGCGTCCCCAGCTGAGCCACCTGAGCCAGTCCCTTACCGCCTCTGTGCCTCACTTTCCCACGTCCTTGAGGCAAGTTACCACCGGCCCCTCCCTCACAGGCTCAGGCGCCACACAGCAGGGAGAATGCCCATTTGGGGCCTGGCACACCGTGAGGGACCAACGCATGCCAGCCTCCCTACCCCTTCTCTTCATCAGAGCAAGAGGCTGACGTTTTCAAAAAGATGTGCTAAAAACCAGGGGGAAAGACAGAAAGGAAGCAGAGAAAATACCCTTTGTTTTGCAAGGCTCTTTGGTTGCAAGGGGGGAAAAAAATCCACTCAAAGAGCTGGCGCAAAAGAAGAGGGGACAGAGAAAAAGGAGCAGCTGACTGAGGACAGAGCGGTCCCTTTCAGGACAGGGCGCGGGTGGGGTCCCGCAGAGCCCAGTCAAGGAGCACACGGCAGACAGCCTCCGGGGCCAGGACTGCTCTCTGGGCGCCTGCCTCCTCTCGGCCCTCCCACATCTCGTTTCCCTGTCCCTTCCAGTGTCTGCTCCTCTCTCCTCCCTCTGCAAACTGGCCTTCTGGCTTCTCTGCAGACAGAGACGGCCACCTCGGGGCCCTGAGGTTTGAAGTCCTTTCCCGAGCGCTCAGCAGGCTGCTGAGCATCTTTGAGGTCTCGTTTCCAAATTCTGATTGGCCCAGCTTACTGTCAGGCATGGATCCTGGGCCAATCGGATGGGAGGTGGCAGCGGTGGTGGGGTACAGACTGCAGCTGGGGCTTATGATCTCAAAGGAATGCAATTCCACACAGACAGTCCTACATCCCCACCAGAATGGCTTGAATTAATGTCCTGACAACACCGGTCGGTGGCAAGGCTGTGCAGCAAGGGGAGCTCTGCCCCTCCGCTGGTGGGAGTGGCAAGGGATGCGTCCACCCTGAGAAACTGCTTGGCATGTCTTTCAAAGCCAAACGAAGGTACCCCTGCCCCTTGACCAAGCAATTCCCCGGCTGAGGAGACGTCCAAGGTGAATGATTGCTTACGACCACCTGAAGCAATACCTGAAATGTTCACAGCAACCCCAGACCGCAAACAACCCAAACATCCATCAACAGTAAAGTCAGATGAATAAATTGTGGCATGTTCGTCATATTGCAAAGCACTGAGAGAAGAAACAACTACCGCCACGTGCAACGTAGACGGAGCTCGCCGGGCACGACATTTAGCGAAAGAAGCCGTACCCAAGAGGGTATACACTGTACGATCCCATTTACCAAAAAGTGGATCAGTGGTGATCAAGACTATACTATGGGTTATCTTGGGGGAGTATCAGCTGGGAGAGGGCACAAGGGAGCCTCCTGGGACATTACAAATGCTCCATATCTTCTTTCTCTGTGGTGGTTATGTAAAGAAATCATCAAGATGGGGGCGCCTGGGTGGCTCAGTCGGTTGAGCGTCGGACTTCGGCTCAGGTCATGATCTCGCAGTCTGTGAGTTCAAGCCCCGCGTTGGGCTCTGTGCTGACAGCTCAGAGCCTGGAGCCTGCTTCCGATTCTGTGTCTGCCTCTCTCTCTGGCCCTCCCCCGCTCACAGTCTCTTTCTCTCAAAAACAAATGTAAAAAAATAAAAGACTTCAAGACTGTAAAACATAAATAAATAAATAAATAAATAAACAAACGTTAAAAAATTAACATTAAAAAAAAGAAAGAAATCATCAAGCTGAACACTTAAGATTTGTGCCCTTTACTATATGTAAGTCATTCCTCAGTTAAAAAAAAGGGGGCACCTGGGTGGCTCAGTTGGTTAAATGTCTGACTTTGGCTCACGTCATGATCTCACCGCTCGTGAGTTCGAGCCCCACGTCGTCGGGCTCTGTGCTGACAGCTTGGAGCCTGAAGCCTGCTTCCGATTCTGTGTGTGTGTCTCTCTCTCTGCCCATCTCCTGCTCACACTCTCTCTCTCTCAAAAATAAATAAGCATTAAACATTTTTTAAAGAGAGAGAGAGAAGAGCATATTATGGCCATAATATGTATAACATAGAATCAACTACATAACCAAGCACACAGTCACCTTTGTCTGGAATAGATGGAGTAAACATACACATGTATGTGTGTTTATTTTACATATGACATATGTGTATATATGTATGTATATCATATATAGTATGTGCATTATATATGTATAATATATGCATTTGATTCATGCATATATTCATACATATATATGTATATATAAGAGAGAAGGGGGACAAATCTGAATTATATTTGGGGCTTGTATTCAGTCTAGGAAGGGCAGATCGGAGCAAGACCAGGCTGGAGGCAGGGAAGCCTGTGAAAAGGTCGATCTCTTTGTCCAAGCAGGAGATGGCCGTGGCTGGCCCCTGAGACGGATGTGGGGAAACAGACTTGAGGGCAGCCGACAGGACATGATGGCGGGTGCAATAATGAGGAGGTGAGGGAAGGAGCTGTATCGGGGTGACCCCGGTATTTCTGGCTTGGGTAACTGGGTAGCCGGCAACGCGACCCCCAGATGAGGGAGGCCACAGGAGGGGCTGCCGTGGAGGAGGCAGGAAGGACGGCGGACTTGGTCTCAGGCAGGTGAGGTGTGAGCCACCAGGGGCCCACCAAATGGAGCTGTCAGAAACCATGCGACCCACTGCACCGGACGGGGTCCCCTGGAAACAGACTGGGAGGCGGGGTTCGGTGAGGTGGATGGGGGTGCCCTGGGGAAGTGATGTGGGCGGCCCTGGCGGAGGGACGAGCTGGCCTGCGGTGTGGTTGCAAGGGAGGCGGCCACCTGTCCCGTGATGAGCTCTGGAGCCAGGTGGCTCCTCGGTGTTGTCCCGAATTGAGACAAAGGGACCGGGTCTCTGCACCTCCAGCTGGTCAATCACTGGCCGTGGCTGCTCCCGGGTCTCTGCACCCCCAGCTGGTCAATGACTGGCCGTGGCTGCTCTGGGAGGCGCATCTCCGTGGGTGAGGCCCAGGGCAGTGCCTCGTGAGCAGCTGTATGGCCCCAGCAGGGGAGGGCATCAGCCCGGATGAAGCCCCTGCCCCCCTCCCAGGGTGTATCCAGCTCTGACTCCAAGGAAGCCTGCAGACCGACCGTGAGCATCAGACACCCCTGCTCTCGCTCCCTCACCTGCTTCCCACAGGCACCCACACTCTGGCAAGCCCCTCGCGTCCCAGCTCTGCCCGCGGTGCCCACGGAGCGGCTCCTTCTGTTTTTTACAGAAAGAGCGGGATTTTCCTCTGATGCAAACACTCAAAGCAATTAAGGCCGCTTGTCACCACCATTGCTGTTCTGCGGCCAATCTCTGGAGCATCAGGGGCGATCCCATCGCCACCAAGGCCACAAAATCGCACTCAGGGGCTTGTAGGGTCAGGGGCCGTCTCCCAAGGGCTGGACAAGTTCACTCCTGAGAGGGTCTCTCATCCCCGCGTGCCCCGGTCCAAGCCACCAGCATCTGTCACCTGACGCACTGCAGTAGCCCCTCCGGCTTCCATGCTCCCACCCAGCCCTGGCCCCTCTACAGTGTCCTCTCAGCACAGCAGCCAGACTGACACGTTAAACCCTGTCCATTACAGTCCCCCTCTTCTCAAACTCCCACTTCAGCTTCCACCTCTCTGATAAAAAGTCCTTTCAACGGCCTTTCTGGGCTCCTTTCTACTCCCCTCCCACTTGCCTGTTGCACCCTGGCACATTTGCCTCCCCAGGCACACTCCTGCCTCAGGGCCTTTGCACTTGCTGCTTCCCCATCCTGGAATACTTTTTACACCTTCAGATCTCCACTCAAATATCAGCTTCTCAAGGAGGCCCTCCCTGACTGCTTTATTTTATTTTATTTTATTTTATTTTATTTTATTTTATTTTATTTTATTTTATTTTATTTAGATTTCATTTTTAAGGAATCTCTACACCCAACATGGAGATGGAACTCACTACCCTGAGATCAAGAGTCACACGCTCCACCGACTGAGCCAGCCAGGCACCACAGCGAACGCTCTATTTTAAACTCCAGCCCCTCGCCACCTGTCCCGTCCCTTAGCCCTGATTCACTTTCCCCTCTTCAGGAACTGACCTCTGAATGTATAACTTCCTCACTTATTTTACCCGTCGTTGTCTTTCCCGCGAACTCCACAGGGGCAGAGATTTGGGGTTTGTGTCCGGTGACTAGAATGCCACCTCGTGCTTATTAGCAGTGGAGTTCCACATGTGTCGATTACCTGATTTAAGAAACAAATAACAGGTCATGCTTAGCCCTGGTCTTAGCCTCAGCCTCAGGCTGCCACGATGAAATGCCATACACTGGGTGGCTTCAAAGCAGAAACGGGTTTCCTCGCCAATCGGGAGGCTGGGAGTCTGAGATCCAACAGCCATTGTGGGTGAGCTCTGGCGAGAGCCCTCTTCCCGGCCTACAGACGGCCACCTCCTTGCCGTGTGCCCCCGTGGCCTCTCCTCGGGGCCCGCTCACAGTGTTCCTCTTCTTATAAGGCCCCCAGTCCTATCAGATGGAGACCCCACACTTCTGACCTCAGTTTACACCTTCCAGAAGCCCTATCTCCAAATGCAGTCACACCGGGTTTGGGGCTTCAACAAACACATCTTAGGGGCGAGGGAGGGGGCGCAACTCAGACCACAGTCTCCTCATTTTACAGATGATTAAGACTGAGGCTCCAAGAAGCCACATGCCCGAGCCAAGGGCACCCAGCTCAGAAGTGGCGGAGGAAGCGTCCAAACCAGCATCGGCGTCCCTCTGCCCTGCTGCCTGCCATTCCCTGTGCTGGGAATGCTCTCCCCATGGCCAGCTCCTTCTCCAGCTCAACGGTCACCTGCCCGATAGGGCCCTCCCTATACATGGCAGCCATCTCCTGCTTCTCAGTTACCGTCACGTTGCTCCCTTCGTTTTCCTTCACGACCCGTGGAACGTTCTGGGATCACCTCCCGCCCACCTGTCCAGGTGTGGGCGGGATGCTGGAGAGCCAGGCAGGCAAGGGAGTCAGTGGAGACAACCTCAGGCTCGTGACAACAATGACCTCTCACAGGACGCTCACACGTGCAGAGAAAATCAATTTGCCAAATGACCAATTTACTGGGCAACGAATTCACTGAATCTTTGTTTCTACTTTTTTCGCCACTCGTGGCACAAAGCAGTTTGGGCAGCCTCTGGGGATTTTCCAAAGTCCTACTGTAGCCGCACTGCCCCAGCCCCGTGTGCCTCTGCCCTCGAAACAGCTGAGGACGCGATCCCGAGACCTCCTCTCATGGGGCTGCCGTGGCCACAGGCCTGGGGCAGGGCACTGGGAAGGACATCTGCCGGCCATCACTCAGACTGCGGACTCATCGTGGACTCGCTCCCCCAGCCAAAGTGCTACTGCCCTTCCAGGCTGGGGGGTCTGCAGGCCACGGGTACCAGAACCTGAACCTGAGCAAGGTAACTGAGGGATTCGCCTCACATGGGATGTTTAGGGGCTCAAAACGAACTCAAAAAGCACAATAAACTCTTGAGTGCTATACTTCCAAAAATCAAAACTAATGCAACAATTACACGAGGAACAGAATAAGCACATTTTCAATAAAGACAGTGCTGTGGCAAGCCATGCTAGAGCATCGGACAAAAGGAAAAGTCAATGATACTGAGATCGTCTTTATTTAAAATGTTTGAATTTTGTTCACCCTGGGTATTTTTTTTTTTTTCAGTAACTTTGATTTTTAAAAATATGTGTTGAAATATTATCTGTCAACATACGCTTCCGGGAACAAGAAGCAGGTGTTCTTTTTCCCTGTTCTTCCTACTTGGCACTCCTGAAAACCTGGCCATTATGTATAAAACAATCATGGAACTCTGAAAGGTGGAGAGAAGGAGGCAGAATGGCCAAGGACAGTGGGACCCAAGGCACGACCTGACAGTGAGTTAGTTCCCTGGATTTTCTTTTTGCCTCAGATACCCCATACTTGGGACTGAAGAAGCCAACAATCCAGAAATATCATCAGTCACAGACGAAAAGCCCCAACAAAGCTGGTTCTTTCCAGCCAAAGGAAGTGAAAGGGCAACCTACCAAGGCAGAAAATGTGTAGCCAATAACCGCTCCAGGGCAGCCAAGCACCACAGAAAGTGCTAGGCCTACCCCAAACCCCCCCCCCCTCCCATGCATGCCAGCAAGGCTTAGTGGGGAGCCTGGACAGCCACACTCACCATGCTGGAACAAGACAAGACACCCAACCTCTCCCAGGGTCCGATAGGGAACTCCATCCCCACAGGGGATCAGTATCAACAGAGACCATGCAGAGAACCTGAACTTCAATCAGGCAGTAATGAAGCACCTCTCATTGCCTCCAAGGCAGAAATTTCACTCACTGCTGTCCAACGATAATGATGACACTGTGCCCATGGCGTCAGGAAGGCCAAGTGGGGACCAAAAATAAGGCACTCCTACCTTTCCCATCCAGCCAGATATCCACAGGGGCTTAGTGAAGAGGAGGACTCCCAACCCTGCCCAGAAGTAGCAAGGAGCTTCCCTTCTGAGGGTCAACAGAGGTCAAATGGGCAACCTGGACTTCCAGCCCCCACTGGCAGGAATGAGGCTCGCACCCTCTCATCCCCTACCCCCTACTGGAGAAATGTCAGAGGAAGCCAGCTAAAACAGAAGGTTTACAGAAGATTCGGTCTCAGAAGATAATACAAAAATGTCCAAGTGTCAATCAAAAATCACTTGCCAGGGCAGCTATCTGGTTCAGTCACTGGAGCATGCAACTCTTGATGTCAGGGTTGTGAGTTCAAGCCCCACATTGGGTGTAGAGCTTACTTAATAATAAAAAAAAAAAAAAAAAATAGCTTATCATACCAAGTGCAAGAAAGATCTCAACTTGAATGAAAAAAAAAAAAAAAAAGACAGTCAGGGGTACCTGGGTGGTTCAGTTGGTTAAATGTCAACTCTTGGTTTCGACTCAGGTCATGTTCATGAGATTGAGCCCCACATCAGGCTCTGAACTGAGAGCATAGACCTGCTTGGGATTTCCTCTCTCTCTCTCTTTCTGTCCCTCACCTGCACTCTCTCTCTCTCAAAACAAATATATAAACATTTTTTAAAAAGACAATCAGTGGATACCAACATTGATATGACAGACATGTTATGATTATCTGGCAAAGATTTTGGGGCAGGAATCATCAAAATGCTTCCAAGTGGGGTGCCTGGCTGGCTCAGCCATTGGAGTGTGTGACTCTTGATCCCGGGGTTGTGAGTTCGAGCCTTGCATTGGGTGTAGAGATTACTAAAATAAAGTAAAATAAAATATTTTAAAAATAGGTAAAATAGGGGTGCTTGGGTGGCTCAGTCGGTTAAGCGTCTGACCTCGGCTCAGGTCACGATCTCATGGTTCAGGAGTTCGAGCCCCACATCGGGCTCTGTGCTGACAGCTCGGAGCCTGGAGCCTGCTTCAGATTCTGTGTCTTCCTCTCTTTCTCTCTCTGCCCCTCCCCTGCTCTCACTGTGTGTCTTACTCTCTCAAGAATAAACATTTTTTTAATTTTTAATGAATTAATTAATTAATTACATTAAATTAAACGGAGCCTCAAGAACCTCTGGGACTGTAACAAAAGATCTAACACTGGATTCCCCAAAGAAAAGGAGAAAGAGGGTGGCACTGAAAAGGACTTGGAGATATAAGTACAGAAAACTTAACAAATTTGCCAAAGGACATAAACCCACAGATGCAGAAAAGGTCAACAAACAGGATAAAACCAAAGAAATCCACATTTTGGGAAATGCACACCAAAATGTATCTTATTCAACTTCTGAAAACTAAACAAAAATTGGAAGTCAGTGAGAGAAACAATACTTTACCTATGGGGAAAAAAATTTGAAAGACCATGGATTTCCCATCAGAAGTCACAAAGGCTAGAAGAAAGTAGAACATTTTTCAAGGGCTGCTAAGAAAAGAATGGTCGACCCAAAATTCTATATTCAGCAAAAATATCCTTCAGGAATGAAGAAAAATTAACACATTCTCAGATAAAGGAAAACTGAAAGAATTTGTCACCAGCAGGCCTCCTTTAAAAGAACAACTAAAGGAGGTTCTCTAAACAGAAAGTATTAAAGAAGAAACCTTGAGACATCAAGGAAGAAGAAAGACCAACAAAGAGTAAATAAAAGAGATACAGGTAAATGCAGTATATTTTCATTTCCCTTTGAGTTTTCTAAATTATGTTTGATGGTTGATTCAAAAATTATAACACTATTTGATGTGTTTCTAAATGTACGTAGAAGAAATATTTAAAATTATATTGTAAAAGGGGTGGGTAAAAAGATGTAAAGAGAGGAAAGGCTTCTATACTTCACTTAAATTGATGAAATACTGACACGAGTAGACTTAAAAAGTATGTATATATAATATATATTCAGGAAAAACACTAAGAAAAAAGCATAGAACAATATATACTCAAAAACGCTATCAATAAGTCAGAGTGGAATTCTAAAAATTATTCAAGTAACCCACAGGAAGCCAAGAAAAAGAAAACAGAGAAATGAAAAACAGAACAAAAATAAAACAAACAAACAAAAAAGCAAACTTAAGCCCTAACACAGCAGTAATTACATTAACTATAAGTAGTCTAAATATATCAATTAAAAGACAGAGATCGGCAGAGCAGCCTAACTTCATGCTCTTTACAAGAAACTCCCTGCAAATGTAACAATATATGTACATTAAAAGTACAAGATTGGAGAGATATGTATCCTGAAAACCTAACCAAAGAAGCAAGATATGTTAATTTCAGACAAAGGAGGCTCCAGAGCAAAAATAATTACCAGAGACAGAAAGGAACACCATCTAAAGATAAAAGAGTCCATCTGTCAAGAAGACAAAGCAATCTTACATGTGTATGCATCAAACAACAGAACTACAAAACATGCGCAGCAAAAACGGATAGAACCAAAGGGAGAAATAGACAAATATACAATCACAGTTGGAGATATCAATACCCCCTCTGGTTGCACTGATAAAACAACTGGTCACAAAATCAGTAAAGATGTAGAAGAACTCAACAACACCAGCAACCAGCAGGATTTAGTTGACATTTATGAACACACCACTCAGTATCAGCATAATACATATTATTTTCAAGGGCTCACAGAATATATACCCAGATAGATCAAATCCTAGCACAGAAAACAAACCTCAATAAATTTAAAAGAGTTCAAATCACATAGACTGTGTTCTCTGACTGTAGTAAAATCAAACTAGAAATGAATAACAGGAAAAAAAAAACAGTAAAATGTCCAAACATTTGGAAACTAAAAACTACACTTTTTTAAAGTAGGATTCATGCCCATTGCAGAGCCCAACATGGGGCCCAAACTCATGGCCCCGAGATCACAACCCTAAGATCAAGACCTGAACTGAGATCAAGAGTTGGACACTTAACCGACTGAGCCACCCAGGCATCCCTGAACAATATACTTTATGAGTCAAAGGGGAAGTCTCAAAGGAAACTAAAAGTAAGTTGAAATGAATGAAAATGAAAATATAACAAAATTTGTGGACACATATAAGGAAATGTTGACAGAGAATTGATAGCTTACATAAGTACTTACATGAGAAAAGAATAAAACTCTCAAACAATAATCTAAGCTACCGTCTCAAGAACCTAGAAACAAAAACAAGCCTACAAGAAAGCAGAAAAAAGATAAAAACAAAAATCAGCAAAACTAAAAATAGAAAAACAGTAGAGAAAATCAATGAAACATACATCTGGTTCTTTGAAAAAAATCAATAAAATTGACAAATTTCTAGGAAGACTGACAAAAACAAAAAGAGAGAAGACGCAAATTGCCAATATCAGGAATGATGTAGAGATATTACTACAGACCCCGCAGGCACCTGAAGCACAAGAATAAAGGAACACTTCGAACAACACACACCATCTACACACACAAATTTGATAACTTAAATGAAATGAATAGTTCTTGAAAAGCATCAACTACCACAACTCACCCAATATGAAACAAGTAATTTGGATAGCCCTATAACTATTAAGAAAAGCGAATTTGGAATTTAAAAACTCCCAAAAGAAGTCTCCAGGCCCAGATGGTTTCACTGGAGAATTCTAGCAAACATGTAAAGGAAAAATAACAACTCTACACAATCTCTTCCAGAAAATAGAAGAGGGTGGCACGCTTCCAATTCATTTTATGAAGCCGGTATTTCAGGGACACCAGTACCAGATGAAGAGAGGACAACAAAAGGCAAACCACACATCAGTAGTGAAGATGTGACAGGAAAGGGAGATGAACGGATAAAGGGTATGCCAAGGGGCAAACTACCCCTGTGGGCACCGGGAGCTCAGTCCCACTGGGGTCCAGCTGAGAACCAAAAAGAACTGCTACTAGAGACAGAATTTGCCTACTGGAGGACAGGGAGCCTGAGGAACTCCCATCTCCCACTGGCTGGAAGTAGCCCCCCAGGGGTGTTAGCTCCCCTGTATATCTGAGTAGTATGTGCACAGAGCCAAATGACCTCTGGAGGTTTGGATGACTTTTACACTGATGGAAATGTTCTGTATCTGTACAGTCCAATATGGTACCCATGGCCACATGTGGCTACTCAGCACTTGAAGAATGGCTGCTGTGACTGAGGAACTGAATTTTTACTGTATTTAATTTTAATGATCTTAAAATCGCATGGTCGGATGTGATCATGGCTGCCACATTGCACAGTGCATCTTTGGAGAAAGCAAAGCAGAGACCTCACAGTGCATTTACAAAACAGGGTGCTAGAAGGAGCCGGGAGCTGTCCACCGTAGCAGTGCTGAATGTACCTGCCAAAGAGGGGGAACAATCAACAGAACTTGGTATCAGATTAGGTGGGGAGGGTGAGTGGTTTCAAGTAGGGTGTGCTAGAGAAGGCCATAGCTTCTACGGGTCATGTGTTCAGGGACTGATTTCACCAGTGCCACAGGGCACAATTTGGACCCTTATGTCTGCTGTCAGGAAGGGTCCAGAGGAGCACCAAACAGTCCCCTCACTGCTCCTCCAAGACTAAGCCTCCTTTGCAAACGGTAAAGCAGCCGATTCTGCAGGAGGCAGTTTAAGGTGAGAAATATTAGTGTGTTTGGGGTTTCTCGTGTATTTCATGGTGCTCTAAAAGGGAACATAATCACAGCAGCATTTCTGTCAGAAAAGCAAAACAAGGTCCCCACCTGAAGAAAGTGATTCCGGACTGAGCAGTACTCTCGCAGTGCCTACATGCTGACATATTATAATGTTTTCTTGATAGTTAGACATACTCTGTTGTTACTCAATCGGACTCCTCTGAAACGGCTGCCAATAGCCCAATTAAATAGTTAGCTAAATATATTACTGACACACTGCTGTGTATTTGGCCCTAATGAGGTTTGTAGGAAATGCATTTGCCAGACCACAAGGGCTCCAAGGGTGGAAACTGCTGGTGGCTTGGTTCTCTGTGGCCACAGCCATTGGTCCCAGGCCAGCCATCCCTGAGGAAGAGCCTCTTGTAAACTAAGATGCCTGAGCTAGAGCAAAGAGTTAGAGGCCTGACTCAGTTTCCCCAAGGAGAATAATCAGTCTTGGGGTCTGCAGCAGCTGCCACAACAAAATACCAGAAGCTGGGTGGCTTTAACACAGAAATACATTTGTTAATAGTTCTGGGGGCTAGAAGCCCAACGTCAGTGTTTCGGAAATCGGGGCCACTGGTGAGAGACGTCACCCTGGCTTGAAGGGAGTCAACCACCTTCTTGCTGCGCCTTGCATACCTACCCAGGGCTAGTCTTGTACAGATGCAACCTTATAAACAGAGGTGAATAAAATCATCTTTGCTCTTTTGCTTATTCCAGGTTAGTGGCATCTCTGAACCACCAAATGGAATAAGCAAAAGAACAAAAAAGATTTTGGTCACCTCTGTTTAGAAGGGTAGGTATGTAGTCAGACATCCCATGCTCATACCGCTAAAGTCTACTGAGCACCTACTATATCCCAGACACTGAGCTGTGTGCTGCAGGTCTTGTGGTGAACAAAAGGCGCCTCCTGCCTCAGAGTCTAGAATGTCCGAGAGGAAGTGCAGGACACCATGGGAACACATCAGAGCATCCCTAGTCATGACTTGGATTTAAGCTCAGCAACAGTAAATGATTATGAGTCATTTTTCCGGGTGAAGGAAGTACGGATGGCAGTGGAGGGGTGTTCCCAGCAGCAGTGGGGACAACATCTAGACAAAGACCTTGAGGTAAGAGGCCATGACACATTGGAAGAAGAGGAAGGTCAACACGTCTGGAGCAAACTCCTTCATGCCCAGCCCACAGCAACACCAGGGCATCACAGACACCCACCCTCTTAGGTCAGATGCCAGGTAAGAGGCAGCACTTTGACCTGGCCACATCTTCAGTGGCACCCCACAACTCCAGGATGTAGCCCCATGTTAGGAAGTTCCTCTAAAGGACAGTGAACAAAAACGGGCCTGGGAATCAGAAAGACCAGGATTTGTGTCCAGTTTCTGCCTCTTCTGGAAGCATTGATTCTGGGAAGGTTGCTCACCTCTCTGAGCTTCAGCCTCCCGTTCCACAAACATTGGCTGGCTGCCTCCTGGCTGGCAGATGTCATGCTGGGTGCCTGTGATATGGTGGTAAACACAACAGACACGGGCCACTTCCAGTCTGGCAAGGGAGACAGACAATCAACAAATAGGTAATGATCACATGTGATCGGAACAGCGATGGAAGCACACAGGGTGTCAGGATGGAGGGAATGGGAAAGGGGGATCCATTTACATAGGGAGTCAGGGAAGACTTCTTGGTGGAGGTGACATCTGAGCCGAGACCAGAAGATGAATAATAGTGCCCAACCCCCAGGGGGGTTTCTGAGAACTACATGAAATACTATCCATAAATAATGTCCATAAAGTGCACTGCCTAGTGCATAGGTAGAGCTCAAAATATGCTGGCTTTATCATCCGCCACTAAAATCTAAGCTCCTTTATAGTGAGGAACAAGTCTGTGTTTGCCAGGATTGCACCTGGCACATGCAAAGAGTCGAATGAACTCACGAGTTTCATCTTTCCTTAGGTTATTGCATCACCTCTCCTTCATTTTTGAAGGACAATTTGAGTATTCTACCTACAGTCAACAATAATGCACTCATTACGAGGCTAGATCTCATGTTAAGCGTTCTTATCACCATAAAATAAAATAAAAAGCATTTCCTGAGTTCATTCATAATAATAATTGTAATAAGAGTCGCAGTGAGAGTAATATTTGGTAGTAGTATTAGCCAGAGGAGTAGTAATATTAGCAGCAGTAGTAACAGAAGAAAGAGTATTAGCAATTCATGCTATGGGCGACCCTCTCGGCGACGGCACTATGTTGCGGTGGAAAGAATAAGATTTCAAGTCAGGCAGAGCCACACTTGAATTCTGGTCCAGCTACATGGCTGCTGTGAAGCAGCTGAATCTCCCTTCTCTAGGCCTCAGTCTTCTCATCTATATGTTGGGGATAACAGTGTGTGTCTCACAGGGCTGCTGTAGGGATAGGGGAGGTATATGTATGGTGACTGGGACAGAGCGGGCCCACCATAGATGGTGGCTGTCGAGACGACAAGCGTGCTGCCCAGGTAACCAAGCTCCAGGCATCTGACACTCAACCGGCTTTTTGGGGGACAGACCGGGAAGCAACATGGACGTGTGTGGGTGAGGGCTTGCGGCTTCCAAGGGCTTATGCTCACCACGTAGCCATTGCTCATTTGGGCTGAGGTGCCGCAGTTCACTCATCAGTCCCAGACTGCTCTGGTCTGGGAAGTAGAGATCCCTTGGAAAATTACTGCACTGAACTAAAACTAGGTAAGAGTTCTCGACTGAAATTCCAGAAATGGTTTTGACATAATTAACTGTCAAAAAATTCATATCTATCGATCAACAAGAAAAAGTAAAATAACCCAATTGCAAAATGGACCAAGGCAAAGTACAGGAAGGCCGATAGACTTACATATGAGAGAAAGCCCAGCAAAGTATCATGGGACTAGAATTTAGAACAATGAGTGGCACTCGGGTGGCTCAGTAGGTTAAGTGGCCAACTCTTGGTTTCAGCTCAGGTCATGACCTCGCTGTTTGTGAGTTCGAGCCCCGCTGTCAGTGCAGAGCCTGCTTGGGCTTCTCTCTCTCCCCTCTGTCTGCCCCTCCCCCACTCAGTCTCTCTATCTCCCTCTCAAAATAACTAAACTTTAAAACTAAATTAAATGAATAAATAAAACAATGATAAACCCTCTATAAAATGGGCAAAACAAAACAACAAAAAAAATGTAGACCGAAGGCATCCAGCCTTGGTAACGGTGTGGAGAAATGGGGACGTACAAGTAGTGCTGCTGGAAATGAAAGCTGGTAGGTTTAGGCAGGGCAATTCGACAGTGCCTACCGCAATTTAAAAAGGGTATGTTAGGGGCGCCTGGGTGGCACAGTCGGTTAAGCGTCCGACTTCAGCCAGGTGACGATCTCGCGGTCCGTGAGTTCGAGCCCCGCGTCAGGCTCTGGGCTGATGGCTCGGAGCCTGGAGCCTGTTTCCGATTCTGTGTCTCCCTCTCTCTCTGCCCCTCCCCCGTTCATGCTCTGTCTCTCTCTGTCCCAAAAATAAATAAAAACGCTGGAAAAAAAAAAAGGGGGTATGTTATGTTAGCCACTGCTAAGTGAGTATCTTGGAGAATTACTCACATACAGGCCCAAGAAGGCATAAGTGGGTGTGGTCACTGCAAGCATTATTTGTCATAGTGAAAATGTGGAAATAATATAAATGTCTATAGACACAGAAATGACTAAACTAATACAACCATATTATGGAGTATTATGAGATAAATAAAAGGAATGAGCTAGATCTAGATGAATGACCATAGGCAGAAGAAGCCCAAGACACCTTAAGTGAAATAAGAGTGGCATAGAATAATAAGCACAGTATAATCCCATCTGTATTGGAATCCATGGAAGGAAACAACGTATAGTATTCCCATAGGAATGTGTGCGCGCGTGCGCATGTGAATACATAGGAAATGGTTGACAGAAAACACATTTAACTGATAAGAGTTGTTGCATCTGGAGAGAAAGGAGGACGGATGAAGGGGGATTTCGAGTGGAACTTTAGTATTAGCTACACTTGAATTTTTTCAAGAATGTATCCATGTGCAAGGAGACATCCGCAGCCTACAAAACAAATTGACAAAGTATACCATCCAAATCGTATTGAGCACTCCCGTGAATTGGTAGGAAGAAGACAAAATTGAGGAAAAAAAAAGAAAAAAAGCAGCAGCAGAAGTGAACGGGACTTTTCCAGAAAAGGAAATTCAAGCAACCCATAAACATATCAAAGATGCTCGATCTCATTTATAATCATAAAATGCAAATTAAAGCCACAAGGAGATACCAATTCCCACCAGACACGGGCAAAAACTTCCAAGTAAAACATTAGCAAACGCCAGCAAGAATATGCAATCCCAGCAATTCTCACGCACTGCTGGTGGGGCAAAAATTGGTCCAGCCACTTTTGAAACCAGGTTGGACTTCGCCCTCAAGTTTTAGGTAAGAAAATCCCATGACCCAACAGCCTGACCCCCAGGCACATACCTAGGTAAACCTGTAAACAAGTCTGCCAGGGGACAGAACTAAGAATGTTCATGATCCCCCCAAACTGAAACCAGTCCGTGTGTGCATCACCGACAGAATGGGTAAATCATCTGTAGTCCATTCACACAGCAGTACGCCAGACGACAGGGGCGCCTGGGTGGCTCAGTCGGTTAAGCGGCCGACTTCAGCGTGGGTCATGATCTTGCGGTCCGTGAGTTCGAGCCCCGCATCGGGCTCTGGGCTGATGGCTCAGAGCCTGGAGCCTGCTTCCGGTTCTGTGTCTCCCTCTCTCTCTGTCCCTCCCCCATTCATGCTGTCTCTCTCTGTCTCAAAAATAAATAAACGTTAAAAAAAAAAATTTAAAAAAAAAAGAATACAACAGTAGCACAAAATTCAGGATGGTGGGTAATTTTTGGAAGGGGAATTTTGTCATCGAGGAAGCGCATCTAGGAGGTTCCACTAGAAATGTTCTATTTCTCAACCTGGCTGTTTATTTCATTGTTATTTTTTAAACCCTATGTGTCTTTACACACTAGTTTAAAAGGTTTTTTTTTTAATAAAATTTTTGTAACATTTATTTATTAATGAGAGACAGAGAGACACAGAGCACGAGCAGAAGAGGGGGAGACCCAGAACCGGAAGCAGGCTCCGGGCTCTGAGCTGTCAGCACAGAGCCCGACCTCGGGCTCGAACTCAAACCGCGAGATCATGACCCGAGCCGAAGTCGGATGCCCAACCGACTGAGTCACCCAGGCGCCCCTACACGTTAGTTGAATCTGCATAATTGCAAATAAGAAAAAGTTATGAAAGAAAGGAGAAGAGAGTATCCTTGGTCCAATTGTACCATGTGTTTCCCTCCACGCAGGAGAGGCCATGGGCTTTTCTGACTCACCTCTGGATTCCCTCTAGAAAAGACCTCCAGGTTGGCTGAACACGCCAAGAGTCAGCATGGCAGTGGCAGCAGGGACAACACAGGACAATCTGCACTCTCAGGTCCTTTTCTCTGCTCGAACCTTGCTGTTGTGGGTCTAGAGGGAAGAAGGAAGCCCATTCTCTTCCCCAGTCGTAGCTCTAGAAAGGCCTTCAGACACAGCTGACCCAACCTCTTTGAGGTAGAGACCTGAGAGAGGATGTCACCATATCAGCACAGCTGGTCAGTCGAGACCAATGGGTCTCAACCTTCCTGCCCGCCCCCATCACAACCCACATGGCCAATGGCCTCCACATGAGTGCCTTGGACTCTAGGACACAAAGAGCCCATGATCAGAAGCACGGACATGACAGAGCCTGATTTATGGGCAATCCCGCAGCAAAACTTACAAGTCAGGAGTGGGGCGAGAGTGCGTGTCTGCTGAGACTCCAGCCTTATTCACGGAACCTGGCACAGCCCAACACACAGAGGTGGAGCTCAGTTGCGTTAACTATTTGTTGCATTAACTTTTATTGCATCTGATTTATTTCTTTTGTTTTACTTTTTTTATGTTTTATTTTATTTTTGAGACAGAGAGAGACAGAGCATGAGCAGGGGAGGGGCAGAGAGCAAAGGAGACACAGAATCGGAGGCAGGCTCCAGGCTACGAGCTGTCAGCACAGAGCCTAAAGCGGGACTCGAACCCACAGACCACAAGATCGTGACCTGAGCCGAGGTCGGACGCTCAACCGACTGAGCCACCCAGGTGCCCCACATTTAAATGTTTTCTAAACAAAGCGGGTAAATTTATTGTGAAGTTTCAAAAACAGCACTGTAAAAATATTTGTTTTTAAAAATTTTTTTGATGTTGTATTTATTTTTGAGAGAGACTGAGTGTGAGTGGGGGAGGGGCAGAGAGCGAAGGAGACACAGAATCGGAGGCAGGCTCCAGGCTCAGAGCTGTCAGCACAGAGCCCGACGCGGGGCTCGAACTCACGAACCGTGAGATCACCACCTGACCTGAAGCTGGACGCTTAACCGGCTGAGCCACCCAGGTGCCCTGTGTCTGATTTATTTCAACTGGCGTCTCTGAACCTTTGAACTGAAGGAAGAGAAAAGGAAATGTTTCAGCCCAGAGGCGGGCGTGGAAAGCTTTCCAGAGTTGCAAAAAGGGCTGAGGTCGTGTAGGAAAGGGCCAAGTGCAGGAAGCTGCTCACCTTTACAAAGCCATCCCTCTGTGTCATTTCTACTCTGCCCTCTGCAGCAGCCGGGACCTCATCTGTCAGCCTCCTGGCTTCCTTGGAAGGGGACTCAGGTGTCCAAAATGGCCACTCCAACCCTGAATCTACTTGGCATCCAAGTTCAACTGCCAGCACCAACTGGGAGTTTCCCCGAGTCTGAGTTCACATTCCAGGGGAGAATCTGATTGGCCAAGCCCATACAAACCACACAGTGATAGGTGGTGGGCCAGCCTATAGATTGGCAGTCCCCGGGTCACATGACTACGGTTGGTCCAATCGGCCATGACAGGGAAGATAAGGGGTGGAGTCATCCACTATAAGAGATGACAGCTGAAGGTGGCAAGGGCTGTGTGGAGCAAAGCCTTCTACAGAGAGGGAGTGGATGGCAGGTGACAGTTAATATCTCTAGTCCTGGGGTTCCTAAGGACTGAAATGTCCCTCAGGGAACCTGCCTCTGGAGTCTGAGCGAGAGAATCAGGGATGTGGTGGCTTCAAATACATATCTCTAGCCGGAAGCAGGAACATGACAAGAACCGGGAGTGAACCCCTAGTGTCAGACAGCAGTGGGATCCTGGGTCAGCCACCTACTAGCTGTGTGACCTTGGGAAAGTTACTAAGCGTCTCTGAGCCTTCATTTCCTCAGCTGCATAGTGTAATTAATAACAGAACCTACTTTGTAGGGTTGCGAGGGTTAAAGTTGATGGGGCACGAAGTAAAGTGTTAGCACGGTTCCCAGAACAAAGGAAATGCTCAGTAATTGTCAGTGCGTTCTTTTGCACAGAGCACCTCATCAACAGACACCTGGCCACATCATTTGAACACCTGGATGCAGGTGTGCCTGAAGTCATTTACCTTGAACTTTTGGGAGAAATAAACAAACTCCCTTTTGTTTGTCCAAGACCGTGCTAACTGGTTCTATGTCACCTGCAGCCAAAAAGTGTCCTGAAAAAAACACCATAAAAAAGTTCCCCTCCCTCACTGGCTTTCAGATCAGCTTCCGTGCAGGGAAAGGAAGCAGTGGACACACAGCCAGTTAGGGGGGATTGCATGTACCCCACAGTCGGCTTTGTCTGTGCTTCCAATCATAGGCTGGATATGTTCACAGCAAGACGCTCATGTGGATGCCATTGGCCGTGTGGGTCGGGCCAGGGGAGGCTGAGAGCCATTGGTCTACACTGAACAGCTGTGTTGATCTGGTGACGCTCTCTCTCAGTAATGAGATGACACATGGAGATCCATCAACCCTAACCTGCCTTTTTGCAGCCAGGCCACAGCCCAACTCCTAAGGATGTGTCCAAAGTACTGGGGTCTCCTCACATCCCATACACACACGGACACACACTCTCTGAGATCCCTGGGCATTTCCGATGGTGCTTCTCAAGGGTCAGAGAGCGGACTTTCAGTTTGGCCATATGGACTCCCCCACACGAGGAGCATTTCATCCCTCCAACAGGCTCATTGCATTTTTCACTTAATTATCCATTCTTTTTCCAAATGCTCACCTCCTCTGAGCCAGGCTTTGTGCCTGGGGGCACAGAACGCATGGCCACCCTCCTGGATTTTGAGCGTTTGCAGCCCAGCAGCGCAATCAGCCATGGAACTAAGCGTACGATGTGGTAGGTGTCAGAGGAGAAGAACGGAAACAGTTCTGCATTTCCAGAACCCGCGGTCTCAAAAGTACAGCCTCACTCCTGGGCACGTGATAAAGGATGTGGAGACTCTGAGAGACAGAGCATGGCCAGTGATGAGAGTGGTGACAGACAAGATCCTGGCAAGAAACAGGGATGTGGTCAATGTGAGAGTCAATAGGAATTTGCAGAAGTAGTCTGTCTCTCGGCCTCCTGGTTATGTGGCAGGATTGCATGTCCTTTTACACTGGCCGTGGCCACAGGACTTGTATTAGCCATGACGTTCGAGCAGAGGTGGTGGATGTGGCTACTGAGTGGGCAATGGGGGATGCCACAGATAGTGGATGTTCTGTCCTCCAGGTCCCTGGGTGAAGAGGGGCTTGTGAGGGGCAGAAAGCATGAGAGAGAACGAAACCTTTATGATTACAGGCCACTGAGACTGACATGTGGGGGGATGTTTGTTACCGCAGCATGACACAGGCTGCCCTGACTGATACAGTCAGAGAGGGGGACAATGGCAGGGACAACACTGAGCAGGGGTGAGAACAAAAAGCGGTTGGAATTCACAGAACACGCCCCTCTCCTTTTCAGCGCCCCCAACCCCAGGTCCCCAGGTCTGGTCCCACAGAGTTGCCGTCTGAGCCACGGCCACAGTCCAGGCCCCTGACGCAAAGGAAGACCTACAGAAAAAGACAGCAGCTGTCTTCATCTTCATTCTGGCCATTTCACTTGATTTCCCTGCAAGGGGCCTGGGGAGCCCTCTCCCTTTCTCTTTATTACATTCTAAGGATTCCTCATTCCCTCTGCGAAGTCTGCATTTGTCCCGAACTCTATCAGCCCCACTGAGCAGCCTAAACCAGAAGCGGTTGGAAAGAGAATCTTCAGAGAAGAATGTCAAAGCCAGGTGCCTGGGGGCACAGGAGGGGCCCCTGAGAAGGGAGCCCCCCGGGGATGGTGCAGCTTCTCCACACCAGCAGGCTGTGCAGGGGCCCCAGGCTTCCTGTGCTGGCAATTCCGCCTCCTGGGATCCACAGGGACTATATTTCCGCAAATATAAGATGCCATCGATTGAAGGGTGCATCTTTATGTACTGCTAAGAAAGAAAAAATGCTGCCAATTAAAGCCAGACGTGGTGCTTTATTATCACTTAGAATTTTTATTTTATACCAATTGAAAGGGCTCGTGTAGACTTATTTAGGCATAGATTTTTATCCTATATCACTATTGTGCACATAGAAAATGGAAAATACCAGCAAAATAAATTGGTCAAGTTATCCCCAAACATCTTCACATTCAGAGTTCAGCTCTTGTGAATCTCTTTTCAACTCAGACTCATTGATGTTTGTGTTTTTCACACAATATCGTCTTCCAGGACATCAAGAGTGTAGGTGATGTGACATTTCTTGAAAGAGTGTGCCACCTTGTCCCAGAGATTTTATTTCAAGTAGACAGTCACTCTTCAAGTTTGGATGCTGGCACTTCTTTTTAAAGTCTTGCAAAAAGGCATCAGGCAACCTGTGTGACTGCCACCAGCCCAACAAGGACTGTGAGACGCCGCTGATTATGAGACGAAACCTGATTCAGGAAGGTTAAAATGTGCATGGAGAGAGGGACTGTGTGTCATTGAATCAATGGAATCCACACCTGCCCTTACTAATTCTGCTTCTAGAGTAACAGGTAAGAGTCTTCGGTCAGTAAGATGTGGGTTCAAATCCCAGCCACCCCCCCCCCCCCTTCTAGCTTTGTGATGTATTAATCAAGCTTGGCTAGGATCTGCCACAGTTACAAACAACCCCCGTGTCTCAGCTGCTTAACAACCACAAAAGTTTGTTTAAGGCAAATCTACTCAAGGTCAAGGCAACAGGGTTGGGCAGCTGTCCCCCTCATGCTAACTGCTTAGAACTGTCCAGCCACCTCACAAAGCCTCGTCCCTCACCACCTGGGTGGGTGGACAGGCAGAGAGAGACAGACTCTGTAATTACAAGGGGGTGTCCCAGCTTCAGCCCGAAACAGGCACCCATCACTTCCACCCCACATTCCATTGGCCAGAACTAGTCCTATGGCCAGGCCCACCTGCAAGGGGCTGGGAAATGTACTTTTTTGTGTACCCAGGAAGGAGAAAAAAAAAGCAAAATATTCATGCCAATGGTAAAGTCGACCACAGAGACACGAGGCAATTTGTGAAACCTCTCGGAGCCTTTGTTTCTTACCAAAAGGAGGGTTGCAAATGTGCATATTTTTTAAAGTTTATTTATTTATTTTGAAAGAGAGAGCACAAGGCTTGGAGGGGCAGAGGGAGAGGGAGGGAGAGAGTCTTAAGCTTAGCATGGAGCCCAATGCAGGGCTCGAAGCAGAGCTTGATCGCATGACCCAGGGATCACAACCTGAGCCGAAATCAAGAGTCGGACACTTAACGGACTGAGCCACCCAGGCGCACCGAATGTGTCTCTTTCTTTGGCTGTTATGAAGGATGCCACATGGGACACGCTTTGCATCGTGCCTGGCACACAAAAGCATTCAGTGAATGCTGGCTGTGGCCCCCTAAAGGCACAGAGAACACCCTTCCCACCTGGAAACAACCATTCCTGCCCCCACTTCACTCCCCGAGGCATCTCCTCTCTCAGATGGAAGAGTCACAGAACCCCATCTCCTTCTCATGATTTTCAGACCCCTCTCCATTCAGGTCTTCCCCCCAGAAGAGACCTTCATAAGGACTCATCACCCCTCTGTGTCTCTGCTATCTGACCCAGGCACCTCCGAACACTTGCTGTGTGACTCTTGCCAAGTGCACAGCCCTCTCTGGGGCCTCAGCTGCCTCATCCACCCACCCCTCCCCCTAGCCCACGGGTGCCAGGTACACAGGTTGGAGAGGGGGGTTGGGGGGGGCGCTTTGTATGTTGCCAGAGCTCTTGTTTTCCAAGACAAGGTGAAAAATCCCCATTTTTGTGTAAAATACACCAGCTTTGTAATGGTGACAACTGTTTCTCAGGAAGAAAATTAACTCTATGCACGCCAAACAAAACTTGGGGCGGGGTGGGGGGCGGGGCTTGCTTTGTCAAGCTTCCACGCTCTGTCTACAGGCTGGGTCTGTGAGAAGCCAGAGGTAGGACATTTTCCCCTTGAATAGACGTCCCTGGGCCCCAGCACTTTACTGTTTCCCCTCTCAGGAGAGGAGCTCTCGCACCCAGGAAGCAGTCTCTCCCACCCAGGAAGCAGTCTCTCCCACCCAGGAAGCAGTCTCTCCCAGAAGGGCCACTGGACAGCCGGACGGGCTGATCCTGGAGAAATGGGGGTTGATCAAGCGGTAGGATCTGCTGGTAACTGTGTCAGCTGGTTTGATCACAACCAAGTCCTCATAGCGGACACATCAGTGACTAAACCCACGTCAGCGCCTAGGCTGGGCACACTCAGAAGAATCAAATCCAGGCCTTGCCCTGGGGAAGCTTCTACACACAGGAGAGGACAGACAAGAAAAACAGGCCACTGCAATAGCAGATCCGGGGGTGCAAGGAGGGGATGTGGCCTGCCTGGAGAGTGTGGCCAGGGAAGGCTGCCCCGGGAAGGGGCATCTGCCCAGGAGGTAGTGTTTTCTAGGCAGAGGGGACTGTGTGTGCAAAGGCCTACGGGCAAGCATGCGCTTGGCTCCTTGAGGGGAGGGCAGTGCTGCAGACAGGCTGGACTCCCAGGAACCAGGGAACAGGAGGAGGGGAGGCGGGTGAAGGCGGAGGGCCCTGAGGTCCCCACTCCCCCACCTCATCCCCAGTTCCCCTGGCACAGACCCTGGCACTGGTTGGCATCAGTCAAATAGTCTCCTCGGCAGGTCTCCACTCGGCTGCTCATTCTAATCACCTACAGAGTCTGCAGAAGCTACAGTGTCTGGGCTCCACCAGAATTTCTAGAGAAGCACCGGAATCGGCATTGCTTTCAAAGCTCCCCTATGGGAGTCTAACACGTGGCAGGAGTGAACAACAGAGCAGCATGCTGCTCCCGGCACTGGGCGCTCCCTAGGCGCCAGGCTTTGTGCAAGATTCTTCTGTGGGTGGTCACTACATCCTGGCAGCGGCCCGAGAGTGAGGCTGGCCCGGTGTCCTCAACTGCCCAGATGCCGGAGCGGGAGGCAGACGAGTTAACTTGCCCAGAGACTTATGGCTGGCAGTGGACTCGGAAGTTAGTCCCACTCCAGAATGCAGAAGCAAGGAGGAGAGGGAGGGAGGGAAGAATGTGGACAGATGGATGGATAGGTGGATAGAAAGCAGGAAAAGGAACGGAACGATGATGGATGGATGGATGGATGGATGGATGGATGGATGGACCGAAAAAATGGATGGGTGGTGGGTGGGCGGGTAGAAGGAGGGAAGGAGGAAGGGAAGACGGGAAGACGAGAATCAAGGCGGGAGGGAGGGGAGGAATAGTAGTGTGGGGAGCGGTTGAAGGGATGAAAAGAGAAAGCACGAATTAATGAATTACGGGAGAGATGAACGCGGACAAAAGGGCGGCGAGCCGCTGCCCTGGGCGAGCTCCGGTCCCAGGGGACCAGGCCGCGGGAGCCGAGGGTCGGGAGAGACGGGTCTCAGGCCGGCGCCCTCCGGCCCCTGCAGGCCAGAGCCGCGCCCGGGTCGCCGCGCCGCCGCCGGCTCGTGCCTCCCGCCACCTTGCCCGGACGTGCTCGGCATTCGCGACCGGGAGCGGGCGCCGGGCATCCGCGGGGCCTTGCTGCACCCTAGCGGCGGCGCGCGGCACTGCCGCACGGGCCCGCGCGCTGCCCCCCGCCCCCCGCCGCCCCGCCCCGCCCCGCCCCGCGCGTTCCCTAGCAACCGGCCCCGGGGGCCGCGGCCCGCGCTCCCGCCGAGGTGCGCCGACCGCAAACTTTAGCATCTCCCGGTCTGGCATCCGCTGGAGGCAAGAGAGAGAGAAGCGTCTCCCGTGGCTTCTCCTGCAAAGGTTTTCTCTTCTCGCCTCCGTGAAAAAGGATAACGAGATGGGGGTGGGAGCAGGAAACGGTTTAAGTTAATTTAAACTGTCTGCCGCAGGCAACAATCCAGAGAAGGTTTTTCCCTGTTTTTCAGAGGCACGTCTGAAGCACTGAGGGAAGCTCTTTGCTGCAGCCCAGCGGCCACTGGTAGATCTTGGAAAGTGGAGGCTGGAGGCGCCGCTTAGAGAGGGTCCCATGGAGGAGCAGCACCCAGGCCTGGCGGTGGCCGAGGTCCGGGAGTTGCAGGGGGGGAGGGGGGGCTGGGTCCGGGGCCCTTGAAGGGGCGTGGCTAATACTGACCGAGGGCTTTCTCTTTGCCAGGCACCTTTCGTACCTGGAGCTTGTTTTATCGGCCAGAAGCCTTGAGGTTGGTGATATTCGTCCCGCTTGGCAGATAGGAAACTGAGGCCCAGAGGAGTTAAGGGCACAGAGCCAGGAAGTGTCAGAGCCCAGGTTTTAAGTCATGAAGGACCATCCAGAGAGCTCACTATCTAAAGGGCTCTGCCATGCTGCTGACAGGAGATGCTGTGACCGTTCCCACCCTACAGATAAAGACACTGAGGCCTCCAGAGGGTTATCCAGGGCACTTGTCTATAGTCGGCTGCCCAGACCCTCATCCCACCCCCACACCTGCAATTCTCCCTTGAACCCTGGGAGCTGACCTCAGATAGCTGCAGAGCTGGTGGGGGAGTTTTGGGAATCAGCCTCTGAAGAGGCCCCAGGGGGCAGTCACTGACAGCGTTCTTGATGACCCAGGCTGTGTGCAAGGTTCAGGGGGCCTCAGAGGCTGAGCCCACCCGACCCCTCCCCACCTGTCTCCTCTCTCCCTCCTTGGTGCCCAGAGGCATGACATTAACACGTGGGGCTTCATTTCACCCCACAACTCGTTCCTGCATTCAGTCAGTATTTACTGAGTGTCTGCTGAGGCCAAGCACTGCGCTTGCTGGACAGCGAGGGGACAGTGGTGGACAGGGTGCTTAGTGGTGGAGGCAGGTGACAAGTCAACCGAGGAACGCACACAAGCTGATTTTGGACCCGAATAAGTGCTGGGGAATAAATGACATGAGGTGATACACTAAAGAGGGCTGGCGTCGGGGGACCCTGTTGTCACCGCTCTTATCTGAACCCTTTGCCACTGCACCTGTTGCACTCTGACATGTGTGTAACGTCTGCACCTGTCCCCCCGACCAGGTGTGACAGCTCTGGTACCTGCTAAAGCAGCTCAGAGATGGCTGAAGAGTCTCCCGCAAAGCATTGACACTGGTTTCAGGAACGGAGGTCACAGTGATGGTCAAGGTGCCCTGAGCCCTTATTCTGTTCAATTGTATGCCTCGTCTCCATCAATCCGTGCAACAGCCTTTCAGATAGATACCGTTACTGACCCATTTGACAGATGTGGAAACTGAGGTCACGCCTCTATCAAAGGAGAGCCGGGATTTGAACAAAGTGCCCTGATTTCAGCACCACGCTTCTAACCACGGCCGGCACCCTACAGTCTGACACCCAGCTGGCCTGAGACTCCGTGGGAAGTGCTTTAGGGAAGAGGTGGATGTGTCACTGCCCTCTCTGAGCCTTCATTCTCTGAGGCCCGCAAAACAGGGGTGAAGCACGAAGCTCACCTCAGCTGGGTTGTTCATTTGGGGGATATGAGATAATCCAAGTGACCTGTCCAGCAAGAAGCCTGGAATCCAGAAAGGGATTTTTTAACTCAAGGATGAATGAATAAATAAAGGAGCTTTAGAGATGTTAGTTTTCCTCATCGTTCCCCAATTCTGTAATGATAATAATAGTTTTAAAAACCCCAATAACTCCTGCCAGGGCCACTTCTCTGCCCAAATTCCCGCATGCCACAGGTGGCCGAGTTGGTGATGTACTCGCAGCCTGTCTCGAGGGCAGATCTCCCTGGGCAGCACAAGCCCCGGTTTGTGGCTGACACGTAAGGCAAGAGACCCCCATCAAATCTTCCTGCACAGGGTACTCAGCGAATCAGACAGACCCACGTCCAAACCCCCGTCTGTACCTGCTTGCTGTGTGATCTTGGGCAGATATCTTCACCTCTCTGACGTGTGAATTCTTCACTTGTTCTAAAAACACCTGCCACATAGAGTTGTCCTAAGGCTGTCATCCGGGTCTCCTTTCCCCAC
This sequence comes from Felis catus, assembly GCF_018350175.1. NCBI lineage: Eukaryota > Metazoa > Chordata > Mammalia > Carnivora > Felidae > Felis > Felis catus. Next base: position 19,846,037 of record NC_058383.1, on the reverse strand, counting down.
GACGTGGTAAGGGTGGGCAAAAGGGACAAGTCCAGAGGGTGTCACCGGAGCTTTCTGAGCTCTAAGTCCTCCGTTATTCTCTGCCTCAGGCTCCCTCGTCGTGTGGCCTCACCCCTCCCCACCGCCAACCCACCGGCAATCCCTGTCCACTTTAAGTCGAGTATAATCCTGAGCCCCGCTCTTCTGTCTGCCCTCACTGCCCCCTCCCTGGTCCCAGCTACTGTTGTCACCCACTGGACAACAAGAACAGCCTCCAAACTGCTCTCCCTGCCCTGCGCCTCCCCGCTGTACCCACTCCCCAGAGAGCAGCCAGAGAGGCGGGCGGACTTCCAAATTGGGCCATTGCCCAGTTCAGACCCCTTGGTGGCTTCTCAATGAACTCAGAATAATACGCACTTGGCTGCCACCGCTTCCACGGCTGTGCTGGGTATTTCCTGTTTGTCCACCAGATAACTCCCCATCTTTGACACCTGTCTGGTACCCCAGAGGCAGAGCTGAAGGGAGTACATCAGCCTTTGCCCTCTGGCTTCTGGGGGATTCGGTCAATAGGGGGTGCCAGCAGACCAGGGGGCAGGGGCAGAGAGAGGTGGGGGCATTACCCCCCAGCCTCCTCTCTGCTTGGCCAAAGGTTGGCGGTGACCAGGCCCCCTTCTTGATGAAAGCTGCAGGTGACCTCCTACAGGTACAACAACGCCTGGGTTCCCTTAACTGCTCCTCCATGGCCCCCTCAGGACTAGGGGTGGCCACCAGGGTGCCCCGATCCCAGGGAGCTTGTCACTTTGTGTTAATATCCTTCAACCCCACCCAGACCCTTGTAACCAGTCCCTTTATCAAGTTCCCCTGGGCGTGCCTCCTGTTTCCTGCCGGGACAGCAACTGATAGGTACTAAGGCCCCTATGATCTAGCCCCTGCCTGGCCCTCCGTCCTTTTCTTACTCACCACCCTCTGGCCACATCCAGCCTGTGGCTTGCTGTTCTCTCCAGCCCGGGATGCTGTGCCTGGATTTTTCACACAGCTGGTCTCAGCCCACGTGTCACTGTTCCGGGAGGCTGTCCCTAACCACCTGTCACCCTCTGTTTTTCACTCCAAACACTTTGGACACCAAGATGTGTGGAGTTTTTTCCCCACCAACAACCAATTCTCCATCCCGGTGTCCTACAATTCAGCCCAGCTCTGACGCTAACCACCCGCGGTCGGCGCAGACCCCATGGATCAAGGTCTCCGTCCCACAAGACTCCCCACATCAGACGCCAGGGGCAAGTCCCGGGCCTCCTGTACTTCCGGCAGACGGGCTATAAATCAGGAGTTCCCACGGCCCCTCCTCAGTTTTGAGAATTTGCTAGAATGACTCACACAACCCCCCCCCCCAAAAACAGCTTCCTTACTAGATGCCTGGTTTCTTATAAAAGGATACAACTCAGTAACGGCCAGATGGAAGAGATACATAGTGTGAGGTACGGCAGGTGCATGGAGAATCCAAGCCCTCTCCAGGCTTGTCCCCCCTCCTGGCACCTTGACGTGATCACCCCCCTGGAAGCTCCCCAGACCCCATTATTCAGGTTTTTATGGAGGTTCCGTTACACAGGCACCGTTGATTAAATCATTAGCTATTTATTGGTGATTGGACGCCATCTCCAGTCCTCCCTCTCCTGAGAGGTCAGGGGGTGGGGCTCAAACTTCCAACCCTCTAGTCTGGCCTTGGTCTTGTAGGTAAGCAGCCCCCATTGTGGAAGAATCAGGTCCTCCCTCCAGCCATTCATCAGCATACAAAAAAAAAAAAAACCTGTTATCACTGCAGAGATTCTAAGGCTCTTAGAAGTTCTTTAGGAACTGGGGACCAAGACCGGATGGGGGACTAGCACTGCGTCACTCAATAAATTATAAGGGTCTTAAGAGCTCTGTGCTAGGAACTGAGGACAAAGACCAAGTTATATGTGTGTGTGTGTGTGTGTGTGTGTGTGTGTGTGTATCTGATTATGATATATCATAATATCACACAGCCTAATTAATTTCCTTCAGACTTGTACCGATCCAAAATTGAGACCTGTTTAAAAAAAAAAAAAAAACCGGGGCGCCTGGGTGGCGCAGTCGGTTAAGCGTCCGACTTCAGCCAGGTCACGATCTCGCGGTCCGTGAGTTCGAGCCCCGCGTCGGGCTCTGGGCTGATGGCTCAGAGCCTGGAGCCTGTTTCCGATTCTGTGTCTCCCTCTCTCTCTGCCCCTCCCCCGTTCATGCTCTGTCTCTCTCTGTCCCAAAAATAAATAAACGTTGAAAAAAAATTAAAAAAAAAAAAAACAAAAAAAAACAAAAAAACAACCCATAGCCTCTAAATGGCATCACTTAGCCTTCTGAGCAAACCAAGACTTAATACCTGCCTAACCTAACTGCAGTTTCGACCCTCCAGGAACGTAACCTTTAACCGGTCAACGTGGAATTTCCTGGTCAAGACTGGCGGCCCCTTTCCGCCCCCCTTAGGAGGACATTCCTTGCTTAGATGATGCTTTCCTTGCTCCCCTCCACTTGCTAGATGGGATGCCTCCTGATTCATCAATCATTTAATAAAGTCAACTGGATCTTCACATTTACTAGGCTGAATTTTATTTATAAATAGTCCCCTCATTTATTTGTTGGCCTGGGAGTCTTGTCTATTTCCATCTATAAAACTGTTTAATCCCCAAGGGCAGGGCTTTTTTTTAAGGTTATTTATTTATTTTGAGAGAGAGAGAGAGAGAGAGAGAGAGAGCGCACAACAGGGGAGAGGCAGAGAGAGAGGCTGAGACAGAATCCCAAGCAGGCTCTGTGCCTTCAGCACAGAGCCGGGTGCGGGGCTGGAACTCAGGAAACCTGAGATCATGACCTGAGCGGAGATGAAGAGGTGGATGCTTAACTGACTGAGCCACCCAGGCGCCCCAGGGCAGGTTTTTCTGTTCACTGCTGTAGCACCAGCCCCTCCTGCCACACCTGGAACATGGGAGAAACTCGGCAAACGTTTATGGAATTAATGCACGAGCTGTCTGTTCACTTAGAAGGAGGGCCTGAGGACACCAGCTCTGAAGCCTCTGAAGTCAGAGGGAACACTTGAGTGTCTTTGAAAGGATGTGATGGTGGCTTTATTGCCTCAAACCTCCCCGCGCATCCTCTCGGGACCCCAGAACTCCAGCAGAGCACTGACATTCCCAGGTGTGATTCCTGGAGAAGTGCCTGGATATTGCAGACACATCTGGGTTTAAATCCTGGCTCTGCTATACCCTTCATTTTCCCTGGACCTCAGTTTCACCATCTGCTATAAAAGGGGTCCTTGTGAGGATGAATGGGACGGGGTAAGTAGGGCTTCCTACGCCGCCTGCCCCTACCCCCTGCCCCGGGCAGCATGACTGGGGAAGAAGGATTGGACAGAAAGCAAAGGGAATGTGAAGTTGCCGTGTCCCTGAGAAAGGGGGTCCTGGCCGAGCCCCAGGTGGGGGAAGTAGGCAGATCTGTGCCACTGTAACCAGACCCAAGGGCCTCACCACTTGGGGTACATTAAATTGGACACAACCCAAGGAAGCATTGGAAGCAAGGAACGCTTTATTACTTGTTACAAGTAAGGAGACAGGGAGATAGGTCTCCAAGCACCATATCTCCCTGTGGGATTAGTACAGTAAGCTTTTATTCAGTGTATTAGGGGGCGGGGGCAGGGAGCTTTCCTATGCATCAAGGAACTTACACACATTCTATGACTTAAACACTTTGGTTCAACCATGCCTGCCCAGCACGTCGACATGCTAATGTATACATCGTATGTGCAAAACCTAGCGGAAACACGGCCATAGGAGGAGAGCTTAGTATTACAATGGGCTAAAGAGAACTTCAGGATAATTCAGGGCAGGCTTCTGCACAGGTCCTAGCTCCAGTCTGGCCCAAACTGGCTCACATAGGGGCTATACCAGGCAAGACATCTCCTGGGCTGGAACTGTGGGTTCTGCAAAACCACATTCCTTCACTGCTTTGGTTCCTTCCTGCTGAGACACCTTTTGGCCCTCTGATTTGAGTCCCTCCCTCCCGCTGCATCCTACCTTATACCCCCGTTCCTGGGCAGAGTCTGAGAGGCTGGCTCAGTGGGGCACTCTAGGCTGAGAAAGGTCTGGAGGGCCCTCCACATAGAAGCACAGAGAGAAGCCACAGAACGGGTCCCAGGCGCCCAGAGCAAGGGGGACGTGGTGAAGGACCTCGGAAAGCCTTGGAAAGGCTCACTGGCTTTCCTGTGGCTTCTCACAGAGTGTAGCATGAAGAGCCCACCTGATCCCCACACACCCAGAAGTCAGCACACAGCGATGGTGAGAAGTAGCCCTCACCTTTGGCTAGGAGCCCATAGAGCCACAGCAGCACATGTGGCCGGCCCTCCAGGACTTGCAGAGAATCCCCGTGGATGATACGTTTCCCTCTCCAACCCCTTGATCCTCCCCACATGCAGAACTTGAAAGCAATCCCACAGCAAAGAAGGAATTCTAAACAGACTGAGATTTAGTTCCCTCCACCCAGGAGAGTGGGGCTCAAATGGCAAGCTATGACAAAGTCTTGGACGCAAGACTTGGATGTATTCCCACCGCAGGGCACATGGCCAAGAGCCCCACAGGATGTGTCTTCCTTGTGCCCTGGAAGAGAACGCCTGGAAAAGAGAAATTTTGAGGGGCTTTGGGTTTCCAAGGCTTGTCCTGGGTCAGGGACAGCCATTCTGTGGGACTCTGGATGGGGGCGAGAAGAAATGGCCAGAGGCGAAAGTGTTGTCTGATGGATCCCAAGAAGCTCCTCGTGGACAGAGTTGCCCAGTGAGGGAAGGAACCACCTGGAGAGGGAGTGAGCCTCTTGTCCCGGCACGTATGCAAGCAGGTCCTATCAGAGGTGTGGGGAGGTGACTCCCACTGGGGAACCAGCTTGACTAAAATAATGCAGAGGCCTCTCTGAAGCTTAATGGACCGTGAGTCTGTAGGCAAAGCCAAGAGTAATGGTGAGCAATCGGAGGCAGCCTGTTAGCGGAACGTACGGGGAAGAGAGGAGAGACAGAGGAGAAGAAAATAAGGGGCCCAGCTGGGAAGGCCATGTGGTTCTGGTAGTCTAACTCTAATAAAGAGCTCTTCAAAGATGGCATTTCCCCAAGCCTACAGCAGTCAGAACAGCCTACGCCATGCCGCAGAACAAGTAAGCCCCGATATCTCAGTGCCCTGACATAATACGGTCCTTTCTCGCCCATGCCAAGTCTGGATGCCCCTGCAGCTCTGATTTCTGGAGCACACGGCCTCCAAGCAAAAGAGAGATGGGAGGGGAATACCAGCCGCCTACGGCCAGAACCCAAAAGGGGCACTGGAAGCTTCCACACACGGGCCGTTGGCCAGAACGAGTCACGCGACCCCAACCACCTGGCCCGAGCTGGGTGATAACACGCCTCTCGCATCTCTCTGACACGGCTAATCTCCTTTATCAATCAGTAAAGGGCTGGCCTCGGACTCAGAGCCTGCAGAAGCAAGCAGGACGCTTCACTAAGCCTCCGAAAGAGTGTTTGTTCCCAACACGCTGAGTCTCGTGATTATCTCCTCTCTGTGGCAAATGATACCAATTCTCCCTGTGGGATGTGGCAGAGTGAGCTTCCCTTTTCAGGAAATTTATTTATTTTAAAAAATTGAGTCTATTTAAAGAAGAATATTAATTCTGTTCCAAGTCAAACTGTGTGCGCAGCACATATATTAATATTTATTTTAGAAGAGGGAATACATGCTTCAAAATTCAAAAAGGGTTACGGAACATCCAGTGAAAACTCACCTTCATCCCCAGCCAGGGTTCCCCTTCCTGCTAATACTTTTTATGAATAATTTCACGGGTACGTTTGCTCTTACAAACAACACTGTGATGAGCATCGCTGCGTGTACTCCATTTGGCATGTAAATAGGTAGCTAAAGCATAAATCCCTAGAAAGGAAAGTTCTGGGACTCCAGGTGTGTGCACGTGTAACTCCCACAGTCCAGTCTGGGGCACAGCTGTCGTGTTAGTGGGACAGGTTCTCAGCAAAGCCCCACTCAGCGCGATTTGGACCATACACAACTTCGTTAGTTTGCTCAACACCCCTTAAAAAGCAGCTATCCGGGGCGCCTGGGTGGCGCAGTCGGTTAAGCGTCCGACTTCAGCCAGGTCACGATCTCGCGGTCCGTGAGTTCGAGCCCCGCGTCGGGTCTGGGCTGATGGCTCAGAGCCTGGAGCCTGTTTCCGATTCTGTGTCTCCCTCTCTCTCTGCCCCTCCCCCGTTCATGCTCTGTCTTTCTCTGTCCCAAAAATAAATAAATGTTAAAAAAAAAAAAAAAAAAAAAAAAAAAAAGCACCTATCCTGGGGCGCCTGGGTGGCTCAGTCGGTTGAGCATCCAACTTCGGCTCAGGTCATGATCTCGCAGTCCGTGAGTTCGAACCCCGCGTCAGGCTCTGTGCTGACAGACAGCTCAGAGCCTGGAGCCTGTTTCAGATTCTGTGTCTCCCTCTCTCTGACCCTCCCCTGTTCATGCTCTGTCTCTCCCTGTCTCAAAAAGAAATAAATAAAAATGTTAAAAAAAAAAAAAAAAAGCACCTATCCTGAGTCGGCCGTGTACTGGGAACGAGTCATAGAAAGATGAATACCTTGACTTCAGAGAGTTCATGTTCTAGCGGAAGAAAACAGACACACAAGCCAGTTGCTGGGGTTGTCTACTGCAGCGCAGTTTACCACTCAGAAACTCAGAGGCGGAAAACGAGAACAAGTACGCTGACGGATTCTGTGGGTCAGGAATTTGGAAAGAGTGGATGGAGGGATGGAGGGATGGAGGGATCTTCTCTGCTCCCTGACATCTGAGGCCTCATTGGGGACAACCCGAATGATGGGGGCAGAAGGATCCACTTCCACGTTGGCTTCTTCACTCCCAGCTCTGGTGCCCTTGCTGGGAGGGTTGAAGAACAGGCTTAGCTGAGACTGTCAACCAGAGTCCTTAACAAGTGGCCTCTCCAGCAGGGCAGTCGCAGGGTCACTGGACTTCCTACAAGGGGGCTCAGGGCTCCAGGAGCAATTGTTCTAGTGATCCCAGCAGAAGCTGCATGGCCACGGTTGACTCAGCCTTGGAAGCCACGGACTGTCATTTGCCCCGCAAGCCAGCCACGATTCACGCAGAGGGATGAGTGTTTTAAAGTGGCCACGCTGCTGATCGTAATAGAGGATACATGCTGTATGAGAGGCAGGCCCCACAGCACCGAGAGCCCAGGACAGGAATGCCAGCTTAATTCCTGCTGAGAGTGATAAGAAGAGACTCAGGGAAAGCCATTGAAAGGAGGTGCCACCAAGCAGACGATCGAAAAGTTAAGAGCAAAGTTACCAAATGCTAAAATGGAGATGGGGGCGGAAGGGAGGGTTCCAGGCAAAGGGAAGTGCGTGCACCATGACTTACGGGCGATTTGACAGGCTTGTGCTCGGAAAGGTGAGGAACCTAACGCAGAGCGTTAAGAGGCAAGGCTGTGGAGTCACGGCCTGCAGTCGAGATCTGAGCTCTCCCACTTGCTGTCTGTGTGCCAAGGGAACCCCAGCTTCCTCACCTATAAAAAGCCCCTGGGTCCTGCAGCCCTTGGGATTATTATAAGGAATAACTGAGATAAACCAGAACGTGGCATAAAATCGCTGAAGCCATGTTTGCTGTTGACATCATCATGAAGTTTTGGCTGCACATTGGAACCATCTAGGGAGCTTTAAAAAACACATGTAACAGAGGCGCCTGGGTGGCTCAGTCGGTTGAGCGTCTGACTTCAGGTCAGGTCATGAGTTCGTGAGTTCGAGCCCCACATCAGGATCTGTGCTGACAGCACAGAGCCTGGAGCCTGCTTCATAGTCTGTGTCTCCCTCTCTCTCTGCCCCTCCCCTGCTCGCACTCTGTCTCTCTCAAAAATAAATAAACATTAAAAAAAACTTTCTTGAAGAAACATGAGAGAACTCTTTGTGGTCTTGGATTTGGATCTGAGATGTGACACCAAAATCACAGTAACAACAACAAAACAGATGAATCGGACTTCATCAAAATTAAAAATGTTGTGCTTGCAAGGACACTGTCAAATAAAGGGAAAAGACCACCCGCAGAATGGGAGAAAATGAATACCAATTCCATGTCTGACTCGTACCTAGAATACATAAAGAACGTTCACAACTCAATAATAAAAACACGAGTAACCCCATTTTAAAATGGGCCAACAGTCTGAATAGACATTTCTCCAAAGAAGGTAGGCAAATGGCCAGGAAGCCCGTGAAAAGATTCTCAACAGCGTTATCCATGAGGGAAACGCAAACCAAAACCACAGGCAGAGAGCACCTCACACCCACCAGGAAGGCTAGGATCCAAAAGATAGACAGTAACAGGTGCTGGTGAGAATGTGACGAGATAGGGACCCTCTCACCCTGCCGGAAGGAACGTAGAGCAGGGAGGCCACTTCGGGAAGCATTCTGCAAAACGCTCAACGTCGAGTCACCAGGGGACCCAGCTATGCCACCTGAGGGCTGTCCCCAAGAGAGAGGAAAGCATGTGTCCCCACAAAATCTCATAGAGGAATGCTGCTGAGGGTATAGTGGAAACAGCCCAAGTTTCCGTCAGCTGATCAACGAATAAATGAAATGTGGCATATCCATATAGTAAAATATTATCCAGCCAAAAAAAAAAAAAAAGAAAAAAAGAAAAAATGAAGTTCTGATTCATCCTATGAACCTTGTAAACATGATGCTCAGTGAAAGAAGCCAGGCTCAAAGGACCACGTACTGGATGATCCCATTTAGGTGAAATTGCCAGAATAGACAAATCTACAGAGAAGGTAGTTTCCTTGTGGCCTGTGGCTAGGGGCAGGGGGACAGGGGAAGATGGGGCGGGGGGGAGCACTGGGGAGTGACAGCTAAGAGATGCATGACATTTTACAGCAATGAAAATGATTTTATTTGTTTATGTATTTATTTAGAGAGGGAGGGAGGGAGCACAAGCAGAGGAGGGGCAGAGAGAGAGGGAGAGAGAATCTTAAGCAGGTTCCATGCCCAGCCTGGAGCCCCATTCAGGGCTCGATCTCATGACCATGAGATCACGACCTGAGCCGAAATCAAGAGTCAGATGCTTAACCGACTGAGCCACCCACGAGCCCCTACTTACATTCTTTTAAAGATTTTATTTGTTTTTCAACGTTTATTTATTTTTGGGACAGAGAGAGACAGAGCATGAACGGGGGAGGGGCAGAGAGAGAGGGAGACACAGAATCCGAAACAGGCTCCAGGCTCTGAGCCGTCAGCACAGAGCCCGACGCGGGGCTCGAACTCACGGACCGTGAGATTGTGACCTGAGCTGAAGTCGGACATTCAACCGACCAAGCCACCCAGGCGCCTTAAAGATTTTATTTTTAAGTAATCTCTACACCCAACGTGGGGCTCAAACTCACAACCCCAAGATCAAGGGTCACACCGCCCCCCGACCGAGCCAGCCAGGCACCCCAAAAATGGGGTGACTTTAAATGACTAGTGGTAAACATTTTTCCCCTTTTCCTTTTTGCATCTCGATGACGTGATGGGGGTGAACTACAGCTATTGGGGTGATATCGCACAGTACACATCGACCAAGTCATGACATTCTATGCCATGAACACACAGTGCCATGTGCCCATCATGTCTGAAGGAAACGGAAAAACTGGTGGTGATGTATATGCACAACTCTGAGTATACTAAAAGGTACTGCACTGTTCGAAGAGAGAGAAAAGGAAGAAAAAAGGAGAAACTGCTGATGCCCAGGCCCTGCCCCAGAAGAGTCTGCTTCCATTGCTCTGGAGGGTGGCCTGGGCATCGAATTTGTTCAGCTGGTTGACAGCCACTGGGGCGAGAGGGCAGGTTCCCCACCGAAGGCATCCTCTGGGGGGACGAGTGGCTGAACCACCCAGGCCGGGCTCACCAATCCCTGAGCCCGCAGGGCCCAAGCCTGTCCTCCTTCTGAAGCAGGTGGGGTGGTTGGGAGCTGGGCTACACCTTTCCAAGAGTCCGCCTGTGGTGCAGGGACACCTCACTGGGAAAGCGCACATCCATTTTATCTCGGTGCCTAATTAGAATCTCGATGTTAACGTCCTCTTACACCAGACGGTTGTACAGATAACAAGACTGAATTATTTTCGTTACCATTCGGTGAGCACACTTCATGCTAAGCGAGCAAAATCCACTGTCACGTTTAATCCTTCAGCAGCTCTTAGAGACAAGCTACTAGTGGTATGCTCCCCATTTTACAGCTAAAGAAACTGAGGCCTGGCGAGGTAGGTGACTTGGCCGAAGGCACCCGGTTGGAAGCGGCAGAACAGGGATTTGAACCCAAGTCAGACTGATGCCAAAGCCCTTGCTGTTAAGACATATATCCCTCCCTGCCCCGAAATGCCTCAGTGACCGAGTCAGGAGACCGAAGTCCACCCACCGGTCAGCAGCGTTAGTGAGAAAACCAGCCTTGGTACCCAGGCCCCTGTCACCAAAGCTGGCAACCACGTACATCGTAGGGACGTCACGGGGACATCGTAGGGACCCGGTCATGTCAGCAGCCCCTTGCATCCACAGGGAAGTCACCTAGTTAAGTGAACCTAGTGGCTCTCCACCCAGGGAGCCCCAATTTCTCTGGCAGATCCGTCAGGCGTGTCCAAGGTCTCTGAGGACGCACACATTCCGCCCTCCCCATTTCCGTGACTGCCCCTCGGGAAGCCCCCTCTGTCTTATGCCTCAGTATCCCTGGAAAGACCTGCTTCGGTTCCCCCTCCTCCCAATGCCCAGCATGGCTCTCCTCTCTCAGTGCTCATTCCAGACGTATTATTCATGGTGAGCTCATCTGTCCCGAATGCAGATGTAATATGTAATTCCCCAAGAATTCAAATGTAATTTGAAGTTATTTTCCAATACCTAATTTGCCTTTTATTTATTTAGGGCAATATTTCAGCGGGAGCCTCCCAGCGAAAGTGTCAATGTTTGTTTACAGCGCCAGACCCCGGCAACGGCAGGGAAGCCACACGCCCCAGACACAGACGTTACCGATTAAAAAAGTAATTACAACACTGAACACAGCCTTAAATAAAAGCGAAAATGCAAGAGACGGGAAAGGAAGCAAAAACATAAATTGGGAACAATGCCGTTTTCCCCAGACGTTTTGTAATATTTGCAGCCTGCCTGATACTGGCTCCCTGCCCTGGAGGCATCAGGCACAAGCAAAGCAACCAACAGGGAGAGGTGGGGCCCAACAGGGAGGGGTGGGGCGGCTCTGCCCTGCAAAGAGGTGGGAAAAAGTTCCTAATTATCAGAGATCATCTGTCTGCCTGCTGGCCTGTCTTTGAGTGTAATGTCTCTAGTGTAATGTAACACTCTAACACTACGGATTAGTGTACTGTATTCTGACAAATAGCCAAAAATCAACAGGCAACTCAAACTGACTTAAAGAGAAAATAGGTATATTCTGGCTCCTGAAAGATCATCAGTAGTTTGGGCTTCAGGCACAGTTGGATCAAGGCGCTCAAAAAAAATCTTCAAGAATCTCTCTATCTCTTGGCTCTTCTCTCTGTAGACGACATTCCCAGCAGAAAGAGGGTGCCTCTCTCCCCGTGATTCTGGCAAAAATCTCAGGTTGGGCTTTCATCGGCCCTACCTGGGTCATGTGCTGATCCTTGAACCAGTCACTTCAGCCAGGGGGTTTCAGTCGTCTGGCCAGACTTGGGTCAGATTCCCACCCTTTGAGAACAGACGTAGGATAGGACCGGCCTTGCCCAAACCATGTGGACTAAGAGTGGGGGAGGAGTGGTTCCCAAAAAGAAAATTAGGGTTCCATGAGAGTCGAAGGAGCAAGCAGGCAAACGCAACCGATTTCCACCACAGATACAACTTCTCTCTGTTACAGTTTCTGTTTCTGATAAGTGTACTCCTTTTTTTTTTTTAATGTCTCCCTTTTTATTTTAAGTTTATTTATTTTTGAGAGAGAGAGAGAGAGAGAGAGAGAGAGCATGTGTGAGCTGGGGGAGGGGCAGAGAGAGGGAGACAGAGACTCTGAGGCGGGCTCTGTGCTGGGAGCAGAGAGCCCAATGTGGGGCTCGAACTCACGAACCCTGAGATCATGACCTGAGCTGAAGCCGGACGCTCTACCGACTGAGCCGCCAGGTGCCCCCCCCATGTGTTCTTTCTACGTTACCTCTAGACCACACTTTTTTAAAAACCTTGTGAGTGATGCAAGGTGCTCTCTGCTCCAGTGTTAGGGGTCCAGTAGGACTGTCATGTAGAGTATGAAACTTGTGGATTCCTCCCTTGACTGAAAGCAGGGAGTGCCGTCAGTTACAACATAGCACAGTAGGAACAGACGACATTGTGTAATCACAACGTGTAATCACACACCGAGGGAGGCTTGGTAGAAAGACAGGTGCGAGCACTTTTCTTCAAGATGGATAGCACAAGAGCTGTGAGGTTGGAAAGAGTGGAATAATTGCCGTTTAATAATTAGGTCGCTGCTTCTGCTTCTGTGTCTCCCTCTCTCTCTGCCCCTAACCCACTCACATTCTGTCTCTGTCTCTCTCAAAAATAAGTAAACATTAAAAAAAATTTAAAAAATAATAATAATAATAATTAGGTCGCATCGGGGCGCCTGGGTGGCTCCGTCAGTGGAGCGTCCGACTTCGGCTCAGGGCATGATCTCTCGGTCCGTGAGTTCGAGCCCCGCGTCGGGCTCTGTGTTGACCGCTGGGAGCCTGGAGCCTGCTTCGGCTTCTGCGTCTCTGTCTGTGATTCTGTGATTCTCTGTCTCTCTGCCCTTCCCCCCACCCGTGCTCTCTGTCTCGGAAATGAACATTTAAAAAAAAAATTGTTTTTCAATAATTAGATCCAAATAGTTACGCAGTAAATTAGGTCACAGGGGAAGCAGGAGGTAATAGTAATATTTAGGGGTGCCTGGGTGGCTCAGTCGGTTAAGTGTCCGACTTTTTTTTTTTTTTCTTTTGCTTACCGGATACCAGTTCGTTACAAAAGGATATAACTTAGGAACCGCCAGATGGCAAAGATGCACAGGGCAAAGTACAGGGAAGAGGCTTGGAGCTTCCCAGGGTATCTCGGGTATCACTTTCCCCAAATCTCCACGTGTTCACCAGCTCTGATGCTCTCTGAACCCTGTCCTTTCAGGCTTTTATGGAGGCTTCATAGCATAAAACGATTGATTAAATCACTGGCTATTGGTGATTGATTCATCCTCCATCACTTTCCTCTCCCCAGAGGCCAGGGGATGGAAGAAAGTTCCAACCCTGTAATCCCGTGGCTGGTTTTCACAGTAAGCAGCTCCCATCCTGAGGTGTGGTCCACAGGCCACCCATCAACAGAACAAAAGGCACCTTGATCATTCCGATCACTTAGGAAATTCCAAGGGTTTTAAGAGCTCAGTGTCAGAGGGGTGAGGACCAAGCATATATATTTATTTTAAATTATGGTATTACAAAGACTCTCTCGTGGCAGAAACTAATGGAGCCTGAATACCTGAGTCACAGTGGGATGGGTTAAATATCCTACACTGGCTGTGGGATTGTTGCCAGCTCCTCCTCTAACTCAGATTTATACCCATGTTTATTTCCTACTTTGTGGTGGTGCGTCCCCAAGAGTGGGGAACAGAATCAAGAAACAGCACCCTCAGAGCAAAGCGTACTACTTACGAGACAAGGATATTCTCCAAATTTTTATCAAGGGAACCTGAATATCTTCTCCCCTCTAAGGAAGAGCCCAGAGTAATTCTCAGATCTAGTGGAGGGGACGGGGGCTAATCCTCACATTGGGAATGTGAAATGTAACCGATCTAGAATAAATGAATTCACTTCATCATATTATAATCAGATTGAAGTTACCAGAAAGTTGTGTTCTTTGAGAACAATAGAAATAATGTCACCAAAGTGACAATTTGTGAGTGTATCACTAGGCTTGACCTTGAGAGCAGACACAAATTTCTTCAGAGTGCAATAGAGGAAATTAATCCAATTATAATTTTTTTTTTTAAGTAGGCTCCATGCCCAAGGTGGGGCTCGAACTTGGGACCCTGAGACCGAGAGTTGGATTAACCACCTGGTGCCCCTCAACTATTCTTACTTAATGAAAAATATGTCTAAGAGGGGGCATCTGGTCGGCTCAGTCGGTAGAGCAAGTGACTCTTGATCTTGGGGTTGTGAGCTCAAGCCCCACATTGGGTGTAGAGCCTACCCCGCCCCCCCCAAAAATATCCAATTTCCTGTTCATTGAAACATTGCTTATAATAGTGAAAATATGAAAACAACATAAATTTACCTCAATGGTTATTTTAGGATACTTTATTTTTTTAAGCTTATTTATTTTGGGAGAGTGAGAGAGCAGAAGAGGGGCAGAGAGAGAGGGAGAGAGAAAATCCCAAGCAGGCCCTGTGCTTTCGCTGCAGAGCCCAGCGCAGGACTCGATCTCACCGTGAGGTTCCTTCCCAAGAACTCTCAGATCCTGACCTGAGCTGAAATCAAGAATCAGACGCGTAACCGACTGAGCCACCCAGGCGCCCCTTAGGATACTTTAAAAGGATATTACAGATTTTACAGAATGTTCTGTAATAGTTTGCTAGAACTGCTACAATAAAATAACACAGACCGGGTAACCTAAAGAATAGAAATTTAGGTTTTCGTAGTCCTGGAGTCTAGAAGTCGCAGATCAAGATGCTGGCAAGTGTGGTTTCTTCTGAGGCCTCTCTCCTTGGCTTGCAGATGGCCGCCTTCTCGCTGCGTCTTCACGTGATCTTTTCTCAGTGTGTGCCCATCCCTGTTGTCTCTCTGTGTCTGAATTTCCTCTTATAAGGACTCCACTCAGATTGGCTCAGGGCCCACCCTGATGGCCTCTTTCACTTCACTTCCTTAAAGGCTCTCTCTCCACATACAGTCACATTCTGAGGCACTGGACATTAGGGCTTCAATGGAGAAGCCCAAACTGTTGTTTGGAGAAACACAGTTCAGCCCCCTTCCCAACCGTATAAGGCAACACGGCCTCCTTTTAGCTTCTAGTAGCTTGAGTTGGATTTCTGCCTCTCCTTTTTTAAAATTTCACTTCCTGGGGGCGCCTGGGTGGCTCAGTTGGTCAAGCATCCCACTCCTGACCTCGGCTCAGGTCGTGATCTCACTGCTTGTGCGTTTGACCCCCACGTCGAGCTCTGCCCTTACAGCACAGAGCCTGCTTGGGATTCTGTCTCTGCCCCCTGTCTGCCAAGTGTCCGACTCGTGATCTCAGCTCAGGTCTTGATCTCGGGGTCGTGAATTCAAGCCTCGCGTTGGGCTCCGTGCTGGGTGTGAAGTCTACTTAAATACTAACAATAATAATAATAATAATATTTAAAGTGCTCCTAGGTCCCACTTATACCCAGAAAGTGACTGTGTATGTGAATTGGCCACGGAGATATAACCCGAGGGCCAAATAAATGTAACTCTTGGCCAAATGCAGCACTAAAGAAATCGCATCATCCTCTCTCGATCCACAGCCAGAGACCGGTCGTGGCATCCACAAGACTGCTCAGAACCTAGACGAACAGCGGCCACCTCGGGATGAGGAAGTCACTGTGGCAGCGGGCCAGCAGGACTCCTGTTCTTGTTTGTGTCTGCACTGGAGGCGGACACATTCCCTCTGGAACCAAGAAATGCTCTGGGGTTCAGGGATCATTCAGGGTCAGGGCAGGGGGGCAAGGCAGGGGGAAAAACCCTGGAGAGAAATGTTATAAATGTCCTGCTGATAATGCAGGTGCACGTCGAAGCCACCGGTCAGAGAAGTGAAAGCACTCTGCCTTACTGATGCCCCAAGTCAGGGGAAAAGTTCTTGCTGGCGACCTGGAAATAAATGGGAGACCAGATCTACATGGCCACGCCTGGTGCCCACTGAACGCTGTTATTGTCGCTGGCCACGTGCCATGATCATCTGTCACTCAAATGCTAGCGCATTCCATTCAGTCCTTTCCCAACAACTGTGAGGTCGTGAGCCTTATTATTAGTCATCCTTCCATCACAGATAAGAAAATGGAGGTTCAGAGAGATGAGATGTGCCCACAGTCCATCATGCTGGAGCACAGACTACGACCCAGATTTCTCACTTTCCCCTCTAACACTGTCACTGGGGGAAAAAAAAAAAAGGCTTTTTGTTGTTTTCAAAGGCAGTAGACAGAGATAGGAAGCCTGCATTTATTGAGCACCTACTATGGCTGGGTCCCACACACAGCATTTTCACACGTTTGCTCATTTCGTCTTTTCCCGCAGTCCTGCCCCCGGGTTATTATCACCCTCTTTCGGTAACGGGCAATGGAGTCTCAAAGGGGCGAGGTACATTCTCTGCATCACTCTGCCAGTGTGGGGCTCCGAAGGGACTCGGCATGTTTAAGAAGGAACCCAGGGATTCTCCAGGAAGGGAGCTCCCTGCGCACCAGAGTGCCATCCTCACCCCTACTCTCTAAGACCTTGCCAGACTACTCTTCTCTTCCAGGAGATCCAGTCTGTGCATATTCCACGGCCCTCAGAGGAGCCCCCGGCTCTGCTGGCTGGGTCCAGCCAAGAGAGGGATGTCTGAGCTACAATAGCAACGCGAGGGATTCCAAGATAGAGACAGAGACAGACAGAGAGAACCTGAAGGGCAAGGAGGGTGGGTAGGGGGAGGTTGGGAGGGGGCAGGTAGAAAAGAAAGGGTAAGGAGGACTTGAAGAGGAAGGACAGGAATGGCAGAGGAAGCAGAGGGCGGGGGAAGGAGCAGGCATCTGGGGGCAGACATACCTAATTTTTGTAATAAAGGAAAAATTAAACTTCTTTACTCAATATATTTAGTCCCTAATCTGTACCCATCTCTGTACTAAGCATCGTCAAGACAGATCAAGTCCGCTCTCACAAGCAATTGTAAAATGATGCCTAACTAGTGGGGCGTCAAGATGTGGGACAACTTTCCGTGTGGGCAAGGGGAGGAAAGGTCTTCCAGCCAAAGGGAACAGCATACACAAAGACCCGGGAATGTCAGAGCGCATGGAGTCTAGGACGGGCAAGGAGCTAGTTAAGGTTGCAGCAAAGAATAGAACAGAGCCAGAAGTGAGGCAGGGCTAGATCACTCTAGAAATGGAGACTTTATCTTGAGGACCAGACTCTAAAATTGTCATTCAAGGATCCCCGAGGGGCACCTGGGTGGCTCACTCGGTTAAGTATCCTGACTCTTGATTTCGGCTCAGGTCATGATCTCATGGTTCATGAGATCGAGTCCCACGTCAGGCTCCATGCTGACAGTGTGGAGCCTGCTTAAGATTCTCTCTCCCTCTCTCTCCCCCCCTCCCCGCCTTCTCTCTCTCTCTCTCTCCCTCTCTCTCTCTCAATCAATCAATCAATCAATACACTTTTTAAAAAAAGGATCCCCCCGGGGCGCCTGGGTGGCGCAGTCGGTTAAGTGTCCGACTTCAGCCAGGTCACGATCTCGCGGTCTGTGGGTTCGAGCCCCGCGTCAGGCTCTGGGCTGATGGCCCGGAGCCTGGAGCCTGTTTCCGATTCTGTGTCTCCCTCTCTCTCTGCCCCTCCCCCGTTCATGCTCTGTCTCTCTCTGTCCCAAAAATAAATAAAAACGTTGAAAAAAAATTAAAAAAAAAAAAAAAAAAAAAAGGATCCCCCAGAATATGCTGATTTATACTTAGGGATTTATGTGAGTGCTCAGCAAGAACTTTTAAAACTTTGATGTGTTCACCAAATATCAGCACGTTCTGGATCCTCTCCCCGACAACCAGCATGGAATTGTAGTGGCCACGTGGTGTCTTTGCCTGGGATCACTTTGGGGTCTAGTTATAATGTTTCAATTGTCCCAGGACAAGGGGGAAAGAAAGGAAGTAGAGTTGATATGCGGATGATGCGTTTGTGGCAGTTAAAGGCCAATTGGTGGCTTGCTATGACAGGGAAGTGTTCCTAGAAAAAAGGGTAGGAAGATTGGGTCTCCGCACCACCCAAAGTAATAAAGGCAGTGGAACTCAAAAGGACCTGTGCCAAAACAGCAATTTATCCTCAGTAAGTGGCAAATTAGCTTCAACAAAACAACATCATCTATCATATTAACAAAATAACACTACTTTGAATTTTATCACTTTTATTTGTACATAGTTTCTAATTTGTGTTAGTCTTACAGCTGTTTATGAACTTTTGTCATTGATTCTAAAACATAATTTTTGTCACATGTTGACTCTGAAATTGGGATGCATCTTAAAATCTATAGCCTCTTATAATTACAACTGACAGCACGTTTTCTGTCTTCATGCTACGTAAAATAATTACACATCAAAAAAAATAATTATGTATCTTACAATGGATGGTGGATCAGATTCACATGAAGACTGAATTGATACCTAGTTTTGTTTGTAAATAGCTGAGCAATACTAAAATAAAAAATGGTTAAGCCCATATGAAGTCCATAGAATATTCTTTTTTTTTTTTAATTTTTTTTTCAACGTTTATTTATTTTTAGGACAGAGAGAGACAGAGCATGAACGGGGGAGGGGCAGAGAGAGAGGGAGATACAGAATGGGAAACAGGCTCCAGGCTCTGAGCCATCAGCCCAGAGCCTGACGCGGGGCTCGAACTCACGGACCGCGAGATCGTGACCTGGCTGAAGTCGGACGCTTAACCGACTGCGCCACCCAGGCGCCCCTAGAATATTCTTTATAAAAATAGTTTATATAGGGATGCCTGGGTGGCTCTGTAGGTTAGGCATCTGACTCTTGATTTCAGCTCAGGTCATGGTCCCAGGGTCATGGAATCGAGCCCCATGTTGGGCTCTGTGCTGAGCATGGATCCTACTTAAGATTCTCCCTGTGTCTCTCTGTCTGTCTGTCTCTCTGTCTCTCTCTCTCCCTCCCTCCCTCCTTCCCTCTGCCCCTTTCCCTCACTTGTGCTCTCTCTCTTTAAAAAAACATAGTTTATATAGTACTCAAGTTGGAGTACCAAATATAATCACAGAAGTCATATTTCCATATTAGAAAGACATTCTAGCACTACACCGGATAGAAATAGGCCAGTTTTGCAGGAAAGCAACTGAGAAATTATGAGAACATATATATAGAAAAATATATGTAAATATGGAAAGATGATGACATAACTTGAAGAGACATGCAGGAGGCAGAATCAGTGGGAGGTGTGAAGATGTGGGGAAAAAGAAAGAGTGGTGGGAGGGCCCAAGGAGGATGCTGGGTTTCTGGATGGGATGGAGTAGCACCTCCTAGGTACAGAAAAGTAATCAAGGTTGAGATTGTATCATTGTAGCAGTAATCATGGTGATTGTGACAGTGGCATTAAGGGCTGTGGTGGTGGTGATGATAATAGGGATGATGGAGATGATGGAAGTGGTGATGATGGGGGTGATGGCAGTGTTGGCTGTGATGGTGACGTAGAGGTGATAATGATGGTAACGATGGTGGTGATGATGGTGATGATGGAAGTGTTGATGATGGTGGTGGTGGTGATGGTGGTGGTGATGGTGATGATGGCAGTGGTGGTGATGATAGTGATGATGGTGGTGATGGTGATGGTCATGGTGATGGTGATGATGGTGGTGGTGTTGGTAGTGGTGGTGATGGTGATAAGGGTAATGGTGGTGATGGTGGTGGTGGTGGTGGTGGTGGTGGTGGTGGTGGTGGTGATGGTGGTGGTGATGGCAGTGGTGGTGATGGTGATGATGGTGGTGATGGTGGTGATGATGGTGGTCATGTTGGTAGTGGTGGTGATGGTGGCGGTTATGGCGATAAGGGTAATGGTGGTGGTGGTGATGGTGATGATGGCGAGTAAAATAGTGATAGTGGTGGTAGTGATGGTGATGTGATGATGATGCTGATGGGGTGGTTGTATTGGTGAGAAAACTGGTTTTAAGTAGCGAAAATGGTAGTGGTGGTAGTGGTCATGAGATAATGATTAATACAGTAGAATCATAATCATGATGCTATACCAGGAGGCCTAGAAGGAAAAGTGGCCACACTGGGGACTGGCCACTACTTTTTCAAGCATCTACTGGGAAACAGCCTGCCTTCTCCAGGCCTCATCCATAAAATGAAAATCACACCTCTCTCCTCCTGTCGTGACGGTAGGCATCAGCCTCACTCTCTAATCAATCACACGATGGGGAATAAAACCTGTGTGAACACTAGAACCAACGGATTCCCCCCACAGCGGGGAATAACCATTATTTACCCATAAAAATATTTCAAGGGTTATTAGCATGTAAACTGTGATTAATTAAATTCACAAAAATTGGTTCTGAGGCTTGCGAATGAGACGGTTCCTGCTGGGTGGCACTGAGGCTTTACTCTTCCAGCG
The DNA here is from genome assembly GCF_018350175.1 of Felis catus. NCBI lineage: Eukaryota > Metazoa > Chordata > Mammalia > Carnivora > Felidae > Felis > Felis catus. The sequence continues at coordinate 19,825,682 of NC_058383.1, read as the reverse complement.
GCTGCTGGAGGGCACAGTGGGGCGAAGTCATTCAACACATCTCCTCCAGAAACTTTGGAAAAACTATAGGGTCCCGCTGAAAGGTGGCTCTTCCCCGATCTCTTCCACATTCATCCTTCTGGGTCAGGTCTACACAATGCAGGGGATAGATTTGGATGCTGGTGTGCCCATTTCGAATCTATTCACACCCATGAGTCCTGAAGGGACCCCAAAATTATGGAGCTTGAAGGAACCAAAAGGGAGAAAATCAGCTGTCTTTGAGTCCACTCTGACCGCTCTGCACAGGAAAGGGCCAAGACTAGCTCAAGGTTATACCGACTCCTTTCCAGGGCTTTCCATATGCTACCCTAATTCTTACAGGGCTTTTTTTCATGAAGTCAGTGAGACCCTGGATCTCACACCCAAAGGAAGCTGGCCCAGATTAGCAGCCAGAGGAGAGGGACAAGGAGACATCGGGAGGTGGGGGTCGGGCTGAGTTGTGCTTTAGTGACCTCCAGATCCAAAGGGTGGGTCCACTGTCTCTGTCTTTCAAGCCTCTAGATATCCAAATGGCTGAAGCTCTAGGCCCTGGTGCCACACTGGGCCCGTGAGGGTTTCAACTACCCAAGAACGCGTCCAGATCCCCAGCGCCCACCCTGGTACAGACCATCTTCAACAAGAGCCCTTCTCCCTGCAAACTCCCCATGAGTCCAGTCTTCTGTTTCTACCAACCCCAGAAGTGCCCATATCAGCATAGACACCTACCCCCACCAGGCTGCCAAGGGAAGGAAAGCACTGTGTGTGCCTGGACGGAAGTCCCAGTGGCAGGTGCGTGTCGAGGACAGACCCTCTCCTACTAGGACCCGGGTCCAGCTGCAGCTACCTTTCCCTACACTCAGCCGGGGGCTGTGTTGTGTGTTTTCACGCACGGCCCTGTAAGTGACAGCATTGCTCAAATGAGGAAATGGGGTCAGCTGTGCCTCGGGGACGACAGCTGCACCAGGAACCTTCGACGAGACAGGCAAATCCCCTGCACAGGCCGCGATGCCCCACACCATGGACAGCTACCAGTATAGCAAGACGAGGCTCAAAGAGTTCCGCTCTCCCCCAGAATGCTTCCTTAATAATTGAGGGCAGCCTTTGGCCCAGTGTCCGGGGGCCTGGTTGCTAACCCTTGACTCCTCTGCCCCTTTGCTCCTGGAGGCCCATGAGACTGCTTTGCGTGTGGCAGGTTGGGAGTTCTCAGATGTAACGCCTTTGAAGAACGAGAGGCGGCCTTTCTGGAAAAAACACAGCTCTCGGGTAGGATCAGGAGGGAGACACAGAAAGACCAGGCCCGTGGTTGGGACAAAGGAATCAGGGAGAACAGAGCTTGGCCCAGGAACGGGTCCCGGAGACGTAACCGTCCCTGAGCCCTGGAACTCAAGCAATCCCACTCCTGTAGGCCTGCAGACCAGGTCACCCAAATACCAGGAAGCAGCAGACACCAGAAACTGAGAACCTGCCCGTCTGGCATCCGGGCAGCTGCGGGGTCTGTGAGGCCAAGTGTGAAGGGGCCCAATAATAACAACAGGGAGGCCTGATAATTAATAGAACTGGAAGCAAGGCAGAACACGGCAGGAAAACTCAGATCTCTTTTGAGTCTAAACCACTCCCTGACGTCACTCCATGCAGAACGAGCCTAGAACAATCTCGGGTTCCTCTTGTCCTTCCTGCGTGCAGCCAACCTCTCTGAAAGGCCAGACCTCTGCTACTTCTCCACATCATTCCTGCCCACAGACTTTTGGGGTCCTCTTAGAGAAACCCAGACCCTTGGCCTCATAAATAACCTTCAGGAGGGGCGCCTGGATGGCTCAGTTGGTTGAGCATCCGACTTCGGCTCAGGTCATGATCTCACAGTTCATGGGTTCGAGCCCCACATCGGGCTCTGTGCTGACAGCTCAGAGCCCGGACCCTGCCTCGGATTCTGTGTCTCCCTCTCTCTCTGCCCCTCCTCTGCTTGCGCTCTGTCTCTCTCTCTCTCAAAAATAAATAAACATTAAAAAATTTTTTTAATAAATAAAAAAAATTTTTTAATAAATAAGTAACCTTTAGGGGACCTTACACTTGACTGAGCAGGTGTCATGGTTGGCTACGGTGGTTCCAAAACCTGTTGGCATCCAGATCGCCTGGGGATATTTTTTCTCTGCAATTAACAAGACAGGTGCACAGAAGAGATACATGCAGTCATAAATTGAAGCAGTGTCAGAGGGCACAGAGTCAGAATGTAATTTTTCCACCTAACTCAGTCCTGCTGTCCCCACTTCCAGTCCCCACAGGTGACCAGTGTAATAATTTTAAGGGGTGTCCCTTCCAGAAAGAGTCACGTACATACAAGCAGACGTGAAAATACCCCCCAACCTCCCCACCCGTTTCAAGTGGAAGCACACATCCTAAAGATTTTCATCATCCTGCTTTTTACACTTAATATTTATGGGAGAAGATGCCATAACAATATCTGTAAATCTGTCTCATAATTTTAAACAGCTATGGATAATCATAATTTATTTAATGGGTCCCCTTGTGACAGGCGTTGAAGAAGTGACTAAGTGCATGGCGTTTATTCCTCGAGACCACCTCACGAGACACTCGTGTGTTATTCCTGTCGGACAGTTCAACGTATTTCAAAGGCCAAGTCTTTGTATCACCTAAAATGGTTTGAATAGGAGTCCTGTGATATCGTGATTTGTAACAAGAAATAATTTGGTCTCTGTCCCTGTTTCTGGCACAGAACTCCTAAAACCCTTGGAACTCCCCAAGCGATGACAGCAATCAAGGGGACACACGATCTTCAGAGCAAACCCCTTTTCCACCACATCTGACTTCATGGTACTGAGGTGACTTTTGGAAAGCACCTAAGGATGGGCACCTGTTGCCAGGGAAACCAACCACGTGACTGGAGGGACTTTCAGCCCACCCCCCTCAAACCCCAAGGAGGGGAAAAGGGCAGGAGGGTGAATGGCCACCAAGGCCACGATTTAATCAGTCGTGGCTGTGTGGTAAAGCCTCCACAAAAACCCAGAGGAGAGCTTCCGCGTTGGGGACCACGTGGATCTGCAGGGAGATCGGTGCCCAGATGGAGCCTGGAAGATCTGTCCCCTTTCCCCATACCTTGCCCTATGCAGCTCTTGTATCTGTTCCTGAGTCACATCCTTTCATAACAAACTGGCGATCTCGCAAGTGACATGTTTCTCTGAGTTTCGTGGGCTGGTCCAGCAAATCAACGGAACCCGAGGATGGGGTAGTGGGAACCCCCAATGTATAGTGGGCCAGAAGCACAGGTGACAGAGGAGCCAAGGTGGCGGAACAGCATGGAAGGTTTTTTTTTTTTTTTTTTGCGTCTCGCGTCCACGAAATACTACCAGACCAACTCTAAACCACCCTGCACACCTAGAAAACCGATCGGAGGATTAACACGACAATCTGCACAACCTGGACCACAGAACTCAGCGGGGGCGCGGTGCGGAGAAGTGAACGGGGGAGAGGGAAGCCGCTGAGGGCAGGGAGCCGTTTTTGCTTGTGGAGAGAGGATGGAGACGGGGATGAGGGCGGCGAGTGGGGGCAGAATACTGGAAAACACCCCTTCCAAAAGCAGCTGGAGAGAAAGTGGAAAAGTGGAAACAGCCGCAGGGACTGAATTAAAAAGAGAGAAAGGAGAAAGGAGAGGGTTTCAATTCCATTAATACTCTATAAACAGGGGAAGCACAGAGGCTGAAACTCTGCAGCTGATACCTGGTGGTGCCCTGGTGGGAAGGACGAATCCCCGGGAGCAGAGTGGAATCCGGGGGTCTTCGGGCCACACGGGAGAGGCGGTTCCCCTGCTGGGAGGGCATCTGGTAGAGTCCGTGTGGCCACCTCGGCAGACCCCAAAGAAAAACCACATTCGCTGGTGCTGGAACACGGTCCCTGGGGGTGAAGCCTGGTGCCAGACGCGGGTCGTGATTTGCCATAATCCCTGAAACGCTGCTGCTACACTGTCGCGCAAACTTTCTGGGGCGGGCTGGCACCCGGTCGCGGTCTCTGGGCCTCGGCAGCAGCACGGTCTCTCGAACGTTCCTGGGTGCGGCCGGGACCTGGCCATCGCTCGGTGAGACCCTCCCGCAGAGGGGCGGAACGGGTCAAAGCCACAGTCCCTCAGAAGTAAGGGGTCGGGAGAAACAGCCGCATCTGAGACAAAACTCAGGAGGGAGGTGCCGTTTGGTCACAGACGGTGTAAAAGCAGGGAGGAGACAGAAGCCGAAGACAAAGGACGGGTGCGCGATTGCTGACCGGGGAGAACGGAGATCTGATAAGAGACTGGGTGGCTGGATGACGCCATTTTCGCCGCTCTGGCGCATGCGCATACGCACCTACAAGCGCCACAACCATCCACCCCATAAACTAAGCAGCGCCATCTAGTGGAGAACGGAGCAATTACACGAAGCCCCGCCCAACTGGGTCAACCTCGCTCTTCAGAAACCCGAGTCTCTCTGCCTGCTTGGTTTACGGACTATAAAGTGCTTCACAGTTTGACTTCTTGGGGAAAACGAAATAATCTCAGTCATATTGCAGTCTGTTATCTGGTCCATCTATTCAATTTTCTTTTTTTTTTTTTGTTCTTTTCTTTTTCTTGGTTCTTTTTCTTGAATACAGAAAGAAAAAATTTATTTTTATTTTCAGTTTTTATTAAAAATATTTTTCTTTAATTTTTTTCCACTATATTTTTTATTTTTTGTAAATTTTTCAAATTCTATTTTACTTCCATAATTTCATTGTATTCTATTTCATGGTATTCATTTTTTCAAAATTTCAAATGTTTTCCTTTTTTTTTCTTTTTCCTTTTTTTCTCTAATCTATCAAGCCCCTTTTAACACCCAGACCAAAACACACCTAGGATCTAGCATCATTTATTTGATTTTTTGGTGTGGGTGTGGTTTTTTTACGTTTTAATTTAATTTTTTTCTTTTTTTACCTTATTAATTCCCTTTCTTCCTTCAAAATGACAAAACAAAGAAATTCACCCCAAAAGAAAGAGCAGGAAGAAACGATAGCCAGGCGGCAAGGATGGATAAGGCAGAGTGGTGAATCAGCGAAATAGAGGACAAACTTAGGGAGAATAACGAAACAGAAAAAAGAGGGAGATTAAGGCAAAAGAGCACGACTTAAGAATTAGAGAAATCAGTGACTCATTAAAAAAGAACAACATCAGAATCATAGAGGTCCCAGAAGAGGAAGAGAGAGAAGTAGGGGTAGAAGGGTTATGTGAGCAAATCATAGTGGAAAACTTTCCTAACTTGGGGAAAGACACAGACATCAAAATCCAGGAAGCACAGAGGACTCCCATTAGATGCAAAATAACCGACCATCAACAAGGCATATCATAGTCAAATTCACAAAATACTCAGTCAAGGAAAGAATCATGAAAGCAACAAGGGAAAAGAGTCCTTAACCTGCAAGGGAAGACAGATCAGGTTTGCAGCAGACCTATTCACAGAAACTTGGCAGGCCAGAAAGGAGTGGCAGGATATATTCAATGTGATAAATTGGAAAAAATATGCAGTCAAGAATTCTTTATCCAGCAAGGCTATCATTCAAAATACAAGGAGAGATTAAAAGTTTCCTAGACAAACAAAAAGTTTGCTATACTTTCTATGAAGTCAGCATTACCTTCGTTCCAAAGCCAAAGAACCCACTAAAAAAGAGAATAGACCAATTTCCCTGATGAACATGGATGTGAAAATCCTCAACAAGATATTAGCCAACTGGATCCAACAATACATTAAAAAAATTATTCATCACGACCAAGTGGGATTTATACCTGGGGTGCAGGGCTGGTTCAGTATCCACAAAACAATCAATGTGATTCATCACGTCAATAAAAGAAAGAACAAGAACCACATGATCCTCTCAATAGATGCAGAGAAAGCATTTGACAAAATACAACATCCTTTCTTAATAAAAACTCTCAAGAAAGTAGGGATAGAAGGCTCATACCCCGAGATCATAAAAGCCATATACAAAAGACCCAATGCTAATATCATTCTCAATGGGGAAAAACTGAGAGCTTTCCCCCTGTGGTCAGGAACAAGACGGGGATGTCCTCTCTCACCACTGTTATTCAACACAGTATTGGAAGTCTTAGCCTCAGCAATCAGACAAGACAAAGAAATAAAAGGCATCCAAATCAGTTAGGAGGAGGTCAGACTTTCACTCTTTGCAGATGACGTGATACTCTATATGGAAAACCCAAAAGATGCCACCAAAAAAACTGCTAGAACTGATCCATGAATTCAGCAAAGTCGCAGGATATAAAGTCAATGCACAGAAATCAGTTGCATTCCTATACACCAACAATGAAGCAACAGAAAGAGAAATCAAGGAACTGATCCCATTTACAATTGCACCGAAAATCATAAAATACCCAGGAATAAATCTAACCAAAGAGGTGAAAAATCTATACACTGAAAACTATAGAAAGCTTATGAAAGAAATTAAAGAAGACACAAGAAATGGAACAATATTCCATGCTCCTGGATAGGAAGAAGGAATATTGTTAAAATGTCAATACTACCCAAAGCAATCTACAGATTCAATGCAGTAGCTATCAAAATATCACCAGCATTCTTCACAGATCCAGAACAAACGATCCTAAAATTTGTATGGAACCAGAAAAGACCCCGAATAGCCAAAGCAATCTTGAAAAAGAAAACCAAAGCAGGAGGCATCACAATCCCAGACTTCAAGCTACACTACAAAGCTGTAATCATTAAGACAGTATGGTACTGGCACAAGAACAGACACTCGGTTCAATGGAACAGTATAGAGAACCCAGAAATGGACCCACAAATGTATGGCCAACTAATCTTTGACAAAGCAGAAAAGAATATCCAATGGAATAAAGACAGTCTCTTCAGCAAGTGGTGCTGGGAAGACTGGACGGTGACATGCAGAAGAATGAACCTGGACCACTTTCTTACACAATACACAAAAATAAACTCAAAATGGATGAAAGACCTCAATGTAAGACAGGAAGCCGTCAAAATCCTCGAGGAGAAAGCAGGCAAAAACCTCTTTGAAATTGCCCACAGCAACTTCTTACTCAACACGCCTCCAGAGGCAAGGAAAACAAAGGCAAAAATGAACTACTGGGACCTCATCAAAATAACAAGCTTCTGCACAGCCAAGGAAACAATCAGCAAAACTAAAAGGCAACTGACAGAATGGGAGAAGATATATGCAAACGACATATCAGATAAAGGATTAGTATGCAAAATCTATAAGGAACTTATCAAACTCAACACCCGAAAAACAAATAATCCAGCGAAGAAATGGGCAAAAGACATGAATAGACACTTCTCCAAAAAACACATCCAGATGGCCAACCGACACATGAAAAAATGCTCAACATCACTCATCATCAGGGAAATACAAATCAAAACCACCATGAGATATGCTCTTACACCTGTCAGAATGGCTAACATTAACAACTCAGGCAACAACGGATGTTGGCGAGGATGTGGAGAAAGAGGATCTCTTTTGCATTGTTGGTGGGAACACAAGCGGGTGCAGCCACTCTGGAAAACAGTATGGAGGTTCCTCAAAAAATTAAAAACAGAACTACCCTATGACCCAGCAATTGTGCTACTAGGCATTTATCCACGGGATACAGGTGTGCGGTTTCGAAGGGACACATGCACCCCCATGTTTATAACAGCACTATCAACAATAGCCCAAGTATGGAAAGAGCCCAAATGTCCATCGGTGGAGGTGACAAACCGCACGTGGTGTTTGAAGTGTGGGGGCAGCCTTGTGGGACCGAGCCCTTGACCTGTGGGATCTGACGCTGTCTCTGGGTAGGAGACACAGCTGGTGTCAGAGAATTGCTTGGTGTGGGGGAAAAACTCAGTCAATGGTGCTGGTGTCAGAATTGTAAATCCTCAATCCCGGCCTCCCTGTGGAATTCCTTGGGGAGCCAGGCTGCCCCTCAGAGCTTCTGGTCCCAGCAGCCCCCTCCCTGGCCTTGGCCGCTGGAGCCTGTGTAAGGACTGGCCAGTCTTCATTTTTATTTTGTATTAAGGTTCCTATTTCGGCGGAGACTGCTGCCTCCAGGCTGTTTCTCAGGACACTAATCTTTATGGCCCTTGCCTGCTGGGGCGAGGTAGGCGGGGTAGCATTTGACCTGGGGACACAGTCGCTGCAGAATAGTAACTGGGCAGTTAACCCTGCAGAATCTCTGTGGGGCTGCCCCTCCCAGCTGGGACTGGTGGCTTTGGGTTCAGTCCCTTAGATTGGGATCTTGAGCTGGACACACATGAAGAGAAAGACACCTAGAGGGGCAGAGAGAATGGAGACGGATAACCAGGAGAGGCAGAGGGGCAGAGGGCTGTGTCCTCATCCACAGCTCTACAAAGGTGACTCAAAGAGGAACTGGTTCAAGAGCATTTTCAAACAGATAAGTTAATAAATAGATCACTTAAGGGGCGCCTGGGTGGCTCAGTCGGTTGAGCACCCGACTTCAACTCAGGTCATGATCTCGCAAGTTCGAGAGTTCGAGCCCTGCATCGGGCTCTGTGCCGACAGCTCAGAGCCTGGAGCCTGCCTTGGATTTTGTGTCTCCCTCTCTCTCTGCCCCTCCCCTGCTCATGCTCTCTCTCTCTCTCTTTCAGAAATAAACTTGAAAATAAAATAAGTAATGAATGAATCATTTAAGACGGCTACCAATAAAAAGCATTACTAGTTTTGAGTGCCTCCTGGATGCCAGCGGTAACATAGACATCATATCTAACCTTCTCTGAAGTCCTACAGAGGGAGGTTTTATTATGAAGAAACCACAGCCCGGAGAATACACTTTGCCCAAGTGTATCAGTCAGTATACGCTGACTCCACATCAGAGTCTTTGCGGACAGCACAGAGTCTGTTTTGGATCCTCTGTCCCCCTCTCTCTCTCTGCCCCTCCCCCACTCATGCTCTCTCTCAAAAATAAATAAACATTACCCAAAAAATGTTAATTAATAAAAAAATAATTGTTCTCTGAGGGGAAAAAAAATACATGTGCACATACATGTCCGTACATATACACATATTTATCCACACGCACCTGTATGCATATATACGCATTCATTTATAAATTTTGCCGATATAAAGGTCGTGCAGTATAGTTTATCAATAACGATAAAACACACAGTACTCTTTATTGTAAATTCCATATAGCCAAATAATGCTCATAGAACGCTTTTGTTGGTTTCTCCTGATCCCTTACACCTCTAGCCTTCCTAAAGCTGCGTTTCAGCTATGACTTGACAATTCTTTTCCTATTCACAATGTAACGGCTACTGATACGGCGCTTTCTGGTTTAACCTGCCTTTTTCCCATCACTTCCTCAACTCAACAATGAACAAGGCCCTGAGTTGTAGCATTTGCCTATGTCTGTGGGACAAGTACCTCCACTGTGACCGATTTCAAGTCACCACGGTCCCTGGAAGGCAGGGCTGGAGATGTGTGATTGTATGGCATGAAGGAGTCCCCCCCCCCCCCCCACAGAGACCGCGGACGTGAATCAATTCAAGGCTTAGGTAAAAGTAAAATGTAGTAAAGCAATTCAGAAGCAACGTGCTCTGAGTATTCATCACCTTTGTTTTTAACAAGACGTATTTAATTATAGGTTTACACAATTTTTCAACGATGGCTGTATTGAATAACTGGCTCACAGCATTTCTGAACATTTAACGACAAGCCCTTGTTGGCCGAAGGAAGCTAGCTCCGGCTGCTCACTGCTATTCCCCAGTGGCTGGGAGGGCTGCCCTCAGCCCTCGGCCGTCATCCCTCTCCAGGAATCATTCACAGCTGCAGAGATCCATTTCTCGCCAGCTCACATCTCCTTTATGGGGGTAACTCACATCCAATGAGTGGTTGACGTGCAGATATAAGAGCTCAGACCATTGCCCCAGCTTGAGACATCTGCTCCTTAGCTCTACTGTGGATCCCAACGTCCCGATCTCTGCCGCATCCCGGTTCCTTCTGTTCCCCTAGGAGAATGGATCTTGAGATCCCGGTAAACTTTACGCACGTGGCTCTCCCTCTCAGAATCTGCTTCCCAGGGGGCCCAATCTTCACTCTGGGGTCCAGGTGGTTGGAGAGGTCCCACCTGGAACATTTTTGCTGGTTTTCATGGAGGAAGGATAGAGCGATCCCTCAAGGGTCTCACTTCTGCTCACAACCCACTGGTCCAAGCGAAACCCACGATCCTACCTGGCCATCCTACCTCGCTTCCTAAAAATGAGAGATCTGGAATATTTGGCCACCAGCACACTAGAGATTGCCACTGCACAGTCACAAAGCTGGGAAACAGCCGCTCTGGGATGTGACTCCAGCTATCTTCTACTTTCACTCTATGCTCTTTCCTCCAGGCCATTTGAGGATGGAGACTCCTTGCTAGGTCCTGAGAATATGAAGATGAATAATACGAGCTCCGCTCTGAGGCACCCACAACTCTAAAGGTGATATACAGTCTTGTCAGGTCAGAAATGCACACACAGACTGAATCTTGGTATCCCGAGGAGACTCCTGAGAGATCAGCTGTCCGGGGCCGCAAATACACTCCACCCTTCCCTCTCACATCCACTGCAGACATCACTAATCGATCGTGGCACTCCCTCCGCCCAGCCCGGGTAGGCAAGACCTCCATTCCTGACTCTGGGCAGGCATTACCAATCGATCAGAGAAGTGCACAACTTGAAACTAGTTGCCATTCTGAAACCATCCATTTTCAATCCGAAAAAACTGAAGCCAGAGAAGAAAAGTTCATAAACCGCACACAGGGCAAGTGTGGGGGGGTCACAGTGACACTGAAGCGAAAACCTATGTGCAGGAAGGACGGGGATGGTCTGCCTGAAGCCTCCCCCTGAGTGCTCAGCGCACGGGGGCGGAAGGCCAGCCTCAGCCCAGAGCTTCCCCCAGTAACCCTCCTTGATAACAACACTGATAGCAAAGCCAGTATTTGCTGTGTATGGAGCCCGTTCCACGCATGAGGTCCAGCAGTAAGTCATTTCAACACACTTATCTCTTCTCATCCTCCTACCATCCCGAGGCGGTTGTCAGCCATTGGCGGCATGATGTCAGTCCATTTCAAAGACCGAGAAACTGAGACTCGGGGGCTGATGATACTAAGTCTCGTACTGAGCGAGTATTTATAATGTGGCAGGCGATCCTCAGAATAGCCCGGCGAATGGGCTACTATCACCCCCATTTTACAGATAGGAAACTTGGGGCTTAGTGAGGTTGTGTCCATTGGCCTCAGGTGACCGAGGTGGGACCGGAATCCAGACAGTCTCACGATACCATCTATGCCGATGACAGTGAATGGTGAGAAATAGAGAAGTAGGATTTGAAACCCTCCCCCATTAGCCTGTTGCCCTCAACCACTAAGCTGCCCCGGCAGTGCCCACTGCCCATCTCAGGGTGGTGCTAGGGAGGGGCTTCGAGCTAAGTCTGGGACCCGGAGGCCACGCGGTCTGCAGAACAGGGCAGGACAATGGACTGGAATGCGGCACCCCAGGCAAGAGGTGACCAGCCGACCAGAAGCCGTGATCAGGGGCACTCTACCTCCCCACAGCCAAGTGCAATGCTTAGCATAGGTTAGGCACCATGAGATACTTGGATGGTGGTTGTTTCAGTTTCACATTTACTACAGAGCAAACCATCCCAAAAGACGGTGGCTCAAAACAACCATTACTTGATTTCGCTCACGACTCGGTAGATTTGCTGGGCCGGCTCACCGCAGCTGGATGGTCTCAAGCGGTTCCTTGCAGGCTAGCAGGCGGCTTCCGGGCCCATCAGCTGGGCCGGCCCAACCGTGTTCTACAGGGTCTCGCGTCATCCAGCAGCCTGGTCTGGGCTTCTTCACCCAGAGGTCTCAGGACAGCAAGAGGGTACTAATGTCAGCATGCCAGCTCTGGGGGCATCGCGTGACCAAGCTCAGCTCCAAGAGTTAGAGAACTAGACTTCACTTCTTAACAGGAGAAGCACATTACAAAGCAACCACATGAAGGGATAGGAAGATTCCGTGCCTGCTTTTCTGGCAACGGACTTGTGATTAAGGGAGTAGATGAATCAGTGCGAAAGCAGAGAGGTGTGCCCAGGTTAAGCCCCCGAAACAGTGTCCAGCCTCAGAACTTCGTATATTTCTCTGTCCGTCGCAAGGAGCAGGGGCCAGGGCAAAGCCTCTCAGATGAGATTAAGTGGCTGGCAGGAGACAGCAGGTGCCTGGAAGCTGAGCAGATCCACACGCTCGGCTGAACCTGGGCCCCTGGCAAACTGGTCCCCCCCACACGAGCCCCGGGAGGACAGACAGACTTGTGTGGCAGGCAGGTCTCTGTGTCCCCCGTCCCCCAGCGCCCGCTCCCCCAGAGCCACAGGCCTGCCTCTTGCCCAAGCCATCCCTCTGCCCACCTGAGCATTCTTCCAAATCCCTCCCGCGCCCCTTGTGACGCACCGTGCCGGGGAGCGTAATTGCTGTAGTGATTACTTACAGCCATTACATTAAGTTTTAAAATGCTCCCTTCAAATTGAACAATGTTTTTTCAAAGTCAACAGCTGGTTCACAGCTTGAATGCAACCGTTAGGATAAATTAAATAAAAAGGGTAATAAAATCACAGTCTAGATTTAATTTCTGAAGAGTGCATCGCCTCCAAAAAATAAAAAAAAAAAAAGGCTTTAAAAAAAGTGCCTTTAAAATACGACCAGAAAAGCAGAAGTTAATTCACTCCCTGATTATGTCAGCTAATGGGCACACTGCAACAGTCAACCACCTAGCTGCCCTGGTGTGGACACGGCCCCGGGCTCACTCCCGAGGGCTGCGCTGTACAGCCTCTGGGGTCTACGTGCAGAGGGGGTTGTCAAACAGGGCACTTGCACAGGCCGACCTCCCCACGAAAGTGCTGATAAAACGTCCCTGTCCCCTGAAGCAAAGCAACAATGAAGACGATGTCCCAGACAAGCCTCCGTGCGCCCTCTCATTCCCTGCAGCTACCTGGAGACACCTGGCAGGACGCCGGAAACTTCTTTGTCCTCGCTGGTGCACAGAGGGCGAGAGTCAGCCACTGAGACCCTTCATCTCTGGAGGGTAGCAAGATAGGCCACCTCAAAATACTCTACTCCGGCATAAGGATTATTTTGAGCCCAAGGCGATGGAGGAAAACAAACAGGTAGCAGAAAAGCTCTCGGTCTCTGCCCCCCCCCCCCCCGTCACTTGAAAGCTAAACACAAATCTGTAAGGGCGCCCCCCTCCCCTCTTTACCAGAAAGGACAGAAGTCAATCGGTGGAGGCAACTCTGGACTCGTATCAGCCCAGCTAATCAACCAAGCTCAATAACTACCTTCCCTGTAGTGACCTTCACACATTTGTTGCCCTGGAAGCTCAAAGTCTTTTCCCTTTTGCCCTGTCACCTGTCTATGAATGTCTTGTTCTTTGTTAAGACACCATGGACGCCCAAGTTCTAACCATGCTTTGAGTGACTCAGCACCGCACACATTAATACACTGTTTCCTCTTCTTAATCCAGTTTTTTTTTTTTATCTAATTCAAGGGCTCTATCCATGACACTAAGGTGGATGGGGGGAAAAATAACTTGTTTCCTCCCCTACACCTGAAGGCAACTCACCTAAAAAGACTGGTCCAGGGGCACCTGGGTGGCTCAGTCCGACTTCGGCTCAGGTCGTGATCTCACGGTTTGTGGGTTCAAGCCCTGCATCGGGCTCTGGGCTGACAGCTCGGAGCCTGGAGCCTGCTTCAGATTCTGTGTCTCCCTCTCTCTCTGCCCCTCCCCTGCTCGCGCTCTGTCTCAAAAAGAAATAAACATTAAAAAAAAAAAAAAAAAAAAAAGACTGGTCCGGCTCTCCCCCCGCCCTGCCCCAGGATCAAAACTTACATTCCAAGCTTTGGACTCAGCCTGGACTTGAATCCCACCTCTGCCACTTATTTGCCATATGACCTTGGACAGTGATCAGCTCCTTCCTCAGAGCCGTGGTTTCTTCCTCTGTGAAAAGAGAACGCATTCATTCTTTCATACAATGAGTAAATATCTACTGAGCACCTAGTCTGAGCCAGGCCGGGTCACAGGACCCCAGAGGACAGCAGTGAGCCAGCAGACAGACATCCTGGCCTGAAGGAGCTTATATCCTAGTGGGCAAGACAGACAATGAACACAGTCAGCAAGCAGTGCATATAGAATGTGAGTAAGCAACTGGGGGAGATTAAATAGGGGAAGGAGGGAGAGGGTACTGTAATTTTAAGGTGCTTAGGAAAGGCCCCAGAGAGAAGGGGCCATTGGAGTACAGGCCTGAGGGAGAGGTGGGAGCCAGCCACATGATGTTGGGTGAAAAGCATTCAGGCAGAGGGAACAGACACGCAAAGGTCCTGAGGCAGGTGTGCCTAGAGTGGTCAGGAGAAGCAAGGAACACAGTGGGCACAGAGAGTGGCAGGAGATGATGTCAAAGCTAACAGGGCAATAATATCCCATTCAAACGGCTTGTTTGTTCATTCAAGTAGTACCTACTGAGGATTTAGTCCACTCGGACAGAAGGGCTATTGTAAAGATTAACACCAGATGAAGTGAGGGCAGCTCCTGGCACATACTACATTCTCAATAAGTGTTAGCTGCTCTTAACTGCAGAAGCGTGGACCCCCTGCCTCCTGGCCAGGTGGAGGTGGACGCACTGTTGAGGAGAGCCTGGGTTCGGCTCTGCTTCCCACCCCCCACTCCCCCGGGGGGGGGGGGTGCTCCCACTCTAGAGAACCACCTGGTACAGCCTCAGCTAACGAGATCGGTCACTTATAGCAGGGTGTGCACATGTGTGTGCGTGCATGAGAACAGTCTCCTTCCTCCAAAGCTGCAGCCCACCCGCGACGTCATCATCATTTCCGTTTCCCCTTGTTACCACCCGGCCTGGGCACCCGTTCCAGTCACTACCCAGGTCGGCCAGCAGGGGGCGCCCAATGTTCCCCTTTCTCCTCCCTCGACCCATCAGTGTTCCCAGGCCACACGCGCGAGCTCACGCACACTGGCGCCCTCTCGGTCTTCTCTCGGCTCTCACTCTTGAAAGGTCTGGTCCCAGGACTGGTGCGGTTAAGAGGTAACCTGGGTTTCCTGCTTTTTAAGGACGTTCCTCGCTGGGGGCGGCCTGACGGGGAGGGGGAGGGTCACACTGACCATTTCTACAGAAACACTGGGGTAAACACTTGTTTTCCACCACTGTGCCCTTAAGGGGTCTTTTGTCACCAGAGGGTAAGTCCTTGCACAAAGAGCAGCAAATGCTTCCCACGCGTAAGATCGAGAAGGAGTGGGTGATACTCCTGGGTGCTCCGGGCCTTAGAAACATTGCCAACGGGGGCGCCTGGGTGGCTCAGCCGGTTGAGCGTGGGACTTCAGCTCAGGTCATTGATCTCACGGTTTGTGGGTTCGAGCCCCGCACCGGGTTCACTGCTGTCATTGCAGAGCCGGCCCCAGATCTTCTGTCCGCCCCCACCCCGCGCCCCCCAACTCTCTCTGCTCTTCCCCTGCTCACGCTCCATCTCAAAACTAAATGAACATGAAAAAAGGAAAGAAAGATGGTTGAGGGAACCTTGTCAGGTGCCTGGGGGCACCTGGACCACAGGGGCACCTTCAAATGCAGACCCTGCCTGACTCGGTAGTTCTGGGGTGGGGCCTGGGGATGGGCATCTCTAATAAGCCCTTGGATACGCTGGTCCAAGGCCACACTGAGCCTTGGGTAAGGGTAGGGGCTGTGGGCAGTCTCCACCCCTCCGGCTGCCACAGTGTCCCCTTTCTCTCCCTCTCGAGGCAGACAACAGGTACTCACTGAAGCACCATTTATGAAAAACAGAATATTTGAAACGTCTCACGGCTCCGTGGATAGGAGGTTGGTCAGCTAAACCTTAGGGCCCCCACGCAAGGGGTGCAGGGCCGTAAATGCCCCCCGGGCTGTCTGAGCAGGAAGCCCTGGGCCTTGGAGTCGACCCACTTCTGCCAAGCAAATAATTCCACCGTGGCCACTGCAAGCTGCCAGCATGCCACCAACCCACTCTCGAGATTTCTGACAGCTTGAGGGTCAGCTCTTCAGGGGCTCCTGGGCGGCTCAGCGGGTTGAGCGGCCGACTTCGGCTCGGGTCATGATCTCACCGTTCGTGGGTTCGAGGTCCACGTCAGGCTCTGTGCTGACAGCTCGGAGCCTGGAGCCTGCTTCGGATTCTGCCTCCCTCTCTCTCTCTCTCTCTCTCTCTCTGTCTGCCCCTCCCCTGCTTGTGCTCTCCCTGTCTCTCAAAAATACATAAATGTTAAACATTTTTTTTAAAAAATCAGCTCTCCAGAACCAGAACGGCGGATTCTAGCATACCCTCCTATGCAGCCGTAAAATAATATAAATCACGATTAAGAAGCTCTCTGGAAGGAGCTCCAGAACATACTGGCAAGTGGAAAAAACAAGACATAGGACAGTAAGTACAGTTTGCTACCTTTTGTGTAACAAAGGAGGGAGCATACAAACACACGTGCTTGCATTCGCCTAAAGAGCCACTGGAAAAAAAAAACAAAGGAAATAAATGTCATCTAAGAGACCACAATGGGTAAGAAGAGGATTGATTTTTTTTTTTTATAAATCTCTTTTTAGATTATACAGCATGGCGTTTATTCCAAAAATTAAATTAAGAAAGAAAGCATCTCCAAAATGCAAGCAGGGTGCCTGGGTCATTCAGTTGGTTGATTCTGTCAAGCACAGAGCCCGACACGGGGCTCGAACCCACCAACGGTGACATCAAGACCTGAGCCAAAGTCGGACGCTCAACCCGCTGAGCCGCCCAGGTGTCCCTGGAGATTCCAAGGCCCAGGTCGCTCTTGCCTTTGGCTCAGGTCATAATCCCAGGGTCGTTGGATCGAGCCCTGCATTGGGCTCCATGCTGAGGCATGAAGCCTGCTTCAGAGTCTCTCTCTTTCCCTCTGTCCCTCTCCCTGGCTCTCATTCTCTCTTTCTCACTCTGAAATAAAAAATAAAATGCAAATGAGTGACTTTGACATTCTTTTTTTTTTAATGTTTATTTATTTATTTTGAGAGAGAGAGAGAGCATGCATGAGCAGGGGAGAGGCAGAGAGAGAGAGAGAGAGAGAGAGAGAGAGAGAGAATCCCAAGCAGGCTCCATGTTGGTGGCACAGAGCCTGACACGGGGCTCAGGCTCACAATCCCTGAGACCATGACCTGAGCCAAAATCAAGAGCCAGAAGCTCAACTGACTGAGCCACCCCGGCACCCCGACATTCATTCTTATTGGGGCCACGGGTATGAATTGTTCTGTAACTCCTGAAGTGCAAGATATGTCCCATTTCGTTGCATTTCCAAATCAAATCGTGTCTCCATTATCAATACAGGTGGTAAGTCCGAGAGTGCTCGATTTCTGGATACTTCTCCTTTTCCGTGGATCTTACAAACCCCGCAGGGCTTGGTCCAAAATAATCAGAAAGGATTCAGTCTCCAGTTTGTGTGGTCACGTCGTCACAGTTACTGCTTGTGGCTGAGGAACACAGGGACCAAGAACAGACTACCGCTAAAATGTAGATACCAGCTCTGCCTTTCGCTGGCTGTGTGACTTTGGGCAAGTTGCTAAACCTCTCTGTGCCTCAGTGGCCTCATCTGTAAAATGAAGGGTATTAACAAGACCTGTGACTTGGGGGGTTTAACAAAGTGAGACCGGTGCCTGGCACTAAGGAACGTTTGCTATTGAAATCGCCACCATCATGCCCAACACCCCTGTCCTCCGTGTCCATCTGCCCTTTAGGATGGGTGACAGACACCCCGCGAGGCACTGTGGACAACACCCTAGGGCTGCAGAACTGCGTCCAGCCCTTACAGACCCCACGGAGCCACTCCCGGCTAGGAACCGCCACCTGGAGGTCCACTGCAACATCTCCCCACCTAGTTCCTGAGGCCAAAAGGTCCCCTTCCCCGCCAATACCAGCCTCCTTCACCTCTGCCCCCCCACCCCCGGGTGAGCCAGCTAAATTCCTCTCCAGGGAGCCTCAAACATCCAGGGTTCTTCCCACCATATTAGAGTCTCCCTGAAGCACCTGTTAAAAATGCAGAGTTCTGGGCCCACCTTAGACCAGGTGGGCAGAACCCAAGGGTCCGTATCTTTCGCCTTCCTGCACTGGGCAGGGGCGGGGCGGGGGCGAAACCCTCTGCACTTGGCAGCAAGGTCCCAGGAAAATGGGAGAAAAGGTCCCTTTATGCCCTTCCGATGAGTCTAAAGCAGTAAGAAAAAAGGGCGGCAATTAATTTTTCAATAACTCACCCTGCTCCGTAGGAATAACTTTGAATCAGCTGTGATTTGTGTTAAAGGAAACTATCCCTTGATGTTGGTGTTTCAACTACTTTGAATATC
The DNA here is from genome assembly GCF_018350175.1 of Felis catus. Classification (NCBI taxonomy): domain Eukaryota; kingdom Metazoa; phylum Chordata; class Mammalia; order Carnivora; family Felidae; genus Felis; species Felis catus. Next base: position 19,807,262 of record NC_058383.1, on the reverse strand, counting down.
AAATGATTATGACCGAACCTCACCCCTGATTACAGACCCCGGCCCCAAATTCAGGAGGCCAGGGCACGAACTTTGTCAACCCTCGGAAAACTTTCTGCCCACCAAATCCTGCCCAGAACCCTGAAACGGCGTGTCACATTTCATGCAAATTTGCATTATGTGCCTTGGAAATCGGGCGATTTAAAAATATTAATAAAGACTCGCCGTATGCTCAGATTTTGAAATAATGCAGATCTGGCTTTACATTCATCCCTCTGGGAAATTTAGTCTTGAATAATGCATAGCTTCAGGAATGAATCTCTTGCATAAATCTGATAAAAGCCGATCTGCTCGGATGGGGGGGGGGCCGGAGACTCACCATTTAACACTTTCCTCCCCTCCCTCGCCCTCCGCATGTCTCCCACAGGAACCTGGCACTGGTCTGGGCCCTACTTGGGGATTCATTTAGCTTGTCAGCTGAGATTTCAGGGCCCCGTCACGGTCCTGATATCTGCACACTCATCCACTCAGTGCACATCTGTTAGGCACCCACCGTGCGCCCATAGCATAATGTGGGTATAAGGTGGTGACTGAGACAGCAAGGTTCCCACCCTCGTGGGGTTTACACTCGGGTCCAGCCCTGCCCACAGCCTGAGAGGCCAGCGTTATTAACATTCCCCTCTCAAGATGAGGAAACTGAGGACCAGGCTGAGGCCACATAATGTGTGCAGAAGCCACATTGGAATGTGGGTCGTTTGATTCCCAAAGGTCTCCACTGTTTGCTTGAAGAGGAGGATGTTTGGGAATCTCCTATCTTGGCCAGACACCAAGTCGTCTCAACCATGAGTCTGCTGGTGAAGTCACCGTGACTTTGGTCGCACTCGGAGGGCACATGCTTACGTCACTGCAAGGGAGGTGGGGAAAGCGTCTGGTGTCTTTGGAGACCCAGAGACAGAAGAGGGGCTGATGGCGGCAGAGAACAGGACAGAAGGCTGTGGGAAGCTGCTGTGAGCTCGCCCATTCCCAGTGGCCAAGGACAAGGGACGTGTGCTCCCATGCACACGCACGTGGACTTTGCATGTGGACGGACCAGCCCCGTGTGGCTGTGTTTTGCTCTCCCAGTGAGTTAAGCCTTTTATTCCTAAAAGCAGGGGATTTTCGCCCTCGGGAGAAGTCTAGATTCTAGGAAACATCCCATTTCACGTTGCTTCTGTAAAACCGACCCAAAGGCTTTCTTCTCGGTTTCAATTTTGCATATATGTGGAGCCCAGGATGCTACAGAAAAGCAGCCAGGTGCACCGGGGTCCTGGTGCTTGGGAGGGTGGGTGCGTCCCTTCAGTGCCAGGCACATGGCAGGTGCAGAGGAGGCCAGCATGTAACCTGCAGCTCCCTGGGCGCACTTGCCTGATTTTCCGCGGTGGCTGGGATTTACCTGCGCTTACAAGATCCTTTGGCCTCAAGAGTCCCATTTTTCCATCCGCGGATGTCACTGCTGTGTGCTCTGTTGGGGGGGGAGGGAGAAGAGGGGGAGGAAAATGCATATTTTTTAATTCACTGTTGTATCAGAGCCATATCTCCAGCCCTGGACAGAGACAGACACCCACAGGGTGGGGCCTCCATAAAGACCAGAGTGGCCTCTTTGGTTTCAGCCGCAGAAATGTTCTTGAATGGGGTAGATCCTTGGGGACATCTGTCCAGCTCACAACAAATTTTCTTTCCCGGGAACTGCCAAAGGGAGGGGACGCTGCAAGAATGTTTGTATAACGTAACTCTACTCCGGGACACGGTAACCGGGCCAATCAGATATATTTCTTGCAAGAATTTGGTGCTGGGGCCAAGGGACATGGGGTCTGTTTCAAGGCTAGAACTCATAACCATGGCCCCCATGCAAACACAAAAAAATCCGAGACCATATGCGTGGGCATGGATAGAGAGAAACCGAGATGAGACTTGGAAGGAAAGAGCATGTTGAGGTTTTCCACGTCCCTGCTCTGGGCCTGTCCTGGCCCGGACTTCCATGAGGCGCCTCCACATCCCCTAGGCCAGTCGGGGTTCTCGGTTCCCGTCAACAGGCTGCACTGCGGCTGGTATAGGGGACGAAGGCATTCACCAGCCTCCCTTCACCAAGTCTTCAGAGGAGCCAGAGAATCAGGCTGGGAGGCCGCAGAGCCAGGAATGACACAGCAAGGATAATGCCGTAAAGCCCCCACGGCTGCCACGCACGCCTCCAGGGCTGGACCCCGAGCGCTCCTGCCAGACCCTTCCTCCCGCTGCCCTGAGAGTAGGGCCTGCGCCCCGGCTGCAAGGGAGGCCGCCAAACGGCCCTCTTGGCTTCTCTCTCGGGGAGGCAAGGCCGCTAAGGAAGACGACTTCCCAAAGGCGTTCAAAAGAAACCACGGAGCGCGACAGATGTCCACGACATCCCCCTAGTAATGTTTCTTTTTATTGCTGTTGGTGGTGTTGCAAGGGTCTTAGGAGGAAAGCCGCTCAGCGTGCTGGCCCTGCTCTGACCACTGGGGGGCAGCATCACGGGTCTGGCTTCTCACCGGGGTTGGAACACAGGGGAGACTAAGCGCTCTGGGTGCAAAATTTAAGGAGGCACTCACTGTCAGGCTCGTGGGAGCACAGGGCAGGCACCTAAGGGCGGGAGCTTCCTTAAATCCTGGGTCCTAGGGGGCCTCTTTGGCCTCAGCCAGAAACCAGTCCTGCTTCTCTCCAGCTCCAGAGAGGTTGGCTCTCTGGAAATTTCTCTGTCCTCATGCAAACATGGATGGATGCCACACCCACCAACACACCAGTGTTCCTGGTGTATTTCGAATATATCTGAATCTACTGGAACCCAATACGATTGTTTGACTGACTGGTTAGTTAATAACCCAACAGGACACATCTATTGCACACTGACCTTGCACCAACGCACTTCAGTATTTAATCAGTTCCACAGCTGGATGAGGCTGTCACTATGATTATCCCCACTTTTTAATTTTTTTTTTCATGTTTACTCATTTTTGAGAGAGAGAGGGAGCATGAGCAGGGGAGAGGCAGACAGAGAGGGAGACACAGAATCCCAAGCAGGCTCCAGGCTCCGGGCTGTCAGCACAGAGCTCAACGTGGGGCTCGAACTCGCCAATGAGTGAGATCGTGACCTGAGCCGAAGTCGGACGCTTAACCGACTGAGCCTCCCAGGCACCCCTGATTACCCCCATTTTACAATGTCTAAGGCACAGAGAGGTGAAGGGACTTGCTGAAAGTCACACAGCTCTGAAATAGCAGCACGAGGATCTGAACCCAAATCTCTACACTGAGTCTGGCAAGGCCCTTCACGGAGAGTGGCTGCCTGACTGAGAACACAGGAACGGTGGGGTGACAATCTCTAACTCACTCAAGTGCAAGGTGTGTTAGAATGGACCTGGGGCTATCGAACCCTCGGCCCCTGAGTCCGACAGCTATTGTAATCAGTAGCATCTGTGTGAGTGCTGGTCCTCTTACTGTCACCATGACCTTGACTATGGAGCAATGAGTCCGCGCTGGCTTTGGTGGGGGGATCTCATGTACGCTCAGTATAAGCAGAAGTACGAGCAGAAGAGGTGTTACTATCCTATTTACAGTTGGGGAAACCAAGGCACCAAAAAGTCAAGGACGTTGCCCATGACCACGCAGCTAGGAGATAGTGGACTACCTCACACTACAACATGGGTAGAGTCACAGGGGATGAGACACGGCGTGACCTCTCCCAGCCCTCGGCCTCTGCAGGGCTCCTTGAGGCCATGTCAGGGCAGGAAGGAGGAAGGTACAGAGAGCCAAGAAGAACCCACCAAGCATATCCAACCCAGCAACCACAGGCTCTTGAGAGAAATTGAAATTAGCTTCCTTCTGACTGGTCATTTGGGGCCAGCCCCATCATTTCAGCGCCTCCTTCTGCGACCTGGTTCAAAGGAAAGAGTGTTTTCCTCAGAATCCCCATGCAGTCCCCTAAGCCTTCCAGAGACCTCATAAATCTTGGTAACGGGAAGCAAATTCCTCCCATCTTCTGCTCTCGGACAAGTGACAATTAATTAAGATTTATAAAGCCCTCCTAACACGTGATAATAATTATAACACTGTATTGGGGCCAGGAAGCCTTGAAGTCCGGCACTGGGTTGGCCAGATGGGCATGGAGAAGCCCAGGTAAGGATGGGGGGGGACGTGTCCCTCCGGTGATCCCTCCGGTGTCCCTCCGGTGACCTCCAGGCAGAGCCAACACACAGCCTGCATTTAGACCGGGTGGGGGGAGGTGGGGAAGGGGAGGAGCTGGGTTCTGGGGCACGGTTTGCTATTGGATGAACTCACAAGTTTTGCAAGATGCTGTTCTGTTCAAAACAATTGTTTGGGCAAGGATAGAGATTCATACGGCATTAATGAGTTTCCACGAACAGCTGATGATGGTAATGATGGTGAACATGAATCGCCATCATGAATCACCATCATGAATCACCATGATTAAGCCCTTTTCTTAATCATGTTCATATCTTGGCATTTAACACAAGCTTAAAATACAGAAGAGACTCATAAAATATCTGTGACTTCTACGGAATTATATTGGTGGTGGTGATGGTTATGATGATGGTTATGGTGTTGGTTATGGTGATGGTGATGGTGGTGATGGTGGTGATAGTTACGGTGATGGTGGTGGTGGTGGTAGTGATGGTGATGGTGGTGGTGATGGTGGTGGTCAAGAATGGTGATGGTGGTGGTGATGGTCGTGGTGATGGTGGTGGTGATGGTCGTGGTGATGGTGGTGATGGTGATGGTGATGGTTATGGTGATGGTGGTGGTGGTGATGGTCATGGTGATGGTGATGGTGGTGGTGGTGGTGATGGTGATAGTGATGGTGGTGGTGGTCATGGTTATGCTATCGTGATGGTGGTGGTGGTGGTGGTGGTGGTGGTGGTGGTGGTGGTGATGGTGATGGTTATCGTGGTGGTGATGGTGGTGATAGTTATGGTGGTGATAACAGTGGTGATGGTGGTGGTGTGGTGATGGTTATGGTTATGGTGGTGGTGGTGATAGTTATGGTGGTGGTGGTGGTGGTGATGGTCATGGTGATGGTCTTGGTGATGGTTATGGTGATGGTGGTGGTGATGGTGATGGTGGTGGTGATGGTGGTAATAGTTATGGTGATGGTGATGGTGGTGATAGTTATGGTGATGGTTATGGTGATGGTGGTGATAACAGTGGTGATGGTAATGGTGATGGTGATGGTGATGGTGATGGTGGTGATAGTTATGGTGATGGTGGTGGTGATGGTGGTGGTGGTGGTGATGGTCGTGGTGATGGTGGTGGTGATGGTGGTGGTGGTGGTGATGGTCGTGGTGATGGTGGTGGTGATGGTTATGGTGGTGGTGGTGATGGTGATGGTTATGGTTATGGTGATGGTTATGGTAGTGGTGATGGTGGTGGTGATGGTGATGGTGGTGGTGATGGTGATGGTGGTGGTGATGGTGGTGATAACAGTGGTGATGGTGGTGGTGATGCTGGTGGTCAAGAATGGTGATGGTGGTGGTGGGCAGGCAGTGACAAAGACAGTTCAGTAGTAATGACAATGAGGACTGTGGTGAACAATGATGATGAACAGGCTCACAGAATAGGGGCGGCGATGACAGTACTGGTAGGACTGAAAATGGTGACAGTAGTGATGACAACGATGTCACAGTGATGGCAGACATGGCAGCACTGAGAGTTCAGTGATGGTGTCAGCACTTTGGTGACATCGGTGCATGGAGACGATGGTAGGGCCTTGGGTGATGGTCACAATGTGATGATGTAATCAGGCCAGCAAGCTGGTGTTGATAACAGTGGAGTGTAGTGAACAGGGATGGCGATCAGCGGATGGCATTGGAGATGGAGGCTGTGACAATGGTAAGTGAAGGAAGATAAAGAAGGATGGAGAAGCGAGGGGAGGAAAGAAGAATCCCAGAGCATTAATGTCATCAGCCTTGGCGACAGGAACTTAGTTCCATTTCTTACCCTTTGGTCACTGGAGCTCATTGTCCCCCACTCCAGGCACCCCTCCACCTACCACCATTTCAGCCGGAATGTGCACCCTTGACATCTGCCCAGTCAAATACCCTTCCCAGGGGGCATATTGGCCTGGACCAGGTTTCATGGATGCACAGATGCCCTCCTCCCCTCCACTGTCTGAACCACCAAGCAGGTTCCCAGCAGAGTAAAGACAGCCGTATGATGTGGTGGCTAAGAGTCCGGGCTTTCAGTAAGACATGGAAACAACCCAAGTGCCCGTCGATAGACAAATGGATAAAGAAGATGTGAGCACACAGTGGAATATTAGTAAGAGTGGGAGATACAGGCTTCCAGTTCTGGAATGAATAAGTCACCGGGCTGAGAGTCACAGCATAGGGAGTAGAGTCAACGGTATTGTCATAGTTTCCTGGTGACAGATGGTAGCTACGCTTCTATAATATATTTGTCAAATCACTACACTGTATCAACTATACTTCCATTTTTTTTTAAAAAAAGCACATAGGAAGATAAGAAAATATATTATCAAAAATATTCCATTGGCCAAAAAAAAAAAAAAAAAAAAAGGATGTGGGCCCTGGAGTTCACTTGAATTTGAATCCTCGAGTGTGCTGTGTGCCTTCAGATAAGTCACTTAACCTCTCTGAGCCCTGAGCCGTTCATATGTATGGTGAAGTTCAGAAGAGCACGTACCTCCCAGGATCGTCGTGAGGATGAGAGTTGATGCTGTAAAACGCACGGCCCGGCGCTCAGTGCCCTTGGGGATTCGGCAACGTTGGCTGGCATCGTTATGACGCACCGTGCTGTTCGACGAGTGGCAGGGCCTGGTCCCCACAATTCTCAGCGGGTAGGGACTGGCAGCCGGAGGCTCCCTCTCCCAGACCCTGTGTGCTCTCCAGCGCCATCCGTCTCAACGGGACAGGAGAGGCGTCCTGCTTTCAGAACTGGGCTGGGGGTGGCTGGGGAGGTAGGCTCCCTGCCAGAGTGGTTGGGGGGTGGGGGGTAAGGATTTTTCTTGCATGCACAGCTTTCACGTCTTCTGCTAGTGCCCCGGAAACGTGGTGATCTGTTGAATCGCTTTTTATTCTACTTAAGCTTGGAGTGGCTTCGGTGATTTGCGACAAAAGGCTTTGTCTGATACAGCTGGGCTCCAGGGCTTCCAGCCCATCTCTTCTGAGCAGACACTGCCCTCGCTCAATACATGGCGTTACCTTAGTCCCTAATATTCTCTAAGGCATGGCCTGGGCAGCTTTGTCTGGAGATCCCCGTCCCCCCCACCCCACTACAAGCCCCAGAGGACTGAGCCCCAGCCACCACGTCACTCACGTGCCCGACCACACGTATCGAGAGCCTCCTGTGTATGGAGTATCTCACAGGCCACTGGGAAATCACTGGGAAATCACTGGGTTATCACTGGGCAGCATGGGGTCCACGCTAGGGTAGGACCAGCAACAAAGAGGGTGGTCGTGACATCATCTAGCACTCGTTCCGCTCTTCCCAGGCAACAGAGGTTTTTTTTTGTTTTTTTTTTTTAAGTAGGCTTCATGCCCAGTGCAGAGCCCAACGCAGGGCCTGAACTCACAACCCTGAGATCAAGACCTGAGCTGAGCCCAAAAGTCGGACACTCAACCGTTGTGAGCCACCCAGGCGCCTCCTGCAGATGTCATTCTAAGCACTTGAGTTCACTCGCTTCCTACGACGACATTACCAGATAGATGATACTCCCATTTTACAGATGGGGAAATGGAAACACGGACAGGTGAAGCCACTTGCCCAAAGTCTTAGGCTTTGTAAGTGGCAGGCCAGGACTCGAAGTCAGGGTGGCCGAGCCTGAGCACGTTACAGAGGTACCTAACCCAGTCTTGTAACACGAAGGAGGACAGGAAGGTCGCCTGAAAGCAGTGTCAGTGACCTTGAGGCCTGGGAGATCAGCGGGAGACAGACGGGCGAAGAGACGGGGGACGAACGTTCTTGGAAGAATAGTTAGGAGCAACTCGCACAAAGGCTTGAGGGCGAGAGAGAGCCTACCTCAAGCCCAGTTCATTTTTCTCAGCTATTCCAAACATGGTAGTTTATGGAGAGTGTAAAAATATGCAGAATGGGAGGAAGTTATCATCTGTGGTTTGCTTACAGGGTAGCCGGCCTCGTATTAGTCAGGATAAGCAATGCCAGCTGTTACAACAAACAAACCACAAGCTTACGCAATAAGCTTTTATTTCTTGCTCATGGAGAGTCCCCCATGGAGATTCCTGGCAACCAGGTGGTTACTCGGGGCTCCAAGCTCTCCCCATCTCGTGGCTCGGCCATCTTCTAGGGCAGGGGTCGGCAAACATTCCCGTAAAGGCACGACTGTAAATAGTTTTGGCTCTGCGCCTCATATAGCCCGTCACAATGACTTAGCTCTGCCGTTACAGCACAAGCGTCCAGCAACAGATGATACAGAAATGAATCGATGTGGCTGTGTGCCAGTAAAACTCGACTTGCAAAAACAAGTTCCCAGGCTGTAGTTTGCCAACCCCCGTCCTAAGGTTTCAGAGCCATCGGCTGGAGCCTCCCAGCCAGCCAGCAGACAGGGGCAGGGAAAGAAGGATCTCCCGGGAGAGGTCGTAACAGCCGGGTTTGGAAGTGATGACGTCACATACGGCCACTCCCACTAGCCACAACCGAGTCCCGTGGCCACATTGCACGGCCAGCCAGCAGGGCTGGGAAAGGCAGGCCATGTGCCCAGGGGGCAGAGCACAGGGGTTTTTGTGAACGCCCAGCTGTCTCTGCCACGGGCACTTCACATGCATTCATCATCCACTAAGTGGCGGGGAGGTGGGAAGCAGGTTATCGGTGGTCCCAATACACAGCTCAGTATACTGAGCCAGGGTCACAGCATCAGCGGCAAAGACCTATCTGCGTTAAACCTGCAAACCCAGAGTCTTGAGGGAGAAGAGGAAAAGACAAGGAACTCAGTCTTGCGAGGGGGGAAACATTGGAAAAAAAAAGTTTCACAATGGAGGATGGGGTCTGGGCTCAGACGCGCTCCATCCAAAAACCCAGGCGTCAGCCCTGATTTCTCCCTTTCCCGAACCCAGGACAGCTCCTAGATGCAGACGGGGGGGGGGGGGCCTCACACCGCGGAGGACACTGCCCCAGTCTCTCCTGGCCACCACATTCTGCCATAGAGCCCCTAATGCAACCTTGGCCTCCCAGGTCCCTACAAAGAAATAGCTCCCAGGACGGGAGGGCAGAATGTATTTCATGTGGTAGAGTAGTGTTGACTTGCCTTCTAAATATCAGACACACGGTACGTGGATCTCTGGGCTGTTGCCCCTGGCCAGCCGACAGTAGGGGGCCTGTCCTCCCCTACCCCCCCACCCCCCACCCCCAACCCTGCACAACACCACTTCTTAGCCTCAGCAGATTCCATCACTCTCTGCCCGAAATATTTCCCAAACCCACCCGCTTCTCCCAGACTCAACTGCCCCCCCACTAGTCCATACAATCTTCATCTCTGCCTGGTCTGGGGCAAGGAGTGTCCTGCCGACGAGCCTCCCGGTGGCCCCTGCAGCCCCTCACCCTCCTTTGTCCACACAGCAGCCTGAGCCATTACCGCAAAGTGCAACCCAAAGCCAGTTACTCCTCCACTCGACATCCTTGGGGGGTGGCTGCCTTGTTCTTCCCGTATCATCCAGGTTCATGGCCACGGCTGCATCCCGCATTCATCTCCTGTTCACCTCCTGCTCATCCCCTACTCTTCCTCAAGCTCCGGCTACTCCTTCATTTAGCCAAACCCGTTCCTACCTCAGGCCCTTTGCACTTGCTATCCTGTCTGCCTGGACCATTCTTCCCCTGATGTCCACATCTTGCTATTTCCAATGCCGCTTACCCAGGAATGCCCTCCCTAACCCCCCATCTGAAGACCCCTGTCACCTCATGCCCTTCAAAGCATGGTCACAATCTGAAGGGATCCAGTATATTCTTTGTCTAATTGCTTATTGTCATTCTCCCCTCAGGGGCATGTCAGCTCCAAGAATGCAAGGGCCATCTTTAACCTTTTAATTTTTTTTTTTTTACATTTATTTATTTTTGAGACACAGAGCACAAGTGGGGGAGGGGCAGAGAGACAAGGAGACACAGAATCGGAGGCGGGGTCCAGGCTCCGAGCTGTCAGCACAGAGCCCAACGCGGGGCTCGAACTCACCAACCGTGAGATCACGACCTCAGCTGAAGTTGGATGCTTAACCGACTGAGCCACCCAGGTGCCCCAAACTTTTTAATCATCCAACACGGCCCTTGCATGTTTTATTGCCAGGGTTGGGGGGAGGGGGATACACACACACACACACACACACACACACACACACATTCATTATCAACCATCTTCAATCTTCCGTGACACTTGAGGACAATCCCAGCCAGGATCACCAACTGTTCCAGTTTGCCCAGGACCGTCCCAGTCATCAAAGCTCCTCATCCATCCTGGGACAGACTTCAGTCCCCGGAAAACCAAGACCGCTGCTCACCCCAAGTGCGGGACAGCAGTCAGGAGAAGCACAGATGCCAAAGCCTGGCCACTGGGCGTCCACCGAAACCCGGCTCTGCCGCTCACCAGCTGTGGGACCCTGAGCAATTTACTTAGTGCCTTGTGCCTCAGTTTCCCCATTTGCAAAGCAAGGAGAGTAATGGTGCCAACCTTAGAGGGTCGTGGTGGGGACTTAATTGAGTTAACACTTGTAAAGCGCCACGTGGAGCGATATGTAAAGTAGGCGCAGTGTGCCTGCTACGTAGTGAGTGTTCTGATAAATAGACACCCCGTGGGCCCCGACCTCTCCCCTCATCTCCAGGGAAACACCAAGTGAACAAGCAAAGCCACAAGCACGTAGCTACTCTCCTCCTGCTGAGAGTAATAGCCCCAAGGTGGCACTTAACTGTCTCTTGCCCGTCCCGCAAAGCGACCTGTTCAAATGCCAACGGCCACATGTCACCTTAGCTGGCAGAAAGTTGTTCCACCTGGTAAAAGCCTAGAAATAATGACACTTTGCTGTTCTACATGGAAGCACAGGCCAGGGCGATTTGTAAGTGTTGGCACCTGCCAGTCTCAGCAGAGCCGATGACGGAGAGAAAATCCTAGGGAAGGGGGAGCAGGACTTCGTTCCACGGGGACTTTTCTGTGCTGCTCCTCGGCGGAAATATGAACGAAATACATCCTGCTCCAGGCCCACCCACCCACTCATTTGACACAAGCCCCCCCCCCCCCCCCCCCCCCCCCGGGCCAAGAGAGCGTGTCAAGGTCAACCCCAGCCCAACCCTCTAGGCTTTCTCCCAGTTAGAGACCTTGGATCCCTCCACTCCTTAAGTAAGAGATGTTAGTTGCTCCATTCTGGCTGATAGTCAATATCTTAGAAGGCAGTTCTCAAGCCTGGCTGTATATGAAAATGACCTGAGGGTATTTTTAGAAAATACCAAGCACTGACCTCACTCCTGTACGCATGATTCAGACGGGTCTTTTAAAAAATCTCCCCGGGGGTGAGTCAAACGTGCAGTCCTGGGTGAGAACCCCCAACACGGGTTTTGATTCCGACCGAATTAACACGCAGAGGGCCCGCCCTGGGTGGCCGTGTTATCTCATTTTAGGCACACAAATACGCTGGCAAATAAGCATCGCCCTATTACAATACAGTGAGGCTCAGAGAAAAGTGAGTCGCACAATACCACGCAGCCAAGGCCTTAAAACCTGTCTTCAGGCTCCAGACCCCACCTCCACCCACTGTCCCTCCAGCCGCTGCGTGACTTTGTTCATAGCATCTCCTTCTGGGGCCTCAATGGCATTAGCGCGGAGCTTGCCTCAAAATCAGCGAGCAAATCCCATCTCTGGTTTCCCCTGAGAGCGTAGAGAGACTACATCTCCCAGCTTCCCTTGCAGGCACGTGTGAGCATGTGACTGGGTTCCAGCCAATGACGGTGAGCAGAGGTGACGTCATCGCTCCCAGACCCCGCCCAGTAAAGGCCTCCCAAGCGAGCGCATCCTCTTCCCCAGCCTGCTGACTGGACAGAGTGGATCAGTTTCGTCATCTATAAAATGGGGGTGATGAGGCGGGCTTCTGTGGGGTACCGTGAGGAGTGGAGGGGTGGATACATGCCAAGGGCTTCGGGGAATGCAGAGTGATCACTGTATAATTGTTAAGTATTACAGTAGTTCCCCCCTTATCCATGGGGATATGTTCCAGACCCCCGCGGATGCCTGAAACCCCAGGTAATACGCAACCCTATACACACGTACCTATGATAAAGGTTTTCTCCTCTACACACGTACCTATGATAAAGCTTAATTTGTAAGTTAGGCACAGTAAGAGATTAACAATAATATCTAATAATAAAATAGAACAATTATAACAATACACTGTGATAAGAGTTGTGTGAATGTGGTCTCTCTCTCTCTCACACACTCTCTCTTTCTCAACATATCTGATTGTCCCGTACTCACCCTTTGTCTTCTTGTGACGATGTGAGGTGATAAAATGCCCACACGAGGAGATGAAATGAGGTGAATGACATAGGCGTTGTGCCGTAGTAACATTAGGCTACTAACGACCTTCTGATGGTAAGTCAGAAGGAGGGTCATCTGCGTCTGGACCGCGGTTGCCCGCGGGTAACTGAAACCGCGGAGAGCGAAACCGCGGATAAGGGGGGCGGGGGGACTACCGAACTCTTTACTCTCTCCTCCTAAGAGAGGAGTCAGGTGTGAGCACCGCCCCCTACCCTTCCCATCCCTTCCCCCTCAGATACGTTACCTCTGCAAGGTGAGGGATGCACGTCCTGGTGGCCGGGCTTGACTTCGTAGGAAAGCAAATGAACCTTTTTTTTTCTTCCTTAAAAAGGGGATGATAGATTCTACCTAATAAGATTGTGAGAACTAATTAATACGATTGTCTAAATGGGTGCTTCTCAAAGACTGGTCCCCAGACCAGCAGCCTAAGCGTTATCTAGGACCTCATTAGAAAGACACATTCTTGGGGCGCCTGGGTGGCACAGTCGGTTAAGCGTCCGACTTCGGCCAGGTCACGATCTCGCGGTCCGGGAGTTCGAGCCCCGCGTCGGGCTCTGGGCTGATGGCTCAGAGCCTGGAGCCTGTTTCCGATGCTGTGTCTCCCTCTCTCTCTGCCCCTCCCCCGTTCATGCTCTCTCTCTGTCCCAAGGATAAATAAGCGTTGAAAAAAAAAAAATTAAAAAAAAAAAAAAAAAAAAGAAAGACACATTCTTGGGCACCCTCGACCTGCTGAATGAGAAGCTGGGAGGCTGGGCCCGGCAGTCTGTGTTTTAACAGGTTTTAACACCCGATGATTCTGAGGCCCGCACTTTGGAGTTTGAGGGCATAAAGGGCCCCCTATTCTGCCTGACAGGTGAGAAAGCCCTCCTAAGAATGGTATTTTTGTTTCTTGGGGGGACAAACTGGACCCGGCCCCAATGTGCGGCATCAGACTTTCATCTCATCCACAAACTGGGTTGCTCAGGATACACACCAGGTTTTTTAAATTTTTCTTAACCCACTGAATCTCTGACTCGTGCCCTCTGTTTGGCTGTGCCGAGCCAACACCAAAGCAGATTCAGAGCTTCTTGACTTGCACAGTCCTTTCTGCGGCCGGGCCTCGGGCCTCGCAGCCACAAGATGTCAGTGTGGGTGGGGTGGGTGGGGCATCTGTCCACGTGGGTTACCCTGAGATGCCCGTTCTTCCCGTTCACGTGACCCCTTCAGAAGCGGAATCTCTGTTGCCTTCAGAACATGCTTGAGACCCTGGAAGCTTCACTGAAGCTGCCTCCAGCACCATCCTCCGGGGCCCCAGCACCCAGATGCCCACAGGGGCTAGGCTAGTCAGGAAAAGGAGCCACGTGGACTGGCTGAGACCGGGCAGCAAGAAGGGGGTGTGTGGGGGGCAGCAAGTTCATGCCAGGCCCATGGGAGGGCAGCCTCCTGGGAGCACAGGGGACCACGCTGGCCAGATCTCTTTTTCCAGACAAACGACAAATGTGGGTCTGAAGTTTCAAGAGAAATTTGAAATATACAATCTCTTAACTGAGAAAAGAAAGGAAGGAAAGAAAGAAAGAAAGAAAGAAAGAAAGAAAGAAAGAAAGAAAGAAAGAAAGAAACATGAGCCAAACCAGGCATAGCTGTGGGCAGGATTCAGCTGGAGGGGGCCTGGGGTGGGATCTCTGGGCTTAGGGGCAACCTCTTCCCCAGGGCCTTGCGGCCTCCCCAGGGAGAAGCCGGGAGGTAACGTCCAGGACTTACTGCTCAGGGCTGGCAGCACTACCCCTCCTGCCCCTCCCCTGCCCCTCCCCTGCCCCTCCCCTGCCCCAGCCCGATGAAGCGTCTCCAGTCTGCGGAGGGAGCCCCAGGCTCCCCACTCTGGCGGCAAGATGTTTCCGGTGCCTCAAATCCCCCGTAGCTTTTCTAAAAGTTCTCCTGAAAGAGAAGAAAAGCCAAGAAGACTTACGAGCCAGTGCTTGCTCCCCTTCTGCTCTATTTCTCCCCTGAGGCAACAGCTGCCTGCTTTGATGAGAAGGAAAAGGGGGAACTGGAGGAAGGAGGAACAACAAAAAAGATAAAAGTCATGTATCAAAATGCGAGGCTGCTTCGCGTAGGAAAGCAGCGGGGAAGAGGTGGGGGAGGGGACGGGGCAGCCGCACCTGGAATTCAGGCCACTCCCCCTGCTGGGGGGGGGCGGGGGCTCGGGGGTGGGGGGGAGCATGGCCTTGGTTACTGGATTAGATGGGGTGGTCAGGGGAGGCCTCTCCGAGGAGGTGACGTTTGAATTGACACCTGCAAGATACAGGAGACAGCTTGGAACCAATCGCGGAAGAGGAAAAGAGCCAAGCGCAAAGTCTCCCAAGTGATGTTCAAAGGAAGCGAGGAGGCCCGTGTGGCCCAGCGTGGCGACGGAGGGCAGAGGGGCCACACCCGTGCGCAGGAGCCCAGCGGCCGGCCTCGGGAATGGGTAGAAGCCCCTCTCGGAGGGGGGTGAGCGGGAGAACGGCAGGACCGACAGTTTTTGATCACTCTGTCTGCTGTGCGGAGAACAAACTGTAGGGGGCGCAAGAGTAGCGGCCAGGACGGGTCTGGAGTTGGCGGTCATCTGGGTGGGAGGTGGGGGCGGCTCAGGCCACCGTGCTCCTGGAGGAACTGGAGACTCGAGTTGGCAAGCGAGGTGCTGCTGGGGGAGTAAAGAAAAGAAGGACATCTAGATGATGTCTTTTTTTTTTTTTTTTTTTTTTTTTTGCCTTGAGCGTCGTTGACAGTCACCGGTCATTCAGGTCATTCAGCCCTCTCTTTATTCAACTACCAGTCCTTGAGCACCATCTGTGTACCCGGCTTCCAGAGCTACAGAGATCAAGAATACAGGGCTGCTGTCCCCAAGGAGTCTCCCTCAGTGACCTGGGCTTTCTGTGAGTCCCCCCACCCCGAATTGCAGACAGGGAGGGTAACAGGGTGCAGTGTGTCCCCCCACCTCGGGTGAAATATCCCCTCATGGAGTCAGTAGGTATCTATTGAGCACCTACTGTGTGCCCGGCACAGTTCAGCAGTGAACAAGACACAAGGTCCTTGCAATCATGAGCACCTAATGTAACCTAACCTACCAAACATCATAACTTAGCCTAGCCTACCTTAAATGTACTCAAAATACTTACATTAGCCTCCCTACACTTGGGCAGAATCACCCAACACAAAGCCCATTTTATAAATAAGCGTTGAATAGCTCCTGTAATTGATCGAATGTGGTTCTTTTTTTTTTAACGTTTATTTATTTTTGAGAGAGAGAGAGAGAGTACACGCCCACACAAGTGGGGGTGGGGCAGGGAGAGAGAGGGAGAAAGAGAATCCGAAGCAGAATCCCAAGCGGGCTCCAAGCTGGCAACGCAGAGCCCGATGCGGGGCTCGAACCCACGACTGGTGAGATCACGACCCGAGCCAAAGTCGGACGCTGAACCGACCGAGCCACCCAGGCGCCCCAGTTGAATAAAGTTTGAAAGTGACAAACAGAATAGTCGTGTGGGTACAGGATGGTCGTGAGTACAGGTGGTTGACCCTAGAGATCACGTGACGGACTGCCCCTGCCTAGTGTCACACGAGGGTGCGCCCTGCATGTCACGGGGGTGGGAGAGGGGGGAGAGATCCACGCTGAAAACTCCCAAGTATGGTTTCTACTAAATATGTATCGCTTTCGTACCTGAGTAAAGTTGAAAAGTCCTAAGATGGACCATCGAATGTCGGGGGCATCTGTGGTAGGTGCTGAGCGGTAACACGGGAACATAGGCTGCTGGAAGGACGTGACAGAGGCCAGTGGAGAAAAGCCCAGAGAAGGAGAGCTCCAGGCTGGGGAAGCCAGAGCCTCAGAGGCCCTGAGGACGGGGGGGGGGGGGGGGGGGGGGGCACCTGGCATGTTCTAGGAGCAGCAAGGAGCCACAAGGAGCCAGGGTGGCTGGAGGCAGAAAGAGAGCAGGAGGGAGGGAGGGCAAAGGAGCAATAGGGCTTCACCCTGGGCACAACGGGGACTCATCGGAAGGGCCAGCTCGCCGAGGACCACCCCCTCAGCTATGCTTCTGCCCTTCCGCAAACATCCCTGAGTCCCCAAGAGGACCGGACGCAGCCACCCACTGTCACGGGCTTCTCCGGCTGACCCAGCTCGGCCGCCGTCTCTCTGGGCTGGCGGTGTACGTGATTCACAAGGCCCTCCCCGGGATTGTGTGTTTGAGGACATCTGTTCCATTTTGGCTGCTTCTGGCCAGGGCTTTGGTGCTCCTTCACAGATCACATCACTGCCTCCCTTCTCAGCTAATGCAAACAGCTGGTTACCGCTCACCAATTTCCCAGCTCTAATTGCCAAGGGGAGAATTATAAATAAATGTGTACAAGCAAACAGATGCTGTCATTTAAAAAATCGATCCATCTAGCAAAAATGCCCCACTTAGGACTGAAGTGGCACACCGCAGAGCATGTGTCTTGGTGGCATTTTTAATGAAATCAGGAAAACAACGGCGGAGCTCGCTAATGGATTCCGAAGGAGCGAACTGCCAAGGACGGAGGGAGGGACTTTGTGGCTTCAGCGTCCAGGACCCAGAGCCATAAAGGAGACGCAGGGGCCCCACTGCTGTTCCACCACACGTGCTTCGCTCCTCTGTCGGTCTTCCAGCCTTCCCCTGGCTCGTCAACCCGGTATGACATCGAATAGGACTCCTTCAGTATTATTTTGAGCCTCAGTTGGTTTGTGGGAACCTCAGGCCGGGGTGCACAGTCATCCCCTTTGCTGTCCTGGGTGCACAGTGAGGGCGCCCCCCGGCTTTTCTTGCGGCCAGGTTTGTACTAAGAGGCGACTGGAACCAGAACAGAAGTGACCGTTGTCAGGCCTACGTGAGCTCTGCCACCATCTCTCCCACCCATGGGTCTCCCATTTGAGGCCCCTGCAGAGGGTGGAGCCTCGGCTGGAAGGGGAGCAGGTCCCTGAATGAGTACGTGCAGCAGACATTTGTATCCATTGCGTTGAGGTGAGGTGAGAGAGAGAAATAAACTTACCGTTTTAGGCAGAAACTTGGGGGAAGTTTTTTTTTTTTATTAAAATCTTTTTTTTAACATTTATTTATTTATGAGAGGGAGAGAAAGAGAGAGAGACAGAGCATGATCAGGGGAGGGGCAGAGAGAGAGGGAGACACAGCATCTGAAACAGGCTCCAGGCTCTGAGCTGTCAGCACAAAGCCCGATGTGGGGCCCAAACTCACGAACCGTGAGATCCTGACCTGAGCTGAAGTTGGATGCTTAACTGACTGAGCCACCAAGGCACCCCTGGGGGAAGTTTCTACTGTAAAAATCCTACCCTGGCTAATACACGATGCATCCCAGAATTCATTCATTCATTTATTCACTCAGGCACTGAGCATATAGTAAAAATAATATCTACCTATCACCACACATCACAATAATCTCATGTAAGGAATGGAATGAGCCCATTTTTTCAGATGGAGAAACTGAGGTTCAGAAAGGCTAAGTAACCCACTAAAGACAAACAGCCAATAATAATAATAATAATAATAATAATAATAATAATAACAGCTATCATTTACTGAACACTCCCCACGTGCCAAACACTGTGCCAAATGGCTCATAGGTAGTATCTTCTTTATTCCTCAAAAATTCTCGTAGGTGTTATTATTAGCCCCATTTTACAGAGGAGCAAAGTGAGGCTTAGAGAAATGAGTCTAGCTAAGAGAGAAAGGGAGAAAGGAAGGAGGGAAGGAGGGAGGGAAGGAAGAAAAGAGGAATCACACTAGAAAGCTATACTGTCTGTTCTTTCAATCCCAAGGAATCTCTAATAATAGGCTAATCTTAAAATACCAGCTTACCTCCAATCAGTCCAGCCCTGAAGAACTGGAAAGCTATACACACACACACACACACACACACACACGCGCGCGCGCACACACACACACACACACACCCCTTAAAGGTTAAAACCATTACATCAAAAGAAAACATATGGTCACCCAAATCTGCATTTATTACATCTAATTGGAAGAGACACAGTCAAGTACGTGAATATTTTAGCAGTTTCCGACATGCAAATCACCGTGCCAAGGCCCAATTACTCACTAATCGGCACACCCACGCCCAGCTTTCAGTCCACTGGGTTGGAATGACACTCCAACCTTCCCTCTTGGCCGCGTGCTTGCGTGTTCTCTCATCACCAGGCAGTTATTATTTGCCTGTGCCTTTCAATAGGACCCCCTGAGCAGAGAGACTGGAAGAGCCCCCTCTCACCAAGTTTAGACCCTTGATTAATGTCTGGAGAACACTATAGGCAAAGGCAAGCTATTTGGCTCTAAAATCCGATGAAAAATTCCGATCTTTGCACGTAATCTCTGACTGATAAGCTTTAATGAAGAGGTTTTGCGGGTTGTCATTTAAGTCACAGGACGGACAGGGAACGGATGGGAATTAACAAATTTATTTTCTGGCCAATTCCAGTAAAGACCAGAGTTCCCATGCCGACAGCAAGACAAAAACACAGTGGCGGTATTTTCCCAAATGCTTTTCATTTGCGTTTTTGCCCCGAGGATTTACACCATGTCTGACTATTCACCTATTTTTCCTTGAAGCACTTTTTTGGGTAAATTTTGCCTCATTATGTAAATGAAAAATCCAGTATCACTCACCCTATTTAAAAGGTGTATTAGTCAAGAAAAACTAGGCAATACACGGGGTGCCTGGGTGGCTCGCGTCTGACTTTGGCTCAGGTCACGATCTCGCCGTCCGGGAGTTCAAGCCCCACGTCAGGCTCTGTGCTGACAGCTCAGAGCCTGGAGCCTGTTTCAGATTCTGTGTCTCCCTCTCTCTGACCCTCCCCTGTTCATGTTCTGTCTCTCTCTGTCTCAAAAATAAATAAACGTTAAAAAAAAAAAAAGATCAGGCAATACAGCAATAATAGTTGATCCCAAGAGTTCAACGACCTAACATAGCATAACCAATGTGGGGTGACAGAGGGCCCCCCACGCAGTGAGAGTCTGAGCAGAGGGAGTCATGCCATCTCCTAACAGGAAATGACAGAGCTGGACAGGTCGCTCACAGGTTTCAAATCTTCAGCGCACAGCCCCATTGGCCACGGGTGGTCACGTGGCCCTGCCTGCCGGCAAGGGGACCAGGAAATGTGGGGGTGCACCTGCCTACTGGTTATCCCTAAATGTCTCTGTTGCGGAGAGTAGCTGTGAAGTCCATACAACAATAGGATTAAATTCTACCCAGAAGGCTGTGCTGTGAGCCAGAACATGAGAAAATAAAAGAAATTAGCAAGCTTCATAAGTATGTGAAAGACGTTAGAGCAGCAAGCTGAGACTTTCTCCTGGATCCCAACAAAAGGACGAGGAGAGCAGTGAGGAGGCAATGATCGGCTCACAAGGGGACCCAGTGTTATGTAGGGTGTGTC
The DNA here is from genome assembly GCF_018350175.1 of Felis catus. Taxonomy (NCBI): domain Eukaryota; kingdom Metazoa; phylum Chordata; class Mammalia; order Carnivora; family Felidae; genus Felis; species Felis catus. Next base: position 19,787,310 of record NC_058383.1, on the reverse strand, counting down.
CCTGTAACAGCAAACCATCTTCGAGCAAAACCAAACCGTGGAAAGAGTTTCTTTGAAGCCAAATAGAAACCCAGTGGGGATGAAGGATGTTTTAAGTAAGATGAGAATCGTCGGGCGTGCAACAGCGTCACTGTTGTGACAGATGGTACTTTCCAAAGAAGATGACACCGGCTCCGACAGTGTGACAATGACAGACCTCTACAGAGAGGTGGAGGAGTTTCTATTCCGTGTCCTTGATTCTGAGTGGGCCCGTGATTACGACAGAACTGAACCCCATGACTTCTGAGGCAATGTTAAGAAGGGGTGTTAACACCCCAGCAGCACCGAGCCCGCGTGGCCCCTAGATCTTGGTTTCTAATACCATTCTCCAAAAAAAGGAACACGGCTCCTTGGAGAAATGGCTGATGCTGGCACCGGCGCAGGGAGTACACGCAACGAGCCTGGAACATCTAGTGCGAAAAGGTAGGCAAGTGCGCGCGTGCGCACGCGTGCACGCACGCGCGCGTGCACACGCACACACGTACAGTGAATGATGGGGGAAGGAAAGGGTCGCGAAGCCCTTCTGAAAGAGCTCCCAGTGGCCAAAGCTGGAGCAATTCAAGCCACAAAATAAATACCGCACTGTTGGATGATACCCCAAGGTAGAAAATAAATAACCGTGGGTCAACACTGATACAAACCAACGATGGTATAAATAAATAAATAAATAAATGGGGGGGGGGGGTAGACACATCGCCCATGTAGAAGAATTCCACATAATTTATGCAGATGCTCTGCCCTCGAGGAGGTGGAGCGTAACTCCCCGCTCCCTAAGTGCAGGCTGCACAGAGCTGGTGACTTCCTTCCAAAAAGTACTATGTAGAGAAAGGAAAGGACGAGTAATTTTGCAGTGGGGACACCTAGCAAACGCCGCCACAGACAAGTGGTCAAGATCAACGTCGACAGTGACTGGTCGTGCTGATGGTACCTGCTCTTGATAGGATGCGTTCAGAAGGGCCCTTCCCCTCTGTAGTCTTTGTCCCCCCAACCCACACCCCAGCCCCATCATGAGAAAAACATCAGAAAGATCCCCACTGAGGAACATTCTGCCAACATTCTACTGCCTCACTAGTACTCCTGGAAATTGTCGAAGCCATCCAAACAGGGAAAGTAAGAGAACCCGTCACAGCCAAGAGGCACTGAGGACACACGCCAGCTAAAGGTAATGCGGTATCCCGGATACCACATTCTATCCTAGGACAGAAAAATGACTTCAGGTTAAAAAAATATGAAAATCTGAATAAAGTATGGGCTTCAGTTATAAAGTTACGTGGATCCATATTGGTTCATTCATTGCAACAAATGTATCACGCTAGCCTAAGTTAGTGTGGGAAACTGGGCGTGGGAACCGTGTTATCTCAGCGATTTTTTTTTTTGTAAAGCTAACACTATTCTAAAATCAAGTGTTTGGTTTTTTAAAAAGGCAATAAAGCTTCCACCTGGTACTCTCTCTCTCTTAGGGCGCAGACCCCGGCTGCCTTGTACTGACACAAGTTCAGCTCCCTGGTGCCGTCCTGTTGAAGAGACCACTCAGACAGACCACACGGATAGACAGAGATGCCCAGCGAGCCACAGCCCTTGCTGCCCGGCTGAGTCCTCCCAGTTGTCAGTCTCCCCGGCCCAGGGGCCAGATGTGTGCGAGGGGGCCTTTCAGAGGTCCCAGCTCCTGGCCTTCTCGCAGATTCAGTGGACACCGAGTGGAACATAGACAAGCCAGCCCCACTGAGCTGTGCTCAAATTGCAGAGTCATGCACAAAATAAGCATTTTATGAAGTCCCTAAACACCGTGATGGCTCGTCACGCGGCATCACTTAAATGGAACAACCGGTCCGCGACTTCGACTTTGGTTATTGATCAATTTCCTCTCCACATCTGTCTTTAGCTCCGCTAGGGGCTGGGCAGTGGACACAGAGATCCCCAAGAGCTGCTGGTGATCCACAAGTCCCTGCTCTTGAAGAACTCTCGGTTGAGTGGAAGAAGCTAAGCCCCACGAGAGTAAAAACGAATGACAACCACACTGGATCGTAGCGAACGGGTGAAGGCAGGACTTCAGAGGTGCAGAGAACAGGATGCATGACTCTGAGGGATCCCAGAGGGGAGAGACACGGGGAGAAAGAACAGCGTTTATTGAGCACCTAATATGCTTCACTGTTCTAAGTGGGGTACAATATGTATATGAATTCATCCTCCCAGTTGACACCATGATGTCTTTATAACCACGTTAGAGAGGAGGAAACTGAGGCACAGAGATATGAAGGGATTCGTCAGGGCCCCACCAAGTGGCAGAGAGAGATGTGAAGGTCCTCTCGGTTTTCCTATCTATGATACGAAGGTATTGGATAAGACGCACACGAAGGGTCTTTGTGCCTCCAAGGCTTAGGTTACGTGTGGGTTTTGCCTGCCCGGCGTCTGTTCCCCTTCTTCCAGTAACAGAACCCCAGCTTCTATGAGCAGAACTGCCCCACCTCTACTCTCAGTCAGGAAGGGAAGCACACCCAGCCTCGGCCAGTCGCAATATCACATCCACCTTACGCGGTGATGGGCTCGGGCAAAAAGCACAGAGACTCCAGCCAGACGAAAGAGAGTCTTCTGAGGGCCTTTTGCCAGAATTCTTAGGAAAGAGGCACTCTGTTTTCCCTGGAGTTGCCAAGGATGTGAATTTGGAGCTGTCAGGGGCTGTCATAAGACGAAAGTCTGCCTGGAAGTAAAACCAGTTCAGAGGAAGAGGGAGGCCGAGCACTGATGCCAAGATCGTCCGAGCACCTAGGTCCAGCCTTGCCTGAAGCCGGAGAGATGAATCCTTGGAATTTTCTGTTGCATGAGTCAATAAATGTGATCCTTTGAATGGGATTTCCGTAATTTATAACCAAAAGATGTCGCATACGATTCCATGGCAATGAGATGTGCTAGGGTTGGTGGCCTTATTTTTATTCCCCTTATTAGTGCCAAGTTCCCTGAGGATACAAAATGTGCCTTTTTCATCTTTGTACCCTTACCCCCAGCCCCATTGGTGTCTATCAGTGCCTGGCACATAGGAGGGCTCAGGAAAACATTTGTGGCTGATGGGCACTGATGGGCAGCACAGATTACTTTCACTCCAGGGTCCTCTGGCTCTTCGGCTAGATGTAAGCCCCCCGGAGGTCCGAGGTGCCTGAGGTTTGGTGTGATTCCTAAGGAACACGACGGTCTGAGCAATGAGAATAGCTTCTGGCAGTTTCTCCAATGAGCCAGGAGTAGAGGATTGGGACATGAGTACGACAGCACGCCAACCGTGTTTAAGAGCGTGGGCTTTGAGGTCGGACTTACCTGGGACCATATCTTTCCCCACATTTTACCGGCTGTGCGCTCTTGGGCAGGTTCCTGCCTGAGTTCCCATCTCCTCCGCTTTAAACTGGAGTTTTAGTATCTTTATCTTCAGGACCACAAGTGAAGATAAAATGATATATAGCGCCCAGCTCAAGGTTAACCCTCAAGAAATGGCAGCTATTGTCAAGAACAATCCTAATCCTAATCCTAATCCTAATGATGATGATGGTGTTACAGTCCCCCCTTCCCAGTCCCCTTGGACAATCGGCTACGCGTGAGGACAGGACACACTGTTCTCTTCTTCCTCCTCCTTCTTTGGAAAGATTAACACACGAGGCTGGGAGCGCCTCCCAGAAACCACCCGAGGCTGGGGGCCAGCAGGGCGGAGGATGCCAGGCTGAGGTGTCTTTGCAGCAGGGTCTAGGGTGGCAGGGAACGGAAGGATCTGGAAGGATCGGAGCTCGGGCTGCAGCCCAGCGGGCCAAGCTTTCTCCCTCCCCTGCTTTCATTCTGGACTGAAATTCCCACAGCATGTAGAGCAGCGGGGCTCCAAGGTCCCCTGTGCGTTCAGGCTTGAGGAGTCTGCTGGGCAGCGGAGGTGGAAAAACAGGGGGCCCTGGGCCCGGAGGCAGCAAACCCAGGACGGAAGAGCAGGCCGCCCGCCCCAGGTGGCGCACCCACACTTTGGGAACTTTGCCGGAAGCCACCACCGTAGTGTCCCCTGCCCTGCCCGCCCTCCTGCTGACGGGCCGTTTTCCGTGCCTGGAACACCCTCTCCCCACGGCAAGGTGTCTGTTCTTCTTCTTCCCAGCATCTGGCTGAGCCACTCTGGAGCTTAGCAGCACACAATAACCATTATACGGTGCTTGTGGGTTCTGGGGGGTGGGGAACGGCATGTCTGTGCTCCACGATGCCCAGGGGTCAGCTGGGAAGGCTCCTATCACTGGGGCTAGAATCTTCCCGAGGCTTGTTCACCCAGTGCCCAGTGCCTGGGCAGGGAGGACTCCAAGACGAGGCCCCGGGGTGGTCAGATTTCTTACATAACAGCCCCAGGCTCCTGCGAGTTCCCGGTGAACAAAGCAGAAGCCAGATCGCCGTCTGTGACCCAGCCCCAAAGTTCCACAGAGTCCCCCCTGCCTTATTCTGTCAGCCGAGGAGGTCACAAGCCCACAGACTCAAACAGGAGAGAATTTCTGCCTCGAAATGGCCCCCCTACACACACACACACACACACACACACACACACACACACACAGGCGCGCATGCGTGCTCGAGCCTCCTGCACTAGGACTTAAAATTCCTCTCACCAAGTGCTGGATTCTCTTTGCTCACCCACCTGGGATCTGTCTCACCGCATGACGTACTTTGGCCAGTACAATGTGACTCGATTGGGGCAATAGAAATGATTTGTGCCGTTTATGAGTCTAAGGCTCAAGAGACTCAAAGTTCTCCTCCCCTCTCTTGGAATCCTGCCACTGTCATGTGAACAAGCCCCAGGCTAGCCTCCTGCATGATGAGTGACCACTGGTACCTTTATCTCCATTGCCCCGGCCAACAGCCAGCTGACCAGCAGACATGTGAGCGAGGCCACCTTCACACGAGCAAGCCCCACGAAGACCAACGGGGTCGGACTCAGACGACCAAACCATCCAGATGCTCAGTAGTCTTACTGTTGTAAGCTACTCAGGTCGGGGATGGCTTGTTACGCAGCATTATTCGTGCTAATGGATGACTAGTGCAAGCACTTAGCCCAGGGCCCGCTTGGAATATGTGCCCAAACGCATTATTTGCAACACGAACAAAGCAACTAAACAAAACCCTTTGGCTTTCAAGGGTTTAAGAGAAAAGCCTCCTGGGACCCACGGAGGAAGGGAAGGTAGTGGTGTCTCGTCTGTAAGGGAGCAAAGCTTGAGTCTGTCTTGAGCAGGATCTTTGGGCTGGCTGTGGCCCGGGCAGTGGTTTGTGCGAGAATCCAAAGACGTACTGGCGGAGGAGGGTCTGTGCAACAGCAAGAGAGAGGACCCAGCCTGGCCAGGAGCCTCTGGGCTTCTCCCTCAGGTCAGCTTTATGCAGCTTCTGGAACCCTCCACCACCTGCCTCACCCACCGTTGCAGACATCCGTGAGCCCCAGAGCTGCCTTTCGCAGAATGTAGTCATCATCTGCTTCTGAGTTGTCTGGAAAGCTAGTGAAAATGCAGAATCCTGGGCGTGGCTCCAGAATTGCTACGTGGAAAACTCCAGGGGTGGCGGCCAAGGACCTGTATTTCAAGAAGTTCCACACTGCCCTGGGGGACCTGGGGACACAGAACAGGAAGGGGCACCTGTGCTGATAGATTGGAACATACGGATTCTGGAACAGGCTACGGAATAGAGGCGATGACTGGCGACGAACGGCTGTCCTATCAATCCTCACCACCACATGGAACATAGGTTCTCATACCCATTTCCTGGACGAGAACAGTAAGGCTGAGAGAGGCAGTGAGTGTTCCTGGCTGCCTGACTTCATATCAGCTTTTTGCTTCCACCCCGGCGGAATCCGCTCGACAGAACACTTTGTTCTTTTACCTTCCTCCTCTTTCAGGGTCGGTTTAGGCTCGCTGGCTCCTTGCTGAGGTGGCAACGCTGAGGTGAAAGGAAGGCACCGAACGGGTATCCAGTGAATGGAAAACACAGTATGTGGGAGGTTTTCACACCACCTTTAAGCAACTGGAGTCAAATGTCTCTTCTGTGGCCAAGCTCAATGTTGTTTTCCAGTTTAGAGTTTTGTTTGTATGTGTGTGTTTTCAATAAATCTGATAATTAAGCCACAAATGTTCCCAAGCACACTTGGATATATTTAAATTGCAGGCTGCTGATCAAATGGAGAAAATTCACAAACACGGACATAAATGGTGCCTTTTGTTTGTTCCCTGCCTTTCTGCGGCACTCAATTGGTTCTGTCAGCTTCACAGCCAATTCCAAGGCTGCCTGGGATGAGGGGAGGTGGGGGGGAGGGGTGGGGGCTGACAAAGAGCCGGCAGGAAGTGAAGCCCCCTGGTGAAAGACTGTGGTTCTTTTCTTTTATGAAAACGTCTCGTTGGCGCCTGTAATTCATCTCAACAAGCCAGTTTTGAAAACACAAGTTGGCAAAAGGGATGTTTGTCTCTGCCTGATCTGGTGGCATTCCCTACTTGATGTTATGGGCCACAATCGCATTCCTGATCATCATGGAAGAGAATCCGAGGGTCCCGCCTTCCCATCGCTTTTGACCTATGCTGTGGAGACTGTTTGGGCTCCTAGAGGCCCGGGGTCCCGCCCGGGGTCCTGTGGTCTCTGCCCATCCACTGACTAACAAAAAAAAAAAAAAAAAAAAGTGGAAATAGTAAGGGAAGACTTATTTGCAAGGAGATTGCAATGGGGAGGGGTCTACTGTCCTAGAGAGAAAGCTGTGACCGTAATGACGGGGTTTGGGGGCGATGGGGGTTCGGAGCTGACGGCCGAGAAAGAATTCTTGAAGACGTCTTTGGTGCAAAAAGGTGATTTTATTAGAGCACGGGGACAGGACCCGTGGGCAGGAAGAGCTGCACTGGGGTTGTGAAAAGTGACTGATTATATATACACCTTCTGGTTGGCAGGGGGTTAGGGACAGTGTAAGTCTCTAAGGAATTTTGGAAGCAAGGTTTCCAGGACCTTGAGGGGCTAGCTCGGAAAACATCTTTTGTTACTGCTTAGTAAAACCTCAGTCATGAGGCCCTTCAGATGTGTATCAGGGGCCGTTAAGTCTGGAATATGACTGTTAACATATATCTTGGGGGGGGGGGGACGGTGGTAGAGATAAAGGAGGGTTGCAAAGGAATTAAAAAAATTTTTTAAAATATTTTATTTACTTTTGAGAGAGAGAAAGACAGAGTATGAGTGGGGGAGGGGCAGAGAGCGAGGGAGACACAGAATCCGAAGCAGGCTCCAGGCTCTGAGCTGTCAGCACAGAGCCCGACGTGAGGTTCAAATTCATGAGCTGTGAGATCATGACCTGAACCAAAGTCGGACGCTTAATTGACTGAGCCACCCAGGCACCCCGAAATTTTTATGTGGTTAAGGAGACTCACAGGATCCTGTGGGGGGGGGGGGTGGTCAGGATAATATTAAGCCAAGATTCTCTTTTGTCCCTCCCGAAGTGTCATCATCGTCAGGGCAGCTGAGCTCCTAGAGGAAGGTCACTCTGTTTCAAGGACTTGTTAATGGCTGTAGGCAGTAAGGGGATTCAATTTTTCATTTGCCTCGTTTCCCATATCACCATGGCAAGCACTTAAACCCCCTTACATCTTGATGAGGGTGATATTCGGGCTCCAGGAAATAGAATCTATAGGTTTCTGGAGATTAGGCTATGGAAAGGATTGCCTTTTTCTTGCAGTTTCCTAAGTTATCCGTAAACTGAAGGAGACTCCTGTCCTGAAGGACTGTGATCTCTATCAGTTAACTATTTGCTTTCTTTCCTTTCCCCTATTCTTGGGCAGGCAGGAGTGTCGGAGGAATATCACACCTATCCCACCTGGTGGAGGGGGGTGCTGTTAGCCTGTACTTTGCCCCTGGCTTGGCCCACGCTCCCTCATCAGTAAGGTTTGCGAGCATCGTCAGGGTTGGGCAAAAAGATTTTTCTTTTATAGGCTGCAGACAAGAACTAGAAAGTGGGATCAAAGAGTAGCATAACGGGACAGGGGATCAGAGAACATTCTGTCCTCTTCGCAAGAAGGACCGTCTGCTGGCTTAGGCTGGGCGTGGACCAAAGTTCAGGGGCTGGAGGAAGAATTTAACGAAATTTGGCTGACAAGCATTTTGCTCTGATTGATTACTGGGGACAAGCAGTTCAGCTAGTCACCTATGAGGCAAAGAGTGGGAATTTGGAGGGTCTGTGCCCGGCCTTGTCGGAGGTAAACACGGGCAGCATCCACAAGGCTTCTGGAAGTCACATGGAAAAGGGGTTCTTTGCAGCAAGCTGTTTTCTGGAACACAAAAGGGTGAGGGAAATTCCTTCAACCATAATAGTTAATCTGGGATTTTAATATTTTTAAATGCTTTGAAAGCTCAAGGTGTGTAGTCAATGCTCAATAAATATCTGTTAATCTCTCTTCCCTGCAAGGCCCTTGAGGGCAGGAGGTGAGTTCATTTGGTGTGTTTTCCACCATGTTAGCCAACTGCCTAGAACCCACTGATCTGCTGAATTGGCCTTGAGCAACCCTCAGTTTCCTTGTCTATAAGACATTATAATCTCCACCTAACAGGACTGTTAACATAATTAACATCGAGGAGTTCTCGGGGCCCCAGAGAATACCTGACACATCCCTGGTGACCAGTGACAAGGCTCTTCTCAGTTCTCTTTCTGACTAAGCCTTGACCTTGGGCGCTGTCCTTGGCTTGCTGAGTCCAGTTTTAGCAAGAATCCTGTTGAATTAAGCAGAAATCCCCTACCCTTGGTATCTGACCCGATTTCTTATCCTCTACCCTTGAATATCTTATCACCCTGGCCTGCCGTCAGCAAAAATCCTGGGTGGTCGGTTTAGCAGAATTCCCCTTATCCCTGACGCTTCCTCTTAAAAATTTCCCATCCACTGACCTAGACCCTGCTCCTTGGCTATGAATCTGCACTTGCCTTTGTCATATTTGGAGTCCAGGAGTACCTCTTTCCTCTATCACAGACCCCCACCGCAGCGGCAGGTAGCCTGCCTTACCACCTTTAACGGCTGTCATGAGTAACTTTTTTCTTTGATAGCAGGGAATGATTCCCTTCCCTTTCCTCCTCGGACTCCAGACCCACTGTGAGCAGGACTTTCTACCACCTCTGTACAATGCTTCAAAAGGCCTGAACCCCTGGAAGCCACGGGCAGTGTGCTCCAAGCCAAAACCCGCACTGATGCCCACACCACTCAGGGTCGGGGCCGCGGCGGCAGGAGTGAGGATTCTGGCTGCCCACCGAAACCCAGGATTTCCTCACTCCTGCGGGCCGTGGATGCAAAAATTTCGGAGCTGTGACTTTCCCAAAGTACAAGGATTCGGCCACTTTATTTCACTGGGCACTGGCTGACCTCCCTGTAAACCAGGAAAACGAATCCTCTTAGTTGTACGGTTTCGACGAAATGGTGGATGCGAAGCTGACTAGCACACCCCTTGCTGAGGAAGTCGCAGGCGTCACCGACGTGGGAATCGAAAACCAGGAAAAGATCCCTCACTTGCGGGTCGCCTCTACCCTACGGCCTTGTAAACACGACGGGGCGGGGCCACGGCATCGATCACTCGGCGCTCGGCTAGGCACTCCGTCCCGATCAGGCGAGCACTGAGTGATCGATACTTCGGCAAGCCTGACTACTGGGAGGAGAGAGCCAGAGTGTTCCGACCAAACGGAACACGTCGTCGCCAGCCTCTGCGCCACTCCACACTGCCCAAACTCGAGACAGGTGAACTTGAGCAACTCCAGAGGGAGGGAAGCTCTGCCTCCTTAGAAGCAGAGGGGAGGACTGCGCAGGCGCTGTGTTAAAGGCGCAGCGGGGCGGGGCGTTGGGGGCGTTGGCGGTGGAAAGACTGCCTCGCGCGTGCGCCTTGGAAATCCCCAAGTAGAGAAATTGGGACGGGAATGGGGAGGGGGAAAAAAAAAAAAAAAAGAGGCGGTGCATGCGCCCTGAGAACGCAGCGCCAACTCTCCTGCACGTCGCGGGTAGGAGGTAGGTCCCACGCGTGCGTAGTGCTCGCTTTAAACCAGTAATTTCGCATGCGTGAGGCCAGCGGTGTGCGCCTGCGCGATTCCTGGGGGCGCGTTGGCGGAACTCTAGTGCGTCTGCGCCAGTGTTTATTTCCTCGGTGACGGTACCTACAGGTAGTGGACCAAGCCTGCCTTTGTCACAGGCCTGGAGCTAGGTTGCTGTAAACCGAATGTGGGCCGTGACAAATGAAGCCCCAGGCGGGGAAGGGGTGTGAGCCCTCGGGTGGAGCGTCGGCTTGGGGTACCTGAAGGACAGGGATTTGTAAGTAATAGGAGTTAACTCTGAGCATCGGTGTCGCGTTATGCCCCTCGCGTTAGGATCCAGCAAAGGTAAGTCACCGTGCTCAGCAGGGTTACATATAGCAAGCCCAAGGTCAGGGGGCAGGCAGGTGTTAGGGCCCCACCGACGGCCCGAACCCGAGACAGCGGGGCCCTTAGAAGGCCAAAGTTACCCATGGCGCCGCTAAACAAAGCTTTCTGGAAATATTTCCAAATCTCTCTGGGAAGTTTTATAAACCTCCCTAGAAAGCTCTTGTGTTTTTTTGCACAGCTTACGTGGAATAGTGCCACAATAAAATTGAAGAGATTTGAAAACTAAGTGGGCAGCCTGCTCCCAGAAAGCCAGGTAGAGGCTCCTATTTTGGAAGCCACCCACGGGAGGCTTCTCATGACCAGCATACTGCTCTCAGGATGGCCATTTCGGGTCAGCCAGAGACGTTTGTGGGACCCTGGGGGGCTCTTAAATAAAGCCAACCCTCTGCGAATCCTGGTGAGATTCTCCAAGAAGCCGTTTCTCCCAGCCAGTTGAAAGTCTGTTGTAATTGCTTTAGGTTCTTAAAGATAATTTAAGAGAATTCTGGGATGAGTATCCTGGCTTCCCAGGAGGCATTGTTTTGTAACCAGCTGAGCCCACTTGGGCTGTTCACTACGAAAGGCCAGCTTACATAACGTGCTCCATCTGGATGGTGAATTTGTGAAGTCAGGACCTTAGGCCACGCAGTCTATTTTATGTAGCCGATACGTGGCTCCTTTGTGTTAAATACAACCAACAAGAAACCTTTTATGAAGCTCGCATCAGGTTGATTTATAAAGCGGAGACAAAAGCCACTTGGAGAGGTTAGTTCAGACAACCTTTATCCGACCCCCATACCTAGAGTATCGTTTCATCAACAAATGAGTATCGTTATCCTAAACAAATAAGCCTTTTGTAAGAGACGCCAAGATACAGTCCACCGAGAGAAGCTATTTTGTGCAACCTGTACCTGACCTTCCCCTGAAAGCTGTCCCATGTCACGAAGCCAGTACACGTGGCACTTTGAAATGCCAGTTCACGAAGTCAGGGCACAAGACCACTGGGGCTGTTTCTGTACCTGACACCTCCACCCTCACCTCCTTCAAAAAGAGACTTCTGTGACCAACAAGAGGTCTCTCCAGGCCGGTAACCTGACGAGTTTTAGGGAACTGACTTTAAAGTGACAATATAAAGCCACTCCGGCTTTTTCATAGGGCCCATAATTAGGGTGACCATCGGTCTCAGTTGGCCTGAATACCCCCAGTTTATGACTTGACCAGTCCTAAATATTAAATATTTAAATAATATGAAATGCTGAAATTTACGTACATATGAAAGAAAACTAACAGCACTCCCAGTAGTCAGCTTGTGAAATCTCTGCTTGCAGAAATGAAAGTTCCAAACAATGTAAGAACAAAGAACTTTGGAGAAAACGATGAGAATAAAAAGTTTTACAAGAGAAAAATGTATCCTTCACCAAGCCAAAACCCAACCAAACAAAAAAGGCCTATATACAGCATCCTGGTTTGTAGGATATATTCTGTAGTTAACCCACCTGTACCTGACTGCAGAAGGCAGTTTATACAACCTCTGCTTATGCCTTTTTATGTGGAATTCTGGGGGGCCAATTAGAAGATGAGTCTACAGTGCCACTCTGAAAGAATCACACAGTTTATTCTTGACTCCTTCCTCTGGAAGGCTGTGTTTTTTGTTTTTTGTTTTTTTTTGTTGTTGTTGTTTTGTTTTAGAAAGAGAGAACCCATGAGTGGAGGAGAGGGGCAGAGGGAGAGAGAGAGAGAAAATCCCAAGCAGGCTCTATGTTCAGTGTAGAGCCTGACATGGGGCTGGATCCTGTGATGCTGGGATCATGACCTGAGCTGAAATCAAAAGTTGGCCATTCGGTGAACTGACCCACTCCAGCATCCCAGGAAGGCTGTATCGTATAACCTTTTATAAAAGGCAGTTTAGTGGGGAACTCTGGGAAGCCAGTCAATAAAGCCAGGCCAAGGCAGCAAGACTACTCTGACTGACACCTTCCTCTGGAAGACTGTTTTACTATTATCAAGAACCCTTTTTTGTCAGACCAGTACATGGGGGGTGCTGGAAGTTTGATCTGTAAAGCCAGGACTTGAGGCCATTTGGAAAGGAGTTTCGTGTGGCCTGTACCTGCCTTCAGTGGAGGGCCGTATCAGATGGCCTGTTGTGAGGGCTGCTGACAGCCCACATGGGGCCACCTTCTCTGGACCATAGTTTCATACATTCATCAAGAAGGGGTTTGACCCAGCCAGTGAAAGCCCTTTTCTGTAAGGCCATTTCACATGGGAACAGGAGCTAACCGAGAGGGTTGATGGGTAGAACCTAACACTTTCCTGGTGCTCTAAAGAAACCACGGGAGATTGGTTGGTTTGTAAAACTAACACAAAGTGTGGGTTTCATTGGGCCCTCAGACAAGGCCCAGTATGTAAAGAAACCTGTTTGTGAAACAGTTCACGGCTCTACTTTGGAAGACTGTTTCCTGTAGTAGGATGTGGCTCCTCCCCCAAAGGCTGTTTGATTCGGCAAGTATTTAAAAGGCTAACTAATGAAGCCAGTAGAATCAGGCTGTAGGATTATTCAGAGAAATAATGACCAGTATGCCACGTCACCCGTGGAAAGTTGCTTCCACCCGCGAACACAAGGCCTTCTGGGAGACTAGTGGTTTTTTTTATTTTTTTAACACTTTTATTTTTTTTTTAATTTTTTTAAGTTTATTTGTTTATTTTTTTTATTTAAAAAAAAATTTTTTTTTTCAACATTTATTTATTTTTGGGACAGAGAGAGACAGCATGAACGGGCGAGGGGCAGAGAGAGAGGGAGACACAGAATCGGAAACAGGCTCCAGGCTCTGAGCCATCAGCCCAGAGCCCGATGCGGGGCTCGAACTCACGGACCGTGAGATCGTGACCTGGCTGAAGTCAGACGCTTAACCGACTGCGCCACCCAGGCGCCCCTAAGTTTATTTATTTTTGAGACAGAGAGAGACAGAGCATGAACGGGGGAGGGTCAGAGAGAGAGGGAGACACAGAATCGGAAGCAGGCTCCAGGCTCTGAGCCATCAGCCCAGAGCCCGACGCGGGGCTTGAACCCACGGACTGTGAGATCGTGACCTGAGCCGAAGTCGGACACTTAACCGACTGAGCCACCCAGGCACCCCATATTTTTTTTTAACACTTTTAAGTAATCTCTACAGCCAGTGTGGGGCTCAGACTCACAATCCCAAGATCAAGAGCTGTGTGCTCCACCAACTGAGCCAGCCAGGCACTCCAGGGAGGCTAGTGTTACAAGATCAGCCATGAGGCCCTTTGGGAGGCCATTCAAGTGGCTATGACAGAGCCAGTCTGGAAAGTCATTTTGAAAACAAACTCGGAGCTATCCCGGAGCATCCACCTCTGGAAGACTCTGTCATACGGTGTCAACATACGTATCTCTGAAGACTGTTTGATAAAGCCATTCACCGAGGAGCTCTGGATTCGAAATTAATTACTAAGGTTATATTATGTGGCCAAGAGGAGACCTGTTTTGTACAGCCAACCTGAGGCCCTCTCCCAGAGGGCTGTTTGACATGGCCATTTACATGAGGCCCTCTCCAAGGCCAATTTGCAAAGTAACACATAGGCTCCCTGAGGAGGCAGGCTTGTGGAGACCAAACAAGACGGCCTTGGGAGACCATGTTGCAAAGCAGTGCAGGGAGGCCACCTTGGGAAGCCGGTTGGCAAAGCAGCACACGAGGCCACCTGTAGAGGCTCACTTTGAAGGGCCTTTGTGAGCTCTCTGAGGGGGTGTTTTGTAAGGTCACCCCGAGAGGCCAGTTTACAAAGTCCGTAATCTGCATCCCAGGGAACTGGTTTATAGCCCATTTAAAATTCTCTGGGAAGCCGTTTTTTAAGGCCACTAAAAGACCGATTTACAAAGCGGGTACATAAGGACCCCTTTCGAAGCCATTTTTCTAGTCCGGCAAATAAGTGGTCTTCTGGGAGGTTTATTGCAGACCTTTGTGAGAAGCCAGGATATGAGGTCTCTGAGGTCTTCTGGTGCCCCGAGCCTTCTCGAGGCTGCTTTATAAGACATGTGAGTCACTCTTGAGGGGATGAGCCATGAAGCCACCCAGGGAGGCCAGTTGACGGGCACACGTGCGGTTTTGTGTGTGGGTAGCGGGTAAGGCCACATTGGAAGTTTGGGCCGTGAAGCTCTCCCAAGAAAGCTGTTACTGAGACCAACACAAGACGTTTATGAATCTTCTAGGAGGCTAGAGATAGAAATCGTCCTGGTAGGCGAGGGCCGTGCCACTCGAGGCTCTCGGTGCCGTCCTTCACTGGGCCGGCTGGAAGGCTATCCCTTGTGCACTGAGGACCAAGCTAGGATACAAAGATCCAAAAGCTGATGTAATCCTCACCCCTGAAGCTGAAAAGTGTTCTGGGTAGACGCCACCACTTACTGTGTAGTTTTGGACAAGTTGCTTACTCTCCCAGATCTTAACTTCATTCGTCTCTGTAAAACCTCACATCACGAGATTGTAAGTGATTATATTGTAAGATTATAACGTACAGAAACCACGGAGCATCGACACGGCACATAAGAAAGTCACTTCATTTTTCCCCTGGACTTTAGTTTCTTCATCAGCAAAAGAAGGTGGGGGTGTAGGGAAAATGATCATATACGTCCCTAGCCACTTGACAGTGTTGTGAGGGACAAATAAGATTAGAGGGAGGGGAAGGGTGGGAGAACCGTGAAATGGGCAGTGGTACCTTATTGCTGTTGCTTTAGGCTCAGGAAGAGGTTCTTCAAAAATAATGACACGCAAGGAAGACCATCCGTTTTGCTTCTACGAAGTGATGGGATTTTCTCATCTGTTGAGTGGGAATAATAATTCCTTCATTACAGGGTTTTGTTGAGGGTTAAACAGCCCAGATTCCCAACTTCATCCTGTGCTGGCCGGAGATGTGGCTGGGTTCCTTCACCCACGAGATCACGGAAGTCTGGGGGCCAGACTGCCTGAGTTTTAAATCTCTCGTGTCCCCTCTTCCTAGCCCAATGCGTGGGGCAAGTCACTTAACCACTTTAGCTTCCTTATCTGTGAAATGGGGACGATGATACTTTCTTCGAGTTTCTGTGAGAATTAAAAAGTGCTTAGGGCATCCTTGGCTTAGAGTAAACACTTTGTATATTTTCGGCTTCATCGGATTGTGAAGTTTAAAGAGGTAACGATGTGTTACTGTCAGTGTTGTGGGTGGTGTTAGTCACGAGTTGGCGAGAAATGAGTTAAAATGGGGCCCAGAGGTAGGGATGGGGCTGTCCAGCCTACCTGCAGGGACCATACCTCTAGCCTTCCTGTGTCTTCCCTTCCCTGTCTACTGCTGACTTCTTCATGCACGTTGGTGCTAAAAGAAACTGCTTTCTTCTCCCGTTCTTTTGTGTGAGTTCTTGTTGAGTCCCAGGGTGTCAGGGAAATGTGAATAGGGGTGTTTATTAGTTATCTAGTGCCGTATGACAATTAGTTTACGCTTAGTTGCCTAAAGCCACACATATTTATTATCTTAGATTCTTTGGGTCAAGAGTCTGTGGTGTGGCTTAGTGGGGTTCTCTGTGTCAGGATCTCACGAGGCTCGAGGTATGGTGTCCATCAGGACGAAGTTCTTGTCCAGAGGTTCAACTGGACAAGGATCTAAACCCCTGTGGTTGTTGGAACAATTCAGTTCTTGGAGGCTGTTGGACGGAGGGCCTCAGTTCCCAGCTTGCTGTTGGCTCTAAGCTGCCATCATCTGTTCGCCATGTGGACCTCTCCCAACTGGCCACGTGCTCATCAGTGCACACGAGCCAGGAAGGCAGTAGGGAGAGTCGGCTGGCAGTGGAAGTTAAACCTCATGTAACCCAATCAAGGGGCATCCCATCCATCACCTTTGCCATCTTAGGCAAAAAAAAAAAAAAAAAAAAAAAAGCCACACGTATCAAACTTACACACTTGTTGGCTAGAAGCAAGTCATAACGGTTTTCTGTTGCTGCTGTAACAAATTACTGCAAACTTGGTGGCTTAAAACAGTACAAATTCATTATCTTACATTTTCGTAAGACCAGGCCTTCAACGTGGGGCTGACGGCTAAAATCAAGGTCTTGGCAGGGCCGCATTCCTTTCTGGAAGCTCCAGGGGAGAATCCATTTCCTGGCCTTTTCCTGCTTCTGGAGGCCACCCACATTCCTTGGTTTGTGACCCCCTCCCTCCATCTTCAAAGCCAGCAAAACTGCATCTCTCTGGCCCTTCTGTTATCACCTCTCCCTCTGACTCTGACTTTAGCCAGGAAAGATTATTTCAAGGACTCCTCTATAAAGTTGGACCCACCCACACAATGCAGGATAATCTTTCCATCTCAGGGTCCTTATTCTTAACGGCATCTGCAAAGGCCATTCGAATTACAGGTCCTGCCCATGCTCCAGAGGAAGGAGTTAGATAAGGGTGTTAGTCACAGGAGGCAGGGATCACTGGGGAACGGTGGCTTTCTTCCCTTTATAGGAAGTGAGGCATCTGATAAGGCTTTATCAGTCTTCCTCCTTGCCTTTCACCATCCCCCAGGGGTGGGGGATATCAGTGATTCCTGTGGGTCAAGTAGGGTCCCTGACCAAAGAAGCCAACCCTGGCTGACAGAAGGAAGATGTTTTTTGGAGAGCCACTGGGGCCACAGAAGGAATGGAAAGCTGGAGAATGGCCCTTTGAAAAGAGTAAGAACGAAAGGGGCTCCATAACCCAGGAATCCGGGACGATAACTGTGAGGCCCCTAGACCAGGCTGGCCCAGAAATGGCCAGTAGGAGACCGTGAAGCACCAGCCACCTCCAGTCCAGTCGATCTGCTCAAAGTTCACATTCAAGGGAGGCAGCTTAGAACCAGTCGCCTGGCTTTGCGCACACACCCACGGCCCGGCAACATCCCACCTGACCGACCTCCGCGGGGGAGATGAAACTCCTCAGAAGGAAACGGAGGAGTGTTGTTAAGAAAGAGGAAGGGATTCTGAGCCACAAAACTGAATACTCTGCCCTCTCTGTTTCCTCAGCAATAGAAGTTTCTGTGTCAGGGCAGCTACCCGTTGGGACACGCATCATCAGCAGTTTAGCGGCTCAACACAATGCAAGTTCTTTTTGGCTCATGAGGCATTCCAGCATGGGCGTATGTGCCCAGTCCTGTGGCCGCTGTGGCTGTGTCATCCTCTAGGGCCTCAGAGTCCTTCACTTGCAGCCAGCGGGTAGGGAAGGCGTGGAGAATCCCGTAGGGGGTGTATGCGGGCCAGGCCCGGGAGTGGCTGCATCACTTGCGTTCACATGAGCTGGCAGTCGTGGCCACGTCGCGTGGCAGGGATGACCTGGAAATGTAGTCTGTGTGCCCGGGAAGAGGGTGAAAAGGATTTTGGTGAGCTTAAAGCAAGGCTTTGTTTTCGTAAAGTTTTACTGGAACGCGGCCGTGCCCATTCGTTCACATCCTGCAAAAGGCTGCTTTCACGCTGCAGTGGCCGAGCAGCGACAGCGGTGACCGCGTGGCCTGCCAGGCCTAAAACGTGTAACATCTGGCCTTTACGGAAAAAGCCTGCTGGCCCCTACCTAGCGTAGAGCAGTCTCTGCAAAAAGCATGGTGGTCCCTGTTTCTTAGCATCGTGAGATAGACGGCGGATGGAACAGCTGTTAGTATACCCGGAGCGCAGTGGCACAGGCGGAGGTGAGCAATTACAAACCTGTGAGAACCTATTCACCTATCAGTGCTTACGCATTAGGACCGGCCTGCCGTCCGCATAGAAGAGCACCAACTAGGATGTTTTTCCTTTCTGTGTAGGTTTTCTGTACTCCCAGGGTTCTTCCCGAGAAGTTAAGACCCCACTCCTTCAACAGCTTTAGTTGAGTGCCCACCGGGAGCCGGACTTTAGGGAAATGGAGAGAAATGAGGCACGTTCTTGCCCCGGAGAAGCTTGCCAGCTAGTCCTGGAGAGACAGACACATAAGCCATCAGAGTGTTGGCAGGCTTCCCAGAGGGGATCATTTAAGGTGGGCCTCGAAGGTCGGATAGGAGTTTGCCAGAGAGGAGGGATGTTGGAGGCATTCCAGTTAAGGATAACATACGTTCCTGTCTGAATACACGTTTATCCCGTGCCCACGGTGAGACTGGTATCGTACCAGGCCCTGAATGTCGGGGTGACCCCAGACAGACGGGGGCCCTGCCCTCACAAGAGTTTTACCCTTGGCAGAGAAGACCGTTGTAGGGTCATTCACGTGAGACGTGTGTCACAAAGGACACGTGTGGAAAGCCGTGGGAACCTGTAAGGGAGATGTCTGCATGGTCTCTCTCTTTATAGAAAGTGACTTTATGTATATTTTTATTATTTTTATCGCTTTCTGATTTTTTTTAATCTTTTAATATTTTATTTTCATCATGGTAAGTGTACTCCTTAGTCCCCATCTCCTGTTCCCCCCATCCCTCCACACCCTTCCCCTCTGGTAACCATCAGTTTGTTCTATTTGAGAGTCTGTTTCTTGGTTTGTCTCCCTCTGTGTCTCATTTTTCCTTTGCTCATTTGCTTTGTTTCTTAAATTCCACATGAGTGAAATCCTATGGTGTTTGTCTTTCTCTGACTGATTTCGCTTAGCATAATACTCTCTAGTTCCATCCATGTTGTTGCAAATGGCAAGATTTCAATTTCTACGGCTGAGTAACATTCATTGAATATGTATATACAGCATCTTCCGTGTCCATTCATCAGTCGATGGACACCTGGAATCTTTCCTTAATTTGGCTATTGTAGATAATGTTGTTATAAACATAGGGGTGCATGTATCCCTTTGAATTAGTGTTTCTTTGTATTTTGGGGTAAATACCCAGTGGTGCAATTACGGGATCATAGGGTAGTTCTGCTTTTAACTTTTTGAGGAACCTCCATACTGTTTTCCAGAGCACGAGTTTGCATTCCCACCAACAGTTCGCAAGGCTTCCTGTTTCTCCAGACCCTCACCAGCATCAGTTGTTTCTTGTGTTTTTGATTTCGCCATTCTGACAGGTGGGAGGCGGCATCTCGTTATGGTTTTGATTGGCGTTTTCTAATGATGATTGACATTGAACATCTGTTCACGTGTCTTTGGCCATCTGGATGTCTTCTTTGGAGAAATGTCTGTTGATGTCTTCTGCCCATTTCTTAACTGGGTTTATTTGCTTTTTGAGTGTTGAGTTGCATCGGTTCTTTATGTATTTTAGATACTAAGCCTTTATTGGATATGCCATTTGCAAATATCATCTCCCATTCCGTAGATTGCCTATTAGTATATACATTAAAAATCTCAGTGGGTGATGTTTTCGCTACTGCATATCATCACGGCTCTAGCTCCCCCCTCCCCAGTTTGATCTTATGAAAATCTACAAATGTATGTGTTTGGGCACGCGACACGCTGTTCTGCTCTAACTGTTCTTTCTTCCCGCAGTACCGTCGTCACGACCCGGCCGGCAGAGGGCCCCATGGCCGAGGGCGACCGGGAGCCCCTGGCTGGAGCCGGCACCCTCCGGGAGGCACTCAGGGCGCTCCTGCCCCCCACTAAAGAGGAGCTGACGCTGCAGCTCGGGGAGAGGGTGGAGCGCAGCGTTGTGCGGCTGCTGCAGGAAGCGGTCGAGCTGTTCTGCGGCGGCCGTGGGGGCGAGTGTCTGCAGGCCAGCGAGGCCATCCTGGACTACTCCTGGGAGAAACTCAACACGGGCCCGTGGCGCGACGTGCACAGAGACTGGCGCCGCGTGTACGCCTTCGGCTGCCTCCTGAAGGCCGTGTGTCTGTGCGAGGAGCCCGGGGACGCCGGCGCCGTGGCCGCAGCCCTGAGAGTCTGCGACATGGGTCTGCTGATGGGGGCGGCCATCCTCGGGGACATCCTCACTAAAGTCGCGGCCGTCCTGCAGGCGCACCTCCCCTCGGG
Organism: Felis catus; assembly: GCF_018350175.1. Classification (NCBI taxonomy): domain Eukaryota; kingdom Metazoa; phylum Chordata; class Mammalia; order Carnivora; family Felidae; genus Felis; species Felis catus. The sequence goes on along the minus strand of NC_058383.1, from coordinate 19,766,979 downwards.
AAAGAGGCCCGCCCCGGGCCCGGCCCAGGAGCAGCCCCACGAGAAGGTATCTGGGTGGGATTGCCGCCTGCCACACCTCAGGTGCCCCGCCGGTCCTGTTTTTCTAGACGGAAGGAGTGCGCTCTCCCTGGGGGGCGAGGCCTCGAGGCATGAAAATAGTGTCTCTGTGGATTCGGAAGGGGAGGCGCTTGGCGTGATTTCCGATCCCCCCCCACCCCCACCCCCAGTGTCTACACAAGCAGTGCCCTTTCAGGAGAGAGGGAGGTGGACGCGCCGTGGCTCCAGAGAGCAGCAGCCTGGAGGGACACATGGGCCCACACCTTCCAGCTTGCTCTTGGTCAGGCCCTGGAAGCTCACCCCTTTCCTGGCTGCCTTGCTCTCCGTGCCACCGCGTTTGGGCCACGTGCTACTACATCCAACCATCTCCCATTCCTGTGACTGCTGGGTGCCACCCTCAGGGTCCCGGCATGTGGCCTTCCCAGTGTTTAGCGCATGAGGACTACCCTGCAGGGCCGAGGCCAGGCTTCGGGTCCCAGCGCTGACACGCGGACCTCACTTACCATACCTCTAGGCGTGTGGGAAAATGCTCGGCCTCACCTGTGGTTAAAAAAAAAGGCAAGAACAGTGAGGTAACATGTCTGGCCGTGAAACTGACAAAGGAGGGTTTATGCGATACCGGTGCCACGGAGGATGCCAGGGGGCCAAGGGCAGGGTGCGTGGGTTGACCTTTCAGAGGGCAGGGCAGACATGCAGACCACGGGGGGCAGATGCCAGTGTCCTTTGACCCGGGAGTTTCACTGTCCACTGCCCTTTCCTAGCCAACTCTGTCCCAAAGGAACACAGAGGTGGCCCCGTGCCCAGGGTGGGGCTCACGGTGCGGGTGGTGGTGGGCAGTGCGTGTAGCCGGGGGGGTGAGAGCTCAGGTCTGGAGTCGGCCTCCCGGGCCACGTTCCCACCAGCTGCCCACCGCCTGTGAGTCGGGCAGGTGTCTTGACTCCTCTCTGCCCCCTGCGTTCCCATGCCTGTAAGGGGGAGGGGTTTGCTCGGCAGCTTTACGGCACCAGCGGTGGCCTAGATGTGCCAGGCGCCGAGGGCATGATACGTACAGAAGGGCCTGTTCTCCTGGAGTCTGGGTTACAGAGAGGCTGTTACAGAATGTGTTCTCCGTGCGGGGGGGGGGGGGGGGGAAGGTGGGGGAGGCAGCTCCGCTCACGGTGCTCAGGGAGGTGCCTCTGACGAGGGCGTGAGAGGAAATGAGAGCAGAGGGTAGAACAGGGATGGTGAGCACGAGGCCGCGTGCACGGCCTGGGGTGAGACTGGTAGTCGTCACTGCCGCGGGGTCAGAGCTGGCGCACACACGTGCAGTGGGGTGGGGCGGGAGGGGGGGGGGGCAGAGCTGACGCACGCGCATACAGCAGAGGGGGCAGGGTCAGAGCTGGCGCACAGACGTGCAGGGGGGGGCAGAGCTGACGCATGCGCGTGCAGCAGAGGGGGCGGGGGCAGAGCTGGCGCGCACACGTGCAGCAGTGGGGGCAGAGGGAGCGGACGCTCCTGCCAGCGATCCTGGGCACTTCGCGTGTGACACCTAGTCTCCCGGTCATGTAACAGAAGAGGAGCCTGAGGCCCCAAGACACTACCTTGCTCAGGTCACTCAGTTGGGAGGTGGCTGGGAAATTCCGGCACAGCCCCTCAGAAGACATCGCGGGGACTGAGTGGCAACGTGGAAACGTGGCTCATTCGTCCTGCATATTCCTGCGGGTGGGTCAACGGTCCTCTCCTCACGAGTGACAGGATGGGAGAGGAACGCATAGTAATGACAGAGTACTTTAACATCAGACGGCATTTGGGGTCGTAACGTCTCCTCTGCGGAGTTTCTGTGAAAGCCTCACGTTCCTTTTACAATCAAATAGATGCTTTATCTACTCTTTCTTTTTTAAGAAAAAATTTTTTTTTCAACGTTTATTTATTTTTGGGACAGAGAGAGACAGAGCATGAACGGGGGAGGGGCAGAGAGAGAGGGAGACACAGAATCGGAAACAGGCTCCAGGCTCTGAGCCATCAGCCCAGAGCCCGACGCGGGGCTCGAACTCACGGACCGCAAGATCGTGACCTGGCTGAAGTCAGACGCTTAACCGACTGCGCCACCCAGGCGCCCCTACTCTTTTTTAATATTTATTTATTTTTGTGAGAGAGAGAGCGTGCAAGCAGGAGAGGGGCAGAGAGGGAGGAAAAATCCCAAGTGGAGCCTAACACGGGGCTCGAACTCACAAAACCGTGAGATCATGACCGTAGCCAAAACCAAGAGTCCGACGCTTAACCAACCGAGCCACCCAGGCGCCCTGAACAGACGCTTTAAGTGATCTAGTAGGAAAGGGCCAGGAGTACCAGGAGCAGCAGCAGCAGTGACAATGACAGATGTTAGCTGTTCCCATTCGTGACAGCCGAGCTAGCCTGCCGGGGACGGACGCACGTTCCCGGCGGATGGCCCCGAATGTTAACTCTGCTGCACGTGCTGCTATTTTGTTTTGCTTTTAAACAGAAAGCGAGGCACGACCGTGTTTGGATTCCAGACGTGAGGTCTGAGAGAACGGTGCCCCGGCTCCGCTGCCCATCCCTCCAGCACTTCCGGAAGCATTTTCTGGTTCCGGGGAGGCCTGTGATCCTGGAAGGCGTGGCCGACCAGTGGCCGTGCATGAAGAAGTGGAGGTGGGTGGCTGTGAGGCCCGGGAGCCTCCTCGGCCCATTTCAGGACCCGGCTTCCACCTCTCTTCCTCCCCCGGGAAATGCAGCCTCGCACACGCTTCCCGACCGGTCCCGCGTGGGCTGCTGAGGTTAAACAAGATGGCGCTGCTCCAAGTTCACGCCGGAGGTCGTAAGATCCGTGGCGTCCTCAGCTCACTTGCGCCAAGCAGGTGTTGTAGCGAGTGCTGGCGTGGCGGTGCCGCGTTAAGTCTGTTCGTGGCATTTTGCAGGAGCTGAGCCATCCCGTGGGCCTTCTCGGGGGCCTCGCGGCTTCAGAGCAGAAGCAAGAGCCTAAGACACGTCCCCTTCTCTCTCGGCGGGGCTCTTGGGCTCGTTCCCTCCTCACATCTGCATCTGGTCTCCCACCCCGGATTCATGGTTGTAAGAGCGGCTCAGGCTGCTGGACAGTGGCCGTAATGCCTATGGGAAGGAGCAGGGGTCTGTGAGGACGGGTGGCCGGGTCACCTGTGTCTGGGGGTCCGTGGAGGGGGCGGTTCCCGCCGAGGCTGTGGGAGGAGCTCTGCTGCAGGGGTGTTTTACCGGATTGAGCACGTGCCAGGTTTGCTCCCTCTCTGTCCGCCCTGGTTCCCGTGGGACAGGTACTGTCATCGCCCCCGTTTACAAATGGGGGCCAAGGGCTTAGAGAGGTTAAGTAACGTGCCAGAGGTCCTTGGCGTTCAGGACGCAGGCCTGTCTGCGCTGCACTCTGTGCCATTGGCTCCAAGGAGGTTTCCCAGCTTAGAGAGGAGGTGAGCAGAGAGAGAACTGGGAGTTCCTGGCCAGCAGGGAGATAGAACCTCCCAGCAAGAGCCTTGGCAGGCCAGCCCCACTGGATCTCTCTGCAAAGCTCCGTGGTGCCAGTGGGCACGTAACCCCACGTGTCTGCACCTGAGCGCCCTCGCCAGTGCGGTGGGGGTGACAGCCTGTCCCCCAGAGGTTCCGGGAAGACAAAAGGAGACCCGTGTGAAGCACACTTAGCGGAGGGCCCGGCAAGGCTCAGCACGCAGGTGATGGTGACCGTACGCGTCTGTCTTCCAGCTTGGAGTACATCCAGGACGTCGCCGGCTGCCGGACTGTCCCGGTGGAGGTTGGTTCCAGGTACACTGACGAGGAGTGGTCCCAGACGCTCATGACGGTCAACGAGTTCATCAGCAAGTACATCAGGGATGAGGTATGTCTCCGCGCCTCCTTTCCCGTGGGGCTCACAGTAGGGAGGACGCGTGACATTCGGGCACTGCAGGGCAGCCTTTTGGAGGCATCCGTCTCTCAGAGCCTGTGGTCAGAAGGCGGGTGGGCCAGAGCGAGGGGGGCAGGCTGCCGGGCGGGCACAACGCGACTCATTTCAAGTCTTTTATTTTATTTAATTTGTGGCGGAACGATTTGGTGGTTTTTTAGTGTATTTGTAAGGTTTTTTGGCCATCACCAGTGTCTCATTCCAGAACATTCTCATTACTCCCAAAGAACCGGTAGCCATGAACAGTCATTTCACCTTCGGCCCTCCCACCCCGTCCTCAGACGGCCACTAGCCTGCTTCCTGTTTCTGTGGGTCTCCCAATTCTGGACATTTCATAGAAATGGAATCGTATCAAACGTGGGCGTCTGTGGCCACTTCCGCTCGGCAGAGTGCCGTCTGGGTTCGTCTACGCCGTGGCCCGCCGTCAGTCCCTCGTCCCTGGCTGTGCCCAGTACCCTTCTGTTGCATGGAGACCCCACGTTGCGTTCTGGCATCGGCTGACAGCCGTTCGGGTTGCACACACTTTGGCTGGCGTGGAAAACGCCGCCGTGAGTGCGCACGTACAAGTGTTCGTCTCTCCCGGGTGTGTGCCAGAGGCGGGACCGCTGGGTTCTGTGGGGACTCCGTGTTTAACCGTTCTTGAGGAACTGTCAGGCTGTTCTCAGAAGCAGTGGTGCCGTTTTACCGTCTCAGATAAGGGCAGTGGTGGCTTCCCCTTCCCACACCCAAGGCGGCCCCGGGCCCGGGCCCTGTGAGTTCTGATCTGGTTTCGTCTGGGTCCGCTGCAGCCACAGGGCCCAAGTGGTGACCGTGCTGGCTGACAGTCTCTCCCGTTGGACGCTGTTCGACATCGTAACTGTGAGCTCCTGAGGGCCCCCCAGATCTCCCCCCACCCTGCACCATCACCCTTCCTGCCCCCATCGCTTCTCTTCCCAAGTGTCCGGCCTCCTCTGCCGGCGCCTGGTACGGTTCTCCGGGGCGCGGCCTCGTCCCGCTGCGTTCACAGACCTCTTCCGTACCCACGTCCCCCGCCTTCCACACCCACCCCCACTGCGTCCCTTGTCGCCCAGAGGCCTGGAGAAGGGAACCGGGCACGAGAGCACGCGATGCTGCTCTGCCCCTGTGCTCGCAGGAGTGAACCCCCTTTCCAGTCCCCTTTTCCGGGAAGAAGCCCCGAGCCCAGAGCGGAGCGCAGAACCGGAGGTGCGGTTTGCCAGGGGGCAGGCAGGTGCGCTTCGGGTTGAGGCGGGAGAGCGTTAACTCCAGCACCGTCTTGCCGGCTCTGTGGCCCAGGCTGGTTGCCGAACCTCTCGATCCTCAGTGTCCTGGCTTTGGGATTCGTTGGAGGTTGCTGATGCCTACTTCACAGGGTCGTTTGTGAGAGTTAAACGTGGCAAGCTGTAAGCGTGGCACGGCCAGTGCCCGGTTAACCGAAGTTAGTGTCTCTGGGCCACAGTATCCATGGCAGGAGAGACCACATCACATCCGGCCGTGCCCACCTCGTAGCCCTGGTCTGGCATGTTGTAGCTTCCATAGCTGTAAGGAAGACAAGGCAATGAGAGAGAGGGTTGGAAGCACAGAGGTTCTCCAGGGATTCGAGAGAGGAGCCTTCGTGTCCTTCAACACAGTTTGAGCCCCAGAGCCCGTTAGACCCAGGCTGACTTCCGCCCTGGCTGTGGAGTGGGGGGCGGGGAGGGGCAGCCTCGCGCAAGCTCTGCCCCCACTGGCCCTTCCAGAGCCCTAGACAGGAAGCCCTTCCTCCCAGGAAGCCCCTGAGCCTTGTGGAGCCCAGTGTGGAAAGCACAGATCTTTTCATCCATCTGCTTGTGGAAATTCTCACAAGATGATCATCCCCAGGGCAGGCCAGCGTGTAGGAAGCGGGCACTGACAGTTTTGCCAGGAAGGCAACCTGGGATTCACTTTTGGGAAAATAACCTGGCAGAAGCAACTGGAATTTAGAATGCTCATGCCCCTTGACTCGGTTGTTCTGCTTTTGGGAGAACATAAACATAAGGAAGGCCCAGAATGTTAGACTGTTTGTGGAAATGCCGGGAAAACACCCTGACTGTCCACCAGCAGGGGATGGTTGACTTCATAATGATCTGTCCCGTCTATGAAACATGGACCCGTCAAAAGAATGAGGCACGTATGTCTGTGCTCACCTGAAGAGATATTCGTGATGTTGTCATTAAATGAAAAATTTTCCAAAGTAATACATATACTGTAGTTCCATTTTTGTTTATGAAAAAGCCTCCTATAAGTGCAGCCTCTTCATTTTCAGGGAGGAAGCTGAGTCCTGGAGCAGCCCCTACAGAGGCGGCCCCAGATCGGCGTCTCCCCCAGGCCCAGCCTGGCCCCAGAGGGAGAGCGTCCCATTCGCCCCCAGGTCACAGAGGGGACCAAGCAGGATGGAGCCGAGGGTCCTTGCCAAGTGGCTGTCTGGGGCCGGGTGCACCCTGGTGCCGAGAGGCCACTAACGGCAGCACCTGCAGGGTGTCCCTTACGACTAACCAGGCATTCTGTGTCACTTCTGGTTTTTCTCTTGCGGCTCAGCCGAGGGACGTCGGGTACCTGGCTCAGCACCAGCTCTTTGACCAGGTAAGTCTGACGCCCTCTCCTCTTGTCTTTTCCGCTCTCCCTCTGTCCCACCTCCCTTCCTGAGCTCTGAGCCCAGAAGGCAGGAAAGGGCCTGACAGCCTCATCACCCACCCCACTGGTGAGCAAGGAGAACCTTGCGTGGCACCTGCGTCCTCCAGCAGCGGGCGGAGAGCAGACAAAGCTGCCAGGTGGCCAGTGAGAGCCTGGGCCTGCCGACCCCAGGGCCCCGAGACCCCGGTAGGGGGAGGAGGTGGCCCCAGCGGGTGGAGCCGGAAGTCTGAGCCGGTGTGGTCACACCTGACGAATGGGTCTTGGGGAGCCAAGTGCGGGCGGCAGGCTCTGACCCGACCCACAAAGAGCGGGTCGCTGCCTTCCTTGGTGAGGGTTCTCTGGGCGGTCCCAGCACCGTCCTTACCCGGTGTCAGCTGTCTGCTCACGAGGCCGTCGCCCCGAGCTGGGCCCGTGTGTGCCCAGCCGGGCCCGGGTTCGTCTCCCGTGGGTCCCCAGTGCTGGTTGGCCAGATCGAAGACCCTCAGGACAGACTGGTCGAAGACTGAGAATGGAGGGGGTCTCGGGCCGGCGGAGAGGAAGAGCAGGGCCCGGCCAGGCTGGAGGCAGGACATTCCAGTGAGAGGCGCTCCTGCACCGAGACTCGGGCTGCACCCTGGAGCGGGCCCCAAGTGCCGGCCGCGGCCGCCTGCCTCGGAGGGTTCATTCAGAAGAGCAGAGCAAGAAGGTAGTGAGGGAGGCTGGGGCCCAGCGGGGAGAGCCTTGAAGGCCAGACCAAGAAATCGGACCTATCTGCAAGGCAGCGGGGGCCCCTGGGAGGTTTCTGAGCAGGAGGGGTCCCAGTGAGAGGAGGCATTGCGGGGAGATCTGTCAGGAGAGCCAGGGCAGTCGTGAGGGAGAGTGCCCGGGGGTAGAGGTCCTGCACCAGCTCCTTCTCTCCTTCACCAGTCGGCCCTAAGAAGGGGGCATCAGAGGCTGGCCCCACCGGCCTCCCAGGACTGGCAGAAATGCTCTCAGCCCCCACCTGGCGGTGTGCCCCCCCCACACGCCTGTCACCCAGCGCCCTGGGTGCAGGGCTCGCTCATGAAGCCACCGTGGGAACTTGGGGGCCCGCCGGCTGGGGGGAAGCGAGAAAGGATGTGCCCTGACACGGAGGGACCTTAGCTCTGGTGGGAACAGGAAGAAAGGGCCCAGAAGATTCACAGCGATTCGTGGGTGGTAAGACCGTGAGTAGTTTTCCCTTTTTTTCTCCGCAGTTTGCAAAGTGTCTATTATAATGAGGATGTATAGTCATCATCGTGAGAAAAAATAGACTTTATTTTTTTTTTTTAATTTTTTTTCAACATTTTTTATTTATTTTTGGGACAGAGAGAGACAGAGCACGAACGGGGGAGGGGCAGAGAGAGAGGGAGACACAGAATCTGAAGCAGGCTCCAGGCTCTGAGCCATCAGCCCAGAGCCTGACGCGGGGCTCGAACTCACGGACCGCGAGATTGTGACCTGGCTGAAGTCAGACGCTTAACCGACTGCGCCACCCAGGCGCCCCTAGACTTTATTTTTAAACGGAGGCACAATAAGGGAACAAAGAGAAGTGGAATCCGATCATGTTCCATACTTTCAAAACTGCCTAGTGAGGCTGGAACCATCTGAAGGCTCATCCTAGGGAGATGATTGAACAGTTTGGACAGGTGTCAGACAGGTGCCAACGGCCGGGGGCTGGACACAGGTGGCTGGGCAGGGTTGAGGGAAAAGGCGCGGTCGAGGAAAACTCGAATTGAGACCCCGGCGACTGGTGAGCTTTGGTGGGGCTCGGGCACCGCGGTGCCGCTGGGCTGGGGCCGCTCTCACCGCCTGTCCCGCCGGGGGACCCGGGCCCTGTGGGGGCTGTGCCAGCCGCCAGGAGCCCGTGCGCCGGAAATGAAAGAGGCCGGAGCAGGTGGGGGCTAGGTGGGCTGGGGTCTCTTGCCCGGGTCTCCCGAATTAGGACTTGTAGGCCCTGCCTCCTGTCCTCTCTTGCTTAATGAAGGAAAAGGGGAGTCCAACCGTACGGTCCCCAGAGACCTGACCTCAGTCACACCTTCCAGGGGGACCCGAGAAGCCACAGGTAAACTTGGCTCCTTGTCCTGGAGCAGCCATTTTCCATTTTACTGGAACAAGAGGAAGCAGTTTTAGAAGCAGAAGGTGGGGGTGCCAGTGGTTCAGTCCGTTGAGCCTCTGACTCTTTTGTTGTTTAATTCTTTTTTAACATTGATTTTTGAGAGACGGAGTGAGAGTGGGGGAGGGGCAGAGAGAGAGGGAGACACGGAATCCGAAGCGGGCTCCAGGCTCCGAGCTGTCGGCACCGAGCCCGACGCGGGGCTCGAATTGACAAACCGCGAGATCATGACCCGAGTCAAGCCTCCGACTCTTGATTTCAACTCGCGGTGTGATCCCAGGGTCATGGGATCAAGCCCCGAGTTGTGCTCCACACCGAGCATGGAATCTGCTTGAGATTCTCTCTCTCTCTTTCTCCCTCTCTCTCTCTGTCCCTATCCTCCCCACCCCCCACATACTCTCAAATAAAAAAAAAAAAAATAGTTAAAAAAAAAAAAAAGTAGAAGGCAGAGTGTCCGATTGCTTTTAACAGAAACCTTGAGGATATTTTGCCTTTTGGAGGGCCACCCGGCTCTTTATCTCGGGTCCCCAGAGATGTGTTTTTACCCCTGCCATCCAGAGTGCTGCCTGGCAGGTCCCTGCACTGCTTTCTGGGGCCTTCTCTGCCTTCACGGAGCTCAGTGGCAGAAACCTCTTGCCCAAAAACCACCCAAAACCTCTTGCCCAAAAACCTCTTCCTTTACTCCCCGGGGCCCCATGTTGTAGATTTTGGCCACCATGCCAGGCCTCCCTTTAATTATCAGGTCACATCCTGGGAGCCTTCCTTTCTCTTGGGGGGGTCTCTGAGTCCAGTGGCTCTGATTACACCATTCAATCAACCAGTCATATTTCAGAAATCCTGGTAATGTCGTCAGGGACCAGTCAGCTTGTCAGCATTCCACAGGCCCAGGGCCTGGCACGATCCCAGCGGGAAGCGGCTGTGTGGTGTGACGGCCTGGTGGCGGAGGAGCAGGAGGTCCCCAGAGGCCTTGGGGATCTCCTCCCATCCCCCCCACCCCTCTGGCCGACAGGACAGGGGGCCCCAGAACAGCGGACACAGCAGCCTGTCTGTGTTTCTTCCTAGGCTGCTGCGGGGAGAGCATTCCAGAGCATCCGTCCTTCCAGCCATTCCGAAGGACGGATGGCTTCTTAGCAGCCCGAACTTGGAGGGGCTGCTACTGAAAGAGTGGCCAAAAGCTGGCCCGCAGCTGCCCCTTTGACCCGGGAGGCGTTACTCAGGAAATACCCGAAGAAAGTAGCAGAGGGGTCCCCCTTGTCCCCCTTTAGGCACCAGACTTGAGTTTCTGTCGAATTTCCCAAAGCCTCCGAGCCGTTTGCCCCCGCGGTAGGTGATCTTCGAGGTGATCTTCCCGACCTCAGCCTCCGTGAGGCCCCCGGCCCGTCCGCACAAAGGGGCACTGCTCAAGCTCACTGCCGGCTGGGTCGGAGCCTGAACACCCTGAAGACCGGCCCGTCCCCAGTCACTGTCGCAATGATTTTATCTTGACCTCACCAGCAGCCCTGCACAGGGCCCCCTTTCCCCACACCTCAGCACCACTGGGCCGCATCCCTGGCCCAGTCTGCTCGTTTGATTAGTGGGAAACCGTGGCATCAGTGACGTTTCATTCAGACTTCTTCCCTAACGGGAGTGAACTCTTCCTTACGTCTAATTCATTTCTGTGTGATATCTGGGTTTTGCCCTTTGATTATTTGTGGAGTCACGTATTGGGGTCCTTGTTATTTTTCCTTTTTATTTTGTATGAGCTCTCTACACTAACCCTCATTCACCACACTTCAAAAGTTTCCCACGTCAGTGGTCTTCATGTCAATTAACGTATTTAAGATGTATGTCTTGTGATTGCTTTATCATTAGTCAATTTTGGAAAATCTTCCTCTGCGGAGATGTGATAAATCCTCAACCCCATTTTCTTTTTTGTTTTTCTTTAACTTGATTTTCAAAAAGAGTGCATTCTTTAGAAAATTACAAGTTGGTTGGCTTGTTTATGTACTTATTATTTTAATGTTTTTATTATTTTTTGAGAGAGCATGCATGCACGTGTGAGGGGCGGAGAGAGAGGGAGACAGAATCTGAAGCAGGCTCCAGCCTCCGCACTGTTAAGCGCAGAGCCCCGATGGAAGGTTCAACTCGTGAACCAGGAGATCATGACCTGAGCCAAAGTCGGATGCTTAACCGACTGAGCCACGAGACACCCCTATTTTTTTTTTATGTTTGTTTATTTTGAGAGAGAGAGAGAGAGAGAGAGAGAGAGAGAGAGAGAGAGAATCCCAAGCAGGCTGCACGCTATCAGCACAGAGCCTGATGTGGGGCTCGAACCCATGAACCCGTGAGATCGTGACCTGAGCCAGAATCAAGGGTCGGACGCTTAACTGACTGAGCCACCCAGGCGCCCCAAGCTGGGTTAAGTGCAGAGCAGTGCTATCAGGCTTTTCAAACAGAAAACGAAGATGCATATGACAGGAACAAATCTGAAAATAAAATGATAACTCTTCCCTAATTAAGCTATCTATTAATTTTTTTAGTTGGTTTTTAAGTCCCCGTCCTGTGAAACATGGACACAGGCGTGTTAGCGCCGAACCAGGCAGTGTGCGTTTGGCCCGTCGACTTCGGGGCCCGTGTGTCCCCGGCCAGACTCGGCCTCCCACGTCTGCTCTGACACCCACAGATCCCGGAGCTGAAGCGGGACATCAGCATCCCCGACTACTGTTGCCTGGGCGATGGGGACGAAGAAGAGATCACCATTAACGCCTGGTTTGGTCCCCAAGGAACCGTCTCTCCTCTCCATCAGGACCCTCAGCAGAACTTCCTGGTCCAGGTTAGAGTCGCTCCAGAGCATTGGCTTTCTGCCTCCTCCCGGCCCCGCCCTGCACGGGCTGGCCACGTTATGGGTGTCTAAACGCCCAGAGAGGGATGTGGCAAAAATGAACCGGAGAGATGGCACCAGGGCCCCCGTGGGACCCTCTCTCCGGATGGGGCTGTTTCCACATGCGGTTCCCTGACCAGGAAGGACCCTCTGGGGTCCTGGCCGTGTCACCTGGGCAGAGCAGGGCTGGGTGTCATCTCGGGAGGGATCGAGTGCCTTCCCCCTGCCTGCCCTCCGACAGAACCAGGGTGGTCTCCCTGCGAGCACCTCTGTCCACATGAGAGGCTTCCCGGCCACTGGATGGTGTGTCCGGAGACCCAGACAGAGGAGCATGTGTGTTTCTTGCCAAAGGAGAGGCATCTGTTGTGGAACCACCTGATTTTTTCTAGGCGGGTAGGTTTAACAAATGAGAACATTCTCCCGGCCCAGAGGCTCTGCCCGGAGATGCTAGAGAGGCTGGGATCCGGGGCCCAGAAGCCGGACTGCTTGGCATCCACGCCAGCCCTGTCACCTGTCAGCTGGGTGAACCTGGGCCACTTGGCTTGCCTCTCTGTGCCTCAGTTTCCCTATCTGTGAAATGGGGTGACGCTGAACCGCCGTGGAGGGTTGTGAGGAATTCAACAAGAGAACACACCTGGAGCAGCTGGAGGGTGGCTGCCACAGGCCGGTGCTTAGTTATCGTCGGCTACGGTCACGGAGTTACTGATTCGTAATCTGTTTGGAGGCTCAACGTATGCCTGGCCCGGAGTGTGCGTGGGAGGGCTGGGGCATTCTGGGCGCAGGGAATGGTGTGCGGAAAGGCGTGGAGAGGTTCGGGAGGCTGGGGGGTTCAGGGACCTGTGGTCAGTGGGGGCGGCAGCTGACTGACGAGGCACTGTCTCGCAGGTGACGGGGAGGAAGTACATCCGGCTGTATTCGCCGCAGGAGTCAGAGGCTTTATATCCACACGACACACATCTTCTTCACAACACGAGCCAGGTGGGTACGCAGGGAACCCGGGTGACGCTGCAGCTTCCCCCCCTCCCCGCCCTGTCTCTGGAGACCTGGCAAGTGTTTTCTTCAGGTTGACGTGGAGAACCCCGACTTGGAGAAGTTCCCCAAGTTTGCCGAGGCCCCGTTCCTGTCCTGCATCCTGTCTCCCGGAGAGATCCTGTTCATCCCGGTTAAATACTGGCATTACGTGCGGGCTCTGGACTTGAGCTTCTCCGTCAGCTTCTGGTGGTCGTAGCCAGGGCGAAAGGGTCTGAGATGCCAACGGCAGTCACGGATTCACGCGTTCCCTGCCCCACGCCCGGCCTGGGGCTGGGTCCCGGCATCTAGAGAGAAGCCAGACCCACCTGTGCCAAAGCCCTCACCGGGCGCCGGTCTGCGTGCCAGGCGGACGCGGGGCCCGGCAAGGCGCACGTTCCGGCCAGGGATGCGCGGCAGAGGCCGGCGGGCGGGACCCCAGAAGGACGCTCTGCATGGAGACCGTGGGCCTCCTAAAGCCGGATGCGGTTGGGACGCGGGCAGGCAGTGTGGGCAGCGGTAGAGGGTGGGCTCTGAGGTCGGCTGCCTGGATTCCAACCCAGCCCCGTGGCTTAACTGCGGCGTCAGATTTGGGGCGGAAACCTCGTGGGTGGGTCTCCATCTGGGAAACGGCAGCCCGAACCCCCACCACAGAGAATTCCAGGGACGGTGCTGGTGCAGGGCCCCTGCGGGTCCGTGAACGCTCGCTGCTAATAATCACTAGGATTGCCACCTACTTGTTCGTCGTGACTGCACCACTGTCCGCGGACTGGAGAGGCGGTGCAGATCACGGGGGAGGGTCCTGTCGTTACAGAGGCCTGACCTGCCTGCAGGGAGGTGCCTGCCTCTCCTAGCCTGCCGAATTTTCAACATGCACCCTCCCGGTAGCCAGTTCCCCAGTCGAGAAACAGCCATCCACGGCCCCCGGCGGCCCCCCTCCTGCCCCTCGGTCTCATTCGTTCTTTCCCGCAGAGAGCCTTCCGCCCGGGGGGCCAGCTCCGCGTCCCTGCAGCGCCGGGGCCCTCAGGCTCAGAGGCCCCAGGGAAGATTCGGGTGGGCCCGGGACCCACGAGTTCCTGGAGCCGGAGCCTGGCCGCCCGGGTTGGGGCTAACACACACCGCAGGTGACCAAGAGGGACAGGGAAGCGTCGGTGGGCAGCCGGACGCTAGCCACTCGCGTCCTCTGCCACCAGGCCAGAGCATCGGAGCTTCATCATGTAGGTCCGGGGGCTCGAGTCGAGCGGGACCCCGTCAGAATATGCACGGAACGGGGGAGGCGTTGGCGGGCAGGGGGTCGGGCACACGCTGACTCCTGCAGGAGGGGGTGTGCGGTCGGGGTGCAGCACTGGGCACGGTGGGCAGAGGCGAAGACGAGCTATTTTGGAAGTGAAATCGAGGGCTCTGTGGGGACTGCTTGCTCCCCTGTCTGGCGTTAACAGTTATTTGCCAAATTCTGCAGATGAATTAATACCAGATGGCAAAGGTATCGAGGCATAAACTAGGGCTGCCACTGTGTCTGGTTCACTGGCTGTCCGTGAGGAACGGCGGGGACTTGACCGCGTCACTGACACCCCTCCCCACCCGAAGGGCGGCCGTGTGGCTCCAGCGCCTTACCCGTGACGGCCGGCCGGCCGGCCCCCCGCTTCTGCTCCAAGCCGCTGTTGACGAGCAGAGGCCCGTCTGTAACGTAGGGATTCTGAAGTTAGGGACGAGGATTTGGGCGTTAAAGCACGGTACGGACGCCCGGCCACCTGTAGCAGACGTCCCTTGTTTGGTGGCAAGACGGCAAAAGATAAAACCTTCGCGTGCTCTCCGGGCAAGGCTCCCGGGCTGCCGGCAGCACCAGCCAGGCTAGCAGAGGGCTGCTTCAGTCCCGAGGAACATGGGCGAAGGTCCACTGGGAATGAGTGCTCGCCGGCTGCTGGCACCACCGAGGAGGGGCAGGCACGAGGCCGCGTCACCCACCCATCCACCCGAGACACAGGGACCTGCTCGGGACCCGGTCCCACACAGGCACGCATGGTCTCCGGCCGGATGGGGCCCGCCCTGGTGGTCACGAGGGCCCGGGGGGTCCGGAGGGCGACGGTGCAGGTAGTGACGAGTGCCACGAAGGAAACGGAACAGGGTGACGGGGACACGATTTACCGTAGACGACATGTGAATAAGCCAGAATGACCGGGACACCCAAACTGGCAGTGAGGTTTGAGGGGGACCTCCCCGCAGCAGGTGCAGCAGCCCTGGGGCAGGAAGGCCCGGCCCTCGGGGGAGAGGAAGGAGCCGTGCAGGAGGAGCAGAGGGAACTGGGTGGCCAGAGGGGGCCCGGTGCAGCCAGCACTGGGACGGACGAGGGCGCCGGGCCAGGGAGACAGGTCTGCGTGCTGTTGTGTGACAAGGGCCGGAAGGGGAGGCCCCAGGAAGCGGGACAGCCGTGAGCGTCGCCGGTCCAGTGACCGAGCGAGCGGTGTCGGCAGGGAGCCGAGCGAAGACGGGCTGTGCGGGGAGGCGGGCAACGGCCCGATGTCCAAAACCTGGAGCATCAGGCAGGGTCTCGAGAATTGCGCTTGAGGGTTTTGGTAGGAGTCTTCGGGAAGTTCACGTTGGAATCAATGCAGGGGAGACCGGAAGCTGGGGGGGGGGGGGGGGGGGAATGTCCCCAGGGACCAGGTGCTCAGGGCTTCCTGAAGGCTGGGATTTGTCTGCACCTGGGTGCGACGACCCTGCCCTTCCTCGAGGGCCAAAGCACCTGGCCAGGCAGGCAGGCAGCGGGCTGTCTGAACTGCCCAGCCCTTCCAGGCCCCCGGTTCCAAGGCCGGTCTTTTCTCCGCTGGTTTTCCTGCCTTCCGGTCATCTCCACCAGCTTCCGCGTACATCCCAAGAAACACCTTCTCTGAGTAAGTCGGTGGGGACGCTCTCCGTTACCTGCCCGACGCTCCCGAACCCCCCAGGCGGGCTCTCAGTTAAGGGGGAGCCCAGGAAGGGAAGGGCCAGGCGTGAAGCTTCCTCTGGGGGCGCTCGACCCGCACAACCACAGACTGAGGCCGCAGCCACGACTCCTTAGCAACTTTTATTCCAGACCTGCTAACGAGCGAGCGAACACGAAGCAGCAAGGGGACTCGATGCGACGGGAGACGCTGACGCTTCTCTTCCGAACAGGGCCCGCCAGCTAGTGCTGCCTGGACCGCGAGGGCTTTTTGTTCGCCTTGGAGGTCCCGGCCTCCCGCTCCTTGTCGGGGTTGAAGACTTCTGTACACGGAAGAGGCCGGAAGATACCGTGAGCGGCAGGGCAGGTGGCGGCCTCGGCCCGCCCTGCTGACCCGGCACCGCGGCCGGGGAGGGATGGGCACCGCCTTCACCTCCCACCCGCACGCAGCTGCCGGGGGCGGGGCCGGGGGTGGGGGTGTCTCGTCTAGACCAGACCCTCATGGGCCTCCTGAGCCAGGGGGTTTCCGCTGCGTTCTGAGGGCCCCTGCAGGCGTGTGCCAACACAGGCGTCTGCTTACTGCGGGAGCGGCTTCCCCTGGAGGGCCGGGGACCCGCGGACAGACCCACACGGGCGGAGCCCTCACCTGAGGGCTCCCCGTCCCCGGATGTCCCCCCCCCCCTTCGCCCCGCCCCCGAGCACCTGAGGGACGCGAACCTGGTATCTCGTGGGGCCAGTAGTCGTTACAGTGGGGGCAGCGCGGCTCCGGGGCGGACTGGAAATACTTGGCGACGCACGGCAGGTGCATCCTGATGCCGCAGGTCTCGCAGCTTTGCCCCTGAAACCAGAAAGGCGAGGGCTGAGCGGCCGCGCGCGCCTCCACGGGCACACGCGCCTCCGGCGATCAGCGGGCAGGACGGCCGGCAGGCTCCGGAGTGCGGTCTTTCGGGCCACAGACGGGTGACGATGACCCCGAGGCCCTCAGCGCGAGGGCTTCTAGGAACTTTTATTAGAGAGTCCCTCGCACGCACGCAGGCAGAGGGCGCTCAGGATGCTACAGGCCGGAGCGCAGCGGCACGGCCAGGCCGCCTCAGAAACGCGGGGTCCCGGTGCACGCGGCCCTCACGCCTCCGGCTTTTTGGACGTGGGTCGGAGGCTTTACGAAAACACGTTGGGGGAGGGGGGGCGCCCGGGTGGCCCAGTCGGTTAGGTGACCGCCTCTTTGGTTTCGGCTCAGGGCTCGAGCTCACGGTTCGTGCGTTCAAGCCCCACGTCGGGCTCTGTGCCCACGGCCTGGAGCCTGCTTGGGATTCTCGCTCTCCCTCCCTCTCTGCCCCTCCGCCTTGCATCCCTCTCGCTCTCGAAGAAATAAAGCTATAAAACTTAAAAAAAAAAAAAGCAACCGTGTACTCTGTTCCAGAAATTCCGGCCCAGGGAAATAATCACCAAGTGGCCCAGGGTACAGGTGCACAGAGGCTCACGGGAACGGAGCTGACAACCGTAGAGAGAGACCGGGGGGGGGGGGGGGGGGGGGGGAGGGGGAGGGAGGGGAGGAGCCCCGAACGTGCCCCGCCAGGCAGGCAGCGCGACACAAAACAGGGCCCGACGCGGCGGGTCGCCGGCCACGCCACTGCCAGGCCACGCGGGCTACACCAGGCTCCTGAGAGCCCTTCCGGGGGAAAACAAAATCAAGCGCGCCCCGGGACTGGACCCGGGGGACCCGGGGCGAGAGGAGGCAAGGCGGGCTATGTCGTGGTGGCCCCAGACCCTTCGGATGCCTGGGTCTGCTCGTGCGGGGGCGGGGCCCGCGGGTACCTGGATGAGGAGGCCGTGGCAGATGTTGCAGGTCTTCACGGCGTCGGGGTACGTCTCCCGGATGTACTGCTCCATCTCGAGGATGGCCCGGCTGTGCAGCGTGAACTCCCCTTCTTTCTGCAGGCACGGCGGGGGGCGGTGAGCTCTCGAGCCCCTTCCCCTCCCGGCGGTCCCGCAGCCCCGCGGGTCCGGCGAGCTCACGGGGCCGGGTGCCCCTCGCACGGCCGGCGTCCGCCTGCCCCGCCGAGGGCTGTCCGCGCCGGCCCCTCGGCAGAGCCTCACGCGTGGAAGGACTTGGGCCAAGACCCAAAAGGGACCCGAGGAGGGTTCCTCGAACCCGTGCCTCAACGGGCGTGGATCCCGAGTCCGCGGGTGGCCCCCTCCCACGGTGAGGACACGGTGGAGAGGGGAGGGAGGCAGTCTCCCCACGGGGCGAACTGTGACTGCCACACCAGGCCCGGTTCTGCTCTTGTGGGGACGTGCTCGTGTGCCCTGCGCCTTGGGGCTAGGTGCTTGGTGGTCCCGTGATAAGCCTCTGAGGGAAGACGAAGTCGACCCTGCGTGGGGACCACGGAGGATTGCTCTGGGCCCCAGTGAAAAGTTCGAGTTCACAGTCGGGCCCAAGACACGTTTACTCAACATCTACCCCGCGCCTGAAACCATGCCCAGTGCTTATTGTTCCTGACCCTACTCGCCTCGGGGCGTCACAGGGAGGGGCAGGGGCAGGTGAGGTGCCCCGCCACCCCACCCAAAAGACCAAGACTCCCGAGATCTCCCAGGCCTCGCCTCACCACTACAATCTGAGCTCAGGCCTCGCATCGGGCCGGTCCCTGCGACATGCGGACGCTGGCTGTCAGCACACCCACGCTTCGAGGATCCGTGGTTTAGCTGGGCCACCTCAGGACCTCTCCCAGACCCCCGACCACCCGCCTCCGGCCCCTGCCATCGCGACAGGGTAACTCGCGGGGCCAAAGCAGGTGCACGGCGGCTACTGGAACAGCTCGGGGTGGAACACCAGGTGACTCCAGCGTGTTTCTTCACGAAGGTCAATTACCATCTCCTCTTCGTCTGAGGAGCGAGCATTTCTTGGTATAGTTTTTGGCAAGTTTTACGTAAATTCTGTCCCTCTGGCACGTCCCTTACCTATGTGGCCATCCCCTCAGCAAGAGTTTATAGCGCGCCTACAGGTGCAACAAGGCACAGTGAACAAGTCGAGGGTGCCAGCCTCTGTCCTTAAACACTTGTGCGGTCTGACCCAGCTCAGCCAGTTATCACACGAGCCGCCCGAGAATGTTCCGTACTGCCAGACGCCCCCAAGGGGAAGGAAACCCATGACAAAGCAATCGGTAGGGAGCTGCAGTCACCCAGACGAGGGCCGGGTGCAGGACGCCAGCCAGACCACGGAGCTGCGGTTTGTTCAGCTAAAACCAAAGCAGAGGGGCTCTCCGTCTCTGCGGGGCAGCAGGGGACCCGTGGCCATGGCACCGGCACCCCGCCCTGGCGCCCCTGTCCGCAGCTCTGTGGCCCGTCCGGCCTCCCCTCCGGTCAGGAAAGCACCTCGGGAGCCGAGCACTTGTGCACTCAGTAATCGGCGGCACTCGGTACAGGACGGCCGCCCCGTCAGAGGGCAACGGCCCAGAGCGCCGCAGCTCCGGCCACTGGAGGCGGGCCCTCCCTGGAAAGGAACCATCGCGTCGGCCATGAGCAGTGGTCCCCGGCCACGGTCTGGCCGCCGAGCGAGGAAGCCGAAGGCTGACCCGAGCGCACTGTGCGCGGGCACAGGCCGCGGTGAGCGAGAGCTGCGTCCGTCTGGCTCGGGTTTCCGGGCGAAGGTCTCGCCTTGTGTGGGAAAGCACGGAGACGTCTGCCCCGCTCCGGTCAGCAGAAGCGGACGTGGGGGGTCTCGAACCGCGAGTGTGCAGGGCGGTCTGGTCCCTTCCCGGGCGCCGCGGCTCCTCTCCGGCAGTTCACCCACACGTCCTCCCTGCTCCGGCGGGCCACCGGCTCCCTGAGAGGACTCGAGGGCGCTAGCCCCGAATAACGAACACCGACGATAACAACCACCGATAACCTTGACGGTGGCAGCAGCTGCCCTGGGACCCCGGCACCAGGCTCTGGCCATCTGCCGTCCCATCCCCGCCCCGAGGGGACACTCCTCCTCCTCTCCTACAGGAGAGGGGCTCCAGGCCACCTCACCGGGTCCCAGGCCCAACGCCAGAGCGGCGCCCTCACCCACGGTGCACACGGACCCGCCTCTGTGGACCGGGGGCTCGAGCCCGGGTGGCGCGTGCTCTGCGCTTCCGGCCAGGCCTCCTGGACACGTGACGTGAGTGAGCGGGAGGCCCCGAGCCCTTCTCGTACCATCACGGCCGGCGTTAAGGCAGACGAGGGGCCCGAGAGGGCCCGGCTCAGCGGACCACCGGATACGATACGGTTCGGGGGGAGAATTTGCTATCCGGTCTGAACGGCGAGCCAGGCTGGGGAAGCCGCTGGACACCGTACCTCGATCAGCCATTTGTTTTGTACAAACTTCTGCAGCACCTGCTCTGCTTCCTTCTTCCTCATCTTCTTGCCTTTAAGTTGATCGACCAGGTTCAAAATATTTGTGGAGGACGCAAAGCCAGTTTCCGAATCAATAATCAGTTCCAACTGGAAGAAACAGCAGGTACCACGTTCATCTATTAAATCGGCAAAAACAACGTTTAAGCAATAACACCGATCCTGGCAGGGGCGCCGCGAAACTACCAATCACGGGCAGAGCTGAGCCCTGGAACAATCCTTCAGGAAGACAGTTTAGTAGCGAACAACAACAGCCGTGACCATGGTCAGTCCCTCTGTCTCAACGGTCACCCTGTGACACCATGCCAGATGGATGATCCTCAGGCCTCCGGATACAGAATCGGCCCCCTTGCCCCCACCTCCCCGAAGGCAGAGAGGCCGAGGGATGAACGAGTGGATGACGAGGCGGCACCCGTCTACTCAAACGCGGGCAGGAGAGCGGGGGCCGAGGGGCTGGCTGGAGGCAGGGAGGGCGAGAAAGCAAAGCCCGGGCGAGCCAGGGCGCAGGCCCACTCGGGAGCGGCAGAGACGCCGGAGCCCGGGCCAGGAGGGGCTGCCGGGCACCGCCCCCGAGACTGCTCACAGCGGGACGGGGCCACCAGGAAGACAGGCTTTCGGCTTTCCACACGCACAGGAGCGTCTGCCGTCACAGCCGGGTCCTCGACCTCGGCTGCCGACTGCCGTCAGAGGAGGCTCGAAAGGGAGGATTCTAGGACCCGTCACCGGAGACCCGGATCCGCCAGATGTGGACGAGACCGGATGTCTCGGCGCTCCTACCTCCCGGTTCCTGGAACGCGGCCCGGGCTGAGAAGCACCGCCTTGACCCGGGGCTCAGCTGGGTGAGTGACAAGGGGGCTGAGGGAAGAGCCCTGAAGCCGGGGAGGCAGAGCAGTGCCTCTCCGATGCGGACGGGAAGGGTTCCACGGGGTGCCCTTGTTAACACGGACGGCCGCGGGCCGCGGGCCGGGCGGGGACCGGGATCCGGCCTTGCCAGCGAGCTCCCTGGCGCCTCGGCCGCCGCCGCTGGGGGCTGGCCGGTGCGGCGAGCACCAGGCGGGAACGCCGGTCCGCCTGCCTGCACCACACACCCAGACGCCCGGTGCTCCACCGACCGGGGTTCACAGCTCCCTCCCAGGCAGCCACGGCGCCCTCCCGAGCCGGCGCCCGGAGGCGATGCGCTGGGCAGGGACCCCGCAGATGGCCGTCTGGGGCCGCGGCGGTGACCCTCTAACGATGGCAGTTTCCGTTTCTAACGCTGAAGACGACAAGTTTCCCGTCGCGAGCCCGGCCAATGAACAACCATACTGTACTTACAGCCTTTCTAAACAGATCCAGCTCGTTCTCTGCAAAATCCGAGGCCATTTTGGAAACCGGAGTCGTTGCAAGATTCACCTAAAAGACAGGTCAGCGTGACGGTCAGGCGGCGCCCTTCACTGGCCGGCTCGCCCAGCCCCCTCCTCTGTCCAGTCCCTGAGCGCCGGGGTGCGGGCACTGTCGGCCACAGGGCCCGGATTTGGGACCAGTCGCACGTTACAGACTTGGGCGTCCAGCTCGGAATCCCCGACTCTCGGAGATTCCCAGAGGCGGTGCGGGAGCTTCCGAAATCGGACACATTTGGGGAACTCGTCTGCACGCTTAACGGAGCTTCAAATGCAAAAGGCGCTGCGAAGCCCGCGGCGTTTCCGCAGTTACTCAGCTCCACGACCCTTCTCCCCTGGAACAGTGTGGAACCCCTGGCTACGGCCCCTCTCTGGGCGGGCCTGGCGGGGGGGGGAAGCCGCGTCTACTCCAATGGTCTAAGGTGCTCAGTTCTGCCCCACCTGTGCTTCCCCTTGCTCTCTGGCGGGGGGCTTCCTGGAACCCGAATGGCTCAGTCCCCAGGGCCCCCCCCCCAGTTTCTCTTCTCACAGCCTCTGTGTCTTATTCCAAATGAGAAACCGCTTTCCTCCTTTAATCCTAGTGTTCCATACATTTGGGATGACTTCTTACATCCAACTGTCGACAGACAAAACAAAGCCAAACGCGTGCTGCAGTGTCTCAGGCAGGGGCAGGGAGGTGAGCACTGAGGTGACAGCCCCCGGCCCTGATCACTGCAGAGGATTCGTACAGTGGCACCAGTGACCCGGAACCGGGGCTGGAGGGGGAGGCGGGGCCAGGCTGTGTCCGTGTCCCCGGCTCCAGGGCTGCCGGGGCAGGGGCACCCCCACTCCCGCAATTCCTCACGGGAGCCACGAGAGGGCGCCGGCGTGCACTCACCAGCGCGTAAACAGGTCTCCCGTCGTCCTCGGTGGCCCCTTTCTTAATCTCAATATACAACGACTCCAAGACGCTGTTAATGTTGTTGATGAAGTCCTCCAGCTCCTCCACGGCGGCAGTGCCTGGAGAGAAACGGGATGGCGTCAAGAAAGTGTGGCCATCTTAACCACTCCGTCGACCCCAGCGCAGGCCAGCCAAGCCAGAGGCAGGCGAGGGCCCAGCCCGCGTGGGTGGATGCCAGTCTGTGTGGCCCCTTCCTCCCTGAGTGTGCAGACGGGGAGGACGCTGTGCGTAGGCAGGGCCGGGAAACGGCGTCGGAGCCTGCCGCGCTCTCCCTGTCCTCGCTGGGAGCCCCCGGCCTGCCGCCCCCTATTCCCTGCTCCGCGCCCCTCCCCACGCGGAGCCTGTGCCCGCACGGCCTCACGTGTGCCGGGTCCGTCTCTATCCCATCTTCCCTTTATCCGCCATCCGGACGCGTACCGAACGCTCCCATGCCAGGCCCCACGTGCTGGGCCCGGGGACCGCGGGTGGCAGTGAAGACCCACAACAAGCAGGGTGAGAGCAGCAGCTCACACTGAGCACCACCCCTGGCCCCCAGTGAGAGGCTGTGCTGGGTGCTTGTCACAGTCGTGAGTCCATCCTGCCAGCTGCCCTCCGAGGCAGGTGCCAGCGGCCTCCCCTAACTCGGTGACCAGGCCAAGGGGCAGAGGAGGGCGGGCTCGCTGGCTCCGGCCCCTTCCCGGCTCCGTGTGCTGTCCCGCCTCCACGCTGCCCAGTCCCCCGGCCCGGGGCCACCAGCCCACGGAGGAGGTGTACGGACAGAGCCCCGGGGCTGCAGTGAGTGGAGGGAAGAGGCCTGGGGTCCACCAGCTGCAGGGGCGGCGGGAGCCCTGGCGCAGGGCCCCGGAGACCAGGGCAACGTGTCACCTTCCCCTGCGAGCCACAGGCAGCCCTTCAGAGTGGGAAGCAGAGAAAGGACGTAGTCGGCTTTGCGTCTTGGAATTACCCTTCTGTGTACTGTGATCCTTTTTCTAAACAAGAAGTATTTATTGCTGTTTTCATTTATTAAAGTAACTTCAACAGATTTATGAGAAGGAGCCATCATAAAAACCGACAATATGATACCACTTACCTTAGGAACGACAATGAAACCAATGAAACAACACTGCAGGAGAAAGGCCTGGAAAGACACCCACTAGGCTGATGACTAAAGCCACCGTCAGGAGGGAGACACAGAGGAGGGGATCACATCCCAAGGCACTTGAGCTTTACCTGTATCAGGCTTCCTACAGAGAGAGAGATTTCTAAGCCCATGGTTAGAGCTGACAAAATAGCAGGTCACGCCGGTGGCAGTGAAGGTCACAGCCACGTGGGCCACGTAAAGGAGACAGTTCTGACACAGGTACGGGGGGACACTGGGGGGCCCACGGAAGCTAATGACAAAGACCATGACATAACATTAATATGCAAATCTCAGCAGGCCTCAAAGCTTCCTTTTTAAGTAAACGTGCTTAAATAACAAGTCAGTATTGTTACTGATACTGGGCGGTACAGTATCCACAGGTGGTACGGGGACACGAACTGTGAGGACAGCGGGACAACAGAATTTGGTCGCAGCTGCTGGAAAGCCTGTGATCAGAGCCTGGACAGCGTTTCCTCCCTCCGGGCCTTTGCTCACCCCCTCCTTTCTGGAAGGCCTCTTCCTCCTCACCCCCCGTTTCTGCCTACTTTTTACGGAAGCCAGCTCAAACAGGACTTTTTCCCACGAAATGTCCTCTGCGGCCCCCGGTGCACAGTGGCCTCGCCTTTCTTCCTCTTCCACACCAAGCGTGAGGGCCTTGAAGCCCTTTCTGCCACAGAGCCCCGCCCCCCGCCTGCCCGCCCAGGAGCCTGGCTGCGTGGTGACCAGGCACTCGGGAGCCACCCCTCACCGACAGGGCAAGTGACAGGGCTCTTCCCCGGGCAGGAGCCACTCGGTCCACCCAATATGACACAATGGCAAGTCCCACCTCCCTCTGAAAGTGACACTGCACATTTTCCACTGGAAAGGCCACTCCGGGGTGTCGTTCAGAAAAAACGTACCCCGTGGGCAGATCACAAACACTCCAATACGTCGGAGTTTCCAGATACCCTGTGTGCGTGGAGGGTATGAACCGCTCGGCCCTTCCCCCTCTCCCACCCTCCTGTGCCGTGCTGTCCAGCCTCGGTTTTCAGAACCGTGAACATTTTCACTGGATTTTCGTTTAACAACAACACCAACAACAACCACCTCCTACTGCCGTGCTCACCGCAGAAACCAACCACCTGCTCCACGGCTCACGTTCTCTCCCCTCTTACCCTCCCTGACCACACGGCCTCCTACGTCAAGGCCACGTCCGTGTCCCTGTCTGCTGCTGACACTGTGCGTGTTTCTCAGGCCCTGTGCCATGCCGTCTCCCTCTTGATCATCCCCTAAGAATAAACTTCTCGTGTTCAGTAACACCGCTCCTGGATTTGAGTTTTAGGGGAGAAGTCCTGCCTTACCTTTCTGGGGGACCCCAGCTGAGTCCCCCCCTTTCTCTCATCACCCCCTGCACCTCACCTCCAGCTTCACATGTGTCTAGAACACACCCCCAAACCCTCTGTATAGCGCCAGCCCTCGCTCCACCCGCCCCCCACCCCCCCCCACACACTGCCCCCCGGGTCCCGGTCATGTCCCCTCCCATCCCCTCCCGTGCAGGCCTCCTCAAGCACTGCCTTCCCTGATCCCTTGGCTCCAGCTACAAATCTGCCCACCCCAGATTTGGTAACTACCAGAGTCACCTGGTAATTTTCAGCTGCCAACAGCAATTTCCATCCCTAACCAGACCCTAGCTTTTTTTTTTTTTTTTTTAACTGTCTTTCCCCTCTATGTGTGATTTTGGAAGGAGAATAATTCCAGGAACCCATATCCAGAGAACCAGGAGGCAGGAAGATGAGGGGGCCAGATCGGAGGTCAGCCAGGTGTGGGCCAGTCTAGGAAGCAACAAGAGGAGGGCCACCGGGGGGCTCCAGCTCAGCCCCGAGAGGGAGGAAGCACAGAGAAGCGAGGAAGGCTTTGGCCGTAAGGTCGTCCTGTGTCCTCGTGCTCCTGGGGTCCTGCCCATTCCCCAGCCTGGCCCCTGGCTGTCAACCAGTCCTTGTGTGTCCCTTTCCCACCAGCCTCCCAACACGGTTCTTTTAAAGTTGGCCAGAACCGGGATCGATCACTTGCTGCCAAGATCCCTGACATGCACGTCAAGGGTGCCCACCAGACGGGAGCTTCTGGACCTCGGGTCTTATCGTGAGCTGTTCTCACTGCTGTGCCCCCACTCCCCGCCCTATCCCCAAGGCCTCTGTGGAGCAGCCATGTTCTGTAGACCCGTGCGAACACGCTGGGCCAAAGGACTGTCAAAGGGTCCCTTTGGCCCTGGAGCCTGAGTCCAGGGTCATGATAAAGGGCATGAGATAAAAGACAAAATCACACACTTCTTGGTTCTACGACTGATGGGCTTCAGAAAATTCATAACATCGGTCCTCCCTTCAGGATCCCGAGCCAACTGAGAAAAGAGGCAGGCTCGAGCTAAGTTTCCAAGTCACTGCCTTTGCAGGTTGAGCTGAGTCAGAGCCTGGGTCCCTCAACACCACCGACCCGCCATCAGTGCCACAGGACAACCAGCTCCAAGAAGTGACGAGCCCGGCCCTGGCCCCACCCTGCTGTCTCCTCTGGGAGCGGGAGACACCCAAACCAGGATGCTCAGCACCACGTCTGAACCGAGCAAAGGTCTATGGATCTTACGTCACCCCCCGCCCCGGGTCCTCTCTACGTGGGAGCAGGCTGTACCAGGGCCTCCCCCGTGGGCTACGGCAAAACGGGGCCGCACACGGCGAGCCTACGCTTGTGTGGCTGGAATTCACCTTAATGCGTGCTGGGCGCCACTCAGGAGCCTGCTCCCTTCAGCACCGTGAGAACAGACCCATAATGCGAGCCGTTAGTATCATCTGTCTCTACAAGAGGCTTAGGGAGGGTTCAGTCACTTACCCAGAGTTCCCACGGCTTAGATAGGGCACCCGGGCCTGCCCGACACCACTTCCCAAGCTCCTGGGCATGAAGCCACAGGCCCCCTGGAGAGCAGAGCGAGTGTTCTCTGGGAACACACGCTCTGCCATGTTGGGGGGTTGACAGCCCAAGGCCCAGGAAGAGGACAGAACAGCTCCTTCTCTAGCCGGAAATGCCCTTCCGATGGGACAATTTATAAAAGGGGACTCAGGTACGCCTGGGTGGCTCAGTCAATTAAGCATCCGACTCTTAATTTCGACTCAGGTCGCGATCTCGAAGTTCCACGAACTCGAGCCCCGTGTCGGGCTCTGCGCTGACAGCGCGGAACCCGCTTGGGATTCTCTCTCTCTCCCTGCCCCTCCCCTGCTTGCACTGTCTCTGCCTCTCAAAATAGACTAATAAACTTAAAACACAGGCGGGGGTGGGGGGACTCAGGGCAGTCCACAGGCTGGGGCAGCACCAACCAAAGAGGACACCATCCCTCTGACAAGCGAGGCTGCTTCACTCGGAGGCTGTTTTCCTCTGACCACTTCTATATATACTATTTCCTTTTCTTTCAAAATTCAGTTTTACTTTAACCAACAAACCCCTGCCTGCTAAGCTGGGTCCTTGTTTCCCAGCGGGCTACTGGAACCCAGGGCACACCACACACTTGGGCGGCAGGCGGGCGGTCAGGAAGTCTGCTGCCCTAACTTCTGAGCCACAAACAGTTTTGTTCCAAACTAGGCACTATAGATAGAAAATGCTATTTTTAGGTAGAGGAAATAACAGCCTAAAATTAAAGACCCCAAGGGACGGAACCACTTGCAGGCCAACCCGCCCCGTGACAGGCCTCTCGTCTGATGGGCCGGCCGGGTGGCCCCCCTGAGCACGGAGCTGAGGATGGGGCGCAGAGCAGCCCCCCGCCTCCGGGGCCAGGAAAGGCTGGCAGGCAGAGACACGGGGCGGCGGCAGTGGGGGAGTGGGGGCGGGGGGCACGTCTCAGCCCGTGACCTTCACATCCACCGGCCTGGGGAGACATGGCTCCCCGGACAGTGGGATACGTGGGAGAGAGCTGGGAACCGACGACGAGACCGCTCCCCAAGTCTGGCTGGTTAACGGTGCTGAGAAGAGCAGGGGGAAGAAGCTGTCTTTCATGTGGCAGATACATTAGATAAGTCGCTCTCTGTACCTGTGCACCATTTCGCTCGGTGCCCCCCGGTTCCTCTCCCTCGTGATCTCCGCAGAGCCTCACGAACAACCAACCACCCGGGGAGGAGCCGGGACGCAGCGCGGTCTGCACGTCGGCGGACACCGAGGGTCACAGAGCTTAAGGGCTTACCCGAGATCACAGGACCCGTAAGTGACACGGTGCAGACGGGAAATCAGATGTCTGGCCTTTAGTTTGGCACAGCGACAAATGGCCTCGAGCATTCATTAAAACAAAGAAAAAATGTTGCTTAGATACACAGCGATGTCTGAGAATTACTTCAGAATAACAAGGGTTAAGGAGGTAGGAGGTAAGCAGATAAAACAGAATCAGTCATGAGTTGCCACCGTGGCTGGGCGATGGACGGGCCTCACTGTATTCTTTGACTTTTCTGTGTGACTTTTCCCATTTAAGGGTAAAAAAAATACCTCAGTGCTCCACAGTATCACTCGATGCCTTCACCCTCAGGTTTCTGAATCGAAAAAGAGAAACGGGGCAGTGCCCTCTGACGAGGTAGATTCGCTCAGAGCTCTGATGGCTCGGGGTGAAGAGGCTTTTAGTAACGGACAGTTTTTAAATCTCAGAGATCTGTCTGCAAGTCCACAGAGACTCTTTTTGCTGTGCTTTGTTTTTTAAATCAACAGGTTATTTTAGTTAGAAAGCCTGCTCTGGGGCCTCGCTTCAAATAACAGCACATAAAACTTGTTCTACACTGTTTGGCACAGTTCCCGCGTTTTGGCCACAGGCACCAAGCGTTCCAAGACCCACGACGACACCGCGGCCGGTGGTGACGGGGACGTGCGCCTACCGTGTCCGTCCGTGCGGTAAACCCACCTATCGGCCAGCCCCCTCACCAGGGGTGTGTTGGTCAGTGCTGCGGTCGGCAACAGAACAGTGCCGCCTCCTCAGGACGGTGCTGAGCCGGGCAGCGTCCTGAATTCCGTGACTCATCACAGAAAGCTAAGCCGCCTGCAGCAGAACCTCACTACCGATTCCATTCGTGCGCATGTCACTTCGTCCCCGCCCTTGACAACAGGTGGGCCATCTGCCACTGGGACCGGCGGTGGCCCCCCACTCCCCCCACCAGGGATCCCCAAGGAACTGATGCAGGGGCTCCGCGGGGGGTGGCCGCCCACCCCCTAAAACCAGAGCGGCTGTGCCTCATTCCGGGTGTGCAGCCTTCCTCCTCCCCAGCTTTCATCTGAGCACAGCCTGCTGCTCCTGACAGAATCAGACGCCCGCAGACGCCAGGCAGAAGCACAGACGTGGACAAGCGCGGGCGCAGCGGCTGAAGTGGGGAACGCGCGTCCCCCGAGAGGAGCAGGACTTCCTCTGTTCCTGCCACAGACCCAGTCTTTGGATTTTTGTGACAAGTCTCTCTGTCAGTGTTTGTTTTTTAACGTGGGAATTAATTTTTAAAACACTGTAGGGCCAACAATCCGTATCCGTCCGCTACAGACCACTGACAGTCCCCAGTTTTCGAATTCTGACGTGGGCTGTGACCCTGCCATAAAGAGACACGATGACGAACGAGGCCACCGTGTTCCCGGAGCCACCAGATAAGAGGCGGTGGAGAACCCGAAGGAACAGACTGTGTCACGCTCATTCTTCTGAGAGACTGAGCACGGGCAGACCTCAGACCTTTCGTGGGCTTGGTTCCAAACCACCACGATAAAGTGTCGTCGCAATTAAGCCAGTCAAATGCGTTTTTCGGTTTCCCGGTGCATAGAAAAGTTACGGTCACGCTACACTGGAATCTATTAAACACATGATGACGTCAGGTCTGCAAAAAACAGTGTGTGCCTTAATTTAAAAATACATTATTGCTAAAAATGCTAACCATCATCTGAGCTTTTGAGTGAGTGGTAATCCCTGATCACAGATCACTATAACCAATACAATAATCATGAAAAGCCTGAAATACTGCCATATAAGCCAAGGGCAGATAACGTGCAAGAACAGGGCTCTGACCCACAGTCCGCAGCACCCAGCCCAGAGGAGGAACCCCTTATCCACAGGAACCAGCCCGGGGCGCCAGCCTGCCGCCTAGAAGCCAGACCCGCAGGAGGCCAGACCTCCATCTCCAGCAACCGGCCCAGGACGCCAGACAACAGCTCCCACGATAACTGGCTCAGGGTGGCCAGGACTCGCTCTGTAACTGACAGCTTCCCTAAGTGTTCGTTCCTGCGTCCAACTTAGGACGCCAGCCGGAGGTAGCCAAACAGGTTCCACTAGCCAGGGGCGGGGGGGGGGGGGGGGTGTCCCGCTTCTAGGAAGCCCGCCTCCAGCTTCCCGGGCCACCAGCCTCCGGTCAGGCTACGTCGAAGCCCTCCACTCTCCCCACTCCCCTACCTAACCTGGAGTCTCTACCGAGAAGCAGGTGAGGTGAGCGCCTCCCCTGCCCGAGCACGCTCTGTTCTGAATGCGCAGCCTGGGGGGTGGTCTTTGCCCAGGTCCACGTGCGAGAGGTAGCTCAGGGCCCCGTGCCCAGCAGGGGTCAGCAAGGTGGCCCGGTGTTGTGAGCGGGCCCCCAGCATGGTCAGGGGGAGACTGGCCACTTTCTCCAATTCCCTACATACGGCCCCCCCACCTTCTCCCCACGGTGTGGACCAGCCTCCCACGGTCTCCCGGTGCCCACTCTAGCCCTCTACCCCGTCACCACGCACAGCCAGAGAGGGGCCAGGTCCCGGCGGCCCCTCTCCGCACGGCCCCCGGTGGCTCATCTGTGATCCCGAGGCGCGCCCCCGGCTCTGCACTGCAGTCGCGCGGGCCTGCCGCCGGCCCACAGGGCGCCTTCCCAGCTCAGTACCACATGCGTGACTTCCTTCCGCTAGGAAACCGTGACCACACTTTCTGGATTTTTGGAGAAAACTCTCAGCACCAGAAGTTCAGTCCTCTGGTCTCTGTCGCACTATTTAGCAGCCTGACGGGTCTCCTGATTGTCCCCGGGCCCGTGGGGTCAGATGACCACAGAGGAAGGAAGAGGCAGCAAGGGGCACATGCTGAACACACACCAGGAAGTACTTTGCACCAGGCATACGACAGAAGTCTCCCTGCACACCCTCACAAGTGTCCCATGAGGTAGGTGAGACTTCCTTCGTCAAACAGAGAGCTGAGGCTCAGAAACTGAAAGAACTTTCCCAGTCCCCGATTTAAACCTCTGTCCAAAGAAATGGTTCACTGCTCTGGCCAGAGCTTACCCGTGACAATCCGGATTCATCCCCAGCCCTCCACTGCCCACACACGACGTCCCTTGTGTTTGGGATCCAGTACAAAACACAACCCAAAACCAGTGACGTCTACACCTGGAAGAGCGTGGAACGCACAGAAATCCGCGCCGGCCGCTGTGGACCCGTCCCGCCCTGGGCGCCTGAGCTACACACGGTCTAGAGTGGGCTGGGATCTGGACCCATCGGGTCCTTCAGGAGCCAGGGATGTGAGGACAACGTCTGTCTCCTCGTGGTCACGGAGCCTGCTGAGACCCGAGATTCCTGTCGAAGCACAGTGAGTTGTGGACTTCTCTGTGTTCAAAAATTCACCCAGTGCCATTTTAGACGTCGCCTTTCATGCTCACCACATGCCGGATCCCCTTTAACTGGGAAGCCGAGCGGGTTGTGACGGTGGTAAGTCTACTGACTGTTCTTTACAGTCAAGGGGGAAAATGGTACGACAGGATCGTTAAAAGTAGGGGGATGTTTATTGGGAGCCAGCTTCTAATTACCACCAAGTCCTCCCCGGAAAGAGAAGACGCTTACAGATGCCACTGCACACGCGAGATGAACAGCACAAGTGTCAACGTCGCTGTGACCCTCCGCTGAGTCCTGGGAAGGCACCGGCACGGCGAGGCCAACAGCCGTGTCACTCAGCAGGAGAAAGCAGAGCTAGGATGAAGGCAGGCACGAGGTCTGACAAAAGCGGAAAATATCTGTCAAACCCCAATGTTCCTCTCATACTGTGGTCACTCGTCTATTTTCGGTACATTCGTTTCAGTTAACTGGTTTTTTCGCTCGAACGCCGTAGTATTTGTTCTGCTCGCTGAAATAACGTCGGATCTTAATTTGTTTCATCTAAAAGTGTAGAGATTCTACCTAATTTGTCCTTAGGACCACAGATAATGAAAAGACTTAACATACAACAACGAGCATACAACTGACGACAAAATGTGAGTGCTGGAATACAGAGGGCACTCACGGCCATCTGACAAGCGCCAGAAAAGAAAGGACGTTGGGGAAGAAACACCAACGGATACTACATCTAGGGCGTAAGGGTAGTACATGTGCTTTGCCTCAAAGAGCTTCCCTGCAAAGTGCTTCTGAATCAGAGTCACAGAATCAGGGGAGAGTGACGTCACAGCGCAGAGACCCAGCAGGCGCGTCTGAGTCAACACTACACGCCACCGGGCGGGATGCGGACACGACCACTTCTACAACATTTCTGCCGAACGAAAAAGTACACCCATAACCGAACCAGAAGGAGGCACCAGATGAACCCGAACTGAGGGAACATTCCACAGCTATGTTGCCTGATACAGCAGCCACCGGGCCCGGGGCGGCCCAGCACTTGCACTGTGCCTCGTCCGATTTAGATATGTCCTGTGTGTCAAATACGTCCTGGATTTCAAAGACGTGCTATTACAGAATGGAAAATATCTCATTAATAATTTTTGTATATGCGTTACATGTTAAAATGCTATTCGGGATATTAATTGCACCTGTTTCTTTCTACCTCTTTTGATGTGGCCACCAGAAAACTTTAATTACAGATGTGGCTCACACTGAATTTCTATCAGCTCTGTTCTACTAAATAACTAACCTGGGGCACCTGGTGGCTCAGTCGGTTAGGCATCTGATTTTGGCTCAGGTCATGACCTCACAGTTCGTGGGTTCAAGCCCCACGTCAGGCTCTGTGCTGACAGCTCGGAGCCTGGAGCCTGCTTCGGATCCTGTGTCTCCCTCTCTCTCTCTGCCCCTCCCCCACTCGTGTTCTGTCTCTGTCTCTCTCTCTCAAAAATAAATCGACATAAATAAATAAGTAAGCTGTAATCTTCAACAATGTCAAGGTCATAAAAGTCAAGGAAAGACTGAGGAATGATTCCCGACTGGAGGCATCTAAAGAGACAACCAAACGCAACACGTGACCCCGCGGTGGGTCCTTTGCTACAGAAGACAATATTGAGACAACCGGAAAACTCCAGTGGGGTCTGCAGATGAGAGGGCAGGGAATCCTCAACGTTAATGCCCAGATTTGAATGGTTATCCTATGATGACTTAGGAGAATGTCTTTGCCGGGAGGAGACATTCCCTGAAGAATTTGGTGGTAATGACGGAGCTTCAAATTGGGCTATTGGACCCTGGACTATTCTT
This sequence comes from Felis catus, assembly GCF_018350175.1. NCBI lineage: Eukaryota > Metazoa > Chordata > Mammalia > Carnivora > Felidae > Felis > Felis catus. The sequence continues at coordinate 19,734,214 of NC_058383.1, read as the reverse complement.
ACGGTTTTCTGGTGAGTTTGGAATTATTTCAAAATAAAAAACAAGTTTAAAAAGCAACCCAAGGAGCTCCAGTGAAGAAGGCACTCTGCAAGTGCGCCACTGATGCGGGAGGCAGCATTTGACCGTGGGGGGGCCGGAGCTGGTGTGAGAAGCAGCTGGGTGTTGGGTGCCAGCCCACCCGACTCCCAGGGGTCTCCGCTTCCGCGTTTGTAAGGTGAGCAGGCTGGACCCCGCGATTCCCTAAAAAGCGAACCTGTCCAACCAAAACACAGAAGACCAGACCCAGAACATTTTAACGAGGCCAGGGACTCAGAATCGTCGTCAGACAACTGTGGGCCGCGGCAACCTTCTGCTTCTGTCCAGTAAAGCCACGTGATAAATGGAATAAAGGTTCCAACCAAGAGTCAGCCTCCAGACTGGCACACCCTCAAGCCCCACACTGGGCAACACTATTCTGTGACCAAATCATCAGGCTTAAGCACCGCCTCCCCAAGGGCCTTGGGCCACTTGTGAAGGCTTCAGAATTCAGGCTTCCAACATTCATTCTGTTTTCTAGGAAACCGAACCAAAGAAACTTTCCATGGCTACGTGACTGTTCCATAACCACTTCCCAACTCTCTTGTGAGTCAGACTTCAAGCAAGGTGCTCCTCCGGTACACCCTGGATACAGGACAGAAAGGATACATTTCCTGGATGGTGCAATCATTCCCGTAGAGGCCAGCGCAGAGGACGCAGAGCCTCACCGGACCGCAGGAATGAGCTCTATTCCGCACACCTGATTTATCCCCTAAATTTCACCATCTTGGGCACTTACAGGCTTTAAGCACCTGCCACACAGTATCTTCATAATCTTCACAAATAACCCTGGGTGACAGATATCTCCAGCCCCGCTTCACAGCTAGGACAACTGAAGCCCTGTGGTTTAGTGACTTGACCAAGGTTATACAGCCACCAAGTTGTAAAGTGGTTTCAAATTCAGATTTTTTTAAAAAAATTGCTTTGGAGAGACAGAACTGACATACAGTGAACCGTACCTCTTTAAAGACACAAGTTAGTAATTTCTGACACATGTGTACACCCTAGAAACCAGCGCTACAATCAAGACAATACGTAGATCCATCACCCCCCAAAAGTTCCCTCAAACTCTCGTAATCTCTCTCTCTCACCCCTCACAACCCTCCCCTACACCATCACCAGGAAACCAGTGGCCTTCCTGTCACTTCACCCAGGTACACAATGTCTAGGATTGCACGTAAATGGAGTCCTGCTACAACACGTAATCTCTTCCCCTGCTTCTTCCACTCAGCATAATCACTCTGAGATTCATTCATATCGCAGCATGTAGCAACAGCTCGTTCCTTTTTACTACCAGGTAGTATATTCCAGGAGACAGACCACACCACAGCCCATTTACAGGCTCGCCTGTTGATGGATGGCCAGGTTTCCACTCTGTGGCCATTACGAGCAAAACTACTCTGAATATTTACACACAAGCCTTCGTAGGGACATGGATCTTCGCTTCTCTTGAGTCTAAAAACAAATACTTGAAACAGAAATGGCTGTGCCATAAAAGCGCCTGCGTTTTTTCAAAATGGCTCTACTCATTTTAGATTCCAACAGAGAGAGTTCCAGTTCCTTCATTTTCTCATCACTACTCAGTACGCAATCTTTTCAATTTTGGCCTAACAGGCGTGTAGTATATCTCACTGTGGCTTCATTCTGCGTTGCCCTCAGGAAGCGGAGCGCTTTTCACGTGCCTATGTGCCATCTATAGAACTTGTTCGACGAATTGTCTGTTCAAGTCTTTTGCTCATTTATTTTTTTATTTTTTTGGTTGTATGTTTCCTAACTGTTGGATTTGGGGAGTTCTCTATATTCCGGATATGAGTACTTTATTGGATTGTGATTTGCAAACATTTTCTCCCAGTATTTTGCTTGTCTTTTTATTCCCTAAACAGTGTATTTTAAAGAGAATTTTTAAATTCTGAAGCCCAATTTATCAACTTGTACTCTTACGGATCATACCTTTGTGTTATACTCAAGAAAGCTTTGCCGAACCCAAGGTCACAAAGGTTTTCTTCTATGTTTTCTTCTGTAAGTGTTATGGTTTCAGGTTTTGCGTTGTGGTCTATGTTACATTTTGAGTTAATTTTTGCATGTGGTGCAAAGCATGGCTCGAGAGTCATTAAAACATGGGGTTATCCAATTATTATTCCAGCATCATTTTTTGAAGAATATTTCCACTGAACTGCCTTTACGTTTTTGTCAAAACTTAGCTGTCCATCCACACGTGGGTTTATTTCTAGACTCTCTCTTCTAAGAGTTTATCTTTAAGTCAATACCACACTGTCTTGATAGGGGAGCTATATATTATGTCTCAAGATCAGGTAGTCACTCTTAATTAACTTTAATTCATCAGTGTTAGCCCTCCAAGTTTGATTGTCTTTTTCAAAACTGTTTTGGCTTTTCTAGGTCCTTTACATTTCCATGTGAATTTCAGAATCAGTCTGTGAATTTCTACAAAAAGTGCTGCTGGGATGTGACTGGGGTTGAGTTGAATCTACAGAGCAACTCGAGGAGAACGGATTATCTTAACAGTATTGGGTTTCACAGCCCACGAGCATGGTGTGGCTCTCCATTTATTTAGATCTTCTTCGACTTCTCTCAGCACTGTTTCGTGCATTTCAGTGCACAGGCCTTACAGACTTTTGTCACATTTATTTCTAAGTATTTTATATTTTTTAATGCTATCTTGAATGGTACTTTCTAAAATTTCAATTGCTGATGATTCACTGCAAGCATATAGAAATACCACAAATTTTTGGATGTTGATCCTGTATCCTGCCACTTTACCAAACCTACTTATCAGCTCTAGTAGCTTTTTTGAAGGTCTGTCAGATTTTCTACATAGAAGATCATGTGTTTCAATCAACAGTTTTACTTCTTCCCTTCCAATCTGAATGCCTTTTCTTTTTTTCTTGCCTAAGTGCACTGACTAGAACAGAGATTGTTAGAATGGCCATTCTTGTCTTGCTCCTGATATTAGGGTAAAGTATTTAGTCTTCACAGTGAAGTATGCATGATGTGAAGCTGAAGGTTGCACACAGAACCCCTTCAGGAGGTTAAAGAACCTTCCTTCTTTTCCTACTTTGCTAAGGGATTTTGGTCAAGAATACATGTGAGGTTTTTAAACTCTGCAGAGTTGTTGAATCCTCTCTCCTGCTCTAAGCCTGTCCTGTAAATCTGCCTCTCCCCTGTAGTTTCCTGTAAGAAACCTTTGGGGCATCACGCCAAGATAGATATCAGATTTTGTCAAATGCGTCTTCTGCACTACTGACACGATCACATGGTTTTTCTTTTTTAGTCTGTTAATATGGCAAACTACATGGGTTGGTTTTCAAATATTAAACCAACCCTGCATTCTTGGGCTAAACCCCACCTTGGTCATATTGTATCATCTTTTCTATATATTGCTGGATTAGATTTGCTAAAACTGTGTGTTTAAAATTTTAGCATTTATATTCATGAAGAACCTTGGTCTTTGGATTCCTCTCCTCGCAATGTCATTGTCTAGTTCTGGTATCAGGATAATTCAGGCCTCAGAAAGCGAGCTGGGAAGCGTTCCCTTGTCTTCAACTTTCTGGAGGCGCGTGGGTGGAACTGGTAGCACCTCTTCCTTAAACACTTTGCAGAACTCACCAGGGAAGCCGCTGTGCCTGGAGCGGGCATGATTCCCAGGCCTGTGGACATCAGGCACTGCTTCACTCTTAGTCTTTATTTATTTATGTATGTATGTATGTATGTATGTATGTATGTATTTATTTTGAGAGAGAGAGTGAGAGAGAGAGAGGAGCAGAGACAGAGGGAGATAGAGAACCCCAAGCAGGCTCCACAGCACAGAGCCGTCAGCACAGAGCCTGACGCCGGCCTCAAATTCTAGAGAAGTGAGATCACGACCTGAGCCAAAACCGATCCAAGAGTCAGCCGCTCAACTGACTGATTCTGCTCCCCTCGCCGCCCCCCCCCCCCCCGCCGGTGCCCCTCTCTTTATCCTTCCCACCACATCTCTGCCCAGCCTCAGGCTGCTCACCGGGTAGCTCAGCCCTCAGCTGACAGCCCCCACCTCCAGCTCTCTCTGCGCACCCCCTCTGCCGCTCTGACCTGCCAGCGCTTTGGTGGTCTCCCTGAGCCCCCATCCCCATCCCCTCAGCTCAGCCAGTCTGTTTAGTTCTGCTCAGGTTCTCCGCCCCCCCGCCCCGCCCCGTGGCCTGAAAACGGGCTCAGGGAAGTGAGCCGAGGCAACTGTAGTGCTCATTCCCTTCTTGCCTGTGGCATAAAAAAGATACTTGGTTGTCATCCCTGGTCCCTGGCACAGACCTCCTCAAACCCTTGGAATTTCCTGAGCGATCAGGGTAACGCAAGTGTTTTGTTCTAATGAGGCGACTCTTGGCAGGTCCCTAAAGAACTTCAGGATGGGAGTTGGCTGCCAGAAAGACCAAGCCTTGATTGGAAGCCTGGAACTTTCAGCCTCATCCCCATCTCGGGGAAGGACAGAGGGACTAGATAGGGAGCTAATCACTGATGGCCAGTTCATCATCGACCACGCGTCTGTAACGAAATCTCCATGAAAACCCTCAGATGATGGCATTTGGAGATCCACATCAAGGTGCCGGGAGAGAGCACCCAGAAAGGGCGTGGAAATTCCGTGCCCCCCTCCCACCCCCCTAGGCCACCCTGCCCTAGGCATCTCTCCCATTTGGCTGTTCCTGAGCTATATCCTTTATAATAGGCCAGCAAATGTAAGTCAAGTGTTTTCCTGAGTTCTGTGAGCCATTCTAGCAAATTACTGAACCTGAGGAAGGGGTCATGGGACTCCCCGCTTGCTAGCCGGTCAGTCAGAAGTATAGGTGGCCCAGACTTGAGACTGGCGTCCGAAATGGGGGCAGCCTTGTGGGGCGAAACCCTGTAACCGTGAGATCTGGCCCCAACTCCCGGTAAACAGTGTCAGAACCGAGCTGACCAACATCCAGTTGGTGTCCAGAGAACTGGAGAGGAGGTGCTGGAAAAGACAACACATATTTGGTGTCAGGAGGAAAAAAAACCTTCACTGCCCGCCTCTTAAGGTATCACTGTGCTTCGCTGACTAAAGTCTAGGGTTTCAGAAATTTTGTCCATCTTTTAATTGTTTCAGACAGGAAAGTAAATCAGTCCCTGTTACTCTATCTTGGTCAAAAGTGGAAATCCTCAAATGCAAGTCTTCTTAACCATCACTCCTTAGGCTTCCTGTCCCTACTTCCGTCAAGGGAGGCTTATCCTGGAATCACGAGTCTGGTCTGCATGACTCACGAAACCCAAGGCAAAAGCAAAAGCTGTGTGTCTATGTCACCAGTCCCTGGCCCACAGGAGGCCACGGCGGGCAGTGCTGCGTGACCTCATGCACGTACACAAGCTCTGGCTCGCAACCCAAGGTGCCCTCTTCGCGCACGCGGGTCCCCGGTGCCACTCGGAGAGTCCAGACACGAGGCTTTACGCCAGCACGCCAGAATGAAATCTGAACTCTCGCTAGCCAAGAGAACTGGGGAATTTATTTCTCCCACTAGTGACGGGAAGAAGACAGCCCAAACCAGAGCCCAGAATAGGAAGTATTTTTGATCAGCTGGATGAAAATCCATGGGAAACTGTAATCACAATAACTCGCAGACTCAAATACCCTTCTGTTTCATAATTATCTTAGAAGCTAAGTGTTTTTCCAGTTGGTAAAAGGGGACTTTCCTGGGCATCTCTTCAAAAGACAGATAATAATGGTGGGTCTTGTAAGTATTTATTTAATTTGAATAATTTCTTTCTAACGTTCCTTGCTTGAAAATCTCTAAAATAACAACACTCCTTGAGAAAAAGCTTTTTTTTCTTTTTTTTTCTTTTTTTTTAATGAAGGCTAGGGGAAAATGAACTACAGTTCTATCCTGATGACCCAGCCGTCACTTTATCTTGACGCACAGATAGGGCACATAAAGCATGAAGAATAAATTAATTCCTAGATATATTGTACAGGACTTTCCTAAATTAGGTCATAACAGCTTTAAAGGTCAAACAAAGGCAAAAACACTTTCATTCTTAGTACTAAGGCAGCATGTGGCTCCTTGCAGTGAGCTACGAAACTTCCCCATTAGCATTAAAGCCCACATTTAGGACTTACATGAGAAACTGAAGGCGAACAGAAATGAACTGCCATGTAGTCAAAAAACTAAGAAAAACATTCTTATGCCCTTCACTGGAGCATACCAAGGGGTGGGTGGTTAAAATCCTCTTGTGTTTTTTCAGAGCAAGGACAGCTGGCTTGGCAGATGTAATGTTCCTTTTCCATAAAGGAGGCCCTCACCAAAGCCCTCTATTCACCCCAGCGCCGGCCAAGTAGAACGGGTATGCTTTCACCAGAAGGGGAGTCTTCCAGCACAGCACTGATGATGTGCTTTGCCTGCTTCAAGTCCTTCCAGACGTCCACCCTGTCCCCGGAACTAAGTACAAAAGAAACCCCATTACCGTGGTGTCTATACGACAGGTTGTTCCTGATGTATAAACCTACACGCCAAAAGTACATATGTTGTTCCCACACATCGTGCTTTCCTGCCTGGGGTCTCCCAAAGGATGTCAGGCGCAGGCCAACGAAGTTTCCTCACTGTAGGACGCCTGCAAGCATTTCATTTGTCAGCGTGGACCAGCAGGCCCAGAATTTCGCACGGGATGCCTCGAGGGGCCAGTCCCCCCAAAGCTACGCACCCTCTGCTCTCCCTCCCACTCGTCACGGAAAAGCGCCTGTCTCTGTACCCTCTGTCTCGCCCTTCCTGCTCCCATCCACCCTTCACCTCTCTCGATCTGGCTTCTTCTGCTATGCCCCGGGCGCCGGTCCCTAAATGCGGCCCCTCTTCTCGTGTGCCTTCACCCGTAACCCTGGCGCCCCACGCATACCTTTCCTCACCCCTCTTGGCTGGCTTCCCTCTATGCAGTTTCTGCTCTTTTCTTGAAAACTAAACACACAGACAGAAAGACAAAAACAAAGAATATAAACAAACACCTGTACTCCCGTTCATCAGAAGTGACGCTTGTAATTAGGCCACACTACTAATACCCTGTTTGCTTCGACTCTTTTTTTTTTTTCTTTAATGAAAGACGAAAAGAGGATAAAGACCAAGGTGTCTTCTGTTGTCTCCCCAAAGGCAAGCACCTCACAAGTGTGTCTGTCACATATCCTTCCGGTGCACCCTTACATCTTTATGTGCAGATGTGTGTGTTCACGAACAAGAATCCTGGTTTTACAAAAAGCTTAACGCAGTGACATCGTGCAGCGAGTGAAATTTATCCACTTCCTCTTTCACACAACAAGATCTCCCCACACTGACGCTCAACTCCACGAGAGCTACCAATGCAGATCTTACTGACATGCTGGCATCCTTTCTGCTGTTTCTACGGCTCCCTCCCGTCACTGAAAACTCAGCCCGGCCCGGCCTGAGTGCTTCGCCTGTGTTACCTCCCCTCCCCTCTGAGCAGCCCACTGAGGAGATGCTTCAAGCACCCACCCCCCGCACAGGGCAGGGCGGCCCTTGCCCCGGGTCTGGCTGAGTCCAGGGCTGTGCTCTCACCCACTGTGCCGAGCGGCCCTCCCACCGGCCACGGCCAAGGGAGCGCGTTCCCCGGGCCCGGCCAGGAACTCTGGACGCATCTTGTCTCTTAACCCTCCGAACCCCCCTCCCTCCACGGTGTCCAGGATGCTTAATTATCTTCATTTGCGACATGAAGAAACGCAGGCTGGAGAAGATGCTGGGGCCCCGGTGTGAACCACAGCTAGGCCGCTTCAAGTTCCCATGACTGGGCTAAATGTCAGATTTGCTCACAAAAAAAAAAAAAAAAAGGTCAAAGAGGAGGTGAGAAACGGGCTGGCATGAGCCCGAGGAGACCTGCACGCCCAGGTGAGGCGTGCCGCCTGACGGGTGGCGAGGCTCACACCCGTGTCACCAGCCGCCGATGGCGCGGTCCCGGGCACCCTGGGGACAGGGAGACGGTACTCACGGCCATGGACCCGATAGCAGTGCTTCTGCAGGCGTCTCACGCCCCGCTCCTCCAGCACCCCATGAGTCATCAGCAGCTGGAGGAACCGCCGGTGGACGTCGGTCATGATGCCCGCTCTCCGCGCGCCGCCCTGCGTGCACGAAGGCGCTAAGAAAAGAAGCAAAGGACACCCAGTCACCTCTGAGCGCTCCGAAAGCCAAGTTCTGGGGTCTGTGCTTCCTTGTGTTCACAACTAGCCCTCTGTGACAGCTTGCAGACCCCAGTTCATCCCGCCCAAGAGCACAGAAGCAGAAAGGAGGCAAGTCAGGGGCAAGCACACTAGTCCGGGGGGGGGGGAGGGGGGCGGCAAGAAGTGGGGGTCTGGAGCCAGCCAGCACGCCTGGACGCAGCCCGCTCCACACCCAAGTGTGTGAAAGGGGGCGTGGCCCGGTTTGTGACCTATAAGGTGAGCCCACCGCTAGAACGTCCACCGGAGAATTAACGCTGTTCAAGGAGTAGGACCTGTGAAAGCCTGGCGACAGGCTGAGCGCTACCTACGTGTCGGCTGGTTTTACTACCGGGCAGTTCTGGCTCTGAAGCCTGGTTCGGCCACTCACGAGGCTCGCTGGGACCAAGTGTGCCGAGGGCCCGTTTTCTCACGATAAAACGAGAACGGTGTGTGCTGCCTGAAGAACTCCTAGCGGACTTGGCTTAACCAGTGCTAGCTTCCTCCTCGTCTCCCAAACCGCTAACGAAACGACTGTCGCTGTGGGGTGTTTTTTCAATCTCTTGCTCTCTACTAAAACATCGTCTTTCCACAAACCACAGAGATCAGAGCTGATAAATGCATCACATGAGTCCTGATCAAAAAGCCTGCCCTTGCCACGGCGTGGTGGCACCGTGCGGAGGCAAAGGGCGTGGGTTTAGAAATAGACACGTGGTGCCGAGACCAGTGTCTGCCAGACCTGCTCCATCTTAAGAATCATCTAATCTGTGCATGAAAAATACAGATTCCCAGGCCCCTTCGCTGGAGGTTCAGGCCGCAGAGGGGCTGGAATTCTGAGGTTTTAATACACACTCCAGGCGATGCCATGACCGGACAAGAAACTGGCTGTTACCTTGGGCAAATACGGCACGAAAACATTTCTAGCTAACAAGCTTCATCTCCCTAAGCCTCAGTCTTCTCCTCCGTAAGATGGGGATAATAAAAAGCTCTCTTTAAGGCAGAAGATGAGGTTAAAGGAGACAGGACTAGGAGACACACAAGACCAAGCAGCACATCAGCTGGACCTCGGAGGAAGGAAGACACGCCAGCTCATGGCCGGTTTCTCTGCCTGCCTGCGAAACTTCCTTGAGAACAGTTCACCGGAAATGCAGCCTCGACAGATCCTAAATTGGACTCCTCCTTCCCCCTCCTCAACCCTTTTCTTCCTGAGTCCTCTTCATGAATTTCAAGAAACTTAAATAATAAAGAGCAGAATTTAATGAAATTAGCATATACCTGAGATCAACAAAAAGAAAATTAGCCTTTGAAAAAAAAACATAATAGGAGCACTGGGGTGGCCCAGTCAGTTAAGCCTCTGACTTCCACTCAGGTCATGATCTCACAGTTTGTGGGTTCGAGCCCCACAAAGGGCTCTGTGCTGACAGCTCAGAGCTTGGAGCCTGCTTCAGATTCTGGGTCCCTCTCTCTCTCTGCCCCTCCCCAGCTCACAATCGATCTCTCTCTCTCTCAAAAATAAACAAACATTTTTAAAAATTTAAGAAAAAAAAAACACAATAAAAGCGACCAACCTCTGACAAGATCTTCCAAGAGAAGACTAACAAATAAACAATATTTGGAATGAAAAAGGAACACTAATTGCAGAGACATAAACAACTTATAATAATCATGAGTTTTAAACAAGCAAAGTTATAGCAAATCCATTCAAAACCAACTAAAGAATGATCTGAAAACCTAACAGGTTTTATAACCATTGAAGACACACTGTGGGAAATCTATCCCCCAACAAAGAAAACTTTAGATCCGGAAAGATTTATCAAGAAGTCCTATCAAACATTCTAGAAGTGATTTCAAATGTCACAAAACTATCTCAGAGCCCAAAAAAGAGCAAACCCTCCCCAAATCATCTGATAAGGTTGACATATGTTGGGCATTAAAATCTAACAGAGACTTCAAAAGAAAGGAAAATGTATCTTTCAGGAACACAGCTGCAATGGTCCTAAGCAAAACGTTAATCTGAACTAGCAACGTAAAGAGGATAATATACGGTAACCAAGTTGGGTTTATCCGGGCAGCAGTTTAACATTTAAAAATCAGTCAAGGGGCGCCTGGGTGGCGCAGTCGGTTAAGCGTCCGACTTCAGCCAGGTCACGATCTCGCGGTCCGTGAGTTCGAGCCCCGCGTCAGGCTCAGGGCTGATGGCTCAGAGCCTGAAGCCTGTTTCGGATTCTGTGTCTCCCTCTCTCTCTGCCCCTCCCCCGCTCATGCTCTGTCTCTCTCTGTCCCAAAAATAAATAAACGTTGAAAAAAAAATTAAAAAAAAAATCAGTCAAACGTTCTATGTCAATGTCTTAATAAAGCTGGAAAAAAATCAATCAGTGTGAGCCACCACATTAACAGCATACAGAAGAAAAAGCCTACTATCACCTTAAAAGATTCAGAAAATACGATTGATAAAATTCAACAGTCACTGGTACTAAAAACTCTTAACAAACTTGGAATTGAAGGAAACTTCCTTTATCTACTAAAGATATCGGCAAAACCCTACAGTGACCATCATATTTTTAAGGATGGAATGTTGAAAGCAACCACTTTCAAATCCAAACTGAGCCAATGCGACGGAATCGGTGCGATTCCAATCAACATCCCAATAGGCTTCTTGTGTCTGTGAGTGATTTGATGAGATCATTCCAAAATTTACATGGAAAACATAAAGGCGAAACAGCAACGCCATTCTGGGAGAAGATAAAGGCAGGAGGACTTGTTCCACGAGTTAGCAGTTTATTCTGAAGCTCGAGTAAGGAACAATGTGTGACAAGGGTACAGACACGGACCAGAGAAGACCAGTGGGCCAGAACAGACAACTCAGACACAGAAACGCACAGATATGAATACCTGATACGCTGGAGAAATGGAACTCCAGAGCAAAGCAAGCTTTTCAACAAAAGGTGCCAGGGCAACAGATTACCCTTATGTGAAAAAACAGACAGCCCAACCCTCACCTCAGACTATGCATAAAAATCTTTTGGAGGGTGAAGAGCGTAGGAAAGGAAACACCATAAAACTTTTGGACAACAATATAGGGGAACATCTTTCTTTTTTCAAGATTTTATTTTATTTTTTAATGTTTAATTATTTATTTTGAGAGAGAGAGCAGGGGAGAGGCAGAGAGAGAGAGGGAGGGAATCCCAAGCAGGCTCTGCAGGATCGACATGGGGCTCAATCCCATGAACCTTGAGATCATGACCTGAGCTGAAATCAAGAGTCGCACGCTCAACTGACTGAGCCACCCAGGCACCCCGGAGAACATCTTTTATGAGCCAAAGGCAGGGAAGAATTTCTTAAAAAGATACAGAAAGCATAAACCATAGAGGAATATACCGATAAATTCTACTTCATTAAAATTAAAAACCTCTGTTCACCAAAAACAGTAGAGGGTGGGAGAGAAAGAGAGAAGAAAAGCTACAAACTGGAAAGTATCTGACACACAGTGAAGCCACAAAAGATTCATACTCAGAACACACAAAGACTCCCTACATATCAGTAAGGGGAAGACAACTGTAAGCAAGAAATCAGCAACAGAAATGTGCAAAGAGGATGCACAAATGATGAATAAATACATTAAAAGATGCTCAATCTCAAGGTCATCAGGCAAATGAGTATTCAAGCCACGGTGATTAATGTCTTATTCATGCCCAGGTGTAGGCAAAAAGTCTTCAGAATGGCTGAGGCTGGTAAAGGGTAAACTCTTCTTATAAACCACTTCAGACGATTCGATATTAATAGCAAACCCGGGTAGCCCCAGAAATCCACGGTTAGGTATATAACTTACAGAAACTTTTCCACATCTGCCTCAGGAAATGTGTGATAGCAAAAATATCACCACGTGATAGCAAAAATCTGGCAACCGTCTAAATGACAATCAGTTGAAGAACGCCTCCATTTACAATCAGGCCACGGAATTCAAAATAGCCACGAAGCAATGAAAGTAAGTGAAATGGGGCTACTCACGTCAACATGGACATATCTCATATATGTAATGTTACATGCAAAAATAAAGTCACACAAATATAGATTAGGATCCTCTATAAAATATAAAACCTAGCAAAACATACGTGGTAGTCATTACAGATGCATAGTAACAACCACAAAGAAAAACAAGGGATTAGGTAACACAATACAGGGAGGCGGTCGCTTTAGTGACGGGAAGAAAGGATTCAACCTGGACATTACGGATATAGAATTGTTCGATTTCCTAACCTGATGCTGGATATATGGGTGTTTATTTTATTTTTATTCTTTAAATTTACAGTTGCAAACATTTTTATAGATATGTTATAGGTCTTAACATTTTTTGTAACATTTATTTTTGAGAGAGAGAAACAGAGAGCGAGCAGAGGAGGGGCAGACAGAGAGAGGGAGACACAGAATCAGAAGCAGGCTCCAGGCTCTGAGCTGTCAGCACAGAGCCCGATGCGGGGCTTGAACCCACGAACCGTGAGATCATGATCCAAGCCGAAGTCCCAGATATGTTATATATCTTGATTAAAAAAGGATGTAAATATGTTACATACCAGCTGAAATAAATGTTAAAAAGATGAGTTAAGGGGCGCCTGGGTGGCGCAGTCGGTTAAGCGTCTGACTTCAGCCAGGTCACCATCTCGCGGTCCGTGAGTTCGAGCCCCGCGTCAGGCTCTGGGCTGATGGCTCGGAGCCTGGAGCCTGTTTCGGATTCTGTGTCTCCCTCTCTCTCTGCCCCTCCCCCGTTCATGCTCTGTCTCTCTCTGTCCCAAAAATAAATTTAAAAAAGTTGAAAAAAAAAATTTTTTTAAAAAGATGAGTTAAGAGAGACGGAGGGCCCAGGTGATGGGCATAAGGGTGACAAAACAAACAGTTCAGGAACTGTCCAGGTAAGCGAGAAACAGGAGCCTACAATTAAATCAGGACCGCTCTACCTACAATTCTCAAATCAAAAGACGTCCTAAAACCAAAATCTTTTAAGTTTGAAAACCTGACCTACGGTGAGACTCTGTATGGCGGTCCTTTACCTCCTTTGATGTAAATACGCACATATTTAGCTGTGAAAATATTAGTGTATTTGATTACAAAAGGCTGCCCCAGACCCCAATTGAAGGTATGACCTAACATCGAATATATGCATCATATTCCTTTCGAAAATCCGAGAAATTCGGGATTCTGACCACGTCTGGCCTCCGGGCTTTAAAATACGAGGCTGTGGACTTGCACAAAGTAAGGATTTCTAGGACAAGGGCAGAGGGCGGCGAGATAACTGAGGTGGTCCACAAAGGCGACATTTTACGTATTCAGTTCGGACAGAATTCTGTATTTTGCTTTTTTTCACCTAATATTAGGAGCAAAACGCTTTGTCCACCTGGTACTACGATTTAACAATGTCTGTGTGCCGGGGGTCCTAGGTTCCAGCCTACTTTGCCTTCCTGCCCCTCTCTGGGCCTCAGTTTCCTCATCAGGAAATGAGGAGCCCCAAGCCCCCGGGCCCCCAGCGCCACACTCCGGTACAGACACGGGCCGACCCCGGGGCCTGACCCCCACCTTCCGTCCTCCGTCGCCTCTCTGCACGGCCCTCTTCCATCCCTGGCAGCCTCGCGGCCCCGCGCCCGGATTACCCACCGCGGTACCCCGGCGTAGCCCCCGACGCCGGCGGCCCAGGCAGAAAGGCGGCCTCGGCTCCTCCTGCAGGGCGGGGCGAACGCGGGCGCGGCGCTCCCATTGGTGGATGTCACCTATTAGTCCCTCCCCTGGTGACGCACTTCCTGCTTTCCCGCCGCGCCGTTGCCATGGTGCCGCGGAGGCCCTCCCCTAGATGCAGCGTTCGGTTCTTCTCGCGCCTCTCTACGCGCTTTACCCGCTGGGCCCCTGGTTGCCTCCCTCCGCCTGCAGCCCCACAGTGGCACCCCGCGACCTAGGAGTCGGAAGGGGAGGCATGCAGCGGGATCCTCCCCCTAAAAGTCATGGCTCCGCGGACACAAGCCAGTACGCTGCCCCGGGGCCTCAGTGTCCCCATCTGTACAACCGACACTGTGGCCTCAGGGTCAGCAATGAGGGCTCTGTTGTCACATAGCTTGAACTGAAATCCTGGCTCTGCCACCTACTAGTTGTCAGATCTTGGGCAAGTCACTGAGCCTCAGTTTCTTCTTCTGTTAAATGGGGATGATAATGGTCCCCAGGAAATAGTGTGTTCATGAGGTTTTGAAAGAAATCACGCACATTGGAAGAGCTGATTCAATGTGCTACTGTCTTAACTAGGGATTGTTGGGAGAAGCAAATGAAGTTATTAAGAGAAGTGAGTGGACTCTGCCAGGCGAGGGCACTCATTTTACAAACGCTTGCCTCCCAGTTCCCGGGGACGCAGTCTAGCAGGGAAACAGGTAACTGATTACAGAACAGCAGAGTGCAAGCATCTATCTCTGTGATGATAACTTCAAATCCCTACTTGACCGGTTACCGCTCCTGTGATCTTGGACAATTTCTCAACCTCTCTGGACCTCAGTTTCCCTGTCTGCTGAGGGAGGAAAGCTGTAGAGTGTACTAGTTAAGAGCTTGAGCTTGGGGGGCGGCTGGGTGGCTCAGTCCGTTAAGCATCGGACTCTTGATTGCCACTCAGGTCATGACCTCACGGTTGCGAGATCAAGCCCCATCCATTTCCGGCTCTGCCATGACAGCACGGAGGAGCCTGCTTGGATTCTCTCTCCCTCTCCCCCCCCCCCCCCAATAAATAAATAAACTTAAAAAAAAAAAAAAAACACTTGAGCTGGAGAGCTAGACTGTCTGGATTTGAATTCTGGTTCTTAAACTCAGTATCTCTAAGACCCAGGACAAAATACTGAAGCTGTCCATCCCAGTCTGCTCATCTATAAAGCAGGGATAATAATAGCACATTGTTGATACATCGTTGAGAAGAGAGGAGTTCATAGTGCAAACCACTTAGAGTATCTGATGCATAGTAAGGCCTCGATGTGAGTTATCTTTACTAATAAAATACTTTATAAAATGCCTCCGGGGCACTCAGAGAAGAGAACAGCTCTATGGAGACCATCTATGTTTTGTTTACCCTGCATAGTTTTATAAAATTTTGAATTCATTACCAATAATTAAAGCTGAAACATTGCACATAAAACCCTAGGGTATCTGACAGCTCTTGAAAAATGGGGGTAATCCGTGGGCATCGCCCTATGGCAGCCCTTGTTTGAAGTTTGGTAAAGAGTATGCCCCTTTGTGATGACATGTGTGCTTTCCTGGGAAGGGGGGTGGGTGGGTAGAGGAATAAAAACAGAGACCCATGGATAGAAAACACTGGGAACACCGACATTTCAGGATCAAAGAGCCAAGAAAGGAGGTAGAAAGACAAGAAAGGAATTCAAGGCCAAGTGGTATCAGAGGAAAACAGGTGGGAGGGAGTATTGAGTAGCAGGGTGTGGTCTGAATTGTCAGTGCTCTGGAGAGATCAAGAAAGATGTGCCACATAGGGGCACCTGGGTGGCTCTGTTGGTTAAGCATCTGACTTTGACTCAGGTCACGGTCTCACGGTTTGTGGGTTCAAGCCCCCATTGGGCTCTCTGATTCAGTGGAGAGCCCACTTCAGATCCTCTCTGCCCCTCCCTTGCTCATTCTCTCGCTTTCTCACACACACAAAATAAATAAACACTAAAAAAAGAAGAAGAAGAAGGATGTGCCACCCGTTTAGAATGTGATGGCCAACAAGAGCCCATAGAAACAGGAGGAAGCTGGATTGGCCTCCACGACAAGTGAGTGCATGGAAGCTGAAGAAGGGGAGAAGGGGGTGCTGACTACTTCTAGAAAGCGTGGTTTGGGAAGGGGAGACATGAAGAGGAGTAGAGGGAATAACCAATAGAATAAAAAACAGGGGAGACAGGAGAGGATGGGGTCAAGGGCATATGGAGACAGGTTTTTCTTTGACCCCAGAAAGGAAGAAGAGACATTTCTGAAACTGGAGGGAAGGAGGTAAAAATGGTTAGATAAAGAAAGGTTCACCCCTGGTGTTTCCTATTTTCTCCACAAAGCAGCAAAGCTATCATTCTGCTAAACAAAGGAGTTGGGAGACGCTCAGGGATTTGAGGGGAATCAAAGGTTTGGAACACATGCCAAAGGGAAGGCAAAAGTGAGGTCCCAGCTAAGGTTGAAACCATCATAAATGCGTAGGGAGGAGAGTCACTCCCGATCCCCCTCAATCTCCCATCGCCCTACCAGGGGCCCCAGAGCAGAAGCTCTGTGTAGACTCCTCATGGGGTGGGTTTGGGTTGAACCAATACAGCTGACCCTAGAAGTCAGAGCAACTGGAGATTGTTGGTGGGAGGGTCTTTGAAGTCGCCCACCATGGTATGGGCAGGCAGACATAGGAGGGAGAGAAAGTGCTGGGACATTAGCATGGAGGGATACAGCAACCAGAGGTCCCAGTGAGGTGAACTGGCTTCACCAGAAGCAAGTAGTAAGGACTGGCGTTCCAGATGAGTGAGTGACCCACCGGCAGGTGACTGTCCTGCCTCAATGTGACTCCACCCTCAGAAGCTAGCTCAGTGAGTCTCCGTTAGGACCCTCGATGCGCCAGACATTGGACTGTTTGCTACAGAACATTCTGCCAGTTCAAATTTTCTTCTGAAAGTTGGCCCTGAAAGGTCCAGGAGCTACATGGACATAAATTCCTTGTACATAAGGCAGGTGGCCAAGCAACCTGGCTAGAGAGGAAGCCTAGGGCCAAATCATAGGCTAAGAGGGTCGTCTTTTAGCTGAAGACCACAAAAGCTATCGGGGAGGAAGTGATGAGATCAGGTTTGTGTTTTAGAAAAAAAAAAAAACATCAGCACATCTGTTCTTTTCAAACATACTTGGAACATTTACAGAAATTGACTGTATACTGGCCGCAAAGGAAGCCTCAATAAATTCCAAAGAATCTATAGACCACATTCACAAACCACAATGAAGTAAAATGAAGAATCAACAGAAAGACAGCCAGCGAGAAACCCATACCACTTACAGACCTTAAATTACTTACTGAAATTGCCTCTGAGGAGAAGGTCCCGAAGACAAGATTTTTGTTTATCATGTGCATCTGTTACTTACGAAAAATAAAATTAAGCCTGATAAGCATTAAGCTAAGTGATCGTTATATTAGTGTTCATACCTTGGTGTATGTTGAAAGATTGTAAAACATTCTTAAGAGAAAAAGAACATATACATTTGGAAACTGAAAAATACATATGTATTAAAAAGAAAACCAATATGGAAATTACAAAATATTTAGAAATGAATGACAAAAAGAAGCCTCACATAATGAAACTTGTGAGATCCAATTAAAACAACAGTTACAGGGGGATTTATAGCTTTAAATACTTACTATAAAACACGAAAAAATTTAAGTGTTGAATTTAAAAGGTAAATAACAACTAAATAACCCAGAGAAAATGGGGGAGGGGGGGGAGGAAATTATAATAAAGCAAAAGGCAGAGATGAATAAAACAAAAAAGAAAAGAAAATTGATTATAGAAATCAAACACTGGTCCTATTAAAGACTAATAAAATAGACAAACTTCTGGTAGGATTTATCCACAAAAAGGGGTATCTGGTTGGCTCAGTCGGTTAAGCATCTGACTTCGGCTCAGGTCATGCATGATCTTACGGTTCATGGGTTCGAGCCCTGTGTAGGGCTCTGTGCTGACAGCTTAGAGCCTGGAACCTGCTTCGGGTTCTGTGTCTCCCTCTCTCTCTGCCCCTCCCCTGCTCGAATTCTCTCTCTCTCTCTCAAATAAATAAACATTAAAAATTTTTAAAGATTTATATAAAAAATAACACATGTAATGCTATAAATGGCAAAAGAGACATACCAGGTAGAGTATAAAAATTTTAGAAAGCAGAAGAGTATACTATGGACAAATGTATGCCAATACATTTGGAAATCTAGATAAAGGGGGAATTTTTGACAAAAATACAAATGACAAAACTTGGCCCTGGAAGAGAACAGACCAATAATCACCCATGAAACTGAAAAGCGACGGATCTTCTCCAACTCTGAAAATGCCCAGGCTGAGATAGTTCAACTAGAGTGATACACACACATACAAATGCAAAATATAAAACAAACTATATTATGCAAATGGCACCAGGATATGAACAGGACAGAGAAGTCTACCCAAGCATTCTATGGGCTAATCTAATCTAGGTACAAGAACAGCAGAATTAAGGAAAACCTCAGGTCCATGTATATTATAAGCAAGGATGCAAAAATTGAGTCTCTCGGTGTCTCACAAGGCTGTCTCTTATGACGAGAGATGTTGAGCATCTTTTCATGTGTCTGTTGGCTGCCTGTCTGTCTTCTTTGGAAAAATGTCTATTCAGGTCCTTTGCCCATATTTAATTGGATTTTGAATTATTATTATTATTATTATTATTATTATTTTGGTGTTGAGTTGTATAAGTTCTTCATGTATTTTGGATACCAACCAGGTAAATGCAAACCAAAACCACCAGATATCATCTTACACCTGTGAGAATGGCTAAAATTAAAAAGATAAGAGATGACAAGTGCTGGTGAGGATGTAGAGAAAAAGGAACCTCCGTGCGCCATTGGTGGGAACGTAAATTGGTGCAGCCACCGTGGAAAACAGCATGGAGATTCCTCAAAAAACTAAAAACAGAAAATACCATATGATCCAATAATTCCACCACTGGGTTTTTACCCAAAGGAAACAAAAGCACTGATTCAAAAAGATACATGCACCCCTATGTTTCTTGCAGCATTATTTGCAATAGCCAAGGTATGGAAGCAATCTACGGGTCCAGACCTAGAGGCTATTTATGCTAAATGATATCAATCTGACTAAGACAAATACCATACGATTTCACCCATATCTGGAATCTAAAAAACAAAACCAGTAAATAAGCAAACAAACAGCAGAACCAGACCTATAAATAGAACAAACCGATGGCTGCTGGAGGGAAGGGGGTGGGGGATACAGGCGGCCAGTTACAGAATGAATAAGTCATGGGAATGAAAGGCACAGCATAGGGAATACGGTCAATGATATTCTAATGACACCACATAGGGACAGATGGAGCCCACGCTTACGAACACAACGTAATGTGCAGAGATGCTGAATCACAGGGTTGTACACCTAAAACTAATGTAACATTGTGTGTCAACAATACTCCAATTAAAAAAAAAATGTTTTTAAACAGACCATCTCTTCCAGAAGAGGAGATTCAAATGGCTAAAAAGGAAGCATGGAAGGATGCTGATCTTACTATCAGTTGGAAATACAAACAACAAAAAGATACCAACTTTCCCCCATAAGAATGACAAAATGTTGCCTAGGTAGGGAGAGGGAAGGGAGACCAGCATCCCTACGCACATCTGGAGGAGTTGTAAATATCAGAGTTGCTCTGGAGAGCAATCTGGTCTGGAAACTCTACTTCCAGGAATTTCACTGGAGAAAATCTCCCTTGTGATCTTGAGAGGTTTGCTCCAACAGTGTTGCCGATAGAAGAAACAATGCAAACGTCCTAACTATCCATGAACAAGGAAACAAAACAGCAAAATATTCATGTAGGATGGCTAATCCTATGACATTAAGAGGGATGAATTCACTCACAAGTATCTATATGGATGAGTTTTGTTTTGTTTATTTTTTTATTTTTATTTTGAGAGAGACCGAGAGCGTGTCAGCAGGGGAGGGGCAGAGAGAGAGAGAGAGGGAGAGAGAGAGAGAATCCTAAGCAGGCTCCACATTATCGGCATAGAACCCAACGTGGGGCTCGATCTCATGAACTGTGAGATCATGACCTGAGCTGAGGTCAAGAGTCGGACACTCAACCAACTGAGCCACCCAGGCGCCCCTGTCATGTTCAAATGTTAAATTAAAATAGCAAAATGTATATAAATGTATACATTGAATGAATGAATGTATATTCATATAGTGGTTGTCTACTTTTCTGATCGGGGCAAATATGCCTGAATGCTAACAAATATGCCTAAATGCTAACAGAGGTTAATGTTGGGTGGTGGGAAAGTGAATGAACGTTATTTTGTTCACTTTCACTCTTCTGTATTTAAAAACAATTTCTAGGGGCACCTGGGTGGCTCAGTCTGTTTAGCCTCCGACTTTGGCTCAGGTCATGATCTCCAGGTTCGTGAGTTCAAGCCCCGCATAGGCTATCTGCTGTCAGCACAAAGCCCACTTCAGATCCTTTGTTTCCTTCTCTCTCTGCCCCTCCCCGGCTTGCTCTCTCTCTCTCTCTCTCTCTCTGTCAAAAGTAAATAAATCTTTTAAAAATAAATAAATAAAATTTAAAAACAATTACTCGGGGCGCCTGGTGGCTCAGTCATTTAAGCGTCTGAGTCTTGATTTCGGCTCAGGTCTTGATCTCACAGTTTGTGAGTTCGAGCCCCATGCCAGGTTTTGTGCTGATAACGCGGAGCCTGCTTGGGATTCCCTCGCTTTCCCTTTCTCTCTCTGTCTCTTCCCTGCTCATTCTCTCTCTCTCTCTCTCTCTCTCTCTCAAAATAAATAAATAAATAAATATTTAAAAAATAAAAATAAAGACAATTTCTGATAGGAAGTGTGAACACAAGGACAAAAATCATATTTTTGGTTTTTCTAGAAGTACACGGCCATCAGTGGAAAGGGTGAGGGGCAAGATGAGGTTTCACCGGAGTCCTGGTCAGACCCTTTCCACTTTCCTTTGATGGTCCTCTTTCACACCTACATACTCACGTGTTTTTTGGATTCATCACATTTTAGGTTGGACCCGGTGGAGGTGACGGGTCCGAGCCAGTGGGGCAGAATGGGAAAGTGATCTCCCTCTACTCATCCTTCCTCCTGGAGGGATGGTGGCAGGCCCCAAGTGTCAATTGTAAAATCAATTCCTGTTTAAAGTCCAGGAAGACTCAGACACAGGGTTGAGAAATATCCCCGCTCCCCAAGGCAGTGTAGACCGCTCAGTCTTTCTAAAGGGCAATTTGGCCACGCTCCTCGACAGCACACACACATCATGTTCGTTGACCTTGTAATTCCACTTCTGGGAATCCATCTGAGGGAATAATCAGACATGCACCCAAAGGTTAATGGACAAAACCAAAAAAATGCATCAGAGCCTTAATTTTATCAGGAAGAATGGCAACAATTTGAATGACTCCAAATAGCTTTATAAAGAGAGGAATGGTTGGAATAAATAAAAATTCTGCAGAATATTTGCAGAATATTACATAACTGAAAAGTCATGTTTTCAAAGCATAGTTGAAGTCAGAAAAAAGAAAGCCATAATGCAGAATATTGTAAGAGAGAGAGAGAAAACTAGAAGAATATATACCAAAATTTTATCAGTGACTATCCCGGACTGGGAGGATTATAGGTAAATTTTTTTTTTCTTGTGGCTTCCTTATATTTTTCAACTTCTTTCCAAAAGCATTTTTTTATTTTACAATCATAAGAAATACTGTATTTCGGGGCGCCTGGGTGGCTCAGTTGGTTGAGCGTCCGACCTCGGCTCAGGTTATGATCTCGCAGTTTGTGAGTTCAAGCCCCATGTCAGGCTCTGTGCTCAGATCCTGGAGCCTGCTTCGGATTCTGTGTCTCCCTCTCTCTCTGCCCCTCCTCCACTCATGCTCGCTCTCTCTCTGTCAAAAATAAATAAACATAAAAAAATAAAAAAAGAAACACTGTTTCCAAAATAAATGGAGTCTGTGATCATAAAGATTTGGAGGGGGTCTAATAAGACTGATCTTATGTACAATTAGGAGATAGTTAAAGCCATGTATATACAGCGTTCTGAGAATTGTTTCATGCGAGCGAATTTTCCCTAGAACTAGATTATCCCTTCAAGCACAGGCATGCTAAAACCTTTTTCTATTTTCTGTATTAGTGGTTCTAAAATATAGACTTATCTGCTCCTGTAAGCAATGACTTTTCTTGATGAGTACAGGACGTCTCTGAGGACAATGACTACATCTCGGGCTTTTTTGCTTTTCCGTGAAATATCCCAAGACTGCCGTTGCTTGTTAATTATTAGAAATGAAAAGCCAGGGGCGCCTGGGCGGCTCAGACAGTTAAGCGTCCGACTTCGGGTCAGGTCATGATCTCGCGGTCTGTGAGTTCAAGCCCCACGTCAGACTCTGTGCCGACAGCTCAGAGCCTGGAGCCCGCTTCCGATTCTGTGTCTCCCTCTCTCTCTGCCCCTCCCCTGCTTGTGCTCTGTCTCTCTCCGTCTCAAAAATAAATAAAAAACATTTTAAAAAAATTAAAAGAGAAAGGCCAGAGCTTTTCATTATTTCCACTTCCTTCCCCATGTCAAACCACCAGCAGTGCTAATCTCTTCTTATAACGGCCTTCTCTTAACGCCCTTCAGCCTGAGCAAACAAACGTCCAGTCCTGTTGGAAAAGTGGCCATAAATAAATAGATAAATAAAGCTAAATATGCATAAAGTGCGCGTGTTTTAGTATGTAGAATTTCTTACACTTATTGTACACTTATTTTGGGACTCTGCTCTGCCTGTTTCCTCCTTCTTAACTCTTTTCTTTCTTTTTGTTTTCTTTTAATATGTATTTATTTTTGGGAGAGCGCACAGAGGGGGACAGAGGATGTGAGATGGGCTCTGTGCTGACCGGCTGACAGCAGTGAGCCCGATGGCGGGGCTCGAACTCACGAACCCGCGACATCATGACCTGAGCTGAAGTCGGATGCCCAACCGACGGAGCCACCCAGGCGCCCCATTCTCCAGTCCTTTCTAAAGAGATGGTGAGGCTACGGGAGAAGGGGTTTCCACGTGAGGTGCAAGGTCTTAGTGATCTCACCGACTCACAAAGAAAGCAGAGCAAAGGGTGAATTCGGGGCAAGCTGATCAAAACCCCAGATCCAGGGTGGTTCCAAATGGGCCTTTTAAGGGCTCTCGGACTGTAGGGACCATCTGCCTCGCACAGGGGCATCCCCGCCCCGGCTCCTCCGAGGGTGGTCCGTGAGCCAACAGCATGGGCACCACAAGGGAACTTGACAGACCAAGATGAGTCTGAGGGGCTGCCCCAACCTACTGGAGCAGAATTGGTGTTTCAGCGAGGTCCACAGCTTGCGTAAGTTTGAGGAGTGCTGAGTTCAAACACACTTGCATTTATTCACCCATCCCAGGTCCCACGCTCTTAAAGCTTACTCCAACAAAAATATTCTCTCTCTCGTTCTCTCTCTCTCTCTCTCTCTCTCTCTCATTGGCAGCAGGTTGTAAATTGTTTTCGCGTCACACACATTTCTTTTCAAAGAAATAAGCAAAAGCAGGGTCGCCTGGGGGGCTCAGTCCCTTAAGCCCCCGACTCTTGATTTCAGCTCAGGTCATGATCTCACGGGTTGGTGAGTTCGAGCCCCGCATCAGACTCTGAGCTGGCAGTGTGGAACCTGCCTGGGACTCTCTCTCTCCGCCCCTACCCTGCTCCCGCTCGCGCGTGCGCTCTCTCTCAAAATAAATACATTTTTTAAAAACTTAAAAAAATACTAAAACGGACAAAAAGCAGACGATTTCCTCTTCTCTGTGGTTCTCCATTGGTTCCACAGCTTCCTGGGGGAACTTTTATCTTTTTTTTTTTTTTCTGATTTGAAAATTATGAATTCCTTTGGGAACAACCGGAAAACAGTTGCAGATCTTTGCATCTCCCTTGTGCCTACAATATGATGTTAAACATCAGGATTGGGGATGGGGGGGTGGAGACATAAAAACTAAAAGCCGTACATAAAGTGTCCATCATGAAGTGAGCTCAGTGAATAGTGTTGTCGTTCCGATGTTTCAAAAGTATTTTACTCTTTGGCATCTCATAAAGGGTTTTTTTTTTTTTTTTTTAACGTTTATTTATTTTTTGAGACAGAGAGAGACAGAGCATGAACGGGGGAGGGGCAGAGAGAGAGGGAGACGCAGAATCGGAAGCAGGCTCCAGGCCCTGAGCCATCAGCCCAGAGCCCGATGCGGGGCTCGAACTCACGGACCGCGAGATCGTGACCTGAGCCGAAGTCGGACGCTTAACCGACTGAGCCACCCAGGCGCCCCTCATAAAGGTTTTTTTGAAGTTATGACAAACAGTTATGAGATTATGTATGTAATATGATATATAGAGATTTATATGACATATATGATATGACATGAAATGATATAATATATATGATATATAGAGATGTCATATGAAATATATGTATAGTACTATCATCATAAAATAGAGAGGTAATCGTATTTTCAAATCTCTTAATCAAAATTCACTTGCAAAAATTGGGGTGCCTGGGTGGCTCAGTCGGTTAAGTGTCCGACTTCAGCTCAGGTCACGATCTCACGGTGCGTGAGTTTGAGCCCCGCGTCGGGCTCCATGCTGACAGCTCGGAGCCCGGAGCCTGCTTCAGATTCTGTGTATCCCCCTCTCTCTGCCCCTCCCCTGCTCATGCTCTCTCTCTCTCTCTCTCTCTCTCTCTCTCTCAAAAATAAATAAATGTTAAGAAAAAATTTAAAATTCTCCTGCAAAAATATAAATAAATAAAATAAAATGCACTTAGACCCTCCCTAGCCAAAAAGTATATAATCAGTTACTCCCCACAAAGCCAGCACAGCTCTTTCTGCCCATGGGTCCTGTCCCTGTGTTATAATAAAAGTACCTTTTGTCACCAAAAGAAAAAAACAAAACACAAAAAAACCTCACTGGCAAGTGGTGTTGGGAACCAAGGTTGAAAAGAAAGCACCTAGCTGACTCACCAAAATTTTCATTTTCATTTAATTTTTGTGTTCGTCCTAATGAGTGATCAAGAGGCTTGGAAGGTGTCCAGCAGTGTGGTAAGATGCAAAGGTTAGTGTTAGTCCTTAGAGTCAGGTTGATGAAAAAAATAGCTGATAAAAAAAAAAAAAAGATAGATACATGTTAGTAATGCACTTAAAGAAGAAACTGCTAAATGCTCTTAGAATTTACCAGTTGAGCTATTTTAGGTGCCAAAAACGAATACATTTTTTAAAAACTTAAAAAATAACAAAATGGGCAAAAAGTAGAGGATTTCCTCTTCTCTGTGGTTCTTCATTGGTTCAATAGCTTCCTGGGGCACTTTTATTTGATTTTTCTCTGATTTGAAAATTATGAATTCCTTTGGGAACAACAGAAAAATAGTTGCAGATCTGGATAACTCTGGATAACTTTAGCAAAAATACATGTGTATAAATACAAAAGTTTCTTGGAAGGATATTGGGCATATGTTTATTATTCAAGAGAGTCAAGGTTATGGTGCTGTAACGAACATCCCCCACTTGTTGTTTCTAGGGCGTGTCATATACCCCGTGAGCGACAGGACAGCTCTCCTCGGCACTCGCCCGGGGACTCAGACGCACAGAGGCTCCCCGATCTTGTAGCCACATGCCCTAAACGTGAAGCCTCCTCGGTGACCACGCAGGGGTCTCTGGAGACTGGAGTTTGGCCCAGGGGCTTTTTACTGCCTCAGCCTGAAAGTGACATGTGTCATTTCTACTCTATTGTCATCAGTCAGAACTAGTCACATGGTCTGCCCTAACTGCAGGCAGCCGGGAAACCTAAGGGGACAAATGGAATAATTGGTAAGCTCCTGGTCTCAAGAATCAGCTCTTGCACTGACCAGGGATCAGAGCAGCCTGGGAGGCCTGGCCAGCAGGAGACGGGGTCAGGCCGTCACCCACTTACAGTTTTTCCCGTCACCCATCTCAGGATTTGCCCTGGAGGGAGAGCGCGGCCGACTGGCCTAGGCAGGTGTTATGTTCCACCCAGGACACAGGTAAGTGGACAAGTTGATGGACGGTTCCCACCAAAAAGGAGGCATCATGCATCCCAATAACACTGGTGAGCCGTTGCAACAGAAAGGGAGGTGAACGCTGGCGGGCCAATGGCCCAACGGTTCTAGGGCTTGACGTAATGGAGGTTTTCTAGAAGAGGTGGCCTTCAAGATGAAGCTTGAAGGAAGGGACACGTTGGATGGGGAGGAAAGACAGTCCAGGCCGAGGGCAATGCAAACAAAGCGTGGATGCAGGAGAGGGGCAGTCCTCCGCCAGAAAGAGAAAATGAGTTGAGTGTGACCAGAAGAAGTGATTTTCAGTTGCTTTTCCACCCCAGCTGACCCGGCTTGTCTGTGCTCCACGTGGACACAAGGGGGTGGGGGCTGGTGGGGACCGTTCAAGCTCTACCACGAATGTGAGGCCGCGGTCTTCTGTGTTGACTGAGATTCGCAGCAGCTGTCCTCCACGTGGCCTCCCCTGTGGTTAACTGGCACCTCGAAGCCTGGGGTCTCGGCCAGGTTGGATTGCTTACTAGGGCTGCCGGGAGCACAAAGCCGGAATCTGGTGGGTCGTCTTGGTGCAGGCTGGCTGGACATCAGGTCCTTTGCTAGGATCTGGGACTTAACCTTTTTCCCAGCACCAGTGCAGATTCAGAGCAGGAGAGGGCTGCACAAGACCATGACTGCTGGGGGGCAGGCTTGACTTGCACCCCATCCCTGGAGACCAGCCTCCACAAAGGATGTCCCCGGGCCTAAGCATTCTCCCGCCAAGCTCCAGCGTGAGGTGGGCAGTGGGGAAGTGGGCAATGTTGGAGGAGAGAGACGTTGGGGGCTGCGTTGTAGCATCTAAAGGGTTTCGGCCAGCCTACAGAGCTTAAGCTTCTAGAACACAAAGGAAAATGATGGTAGTGGGGGAGGGGCATGGAGGTCTTTCTCTTCGTGGGTCTCTTTCCGGATTTGCCCCGTATGTCTTACTGGCCAGGGTGGAATCACGTTGCCTCCCCTCGCTGCAAGCGAGCTGGGGAAGGTGAGAATCTGTTCGGGGGCAATGGGATTGCTCATGATTCCTTCTCTAGGTGTGGGGGCCATTACAGGCTGGATGAAGTTGGGGGGAGGAAGGGGTACAATGGTACTGGGGAGGCGATACACGGAGACTGCCACCAGCAACGCAAAGCAGGGAAGGATGTCACTTTAGGTCATGCGAGAGGGAGTTAGGGCCTGGACCAGGGCGGAGGCAGTGGGGAAAGGGAAACAGGTCAGGTGTGAATACGGAGACCCAAGTAGACAGATCGTGGCAGCTCGTGTTTGTCTTTCATGAGAGACAAGGGGAGAGAGAAAGAGAGACAGAGACAGAGACAGAGACAGAGAGAGGGAAGTCAAAGGTGAAGACACTGTTTCCAGCTTGCTTAATTGAATGGTGACGGCATTAACCGAGTCTGAGAACACGGAGAAGTGAGGTTGCAGAAAGATAATGACTTTGGTCTTGGGCTTTTGGGGTCAGAGAGATCTTAGAGATTGCTAGGGGGAAAGGCCCAGAAGGCGTGGGAGGATGGATAGGGCCAGATGAAGAGAGTGCTGGTTATGAGCCTGGAGCTGGAGAGCGGTGCCCCCTTATCCGCGGTTTCGGTTCCCCGCGGTCAAACACAGTCCAGAAGCAGGCAATCGTCCCAGTATCATCAGAAGGTCAATAGTAACCTCGCACTGCGTCACAGAGCCTAATCACGCCCCTCACTTCTTCTCATCACGGACACCATCTCCCATTCTCACAAAGACAGGATAATAAGACACTTTAAGAGAGAGAGAGAGACCCATTCATATAACTTTTGTTACAGTGCACTGTTACAATTGTTCTATTTTACTAACAATTTGTGTTGTTAACCTTTTACGGTTAACTAATTTATAAGTTAAACTTCTTGGTTTCAGCTCAGGTCATGATCTCGCGGTTTGTGGGTTCCAGCCCCACGTCGGGCTCTGGGCTCACAGGGTGGAGCCTGCTTGGGACTCTCTCTCTCTCCCTCTTTCTGTTCCCCCCCCCCCACCACTCTCTTGCCCTCTCTCTCTCTCAACATAAATAAGCTTTAAAAAAAAATATCTAAAAAAAAATTAACGGGTTGAACAAGGAGGAGAGCGCTAGAGGAAAAAGAGGAGGGTATGATGTGTGATTCCACGTAGAGGAGGTTAGAAGGTAATTAGAGAATCAAGACAGAACTGCGGGGAAAAAAGACTGAGTGGCTGCAGAGGTGGAGGAAACCTTAAGGACAGTCTGAAAAAGACAGGCTTCGTGTTTAGTGAAACCTCATTGCTGACCCTGGAAAGTGCGGGTCGTGTGCAGACGAAACATAGTCCTATATCCGCCATGGGGTTCAGTGCAGGCCCCGTCCCGAAACATGACACTTGGGCATATCGATTGGTTTGAATTCAAGCTACTTAAGAAACCGCCAGTCTCAGAAGGACACTCGGACTCTCCTGTGTCCCTCTAAAAGCAGGACTAACTTGCCCCGTGTGGAGAGTGGCCTCCCTGTATGTGGAAGGCAGAAGGCATCCTTATCGGCAGAGATGTGGCAACTCAGGGCCGAGAAGGCCATGGAAACCACCCTCGTTATCTCCCTCCTTTCCTGCCCCGAGCCCAAACTGCTTTGTGTCATTAATTCTTCCCACACGTATTGTTTCGTCGCCTGAAGATTACGAAAAGCTGCCTCCTCTGGCCACTTCTTCGAGTCTTAGATTTTTACGAGCCCCCGTGCGTATGAAATTAAACTTGTTTCTCTCCTGTCTCGTGTCAATGTAATTGTTGGGCCCGGCCAAAGAATCTGGAAGCCAAGAAGGGAAAAGATTTTCCTCCCCTGCGCACAGCAGTGTGAGGACATGAGCGAACCCAGGAGCTCAAGGGAGCAGAAAAGTGATATTTCTTGGTCACAGGAGACCAGCCACGTCCTGAAGATGTGTTATCCTACCACCCCTCTCTTTTGAGCTTGGCTTTGACCGCCAAACTGAGAAGGGTTGTGTTCAGTAGCATGTGAACTTGTACAAGGTGCACGCTGGTGATTCCTACAACATCCTGCATCACCATGGGACCGGTAGTTGTTGTGGTAAAACTGTGTTGTGCCTTTGTCTTTCCCACGAAATTTTCTCTAGCCACAAAATTAACCAGAAACAAGAGAAGCATAACCCCCGCCCCTCCTTTTCTCAGCAACAGAGAGACAGAGTCTCCGAGGCAAGGGAACGAACAACATACCACGAGTGAGTTAGAAACGCAGTAGCTAAGTGTTTCTCGGCTGGCCAACAGCAGACTGACCCAATGTTCCAACTCAGATTAGGGGACCAGACGCCCCAGGTTACACGAACAAGGCCGTGTGCCAAGACTGAGCAAACACAAAGCCCGAGGGATTTGGATTATTCACTTGCGAGCGATTCCTTTCTCCCTCCCTTCGGTATTTTTATTTGCTGTGTGTTTACTGGCTTTCCTATGAACACACTGCAGAACTGCCCATAAGGCCAACGCATATACTAGTGGGCCAAGAAGCACTACCCCGCTATGACCTCAGTGGCAGCCAGCTGTTGCGCTAATGTGATCCGGGATGGGCAGTGGGGGCTGGACAGTAGAAGATGTTCAGCAAAAACCCACTTACCCGGACCTCCGAAGTCCAGGACTTCCATCCCGGCACTGTCACTTCCTTTCAACAGTCACTGAGCATACGCTTCTGTAATTATGTGTGCCACGGAACAGCTTCAGCTGCTCACACCGGAATACCCGTCTAAAAGTGGCCTTTATAATGAGGACCTTTCAGATCTACCTTGCCAGAGTGTTCTAAGGTAGGAGGTTCCAGGGCTGGGGCAGCAATAATGTGCTAAAGACCCCTAACTCTTCTATTTTTCTGCTCTGACATCTTCAACATGTCGACTTTTCTGTTTAGCTCTGCCCTCGTGGTCACAAGATGGCTGCCACAGCTCCAAACATCACCTCTGTCCGTGTTTCCCTGTCTTTATGAGAGAGGAAACTCTTTCCCAGAAGCCTCTTGCACACTTCCATTCCAGTCCTGTTGCCCAAGATTGGGTCACATGCCCCCGCCCAGCTGGCAAGTTTTTACTCTCTGTAGTGGCAGAAAGGAGCTGGGGATGACTGTTGGGTAGGCAACCACACAGCCACTGCAAGTAACAAGAATGAGAATGAAAAGTAATCATGGCAGCTAATTTTAACTGAGCAACAGCTACGTGTCAGGCACTGTCGTAAGGGACCAACACGCATTACTTTGGTTCATGCCAACCACACTAGTATGAGATTGATATTATTGTTGCCCCTATTATATAGGCAAGGACATTAAGCCTCAGAGACGTTTGCAAAGCTTGCCATCATCACAATTAGAAAGCCCACCGTTGGCCTTTTAGAGGCCAAAGTCAATGAGATAGTACTTGACTTCCAAAGACTCACAGTTCAGGGGAAGGTCCAGGCTGGGAAATGTATCACTGTAATGTGGTGAGGTCAGTGTTAATTCATGTACAACAGGGTGTGAGTTAGTAAGAAATTGTCTGGCATCAGTGTTCCTTTCCCCCCTTCCTCGGGCAAGCCAGGCCACGCTGTGTTGCCAATGAAACCTCCCAGGGAGGAATGGAACAGAAATTTTGGAAGGGTGTGGTGGGGAGACGAGCAGAAGCAGGGTGCCTCGGGAGGGGGAGAGTTCCCCAAACTCGGGGTGGGGAGTGGGTGGGAGCGTTTTGGGGTTGCGTGACAACGCCGTGCTGCCTTGCGGCTCACAGAGAGGTGACAGGACCCCATTGGGACTGCGTGAGGTGAGGAGGGGGGGCCCAAGCTGGGAAGGAGCAGTGAGGACACCCAGGGGCAGGCAGAATCGGACAATGGCCCCTCCGTGGTGCCTCTTGCAGATTACAGCCCCGAGGACTCTCCGTAATCATTTGCACTACATATGACACCTCCACCCTTTGTGTCACCCTGGAAGCGGGGAGAGGCTCCAGCAGCTACTGAGAATCATTCATTATACTCTGGAGCATGAGGGCTTGGCATCAGGCTTACTTTTATCCGGAACAACAAATTCCCATGGCGTTTCCTGCATCCAGAGAGAAAGCCAGTCTGACTTTACAGCTGCATGCAGACAGGTGGAAATGCAGAAAAAGGAATCACGGCTGCTGTCCTAAGGAGAAAGAATCCAGGTAAGTCTCCACCGACGAGGTGCGGCTTAAGCAGGGTCCTGAAGGATGGATAGGAGTTCACCAGGGGGACAAGAGAGAGACAGGCTCTACGCAAAGGCAAAGAAATATAAAGACCTTGTTCTCCCTCAGAACTGAGCATTTGGGGCAAATGGCACAGAGGTCAGGAGATGGGGCTCGGTAAAGACCTCAGGGAATTATCTTAAGCTTCAAGACCATCGGTAGATAAAGCTCTTCAAATGAGTCTGATTAAGAGGTTTCCAAACTTGCGCGTTCAAGTAGCAAGACTATTTTCATATTCATGAACCCCTTTACGAAAGTTGAAATTGAATGTAACTCCAATATATATATCAAATACAAAAGGGATAAATTTTTTTCCCTGACTGCAATGGTCTTGAATGCAGGAAATGGGGTTTTACTAATAAATTAAACTAAGCCTGCCCCTGTGTGCCCGGTGACGAGGCTGGTGAGAAAGCTATTCTCTTGGTCATAAGGGGAGAGCCCTCTTCTGTCCACAGTCGTGAGAAAATCCAATTTGGATCCAGTCCAGATGGTTGAGGAGAGCTTCCGTTTTTACCCACACAGGTGACCACTTTTGGAATGCTGACTGCCCTCGGCGGTCACCCCGAGCTGACCCCGTGATGCAAGACACGGAATCCTTTTCCTGGTCTAGCTTCCCCGGGGACACCAGGCAGTGATTTCTCTCTGAGCTGGACACGTTCCCCAGCTATTCCTCAGGACCCCCAACTACTCCTGGTCCAAGAGTGGGGAGTCTGCCCAGCTCAACCCACGTCTGGGGACCTCAATCTCCCCAGCCTCTCTCAGGTTCAAGTTCAAGCACCTTAACCAGGTCTAAAGCAGTGTCTTCCAAACTGAAGGTCATGGCCCATCAATGGCTTACAAAATCAATGTAGTGGGCCGTGACCCATAATGCTTTAATGATTGTATTTATTATTTATTATTATTTAAGATTTGAAGGGTGAAATGACTGACTGATTTTATTTATTTAACTAATCGCTTGTTAGGTTGTTTTGGTCATGCGTACATTTCTTTATTTTCATCAACCGCCTAACATCTTTTTGATGTTTTTTGCCAAATAGCTGGTTAGGAGCATGGTCAAACGTGCCAAAGAGTTGTAAGAATTGTACAGTACACACCCGCATTCCCATCATCCAGAGTCTACCATTAATCCGTATTTTTAGGTTTTTTCTTGAGATGAAGGTATAATTTACATGCAGCGAGATTCACCTATTTTAGAGTACAGTTCTATGAGTTTTGGCAAATATAGTGGAACAGCCACCCCCCAGGCATGATACAGAATTGTTCCTTTTTTTAAATTTATTTATTTATGTATTTATGTATTTATTCTTTTTTTTCTTTATTTTTTAATTTGCATCCAAGTGAGTTAGCATGTAGTGCAATAATGACTTCAGGAGTAGATTCCAGAGATTCATCCCCAAAGTATAACACTAGTGCTCATCCCAACAAGTGTTTTCCTTAATGCCCTGTCCCCATTTAGCCCATCCCCCTCCCACAACCCCTCCAGCAACCCTCAGTTTGTTTTCTGTATTTAAAAGTCTCTTATGTTTTGTCCTCTCCTTATTTTTATATTACTTTGGCTTCCCTTCCCTTATGTTCATCTGCTTTGTATCTAAAATTCCTCATATGAGTGAAACCATATGATATTTATATTTCTCTGACTGAATAATTTCACTTAGCATAACACCCTCCAGTTCCATCCATGTAGTTGCAAATGGCAAGATTTCATTCTTTTTGATTGCTGAGTAATACTCCATTGTGTAGATCATTGTATCACATCTTCTTTATCCATTCATCCACCGATGGACATTTGGGCTCTTTCCATACTTTGGCTATTGTTGATAGTGCTGCTATAAACATGGGGGTGCATGTGTCCCTTCGAAACAGCACACCTGTATCCCGCGGATAAATGCCTCGTAGCGCCGTTGCTGGGTGGTAGGGTAGTTCTATTTTTAGTTTTTTGAGGAACCTCCATACTGTTTTCCAGAGTGGCTGCACCAGCTTGCATTCCCACCAGCAATGCAAAAGAGTTCCTCTTTCTCCGCATCCTCGCCAACATCCCTTGTTGCCTGAGTTGTTCATGTGAGCCATTCTGACAGATGTGAGGTGGTATCTCATTGTGGTTTTGATTTGTATTTCCCTGATGACGAGTGACGTTGAGCATTTTTTCATGTGTCGGTTGACCATCCGGATGTCTTCTTTGGAGAAGTGTCTAGTCATGTCTTTTGCCCATTTCTTCACCGGATTATTTGTCTTTTGGTTTGATAAGAGTTTGATAAGTTCTTTATAGGTGTTGGATACTAATCCTTTATCTGATATGTCGTTTGCAAACATCTTCTCCCATTCTGTCGGTTGCCTTTTATTTTTGCTGATTGTTTCCTTGGCTGTGCAGAAGATTTTTACCTTGATGAGGTCCCAATAGTTCATTTTTGCTTTTGTTTCCCTTGCCTCCGGAGACATATTGAGTAAGAAGTTGCTGCATCTGAGGTCAAAGAGGTTTTTGCCTGCTTTCTCCTCGAGGAGTTCGATGGCGTCCTGTCATACATTGAGGTCTTTCATCCATGTTGAGTTTACTTTTGTGTCTGGTGTAAGAAAGTGGTCCAGGTTCATTCTTCCGCATGTCGCCGTCCAGTTTTCCCAGCACTGTTTGCTGAAGAAACTGTTTTTATTCTATTGGGTATTCTTTCCTGCTTGGTCAAAGATTAGTTGGCCATAGGTTTGTGGGTCCATTTCTGGGTTCCCTATTCTGTTCCATTGAACCGAGTGTCTGTTCTTGTGCCAGTACCATACTGTCTTGATGATTACAGCTTTGTAATATAGCTTGAAGTCTGGGATTGCGATGCCTCCTGCTTTGGTTTTCTTTTTCAAGATTGCTTTGGGTATTCGGGGTCCTTTATGGTTCCATACAAATTTTAGGATTGTTTGTGGGTCCATTTCTGGGTTCTTTCCTGCTTTGTCAAAGATTAATTGGCCATACATTTGTGGGTCCATTTCTGGGTTCTCTATTCTGTTCCATTGATCGGAGTGTCTGTTTTTGTGCCTGTTTATTTTTTTTAAATATAATTTATTGTCAAGTTAGCTAACATGCAGTGTATACAGTGTGCTCCTGGCTTCGGGGGTAGATTCCCATGACTCATCGCTTACATACAACACCCAGTGCTCATCCCAACAAGCGCCCTCTTCAGTGCCCATCACCTACTTTCCCTTCTCCCCTGCCCCCCACCAACACTCAGTTTGTTCTCTGTATTTAAGAGTCTCTTATAGGTTCCCTCCCTCTCTGTTTGAAACTATTTTTTCCAGAATTGTTCCTTTAATCCACAAAGTTCTCACCTGCCCCTTGGCAGTGACCCTTCTTTCCACCCCCAGCTCCTGGCAACCCCTGATCTATTCTCTCCCTATAGCTTGTCATGGAAAGAGAGTCATACAGTATGCGGCATTTTGAGTATGGCTTCTTTCATAACACACAACCCATTGGAGATTTTTCCGTAGTGTTGTGTGCATCAGAGGATTGTTCCTTTTGGCTGCTCAGCAGTGTTCCATCGTATGGATGTACCCACGTGTATGTATCCATTCACCACCAGCTGAGGCACATTTGGGTTGTTTCTATTTTTTGGTGATTACAAATCAGGTCACTGAAAACAACTGCAGACAGATTTTTCTATGTATGTATGTATGTATGTATGTATTTAGAGAATAAGCAAGCAAACAGCGGAGGGGCAGGGAGAGAGGGAGAGAGAATCCCAAGCAGGCTCTGCTCTGTCAATGCAGAGCCCAACACGGGGCTCGAACCCGTGAACCACGAGATCGTGACCTGAGCCGAAGTCAAGAGTCAGACGCTTAACCACCTGAGCCACCCAGGCACCCCTGCAGACAGAAATGAAGACATTTCGTTTCTCTAGAGTAAATACCTAGGAGTAGGACAGTAGGTCATATGGTAAAACATGTTTTACCTTATAAGAAACTGCCGAACTATTTTCTAAATGACTGTCATTTTGCCTCCCCACAGCAATGTATGAGAATTCCAGTTGTTTCCGCTCTCGCAATCACTCGGTAGTGTCAGTACACTGCAAAAATGTGAGCCATTCTAATGTGTATTGTGCTGTCTCATTGTGGTTTTAATTTCTAATTCCCAAATGACTGCTGACATTGAACGTCCTTTCATGTGCTTATTTGCCATATGTTTATATTTATTGGTGAAATGCCTGTTCAAGCCTTTTGCCCATTTAAAAATGTTTAGTTGTTTTCTTATCGAGTTTGGAGAGTTCTTTATATACTATGGATGCGAGTCCTTTCTTAGGTATATAATTTGCACATATTTTTCTACCATTCTGTGGCAGATCTTTTTATTTTTTTGGTAGTGTCTTTTGAAGAGCAAAAGTGTTTCATTTGGGTTAAGGGCAACTTATCAAATGTTTCCTTTATATCTATGTTCACATTTTTTAAGTTTATTTTTTTTTAATGTTTTTATTTATTTTTGAGAGAGAGAGCATGAGCGGGGAGGAGCAGAGAGAGAGGGAGACACAGAATTTGAAGCAGGCTCCAGGCTCTAAGCTGTCAACACAGAGCCCGATGCGGGGCTCAAACTCACGAACCGTGAGCTCATGACCTGAGCTGAAGTCGGACGCTTAACCGACCGAGCCACCCAGGAGCCTGTAAGTTTATTTTTATTTATTTTGAGAAAGATAGAGAGAGAGAGCAGGGAAGGGGCAGAGAGAGAGAGGGAGACAGAATCCCAAGCAGGCTCCATGATGTCAGCCCAGAGCCTGATGTGAGGCTCTAACTCACAAACCGTGAGATCACGGCCTGAGCTGAAATCAAGAGTCAGATGCTTAACTGACTGAGCCACCCAGGGGGCCCTATGTTGACATTTTTGAACAGCTTCATTGAGATGCAGTACGCAAATCCTACAATTCGTTCATTAAAGGTGTGCAACTCGATTGCTTTGGTATGCTCACAGACTTGCGCAACCTTCACCACAATCAATTTTAGAACACCTTCATCTTCCCAGAGAAATCCTGCACCCCTCAACCCTCAGCCTCCTACTCCACCCTTCCCACCTCCAGCCCTGGCAACGCTAATCTGCTTTCTATCACTCTGAATTTGCTTACTGTGGGCATTTCCTACTCATAGAACACACAACACGGGATCCTTTGCAACTGACTTCTTTCACTTAGCATCATGTTTTTAAGGTTCATCCATGCCACGTTTTATTTATCCGCCGTCAGTTGATGAACATCTGGATCGTTTCTGCCCCTTTGGCTATTACACGTAAAGCTGCTATGAACATTTGCGTACAAGTTTTCATACGGACCCAAGTTTTAACTCCTCTTGCTTATATGCCTAGGAGTGGAATTTCTGGGTCATAAACTGCCAGCCTGTTTTCCAAAGTAGCTGTACTCTCTGACGTCTCTACCAGCTGCATACGGAACTGCAATTTCTCTGTGTCCTCACCAATGCTCACTCTTGTCTGTCTTTTTGATAATAGTCCTCCTGGTGGGTTCCAAGCGGTACCTCATGGTGGTTTTGATTTGCATCTCCCTGATGAAGTTGAGTATTTTTTTTTCCTGTGCGTGTTGGCCACTTGTGTATCTTTTTTGGACAACTGTCTGTTCAGATCTTTTACCATTTTAAAATTGAGTCATCCGTATTGTTATTACTGAGGTGCAATTGTTGCTGACACATTCTAGAGACAAGCCTTTTATCAGATACAGGGTTGGCAAAAGTGTTCTTTGATTCTGTGGATTGTCTTTCCACTTTCTTGGTGGCATCCTCCAAACCACAGAAGCTTTGCAATTTGACGATATCAAGTTTCCTTGTTTTTTTTTTTTTTTTTTTTGTTCTCTTGTTGATTGTACTTTTTTTTGTCATAGCTAAGAAACCGTTGCCTAACCCAAGGTCTGGAAGATGCACACCCTATGTCTTCGCTTAAGAGTTTTATAGTTTATCTCTTGTGTTTAGGTCCTTGATCCATTTTGAATTAATGTT
This sequence comes from Felis catus, assembly GCF_018350175.1. NCBI lineage: Eukaryota > Metazoa > Chordata > Mammalia > Carnivora > Felidae > Felis > Felis catus. The sequence continues at coordinate 19,696,965 of NC_058383.1, read as the reverse complement.
TGGATATGATGTGAGGTAGGGATCCAGCTTCATCCTTTTGCAGGTGGATGTCCAGTTATTCCAGCATCAGGAACGAAAAAGGCTAGTCTTTTTTCACTGAGTGACATGCATTAGCATTTTACTGTATGTTCATCACCTATCTGTCCATCTGCACACGGCTCTCCCCATTTCAAAATGGTTTGCTGCCGACACCACAATACTGCCTCCTAATCCTTCAGCGTGCACCTACCTCACCAACTACAGGTCAGTGTCCACAGTTTGTCTTCTTTTTTGATGTAAAATTTACATACAATGAAGGGCACAGATCTTAAGTGTGCTGTTTGGTGAGTTTTGACAAATGCGTTCACCTGTGCAATGCAAATCCTTTATCAAGATATAGCACAGCAACACCACCCAAGAAAGTTCTCTCGCATGCGTTTATTTTTATGTATTTGTTTTTGACAAATGCATGTGCCCATGTAACCACCACCCCAGTCGAGATATAGAAATTTTCCACCTCTTGAGAAAGTTCTCTTTCACTTCTTTGCAGTTAATCTTGCTCCCCCCCAGACCGCACCCCCACACAACCCCTGATCTCATTTATACCACTGTAGATTAGTTTTGCCTGTTAACAGAATTTTATGGGAATGAAATCATACGATGTGGGTTATTTTGTGGTCAGCTTATTTCACCCCTGGCCAACATTTTAAAACGAAATCGAACAAAATAGAAAATATCAGAATGAATAGCATGCTGCAGGGTGGAATATTGCTTTTCTGACCTTTGCTTCAGATACACACACGCGCGCGCGCACACACACACACACACACACACGCATGATTATGCAGGGCCAAAACAGAATATGCATATCTTACCATGGGGCAATCAAAAAAGATTTAAAAGCTACTGTTCTCCTGGATTAGAACTGTTTCTTTTCTCCCTCTCTTGTCACTCTCCATACCCCCTTGCTTCCCGGATCTCATATCAATTACCCCAGTGACTGGTCTCACTTTCAAACTTCTACAAATTTTGTTCCCCTTGGGTCACTCTCCCCATCTCGTCCCACTCATCCTCAAACTGGAGAACTCCCATTCATCCATCAGATGCCAGCTTGGTTGGCCCTTCTCTAGAAAATTTTCTCCATTTGCATGCTTTCCCCTCTCAGAACTGGCATCATGCTGAACCCTAATTATCAGGTCACTCTTTCTTTCAGCTGACCACAAGCTCCCTGGGGACTGGGGGCATGGCTCATTCACCTTTGCAATCCTTAGCAACTAGGATGTGATGACACATAATAGGCATCAATAAATGTTCATTGAATTAATGAATGAATAAACCACAGAGTTTGGGGCAACAGAGGTTTTTGGGGTTTTTGAAAAACATTTATTTATTTTTGAGAGACAGAGAGACAGAGCACAAGCAGGGGAGGGGCAGAGAGAGAGGGAGACACAGAATCTGAAGCAGGCTCCAGGCTCTGAGCTGTCAGCACAGAGCCGTATGCAGGGCTCGAACCCATGAACCATGAGATCATGACTTGAGCCAAAGTTGGATGCTTAACTGACTGAGCTGCCCAGGCGCCCCTGGGGCAACAGAGTTTTAAATAAACCAGCCTGATTCTTTCCCAACAAACTTCCCATTACTGCTTTTTTTTCCCCTGTGTATCTCTGATTTCTTAACCATCATGTTTTTAAAACCTCCTTCAATCGCCCTGAGACCTCAGCCTTTCAATTTTCCTCTCTGCGTGCCCAATGCTAATCCTTTCATCATCATTATTGCCTCCCAGATGTCCTGAGGCAACAACCTTCATTAGAACATGACGTCATAGCCTTCTCTTTGCGGCCTTTTGCCCCAGGACCCTCCCCCGTCTTGCCAAAGTTATATTAATTCTGTGGCCGTGGTTGTGCATGGAGGTGTGCATGGTGCGTGTCACGTGCACCGGAGAGATGGTCACCAAAATGTCACCAGGGGCCACCTCTGAGATTTGAGGTGATTTTCACTCAGTTTTTTAAGCTATTCTGTATGGCTTCAACTTGCTAATTTAACTGAGAATTGCATCAATTACATACTGCTATAGGAATGCTGCCCACGGGACAACGGTTGGCCAGGTGACTCTGCTGGCCTTGGCTGGGCTCTTTCATGTCTGGGCATGGCTGGCTGTTGGCTGATCTAGACTGGTCATGGCTTGACAGATGAAGCAACTCTACTCCACATTATCTCTTATCCTGTGCGCGGGCCCAGCCTTGAGGCATCCTCGTGGCAAGGGCAGAAATGCAAATAAATCCAATCTTGGAAGCAAACCACGCTTCCGCACCCCACCTCCCCATCACATCTGCTAACATCCTATTGGCCAGAACGAGTCACATGGTGGAGCTTGGAGTCCAAGTCAGAGGCACCGGTGAGTTACAGGTCAGGGAGGGTGTCTAGGGAGGGTTAAGAGAGACCATCATTGCAACTGCCTACAACACATGTTCTGTCTTTGTATATTCAGATGCAGTAAGCTGGTTTCACGCAAGATGGCTGCCAGGGCTCCAGCCCCACATCCTCCAGGTGGCACAGGTGAGACACCTGTGGACAGGACAGGTGAACTCTCTACTTTGGCAGCTCCAGAAGAATCTCAGAGTCTCTCTGGCTCCAATGAGTCACATGCCCAGCCTCTTACCAAATCACTAAGGCTAAGGGACCACAGAGTTCTGATTGGCCCCTCCTGAGTCACCTGCCCACTTTTGAGCTGGGGTGGAGTCAATCCTACCTAATTTATATGGACTGAGGTTCAGGGAGGGTGGCTCACCGGAGGACTATCAAGGATGCTACAGAAGGTGGCTGACTTAGGTTAGGTAGCCCCAGAAGTCTCTGAGACAAGGACTGGAACACAATGTATCTGTGAAGCGATCCCAGAAAAGACTGTGAGGGGGTGGGGAAGTGATGGGGGAGGGAAGGGAGCCCATGCAGGAGCGTTAGTGAGCAGGTTAATGCTGGGGGACCAAGCTCTGTCTCTCTGGAGCCTCTGGGACACCACAGAGCATGCCTTCAAGTTGTCCCTGACAAATGACCTGGGATGCAAGAAACTGGGCGATTTACCTGCCAATTCCAATCACCATTGGCTGCGACTTGCCTCCGTGGGCCCTAAGTCTCTGACACTTCTCCTCGCCCTCTGCACAGGCTAAGCTGTCTCCTGTGGCCAGAGAATGTCCTTGGGTCGAGTCACTGCTGCTTGCATCCAGAAGCTGGACTGGTAAGTGCTAGGGGTTAGGGGCGGGGCATTGACAGCATCTACTATGGTGGGAAAAACAGGTCTCAGGTTAGGACATGAGTTCATTTTGGTCTGGGTCCTGCCCTCGAGACAAGGAAGCCCATAGGTACAGCCTCTGGATAGACTCCCAGAGCGGTTAAAGGCACAGGCTGTGGAGTAGGGGAGGTACAGGGTATAGTTCGCTTTCCCCACTCACTAGCTGTGAGACCTGGGGCAAGTTACCCAACCTCTCTGGGCCTCAGTTGATTACACGGCACTGGGCACATGGTGAGTTTCCAAGAGATGAGAGCTACGGGGCTGAGTCCAGTCTGGAGGAGTGACATTTCCAGAGGCATCTCTGAGTGTCCTGAGACAACAGGGACAGCGCTCAAGGAGGAGTGAAGGACGTCACCAAGGACAGGAAGCACTCATTGTGCCAGAGTCTGCGAGAAGACCCAAAAAGAAAGTCTGGAACCAGGAGGCCACCCCGTTTAGGAAATATACTCTGGGAACGCAGCACATGCAATTGGCTTGTCCCTTGTGCAAGGGTCTGGTGTTCCGATGCCTTCCTCTTGCAAAACAGCCACAATGTTGGAGGGGGGGAGGTCACCCTGTCGACAGCTTTTCCATGCTGCGTTCCTACTTCCTCCTACCGGAGACTAACCAGCACCAAGATTTCCCTGCTACAGGCTGAGCAGCCAGTAAAGCACCACAAGAGTTAAGACTGTAAATCCAATAGACTGGCTTGAGAAAAAAACCAAAATGTAGGCAGGGGGAGATCTTGCTGGCTTCCGACCTGGCTGGATCCGGGAGCTCAGACAGAAACACCGAACATCGGGATGTAATTTCACTCTCTCTTTCTCCGTCTCTTGACTTCCTTCTGTGGGTTTCCACTTATAGAAAGGACCTCACCTGGTGGTTATTTGACGGCACCCAAAGGCAACGAAGTTAAAATCCGCACCTTCCGCACTCGCGTCCAGTTGCCAAAGGGTGTACGTGCTCTTGTCCCAGAGGCCCACCATAGCCTTGGAGCTCAGCCCGATTGGACACGAGCGGAATGGGCACTCGGGTCACATGCTTGCCCCCTGACCAAGCTCTGTGGCCTTGAGGCCCGTGGCACCAGGTCCACTGAATGACAGAGGTCTGGACCACACGTTCCCATCCTAGGCTGGGCATCGAGTCCCGTGCATGCGTGTGCATGGAGAGTTGAGGGTGGGCAGATCCCCGGAGGGAAAGCAGGCCGTTACTTTGCAGCATGGGGACAAGTGGGTGTGGGAGACAAGCCACTCACATCCCCCACAAACATGCGCATAGTTCCTACGTCTCTGAACAACCAGCTGAAGAGGCAAAGCCATGCCTGGTCCTGCTGAAGGTGGGGGCAGCTCTGGGAAAACAGAAAACCTCACAGGAGAGCACCCGGAATGGAGCCCCACTGTGTGCCAAGCCCTGGTTTCCATGTTCTTTCATTGTCTGGGGCTTCAGCTCCTCCTCGGCCACTTCCTGCCAGACAGTCACGGGTAACTCACGGAACCTCTCCAGGCCTCAGCCTTCCTCTCCTGCCCCACTCTCCATTCATTCTCACTCATTCACTCACTCGGTCACCGGGCCCTCTGTGGGTGCTCGGGATACAAGACAGGTGTTCACAGCCGTATCCCAGTGCCTGGCACGTAGCAGGTGCCCATTCAATACTGGTTCCAGGAATTAATGGGCCAGACAAAAGTCATAGCCTCAAAATGCTCACCGTCTAACAGAGAAAACAAACGAATTGTAACGTGCCCTCAGCCTGTTGAGGAGGGAGCCTCTGTCTCGGGCTCAAGAATTCTCCAGCGAGGAGGCATCAGGTCCTTACGGAAGAGGATGCTTTCCCAGCCTGAGGAAAGGAGGAAACGCACAGCTAGCCCAGGAACTGCGTAAACCGCGGTGCAGAGCCGACCGGGAAGAAAGTTCTATTACTAACCTCTTATTAGGGGCTGGAAATTTTACATCTGCCTTTACACGCTTGGAAAGGATCAGAATTTACGCACAAGGAAATAGGAGGACTCTGCCTCCTGCTCTCCCCTCCCCTGGGCCCCAGCTCTCATTTGGATTATTGTCCCAGCTGGTCCCCAGCTGTGTCTCCATCCACACAGCTGCCACAGACAGAGGTTGTTCTAAAAGCCAAGGCTGCGCCTCTCATGCCTTGGTTTGGAATTCTTCGAGGCTCCACGTCACCCAATCCTCGTGTTCAAGATCTTTTTGTAACAGCTCCTGAGCCGCACGGCTCACCCCACCGCGGCACTCCCCGGGGTGGACTTGAACGCCCCACGCTGCCTTTTGTGCCTCAGATGCCCGTCTTCCCTTCTGCCTCCGCCAGAAGGCTCCTCTGCTTCCAACTGCAGGCCTCTCCTCTTCAGAGATGTCCTTAGGACCTCTTCCAGAGCCCCCCCCCCCTCCTCAGTACTCCCCATGCTCTCTGTATGCACAGTTTCATCCCCGACCACAGTCTGGTTACGCCTGAACTGAGCACTATTTCTTCAGTCGTCATTGCTATGAGCTACAGATCAACCTCGAGGGACTAGAAACAAGGAGTAAGGCTGGGACCCCACCCTTTGGGGAGCCCACTGTCTGCTGGGAGGGTCTTCTAAGACCTGTGGTCAAATCGCTTTCTATACGTGGGAAGCCTGTTTCCTTTAACCCCGGGGTTCTAAAGTGGGGGGCACGTGATTCCCCCTCCCCCAGCAAGGAGGCATTTGGCAACATATGGAGACATGATGATGGTCACAGCTGGGAGGATGTTTCTGGAATCTAGTGAGTAGAGGCCAAACATGCCACTGAATATTCTACAATGCACAGGACAGCCGCCCACGGCAGGGGGCTATCCGGTTCAAAATGTCAATAGAGCTGTGGGGGGAGAGAGAGATTGATTCAACTTTGTGAACTCCGACAGCTGGGTTGGTGGTGGTGGCCTGGATGAAGACACCCCAAGACCAGGGTAATTCAGGACTTTTCCCTCCCCCTCCCCCCCCCAGGAAGTCAGCGAAGTAAGGAGTCTATCGTTCTTCAGCCCCGTGTACATTCCTCCCAGATGACAGATCATAACCATTGCAACCAACAAAGTGCGTACGTAATGTCTGTTGGGCTCCTGGGAGATGGTTCCCTCTTCCGAGAAAGGGCATGCACGCTCAGCACTGACGAGTTACGAGATCTTGAGCAAGTTACTGACCTTCTCTGCTCCTGTTTTAAAAAAGGGACTAATAGCACCTAAGTCCTAGAGCTTCCGGAATTAGTATGTAGGTATATTGGGCTACAACAGGGTCTGGCATAAAGTGCTACACTACTATCTAAGATCTTTTGTAAGAGGTAATTCCATATGTAATCCCTAATGTCTTTTTTTTAAGAGAGAGAGTGTGTGCGGGGGTGGGGGTGGGAGGGGCAGAGGGAGAGGGAAAGAGAGAATCCAAAGCAGGCTTCACACATGGAGCCTCACATGGGGCTCGATCCCACACCCCTGGGACCGTGACCTGAGCCGAAATCAAGAGTCACAGGCTCAACCGACTGAGCCACCCTGTACGTATCGGTTCTTAAATTTTTTTTTTTCAACGTTTATTTATTTTTGGGACAGAGAGAGACGGAGCATGAACGGGCGAGGGGCAGAGAGAGAGGGAGACACAGAATCGGAAACAGGCTCCAGGCTCCGAGCCATCAGCCCAGAGCCCGACGCGGGGCTCGAACTCACGGACCGCGAGATCGTGACCTGGCTGAAGTCGGACGCTTAACCGACTGCGCCACCCAGGCGCCCCCGTATCGGCTCTTAATAGCATCCTGTCATTGCCACCACCGCCATCATTATCCCCACCACCATCATCAACATCATCATTGACGTTACCGTCGCCCCCACTTACCATCACCTTTATAACGACCGTCATCATCTCCACCAACATCGTCATCAACATCCCTGCCCCCCCCCACACCTGTCATCCCCACCATCACCATCACCATCATTGTTCCCTTCTAGAGAAAGCTTGTTTATGGAGACCACCCGACTGGGGCACGATTGGATGTCACCCTGCCCCAAAGGCGACGGCCAAAAGGACCAACGCTCAGCCCCTTTGACACAGTCTCCTGGCTATGTCCACAGAACTTGGCTCAGGGTTGTTGGCTCTCCCTCCGTCCTTACCCGCCAAAACCAAAGAGCCACGCCAGCTCAGAGGTTCCAGACGGCTCTCACTCTCGAAACGATCCCACAGGGGCCGTCCTGTAAAACTAAAACAAAACCAGGCAGAAAACCAACCCCCTCCTCCCCCAAAACCAGGCAACGAAAAGCATAAACAGAGGTTTCAAGTTTCTCCTAGTAAAGGCAGGCTGGAGCTTGGCCACAGCTGGTGTAGTTCAACTGCTCGAAGATGTCAGTGAATTGCCTCTCACCTTCCAAGAATTCCAGATACTGGCTGTTGCGGGAGTCCAGTTTGTTCACAGATGTCAGGGCTCCCACAAATGTGGTTGTCTTGACCCCTGTCTCGCGGGGGCAAGACGTTCTGTGGTTGCAGCTGGAAGACCAATGCCATCAGGAATGCTAACATTTCCCCAGAGGCTTCCTCCCCACAGACTCCCGCTTGTGTTTCACCGGCAGAACTGGGTTACTCAGCCTACCCCCCGCCCCCCGCCCTGCCCCCGCAGGACAAAGGAGGCTGACAAAGCTAGAATAGGATTGCCATGGCTGGCTGAATCAGGCAGGGTACATCGCTGCCCCCAGATAAAGTCTGGGTTCCATCAGCAAGGAAGAATGTGGGGGGTTGAGTGTCACGGTTATATGTCGAGATACTATGGCTGCGTGCCAAGCTATCCCCAAATTTTGTGGCATTTATTTCGCCCCATGAGTCTGCAGTCTGGCAGGGCTCAGTGGGGACAGCGGGTCTCTGCTCCGCTTGGCGACAGGTTACAACAACAGCGACATTTATTTTGCACACGATTTTTGCAGTTTTGTCGGAGTTTGGTGAGTTAAGCTCATCTCCGTTCCCCTTGGTGTCAGCTGGGATGGCTCTGGAATCAGCTGATGACTCGCTCGCTCACATCTGGAAAGTTCCAAACAGCTGCGGCTCCCTGGGCTTCTCACTGTGTCTCTATGTGGACGGCCCATATGCTCCCTCCAGTGTAACTGGACTTCCCTCGTGTCAGCTCAGGGATCCCAAGGTGTGAGTTATGAGAAAGAGAGGGAGGGAGGGAGATAGAGGGAGGGAGGGAGGGAGAGGAGGGCAGGAGGGAGAGAGAGCGAGCGAGCATTCCTAGTAGAAGCAGGACCTTAGAAGTCACTGCATCCTATTTCCACCACATCCTATTTATTTTAGAAGAGGCCCACTGAGGGGCGCCTGGGTGGTTTGGCTGGTTAAGCGTCTGACCTTGGCACGGGTCATGATCTCACGGTTCGCGGGTTCGTGCCCCACATCGGGCTCAGAGCCTGGAGCCTGCTCCAAATTCTGTATCTCCCCCTCTCTCTGCTCCTCCCCTGCTCTGACTCGGTTTCTCCCTGTCTCTCAAAAATAAATAAACATCAAAAAAAAGAAAGAAAGAAAAAAGGAGAGGCCCACTGAGGCCAGGTCACGAGTAGGAGAGGGGAACTAGACTCCATCTTTTGGGAGGGAGAGAAATAATTGGACGTGTTTTAATGTCACATCTGCGTACCAATGACAGAGACCTAGGAAAAAAAAAAACAGACGGTAAAGCACTGCGTTGGGTGGAGAATTAAGAGGACAGCTGACCAATGCTTCAAAACGCTTTTCTCTCTTCAGATCCTAAAACTTACAGCGGTTTGCTCTCCAAAGAATCAGAGTGGGGTCTGCTCAGCAAAGGAAGTAATTCCTCATTTAATTTGAACTTTTTTAGTGTTTATTTTTGGGAGAGAGAGACAGAGAGACAGAGCGCGAGCGGGGGAGGAGCAGAGAGAGAGGGAGACGCAGAATCCAAAGCAGGCTCCAGGCTCCGAGCCGTCAGCACGGAGTCCGACGCGGGGCTCGAACTCACAAACCGCGAGATCGGGACCTGAGCTGAAGTCGGCTGTGTAACTGACTGAGCCGCCCACGGACCCCAGTATTCCTCATTCTAGAGGCAGAGCAACCCTGTGGCAGTTACTCTCCTCCCGCCTTGGCCTTGGTCCAGTCAGCCTTGCCACCTCCTGACCTCTGACCTCCAGCACCCACAGCTCTTTGCCTGGGGGCTTGTCTCCTGGCTTTTGGAGCCTGCTCAGCACCCCGTCTGCTCCTTCTCCTACTTCCACCCTCTGGGGCTCTGGGCGAATGACTGGGAGGAGGAGGCGTATAAATACCCCAGCTCCCTCCCCCTTGGTGAGATGACTTTGCCGTGCTCGGTCCCCTCTTCCAAGAGTTCTGCGGCACAGCTAAGCCTCAGTTGGCCACAGGGACTGCCTACTTAGTGATGCAGACTGTGTTCACTCTTTCCCTTCCCAGTCGTGCTTCCCATACCTCTCTCGGGTTTTCCTGGGACCGCCGTGGAGATAAGTTGCTGGCATGAGAATCCTAGTCTCAGAGTCTGCTTCCAGGGAAAACAAAGGAAGGCAACGAGGTTTAGAACTTGGAGGACAGGACTCGGAGTCTCAGCCACGGAAAGCGCTTGGACATCATCGCTGCCACCCTCACAGGAGAGAAGTTGAACAAAGTGAAGACCGAGGACTTTCCGTAGACCCTTCCGGGAATGGAGGTCATGGGGCGTGCCGCCACCCCGAAATCTGGAGAGACAAGGTGAACACAGAGATTCACAGCTAAGAAGACCAGCTTAGCAGGTGCAGAAACCACCTTAGCTAATAATCGGTAGGAACACTTACATGATAATTCTGATAAACTCCAGGAAGTCGACTGCAAACTAGCTCGGGAGATAAATCCTGGGGGCCCAGTCTTAGAAGGACCCCCTACTTTCATAGATTTTACTTCGAGGAGCCTCGCACATTCTCAGTTAATACCAGACAGAAATCCCCTCCTGTTTGGGGGTAGGGAGAGGGGGAAGTAACCCTTCTAAAATACGCAGAAAGCATTCTCCATAACAAAGGCCCGCCCTCTCAGGGAGGCTTCCAGAGCCACATCTGAGCTGAGAAAGGGGAAATTAAGACAACTTCAGCCTCATCTAGCCTTCCCATCTCTGGTAAGGCAAGAAAAAAAAAAAAAGTCTAAGAAATGCTTCTGAAGGTCAGACTGGGAACTCAGGTCCTACAAAACGGAGATCCAGTAACAGTATGATAGATGGCTTCTCCTCTGACGCCCTGCCACCCTATCCACGGGCTCCGGTGTACCGGTGGAGTACAACTGAGAATAGAAAGACAGTGATTTTATTTACTAAGGAGTTCTTAGGGAAACCCAAAGACCACAGAGGGTTAAAAAAAAAAAAAAAGGAAACTAGAGAAAACAAAAGCCTTCAGGACCTACAGCTACAGCAAATATCAAACACAGCCAGCTTCTCGCCAGACTAACCTCACATTAGCAACCTAATTATCTTGTTTCCTATTATGCACTATATCGGGTCCGGCTTTCAACAGAAGTTGCCAAGATACGCTGAAAGGCAAGAAAAAAACACAGCCTGAGAAGACAAAGCAACTCTCAGAGGCAGAGAGGATACAGGTTCGAGACTTAATGAGACGGTAACTACAAACGCATATATTAAAGGACCTCACAGAGAAAGTAGACGATGTGGAAGCACAGAAAAGGACACTCTATGGAAGATTCAGAAAGGACCGTCAGGAAAAAAAAAAAAATACGCCACACGGATACGAGTAACGGTCTTAGCGGGCACGTGAGTTGACTGGACACAGCCCAGTGAGCTTGAAGTTTTGTCAACAGACACTTCCCAAACTGAAATGCAGACAGAAAAAGAATGACAAAAGAAAAAAAAAAAAGGGAGAAAATATGCAAGGACTGTGGTGCCACTGAAAAGGCGCTGCATGTGCGTAATGGGAAAACCAGAAGGGGAAGAAAATGAGAAAGGAACAGAAGGAGTATTTGAAGTGACAGTGGTGGAGAATTTTCTACGCTAACGACAAACACTGCAGAACAGATCCAGGAAGCTTAAAGAATACCAGGCGCAAGATAAATATCAAAGGATCTGTACCTGGGCATACCATATTCAAACTGCAGAAAACCAAAGACAAAGAAGAAATCTTGAAAGGAGCAAGTGCGGGGGGGAAAACCCCTTATCTATAAAGAAACAGACTTTTTGTCAAAACCAGGCTAGCAAGAAGAGAGTGGGATGAAGTATTCAAAGTACTGAAAGAGAAAACCACCAGGGCACCTGGGTGGCTCAGTTGGTTAAGCCTCCGACTCTTGATTTCCGCTCAGGTCGTGATCTCACGGTTCGTGAGACTGAGCCCGGAGTCAGGCTCAGGGCTGACAGTGTGGAGCCTGCTTGGGATTCTCTCTCCGCCGCCCCCCCCCCGCCCCGCCCCTGCCCCCGCTCGAGTGCATGCTATCACTCTCTCACCCTCTCTCTCAAAATAAATAAATAAATAAACACTAAAAAAAACCAAAAGATAAAAGCCACCAACCTAGAATTTAGCATCCAGTGAAATTACCCCTCAAAAGTGAAGGAGATGTTCTCAAACAAACAAAAACCAAGGAAATTTGTGGCCAATAGACCTGCCTCCCAAGAATTGTTAAAAGAAGTTCTTTGGAGAGAGAAAATAATGCTAGAAACTCAGGTCTACATGAAGAAGAGTGTCAGAGAAGAGATAAGTTAAGGAAAATAAAAATGGAATTGTACGAAAAACCCTGAACTGATGTGATATATAGCTATTCAAAGTAATAATCATGTTGGGTGATTATAACATACGAATAAGTGAAATGAATGGCAGCGAAGTTACAGGGAATGGGAGGGAGGAATTGGGAAAACTTTGTAGTACCTGTAACACAACAGTGTTGCTCGAAAATAAATTTAGATTACGTTGTAAATACATATTGCAACCTCTATGACAATCAGTAAACTTTAAAAAAAAAAAGAAGTATAATTTATATGTTAAGAGAGGAGAGAAAACGTAATTCTATAAAATGCTCAGTGAAGACCAGAAACATCAGAAAAAGAGCACGTTTTTTAAGAAACAAAGAAAACGTGCAATGAATACAAAGCAGTTACCAACAAGCTAGATATTAGCCCAATTATACTGATAAACATTTTAAAGTTGAATAGTTTAAATACACCAACTAAAATATAGAGACTGTCAGAGTGGCTTAAAAAGTAAGACCCAACTGCATTCTGTCTACAAGAAACCCATTAAAAATTTTTTTTTATGTTTATTTTTGAGAGAGAGAGAGTGTAAGGGGGGGAGGGGAAGAGAAAGAGGGAGTCACAGAATCTGAAGCAGGCTCCAGACTCCAGCCTCTGAGCTGTCCGCAGAGCCTGACACAGGGCTTGAACTTGCGAACTGTGAGATCATGACCTGAGCCAAAGTTGAATGCTTAACTGACTGAGCCATCCACGTGCCCCTACAAGAAACCCATCTTAATTGTATACATGCGCTTAAATGAAAACTAATGGGGTAAAGAAAGGTATACCATGCTAACATTAATCAAAAGAAAGCTGGAGTAGCCGTATTAACTTCAGACAAAGCAGACTTCAGCACAAGGAATAGTAGCAGGGATTAAAGAGGAAATTATAAAATGATAAAAGGGTCCATTCTCCAAGAAGACATAACAGCCCTTAATGTATATGCACCTAACAACAGAGTGTCAAAATACATAAGGCAAAACTGATAGAACGGCAAGGAGAAATAGACAAATCCACTATTATTTGGGTAATAATATCATTGGATATTAATAATATTGGAAGTTGGAGACTTCAACACCTTTTTTTTTTTTTTTTAGTGATTGACAGATCCATTAAGCAAAACTCAGTAAGCATATAGCTAAATCGAACAGCATTATCAGTCAACTGAATCTAATGGACATTCACATAACTTAACAACAGAAGATTATACTTTCTTCTAAGCTCACATGGAACATTCACCAAGACAGACCACAGTTTAGACTGTAAAATAACTGTAACAAATTTAAAAGATTAGAAATCATATAAAATACATACTTAGTCTACAACGGAATTAAACTAGAAATCAAGAATAGAAAGCAACCTGGAAAATCCCAAAATAATTGGAGAAGAAAAAGCACACATAGATCAAAGAATACATCAGAGAAGAAATTTTTTAAGTATTTTATTTTTATTGTTTAAAGTTTATTTATTTTGAGAGAGAGAGAGAGAGAACAATCATGAGTGGTAAAGGGCAGAGAGAGAGAGAGAGAGAGGGAATCCCAAGCATGCTCCACACTGTCAGCATAGAGCCCGATGCAGGGCTTAGTCTCACGACTGAGATCATGACCTGAGCTGAAATCAAGAGTCGGACACTTAACCAACTGAGAGCCACCCAGGTGCCCCTGAAATATTTTTAAATAAATGAAAATAAAAACATAACTTATCGAAATTTGTGAGGTGTGGTGAAAGAGGTGCTTAGAGGGAAATCTATAGCATTGAACACAGATACTAGAACTTAAGAAACCTTGGGGCGCTGGGTGGTTCAGTCAGTTGAGCATCCGACTGTTGATTTCAGATCAGATCATGGTCCCAGGATTGTGGGATCGAGCCCATGCTTAGCGTGGAGCCTGCTTAAGATTCTCTCTCTCTCTCTCTCTCTCTCTCTCTCTCTCTCTCTCTCTCTCCCCCCCCTTCTGCCCTTCTCCCCAGCACCCCCCCTCACATTCTAAATTTAAAAAAAAAGAAATAAAACTAGATTTTTAAAAATGTTTATTAATTTTTGATAGAACACAAGAGAGGGAGACACAGAATCCAAAGCAGGCTCCAGGCTCTGAGCAGTCAGCACAGAGCCCAACATGGGACTCAAACTAACGGAACATGAGATCATGACCTGAGCTGAAGTCTGTCCCCCAACCTACTGAGCCACCCAGGTGCCCCGAAATAAAGCAAACTCTAAAATCAGTAACCTAAGAGATGAAAAATAAGCATATTAAAATATGCTCCACACAGTATGTCCTTAGGGGAATTGCAAATTAAAATGACAATGATAGGGGGCGCTCAGTGGCTCAGCTGGTTAGGCGTCTGGCTATGGCTCAGGTCACAAAGTCGCCATTCAGGGGTTCGAGCCCTGCTCGGGTTCTGTGCTGACAGCTCAGAGCCTGGAGCCTGCTTCAGATTCTGTGTCTCCCTCTCTCTCTGCCTCTCCCCTGCTTGGCTCGCTCTCTCGCTCTCTCTCTCAAAAATAAATAAACATTAAAATTGTTTTTAAAAATAACAATATGCCAGTACACATCTACCAGACGAGCTAAAATGCAAAAACTCTGACCACACCAAATGCTGGCAAGAATGCAAAGCAGCAGAAGCCTCGTTCATCGCTGCTGGAAATGCACACCGGTAGGGACACTCTGGGAAAGCGTTTGAAAGTTTTGTACAAAACGAAACATTCTCTAACCACGTGATCCAGCAATTGCACTCCTCTGTATTTGCCCAAAGGAGTTGAAAGCATGTCCACACAAAACTTGCGCACAAGGGCTTGAAGCAGCTTCATTCCTAACTGCCCAAGACTGATTTGGATAAAATGTGGTACATCCAGACGACGGAATAGTATTCAGTGCTGAAAGAAAAAGAAAAAGAGAACGAAGGAGAAAAAGAAAAAGAAAAAGAAAGAGAAAAAGAAAAAGAAAGAGAAGGAAAGAAAGAAAAAAAGAAAAAGAAAACCATCAAGCCCCCCAAAGACAAGGAGGAATCCTAAAAGCGTATTCTAAGTGCGGAAAACTAAACAGGAACAGTAAATAGATCAGTGGCTTCCAAGGTTCACGTTGCTCTATCCTGGCAGACACAAGTCATCGCGCATTTGTCCAAACCCAATTTTGTCAAAAGTGTACAGGAGTGAGTGAACCGTGACGTAAACTGCAGACTTTAGTTAATAACAACTGCGTAAATATCGGTCACTAACCGGAACAAATACACCACATTAAGGCAAGACGCTAGTAACAGGGGAAGTCGTGCTCATGGAAGGGAGGTGTGTGGGACCGGTCTGCGCTACCCGTTTTTCTGTAAATCTACACCTCTTATTGAACAATTTTATTCACCTTTACTACTCCTTTAAAACCTGAGAGATGGGCTTAAGACAAGTGAGTTACGATGCGATGTGAGCTGAATTTGTATTGAAGCCACAGTTGGGAACCCCCTGGGTGAAGGGACTGGGTTTTTATTATTTGGGGGTCTCCAGGCTCCTCCCTAGGCCTGACACAGAGCCGATAAAGGCTGCATAGCGCAGGGCAGGTGAATTTGAATAATGAAACCGTATGCAAAGTGACAAGCTTCCCATTTATTGCCTCTGGGGCCTCACGACAATTCCCTGTTCTCTTTAACTCCTATTTTGACATCATTTCAGACTTACAGGCAGGTGGCGAGAATCGTCCAAAGAATTCCCGTGTTCCCTTCCCCCGATTTCCCCCGAAGCCTTCACGGAGGACCCCATGTGGTGTGACCTTCCCTGTCTTTCCAGTGTTTTCACCCCCATTTCCCAAGGAAGAAACAGGCTGAGGGAAAAGCCCCATTTTCATCTTCGTTCTGTTAGGAACATTCACTGAGCACCTACTACGTGCGGGGCATCGTTGCAAGCACTTCACGGGCCTTTTGGCATTTCCCCTCACCTGGCCCCAGGAAGCAGCCCCTCGGGATCCCACTTGGCAGATGTGGAAGTTGAGGCACAGGGACGGTGACCCTGCGGCCCAGAGTTCCACAGTCAGTAAGTGGTGGACTTGGTCTGCGGAGGCAGGTGTTTTGGCGACAATTGAAGAGTGAGGTTGACTTAAAACCGCAGAAAACAGGGTGGGAGCCAAGTTGGGAGTGTGGAAGGGCAGACGGCACAGGCCCCGAGATCAAGAGTCAGGCGCTCAACTGACTGAGTCACCCAGGCTGTCCCTTCCTTATGACTTTCTTAATAACATTTTCTTTACTCTAGCTTACTTTATTATTATTATTATTTTTATTAAAAGCTTTTGTGGGTGCCTGGGTGGCTCAGTCGGTTGAGCATCCGACTTCAGCGCAGGTCATGATCTTGTGGTTCGTGGGTTCAAGCCCCACGTCGGGCTCTGGGCTGACAGCTCAGAGCCTGGAGCCTGCTTCGGATTCTGTGTGCCTCTCTCTGCCCCCTTCCCCGCTTGTGCTCTCTCTCTCTCTCGCTCAAAAAATACATAAACTTATGGGGCGCCTGGGTGGCTCAGTCGGTTAAGCGTCCGACTTCGGCTCAGGTCTTGATCTTACAGCTCGTGGGTTCGAGCCCCGCGTTGGGCTCTGTGCTGACAGCTCGGAGCCTGGAGCCTGCTTGTGATTCTGTGTCTCCCTCTCTCTCTGCCCCTCCCCCGCTCATGCTCTGTCTCTCTCAAAAATAAATATTAAAAAAAATTTTTTTGAAAGCTTTTAAAAAATGTCTATTTATTTTGAGAGAGAGAGAGCACGGAGGAAGGGCAGAGAGAGGGAGAGAGAGAGAGAATCCCAAGCAGGCTCCACCCTGTCAGCCCAGAGCCTGACACAGGGCTCGAACCCACGAACCATAAGATCATGACCTGAACCGAAATCAGGAACCAGACACTTAACCACCTGAGCCCCCCAGGTGCCCCTCTAGCTTCCTGTATTCTAAAAATACAGTATCTAATACTGTACAACATGGAAAATATGGTTTAATCAACTGTGTTATCTGTAAGATTTGGTCAACAGTAGGCTATTAGGAGTTACGTTTTTGGGGAGTCAAAGTTGCATGTAGATTTTCTACTGCCCCGGGGTCTGCACCCCTAACCCCCCATGTCATTCAAGGGTCAGCTGTATATGAGTTTGAGTCCCTGGGTGTGGGTGTGAATGCGTGTGGCCGTGTGAGTGTGCACCCCTGTGAACACGTGGAGTGTGTGAATGAGTGTGAGTCACTGTGAACATATGGGTGGGTGAGTGAGTGTACGTGGAAGGGTATGAATGTGTGCAGGTGTGCGAGTGGATGTGTGAGTACGTGAGTGTGAATGTATGCACGTGAACGTGTTTGGAGAATGTGAGTGAGTGGGTGTGAGGGTGGGTGTGAACGTGTGTGCAAGCTTTTCTAGGCAGGAACAAACCTGTGTCAGTGAAGCAATGCCTACACCTGCCCCCAACCCCCCCTGCCATTGCTCTTGGCGGATTTCACGTGAAATGCAGAATTCCCTGGCGCCTGGGTGACTAAGTCGGGTAAGCGTCCGACTCTTGATTTCGGCTCAGGTCGTGATCTTACGGTTCACGAGATCGAGTCCCGTGTCGGGCTCAGCGCAGAGCCTGCTTGGGATTCTCTCTCTCTGCCCCTCCCCTGCTCATGCTCCGTCTCTCTCTCTCAAAACAAATAAATAAAAACATAAAAAAAAAAGAAAGAAATGAAGAATTCCCATCTGACCTGAATTCCTGTTGGAATTCACAGCTTGTCTGGCCAAGCTTCCTGGCTCTTGCTGAGGCCTCTCTCCCTGGCTGCCCTGGCTGTCCCCATCCAGTGTACATTACACACAACTGCTTGCGTTTGTTACTTGTCAGGGCTCCCGCCTGACCCCCAGGGCGAAGAAAGCAGGGGACGGGTATTTCTCACGCTCTCCTGCCCCCAGCGCAGGCCCGGGCACATGGAGGCATTAATACATACGTGCTAAATTATTGTAGCTTTTCTCACCTCTAGGTATTTGCTCGCCCCATCCCCTCTGCCTGAACGGCTTTCTCTTTTCCCTCCCTTTTGTGCACTGATCTTTGGAGAGACCGTCAGAGGCCATGTCCTCCAGGAAGCCACCCTTGACTCCCCCCCAAACTGTCTACTGTCATATACTTGAACTGTAAGGTCTCAGTAAGCAGGGTCCATATTTATTTCGTTATCTCCATATCTGTGTCCTCAGCACTTGTCACAGGCTTAGGCACACAGTAGGGCCGAGAAAAAAATAAGTGCATGAAAAATAACGAAAGAGAATTGAAGTACTGTGTCCCCTCCCAGAGGCTTCTCTGCTTCCCTGGCTCACCCTCCACCACAGCAAGCCCATCGGGCTGTCCTTGGCTGTGAGGAGTCTGCCTCTACTCTAAGACCAGGAGCTCCTTGAGCCTAAGATGGGGTCAAATTACCCTCTGGGTCTCCAGCACTCCACAGCCTGAGTGAGCACATCCTCTTGCCTCACTTCCTTCCATTTTCCCTTCCTCAAGCCTCTCCAGCCAAGCTAGCCTTCAGACAATTACTCCAACATGCCACCCCAGGGCCTTTGCACTTGCTGTTTTCTCTCCCTGAACTAGTCTTCCCCCATATTCTGTTCAGGATCAGCTCAAACGTGTCTTCATCGGGGACACCTTTCAACCACCGACCCCCGACTGGCTTAATAGGTCCCTCTCTGCTTTATTTTCTTCTCCGGACCTCTTGTCACCTGAAATATTTTATTCTCTTTGCATTCTTCCCTACTGCTTGGCTCCATTGGGGTTTTTATGGTATCCAGCAGTTAGTGGTCTACGGAGCCTGGGCTCAAATCCCACACCTGCTGCACGCTTCTCACCAAGTTGCCCCTCTGTGCCTCAGTTTCCCCATCCGTAAAACGAGTGATAGTAATATAGCTCCCTCCTAGGGTAGTTGTGAGAGTTAAATAAATTACTACATGCAGTGCCTCACAACAGAGCCTGCCAGATCTTACCAGCTATTGCCAGAAGAGTTGTTTCACTACCTAAATTCTTCGGGCCCCCGGCATATGGCAGGCCCTCAGTAAACGCTGAAGGAACAAACGCACAGGGGCACCTCGCAGAAGCTGGGCCGCTGGGAAGGGGAGAGGGATGAAAGCCGCCCAACGCTCCAGCCCCACATGCACCTGTCCCTCTGCAACGCGAGGCTGGGGGTCGGAGCCGCCCGGGAGGCCCTGGCCGGAGCCGGGGCGTCATTCGGAGAGCCAGGGGGAAGCACTGCGGGGTTCTGGCGGGAGAGGCCGCGCGGGGGAGGAGGCGGGCCCGGGAGCCAGGCCCGGACAGTGGGCGGCCGGGAGGCACGGGGAGGGCGGGGGCACGGGGCGGGGCCTGCGGAGGGGCGGAGCCTGCGGAGGGGCGGGGCGCAGGAAGCAGGGGCGGGCTGCCTCGCGCGCCCAGGAAAGCCCCGCGCGGCGCGGGCAGGACTGGCCGACCGGGGGTCCCCCACATCCCGCTCGGGCGCGGGCGCGGCGAATGGACCCGGGGCGCGCAGGTAGGACGCGGGCCCATGCGCGCGGCGGAGACGGGGGACCGGCCGGGGGACGGGCTCGGCCGCCGGCGGGGTTCCAGGCGACGGGGACCCCCGGGCCGACCGGGCCCCGTCGGGGGTCGCCTGGAGCCCGCTCCTCCCCGCGCCCCGAGCGGCGGCCGGCTCGGCCCGGGCGCCCCCGGGGGCGGCGGACGCGCGGAGCGGGGACCCCGGCGCGCCCCCAAACTCGTGCTGGCCCGGAGACGCCAGCGGGGACGGCCCCTCGGGGACCCGGGGCCGTCGTGAGCGTGGGGTGAGGCGGGGCTCGGGCCATGCAGCGCCAGTGTCCCAGGGATCACCCCCTGCCCCGCGCGCAGGAAATGGGTGAGGATTGGGGCGGAGGGGGGGAGGGGGAGTTCCGAAAACTGAACTTGGTTACCCGGTCGAGGCATCTGGGGAAACGGGGCCCTGTCGACTCCTTGTTCTTGCTTGAATGTTGGGTAGACCCAGTAACAATAGCGGTCATTTAACTGGACTCATTTTGTACAGATTCTGTCCTGAGCATTGAACGTATTCTGAGTTAAATCGCAAAATAACTGTTTTGGTCGGTGCCGTGTGTCCGTCGGTTTTTCAGAGGAGGACGCTGTGTGGCACAGGCAATTTAAATGACTTGCCCGAGGTGGACAACTGCCTGGAAAGGGTGCGGCAGGATTCGAACCCAGGCGGTTCTGACGCCAGAGCCTGTCGTGGTCCACCCGTCGGCAATATTTGTCAAACTACCCCATAAACGAATTATCCAAGGGATTTTATTAAAAGGCAGATTCCCGGGCTGTCTTCAGTGAGGTTCCGATTCAGTAAATCTAGGAGTCTGGAGTTTTAAAAACCCACAACATCTGGATTTCTTATATCAAGCAAGACTGGGGACCAAGCAACCCTCAGTGGTCCTGCTGCTGGGATTTGCAGATGGCTCCCCTGCCAGCCCTCATCCCGCTGGGGTCCTAGCCTCTGCTCTTCCCCAGCTGCCTTCCAGGTTCCACCCCTGCTGCTCCTTCCCTAAGAGTGGCCTTTTAGAAGCCTGGGCATTTTCTGGGACATCAGTGCCTTGATTACAATCCTAAAGTCCGATGGGGAAACTGAGGGTGAGGTGTACCTCTGTCCAGGGTGTCCCCCCACGGTCAGGGGATTCCAGAGTCCTGCAAAGACTCCTCAAGAGCAGCTCACCTGCCCAGTGGTTACAGATGTGGATGCTGTGGTGTTGGCAGGGAGCAAGGGGTTGGGGGGGGCAACCTCCCACAGCCATCCATTCATTAATCAGCACCCGCTGGGCTCCTACAGGACACTGCTCTAAATAGCACTGGTGTTTGCCTTTCGGGGGGGGGGGGGGCTCGCGCAAGTAGGGGTGATCACCTGGCAGGGACAGGCTTCATGGAGTGGGGACCCCTGAGCCAGCCTTGGAAGAGGGGCGGGGGAGCTTGGCTGCGGGAGAATGGGAGGGAGAATGGGAGGGAAAGGCGTGCTGAGCACTGGGAGCAGCTGGGAGCAGCTGGGAGAGGCCTGAGGGAGAGGTGCTGGGGGAGGGGGAGGCAGCCAGAACGGGATGGGAAGGTGCGTCTGGCCACGTTGTGGAAGGCCTTGAATGCCATGCTGGAGTGTGGCCCAGTGCACTTCGCCTCAGCCCGAGCCATAAAAATCACAATGCAGATTCCTGGGTGCCCCCGGATCCCTGAAGCCAAGGCTGGAGGGAGGCCTTGGGAAGGCAGCAGGGAGGGAAAACCACTCGTGAGTCAGGCACTCTGGTTACCACACGCCCAGTTACCAGCAGATCTGGGATCACCTGAAGATTTCCACATTCCGGGCAGCAGCTCAGTAACTGATGTGTTTTGTACCACACAGCAGGGGCAGGGAGGTGGTCCCCTAAGGCAGTCAGTTTCCAGATGCTCTGATTTAGCAACGCAGCTGAAATGCACTGTGGGAGAAGTGAGGAGAGGGCCTGTCCTGGACCCGTCCTCTCCCTCCACCCCTACTCCCCTACCCCCCAGAATGGAGGTGCTGCCCTCTGCCCTCAGCTGCCTTTGATGGCACCTGCAAGGGAGGCAGGGACAGAGCCCCCCGGGGTGCTTCACATGTGTCAAGCTGGGCTTTCACGAAGGCTAAGGGCATCATGTTTTATAAGATACTTAACACAGTTGCCAAAACGTTGTACATGCACAACAAACGTTCATGACTGTTTTTACCCGTTAGGAAGTATAGCGTGGAGGTGACGAGTGCGGACGCTGGAGCCAGGTTGCCGAGGTTCAAATGCTGGATTTCCAATTTACTAATTTGTCAGGACCTCAGTCTCCCCGTTTATGAAATTACAGTGGCTGCTTTATACCATTGTAGCAACGATTAAGTGAATGGATGCATGTCGAGCCTCCAGAACAGTGCCTGGTACTGACTGAGCACTATGTGTTTGTTAAATGAATAAAGGAACCCCATTGGATGGGATCGAATCAATCCATTTTGCCAGGGAGGAAACTGAGACCCAGAGATGTGTGCAGTGGCCTTGCCTAAGGCCATGTTATCTAGGAGCCACAGGGAAGGATTTGAATCTGCCTTTCTCCCCAGCCTGAGTTCTCTCCCGCTATGTCAGTTTGCTCAGGTTAGCAAGAGGGACATCTTTCTGAGCGTTCCACATGCCCAGTCACGTTTGGCCAGAATTCCCTTGGCTAGGCTAGAAGACAGGCCAGTGGCTCGCCTGGCTGTGTATGAACTTGCCCTTTGCAAGAGGTTGGACAGGAAGCCCAGGGGAGACTGAAGGCTCTTGCAGAAGCCAGGGCAGCCAGCGTCACACAGGGCTGTCTCTGTTTTCTGACTGCCATCGAGTCATTCTGTTTCTCTGAGCAGGAGGCAGAGAGAAGGACACAGGCTTGCAGACAGGGGCCCCGGGTTCAGATCTGACCTTGCTAATTCCTATCTGTGTGATCGTGAGGCACTTGCTTAACCTCTGTGAGCCTCGGTTTGCTTGTCACGAAAATGGGTATTGGGGGGTGTTCAGGGCAAAGTTTTTACAGGCACCTTGCCCACGGCTCAGTGATGGCGGTTTCTCTTCTTGGTTAGGACAATCGCTTCTCCGTATCCAGCACCTGGCTAGCGCATTCATGTCTTCAAATATTCATCAAGCACCTATATGTTCCAGGAGCTACTGACAGAGTATTGGACAAAGTCCTTGCTCTCCTAGGGTTTAAATTCTAGTTTGAAGACGGGCGATACACAACTAAGCAAACACATTCACATCTATCACCCTTATTGCTAATTCTGAACTCTGCAAGTTCTGAAAACCGACAAGGTTTTCCATCATTCAGTTGGAAGCAAGAACCGAGGGGAACTAATCAGGGGGTTCTTTGGTGTGTTTGTTAATCCCCCTGGACGCCAACGCTTATGTTGAGAAATTGATGTGAGTGATGGGGGGGGGAGGCTGAGAAATTGACGTGAGCGATGGGGGGGAGGGAGGGGGAAGTGCTGGACCCATGGGGGGAGGGGGCAGGGTGGTTACGCCTGGTGGGATTTTATCCTCAATGACCTGTCTATAATCTGAGTTACTGTGACTTCTGAGACATGCCTGGTCCCCTGGGATTTCACACAGGGGACCTTCAGGACCCCGTCAGGACCGGGGAGGAAAACGAAAGCCCGGTGAGGGTGGACTTTGCGGGAGCCTCTCCCGAGGAGCCACGTTTAGGACGATGTGGGGCAGAGGCCCCAGGGAAGAATGGGCCGGGGGGGAGGGGAGGGAGCCCGCAGGGAAGGTCTCGTCCACCCCACCAACCCCGCCTCCTGGGCTGCTGCTTGTCCCTGGCTCTGGGCGCACAGTTCTGTCTAAACTCGCATGTCCTTGCCTTTCCAAGATGTGGCCGTGAGTCTGAGATTTCGGGTTTGGCTCTGACTGACTCATTCTCACCCACGGGGGCCCGTGTGGCATTTCCGAGTTTGCTTTAGAGATAATGGGACATGTCTCAAGCAGGCCCGGGTGCCAGCCGGCTGGAGAGGATCAGCAGCGGGGCGGGCATCTGAGTCCTCCCTCCTCCCTCCTCCCTCCTCCAGGGACAGAGGAAGGAAGTGGGTCCGTGTGAGGGGAAGAGAGTGTGGCCTCCTGGGTTTGGTGCAACCCTTCCTAATATTAGCGGAAGGACTGTAGTTCTGAGCAGCGGGTTGATGAAGGGACTAACCACACACCTGAAAGTAACAGGTACACACACGTCTTGAGGGTCAGCACCAGGCTTCCCCTGGCTCAGCAGACGTGTTAGGGACTGGGGACACAGCAGTGAATGACACGGAAGCGAGAGCCCTCTTAGAGCTGACAGTCTAGCGAGGGAGGTGACTTTTGAGGTGAGACCTGAGGTAAAAAGGCACATGGACATCCGGAGAGTGATTCCAGCAGCGGGAACAGCAGGTGCAAAGGCCCTGAGGCGGGAACAGGCTTGGCGCGTCTGACCCACAAGGAAGCTGATGTGATGGTATGGAAATGAGCCAGACACCGAGGGGTAGGAGCATAGGTCAGGGAGGAAAATGGGAACCAGATCCCTGTGGTGTCTTGTTCACCTTGTAAAGTAACCTTCCCAAGTAGGAAGGAACTGCTCTTATCTAGACTTCGCCGATGAAGAAACAGGCACTGAATAGTTGAGTAACTTGTCCAGGGTCACACGGGTGGCAGCGCAGGGCCGTGAACCCAGCAGCTCCAGCATCTCCAGTCTTTACCACGGTGTTTAAACACCTGGATGTGGTCAGGCCCGGATTGGTGTTACGGGTGATTCAATCATCATGCAGATCGTTTTAGAGATCATTCTGCCAATGAGCACGTTCCCGGCCTGTGACCGTGACTGTGACATCCACCTCACGGCACAGAGCATACAGTGAGGATCAGGCACGGCACTGGGTGAACACGGGTAGATGAGTGGGCGCCTCCCCGTTTCCCCGAGGAGGAAACTGAGGCTCTGGGTAAGTGGCCGATCTGGGTGGCACAGCTCCAAGGGGGCAGAGTCTGGATTCAGACCCACGGCTGCTGACCTGGGAGCCTATGCCTTTAACCACTGTTCTGAGCCGTTCAGCCCAAGGAGTAGAGAACTACGTTTCACGGTCAGAAATGAGGGGACCATAGTCACCCAGAGCCATTTTGGGGAACTGGGGAGGCCCTGAGGTTTTCCTGAAGGAGCCAGGGAAGTGTTCTGCCTTTTGAAAAGAGGAGAGGGGAGACACTAGATCTCTGGATGGGCAGTCCTCCAGGCTCTTGGAGCCTTAGCCTCTTGACGATCTTGCCCCTGGCCATAGAGCACGGGCCTTCTGGAAGGCAGATCCTCATAGCTGGGCAGCTCTAACTGGGAGAAAATCTTTCCTGAGATTTAGCCAAACTCACTTTCTGGTACCATTCACTTTCTGACTCTGGTTCTGCCCCCTTGGAAGTAGTAACCAGCTCCCTCCCAACCTGAGCCCAATATTTCTCTTACTCAGACCACACAGGTATAGTCCTTTCAACCGCTCTTCCTGACTCAAGGAATTGTAGAGAATTCAGCCTGGCTTTAGACTTGAACAGATTCATCAAAGTCTCACATAAAACCCATTGCTTCCCCCAGTGTCTGCCCAGTCACAGAGGAGGAAGACTGTCACCTCCTTGGAATTGGACCCATATCTTTGTTGATACAACCTGCAGTCATACTTTATAGTGACCACATCCCGCTTGGAGCGTACATTGGGCTTGCCCGCTAAAACCTCCAGGTCTCTCTTCTGCACAAGCTGCTGTCTGTCAAAGTATATTCCGTTATGAGACTCCTTATTTGAGGCTAGCACTTGTTTTTTAGTCTTTCTTGTTTTCTAGTAAATCTACTTTAGGCTAAGAGGCTATAATTTTTTTTCTTTGAGTACTCCTTTGGCTTCATTTCACAGGTCTTGTGACACAATGCAAAAATAATTTAGTTTCCCTTTTGATTAAAAGTGTTATGCACTTCAAACGTTTTTAAAGATGAATGGATTTTTTTTTTTTGAAGTTATCCTTGTGTTCTTGGAGTCTCAATTTGTTGCATTATGGTCAGTATTTATGGCTTGTATGATATCCGTGATGGAGAATTTGTGAAGATCTTTGTAAGATTCTCTGGTTAGTTTCTTTTGTATGTTCCACTTGTCTTTGAAAGGATGTATATTTTCTGGTGGGTGTGGAGGTTTTTGTTTTGTTTTTAATGTTTGTTTATTTTTGAAAGAGAGAGAGTGCAAGTGGGGGAGGGGCAGAGAGAGAGAGAGAGAGAGAGAGAGAGAGAGAGAGACCAAAGATCTGAAGCAGTCTCCGCGGTGACAACAGAGAGCCCGATATGGGGCTTGAACTCACAAACCGTGAGATCGTGACCTGAGCTGAAATCCAGAGCCTGAGGCTCAACCGACTGAGCCACCCAGGCTCCCCAAGGTGGGTGTAACGTTTGAGAAATAGAGCTCTTAGATCAATTTTGCTAATTACATCATTCATGTTTTCTATGTTTTTATGTGTTTTTCTCTATCTGACTTCTCTCCCGCTCTGATAAAGGATCTACTCATTTCACCTTGACCTTTTCTTGTTTGGTTTTTTTTTTTGCTTTATTTTCAAAGCTGTGTTGTTCAGTGCATATAAAAACAAAACATGAATAGAAGAAGGGTTCATGATATTTATTCCTTCTGGTGAATTGCTCCTTTGATCAGTATAAAAGAGCCACCTTTCTCTCTTTTAATACTTTGCTGTCTTGAATTTATTTTATTCAGTGTTCGTACCTCTTATCTTTATGCGCATTGGTCTCTTGACCAATTCTCTGTCTTCTTTTCTTCAACACTAAAGTTGAAGGACTTTTCTAGGACTTTTCTTTGACTACAGTCTTGTAGCCACGTAAATTAAAAATAATTACATATATATGTGCGTATATATATATATATATACGCACGTATATATTACCTCTCAGACTCAGCTCTGTAACCCACTTGCTGCATAATTTGGGGCAAGTCCTTTTGCCTGTTTACCTTAATTTCCTCATCTGTAAAATGGGGAGATGACTCACCTGGCCTCTCCTCTCGGGTTTCTGTAAAAATAATGAGAGTGGAGAATAGAAAAGTTGCTGCCTACATCCCTACGAGTTAGTCACTGGGTGTGAATAGGGGCTGGCTTTCCAGACGGTGAGAAGAGGGAGGGACGGAGAGGGAGGGAGGGGGAGGGAGGACCGTGCCGGAGCCCTGAGGGTGGAGGCCGACTTCACGGTGGCCGCCCCTGGTTGGCTGCCTGGGCTGTTCACAGATACACGAGTAAGACACAGTCTCTGGCCTGGAGGGGCTTCTGGTCTGGAAGAAGGTGCCGCTCACTGCTCATGGGACAGAGGGACAGGCAGGGAAGGGCTGAGGAAGGAGCGGGTTTGAGTAGCAGTGTCCCAAGGGGGTGGCTTAGGAGGTGGGCACTGAGAGGGGAGTCTGGGGCGCATTTGGGGACGGGTGGGGGGCAGCGCTGGGAGAGCGCAAGGTTGGTAAGGACCGCTCTTGTCCTCCCCTACGAAGGAGGAAGGCAGGGGGCTTGCAGAATTTGGAGGATCCTTGACACCAAAGAGCAGGCAAAGTTGGGTCTCCAGCCCCACCCCTTCCTCGTCACCATAACAACCACATCCCATAATGAATAAGAGGAACTAGGGACAGAAGGGAGGGAAAGGTAGCAACCTTACACCTTCAGGGGTGGGGGTGGGGCCGGTGCACCAGGAGGCTGGGGGGGGGGTCTTGCCTCTTGTTGGGGGCGTCTCAGGACACCCACCCACCCCAGATGACGCCAGCTGGTCGTCGGAAGCCAAAGGGAGACCATAGATGTGTGGTGTGGTTTTTGAAAATGGAACTCTTTTCCAACGTTTAAAAATCAGGAAAGTATGCATAGAAATCTGGGTTTCTAGCTTCTTTAGAAAAATCAGGAGACCTAGCAATGCCCAGGCCTTCGCTGATGTGGCAAAAAGCGGCTGACACAGAGTGACGGCTGCCCTTTAGGGCTGGGCCTGTGCCCGCCCGCTGCGGCTTGTCCCTTCTCTGCCATTGAGGTCTTGGGTCTGTGATCCCTTAGACACCTGGGTCGTCTGGGGCAGGTGGCTGTGAGCTGTGCGACCCCCCCACCGAGATAGTGAGTGAAGAAGCAGGTAGGCTGAAGTCGGGGGCCCCTGTAAAGGCTGGGGAGTGGACTGCGGGGTCTTTGGGGACCCTCGTGGGCCTGAGCATGGATGGGCTGAGACGTTTGCGGCCGTGCCCCCTCAGCCCGGATCGCACACCCGTTCACCCATCTCTTTCCCTTTCCTCCATAGTGAGCTTACATGCAGGCCGGTGCACAGCTTCGTGCATTTTCCCAAAGCGTGCACTTGCGTGTGTAACCCAGCTTGACCGGCCCCCCAGAAGGTTCCCTCCTGCCTGCCCCGCCAAAGACACTTCCCTGACTTCTGACCCCAGGATCAAGGGCTGTCTCCTTTGGAACTTGCTGTAAACGGAATCAGTTTTGCCCTTTGGAACCCGGCTTCCTCCATTCAGTTCGCGCCCGTGAGACCTGACCACGGTTGTCATGGCAGCTGTCGCTACTCAGGGTCTCGGAGCGTTTCCTTGGTGCTTGAAGATGGGCTTTGCCACCTGCTCCATCCACGCTGTCCCTAGTGCCTCCTCCGCCCCGCTGTGGTCTCTCCGTCCCCTTGTGCGACCGGCGAGGCAAGTGGTTCTGTCCTCACGTCACGGACGAGGAGACTGATGCTCTGAGAGGGCCCCTGGCTTGCCTAGGCCTGTCAGCCGGGCAGGGCAGGGCCTGCACACTTAGGCCCAGAGTTATGCTTCTGTGTGTCAGATGCTCTGAGGTCGCTGCCCACGTGGGCGGCCCCACGCGTCCGTGTGTCCCTCACCGTGCCAGGAATAATATTGGCGCAGGGCAGGGTGGACAGCAGATTGGACTCCAGGGAGAGACCTCTGCCCCCAGCACCTGTCTGCAGGCACAAAGTGAGCAGGGAGATCTTGCCTGTGCTGACGTGCTACCTACCGGCTGTGGGTTTGCCCAGGGGGCAAAGTCCTGGTCACTGTTGAGACAAGTTCACAGATGAGGGCTGGGCAAACAGGGACAGAAGCCAAGTTCCAGCTCACTCGCTTCCTGCCTGGTCACCTTGGATGATCGCTGAACGCCTCCGAGCCTCGGCTTCCCTCTCTCTGCGGTTCTTAGGCAGGTTCCTGGGCCTCTGGGTGTCAGTTTCCCCCGTGTCTGCCGTGGGGATGGTACTCACTGCACCTGCCATGTTGCTGTTAGGGTTAAATGAGTTGCTGAAGTTGTAAGTGCACGACAGTCTGCTATGACCAAGGCTGTGGCCGGTCAGTTTGGGGGGTGGGGTGGCACCCGTGGGCAGAAGGGCCCAGGGCATGGTCTCTAATGGCTGGAGGAACTGGGGACACACAGGGGCGATCATGGTGACTTCTGCGGACCTCGGGAAGCAGGCCCACTGGGAGCCGTGACTGTCCCTAAGACCAGCAAAATCTAATCAGCATCTTGGGGCCAGATGTCATAATCATGATAATGCCCCAATTACCAGCATTCTGCAGTCACTTCCCCCGGGGTGGCCAAGATCGGTGCCTGCATTAAGGTATTTAAGGAAATTCGGAGCCAGAATTGGTCAGTGTTTATCTAGCTGTGAGAGGTGGAAAATTCCAGCTTGTGGAGCTGTGTCCCTGCTTTCGTGAGGGATGGCCGTCCAGGCCCTCCTGCACTGAGCACATACCCGTGGCCCCTCCGCTGTGTGCCGAGCAGTGTATTATTGGCTCTGGGGTCCCAGCAGTGAACAGGGTGGACACCGCCTCGGGTCTCGTGG
Organism: Felis catus; assembly: GCF_018350175.1. NCBI lineage: Eukaryota > Metazoa > Chordata > Mammalia > Carnivora > Felidae > Felis > Felis catus. Next base: position 19,667,735 of record NC_058383.1, on the reverse strand, counting down.
GAGCTGGGGTCCCGGTGGGGCCCTTGGACGAGGGACAGGACGTGTGTGCATGTGGTGAGCCTCAAGGGATAAGTGCTAAACAGAGAAATGGCCTTGCAAGTGACGGGGGTCAGCTGCCGTTCCTGATTCTGTGGCATCTGGACACGGGGCCCGTAGGCTCAGCCTCTTCCCTGGGGCCTCCAGGACCTTCTGAGGTCCAGCCTCCCCTGGGTTCCCACTGGCAGCTTGGGACAGCCAGCACGAGTGTCCCCACTGCCATAAAGTGGCCAGCCTGTCCCCAAGATGGTGCCCCCTCCAGCGGGTCTGGCCCAGCCATGTCCTGTGAAGGAGGTCCACAGTCTCCAACCCTCTCCTGTCCCCCTCAGACAAGGCCTTCCCTAACTCTGTGCAACCCCGTGGGTTCCGACACGGCTAATGACCTTCAGGCCTGTCTCCAGCCCAAGCCTACCTTCTGAGCTCCAGGCCAGTAGAATGTATTGCCTCCGTGGGGCGCCTGGGGGGCTCGGTCGGTGTAGCGTCTGACTTCAGCTCAGGTCATGATCTCACTCCTTGTGAGTTCGAGCCCCACATCGGGCTCTGTGCTGACAGCTCGGAGCCTGGAGCCTGTTTCGGATTCTGTGTCTCCCTCTCTCTCTGCCCCTCCCCCGTTCATGCTGTGTCTTTCTCTGTCTCAAAAATAAACATTAAAAAAAATTTAAAAAGGAATATATTGCCTCCCGGACTGGATGCCCACTCCCCACCACCTGCTTCGACTCCCCGTGTCCCCGGCATGGGGGGGGGGGGGGCGCATGATCTTCCTGGCGCCCACTGCCAGCCATCGGCAAGTTCACCACCCTTACCTCCCGTGCAGGGCTGAGTCTGCCCCTCGTCTCCAGCAGCACCCAGCACGCCCCTCAGCCCGGCCACCTCGGCCTCGAACCTACAGCCCTTCTCCATACCGAAGGTGGAGTGGACTTTCTGGCTGGTGCACCTGCTCCTGCCCTGCCTAACAGCCTTCAGTGGCTCCCCGTTGCACTGGGGATGGATGGGGTCTGAATCACGCACTGTGCCTGGTTGGCAGTGTTGACCTCTCCTTCTGTCCGTCCCTGCAGCCCACGGCCTATCTTGCGGGGTGGGGGATGGGCCATGCCCTCCATCCTCCCTGGCTATTCACTCATTCTTCACTCGTCACTTTCCCCGTCTCTTTCCTTCTCCCGAGATTCCTCAGGATCAAAAATGGGCTTAATCATTGTCACCCCCTCACAGTGAGGACTTAGAGCATCTAGAACAGCGGCTGGCACTGGGGGAGCACCGTGTAAGTGTAGAAATAAGAACAAGGTGGAAGACGCAGGGTTGCTTGTTGAGGGGGTACCCTGCACCGGCCGCCGGGCTTGGCCTTCTGCTTACAGAGGACGCGACGTGGCCTGCCTTCACGGAGTCCACGGCGCCTCCCGTGCGTGGGAAGGTCTTCCTCCCTCTGCACACGGCACCCCTGCCCTCCCCTGGGGGGTCCCTCTAGGGACACTTGACCCTCGAGGACCTCCCTGACGGCTGCCTGCCGACAGCCTCGTCGTACCTTTCCTGATGCTGTTCCCACAGCCCCTCTGCAGGCCTGCTTCCCGCATGGGTCCCTCCCACACTGCGTGGCATCCTGACAAGACCAGATCTAGCCTTTTTGATGGCTCTCTTCTCTCGGCAAAGTCTGTGCGGTCAGCAAATGCTGTTGGCTGTGCCCTCGACAGATCTAGAATCCAGCCTGCTCTTACAGACCCTTCCCGGCACCTGCTGCCTGGACCAGCGCAGCAGGCTCCTCACCGGTACCTGCTTCTGCCCTTCACCCCGTGGGCCCTGTAGACCACATAACCGGAGAGATGGCTTGAAACGTCTCATAATGTCACGTCTCTGCTCAAAAACCTCCAGTGACTTATCTTCTCAAGTATTTGTCAGGGGGAGGAAGTGAGTGAGCGAATGCATGAATGGCTTCTCCCGCGTCTGCGGTCGCCGGCACGTAGTAGTAGCTTAGTAACCGCCGCCGTGAGAATACACGCGGGCAAGGGGTGGGAGCACACAGTAGGTGCGCGGGGAGCCCGCCTGGCTCTGTTGGCCAAGGTGGCCGGTTCTTGCCTCCGGCAGTAGTGGAGGCAGCCTGCCGTCACCCCTCACTCTGCTTTCGGTCTTGGGGCCCTGGCCTGGCCCGCCTTGCCGGCCAGGCGGGGCTGCTGACGCGGCTGCCGGTTCCGGGAAGCTCTGCCGGGCAGCGCTTCTGGGAAGGCGACCGCTGGGAGGAGAAGTGTGCCCCTGGCTCCCCGCCAGACTGGCCTAGCTGTCCCGGAGGCCAGAGGAAGCTCCAGGCAGGCTTAAGACTGTGGAGTTTCAGGGGCCGGTGGCTCCCCCCCAGGGAGGCCACCGTCAGCCCCTGCTGTCATCGACTTCCTCTTCACATGCGTTTGCTCCTCATGGGACTGGCTGCATCCTGTCTGCCCGTCCAGCCCCCCTTCGAGCCGGTTTGCGGTCAAGAGAGGAAAGAGGAGCCGGTGTGGGCGGCCTTGCAACCCTTTTGGGCTCAGGAAGAGCCGGCCCGGTCACTGCCTGACTGCCACTGGCCTTGACATTTCAAGACTCTCCACTCCCCTCCTCCCCAACAGAAAGAGTGAGTTAAGTGTATTTCACTGCCAGCAGGAGGGTTTTCCCACTCAGAGCACTTCTGACCTCTTCCCGGCTCAGGCTTTCACTAAGTGCTGCTTCCTACCTCCCTGACCTTGGTTTTGTCACTTGCCCGTCTCTAGGCCTCAGTTTTGGCCATAACACCGCATTCCCAGGGTGGCAGGGATTTCACTTCAAGAGGCGGCAAAAACAAGCGGTCAGGCACGTGGCTTCTGGAGTGAGGCTGCCTGGGTTCAAATCCTAGCTGTGTAACTTCTCTGTGCCTCTGTCTCCTCCTGTGCAAAATGGGGGTTTCAATGGCAGCCTGCCTTATAGAGGTGTATGCATAGCAATCATCATAAGCAACAGCTCGGCACCCCGCGTTTGAAAATAGATTACAGAATCTGTTATTCTTGATTTTTAGCCACTCATTCAATACATGTTTATTGAGCATATACTATGTATGTGTCAGGCACTATTCAGGTCCTGGGGACAAAACAATGACCATAAAGCTCTGTCCTCATGGGGCTTGCCTTCTGATGGGGTGTGTGGGGCGGGGGGGGGGGGGACAAGCAATACATATATAGACAAATAATTTAAATGTTATGGGTGATCCTCTACACTCAGAACATTGCGAACTAGCAGCAGAATGAGAGGGGCTGTTTCATGTTTTGCCAACGTGGAATAGTTCTTGGGTGAATAATTTATGCCCTTTGCCTGTTTTTTTTCTTCTTCTTTTTTTTTTTTTTTTTTAAATATTTTACATTTATTCATTTTTGAGAGACAGGGAGAGACAGACCGTGAGCAGGGAAGGGGCAGAGAGAGAGGGAGACACAGAATCCGAAGCAGGCTCCAGGCTCTGAGCTGTCAGCACAGAGCCCGGTGCGGGGCTCAAACCCACGAGCCATGAGATCACGACCTGAGCTGAAGTCGGCCGCTTAACTGACTGAGCCACTCAGGCGCCCCACCTTTGCCTGTTTTCTTAAAGGGATGTTTGTCTTACTGATTTGTAAGGTCTCTTTATAGGAAGGTCATTAGCTGTCTACAATGTAGATTGCTATCTTTGTCTAGTCTTTGCTTGCTTTTTTTTTTTTTTTAAATCTGAGAGAGGGGAGGGTGGAGAGAGGTAGAGGCAGAGAGAGAGAGAATCTTAAGCAGGCTCCACACTCAGCACGGAGCCCCAACACAGGGCTCGATCCCACAGTCCTGGGATCATGACCTGAGCTGAAAACAGGAGTCAACGCCCTGAGCCCCCCGAGGCGTCTTGCTTTTTTTTTTTTTTTTTTTTTTTTTTAGTGGTGCATTTTGAACTGGGGAAGTTGAAAACATTTTTGCAGTCAGATCTCTCAGTCTTTGCCGGCTACATTCTGAAATAAACATTCACACGTGTAACCTCAGTGATACGAACAGAGATGGTGGTAAGTGTAGGACAGAGATAAACAGGGTGTTGTGATGAGCAGTTAACGGGGGGCACCCTCAGTGGGTAGGGTTTCTGGGTGTAAAGGCTGTGAGGGAGAAGAGGGCTTAGGAGTGCGTCAAGGTGCTCGGAGGCCAGTGGGACCAAAGGCTCGTGGGGGACGGGGACGGGGACGGGGTGGGAGGGAACGGGGGATGTGTACCGGGCCAGATCATCAGGGGGCTTAAGGTTTTGTTTGGTTGGTTTTGGTTTTTGGTGTTTGCATTTTCTGACACTTCTGATTTTAAGGTGATTGTAGACTCACACACAGTTGTAAGAAATAACAGAGTCAGTGTCTGCCCAAGAGCGCCGTCTCACAAAACACAGTAGCCTAGCCGGGATATTGACATTGATAGGATCCGCTGAGCGCCCCTGTTTCCCTTGTACCCATTTGCGTGTGTTTGGTTCTGAGGAGCTTTACCCCGCGTGCAGGTTTGTTTCGCCAGCACAGCAGCCGCGACTCGAGGAGCCCGTGTCGCCCTTTTATAGCCACACGGACCTCCCTTCCTACCCGCCGCCTGTGAATCTGTTCTCCGTTTCCATAAGTTTGTCATTTCAAGAATGTGACATAAATGGAATCACACAGGGTGCACCCTTTTGGACGGGCTGTTTTCACTCCCGGGCTTGGGTTGAATGCTGAGTCAGAGATGCTCCTCTTGGATGGGCCATGAACTCCAGGCATCCTTGTCCCTGGGCGAAGACACCCTTTGGGAGCCAGAGGCTAACGAAGGGCTTGAGCAGGCAGTTCATGGCCTGGTTTCTGATGGTGAAATGACTCTGCCGGGGCGCCTGAGGGGCTCTCAGCAGGTTAAGCGTCTGACTTTGGCTCGGGTCATGATCTCATGGTTTGTGGGTTTGAGCCCCGCATCGGACTCTGTGTTGACAGCTCGGAGCCTGAAGCCCGCTTTGGATTCTGTGTTTCCCTCTCTCTCTCTCTCTGCCTCTCTCCCACTCTCTCTCTCTGTCTGTCTCTCTCAAAAATAAATAACCTTAAAAAAAAAAATGATTCTGCCTGCAGTGTGGCGAAGAAACGAAGTGACTCATGTTTGCAGTAACTGCTAATTCCTTGCCGCCTGCCCTGCCCCTGCCCCTGCCCCATCATTCTCTCAGCCCCAGACTAGCCCTTTGGAAAATCTTGCCACAACCCTGTTCAGAGACCCTTAAGGGGCACCTGGGTGGCTGTCAGTTACGCGTCTGACTTCGGCTCAGGTCATGGTCTCGTGGTCCGTGAGTTCGAGTCCCGCGTCGGGCTCTGTGCTGACAGCTCAGAGCCTGGGGCCTGCTTCAGATTCTGTGTTTCCTCCTCTCTCTGCCCCTCCTCCACTCATGCTCTGCCCCCTCCCCCCGTCTCTGTCTTTCAAAATAAACTTAAAAGAAATTTAATTCAAAGACCCTTAAAAACCACTCATTGCCTAGAGGAGGGGTCTTTGACCTGGAGCCCTTAGCCTGGGCTGTGGGGAGCTGTGAGCCCCTAAAATGGGATGCAAAATGTAACGTGTGCACTTTTCGAGAAGGAGGGTTTGGAGTTTGCATCACATATTCAGACGGATCGGTGATCTCCAAAACATTAAGGACTGTGCCTTCCAGACAGAGATAGTGGTTAGGAGCTGAGGCCCCCCGAACCTGACGGCCCCTGTTCAGATCTCGTGACCTCCACGGCTCTGTACCCTCAGACAAGTCACTTATTCCTTCTGTGCTTTGGTTGCCTCATCTAAAAATGGGGGAAAGAATGAATAGTACCTACTTCGTAGGGCTGCGTTGAGTATTGAATGAATTAATCAAAGTGCTGTGTTCACAAGGAAACTTGGCACATGGGAAATATTGTATGTTTGTTAAGTGAATCATGAGCCTATAGGGTGTAGGGGGGCAGAACCTTTAGGCAAAAACTTCCTAGGCCCTCTGGGATTTTCAGGCCCTCTCTGTGTCAGTTCTCAATCATCCTCTAGACAAGCTTCAGATCAGCAGGGTTTCTTCCAAAGGGATACACAGGTGTGGTTGGGCACTGTCCCCTCCCTTGTCCTGGCTTTCATATCTCTGTTAATATGACTTTCACTGTCTTTTGTGTGTGTGTGTGTGTTTTTAAGGTGCTGCTTCACCTTCGGCGTGTGGGGCATTTGTAGACATCAAAAGCCCTGAGTCTTTTCTGCTGTTCCTGGTTCTTCGCTTGGGCAGCTGACGTTAGAAATTGACAGGGGCGTTGGGTGGCTCAGTCGGTCAAGCGTCCACCCTTATCTCAGGTCGTGATCTCGCGGCTTGTGAGTTCAAGCCCCCCGCGCGTCGGGGTCTGTGCTGACAGCTCGGAGCCTGGAGCCTGCTTCCGATTCTGTGTCTCCCTCTCTCTCTGCCCCTCCCCTGCTCACGCTCTCTCTTTCCTTCAAAAGCAAATAAACATTAAAACGTTTTAAAAAGAAAGAAAGAAAGAAATTGGCAAGCAGGGGGGCCAGCTCTTCCTGACTTACTTCATTCACCCCGTTGAGCCCTTTCTGCAGTCCTGGGAGGAGGTGAAGGCACTGATAATGCCAGAATGAACTTCGGGCTCAGAGGCCAATAGACTGGCTTCTGACTCTAGTGCTCCCCTCTTGCCAGCTGTGGGACCTGACGGGCAAGCTGTTTGACCTCTGGCCTCAGTTCCCTCAGGTGGAAAGCTGAAGTAACAGCCCATGTAGCAGGCCTCTTGGGCAGATTCAAGAAGGTAATGTTCCTAACGTACTCAGCTAAGTGCCAGGCACACTGTGAGCACTTGACAAGAGGGCTTGTGTTTACACAAATCTTCGGCTCGATCTGAGGAAACCGCTTCCAGTCTCAGTTCTGCTCAGCCGTGACCTGGAGCTGAGCGGGGCTGCAGCCGGTCGGAGGGAGGATACACTGTGCGTGGCATCCCGATGTGGGTTGGCAGCTGGGTCAGGGGTTGCCTGCCGGCTCAGAGGGTCAGGAATCCCATGACTGAGAGTGTGGCCGTGGGATGATGATTTCTTCTTGCTTTAGGCTTGACCCGAGCACTTGGTAACTGTTCTTTTTCATTCTTTTATTCGTCCGCGTCCCTGTCCTTCATCCCTTGCAATATTCAGGGAGGCTCTTCGGTCAGCGCTCCTGGGCTGTGACTTCTGAAACGCAGCACCTGCGCGTCCCTGTGAAGCCAGCTGGGGTGTGTGTTTTGGGGGTGGGGGGCGTGTGTTTTGGGGGTGGGGGGCGATCGGGTTATGCCCTCTGAAACAGATCAGAGATAGCAACCGGGCTGCCATAGCTGCTGTGTGACCTTGTACGCACGTCTTGCCCTCTCTGTTTCTCTTCATTCAAAATCGGGGCGAAAGTGACACCTTTGCCGTCTCTGCCATAGGAGGCTGTGGCCCCGTGTGAACTTGTCAGAGGCAGCGTCACCAGGACCTCGTGGAGGACACCAGAGTCACGGGTCCACCACTCCACTCCCGCCCCTTCTTCCTTGTTCTTCACTGTGACTCTTGAAGGGAAGCGAGTTGGGGCTTGGAACAGATACCAGGTTCCCCCTGGGGAGGGTTTCCAGACCCGTGCTGAGCCCATTAGAGGCCCCACATCACGTCCAAAATGACTTTATTCCACAAACATTAACTGAGCAGCTGTTGTACGCCAGGCACCAACGTAGGCACCAGGAACTTGGCAGTGAACAAGACAAATGACAGCTCTCAGGATGACAGGCAACTGAAAAAGAACAGCTCTTCTGAACTTTCCTTGCCTTTTGTCTCCCCCCCCCCCCTCCGCCCCCGGCATTTTTGGAAAACCACAGCCTGGTTCTTTTATGGACTTCTCCGTTAGATTTGTCTGACACTCCCCTGTGATTTGTGCCCTTGGGGCAGCAACGCCAGAGAAGGAAGGCTGTGTTCTCAGGGGATAGTCCCGGAGAGCTCATGACCCTGCTTTGTCCCGTTCCTGGAGATGTTACCTTTGACCACTTGGTTGAAGGTGGTGCCTCCCAGGGTTCTGCACATCTCCGGTTTTACGCACACATGTATATGAAGCATAGGATGCGGTAAAGTTAACAAGCGTTTTGATTCGTTAGTCAATAGACAATACGAATTTTGTGGGCAGATGCTTAGAGGCTGCCCCTGCTGAAACACAGCCGCTCTCTCTGCCCCGCGTATAGATCTAAATCGGGACAGACTCCCGCACCCCTATTGAACTCCAGGGGTTACAGTTGGTTACTGTACCTTTATTGGGGTGCTTCAGTTGTGCCCGTGTGGGCCGGTGGACACAGTTTAGCTGGCCCCTGTGTCTTTTTTTTTGACGAGAGCCCATCATTCTTGGAGCGCGTCCTTACTCTCTGACACAAGGATTCCAGGCCCGTCATGCACTTTCCCTGCTCGGATCCTGGACTCATTAGAAGGAGCTCTGTGGAGGGGCGCCTGGGTGGCTCAGTCGGTTAAGCGTCCGACTTCGGCTCAGGTCATGATCTCACGGTCCGCGAGTTCGAGCCCCACGTCGGGCTCTGTGCTGACGGCTCGGAGCCTGGAGCCTGCTTCCGATTCTGTGTCTCCCTCTCTCTGTGCCCCTTCCCTGCTCATGCTCTCTCTCTGTCTCAAAAATAAATAAAAACATTAAGAAAAAAATTTTTTAAAAGAAGGAGCTCTGTGGAGGCAACGAGCAAGACCGAAACAGGGTCTGCGGACCCGCCGACAGTCATGCGTCAGTGTTAATGTCCTGATTTTGGCGGTTGCATTGTGGCTGCAGGAGAATGAATGACCGCGTTCTCCGAAATAGACACTGGAGCCTTAAGGAGTGATTTATTCATTGTGAACAAACAAATACACAAAATGAATAAAACAGAGACAGACTGAGGGGGAAGGTGAATGAAGAGGACAGCGAGGGGGAAGGTGTGCACTCGGGAATGGGTTTCGTGTGTTTCACGAGCAGCAAGGAGCGAGGATGTGGCCGGTGGCGGGAGCACCGCGCACAGGTGCTGGGGCCAGGTGCAGAGGGGGGCGGGGCCCCGCTGGGGAGGCCCTGCAAGGGGAACAGAGTCCCTGGGGAGCTTCCGGCAGGGACACAAAGCCCCCCTCCCCGCCCCCCATGCTGCGCAGACACCGTGCGGAGGGCTTCAGGTCTGCGTGTCACTTCGTCTCTGCAGTACAGCTGCGAGGTTAGGCTCCGTCTCATCTGCACGTTGCAGGTAAGGAGGCCCAGGCTGCGATGATGACCGCGGGACTGCCTTGAACCGCACATAGCTCCCAAGCCCCAGGAGGAAGCCTGGCCGCCGCTTGGCTGAATGCGACGCCGAGGTGGAGACCCACACGGGGACAGGGAGAGCGGATGCTGTGAGCATCGCCGCCGGGAAACCTGCCTCCTCCATACCTCGCGTTTTAGCGGGCGCCACGTGCCGCGAGTGTCGTGGGGGGAAGCGCACGCCCCTTGACCCGGCGAGATCCCACTCCGGAGCATTTCCCTTCACGAAAGCGACTCCTTGGGCCGTGGCTGTGTTCAGGTCACTGTTTGAGGACCCTGCGTGTGTTAGCCCATTCAGTGCCCACAGCACCCTGGTCAGGTGGGGGCCGTTCCTAGCGCCACTTCACAGGGCGGGAAACTGAGGCACGGAGGGGTTAAGCGGTTTGCTCAAGGCTCGTAAGGAGTAAGGGACAGAGCAGGTGTTAAAACTTCAGGAATACGCTGCACAGCCATTGCGGGGAGAGGAGGGAGGGGGGCAGGATGTAAGCACAAGCTCCAAAACAGAAGACGTTGTACCGGCCCGATCTGTCAAACTAGGTACGCGTGGAAAGGACTAGATTTGGATGCCAGATGTCTCCAGGGGCATTTTTCCAGGTGACGGAATTACAGCCGTTCTGTTTTAAGTTTTTTTAGTTTTGAGAGAGAGAGAGCGTGCACCTGTGAGCAGGGGTGGGGCAGAGAGAGGAGACGGAGAATCCCAAGCGGGTTCTGCCCTGTCGGCACAGAGCCCGACCTGGGGCTCAGTCCCACAGACCTGGAGACCTGGACCCCAGCAGAAGTGAAGAGCCAGCCAGGGGCTTCACTGACGGAGCCACCCAGGCGCCCCCTACAGGCATTCTTGTTGTACGTTTGCATGTCTCTCTTTTCCGAATTGTCTACGGTGATCCCATGTGGCTTTTGTAATAGGAAAAAAGATCAATATCGTACCTTAAAAAAACAAAACAGGGGCGCCTGGGTGGCTCAGTCGGTTAAGCATCTGACTTCGGCTCGGGTTGTGATCTCACAGTTCGTGGGTTCGAGCCTCGCATAGGGCTCTGTGCTGACAGCTCGGAGCCTGGAGCCTGTTTCCGATTCTGTGTCTCCCTCTCTCTCTGCCCCTCCCCCACTCGCGCTCTGTCTCTCTCTGTCTCAAAAATAAACAAACATTTAAAAAAATTAAAAAAACAAAAAAACACAAAACAAAGAACAACAAAGCAGTAAGAGTAATCAATAAAGGCTAAAATCCAGTGACACACAGTGAGATCCCACTAGTTCGATGCTTTGAATCTATAGGGGTATGGAATGATATTTAATGATATATTAAGCTTAAAACTTAAGTTTCAGGAGGAAGAGGGTGCTGCTAGTTGGGGAAACAAAATGCGTACTTATCTCCCTGTCTGTATAGATACAAGTCTGGAAGAGGTGATACGAATGTGTACGTGGCCTTGTGATTTGGAGGGATTTGAACTGTGCTTTCTTTCTGGGTGTCTGCGCTGCTGACTTCTATTCCCCAGCCGTGTATTATATGGGATGCATCTATGGGGTTAGAAGTGCAGGTGGTGAGGAACAACTGGACGGAGAATGGCAACAAAGCACAAAACCCCAGGAGCATGTAGCAGGCGAGGCTTACTTAGCTCAGGTCCGGGAGAGCCGGCTTACCTGGGCGTGGCCAACCTCGCTGGAGGTTGTCACCTGCGCCCCTGTGGTCAGCCTGGGGTCGGTTACACAGTTCTGCCGATCTGCTGATCTCGCTCGCATGACTGGGGGTGGCTGCCTGTCCCCCAATGCAGAATGCTACGTGTCCACATCCTCCAGCAGGCTGGCACGTGCGTTCTTAAGACAGTGGTCGTGCCAAAGCAGGCTTCTTCAGTGCATCCCTTTTGCTCATAGTCTCCTGGCCAGAGCTAGTCACGTGGTTGAGCCCAAAATCGAAGGCCAGGGGAGAATGCCCTGCCCGGGGCAGTGGCGGGGGGCGGGGGGGGAGGAGGGGGGAGGGGAAGGAGGCGGTGGGCACTGTAAGGTTACATGGATCCAGGAGGACTGGGAAGAATTGGGGCCATTGGTGTAAGTCTAACACATTCAACAGCATCCTTTTTAGTGGCCACCTAATACTGCATTACATGGGTCTACCGTTTACTTAACCAGCCCCGTAAGGCTAAACAGATTAACGTCTCCAAAGTACATTTCAAGGAATTGTAAATCTCTTGGGGGTTTAACTGGGGGTTTAGCATACACACACATACAGATGAAGGTTGAGTAGGGAAAGAAATTTGGCAAGTGTTGGGTTAAATGAAGAAAAATAAGTTTCTCTGCTGCAGGACTTATCAGAGCCTTTACACACAAATGTGCATTATGGTCTCCCGTAAGTCCAAGGGGCTGCTTCAACTTAGCAGGTCATGGGATTTTTTTCAAGAAGTATCTCTTGGGGACAAGCATTGTGGGCTTTGTGCATCTGAAACACAACAGTTTCATGATGATAATAGGGAGAGAGAGAGAGAGAGAGAGAGAGAGAGAGATAGGGTGAGCTCTAGTGAACACAGAGGGCTCATTCTTGGCACTAACCTGGCTCGCTTTCACTCAGCAGGTGTCTTAGGATCTCCCAATGGGGCGGCTTTGCTCTGGGCTCACGTTCCCTGTGAGCTGTCTGATCCTGATGTGGGCGGCAGGCTCTGGTAAGTCACCACCTCTCATTCATTCATCCACTCATTCATTCAGCAAATGTTCTTTGGCTGTTTAGATGCCAGGGTCCTAGGATAATCAGCGAAAGGAACACAGATTCCGGGCCTTGAGGAGCTTACATTGTAGTGGGAGGGGACGGCCAATGACAGAGGGTCCTAATCATAAGTCAATTGTAAAGAGCGTTAGAAAGTGATAGAAAACACAGCACAGAACAGAGTCGGGGGCACATATTTGCGGGGGGTGGGGAATCGGACGTTAGTTTTGGACACAAGGTGAGTTTGAGATCTTTGTTAGGTATCTAAGACTCTGCCTGACACGTTAAGTCCTTTATCCGGCGAGCGTGTGCAAACGTATCCACTGTGGAGGCTGGTGCTGGGCATCAGAGCGAGAAGGCACCTGCCTGTCTGTTGTCGGGCTTTCGAACGATTTGGCAAACCCAGTACGCGCCCTGCCGGGCTCACACCCCAGCTCTGCCACTGGCCAGTAGGAAGAAATACCCCAGCCTTTCATGCTGCCCTTGACATTGGCTGAACCCAACCGGCAGCCAGAGGACAGGGGCACCTGAGTGCCAAGACCATGGCGGTCAGCCGCCTGAGCCAGAGAGGGGTGCAGAACAGATGGGGTCCGGGAGCGGGCAAATGGACGGCAGCCCTCCTCCTGCTCACACGGCTCTGGAGCAGACGCCCGTGGTGATGGAAAAGACTAGAAATGCCTTAGATTAGAAACGTCCTTTAATCTGGCCAAGGGCAAGCGGTGGAGGTGCCATGAGGCAAGGTAGGCCTGCCGCGGGGGGCAGTCTTCGACATCGGGAATCGCCCCCATGCCAGCCAGGACGCCGCAGAGCCCCATCCTGCCCCCAGCTCCCCGGACGCTGGCCCCCAACCGTGCGTGGGACTGTGGTTCCCTTGCGTGGCGTTGGCCCCTCGGTCCCGCTTGTCCCGCTTTCCTGCTTGTCCCGCTGCTGCACGTGCCCCTTGCTGTCTGGCTCCGGCCGCACACGGCGCTCCTGTGTCTCCCCAGGGAGCGTCAAGGTCCTGCGTGCGCCCACCTGCTTCTCCGACTACTTCAGCACCTCCGTCTGCCAGTGGAACATGGATGCGCCCACGAACTGCAGCGCTGAGCTCCGCCTGTCCTACCAGCTGAACTTCATGGGGTCCGAGTAAGCCACGAGTGGAGCTGGGATCTGGGGGAGGCTGCGTCCAGAGCGTTCACCCCAGGCGTTCGTTTGGTCCCGGTGGTGCCCTGGAGCGCGGGGTGCTGAATGGGGTTCCCCGCAGCTGACTGAGCGTGGTGTTCGAAGCGAGGCACCCCTGGGGTGCCTGGGTGGCTCGGTCGGTCAGCTCAGGTCATGATCTCGCAGTCCGTGGGTTCGAGCCCCGCGTCGGGCTCTGTGCTGACGGCTCGGAGCCTGGAGCCCGTTTTGGATTCTGCGTCTCCCTCTCTCTCTCTACGTCTCCCTCTCTCGCACTCTGTCTCTCTGTCTCTCTCTCTCTCAAACATGGATAAATGTTATAAAAAAAAAAAAGGGAGGCGCCCTGGGGCTCAGTGGGCATGTCACGGTGCTCTAAGTGCACTGTCACTGAGGCGCGTGGCATGTGGGTGTGGTGGAATGTTGGACTAGACTTTGGAGTCCCGGGGTTTGTTCGTCTGCTTCAAAGTTAGACCAAAGCTTTTGTCTCGGTGGCTCGTAATATTGCTATTTACCCTGTTAGTAATTAAAACAGAGATACTAGATCACAACAGCACGCGGGTCCACATTCGCTAAGCCGTCGGAGCAATGATCGCGCGCTGTGTAGCGTCTGGAAGATTCCACCTTACGCTTGTAAGAAACAGTGGAGAATGGCACACGGCCTCTTGGTATTATGAAAAGAGTTTGACCTCGTGACCCTCCCCCCCGGAAGTCCACGGTGGAGTCCACGGTGTTCTTTGGGGGACCGTGGAGCCTGGGGTGTGTTGTTCCGGGTGGGCCGCCGGGACAGCCGTGGCACATGGGGTGCTCTTCCAGGCGGCGCTGAGGGTGCGGCTGGATACGCGAGGCACGCAGTCACGGGGGCATTTTGGGGTGTGCCCACCCCAGAGTGCAGGGTACGTTGCCAGAGGCCTTCCCCTACCTACCGAGGCAGACGGGCTCTGCTTCTAAAATTTTTTTTTTTTTTAATATATACTTTTTTTTTTTTTTTAATTTTTTTTTTCAACGTTTATTTATTTTTGGGACAGAGAGAGACAGAGCATGAACGGGCGAGGGGCAGAGAGAGAGGGAGACACAGAATCGGAAACAGGCTCCAGGCTCTGAGCCATCAGCCCAGAGCCCGACGCGGGGCTCGAACTCACGGACCGCGAGATCGTGACCTGGCTGAAATCGGATGCTTAACCGACTGCGCCACCCAGGCGCCCCTAAAATTTTTTTTTTCAACGTTTATTTATTTTTGGGACAGAGAGAGACGGAGCATGAACGGGGGAGGGGCAGAGAGAGAGGGAGACACAGAATCGGAAACAGGCTCCAGGCTCTCTGAGCCATCAGCCCAGAGCCTGACGCGGGGCTCGAACTCCCGGACCGTGAGATCGTGACCTGGCTGAAGTCGGACGCTTAACCGACTGCGCCACCCAGGCGCCCCAAGACGGGCTCTGCTTCTAAATGTGGTACGCTGGCCTAGACCAGGGCTCTGCAGACTACGGCCCGAGGTCCGCATCTGGCCCACCAGCTGCTTTTGTAAATAAAGTTTTATCGGCACACAGCCACACCCGTTCGCTCCTGCATTCCCCGTGGCTGCCTTTGTGCTAGGAGAGCAGTCTTGAATGGCTGAGACACACACAGCGTGGCCCTCCAAGCGCGTGTTCCTTGAGGCACGTTCCAGGGATGCCCGTGGGTCACAGCCAGCCTAACGCGACACCCGTGTCTGCAGAAACCGCACGTGTGTCCCTGAGAACGGAGAAGGCGCGGCGTGTGCGTGCAGCATGCTGATGGACGACTTTGTCGAAGCGGACGTGTATCAGCTGCACCTGTGGGCGGGGACGCAGCTGCTGTGGAGCGGCTCCTTCAAGCCCAGCAGTCACGGTGAGGGGCACGGGATGGGCTTCCCGGACCCCCAACCCCGGCTGGGCTCTGGGGGGGGGGGGGCGGCGGCAGGCTCCAGGCGGGGGAGGGAGGCGCAAGCAGTCTTCTGCGCGTCCCCAGACGTGATGGGATTTTTGCCCCTTTCTGGGCTCCGGCTTCCCGTCTTTGAAACGGGGCTGGGCTGCCTAGGACGTCAGGTCCCCTTCAGTCTACGCATCTCGGCCGCCTGAATGTAAGTGCCCAGCCTGGGGTGCTGAGATGAGGCGTGCTTAATAGAAGGCATCGCTGTAGGCCACAGACTGAGCTGGGAACCTTCCTTCCCCGCTGTGTGGACTGGTGAGCTGCTGCTTCTTCGGACAATCTGACCTCAGAAGTCTGAGTTCATCCTGGTAGCCAGAGTCCCCGCAGCAATTCACCACGATTCTGCCGCGGTACAGTGACGGGAGGTTCGGACATCATTTATTGCTGTGTGAGCTTGGGCAAGTCACATCACCTCTCTGGGCCTCCTTTTCCAGAAGAGAGCTATCCCCGTTTTACGACCGGGTATAATACGGAGGAGGCGCGTAACCTGCCCCAGGTCACACGGCCACAAAGCTGCAGAGGGATATTCTTGCAAGAGTAGTTGCAGTTACTGCAGAGCTCAGCAGTTAGCGCCCACGGTCGGGGGGTTGTTGAGATAGACCCAAGAACGAACCCATGAATTAAAATCGTTTCTGCACGGGTGGGCCGACTTTATATACCTGTAGTCTCCTGGATAGGATTGCTTAAAAGGAGACTGAGTTTTAAAACACGCGGGTCAAGGTCAACAAAAACTCTGAGTCATAACACAGCGCATAGATGTGGCCCCAAGTGTGAAGGAACCGAAGTGAAAAAGCCACATTTTGGGTTCCTTTGCCTTATGCTTCCTGCACTCACTGTAGAAAGTCGCTTAGTCCCCACTCGTGTGAAGCGGAGTTTTAGCGACATTGTAATCAGTATGATGACGGTCATTCTCCGCTGAGACGATATCCACACGCTATTCCGTAAATGTGCTACGGAGGTGTGCTCGACCGAGAGCATCTCAATGACCCGTGCCCTGTGGACCCTTCTCCTCCCCGCACCTGGACAAGCGCCTCACCAGCCATTGCTTCTCCACAGTGAAACCCAGGGCTCCCGGAAACCTCACAGTTCACCCCAACGTCTCCCACACGTGGCTGCTGAGGTGGAGCAACCCTTACCCCCCTGAGAACCACCTGCACGCCGAGCTCACCTACATGGTCAACATCTCGAGTGAAGACGACCCCACGGATGTGAGTGTGTGCGCCTCTGGGTTTCTCTGCCACCTCTTGGGACTCAGGCGGGTGGAGACCGGGGCCCCTGGAGCCCGACTTCCACCCTGGCTCTGTGCACCCCGCCCCCGCCGTGTGCCTGGCTCCCAGTGTACCGTCATTTCGTGCTGTCGCTGGGTCCTCATAGCACTTACTTCTAGAGGCGGCCGATGGAGGCTGACACCTGGTTTGCGATCACAGCACTGATTTGTGAGTTTCCTTCTTTTTTTTTTTTTTTAATTTTTTTTTTCAACGTTTATTTATTTTGGGGACCGAGAGAGACAGAGCATGAACGGGGGAGGGGCAGAGAGAGAAGGAGACACAGAATCGGAAACAGGCTCCAGGCTCCGAGCCATCAGCCCAGAGCCCGAAGCGGGGTTCGAACCCACGGACCGCGAGATCGTGACCTGGCTGAAGTCAGACGCTTAACCGACTGCGCCACCCAGGCGCCCCGAGAGTTCCCTTCTTAAATGACGCGTTGACGGTTTTTAAAAGGGAGAGCTGATTGGCAGCAAACCATCGGGTCAATACTGGCAGGGGCCTGCACACGGGATGGCTTGGCCTCCGAGTTTAGTTTCAGGCGGGGCTGGAGATCATTTCCTGCCACCCATGTCTTCCCCTCAGGCTTCCCCACGGGAGGCACGTCTGAGCACCCTGGGCCCCGGCCTCCCACAGAGCGGGCTCCCGATACCTGTTTCCGCTCCCCGGCTGCGGGGCCCTAGTCCTGTCGCTTAACCTCCTGGGGCCCCGGTTTCCCCCTCTGTGACATGGGGAGGATAAGCGTCCCCGCTCCATCAGCTCTTGAGGGCGCCAAGCGTGTGACACAGGCTCCCCCGGCCTGGCTCTGAATGTGTCGTAAGCTCTGTTCTCCTTTTCGCCGGGGCCCCGCAGGCCTTGGAAAGCCCCGGCGGCCTTGGCCTCCCACACCTTGGTCTAGAACTCGCTACGTCAGCGTCGCCGAGGGCCTCTTCGGAGCCACGCCCCGTGTCCTGTGTCCTGGGACCCAGGCTGGCCTGGCTTCCGCTGCCAGGGAGCAGGCCCCACTCGTCTCGCGCTCTCACATCAGCTTCTGCTCTGCTTCCTGTCCTTCCCACCTAAGCCAGGGAGGGGGCGGGTATTGGCTTACATCTCTCGGTTTCTCAGGTGTGGTTTCCCCCTTGGCACTGGGCCACGGCGCAGGTGGGAGCAGGGATGGAGGGGCCGGGGTGTGACAGCGGAGGCTCAGAACGCACTGGCAAGGCTGCTCTGATGCCGAAAGAGATAGGCGGATCCCGTTTCGTAGGTGAATCCCCTCCCCGCGTGCTGGGCCTGTGCAGGGCTTCAGAGGGGTGAAGTCCGGAGGGGAGAGAAGTGTTCCTCATTTGCTTACCGTGGCTGCATCCAGGTTCCGGGAATCTGTCCCTCCCTCGGCCTGGCTTTATTCTGGGTTAGGTTCATTTTTAGGTGGTGGCCAGCATGCCCCCCTCCCCAGCAGCTCCGGGGCTCCGTGCCAACGCCACAGTGGGAGAGTCCCACTTTTAATTAGTCCCGGTAGAAGTTCTGGGGCCGATGCTCGGTTGCCTGGCTCGGATCACTTGCACATCTCTGACCCCGGCCCAGGCTGTGGGCAGGAAGGAGGGTGCTCGTACTGTGCTCTGATGGGCCAGAGGTGAGTCACACGCCCACCTCTGGAGTGTAGGTGTGGTCAGTTCCACCCAAGCCAGGAGGGCTGGGAAGGAGGGAGGGGTGGCTCCCCGGAGCAAACTCCAGGGAAGGGGAAGCGGGGACAGGGCTGGCTGTAACAGCCAGCCTTGGGACCTGGCCCTGGACTCCCAACCAGCAGGTAGAATCAGTCAGTGTACCCGAGCTGTGGCTCAGTTGTCATGGCTGTGCTGGGCGCTGCCCGGAGCCTCAGAATTCCTGGCTCAGCTTCCCTTGTTGGTGGGGCAGACGCCACGGGAACACCCCTCGCCCATCTCTCCCTTTCCCAGGGCTGGACCCAGCCTGTAGAAGTCCTCTCACTCCTCATTGGCCGGAGTTGATCTCTAACCAATCACAGGCTAGAGAACGGGGTGGGCACAACTGGTCCTGACCAATGAGGATGAACCCTGGAGCTGGAGTCAGAGGCTTACCTGCCCTGAGCTTTGAGGACGTGTCTCCAACGGCAAAGATGGGCGTCCGGCCCTGTTTGCTACCATATTGCAGACGCCAGCTATAGCTCAGATTGGGTGGGACCGATTTTTTTGTTTTTCTGTTTTTCGAGGTATAATTGACATACGATATTGTAATAGTTTCAGGTGCACCCCAGCGTAGTGATTTGACATTTTGTACACATTGCAAAATGATCACCCACAGTAAGTCTGGTTACCATCTGTCACCAAACAGAGTGAAAAGAATATGAGCAACTGTGTTCCCCATGGATGACATAGATGGGATCAGTTCTAGAAGACACCTTAGAAGTGGAATTTGGGGAGTGGAGCTACCTATTGTCCTGGATGATCTCTGGACAGGGGTCCATAATGGAGGTGGAGTTTTGGCCCGGGCATTGGAGGCCGTAGAAGAGTTTTCTAGACGGGGAAGGAAGGGAAGAGTAGGAGGCCAGGCAGAGGGAACCACATGAGCAAAGGCTTGGGGGATATGAAGATTCATGGTGTGTCGGGGGATTACGGAGATGTGGCAGTGAGTGCAGTGAAACAGCAGAAAAGGAGGCCACCAGTCCGTTCAGGATCGTGAACGGTTACCGTTGCTTGTGTGCCTGAAATGTGCGAGGCACAACACAGCCCCGCACGTGGGAGGTGTTGGTCTCTCCATTTTAGTGATGAGGAAACTGAGGCCTGAGAGATGGAATGACTTGCCCAGGGCCCCCCGGCTGGAAAAGGCAGAGCCGGGCTGGGAAGCCAGGATTTGAACTCCAGAGCCAGTGCTGTTTCCTCTCCCTTGGATCCTTCTCTCAGGGGTGGCCTCCCAAACACTTGGCCCTTTTTGCCCAAACAACAACAACAACAACAACAATAAGCCACAAGTGTTTCCTGGGAATCCCCAATTTCTGTTCTGTTTCTTGGTAAAACATTTCCCACCCCGCCCCCCCCACTCCTTTCTGGGGTATACAATTCCTTCGGCAACCTAGGTCCAGCTGTTGCTTCCTGCTTACTCATATTTAGAGAGCAAATAGGGCTGTGAGTGAGTGTCCTTGTCTTCTGCCCTCGCTTCCTCCCATAACTCTCTCCTTGACCTCTGCTCCAACCCGTGAGCGGAAGCAGGGCTGCAAAGGGACGGACCTGGCAGGGAGAGGAGCCGCGGGCAGAGGATTCAGCCTGCTCCCATGTCGTCAGATCGATCCTGAACACAGATTTCATTCCGTATCTTAAAGGTTTTTAAACACAAGTAATATTTACGTGTAGTAAAAAAGCCAGATGCCTTGAAAGCGCTTAGAATGGTAATATGTTTCTCTTGTGACCCCAACCCCCAGAGACTGACTGCTTCCGTCTCCTGCCAGGAGGGGAAGGAAGGCCAGGTTAGAGCCAGGAGAGGTCGTGAAGGCTGTTGTGTCCTTCCAGAGAGTGTGTACCTGTACAGGCAAGCATGAAACATGTGTGTTCACTCACTGCCGTGTCAGTTTTCTCTTGTTATTGAATAATATCACCACCAATGTAGCTGCTTTATTTTTTTAAATGTTATTATTTATTTTTGAGAGAGAGAGAGAGAGACAGAGCATGAGCAGGGGAGGGGCAGAGAGAGAGAGAGAGGGAGACCCAGAATTCGAAGCAGGCTCCAGGCTCCAAGCTGGAGGCACAGAGCCCGGTGCGGGGTTTGAACTCACGAGCCAAGAGATCATGAGCTGAGCCAAAGTCAGGCACTTAACCGGCTGAGGCATCCAGGTGCCCCAGTGTAGCGACTTTAAACAGCACACATTTTATTGACCCACATTTCTGGGGGCCAGGAGTCTGGGTGTGGCTTACAGCTTCAGCTCTCCCCAGGGCACAGTCAAGGACTCAGCTGGGGCTGCGGTCTCATCTGAGGCTTGACTGGAGAAGATCACTCCCCAGCTGCTGTGCTGTTGGCAGCATCGTTTCTTACGGGCTGCTGGACTGAGGGCCTCAGGTTCTCGCTGGCCCTTCGTGGGAGGCTGCCCTCAGTTCCTTCCCTGTTGTCTTCTCAAAGCCAGCAAAGGAGAGAGTCTCCTAGCAAGTTGGAATTATATAGCCTTACAGAATATAATCCCACTGTGGGTCGCAAGCCCTGGCCACACTCAAGAAGAGGGGATTACACAGGGGCGTGATACAGGGTGGGGGATCGCAGGGCCATCCCAGAGTCTGTCTTTTTTTTTTTTTAAAGTTTATTTACTTATTTATGTTGAGAAAGTGCACAGAGAGAGGGAGAGAGAGAAAATCCCAATCTCCACACCCTCAGCGCAGAGCCCCTTGTGGGGCTCAAACTCATGAACCGTGAGAGCATGACCAGAGCCAAAATCAAAAGTTGGATGCTTAACCGACTGAGCCACCCAGGCGCCCCCCCTTTTTTTTTTAAACATAAAAAGCAGTAGTCAACACATACTACTTTTCATTTACCTTTTCCACTTGATAACAGGTCTTAGAAGTCCCTTCCCAGCAGTGGGAGCAGGGCTGAGATTCTAGGCCAGAGTTTGGGCTTGACTGTGAAGGCTCCAGAGAGCCCACAAAGGAGAGAGAGAGAGAGAGAGAGAGAGACACCGGGGACCTTATCTGTGCTGTAGAAAGGTCACTCTCATGCTTCCTGCGTGCCAGGAATAAATAAATCATAATAAAATAAATAAATCATTGTTAATAACGATTATTAACAAAAGATAAATCGTTATTTATTATTTATTACCATTTTGCGGAAGAAGGATGTCAAGGTCCAGAGAGGTTATGCGACTCACCTAGGGTCACACAGCTAAAAAGTGGCAGTAGGGACTCCTACCCTCGTTTTACAGAGGAGGAAATTACAACTCAAAGCTTAATCGGCTGGCCCCAGTCACGCTGTATGGCTGATCGTCAGGGCGCCGGGGCCGGGGGTGGGGGGAGGGCATTCCCTGACCCCTCCCGCCTGACTCCGGCCACGGTTGTGGAGGTGGCAGCCACAGGCCTGAATTGGAGGAGCAACCAAACACCGAGGCTGGTGGCCCTTCGACACTGCGGGGGGTCAGCCAAGGACAGCAGCCAGGGTGGGAGCCGGTACCTCCTTTGCCCCGAGCTGGCGTGTTAACGTGTCCCTTTCCTCTACCAGTCCAGAATCTATAATGTGACCTACATGGGGCCCACCCTCCGCGTGGCAGCCAGCACCCTGACGTCTGGGGCTTCCTACAGCGCACGCGTGAGGGCCTGGGCTCAGAGCTACAACAGCACCTGGAGCGAGTGGAGCCCCAGCACCAAGTGGCTTAACCGTGAGTATCTCCTGGGAGCCATGGGCAGTTAGAGCCGGGGCCACTCCCATTTGTTCTATTGGCCAGACCCCCCCACCCCCGCCGCCCGCCCACCCTATGGGTCCCTTAGAGTCCCTCTAACCGCAGGTAACAGAATTCCCGACCGACCGACCTGGTGTACTGCTCAGGGTGGCCAGGGCGAGGCTGCGGTCACAGAGAAGCCCACGAGGCGTGCGGCTCAACACCGCCGAAACGTATGACTCGCTCACTTAACGGTCCGGTGTGAACATCGCTGGTTTGTGGATGGTTCTCTTCCTGTGGTTTCCATCATTCTCTAGGACGAAGATTCTTTTTTTTTTTTTTTTTGAACAAGTGAATTTATTTTTTGTTCTTTTCACATTTTTATTTAAATTCTAGTTGGTTAACATACAGCGTGGTATCGGTTGGAGGAGTAGAATTCAGGGACTCATCACTTACGTACAACACCCAGTGCTCATCCCAACAGTTGCCCTCCTTAATACCCATCCCCCATCTAGCCCATCCCCCCCCCACCTCCGTCAACCCTCAGTTTGTTCTCTGTCATTAAGAGTCTCGTATTGTGTGTGTCCCTCTTTTTTTTCTCCCTTGCCCTATGTTCATCTGTTTCGCTTCTTAAGTTCCACATATGAGTGAAATCACACGGTATCTGCCTTTCTCTGACTTATTTCACTAGCATAATATATTCTAGCTCCATCCACATTATTGTAAATGGCAAGATTTCATTCTTTTTGATGGCTGAGTAATATTCCTCTGTGTGTGTGTGTGTGTGCGCGCGCGCACTGCCTCTTTATCCATTCATCCATCGGTGGACATTTGAGCTCTCTCCGTGCTTTGGCTATTGTTGATAATGCTGCTATAAACGTTGGGGTGCATTTACCCTTTCAAATCTATAATTTTGTCTCCTTTCGGTAAATACTTAGCAGTGCAATTGCTGGGTCTTACGGCAGTTCTCTTTTTAACTTTTTGAGGAATCTCCACACTGTGTTCCAGAGCGGCCGCACCCGCTTGCATTGCAACCAACAGTGCAAAAGAGATCCTCTTTCTCCGCATCCTCGCCAACATCTACCGTTTCTTGAGTCGTTAATGTGAGCCATTCTGACAGGTGTGAGGTGGTATCTCATTGTGGTTTTGATTTGTGTTTCCCCGATGATGAGTGATGGTGAGCAGCTTTTCATGTGTCTGTCGGCCATCTGGACGTCTTCTTTGGAGAAACGCCTATTCATGTCTTCTCATTTCTTCGCTGGATTATTTGGTTTCGGGATGTTGAATTTGATAATTTCCTTATAGATTTTGGAGGAGAACCCTTTATCAGATATGTCGTTAGCAAATCTCTTCTCCCATTACGTAGACTGCCTTTTAGCTTTGTTGATTGTTTCCTTCACTGTGCAGAAGCTCTTTATCTGGATGAGGTCCCAGTAGCTGATTTTTGTTTTTGTCAACAAGTCTAGTAAGTTGCCACGGCCGAGGTCAAAGAGGTTGCTGCCTGTGTTATGATTTCCTGTCTCAATTGAGGTCTCACATTTAGGTCATCCATTTTGAATTTATTTTTGTTTATGGCGTAAGAAAGCGCTTCTTAAAAACGTGAGCCCAGAAGTGACACACACACACACACACACACACACACACACACACACACACACCACTTCCTCTCCAGTTTTATTGGTGGAACTAGTCACATGGCCACACAGAGCTGCAAGGGATTCTGGGAGATGTAGTCCCTCATATGGTAGCTGCATTACCCCCACCGGCCCCCACAAGCGGTCTTTGCAACACTGTTACTCATGGCTTTTTGCAACGGAAACATTGATTTATCTCACATAAAATGAAGTCTGACAAGTGGACCTTCCCTGGTTTATACCTCAGCTCAGTGATGTGGCCCCAGAGGCTTGTTTTCTTTCCCTCAGCCCTCCTTAGCATGGTAGCGTTTTATCCTTAGACTCGTTACCCCGTGCCCCAAGCTGGCTGCTGCACACGCCCTCATGCCCCAAAGCCTAAAAGAAATGAAAGGCTGCCACAAACAAGTGCTCCTCGGACATCTCTTTCATCAGGAAGCAAAAATCTTTCCAGAAGCTTCCCTAGCGGACTTCCCTTGCATCTCATTGGCCAGGACTGTCGCGGGGCCTCTCCCAGCTGCAAGAGAGGCTGGGAACTCATGCCTGGAAAGGAGAATAAGATAATCACGATTGACCCAAACCTCAGGGTGGGCACACTGATCCCTGGCAAGGAGGAGGGGAGCTAGCTGTTGGGTAAAGGGGCCGCCTCAGGCACCGGTCTGTACCATGGAGAAGGAGCAGGGCTGTTGTGGACACCCAGTGGGAGAAGGGTCTTCAAAGTGCCGGGCAACGTGGCCGCGGGTGGGTACCCCACCCGCCCCGCCCCGCCCCCGCCCCTGACCTCAGCCCTCTTGTGTTGTTCGTCTTGCCCTGCAGATGTCTCCTGACCCATCTGCCTTCCACTCCATAGGTAGGATCTTCTCCCACTGAGTGTCCCACGTGGTATAGTGCTGGGCAAAGTTTTGTCCCGTTCACTCGATTAAACCACTGCCCTGGGGAAGGGAAGGAAAGGGGAGAGAAATGGCTTGTATGGAGCATGTACGATGGGCTGGACACTCATTTGTTATTTCCACAAATATGTATTGAGCCCATACGGCACGCCTGGCCCTGTGTTAGACTCTGGGGCATCAGCCATGAACGAAACAGACAGAAATCCCTGATCTTGTGGGACGGACCTTCTGGAGGCGAGACAGAGAACAAACAAGTAAACAGGAAAATAAGTCAGATAGCCCTTGACCCATATGACATTAAGTCCGGGGAGAAAATCAGGGTGCAGGCACAGAGAGATGGGAGGGGCAGCAGGGGAGAGGGCGTGCGGGAACTTTTTGGAGCAGGTGACGGTGAAGTGATTGAGAAGGGGCCAGCTGTGCACAGACAACAACGGCAAAGGCTTATGGGACATGCGGGCGCTGCTCTGACCGCGTCGTGTGATCCCCACAACTGCCCTGCGACCTCAGTGCTGTGTTAACCCCAGTGTACAGATGAGGAAGCCGAGGCACACAGAGAGGCTGAGGGCCTTGTCCTGGGTCACCAGCAAGGATATGACAGAGTCAGGCTTTGAACTCAGGTAGTCGGGCTCCGCAGCCCCCCCCCCCCCGCTCTTGACCTCTGGGCTTCAGGAGAGGGGCAGCGGCGAGTTCAAGATCCTGGGGTGCCACGGAGCTTGGGAGGAGCAGGGGAGAGTGAGGAGGCCGTGTGGCCAGGGCTCAGTAGCAGTGGGTGAGGCGGGAGCGCTGGGTGGAGGCCGGCCCACGCAGGGTCTGAGCGGACCCTTTCCCGAGGCCTCGGCGGCCTGGGAACCAGCGGGCGGCACCCAGCACGGCGCAGGCTCACGGCTTCCCTCCCACTTGCAGACTACGAGCCCTGGGAGCAGCACCTCCCACTTGGCGTCAGCATCTCCTGCCTTGTCATCCTGGCCGTCTGCCTGTCCTGCTACCTCAGCGTCATCAAGTGAGTCCGGGGCTTCGCCACGGGATGGCCCGCGAGCCCTCCCCGCTGGGGTGTGCGGAGGGTGGGAACCCCCCTCGGGTCCGTCCGCTCTCACGATACGAATTTATTGAGCAGCTACTATGCGCGAGGCCCAGGGGCAACAGCTGAGAGCAGGGCCGACGACGACCCTGTCTGTGCTCTTTGTGGGGAGACCGAAGCCATCGGTCAACCAATAACCACAGCTGGTTTCCGTAGTGATCCGTGCGCTGAAGGGAATCTGCCGGGGCGAAGGGAAGAAATGTGCGGGCTGCTGGGCCGGGAGGCCAGGCGGGCCCCTCTGAGGAGGCGATATTCGAGCTGAGGGATATTCTGGAGGGAGAATGAGCTGGGGAGGGACTTTCCTCCAGCAGAAGGAAGATGGGTCACCCTGGATCCCCAGGGTGAGGTCCAGACACTCAGAGCACGTGGCAGGAGACAGAGGAATTCTAGACAGCTGTCCCGGAGACCTGCGTTTGGATGCTGGCCTTGGAGCTCGGGAGCTTTGTGGCCAATAAGAGGCCGAACCTCTCAGCCCTGGGAGTCCCGGGCCACAGTAGGTGGGGGGGGGGGGGGGGGGGGGGGGGCGGCGGGATAGAAGGAGCCTTGTTTCCAGTGAGCTCAGGCACGTGGGTTTGTGGTGTCTCACAACGGCCATCTTCCCATCTCTGAAATGGGACCAGAGAGCCTTGGCTCACCGCGTGAGGCTTAGCGACAACTGGGCGCTGAGCGAGCAGGGTCCTGCATTTTGCCGGCCACACAGTAGGCGTGCAGCAAATACAGGTTCCCTTCGTGTCTTATTCCGGATGGCTCTGCGTGCCCCTGGGCTGGTCTTTTCCCCTTCTGTGAGCCTCAGTTTCCCTATCGGCGATCCCTCCCTGCCAGGGAGGCCCTTTCCCCGGGTGTCACCGTGGCTCCTGCCCCCCCCCCCCCCGTGGCCACTCAGAAGTCCCCTCCTCCAAGAGGCCTTCTGCGAGCACACCCTCTATTCCTCTCTATTCCCTTTCTTCTGTGTTTTTATTCGTGACACTGAAGTTGCCATGGCTGAGGTCGCTGTCTTCTAGAAGGTCAGTTCCGCCAGGGCGGAGATTTTTGTCTGTCTTGTTCACTGTTGCGTTCCCGACGCCTGGACCAGTGAATGGTGCATAGCAAATGCTCAATAAATATGTGTTGCCAGACTGAGTGAAGTGGGAAGAAGCCAGTCAGAGGTGATCTGAGAACCTTCCCTCCCAGCACTGACGCCGTGTGGCTCCAGACAGACCAGGCGGAGAGAAGGACTCCGTTTCTCTCTGGGTTCCCTCAACTGCTCTGACCATTCCAGGCCTCACCCCAGCATCTTGGTCTTGGCTGCCCCGGGGAGGGCAGAATTGCTGATGGAGAAACCCAGAATTCTCTCTCTGCTGCCTGGGTGTCTCCTAACTCCCTGGGGCTTATTCCTACGGAGGGCAGAGGTGGCCACATCAGGAGCTCCATCCTGGCTAACAGAACCTGGCTGTTCTGCCCACAGTCCAGCTGTCACTTCACTTCTGGGCCTTGGTGTCTTCATCTGTAGAATGAGGTTAGGGCAAGGCATCCACGAACCTTCTCAACGTGGTCCTTGACCCCTTCACGGAAAGAACATCAACCTGTTCATGCACCCAATAACTCTTTTTTTTAATGCTTTTTTTTTTTTCATTTTGAGAGAGCACAAACGAGAGAGGCAGAGAGAGAGAGAGGGAGACAGAGAATCCCAAGCAGGCCCTGGGCAATCAGCTCAGAGTCTGACGCGGGGCTCGAACCCACAAACTGTGAGATCGTGACCTGGGCCGACATCAAGATTCGGCCGCTTAACCGACTGAGCCACGCAGGCGCCCCTCAATAACTCTCCCTTTTCTTTTTCAGGATTAAGAAAGAATGGTGGGACCAGATTCCCAACCCCGCCCACAGCCACCTAGTGGCGATAGTCATCCAGGACCCACAGGTAGGAGAGTGGGTCGGTTAGCATTTTGTAGACCGCACGCTTCAGGAAGCAGGATTCAAAATGCCTGGGAGGCTGTTGGCTTTTGGAACTGCACCTGACAAGTCAGGAAGGTTTCTGGATTTCAGAAGCTTCGTGTGGTCACTAGGAGCCCAGAGCCTTTGCTCCCTGCCCCCTAGCTTCCACGGCTACTCTTCCCGACAGGCCGGGGTTCCTCTGGGTTGGTTGCTTGGCGTCTTATCTCCCCGGGAGGAGGTGACCCTTGAGGTCACCTCCGTGTCATCTCCTGGAAAGGTCTCTGTACCAGGGCAAGAAGCCAAAAGGTGAGGGGGTTGGGGACAGGCTTCCTGTGTCTTCCTCTTACGAGCAGAAAACTGCCCCCAAAGCACGAGCAAATCTCTCCTCAATTCTCATCGGTCTGAATTGTACCACACGCCCTTTCCTAAAGCATTCACCAGTAAGGGAGTGGGGATGCTCTGAGACCAGCCAGATGGATACCCCTGAACTAAGGGTGGATGAGCTTCTCCAATGCCATGGCCACGTGGGGTTTCCTGGGTGATCTCAGGGCTCTGTAGGAGGGAGGGAAGGGAGGACACAAGCCCCGTCTAGAACAGAACATCCAAGTGTCCTCCGTTCTCCAGGGACCCGCCGGCAGGCTCTGGAGTCCAGTGGTCTGGTTTGGAACCCTGGCTTCGCCATTTACCTGCGGTGTGGACTCGGGCATGTTGCTTAACCTCTCTGAGCCAGTTTCTTCACGTGGGTTATTGTAGTGGTTACCTGATACTGGAATTCATGGAGGCGACACGTATAAAGTATATATTGCAGGGTCCTGCACGTAATAAGTGCTGTTCATGTATCAGTGAGCTTTGCTGTGTAACAAATCAGCCCCAAATTTAGAGAGCTGAAACACTCTAAATTAGCACTTTCTTCTGCATGTGGGCAGTTTGGGCTCCATGCAGTGGTGGGGGTGGAAGGCTCTGGGATGGGCCCCTTCCCAGTGGCCTCAGCCACAGGCCTGGAGGTTGGCTGACTGTCCGCTGGAGCAGTGGCGACGTCCTCGAGCTGGCCGGGCCGATGTCACTCCGCGGCATCCTGTTGGTCAAAGCAAGTCACACGCCCAGGCCAGATTCAGAGGGTGGGAGGAGCTTCAGAGCAGTGTGGCCATTTTTATCATCCGCCCCGGCGACTTGATATCTGGGCAGTCTCGTCGATCCCGCGGGACGCTGAGGCTCAGAGAGCTGGAGTGACCTCGATTGGACCCCCGGCCTATGTGATGTCACGTCGAACACTCCTTTTGCAGCAAACACTCCCTGAGCTGTGCCGTATGCCAGGCTGGGCCGCAAGGCCTCTCCACTCCATTTCATTGGCTGTCTCTGTATTTTAGGTGTCGCTGTGGGGAAAGCGGTCCCGAGGCCAGGAACCAGCCAAGTGCCCGTATGTATATGAACTCAGGTCACAGCCTGTGTGGATTTGGAGGATGTTGGAAGTGGGGCGGTAGGACCACACCCCCACCCCCGCCTGTTTTTCCTCCTGAGCATTCAGGACTTGCCCTGGGACACTGGGCTTGGAGGGTGGCAGGAGGAGAGGAGGTCTGGGTAGGTGGGCATGTTGGCTAAGCCCCCTGAATTTCCCCAGGGGTCAGGCCCAGGCCGAACCCCCTCGGAAGTGCGCAGCCTGGCCTGAGCCAGGCTGGTAGAGGTTACAAGCCGGACGGCTGTGCCGGTTGTTACAATGTCAACAGCATCGCGTGCTAGGTTGGCGAATCGCCAACTCTGGAACCCCTGAGTGTCTGACCATCGCCCCTGCCTCCCCTAGCTCGTTCCTGGATGACCCACAGTCCAGTAACTAAAGAGTTGGTACCTGGCACAGCACGGGGGTCCCAGGACACTGCCCCAGCCTAGGACCCCACAGCCCCGGTCATTACTTGTGCTGTGGTATTGATAAATATTTTAAATTGATCAGTAGTTTTTTCAGTTTATTTTATTTTTATTTTTATTTTTGAGAGAGAGAGAGCACGTGCGCACACACGAGTGGGGGAGGGGCAGAGAGAGAATCCCACGCAGGCTTCATGCCTACGCGGGGCTCGATGTGGGGCTTGAGCGCACAGACCGTGAGATCTTGACCCAAGCTGATATCAAGAGTCAGACGCTTAACCGACTGAGCCACCCAGGTGCCCCTGATAAGTATTTTTTTTTCAATATATGAAGTTTATTGTCAACCTGGTAAGTATTTTTAAATGTCATCGTCCCTGACGGAGACTCTTCCTTATTCCGTAGACTGAGTTTGTGTCGGGTGCCAGGTTGTGTGTGTGTGTGGCCTCCAGAAATCTCAAAGTGAGACACGGGCCCTGCCTTCAGGGAGTTCCTGGGCTAGTAGGGAAGTCAGACTGACAGATTATTGACTATAAAGTCAGGAGGCCAGGGGCGCCTGGGTGGCTCAGCCGGTTAAGCGTCCGACTTCGGCTCGGGTCATGATCTCACGGTCCGTGAGTTCGAGCCCCGCGTCGGGCTCTGCACTGACAGCTCAGAGCCTGGAGCCTGTTTCGGATTCTGTGTCTCCTTCTCTCTCTGACCCTCCCCTGTTCATGCTCTGTCTCTCTCTGTCTCAAAAATAAATAAATGTTAAAAAAAAAAAAAAAGTCAGGAGGCCTGTCTGCATTAGATAGACGTCAGTCCAGGCTGATTTTAAGCTGGGCTTTGAAGGACGAATAGGAGTTTTTCCAGCAGAGAAAGCGAATCCCAACCAAACTTTTCTTTGCTGTCGCAGACACTGGAAGACTTGTCTTAGGAAGCTCCTGCCCTGTTTACTGGAGCACGGCGTGGAAAGGAAAGAGGATCCCTCCAAGATTGCCAGAAATGGGCCTTCGCAGGGTTCTGGAAAATCAGCATGGTGCCCCGTGGAGGTCAGCAAGACGATCCTCTGGCCCGAGAGCATCAGTGTGGTGCGATGTGTGGAGCTCCTGGAGGCCCCGGTGGAGAGCGAGGAGGAGGAGGAGGAGGAGGAAGATAAAGGGAGCTTCTGCCCATCGCCTGTGAACCTCGAGGACAGCTTCCAGGAGGGCCGGGAGGGCATCGCGGCCCGGCTGACCGAAAGCCTCTTCATGGACCTTCTCGGGGTTGAGAAAGGGGGCTTTGGCCCACAGGGCTCGCTGGAATCGTGGTTTCCTCCTCCTTCGGGAAGTGCAGGTGCTCAGATGCCCTGGGCTGAGTTTCCGGGTCCGGGGCCCCAGGAGGCATCGCCCCAGGGCAAGGAGCAGCCTTTCGACCCCCGGTCCGATCCTCTGGCCACTCTGCCCCAGAGCCCAGCCAGCCCGACTTTCCCAGAGACGCCCCCGGTCGTCACAGACAACCCCGCCTACCGCAGCTTCGGGACCTTCCAGGGCCGGTCCTCAGGTCCCGGCGAGTGTGACTCGGGCCCCGAGCTGGCGGGACGCCTGGGGGAGGCGGACCCCGGCATCCCCGCTGCCCCCCAGCCTTCGGAGCCGCCTTCCGCGCTCCAGCCCGAGGCAGAGACCTGGGAGCAGATTCTGCGTCAGCGAGTCCTGCAGCACAGGGGGGCCCCGGCCCCGGCCCCCGGCAGCGGCTACCGAGAGTTTGTGTGCGCCGTGAGGCAGGGCAGCACCCAGGACAGCGGGGTGGGGGACTTCGGCCCCTCGGAGGAGGCCGGGTACAAGGCCTTCTCGAGTCTGCTCACTAGCGGTGCCGTCTGCCCAGAGACATCCGGGGGTGAGGCCGGCAGTGGGGACGGGGGTTACAAGCCCTTCCAGAGCCTCACTCCTGGCTGCCCTGGGGCCCCCGCCCCAGTCCCCGTCCCCCTGTTCACCTTCGGACTGGACGCGGAGCCACCTCATTGCCCGCAGGACTCCCCCCTCCCGGGCAGCTCCCCAGAGCCAGCGGGGAAGGCGCAGGACAGCCACAAGACCCCGCCGGCCCCGGAGCAGGCCGCAGACCCCCTCCGGGACGACCTGGCCAGCGGCATTGTCTACTCAGCCCTCACCTGCCACCTGTGTGGCCACCTGAAGCAGTGTCACGGCCAGGAGGAGGGTGGTGAGGCCCACCCCGTGGCCAGCCCCTGCTGCGGCTGCTGCTGTGGAGACAGGTCCTCGCCGCTGGTGAGCCCTCTGAGGGCCCCGGACCCCCTGCCAGGTGGGGTGCCCCTGGAGGCCAGCCTCTCTCCAGCCTCCCCGGCACCCTTGGCTGTCTCAGAGGAGGGCCCGCCCTCCCTGTGCTTCCAGCCTGCCCTGAGCCATGCTCACAGCTCAAGCCAGACCCCCAAAAAGGTGGCCATGCTCTCCCCAGAGCCCACGTGCACGATGGCTTCCTAGGCGCGTGCCCGCTTGTCACTGCCGTCTTCGAGTGAGGGCTGGGCCTTAGCCCGGCCTGGGAAGTGCCTCCCCCGGAAGGCGGCTAGGCTGGAGGATTTGCAAAAGACTTGGAGAACCCTGCTATGAAGCTGGGAGGTGGTCTGACCTGGGGGTAAAGAGACTGGGCTCCACCCCGCCCCTCCCCCAGCTCCCAGCCCTGGCCTGGGCTCGCCACAACCCAAGGGAGTGGAGGGCACGGGGGAGAGGCCCCTGCGGGGATCGGGAGCTCCTTGGGTGCCTCGGCTTATGCACGAGCCACTGGCCACTTCATGCGTCCACGCGCCCTCCCTGCTGCGCTCACCCTGGGTGCGCTTTGTCCGCTCGTCACTCTGTTACTCTTGTCTTGCCGGGTTCTGGGATCGGCTGCCGCTGTCTCACCGGATTGGAGGCCGAGCCCACCAGGGAATGACTTGGGAGACCTTGGGAAATGGATGGGACGTCGTGGTCCTGGAAGGGTGGTCATTTGCCCGGAGGTGCCCATTCATTCAACAGACCCTCCTTAGGTCGACCCTGAGGGCGGGACCTGGGCGTGGCGGGGCGCGAAGTCAAGTGCGCTAACAGACACAAAAGGACCCGAAAGACTGGGATCACGAAGCCACGACTGGCTGCTGTCTGGTTCCCACACAACCGCTGAGACCGGGGGCTCCTGTTAAGCACAGGAGCCCCAGAATGAACACAGCCAGCTACCTCGGGGCCAGTCTGTGCCCCCGCAGGCACTTTGCTGGCAGCCGCAGCAGCCAGAGGGAGGGAGGGAGGGATTGGCCGAGCTAGGCGCTCCGCCGGCCCACACCACACCCTCAGCCGGCACGGCGACCTGCCCCTCTGGTTGTGTAATGTTTGTTTGCATCCCGAAGATTATTTTATCGCCTGGTATTTGTCTTCACTGAGAAATCGCTGTGGAATCGGAGGGCAGGGCGAGGTGTTTTATGTAAATAAAGCCTCTTTATCTCCGTTCCCTGCCCCCTCCGTGTATTAAACAAACATCTGGGCCGAGGTGGTGGTGAGCTCTTTATCTCTGTTAACTCATTGGATCTTTCCATCCAGAGGAAATGAGGTCCAAGAGGTTAACTTTCTGTCTCTGTTTGTTTGGGTTCCCCCCGAGCCAAGGACTCAAGTGCAGTTAGCTGCTGTAGGTGGTGATTCCAGGAAACCTTGCTCGGGAGTGGGGACACGAGGCGGGGAAGGTCAGGAGGCAGTAAACGGTGTGTTATCCAACGGGGCCAGCCCGGGCAACTGACCTTCCACCCGCTGGGAGCCTCGGGTAACCATGCACAGCGCCTGTCCAAAGCTATCCCTGCAGGGGTGAGGGAGCCCGGTGTTGGTCCACCAGCTTCCGTCTGGTCAAGGGCATTAGTTCTCCAGCACGTGCAGCTGCTCCAGGAAGCAAGCCCCCAGACGGAGAGGTACGAAGGATTACCGGAAGCTGCTGCACTTTGCCAAGGTGGCCCGGCTAGTCAGTGGCAGGCCCGTAGCTGAACCCGGGCAGGTGGCATGAAGACGCAGGCCGGGGACGTAAGCTCTGTGTCTGTGATCAGTCTGCTCCCTGAGTAGCTACCCGGACGGCCACCCTCGGCAAAAGAAGCGGCTTGGCCGCATGAGGTTCCCTTCTGTTCTGGCATTCTGTACCATGCGCTAGGAGTGATGGGGAGCTCACTACCTCACATGCAGCCTGATGTTTGTTAGAAATCCTTCCTCTGTGCTGAGCCCAAATCTACCCCTTTAGAGGCCTAAGTCATCCCCCCCCCCACCACCACCCCATGATTTACAGATGGAGAAACTTTGTGCTAGAGAGGAAAAGGGACTTGCCCAAGGTCACACAGTGAAGGACGGAGCCTGAACTAGCCCTCTGGACTTTTTGCCTTCAAGAGCTCTTTATAAAAATTATATATATAATTTTTAATAAAAATTTCTCTTTAAGGCCAAGCAATGTGCTGAGTGCCCTACGCCCACTACATCACGTCTCTCGCGGGCAGGTTCAGTTATTACCCCCATTTTATAGATGAGGAAGCAGGCCCAGAGAGGCTGAGGTTTCGCTTAGGACCACACAGCGAGGACATCCCGGAGCAGGACTTGAACCCAGGTCAGGCTGCAGAGCTCCCAGCCGCCATGGTATGCCATCCCATGCACGGCATGCTAGCCACTCAAATACCAGCTCCAGTCCATTTTGCCTGAGCGCCGTCTCAGAAAACCAACTGTTCAAAGCAAGCAGCAAACAGAAAAGATGCGCGAGTGGTGGAGGGGTGGTCGGGATGGAAGTCTGACACAGACCTGACGCTGGTCTCTTCGTTGCCCCGCCAGGATCTTAAGAGAAAAGGGACCCAGGTGGTCAGCTGAGGCTCTGCTTGTAACAGAGAGTTGTCTAGGCTTTGGGAAGCGGGAGTAGAGAATCAGACACCTTGCATTTCTTACGTGGATTTAAACCCACCCTCCTTGGTTCAGGGAAGCTGGGACAAGGCCACTGTTCTTGCTTCCCCAACCTTCTCCAGCTTAACACCAGGAAGGAGGAAGCAGAGGGCAGGGAAGCTGCACTCCCCACCGATATTTACTGAGCATGTATCAAGCAAGACGGTAGAGCAAGTGCAAAGGCCCTGTGGCATAATGAACTCGACCTGTTCATAGTTCGGAAAAGATCAGCTAGAGCGCAGTGAGCCAGGGACAGTGGTGGGAGATAAGATCAGGCAGGATGGGGGCTGGAGTGAGGAATTTTTATCTTGGCTCGACTGCACATTAGCCCATGCACTGAGATACATGGTCCGAAAGAAACCAGCCAACCCCAAACTAAGCTACCCATAAGCAGGGGACTACAGCCCTCCTGACTACAGCCAAGGGGAGGGGGGTGGGGGCAGCGGCTTAAAAATCCTCATTGCTGATATTCTCACTCAGGACTGAAGTGACTTCCCCCAGGGAATGGCTGGCTGCCAGGGCCTTTCTGGACATTTCTTCAACAAAGGACTTTTAAAAATCCCCTTAAAATCTGGTTCTTGGCCTCCCAGGTCTCCACATTAGGCAAGAAACCCCAAGGGTATTCGGGGCAGGGAGCCCCAGCCCGCTTCTCTGCTGCACCCCTTTACGCCTGAGCTTTCTCATTTGTAAAACAGGACAGATAATAACACCTCCCTCCTGGGGTTGTCCTGGAGATCGAGTCCCTTTTCATCTTCATCATCCCCTGGGCTCCTTCCAAGCTTCCCTGGTGGGTCTCTGATGGCTCCTGACGTGGGAGCTCCCCTGCCTGTGCCCTCTCTCGGGTCCCCAAGCTCTCTGGCTCATGCCTACTCCCTCACTGGCCAGGAGTTCCCCACCTGGCAGAACACTCCCTCACTCAAATGTTTAGTAACTACTCCCTGGGAGTCAGTTGTTAAAGGAAACACACAACTTCAAATTGTGAGCACGGACCAAAGTTTCAGGGGAGATCTGTAGGAAGGAAGTCAGAAGAGAAGAGAAAGAGAAAATGTCGGCTCAAAACAGAGAATTGTAGACAGGGATTTCGCGCCAAGGCAGATGAATGGACCCTGCTGGTTTAGACGTCCATTGCCCTGGTGTGGAGGGGAGAGGCAACGATCCGGAAAGATGAGGGGAAGAACAGGGATTGGCTGCACCAAATGTTTGCCCCAAGAGCCGCAGAGGAGTGGGTGAGGGTCCGGCAGATCTGGGGAGCCCAGAACTAGAAGCCGGCGGCAGGGGTGTGGGCGAAGCGAGATGCTGAAGGCTGGAGTTGCCCAGCGCCCCCCCGCGGGACAGGACTAGAGGTGCAGAGAGTGAAGGGGCTGGGCTTGCCGATGCATCGATTCCAGGGTTCCCCCCCTCACACTCCGGCCCTGCACACCCCCAGCCTCGATTTTACCAAGATTTCCCCTTGGTAAGGGGGGGGGGTGCCTCTACTTTATTTTATCTTATTTTATTTTAAAATTATTTTGTTTTGTTTTACCTTATTTTTATTCTTTTTTTTTTTGTTTTTTACACAAAAACCCTGCTTATTTGTTTGTTTCTGATTACTAAATTGGCACATGCCAGGATTCTCTGATTCAGAGAAAACATAAAGATATAAAGAGGAAAGTGAAAACCACCGGAAATCCCATCCCCCCCGCCCCTGCTCCTGGAACCATGTGGGAGGTCACAAAAATGAATGTTTGTTTTTGAAGGTGTATCTCCGTGCGTATCCTGTTGAATAACCTTTCTGACATTATTTTCCCACGAAGGTTATTAATCAGAAAAAGAAAAAAACAGCAAGAAGTTTTTGAGCCCCCACTGCAAGAGAGAGGCGTGATCTCAGCGGATCCCCGCAGCTAGGATCCCCAGGCTATGACGTGGGCAGGACTTGCCCCTGAGGAGCCCTGATTCCTGGTCGCTCGTGGCCACCATTCGTCCGTCCTCGCATATCCCTTTTCCAGGGGAGAACACAGGCTCGGGGAAACAAGGGCTCTGCACTCATCTTGCCTCGTTTAAACCTGCCTTTGCCAATTTGGGGCTGTGTGGCTGCGGGCAAAGTACTTGACCACTCTGGGCCTCAATTTCCACCCGGTCAAAGACGGAAAGAAGTAGCCTACAGCCCACGGCCCACAGTGGTAGGGTGAGCAGCAGAGGTGGTGATGGATGCCCAGCTGCCCTTGTGATGCATTTGCCTAAGTTACCTGGTGGCCGCTGGACAGCGCCAGCTCTTCCTTAGAATCCCACCGGTTCCCACGTGTCTTTTGACAAGCCCAGTGGGGGGAACCGGCAGCCTCAGATGGGCTGCAGGCTCGCTCCTTGGTCCCTGCTGCCCCCTAGTGACCGGCTCTGGCCCCAGCGCCTGCCTCTGCCTCGGCGGCTCCGAGGCCATGCCACGCCCAGAAAAGTAGGCGTGGGCGATCTCCGCGCACCTGCCTTTGTCCCCTGTCCCCTTCTGCACCCGCAAAAGGGCCTGACACACAGGACCTCAGAGTGCTCCAAGGACCGGTTGTGTGGCTCGGGGCCAGTCACTTAACTTCTCTGTGCTTCCTCATCTGTAAAATGGGAACGATAATAGCACCGCCCTCATGGACCAGTTGTTAAAAATTAACCCGATATTGGCGTGTGTGTCGCTAGGTGGAAGGCTCAGAATGGCGCCTGCACACGGGCAACGCTGTCCACGGGCCTGCTAGCACTCTTCGTGTCAGACCGAACGGGTCCGCGGGTATCGTGGAAATGAAGGCACGAAACATGATTCAGAGAAACAACGGCATTCTAAATTTAATGCTAATTTATTGCCAAAAGGTCAGACTAGAACACCAGAAGGACAGAAATGGTCCCGATGGCATCACCTCACCAATTCGTGTTTGTAGCTGTCCGCACATCACCTCTGGATGCTGTTCATATGCGGGATGGGTAGGTCTTTGTTTGGCTCACGTATCTCTCCCCATCTGTCCATACACATTGTATGTATTTTCTCCACCGACGTTTTACTGCAGTCTTTTCTTCCTCCATACCCCTCCCCCCGCCTGTCTTTAAGGGTCTTGCCCAGACTCGGCTTCTCTCTTCCCCACAGACCCAAGTCACCAAGCCTTCAGCAGATCTCATCAGAGAAGGAGAAGGAGAGGAGAGAGGCTGGGAAGATGGCAGAGTAGGGCCCTAAGCTCACCTCGTCTCCTGGATCCGACTAAATACACTCACATCAGTGTAAATAATCCGGAGAATGAGACGGGAGAGGTGCAGGGAGAGAGAGCGCAATGCTAAACCAAACTTCTCTCTCTCTTTTTTTTAAGTTTATTTACTTATTTTTGAGAGAGAGAACGAGAGAAAGCGCGAGCACACAAGCAGGGGAGGGGCAGAGAGAGGGGGAGACACAGGATCGGAAGCAGGCTCCAGGCTCTGAGCTGTCAGCACAGAGCCCGACGCGGGGCTCGAACCCACAGACCGTGAGTCGGACGCCCAACCGACTGAGCCACCCGGGCGCACCCCCAAACTTCTGATCCTAGCTCCAGTTTGAAATCTGACTCCAACCACAGAATGACTTCTGACTCAAGCCATAGAATGATTCCTGACCCACGCTATGGACCTATTCATCATGATCCTGGTTGCACACTGACCCCAGCCACATGCTGACCCCTTTCCCTGGCCACAAACTAATCTTTGACCCCAGCTGTAGACTGTGATTCTGGCCATCTGGACTCCTCACTCCTATACACTGACACCCCACCCCAACCAGGAACTGGCATTTCCTGATTTCCAGCTGGTAAATTCAGCTCGAGTTGGTCAACATATCTGGTCCTTCCTTTTTGCCACGGAACCGCAGGGCAAGCTGGCAGTTCTCCTTTTTTAACCAAAGAGAGTGGCAGTAAGAGAAGGTCCCTTTGCCATCATCCATGCTGCTTTGGATGTGATGTCTGGTGGTTTGGCAACCATCTCGTGATCATGAGGGAACAAGACCGGAAATGAAAGCTAGTGTCTTGAATATGGCCACGTGGGAGAAGAAAAGACCATGAGTCCTTGATTACATCATCAAGTGATCAAATCAACCTCTGGATTCTTTTTTTTTTTTTTTAACTTTTTTTTTTTTAACGTTTATTTATTTTTGAGACAGAGAGAGACAGAGCATGAACGGGGGAGGGCCAGAGAGAGAGGGAGACACAGAATCGGAAACAGGCTCCAGGCTCTGAGCTGTCAGCACAGAGCCCAATGTGGGGCTTGAACTCACGGACCGCGAGATCATGACCTGAGCCGAAGTCGGACGCTTAACCGACTGAGCCACCCAGGCGCCCCAACCTCTGGATTCTTAAATAAACCATAAACCTGCTTTTGTTTAAGTCACTGTGGAGTTTCTTTTGCAGCCATAAAGCAGCCTTAAAGATTGTAGCAGGTAGAATAATGAACCTCCAAAGATATTGACATCCTAGTCCCTGGAAACCGTGAATCTGTTATGTTACAGTGCAAGGCGGGGTCAAGGTTGAAGGTGGAATCTGGTCAGCTGATCAACTGACTTTGCAATGGAAAGATTATCCTAGATTATTTGGAGGGGCCCAAGGCTCTTAGAATCACAAGGGTCCCTATAATCGTGAAAAGGGGATGTAGGAGAGTTAGTGTCCCAGAGAAAGGTGAAGATTCCATGCAGCTGGCGTCCGTGAGCCAGGAATGCAGGTGACCGCTAAAAGCTGGAAGAGACAAGGACAGATTCTTCCCTAGATTTCTCCAGCAGGAATGCAGGACGGCTGACGTCTTGATTTTCAGCTCAGCGAGACCGATCTTGGTCTCCTGACCTCCAGGACTTGTAAGATAATGGATGTTCGTTTCAAGCCACTAGATGTGCAGCAACTTGTTACGGCAACAATAGGGAACGAATACACGGATATTTCCCGGCCTTTTCCTCAAGCCCTATCCCCACATCCCCATTCTCTCTCTCATGATCGGCACCCAGTCTGCACATCCAGTGGCTTCTGTCAACTCAGCCAAGCCAAGAAGTCAAGCCTCTTCTCCACTACCCATCTGGGTACCAAGAGTCACCATTTTGAATTCTTAGTACTTTTTGAAGAAGACCTTCACTTGCATTTTTCCCTGAGCTCGAGTTACGTAAACGTTCCTGAAATAGGGTCGGCCCTTGGCTCCAAGGTTGAGCCCACCACTCTCTCTGGACCCCAGACACCACCGTCCCCCGTGTTCTCAGCTCCTTCCCTCTGCCGCCTTCTGCCCATCCCTGCGGGCCTCTGGTCAAGTCCCCTCATTCTGCAAGCCGTCAAAGTTTCCCTCCACCCCTCCTACTTCTCCTTCTTTCTCTCTGTCTCCTTCCCTCCCCAGCCACGTTCTTGAAAGCTGTCTCCTCTGTTTCCACTTCCTCCCTGCACACCCACTCCCCAGCCCTCTCTGTGCAGAAGCTGCAAAACTGCCTTCACAGAGACCAGCCACCAAGTTCAGGTCTGCTTCAGTCCATACCTTTCTGCCCTTGTTGGTTCTTCTGCTAACGGCCGCTTGCTCCTGTTCAGGCTCCTTTCCTTGGGTCTTCCCTTCTGCCCCACCTTAAACATTGGGGGTCCCCAGCACCCCCCACCACACCCACCCACCCACACGCTCCATGGGCAATCTCATCTGTTTCCATTGTTGAGGAGGAAAACTTTTCTTGTCCCCTTCAAGGGTTCTTCGGGCTGGTCTAAGAATTAAATTGATAGGAGACAGACTAATGGCAGAAAAAACAAACCCAAGTGTAATGAGGTGCACAGGGAGATCCAATGATAAAACTGAGACCCAAAAAACGACGAAAAAGCATGCAGCTTTGATATGCTGTAGACAAACGCAAATCCGTGAGGAACGGACAGGACAGAGGAAAATTATGCTTGGGAGCTTCAACTAGTAAGGAGTTGTAAGCAAAATTTGGGTTGAGGCGATGAAGTGGTAAGAGTAACAAGGTTTGTTTCTACAGCCTTTTCGGCCCTGACCGTCCCCTCTCTGGTGAGAAGGGCATCTCTTTACCACCTGGTACACGGAGGGGACCTCTCCCCCAAGAGATTTATTCCCTGCTTTCAGGGGGACAGAGGAGGGTCCCAGTGTCCTTTCTGCACACGCTGTCTTAAGTAACTTTAATTCAAAATAATCAATATTTTGATTATTTGGGGCATTTGGGGGCGACCTCCCCTGCACCCCATCACCATCGAGTTAACTATAACTGGACTAGAGTTTCGAAGGCTGTGTGTACCAGCACAGTGGCTGATACATAGATTGCGCTCCACAAACATTTGTTGAATGAATGAATGAATGAATGAATGATGTCTTCTAAATAGGTCTCCCCAGCCCAGGTCTCTTGCCTGAACTCCAGACCCATACATCCATCTCAGTTCTCACCTCCCCCACCCAGACACACGTGTTTTACCCAGTACGCATCACTATCTAATGTGACATATATTATGACATATTTAAAAACAATTTTTTAAGTTTATTTTGAGAGAGAGAGAGAGAGAGAGAGAGAGAGAGAGGGAACAAGCTGCAGAGGGGCAGAGAGAAGAGAGAAGGGAAGACAGAATCCCAAGCAGGCTCCGCACCATCAGCACAGAGCCCGATGTGGGGCTCGAACTCACAAACCCTGAGATCATGGCCTGAGCCAAAATCAAGAGTCAGGCTCAACGGACTGAGCCACCCAGGTGCCCCTATTATGAGGTATTATTAACTCCCTTATTTCTTATCAGGGCTCCCACATCTCCCCCACAAGAACGTAGACCCCACGGGGGGGACAGAGGTTTTTGTTTGGTTGGTTCACCGCTTTATCCCCAGGGCCTTAGAACACAGTAGGTGCTCCGTAAATACTTTCCGAACAAAGGAATGGATCCCCACATGGACGTCCCCACATCTCAGAATCAGCATATCCCACGTGGGCTCTCCATCCCCCTCCCCAAACCTCCTCCTTCTGGGTCCCAGTTGCTAAGGCCAGAGCAGGCTTTGCCCCAGGCGGCCCATTTACTCCCTCTTTCCCAAGACTCGGGCTAGTCGCCTCCCTTCCCTGCTCCCGGTACCTCCTGGCTCCCAGTAGGGCGGGAGTATGGGTCACTCACCCCAGGGTAACCCAGGTGGGGGACACAAAGCCGAGGTGCTTTTAGGTGGCACATGGGTGTGGCGTAAAAGGGCTGTGAGCCGAGGAAACGAATCTTTTTCAATGCTGTCCTCATCTGACTAGCCTTCCACGGTCGCAGCGTGTCGCTAGAATTTAAGAACTCAGTTTTGGTTTCACTGTTTTTGTTTTTACAGTTCCCTTCTATTTGTGATACAGGATTCTTGTCTTCCATGTGTGAGGAGGACAACGTTTCTTTTTAAAATAAAATGACTTAAAGAAAACAAGCAAGGCCCTATGAGAGCAAGTTTAAGGACACAATGGTGGAGGAGAAAAGGGAAGCATGGAAGAAATGGCCTGTGGCGGTGTTCATGTAGACACTGGTCTACAGCTCAGAGTCCAAACCCCTTTGCCACCTGGGTCCTGGCTCCTTCTCTTCTTGTCCCTTCAGCCTACTTTACACCCTAGACATCGTGACCTGTCGCCCCAAAGTAGCAGGACCTGTTGGCCCTGGGTACACTGTGACCTGTCACCCCTGTACGACATGACCCGGTCACCCCGAGACACCTTGACCTATCGCCTCGAGACATGACCTGGGCACCCTAGAATCCGCAAGCTGGTGTGATATTGTGATTTACGGTAAGAAATGTATGTTTGGTTTTGTCCCCTTTCTGGCTCAGAGCTCCTAAAACCCTTGGAATTTCCTAAGTGATTAGAGCCATAATGTGTCTT
This sequence comes from Felis catus, assembly GCF_018350175.1. Taxonomy (NCBI): domain Eukaryota; kingdom Metazoa; phylum Chordata; class Mammalia; order Carnivora; family Felidae; genus Felis; species Felis catus. The sequence continues at coordinate 19,625,995 of NC_058383.1, read as the reverse complement.
TTGTTATGTTAATGAGGTGACCTTTGGGAAGTCCCTAGGCCACCTTAGGATGGGGCTGGTTGCCAGGGGAACCAACCGTGTCCTTCCGTTGAAAGCGTTGGTCCTACCTCCTTGACCTCTGGGGAAGGGAGGGGGGCTGCAGATCGAGTTCAGTCACCAACGGCCAATCATGACTAAGTAACGAAGCCTCCATAAAACCCAAAAAGGATTAAGTTCAGGGGGACGGACGTCTGGGTTGGTGAACACGGAGGGGCTGGGAGAATGGCGAGCTCCAGCGAAGCCTGGAAGTTCTGGGCTCTCCCCGTATCTTGCCCGAGAACCCTAAATCTGGCTGTTCCTGAGTTCTATCCCTTCGTAATAGACCGGAGACCTAGTAAGTGACATTGAGCGGCTCTAGCAAACGAGAGGAGCCCGGGGAGCAGAAGTGGAACCTCTGATCGGTTGCTGGTCTGCCAGAAGCGCAGGTGACAGCCGGACTTGACATGGGTGTCTGCAGCGTGGGGGGCAGGGCCGTCTGGTAGGACTGAGCCCTCAACCTGTGGGATCTGGTGCATCTCCAGGCAGGTAGTGTTAGAATGGAGTTAACGGCTTGGTGGTGTAGAGACCCACACCCGTGGAAATTAGTGTCGAAATCATACCCGGGGCCCCCTAGACACTGGGATCTGGGCACCACTACTCAATATGACCCGGCCACCCACAGACACCATGGCCTGGGCACCCCTAGGCCCATGACCTGTCACTCCCAGACCAATGATCTGTCACCCGTAGATACCATGACCTGTCACCCCTACACCCATGACCTGGCCATCCCTAGATACCGTGACTCAGTCAGCCACAGACACCATGGCCTGGGCACCCCTAGACCCATGACCTGTCACCCCTAGACCCCGCGACCTGGCCATCCCTAGATATCATCACTCCCAACTTGCCCCCCCACCCCCAACCACCCAGTAATTGATGAAATATCACCTTCTAGTGCCCCGTTTCAGTGGACATTTCCCTCTGAGCCCGTTCCTAAACACAGGGCAGAATTGATCTCTCTTCAGCACATACCCCGTTACGATCACTTATTGTAACTGTCAATTTTATTTTCTGTATTTGATGACGGAATATTTCAAACATACAGGAAGTCACTGCTGGGGCGTCTCTCCTACCAGACACGTGGAGAACAGGGACTAGAATCTATTTCCTCTTGTGACTCCCAGCCCCCAGCCCCGGGCCCGGCCCAGACGAAACGCTCAGTGGAAAAACAAGACAAGACTGAGAGTGAACAAGGGCTCACTCTAAACGTCTCGGCCCCAGGCCAGGCCAAGATGTGCCGATGCTGACCAGCGTGTGCTGACTGGCTGACTGACGTCTCCGGGAAACACTTCGACCGTGGACCGCACTCTTGCCTTGTTTGTGTGTAAAGGGGGGCGAGGACTACGCTTGAGCTGAACAGATCACTTCCCACACGCTGACATTTAATTAAACCCAAAACTGAACTTACAGGTGGTTGCCGTGTCTGGGTACCCCCGAAAATTTCCCCAAGCTGCACCCACTTCAGATGCTCAGAGGAGGTGTGTGCAGAGGCCGAGGGAACCAGTGATCGCGGATCTGTTGGCTCACCTCCTCTTGGTCTCCGTTGTCCCATAGGTACAAGGGGGTTAAACATAGTAAGTACCTCGCAGGGTCATCTGAGGACGACAGGAGTGAGGACCCGTATGGCACTTATGCTGGCTCATTTAAGAAGTCTGTTCAACAGGATGCTTTGGCTGGGTTACCCAAGAAGTGCGTGACATGGCTAAAGCCCTCATTCAGGCTATTTCCTCTGCTCAGAAAGAGCCCTTTCTTACCCCTCGCTCACGATCTCACTGCGTTATGTTTCAGCTTAGATGCCGCCTCCTCCGAGAAGTCTTCCGGGCTCCTCAGCACCTGTGCTTCCCCATCAGCACAGGTAGGATGGGCTGAGGCAACCCCCGGGGGTGGGGGGCCGGCATCCAGCGCAGGGTTGGGTGCCGAGTTAATGAAAGGGCAAACCAGGACATGCACTGAGGAACGAGCAGTGGTTTTGTTTCCGACCTTGGCCTTCGTAACCGGGACTTCTGGCTCCGTCCTCCACCTGTCGCTGGAAAGAGAAGGCCGTGGATCCGCGGGGTGCCGAGGCGGGCTCGCACCGGCTCCCTCCCGCGGGTCCGTTGTGCGCATCCCTGTCAACCCCGCGTTTGGCGGCTCGGCTCGGGTTGAAACTGGCCGGGGCGGGGGTGTTGTTCACACCACAGACAGCAGCAAATGCCACATGTAAAGTTTTTGTTTTTTGTTTCTTGATGGTTGGCTTAGCGGTCCACTGCCAGCTGTGATTTGGGGGGGGGCCAAAGGAACACCTGTTTTGGTCTGCCCAGAACATGCTTCCCCTCCTTAGCCCCCCCCCCCCCCATCCACCACCACCCGGCTTTGTGCATGGAGCTCCTTCTCTTCTGGACCAACCACAGCTCCCGCGTGGTCCTTGACCTTTCGGTAGGACAAACCGTGCTTACTCCTCTCCCTCTTTCCCCGCGGCGCTGCAGGCGGCCCAGGGTGCAAACGGCAGCTGTCAGTACATGCTTGCTGATCCACTGATGGGCAGTTTTTTGGTAAACAATTTTGTGAGTTTGACCTTTCCTCCGTGTCAGTGCGGGGAAACCACAGCAGCCTGCACTTTCAGTAAAGAGGAGCCTCTTTGAGGAAGGGAGTCTTTGCAGAAACTCACCACAGCTGCCTGGAAGTGGAGTCATCGGTGCCCTTCTTCCCTGTGTGTGCAGCCTCTTGGAGGACCCAAGTGGCTCTGGGCTGTGGCTCCCTTAGGTGTAAGTTGGGGGGGGGGGGGGTGAGGCGGTTGGGAACTTTGGGGAGGAGGCTCTTGATGGGGCGGGGGGCCCTGAGAGGGCTGGGCGGCTGGCACACACATGTGCCCATATACCAGCGTACGGGGGCGTGTGCCCGTGTCTGCAAATGCACATGGCATTTGTCACTCGGATCACGGTCTGGCTTCAGACGTGTTGAAGGAGGGTCCGGGACCCTCAGACCACAGAGGCTGCTGAAAGTAACACTGATTTCTGTCCCCTGCACCGCATTCGCCTCTTGCCAAGACCCAGGTTGTGCCCTGCGGCTCCTGCCAAAAAGGGGACTGGACTCACGCGTGTGCACACGGGAGGACGGTGCTCCCGCGGCCTCCCAACGCTCAGCTCTGCCTCTCACACGCGGTAAATACGTGAGAGCCAGGGTCGATCGGCCGGCTGGGACGATCGCAGGCGCGGACCTACGCAGGCATGTGCCCCCGCTGAAGGACGCGCCCTGGGAAGGCGGCCACTGTGCTCCTCACCGCCGTCTCCCCGGCACAGCGTCTGGCGCCTAGCAGGTGCTCCGCGAATACTTCTAAGCAAGTGCGCCCACGTGCACGTATATACGTCTGCGCCGACAGGACAACGAGCGTGTGCTTGCACACGGGTGCCCTTGGGGGGACGGCGGTGTTGCACGCTTTCTACGCAGGCGTGTGCGGCTGTGTTCAAAGAGCATGCGCGAGCGGCTGTGTTCAAAGAGCATGCGCGAGCAAGTAGGGCGGGGCCTCCCAGGCCTGCGTGACCGCGCGCGGTGGACCTCTCGCCGGTGGGGACTTCCGCCTCTGAGCGTGAGCGGCACGTGAGTGCGCCAGCGAGGGTGTGGTTTCATGTGCACCTGTGCTTATGTGAGCTGTGTTCCTACAGGGTCCCGCGCGGGCCTTCGTGATCGGGATCGCGGGGCGGTGGGTGACAGCCCAGGCTCTGGTGCCACACTGCCCGGGGTTGGAATTCCGGTTTCATTCCTTCCTATCTGCACAGCCCTGGACGGGCAGCTTACGTTCTCCGTGCCTCCGTTTCTTTGTGCGGTGGCGGTAAGAACAGCACCTGCCTCCTAGAGCTGTTCTGGGGACTAAATCAGATACCAGCACCTGGCACACAGCAGCCTCCCAGCAGGCCACCTGCTGCTGTTTTTATTTCTGCGTTGCACACACCTGGATATGCACGTTTGTCACCCCCGACAAGCCCCCTGCCCCGGCCCTGGAGAAACGAGGACCCTGTCTCTGCTGGGCACCGAGATTCACATGTGGGTTACGGGGAACTGAGAGGCTCCTGCTCGAAGGTGATTGGAGCAGGAGTGGACAGGGCGTTGCTGTCCCTTCCCCTCAGCCGTCTCTCCCACCCATTCACCAGAGAACCTGGTCTCTCCTTGGTCACCTGACTCCACCCTCCCAGGCTGGATGGGCCAGTCTTTGCCTGCCCAGCTCGCAGGGGTCTGGGGAGGCAGAAATGAGATGATGGGTGACAGTCCTGTCACAGTGAGGACTCCCGTTTCTTCGAGAATGGCAGGGAGACTTTGGAGGTTTTGCTTTCAAATGATCACCGCAGGGGCCCCTGGGTGGCTCAGTCTGGTGAGCGTCCGACTTCGGCTGGGATCACGATCTCAGGGTTCGTGGGTTCAGGCCCCGCATGGGGCTCTGCGCTGACAGCTCGGAGCCTGGAACCTGCTTTGGATTCTGTGTCTCCCTCTCTCTTTTCCCCTCCCCCACTTGCACGCTCTCAAAAATACAATAAAACATTTGAAAAAAGCTTGGAAACCATCGCTGCACTGAGGAGAACAGTGGCTTGTGGAGGCGCAGAAATGGAGGTGGGGAATTAGCGGCCTGCTGTCGCTGAGGGACGCCGGTGGCCGTCGCTGTGGATTCCGGGCACCTTTCAACTGGAGGCTTCCTGAGGCCGGGTGTAGGGTCCTGAGAGACAGCGGCAGGCACGGCTGAGCCAGCTCGGTGGCTGTGCTGGGGACACGGCCGCACTCACGGTCCAGGCCCTCCGGCCCCACCGCAGAGGCAGGCGAAATAGTTGTCACCCAGGCACGTAATCGTGAGCCCTGCTGTGTGTTGAGCCCCTCCTCTGCCAGGCTCGGTGACCCCGCCGCATCCCCGTTATTATCTCGTGCGGCGGGTCTCCTCAGCCCCGTTCGGCAGGTGGGGGGAAAATGTCACCAGCAGGGGGTCTAGCCCGCCCCTCCACCACAACAGCAAATCAGTGGCCCCTCCAGGGGATGCTTGGCAACGTCTGGAGACACCGTCGGCTGTCACAACTGGGAAGACGTGCTGTTGGCCCTCAGTGCCTAGGGCCCAGGATGCACCACGCACAGGACAGCCCCCGACGCAAAGAATTGTCCAGCCCGGATGTCAGAGGTGCTGAGGTTGAAAAAACCAGACTCTCCCTACCTTCCAGGGCCTTCTCAGGACCACCCTCGGGGCTTGGCAGCCCCTGCCTGAAAGGGAAGTGAGCCTGTGCCACGTGCCAGGTGGCCGTGGGAGCAGACAGTGGTGGTGACAGTTCCCCGTGACGGAGGCTGGTTCCTGGAAACCTGACCATGGCATCCTTGTGGCTTTTCTTCTCCTTTTCAATCAGCCCCAGCATCTGAGACACCGCTCTCATCTGCAGAGGGTCCCCAAGGGCCAGATACGTCCCCAGCCCAGTAACCTGCTGAGAACCTTCCATGGCTTCCACGGCCCACGGGGCGGGGTCCTGGTCCTGCTCCTCTGGGCTCTGGGCACCACTGACCTCTCCAGTCTCCAGCCTCACCACTTCCCTCCTGCTGGCGGCCTCCTCTGCCCAGTCCACCCATTCTGGTACTGGGGGGGGGGTATTGTTCCCCAAATAGGCCATGCAGTCACGCCCCTGAGTCTCTGGCTCACCAGCGGCAGACTTGGGGCTTTGTTGATCCTCCCCAGGCTCTGCTTCCTTCCTCTTTCGGTCTGTTTTCTATCACGATGATTTCCCTTCTTTTACTTTCTTCTGTTTATCTTGCTGCTACCTTCTTGAGAGGGACGCTCAGAACATTCATTCTTAGTGTGTCTTCTTTTCTCATTTACAAATTCTAAGGCTACAAATTTCCCTCTAAGTATTACTTTAGCTGCACCCGTTAAGTTTTGATAGGCATTTTCTATGTCGTTCAGTTCAAAATGTTTTCTGACTTTCCCACTGTGGTTTTTCTCGTTATCCCTTAGATTATTTATAAGTGTATTTCTTGGTCTCCCCGCCCATGTTTTTGAAAAGCTTTGGAACGGTCACTTCTGTCGTTCTGACAAGATGAACTGCTTGCTCTTCTTCCTCCCAAATCCAGTTTAAGTGACCCCTCCTCTGCAAAGCCTTCCCTGGACACTCCCTCCACACCACTCCAGGCATATAATTAGTTGCCTCCCCTCTTTTCCCATGACACTTTGTACAGATCATCGTGTAACACTGGTAGGCACGCAGTGATATATCTGTCAAGAACTTTTCAGTTTCAAGTGAAAGAAAACTGACCCAAGCTGGCTGAAACCAAAAGGGAACTTATTGTCTCATTTCACTAAAAAGTCTGGCTTTCAGGCACAGCCGGATCAAGGGGTCCTAATGCCCGATGATTCAATTCCTGCCATGAGTCACTTCTTGTACGTTGACTCCATTCTGTTCTGAGGCAAGTTCTCCCACTGTGGCCACAAGATATCTAAAGTCGCTTCAGATAGCATATCTTGTCTGCTCCGAGCCCAGTCTTTGCCCCAATCATTCCAATCAAAAGTTTCATGGAGTCTCATTGGTTCTGACTGGGTCACCTACTCTAATGGGGTCAATGAACATGGCCTGAAGAAGAGAGTGAATCGACTTAGGGCAGGGTCACGTGCCCTCCTGGGGAGAGAAACTAAGCAAGGAGAAGGGGTGGCATCTCAGAAAAAAAATCAGGATACAATTACCAGGATACAATGCTAGCATTTCCAATGCTGAAAAGCCAAAAACAAGGCAATGCTGCCCATTACTAACCACAACAACTCCTAAAGGGCCCGCTTACACTTGCCACATGCCATTATCCCAAGTGCCTTGTTTTCAGTCCTGTGTGTCCCTTCCCCACTGGACTTGAGACTCTCAACAGTAAAGAGAAGATCTGTTCTACCTACTGAAAAAAAATCAAACGTCAAGTTGGGTGTGTGGGGGGGTGGGGGGGCGGGGGGAGATGGGCAACTCCTCCTCTCCCCTGATCAGCCCCCCCCCACCCCGGACCTTGGAGGCTGGCACCCTGAGGCTGGGGCTTCAGCCCCAGGATCCCCTGGGGGAGGCTAAGCAGAGGCATCTGATGTGTGCACCCGCTGCGGTAACTCTCTGTCTTAGTCAGCTCGGGCTGCTGTAACAAAACACCACGGACAGGGTGGCTTTAACGACAGACACGTCTTTCTCGCGGTGCCGCAGGCAGGAAAGGCCAAGAGAGAGTGCTGGCTGATTCAGTTCCTGGTGAGAACCCGCTCCCTCGTGTGCAGACAGCCACTTGCTTGCTGTGTCTTCGCGTGGTATTTCCTCCGTGCATGTGGAGAGAGGGCAGAAGCTCACTGGTGGCTCTTCTGACGGGGACGCTAATCCGATTCTTCACGACTTCCTGGGTGGCCCCATCTCCAAAGACAGTGACAGCCGGGTTAGAGTTGCAACGCGGGAATTTTGCGGGGAGACACGAACACGATTTGGTGCATAGCACTTGCCTTCCAGGGTAAACCCTCCCACATCTTTCCAGAAATCAGAGTCACGTAGACACTAAACGTGAAAGGAGCCTTTATGGCCCTGTGGTCCAACCACACACTCAATCAATCCAACCATATACCCACATCAACAGGTGGCCAAGCCTTGGTTTGCATACCACCAGAGACAGGAAGCTCACTGTCCCTCAATGAGGCAACTCTGACTGCACTGGTCTGAGCCTGAAGGTCAGCTCTCATGTCTCCCACCCTGGACCGTCTCATCTTCAAGCTCCATACCTCTGCTCGCTCATGGTTTTCAGACCCTCTCCACACCCCTTTCCCCACCCCCCACCCCCCACCCCCCGGCTTCTTGGTTCCTTCTCCTAAATATACTCCAATTTACCAATGTTCTTAAAATGAGGGCTCAGAACTGGACATAGGCTGCTGGTCTGGCCATTGTGGTGAGGATAACCTCCCTTACTCTGTGCTTCATACCTCTATTAATGCAATCCCAGGGGGCTTCAGGTTTCTCTGGGCCATGAGACACTCTTAAGTTGGGGAAAAGCCCCCAAGCACATGTTGCTTCAGTGATTCTAATCCTCATAGCTGTGAAATTGACCGCTGGACCTAAAGTAAAGGGCATGGCACTCAACCTTGGTCATTGGTTTTGGAAGGACCCCTGACTCACATCTCCATAGATTTTTTTAATGCCTTCCCTTCTTGCTGTGCCCTTTCCCCAGCACGCAGGTACACTGTGACCTTCCTTCCTTTAATTTCCAAAATTGAATAGCTTTATTATTGTTCTAGAAGTAATACATCACTTAAAAAAATCAATACAGGGGCGCCTGGGTGGCGCAGTCGGTTAAGCGTCCGACTTCAGCCAGGTCACGATCTCGCGGTCCGTGAGTTCGAGCCCTGCGTCGGGCTCTGGGCTGACGGCTCAGAGCCTGGAGCCTGTTTCCGATTCTGTGTCTCCCTCTGTCTCTGCCCCTCCCCCGTTCATGCTCTGTCTCTCTCTGTCCCCAAAATAAATAAAAACGTTGAAAAAAAAATTAAAAAAAAATCAATACAGAAAAGTACAAGAAAATTAGCCATAAAACCCCCCATGACCTACAAATAGCCTTGTTACCACTTGGAGATAGACTGTCCATGTTCCAATCCTGACTCCACTCCCTATGATCTGTGGTCACGGGCAAGTTGCTCAATCTCTGGTACCTCTGTTTCCCCCTGTCTAAGATGTGGATATTAATACGTGGTTAGGATAGCTTTACGCAGGGCCTGCTCCACGGTAAGCCCCTTAAAACTGTAAACAAGTTTGTTAGCTATGTTACTAATAATTGTAGAAACCAGGGCTGGCTCTGTCTCCCTGGAGAGCCCTGACTAATACAGATTAAGTCTGTCTCAGTCGGCTCAGGTTGCCAGAACAAAATACGAGACAACAGAAACTGATGTCCTCCCGGTTCTGGAGGCTGGAAGTCTAAGATCACAGTGTCACCATGGTCATTTTCTGGGGAGGGCCCTCTTCCTTCCTGGTGCGTCCTCACCCGGTGGAGAGAGAGAACCCTGGTGTCTCTTCTCCTTCTTCAAAGACCGCAGGCCTGTCGGCTCAGAGCTCTACGTTTACGATCTTCTCTAACTCTGACCTCCGGAAGGCCCTGTGTCCAGAGAGCATCACAGTGGGAGTTAGGACTTCAACATATGCGTTTGGGGGGTGGCGGGGGGGCGGGGAGGGAGACACGGTTCTGTCCGTCACGACAATATCAGTATATACAGTGGCTATTGTCTTTGCACGGAATGTTGCACAGAATGACCCCGCACTGCCTCGCCGCCTTCTTTTTGTGACAGCCGCAGAGATGGGCTGGCAATTACCCAGAGTCCCCCTCCCTCTGGCCACGGGCCCTGGTCCAGGGATTACCAGGTTACTCACGCTGAGCCACCATTGACCCCAGACTGGTGCGCAGATTGGCTTGTGAGGCAATCCAAGCCAATCAAAGAATTCCCTGGGACTTTTCTGGCGGGAGGCCATGGGAACAATTGCCCCCCCCCCCCCCCCCCCCCCCCCCGCTCTGACTGCCGGTGAGTTGGCAGCTCTGTTGAGCCCCGGCGGTATCCTGAGGCACCTCCTCCTTCTCTGCAGCACAGTCCCATTTTCGCTAAGCGTACTCGATTTGGTTTTCTAGGACGGCCGCTGAAATAATTGTTGTCACTCACGGGCACTGAGGGATCGCATGTGATTTACTTTATTTTCCGGGATGTGACAGCGATTTTTAGTTGCCTACCCAGCATCAGCCTTGTCCTTCTTCATCTTCAGTCTGTACAGACCCCGACAGCCGTCTAGCCATCGGTCGGGGTTATAGCTATGGCTCCACCCACCTCTGCGCCTACATCCACGTGCGTGTCTAAATCTGTATCTGTGAGCACGAGCTCAAAGGTAGGCTCAGTTGCATATACAGAGCCCCAAACTGACAGTGGCCCAAGTAAGAGAGGTTCCTCCCCCTTGCCACAGTGTGGAGGTAGGCGTCCAAGGCTGAGTGGTGCTCCACAAGGTCACCCAGGGACCCATGCCGGCTGCTCTGCCCTCCCTAGGATTTTTGCTTTCGTCTACATTGTCCAAGATGCCCACCACCACACCCACGCTCCAGGTAGCAAGAAAATGTGCTTTACTTACTTAATTTAATTTAATTTAATTTAATTTTATTATTTTTAAAAAATTTTTCTTTGATGTGGTTATTTATTTTTGAGGCAGAGAGAAAGCACGAGCTGGGGAGGGGCAGAGAGCGAGGGAGATAGGAACCAAAGCCAGCTCCACACTGACAGCACAGAGCCCGATGCAGCTCACAAGAGATGAGATCATGACCTGAGCTGAAGTCAGACGCTTAGCTGGCTGAACAACCCAGGCACCCCTATTCTATTCTATTCTATTCTATTCTATTCTATTCTATTCTATTCTTTAAAAAAAATTTTTTTTAATGTTTATTTTTGAGAGAGACAGAAACAGAGTGTGAGTGGGGAGGGGCAGAGAGAGAGGGAGACCCAGAATCCAAAGCAGGCTCCAGCCTCCGAGCTGTCAGCACAGAGCCCAAGGCAGGGTTCGAACTCGTAAGCCGTGAGATCATGACCTGAGCTAAAGTCAGACGCTTAACCGACTGCGCCATCCAGGTGCCCCTGGGATATCCATTTCTATTATTATCATCAATGTTTATAGACAAATCATCCATTGTTAATATCTGCAGAGTATTCCGTTTTGTAGATGCTTTATAAATTATGAATTCAACCCTCTTCTCCTGGTTCATTTAGACTTTGTCGGTAGTTTTAATCGTACCTGGAATGACTTGCTTCACCAGTTTGGGTATACAAATAAGCTCCTTTGTCTTTTTGAGAGTCATTCAAGCTCCTCGTGTGGTTGGAAGTTGCCTTCAAGGCTGTCACAAGGCCAACTCTGGTGGCTGAAACCCTTAAGGGTAATAAACCCTCCTGTGGAATGTGAAGCCTGGAGGCAAGTAGCTACTGACATTGGTGCACGGCCTGTGATATTAGGGCCAAGTTCTCTGTGATTCTCTTGGTCTTTTCCTTTGGTTCCAAAATGGCTGCTTGAGCACCAGCCATCACATCTACCCTTTAAGCAGGAGAAAGGAGGAAGGGAAAGAGAGAAGGGGTCAAGGGTGCTCTCAGAAGCTCCATCTGAACACTCCCATCGCTAGCTGCAACAGAGACTGGGGAGTAGTCTGTTAGCTGGGCACGTTGCTGTCCAGAATTACACCTTGGTTCTCATAGGAGAAAGAAGGGCATTGTGGGAGACTGGAGCCAACTGGTTGCTGCCATTTGCATCGTAGTAGGTATCGGAGCCTCACCCTTACCCTCTCAGCTCTACACACTGAGGCATTCTTACTGCAAAAACCATCAACTCTCTGCCTCAGGGTTTATTTTTGGCTGCAGGTACACATGGTTAGCCATCTGGAAGTGCTAGAACTCTGCCTCAGGGAGCAACCCTCTACTCCTGGCAGATGGGGTCTTGGGTCTTTGTGAAGAAATAACCCGGCTTCCTTGTTCCACATCTGGGACACTTCGGAGGAACGTTCTATTTGTCCTTCTTCCCTGCCCTGCCTCACTTCCCGACTCCCCTACAAGTGGTTCCTGGGACCGCCTCCCAAATCCACTACCTGCACTGAAAGCCTTAATTAGAAACTGTTTCTGGGGACCCCAACCAACACAGCCCTCATCCTCAAATAGCAGTCAATGTCATCAATGGCTGGGGGGGGGGGGGGGGTCTGATCAGCCCACCAGAGAGCTTAATTTGAGGCATGGATTCACAAAATCCGAAAAGATTCTTATCATCTTCTTGAATGACACAGCTATGGGTCCAGAGCCTGATACAAACAAGGTGAGTCTCTGAAGGAGGATAATCCTATCCCTTCTGCATCGCTGATAACTGAGGGTACTATGTATTCATTTTGCCTTCATATTCAGCCACTGCTCTCGCAATGAAGCCACTGTGTCAAGATAAACTGGGTGAAAAGGGGGTTTCCAATCTCAGCCACATGTGTGTACAGCCCAGCCCTCCCATAATGACCCTCTTGGATGTTGGCTTCTTGTGAGCTGAGCTCCCAGTGAAACGCCTCCTGCCCTTCGTTGGGTCTACTGTGACCCTCAGTAGACCATCTGAACCATCAGAGGAGCCCCACAATGCTGGGCCACAAAAGGCAATGGATGAGGAAGGAAGGATCTGAGAGAAAATTTTTAAAGACCTAAGTAAATGGAGAGCTAGTCCACCTGCCTGAACTGGAAGACACAATATCTCCCCAAGCTGACCTACCGTCATCACGTTCCTTGTCAAATTCTCAGCAGGGAATTTTGCAGGAATGAACAAGCTGATCCTAATAACTTTTATGGAAATGCAAAGGACCTAGAGTAGCCGAAGCCATTCTGGAAAAGCAGGACAAAGACGGACCATTTTCACTTCCCAATTTCCAAACTTAACTACGAGGCTCTCATCAAGACAATGCGGTAGTGGCATATGGATAGGCATAAAGAAATGAGACAGAGCAGAGAGTCCAGAAATAAACCCAGACATGTAAGAGTGAATTAATTTTCAAAATAGGCACCAAGGTAATTCAGTGGGGAGAGGATAATCTTTTCAACATATCGTGCCGGGACTCTTGGGTAGCCACAGGCAAAAAAGATACATTTAGATCATTATCTCACACCACACACAAAAAGTAACTCAAAATGAATCATAGCTCTGAACATGAGAACTTAAACAGTAAAACTTATAGAAGACAACATGAAGGAGGTCTTTGTTGGGGTGTCTGGCTGGCTCAGCTGGTGGGGCACACAACTCTTGATCTCAGGGTTGTGAGTTCAAGCCTCATGTCGGGTAGGGGTCCCTACTTAAAATAAAAAAAAAAGAATAATAATTTTAAAAAAGAAGATATCTGTTACCTTTGTTACCTTAGACATGGCACCAAAAATGCAATTCACACACTCACACAAATTGGTAAACTGAACTTCAGGAAAATTTATAGAATGTAGGGAGCTCCAAGGATTAGTCTTTCCACTGAAGCAACCATTAAGCTGGCAGAAACGGTCAGAATTAACTTCTTTGACACTCTGGAATCGACCAAAACCATACAGCAACCAGGGGAGTGCTCATCTTTGGTCAAAAAATAAAGAAGGGGGCACCTGGGCGTCTCAGTCAAGTGTCCGACTTTGGCTCACGGCATGATCTCACGGCTGGTTCGTGACTTCGTGCCCCACATCCAGCTCTCTGCTGTCAGGGCAGAACCTGCTTTGGATCCTCTGCCCCCCTCTCTCTGCCCCTCCCCTGCTTGCACTCTCTCAAAAATAAATAAACATTAAAAAAAAGAAAAAAGAAAAAAAGAGAAGACATGCAGAACCTCACCACAACCCCCGCCCACGAACAGACACACAGAATCTGCATTAAAAAAAAAAAAAAAAATCCAAGATAAGCAAGAGTTGAGGGAGTTTATCACCGGGAGATCTGCCCTATGAGAAATGCTCAAGGGAGTATTTCGGGCCGAAATAGAAGGATGCTAGCTAGAAAGTAACTCGAAGCCATATAAGTGAGTAAAGAATACCAGTAAAGGTAAAATACACAGGTAATGTAGGGGCGCCTGGGTGGCGCAGTCGGTTAAGCGTCCGACTTCAGCCAGGTCACGATCTCGCGGTCCGTGAGAGCCCCGCGTCAGGCTCTGGGCTGATGGCTCGGAGCCTGGAGCCTGTTTCCGATTCTGTGTCTCCCTCTCTTTCTGCCCCTCCCCCCCCCAAGAACAAATAAACGTTAGGGGCGCCTGGGTGGCGCAGTCGGTTAAGCGTCCGACTTCGGCTCAGGTCATGGTCTCCCGGTTTGTGAGTTCGAGCCCCGTGTCAGGCTCTGTGCTGACAGCTCAGAGCCTGGAGCCTCCTTCGGATTCTGTGTCTCCTCCTCTCTCTGCCCGTCCCCTGCTCATGCTCTATCTCTCTCAATAATAAATAATTGTTAAAAAAAAAAAAAAAATACAGGGGCGCCTGGGTGGCGCAGTCGGTTAAGCATCCGACTTCAGCCAGGTCACGATCTCGCGGTCCGGGAGTTCGAGCCCTGCGTCGGGCTCTGGGCTGATGGCTCGGAGCCTGGAGCCTGTTTCCGATTCTGTGTCTCCCTCTCTCTCTGCCCCACCCCCGTTCATGCTCTGTCTCTCTCTGTCCCAAAAATAAATAAACGTTGAAAAAAAAATTTTAAAGATGAGACAAATGGAATAAAAAATAGAAAAACAATAGAGAGGACCAACACAACTAAGAATTATTTATTGAAAAAAAAAAAGTTGGCACTCCTTGAACTGAATTAAGCAAAACCAAAAGAGAGAGAGCAAGGGCGAGAGCAAGAGAGAGAGAGAAGAAATGAAAAATGCAACTAAAATTGAAAATGGAAATAATGGGGACATTACTAACCAAACTTACAGAAAAAAAAAAGGATTATAAGAGAATACTACGAAGAATTGTAGGCAGCAAATTAGATAACCGAGATGAAATGGACAAATACCTAGAAAGACACGAATTACCAAAAATGACTCACGAAGAAATAGAAAATCTAAACAGGCATATAAGAAGTAGAGAATTGAATCAGTAATCAAAAACCTCCTAAGAACAACAAAAATCTAGAGTTGCATGCCTTCACTGGTAAGTTCTCCCCAACATTTACAGAGGAATAGGGGCACCTGGGTGGCTCGTCGGTGAAGCCTCTGATTTTGGCTTGGGTCGTGATCTCACGGTCTGCGGGCTTGAGCCCCGCATCAGGCTCTCTGCTGTCAGCAAGGAGCCAGCTTTGGATCCTCTGTCCCCCTCTTTCTCTGCCCCTCTCCCACTCGTGTGCTCTGTGTCTCTCAAAATAGATAAATAAACTTAAAAAAATTAAAAAAAAAATAATAAAGAAGAATGAACTCCGATCCTTCTCAAACTCTTCCCCAAAATAGAAGAGGAAGGAACATTTCCTCAATCATCCTGTAATACCAGAGCCAGACATCAGAAGAAAAGGAAGAACACTATGGACCATACCCAAAAGTGAAATAAATAAAATTAATTTAAATAGGAAAGGAAGGAAGGGAGGGAGGGAGGGAGGAAGGACGCTATGGACAAATATCTTTTATGAATAACGGTGCAAAATTCTCAACAAAACATTAGCAAACCGAATCCTAGCGCGTGTTAAAAGGATTATATACCATGACCAAACAGGAGTTATCCCAGGTGTGCAAGTGAGATTCAACACGAGAAAATGAATCAACGTAGCACACCACACTCATAAAATTAAGGGGGGAGAAAAGAAACCCGTGTGATCATCTCAATGGGTGCAGAAAAAGCATTTGGCAAAATCGAACATTTTGTTTTGTGCTAAAAATACTCCGCCAACTAGGAACAGAAGAGACATCCCTCAACATGATCGTGGTGATATTGTTATATATATAAAAAAACCCACAGCTAGCATCACACGCGATGGATGCGAAGCCGAAGGCTTTCCTTCCAACACCAGGAGCAAGGATGCCCGCTTGTAGCACTGCTGTTCAACATCGTACTGAAAGTTTTAGAGCAAGTCAGCAAGAAAAGGAAATTGGAAAGGAAGAGGTGAAACTACCTCTATTGACGGATGACATAATACCATATCTAGAAAATACTTAAGGGGGTGCCTGGGTGAAGCAGTCGGTTAAGCATCCAACTCTTGATCTCAGCTCGGGTCATGATCTCACGGTTTGTGAGTTTGAGCCTTACATTAGGCTCTGCACTGACAGTGCGGATCCTGCTTGGAATTCTCACTCTCTCTCTCTCTCTCTCTCTCTCTGCCACTCCCCCGCTTGTGTGCTCTCTCTCTCTCTCTCTCAAAATAAATAATAAAAACAAACTTAAAATAGAAAATACTGAAGAATTCACAAAGAAATTATCAAGGCTAATAAACTCAGCAAAAGGGCAGGGTGCGAGATCCACATACAAAAATTAGCTTCTCTACGCTAGAACTAACAAGATGAAAAGGAAATTAAGAAAATAATTCCAGATGCAAACGTTAAAAAGAATAGACTCCTTGGGAATAGATTTAACCAAGGAGGTAAAAGACGTGCACGGTGGAAACTACGAAGCATTACTAAAAGAGATTAAAGATCTAAATAAATGAAAGAATATCCTGTGTTCAGGTAATGGAGGAATTAGTATTGTTAAGGTGGCAGGTCTTCCTCAAAGCGACCTATGGATTCAACGCGACCCCTATCAAAATCCCAATAGCCTTTTGCTTGCTCAGAAATGGAAAAGTTGATCCTAAAATTCATATGGAATTGCGAGGGGCCCAGAACACCCAAAACGGTCTTTAAAAAGAACAAGAAAGTTGGAGGATTCAAACTCCCAATTTCAAAACTTACTACAAATCTACGGTAATCAAGGCAGAGTGATACTGGCTCAGGGTAGAAATAGAGACCAATGGAATTGACTTGAGAGTCCAGAAATAAATCTATGCATCGATGGCCAGTGATTTTCGGCAAAGATGCCAAGACGACTCAGTGGGAAGGAACAGTGTCTTTAGCAAATGACCCTGGGACAGCAGGATATCTACGCACAAAATAATTAAGTCGGACCCTTATCACACATCATATACAAAAAATAATATAAAATGGATCAGAGACCTAAATATAAGAACTATTACAATAAAACTCTTAGAGGAAGACATAGGGGTAAATCTTCATGATCTTAGATTTGGTAATGGATCCTAGACAATGACACCAAAGCAGGAGCAGCAAAGGAAAAAAGAGAAAAATTGTACTTCATAAAAATTAAAAACCTTTGTGCATCAAAGGACATTATCAAGAAAGTGAAAAGGGGAACTACAGAATGAGAGAAAATATTTGCAAATTATATATCTGATAGTATCTACAATATATAAAGAGCTCTTACAACTCAACAACAAAATGACAACCTGTCTTGGTCCATTCAGAGTGCTACAACAAAATATAGTTGATTAAGTGGCTTATAAACAACAAAAATTTATTTCACCCAGTTCTGGAGACTGGGAAGTCCAAGATCAAGTTTCCAGCAGACTCGATGTCCAGTGAGACCCGCTTCCTGGGTCAGAGACCACTGTGTTCTCGCATGGTAGGAAAGGTGAGTTATGTCTCTGGGGTCTCTTTTATAAGGATACTCATAAAGGCACCATTTATGAGGGCTCTGGTCTAATGACCAGACCTCATCTCTCAGAGGCCCCATGTCCTGTTACCATCACACTGGGGGTTAGAATTTCAACATATGATTGGAGGGCCGGTTGTGTGACACAGCGTTCTGTCCATAGCACAACCCAATGTAAAAAAAAAAAAAAAAAAAAAATGGGCAAAGGACTTGAATAGACATTTCTCCAAAGGAGATAAACAAATGAGTGCCCAGCCCATATAAAGATGTTCACCATCATTAGCTGTTAAGGAAATGCAAAGCAAAACCACAGTGAGATACTACCTCATACCCACTCGGATGTCCACGGTAAAAAAAAAAAAAAAAAAAAAAAAAGGGAAAATCAGAGTGTCGCCAAGCATGTGGACAAACTGAAATTCTCGTACATTGCTGGTGACAATGTAAAATGGTGCAGCTGCTTTGGAAAACAGACCGTTAGCTCTTCAGGGAATGACACATAGAGTGACCCTAAGACCCAGCCATCCAGTCCTGGCACTCGTGCACCCAAAAGGTTTGAAAATGCATGTCTGTGCCAAGATTTGCATGGAGATGTTCACAGCAGTATTATTTAGGATAAAGACAAAATGAACATGTTCCAAATGCCCACCAGCTGATGAGTGGATGTGCCAAAGGGGGCAGGTCCATTGGGTACATCGCTGCATTATCATTACATTATATTACGTTACAATAATATCATTGCAGTGGAATATTACTCAGCAGCACAAATGAAGGAACACACGCGCGATTCAGTTTGTATATGAAACACCCAGCAAGGAAAAGGGAATCAGCAAAGAGAGAAAGGAGATAGATGGGTTGGGCCGGGAGGGCGAATGGAATTGCTTGCCAGGGGGTACAAGGGATCTTTGTCGGGAACGTTCTAAACTTGGGTCGTGGGGATGGTTGTACCACTTACCTAAAAATCACCGAATGAGGCACGTTCCATGGCTGGAATTGATGCTAGGTAAGTTGTATCTTAATAAAGCTGTTGAAATAAAAATAAAAAAGAGGAAATGAGTTGAAGGGGGTTGTCTCAATTATTTTTCCCCAGTAGGCCTCTGGCTGAAATGTAAATTTAACCACTTCCTCTCCATTGACCAGCTCTGAATACTAGGCGGGGGGGGGGGGGGGGGGGGGGGGGGGGGGGGCGGGGTTGGGTGATGTTGAGACATCCGATTACGCTCTCCTTCCGGACCTTGGGGGCCACGCTTGTGAGACAGGCCCTAAGCCCTCCCTCCGCCCAGGGAACCTTCCTTCAACACACATCTGTTTCTGAGGGGACTCATGGTCACCCCAGTGGACGTGGTAGCTGTTCAATTTCCACCTCCAAAAACAAGTATCTGCTTTTGAAACATGAGGGGTTAAATGGCCCCTGCTGCACCCCACCCCCTCCCTACGTCATGGCCAGAGCAATCTTTTGAAAAGGTTCATCGAATGAAGCCACTCCTCTGATGAAAATCTCGGATGTCTTCCAGTTTCCCCTGGAACCCATTCTACCTTCCTTGCTGTCCTGCACGGTCCTAGGCGGCGTGCAGGGTGTGTGACTTCTGTGGCCCGCCTCCTTGTATGCCTTTGCTTCCTTGCTCTGTTCCACCCCACTGACCTCAGTGTTCCTGGAGCAGGCCACATTCTTCCTGTCTCAGGGCCTTTGCACGTCCAGTGTCTTCTGCCTAAAATATTTCCCCTACGGCTGAGTTGATGCCTTGACCTCTCATCAGTTTTCTGTGACGCTTAGCACAGTTTGCATTTCATTTGCCCATCACTTCGTTTTGTCTGTCTCTCCCCGTTAGAACAGAGGCCACATGAGGATTGTCGCTTGTGAATATTTCTGCGGGGCACCCCCAGTTCAAAGCCAAGGGCTTGCTCAGTATTGGTGGCCAGAAGGCAGGGATGGGAGAATGGATGGCTGGGTGGGCAGGTGGATAGAAGGATGGATGAGTAGGTAGGTGGGTGAATGGGTGGGTGGAGAGAAGGTTAGGGAGGCAGACAGGCAGGCAGGTAGAAGGGAGGCAGGCCGGAGAGATCAAATATCCTTGGGTTAACGTACGTTCAGAAACAGTGCTGTGAATGATCTAGAACATAGGAGCCTGAAGTCTGCCACTCACTCATCCCAACTCTGCCACTCACCAGCTGTGTGACCTTGGACAAGTCATTTACCCTCTCCGAGTCTCATTTTCCTTCCCTGTAAAATGGGGCAATGACGCTAAGTTTTAAGTGAGATGTTACATCTTTAAAGTCCTTAAAAACCCTGGCACAGGGGTGCCCGCCTGGCTCAGTCAGTGGAACGTGTGGCTCTTGATCTTGGGGTTGAGGGTTCGAGTCCCACGCTAGGTGTAGAGATTACTTTGAAAAAAAAAAACAACAAAAAAAAACCAACCTTATTTTAAAAAAAAAAACCAAAACAACCTGGCACAGAGTCAACTCTCAGCAAATATTAGGTCCAGCGCACTATTCCTTTTCTTGATCTTTCAACCACTCAGATTACTGATGCATGGCATCGTAAAACTCACCCTGAAGATCAGGAGAGAGAAAAAGAAAATCTGGCTTCCTCCTAACGTGGGTTCTCCAGAGAACACAAGATATTTCAGCAGTGAGGAAGAGAATTTCTGTAGGGCAAACATCCTTCAGATCAACCACAGGGGAATTTGTACCAACTTCCTCAAAAACAGTGAGAAAAAGAAAAAAAAAATGGAAGAAATAAATAGTAAGATGCTTTCTCTTTTCCTTTGGAGCGGTCATGTGGGTTAGCTGCAAATCGTTTCCCAAAAATGAGCCAGCTGGGGGGGCAGATGGCATGTGTTTCCAAGCCAACCTGTGTCATCAACACAGCACAAAGGAGCCCCCATCCACCCTGATAGCATCTGGTCCTGGTTCAGACTCGTCGTCACCGCCTGGTGCGGGCTTAGGAATCAGATACCCCCCAGGTCCAAACGCCAGCTATGACACTTCGTAGCTTGTGTGACATTTCACTTCTCCGAGCCTTGTTTGCTCCATCTCTAAAAGGGAAGCAACCTGCTTTGCCGGGCAGGGTCTGGGGCATAAAATGAGATCGTGTAGGTGCCTAAAAAATGCAAGAGAGTAATGGTAGGGGTTGTGGTAAGTTCTCTGGCTCTCCCTGTGAGGCTGCTGGGCAGGAGCCTGCTGGATTTTGTCTCCGATTTCTTAAACTTCTGCCAGAGAGAGACGTCTGACCCTTTCATGGGCCCCGGCTCGTCCGCAAGATGAAAGAAAACCCTCTTGAGAATTGCTTTTCTCTATTTTTTGCCTGAGTTCTCATGTGTTCCTCATGGCTGCCGTCTCCCCTCGGCTAGGCATCCCCGCTTGACATTCAGAGGCATTCAGAGAGGTGATGTGACACGCCCGAGGGACTGTCTTCTGAAGGGCTTGGGGACAGGGTCCTGCTCCCTGCAACCCTGCAGTGGAAAGCTGGGTTCAAAGGAAGGGAAGTCAGAGGGGTCTGCCTGGGGTGGGGGTGGGGGGTCCAAACGCAGCCCCCTCCTGGGCCAGGCAGGTGGTGTGCGTGAGTCAAGCATGGGACCTCGGGGGGGGGGGGGAGGTCTCTGGCCCTGGGCCCTCAACTTTCTCTCTGAACTCAGAGTTGGGCTCTCAGGACCACCGGGCCCCCCTGGGTCCACTAACCTACCTCCACACCCCTCTGAGCCTCGGTCGCCACATCTGTGAGAAGCAGTGGCTCACGGGCCCTGCCTGCCTCATAGGTCATGACCGTGAGACCTGGGGGGGGGGGGGCGGGAAACAGCACCCATCCGCAAGAGGCATCATCATCCTGGTGGCCCCAAATGTCTTCCTAGCAGGTGACCTTTGGTGAGCGAGGGCTCTGCCAGGGGCCCGGCCCCCTCCCACCTCTTTCTCACTCCCTCAGGGAGGGGCCAGCTGCTCTGTGGGCAGGGCCTGCGGGGAGAGCTGCTGCTCGCCACATCCTCCCCTGCCTCCCCACCCTGTGCACGCGGCAGGGCAGCAGCCGCGCTCTGACAGACCCATGGGGCTCTGCCGAGTGACCCATGGGCTCCGGGGCCGACTGTTTGCTCCTCCCTGAGTGTGACTGACAGCCACACGGCTGCCTGCCTGCCTGCCTGTCTCTCTTTGCGTCTGCCCCGCTGGCCACCTGCCTGTCTGCTTGACTTCCCTTCCCCTGTCTGTCCGTCTGCCTGTCTGACCAGCCCTGGTCTGCTGTGGGTCTCTCCCTGGTGCAGTCGATCTCTGTCCTCTGTCTGTGTGTGACCTCCCTGGGATGTGACCGACCACTGCCTGTGACCCCGGCCGGCTCTCTCTGTGTGGCCTGCCTGCCTAGGGCCCGGGGCCATCCGTCCCGGTGACAGGTCGTAGGCTTGTCTGGCTGGTGACTCAGGACAGGCTGTGGATGCCCACCCCCTACACCTGCCTGCTCCCTCTGACTCCCGTCCCGCGCCCCCACCCCTGGAAGGCCACTGGATTCCCCCCCGAGCACACAGAATGGATTCCTGAGGCAGAAGCTGGGACAGCAGGTAACTCAGCTCCAGCCCCTGTTCTCTGCGGGGGGTCTGGCACCTTCTCTGCCCGAGGTGGGAGGACACAGAGGGGTTTCGCACCCTCCTCACAGCGGGGGACGGTGAGGCCGGCAGAGCTGGGGCTGGAGTCTCCTGTTCAGCCCAGCCCAGGACGCCCAAAGTGCCTTTTTGTGCGTCTGCAGGAGGCCTGGAGGTCTGGAGGCTGGGACACGGCTGAGACGACCCCATGAGCTGTCTGTGGAAACCAGCTCTAAAAGGCCGGGGCTGTGGGAGGAAAGCCGGTCCCAGACCAAACGGGATGCCACAGTCACCGCGGTTCCCGGCAGCCGAGGAGGGCAGGGGTGGGCACGGGGGTGACGGCGGGATGGTGTGGCATTTCTACGGGGCCCACTCTGGGGACGGGCATCGATTTGGGGGGCAGATTCTGGGTTTTAGCGTCTTTGTGTCCTGTAACCCCTCCACACGGATTTCTGTGCCCATTTCACAGACAGAGAACAGGGGCTCCAGGGGTAGAGCGATTTTCCCAAGGAGACTCAACAGCGCGGAGCAGGGCCGGCAGGTGACTCGGAGGCTGGCCCTGTCCTCCACGCTGTCTCCTTCTCACCAAAGCACAGGGGATGGGCCGATGGTGAGAAGCCAAGGGCCCTGTGTGCGTGGAAGAGAGGGAAGCCGGGAGGCGCGGGGAGGCTGAGTCTGGAGGCATGGGTTGAAGTTTGACATGTGGACAGGAGAGGAAAGAAGGAGGAGGCGGACACCTTCCCGGCAGAGCAGCTGGGTGGGGAGAGGCCTCTGGTGGGAACCCTGGACTTCGAGAAGGAACGGCCAGCCTGCGCAGTGGGAGCAGCGGCCCCGGGGCCGGGGGCATTCAAAAGTCACAGGCTGCTCCCCTGAGGACATTTGTATTCCCCCCCGGGGGAAAGCATGGGTTTAGAAGCACATGGCCGAGTGGGGAAAACCTGACCGGTTCAAAAGCCGGCCATGCGATTCCCTAGCTGGGTGAACTTGAGCAAGTCTCTGTGCTTCTTCCAACCTCATGGAGCCTCAGTTTTCTCATCTCTAAAATGGGGATGAAGGCAGCTCCATCCCCGTGGGGCTAGCTGTGAAGACTGGGGGGCATAAAAATATGAAAGTTGCCGGTTGGAGATCCGCCCAGGAAGACAGCTTGTTCCACCAGGAAGGGGGGCCCGTGGCAGAAGAGGGCCAGGGTCCAAGAGCGGTGGAAGGTGCAGGGGGCACATTCGAGAACCCGCGATCGGCTTCCCTCAGCCCCCGCGGTTCTGGTCCTCCGAGCGCCGGGGCTCAGCCCGCTGCTGGCACTTGAGGGGGTCCCGTTATCCTTACAACATCAGGTGAGGCCGGGAGCCCGTTCAGCCCATTTCACAGATGAGGAGATCGAGGACCCCAGGACCACGTGGCCGTGAGACGCAGAGCTGGGTTTGGGCCGCCGGTCCGCTTGACTGCAGGGCCACACCTGCCAGACAGGATAGCATAAAAACAAGACTCATAGTCTCGAGAACCCTTCTGAGAAGGGGAGGGACAGGCCTGACGACCTGCTCCCCATGGTGAACTCGAGGGAGCCCTGGTCCTGCCCACCTCACGCCTGGGAGGGTGTCTGGACCCTTACCACCCCGCAGTGGAGGAAACCAAGCGCCCGAGTGTTAGGAGAAGAACAAAATCGAGGGCCCGGAGGCGTGGGGTGAACGAGACAAAGCCTGAGCCCTAGGTTCCCACCTGTCCAGTGAAGGGTGGGGGTGGGGGCTGGGGACCGCAAGAGGCTTGAGCGCAGTGGGGGCGGGCAGGTAGAGGAGGTCCGTTGAAAAGGAGATGGAAAGAGGGAAGGCACCAGAAGCTTGGGGAGGCACCATTTCCCTCCCTGGTGCCTGATAAATAAATGAATGAAGGGAAGAAGGCATCCTCCACGCAGGGAGGAGAGCCAGTGCCTTCAGAATCCCTGCAGGCAGGAGTGATGGCTGGGAGGTCCCCCCTGCGGTCAGGTGGGGGGCTGTGGGACCCGTGACCCGCGTGCCAACACACCTCCACGGGCGATCCGGGGCCTTGGAGGCGGCCAGGACTGGGTGGAGACCCAGCTCCGCCCCCTAGTTCTGGGGTGACCTTGAGTAAACCACTTCACCTCCCTTGAACCTCCGTTTCCCCGTCTCTAACATCCATTTCCGGTTTGTCGTGAGGTTTTATTCTATGTGTAGTTTTTGAGCACCCACTGGGGCGTCAGGCACTGTCCTAGGTCCTGGGGATTCAGTGGCGGAGACAGGGCCAGCGCCATGAGCAGTGGTTCACAAGAAATAGTAGCAATTACGCTTTACCTTAGGGATGGCTGGTAATAATTGCCTTGTTATTCGCTAGAACGCACGGCATCCCTTCCGGCATACACTAAGCCCTCAATAAACGATAGCTCGCATGGTGATTTTACGATCCCTTGCACAGCTGGGGAAACTGAGGCTCAGAGAGGGGTAGGGTTTTCAGGGTCACCCAGGGAGTCATTCGCAAGCAGAGGGAAGGAAACTGGGGAGAGAGGGGGGAACGGACACTTCGAGGAGAGGCCCCTTCCTCGCCCCCTTCTCCCTTGCCCTCTAGGGCACCCCGAAATGCGGAGGCGGGGCTGGGGGGGGGAGCGGAGAGGAGCCCCACCCCCACCCCTGGCTCACAGGTGCCACCGCCCCCACTCCTTGCCTGGGCGCCTGGCCAAAGGGACTTTTGATGACAGCTCATATGCAGGATCTGAGTAAACTTGGAACTTCTGAAACAACCTGAGAATATTCCCCAGGGTGCAGGCAGGGGCCCTGCTGATGCCCCCCGATGGCCAGGACACCTGCAGCAAGGGGCCTCGCCTGCTGGTCCCCACAGCCCCCAGGAAGGGTCCGGCCACCCGAAGTGTCCCCAGAGAGGTGGGGCAAATACCCCAACCTGGCTCCCTGCTCAGGCCCCAGTCCTTCCTCGCTGTGAGACCATAGGCAAGGCACTGGGCCTCTCTGGGCCTCTATTTCCTCATCTGCAAGGGGGCTTGTTGGTGTACATTGGGACTAGGGCCTGCCAAGCTTCTCCTGTACGAATCCGTGACACTCAGCCTACTTTGGCCAGGGCAGCCTGGTGGGGGTTGGGGGGCCTGCCAAGCAGGGGGCCGGACAGAAGGCAGGCTGCCAGCCCTGCCCCCACCCCTCACCCCGCAGCTGCAAACCTCTCTTCTTTCTCCTGGTCTGGCGGGAAGGCGGCTGGAGTGAACGGTTGCCCAGGCTGTGCAGTAGGCACAGCTCGTTCAGGCTAAAAGAGGCTTTGTGGACCGGGATCCCGGCCCGGCTGGGAGACAGAGGAAGACTGACAGGTTGGGATGGGACCTTCCCCTCCTGTTCGGCTCCTACTGCCTAAGCTATGACCCCAGGATCCTGGGACATCTGTCCTCAGACACCCACAACCCACCCCTTGCCACTGGCACAAAAGAAAAAAAAATTGTGAAAAAACAACTGACATTACCCACTCGCCTACAGTGTGCCCGCCCCACACCACCTCGGCCAGGCCAGGGAGCTGCCCCATTCTATGGATGAGGAAAACTGAGTCCCAGTGAAAGGAATGGATATGCCTCAGGGTCCCCCAGGGCCACCAGGCTGATTCTCCCCCAGCCTGAGCGCTCGGCTTGGCTAAGAACTTTCTGTATGACCCTGGGCGCCCCGCCATCCCTCTCTGAAGGTTCCTTGTTACTAATCCGATGACAGCAGTCGTGACTGCTCAGACCCCGGGAGCTGAGGGTGTTGCTCAGGGTGGAGGGAAGTTCCTGGGGACCGTGATGAAGCTGATGGGGAAACAGATGTCTCGGGGGCTGCCTGCGGCCCCACTCCTCGCTCCTCGTGTAACTGGACACGGCAACTCGTACCTTCTTTCGTTCGTTTGCCAACTCCTCAGCTACTCGTCGAGCACCCACTGAGTTCCCGGCCCCGTTCTGCGCACTAAGGATGCTTTCTTTGGTGAACAAAACAGATGATTTCCCAGCCTCCGGGGTGGGGGTGGGGGTGGGGGCGGGGCTTATGCTCCGGGACGGAGACAGGTCATAAACACAAAAACAGAAGCGTTTACCGACCTGACCCTAATATTACAACCGTGGAGAAGGAAACAGAAGGATGTGGGGCCCAGAGCACTGCAGGGGAGACCCAGACCAGCCAGCGGCGATCGCCTCCTGGAGGAGGCGACACTGAAGTTGAAACCGGAGGATGAGGAAGCAGAGAAGCACGAGGAAAAGTGTTCTGGACAGAGGCATGTGCCAAGGCCCTGGGGTGGAGGAGGAGAGTGGGAGCACTGGAGATTTTACCCTTATCGACTACGTAAAGATGTTCCAGGCACCACATTTAAGAGAGTGGAGTCGAAAAGAATAGCAATTCATTGCGGAGTGCACGGTCTATGTAGGTTTTAGCTCTGAGGGTGGGCCTCCAAACCCATTACCGTTTCACGTGGCCGCCCGTGTCACAAGTGTTTTGAGCCTCCACTGCGTGTCGGGCACCGGTTCACCCCCGGCGTGGTTCGGCGGTAGCCAAGAGGCACACGGTCCTTGCCTGCCTGTTGCTGCGAACGTCCGTGAAAGCACCCCGAGCAGGGTGCCCTGGTGGAGGGAGGGACCCCAGAGGAAGGAGTGACTCATACTCTTTGGAGGGGTGGGAGCCTGCCAGAGGAGGTGACAAGCGAACTGGATTTTGACGACTGAGTAGGAGGCTGTCAGTCCGCCCCGGAGGGTAGAACGTTCCGGTGGCTGAAGGAACTCGTGCAGAAGTGTGGAAGCCAGATGCAGGGGGACTGTTGGTGAAGCTGTCGGGAGCCTGGGGTACCTGCAGTTCAGGATGGGTGCCGGGGGCCAGAGGGAACGAATGTTGGGGGGGGCAGATCCCGAAATGTGTTGAATGCTGCGCTAAGAAATTTGGGGTCTTCTCTGAAGGGCAATGGGGAGCCACCGAATGATCCAGTTGCAACGGGGACGTGGCTGGGAGGGCCACAGCTGGGTGCTGGAGAGATCAGGGAGGAGGCCGGCCGGAGGGCAGGTGGGCAGAAGTCCTTGAAGACCAGGGGTAAGCTGGGAGCCCTTTCGTCTATGTTCCCTTTCGGGAAGTCCCTCAGTCTTGACACTTCCCCATCTGGCGACCCGTTGGCTCTTGTTTCTGGCATGGCTGGGGAGTCCCTTTTCACCCACCTCGTTTCTCCTCGGTCCCTCTGGGAAACGGGCCACTTTGCTTTTACCACACTCCTCACCTACCTTTCACTTTCCAGCCCCAATCCCCGCCCGAGCCCCGCTGGAGATGACGGCTGACCTGTGACCCTCCACTATCCCGTTCCTGAAGCGTCAGTGAGGGAAAGACACGGGGTAACCAAAGCTTGGGTTCTTTCCAGTTTGGGGAGGTTGTGAATGCCGCTGCGGGGACCCTCCGGCCCACGTCTGCGCGTGTACACGTTTCTCTTCGATGCCCGGTCTCGAAGTGGGGTTCTGTTCAGCAGAAGGGTCCCAGGGTGGCCGTGCCGAATGGCACGCACCCCAGAAGACTGAGGGGAGGTTGAGAAGTTTGGGTTACCCTGCGTCCTTTCGTAGACGCGGCATGGTGTCTGCCTTTCTCATTTTAGCCTTTCCGGGTTGACGCGGTGGTGTCACAGAGATGTAAATTTGCATGATGAGTCATGATTTCAAGCAACTTTTACTATGCTTCTTGGCCATTTGGAAGGGCTTCTTTGGTGAAGTGTCTCTTTAAGCTCTTTTCCTTTCTTGCCTAACAGAGTTTTGTGCTGTTTATCGTTGTGTTTAAATAAAATTTTTTTTTAACGTTTATTTATTTTTGAGACAGAGAGAGACAGAGCATGAACGGGGGAGGGGCAGAGAGAGAGGGAGACACAGAATCGGAAACAGGCTCCAGGCTCCGAGCCATCAGCCCAGAGCCCGACGCGGGGCTCGAACTCCCGGACCGCGAGATCGTGACCTGGCTGAAGTCGGATGCTTAACCGACTGCGCCACCCAGGCGCCCCCCAAAATTCTTAATTTTAATGAGGTTCAACTTATCAGTCTTTTTCTTTATGACTCGAGCTTTCTATGTGCTGTTTAGGAAGCGTCATCGACCCTAAGGTCATGAAAATATTATCCTCTGTCTCCTTGTGGAAGTTTATTGTTTGCAGACAGTAGGTCTGCAAAATATCTGGATGTGTTTTTGTGTACGATATAAAGTGGAAGGTCAAAGTTCATTTTTCCTCATGTGAATATCCAATTGATCCAGCATCTTTTTTGTTTGTTTTAATCATGCTTTCGCCGTGACTTTTCGGTAGTGCCTTTCTTGAAAACCAAATGACTATAAACACCAGTCTATTTCTGGACTCTATTCCTTTCCACTGGCAAGATTTTTTTCCTTTGCAACAATACCACGTTATTTTTGATTCTCTAAACTCTTCTCAGGTCTTTGCATTTCTGTATAAATTTGAGCACTGGCTTGTCAATTTCCACCAAAGGAAATCTTGCTGGGGATTTTCTTGAAACTTGAGATTTCATTTGAAACTTTAGTCCAACGAGGGGAGAATGGACATCTTTAAACTGCTTAATTTTCTAATTCGTGACCATGTATCTCCCTCCATTTATTGATATCTTTAAAAATGTATGTAACTAATATCTTGTAGGTGTCTGTGTAGAGGTCCTGTACGTCTTTCACTGGGGCTCATTAGAGTATTTGATTTCTTATGCTGATGCAAATAGTATCATTTTAATCATGCTTGCTCTTGGTATATAGAAATACACCAGATCTTCTTCACACTTTCTTAACTTTGTTAACACGTTTTTTCAAACTGGAGCTTCAGATATAGAAAGAAATAGCTACCAAACCCAGTCCCCAGCTGGGGACTTCTTACCTTTGTTTTGTAGCTTTCTTTTGTTTCTTACCTTGTAAGGTTTGCAGGGGGGTTTGCAGACCCCCCCCCCCATCTGCTGAGGTCATAAGTGCAAGACAGAGCATCCCAGCTGTGGACTTCATAAACTAGTAACATGTTTTGTATCCTCTTAACAAGTTTTGCAGGGACCATACAGAACAGGACAGTATTGTTAAGCGTACGTGTGTTGTTGTATGACTGATCTCTGAAACTTTTTCACCTTGTACAACTGAAACTTCATACCCATTGAACCACTCCCCGTTACCCACCACCACCCCCCCATTCCCCTGAAAAACCACCATTCTGCTTTCTGTTTCTACAAGTCTGATGACTTCAGATCTGTCGTATAAGTGGAATCATACAGTGTTCGTCTTTTAGTGGTTGGCTTATTTCTTTTAGCGTAATGTCCTCAACATCCGTCCACGTTGCAGCCTTGTTTCTTTTTTAAGGCTAAATGATATTCCGTCGTATGTGTGTAGCACATTTTCTTTATTCATTCATCAGTTGGTAAACTTAGGTGCCTTTCAGGTCCTGACTGTTGTGACTAATGCTGCAGTGAACATTGGCGTGCAGGTACCTTTGAGACTCTGTTTTCAATTCTTTCGGATACCTACCCAGAAGTGGGGTGCTGGATTGATCACATGGGAGTTCTCTGTTCGATTTTTTGAGGAGCCTCCACACTGTCTTCGGTCACGCCCGCACCATTTACTAATCCCACAAAGAGGGCAATAAGGCTTACGGTTTTTCCACATTCTCACCAACATTGTATCCAACTTAATAGGCGTGCAGTAATAACTCATTGTGGTTTTGATTTGCATTTCCCTGATGATGAATGCTATTGAGCATCTTTTCACACACCTGTTGGCCATGCTTTTCAGTCTTCTTTGGAGAAACATCTATGCAAGACCTTTAGTCATTTTCCAGTCAGGCCATTTGTTCTGTTTTGTTTTGTTTTGCTACTGAATGGTAGGAGTTCACAATTCTGAATGTATTCAGTATCCGGTTTGCAAAATACTTGGTATCATTCTCTACGTTGTCCTTTCACCTTATTGATTATTTCCTGTGCTTCGCAGAGGCTTTTAACGCGGTCCTGTTGGTCTACGTTCGCTTTGCTGTCTGCGTCTTTCTCGTCAGTGTCATAGCCAAGAAATCATTGCCAAGCCCAATGTTCTGAAGTTTTCCCTTATGTTTTCTTCTAGAAGTTTTATAGTTTCAAGGCTTACCTATAGGTCTTTAATCCATTTTAAGTTAATTTCTGT
This sequence comes from Felis catus, assembly GCF_018350175.1. NCBI lineage: Eukaryota > Metazoa > Chordata > Mammalia > Carnivora > Felidae > Felis > Felis catus. The sequence continues at coordinate 19,596,146 of NC_058383.1, read as the reverse complement.
GTATGAGGGAAGAGTCCATGCTTCATATTCAGGTTTCCCAGCACCATTTGTTGAAGAGTCCTTCTTCACCGAAGGAGTTCTTCAAAGAAAGAGTCCTTTCTTCATTGGCCGTGTATGCAAAGGTTTATTTCCGGGTTCTCTCTTTTGCTTCATTGATCTGTATGCCCTGCTTTTATGCCAATACCTACTTTGTCTGTCTATACAGCAGTATGTGCCTGTCTGCCTTTATGTCTATACCTACAGTGATTACCGTAGCTTGGTAATACGTTTTGAAATCAGGAAGTGTGAGGTCTGTAGCTTTGTTCTTCATTGTCAAAGAGGGCTTTGATTATTTAGAGTCCTTCGAGATTCCATGTGAATTTTAGGGTGGTTTTTTACCTATTTCTGCAAAACATGCCATTGGGATCTTGACAGAAACTGCCTTGAATCTGTAGATTGCTGTGGGCATTTTTAGTATTAAGTCTTCCAATCCATGAACATGGGATGTCTTTCCATTTATTTGTGCTTTCTTTTCATTTCTTTTAGCAATGTTTTGTGGTTTTTAGAGTACAAGTCTTTCACCTCCTTGGTTAAATTTCTTCCCAAATATTTGATTGTTTTTTTTTTTTTTTATTTGATTGTTTTTGATGCTATTATTAATGATATTATTTTAATTTCCTTTTGAATTGTTCATTGTTAACCTATAGAAATGCAACTGATTTTTGAGTGTTGATTTTATATCATTTGTTCATTAATTTGTGAATTTGTGAATTTGTTAATTAATGAATTTGTTAATGTATTTGTTAATTAATGTGTGTGTGTGTGTGTGTGTGTGTGTGTGTGTAATCTTTAGAGTTTTCTCTATATAAGGTCATGTCAGCTATGAACAGAGATAATTTTACTTCTTCCTTTCCAATTTGACTGCCTTTTTTTTTTCCTAATTGCTTTGACTAGGACTTATAGTTGTATATTAAATAGAAGTGGTGAGAGTGGGCATTCTTGCTTTGTTCCTGACCTTAGAGGAAAATCTATCAATTTTCTACCACTGAGTAAGAGGTTAGCTGTGGCCTTTCATATATGACCTTTTTTGGGTTGTTAAATGTTTCTGGTTTGTTAAATGTCTCTATGATGAAAAGATGCTGAATTTTGTCAAATGCCTTTTCTGCATCAGTTGAAATGATCATGTGATTTGTCTTTTGCTCTATTAATGTGGTGTATTTTTGTATACTGAATCATCTTTGCACCCCAGGGACAAATTCCACTTGATTGTGGCATAGAGTCATTTTAATATGTTGTTGGATTCCATGTATTAGTATGTTATCAAGGAGTTTTGCATCAGTATTCATCAGGGATATTGGTTTGGCGTTTTCTTTGTCTGGCTTTGATAGCGGTATAATGCTGCCCTCATGAAAGGAGTTTGGAATTGTTCTCTTAGCTTCAATTTTTCAAAAGAGTTTGAGAAGGAGTGACATTCATTCTTCTTAAAATGTTTGGTAGAATTTACCAGTGAAGTCATCTGGTCCCGGGCTTTTCTTTGCTGTGACAGTTTTGGTCACTGAATCAACCTCCTCACTATTTATAGGCCTGTTCAGATATTCTATTTCTTCGTAATTCAGTGTTGGCAGGTTGTCTGTTTCTAAGAATTTATCCACTTCTACATTATTGAGTTTGTTGGTGTATAGTTATTTGTAGTATTCTCTTACAATCCTTTTTATTTTTGCGGCATCAGTCGTAATGTCTTCTGTTTCTGATTTTAGTTACTTGAGTCTTCTCTTTTGTTAGTCTAGCTAAAAGTTTGTCAATTTTGTTGATCTTTAGAAATACGGTAGATTTTTTCGGGGCACCTGGGTGGCGCAGTCGGTTAAGCGTCCGACTTCAGCCAGGTCACGATCTCGCGGTCCGGGAGTTCGAGCCCCGCGTCGGGCTCTGGGCTGATGGCTCGGAGCCTGGAGCCTGTTTCCGATTCTGTGTCTCCCTCTCTCTCTGCCCCTCCCCCGTTCATGCTCTGTCTCTCTCTGTCCCAAAAATAAATAAATGTTGAAAAAAAAATTAAAAAAAAAAAAAAAGAAATACAGTAGATTTTTTTAATATTGTTCTCATATCCAGTATCCTTGTTCAATGATTATTATTCTAATAGTTTGTGAAGTATCTGGACTTTTCTAGGTGCTCAGTCCTTATATCATTTTACTCTTTGTAGTTTTCTGACCTTTATACATTTATTTATTTTTCTTGCCTTACTGCATTGACTGGGGCCTCCAGGATAAGACATTCGTCTTTTTCCTGCCCTCAAGTATATCATGTTCAGTATTTGACCATTACACATGATGTTGGTTGTGTATATTATGCACACACGCATGTCTGTGCGCTCCTTATCAGATCAAAGAAGATTCCTTCTATTCCTGGTTTTTTGAGAGTGTTTTAAAAAATCACGAATGGGTGTTACAACTTTTTAAATGTGTTTTCTGGACCTGTTGAATTATGATACACATTTTCTTTTTTATTTTCCTAATGTGATGACATAGATTACTGACTTTCAAATGTCAACCTAACCTTGTATTCCTGAAATAAACCTCACGTGATAATGATGTGTATCACATATACACATGTACACATTTTGTGTATATCGTTACCTTGGATTTGTTAATATTTTGTCTGTATATTTATGAGAACGATTGACCTATAATTTTACTTTCTTTTTTTTATTAAAAAAATTTTTTTAACATACATTTATTTATTTATTTATTTATTTATTTTAAATTTTTTTTTTAACGTTTATTTATTTTTTGAGACAGAGAGAGACAAAGCATGAAGGGGGGAGGGTCAGAGAGAGGGAGACACAGAATCTGAAACAGGCTCCAGGCTCTGAGCTGTCAGCACAGAGCCCGATGCGGGGCTCGAACCCACGGACCGCGAGATCATGACCTGAGCCGAAGTCGGCCGCTTAACCAACTGAGCCACCCAGGCGCCCCAACATTTATTTATTTTTGAGAGACAGAGAGAGACAGCATGAGCAGGGGAGGGGCAGAGAGAGAGAGGGGGAGACACAGAATCCAACGCAGGCTCCAGGCTCCGAGCTGTCAGCACAGAGCCCGACGCGGGGCTCAAACTCACAAACTGCGAGATCATGACCTGAGCCGAAGTCGGTCGCCTAACTGGCTGAGCCACCCAGCCGCCCCAAATTTTACTTTCTTTTAATGTCAAGGTGTTAAATTTTATTTCTATTATTTATTTTTTATTTTGGAGAGAGAGAGCGAGAAGGAGCACAAGCAGGGGAGAGGGGCAGAAGGAGAGAGAGGGAGTCTTAAGCAGGCTCCAAGCTCACTGGGGAGCCCAACATGGGGCTCAATCCCATGACCCTGGGATCATGACCTGAGCTAAAATCAAGAGTCAGATGCTCAACTGACTGAGCCACCAAGGTGCCCCTTAATGTCAAGTTTGGATACAAAGTTGTGTCTTTCATTCTAGGGTTAGTTCACTTACATTTGATGAAAGTACTGACGTGTTTGGGATTAAATCTATTCGTTTTCCTTTTGTCTATCTATTCTTTATTCCTTTTTTCTTCTTTGTTTCCTTTTTTGGAAGAATAAAATTTAAAACATTAGTATTATATGTTTCTTTTCTATTTTCTTTCATAATTTTTTAGGGCTTATCTTAGAGATTACAATATGCATATTTGATTTTTTTTTTTTTTTGAGTCTACTTTGTGTTGGTCCTTTTATCATTTCCCAGACAATACAGTAACCTTTAACTTTATTCACTCCCCACCTTTGGGGCATCATGGTAATGTGTTTTAATTCTGCATAAGTTTAACCTTCCTAAGACCTTATCAGCCTATCAGTGACAAGTTAGGGTCTATTAGTGACAAATTCCCTCAGGTGTTTTGCTTTGGTTTGCTTTGAAAAATATCTTTATTTTTAAAGATTCACGTTTTTTAAAAATCGCAATTAAGATCTAATTCACGGATTTATTTATTCACTTTTTAACAGTGTACGATTAAGCGGCTGTTAGTACATTCACCAAGTTGTACGACCATCAGCCCTGCTAACTGCACAATATTTTCATCACCCAAAGGAAAAAAAAAAAAAGCCATACCCATTAGCCATCATCCGCCATTCCCTCTCCTTCCAAAGCTCCAGCCCCCGGCAACCACTAATCTCTTTCCTGGCTCTATGAATCTGCCTGTTCTAGAAATGTCATGTAAATGGAGTCATACAGTATGTGGCTTTTTGTGCCCGGTTTCTTTAGCTCAGGATCAATTTTCAAGATGCATCTGTGTTGAGGCATGTATTACTACTTTATTCATCTTTTTGGCTGGATAATATTCTGTTCTATGGATATTCTATGCTTTGTCCATTCAACTGATGGACATTGGGGCTGCTTCAAGTTTGGGACTGTTATGAATACTGCTGTTGTGAATATTCAGGTACGGAGGGTTTTTTTAATGGGCGTATGTTTTCAATTCTTTTTACTCTGTACCTAGAAGTCAGTTTACTTTGCTATGTGGTAACCCCATATGAACTTTTTGAGAAACTTTTAAACTGCTTTCTATGGCAAATGTACCGTTTTTTAAAAATCTTTTTAACGTTTATTTATTTTTTGAGAGAGAGAGACAGAGACAGAGACAGAGACAGAGAGCAAGCAGGGGAGGGGCAGAGAGAGACGGAGACACAGAATCGGAAGCAGGCTCCGGGCTCTGAGCTGTCAGCACAGAGCCCGACGTGGGGCTCGAACTCACGAACTGTGAGATCAGGACCTGAACTGAAGTCGGACACCCAGCTGACTGAGCTACCTAGGCGTCCCAGCAGATGTATCATTTTACAATCCCATGAGCAATGTATAAGGATTCCAAAACGCTACATCTTTTTCCCCCCACTTTTAATTTTTCTATTTTTAAAATCGCCATCTAGTGGGTGTTATTTGAGTTTCCCTAATGACTAATGATGATGAGCATCTTCTCATATGTTCATTGCTCATGAGTATAACTTCTTTGGAGAAATGTCCGTTCAAATATTTTGTACAATTTAAAATTGTGTTATCTTTTAGATCTTGAGTTGTAAGAACCCTTTAAATATCCTGATACTAGAGCCCTAACAATATATAATTTAAAAATATTTTTTCTCAGGGGCGCCTGGGTGGCTCAGTCAGTTAAACGTCCAACCCTTGGCTCAGGTCATGATCTCATGGTTTGTGAGTTCAAGCCCCACGTCGGGCTTTTTGCTGACAGTGGGGAGCCTGCCTGGGATTCTTGCTCTCCCCGCTCTCTCTGCCCCTCCCCCACTCCCTCTCTCTGTGTCTCTCTCTCAAAAATAAAGAAACTGTAAAAAAAATAAATAAACATAAACAAAATCCAATTTTTTTTCTCATTTTGTATATTGCCTTTTCACTTTCTTGCTGGTGTCTTTTGATGCATAAAAGTTTTCACTTTTGAAGTAGTCCAATGTATCTATTTTTTCTTTGATGCTTGTGCTTTCGGGGTCATAGCTAAGAAACTACTGTGTGATCAAGGTCACCAAGAGTTCCACCCGTGTTCTATTTTTAAAGTTTAATAGTTCTCCCTCTTACAGCGCGGTCTTCAATCCATTTTGAGTTAGCTTTTGTATATGGTATGAGATGGGAGTCCAATTTCACGCTACTGCATGTGGATGTCCCATTGTCCCAGCACTGTTGGTTTCAAAGGCTATTTCCCCCCCAGCAAATTGTCTTGGTACCCTTGTCAAATATCACTTGAACACAAACGTGTAAGTTTCTCCCTGGACTTTGAATTCGATTCCATTGATCTATATACAGGTTAATATCATACTCTGTTGATTGGTGTAGTCTTGTAGTAGGCTTTGAAATAGAGAAGTCTGAGTCCCTCAATTTTGTTGTTCTGTTTCAAGATTATTGTGTCTATGCTGGCCCTCCGTGTCTCCATATGAATTTTAAGATCAGCTTTTTAACTTCTGCAAAAGAACCAGCTGGGCTTTTTATAGGGATAACTTTAAATCCATTGGTCGTTTGGAGAAGTCATCTTAACAATACTGAGTCTTCCAATGCATGAACGTGGGATAGCCTTCCATTTATTTGAGTCTTCTATCATTCTTTCAACAATGTTTAGTAGTTTTCGGTGTGTAAGTCTTGCACTTTTGTTAAATTTCTATTTCATTCTTTTTGATATTATTGTAAGTGAAATAAATTACTTTCTTTTTTTTTAAATGCATATTTAGTGTTGAAAGAGAGAGAGACAGAACAGGGGAGGGGCAGAGAGAGAGGGAGACACAGAATCCAAAGCAGGCTCCAGGCTCCGACGTGTCAGTACTGAGCCCGACCCAGGGCTCGAACTCGCGAAACACGAGATCGTGACCTGAGCCAAAGTCCAGCGCTTAACCAACTGAGCCACCCAGGAGCCCTGAAGTTACTTTCTTCATCACACATTCAGATTGTTCATTCCTGTGGTACAAAGATACAATTGGTTTTTCATCTTGTATCCTGCAACCCTGCTAAACTTATTAGCCCTAATAGTTTTTGTTTGTTTGTTTTGTTTCACTTTGGCTTTTTGGTGTGGATTCTTCAGAACGTATATACAAGATCATGTCATCTGCAAACAGAAATGCTTTACTTCTTCTTTTCCAATCAGGATGACTTTTATTTCTTTCTCTTGACTGGTTGTCTTGGCTAGAACTTCCCATACGATGTTTAATAGAAATCATGAGAGTGGACATCTTGGTCTCGTTTCTGATCTTACGGGAAAAGCTTTCAGTTTTTCACCATTAAGTATAATGTTCACTGTGGGATTTTAGTAGATCTTTTTTTTTTTTTTTCATATTGAGCTTGCCTTATTTTTGCGAAGGATTTTCTTTTATATAAAATTCTAAGTTGGCTTTAATATGTATTAACATTTTAAATAGTTTTCTTATAATGTGGGTAGAGTGTGGGTTTTGTTTGTTTGTTTGTTTGATCGTTTTTGTATTTGTCCTTCGAGGTTTGTAAGACTTTTCAAATCTTTGGATTAATGTCTTTTTCTACTTTTGAAAAATTCTTAACCAACGTCTCTATTATTGCTTCCGACTTGTTCTGTCTCCTCTATGTTCTAAATCCATGTACGTGGGACCTTTCCGCAATGGATATGTCTCTTTTGCTCTTTCCTATATTCTTTAAAAAAATTTTTTTTTAACGTTTATTTATTTTTGAGACACAGAGAGACAGAGCATGAACAGGGGTGGGGCAGAGAGAGAGGGAGACACAGAATCGGAAACAGGCTCCAGGCTCTGAGCCATCAGCCCAGAGCCCGATGCGGGGCTCGAACTCACAGACCGCGAGATCGTGACCTGGCTGAAGTCGGACGCTTAACCGACTGCGCCACCCAGGCGCCCCTCTTTTCTGTATTCTTAAACATTCTTTTTCTTTGCATGCTTCAGTCTGAGTGCTTTCCATTCCAGCTCACCAATCCTCTCTTCTAATGTTACTAATCTGTTGCTAAATTCATGCAATTCTTATAAATTTCGATTAATTGAATTTTCTTAGTGCTGGGGCTTCTACTTTTAAATAGGTTCTAGATTTCTGGTGGAATTCCTGAACATCCTCATCTGGGTTCTTTTAAATCGTGTTAGATAATGCCACTTTCTGAATCGCCCATGTGTCCGTTTCTGTTTTCCTCTTGGTTTTTGGTCATTTGGTACTGTTTCCTGGTCTGCCTTGTCAATTTAATTGAATGCTGGACATTGTGCATGAAAAATATAGAGGCTCTGAGTGAAGCTAACTTTTTCCACATAGGTCCTAACTTTCTCCTAGCAGACAGGCAGGTCATTTGGATGCAGTCACAGCTCAACGGGTCCTGACTTTTCCTTATTCCCAAAGTATACCCTTTCCCGAATAACTGGGTATTTACCAGGTCCCATCTTCCTTGTCAGGCCCTGAACTCCAAGACTTCCCTCAGCCTTGTGAAATTGTCAAAATCTCTTCTTCGGTTTTCAGCCTCCTGCCAGATTCTCTCTGCTGCTGGGTCATTTGCAATGACTTGGCAAATGATTTGAGGGGAAATTGCGTGCAGGATTCCAATGCATTTTTTTTGCTCTCTCTCTGGGACCCCGGCCTCTCAACTACTCTCTAACTTGGTCGCTCTCTCTCGTGTCTTCTCACGTTTTTTTTCTTGCTTAGTAGCTGTTCTCGACTGTAGGGCTTCCGTCTGATAACAGCTACTCCACCGTAGCCAGAAATGGAAGTCCCCCTTCACGTTTTATTTTTGCAAATACGAGATTAACTGACATGTGACCTTTGATGAAACAGTTCGGTCGTACAAAAAGGTGTATCAGATAATAGAGTCAACACCCAATGGGAGCTTTGCTCGGTTTCACCAAACTGTTGACACATTTGGATACCACCGCCCCCCCATCCCATCCCCTCCTTTACTATTCAGAGTTTGATGTTTTTTTTTTATCGTCCCCTTGAATTTCCTTATACGGCCAGGACACAGGTATGTTCACCTCAACGATAGAGAGAGCGCTGTTTTACACAGTGTTTTTGCGACAGAGATGGTCTTACATGCATTTCTGCTTATTTTATTTTATCTCCATCGTGCATTTTGTGGGGGTCACTTGCTTTGTTGGTGCGGAGCTACGATTCATTTTCACACGGAGCGATCACACCGCGACTCATCTTTCCATTCTCTCGCGGAAGGGTATCCACACTATTTCCCAGACGCGAATGGCCGTCAATAGGTGTTTCCATGACACCGTGTCCTCAGCGCCCCGCGATGTTGTCAGACTTTGAATTGTCACCAACCTAGTAAAATTAAACGGCACGTCATTGTGGTTTTCATTTGCATGTCTTTCTTGACTGTGAGGTTAAGCACTTTCTGATCCCATGGCCCCTCCTTCTCCTGCTTCTGACTTCCGACCTCCAAGCTTCTCTACTTCCCTAGAATCTCCTGGAATTCGGCTTTTAGTCTGAACTACTACAACCCCTGAACTCCGAGCCTGGTGGATAAACACCCCTCCAGGGCTCCGGTCCATCCCCATCTTACAGATGAGAACACAGAGAATCAGAGGGGCCAGGAACTTGCCCAAGGACGCACAGCTGGGATCCGGGCGCCCTTCACTCCTCTGTAGGAGACCCCAGCGGTAGGCCCTTCCACAGGGGGTCCCACCGCAGGAAGGCGCCTAGGGGACCCTCTGCCCTTCGCTCAGAAAGCACACGGGAGGTTTGGTGTGCACCTGGGGAGAAAGTGCTGTTGTCCCCACGACTCAGCCTGAGCATGAAGACCCACCGAGGGGCAGATTCTGGCGCAGGGAGAGCGCGATGGGACCGGGGAGGAGGCCTTTACCATTCTGGGCTGTTGTTTCCCAAATGGAGGGGCTGATTTTAGGTGTGAAATATCCCTGCACCCCCGAATGAAAGGGTTAGGCCTTTTTCAGTCTTCTTTTGGTCCTCTGATCCGGGAAGTGGCGAGAATCTCAGTTTGGCGCTATGTGGCCCTCGACACCCCTCTGATGCTCTTGAATCCTCCTTTTTGATGGACGCGGGCGGGATTGCCCCACTTGCACGTGTCAGGCGGGAGATGGCATCTCACTCAAATTCAGTTGCTCCCTTTTGTTTCCCTTGCGTTTAGTTGTACAGCCGAGCAACCGTTTTGTTTCAGAAACACCAACAGAACATCTACAAATACGTTGGGCACTGTTCCCGAGGCTTTACAAACACTGAGTAACGTACTTCTCCCAGGGCCCCTCCGAGGTGGGTACGGTTAGGATTGTCTCCATTTCACTGATGAGGACTCTGCGGCCCGGGAAGTTTCCCTGAGGTCACACCGCCTATAAACGGCAGTGCTGGGGTCTGAGCTGAGGCAGGCTGGCCCTGAGCCTGTGTTTTAACCACCGCGGTGACACGGTCTCTCCATTTCATACGAGTTACCTGTTGATTGCAGGGATTCATTTCCTTTCGGGACGTGTTTATTGGAGCCAGAAATGGAAGGCAAGGTAAAGATCATTAGCAAGTAGATAATAGCACCCGTGAAAACCTTGAAGGCAGTTAAGTGGCAGGCGTTCTGGAACATTCCAAGGAGGCTTCACGGATACAAAGGTAGAGGAAGGGGGCCACGAAGACTGAGTTTAGAGGGTCGGGAGGGGGAAAGGTGTTTGAGGAGAAGACTCAGCACACGAATTTGCCTCATGCAAAGGCAGAGAGGCATGATGGGGCCTCAGGGCTAAGGGGGTGCTGAGTAATTCACAGAAGCTGGCCAGTAATTGCAAGAACCCAACACCTTTGTATAGCATTTTACACTCCACGGAGCACTGTCACATCTGTTTTCCACTGACCCGAACTGCCAGGTGCAGTGGGCATGATTGTCCCCCTTTTAGAGATGATAACCGAGGTCAGAGAGAAGAAACACCAGAGATAAGCTGTTATTTGCTCTGAGAGACGCGGGCTTCAGATTCTGGGCCCCTTGCTCTATTCCACTGTATCCAGGTATCTTTGGGGGCAAGCAAGAGAGATACAATTCAACGTGGTTGAGCCAAATAGGGTGTGTTTTTTCTCCAGCTTGTATAAATGAAAAGGCCAGAGGTGGACATCAGATATGGCTGGATCCAGGTCCTCAAATAATGCCATGGGGACTCTAGATTTGTATTTCTCAGCTTTTGAGAAAGTTTCAGGCAGGCTGTCCTTAAGAGGTGATAAAGATTACCAGCTTCCAGGGGCCCCCGGGTGGCTCAGTCGGTTGAGCGTCCGGCTTCGGCTCGGGTCATGATCTCGGGGTCCGTGGGTTCGAGCCCCGCGTCAGGCTCTGCGCTGACAGCTCGGAGCCTGGAGTCCGCTTCATGTTATGCGTCCCCCGCTCTCTCTGCCCCACTCCTGCTTGTGCTCTGTCTCTCTCTGTCTTTCAAAAAAAAAAAAAAATTAAAAAAAAAAAAAAAGATTACCAGCTTCCAGCAGGCTGGTAAAAACTGAAAAGTTTTTGTCTTCAACACTATTTTATCCGGTTCTATCTTCACGTACGTACAACAGCCAGCGCTCAGCAGCCAACGTTATTTTATTTTCATAGCTATGCTATTTATTTTAAGGTGTGTGAGGAAAAAACACAAGGGCTCTGGATATTATCACTTAGGATGAGTCTGGAGTTAGATTTTTTAAAAAAAATTTATGTATTATTGAGTTTCAAGAGACAAAGAGAGCAGGAGAAGGGCAGAGAGAAAGAGAGGGAGAGAATCCCAAGCTGGCCCTGTGCTGCCAGGGCAGAGCCCAATGCGGGGCTCAAACCCATGAACCATGAGATCACCACCTGAGCTGAAACCAAGAGTCAGATGCTTAACCGACTGAGCCACCCACGCGCCCTGCTGGAGTTAGATTTTTTTAAGGGAGCTCATTTATAGAAAACATTAAATAAATGATAGTACACACGACCTACAAATATGGCCCACATTTTGAAAGTGAGAAATTTAGGGACCTCTTGGCTAGAGCATTCCGGGGTCCCTCTACTTCGAATGCTCTAAAGTCTGTATGAGTCACAGCTGTGTGTTGGGTGTTTATGTGTCAGGGGCCACGTCCGGGGCTGTCTGCAAAATGCTGTTTTGAACTCTCACAAGAATCTGGGAAGCAGGCTTTACCGTCTCTCTAGGGCTCAGAGAGGGGAAGTGACCAGCCCAGAGCAACGCAGCTGGTGATCCCAACCTCTCAGTGCGCTTAGCCACTGCCTGCTTGGTGACTCGTTAGGGAGCTCAGAGGGAGCTCTTAGTGGGGCCAGAGTAGGGTGGGGGGCAACCCAGGATGGCGGGGGGAGGGGGTGTCTTCCCAATGCGGGCTCAGGGATCGTGTCTGGAAGAAGCCGCGTGTATAGCTCAGCCCCTGCGTGGGTCATCCCTCTAGGCTCCCGTTCCAGCTACAATCCTGACCCCAGGGGCCAGTGTGGATGGGGCTCCCGGGCCTGGGCAGGTGAACCCCGGGGCCTCTGGCTGGCACCTGCTTAAGCAGACACAGAGCTGGGATGCAGCAGGCAAAGTGCCCGCAAGAGGCCTGCAGTGCCAGCCTGGTGGGTCGCTCCTCCCGGGCAGGTCCGTGCTGTTCTCCAAAGAGGCCTCTCCTCCGTCTCGTCCGGGTCCCGGAGTCAGGGTGTGGGTCCTCCGGGGGGTCCGGCCTGGGTTCCCCGCAAGCTTCCTAGCGTACTCACTAACCTGGGCTCTGTGACCGACGCGGCAGTCTCGTTCCGGGCTCACCTTATCCTTGGAATCCAGGAGGGCTCTCCTTCGTGGGCTAACCCTTGGATCTGCTATTCAGTAGGGAGCCCGTCTGTCCGGCCAACTAGCATCCACACGGGTGCTTCGTGGAGAATAGGACTCAAGATCTCTGCTTGTCAAATACCAGTGTCCCCTCCCCTGGGAGCGTCCACGGGCTCCTCAAACTCTGGCTTCTCCAAGAATCCGAGGCAAGGCTTCCAAGGGAGGGAAAGGACCAGAGACAGGGAGGCTGTTCGGGGTCCCTGGGTCCCCAGGCCTGGGCCCGCCCTCTCACTGTGCGTCTCTTCCAGGATCCCGAGAGCCAGCATGCTGTGTGGCTGGGCGGCCCCTCTGTTCCTGCTGATGCTCCAGGGTGGTGAGTAGGGGCGCCCCCAGGTCTGCGGGTGGGGAGGACCGGGCCGGCCTGTGGGACCCGGGGAATGGCTGGAAGCTCCGGGGCAGGGGCTGTGGTGTCTGCCCGCTTGGGCTGGACCAGCCCACTCTGTCAAGCTGAACCCGCGCAACCGCAGGGCTCTGTTAGCCGGGAGGGGTTGGTGCTGAGTCCCGCGGGCGGCCCGGCTTCTGCAGCAAACAGCTGGGGTCTTCGGGTCCCCCTGAGGGGGTAAGAGACTCCTTCGTCTCTGCAGCTGCCACTCCTCGGAGTGAGGAAGTCCTGCCTTTGGGCTAACCTCCTTTTGTCTTGATGGACTGGCTCTCCTGAGAGATGTTTTTCAACAACCGCAGGATCCTCAGCAGGCACGGATGGTCCCCAGTTGGGGGGGAGGAGGGGAGGTGGAGACCAAAGTAGCCAAACCCTGGAAGGCGCCCCAGGGGACTAGAGGACGCTGCAGTTCGGAGGGAGAGAAGTCAGAGACCTGCGCTGGGAAAGGCCAGAGGTTAGACTTGGAGGCACGGCCGGGGCTGAGAGATCCAGGAAGCCTTCCCGGAGGAGGCGGGACGCGGCATCCAGGCTCAACAGCGGGGCTGGATTGGAAGCAGGGGTCCCTCGGCCGCTGCTCTGCTGACTCTGAGTTTCTCTCTGGTTTTGACCGAAAGACCCAGAGCTTCAAATAGTTTCTTCAGGAAACAGATGTCTGCCTCTTTTATTTTCCTCTTCTGAGTGACCAGCACCCGTGCTAGGTCACCCGCCAGGGGGCCACGCCCCGTGGGTGCAAATAATAATCCCTCCCTGCGTACTGGGTGCCGGGAATCACCTCACCGCCCCGTGCAGTCCGTGCTGCCCGGACATCCGGTTCTCACTTGAGGACACCAAGGCTCAGAGAGGTTGAGGGATAGGCCCAGAGCCACACAGCCAGGCTGCTGGAACCCTAAGTCTGTCTCATCCCCGTGGGCTTAGCCTCTTCGCTTTGCTGCTTTAACTGAGTGCCCCGGGCAGGCAGCGTGGTCTGTGCTGGTGGGATGCCACCCGCATACTCCCACACCCTCCACGGGGGCCAGTGTCCCCAGCTTACAATCAGGGACTCGGAGCAGTCATGAGTCACACGTCCACTTTTCCGGCCTCTCGCAGCCTCCTGCGCGCTTTGCTGACCCGGGGCAAGGGGTGGCCCGGGGGTTGGGCTACCGACCAGGCGACTGGGACCCTGAAAGCACATCCACGCTGGCTTCGTGGCTGCTGTCCCCTCCCCAGTGTCTCATGTTAAGTTTGGGACAAACTTTGTCCCCTGGTGACCTCGAGCCTGGCTGGGAATGGCAGCTCCCCTCCAAGTTCTGGAACCCTGAGGGAGAATAACTAGAGCATAAACAAGGAGTATATGAACGTGGCCAGCACGGTGGCTTCTGCGGCCCCGGGGTCTAGGCCCTGCCAAGATCAAGACAAAAGAGGTTTTCACCACCAAGTGTCGGCGCGGGGCCCCTGGGTTCCTCCCCGGGGGTGGGGGGATGCCTCCTCCTAGAGCTGGACTCCCCGCCACAACTCAGCGCCCTTGGTGATGGCCACACGGAGAATTGTGTTGAGGAGGATTCTGAGGGTCGCCCAGGGGAGAGAGTGCCGTGATCGATTAGTAATGTCTGCTGCGCCTGCGGATGTCAGCCGGTAGCTCAGATGAGAATTTCCTTTCCTGGGTGAGCGTCCCCGCGACCCAGACCCAGACCCGGACCCGGACCCAGAGTGGCTGGAGGTGTGGTCCGGTCTCAGAGCCTCCAGGTCTTCATCTATAAGATGGCAGGGGCAGCCGAAGAAGGGTTTTCTGGCAACAGCCTCCTTGGCTGCAGATCTGGCCTGAAGGGAGGCCCAGGAAGGGAATGTACCCACCACCCCCTTGGGCCTTCATTAGTGAAGGACAAATAGGAAAATAGCCACTAAGAATGAATCCGCTTAAAAAGGGGAACAAATTTCTGGTAAATAGCTGGGGGGTTGGGGGCGGGGGAAACAGGACTCTTGGCCCTTGATCTTACGAAACAAAACGAAGCTAAAGGTTATTAGATGTGTTGTCAAACATGTAGGTGCATTTAGGCTACAATTGCACCTACGCCTTTAGAATAAAGGGGAGCGATTCATGTCGGGGGTGGGAGAGCACGAAATCTCCCAACAAAACGGCCCACGTCACTCGGCGGAGGCAGCGGTGTGGCCAGAAGGATAATACGTTTTGGCCAAAGTTTTTGAAGGCTTCTTGGTTTGGGGGGGGATGTTTACTTACTCCTTTGACGCCCTTCCGGCCCCACGGAGGTCCGCGCCCTGTCCCGCACCAGCTGCTGTGAAACAGAGGGCTCCTCCTTGTTGGGGGCTTGGGGGCATTTTCCAGCTGTGTTCCCGGTGACCTCACAAATCCCTCTCGCAGGACCTGCGGATTCACCCCTGCGTCTGGGGAGTTCAGGATTTGCCACCGAGAAGGGGACTGGCCAGGAGGGACACAGAGCTGGTGGCTGGACACGGGGCTCAGGGGAGAGAGGGCTGAGGGGGGTGGGGGCCGCTTCGTTTGTCACGTTGCACATTCAGAGCGTCCTGTCTCCATAGCTCGCCTTGAAACTCGGGGGTCACACAAGGGACTCCTAGGTGGCAGGGACCCCCTTCCCCAAGCCCGCATCTCAGTGGCTCCTGGGTTGCCACATTCGTCCTGACCCCGGGATCCCCGCCTCCACTCGCCCTCCAGCCCTCGAGGGGGTGAAGGAGTGAGGCTCCACTCGACCTCCGGCCCGCCCCTCACCGCGGCCTCTCTCTTCCTAACCTTCCAGCCTGGGGCTGCCTAGACCTCGTCTGCTACACCGATTACTTCAAGACAGTCACCTGCACCCTAGAGACATGGACCGTCCACCCAGGCACGCTCACCCTTACCTGGTAAGTGGCCGGGCCTCGCCGGGCCTCACCGGCCCTGGGACTGCCTGGGTGGAGCGGGACCGCGGGAGACCACAGGCCGAGCTGGACCCACTGTGTGCCGGGCACGTGGCTTAGCAATTAAGATAACAGCCGCCACCTCCGGACGGTCCTGTCAGCAATGTCACCAGCAGCATGTGGTGTAGCCCCAAGAAAGACTGTGAGCCCGGAATCACCGTGCCGGTCTTAGGGACGGCCACACGGGGCCCACCGACGTGTCCGGAGCATGCCCTTGAGAGATGAACGGGGCAGTTCGGTCCAGCTCCAAAGGCCGTACTCTCTCGCCCACGGAAGCCCAATTGGAATTTGAGACCCGCGGATGACCAGACTCCCACGTGATTTTTTTTTTTTTTTTTTGAGCCCTCCGTGCCTCCCTGCTCTGTGCTTCCTGTGAATGATCCCCTCCTGTCCTCACAATTATTGCTCCCGTTTTACAAACGAGGACTCCGGGGTTCAGAGAGGTTGTGCAACTTGCCCAAGGTCGCACAGCCGGTGACTGGTGGAGCTGGGGTTGAAACGCAGGCCGCTTGATTCCAAAATCCGCGCGGCCCCCATCCGTCCGTATGGTGAAAGAAAAGCTCATTGACGACACTCGTTTAAGAATGGTGGGATTTATCCCTCTAAAGCAGGGATTTAGAGCCAAGGAGCAGGGGTGGGGTCAGTGGATAGAAAATTACCAATAGGACGAGGCCAGGGTAAGGGGGTTTCTGGCTAAGTGACCTAATAGGGTTCTTGCTGACGGCAGCTCGGGCTGGTCAGGTGTCGCCCAGGGGGATGGTGGGAAGTGAGGAGCCTCGTCAGACATCCAGGGCGGGGGGATTCTGGCTCACCTGACTTAGCAGGAGTCTTGTCATAATTAATGCTACACCCCTGCAGGCCCTGGGGGACTCGGCAGAGTGCAAGACCAATGGGGTCCCAGAAGCTCTGCAGTGTGGGAAGTATCTGGGGAGACAGACAATAATCACACAAACAACTGTCAGGCTGTTTTCTGATAACAATGAAAGGGAACGGGAACCTGGGCCACGGGGGTACAGAGCAAGTGACATGGGGGCAGGTGGTCAGGACAGGCCGCTCTGGATGAGGAAGCAGCCGGAGAGCTGGCGAAAGAGCATTCCAGGCAGAGGGCACTGCCCGTGCAAAGGCCCAGAGGGAGGGAGAGCCGCCGAGTTTGAGGAATAGTGAGGAAGTCAGCGTGGCCCGAGTAGAGTGAGTCAGTGTGAGCGAGAATAACAAGCAAAGAAGGTAAGAGGTAGGTAGAGGCCAGAGCAGACGTTTCTTTTTCTTTTTCTTTTTTTTTTTAAATTTTTTAACGTTTTTTTAAATTTATTTTTGAGACAGAGGGAGACAGAGCATGAACGGGGGAGGGGCAGAGAGAGAGGGAGACACAGAATCGGAAACAGGCTCCAGGCTCCGAGCCATCAGCCCAGAGCCCGACGCGGGGCTCGAACTCATGGACCGTGAGATCGTGACCTGAGCTGAAGTCGGCCGCTTAACCGACTGAGCCACCCAGGCGCCCCCAGAGCAGACGTTTCTATTCTAAGAAATATTTAGCAAAGAACAGAGTCCACACGTCCCTATTGGCCCTGAAGGGTGGTCATGTTCAGAGCCTGAAGGTGTAGGCAGGGAAACAAGTATCTGCCGAACTCCTATGCACACTTCAAGACCCATTGTTTATTGCCCAGTGGGAGTTAAAAAGCCAGAGCATTCTGCCCCCCCAGCCCCATTCTCCACAGCCTCCCTGGAAATTCACCCAGAGCAGGGGGTGAGGTTCATTTGGCCCTTAGCCTCCTTCCCGTAGGACAGTGATCCAGTTGATGGAATTGACAGGGACAGACTTAGGCTCAGTCTAGGCAAGCTGAGAGTTGCTGCCCTTTGTGAGATGGTGAGTTCCCGGTTCCTTGGAGGCATGCAAGCCAAGCCTGGAGACAGCCCATCGGGGATGCTGCAGGGGAAGGAATACCTTCCCTGGGAAAGTGTTGGTAGACCAGGTGACCCCCAGCCTCGCCTCAAATCCCGCCCAGCCCCAAGACTCGGGGCCTCCGCCCTGGCCCTGTGCACTGAGCCCCGCTGGCTTCCAGCCATGATCGGCTGCTCTGTCCTTGAAGGCAAGACCTATACGGAGAACTAGTGGACGAGGTCACCTCCTGCAGCCTCCGCCGGTCCACCCACAATGCCACACACACAGAGTACACGTGCCACATGGATGTGTTCCACTTCATGGCCGACGACATTTTCAGTGTCAACATGACAGATCAGTCCGGCAATCGCTCCCAGGAGTGTGGCAGCTTTGTCCTGGCTAAGAGCAGTGAGTATCCCTCGGGACCCGGAGCACAGGTCCCCCTGCCCCCCGGGCCGGCCCTCCCCCATCATCGAAACCAACCTGTCCTGTGTCCTTATTGCCCTTAGAGTTTGTTCTGCAGATGTGAAGTCGTGTTGGGTTGATAACCAGGTTTGGGCCTTAACCAGAGAGAGGCAGCAGAGGCACGAAATGGGCCTGGCCCGGGGCCCAGGACCTGCCTGTAGGTGACCTTGGACTTGTTCACTCTTTGTAGAATGAGGGCCCTTTAAATCCCAACTCTCTGGGATTCTGCCCCCATCATGAGGCGAGCGGGGGAGACTGTCACAAGGGAAAAACTTCCCTGAGATTTCTCCCATTTATGGGGCCCAGAATTTCCCTCCACCCTGGAGGAAGGGAGGGACCCTGGTGGAAACCGTTGTTTCTATGGGTCCAGAGCCAGGGTGGGGCGGAGAAGGGCATAGGAAGCAGCTGTGTGCGTGTGCGTGTGTGTGTGCGTGCGCGTGTACCCAAAGTGGAGGGTCCAGGGAGCGAGCGAGAGCCCCGTGCCCAGAGGCGTGCAGACAGACCGCCAAGAGGGACCTGCCCTTGGGAAGGCTCAGCCCCTGAGGTCTGGGAGTTACTGTCCCCAGATTCCCGGTGGTGGGACAAGAAGATAAGAGGCCATCGTCATTCACACTCTGGGGGTCCATGTTTGCACCACTTGGCACACAGCGGGTGAGCAAAGCTTCACACGTATCCAGACGCACCCACACTTGTACACGTGCACACACACACACTCATAAGTACACCCTCAAATGCACAGATGTCCCCCCAACCCTGGCCTGGACAGCATGGACAGAGACACTGTCTCAGACACGTGCACATGCATGCACACGCGTGTACGTGCATGTCCACACACGCCCATACGGGCACGCACATGCTCATTGGGCCCTCTGCATCTCAGCGTGGCAAGCTCATGGAGCAGGGCCACCCTCCGGCCTCTGAGCGAGAGGCAGCAACCCACCTTTCTGGTTCCTTCCTGCGGCCCCTGCAAGTTTCATTTGTTGATCTACAAAGATTTCTCATGGGCACATCCTGCTCCTGCCCTGTCCTGGGAGCCGTGGGCGCGACACTGACCCCGGAGAGGACAACCTCTGCCCGACGCAGCTAAGATCCCGGAGAAGGGGCGGGTGGTGCCTCTGCTCCTGTACAGAAGTGATCGCTTTTGTCATTAGCATTAATTAATATTAACGATCGCACGTTAGCATCAATTAATATTAACGATGGCTCATTAGCATCGATGCTAATGGAGAATCTTTGGGCTTCTCAGGGAAGCTGGAGCTGAGAGCAAATGATGTCATCGTTTAGAACGGAAATGATGTCTAGGCACGGGTGCCTCTGGCTCACATGTTGCTTGGCAAGGTTTTGGATTAGTGGCTCCTTCAGGGCTTGAGAGAGCTTTTCCCCCGTCTGGGATTCCAGGTTGTCCATCTCTGGCCACCTGGTCTGCAGTCCTGCCCAGCCTGAGTGATGGCATCTCCTTTTTACACTGGGAGGGCCCTTTACATGGTCTCAGTCCCCAGACAGGCTTTGCCCACTCCTGTCACCCTCCTGCCCCTGCGGCTGCAGCCCCCGGCTAGTCTAAACCTCCCATTTTCCAGAGGAACAAACTGAGGCCCGGAGACAGGGGCTGTTTCCCCCAGAGTCACTTGGGGGGGGGGGGACACGGATCCCGACCTCACCATCGCCACCCGGGGTCAGGGAACTTCTTCCCGCCACCACACCCTCCTTATCTCTCTGGCTTTTTCCTTTAAGTCAAGCCGTCCCCCCCTTTCAATGTGACCGTGACCTTCTCGGAACATTATAACGTCTCCTGGGACTCCAATCACGATTCCTATCCTCTGAAGGGCAAGCTACAACATGAGCTGCGGTACAGGAGGCAGGGAGACCCCTGGGCGCTGGTGAGGCTCTCGGGGGACAGAGGGGAGGGGAGGCACAGGGCTGAGAAGCCTGGGTGCTGGCGGTGGGGAGGGGGCTCCTAGAGACGGCGTGCCAGAGAGGAAGGGGTTGGCATTTCCCCGGGCTCCACCTTGAGCCCGGTCACAGTAGAGGAAGTTTCAGAGATGGGCGCCATCCGGAACCTTCCCGCTGGGCTTAGAACGGCCACAATTGAAGAACGCTGGAAGTTTCAATAAGCGAGAACGTCCAGTGTTAGAGGGACCATTGTTTCCCAGCTGAAGGCTTCTGGAGGTGTCCTTGTTTAGAATGTTGGAGAGATCCCAAATGGCCCTCTCTTCAGAACCATCGCGGCCAAAGACCTCTAGAATCATCCACCCTTCAGAGGGGTCCCAGTTGAAGAATTCCGTACATGCGGTCGTTTGGACGGTCCCCAGGGGAAGACGTCCAGAGGCATCCGTTGCTGGGATGCCTGTGGTTGAAGCTTCCAGAAACGCCTGCTATTGAGAAGGCCCTCTGTGGGAGAATCCCAAAAGTGCCCACTGGGTGGAGATTCCCGGGAGGGGGCCACCGCTGCTCCTGGGGCGTCCCCAGCCCCTGCGGCGAGGGTCCCCTGCCAGGACAGCTGGGGTCACAGAGAAACAGAACAAGGCGTTGTATGACATACAAGGTTTAGGCAGTGCCCGTGGCTCCGTGTTGCCCCCACCCTGCAGTGGCCGGGACTCAGGCTGAGCCTGGTCCTCGTAGGGGGGCAGGGACTCTGCAGGAGAGACGTGGACCCTTTCGTGGCAGCTGGTGAAGGGTGCTTCTGCTGCCGGTGGGGGCTGGCCTGGGCTGACCCGGTGCATCCTGTTTCTGTGCCGGCAGAGTCCGGGGAGAAAGCTGGTCTCCGTGGACGCGAGGAGCGTCTCTCTCCTTCCCTTGGAGTTCCGCTTTGACTCGGACTACGAGGTCCAGGTGCGCTCGGGGCCGCAGCCCGGCTCTTCCTTCCAGGGGACGTGGAGCGAGTGGAGTGACCCAGTCACCTTTCACACCCTGCCGGAAGGTGGGTAGGACTCCCGTGAGGCATCCGGTTGCTCCTAGTCACTCTGGTGACATCTGCCCATTTTGCAGCTGAGAACACGGAGGCTCAGAGAGATGAAGTCGCTTGTCTGGGGCGGGGGTGGGAGCAGGCCGCCAGCCCATCTCACTTCGAGGCACCGGCAGCCTCCAATGCCCCCCCACACCAGCCCTGACCCATTGGCCCCCCCCCCCTCAGCCTCCTGTGGCCTCCGCTGGAGGTTGGTTCCATTTTACCCAGGGTCTGCTTCCTTCCTAGAGCTAAAGGGAGACGGCCACATCTACCTGCTGTATATCTTCCTGGTCATTGTAGTCATAGTCTTCTTGGGCCTGAAGATCGACCTGCCTTGGAGGTGAGGCCAGGGATTCGGGGAGGCAGGGAGGGGTTCGGCCTCTCTGTGCCCACCCACGGTTGGGGGACACAACCTGTCATCGCGACAGCGATAATGACAGTGACGGAGCTAGGAAACGGCTCCTGTTGACTGGGCACGGTGCAGCTGGGGTGCCCACTCACCCCTTCACAGCAGCCCTATGAGCTGGATATTCGGGGACAACCTTCACTGCGCAAATGGGGAAACCGAGGACGCGCAGAGCTGTCAAAGAACTTGCCCAAAGCCGCACAGCTCTGAAATAGAGGGGCTGAGCCTGTGCTCCTGACGGTGACGTAGGCTATGATCTCGTCTGGTGAAGTTTAAGCTTTGAGTCCGGGGTTTGGGGGCGGGGGGTCACGTGGGGCCGCCAGGTGGGGGTGAAAGGTTTCTGTCGAAGGTCGCCACCGATTAACGTTAAAACCTAAACGCCCTTGGCCTTCATGAGTGCTGCTGGCAGAGGCAGGAAATGCAGGTGCCGCGTGCTGAGCCCTGGGCAGGGGATCCGCGCCCCCACAGCCCCCAACCCGCCCCGGGCGCAGTTCCATTCGTTCGTCTTCATCCAGAGGCAGGGAAGCTGGAGGGGGAGAGAGAGCGACACGAATAACAGCGGAGAGCACGGAGCACTGTCTGGCTGCCGGGGAGCCGGGGTGCTGTGCGGACACCCACCGACCGCTCCTCACTCCCCTGTGGCGTCCCTGGTGGCAGAGGAGGGAGTCGAGGCTCAGAAGGGGCAGCACCAGCCCTGCAGAGAATAAGCAGTCAGGCACTTAAACTCTGGGCACTTTCACGAGACTCCCTGCCCCCATTTTACAGATGTGGCAACTGAGGCCCGGGAGTAGAGGACTGGAAGGGAGGTGCCGGGGTGTGTTTTGGGAGGGGCTGAGTCTCCTGCGGGACAAAGTGGGGGGGAGCACCTGAGCGGGAGGCCGGGCTGCCTTCTGGGGGGCTGGGGAGCTGGGTTCTCACCTTGTCTCTGCCCTCCCAGGCTGTGTAAAGAGTGGATACAGGTGCCCAGCCCAGAGCAGTTCTTCCAGCCCCTCTACGTGAGCCACAGCGGAGACTTCAGGGTGAGTGCCCTGCCCCCGCGGACAGGCCCCTCGAAACCTCTCGTCCCCTGGGGGCGTACGTGCACCAGGTGTGGGCCCAGAGCCCCCGGGGCCCCAGCCAGGCCTCGGTTGCCGCACCTGCAAAGTGCAGGAAATCATTCCGGTGGGGCAGACCGGTTGTAAGAATAACATGACACCGGGCGGCATTTCCCGACCAGGGAGCCCAGCTGGGCCACAAGCTGGCCTCCTGGGTCTTTTGTCGGGAGCCCTTGACAGGGAGGTAGACGGGGAGCGGGTTCTGGGGAGCCTCTGGCCCTACCTGCAAAACACGCGGATCTCCCGCTGAGCCCCACCCACCCGGCACCTGCTGGCGCCCACGGGGCTCTGTGCCCATTTACCGCTCGACACCCACCCAGCGTGGGAGGGCCCGCCGCACAGAGGATGTGGTGACTGGCGGGGAGGGGGTTGGGGGGGGTGGGGAGGGGAGCAGCCCGCCTCCTCCGTCTGAACCTGGATGTCAGGAAACGCGGACCAGAGCAGTAGCTGAGCCCCTGCTGGCTGGCTGGCACCGCACTGAGCGCTCCCTGCCCCCTGCCCCTTCCGTCTGAGGCTCTGAGGCTCGGGGTGGGGAAACGGCCTTAGGGAGGCAGGGGAGCGGCCCGGGCTCCCCCCCCCCCCCCCACGGGAGAGAGACTTTCGTCTCCCCTCTGCACTTGCCCTGAAGCTCGAGCACCTGTTTGGTGCTCCCTCGACCGACCCTCGGGAGCTTCAGAGATAGGAACCCGTTCACTCTTTGCAACAACCCCGTGGGGTCGGTGCCACTGGTAGGTCCGTTTTGCAGAGGAGAAAACTGAGGCACAGAAAGGCCAAAGTAATTTCAAATCAGTCGCGGGGGCCTCAGCCGGGTCCTGAGATGGGTTTTCTGAGGCAGAAGGTGCCCGAACTGGGAGCCCCGGGTCCTCAGGGATTTTCACTCCCCATTGGGTGGGGGCCCTGTGTCATGAGTGGGATCCTCGGCCAGCGAGGGCAGGGGGATTCTCAAAGCTTGGGGGCTGCCGCCTCGGTTTATCATCGCCCCATATCCTTCACCCATTAAGTGCACAGAGGCCTTTCCAAGCGGCTTGTCGCTGATTCACTCTGTGCGTTCGTTTAGTTAATAAGCATTTATTAGGCACCTACTGTGTGCGAGGCGCTGTGTGAGCCTCTAGGAATGCAGCTGCGACCGGAAGAATCGAGGCTGGTGCCCGAAGCGTCCACACTAGTGGGGACACCAACAGGAAAATGGTCATTATCGAGAAGCGTCCCGGAGGAAGTGAACCGGGGGACCAGGCCACGGCTCTGTCACCCTGGACTCAGGCCCTCCCGCCCCCATGTCCCCGCCACTCAGGAGTCTTGGCCCCCACTACCCAGGCCCTACGCAGGCCCCGGGCCTCTGAACACCAGTGGTCTGGCAGGCCACTGCAGGTGGGGAGACCGAGGCCCGCGGAGGAGGGGACGGTGGTGAGGAGCGTGTCTGGACGGGGCACACCAGGGTTCTGGCCGCCGTCACTCTCTTTATCTACTGGTGTCCCCGTCACTTGCTGTCTCTGTCTGGTCTCTGTGTCTGTTCACACCGTCCTCGCCCGTGTCCCGTCATGACCGGCCCCTTTTCTCTTGTACAGAAATGGGTGGGCACGCCCTTCACTGCCTCCAGCTTGGAGCTGGTGCCCTGGAGCCCAGAGGCGCTTTCGTCCCTGGAGACGCACACCGGCTGCCCGCCGCAGGGTGCCAGCAAGGGGCCGGAGCCCACGGAGCTGCCGGAGCCCGCGGACCTGGTGGAGGCGGACGGGGTGCCCGAGCTGGGCTTCTGGGGCCCAGCCCACTCCGTCGTCAGCAGCCTCGGTGGCTCAGCTTACAGCCAGGAGAGGGACCGGCCATACGGCCTCGTGTCCATTGATACGGTGACCGTGGCGGGCACCGAGGGGCCCTGTGCCTGGTCCTGCACCTGCGGAGATGATGGCTACCCAGCCCTGAACTTGGACGCCAGTCTGGAGCCTGGCTCGAGCACTGGGGACCCGCTCTTGGACACAGAGACCACAGTCCTGTCCTGCGGCTGCGTCTCGACTGGTGGCCTTGGCGGGCCGGACAGCCCTCTGGGCAGCCTCCTCGACAGGCTGAAGCTGCCCCTCAAAGATGAGGCGGGTTGGACCCCGGGGCCGCCCTGGAGCGGCGGGCCACCCCGAGGGGTGCCTGGAAGCGAGGCAGGCTCGCCCCCGGCCGGCCTAGACATGGACACTTTTGACAGCGGCTTCGCGGGCTCTGACTGCGGGAGCCCTGTGGAGTGTGACTTCGCCAGCCCCGGGGACGCAGGGCCCCCCAGGAGCTATCTCCGCCAGTGGGTGGTCATGACCCCTCCACCTGAGGGATCTGGGCCGCAGGCCAGCTAGCGAGGCCGACTGGCCGTCCGGAGCAGGCCGAGCCATTCGGCCCTGAGCCAGAGCTGGGGGCCCCTGGGCCGGAGGGTGAAGCGGCCTGCAACCTCCCGTCCCCCCGACGGGGCCCCCGGGCCCAGTGTTTACGGCGACCCAGGTGCACACTGCTGTGTCCGTGTGTGACCAGCACAGCTGCCAGAGGGCATGGAGCGTGCCGCGGTGAAGCCACGTGCCCGAGACCACACACGTCTGTGCCCACACGAGGTCCCCGTGTGTACGGATGTGAGAAGCACATGTATCCGTGACTGTGTGCACGGGATGCCAGCCTCGCTCCTCGCCAGATACATGGGGTGGCCCCAGGTCGTGTGCCGAGGGGCTGGTCCAGGGTTACTCACGGCCCTGGCGGGACCAGGCCACTGCCTGCGGCGTCCGAGTTCCAGCCCTCCGGATCTGGCCTCCAGGAGCCGCAGGACGTCCATACTGTTCCTCTTCACTTCTCGGGGTGGGGAAGAGGATGGAGGGGGCCCACCGTGCTCCTGGGTGTGGGGAGGTTTGGGGGGAGCCTGGTGGGTCAAGATCTGCTTCCTAACTGTGATGCCTCTGGGCTGTGCCGCCTTGGGCCGGCCGCTTCCCCTCTCTGGGCTGGAGTTTCCCGTTTGGACTAGGGTGTGGGGGTGCGTGACCCATCTTGGGGAGAAATGGGTGAGGTCACCCAGGGTACAGGGTGCGACAGAGCAGACCCTCAATAAACTCAGTTTCCTTCCTTCTACTGCCCAGACCAAGCCTGGTGCTGGAGGTGGGCGGGGTTGAGAAATCAGCCACAGCCCGGGCGCCTGTGGGCTGTCCCATCAGGCTGAGGGGCACACGGGGGGTTTCCAGGCTTAACATCAGCCTGTCTCTTAGAAACAGCCCCCACCAACCAAGATTTCTGTTTCTGGTTCCTGCTGCCCACTTAGTTATTCCTTTAACGCACCCAAGAAATATTCATGGGGCACAAGTACGTGCCGGGGTACCCAGCGGCGGGGTGGGGGGAGCGCTGGGGGTGGAAACTTCCCTTGGGGGAGGGGCGGGCAGGAATCGGCAGTGATGGTGTAGCCCTCCGTTCCCCTCCGGGGACTCAGGGGGAAGTCGAGTTCTTGTTGATGATTTATCAGAGAGCCTGTTCAAATGTGAATTAAGAAGCTAAGAAAACACTTCTTAGCCACGTTTGAAGGCACCTTCCTGAACATGAGCTTTGCACGGGAGCTGGGTATCAGTCACCCCCTACTTTTACATCAACAACAAAAAACCCCACAAGAACATAGGTCGTTTTTCCAATAAGGGTGCTCACCTTTAAATTTTTTTTTTTTTCAGCGTTTTTTTATTTATTTTTGGGACAGAGAGAGACAGAGCATGAACGGGGGAGGGGCAGAGAGAGAGGGAGACACAGAATCGGAAACAGGCTCCAGGCTCCGAGCCATCAGCCCAGAGCCTGACGCGGGGCTCGAACTCACGGACCGCGAGATGGTGACCTGGCTGAAGTCGGACGCTTAACCGACTGCGCCACCCAGGCGCCCCAGGGTGCTCACCTTTAGAGATGGCTTTTTCCTTAAAAAAAAAATATTTTTTTTAATGTTTATTTATATTTGAGAGAGAGAGAGAGAGAGAGACTGAACAGGGGAGGGGCAGAGGGAGACACAGAACTCGAAATGGGTTCCAGGCTCCGAGCTGTCGGCACAGAGCCTGATGCGGGGCTTGAACCCACAAACCGAGATCATGACCTGAGCCAAAGTCGGGTGCTTAACAGATGTAGCCCCTTAGGTGCCCCTAGAGATGTTTTCAAGACCACCAAGCAGGGTTAAGGAGGCAGAGAGTGGGGTTCAGCTGGGCTGCTCTCAGAGCCCTGGGGGCATCCCCACTCCTGCCTGGAACTGTCTGAGCCCATCCTCCTGCCATTGTCCCCAGAGGCCAGGTCGCAGGGTGACATTTTCTAAAGGAGAAAGCTCTGGTTTGTCTCTCCTCTTGGATGAATCTGACCTACAAGTTGGTAGATGTCAGTCGGTCCTGCTGAAAGGCTCGCTGTGACTCATCTGTAAGATGGGGTGACTGGGGAAGTCCCCGAGAGAGTCACACATGAGACTCCTTGGTGCTGAAAGTTCTAGAACATTGATGGCTTCAACCGTGGGGCTGCGGACCCGGGATCAAAGTGAGCGAGGCTCACACAGGAGCTGGAGTCTGAAACCGGAGGCCCTGCTCATGCGAGCAGCCCTCCCCATCCCCCACCACCCCCCACCATCCCCCACCATCCCCCCCGGGGACACTTGGGCCAAGTTGTGCTGTGGTTTTCACATCCTCTCGGGGGCAATGGGGTCCAGGGGCCACCTGAGCCACCAGCTCCCTGGGGAGGCAGCCCAGCTCTCCAGCCGACAGAGCTCTGGGCCGGGGTGCAGGGGAGGGGCACCAGGGTCACGGAGGCCAGGCCTGGGGCTTGGTGGGGGGCTCGGGCCTGGCCCTGCCACGGCTCCTCACTGCCTCTGTCTCTGAAGGGGACTCCGCTCCTAAACTCGGGTGCAAAACAGAGGAAGAGCTGGCCCTCCTGGGAGGACAGATGAGCAGAGGTGGATGGATGGACAACAGAGGGGCCGGTGGGTGCACGGATGGGTGGAGACAGGGACAGCGAAAGCCTCGAAGGAAGAACTCTGGAAACAGGAGCTGGAGACAAAGACGCCAAGTCGACTCTAAGCTCCACGAGGGCGACTTGCTCGATTTTGTTCACTGTTCCATCTGCAGCCCGGCACATCCGAGCCCCTCAAAACAGCCCGATTTGTATAGTGTGTGGCATGTGCTGATTTCCATGGTGTAGACGGCCGATTCCCAGCTACTCACCCGACAACTCTAAACGGGATGGGGAAAGGGGGGCGTGCCAT
Organism: Felis catus; assembly: GCF_018350175.1. Classification (NCBI taxonomy): domain Eukaryota; kingdom Metazoa; phylum Chordata; class Mammalia; order Carnivora; family Felidae; genus Felis; species Felis catus. The sequence continues at coordinate 19,568,627 of NC_058383.1, read as the reverse complement.
CGACTCTCCCGGCTGGGCCGGGCCAGCCCCGGCAGCACGCCCCACTGATGGGAGCCCAGAGGGGCATCAGGAGGGGCTGGGGGGCTTCATGGAGGAGGTGGTGTTTGTTGCACTCTGAAATATGAATAGGAGCTGTTCGATTCACCAGCCCTTCAGGCAGAAGGAAGAGGTTGAGGAAGGACCTGGAGGTATGTTGGAGCCCTGAGCATCTGCAGGTGGGGAAGGCGAGGCCAGAATTGCCAATGAGTCTCTCTCTCTCTCTCTTTTAAGTTTATTTTGAGAGAGAGAGAGAGCACGAACAAGCGAGGGGCAGAGAGGAGGAGAGACAGAATGTCAAGCAGGCTCCTTCCCGTTAGCACGGAGCCCGACACTGGGCTCGAACCCACAAACCACGAGACCATGACCCGAGCTGAGATCGAGAGTCAGACGCTCAACCCCGCTAAGACTCTTTTAAGAGTCAGGAGGATCGGGGCGCCTGGGTGGCTCAGTGGGTTAAGCATCCGACTTCGGCTCAGGTCACGATCTCAGGGTTCTTGTGTTCGAGCCCCACTTGGGGCTCTAGTCTCCTGGTCCCAAGCACAGCTCTGCTCTGCTGGAAGGGACCGAGGTCAAGAGGTAACAAACTCTCAGCAAACACCCGAGGCTGCCTGTCGTTCCTGCCTGTGCGGCGTCCATGTGGGGCTGCTGACCCCAGCTCTGGGAGTGGCCACTCCATGACCCGGGCCTGGCTGACAGAGCCTTCTGTGCCCCTCCCAGCCGTGCTGCTGGCTCAGGGACATGCACATGACCCGAGCAGCTCAGGGTGCTCTTTCTGCTGGAACCACTGAAGGATAGGACGGACTAAACAAAGCCTGGGGCCGCGGGGCAGGGTGGGGGGCACCAGGAAGGAACAGTTCCCCTGGGATGAGGCCAACCCCCAAGCAAGCAGAGCCGGGAGTGGAGAGAGATTCCTGGTAATACCCCTTGAGCTCCTGGATCCAGCCATGCCTGAAACCACGGGTGCGGAAGTCATTATGCTGTTGACCAAGTATTTCCAGCTCTTCCCTCTCTGGTTCCTCTTGTGTGGTACCACGTGACCGGGACTGGCCAGTGAGTCGTAAGGAGAAGTGGTGAGGTCTCACTTCTGGACCAGAGCATTTCCCTGACCATCGTGATGTCCTCCAGAGCGCTGTTCCTCCCTGCCACCGTGACGGGTGAGCTGGGGGCTGCTCCATCAGGAGACACGGAGAGCGGAGTCTCCAGGTCCCCCGAGAGGGACACGAGTCGTGAGTGAGAACTAAATCCCTGTTGTAACCTACCAAGATTAGGGGGCTGCTTGTTAGCTCAGCACAACCCAGCCTGGCCCGACTGGGCTGAGGGGCCGTGAGTTTCCCTTTTTGGCCTCCGTGGGTTTGAGATGGTTTTGTGTCACTTGCAGTGGGGAGTGTCCTAGCCTCGTGAGGACTCCCCTCCCGACCTGAGACCAGAGGACCAGGTTCCGTCCCATCTCACGAACAGCCTTGGGCTGTCGCTCTTTGTCTCTGAGCCTCAATTTCCCCGTCGTCGTTGGGCAGGGGGTGGGGGACAGCCATCAGTCCCTCAGCTTGCTGGGAGGGACCGCTCACCTGGGATGAGGCCAACACACAAGAAAGCAGAGCAGGGGCAGAGCCTCTTCCTGGAGGCTCCCTGTTGCAGGGGAAGCCTCTGCCCCCTTCCCACCTGGGACTGGCCACCGGAACCGTGTAGGGCACATCCAACCGCGGCTGCTCCGGACGTTTCTCGGAAAATCCGGGGACAGGAAAGATGGGAGAGTCAGCACATGCATTTCCCGTCCCGGGAGCCCATCACACCCAGAAGGCAGGAGGAGGCAAGCTGCGTTCTCAGTGGGAAGGAAACGGGAGAGGGATCTTCTGCAGTCAAGAAACATCAACCCTGGAATAGGAAACAAGAGGAACCACGTCTCCGCTCAGATGTCACCTTCTCAGCAGGACCTGCCCAGGGCCCCTCACTCAAAGCCAAAGCACCCCCCGCCGACATAGTTTTCTTTCTTTCCATAACCTTTTATTAAGCTCTAAACTATATCTTTGATTTATTTTCTTTACTGTCTATCCCACTAGCACAGGGGTTTGTCTTTTTTTGTTTGTTTGTTTTTTGGGATTTTTGTTGTTGTTAAAGATAATTTTGCTCTTTGCTTTCTTTTACAATTTTTTTAAAATGTTTATTTTCAGAGGGTGGGGGAGGAGCAGAGAGAGAGGGAGAGAGAGAGAATCCCAAGCAGGCTCCATGCTCAGCAGGGAGCCCGACGCAGGACTCGATCCCGTGACCCTGGGATCATGACCTGAGCGAAAATGAAGAGTCAGATGCTTAACCGACTGAGCCACCCGGGCGCCCCGGGTCTTGTCTGTTTCATTCACTTCTATGTCTCAGAGTCTAGAATAGCACCTGGCATAGAGCAGGTGCTCAGCAAATACTGAGTAAATGAGTGAATGAGTGAGTGAGTGAATCAATCAAAGGCAGAATATCCTCTGACAAGGCAGTGGGCAGAGAGGAAGGAGGGGACCGAGACCAGGAGAGGGCCACCTGGCCCCGACCCTGGAAGTGCCACAGAATGGGATACAGAGATGAAGACAGGGGCCTGCTTGGAAGTCTGTAAATGGAGCAGGAGACCCTCCCCTGTTGCTCACACCATGGGGTCTTTCCCCCATCTTTAGTGGCAAGAGATTTCCCCCATCTTTAGTGGCAAGAGGCTGAGATTTGATCTCAACCGAAGCCCAGGCTGGACAGACCTCTGGAGAGTCCGCTGAACGAGCAGCGAACAGTGCTGCCACCTGCTGGTGACCACTGGAACTAGGCTGACGTCTCCCTGGAGGGCAGCGGCCTCAGGCTGGGGTCAGGTGGCTTATATGGCCCTGTACAATGGTCACAGCAACCCTCCGCAGTGGGAATATGGGGGTGAGGACACAAAGTGAGCTGATGGGGTTCTTTCGTTAATTCAACACGGGCTGACTGCTACGCGTTGGGCGGCTGGACACGCACAGGGCCCTGGAGGGTGGGGGTGGTGAAATCTCACCAAGCAGGGAGATCACACGTGTGCACGCACACCCACGCACATGCACGTCCACACACCTACACGTCTGCACACAGATCCACGCATACAAGCACAACTGGAAAATCTCTGGCAGAAGTGGGTCAAGGGTCAGAAGGCAGAGATCACTCTCAGCCCAGGTGAGAAACGAGGCAGGAAGGGGAGGAAGAAGGACTCAGGTGGAGGCACCCAGGAGGGCTGGACAAGAAGGGAGGCGGAGTTCGGGGAGGCAGCTGCCAGGGTGCTCGGTGGGGGAAACCAGGAACGACGGTGCTCACCCCCAGGGAAAGGAGGGGGGACATTCAGGACATGGGGGCCTGTGCCGGGGACTCCTGCCGGTTAGCGGGAGATGTGATGTGTGGGTGTGCCAGGGACCCCACGGGGGGAGCGGAGTGAGCTTTATCCCTGGGACATTTTATGTAAAAATGGCATCACAGGCCCGTGTTCCAGGGGCGCATAAAAGGGAAGCACAAAGAAAAAGGTCTTCAGGGGAAAGGAACTCGGAGGCTTAAGTCTTACTGTACTGTTTTAAGTGTTTTAAAGAGACTGGATTACCATGTTGCAGGTTGGGGACACCAAGAAGACAGAGGCACGGGTGTCCGGGCCCTGTGGTGCCAGCCTCCAGTGAGGGGCAGGCCAGGGTGAACAGGATGTCTGCCCTCTGGGCTCAGCGTCCCTCCTCACCCCCGCCTTTGCTGCTCAGTCCAAACGTGAACTCTTCCCACCCTTCACACACACACACTTTAGTCTTCCACAGCCTCTACCACTCCTTAGCGCTCATATTTAACACAGGGCTCCTCTTCCTGTCATTTATGTTACCTGCTTGACCCCTGAAGGCATCTGTGCTCAGACCTTCTGGTCTCTGCTGTGGTTCCTAGAACACTTTGTAGAACTTGGAAGGATGGATGGATGAACTTGAGTGGATGGATGGATGTGGCTGGATGACTGGGTGGGTGAGTGAGTGGTTGGATGGATGGATGGATGAATGGATGGGTGGATGGGTGGATGGGTGGATGGGTGGGTGGGTAGATGGGTGGATGGATGGATGGATGGGTAGGTGGATGGATGGATGGATGGGAGGATGGGCAAGTGGATGGGTGGATGGGTGGATGGGTGGATGGATGGATGGGTGGATGGGTGGATGGGTAGATGGGTGGATGGGTAGGTGGATGGATGGATGGATGGGAGGATGGGCAAGTGGATGGGTGGATGGATGGATGGGTGGACAGATGGATGGATGGGCAAGTGGATGGGTGGGTGGATGGATGGATGGGTAGGTGGATGGATGGATGGATGGATGGATGGGAGGATGGGCAAGTGGATGGGTGGATGGATGGATGGGTGGACGGGTGGACAGATGGATGGATGGGCAAGTGGATGGGTGGGCGGATGGGTGGATGGATGGATGGGTGGATGGGTGGATGGGTGGATGGGTAGATGGGTGGATGGGTAGGTGGATGGGTGGGTGGGTGGATGGATGGATGGGTAGGTGGGTGGATGGGTGGATTGATGGGTGGGTGGGCAAGTGGATGGATGGGTGGATGGACAGATGGATGGATGGGTGGATGGACAGATGGACAGATGCACAGGTAGGTAGTGGGAGGAACAGATCATCCTTGCACAGAATGGCTGGCTGTGGAGTGTGAAATAGTGGTCACAGAAGCCCATCTCTCCACCAGAGGGCTGCACCCTTCATCCCTATGTGCTAACCCCCAAACACAGGCCCAAACCATCATTCATCTGGGCAGGGGGCAGGAGAGAAAGAAAAGAGAAGATAAACTTTGCTGAACCCTACCATGTGCTCACAGTTGGGAGTTCTTCAGTGTATCTGGTCCTCCCATGAGAGGTAGTCTACCCCATTTTTCAAGTGAGAAAACTAAGGCTCTGAGATGTGAATGTCAACACTGGGTTCCCATGACCCCACCTTCCTTCTACCACATGATGTGTTCCCAAAGGAAGCACCTGGCATTTGTAAAGTATTTTCTGTTTGTAGAGCAGATAACACTTCTTATTCTATTTGATCTCAAAAAATCCCCCTAAATGCTATTTTTTACATTTGAGTAAAAATGAGAAAAGAAAAAAAAATGATGGTAAGACGTGGCCCGCTCTTGGCTGTGCTGGGGTTCACCCTGACTCCCCACCCTGTGCCCCATCCTGCCCTTTGTCACCCTGGAGTCTGGCCCGGAGTGACCAGGGTCCAGGGTCCAGGTCCCAGGATAGAGACACTGGGCCATGAGCTGGGCCAGGTCAGGTGCTGCAGGTCAGACATGGCCCAGATGGGCTGCTTTTTAAGTTGGAGAAGCTGGTGGGCATGTGGCCGGGCCCGGGCCAGGACCCTGGGGACCAGGGGGGCATGTGCCACACTTCTGGCTGTGGATACAGTTGTTGCTGGATCTCTCCATTTTTTTTAAGAAAGTAAAACTCTGGATTTTTAAAAAATGTGAAATGCCCAATTTTTTAAAAATGTTGGCAATTAACACATGCGCACACACACACGGAAGGAAGAAGGGGAGTGGAGGGAAGAGAGCGAAAGAGAACTTCATTCCCTAAACCCACACTACAGGCCTGTGACCTCTGCAGCCTGCTGGCCTGGCATACCTCCAGTCACTTCTGTCAAGGACAGGCCCGGGCCCAGCTGAGAAGAAAGGCTCTCAGGGCAGAGGCAGGCGGGCGAGGCGGTGCCCAGGGCTGGCCACCCCCTCTTCCTCTGGTTCTACTGGGAACATTTATTTCTGGCTGTTCTGCAAGTGGAAGCAGGGGATCCCCCAGGGGATCAGAGAGTCTCTAGGAAACACATCAAACTAAATGCATTTGACTTCACTTTAATTAAAAAAAAAAAACACCAAAATAAATACATGCCAAGAGATTTTTTTTTTTTTTTTTTTTTTAAAGAGAAAAGAGGTGAAAAGAACAAACAAATCCAAGGCCTCCATGGCTGCTGGGCTGCAAGCCAGCAGGAAGGAGCACCCATCCCGCTGCAGGCTTGCCGGGCGGCTCGCCAGGCTAATAAAAAGGGAAGCGCAGGGTCCTCTCTGGGTGGCTGGGTCAGATGTCCTGCCTGGAGCGGAGGAAGTCCCCGCCGGGGCCCTGCCACTCAGGGCACTCGGGCTTTCTGCCACGGTGGCTGTAATCTGCATCGGAGGCATGAGCGGCGTGGGCTCCCGATCTCTCACCGGCCAAAGGACAATGAGGCTGAGGTCCACACCGAAGATCCAGGGGCCCGGGCAGGCGGCTCTGTTCCCCAACGGCGGCCACAACTCGGAAGCCCTCGGAGTCCAGGCCCACGAGGGCCGCTCAAACTCGCCACAACCCGGCCCCCCCAGAGGAGGCAGGCTGCAGCGTCGAGGGCAGTGTCTGTGCGGGCAGCAAGGGCCGAGATGCCCTGGGAACAAGAGGGGGAGAGTGGGGGCCGGAGTCTCCTGGCGGTTGCTCCCCGACAGCTCCCGCTGGGACCTAGCGGGGTGTCAGGCCAGCCGGAGGGAGCCCTGGGGCGGGCAGGCGAGTGGCCCTCTTCTGAGTTTCGGGCCGGAGGGGAGGCTTGGCGCTGACCTGCCCCTGTGCGCTGGACAGGGTGGGGTGCGCGCGGGGGCGAAGTGGAGCCCTCCCCCCCACCGGTCAGCCCCTCCTCAGGAGCCAGTGGTGCGAAGGGGGGTCGTGGTGACCGCACGCGCCTCATAAGTGGATCCACTTGTTCCAGTTGACCTCGTGGGGGAACACGCGGCCCAGTCGCAGGGTGCAGTCCAGCGTGGGTTCGTAGAACACCGTGGGGCTGTCGCTCAAGCTGGAGGGCGCCTGGGCCTCCTGGACCCGGGGCTTGGAGAAGAGAGAGACGGCCGCGGGCTTTCTCAGCAAGCACCTCTTAATGCAGCCGAGCGACTCCAGGCCCTGGAGACAGCGGGACACCCAGGTTGGCGGGCTTACCTGTGGATCGCATCCTCTGCCCCATCCTGGGAGCTGCAGGGCCCCAGGGCCGGGGCAGGAGACAGAGTCCCAGGGCCGGGGCAGGACACAGGGCCCCAGGGCCGGGGCAGGACACAGGGCCCCAGGGCCGGGACAGGACACAGGCGTGGGGCTCATGGGAAGGTGGGGAGTACATGTCCCTCAGCAGGGCTGGGGGGTAGGACTCTCTGGGGGGGGTGGGGGGAGTCTCGGCACCCTCAGGCCCATCCTAGAAACCCCCCCGACGGCCCGGCCGCACCTGGAGCAGCTCGAGCACGGCGACGGGCTGCAGGACGCCCTGGTAGTGCTGCAGCAGGCAGGTCTCGGGAATGCCGGGCCTGGTCATGATGTGGTAGAGGACGGCCTCCATCATGCCCTTGCACACCGGCACGTTCAGGTGGCCGTCCACGATGCGCCACGGGCGGGCGACGAACGAGATGCCCTCGCAGTCCCTGCGGGGACGGCAGTCCGCTGTCGGGCTTGGCGGGCGAGGGGACAGGCTCGCTGACGCGCGGACCCACCGCTCCCCAGATGGGACGCCGAGGCCCTTCCCACTGGACAGAGGAGTCCCGGCCCCGGGGCCCAGGATCACCGGCCGAGGGGACCCGTTCCCCCTCAGCCTCAACCGAGGCCTCGATGAGCCCCCCGCCGGACCCCCACTGGCTGGGGACGGAAAAGAGCTTCAATTTCTGGATTCACCAGCTCCATCCCGGACCCTGAGGCAATGGCTGCCTGTACACTGGGCCAAGCTGGGGTCCTTATGTGGAAGCTCTACTTCCATGTCATATCTGGCAGCCCCCCCGCCCCCTATCCCCTGGACCGGTCTGCCGCGCGGGGTCCAGGCACAGGACAGGCCCGGCATCGGCTGGACACTTGGCTCTGCCTGCCCTGCCTGGGCCCTGGAAGGGCTGCATCTGAGCCGAGGACGCTCGGCCCCACCAAGCTGAGGGCCGCGTACGCACTTGTGGGGGTGCCCCCCCACCAGAAAGGCCATGGTTCCAGATGGACCCACACTGCAGAAGCCCACACCTCGGGCCCTCGCCCACCGCACGCGAGAAGCTCCTGCCTTGTGCCCCCAGCAAGCGGGACAACGTGCCATGAGTCTGCAGGTCCCCCCTGCCGAGAACCACTGTGCCCGACTGTGAACCACCTCCACGTGATGATCGCTACGGGGACCCTGGGGCATACTCCCCACCGTCGCACCCATGCCCCACCCAGGCCCCCCGAATCTGGGCACACACTCACTTTTCCCATGCTGCCTGGGACAGGCCGCCGGCCACAGAACTCTCTGCCGAACCTGACAGGAGAGGGAAAGGACAAGGGAGACTAAGGGGCGGAGTCCGCCTCTTCCTCCTCCCTCCGTGCGACACGCACGTGCGGGCTCTGGGGCTGAGGGAACAAAGCCGGCACACCCAGAACGAAGCCGGGTTGGGCCACGGCGTGCGAGTGTGAGGGGTGTTCCCAGGGCCCCGAGGAGCCCCCACAAGGGGAGCCAAGCGAGCCCCTCCCGCCCAGAAGCCCTGACCGCAGAGCTCTGTGCATAAACCCCAGGCAAAGACCTTCTGAAGCCCCGTGAAGAGGCCCGCGTTGAGCCCAGACAGGAGCGCTTTCGCCACGGGGGAGGTTTCAGTCCCCGTGCGTCAGCCGGTCCCAACGGAAAGCGAGACGCCTCCTATTTCAGGCACCGCTCCCTCGCACGGGACACCTTGGCACACACAGCCCTCCAGAAGCACCCCGGTGACCACGCTTAGAACCCCCACCCCCACTGAGGAGTCTGAAGCCCTCTAGTGGAAGCAGTAAGCGGATGCAGGCGAGACCTTTCTACGCAGAGACAGGAAAGGCTGGAGGCAACCGCCTTCTGTGGCCGGGGGCAGGTTCCCGGCGGCCTGTGGGGACTGCTCGGACCCGAGGGCAGAGAATGGGCAGGTGGGGGAGGGTGGGCGGGCGACAAGGCTCGGTACCTCTGGGGTCTTCAGATCCCTCTGGAAGCTGGGCCTGGCAGCTCAGCGGCTCCTGGCCTAGAGGGCTGGCTGCCCTCAGATTCTCTTGGAACTCTCGCCCGGCCTCCAGCGCCCCCGGGGCAGGCTCCCTCACGCCCGCGTCTCCGGGAGCTGCCGGCGGAGCAGGCGCCGGGGCTTCCGGCTCCTCTTCTGCTCTGGGCCTGGGGCTCAGGGCCAAGCGCACATCCTGGAGCGCGGGCCTCTTAGCGGGGGGCTTCTGGGGACTCTCCAGGTCGGTTTCCCCACCCTGATGGGCCACATCGCTGCTCGTCCAGCTGGCACGCCTCTTGGTGCTCCGGGGGCTCCGGGGGTCTTCTCTTTGAGCGTCCACATCCTCCTTTTTGCCTTTTAGCCGCACCGAGTGCAGGAGCCAGGGCTGGGCAGAGGCCATGGCCACCAGGCGAACAGTGTTGCCGCCGACCTCCACCACCTGGTGGTACTCCAAGAGGTCCTAGGAGAAGCGGGGGACACACTGGGTCTGTGGGGGACCCCACGACCCTCACGCCCGCTTCCCTTGCCCGATGTGTCTGAATGCCCTGAGCAAACGGCAAGCCCAGTCCCTCCAGGACGGACAACTCGGGGCCCAGGTCTGCCTTCCAGCCCCAGGTGGGTGCCAGCTGGCCGTGTGGCCCTCTCTAGGCTTGGTGTGAACTTCGGGGAACCGAAGCTGTGCCCTTGACGCGGCCATCAAAGCGTCCTCCAGGGGACTCAACGCCCCGAGCTCTGTAAAGGCCATGACCGTTCCCACATGAATGGCGGGAACTCCTCTCGTACTTATGCCAAGCCCTGCTTCCGAGGTCCTCGTTCTGATCTAGGCACTGCACCAACGCTGGGTGGTCCTTCTTTTCATTTCCAGATTCGAAAACCCATAGGTCAGGGTTCAAGAAACTTGCCCCAGTTCACGTCCCGAAACCAGATCAGGCAGGACTGGTGGGGAGGGTGATGCGGGCACTCGCCACCTGGGGCCCGGGGCTGGGCAGCAGGGAACACAGGGAGCCGCCTGACCCGTGTCGGTTTACCTCCTAGAGCTCCAGAGGCAGGAGTTATGTGACCAGTGAAACACCACGTGAATGGTCGTCACGACCCCTCTCTCCTGTCCTGTGCTCCTAAAAACTGGTTTGATAACCAGGAACACTGGTCTCTACTCTCCTCCCCCACCATGAACGCTGCAAGGCAGGCATCTCTGTGACATCACCGATAGCTGACATGCATCCCACTGCTTCCAACTACGGACGACACACAGGAGGGCGAGCCAGGCCCCACGGCACTTGATTTAAGAGGTCCATCTGTTTTGACATTCTCTGGGTTCAAGGGTGCCTGATGAAACTGGGCCCAGGCAGGTAGAGGGGTGAGTACTCGGGGCCAGGGGCAGGATCCCCAGGAGTCACGGCCGCGGACATGGCCCTACTTGGCTCTGTCCAACCGTGCTGTGTGGCTGAAGCACCGGGGCCCAGGCTGCCAGACCTTCTAACATCCCAAAGCTGGGTTTTAGGCAAAATCTCCTATTTTTAATCTTGGCAAGTAATTCCACCACGCATCCCAAGCCACGCCCACCCACTGTGTGCATCCGGCCCCTGAGCTGCAGCCGCCCCAGGTGACCCGAGAGCACGGCTCACCTGGACGTAGTCTGCGAAGGTCCTGGTGCGCTCGCCATCTGTCCCCTCGAAGGCGGAGAACCACCTGCTCAGCTCCACTCGGTCTACCCCGAAGCACCCCGTGGCTGCAATGGCCCCCTGGACCTCCAGGGCCGCGCACACGTCTCCAGGTTCATACCCGGACAGCTCCACCTGGTGGACAAACTCATCCAAGCTGCAGGGGCCCTCCTGGCTGTTGATCAGCCTGGTGAAAGTGTCGGGGAGGCAGGATATTCCCACGGGGAGCTCTTCCAGAGATGTGACTGTGAAGACAGGGAGACCCGAATCAGCCCACACCGGAGCACGGGCTCCAACGCCAGCTCACTGCCCCCTGGACAGCAAGGGGTCACCCTCTGGCTGCACAGGGCACAGCCCCTGGCAGTCAGGCTCCCGACAAGTGTCCCTTGATGTCCCTTGGGGCCAGGGTGTGAGAAGTGCAGCCTCGGAGCCCCGGAGGGGGCCCTGCCTTGTCGGTGCTCCCGTGTTCCCTGCTCCTCAGACCCCAGGAGACATCGCGGGCCCCCGCCCCCAACTCCCACGTGTGCTCTCGCAAGCGGGGCCGGTGTGCGTTCTTCCCGTAAAAGCTGTCTCTGCCACGACCACGGTCACACGGACCACGTTTTCGCCCAAGCCAAACTCCAGACAGAGCACAGAACACTAACTGGGGTTCTGACACTGAAAGTAAACACCGTGCAGCCCGACGGGGGAAGGCGAAGGAAAGGCGGAGGCAGGAAAGGGGTGGGAAGGGGCCCGAATGTGTTCACTTTCTGTGGGGGGAGAGGAAGAGACTGCCTCACGTTCAGGGTATGTGGGAACGGAAGGTTTAAGCAGGCTACTTAGAGCTTCAGACGTAATTAACAGAAGAGACAGAAAGAGTATAAAAAGTGTAAATGAGGGAGGTAACAGACAATGAGTATCAGCCGAACACCCGATTGTCCTAGCAAGAGGTCAGAAGTGACACGTAAGCAGTTTGTGAAAGTATGTGATTTCAAGCGATGGAGGGAACCGGCAGTATGACAAGGCTGCGTGGGAGTGGGCCAGGACACGGGGCCCAGGGGGCCACCTGAGGCTGTAGGCCTGCACGTGGGACTGAGGGAAAGGAACAGAAGACGGGGTCCGCTCTAACACGGCCCCTGGCCCCTGGGGGGGTGGCCCAGGAGGGGAAGGGCTGGCCAGCGGAGGCTCCCCCTCGAGGCCCGGGGGTGGGCGAGGGGGGTCGGAGCGTGGGGCGGCCGGTGCCACTCACCGATGGGCCAGAGCCGGGTGGGCGCCTGGGTGCGGCGGAGCCGGAACTTCACCAGACAGGAGTTCACCACGATGCTGTCGTTGGGGTTCAGGTTGCGGGTGCTGACGATGCCGGGCGCGCAGTAGCCCCGCATCAGCAGGTAGTTGGTGTGGGAGGCCTGGCGGGCTTTCACCTCGATGGCCCGGTGCTTGCCCCCAGAGCCCTCGTCCAGGTCTTCCTCTTCGTCGTCATCCTCGTCCAAGCCCCCGTCCTTCCCCAGGCTGGGAGAGGAAAACGGACCTAGGGGACCGCGCACGAGCCGGGGCGTGGCCACTCCCCCAGGGCGTGGCTGCTGTGATGCCGTGGCCCTGAGAGGAAGCCCCCGGTGCCGGAGCCCCGGCTGCGCTCAGAGCAGCGTGCGTGCCCCACCTGCTCACACCCCAGCCCTTACCTCTTAATGACCTCGTTCTCCACCATGGAGCTGTCCACCACCACGATCTGCTCCGGGATCCGGACGTCCACGGAAATGAGGCCCAGAGAGAAGAGGGTCAGGGCGGCCACACAGTGTCCTCCGGGGCCGTCCAGAGAAAATGCCACCATGTCGCGTGCAGGCTCATTATTATCCTGGTCTTTGAAGGAAAAATTATCAGGCTGGTCCAACTTGCCGGCGGCCAGGATTTTCTTGAAGAACTGGAACGATTCTGTGCAGACGGTGCTTGGAAATCGCCAAGTAAAAATCCTGTGTGGACGAAACGGAGGTAAGGTCCAAACTGAGGACGGGATGTTGGAGGGCTTCGCGTGGATGGGCTATGGGCGCTTCAGACCCTCGCCAAAACTGGCCACGCCAGCACCCCCGCAAAGCCCTCTTTTCCGCCTCTGTGAGGGCGCCGCGTTCCAATCCCCTCTGCGTGTGCCTTCCCTGCTCACCGGACACCCGCACCGAGGGGCCGTGGCCTTTCATCTAACCCGCTACTCCACGCCTCGCAGCCTTTCGCTATGAACAGGCGTCAAATTGGGGAAGGCGGATGCACGTTTTGTTAACGGTAACCTTTACGCGAGGCAAGCCCTGAACCACGGGGAGATGAGCGGACACGAGTGTGTCCGTCTCACTGTCTCCATGAGGCGGCTGCACAGTCAAGGCCTGGTCTCTGTCCACAAGCGTGCCTTCCCATATCGCTGTAATGCGGGCCCAGGTCCCAGGGAGGGACCCGGAGGTCTTCCTGATGTGAACACCACCCCTTGGCTCACAGACTAGAATGCTGCAGGGGAAAAACGGTCGAGAAGTGGCCTTGCTGGACCTGGACCCGTGTCTCTTGCCTCCCAAGCCACGGCTCTTTTTACTGCAGCAGGCAGCATCCCAGGAAGGCAAAGGGCGCAGAAGGTCACTCGGGAGGGGCCTTCAAGAAAGGCGTGGGCGTCTGGAGTTACGGGCAAAGGGATGCCTAAGAAAACCCAAACCCCCTCATTTTGCTGCTCTTCTGCTTTTGACGACCTCAGTGCAGATCTGAGGATGGACAAGGAGAACAGCCTGGAGAAGAGGGGGCCAGCCAAGGCCGAGGGCTGCCAAGGAGAGGAGACTCCCGGGACTGTCCCACAGATTTCCTCTCCATGCGTGTGGTTAAGGAGGCCAGTGGCACAAAATGCGGAGCGGGTGACCAAGACCAGCCACGCCGGCCGCGGACCACGCTGTGAGGGGTGCTCCCGTCGGGAGGCGCTCCGGAAGGTGACTCACAGCATCCCAAACCACCACTCAGGTGGCTGGTGCGCTGCAAACGGAGTCTGGAAAATATGGGATGGCTTCAAGATGAAGCCCGGAGCAGCTCTGAGCTGTGAGAATGACCGATTAGGCCCGACCACGAGGCTGTGCCGTTAGTCGAATTGTTACGTTAGAAACCCATTTTGGTAAATGTCCCAGAACAAACCATTGCGAGCACTGCCCTTATCCCCACAGCAGGTGGCACAGGCGCAGAGAAGGAAACTCGTTCCAGAAGCTGCACCCTGCACTTGCGGCCACGGGAGGGCCCCACGCCCCCTGGAGGTGACACCCTGCGCCTTCCCCAGCGCCCCCCCCCCCCCCCCCCAGGGCTCACCTGTAGTAGGTCTGGGACAACTGGTAGGACATGGGCACGAAGGGCAGAGCCCGGTTTTTCTTCGGGCCGAGCATGTGGTTGACGCGGCGCCGGTTGACCAAGCTCCTTTTCTGGCACTCCATGAAGGCCTTCACCAGAATATGGTCCTTGTATTCCCGGTACAGGCGGAAAGTCTGCGACACAGCAAGGCAGCGGGTGAGCAAGGTGGTCCCGCAGCTGGGGGGCGGGGGGAGCAGACGCTACAGCTGGTCTGTAGAGGAGGGGCCCACAGGGGGACAAGGACACCTGGGGGTGTGGTGCGAGAGTGCCCAGAGGAAGCCAGCAGTTCCGACCCTCAAACGTCTCCCTCCCATCACGTCTCACCCCAGAGACTACAGAGAGGGACAGGCAGCTGGGAGAAAGGACTGCTCTGCACCCCACAGCTAAGTCTTGGATAAAAAGACAGTGGGAGTTGGGGCGCCTGGGTGACTCAGTAGGTTAAGCGGCCGACTTCGGCTCAGGTCATGACCTCACGGTCCGTGAGTTCAAGCCCCGCATCGGGCTCTGTGCTGACAGCTCAGAGCCTGGAGCCTGTTTCAGATTCTGTGTCTCCCTCTCTCTGACCCTCCCCCGTTCATGCTCTGTCTCTGTCTCAAAAATAAATAAACGTTAAAAAGATTTTTTTTTAATAAAAAAAAAAGACAGTGGGAGTCAACGGAGAATCATCTCTGATATCACCCTTTTCCCTACTCCTCACTCAGCCCATTAGTACGTCTGGTTGGCTCCGCCCACACAGTATGTTCCCAAACACGTCCGCTTTACTCCGTCCACACCATCTGGCCAACTGGCCCAACGGCAAATGTCCAGCATCCACTAGACCCCAGGACAGTTCCTGCTAGGCCTGTCTCCTCAAAAGTGCTGGCCAGGAAAAAGTATGGTCACAGTCTGAGCATTTTAGGCTCGGAAGGTTCTCTGCCGCATCGCCCCCAGAACCACGAGTGCCAGAGAAGACAGAGGCTCGTGGACTTCGAGGGAGCTTCCGAGGCCACATTGCTGGGCAGGGGTGGGACCAAGAAGGGGCGAGAACGAGGCCTCACCCTCAAGTCCAGTGACCTCACCACTGTGCCATGGCAGAGGGACTTAGGAGATCAGCAGAGCCAAGGCAGGAGTCAGTCGGGGTGCTGGCCGGAGGGGGATCTGGGCACACACTGGGTCTTGTCAGTCTGAGGCCCACACACCACCCTCGATGTCTCTAGACAGAGCTTTGACGTCAGGCATGGTGCACAGACCATCAGGCCTGAAGGGAAAGCACTGCGTGGGGCAGGGGGAAAGAGGCGGGGGAGGGGCCAATTTGCCATCATTCCTCTCCTCTGGGGAGGGAGGAGCTGGCCTCCACTTCCTGTGAAAAGCCCTGTAACCTACCCCCAAAACCACACTGTACACACTGTATGTTAGTCAACTCGACGATAATTGTATTTAAAAAAAGAAAGGAAAAAAAGAAAAGCCTTGTGTGATGGGCATGCTCCCCAGATGACTGCTGGTGCAGGAGCACTCACACCAAGCCTGGGGAGTGAGCGAGTGTGGCCCAGCCTGCCAGATATGCGAGAGGCAGACAGTCGACCACGGCCCCCCCGGAAGTGGCTGCTTCCCTGCAGAGCACCTCCGGAAGTTTGCGGCTGCAGGGAGCCTTGTGGGGTCCCGTATAAGGCCTCTGACCTCATCCCCGATGGCCCTCCGGCGTTCAGTGCCAGCGGGGCAGTCACGGACGAAGCACCCGCCTCTTGCTGTGGCCCAGGCACTGCCTCACGCAACTTCCCACGCCCCCGGGGGGCAAGGAGAGTGATGAGGCCTTCGGCACCACCCACCAGAACCCAGACGCCGCCTGCCAACGGAACCGGAGGAGGGACAGCAGCAGGATGACGCGGGGGACGAGGCCCTGGCTGGGACGCGGGGACCTGGCTTTGGCCGTTAACTCTGGGGCTGGGCTTGCTTGTGTGATGAGCGGTTGGACTGACCCCCGAGGTCCCGTCCAGCTCGAATCCCTGCTGGGCAGAAGAGCCAAAAGGTCCCTCCATGGCCACAGGTATAAAGTCGGAAATTGGGATCTTCATGGGCAATGCTGGCAGTAAATTAAAAACATTTTTTTTTTCTTTTTAAACAAGCTTGGGTCTGACAAGACAGAGCCAGGGCCAGACTGGGGGCCGTCTGCTTGGGACTTCTGCCCCCCCCCCACCCCGTTCCATTCTTGTTCTCTGTGTGTTGAGGCTCCCACAAGGCTTTGCCCTCTTTATCTGTAAAGTGCTGGGATGCAGGAGGGGCGAGGCACCACCACCAGCCTCCCACTCTGAGACGTACACACGTCGCGTGAATAAACGTGGCTCAAGTGCTGCGTGGCACCGAGGGGGGCAAGAACAGGATGACTGGGGACCCCTCCACCACAGCTGCATCTCACGGATCATGGAAAGAGCGTTCAGTCTTGAGTCTGCAGAGGCCTGGCCGTTGCTGTAAAAGGACTCGGGCCGGGGTGGTGCTCTGAAGCGCCACCAGGTCACACGGGGTCACGTATTTTCCCTAAATCGCTCCGTTTCCCCCCAGTGCTCCTCATCTCCTCTGTGGCCAAAGTAACAAGCACCATCTGGAAGATACGTGCAGTGTCCAAGCTGGGTCTACACTGTGTCTTCCCCCAGGGTGCTCCGAGGACCCTGGTCAGAATCCTGGGGCCGGCAGCATGCTTGTGAGGATCCCACCCCCTCTGCGGTCTCTGGGCGCGGGGCCTGGGGGCCACATGCTGCAAGGGCTCCCTGGTGGATGAGGAGGTACCCAAAGTTTGGGACACTACCTGTCTGAACTCATCAGTGGGATTAGAAACAGGGGCGCCTGGGTGGCTCAGTCGGTTGAGCGTCCGACTTCGGCTCAGGTCATGATCTCGTGGTCCGTGAGTTCGAGCCCCGCATCGGCCTCTGTGCTGATAGCTCAGAGCCTGGAGCCTGTTTCAGATTCTGTGTCTCCCTGTCTCCTGACCCTCCCCCATTCATGCTCAGTCTCTCTCTGTCTCAAAAATAAATGTTAAAAAAAAATAAAAAAAAAAAAATAGAAGCAAATAAAAAAAAAGAAATAATACCATCCCTTTTTTTCATATTTGTCCCTCTCGTGTTCCAAACTGGGCTGATTTGGTAACGTAAACTGAGTTTCAGATTTGGAGGTCAAATACAAAAGTAAATAGGCTCCACTTGGAATACACCTGTGCGACCATCAAAAACAAGGGAGGCACTGGCTTCGGGTGGGGGGCAGGTCCTTCTGAGCACTTCTCCGCTGGGGCCCTGGAGCCACATGGACTCTGGGTCGACGGAGAGTCGTGTGATCGTGGGCGTTTGCTTTTTCGCGCCCTGGGAAACGCAAGTTTCCTGTTTGTAGCGAGTGCTAATTAATACCAGCACCTCCCCAGGCTCGGGATGGGGTTCAAGGAGAAGCGCCTGCCTGCCCTCCACCCTCACTCAGCCAAGATAAAGCAGCATGACGTTCTAAGACGTTCTCAGGAGAGATCTAAGCTCGTGGCCCAGAGAAAGGCAGGCTTCCCGCACGGTGATCTCCAGGGATCAAAGTATCTCGACATTTAGAAGTTCTGATTTGAGAAGATAAGCTGTACAGCTCAATTGCTGCCTCAGTCCTTTGTCACGGCTCACCTCCTCTTCTGCCTAAGTTTCTGCCTTAAACCTCAGCACAGGAAGGATTCGGGGGGACGGTCACTGGATCCTGCCGCCACACTTCCAAGATCAAAGAAGTGAGGGCGCGAGTCTCAGGGGAAATCGGACCCCCGAGACCGCACAGCTGAGAAGAGAATGAGCGAGGAGGGCCTCCCTCGGCTCCCGCCTCTGACAGGGCGAGCCCCACAGCGCTCCCGCAAAGCTGCCGCCAGGTGCCCACTACCCACCTGAAACGACCGGCAGGACTCCATCTGGCTGTCTGAGAGGGCCAGCGTGCTCTGGACCAGGTTCTGGAGCACCAGGAAGTGGATGTCATCCACGCTGAAAGACAGTGGGGTGGGCGGCAGAGCACGTGAGGCCGCGGGCCACGGGCACTGCTCACTTTGGGTGGATTCAGTTCTTGTTTCCAAAAAGTGCTGCATCCCATGAAAGTGCTATGAATGCCTAGACTATTCATAAACCAAAACAAAACACATGGTGGTTTTTAAGCCTTACTAACCGCTCCATGTTTGCAGGAAAAAACGTTTGAGTCTAGTGGGTAAGTGGTGCCGTACCCTGGAAACAGGTGTACGTGACAACTGACAAATGTAGTTAGGGCTGAGATTTTTTTCAGTGCACCTACCTACCTACCTACCTACCTACCTACCTACCTATGAGATCAAGAGTAGCACGCTCCACTGACTGGCCCAGCCACGTGCCCCATTTTCATCCAACCTCCAACAAGTTCTTCTCCAAAAAGGAGAGGCTTCTCATTGAAATGTAGAGCTAAAATCAAACTGAATCTTGGTTATCCAACATGAGAAAAACCAGCTGAGCTTTCTAATCAGAGCTTTGCGAGGAAAGCTCACGGGCTGAGAATTGAAACTGTCTCCTCAACTCACTTTAAGGCTAAGCCACTGCTATGTGAGGGTCGGGTGGGCAAGCTTTTCCCGGAAAGGGCCAGATAATAAATATTTCGGTCTTCGAGGGCTGTGTGGTCTCTGCCATAGTCACTTGACCTGATGTTGCAGGATGAAACCAGCACAGACGACCCACAGAACAGGCCGCGTTCGCACACAACTTCACCTTCAAAGACGGCTGGCAGGCCAGGTCGGGCCCAGGGTGTCTCCTGTGCTAGGCCGCAGGCAGCCGGCATCATGGGCTGAGGGAAAGGCACTCAGTAAATCAGTACCTACCTATTAAGTTCATCCTCTTTCCTGGTCAGATCCTTTTCGTCTCCAATCGCCAAAACTCGGTATCTGCATAAGGGACGAAAGGAGAGCATGTCAGTGGAACCAGGAGACCTTCGCCGCACGGATGCTTGCTTAACGTGGCCATTTGCTGGCGACCGTGCTGGAGAAAATGTGAAACTCGTTAACATTCAAACACGTACGCGTCAATTACAATGAGAAAATACCATACTCCGCTCATCAAACGAGCGCGCTGGTAAAAAGAGGGTTGAGAAAATGAGGAGTGTTCATTTATGGACAATTATGAAGCAACACGGAAAAGTGCCTATTGGCAGAGAGCCACCGCTAATTGTCAAGGGAAGGGGATCTAAAATCGTGGGCCCATCAGGATTAAAGACAAGCATAAGAAAGATGTCTGGAAGAAGATATCTCAAAAGAGGGAGTAGCTGTATTAGATAGCAGGCTATGTCCCCATCTGTGTTTCTGAGCTTCAAGTAATGTTGTTTGTGTTCCTACCAATCAAACAAATACAAGAAGAGAAGTCCAATGGGCCAGCCGTTGCATTACAGAGCCAGGCAATTCAATGTACGACAAAATCGCAGAACTCACTTAAAAAAAATAATGGCTGTTCATTTGCAAGACATTTCTTTGGCTTCTATAATTCTAAAGTCAAAATTTGTCTTGGCAACAGTGAATTCTTCCTAAAATTTAGTTAACAGGAAATGTGAACTGGTTTTAGTCAAAGTATTTGGATCCATTTTCTTTTTTGCCTGTCCTGCCAGAATGCTCCAGATCAAATTTAGTGTTAAACTGTTACAACTGGGCGGGACTTCTTCCTTCCTCCAGATGGTTCATGAACTCTCCTTTAAAAAGTAAAAAGGCTTTATTTTAACCGCATTTTTTTTATAACTAAAAGTTGCCTCGTAAATTTACTGAAAATATGTGGGCTATATGAAACACCTTTAAGACTGAACATAAACCATGCCCTTTGAGAGTTCTGGGGAACTCGGCAAAAATGAGCCCCAAACACAAAAGAAGGCACTGACGTCAACTCTGAAAACAACTACAAATCGCTCGCTGGTATACGCGGGCACCACGTAAATTGTCTGTTGGGCGGATGGAAGATCGAGATCTCCGGATGAAGCTGTTGGGGCTAAATGCCCCTAGAACCATGTCCTAGGGTTCCCAAACAGGAACCAACAGATGAACGTCCTCTCCACAGGAAGAAATTCAGACATCTAGTGGCCAGAGGGACCGCCTCGATGGGGCTGGTAAGAAGGGATTCACGGGTGAATTAGGCAGTGGCAACAGGCCTGGATCACAGAACTCAAGACTTAAAACACTTCACGGGTTCCGTGCTCGGACCCAAGTATGTTCTCCAGGCGCCCAGCGGCCGAGCTGGAAAGAGCTGGGGCTCTGGAATCAGGCCCACCGTCGAAGTTCAAACCCTGGCCCTGTGGGTCACAAGCGCTGCCGCCTCGGGAGGGCTACTTCTATCCTGGAGTGTCCTCCTAGGTCAAGCGAGCAATCTTAGTAAAAGCACACCCGGCGCGCGGAGAAGCCCGGATTAAGTCAGTAGCAGGGCCTCTGTGGGAGAAGGAATGGGGGCGCCCGGTGGGGTGCTGGGGATGGCACTGGCCTCTCCTTTTTCAAGTTGCCCACGAGAGGAGGCGAGCTGGTTCAGAGTCAGGGGACACAGCCAGGTCAGCTGCAAGGCCGTGGAACTGCTGACCAGGGGAGACGCCCGTGGCCGGTGACTCTTCCTCTTGCCCCATAAGAGTCACACAGAAACTTCCCAGAAGAACCTTACCTGGCAAACAGCTCCTGGAGTGTGTCTGGGGTTTCAAGATTAGGATTCTTCAGGGCTGAACTGAACTTCTCCTTGAGCTTCTCCACAAACTCTTTGTACTCATTGGCACAAACCTTTCAAGATGACAGAACGAGATTAAGCCGTTTCTCTCCCTGAAGGGAGGTTTTGCTGATACGTCAAGGGAAATCTTGTCACAAATTACCAGCAGCGACCCCCCGGAAATGTGGACCGAGAACCGTAACCTCCTCTGCCTTCCTGCCTCCTGAGCCTGCTGAATCCACCTGGGAAGGTGACAGACACCACTGGGCCCAGGGATTTCGGGCAAGGAACACGCTGCCAGCCCTCACTCCTGCACTGCCAGCTCTGCCCCAGGCCCCAGGAAGGCCCAAGTGTGTCCCACCCTATCCCTGCAGCCTCCCACAGCTGCGCGCCACCCATCAGCTGGCCCGGCCCGTGCTCCCCTGCCGCCTCCCCCTTCCCAGCTCTGTTCCTCTCTGGCTCACCCTGAGCACAGCGGCCTCGGCCTCCTCCTCCTCCCCTCCCACCCTCAACCGTGGACCCCCAGTGGCTCCCTCCCTCCCTGCGCTGCACCCAGCCCAGTCCAGACTAGGGCACAGATCACTCTCCCTGCTGCCTCACCTCTAATCCGTCCCCCAGGGGGGCAAGCTGTCCCACGCTGCAGGAGGAGGGCATGCTCCTGCCCCATTGTGGCCCCCTCCCCAGCGCCCTGTTCCCCCTTCCTTTGCTGCCTCTGTCTCGGTGGGTCCCTCATCTTTGGAGTCCAGGCTAAGTGCTAACACCTTCGGAAGCCCTCTGCAGTAGATGCTGCTGGCAGCCCATTTCCGGGGCCCCATTCGTTCTCAGCCTGGAGCCAGCCCCGATCTGATTGGCCCAGCCTCCCAGGAGGAGTCAAGATGAATCTAAACCAATGACAGCAACCTCAGGGGCCTCTGGGCAAGGCTGGCCCCTCCCTGATCCCAGGGTCCAGTGCCACCCTCTCCCCATCCTTCCTGCCCCGGGATTCTGGGGTGAGGACGGAGCTCCACCTGTCAGGGGGCAACCACGAGGTGGCCAGTATGAGGATGAACACTGACCATTAGGGACCAGGAGCGAGTGACAGACTGAACGTGGGGCCTTGATGACATCTCTGTTTTGCTGTGCCCGCACAGGGCTGTCCTCTTCTGAGGTGCTGGGCACGTGGGAGAAACAGCTGGAAGCCCCGTGGGGTTGTTGTGTTTCGTCATCTGCACCAAAAGTACTCAGTACTCCCTGTGCGACCTCAGCTGGCCTGGGCTTTCCCCTCGGGTGACTGCACTGCTCTGAAGAGTCACTTCTCTGCCTGTCCACTGCCCTGGGCTCCCTGAGAAGGGCTGGGTCTCTGCTGTGACCGGCCTTGCCTGGCGCCAGGCCTGACACACGTGCACAGAGCCCGGGGCTGGCTCGGCAAGCGGGGGATGAGGAGACTCTGAGCCACAGGGCAGGGAATCTGGGTCTGGAAAGATGGCTTCACTCCTGTCAGCCGCCGGCCCAGCCCGCCCACAAAGTGTCCAGAAAACTCAGGCCCCGTCCTGTCTGCTAACTTTCCAGGGAGTCCAGCGGTTTGGACTTTTCGAAGAGCGGCCATTTTCTTAACGAAACAGGCCCAACTGCAAAGTGGCGTGTCAGATTCTAACCACCTCTGAGAACCGGTGCTAGAGCCACATCAAACGGGGGCCAAACCCACAGAACTAAGGAGCCGATCTCCCAGATGCGCGGGAGAAACATCCATGTTGTAAGGCCAGCGGAGGCGCTGCGGGACCCACAGGACGAGACGGGAACCCAGAGACCCCTGCCCTCAGGGCAGGCTGAGCCTGATGACCCAGGGGGGCCTACCTTTGGGTCTTCGTAGTCGCCCTTTCGATTCATGAAGTCCCCGACAAGTGCTTTATCCTGGTACACCTCGGCCAGGCAAACCCTGCAGGGAGGGAGGACGGCCGTGAGGTCTGGCTTGTAACGAGGTCTGTGTTCAGAGTCGCCGGAAGGCTCCTGTTCTAACACATCTGGCCTTGGCTAAACACAGAGTACGATTTCCTTATACCTGCTGGGTGATGACGGCTCTTAACAGTGCAGGATTTGGGGTCAGCCAACCCCGAGTCAAGTCAGGTCTGTGGCCGCCCACACGTCACACGCTCGGCCTCTCCGAGCTTCCGTCTTCCACTTATAAACTGAGAACAGGGACTCCCGCCTGCCTGCCCTCACAGGCATCTGGCCAGGACCAAATGAGATGTCCTATGTGAAGATGTGCTCTAAATGTTAAACTATCACACAGGCCCTGGTGTCACTACGGGAAAGAGCTCTCATCTCCAAAAGCGCTCTCTGTCCGCTACACATCCTTGTCTCTCCGCGACGTAAGGAGAGTCTGACCTGCCCACTAAGAAGCATGGGCAAAGGCAACCCGTGTTTGCAGGGCTGCTATGAGCCGGGCACTTGCACCTCCACAAAGAGCTTGCAAGGTGGAGGCTGTCATTCCATCCTAGCGCTCGGTGAGGTGTTGGGGCCCCACGGTCACCTGCCTGCCGAGGGCCGGGGCGGGTGGGCCAGGGATGGCTAACATTGGCTGTATCGTTCTGTTCGCAGGTGAGGGCACAGCCCCCAAGTGGATACACGTCTCGTGCCGGGTCCTGCGGCTCTGGGCCGCAGCCCTTTGTGTCCCCCTCGCCCAGCAGCCGCTGCGGGACAAGCGGAGGAGCGTCAGGCAGGGGTCAGGAAGCCCAAGTTCCAGAACTCACTCCACTGCCAACGCACTATCACCCTGGCCGACTTGCATCCTCTCTCTGGGCCTGTTCCCACTCTGAAAAAAGAGGGGTTTGGAGCAGGTGACCACAGCCCTTCTAGAAAAGTCTAAGATTCTCCACATAGGGCCAAGTGGCTCCCCACAGGAAAGGCCCTTGTGCGCTGGCCCCTGCAGACATCTGGAGGCGTGTGTGGTTGTCACGGCTGGGGGTGGGGTGCCGCTGGCATCTAGTGGGTGGAGGCGGGGCTTCTACTAAACATGCTACAGCGCACAGGATGGCCCCACAACAAACAGTGACCTGGCCCCAAATGTCAGTCGTGCTGAGGGTGAGAAACTGGTCGCAGTGATTTACTCCACAGTCCACGGCTGGGCTGTCTCCCTCTACAACCCAGCGGACGGCAGGCAGCCCACGGCTCAGAGTCAACCCGAGCTACGCTCTCCTGCCGACCCAGGGCACGAACAACCAGTCGGTGGGAGCAGTCCTTCCCAACCCTGCCACGTGCCCCCTCCTGGCCCCGCTCTCGTGCTGGCGGCAACGCTTGGGGCCCCCCCGCGCACAGCCCGGACGCCCGCTGGTCCTCCCCACTCGAGCCCACGCCTGTGGCGGGGGCTGACAGGGCAGGCGACAGTGCCGTGCCCTGGCCGTGGGAGGGAGGCCTGGGTGGGCAGCCTCACTGGCAACCGACAAGCCACAACGAGGATGCTTTGTGGCCCCCGGCCAGCCACCACCACCACGCGGACCCGGCCCTCTAGGGGAACGCCGAGGACGTGCTGAGGACGTAATGGGGACAGTGCTCTTGGGTCCGATGACTCCGGTCCTGCCCCGCTTCTTCCTGGAGGGAGCTATGTGACGGGCCCTGACATCTAGAACCGCCCTGAGCGCTGAAGACAGTGGTGAAACTCAGCAGACGCCTCTGCCTGACCACACGCCGCTGGCGGGATGCATTCAGTGAGCCGCCCAGCCTGACTGGCCTCCGCCTCCTCATGGGTAGTGAAGGACAACAGCACGTACGTCACAAGGCTGTCCTGAAGCGTGTAAGACACCGGATACGGAAAACGGCCCAGAGGCAGGCCGAGCCCTTGAAAACTCACGGGCGGTTTCACCCACAGGCCCCAACACTCGGGCAGGCTACGGGCGAGCTATTGCACACTCACCACTCTCTCTGGATTTTGGAGCGGACTCTTGGGCAAACGAGATGCAAGGAGAGTAAAGAACGAACTAGAAGCACGGGAGTAACTGTGGCCCCAACTTATGAAAGTTCAAACACGGCTTACTTATAGTTCAGATAGGCTTGGGGGTTTCTGACTATGTAGCGAGCTCTTCGTCCGACCGAATGGGAGGTTTTATCCAGAGACTCTTCAAAGGTGGAGTGCAAAATGTCCCGCACAACTTGCCAGGGGACAAATGGGCCCTTCACCTGGAACACACACAAGCCAAGAAGGAAAATCAGTATCCCCAGAGCCTGCGTTATGGGTCACGATCGTAAAGGACGGGGGAAGGCATGTTCTGCGGCGCCTCCTTCCTCAGCGGACACTCAAAGCCGGCCCCTCCCGGGTTTACTTGGATCACGTTTACGGAGCACTGACGGTGCGCCGGGCACGAGTGAGGTGCTGGGCAGAGAAAAATAAGCCAAATCCTCAACAACCGGCGGGGAAGAGTGTTCCGGCAAGTAACAGGTACTCGGAGGGCACAGGGTAATGCTGTCTGGAAGGGCAGCATGTTAGGGAAGGTTATGACAAACGTGTCAGCTGGGCGGTTCTCGAGGTTTAAGAGCACACTGCGTATGCTCAGAAACATTCTGTGCATTAGTAGAAACGGAAGCACTGAATTAGCTTCACCATCAGAGACTCAGGAGAACATCTCCGCCAAAAACATGCAGGAAAGGAGCACCAAGACGGGAAGGGGCTTGATCACGAGGTTATTCTCCGAAAGCCCCCAGAATGAGGTGGCCCAAGAATGTGGTGTGTAGGTAAGCAGATGAGGGGAGGGTCTGCTGCCCCAGAACCAAGCAGGGCTCTCCTGGTCCCACCGGCTGCAAGGAGGGTGGGTGGAGGCAGGCACATCTCTCCGCTATCACAGAGGCAAGGAACAGAGATCAGGGATGGCAGCCTGTCACCTCCAGGTTGTTTTCTGGAGGAAGAACTGGGCTGGAATTTAGGAGGGAATGGGAGGGTGAGAGCATGTGGAGAAGTGGTCAAGAAAAGGGATCCAGCAGGCCTGATGCAGAGGGCATTCTGGGCACGGGACCTCCGCCGGGGCTTCTCTTGGCTGATGCGCCCGAGGACAGGGCACGCAACCTGGGCACCAGGGAAGCCGGTGGTGTCACTACCTGGAGGCGGCCCTGGACTACACGGTGGCAGAGCCCATCCTCTGGCGGCTTCTGTGAACCAGCCTGCCTGGACGTTCGCCTACCTGGATGGCTCTCCCCACGCCCTGCTGCAAACTCAGAAGATCAGAGCAGGGCAAAGAGGCAGGAATAGTCAGACTAGGAGTCAGTGAGGCTACTCTGGGGAACATGGTGAGAAGGGGAGCTCTGGCTCGGGCTGGGGAACCTTCTTGGAGGCAGTGACATCAGAGGAAAGGGGAAGAATTTGCTCGATGGGAAGCCCCTCCCCAGCTGCCAGGGTTCAGGGACACAGACCGGGAAGAAGACGTGAGTGTGGGGGACTGTGGCACGGTAGGCGGGGACTGAGCCGTGACGAAGCCGGGGAGCCAGGCTGAGGCCACCGTCACCATCCCACATAGATTCGGGGAACAACGACCCAGTGGTTACCGTGTGGTGAGCACCGTGCTAGGGGCCGTGGCTACGAAACAAACGGGCGGTCTCCCTGCCTTGAGCGGCAGCCACTCCCACAAGCCAAGAGGGGCCAGAAGCAACAGAAGCAGCGTGAAAAAAAAGTCCACGTGCGAAGGACACGGTAAGAACGCGGTAATTACTTCCAATTGGCAGGATCGATGAAGCCTCTCCAGAGATGATAAGCAGTTATGAAAGAAAAACAGGAGTTTTCCAGGCAGGTGAGGGCGGGAGAAGGGGAGCAGAAAGGGTTAGGTTCCCGGTGAAGAGTAAGAACAGCGCCGAGCTGTTTAGCCTGCAGGTAGGCAAAGATCTATGTGTGTTAGCCGAAGGCTGGAAAGAAATGAGCAAGGCCGGGAATATTCATCTGTGGGATTCTGGGAAACGTTTCTCCTGGTGGCCAAGCAAAACAGTTGAGCGTCCCAGGGGCCTTGAGTGTCTGTGTGCGGCCACATAGGGAACAGAGCTCCCCACGAGAGGGAAAGTGAGGCGGCAGGCCAGGGAGGGGCAGGGGCCCGGGGGCCCGGGGGCCGAATACCTTGGCATTGAGGACGTTGCTGGCGATGGAGAGGGAAAGCGAGGCGGCAGGCCAGGGAGGGGCAGGGGCCCGGGGGCCCGATACCTTGGCATTGAGGACGTTGCTGGCGATCCGGCAGAGCATGAGCAGCCCGTCCTCCTGCATGGACCACGTGACGCGCAGCCGGGTCATCCTCTGCAGCGCGCTCTGGTCGGCCTCATCGTGGTAACGCAGCCTCCTGTTTTTCTCTTTGGGGGACTCTTCTAAGAATATCAGGGGGAGAAGAGAGGGAGCTTCTAACAGCCGGATTGGAGCTGGCACTCTGGAGGGGAAGGGTCCCTACTCGGCTAGTGAGATCTGACCAAAGCTATCAGCTACCAGAATCCCATTGTGTCAGAAACCATAAAAACTAACCGCAAAAGACTCGGGCCTTGACAGAGAGATACTTTAACTGCTTCTGTCATTTTCTCTCTGGTCAAATTTCATTGTGAGAAGCTGGGCAGCCTGAACGCAGCCCATGTCCCATCCCTCCCACCGCGGTGGTAGGCACTTTGAGGGCTGGAGCATGCGCAGGGCCCCCACCATTCTCCCGCTTGGCGACCTCTGAGATGCTGGACACACTCCGGGGCACCATGGGGACAACAAGGTGCAGCCTTCAGGGCTGCCGTGAGGACTGAACCAGACTGGGTATAAAATACCCCGTGCGGTGCCAGTCACCAACATTATGGAGTATTTACTGTATGCCAAGCACTGGTTTAAGCTGTTTACATATTAACAACCCATAATCAAAATGCTACTTTGCATCAACTCTATAAGGAGGCAGTTACAATCCCCATTTTGTAGCTGAGGACTCTGAAACACGGTGAGACATGGCAATTTGCCCAAAGTCACACAGCCCAGTCAGCAGCAGACAGAGGGTCTGAACCATGAGCTCTTACCCGCCAGGTTCTCTCAACATCTCCTCCCCTCGGGATAGACTCATGGCAGTTTGACAAGGTAAACACCATATGCTACTGCTAATTCCAAGAGACTGTTTGTTTAGGACATTTCTTCCAAATGTAGGCAGAAGAAAAGTAGGGTGAGAACATTTGGGATTCCATGGGACACCACCACCGGATTTTGCCTTGTGATGAATTTAGGTCTTTGTGAGCCAAACTGACCCCAAGCCTATCTGGATAGGCTGAGCTGAAGTTGGGGGGCGGGGGCGGGGCTTTCCAATGGACATAAGCCTATTTGTTATAAACAGCAGCCAAGTAAACCACTGAAAACAGGTTCCCATTTAAACATTCTGTTCTCATCGGAAAACGGTATAGCTATCAGATCGTTGTTACGACACACAGACCACTTAGGTGATGTAAAAATGAACGAAAACACAGGCACCCATCTCCTCACTGTCCTCCTGCTGTCCTTCGCTATAATACTTGCCCCGGGGAAGGATCCAAAACAGCAGTCTAAGACACACCCAGGGGGCTCACGAGACTGGAAGAGATTCCGCAGGCCTGGCCTGACCGACTCCCACCTTTCCTCTGAGTTAAAAACACAACGTGACTTTTGAACTTTGTTTGCCTCGATTGATATAATGCAAGTATCAAAAGCCAAACCAAAAGAATAATAGGATTTTGGCTGGTTGAGATGAGGATTTCTGCTAATGATTTTTGCTAAGGTTTTTTCAGTTGAGATGAAGTTAGAAAATTGAACTGAGGGGCGTCACAAAGCTGAAAGACCCTCTAAGACACAAAGAGGAAGCATGTAAGAAGCTTGAGGATCTCTCAGTCTGCCAGCTCGATGTGGAGGACGAGACGGCGACCGTGCACAGTCAGCCCTACAAACAGAGGGAGAAGAGAAGCCCGGGTCTGGGGGCAGAGCTCAGCCCCGGCCGCAGTGAGACTGCAGTCCATCTCTGAGCCGGAATGTACACAGACAAGGCCTAGCCGACGTGAGCGACCATCACGGGACCTTTTTTCTTTTTCTTGATCTTCTTTCCGGGGTCTTTCTTCAGCCGTTTCCGCTTCTGGCTTTTCCCACCCCTCACTCTCCAGTTCCGGTCCAGTGTGGGCTCTCGGTCCATCTCGAACTGCTCTTCCCTGTCAGTGCAGAGCTCAGATCCTGCTCTGGCTTCCCCCCAGATATTCAACCTGCCACTGCCTGGAAATAAGCACAGGAGGTGAGCATTTCAGGATGAGCCCCGCGAAGGCCAGAAGCCGAATGGAACGTGTGGTAGGTAGTCACGTGGCCTGGGCCGGTCCCGCGTCTGTCTCCAAGGTGAACCCCCAGCTCACGTACCTCCAGCACTGAGTGGCAACGGGCGCCTGGACAGAAACGTCTGGAGTCTCACCATGAGCCCATTTTCAGATGCGGTGTTCTCCTAAAAGACAAGCGCATCACTGGAAAGAAGCAGGGGCTTCCCTGAACCCCCAGGGACCCAGAGCATCAAATGCACTGAGGTGTACTGGTCTCTGGCAGAGAGGGGAGGGCGGCTGCGCAGCTGCGTTCCAGAAGCCGTCGGGCTGCCCCTGGGGCTGGGCAGCCACTTGCTTCTTGCACACGTGCTCCCTCATGTATGACCTGTGTCTCATGGACTTTCTGTTCCTTCTTTAAAAAGGAATACCTGTCCGTGTGACAGAATCAGTTAGAATCCGTTGAAAAAAACAAAAAACAAAACAAACAACAACACTGGCCAGGCAGGTATTTAAAGGGCCTGATGTGCCTTCAATACATACGGATGTAAGTACTTGTGCCTCTGGTCAACTTTGGTTTGACCAAATCAGAAACAGCGAGCCGGGAAAGGGCAGGCGGGGTGGGCAGCTGCGGCAGCGGCTGGGGAGTGGCCCGGGGATGCGTGTTCCCCGTACCCCCCGAAGCCCACCTTCTTGGCCTTGTTGATGATGTAGCTGGTCCAGATCCAGTTACGCTTTAGGTGCCCGTAGAAACTAGAATCGAGCCCGGCGGCTCCCAGCCCGTCCCCGGGGATCGAGCCTTCGTCCACGACCTCACGGCTCCCCCTGAGAGGTGGGAAGTAAACGGAAAGAGAGACCTTCTTGGGAACTGGAAAGAGAGCCCGCGGCATGGTGGAGGTATTTTTCCTAACTACCTTTTACCTTCTTGGTAACACGTGACAGAAGGGAAACGCTTGTCCGACCCCAGAATTTTACGTAAATTTCCCAACTTCTGAATTGTGGCAACCAAGTTTGTTCTGTTTTAACAGTATGTGGGCCAAGGGCTGGCCGGGGCCAGAGGGGCCCGTGGCCGCCAATTTGCGGCCTCTGCACCAGAGACGTGGGCGCTCCCGGCCTGACCTATGTGGCCGGACACCCAGGAGCTGGATGGAGCCTGTGGGACTGCACTTGGGGGCGGGGCGGGGGGGGGGAGGGGGGGTGGGGACGCACGTGGTGTACTCCATCAGGGCACACTTGCGCTCCAGATTGTGTTTGTCGATGGCGCTCTCCTGCTCCTTCTGCAGACTGCCCTCCTCATCAGTGCCCTCATCCTGGGTGCCGTTCTTCCTGATGCGCGGGTAGCGCACCACACCTGAGAGAGCAAACGCAAGCTTCCCTGGTGACCGTGTCCTGCTGTGGCTCCGGCAGGCCGCCTCGCAGCCGCGGGCAAGAGAAAGATTCCCTTCCTGTGACTCCGCTCACCACCGCGGGACAGGCTCTGAAACTGGTAGACCCTCTTCACACAAATGCGTTATCATAGATGTCAGGGGGTCAAACACTGGGGTGTGAACCCTCTTCATACAAATGCGTTATCATAGATGTCAGGGGGTCAAACACTGGGGTGTGAACCCGAGTAAAGGATTTGTACTCTGGCTGAACTGCACGAGGGAGGGAAGGCAAGCTGGCAACAGGAGAGGCCAACGGCCGTGGGGGGATCGCGAGCAGAGGAGCCCTGGGGCCTCCTTCCTCAGGGAAAGCCTACGGAGCTCCTGTGTGCCAGCCAGGAGGAGGCGGTAAGCAAAAATGATGCACTTGGCAGGGGCCGTGGAGTCAGGGTCAGCAGGGATCTGGGCAGATAGCTCAGTGCAGTGTCCCTGGGCCAGGTGGGGTCTGGAGGACAGCCAGATGTTCTCTGAGTGTCCAAGAGCTGCATTAACACAGTTGAGCAATAGCGTTCTATAAAGGCACAATAAAGAAAACTGTGTTTCTTGCAAGAAAACATAAACCGCTATGAACTGTTGCTTGAGTAAGGCAAAGGAAGATTCTGGTGATTTGCACACTACCAAAGACGGTCTTCTAACATGATCGACTGGAGACATTGGTCTGGGTGGGGGCGGGGGGTTGCGGGGGAGCCCATGCCCCACACTGCTCGCTGGTGTTTACATAAGACACGGGGTTCAAGCTCTGCTTCAGCCCATAATTTGGTGGTGGTGGTGCTCCTGGCTTAGAAATGAAGAGGTTAACCTCAGAGAGGTCTTCAGGGGAGCTCAAGGTCACACATGTGAATGGCTGGTTAAGCCTAGGAGGACTTAAGGCAATGCTTCTCCTGTGCGCCACCTCGCTGTGAGTTCGAAATGCAGATTTAGGCCATCCCCACACCTGCTGAATCCAAAGCTCTGGACAGGGCCCGGTAATCTTCATTTTAACAGTCTCTCCCAGTGAATCTGCTTGGTGATACCCATACCCATGCTTGGTGAGCCCTTGCTCTGAAGGATGCTCATGTCTTATTATATGGTACTTTCCCCTTAGTCCTTGGGGCAGAACCTCCTTGAGTGGTTTTTTTTAAAATTTTTTTTTTTAACATTTATTTATTTTTCAGACAGACACAGAGCATGAAGCAGAGGGGCAGAGAGAGAGGGAGACACAGAATCCGAAGCAGGCTCAAGGCTCCGAGCCGTCAGCACAGAGCCCGACGCGGGGCTTGAACTCACCAGCCGCGAGATCATGACCTGAGCTGAAGTTGGACGCTTAACGACTGAGCCACCCAGGCGCCCCTCCTCGAGTGTTTGTTAAATGAAGGGACAATCGGTGCCTGCTTAATGGACTCTAAGCCTCCCCTATTTCTGCTCATGAACACTAAAAGGGATGGAAATTCACCAGTTGTCAAGCCTCAACAACTCTGGTGCAAATAACATACCGGTTCACAAATTTTTATCTGGGTATAAAATGCAGAGGAATTAGGGCACTCCAAAAATCCGAAATGGTAAAAGCCTAGCTTACGGAATGCCAGAGGATTCTATGAAACACACGAGTTCTAAAACCTGTCTGGACCCATTACATTAAAGGTTCTCACTGCAAGGGTCCATCACCCCGCCGACAGTAAACAAATCTACCCAACACAAGCGAGCAGTGTGGGTCATGGGCTCCCCCGCAGCCCCTCGCCCCCATCCAGACCTGGGCCTCCGGCTTTCCAAGAAGTGAGGTGCAATGGTGACCTTTCGGCTCTGTGACAGGAGCAAGGGAAGAGGGCTCCCCTCCCAGGTTCAGACCGGACATGGCAGCCCTTCCTCCTAGTAGAAGTGGCACGAAGAGACCAGGTGGAAACTGGCTTGGAGGAAAGAGCGCTGGTCTATGGCCTTGCACAAAGCCTCCCTCTAGTCAACCAACATTCACGGGACGTCGACCGTGCACCAGGCACTTTGAGACACCGTGGGGACGGAAGCCAAATCTCCTGTGCGCAAGGAATCCTCAGAAAGAGCAGCTGACAGCATAAAGGTGCTGAAAAGCTTCCTCAAAGAGATGATGCTTGATGCACGAGTGGTCACTGCCAGGTGAACACAGGTCAAGGGACATGGCAGGGGTAGGAAGAAGACACAAGCAAAGGCCTGACCCCCAAACCCGACTCATCTGACCTGCTGGCCAAATCTGTTCAGTTCTTCCTCCAAAACACCTGCCAAGCTGTCCCCCGCCTTCACTGTCACCAGTGGACATCTCTCTGGGACAGGAGTCACAACCCTGTTTCTACTCTTGGGGTCCTCTGTTCATTCCCCACCCAGCAGCCAGGGTGAGCTTTGAAAAATGGAAGGGGCGCCTGGGTGGCTCAGTCGGTAAAGCGTCCGACTTCAGCTCAGGTCACAATCTCACGGTCCGTGAGTTCGAGCCCCGCGTCGGGCTCTGGGCTGACAGCTCAGAGCCTGGAGCCTGCTTCAGATTCTGTGTCTCCCTCTCTCTCTGCCCCTCCCCCATTCATGCTCTGTCTCTCTCTGTCTCAAAAATAAATAAACGTTAAAAAAAAAATTAAAAAAAAAAATGGCAGAGATCTTGTCACTTCTTGCCTACAACTATCCAGCGGTTTCTTCCTGCTCTTAGAATAAACCCGAACCCTGTACCAAGTCCTACAGGGCCCCCAGAGTCCTGACTCCTCCCTGCTTCTCCAATGGCAGCTGCCACTCTCCTCCCCGCCCTCACCAGCCTCTTGCTTCTCCCAATGATGCACGTGACGTTCCCACGCCTGTACTGTTCTTCCCCGGCTCTGGGCTCGGCCTCAGCCTTCAGAGCTCGGCTCAAATGCCACCCCATTAAAACAGCCTCCACTCACGCCCCTGCATACTTCCTCCGCAGCATCTGTCTCAGCAAGGGACGTGGATCTGTGTGTCTTCTCTGTTGAGAACTAAGACTCAGGAAGGCAGGGGTGCGTGTGTCCGGGTCAGGCCCAGGAATGACAGACACCAGGTGTGCAACAAACACCTACTGAATGCACGAGTGAATGAAGACAAAGCAGAGTGGCCTGGGGGCCCCCCTTCTCGAAGCCCATCGCCCTCCTTCCTCAGGGAGCCCCAAGGACACTCTAGGTCTCTGGAGAACAGTTTGAAAACCGGCGGCGACTTCTAGTTTCTTCTTGCCCTAAACCCCAGTGATGGCACAGAGAGCGGGGAGAACAGGGAGCCCCGCAACGACAGACGGTACCTAGAGGGGTGTTGAGGCAGACGCACTGCAGGTCAAACCAGTAGTTCTCCACATCCTGCATGGACTTCAGGACATAAAGACGCCTTTCGAAGGGCCGGCTGCTGCGGGCCAGGTTGTAATGTGGGTCACAGATGGTGGTGTCCACGATGACCGCGTTCTTCTTCAAGAAAATGAACACCTAGGGAGACGCGGACGGGGCGAGGGGGGAAGCTCAGAACCACGGCCGGCCAGCTGTCTGGAAACTGCTTGGCCATCAGGACCCCCTGCGTTTGGGCACGGGACACGTTACCTGATCCTTGTCCTGAAACTTTTCTGTGGGGCCGAACTGCAGCAGCCCCATGTGGCACAGCCTCTGAAGGTTCTCCACCACAGAGAAAATGTAGCGTCTGGAAAACAGAGGGGAGCGGCGGGTTCCGGTGCCAGCGCACTCGGCCGTGGCCAGGGGGTCCGCGTCGGGCGAAGGCGTGGGACTCGCTCGTGGCGCCCTCTTCTACCTCATGGGGCCTGACCTGTGCAGAGACCCGGAAGCCCCTTCCCGGCACCCGACCAGGGCAACGGAGCGTGGATCCGACATGGGGTTTTGATTGAGAAAGAAAAATTAGCCAAAGGAAAAAAAAAAACCGACTCCGAACCTCGCAGTCTTTATCGACAGATTTTACTTGAAAAGAACCTTGAAATTAAGTGACAAAATTCTCCAGCCCCCACTTCGTCTGCCTCTGTGCTTTATCCAGAAGGCTCACAGGGTCACTGAATGAATGAAAACCCCGAGTCCTCACAAGCTGGGGGGCAGAACCTTTTTCTGTTCCTGGTGAACAATTATTCAGAACTCTAACTTCAAGGGGCCCACTGGGACTGTCACCCAGCCTGCATCGTTTTCAGGGACCTTACCTCTTGTACAGAAGCTGCTGTCGGATGGGCCTGGGGAGAAAGCGGATCAGTGTGTGCTTCTTCAGAGGGTCGTTCAGAAACTCCTCAAGGTTGTCTACCTAAGAGGTCATTTTCAAGATCAGCTTACCCTCAAGGCCAGGGTCAATTGCAAGAACCATGAAAAAACACACACCACTCCTTTCCGGGCAGCAGTCTCTCTGAACCTATTGTCTCCTTTTTTGGTATTTACCAAATTTCTAGAAGCATATTGCTACAACATAATTTTTTGTCTCTTTCGATATATCTAATTGATCTAACTTTAAGTCTTTCAAGTATTTCCTTTGACACACCAAGCAACCATCCATCTATCCAGCCAATAATTTATCTATGTCTATCCAGCCATCCTGTTTATCCTATCTATCTACCCACCCACCCATCCATCCATCCAAGCTGTCCATCCATCCAATCATTCTCCATCACCTACCTATCTGTCTGCCTATCTACCCACCCATTCACCTAATCTCTCCATCCATCCATCTCATCTCATCTCCATCTATCCCCCTTCCCTCCATGCCTCCCTCCCTTCCTACCTTCCTTCCACCCACTCATCCATCCACCCAACCATCCACCCATCCAATCCTTCCTTCCTTCCTTCCTTCCTTCCTTCCTTCCATCCATCCATCCAACCACATGTCTGGAAGTACTTTTTCCCTTGACCAGGTGAGTGTAGGTCCTCCGGTCTAGGCTGAGGGACCAGCCCTCACAATAGCCCTGGGAGTCATCAGTACCTTATAACTGACTTGCACAATCTGAATGAAGATGGAAAGGGGCAGGCAGAGGAGAATGTCACTGACGAGAGCCCAGCCGAAGCCAAAGTCCTTATGGACAGGGATGGGAGGGACATAGCGCATCCACGAGGCTTCATCCACATACACTAGGAGAGAATCAGAGTCAGTGCTGCAGGCAGGGTGCCAGACATGATGGTGACATCATCCCGGTAGGTCTGGATTCCCTCTCACCACAAACTCGGGCAAAACCCTACTTGTCAGGCAGGAGGCCCACGGGTTCATAGAGTCTAGATTATGACTCTACTTTGATGGGGCGCTGTGGGGATTCAGCCAGTTCAGATGAGAAGGATGAGGAACCATTAGGACTCCCCTCCAGAGGGCAACAGCTCACCTTTCTCCGTGGGGGGCTCCACTTCAGTCTCCAGGAAGGTTCCCCCTAGGCTGTCCTTGGGCAGGGCATCAGAGGAGGTCTCCATGTAATTTCTGGAGAAGGGCCGGACTCCCATCCTGCCTGACTCCTGCTTTCCCATTCTTCTTTCACTGCCAAGGCCCAGCTTTGTCCGCACATGGCTGGCAGGGTGCCCGTAGATTAGGTACCACAGAAACATGTGTACCACCCGCAGGCGAGGCATTTTGGGCAGAAATCCTAGAGAACGGCCAAGTCCTGGAACTGAGGCAAGAGGGGGTGGGGGGAGGGAATGCTTGAAAACTCCCAGATTCACTTCAGTTCAGTCCACTCAAACTCACAGTGAGCGCTGTTCGGACTCTCACAGAACTTACTTTCTAATACTTTTTAGGTATTAACAAGATACCTAAAGTCACACGACAGATGGAAACGGCCGGTGCAGAGAACCAGTGGGGACGTGGGAGGAGGGCTAGAATTCCACCTAGAGGGCAAGTAAGGTGGTGGTGGTGGGGGGGGGGGGACACGCAGGGACTTGGGGATGTGCACCCTGGGACAAACTCAAGGTGCCGGAGGTAAGCGTGTGCCCGGCACATACCGTGGAGGGCCAGAGGCCGGGGGAATGGCGGGGGGGGCAAGGAAGGAGGAGAGTGCAGTGAGCGAGCCAGAGTGTGACAGAGGAGGATACCGCCACACAGAGCCTGACAGGCCTCCGCACGGGGACCCGGGCTTGACAGGGCTGTGCAAAACACCCCCACATCGGGGTTCTTTGAAAGCATCCTGTTTCTTTGTTGACACAAATAAAGTACTCCTTGGCTTTTCCCAAGAAGAGAGGACAGGAGAGAAAGTAAGGAGCCACAGGATCAGGGAGCGAGGGCAAGGGGGCAGAGGCCCTCCTCCACCGCCGTGCCCACTCGAGCAGCATGCTCACTGCCTTCTGTGTGGCCAGCGCGTGGGCCGATCTGCTGCCCCGGCACTGGCCCTGGCCCTGGGCTCCCACGGACTGTGGTTGCTAACCACAGAACACCCCGGGACCTGCAGAGCAAGGGCAGGCCTCCTGCGGTGATGTGGCGCACCGAGAGAGGTCATGCGCACACACACACACACACACGCTGTCTTCTGCCCCGGGATCTCAGGTCTGCTGCACTGCGCCCACACTGGGCCACGGCCCGTGCCCCATGAGCCGGGAGAAGAGTGACGCGTACCTGGCCGCCTGCACTGGGCCTGCACACTTTCACACTAGGGCGGCTCGATGGGGGCCAAGGGAGGAGGCAACCCTGTCGGAGAATGGACTCTGGGAAAATGACATGGTGTTCAAACTCATCAGTGACTAGATCTACCAGAAGGTCTATGGGGTCGGGAGGGACGGAGGTTTTCTGTGGTTTATGTGGTTCATATTCCAGCCCAAGGATGCGGAGCAGAATGAATCTTTGTGCCTAACTCCTCTCGCTAGGATCTAGCACAGTTTCATCTGAGTCTCATACTCAGAAGTGAGGCCCACTGGGCAGAGGCCATGCCCATTTTGCAGATGGGGGTACTGACGGCAGCAGAAGTCACGTGGCCAGCCCCACATGACCCAGCTAGCCACGCAAACCTGATTCCTCGGACTCTAGCCGAGTGCTAGACTGCAGAACACCAAGTGACTCGAACACCATCATGCAGCCAACCACCAACCACCGACACACCGTCAGACGTCGACGAGAAGCTGCTTTTTACCTACAACAGGGTGATAATTTTTCAGCTGGGTGATGCCCATTTTCTCATCCGTTTTTTTCACCCGTCCGGTTTCTGATTTGGAGGAAGTATTCAGCTGAGAGTCTCCTGATCCGCTCGGACCCTCTTTTTCTGGACTTTCTTCTTCAGCTTCTGCTTGAGGCGCTGGAGGCTGGACCACTTTAACCCTGCAGTTCAAATAGAAGATCAATACCCTGCTGGGAGGACCAAGAGCTGGGAGAAAGAACAGGGTCTGTCCTGGCAGGTCAGATGAAGCCACTTGGCCCTGGAGTTTCAACCTTGGCTGCCCGCAGGAGCCAAGCAGATACTGTGCATGAATAAAATGTGTCAGGTCACGAGATGTTTGGGGACGACAAGGGCTGTGGAGACCTGCAGAGTGTGCCCCCACCTCCAGGACAGCCTTCTGAGAAAGGCGGCCCAACGTGCCGGGTCCTCTGACGCTTTCAGAAATGCCAGAGGTAACGGATTTGATGGGAAATCAATCAGCAGCCAGTTCAAAGTACGTGAGCCAAGGTCCGCAATCCACGCAGAGCCCTTTGCCTGCCCATCGGCCATCTCCAGGTTAAAGCCGGCTAAGAATTTTCTCCCATCCCCGAGTTTTCTCAGTCCGCGAGACACTTCACAAGATTAGAGAAGGCCTCAGAAAGGCCACTGGACTCATTTGGAGCCATTAGGGGACTGAGCGAGCCTCGCACACACAGGGCCTATGGTTCGGAGTGCTCTGTCGATGCCGCGAGGCAGAGTCGAACGAACGAAATGAGGACTTTGTTTTTTCTGAAAACTCAAGAAATTGCTCCTAAGCCCGTGAGTGTGTTGATCTCACACGAGTGCGAATAAAGGGTGCTCGTGAAAGCTGCTCCAGGAAGGCCACAGAGACCCAGGCGGCTTCCCTGTGAATTCCCGCGGGGCGCTGCGACTTGCCTGTTTGCCATGCTGGAGTTGGAGATCCGGAAGCGCACCTGCTCGATGGCACTCCTCACGAGCGGGTCATTCTGGTCCATGGATGGGTGCACGACCAGGTCCACCTGCAGAGAGGGCGAAGCAGCGTCCCACAGGGCAGGGGGGGAGCCGGGGGACACGGAGCTCTACGGCTCGGTTCCTTGCCGGAACACTGGCTGTGCCTGCTTTCACTAACACTTCCAAGAGGCACGTGTAAGCCCGGAGCAAAAGGTGTTGCTGAACGGTCTGCCATGACAATTTCTGGCATCAAAATCCCTCCTCCAGCGACCGAGCGAGAGAGCTCTGTCATCGGTGACGTGCCGCTCTGCTCAGGTGAGGACTTTCTGGCCTGGAGCCGGAGCGACCCGCCCTGCAGTCCCCTGGCGGGGCTGTCCGGGCCCGGGCGCCTCCGCAGCTACCTGGTGGCCGGCTCCTGACGCCCCCCTCCAGCTATCTGAGAATTTCCCACAGTTGTTCATGAATCCTGAGGCCTCCCATCTGGAAAAGGTAAGCAGCTTTCGTTAATCTCCCCTCGCCGAGAGTGCCACCGTGGGACTCCTGCCAGGCGCACTTGGAAACCGACTGGCAGAGGGTGTAGAGCTGCTTTTGCTATTTTACCTCTGCCAAGTACTGGAGCTGACCGGCTAGGGCGGTTACCATTTCGTGAGTGCTGTCTAGGAGGGCAAATGGGAACGGCCCGGGGGAGCAGAGGGGTGTGAGTGTGTTGGCCGGGCAGGGTGGCAGGCCCTGGGGCCAGGGGCCCCGGAGAGCCAGGCTTCTCCTCCGTCTCTGCCGCTGGCAGGAGAGAGCAAGGTGAGGTCTTCTAAACGTGGGACTCTGGCCATCAGGCTTCATGCCGAGAAGGCCAAGAATGCCCCGCGAGAGGCTGATCACAGGGACTGGGCGGCTCGTTTGTGAAACGGGGGCCCCTCCCCCACGCCCTGCCAACTTTTCTGGGATTTTGTGGGGCGCAAAAGAGGTGGTTAGGTAACACCTCGGTGTCCTTAAAAGCCTGGCGCAAATACAAGGCCTTCCTGCCTCCCCACTGTCCACAGCCGGATGGCTCGGCCACCTCCCCGAAGGCCCAGCGGGCAGTACAGGACGCAGGAGCAAAGGCCGAAGCGGACGCTGCCACACGGGGCAGAGGGGTGTGAGTGCGCTGGGGGATCAACGTGCCTTCGGGGGATCGGAAGGCAGCCTGCCGCTGGCGTGCGCTCGGTGAACCAGCGAAGGAGCTGCTGAGCTACTTAAGCTTATTCTGGAGGCAGCTCGTCCCAGCGGGAAACGGCCACCAGCACGGTAGCACCAGCAGTGCCCCGCGGCAGAGGCCCCGTGCCGGCACCTTCGCTTTCAAGGTGGTGCTTCCCCGCCCTCACCCCTCACCCCTGCCTCCACACAGCCTGGTGGATGCCACACTAGGCCGAACGGGAGCCGGAGACACAGTGGGCACCTGTGGGAGCCGCCCCTCTCCACTCTCAGACTGGGGGTGGGGGGGGGGTGTTCTTGTCCTCGATCACTGTCCCAAGCAGGACGCCCGCATCTGAAGCAACTGCTCTGTGACGATGCACAGAAATCGCAGGTGCTGCTGCTGAGGGGTGGGGGCTTTTGTGCTCCAATGACAGAAATCAGCACACGGACCTCCTGCCCGCTCCAGGAAAGGAGTGGCAGGCCGGCAGGGGACAGGAGGAGGCAAGGCCAAGGGGCCCCGATGGCAGGTATAAAAACTGATGAAAGCTGCCACCCTGGAATGGCAGAAACGCTTTAAGTCACTTTGTATATCGCTCTGTGTTTTTCAAACCTCGAACGTCTCAAAAAAGTAAGATAAAGTAAAAAAAGCCAGAAATGACCTTGCCAGCTTATTAAGGAAACAAAACATTAAGGCACAGCTTTCTTAAGGCAGAGGTTTAAAACGCAGCCAGAAGACAAGGTCAGGCAAGTGCAAGTGACTGTCCCCGCAGCAGCTTCCCTACGGTCCCGTGCCCAGCAGGGCGATCTCAAATTACTCTGCCCCTGAAAAATGGAGGCCTTAGAGTATGAGCAGGGCTGCTGAGCTACGGTTGCTATGGGAATGGCCCCAAACTTTAAATCTTACAGAAACAGATAAACTGAGACAGAAGATCTATGGCTCCCCTGCCAAACCGCCCCGGCACTCGCTTCCTCGGGGACGTCTCCTCGGATCTCGGTGGAAACTGTTCTTGCTGCCTCGTCTAAACCTTCCACCTGCTAAATGTCCACCTGCTAAATGTGGCTCGATGTCGGCCAGCACTGCCCTGCCGAGCTCCAGGGAGTCCTACTTGCCTTCCTGTCGTTCAAGGCTGGGCTGCGGGCCGGACACCTGCTCTAAGGCCTGAGCGTGCTGCTCTGAGATCCAAGCAAGTTATTCCCCTTTTCAGTGGCCAACCTCCACAGCAAATCGGCACGGCCCCTGTGACCCAGATGGGGAGGCACAGGGGGCAATTCTGAGTTACTGGCAGCAAAGAAACAAGTGAAATCTGACGGGCACAAGAGAAGCCGGTCAAGGAAACTTCCAACGGCACGGGGCTGGCGCGGTGGGCGTCAGGAGAGCCAGGC
This sequence comes from Felis catus, assembly GCF_018350175.1. Classification (NCBI taxonomy): domain Eukaryota; kingdom Metazoa; phylum Chordata; class Mammalia; order Carnivora; family Felidae; genus Felis; species Felis catus. Next base: position 19,527,784 of record NC_058383.1, on the reverse strand, counting down.
GTACCTTCTTCTTGATTCCATCCTGAATAACCGTAGTCCGGTACAGTCTCAAGAGACCTTCCTCGGACAGGTTCCGCACCAAGCGGACGATGGACTTCTTACAGCACTTGGTAGACACGCCTTCTTGCTTCTCCTGATCCATGATCATTTTCTGAATCCTGGGGTGTCACAAAAGAAGAAGTTAATATTCCCAATCTCAGCAAGGAAGATCTGTTTCAAACCCCTTTCAACCCAGGCAGCTGAGAGCCTGCCTAGTGGTAACCAGCAGAAACTCGGGGAGAGTCAGAGGGGGGTTTCGCCATTGAAGGGCTGACTTCTGGACACGTTACAGTCAACGCTTTTGGCGATAAATGAGTTAGCTAAAGACGAGCCGCCAAGCACAGCAGCGTCACATTCTGAGCCTTTCACCAGAACCTGACGATGACGGCAGGGACGCTAAGCGCCACGACGGGGATGTCTTCATCCGTCTTTGGGTTAATTTAAGGCCCGAAGGATTGTCTAATGTACTGTCGCCGACACTCTCAGGTCCGCAGCTCTTTCTGATTCCTCTCCTCAGACATCTTACTGAGTCACCACAGCGATGTTTCTAGCTCACCCACCGATCATCGAATGGCAGGGCCGGAAGGACATTCGGACGCCCAGCCAAACCCCTCGCTGCACAGACGAGGCCACAGTGTCTGCACACGGTCTCCCCATTCCCTAGAGAACGAGTGGCTTTGACGCCGAGTGCCTCAGAAGCACCGCCCAGGAGGCAGCCCAGGAGGCAGCGCCCAGGAGGGCCGCCCAGGAGGCAGCGGTGACGGTGGGTAAAAGGACCCCACCAGAGTGCAGAGCCTCTCCGTGAACAGAGCCACCGCAAACACACAGGTTCCACCCGCGTCTCTTTGTTTTTGCTTCCATGTAAGATTGCATTTGAACAAAAGGCCCCATGCTGACCTAAGAAAAGTTCGTAAGCTGATGCTGTTATCTCAGTCCCTCCTCCAAGGAGAGAGGAACTCTCCCCAACTTCCACTTCTAGCTCAGTCACTCTCTCCCCATCTAGCATCTCTATGTTCTGCAATGCCTACACTTTCCGAACCACTAGAACAGATGCTGAATCCTTTCTACCAGACAGGGATGCCACGAGAGTCTATAGAGCAGAAGACGCCAATGCCTCTCGGTCATTTCTGTGGCTTGTGACAACGAGCTGGCCTGAGATTTACTGTCAGTGCAAGACAGACAGACAGACAGACAGATAGCTCCTTACGTGAACAAGCTCTCGATTAAGCGTAGGTTGGTGACGGCTTCTATGATCAGGTTCCTGCGTTTGAGCAGCCGGTAGGTTTCGTGGGGTTTGTCTTGGCCCGGGCCGTGTTTCCCCGTCTTTTGGGAACTGCCACTCTCCTAGAGCGAGGACCGAGAGGACAAACATACAACAGGTTTGGCAAGGTTAGGGGGCCAGACGCCATTCCTGTGGGTGCACTTTGCCTCACGAGGGAATTTCTATGCCCACATTTCAAGAAGGAAAGTCAAGAGGGCTTGTTTCTCTGGGAATATGGGACGGAAGCAGAGGCAGGCTTCCGGGACCAGGCTGTCCCTAGGTAAGTCAGGATGTGTGCCTAACGACAGACGAAGGGAGAAGACAGATCCGTGTTCTGTCTCCCATTCCTGCCCAAGCTTCCATGAACTTGTGCCATCTGCCCTAGGATCAAATCTGTGAAGCCCCAGTGTCCCTGAAGGGAAAGGAAATCCTGACTCTAACATACTCCTTGCGGATCACTCAGCGCAAACGAACCCCCGTGGCGGCCCGGGGCCTGTTTTGCCGGATGCACTCCTCAGTTGCAGAGACGCTTCAGGAGAACGAGAATGTCCCGCTGTCAGGACCACCGGCTCCAGATCACTTCCCGGGCTGAGTGCCAGGGCTTCGGGAGAGGAACGGTTCTTTCCTGACGGGGGACCGGCTCAAAAGGGCTCAAGATTCAAGAAGGGGCCCGGCAGAAAGACCTTTGTGCTCCCCTGCACTGCAGAGCAAACATTTTGGGGGTGGGGGGAGGGGACCTATGAGTAAACTGGCCACGTGCTGTGGGGCCGCTGGAGAGCATGGTGAAGAACATGCTTTGCCAATGGCCCTCCAGATACGTCGCTCGTGCCCTCTTCTCAGCACAGATGTAGAAAGAACAGCATTCTGCCGTTACTCTGGGAACAGATTTCTGGGAGGAAGAGAAAGAGCTGAGCTGGGCAGCAAGCGAAGGAATCCTGGGACCCGGCAGGAGCACGCTACCGGAGACGTGAGCCGGATCAGAAGGCGCAGCAGGGGCGAGGGTGTGAGCAATGCAGACAGACCCTCCAGAACCTGCTGGGATCCACCTGCTGGCAGGCCCAGCTTCTTCAGTTCGACACAGACCCAACCAGGACTTGAGAAGTTATGGCGCCCAGAGCCTCGGAAAGGGCTGAAAGGTTCTAGAACAACCCACGGAAAACGTTCGCACCCTGCGCCCCATCGCTTCTGCCGCGGGGGTGGTCCCAAAGCACAGGTGTCCACACCAGGAAGGGAGCAGCACGGGGGGAGCCCCGCGCACATGGTTTCCAGTCCTCACTGTGTCATTCGCTGAGCAGGTGCAAGTCACTTGATCCCGGGGGGCCTGCACTGTCTCGTCCCAGCCCAGAGACAACGCTTCTCTCTCAGGGGTGTCCGGAGGCCTCAGAGCAGCAACAGCCCCTACGGCCGCCCGGTCACAGCTGTGCACTGTGCTGGGGGCCCCGTCCTCCGCCAGGGCGCTTCTGAAGCCCAGAGCCCAGGCGGTGCCGCTGGCAGCATCTGAGGCACGTTCGAGTGACAAAGGACGGCACAAGGTGCCCCGAATCGCATCATGAGAACGGCGGGCCCGTGTCAACTGCCTTTCTAATCCCTCTAGTTACGGGAATGAAAAGCATTGGGTTCTATCGCATCTCTGACGCTGGCACACAACAGTGTTTGGCCAGCACGCACTAAGCAGTTTTGGCTTTCTTTTTATCTATCTTAGAATTAGCTTCCTTTTATGGCAAAGGACGTTGGCCTTTCACGGAAGGCAGGGCTTCTCAACACTGGGGCTGGACAATTCTCTCTCGTGGGCTCTCCTGCAGGTTCTAGGATACGTCTCCGCCAGCCACGGCCAGACGTCCCCCGGGGGCCCAAATCGCCGAAAGTGGGAACCACTAATCTAAACGAACGTTCCCTCCAAAATAAGTTTTACGTGAAGAAAGCAAGTCGTTGGAGATTCAAACACCGTGTCCACAGCGGTGCGGGTGCTTTCTGGTTGGGCAAAAAGGCGGTGTATAAACGAGCACCGTGTCACTTCCTGGGCAGGACTAGCCCGCCGCCTGGCACAAAGCGAGCACTCAGCGTGCAGCGCTTCTCCTGTTACCGATTTTGTTGTTGCCGTGACTCTTTTTTTTAATGACTATTTATTTATTTTTGAGAGAGAAACAGAGAGAGAGCGAGCGAGAGAGCGTGAGGAAGGGGCAGAGAGAGACAGAGAGAGACGGAGAATCCCAAGCAGGCTCTGCACTGCCGGCACAGAGGCTGATGTGGGGCTCGATCCCATGAACCATGACATCATGACCTGAGCTGAAACCAAGAGCTGGATGCTTAATGGACTGAGTCACGCAGGTGTCCCTGCTGTGATTCTCAAACACGGGACCGAGAAGGCCAAGGTCCACCCGCCACAGGCCCCTGCTGGACAAAAGGCATCCCCGCCGTGAGCCCTCACCTTTGGGTTTTCAAGCCTGACCTCTTCGATCACGGTCATGTCGCCACTGTTACTCTCCATGCAGTGGGAGCCAAAGGGCGCGCCGGGGTACGAGGAGGCGCTGGTGTCCAGGAGGCTGTCCCCGCCCGCAGAGCTCTGGCAGGCCTTCTCCTCGGCCACCGCCAGGGAGGAGGGCAGCTGCTTCTTCAGAGGGTGGAGGTTTACTTTCCAGCCACCTGCAGTGGAGGGGGCGGGAGAGGCATGAACGAACGGTGGCCATACGGAGGGACGGGGAAAGGGGCACTTACGCTCGCCCAGACAAGGCCCACGCAGGCCAACGATTCCTTCTGGTTGGTTTGAGGATGGGGGGAGGACCCAGCGAGCAGCGGCGCCGCCCCTCCCCACCCCCCCCCCACCCCGCCACCACCCCACGCTTAGCTGGATACCAGACTCGCAAGCTTGTCTTCGTCTCCACCCTCCGCATGTTTAAAAAAGTCTGTAACTAAACTAAAAACTCGAGGGCCCTCAGATCGCTGGAGAGAAGGGGACAGAGGAAGTTTACTGGATTCCATCCCTTGAATGGTAAAGACACCGCAAGACAAACCGAGTATCTGCCAAGGGGAACTGCCTTGCCAGCAGCCAGGGGACAGACCGCGTGACCATCTCCTCTGGACACAGGGTCATGTGACCGTGTCCCCAGTCAGGACAGCACCAAGGGCGCCCTCAGGTGCTAAGTGAACGGGCTGTTCTCTGAAGACCCCCGGAGCAAGGGAGGATTGGCAGCAGCTCAGACGGAGGCCCCTCCCCGCGGCCCGAGAGCACCCCGTACCCTTCGCTGGGGTGGAGTGATGAGGCTGGGTCCCGAGACCGGCGCCGAAGCAGGCTCTCCCGTCGCCCTGGGACACTCTGCCTTTCCTCTTGCTGCTGCTGCCGCGCTCCTCTTCGCTGTCTGAGTCGGAGAGGAAGCTGTCCTCCACCTCGGGCAGGAGGGACTCCTCCTGCACCGAGGCCAAGCTCACTGTGGTCAGCAGCTTGCTTCGGGCCTTTTCTCTCTTGTACTGCCGGCTGAGATCGCTCTCTTCTGCAAATACGCACGAGATGTACTTGGTGGTCCGCTGCCGGCCCTCATCCTCCATGAAACCCTGGTGGGGAGGAGACGGGTTGAATCGCATCTGGGGGGCGCTGCCATACTCGGGCACACGGGAGAGCGGGGGGCTGCGGTATCTATCTCCTGATCCTTCCCGCACCTCCCCTGTCACCACCCAGGCCCCACGTCCGCCCAGCTGACGCTCCGTCGCCGTCCGCCTGTCTGGCCGTCCCTCAGGTGCCGTTTCCACAGGCCTGTCGGAGATAGGTTTCCAAACCGCAGCCCTGAATGTGTATCTGCTCTACGGGACCGTGAACTCCTTGAGGGTGGGGCCTACCTTGGCCCTCCCCATCTCCCCGGTGCCTGGCACCAGACTAGGCCCACAGGAAATGGTTAGCGAGCAGTGAGTGTTGGCTACGCAGAATTTGAGGGCTCAGAACCGCTGTCACAGACTGGAGGTCGCCAGCCCCATGCAGTCCCTGCCTCTGGGACGGAGGATGAGGTCATCACCAACCCACACTCACCCGTATCTTCAGGACGGGGGAAAGGGGCTCTCCTGGGCCCTTAACGGCCGGAAAAGCAACATCTTCTACATGCCAACCACATGCCAAGGGCCATACTAAATGCTCTGCGATCATGAACTCGACTGCCTTCCAACAAAATGGTCACATTGTTGGCAAGAAGAGAGTGAAGGATAAGGCCTGGAGGGCAGGTGTGAATTCCAAAAGGGGACCAGCAGACACGTATGTCCCCAGGAGCCAGGAGAGTGACAAGAGAGAGGGAGGCCTGAGTGGGGGCTGGGGCCCCTGGACAGCACCCACCCTGTCTGAAAGGGCAGTGGGGGGCTAGCCAGCTTCCTGGGAGTCCCTGCGCGGCTGTGCTCCCCACGGGGTCACGTCTTCTACTGACTTATCAGTGCTGAAGGTTCATCCGGTTTTTAACAAGTGAAAGCCAACAGAAACCAAGTCAGGGGGTTGGGAGACACGCCACGCCCCCGGGCAGGCCCTGGTGGCAGAGACGCAGGCCACGCGTCCTCGGCCCGGCTGAGTCGGCCCCTCACTGTCACACCGTGCGCACGCCCGAAGACAATGAAGCGTGCGGATGGCTCACGATGTTACCTTGACAACCTTAAATCTCTGAAGAAGACGACACAGCATTCTCGCCTCCAGCTTTCCCACGTTCATAGCCGCTCGGATTTCAGCTTGGGAAATTCCTTTCGTGCCTCTGCGCTCAACTGCAGGGAAGGACAGGATGTGTGAACCACAGCCTTGTGCCTGAGGCCAGTCCGCTCCCACCGCCCCAGTTCAGCACAGAGCGGTCAGCGCAGCAGAGCCCACGGGCAGAATAAACCCTGTGTCTCCTCTCGACCTCGCCTCCCCGGCACCTCTGAGCGCCAGCCACTTCCAACAGCTAACGTTTCAGTGCCACCGGGCTCCCCCGCGTTAGGACAGCACATGGCCAGTGGCCCGCCGCCGCCGTCCTCAGCTCCGGCAGTTCCCGCTTGTGCCCGGCAGCGGGGAGCTTTTCCAGACAAATGAAAAAGATCCTTTTTCAAAAAATGGTTTTTAATTAAGAACTCGTTTCATCTCCCTGGCTCTGTCGGCAGACGCAGACTCCAACTCAGAGGCATGAGGAATACCGATTACTGTGCCGTCCGTGACAGCCGCCCGCCAGCCGGCCAGGGAGGGGGTGACGCTGTTGGGCCCTGCAGCACGCGACGGCAGACAACCGGGCTGCACTATCTGCCCCCTCTAGTTTGTCAGCTCCTGCCCTGCTACATGCTGTCACTGCTCGGTGCTGTGACCGTCGCTGCCTCTAAGAAGCCCTTTTAAGTGTACTCAATGGGGGCGCCTGTGTGGCTCAGGCGGTTGCGAGTCTCACTTTTGCTTTTGGCTCTGGTCGTGGGATTGAGCCCTGCATCGGGCTCTGGGCTGAGTGTGGAGCCTGCCTGGGTCTCTCTCTCTCTCTCTCTCTCTCTCTCTCTCTCTCTCTCTCTCTCCTCCTTCTGCCCCTCTCCCTTGCTCATGCTCTCATTCATACATACATACATACATACATACATACATACATAGGAAATACAAAAATAAAAAATAAATCTACTCAACGGCTCTGGACTGGGAATCCCAGGATGGAGCCTGGGAGGCGGGGGGGTAGGGGTGGCGGCAGGGAACCCCCCTCCCCCAGTGAAGTGCACAAACCACAGGGCAGGCTTTGTGGGAAAACTCTGTTCAGAACAGCGCCCCTCCACCTCCTGCTGCATCGCATAGCTCACGCTGCCAGGTACAAGCCGTCTGGATAACGGTGCTCTTGCTGTGTTGTGTGTGCGTGAAAATAAACATCAGGAAAGAGGGGGCTGAGATGCGTTCCCATGTTGAACTACTAACATGCTCAAAGGAGCCACAGAAGGGTTACGGGCAGCTTTTCCCAAACCGTGTTCTGAGGAACCCATTCAGAGTGATATTAAGAGTTGATAAAAATGACCAAAAGTCCCCTTGAAAAGGCCGTACCGATTCGCCAACGTGGCTTCGTATGAGCTGCTGGTCCCGTGGCCACCGCACCTTCTCCTCTGTCCTCCCCACGGGACGAGCGGCCACACCGTCTACGGCTCTGGGTTACCGCTGTCTTCCGTGGATTTTTGGGGGTCCGGGGAAAGGGTGAGGAGTCGGGGGGGAGGTGCCACCAGACTGCAGCAACTCAGACCAATTTGAGAAGATGGCAGGTAGCCCTCAAACCTTTGCTCATTTCCTGAGCGCTTCCCACACGGCAGGCCCGACGCCGGCGTTTTCATTCTGCTCCTCATTCGCGTGCTAGGGTGACCGTCATCTCCCCATTTTACGGATGGGAACTGAGGCTCAGAGACCTTGCTAATGCTCTACACAGCAACGATTCACGCTCCAATCGGACCCAAAGCCTAACCCTTCAAGGGAGCCCCAGGACTCCCTGCCGCTTCACACGCTCCACAGCGGAGCCCTCTCTCAACACGTGGGCAACACACCCCTCGACTCCTGGGGTTCGAGCCGCACGCAAGCAGGCATGGGAACGGGACTTACTGAGTTCGTAGGTCTGCGTGAGCATGTCCCGCTCGTACACGATGTCCACCGGGGGTACTCCCTTGGAGATGACCTCCTCGTCCTCATCGTCGTCCTGGTCGTGGTCGTCCTCGACCTTCCGTTTAAATTCCTTCAGCAGCCTGAGGCAGCGCACCATGACGTCCGTCCCTGGGAACGTAACGTGGCATGTTTTCCAGCAATGAGCACAACACTGCTGGGGACGGGGGTGGGGGTGGCGGTGCCCCGCTGGGACAGAGACCCAAGAAAGGCTGTATGCAGCATCGAGCTGGGAACATTTAAAACTGCACATCCTGGGGCACGAGACCTGAAAGTTTCCTCCATAAAACCGCTTTCTGTTTTCAATATAATTAGGAAACAAAGACATGCAAATGAGGAGGATAATGAGGCACTGTGTCAGGCTGTTAAAGAAACAGTAGCAGCCCTCTCCTGGTCGCGTTTGCTCTGTGACAAGAGGAAGCGGGCCTGCCTGTCCAGCAACTGCACGGTGCCTGGCACACAAGCCGTATTGCTTCAAGAATGAAAGCTGTTTTTGTTCCTTCTAAAGCGGACACCCACAGACAGTAAGGTGTGGCAGCCACGTAAACGGGTCCTAGCAGCCTCTGAGAACACTGCTGGAGGCCTTTCACCGAAGACTCCAAGAGTGGGAATTTATTCCAAGAAAATAACTCAAAAAGAGGCGAAAGCTGCCGAGACGAAGAGGTCCACACAGCACTCGTTATGAGCTAGCTTTTCCGAGTGACAGAAACGGTGATGAGGGGCTGAGTGGCAGCACACGGACAAGCCACCACTCTGTGCACCAGCGCCTGCCCTCACACCACCACAGTGCGCCTAGACGCCGCCCCCAGAAGCACGACGTAATAAGTGTTGCCTACGGCTGGACCGAGAGGCAGGTACAGGGAAAAGCAAAAACATCTTAACACTTTGCTAGTGCAAACTCACTCATTCGATCCTGACAATCCGGGGAGGCATTTTACAGATGGAGAGACTGAGGTTCAGAGGATTACACGACTTGCCCAAGCTCCCCAGAGCTTGTAAACGATAGGTGCAAAGTTACTCAGGTGTCACAGGCCTCCAAAGCAGAAGAAATGATCCAGCACTAAGACGTCCTGTGACACAGGAGTGTGCAGGCAGAATAAGGGCCCCTTGAGGATGTCCACGCCCTGACACCCGGAACCTGTGAGTATGTTCCCTTCTGTGGCAAAAGGGACTTGCAGGTGTGACTGAGTTAAGGCTTTTTGCTGCAGGGGTCGCAGTTAGTTGCTTATACTGGAGAATCTGGGCGGGTCCCGTGTCAGAGTCCTTAAAGAGAGAGGCAGAAGGATCAGAGCGAGAGACTGGGGGATGCTAGGCTGCTGGCTGTGAAGATGGAGGAAGGGAGGGCGAGGCCAAGGAATGCACGGGGCCTCTAGAAACTGGAAATGGCCACGGGAAATGGATTCTCGCCTAGCACCTCTGGAAGGAACAAAGCCCTACCAACATCACAGCTGTGGCCCAAGGACACCCATTTCAGACCTCCAGAATTATAAAATAATAATAATAGAAGTAAAAACTAAAATAATAAAGAAAATGCTGTCTTCAGTCACCAAATCTGCAGTAATTATCACATCAGGGATACAGATGGTTTCTCCACTGGGCCACCGAGGAGCACAATCCTGGGTACCGGGGCAAGGAGGGGCGACAATAAAACTGGCCTCTGCCACCCAGCGCCTCTTGTGCAGGAGCTGCGGCCCCTGAGGGCCTTCCTGTGGGGTGTGGCATGCCCACACCGAGCACTGCAGACTGACCTCGGAGCAAGGTCAGGTACGACCACCCCAGCTGGGGCAGGGGATTATCATGGGGGGACACAGCACGTGGCCTACAGGTGTCATTCACAAACAGTAGTGCGTCTCAGGGCCTTGAACTCATCAGATTTACCCTCAGAGGAGGGTCTGGCCATGGCGGACCCACCAGAACCCTTCAGGGGGGTGGGCAGGCCTGGGGCAAATGGACACAGAAGTGAGGGCAGCCTGGCCTCGTGCTAATTGGCCTGTACTTCTCACAGTGACAGAAAATCCCTCGTTCGTGACTTTTCAACAGAAGAAACATGACATCACAGCACTGGCTTCCTTAAGCCTCGGCTTCCTCCGCACCTGCCAGGCCCTCCGAGGTTCTCCTGTTGCCTACAGCTTTGCCCATGGCTCGGGGTGCCTGCCCTGCCCTCCCCCTCCACTTCTCCCTCCCAGGACGGGAGCCTAAAACAACCAGGAGGGGAACCATGGCGACGAGGGGGACCCCTTGCGCCCATGTGTATGGCTGAAAATTATTTCAAGGCTCAGGTGACCAGAACTGGGTGCTCCGTGCGGGTTTCCTTCTCGCGGCCGCAGAGGGAGGCACCTGTGACCAGCCCACCAACCACGGAGTCACTCCCCACTGGGTCCTCCCCCCGACCTCTCCCCAAGCCCCCTCCCAACCCCCTCAACCCCCACCTCGCCCCTCAGACGGTGCCCAGAGTGACCTACTGCTCCCGATAAAGCTGCTCCCGTTCCTCAGACGCCAACACAAGCTCTCCACGTGTCACACGAGCTGGCCCTCATCACGGCCGTGGGAGGTGGCTGCTACCATTCTGTTTCACACTTGAGAACAGCTGGAGCTAAGGCATTTGCCCAAACTCCCACCCCTTAGCAAGGGAGGAACCGGGATTTATCAGTCTGCTTTCCGAGCCCGGGGCCCAAACCTTGGGCAACATACGGCCCCTAATTCAAAGACACCCATGTGACCAAGAAAGGCGGGTGACCCGAGGCCAGGGACGTTGGCTTCTGCGGGAGCGACGGTCCAATGTGGCACTCGGGCAGGCCAGCACGTCTCAGCAACAGCCTGGCGTTATTCCTTCCATCCGGTTCTAACTTCCTCACGAGGTTAATCGGCCAAGAAAAGACACACAGAGCAGTGCTCGACATCGGCGCAAGTGGAGGAGGAGAAACACTACTACGCACTCGGGGAACCCAAAGGGTGAAGAAGGAGGGCGGCCAGGTGGCTCAGTCGCTGAAGCACCCAACTCCTTGATCTCAGCCCCGGTCTTGATCTCAGGGTGGCAAGTTCAAGCCCTGCATTGGGCTCCACGCTCAACATTTTTAAGGTTTTTTTTTTTTTTTTTTTTTAAAACAACAACACGAAGGACAGCTCTCCAAGGGTGAAGGGTGAAGAGGGAAAACCCCGCTCAGCCTTCCCAGCCTCCGCTCCTCACAGCATCAAGTCGCCACCTGTGCTCACCTCTGCTTCTATGCCACTTGATGTCCGTCCCATCATGGCCTGGTCCAAACGGCCCCGCTGACGTCTCCGCTGCCAGCCAGGGCGGCCAGACCTTCAGAGGAGCATCGGGGCGAACCTGGGCTCCCGGGTCGGGCAGCCGTGGGCCCGTCTCAGCCCTACAACCTCCCGTGTCCGGGACTCGGGAGGAAGGACTTAGTGTAGCTCTTCGTGTGAAGCTCAGCAAAATGAGAGGCTGGCGTTCTGTACGTCATATGTTGGTGTAAGGATGACTGGGGAGGACGTCTGTGCAGAGGCTGGAACACAGCAGTCAACCCTACGGCCAGCCAGCCCGTGCTGAGGGCCAGTCCTGTGTCACGGCTGTTACGAACTCACGACAAGCTGAGGCTGACGGTCCCCGTGAGCCCCATGATACAGGGAGAGTCTCCGGCACACCCTGAGTGGTGGGGCGGCTCGGGCATCTCAGACGGGGCCCAGCGTGCTTCTGGAAGGCCAGGCGTGACACGTTCACATGGCTGCCGGTGAGGTTTCGGGCCACGGGGTCTGCAGCTCTACCTAACCCTCAAAGCACAGCTCATTTCCCTGCCATGAAGCCCAACTGCACTGACTTTCTTCTGGAGACATCAGACAAGCAAACCCCAAGCTGTCTGTCTCTGGTCTTTCTCAAAACACTGATCGCAGAAACACATCCATTTCCCCATGCTGTGTCAAATGTACCCTTACTTTGGAAAATTTCGTGTTAGACAGGTAGCGTGCATGGTGGTTAAGGATCTGGACTCTTGGCGCGCCTGGGTGGCTCAGTTGTTTGAGCGTCCAACTTTGGCGCAGGTCCCGATCTTGCGGTTCGCAAGTTCAAGCCCCGTGTCGGGCTCTGTGCCGACAGCTCAGGGCCTGGAGCCTGCTTCCGATTCCGTGTCTCCCTCTCTCCCTGCCCCTTCCCCACTTGCACTCTGTCTCTCTCTCTCAAAAATCAATAAACATTAAAAAGGAAAAAAAAGAAAAGAATCTGGACTCTTCTTCCAGAGCCGGTGTGCAAACCTGAGCAAACTGGGTGACTTCCCTCAGCTTCAACGGACTTGCCTGTAAACTAAGGCTAAGGAGAACGTCTAGCCTCAGGGGGCGGTGGGGAGAATTGCAAGAGGTAAGGCAGGTGAAGGATGCCACACGGTGTGGTCTGTGGCTCGTGACTGCAGCAGCCTCATACACCTTTCCCATAGCTCTGGAACTTAAACAGCCTCAAAATGTCAATTTTTAGTATTGAAGTCCCTTCAGCTCACATTTGCCTATTTTTAAGGCAAATTCTTAGCAGCCTGTTCCAGACCGTAAGTCAGCAGAAGCCACAGCAGAAGGGGCCAGAGTGAGACCCCGGTCAGCACACGCACACAGCGTGAGTAGCGCCCGTCACGCCATCTGAGCGGCCGCCTCAGTGACTAAACACTCTAGCGGAGAAGTCACGGGTCTGTTAATGGCAACCGCCGATCCCTGGGTGCGGGGCTTACTTCCCGGGAACGGAAGGCAGGAGAGAGAGAGAGAGCCAGCCAGATCACTGCACACGCAGTCAAGCATGAGGAGTTTCGGGCATCTTAAAGACACAGTGTGCACCAATGTCAGCAGTTCAACACAAACCAATCACACTGTTCTTTTGTGTCAAAGACCCAGATGGGCTTGCCTTGGCATGAAGAAAGAATGGCTTCACTTAGACATCCTGAAGACCCAGAAAAGAAGGCGGGAGGGAGGAATCCTTACTGAGCATCCGGGATGCACCAGGCACTGCGGGAGGTGGTTTCAGATGCTATCTGAATCGTCGTGTGGATTCTGCAAGTAACCACTACCATTCCATGAAAAAGGAAACTGAGGCTCAGAGGGGTCAAGGGACCCAATTGGACGTCTTGGACCTAGAAAGTGGCCTTTCTTCCACACTAGGCAACCCGGCTGGGCTAGAACTTCCAATTTCTATCAGAAAACACCGCTCACTGTAAAGGAAAGCCCCAAGCTGCTACGAAGTGGAACCAACAGCCTGTGTTTCTCACACCCCCAGGGAAGATCTCACCTGGCCACGGGGCAGAGCGCTGCTCGCCAAGTGGTTAACCCGGGAGAAAGCAAGAGCAAGATGGGAACGAACGAGCACCAGGACAGACGTGCTCTGGAAGAGTCACCAGTGAAGGGACAGTAAGCCAGGGGGAGGTATGCAAATTCAGTGCTTTGCTCCTGTCTCACCTCCCACGCACGCACGCACACGCACGCACCCCTGGACGGGCCTAGGCTGGTCAGTGCTCGGGAGTCATTCAGGTAGTCCAGACACTGAAATGAGAAGCACGCCCAGGGGACACAAAGAGTCCAGGGCTGCACTCAGTGGCGGAAGGGGGTGCTGCTGCCCACATGCCAGGGTGATGGGATGGGTTAGAAACACGGGCTCTGGAGTCTCCCTCTGGTGAGAACCTGCCTCTGCCACTCACCAGCTGGATAACCATGGTGAAGGGAGAAGACCAGTCTGTGCCTCGGGCCGTTCACTAGTAAATGGGGACAGGAACAGGATCTTTCTCGCCAGGACCGCACCGGGCACACAAGCAGGCGGCACTTGCTCCCGCTTTTATTACTATTATCACTACAGCAACCTTAGGAAAACACAGCTTCTGAGGACCAAGGGTCATAGCCCATCACCCGGGCCGAAAATACCAGGAGATTGCCTGGGGGCTCGAATTCAATTTCAGGCACCTGCTGTGCGTTGGGCCCAGAACACATGAGGATGAAGACGGCAGGGTTCCTGCCCTGCAGAGGGTGGCGTCTGAGACAGAGGCTGGAGAGCGCAGGTGGGCCGTCTGCTGAGGGTTCAACACAAGCCCGGATTTCAGTTCTGTCTGATTCTCCCTGGGCAATCTGCTAACCTCTCTGAGCCTCCGGCTCCTCATCTATAAAATGGGCACACTTCTAACGGCATGTCTAGACTGACCTGCTGAGAAGGACTACAGGAGTAAATGCAGGTAAGGTGTTCAGCTTCACCCCTAAACACGCTAAGTGCTCAGTGACTACAGAGAAAGAAGCTATGAGGCAGGGCTCTACCGCCCGCATGCACGATGCTGGGGAGCGGGGAGGCATGTGGGGCCAGGCGGCGTAGGGGGAGGAGGTACCGAGGGTGGCCCCAAAGCGGGACGCTAGAGGATACGCAGTTGTCGAGGCGGGAGGAAGGCACGGGCAGAGGCACCGAGGCGGGCAGGGGTGGTGGGAGGGCGGGACTGAAGGGGAAGACAGACTGCAAAAGGCTTCCAGGCCAAGCGATGGATATTGTAGTTTTCACTTTCTATGCATATTTGCTTTTATTCCGTAGGCATGACTCGAAGTTATTTCCACGGTGGATGTGGAAGACGGACTGGAGAGAAGATGGTCCGCAGGGATAGTCCACATCTCCCGACTCTCCTGCCCCTGGGACAGCTGTCCTCGGCTGGCCCCACCTTCAGCCCCGCCCCTGCCTGCCAGCTTCCACCGCCCATCCGGTCACCCCTGTCATCTGTCAGGGAGGCAGCAGAGGGCCCTGGTTACAGACTCGCACCTTCTGTGCTCAACCCCCCCACAGAACCCAGCTCTAGGACCTGAGGCAAGGGATCTGCCCTCTGGTTTTCTGATCAGCGAAGGGAAGAAAAAGAAGAGGGCACCCGCACGATGGGGTGGCCAAAAGGATCAGAACACAGTGCGAACACTTGGCATAGAGCCTGACATGTTATCTGGATGGCTTTCCCATCTCTCTCCTGGCTCCAAGACTAACAGGATGGGATTACAAAACGGCAGAATCTCCCCTGGTGCCTTCTTTTTCACGCCCTAAGATAAGCCCACAGGATCTAAGGTTTCCCTTGCTAACTGTACAAGGTAACAAGGGCACGGACAATCACATACATGCATACAGAGGGCTCACGAACTTCAGGACACTGTAGAAATGTCCTCAGTTGAGAGAGTTCCAGAGCCACCATTAAATACCCAGGGTAGGGACCACCTCTCAAGCCCTTGGGCTGAGTTAGTGATGGACTCGGTTAGGCCCCCAAAGTTCTTAGAGACCCACAGATGGAAAGGGCTGGGGTAAACCGTGCACTTTTCTTGAGGGCTCTGAGCCAGGCGCTCAGCACAGACACATCTCAGTCACTTTACTGGCCCCCCGCCAACCTGTGGCCAGCTGGTCACCCGTGCGGCCAGTCACGAGCTCACAAGTCCTTGCACTGGCCTCTGGGCTCTTGCAAGCCCAAAGAACCTGGCCAGGCCCTCCCCACATCTCTGGCACATCGACTGCCATCTGCCCCAGTCCGATTCTCCAGAATTCTCCCCCTGCCCCACTCCCCTTCCACTTGCCACCAGCCTCCCCCTCCCCTAGCACAGCCTGGACAGGCACGTTTTCCTGCTCAGGGAGGTTGACGGAACATTCCCTCATGGTCAGCAGGCTTCAGTACAAGTTCCCTCCTGGACAGCAGGAATGCAGCCTGGAATTATGCCACTGGGGTGTTTTACTCCTACTCTTTGAGGTTCTTGCCTTTAATCGCTTTTGCCATAAAGTGTCTGTTTCTTTCATTTATCAGAAATATTACTGAGAGTAATTACCCTTCATTTTTTAGCTAGCATCCTTGGATCAACTTTGTCACTTTTAACTTAAAGAGATCTTGCTATTTTTAACCGATTTAACTGGTTTTCCCCCAGCACCACTAATTTGCTAGGCTTTAAACTCGGCCCTGACAACCTTCTTCTATTCTTTTCATGTTTATGCTCACCTTTTATCCTTTCTGTGTTTCTGATCTTTGTTCTTTTTAATTCTACTCTCCTGGTTCCAAAACTCTTTTAAACCTTTATTTTATTGTGTGTTAATCCTTCTTGATATGGCTCATTTCTCTTTTTTCTTAGCTTGTATACCTGAATCCTACTAGAACTTTTTATTTTTTTCAACGTTTTATTTATTTATTTATTTTTGGGACAGAGAGAGACAGAGCATGAACGGGGGAGGGGCAGAGAGAGAGGGAGACACAGAATCGGAAACAGGCTCCAGGCTCCGAGCCATCAGCCCAGAGCCTGACGCGGGGCTCGAACTCACGGACCGCGAGATCGTGACCTGGCTGAAGTCGGACGCTTAACCGACTGCGCCACCCAGGCGCCCCCTACTAGAACTTTTTAAATGTCGCCTTGTGCCATTTGAATGATCTTAAGTTTGCTGTACCCTGTTACAAGTGTTTGCTGGTTTTACTTTAATTCTTAACAGCTTTATTGAGCTACAATTCCTATTCCACTCCATTCACCGTGCGAAGCGTACAAGTCGGTGGTGATGTAGTGTATTCCCAGGTACGTGCACCTGTCAACCTGTCACCAGGCCGTTTTAGAACGTCCTCACTGCCTCAAACCTTGTAGCCGCTGGCACCCCTGTGTGGCCACCCCGTGGCCCTAAGCACTTATTAATCTCCTTCCAGATTCCCTATCCTGAACTTTCATCAAAATGGAATCACGCTGTAATGGCCTCTTGTGAATGGCTTCTTTCTCCATTGAATGGTTTTGCAGCCCTTGTTGAACATCAGCCGACCATCGATGTGTAGGTGTACCTCCGGACTGTCGGCTCTACTCTGTGGTCTCTATCTTTGTGCCGGTACCGTGTTGGCTTGATTATTGCTGCTTTATAGTGGTTTCGAAATTGGGAAGTGTGAGTCTTCCCACAGTGTTCGATTCTTGTTTCCCAGGATTAACTTTCCGGGCACCTTGCAATTCCAGATGAACTTTGGATTAGCTTGGCAATGTTTACACATAGGTCAGCTGGGGTTCTGCTAATTCGGGGAGTGCAGCCATCTGAACTAGGCTACCTCTCCAGATCCGTGAACAAGGGAGGTTTTCCCTCTTGCTTAGATCTGAAATTTCGGTCAACAATGTTTTGTCATTCTCAGAGTATATGTTTTTATGCTTGTTTTGCTTGAGTGTATTCCCAAGTATTTTATTCTTTTTGATGCTGATGGGAGAACTGTTTTCTTGATTTCATTTTTGGGTTGCCTGTTATCAATGAATGGAAATACAACTGATTTTTTGTATACTGATCTCGTGTCCTGCGGTCTTGTTGAACTTGTTCCTTATTTTTTAAGGGCCCTGGGTTAATAGCTATGGGAAGCGTCTACATCACGAACAGGGTGATACAGATGCTAGGGCCCCTCCCCCATCCTCTTCAATGCTGGACCCGCCTCATCACCCAACCTGGAAAACCGGCTGACTGACCGCCTCCATCATTAGCCCCGGGGGGGGGGGGGGGGGGGGGGGGGGGGCGGCGCACGCCTTCTGTCAACTGCTTCCAGTTGCCATTATTTTATGAAGGATCACGCCATTAACTTCTCTTTCTCTTCCCTTTTGTTCTCAGCCCAACTGAATAAATACAGTCTGACTAGTCCACTCTTGAAGACTATAATCCAAATTTGCAAAACAGATCAGTTCAGGGTGATTGTTTTCATTACCCAGACTTCCCCCCACCCCACCCCACCTTTCTGCAAAGCAGATCACTGAAGCTTACTGTAATGTATTTGAAATATGTGAAATCCAAACTATTTACAGCTTTTAGAAACAACTCGTATATATCCAAGCACACCTGTAAATTTACACGAAGTAATCCCTCATCTTTACTTATTAAGTCTTGTCTGCTCCCTAATGCCTTAGAGGGAAGGTTTATATTAATTCTGCAAAGTGGGATGACGCACAAGGCAAAAAAGACTAAAACTGTGCCTTCATCCCTTGTCTCCTGCCCAAGGAAAGTAACTGAAGTGGTACCTAATTAAATTAAATTTGCTAAGCATTTGCTTAGCCCTACTCTGTTCCAAGCAGACCCTGCACGGGTCTCAAGGATAGAAGGGATGTGAGGAGCGTGGTGGCTGCTCTCAAGAAGCTACTTAGTTTGGAAAAAAGTCACACAAACAACCAAATCACAGTGTGACAGAGGAAGTCAGGGGAACCCAGTTGATAAGCCTGAGCAGCAGAAGGTGGGTGACAAGCCCACCGGGGAGAGATGAGCCCCCTGGACAGTCAGAATGGGCTCACCGTGCTTGTGGGTGACAATCTAAAATTTCCAATCATCATTGTCTTAGGTGCCTGCCCACTTAAACCTGCAGAAGGAGCCAAAGCCATCATTACCATCAGTACCCAGTCTCGGAAGCTTCTAGTCCCAGCACCAGGCCTCAAGAAAACCCCGACCACAGACACACCTTCCAGGGTCAGGTCGATGACATACCAGAGTGAAGCTGGCTATGGGCTACATAGCAGGAAGCGGGGTGTCCTTGGGGAATGGGGCCTGACCCTTTACTATTAAAGAAATGCAGTTTCACGTTGCCTAATTTCATTTGTGCAGGCAAGTTGAAAGGCTGACTTCTTAGGTGCAATTTCTGATTTTTAAAAGACTGGTAACCTACCCAATGAAAACACATGCCGTGAGCCAAGCAAAATACATTGCTACATGTGGCCGTTACCATTCTGTGGCCCCTGCTGTGTGTGCACGGTTTTCTGGCAGCCCCATGACACTCTGGAAAGTTGTATTATGATCTCCAGAAAACCCTGCTGAGGAAACTGAGGTACAGAGAGGTCAAAATTTGCTGACAGTCACCCCAACAGGAAGTGACAAAATAAGAATTCTGACCCAGGGCTGTCTTACATCAAAGTTCACTCAGGTGTCTCAGTTGCAAGCGGCTGGCTTGAATTTCCAGGGACCTCAAGCCTGGGAGAAGCTTTGCTCCGTGGCTGCCCGCCCAGCAAGAAAGGTTATTTAAGGGCATTTCCTTCTTAGTTTCTCTACTTTAAAAATATAATCAATCCAGTCTGTTTATTTTTAATGTCTTCGTTGCAAGAAATCAGGAAATAAAGATGATTAAGGGCGCTTAGATGGCTGAGTCATTGAGTGTCTGAGCCTTGATTTTGGCTCAGATCATAATCCCAGGGTCATGGGATTCGGCCCTGAGTTGGGCTCCAATGCTGAGTATGGAGCCTGCTCAAGATTCTCTTTCTCTCGGGGCGCCTAGGTGGCTCAGCTGGTTGAGCATCTGACTCTTGATTTCAGCTCAGGTCATGATCTCATGGTTTGTGAGTTCGAGCCCCACATTGGGCTCAGTGCTGACGGCAATGAGCCTGCTCCAGATTCTCTCTCTCTATCTCTCTGCCCCTCCCCTATTCGTGTTCTCTCTTTCTCAAAATTAAAATAAATTAATTAAAAAAAAAAAGATTCTCTCTCTTGGGGCGCCTGGGTGGCTTAGTCAGTTGAGCATCTGACTCTTGATTTAGGCTCAGGTCATGATCCCAGGGTCATGGGATTGAGCCCTGAGTCAGGCTTCATGCTGAGCCTGGAGCCTGCTTAAGATCCTTTCTCCCTCTACTCCTTTCCCCCCGACTCACATGCAGTTTCTTTCTCAAATTAAAAAGAGGGGGTGCACCTGAGTGGCTTAGTCGGTTAAGCATCAGGCTCTTGATTTTGGCTCAGGTCATGATCTTGTGGTTTGTGAGATCGAGCCCCATGTTGGGCTCTGTCTCTCTTCCTCTCTGCCCCTCCCCCACGTGTGTATATATGTGTGTGCATGCTCCTTCTCTCAAAATAAATAAACATTAAAAAAAAAATTCTCTTCCTCTGCCCCTCTCCCCCGCTTACACTCTAAAATTAAAAAAAAAAAAAAAAAGATTAACAGACCCACAGGCAATGACTATTTTAAGCATTCAGATAATCCCACTTCGAGTCAAATGCACTTAAGCCTGGGACTTTTGTCCCTGCCACAGGACCCAGCAGTACTTCCCGGTGTTCTTCCTCCTGAAAAGGCTGATGCCGCCCACCCGTTCCCGAGAAGAGGGATGCCAGGCATCCAACCAGTCACGTGTGCACTCGGCACTGAAGGGACTCAAAGGGGAGGTGCCCTGTAGGAGCTTCCCCTACGCCCCTGGGGGCTCCTTCCCTGGTTTATTCACCTGTTGGATGATAATATCGGTGTGTTCCCATCTCCTCTCCCCATCTGAGACTTTTCTCAGATACAGGGAGCCAGTTAGGGTGGGCAGTGACTGATAGGTTGCCCACAAAGTCAAGCTTACAGGCCCCAACCTTTTTTTCTCATATGCCTTTTGGTTTTCCTGGAATTAATAACTTCATTTTTTCCCACTGGCTTGGTTTTCTGCGTACCTGTCACTAATTCACATGCAGACTCTCTGCCGACATACAACCTTCTCTAAACACATTCACAACCACCGGGCAACTGATCCTTTGCGTGGACTTCCGTCCCTCCTGGAGCCCCCTTCTCCTGCTCCCCTGTGGACGGGCTGCCCTCGTGCCGGTCATGGTGACTTCCCTTCACCACCTTCCCATGTTTCTCCTGGTCTCCTCACTCCCTGGACCCCATTTTCCCCGCCTCTTGTTTCAGTCTGCTGTTTGATGGTGGGCATCCTCCTGCAGCTTCCTGAAAGGGAACATGGGAGACGAGCGGTTTCAGATTCCTGATTTTCACAGCGCATCGATGCAAAAGCTGAATAAAGGAACTCCAGACTGAAAGTCCATTCCCTGCAGAAGGAAAGCACTGCTCCAAGGCCGCCCAGCTTCGGTGACTCCCGGGAAGTCTGACGTCTCCTCCGTGGAGGCTCTTTGGCTCTGGGTTTCTCAAGTTCCGGGATGGTGGGTGTTGGTGTGGGTTTCTGTTATGTTCTTCATGCTAGGCACCTGATAGGTCTCTTGCTCTAGAACCTCCGTGCTGCAGATCTAGGAGAATCCCTTGTGTCATTTCTCATCACCTCCTCCCCTCTCCTCCCCTGCCCACATTCCGTCTCCCCCACTGTGAGCCCGTCGTGCGGGCTGTCGGACCTTCGAGGCTTAGCATCTTGTTTTCAACTGAGCTCTACTTCCCGCCTCTTTTGGGTTTCGGAGATCCTTCTCAACTTTATCTTACCACCTTCCCTCCCGCTAACTCTTTCATTGCGATAAGCGGATTTCTTCTATTTCCAACAGCTCTTTTTTATCTTCCGTCCGTCCCCCCTTTACAGCTTCTCGCTGTGTTTTCACAGATGCGACACCTCCTCTCTGCAAGTCCTTCCAGGCTTTCCTCTGCTCCTCACTTTGTTCCTAGTTCCCCATTTGTCTCTCTTACATTCCTGTTACAGTTCTCAGATGTTCAGGGAAGTATTCAGTTGCTGCCTGGAGCCTGTGTTCTGGATGTCGTGCAGGGTGAGGAGGAGCAGGGGAGAGGCTGTCATGGTGTGGGGTTCCAGGAACGGTGAGCGGGCAGGGGCCCGCTGTGTTGCTGGGATACCCCTAGATTTCAGCATCTGGAGGACGTTTCCCGGACAGGTCGGTCTCTGCAGGAAAGCAGCCTCCAGCCTCCGGCCTAGGGGACGGTAAGTCTGGCCGCCAATGTTCAGGAGCCACATGGGGGGACTGCAGTGAGGGGACCCTCACCTTTTTGTGTCCCATTGCCAGCACGGCACCCTGTCCCCGGCTGGGTCTGCGAGCCCAGAGACGCTCTCATGCATCTTATCCTGAGATAAGCCCAGACTTGTGTGGGAAAGGACGTCTACCCCGGCCATGCAAAGTAAGGGAGGGGACCTGGGGAAGCGGCGGCTTCTTGCACACGCTGCCAACCAACCCCCTCGTCTCTGGCACCATCCAAACTTGTGCTCAAGGGTACCTGGGATCTCCACATTTTTAGTTAATTTCGGGTGCGGAGGCATCAATCCTTGGCTCCTGCCATACACAGGCGTTCAGGTTCCCCAGGCCGCTCAGTCTGTTACCACGTGTTCATCTGCCTCGAGCACCAGAATACTGTTGACTCTGTGCTGTCGTTCCTGCCCTAGCCTCTTTGTACCTGCTGGTTTAGTCCTTTTCTATCCCTTGTTGTCACTAGGGAGGAGTTTGGGGAGAGTGCAGATACGTGAGTATACTCCATCTATCATCTTTCACTGAACGCTCTGACCCTCGGCTCTTTAAATGACTTCGGTTGGTCAGGAACAGCATGGTGTAAAAATCAAGGATAGAGAAAAATAAAGCACTAAGGAAGGTTTTTAAAGTTTTACAGTCTCTTGTCCTTAGTTTAATTCTCTTGGAAGGCTCAAATCCCACATCTGTCACTTATGATTGCTCAACCTTTTGTAAGTTACTAGCACCTCTGAAGTTTTATTTTCTTACACCTAAAAGGTGACCCTACCACCTACCTCGCGAGGGCTACAGAATGAGATCATGCAACACAGCTGAGGGACTTCCAAATGCCGGAATGAACAGTGGCTTAGCGTAAGAAGGAAAACACGAACTTGATTTTGGACGCCACGGAGCAGAGATGTTGGAGGGACACCGACACGGAGATGGGTGCGGGCCCTTAGGGTTGCTTTCATCCAGCAAACATTTCCTGAGCACTTTTGCTACAGGAGATCCTAAGTCAGGCACTGAGGAATGAAGACTCGACCAAATACGTGAAGTCCTCCCACCGCAAGGCCAAACGTAGTGACACAGAAAGGCTGGAGCTTGGAGGGGAGAAGAGAAAGCCGTCTGCGCAGCCAAGGGAACAGAGGCGGAGACTCTTTACCTTTCTTTGTCTTACAAGGTCCACACTCAGGGTGAATCTCTTGTAAGGGGAGAGACACCACCTTCGCGAGGCCAGCATTCAGCATGTACTGGTACAGCCGCTTAAACGTCCTTTCGCACAGCCCCTGCCAACACACAATTTAAGAGCTGCCATCAGATACGAGCACGGCGTTTGCGACCACTAAAGTCATGTGAACGAACACAGGCTCAGGACCTGAGTTAACCGATTATCTTCAGCGACGAAACACTGGAGGGGCTAATGAGGAAAGACTCCAAGCTATGCTGTCAAGGGAAGAGAAGAAGGTGTGGATGATTCTATAAATGGATACATAGGGGTGGGAGTGAGGCAGATGGGAGCAGAGCCAGGAGGCTTTTCGCTGTATACTTTTTCAGTGGTTTGGTTTTCTAACCAAGGAAGTGCATCATTAACACACACACACACACACACACACCTCTCACAGGCAATGGAACAAACAGAAAAAAAGATTCAGGAGAAAGAAAATTGTAGTCTATCAGTGAAGTTTCCATAACGTGAGGATGATCACGTGCGCCCCACCGCTCACAACTCTGCAAGGCAACGTGCCCATAATGACCCTACGTGTCCCCAACTGCACGGGTTACTGATGTGCAGCCTCCAGTGCAGGCCATGCTTTTCCATCTGCATGTTTTTGAAAGTAACTGATTTACTTGCCAACATTGGAAAGTGAGAGATTTCATACATATGCATGTTTGTGTGTATATATATCATATAAACATATACAAACATATATACGTGTGTGTATATATATATATGTATATATACGAAGCAGGTTCTAGCTTCTCCTAGAAAAAAAATCCAGCAACAAATCCTAGGACTGGGGTTCCTCAGAGCAGCAGTCAGAGGGAGCCACGACAGGCAGGCCCATGCACGGTGGCCCCATCAGCCTCTGGTACATTGGAGTTGAAGGTCACCAGTTATGTGCTGTCTTCTTCTACAGTAGTTACCAGGAGGGTTACATATTTCTTGAATCCATACCGAGAGCAAAAACATTTTTTACACTCGGCCTGTTTCATTTGTTCATAAATCCATCCTGGCTGCGACGAGCACTGACTTGGCCACCCCTGGAGTCATGAGGCCAGTTCCGGCTGCTGTAGGCCATGGGCTGAATGACAGGAGGCACTTACCACTAAGAGCCTTTAGTGGAGTCTTACGGGTTTCCTCTTACTCTCTGGGGGAGAGAGAGGGAGCGAAATGTCTGCGGGCTGCCGCCACCACATATGTGATCAACTCTCAGAGCAGCCAGTGCCCCAGCCCTCGGGCAGGAGGACATACGGCTATCAAGGAATTACAGATGACTCACATATGGCTCATCCGAAGCCACCGGCTTGTAAATGGGATCTCTTGTTAATCTAGCTGTGCCCTCGGCATCATGGAAAGACCCTACGGAAGCTCATCCATCAAACCCCAGCCCCTAACATAGGGTCCTACGTCCTGGACGATCCCAAGCGCGGGAGAGGATGATGGAGTCCTGCCCTCCGGGGGGTCTGCCATCAGGGTCTCGCACAATCTGCCCAGCAACAAGGGAAAGAGGCAGTGTGAGCCTCCCCCACTCCCCCCAAAGGACAGCATGCCTATTCATGGCATCAACCTCACGTGTTGGCTAATTATTCACCAAATCCTGCTCCGCTTCCTCTGACCCTGTTTCCGGCTGCCGATGAGACATCACTAAGTCAAAGTCCCAGAAGACCGTCACACTCAGTAAATCCTAACATCAAATTTGTCATGCGCCTCGTCCTCGTGCAAACGTGTTCCTCCTTCTGAACTCCCTACTTTATTCAGACACTCATTCCACAAATACTTACTGAGCGCCTACCATGGGCCAGGCAGCGTCCGCCTGGTGGGGCTTCAGCAGTGAACAAACAGGCACGGTCGCTGGTCCCCGGTCCCTGCTCTCGGGAGCCTGCCCTCCAGCCCCATCGGCTTCAATGAGGAGCCATTACTCAAGCCGGACAGCAAGACTCCTTCCCTTTCACTCACCTCCATGTCCTGGCCTCAGGCGCTCACTCCGCCCAGCCAGCTCCTCTCCAAAACATCTCCCTTCTAGCGGTCATCACCCCCGGCCAGAGTCAACAGCATCCACCTTGCCACTCACACCTCCAATCTCTCTTCCTCTGCCAGGTTCATTTCCTATAAACACTCTTTCCTCCTCGTAACTTCTCCGTCTCTGAATTGCCACCGGCGGTTTACGAGGCCGAAGGCCACAAACCAGCCCCTCAGCCCGGTGCTCTAGACCTTTCTTAGCGCTCCAGCCACATTGTCGCTCCTCCTGCCTGAGCACACTGCCGCCCGGTGCCGGCTCGGTTACTGCGCCTCTAACAACCTGCTGGAGCCACCCTCCCGTGCCCGAGTTGCCATTTCTTGTCTGTCTACTTTGGGAACACTTCTTCACAGCCCAGCTCAGCTGCAACTTGCTCTATAAAGCCTCTCCCAGCTCCCTGAAGCAAGCGCGTCCTTGCGAGGTGCCTTCGAGCCTGAGCATGTGTTCGCACGTCTGCCTCTCCAGTGAGACTGCTCCACGACAGTGGGAGACCTGTCATCCTCACTAGTTTTTGTCATCGAAGTACAGGACACAGTCCTGACTCAAAGCAGACATTCACTAAAGTATCTGCTGGAGGAATAAGAGAACAGCGCCCTGTGACAGTCCACTCGTATCACTTAGTCCGCAGTGCTGACCTGGGACCCGACCTGCCCGGTCTCCGCACGCCCGAGTGACCCAGCAGGGCGGAGGGTTTCAATCACCGATGTCTGCTGGACAAGAAATATGAGGAACAATGTGGGCAGAGGTTTGTTTATTAAATAGGGATTTTCTTCATTTCTACTAGGATCTCTCAAGAGAAAGACGTATTTTTCTTTCATTTTCCACTCTTCATGGAGACTCAGATACCGAAAAATATTTCTTACCACAAACAGCAGTGCACATGTAATGACAAATGACAAGGGCCTGGTGTCTGAGAGGTGGCAGGAAGGAAGGGGCTGGCGGGGGTGGGCGGAGGGGGGGCTGGCCAGCGCACAGTTGGCTCTAGCTGACTGCCATCAGGAGAGACTGCAGGCCCAGGCTTGACGGAGCCTCTGATATGTCAAAGGAAGCAAGGAACTTAGATTTGTCTGTGAAATCTCAGTTTAAAAAAAAAAAAAAAAATGCCAGGTCAAATGTACTTTTAACAACATATAGGCCAAATCTGACCCCCAGGCCTCAGTTCCTAAGCTCTGCCTCAAAGAGACTTGGGCATGGGGGCCTGTGTGGCTCAGTTAAGCATCTGACTCCTGATTTCTGCTCAGGTCATGATCTCAGTCGGGAGTAGGAGATCGAGCTCTGTGTCGGGCATGGAACCTGCTTAAGATTCTCTCTCCCTCTGCCCTTCCTTGCTCGTGTGCTCTCTCTAGCTCTAAATAAATAAATGAACAAATGAGGGGCTCGGGCGTAGAGGAGATCTAGCATAAAGAGGCCCATTTCCCTCTATGACGGAATCAGAGATGAGGGCTCCACTCACCAATGCAGGAGGTGAGGAGCAAGGATTATTGTTTTTTGTTTTTTTTAATGCTTATTTATTTTGAGGGACAGGGAGGGGCAGAGAGAGAGGGAGAGAGAATCCCAAGCAGGCTCCAAGCTCAGCATGAAGCCCAACACGGGGCTCGATCCCACGAACCACGAGATTATGACCCGAGCTGAAATCCACAGTTGGATGCTTAACCTACTGAGCCACCCAGGCGCCCCAACCCTGATATTGATAATCAGATTCCAAATCACGGTCCTTTGTGGGCTAATCACTATGACCCAAACAGGCTGACTTTAAACTTCAGGTTGTAAGTTCCGCTGTCTAACCGGCAGGGCAATTTGTTTCTCTCCCCCGTCTAATGCTGGCTCCGCCGAACACTGTTCGAATCAGCCTGGGGGCCACATGCCCCCTCCGTGCTTTCCTCCTCCCCCCACCTCTACCGCGGGGCCCAGAGACTAGGCCGGTGGGTAAGCACTTCTCTCCCCGTGCCGTCACACTATCATTTCAGTATTAAACCAGTGTGATGGAATTAGAAGTGTGCTCACAGAAGCACCCCTAAGTGCCCAGGTCCACCATTCCACACGAACTTATACCGCAGGGCCTCGAGCAAACCCTGGGGAAAATGGGAGCCAGCCTAGGGCAGGAAGGCCTTCGATGAAGGCCTGGGCACTTTTTCCTTCTGTGGAACAAAGGAAGATCCCACTCGCTTCAAGGTTAAGGACGGTTAAGTCTGTGAACAGGGCTGATTACAAGCCACCATCAAGGTACACTAAACAAAGATGTCCAGGCTGTGGCACAGTTCAGTCCAGCCCAGAGCACAGGCGGCCCCGGGCACTTACCAGCTCTTCTCTCAGCCTGCCCAGGGTCTCCATCTGGTTACTCCGTGTGCTCAGCACACCCGAGAGCTTCTCCATGAGGATGTCATATTTGCTCCTCCTATGAGAAACACAAAACAGCTTGTCTGGTCAAACCTATTGCTAAAGAGTGCCTCGCAAGCCTTCAGTGACCACATCCCAAACTACAGAACCTTCATCTTCGGTCTCGGCCACCACCCAGCCCACAACGTGCACTTGGTGGGGCAGAGACCGGCTCTGAGTGGCTCGGTCACATGGCCAAGGGCACCTAGGTAGTGGCCGTGTACAAACTAGACCTTTGGGCTGCAGCCGTAAGGATTCTTCAAAATGCCTTATGTTTTTATAATAGCATCAAGTTTAGGAAGGACCTTAGGTATTTCTATATAAATCGCTTGGTGAAGGAGGGGATTATTTCATAAAGAAGTGAAACAGGTTTTCTAAACTTCAGACTCAAGACACGAACCTAGGTCCTTGCCCACATCCAGCGCTCTGTTCGCTGTATCATGATGCCTTTGATTCTGAAGGCTGGCCTCTACTCTGACTTCACTGGCCTGATCAAGCCCAACCCCCAACTCATTTTTATTGTGTAGAATCATAAATGACTGCCTCCAAGCTAATGGCCACCAAGGAAGCTATGAAAGAGAGTGGAGGGCTCCCAACTATGTGCGCCTGGGGAGGCTGGGGGCAGGGTGTAGCTCGGAAGGTGACCTTGACTTTAACTGGTCACAAGCTCAGGGTCACGGAGGGCTTATGTATGGGATACAGAGTCTACACCCACTTCTCCACTTCGACTGCCTCTCAACACATGAAAGGATAAAGGAAGGCACAGATATTTACTGCATGTGAATTAATACCAAGCACTGAGTCATGGCCATTTTCTTTCTTTTTTTTTTTTTTCAAAGTTTATTTATTTTTGGGACAGAGAGACAGAGCATGAACAGGGGAGGGACAGAGAGAGAGGGAGACACAGAATCGGAAACAGGCTCCAGGCTCTGAGCCATCAGCCCAGAGCCCGACGCGGGGCTCGAACTCACGGACCGCGAGATCGTGACCTGGCTGAAGTCTGACGCTTAACCGACTGCGCCACCCAGGTGCCCCATGGCCATTTTCTAGGAGAAGAAACCGTGGTTCAGAGAGGTCAAGCGCCTTTGCCCAAGTAAGGGGCAAAGATTTAAATACAGATCTTGACTTAGTCCACTGTTAACCTCTTCCACCCACAGCTGCCGCCTACACCAGGTAGGAGTCTAGTGATACTGTATTTAACTAGTGGAAAGTAAGACTAAATAAATAAAATGCAAACTGTCGAAGCATGATTCTCTCTCCAGTAGGATTTCTAAAATACAGGTTTGACGACAAATTTGGAATTTTGACAGGAATGCAGTGATATCATTACTCCTGGAAATCCTTAGTCAACAGTCTGCCTACATGTATATCAAGCACTTTCTTTGGGCCCAGGCCTGTGCTAGGCAGTGGACACTGTCGACTTTAAAACTGATACTTAATCCTGAGTGTTCACTCACCTCCCATTTGGAGAGCATGCCTGGCCATTGGTAATGGGCAAGGTCTCTGTCGTTCGGCTAGGGGTGAGTCAAAGTCATTCCCCGTGGTCCAGGGAAAGGAAGGGCCTGCCTACTGCCTCTCAAGGATTCCGTGACATTGCCCGACTCCACTGTGGAGCACTGGTGGCCAGGCGCTCGGGGACTCCCGCTTACTCACCTGAGGGCCACCTTTTCCAAGGCCTACTCCAGCTCGATCCTTCCTTACCCTGGTCTCTGGATGTCTCACCAAGGAGGCCATGAGGTGCCGGAGGGCAGGCTGAGGCCTGTCTTAAGCGTGGTGGAACACTGCTTTCCCCCATTCCTATGCCAGGCAGTCACCCCAACAGGGAGCAGGAAGGAGTCAGAGACTCACTCCCAGAAACCCTCATCCTCAGAAGGGAATGTACACATCTCACCACCCTGCTATACTGGCTGGACCAGGACCCGCGGCTAAATAGCAACGTCATGCACGGTGATCACTCAGCACAACCTCTACATCTCACCATCTAGGCTGATTATGAGAGTTACGTGTTGGAAAAACATGCCAATTTTAAATCGGATACAATTCAATCTCAATTCTGTCACCAAAACAAATCTGATTTGACTGATTTGTTTTTATTTTTATACTCCTCCCCAAATTTCACCAAAATGTTAACAGTCCCTATTGCTGGGCAATGGGGTTACAGGAATTTTTTTCCTTCTTTTCAATATAATCTCCAAATTTTCTAACTCAGCAAGACTTATTTTCACAATCAAAAATAGATGGTAAATCTCTTTTAAAAAGCTATAGTCTAGGGCACCTGGGTAGCTCAGTCAGTTAAGCGTCTGGCTCTTGACTTTGGTTCAGGTCATGATCTGATGGTTCATGAGTTCAGGCCCTGCGTCGGGCTCCTCACTGAGTGTGGAGTCTGCTTAAGATTCTCTCTTTCTTTCTTTCTCTCTCTCTCTCTCTCTCTCTCTCTCTCTCTCTCTCTCTCTCTCTCCCCACCCCTGTCCCTCTCTCCCATTTGTGCTCATGTTCTCTCTCTCAAAATAAATAAAGTTAAAAAAAAAAGAAAAAAGAAAAAAAAGGTAGTCATGGGCACCTGGGTGGCTCAGTTGGTTGAGCATCCACCCCTTGATTTTGCCTCAGATGATGGTCCCAGGGTTGTGGGATCGAACCCTACACTGGGCTCCATGCTCAGTGTGGAGCTTGCTTAAGGCTCTCTCCCTTGGGGCACCTGGGTGGCTCAGTCAGTCAAGCGTCCCGACTTTGGTTCAGGTCATGATCTGATGGTTCATAGTTCAAGCCCTGCTTCGGGCTCTGTGCTGACAGCTCAGAACCTGGAACCCGCTTCGGATTCCGTGGCTCCCTCTCCCTCTGCCCCTCCCCCACTCGTGCTCTTTCTATGTCTCTCAAAAAAAAAAAATAAATGTTTAAAAAAAAAACTTAAAAGATTCTCTCCCTCCCTCTGCCCCTCCCCTGCTTGATGCATGTATGTGTGTGCTCGTCCTATCTAAAATAAAAGCAAGGGGCGCCTGGGTGGCGCAGTCGGTTAAGCATCCGACTTCAGCCAGGTCACGATCTTGCGGTCCGTGAGTTTGAGCCCCGCGTCGGGCTCTGGGCTGATGGCTCAGAGCCTGGAGCCTGTTTCCGATTCTGTGTCTCCCTCTCTCTCTGCCCCTCCCCCGTTCATGCTCTGTCTCTCTTTGTCCCAAAAATAAATAAATGTTGAAAAAAAAAATTTAAAAAATAAAATAAAATAAAATAAAATAAAAGCAAAACATAAATCAATAAAAGTAAAAAGCTACGGTCGTGCTGTGATTTAGCCTCCATGGTTTGTAAAGGCCTAACGCGCAGGGCAGAACAGAGTGCTTTGGCGTGCACACGCTATACCTGTCCACGTGAAACCGATTCAGGAGGAGAAGGATCGAGTGCTGCTGGGCTCCGGTAGGTAATCGGATCACATGTGACTGCATCGTAATGAGCCCGTTTTTGTTCAGAATTTTCCGGTGATAGTGGAGCTTCCCGGCATCAACCCTGGAGGAGAGGAGGAGAGTGGCTCTGTCATTTTTGCTTTGCTGGCTGCTTTCCCCAACAGCGCAGAGGGCCTCTCACCTGAACGTCAGTGCTAGACACACACTGTAGCACTGGCTAGTCCTACCCAGCCACTCTACGACGACAGTCACTGTGGGACAGCGGCCTTGAAAACAACAGCCATGCCTCAGCCTAACAGCACAGCCGAGGTCCCCGGCAGAGGCGGACGGGGGATGGGGGTGGAGGCCCAGGGAAATGGGCACGGGACAGATGGTGGGGTGGGCGACGATGAGGGTTAGTGATGACACCATCAAATACAGGTGCCCAATCCTGTAGTGGCCAATAACTAGGGGGACTATACATCCTGATTTGCCCGGAGGTCCCAATTTATGACCACTGCCTTGGCCTTGCCCTGGGGCCCCACTCTCCACTCTCAAAATGTCTGGTTTAGATACTAATTATAGGGTCACTCCAGGGTCTCTTCATACACAAAGCCCTGCACTCCCAGTCAGCATAGGTTGCAGACTGCCCCAGTGGCAGGGCTGAGAGGAAAGGGGAAGGAGGTAGGTCAACAGGCTGGGGGGCAGGGCACAATCATCAGGGAGCCCTGTCAAGCGAATCATCCCCTCACTTGAAAGCAGTGCTGTGGAGGTCACGCTGGAGCTCGCCTTGCCACCGGGACCGGCCCAACCGCTCCAAAATGCAGTAGGAGAAGTCAGGGAGCTTCAGGTCGGGGTCACCCTCCAAGCCTATCAAGGCCCTGTACCGCATGTCCTGGGAGGCGACGATGATCAGTCTCTTTCCCCACCTGTGGATCAGAAACGACCACACAGAAGAAATAACTTTAAGTGATTTGAAGAAAATATGAAAAAACAGGGGTGCCTGGGTGGCTCAGTCAGTTAAGCATCAGACTCTTGGTTTTGGCTCAGGCCGTGATCTTGCGGTTCATGGAATCGAGCCCCACGTCAGGCTCAGTGCAGAGCATGAAGCCTGCTTGGGATTCTTGCTCACCCTGCCCCTCCCCTGCACACTTATTTATAAATAAACTTAAAAAAACAAACAAAACCCTGAACCTTAGAGAATCATCATTTTGTGCTGCTTCTTACAGCTTTACAATCCCCCCATTAAGGCAGTTTCAGTGTCCAAACTGCAGCATTTGGGGTGAACAGAGCCAACCTTGTGTTCTCCTTATGTGGTGCCCTCCGAGGTCTCGTCAGGACACTCAGACCAAAGCCCAGACTCCCCAGCAGGGCCTGGTACATCCGATGCACCCTCCATGGCCCTGATGGTCCTCAAATGAGCTGCTTCCTCTGCCCGGGCTCCTCCCCGAATCTGTAGGTGACGGATTCCTTCTGATCATTGGGGCTACTGCTTAGACATGACCTCCTCGGGCCTTCCTGAAAGTCTAGCCCCAGCTATCCCCTACCTGGCCATTGCCATATTCTTCACAGCACCCGGCACTCTTAAAAATGGTCGTATTTTGGGGATGCCTCAGGGGGCTCAGTCAGTTGAGCGTCTGACTTTGGCTCAGGTCATGATCTCATGGTTGGTGAGTTTGAGCTCCGCATCAGGCTCTGTGCTGACAGCTGGGAGCCTGGATCCTGCTTCGGATTCTGTGTCGCCCTCACTCTCTGCCCCTCCCCCAGTCGTGCTCTGTCTCTCTCAAAAGTAAATAAACATAAAAAAAATTTTTTTTAAAGGTCTTTTTTTTTTTTTTGCAGACATTCTTGTCCGTCTCCTCCCTTCAAATTTAAGTGCCATAAAGGTAGGCACATGGTACTGACTTGTTCACTAGGACACCTTCAGTGCCTAGTATGATTGTAGTGCATAGTAGGGGCTCTGTGAGTATTTGTTAAGTGAGCAAACTAGCCTACTGAACTGGACAGATAAGCTTCAGAGTCAAAAATACAGGTACGCCTCAGAGATGTTGTGGGTTCAACTCTAGGCCATTGCAAGAAAGCAAATATTGTGATAAAGCAAGTATCACAATAAAGGTAGTCAAATAAAGTTTCTGGTTTCCGGTGCATAGAAAAGTATGTTTATACTATACTGTAGTGTAGTGTATTAAGTGTGCAATGACATTACGTCCAAAAAAACCAATGTGTGTACCTTAATTAAAAAATACTATTGCTAAGAAATGCTAACCATCATCTGAGCCTTCACCAAATTGTAATCACCGGTCCCAGATCACTGTAACAAATATAGTAATGAAAAAGTTCAAAATATTGAGAAAATTGGGGCACCTGTGTGGCTCAGTTGGTTAAGCGTCCAACTTCAGCTCAGGTCACGGTCTTTACAATTTGTGAGTTCAGGCCCTGCGCCGGGCTCTGTCCTGACAGCTCAGAGCTTGGAGCCTGTTTCAGATTCTGTGTCTCCCTCTCTCTCTGCCCCTCTCTCGCTTGTATTCTGTCTCTCTTTCAAAGATAAACATTAAAAAAAAAAATAAAGAAAAGGAAAGAAAATATATTGAGAAAATGACCGAAATGTGATACAGAGACACGAAGCGAGCAAATGCTGTTGGGAAAAATGGTGCCAACAGATTTGCTTGATGCAAGGTTGCCACGAACCTTCAATTTCTAAAAAACGCAGTATCTGTGAAGTGCAGGACGACGAGGTAGGTCTGTACCGAACTGGCTAATCAGCGGATTTGTAGTCCGTTGAAGACCAGACCCTGGAAGAATCGTCAGCTCCTCCTAGTGACTTGAGGTGTGAAAATAATAAAGAGGCCAAGAATACGTCCTAGCAAGGCATTTCAGACTGAGTGACGTGATGGGAGACAGGCCTTGTGGTTAGATGTCTAAACAACAGAGCTAAGAAGAATTAGATGCTGGCCCAGATTTAAGGGGTTGGTAGTCCATGAGTTCTTATACAGGGACCCTCAGTGATGCATTCATCTGGGAAAGGGAGCGCTTCCGAGTGGGGGTATCTTGGTGCCAAGAAGTGAGTGAGTGAGGGGTTCTCTGCCAGCACACCCTCGTGGGATCTCTGCTCCAGGGCTTGGACCCCAAGAGTATGTGAATGGAGTGGGCCAATCTGCCCAAGATGTCAGCTTAAATTAGCAGATGAGGCCCAGTGGGTGGAGTCTCAGACTTAAGTGATGGAGACTCGGCAGAGAAACGGATTTCTTCTATCACATCCTTCAGACTGACGGTTCTCCTTCCTCCCACCCCACACTGGCTGGTTTCACTTCTACCACCAACTGGGCCAAAGATGAAAGAAGAGGCTGTCTTCCTTTTAACCTTACACTGTTTGTGACCTAAAATAAGTCTCCTGTAGAGTCATGGAAGTCGGCAGAATCCATCCTCAGAGAGAATGGTTGCGAACACGCATGAAAGAGACAGTCCACTTCCTGTGTCTGCACATCACAGACTTAGGACTTTGCTCTCTCGTCCAAAACAGGTTCATTAAGTTAAACTGGAAGAGGTCAGCTGGGAAAAGAAAGCTGGAAAACTGGGGAACAGGTTTGCTGCTTTTCACACAGGCTCAGATTTGTTTACTACGCTGTCCTATCATGATCCCGACAGTTCCAATTAGCTGACTAAGGGACTCCTGCTAGGCTTAAAATGCTGAGTGTGGTCACCAGACAGGATGTCAAATACTGATTAAGCACAATGTAAAGTACCAGAGATGCCAAGATAGATAAAAGCGGTATCCACCTTCAAGGAGCTCACAGTCCACTGGAGGAGGAAGTCCAGAAAGTGAGCGATTATGCTATGATCCAACAGCTGTCAGAGAGCACCTAGGAAATGGCATACGTCCAGAGCCCAATTCCATCTAAGCTGTGTGTGTGAACGGAGCACAGTAACTAGGGACCGCTCTCACAGGAGGGGATGTTGAATGAGCACTAAGCTTGGGGGCAGGGGAGGGGGGGAGCGGTGAAAGGCAAGGAAGCAGAACCTGCAAGTTTCTGGAGGCACGAAGCAGTGCGCCTGTCCTGGGGGCAAATGGCCCGGCCGGGAAGCCTGGTGTGGGGTCGCAGGCTGGAAAGCAGAAGGAAGGAGAGCCCGAGAGGTCAGTGCGAGTCCACATCCCAAAAGGCCTGGCAGTGCCGTCCAGGGAGTTTGGATGCCATGACACAGGTCAGGGGTTAGAACTTCCAGACCAACAGGAGAGTCAATCAGTCAACATGCACTCTCAGGAGCCGATGCGGTGCCAGGCAGAGTCTAGATCCTAGAGATACAGCCATGAACAAACAAGAGTTTCTGCCCTCAAGGTTACAGTCTGGTATGGAAAGAGTGACGTAAATAAACACTGAAGACCATTTTTGGTACTGACGTGAGTAATGCGATGATGTCTGGGCAACAGGGACATACTTTTTGAGGAACCAAGTCCAAGGCTGAATGAAGAGAAGGGGGTGGGAGATGTGAAGATCTGAAGCAGAATATTTTTAACTTTATTTATTTGAGAGAGAGAGAGAGAGAGAGAGAGAGAGAGACAGAGAGAGACAGAGAGAGGAGTGTGCGTGTGCGTGAGTTGGGGAGCGGCAGAGAAAGAATCCCAAGCAAGCTCCGCACTGTCAGCTCAGAGTCCGACGAATAGGGGCTCGATCTCATGAACCGTGAGATCATGACCTGAGCTGAAATCAAGAGTCAGACGTTTAACCAACCGAGCCCCCCAGGAGTCCTGAAGGCAGAAGACTCTAAGCAAAAGGAACAACATGTGTCGCAGCCCTGAGTAACAGATTAGCCCAGCGTGTTCGGGCCAAAGCACAGAGAGGGCTATGGGGGGAGAGCTGGGTGGGCAGAGGGTAGGCATATGGAGCCTGATGGGCCACTCAGCAGGGTGGGCAGCACTAGGTGGGACATGGCTCATGGTTCTGGCCTAAATACCAAGGGAAAATCACAGTCCCAGAGAGAGAGAGCACAAGTCGGGAGGGGCAGGGAGAGAGAGGGAGACAGAAGATCCAAAGCAGACTCTCCTGACAGCACAGAGCCCGAGGTGGGGCTCGAACTTACAAACCAGGAGATCATGACCCGAGCTGCCGTCAGAGGCTTGACCAACCAAGCCACCCAGGCGCCCCATGGATCCTGTAATTTTTTTAAGAGGAGGTAGAAATCTAGATTTTAAATATTAGCAATGAAATAAAATTGAAAACAAACAAACCACCATGCTGGCTAAACAAAGCATGTCTGTGGGGGACATGCGGCCAGTCTTGAGATATCTGTCCTGAGTGACCAAGGCACTTTCCACCGCAAGTCCATCTTAGAGAAAAATGTTCCATGCAGTGTGGAAAGTTCCGAAGAGGAGAGACAGTAAGAAGGGAGATAAGAGACTACTGTACTATTTTGAGCCCAAAGGGCGTTTGAGAAAACGTCAGAAGGTCAAGTCCACAGGACTCGGTGGCCGGCTGAATGTAGAAAGAGAGAAGGGGCCCAAGTTTGCGTCTTATACGGCAGGCGCGTGGGAATCCTCTGGAGCAGAGGGAAGACACAAAAGGGGCAGGAAATGGAAGAGGAGGCAAGTTTGGGGTGAAGGAGTGATGCTCTGACTTCTGGGCGCACTGAGGAAGAGGTTACTGTAACTCCACACACGGCACTTGACAGACGCCTGGGGAGCACTCAGAGCCCTGGGGAGCAGCCCAACATTTAAGGGGTGGAAGGAAGTCGGGGAGTCCATGAGGGAGCTGGTAAGGATCGGCTAGAACAGGAAAATAAAGCAGGAAGCCATGGGACAAAAGCTTTACAAGTCCTTGATGGGGTGGAGGGGGCAAGGAGGTTACGGGCCCTACAGTGTCCACAGGCTCATTACTAGGAATCTTCGGGGATAAGATTTCGGTGAAGTAATAAAGTCAGACATCAGGACCGAGAGGGCAGAGGTGAAGGGGACAAAGAGTGAGAGTGGCTGTTTCTTCTGGGAAGCTTGGTCCTA
This sequence comes from Felis catus, assembly GCF_018350175.1. Taxonomy (NCBI): domain Eukaryota; kingdom Metazoa; phylum Chordata; class Mammalia; order Carnivora; family Felidae; genus Felis; species Felis catus. Next base: position 19,491,335 of record NC_058383.1, on the reverse strand, counting down.
CAAGCGGCAGAGAGAAAGAGAGATCTATGGTCACAGGGGATCTGAGGTCAAGAGAAGGTCCTGTTGTAAGCTGTGTGAGTCACGTTAGGGCTGAGGAGACAGCACCAGCAGAAAGGCAAAGTTGGAAATGACGGAGAAGGGGCACCTGGGTGGCTTAGTTGGTTAAGCATCCGACTTCAGCTCAAGTCATGACCTCGAGGTTTGTGACTTTGAGCTCCGCATAGGGCTTACTGCTGTCAGCAGTAAGATCCTGTCTCCCTCTCTTTCTGCCCCTCCCTCTCAAAAATAAATAAACATTAAAAAAAAAAAAGAAAGAAAGAAAATGATGGAGAAAGATGAGCTTCCTGAGAGAGGCAGGGAAGAGCAGGAGGTACAGGGAGCTGGGCTGGGGGGCGGGAAGGGGGATGGGCAGAGGAGGAGGAAGAGAAGCAGAGCGAGGCCTAGACAGGGCCATGGTTTCTGGTCACCTCTGAGCTGGGGGGTGGGGGTAGGGGGAGGAAGAGATGTGTAACAGCTGCAAGTTGAAGATGGAAGTCAGGAGAGTTCACACGGGCAGCTTCTCCCTGTTCTGTGAAGCGGGGAGGGAGGTGGGAGTGGGGCTAGGCTTAGAAGATGACAGGTGGAATGGACCACTCTGGGAAACCGGGGGTCCGGCCGGAGACTCAGGAAAGGACCGCTGGGCAGCAGGGGGCCCAGTCCCTACGAGAGTGATCTGGGTGGCTCAGGTGGTTAAGTGGCTGACTTCAGCTCAGGTCCCGATCTCATGGCTTGTGAGTTCGAGCCCCACTCTAAAGCGCAGAGCCCACTTTAGAGCCTCTGTTCCCCCTCCCCTTTCCCTCCCCGACTGCCGCCTGTGCTCTCTCTCAAAAATAAATAACACATTAAAAAAAAAAAAAAAAGAGTGATCCAAATGATAGCCTCCTGCTCTGCCCAACCGTGCCAGGACTGTGGACACAAGGGAAAGAGAAAGGCAGGTCCCTGAGCAAAATGAGCCGAGTGAAGAAGGCAGAGGCTTCGTAAAGGGCTGGCGAGACTCAGCGCTCTGACTGTGCACCCGACTCCAAAGCAGGAGGATTCCCATGAGTTTCTGATGGTGCAAATCAGTTACCTGCCAAAGGCCTCCACCATCATACAGCGGGGCTGTAAAGACTTGGTCCTGATGTCATTGGTTATGTTTTTCCTCTCCTTAAAGTACCGGCAAGAGCCCTGGATGCCATCTTTATTCTCTAAAATCATATGAATGGGGTAGACGTCCTCCAAAGCGACTGGATCCCTCCGGGACTCCAAAATTCCGGTTTCCAAGTCAATCTCTTCGTATCTACAAGAGGGAAGGCACAAATACCAAACCACAAATCAGCTCCGGAAACAGTACATACTGGGCCACATTCTTCTGACAACCTCCTGCTGAGACCAGAGAGAGAGAGAGAATGTGCTCACTCAAGTCTTCCCACTTTGCAAATGCAGATTAGAGCAGCATTCCTGCCTTTTTAACGCAAAGAACACAGACCTTCCCAGGGTCCCCCAAATCCACCCTAAGAAGCTGAATGCTGGAACCAGAACCGTCCTACTGGCCCAAGTCGTGGTCTTTTGGTTTCCCTTCAAATCTGGTGCCTGTACGTTAACAATTTTCACCTTGGGATCCTACGTCCTGCCTTTTCCCTCCAAACACTGACCCTGTATCTTCGCTTGTCTACCAAACACCTCAAATTCAAGGAGATCAAAGGCAAAGTTATAACTGCCTCTCCCCGCCCCCAATAAAGTCCCTCCTTTCCACTCTCTCCCAGTTGTGTCGTATCAATGTCATGGAGACATCTCTGACTTGGGTTTCTTCCTTTATCCAGTCAGCCAACTTTGTTAAGCTTTCCTTACAAACCTCGCTCACATCCTGCTCTAGTCCAGTTGAGGCTAAATCCCACTTCCGCTTATTGGCCCTTTCCTCCTTTGCCTTCTGTGTGATCTCTCCACTGCGTAACACTCCAACCCCCAATCACATCTGCCAGGACACCGCTCTGAACTGCTACCCTCCATTTCGCCAGCCGCACCTTCCCAGGCTTCTTGGAAGGTTCCTAGTCCTTCATCCAGCCCTTCCACGTAGGTGCACCTCAGGGCCATGTCTTAGGCCTCCAGGGAGAATCCTGGTCTACAACTTAAACATCCAGCCATACGGGATGACTCCACATGTCCAGGTCCATCCCTCTCTCTGGCCTGCTCCCCCCTCCCCCGCCCCGCATGAAGCCACATGTTTACTAAACAGAATCTCCACTAGGGTCACCCAAAGGAACTTCAAACGCCATGTGTCTCAAAGTATGTTCAACATCTTCCCCACCTCCCCCAAGACTCAACCACTGTGCTGACCTTCTGTGTTTCCTACCAACAGGGCAGGGCCTCAGTATTCACTCAGGTACCCAAATATCAGGAACCAGAGGAATCATCCCTGATTCCCACCTCTCCTTATACCCCACATCCAGTCACCCAATCCTCTTTATTCTGGTTTCATAGGTTTTCATCCCACCTGCTTCTCTTATTTTCACCTGCACCCTGGTAAACAAAACCATGATTGGTTGGTTGTGGCTGGATTACTAAAATCTCTCAACTTCACACTTTGCCCCTAGTCTGACTCGCCTTTCAGTGGCTTCTAACTACCCTTTCGATAAAGGATAAGCTATTTAAGTGGATTAAAAGACCACCCAATTCCCTCTCCAGTCCAACTGAGCGAAGGGCAGAGTGGGTTTTGTACCCCAGACTTCGTGGATTCAAATTGGGGGTTCTGGTCTTGCTAGCAGATGATCTTAAACAAGTCACTTAAACGCTCTGTGCCTCAATTTTCTCTTCTAAGGCTTTTGTAAAAATTAAATAACTCACTCTATGTCAGGATCTTAGAACAGTCCCGGCTCACAACAAGCATACATCTAAGTGCCAAACATTATTCCTCATTCCCCACCTCCAATCCTACACTTCAACCAAACTTAACATATTTCTCCTCCTGCAGGCTTCACATTTGCTGTTTCCTGTCCAGAATACTCTGCCAAGTGCCCACCTAAATCCAATCTTTAAGTCCTGTTTTGGACAGTATTACCTCTGGGAACTTCTCACAATATGCCTTTAGAGCACAGATTCTACAGACGGATGGCCTGGGTTCAAATCAACACGTGGGTCACTTATAATCTTTGTAACCGTTGAACAGGTTACTTAATCGAAGGCTCAGTTTCCTCCTCTGCAAAATGGGGAAGATAACAGTACCTACTGCTGAGGATCAAGTGAGTTCAGTCCCCTGAAGCTCCCAGAACAGGATCTTAGGGTATAGTACTAGGCCAAAAATAAGCACTCCATAAATGCTAGCCATTATTATTATTATTAAGGTTGCTGTTATGCAGATGTCTAATTGACTTAGGCTCTCCAGTCAAGCACTGAATGAATGCCCCAGAAAGGGTGGTTGAACTCATCGGTCTCCAGCCTTGGTTTGAACTCACCTCCTAACCACTACGGAAGAAGAGTACTCTTTGAAACTTGAAGAATATCCCGCCGGTCCTGCTCACCACCACCCAACACCCACACGGACATAATGGGACATCGTGAGATAACCCTCAACTCCATCGAACGCCCGGGCTCTACCAGGCCCGAGGAGCCCCCAGTCAGCCTTACACCCAGGCCTCCCCCCCCCACCGCCCGCCCCACGACTCACGGTCCTCCCCGGGCTCCACTCCTATCTCCCACCCCCTCCGGTCAGAACCTGGGCCCCTCCCAGAGCCATCGGACCCCGGGCTCCGCGCCCGCCCTCTCGCCCGCCCGCCGCAGGACCAGGCCGCTGACCGGTCCTGGAGCTGGAGGTCGGGTCGCTCTCGAGGCTCTTCATAGAAGCTGATGCCCGGGTGCGTGGCAAGGGCCCGCCACAGGAACTCCTGCGTGTAGGGCTCCAAAGGCAGGGGGAAGGGCGGCACTCGCGTCTCCAGACGGCTCCACAGCGCAGGCAGACACAGGCCATCAAGCCCCTCGAGGGCCACCTCGTCCAACAACGACTCAAGCGCGTCCATTGCTACTTCGGTGGGCAGCTCCCCCGGCGCCTGCGCACCAGGACACTAAAGGCCCTCCAGCGCGCCTGCGCACAACCTTCGGCAGCCCTGAGAGGCGGGATGGACTTAGAGATCCGAGGAGGAGTTCCAGAGCGCCGATGCGACGTCACTCCCTTTGGGGGCGGGCTCAGTCCCTGGATCTCCACCGCCATTGGTCCGGAACCCCGCAGTAACCAGGGGAACTGCAAACAGTGTAGGGGCCGCTTCCGGTTCGAGCACCCGGAACCGCCGCCTCTAGGGATGGACGGTGAGTGTCCGTGGGCCCCTCCGGGCGGTCGGGCAGTTATTCTTTCACCTCTCCTGAGGCTTCCCCGGACAGAATCCTAGGCCGGAGAGCCCTGGACCACCACTTCCTGACCCATGGTGGCCTCCGGTCTGAGGGAAAGGGAGCCTTAGTGATCCGGGATGGCCAGAAGAGGCTGGGGGGAGTGGTCAGTGGTGTGGCCAAGGTGCAGAGCTGTGGTCGTGTAGGAACCCGGTACAGGCTGGGGGCTCAGAAGAGGTTTAGAGTGGAAAGGAGAAGTAGAAGTCCGAGGGCGAGGGGGTCCTGTGTGTCTTCCTCGGATGTGGAACTGTGCAATCTGGGAGTTGGTACGGGAGTAAGCGTCACCCTGGGGAGTGCGGTCGTCAGCTAGTGGGAAAAGGGAGTTGGTAAGGTGGGTGGGGGAATTCTAGGGCATACTCTCTTTATGAGCTCTGCTGAGAATAATTAGTACCGTCCAGTGCCAGGAACTCTGTAAGCTCTCTCAAGCAACACCTCGTTAAGCTTCAGAACAGCCCTTTGAGGTCAGTAGTGTTCTCCTGTTTTGCAAATGAAGCAACTGGGGCTCAAAGAAGTTAACTTGCCCCTAACCAAACAGCCCACAAGTGGCAGGGTGGGCAAGAAAGCCAGACACTCTGCCTCTGGAACCAAATTACGGAGTTTGAGATTTGAAGCGGGTTTCAGAGGCCCTTCATTCCAGAAGTTGCAAATGCAGATATCTGTAGGGACAAGTCTGGCGGGCTGGATTGGGCTGCGACTGAAAATCAATTCGCCTTTTGAAAGGAAAGCATCTCACTCGGCTCCAACCTATTATTTTCCTGGGGCACTTCTCTAAATACTGGGACAGCCAATCAGTCTGAAGGCCAGATGGAGCCTGTGGGCCACTGTTTAGAGGTCCCTGATTAGAATCATAGAATCGACCATGGGAAGCAATCTAAAAATAGGCTACTCGGATCTCATTTTGAAGATAGGAGGACTAATGTTTAGACAGACTGTTAGGGTCTATGCTAGAATCCAGATCAGTTTTCTCATTTCACCACTAACAGGGATTTGTTCCTTTGTGATATCCACTTAATGCAGTGTGGGATTTTTTTTTTTTTAATTGAATAATCTGATGTGTGCTTAAAAGACGCTTTGCCCTTTGTACTTCAGAGGTACTGTAAAATGTCATTTGCAGTTTGCCTTGTGGGAAGATCAATGTAATGTTTCTACAGAACAACAGTTCTCACATTTTTTTGGTCTCAGGACTCCTTTATGCTCTTACCTCAGAAGAGCGTTGTTTATGTAGATCTGTGAAATTTACCATATCAGAAATTAAAGCTGAGAAAATCTTCAAACATTCATTTATCAACTTATTTAAAAATAACAATGAACCCATTACTTCTGAATATAAATAATAATTTTAATGAAACATAGTTTTGCGCCCCCGCCCCCAAAAGTAGTAGGAAGAGTAGTAGTGGCATTATTTTACATTTTCTTAAATCTCTTCAATGTCTGGCTTGATAGAAAATAGCTAGACTCTCATTTCGGCTTTGGCAACCAAACATGTGTTTTCTGGCTGATGTATATGAGCAAAGTCTGGCCTCACACAGATATATAGTTGGAGCAGGGACTATTTTAATTGCCTTTTCAAATACCATTCTTTTTTGATCCTACACCAAGACTTAGCAAGTGGTAATTCTTGAAGGTTATGTACAGTGTGGCATCTGAAACCATATTGGTGAACTTCTATACTCTATTGTATTAAAATCCATTGGTTTATCATACCCTTTGGTTGGATATTTTACCCATGTATGATTTTGTTACATTAAATGTTTGTCATTTAGGAAATGTTGATTTACCGAGTTATACAAATCTTCCAAATGTTGACATTTTAAAAATTCCATTATTAATATCAAATAGAATGTCATTATGATATCAAAAAAAATCACATTTGTTAATATAACTACCATATGAGCTGTTAAACTCAAGGTAGTAAGAAACAAGTTTTCATTTGGGCAACAAACACTGTCAGTTGGGTATTTGGGACAGACTCATTTTTTTTTATATATATATATTTGAGAAAAGTTTGAATAATGATAGTTTGTTGTTCATTTAAGTGCAAGGCATTCAGTATCATACGTGGCTAGTTCAGCTGGTAACTCAAACAAGCACATGAGTGTTTTCTGGGATCAACTGTTGTACTTTGGCACATAGCAGAAGTGTTCGATGTGTACTTCCCATTTTGTCACACACAGTATTCAAAAGTGTACTCAAGGAATGAAATTTAATAATATTAATTTCTACTATTTTATAAGGATATTCTTAGGTGAAAATGATTTTTGTTTTGTTTTGTTTTATCGTGAGTATGTGGTAGTAAAGAATATAATGACTAATAACACAGTTTGGTGCTGCTGCCTTGTAGAGATTCAGGCCACAAGCAGTTTTACCTACCACTGCTTTCACATCATCAGTGCAAATATTGACTGATGTAAATAAAAAAAAGTTTTAGAATTATGGTGAGAATAGTTTTGTCTTTGTGGATCTCTCTTCCTCCTAGGGTCTGGGGGAGATAGTTTGAGAACTATTGCTGTAGGCCATTTTTAAGAAGTCTACGTTGTCGCTCTGTTACCATGTCAGCACTCCTAGAACATTATCGTGGCCTAATAGAGGAACCTGTTAATTTTCAGACTGGTCACAAACAAGAAAAGCTTGTTCTCTTTTAAGAAAGCATTTGCTCTAAGATTAGATTTAGCATTCAAAGGATCCCTTTTTCCATTACTATTTTTAAAACTTAGATTTACACAACAATTTTGTACGCACATACCTGTTGGGTAAAGTGAAGCATACCGTGATGAATTGTGATTCTAGCCAACTAGGTAGGCCTTATCAAAAGGATGTTTACTTCCTAAACTTACAAAAGCTTAAGTATCTACCAAGTATCCCCAAACTGGACTGTAGTTTGGTTAATTCTGCGTGTCCAAATCACCATGGTTTTTCACAACATTTTTCCTGACCCATTGGTTTTGACTCTGGGCAGGTTTTATCTGGCTCTGCAATACATCATAATGTAATACTGATATATTTCGGGGGCCGTGTATCTGTGGATTCATATCTTGATGGGTATTCTTACCCCTCTGAGCTTCAGTTTTCCTGTCAATAAAGTCAAGCTGATGAGAAGGCTTACTTTGTTTTGTTTGCTAGCCCAATGGTGAATTGAACAAGACTACGCGTGAACGCACTTAACACCAAGTCTGGCATATAAAAAGTGCTCCTCATGGTAGCTAATGCTGTCACTAGCTGCAAATGGGCAGACTTCAGCTGGCGGAAGAGGGAGGAAGGAATCTGATGAAGCTCTCTAGCAAATAATAATCTTTGTAATTAGCTCACTGTTTATTTAAATGAAAAGCTGACGTGCTACATTTTGTATTTACCTGAAAGTAAACTGGCAATGTGTGAGTCTTCTGCCCCGGATATATATTAAATTTTTTGATGTTTATTTATTTTCAAGAGACAGAGAGAGACAGAGCGTGAGCGGGGGTCGGGGGGTGGGGGAGGGCGGGCAGAAGAGAGAGGGAGACACAGAATCTGAAGCAGGCTCCAGGCTCTGAGCTGTCAGCACAGAGCCCAATGTGGGGCTGGAACTCACGAACTGTGAGATCATGATCTGAGCCGAAATCCGACACTCAACAGAGCCACCCAGGCGCCCCCAGTCTTTTGCCCCTGAAGGGTTCATCTTTATGTTAAAGTCACATTTCCCCCAGCGCTTTTAAAATATGGTTTAGGAAAAAAAAAATTTCTACTCAGTTTTCAAGGAACATAATAATTAGACAAAAGTTCAGCACATCAACATAATTAGAAAGGATTTTAAAGCTGTTCATTTGCTTTTGCTCTCCCTAGAGCAAATATTCAACATTTCCCCTGCTCATACTGTTCATTTGCTTAGTACACTTTCTCATAGAATTAATAACGCCAAGATGAAATTTAACCTAGCTTGTCTAAATAAGCCCAAACTGCAAAACAGGTGACGAGTGAACTAGTAAGGTTTTGTTGGAAGTATGCTATCCACGTGTCTGGTCTGTTTCATTCTGGTGTGGTATTCACCTGGGCTCCTGGTGATTTGTCTGTTTCCCTTGCTACGTAAAATAAGCCAAGCCAAAAATGATATGAAATAAAATAAAGCAAGCATTCAGCGGGCAAAGTAAACACGTGGTCCATGTAATCTCTTTGTCTGTTCTGTCTTCGTTCCTTCTTTGCGCCTATCCTTGAGTCAGGTTCATTTCTCCCCTCTCCCTATTTCACAGTATTCATCCCCAGCTGTGATTTTAACCTACAGGAACTTGGCACAGCACGGTTTGCTTATTCTTCCTTCGGGCATTCATTTAGTAACTCCACATTCCAGTGCCTTCTGCGCACCGGAATCCAGAGATCTCAAGATGATTGAGACTGGATCCAGGCGAAGGGGAGTTCATTGTATTACTCTTAAAACTTCCTGTAAAGTTCTTTTTTTCAACATATTAGTTCCAACATTTTTCACCTTAAAAAAAAAAGAAAGATGTAGCAAATTTGAAAACGAATTCTTTACGTCAGAGGTTACACACTGGGGGCCTCCGAATGAATGAGCCCACAATCCTGTTTACTTGGCCCATAATGTTTTGTTTTTTCAATTTTTGAATGAGTTGTCAACATTGGAAGATTGGGAGATTTCTCATAAATATCTGATTGTGGGATTTTCTTTGAAAATCAATGAAGTCTCTCAGCACCGAATCAGAATTCTGTAGGCAACAACCTCCTCACAGCTAGAGCTAACAGAGACCACCCTTTTAGAAGGGAGGTGCCCTTTCCAATTTGTCACAGCACCTACCTGACTGGCCACCTACCTGACCTCCATTGCCTGCGTTCCCTGCCTGGGCCCCATAGGCATCTGAAGCAACAATTCTACTCTCATATTAACTTGGGCAATGTTAGAATCCTTATGAATTATTCCTGTGGGGCATACTGTGCTGTATATGCTTGTTCACTTAGTTTCAATCTGAAAAAAAAGGGGGGGATATATTCCCTGCCCTTAAGAACTTCATAGTCTGGGGACACCTGGGTGGCTCGGTCGGGTGAGTGTCCAACTCTTGGTTTCAGCTCAGGGCATGATCTCAACAGCTCGTGAGTTCGAGCCCCTCGTAGGGCTCTGGGCTGATGGTGCAGAGCCTGCTTGGGATCCTTTCTCCCTCTCTCTGCCCCTCCCCCACTCACTCTGTCTCTGTCTCTCTCAAAAGAAATAAATAAACTAACAAAAAAAAAAAAGAAAGAAAAGAACTTCATAGTTTGGTGAGAAAGCCAGTCATAAACAGATAACTAGAATCCAACCTGGGAGTTCCTGGAAGATGACATTCGTGAAGGTCTTCCCCTTTCTCAAAGGAATCTGCCTCACTGCCGGCTTTTGCAAATAAAGTTTTATTGGAACATAGCTAAGCCCCCTCTGCATATAAATGCACACAGTCTGTGGCTGTTTCCATGCTTCGTTGGCAAAGTTGATTTGTTGTGACAGAGACCGTATGGCCCACAAAGCCGGAAGTATTTTCTATCTGGTCCTTCACTGGAAAGGTTTGCTGACTCCTTCCATGGGGGATCCATTCGATTTGACACTTGAGACAGCCCCATATGCTACTCACTGTAATTGGGCCCATTTGCACCCACATGGCCAGCAGGTAGCAGAACCAGGACTCCGCCAAATAAAGCGCACACTCTAGAATTTATGTATGTCTAGAGTATGTCGTCAAAGACCTGTTTCAAACTTGTCCCTGCCAGGGTGTCGCCAGGTTGTCACATCTAGGGGATGAGTCTGTGGGCGAGGCTCCCTCTTAGGCTGGTGGAAGAACAAACAGTTTAAAAGGCACTGCCCTGGGGACGCCTGGGTGGCTCAGTCGGTTAAGTGGCCGACTTCCGCCCAGGTCGCGATCTCATGGTTCATGGGCTCGGACCCCACATCGGGCTCTGTGTTGACAGTTCAGAGCCTGGAGCCTGCTTTAGATTCTTTGTCTCCCTCTCTTTCTCTGTCCCTCCCCTGCCCATGCTCTCTCTCTCTCTCTCTCTCTCTCTCTCTCTCTCTCTCAAAAGCAAATAAAAAAAAAAAAAGGCACTGCCCTTGACCCTTGCTCTTGGCTCCCTCAAGATCTGACTCTGTGGCTGCTCCTCTGTTTGCACATAAGAGAGGGCTTACAAGGAGCAGTATGGTTGCTTGGAAGCTGGAGCTTGGTGCTGTTTACAGATCACTTTATATAAGAGTAAGGAAGTATCAGTTGCCCTCAATAGTACTGGACTGACTGCTGATGCCCCGTGGGATTTGAACAGCTTGACCCTTGTAGCTTTAAATCAGACACAGCACCTTAAATCAGAGAATTTCCCTGGGGAAACAGTGTCTTTCCCTTCCCCTGTCCCTTGGTTGGTCTCCTGGTCTCTAACCTCATATTTAGATACCCACCTACCCACCCACCCTCCTGCCCAGAGGTATTATACTGGGCTGAACTGGGTCCGTTGATGTGTTTTCCCATATTTAAAAATAGTGATTTCCCATAAAAACCGGGGCTATTTAGTCTCTTGATAGAAGGGTGCTTTGGCCCTGCTGGGCCTGCATTCCCAAACAGCTCTGGTCCCCAGCACTGAACATTGGTCACCCCTTGGTCTTGGACATGTGATGACAGTTTGACCTCTTCTGGCTGGTGGCACCTGACATCAAGTGCTCTTTTCTTGCATTGAGAATATTCGCCTGAGCCTCTGGGCACCTGAAAATTAACCCCTGCCCAAGCCACCTCAGAAAGCTGGCTGTTTCTTGCATACGCTATATTCTTTTCCACCTCCCTGCCTTCCCCTTGCCGTGTTCCCTGCCAGCTGTCTCCTTCTTTCAAGTCACCTCCACGCTGTAGATGATGGTGACCGACATCACCTGCTGAATTAATCCTCCCACATGACGGGATCCCATAGCCCTCATGTCCCATGCTGTATTACAGGTGTTGGGTTCCGAGCCTTTTCTCCTCTTTGGGGATAGAGACCCACTCCTGTTCCTTTATACGCCCAACATTTGGCCCAAGGAGTGGCACAGGGAGATGTACATGAGTGTTTGCTGGGCTGACGTCATAATCAGGGAAGAGATGAACTGATTTGTCCCTTAGCGAATTGGTAGCTCGTCTCCATAAAGCAGGCAGGGAAAAAGTCCTTGCATCTCAATCTTCCTCTTTCCCCCAGACGTTGCCCTTTGGAGTAGTTCAACCCAGTCCTAATAATATGTCCTGACCTGGCTACCTTTACTGTACCCCTGGCCTCTGTTAGTCTGTACTCCCTCTATTTTTCAGCTAGTATTCTTATCCTTCCTCCATTTTCTGCCCCAGTGAGTCACCATCACCCCTATCAACTGCCTCATTTCTAACTCTGATGCTGCCTTGACCCCCCGTAGCTGATGGATTCTCTGGAGACTTAACATGTCATTGGAGGGTTATAGGCAAATGCAGCACCAGGCAGGAAGGTGGGGCATCACAGATGACTGGTCACCAACCACAGAAGCCCTGCAGGGACCACCACACTCTTATAAACTCTGAGTGACCTTGCAATGCGATATGTGTGTGTGTGTGTGTGTGTGTGTGTGTGTGCATGCACACACTCTCTCAAGAATCCCAAACTATTTATGTACCTTTTTATGAACCTACCTAAAATCACAGACAGTTAGATCCAGGAGGGACTTAACAGATCTAGTCCAGGGAATCTGATAGATTTCCAAACTCTGAGGATCCCGTGCAGGAATACAGGTTTAGAAGCCTGCAGGGTCCAGGCAGGTAATGTAAATGACCACAGTGACTGGGGTTTATTTCATTATGCTGCTTGATGTCAGATTCTTTCAACACCTACGTACACTTTGCATACCTGGGACTATTCCTCCATGTCATAAAGGACTCGATTGTCTACTAATTCCTTGAAGCATGTAGCCTTTTCCATACCTCCATCATCTGTAGAAAAGAGATAATAATTGTTCCATCTCCTGGGGTTATTGTGAAAATTAAATGCGTTCATGGATGCAAAGCCCTTAGATCAGGACCTGGCATACGATAAGTATAAATGTGCTAGCTGCAATTAGGGTGATGATGGTAATGATTCTCACTTTTGCTAGAGGTGTGGACACACAGACCTTCACTTTCATCTTTACTGTAGGGAGAAGCCTGTCAGACCAAAGTGGCAGCGAGACAGAGAGCTAGGGGGCCAGGAACCAGAGGATACCAGCCATCTGCCGGCTCCTGACAACTGTTGCCAGGCAGGAAGGCAAGCCTGGTGTTGCCAGATCTTCTAGTTTTTCAAAAACAATCCAGAACTCGGGCTTTTTTTTTTTTTTTTTTCCGTAACTCAGGATTTTAAAATGTGAAATCTCCCAAGCTGTTGGCTGCAAAAAAAAAAAAAATTTTTTAAACATTATGGAGACCAAACAAATGTCTGTGGCCTGGATTCAGCCAGTTGAGTAACTTCCGATCTGGTCTGATTGCTGTCATTTATCAGATGTGGAGGCCGAGGCCTGGGGAGTTAAGGTGGCCACTTGCGGGAGAACCAGCCTGGATCCGTTTCTGTACCCGCCCCGCCGCCATTGCAAAGCCTCCCTCCTGATGAGCCTTTGTGGTGGGAAGTCCTGCCTCTTGCATGGTTTGAGGTGGAGATTTTATTTTAAGCCTGCAGAAGGCAACTCTGAAAAAACCAGGGCAGAGGATTGGACTCGCTCTCCTGCTCTCCCTGTTCAAGTTAGAGGTACTCACTCTGTGAGCCTTCCTCATCTTGGAGAGGAGAGGAAGGAGCAGAGTGCGGAGACCGACCAAGGGGGTTCTGGTTCTGAGGCCACATGACCTTGGGAGATTAGGTACTTCATCTCTCAGTGCCTGGACTCTTAAATTATAAAATAGAGATTAATAGGAGGACTACGTCATAAGGCTGCTGTGAGAATCACATGAATTCATCTATTTAAAGCCCTTAAGGGGCGCCTGGGTGGCTCAGTCAGTTGAGCATCTGACTCTTTTGATTTTGGCCCAGGTCATGATCCCACGGTCCTGGGATCGAGCCCCGCCTCGGGCTCTGAACTGAGTGTGAAGCCTGCTTGAGATTCTCTCTCTCTCCCTCTCTCTCTCCCTCTCTCTCTCTCTCTCTCTCCCCCCCCCTCTGACCCTCTCCCCCACTCCTGCACTCTCTCTCTCTCTTTCTCTAAAATAAAAAAAATTTTAAAAAGACTTTTAAAAGTTTACTTTAAAAAGTAAATTAAACAATAAAGCCCTTAACAGAGCCCCTGGATGGCTCAGTCAGTTAAGCATCCAACTTCAGCTCAGGTCATGATCTCATGGTTGGTGAGTTCGAGCCCTGCATGCAGCTTTCTGCTGCACAGAGCCCATTTCAGATCCTCTGTCCCCCTCTCTCTGCCCCTTCCCCACTCTCTCTCTCAAAAATAAATAAACATAAATCATGCTCTTAAAATGGTACCCAGTACTTAATAGGTTCTCAGTAAAAATTAGCTGTCAGAGGCAGGAATGTATCTTTTTCTTTAGGATTCTGGGGGATCTCATGCATCATTTCTTACGGTTTCCAGGGCTGTTTTGCCGATCATTGGGGTGGGGGGTGTGGAACGCAAATACTGAGAAGACACTTTAATTTGTATGTGTACACACGTGCTCACATAGATTCACAAACGCCGTGTCCCCACTTGTGTTCAGCCAGGAGCTGGGATGGAAGGATGGGGCTGGGCTGGCGGGTGTAGTTGGAATGCGTTTGGGAACTTGTGTGATGGATACAGAGGTCGACCAAAGTACATTTTAGCCTGGGAAGCATGTTGTCACATAAGCCACTGATTAGATTACAGAAGTGTGGCACTTTCTTATCTTTACCGTTTCGAATGAAAAAAAATCAATATTTTCCAATTATCTCCAGTGGTGTATTAAACCCACTTTGTCATATTTCATTTCACCATCTGAGAAAAAGCAGGGGGAGAAGGATCAGGAAAATACATTGTGAGAGAAGATGAAGTCTTTACAGCTTCTTGTACTCTTACCTCTTGTCCTCCCAGCATTTATCCATTCAAAAAATTTGGTCATTCATTCGTTCATTCATTCACAGACTCCAGGGATGTCTCCTGATGTCTCTTCTGATGAGGGAGCATATAAGGCAAGCCGAAGGCCAAGCACAAGCTAGCATACCTCCCATCCCCCACCCCAGGTGGGATTCCTCGGGGACTCCTGGCTGCCCAAGAACAAAGGAAAGGACGGAAAACAAATGGTTAACTGATAGAGATCGCAGTCCTGCAGGACACGAGTCTCCATCCATTTACAAATACCTTAGTAAATGACAAGAAAAAAGGCAATCTTATCAATAGCCTAATCTCCAGAAACCTATAGGCTTGTTTCCTGGAGCCCCAACATCACCCTCCCCTCCAAAATGTTATGGGGAACAAAGGCAGGAAGGAAATGGCAGGTCAAATTCAATTTCCTTATAACCTGCAGCCAGGTGACAAACACTTGAGGCAGGCAGAGTAAAACCTTCTCCAGGAACTCCCTACTGTCTTAATGTTAATGCTTTGCTAGAGGGAAAAACAACCTTAGCTTGACAATAGCTAGGCCTCCAGTGATCGGTGAGGCTTTAGCATATGGAAAGTCCCTTTTAAGAAACTTCCTCTTGACGTTACCTCCTCCAACTCCGTAGTATATAATAGTACTCTTCACAACCCCAGGGCAGCTCTTTCTGCCCATGGGCCCTGTCCCCGTGCTTTAATAAATCTGCTTTTTGCCCCAGAGACATCTCAAGAATTCTTTCCTGGCCATCAGCTCCGGATCCCCACCCCCACTCCCAACCCCATCACCTACTGTGTGCAGGGCACTGCTCTAATCGTTTCATTTGTACTGTCTTAACACTGACAATAGACCGAAATGGAATTACGGTATCGGGGTTTCCAAACAGGTATTGAGAAGCTGAGCCAGACAGGCTGACCCAGAGCCTACCTTCTCTGCTACCGCACGGCATTGTCCCCAGGCTCTCATCTAATTACGAAGGCAGCCAAAGAATGCACGGCTCAGCATTTTTAGAAGTGCACAAGAAAATGTGCGTAACAGTGTGCAGGTTATAAATAACCATTTCTAGCTGCCAGCTGCTGTTTGGGTTTGGAGAGGAAAAGAGGATCTTAGCATGACTTGTTTATCTCAGGTAATTTGGCAGTAAACTGGGTCCCGGGAATTTGAGTTACACAGAAAATGCAAAGGAAGAGTGACAGGGATATTGTTTCGGGCTTTCAGGAGACAGAATGTGACTTCAAGTCCCAGAACCAGCCTGGAGGCAGCACACGGGGAATTTGAAAGAATTTGAAAGTGTGTCGCAGAGCCCACGTTTACCTGTCTTCCAAACAGTCACGCTTTTTGTCTAACAGATTTCTGTTGCTATGATGAAATTTCCTTAAAGAGCTCTCCCCCTCGCCCCCCTCCCCCCTGCCATGGTTCCGCGGCATCGAGGTAAATAATGGAAAATTTTCTAGTCTTCTGCCTAGTTACCTATTAGGTTAGACACTAGAAGCCTGTTTTGTTGCATCTGTACAGAGCTTTACATTTTTTTTTTTTTTTTGTAATTGTCAATATTTAAAAATTAGAAGCTGTCTTCTAAGACTGGACTTCTGGAAAAATCTGATCCAACAAGACCGGGGCCCGCATTCCTGCATGGAAACAGGCGGCAGGAGCCAAACAGTGATTGCCCTTGAGGCTGGGCAGCCTTCTGGGTCCGCCTCCCTGCCTCCTTACTCTGCCACAGGTATCTTTGCAAACCAAGGCTGTAGGTGGAAGTCACGATCAAGGTCCAGGAAGCTGGCATGGGGCTGAAGGCACGTGGGGGCGGGGTGCTCCCATTCCTGGGCTTGACAAGGGGGTGCCGGCAGGCACCAGGGTGTACTGAGCACTGGATTAGCAGCCAGAATGACTGGCTGTCAACCAGGTTCTTCCCCTTCCTTGCTCTGTGACCTTGGGCAAGTTACTTTGCTTCTCTGAGCCACGTGGCTTTGTTGTGCATGATAAGGGAATCTTAAGAGCTCTCACCTGGGGAAGAACATGGAGTTGTGGGGGGGGGGGGGGTGGCGCGTGTAGATGCTCTGTAAGCACTAGGAAACCACGATTCCCAGGCAACCCATCCGGACAGGTCTCGATTTTCCTTTCCTTGTTCTTGCTTTTTTCTTTTTCCTAAAATATCGCGTTGTCTTTCCGGCAAAGCTTCGGGGTGCTGAAGTTCACAGAGGCTACTCCCCTCTCCCCCCATAGACCACCCTCTTAGGTTCTCTCATGGGAACATTCTACAGCGTTTCCCATTGTTTGGTTTGGTTTTGTTTTTCATTTGAATCTGGCTTTTGGACATTTAATATTTTAAGTTTCTTTTAATTTTCTCGATAGAAAATGGGTCCAAACCATTCAAAAATCAAAACAATATAAAAAGTAACAGTGAGGCACCCTGGATTGTTCAGTCGGTTAAGCATCCGACTCTTGATTTAGGCTTGTACATCATCTCACGGTTCATGAGTTCCAGCCCGCATTGGGTGTTGCATTGACCGTACGGAGCCTGCTTGGGATTCTCTCGCTCTCCCTCTCTCTGCCCCTTCCATGCTTTCTCTCCCTCAAAATAAATATATAAACATCAGAAAAAGTGACAGTGAGCTGTTGCATTTGTGCATGTACCTCTGGGTGGTTCTCTATACAAACAGAACCCATGTAGTCTTCTTTTCCTCTTTCTTAGAGAAAAGATCGCATCCTGCATATACTTTCTGCCTATTGATTTTTTTTCACTTGACATATGACTGTCTTATATATAAGCACCTTGCCCATTCTTTCTTCCAGCATTCCATTTCATTTGTGGATTCACCCTATTCAGCCAGTCCCTACTGACGGACTCACCCATCATTTCCAGCAGTTGTTATTGCAAATTGTGATACAGTGAATACCCTTGTGCATTTGTTTCCCATTCGTGGAGGTGATTCTTTACAGTAGGTTCCTGGAAGCGATATTGCTAGCCCCAAAGGAAAAATGCATTCGTACTTTTGAGGATATTGTCAAAACACCTTTCCAAAGGGAGTCTGTCATTTTGTACTTCCCCCAGCGATGCTCAAAGCTCCCACCAGCTTTCTAGCTCTCGCCAACGCTATCTTGTCAAGCCTCTGATTTTTGCCAGTCGGATTGGTGAGAGTACGTGGTATTTCAGTGAGATGTTTGTCATTTAAATAAAGTTCCAGAGATATATAAAATGAGAGCAACATAAGCCCTCGTATTTGGACAACAGAAGAAATCGGCTCATTTGAGTAACCTCATGGCGGCACCATACCCCAGTGGAGAGAAACAAGCTCTTTGTTCGAAGCTCCTTTGCACTGGGGAGGTCCCTGCACGGCCCCTCTTTCCACTGAATTTGTTCTCCAAAGCCCAACTCTCTCTGCCGAGGCTGAGCATTTCACCTGAGTAGATGGGAGTGAGCGTCTAATGCCGAGCCTTACCGTTTTGGCCACTTTATGGCATTTACCTGGCTGGCCGGCAACGCCATCTTCTTGGATAATTGGGGAATCATTTTTATCTGACCCCCTTATGAATTGCTCTAGGAGTGCAAAGTACACTCAAAAGCTGCGTCGCAGAAAGAATTCCTTAAATCAGACTCCCTCCCCGGCACGTTCTGGTGTTCTTGTACTTGTCTTCAAAGCCCTGACTGAGGAGCAGTGTGGCCCAGCGGTTAGGAGCGTAGGCTCTGGAGCCAGACTGCTCAGATCCAGGTTGAGGCTTCTCTAGTCACTAGCTGCGTGATACTGGGCAAGCTTCCTAACCTCTTTGGATCTCAGTGACCGCATCTGACAAGTGGGATGATAATAGTGCCTGTTTCTTGGGTAGCTGAGAGGAGCACATGAGTTGGTTCACGTACTTAGCCTTGAGCTCAGTGCCGGGCACACAGTAAACCTGACTAAGGTGAGCTCACATGGTAATGGCAGCGATTAACATGCTTGTGATTGTGATAATGTTAGTGACGCTCATGATTAGGAGCACGCTGAGCCCTGTCACTTACAAGATACATTTGTGTGGCCTTGAAAAAGCAACTCAATCACTCACTCAAAGTTTGTGTCTCATTTCTTCCTTGGTTTGTGCCAAGGGCATGGTACTGTCCATCTATTTTTTTTAATGTTTATTGTTTTAGAGAGAGTGAGAGAGCATGAGTGGGGGAGGGGCAGAGAGAGAGAGAGAGAGAGAGAGAGAGAGAGAGAGAGGGAGACACTGAAAGCAGGCTCCAGGCACTGAGCTGTCAGCACAGAGCCCGATGCAGGGCTCGAACCCACAAACTGTGAGATTGTGACCTGAGCTGAAGCTGGATGCTTTACTGACTGAGCCACCCAAGCGCCCCATGGTGCTGTCCAGCTAAAGCAAGAGTCAGCAAACTGTGACCAACCGGGCTGACAACTGGCCTGCAGCCTGCATTTGTGAATAAAGTTTTATTGGAACACAGTTGCGCCCATTTGTTTACATATAGTCTGTAGCTGTTCTCTCGCCAAAATCTTTACCGTCTGGCCTTTTACGAGACAAGTTCACTGACCCCTGACCTGCAGGAGTGGTTCTGAGGATGCAGGGGATGAAGGCTGTGTGTTGACCCTGGCACGTAGTAGGTGTCCGGTTCAGTGGAGCATTCACATTCTTGAACTTGGTGCCTGGTCCTCAGCCTCCCCCGCTGCCACTCTTCTTCTACCCTAAAGGAAAAATTGAGGGAGTAATTACAATATGAATAATTTAATTAGAAATACCATCAAATGATATCAGGCATGTGTATTTTTATCATGCACCGTACATTTCACATCCTAAGTAGTCCACAGCAGTGGACGTAAAAAGCTGTGTCCTGTGGACTGCACTTCACAGGAGGCTTAAGGCTTTTTTGAGGGTAATTTTGACGCTGGTTTTCCCTCGCCTGCTGGCTTCAGAAGCTGGCATCCAGGCAAGATGCATCTCCCTTCTAAATGGCAGCGATGAATGTTATTATCTGCCTCCAGAGCAAAGTAAAACCAAAGTGTCAGAATCCTCGAACCATTGAAAATAAATCCAAAGTGAGGATAAAATCTCTCTGAAGTCATAAGTGGGAGCGTAGTATTATATGCATTCACACCCTTTTTTTTTTTTTTCCCTTTTCCCCAGGCACACATCGGTTTTGTAACGCGACGTACACGTGTATCATTTACATTTGGCCTTATTTATCGTCTCATGGCTGAAGCTGACAGGTCACCTTGCAAAATGCAGGGGAACACCCCCTTAATTTTGCAAGCAGCATTTATTGATATTAATGTCACCTTCTTCCACCTCCCTCCCTGACTGTCATGAGAATAAAACGAGATATAAGTAGGAAGATACTCCGAGAAGCTAAGTGCAGTAGACAGAGGCAATGTAATCTCATTTCTTCCGTCCTTGGTGAGAAGGAGAAGTCTCCACATTGAGCTTCCTGGAACAGAGAGAGAGGGGCTCGGTGGCCTGAGGACACAGGCGTTAGGGAACAAGCGTGTATAATTAGAGTGAATTTTCTTCGCTGGAAAGTAAGGAAATTGTTTCCCAATTTAATGAACAAGAAGCTCCTTTTGAAGTTTATGTATTTATTTTGAGAGAAAGAGAGTGCATGAGCGTGAGTGGGGAAGAGGCAGAGAGACAAGGAGAGAGAGAATCCCAAGCAGGCTCCACGCTCACGGCGGATCCCAACGCGCAGCTCGATCCCACAACCGCAAGATCTTGACCTGAGCCGAAATCAAGAGTTGGTTGCTTAAGCAACTGAGCCACCCAGGCGCCCCATGAATAAGAAGCTTCTAACGAACTCCAGGAGAGAGATTTGCTTTCAAAATTCAGTAGTCAAGCTCTGTGTTCTTTGTATTAATGTTTTGTTTTTATGGCCCACCTTAAGACTTTTCTTACTGTTCTCTGTTGGCGTAACAGAATTTTAGAGATGAAAAGCAACCCCAGAGGTGATTTAGCCTAACTCTCATTTAAAATTTAAAAATAAAATGGGGCACCTGGGTGACTCAGTCGGTTCAGCATCTGACTTCGGCTCAGGTCATGATCTCATGGTTCTCAGGTTTGAGCCCTGCGTCGGGCTCTGTGCTGACAGCTCGGAGCCCGGAGGAGCCTGTGTCGGATTCTGTGTCGCCCTCTCTCTCTGCCCCTCCCCCACTCATGCCCCGTCTCTCTCAAAAATAAACGTTAAAAAAAATTCTTTTTAATTAAAAAAAAAAAAAATAGGAAGAAAATATGGCCCAGAGAGATCCTGTGGGATCCTGCGACTTGTCCAAGCTCCCGTAAACTGGTCAGCTGTCCACTGGACCAGGTCCCTTGGCATGTGTCTGACTAGCATTGGAGGAGCTGTAGCCAGGCTCTGGGGACTGCCTTGTTTGCCCCTGGGCTAGCTCTGCTTTCCTCTCCCCAGCTTCACTCTGGGCCCTTTTTGCTCCTACTGGCATCCTACTCGCCTCGGGACTGCTTCTGTAGAACACCCTGGTCTCCAACCCTCTCTGTCCCCTTCGAGCTCCAGGCCAATCTTCGGGCTCCTGGTGCTGCCCCGCGTGCCCTACCACCCGACATGCCATCGTCTCTCGTTGGCCTTCAGGCCTACGACGAGTCCCTTGACTGACAGCTAGGGCAGGTGTGGACAAGGGTTTCTGGGTGCTGTCCACCCTAGTTCTTGCTCCAGAGCATCAGGGGGCAGGAGGTTGGGATAAAATTGGCCCAACGACCCAGATCACCTGATCCCTGATTCTGGGTCTTTTTTTCTTTTTTTGATTAATAAGCTTGTTTAGAGCAATTTTAGATGGATAGCAAAACTGAGTAGAAAGTACAGAGAGGTGTCATACACCCGCTGTCCGCACACACATACGGCCTTCCCCCGCTGTTGGCATCCAGCATGTCAGTGGTACATTAAGTGGGTGTCTGTGGAACGCAAAGACAGGTATGCAGTCAATTTCAGATCTGTTCTTTCTGCCTTGGCGTTCTGTGTCAGTCTGTCCCCCAAGGCAGGAGGGTGCCGACCGCATCAAAGTTCACAGGTGGAAATAGCCCTGCTCTGGCCCTCTGTCTTCTCTGTCTTTCCAAACCAACGTCAAATTCCTGGGGCTGGCATTCTGATCGACTGTGGTTGGGTCAGGGGCCCATCCCCAGCGCGCCATACTGGGGTTGGGGTCCTGTGCCATGTCATGGCTGCCAGGGAGCTCCCCGCTGAGGACAGGGAGGAGAGTGGGAGAGAAGGAAGCAGTTTAGGGTGTCCCTGTGAGCTGAGCAGACAACCCAGAAGACGTCTATCATACCACGATGCTGTGTAATCCAAATCCAGAGTGTCTATGCACTCTCCAGCGGCCTCTTTTCTAGATCCTTTTATAATATTGGTGCCAAAATTTGGCCATGGTCAGAGGGTCATCTGTGGACCTTTGCTTTTCCCCTTATTTTCACTTTCTTGGAAAGAGCATCATCCCTTGACTTGTGCTTTATCACCAGCTATGAGGTCCCCCACACCTGTGTAGACCTACCAGAAGCGACCACAACCAGAGACAAACATCTTTCCTCTGAGACTCGGTCCCCACTTCTTGCCTCTTGATGAGTCATCACTAAGCCTTCTTCCTCCTGCTTTGGCGTGCTCTTGGCTCACGGGACACGTGGTTGTGATTTCCTCATAAATCGCCACCCAAGAGTGAGGCCGGATAGTTTGGAAGACACGTTGCCAAAGCACAGAGGTTCCCACTTTGTGTTTTAAAACCAAGGCCATCCATTAATTTTCCATCAAGGAATCCTTTTGCAATGGACACTTCCATAAAAGTTGTGAAAACTGCATTCGGAACAGCATATTTAAACATAATGATGTTGAGCTGTTGAATTTATGCGCACTCTCAAATGTGAGTCTTCCAATTTTCTAAGAAAAGCAACATTCTCTCTGAAATTACCTGTTATATGGGAGATGCGGGTGATTACTGCTAATTCACATCTGCACCATCACCTAGGTGTTGAGTTTGGGGGTTTGGTGAAGCACATTGGTGTGCACTCATCAAAGGTTATGTGTATGCGCACAGTGGAAGGCATTTTTGTGGAAGGCATTTTATATAATTCCAAACAATTTAATAAAAATGTAATTCGACTGGGAAATCTACAGTCGGCCCTTGCAGAGTGCAGATAATGTTCCAGATTAAAGAGCTGAGGCTTTGTTCATTACAGTCAAATAACGTGAGCGTGTGAATTACCATTTCCTTGCCGTTGGTCTATTTCAAGAGCATGCCATTTTCCCACTATAATAATAGGCTACATTTTCTTAAAATCATTTGATTATGATTGGTCCCGTCTATTCAGTTTGCAAATAAAAAGCTTTCACGGTGATAAACTAGCTGTTTTAAAAGAGCCTTAATCTCTGGTTCTGCTTTTGAACTGCCACAGGTCAGATTCCGCGGAAGGCTGACAGAAGCCGGTCCTGCTCGCGGGAGAAAAAAGAGGTAAATGTGTCACTGGTGAGGGTGGGTGGGAGGCGACTCTGCTTGAAGGCACCTGAGGGAGCATGCTGGTGAATCAGTCTTCCTGGATTTCCTTCTTGTTTCCCTCTGAGTCTCCAGCTCGAATCCGGGACCAAGTGCTAGCTGGCAATTAGAGCTCTCAACCAACGTGTCCCTACATTGTAGCGACAATTTCTTAGGAAGTGTGTCAGTTAGCTTTGTCTGTGTAACTGAGCAATCCCAAACCCACGTTTCAGGGATGTGGAACGAGAACTGTGCATTCAGTTGGTGATTCTGTGGGTCGGCCATTGGAGCTGGGCAGGTCTGCCGACTTCCGCTGGACTCACTCAGGCTTTTGCAGTGAGCCGCCGTGTCGCCTTGGGGATGGCTGGGCATCAGTAGTGTGCTTCGGCTCTCTTTGAATGCTTTCTCGTCCGCCAGCCAGGCAGCCAGCTTTATTCATGTGGAGGTTCACAGGGCCACGCACATGAAGAGTGGAAGCTGCTGGAAGTGAGCTGGTGTCACTACTGCTACTTTGTTTCCTTAAAACAGGTCACAAGGCCAGCCCAGATTCGCGGGGTGGGGAAATAGGTCTCACCTCTGGGTGAGAAATCTACGGATGCTGTGGCCCTTCTTGAAACCTGCCACACCGAGCCCACTTGCTCTGTGCCCGGCACCAGGGATGAGAGAGACACAGCCCTGGTCTCGGGGTGTGCAGCATGGTCAAAGTCAAAGTCAGAGAGACACGAATAGGGAAAGTTGCAAGAGTAGCTGAGCCTGGGAGTACACAGTGATAGCAAGGACCCATAGGTCACTGCAGGGCCCTTTGATGACATCTTCAAGCTCATGGGAGTTTGAATTGGAGTCTTTAGCCACAGACGAGTGTAGGGGTACATGGGTATGCAGGCGTGTGGCTCGTCATAAGTATCAACCAATCCTGAAATTCATCAACACTTATGTGTTAACACTCTTGCCTGTAAAGTGACATAATTCCAACAATGAAAAGGAATTTCCCAGGCTGAGCTGGGTCCAGGGGCTCAGAAATGGCCACAACACTTGGTCTTTCTCTTTCCATGTCTGTGTCCTCTGTGTTGGCCTCCCAAACCAGCTCTGAGGAGGCAGGTTGGGGTTGGACTGCAAAGGGCCTTTGCGATGGCTGTCATCCCACCCCCTCTTGTCTCCTTTCTCAACTGTAGCCAGAACAGCCACCGTGGGTTTTCTTCTCATTCAAGCAGCCTACCTGGGATGAGGGCTGAGAGATAACTTAGGGACTTTGGTGCTACTAAAAAGATTTAAGTGTCAGCCCCAGTGGACGTTCTAGAATCTGAGCCGGGGTGGATTCCATCACTCCTTTCTGGTAAGAACATTTTTTTGGAAGCAGGAACAGATGTGCACGTCTCCCGCAAAGTCTTTCCAGAGACTAGGGGGTGCAGAGGAGCCCGGAACAGGAGTGAGCACAGGCCCGCAGGCTCCTGGTGCCCCCCCTTGGTGACGTGACCTGGGGGTGGGGTGACCAGCACCCCCCCCCGCCCCCCGCTCCCCGCTCCCAAGGCAGGCATGAATTGTTTCGACCTAACTGAGGCTTTTGATCACAGAGTAACAGCATCCCATTTATCTGCATTAAGAAATTTGCTGGGTGGGGCGCCTGGGCGGCGCAGTCGGTTAGGCCTCCGACTTCAGCCAGGTCACGATCTCGCGGTCCGGGAGTTCGAGCCCCGCGTCGGGCTCTGGGCTGATGGCTCGGGGCCTGGAGCCTGTTTCCGCTTCTGTGTCTCCCTCTCTCTCTGCCCCTCCCCCGTTCATGCTCTGTCTCTCTCTGGCCCAAAAATAAATAAACGTTGAAAAAAAAAATTAAAAAAAAAAAAAAAAGAAACTTGCTGGGAATCAACAAAGCAGGGCAGCGGGTAGCTAGTTGAGATACCCTTTTCCTCCTCAGTCTTTCTTCTTGGCAACAGGGCTTCCTGATTGCCGCTTTCTTGGCTACTCCCATCCTGCCAGTTGCCCCAGAGCATTTCAGATCACTCCGCCTGGCGAAGAGCTTGGCACGAGAAACAAACAAACAGAAAAACCCAAACAAACCAAGAGAGTGGAGATATTTATCACAATATCTGAGAGATTTAAAATGGGTTCAGGCCTTTCTGAAAAGGAGGGTGCTGGTTCTCCTCACAGGGCTTTTGTTTGGTTAGAAAAATAGGAGAAGGAAACTAATGGCAAAAGCTGGCAGATGCTCATCTTGATATAACGTGCTTTTTTCCACCTTCCTCCCCTTTCCGCATCCCTCCCACACCACCTGTGAAATCTGCTCTTCCTGACACTCTGTGCCTTACACAGGATGCCGGGTATAGATCAGACTCTGTCACCATGAACGGCAAGGAAAAGACAAGCTCGTGGGAACAAGCAGACAGGGAGGTTCTTCGTGTTCCTCCGGTGGTCAGGTGACACCGTGGCAGGTGAACGTGCCGTTTCCTCTCCCGGTTGGGATTGGGAACTTCTCCGCGCCGTCATGGGCCAGCATGGTGAGGGGAGGAGGGGAGGCTGTTTGCAATGAACTTGCCAGCCAAATTCAGCCCAAAGATGTGTTTTATTTGGCCCGGACTCCATTACAATTTTTAATTTATTTTTTATAAAATCTTTAATGTTTATTATTTTGAGAGAGAGAGAGAGAGAGAGAGAGAGAGAAAATGAGTCGGGGAGGGGCAGAGAGAGAGGGAGACACAGGATCCGAAGCAGGCTCCAGGCTCCGAGCTGTCAGCACAGAGCCCGACGCGGGGCTCGAACTCACAGACTGTGAGATCGTGACCTGAGCCGAAGTCGGGCGCTTAACTGACTGAACCACCCAGACACCCTCCCCCATTACACCTTTTTTAAAAATTAGGCATCCGCATTTACAATTTTCACAGAACAATGCGCACTTCTGGCTTCTTTGCTAAAATGGAGAACGACCACAAAGGTCTTAAGGCAACACCGGGCAATGGCTGGTGTGGAGGAGAGCTCCTTTCGGTGGGGCGCTCCATTCTGCCATGCCTGCCTCCACGCACACCTGCTCGGTGGCCAAGAGAGAGTGGCAACCACACCATGGCAGTGTTCACCAACATTGCTGCACGTTAGACTCCCCAGGAGCTTTTTAAATACCCCGAAGTTCAGGCCTCTTTTCAAACCAGTTAAATAGGAATCTCCAGGGGTGGGACCCAGGCTTCGGAATTTTGTGACCACCCCCCAAGGGGTTCCGGTGTGCAGCCACAGGTGAAAGCCAGCGGTTGATCGTAGTAAGTAACCCCTGGCTGTCAGCTCAGATCCTTCCCCGAGCTCTGCTTGGCTGCCTGGCCCCAGGACACCTCAGTCCTCGAGCCGTGCCACAGGCACAGATAAAACCCCAGGGGGTGAGGTGCTGGAGGAGGGAAAGAAGGCTGGAACCCAGGCTTTGGAAGGGCTGCGGTCATTTCTGAAACGCGTATGGGAGGCGTAGCTCGAAGCGGGTACGTACTTCCATTTAGCTGGCAAAGATATTCTCAGCCTTGTCGCTAACAAGTATTCGTGGTTTGTTGCCTGTGGAGATTATATAGTGTTTATGGTCCTCGGTCATGAATTATTAATGACTTTGAAATTGTGGTCATTGTAGTTTACTCAAAAATCATTAGGAAGTAAATTTATCACACAGTGTTTAAAAAAGTAAAAAAGAAAACCTCCGAGGAGGGAACAGATCTTGATTCGCCGCCCCTCCAGCGTCCATACTGGTGGCCACGGCACCGTGGGGCTCACCGACGTGGCACTGGAGACTTGTCCTGCTGCATAGAGACACAGGGACTCCAGGAGACCGAATTAGTAGCCACATGTGCCTCTGCCTCAAATCCCAGCCATAGGACCTTGGACGATTCTCTTGACCCCTGTCCTCCCGAGATTGTGTCTACTAGGCAGTAACGTGTTAAATACCTTGCGCGGTGCCAGGACCCATCCTAAGCGGTCCATAAACGTTAGGCGTTACATTATTTTAACCATTTCTTAGCATGTCTGGCAGTTAACGGAGAGGTATCCATGCCCTTGGACAGAGTGCACGATTGTGCTTCTTGCTGAAGGGGTCTCCCTTGCTCCAGCTGGACTTTGGACTGATTCCAGCCTTCCAGTCTCCTGGCTGTGCGCCCCCAGGCGGGTGGGCCCCAGGCAGGCTAGCTCATGCGCCCCCCGCCCTGAGCCAGTCTGAGAGGCTCCCGTGACGACGGACTGCCTTCCTTTGCAGCCGATTGGAGATTCTGAAAAATGCTCTTCCCAGCACACCCGTCTGCTAAGCTCACTTTGTGAAGGACTGCAAAAGTCATTTAACTCAACCACCTAGAAAACGTTAAGCTTCCCCTTTGTATGCACGTACAAGTGCACGCGCACGCGCACGCACACACGGCCCTTCCTGCTGCTGAGCAGAGCCTTTCGGTGCAAGGACTAGAGACTCCTTCCATCTTTGCCAAGCAGAGGAGGAACCGGATCTCAAGGGAACACAGGGAAGGAGGGAGTCCAGGATTCAGGCTGCCTCCAGGGATGGGGAAAGCTGGACAGGCCTCTCTGTGTACCACCAGGGACATGCCGCTGCTCCCTCTTGTCTGTGCACCTGTCATTGTCCTGATTCTCTTCCCTACCAGCTGTTCCTTCTCCCAGTTCAGAGGCAGAAAGAGAGACTGACTGACCTGATGGTCAATACCAAAGGCTGTTTAAGGGATAAGTGCTCCTGCCATCAGTCCCCCAGATGCCCTCTCAAGAGGCAACCGCAGTAAGAAATGTCTTACGTGTCCTTCCAGAAGTATTCTGTAGCTATACAACTATGCAGAGCATATCTGTCCTCTGTCCTCCTGATAGCACAGCGACACATGCTGCTTTTTTTTTTCCTGGCATTATTTTTTTCACTTAATGGCACGTCTTAGAGAGCGTTCCATAGCAGGCCATGTGCACAGACCTCATTCCTTCTTTTTTAATGGCTGTACAGTGCTCCATCATGAATGCTCAGAAACGCAGTTCTTCATTTGACACCTGTGGGGCCAAATATGTTTCATCGTTTTAGAATTTAGAAAGTAATACCATCCCAGTATGGTCTGGGACAACACCCTATAATCAAACACACGAATATATCTGCAGGGAAATATGAATATTCATCCTAGGCGGGAAAAACACTGTGAGTTTCATATCAGTTCAGATCAGGTTTTGATACTAAACCAATGCATATAGGGGCGCCTGGGTGGCTCAGTCGGTTGTGTGTCCAACTTTGGCTCAGGACATGATCTCACGGTTTGTGAGTTTGAGCCCCACATCACTCTCACTGCTGTCCACACAAAGCCTGCTTCGGATCCTCTGTCCCCCTCCCTCTCTGCCCTTCCCCTTCTCACATGGTCTCAAAAATAAATAAAACATTAAAAAAAACCTATAAATAAATAATATAAATAAACACATGTAAAGAATTGTGGACTTGTCTGTAAACATATCACTAGATCCTGGTTGACGACCCTCTAGGCTATTAGGAGCCTTTTGCTACTGCGAGAGTACTGGTTTTTTTTTAATGTTTATTTATTTTTGATAGACAGAGCATGAGTGTGGGAGGGGCAGAGAGAGATGGAGACACAGAATCAGAAGCAGGCTCCAACTTCTGAGCCGTCAGCACAGAACCCGACGTGGGGCATGAACTCGAGGACGGCGAGATCATGACCTGAGCCGAAGTCGGTCGCTCAACCGACGGAGCCACCCAGGCGCCCCCATCTTGAGACTACTTTAAAGAATATCCTAGGGGCGCCTGGGTGGCTCAGTCAGTTGGGTGTCCGACTCTCGATTTCGGCTCAGGTCATAGTCTCACAGTTTGTGGGTTCGAGTCCTGAGTTGGGCTCTGTGCTGACAGTGCCGAGCATGCTTGGGATTCTCTCTGTCTCTCTCTCTGCCCCTCCCCAACTCATGCTGTCTCTTTCTCTCTCTCTCAAAATAAATAAATAAACTTAAAAAAAAAAGAATACTCTAGAGCAGACATCTTTGTGCACGCGTGTAGGAATAGCCAAAGTTTAAATTCTCAAGAGTGGAATTAATGGCTCAAAGGGTACGTGCTTTTTAAAAACTGACATTCCCAATTTGTCTCCCAACAACAGAAGAGGAACAGAGCTTTTCTTCTAGGCCACCTTGTAGAATGCTGGCCAGGTTCAAGTGTGACTGCCCTTGGCTGAGGTAGGCACACCGGGGGCCGTTCAGTGGCTGCCCCGGTATGTTCTCCAGGCCATGCTTGGGGGGGGTGGGGTAGGAGCAGGGCAGCTGACCTAAGAAGGATTTGGAGGCACGTCTAGCACGTCAGTTTTTAAAAGCCATCTCTCCCGGGCCCTTGGCTCTGAGCACCTCGCTTGGCTGATTGCAGGAGGCCAGTGGGGCTGGTAACTTGTACTGTAAGTTTCAGGCCCCCCCGCTAGCAGGCAGTCAACAGACCCTTCCCCTCCCTCGTTTCAGAGCTCAGCACTCTTGCCACTTCAGCCTTCTGGAGAATGGGGAGCTGGCCCTTCCATCTGTACAGATCTCAGCCCCTTTGTTTAAAAATTTAAAAAATAGGGGCGCCTGGGTGGCTCAGTCGGTTGAGCGTCCCACTCTTGATCTTGGCTCAGCTCATGATCTCACGGTCACAGAGATCGAGCCCTATGTCTGGCTCTATACTAAGAGCGTGGGATTCTTTCTCTCTCCTTCTCTCTCTGTTCCTCCCCTGCTCATGCATGGCCGTGTGCGTGCACACTATCTCTCTCACAATAAATACATACTAAAAAATTTTTTAAATAACCAAAAAAAAAAAAAAAAAAAAAAAAAGGAAGAGAGAGAGAGAAGGGGAAAAAAAAGACAATGGAAGCTAATAGCGCTTGATTACAAGAGCCTGTCTGATATGACAGCTGACATTCCAAATCCACACTTCTCCCAGAACGAAACCCTTTAGTTCACATTTCTAGGCAGAGAAGGACCCAATCCGTTTTCCATTCAACTGCCAAGTACATTCCCAGTTGTGAGGCTACCATTATCAGCCTTTCTGCTTCTTGAGGTCTTGGCCTCTGCAGCTCTGAGAGCTTGGAGGGTGGGGGTCCCTCAAGACACTGACAACTTCTGATTTCTCCAGGGCAAATAAGTCACATGGCAGGGTTAGAAGCCACTTAGCAAAGTAGTGGAGCCTGGGAACCCTGGAAACAAATTGCCTGGATTCCTAGGCGAGCCCCTTCATTCAGGCAAGTTGCCCATCCTGCCTGTGACTTGACTTCCTCTTCTAAAGAGTAGGGATAGTATAGAGCCCGCCATCAGAGGGTTGTGGTAAGAATTCAGTGATTTAATACCTGTAAAGTGCTTAGCGTGGTGCCTGGCACATACTAGGAGCTCAATAAACCTTGTGGGCTATAATTTAGGACTGGCAGGGGCAAGGTAGCCCGTTTAGAAAGCTCATCCCATCAGAGTCACAGATGGATGAGAGGTCTTGTCACAATCAAGCAGGCCCCGATTGGACCAGTGCTCCTCATCCCTTCGGTGCGTTGGAACCTCACGTAATCCCTCGCACCCGAATCGCCAGCCTACTCTGAGACCCCCACAGTCAGGCTGGGAGCTGCGGGAAACGTGGCTGCAGACACAGTGCCCGTAACCCAAGTTTAATGGCAAGGCCAAGACACGAGCCTCGGAAAGCAAAGAGAATCAATTTCTGATAAAATGCCAGGAAGGAGATTGACGTGTCAGAAACCTTCCTGGTATCAGCTTAGCTTCCAGCACAAGATTAAACTCTAGGAAAAACCCATCAGAGGGCTGCAATTTGTGACCAGAAAGAGATAATGTTGACAGCTTCCCCTTCCCGAGCCTGTTTTGGATAAACAGTGTGCCCTTCAACAGAGCATCATCAAAGTTTTCTATATTTCCAGATCTTAGGCATGAAATTGCCTTGAAACTATCTCCCTTTACCTCCCCACCCCCAAATTCACTTTGTAGAATACCGAATATGGTTAGAAAAGAGAATGCTACTGTCTAAGAGAAGGAGCTTCCCGCAAATTCCTCTTGAAAGGTTTGTCTCCTGGGGGAACTGGGCCTGCGAGAATTATCCCTCAGTCTGTGGACCGAGGGCCTCAGTCTCTTCTTGTGGAGAATGGGGATAATAAGGGCACCTGGGGGGCTCAGTGGGTTAAGCGTCCGGCTCTTGACTTTGCCTCAGGTCACGATCTTGTGGTTCGTGAGTTCGAGCCCCACATCGGGCTGTGACAGTGTGGAGCCTGCCTGGGATTCTCTCTCTCCCTCTCTCTCTGTCCATCCCCCACTCATGCGTGCGTGCACACACACACACACACTCTCTCTCAAAAAATAAATAAACTTAAAAAAAGAATGGACATAATAGTGGCACCTACATCATCAGGTCATGAGGGGTGTTCTGAGCAGCGCCTGGCATGTAGGAAGCCCTGAATAAGTGACAGGTGCCTCGTCCTCTCCTTCCCTTCCTGTCATTATTACAATTCTCTCAGCCGCTACGGCAAAGGAGAGCGGACTGAGACCCAGAGCCAGCCCAGGGTTTTGCGTCACCCCGGTGACAGGGCCGGGGTGGGAGTTGACCCCATGTTAGGCACGTGGTAGGGAAGGGGTGTTTCCCAAAGGAACCCCGGGATCCCGTGACCAGACGAAGGGGGGGGGAAGGGTAGATAGCGAGCAGGCAGAAGACAATAGCTGTCCAGCGCACGGCCACCTTGTCGTGTAGGCGGTGAGGCTGACGAAACACTGCAGTTGTTAAACCCTCAGGATACCCTGCGAGGAATGCAACGTGATCCTCATCTTGCAAGCGAGGGCACCTGGGTTCACAGGCAAACCCGCCCCAGTTTTAACACCGCGAGTCCAGGGCTGAACGGACACTCCACGTCCTGAGCACCGTGGAAAGCGGAGAGTATGTGTGTCACCCTGGGGGACCTCAGGCATCCTGCGACCGTCCCAAGGCTCAATTTTCCTTTCTTTCTTTTTTTTTGAAAGGCATTAAGTCCACTTTATTTTTTCCTAGAGGGCAGTTTTTCTTTAGTCCTCTAGGACCTAGCTCCTTAGCTGGGCTTTGGTGAAGGTCACGGGGCAGCACCCGCAGGTCTAAGTTGGGGTGGGGGTGTTCGGTCCTCCTGGGCCGTGCCAGACCGGTTCCGGACCGTCTTGCCAGAAACGGCGCAGCTCAGGCATGAATGGGGTTTCACGTGCAGCCTGGGAAGCACACAGGCACCCAAGACACTCACTTTGGAAATGTCCCTGACAAGTGTGGCCTCTGCCATGTTTCAAATCCCAGACTTCTTCTTCTTCTTTTTTTTTTGAAGTTTATTTATTTTGAGAGAGAGTGAGAGAGCACATGCATGAGCAGGGAGAGAGGGAAAGAGACAACCCCAAGCAGGCTCCACTCTGTCAGCGCAGAGCCCAACGCGGGGCTTGAACTCACAAACCATGAGATCGTGACCTGAGCTGAAGTCAAGAGTTGGACCCTTAACGGACGGAGCCCCCCGGGCTTCTTGGTGGCCTTGTGCTAGACACCGATGGGGCACATTTGGCACAGCAAATAGGCTGCACGTGGCTGTGGCCCTTTTGGGCATGGCCATTGTTCTTTCTTTTCTTGGTCATCTTGGAAGTGAGGACCCGAGAGCAAGGGTCGGTTTCTTTACCTGTAAAATGGGCATCTTCACTCCCTCCTCCCTCGTCTGAGGACTCAGTGAGGTTGAGAGAGATGAACGCACGAAGCCCAGCCCCACTCGGGTCACCAAGCGGCTCTCATATATAGGCTGCTTTCCCGATTCTCCCCACGGCCCCTACTGCCGGCTCAGAGTGACCCTCGAGGACCCCCGTCCGTCCTCCTGGGACCACGGGACTGGGCAGGTGAACAGGAAAGCAGGGGCGGTAACTGCCAGGTCATGAAAACCTCAGTTTCCTCACCGACCAAGCTGACATTGATACTCACTCCCTGCGCCCCCAAGTGCAGTTAACGACAGCTGGCTTCCAATCAGAGGCCAGAGAAGGGAGTGTGTGCCCCTCCCTGCTCCCACTGGATGATTCAAAACAAAACTGAAATAAATATAAGGAAGTTCATTGAAGTTCTCCATTTCTTTCCTTTTTCTTTTTTTTGACACAGAAACCTACACTCTTTCAAAAAATATTCTCCGGGCTGCTCGTGCTTTGTTGACCCCCTGGACGGTGGTTGGCTCATGAATGGCAGAGGGGGTGGTCGGGGACCCCTCAGGGGGCAGAGGTCCAGCTCAGACTGCTGGGGCTTGCCTCCCGGTTCTAGCTGTGTGGCCTTTGGCAATTATATGCTCCCGTTACGTTTTTCCGTGCCTCAGTTTTCTCACCTGCAGAATGGAACTGAAAGTTGGGCTACCACCTCGTGGGGTTGTTAAAAGAGAATTAGGGAGTAGGGCATCCTTGGAACCATAGCAGCACGTTTAGGTGTGCGGGTCCGGCTGGGGGTGGGGGAGGTCCTGTCCTCCTGTGCAAGGGAAGTGAGGGAAGTGAGGGAGGCGGGGCCCGTGTGGTCCTACCCCCTTGGTAGGGCCTGCATTAGATGTTCTTCATCTCTGTCTGATTCCAGAACTAAGGAACGTTGATTGCAGAGAAGTTAGAAAATACAGAAAGGTGGGGTGTCTGGGTGGCTCAGTCAGTTAAGCACCTGACTCTTGGTTTTGGCTCAGGTCATGGTCTCGCGGTTCATGGATTTTGGCCCTGCATCGGGTTCCATGCTCACAGTGAGGAGCCTGCTTGGAATTCTCTCTCCCTCTCTCTCTCCCCCTTCCCGTCCCGCATTCTTGCTCTCTCTCTCTCAAAGTAAATAGTAAATAAGCTTAAAAAAAAAGAAAAAAGGAAAATATGGAAAGGTACACCCATCTGTCGTCATCCTACCATCTAGATAATCACTATTACTTGTTTTCATGTTTCCTTCTGGCTTTTTTGTGTGCACCTACGTATATTTCGGAATTAGCGTCATGCTATGGGACAATTAGAAATGCCTACCTTCCATTCTTCTTTTTGGCTTTTTATTTATTGAGATATAACTTACATACAACAAAGTGCATACCCCTCTTTTTTTTTTTAGCATTTTCTTAATTTTATTTTTTTAATTTATTTTTTTAATATGAAATTTATTGTCAAATTGGTTTCCATACAACAGCCAGTGCTCCTCCCAGCAGGTGCCCTCCTCGATGCCCATCACCCACTTTCCCCTCCCTCCCACTCCCCATCAACCCTCAGTTCATCCTCAGTTTTTAAGAGTCTCTTATGGTTTGCCTCCTTCACTCTATAATTTTTTCCCCCTTCCCCTCCCCCATGGTCTTCTGTTAAGTTTCTCAGGACCCACAGAAGAGTGAAAACATGGTATCTGTCTTTCTCCGTATGACTTATTTCACTTAGCATAACATTCTCCAGTTCCATCCACGTTGCTACAAAGGGCCATATTTCATTCTTTCTCATTGCCATGTAGTACTCCATTGTGTATATAAACCACAATTTCTTTATCCATTCATCAGTTGATGGACATTTAGGCTCTTTCCATCATTTGGCTATTGTTGAGAGTGCTGCTATAAACATTGGGGTACAAGTGCCCCTATGCGTCAGCACTCCTGTATCCCTTGGGTAAATTCCTAGCAGTGACAAAGTACAAAATCTTAAGTACATAGTTTTAAGGATTTCCATCAAAAGATAGAACATTCCTAGCAGCTTCATGCCAACTCCCTGTTCATGAACCTCTCCAAGGGTATTATCCACATCCACTGTCTTGACTCATAGATAAATTTTGCCTGTATTTAACTTCGTAAAAATGGAATCACAGAGTAAATACTTATTTTATGTCGTCTTAGTTTTAAGCAGATTTGTGAGATTCATCTCTTTTTAAGTGCAGTATAATTCAATTGTTTTTTTTTTTAAGTTTATTTGTTTTGAGAGAGAGAGAGAGAGAGAACATGAGGGGGGGGAGGTGCAGAGAGAGAGGGAGAGGCAGAGAATCCCAAGCAGGCTCCGTACTGTCGACACAGAGCCTAACTCGGGGCTCAAACTCACAAACTGCAAGATCATGACCTGAGCTGAAATCAAGAGTTGGAAGCTTAAAAAAAAAAAAAAAAAAGAGTCGGATAACCAACTGAGCCATCCAGGCACCCCTCAATTGTTCTTTTATTAGAAAAATTAAATTGCGGGGCACCTGGGTGGCTCAGTCGGTTGGGCGTCCGACTTTGGCTCAGGTCATGATCTCACTCAGTCTGTGAATTCGAGCCCCGCGTTAGGCTCTGTGCTGACAGCTCAGAGCCTGGAGCCTGTTTCGGATTCTGTGTCTCCCTCTCTGTCTTCCCCTCCCCTGCTCATGCTGTCTCTCTGTCTCAAAAATAAATACAAACATTAAAAAAATTTTTTTCAATAAAGAAAAATTAAATTGCCAAGTAATTTGAGTGTCTTTGTAAAAATTCCAAGTTCAGTCACTGAACGAAAATTCCCCTTGAAATTTACCCCAATCTCACTCTTGTCCCTAGAAATAACCAGTTATCAGTGGAATGTTCATCTTTTTGGACTTTTTGGACTTCATTCTGTTTGTACAATTCGACTCATTGTTGCAGTTGGGAGTGTATGCAGCTGCATGTAACAGAAAACCTAACTATTGCCTAAATCAGGGGTCAGCAAGCTTTTTCTGTAAAAGGCCAGGTAATATATATTTTAGGCTTCGAGGGCCACACTGTCTCTGTCACAACTACTCAGCTCTGTCATTCTAGCATGGAGACAGCCATATTCAGTACGTAAACAAATGGGTGTGACTGTGTTCCAATAAAACTTTATTGACAAAGATAGGTGGCAGGCCAGATTTGGCCTATAGGTTGGAATTGGCTGACCCTTGCCTTAACAACAGGGATTTCTTTGGCTCAAGTGGCAGGAAATCTAGAAATAGCCTCATAAGAAAAACCTAATTTACACTCCTACCAAAAATATTGGAGAATGCCTCCAACCTTGCCAATAGTGGCTATTCGCAACCTTTTAATTTTTGTCGGTATTCTTCGTCCTTACTCCTGTGTTTTGGGTAAATGCCTCTCCCCGATCTTCCAGCTCAGGAGTGTTCTCCGTATCTGTATCTCGTCTGCTGTTCACTGCCTTTTGATCTTTCTATTTTGGTGATTACATCTTTCACTCGTGATTCCTAATTAATTCTTCTCCGTATGAGGTTGTACTTATCTGATGGAGACAATGTCCCCCGTTATCCCTCTGAGAATATGAAATGCACCTTAAATGTCTCTGCATCGTCGTCTCTATTTCTTTGGTTGTTGGCCCTCCTGTTAGTTGAGTTGGCCCCCCTCTCTGATGGCGTGAGTTTTCCTGGAATGTCCGGTGATTTGTGAATGTGTGCTCTTCTGTGTTCTGCGACTCGTTTTCTTCTCTGTGGATGCATTTCTTTCTAGGCAGCCAGTGATTGCGTCAGAGGGGCGGGGCTTGCTGCAAGAAGGGCGGTGCCAATAGTTTGTTGTCTTGTGGGCCCGGGATCTTCCTTTTCCTGCTGGATATGCCCTGCTTTTCTGTTCCAGAGACTCACCGTCACGGATCCCCCAAGCTAAGCGGAGCAAAGAGCCACCTCTTAGTGACCCCACAAGAATTTGCACTCCAGGGCTCCTGGGTGGCTCAGCCAGTTGAGCGTCTGACTCTTGATTTCGGCGCGGATCACGATCCCAGGGTCATGAGATCAAGCCCCTGTTGGGCTCTGCACTGAGCGCGGAGCCTGAGTAAGATTCTCTCTCTTTCTCCCTCTGCCCCTCTCCTCTGCTTGCTGTCTAAAATAGAGAAAAATAAAAAAGTGCGTAGTCCGTGTCTTTGAACGTTGACCTCGGGCCCTCTTCTCTCCCTGGAGAATGTGTTGCCTCTTGGTTTGAAGGAGCCCAAGATTGCCTTCCCCTCTTGCAACAGTTCTTCTGATGTGGCCCGTGTGTCTTCTGCACTAATCCAGTTCCGTCTGCCATCCATTTCTCAGGGGTATCTTGACCTTTTTCATCTGCCAGGGGCACCCCTCCTTATCTTCCCAGGCTCTTACGGATTTCACGTGGTGTCATTTCTGTGGGCTTGGGCAGGAGAGGCTGACATGTGTGCTTGCTCTTGGTCTTGCCAACTCGATTCGATCCCAAGGTGACCTCTTGTTACAGGTTTCACCTTCCTGGCCACCCTCATCTGAGCAGGTTCATCTTTCTCTAAAAATACACTGTGTTGGAACCAAACAGTTGGTTCCAACTATGGGCTGATCCATGTAGAATGTAGGGATGGAGTGCACTTCCTGGTAAGAACTGGGTTCAGATGCCAACCCTGCCCTCTACTCCATTGTTCAAGTCCATTCGCTTCTCTAAACCTCAGCTTCCCCGCCTGTCGAACAGGAGTAATGATCATAATACCCACCTCTTAGGTTGGTGAGACTACCCACGGAAATAGTACATCAGGAGTTTCACGCGGGGCCTGGCACACAGTAGGTGCTAAAACATGCTGGTTCCCTTCCTCTTATTCTGACGAAATTTCTAACACGCTCATTGTGTGTGCTGTGGGGGCGGGGGGTTGTTTTTGGCAGTCACACCACACTGTTAGCTCATACTGAGCACATTACCTAAAAGTCTGTCTTTGTCTCGTGAACTTTTCTCAAGCCAGGCTTCTCCCCCAGTGCCTCTCCTTGTGTAGGACCTTTACCTTGGCCATGATGCATTCTATCAAGCTGTTCTCGATCCATCTCTAGGCTGTAGAAATTGAGCTGAACCCAGATTCCGTCATCCAGTTGATTCCGTGTGCCTCCCAGCTGAATGTCATCTGCAGACTTAATAAACAGCCTTCAACAGCCAGACCCAGCCATTGATAAAATTACAGCTTGGGATAGGACCAAGGACAGAACGCCATGGCATGCCACCCTTCAGGGGAAGAGTAATTTAGAGGACTGTGCAAGTTGATTCATTTGTCCAGTTCCTGTAATCGTATGTCCTTGTGGCTTGATTTTAATAATCATATTAGCAACCACGTATGGGGTCTTATGTGCCACGAGCCAGGCACTGAGGTAAGTGCTTTTCATATATTACTTTCATTTCTTATAACAAGTCTGCCAGGTGAGTATTTGTATTACTTAGGACTCAGTTAAAAAACAACAACAACGACAACAACAAAACTCAATCTAGCTTTAGCAGAGCACTGTGTCACTTCATTACGAGACTCTCCAGCGTGGGCGCTGAACTCACAGAAGCCAAGGGCGGGGATGTGCCTGGGTGTCGAGAATGGTGAACCAGTGCCTGCGACCTTCTAGGGTCCCAGAAAACCCTCTCTCGATGGCTCTTATCTTTATGTCTGTGGGCATCTGTGATTCTTGTCATTTGGTACAAAGCAGCTTTCTCTCGTACTCAGATCGCCTGGCAGAAAGCGGTCCCACAAAGCAACACCCAAGTTCACTTTCCTGCCTTCAAGAGAGCTGTCAGACCTTCCCTGAACCTGTCAGTCCCAATTCTCCAGGATTATCGGCCCTACTTGGGTCAGGCACCCGCTCCCGGTCCAGACGCCTGCAGTTAGCGGTGGGGTTGTACCGTCTGGACAGGGCCCGTGGGAGTCTCAGTGCTGTCACCTGTGATCACAGGGCAGGGTAACATCCAGAGTCCCCCTGCGCGTTTTACAAATGAAAGAGAGATTCAAAGTCACAAGGCTAGTAAGTAGAGGGACCAGGACTGGATGAGCATGTCTGATGCACATGCTCATGTCAATATAACGTGCTCCTTGCCCTGGGCCACATTGTCCCGGGACAGCTTCTATGATGGTGTCGGTAAGGGCCGGCCAGTGTCAAGAGCCACCTTGTGCCATCACCGTGGTCCAGCCCCAGCCCAGGGCTCCGAGACCCTTGATTGGTTCGTTTGCCTATTTTTTCAGTGACTCACTCAGCAGCCATGGTGGGGACCTCATGCTGAAGAGTATAAACACAGACTTTGGAGTCCAGTAGAGCTAGGTTCAGATTCCAGGTGGGTCACTTTTGGGCTGGTGACTCTCTGTGCCTCAGTTTCCATAGCTGTAAAATGGAGATTATACCAAAACCTACTTTATCGGCTGTTAAAATGATTCAACGAGATAATACTTGTAAACTGCATGTGGCCAGCACAGAGTCATTGATTCTATAAATGGTAGCAGTTGATGAACTCTGGAGCAACGAGAAACTACAGGAGTCCAGAGGAGAAAGCCTGTAACTGGGCCAATGGGATAGCATGGGGGAAGTGGGTTGGCCAGGGTTTCAAGGAGGAAATGACATTGAACCTGGAATAATGAATGGAGAGGAGGGTTGGGGTAACAGGCAGGTGAGAACTGGTGCAAACGCGCGAGCGTATGCAGGAGTCTGAGGGACCAGCCAGTAGTTAATTGTGCTCGAAGCCAGGAATATGTACTGGGAGCCAAGGGGGTGACTGGGGCCAATGGAGAAACCTTTGTTTGCTCATTCCTACATCGCCTTAGCAAATATTTGTCAAGTACCTGCTGTGTCCCAGGCACTGTCCTGGGTCCGGTCGATTCTGCGGTGAAGCAGCAGACACAAGTCCACACCCCCGTGGAGCTTAAGCCCTGGTGGCTGGAGGCAGACACTAAGCAAATGAGTAAGTCAAATAGGAAGGGTGTCAGAGAAAAAAAGAAAGCAGGGAAAGAGGGCGGGGAGTGCTGGGCGGGGGTCCTCAGGAAGGCCTCTCTGAGAAGGGGGCAGATCCTAAAGGCAGTGAGGGGACGAGAGCTGGGACAAAATTCCCGAGGGAGGAGGCTGCGTGGCTGAGTTAGGGGGGATGAGGGGCAGGGAGGTGGGAGGCACGGACAGAGGGGTAAAGCCCAGGTTGTGTAGGGCTTTGTGGCCTTTTATAAGGACCTGGGCTTTTGTCTGAATGAGGAGCATTTTGAGCAGAAGAGGGCCAGAACCAAACGGACTTGACCTCAGCAGGACGTGGTGGTGATGGTGGCTGGGATTGGGGGCAGCGGTGAAGGGGCTAGATCCTGAGCCCTCTGAAGGGAGAGCCACGTGGATTTGTTGCTGGATCGGCTATGGGTGGGAGAGAAAGAGAGGAATCAAGAAGGGCTTTTAAGTTTCTGTTTTGAGCAAC
This sequence comes from Felis catus, assembly GCF_018350175.1. Lineage (NCBI taxonomy): Eukaryota > Metazoa > Chordata > Mammalia > Carnivora > Felidae > Felis > Felis catus. The sequence continues at coordinate 19,451,453 of NC_058383.1, read as the reverse complement.
CGAAAGGAAAAGATTGGTTAATTCCTGGGGCGCCTGGGTGGCTCCGTCGGTGGAGCGTCCGACTTCAGCTCAGGTCATGATGTCACAGCTCGTGGGTTCGAGCCCCACGTCGGACTCTGTGCTGACGGCTCGGAGCCCGGAGCCTGCTTTGGATTCTGTGTCTCCCTCTCTCTCTGCCCCTCCCCCGCTCCTGCCCTGTCTCTCTCTACTCTCTCTCTCTCTTTCTCTCTCTCTGTCAAAAATAAATATTAAAAAAAAAAAAGATTGGTTAATTCCTGAAATGGGAAGGAGTGGCAGCAGCTTTTAGGGGGAAGACCAGGAATTCAGCTTAAAACCTGTTAAGACCTCGAGCAGGCAGCTGGATATGAGAATCTGGAATTCAAGGGGAAAGACATGTCAAGCTTCCTCCGTCTGGAATATGGAACCATTGATTTGTTTTTGCTTTTTTTTTCTTTTTTGAGAAGGGAAGTAGGGTGGGTGGAGGTCATTAGTTACAGAAATAATGCTTGAAAACAAGTTCCTTAAGAAAATTATTTTCAGCCTTCTAGATAAGGCTCAAATCCCTTTTGCCAATTCCCACCCCTCCCTACTCCCGGCCTCCCCCTCGACTGTCACTGCTGTCAGGAGCTTGGCATGCGTGCATCCTTCCAGACCTTTCTTTGTGCCTCTGTATACCCGAGGATATCTGTAAAAACTACATGTCGTATTTTGGGAGTGTATGTATTTTAACGAAATGGTGCCATCATGAATGGGTTCTTCAGCGATGTGCTTTTGTATCTCGTAACCTGCCCATCCTTCCTGAACTGTGTCTGGGAGAGTTCCATTCTTGGTGTTACAAATAAACCTAGGTCTTTTTTTGTTGTGGTTGTTACAGTATGCTATGGCCAGACTGTGGGTTATTCAGCCAGTTTTCCAGTGGGAGGGCTTTAGCGTTTTGTACATTCCTCCTCGGACACCTGTGTCTTTCCGGAGGCTTCCTAGGAGTGACATGGCCGGGTCTGAGTAGATGGAGGCCATGTGGGATTCTGTCCGGTCTTGTTTCGGTCATACTGCCCCCCCATAGGCCACCATCTGACTTGCCAGCCTCCGCGGGTTTTAATCTGTGTGGCGGGCCGTGGGTTGTCGGGAGCGGGGGGGAAGCCGAGAGACCGTGGAATCTGTGGGCTGCTCTTCCACTCTTAGAACCCGCCTTGGGGATGGGGACACGGGTTCCTTTAGGGGCTGCAACAGACACTCCCCGCCCCTTCCTTTCCTCCTGCACAGATGAATTCCCCTCTTTCCTGCAGCCTGCAAGCCTGGCGTCTTCCCTGCCAGCCAGTTTCTATTCCTAGACTTCCTCACCAGCTTGAAGCCATCCCCTTTTGACAAACACACCGGCCGAGACATTATAAAAACGCTATTTTTATTAGAGCAGACCAACTCCTCTATCAGCGGGCCTCTTACTCCGCCACCGGCCTGCCAGCGTTCCTTGCCTGCCCTCCCCCCCCCCGCCCCCCCCCCACCGCGCCCCGCGACAACGCGTCCAAGGGTTTGTGATTGTCACCAGCCCGGCGCCTGTTCTGAGGGTGCGATAGCAGCCCCTCTCCGGAGGCAGACCAGATCCTACACCCAGCTGCTCTCCCCAGAAAGAGTTTAGCTCCGCCACAGCCCACGCGGGAAAGGGAAAGTTGCGTCCTTAAAAGAGTTACGTCATCTTTCCTTTGCGTGGATTTCAGGTGGGTGTTGACTGGGGTATAGGACGCCTTCGGGGTTAGCTCGGGGAGCTGGGGCTGGGGTCCACCGTGAGTTCAGATGTTGTGCCGTCAGAGCTAGAAACTTCTGAAGACGTCTCATGAACGTCGTCTCAACTGCTAACGTGTATCGAGCACGTGTCATAAGCCAGGCCGAATCCTGAACAGTTTATGTTCGTAAGGTGGCTGCTTTTAATCGCCGTGCCCATTTCTGGTGTTTTTTTTTTTTTTTATCGAGATCGAATTCCCATGCCACAGAATTTACCATTTTGAAGTGTATACTTCGGTGGTGGTGAGCCTATTCATAGTGCCGTGAGGGCCTCACCACTACCGAATTCCAAAGCACGTCTGTCACCCCAGATAGAAACCCTGTACCTGTTAGCGGTGACTCCCTCTGCCTGCTTCCCCCAGGCCCTGGCGACTGTTGACCTACTTTCGGTCTCTATGGGTTGGCCTCTTCTGGACATTTCATATACACGTGTGGCTCCTTTCACGAAGCATAATGTTTTCGGGGTCCGTCCATGCTGGGGTACGTTTCAGTACCTCGGATCCTTTCGGGGACCTGAGCACGTGAGGTGGTAGGGCTATCCCGCACCTGCTGTCTCTCCGTTCATCCCTTGAAGGACAAGCCGGCTTGCTTCCACTTTTTGGCTGGCATGAACTATGCCACCAGCCCATCATCCCAGTTTGACGGCCGAGGAAACTCAGCCACGAATACCATTTCCCACTCACACAAGCAGGATGGGATTCCTACCCAGGCATCCGGCTCCACAGCCGAGTCCCGACCATCCCTCTTGGCCGCTCAGCCGCGGAACGAAGACCCAGGACTGAGGGGCCTATGTCGCACACCCCCGTGGCCACCATACTTGAGAATTAAAAATTGGGTCCTGTGGTGCGAGGAATCCATCATGCTTTTGGGGACTCGGTTCTGTCTTTCATTCGGGACCTTGTGGGCAGGAGTCCTGGCTGAGTTATGATTGTCCATATCATCCAAAATGCATTTATCCACGTCCTCTGATGTAACAACCCTCAGCCCCAGGAGGAGAGATGCGCTGTCTTGGTCCCCCGGAGAGCGGACTCTGGGAGGGAAGAGGCTGGCTGGGGAGAGTTTTCTGGAACAGCACCTGTGGGCAATGAGGGACGTGGGGCTGAGCAGAGGGAGGGGTCGAATGGTGATACAGGCCTAGGTAATCCCACAGGGAGCTCTGGGGATGGGTGGTGCTTCAGAGAGTCCCCAGTTCAAGCGAGGAGCCTGGGTCTGTGGACCCTTGGCATCAGCCCAGCATAATCTGGCTTTTTTCCTGGGAAGGGACCCGCCATGAGCTGCTAGCCATCACCGGTCCCCGTACCTGGGTGTGAATGAGTCATCTGGGCTGCGTCCACAGCGGCTTGGATAAGGGCCGCGACAGAGAGCAGTCCGTGAGGAGGCGTCAGGGACACCGCTGACGGAGGGCGTAACCCTTCCCAGGATGGGGGTGGGGTGGGGAGCAGGGACGAAGGGGCATCTTCGCTGTGCCATGAAGCCTTGAGCCCCAAACCCTTATACCCAGCTGCCAGCCCATGAATGGCTCTTCTTGGGTGCCTCAGCGTCTCCACACAGCTGCCCCAAGCCAAAGTCAGCCCTTCTCCCCGCCAGCTTTCACCCCCCCAAGGATGACGGCGCCGCCCTTCCCATCACACAGGCCGGAAACTGCAGAGCGTTCCATACCTTCCCCTCCCCGCCATCCTTTTTCCAGCCCATCGCCAAGTCCCGTACCTTTCCCCTTGAAAACACCTTCCCCTTACGTCCTCCATGTTGCTGACACCTCTTGTCTGAACCCCCGCCTCAGCCTCCTACCTGCTCCCGGCACCTGCTCTCGGCCACCTCCAACCTCTCATTCCGATGTCGCCCCCTCTGCCCCAGTAACCCGATGTGGCTCCCCAGTGGTCCGGGGTCGAGGGCAAAACTCCTTGCTGTGGGCCCCGTGGCTTTGGTGGTCCGGCCCCTCGGCCCTGTGTCATCCTCTGCTCCCCTTCCCCTGGGTCCAGCCCCTCAGAGCTTCCTTGTCCCTCCTGCTCTTTGTGCCTCCTTGTCACATGGCCATCACGTGTGTGTCCACTTTGCTTGGAGCACACTCCCATCTCCCCCCCCCAAATTAACTTGTTTGTCCCTCATATTTGGGTTCTGTGTTGCCTCCCCCTTGAGGCCTCAGCTGACCTCCCTGCCGTAGTCCCGTGTCCCCTGTAAAGCTCAAGGTGACCGAAATGGTAGACAGCGTACATTTGGTGGTGGGCTCATTTGTTGAGGATCGGCCCCCCTCACTACACTGTCAGGTCTGTAAGGCAAGGGGACTTGTCCTGGCAGGGGCTGGGAGATGCTCAGTAAGCCTGAAAGATGCAAACCTGAGGAACGGAAGGAGGGGGGACATGGGGAGAGAGAGAAGGAAGAAACTGATCACGCTCCCGCGTGGTCGGGGAGGGGATGGGGGGAGGGAGCTAACACGAACTGCTTCCTTTATATTCCAGAACTTAAAAAAAAAAATGTTTAATGTTTATTTTTTGAGGCGGGGAGGGATGTGTCAGGGAGGGGCAGAGAGAGAGGGAGACACAGAATCGGAGGCAGGCTCCAGGCTCCAAGCTGTCAGCACAGAGCCCGACGCGGGGCTCGAACTCACGGACCGTGAGATCGTGACCTGAGCCGAAGTCGGACGCTTCACCGACTGAACCACCCAAGTGCCCCTATATTCCAAAACTTTTAACTGTAGCATGTGAGGGGACATGGAATTTGGGCCTCCCAGCCCACTGTGCTGCCCCAGGCTTGAGCATGAGGTTTCCCTGCCCACTTCCCCCCCCCTCCCCACCCCCTGCCAGCACCTGTCACGGGCACTGTGGGCTTTGCCCTTCACCAGCCTAAAGCAGACCTGGAATGTCAGACCCCCTGGGATCAAACCAAGGTGCTCTGAGCGTTCTCCATCCCAACCCCAAGATAAGCTCCCTGTTTCCTGCCTGGATGCCCTTCCCGGCCCTCCCCTGCCCTCCCCCACCCACCTCCCATTCAGTGCTGTATCCTCTCCTCTGTAGAGACTGCCCAGCCCCGAGTGATGCCAGGCATTCCTCACTCTACCCACCGGCCCCTGGCATCTGTGCCTCCCCTTTGTGGCACTCACCCCACGGCATCCAAGCAGTTGTCTTTCAGTGGCCGCCCCGCTAAGTTCTTGGACAGGGATCTTGTCTTCCTGCTTCCCTTTCCTTCTGTTCCTTCCTTCCCACAACACTCTGTGAGCTCCTCGTGGGTGCCAGGCACTGGTCCGGGGCTGAGAGGTACAACGGTGAGTGTGGGCACGGGCTCTACCCTCCCGGGAGGGGAGAAAAACTGCCACTTTGAGGCAGCCGGGAAGGCCTGGGCAGTCAGGAGAGGCCCCCGGAAGGGCCACACATGCCCACAAGCAAGGAGGAAAACTAGCAGCAGCTTGGCTTCTGAGAAACTGCCAGAAGGACTATTAGGCAGAGGTGGGGGGCAAGGGAGGTGGGAATGAGGTCAGGGAGGGTGGTGAAGCCAGACCCCATTCGTCTCCGTCTGTCTCTGGCGCGCAGTGTTCAACCCATAGGAGAAGCTCAAGGAATATTTGTTGAATAAATAGGAAGGGGCCCCTGAGTGCTCCCCCCTCTTCACGGGGTTGGGGGCTGCTTCTGCCTGAGCGGTGAGCGTCCTTTCTCGCAACCCAACCCGGGGATGGATGGACCCTGTGGGAGGTTCGTTCCCTTAGAAGGAAAAGTTCTCCGAAGCAAATCGAGTGGTGGCAGCAGAGATTGGAGAAGAGAAGATCCCGGCTAGGCTGCCTGTCTCCTCCCAGCAGGCCAAGGGGCCCGTCCTTCCTGACTGGGAGGCTCTCACGGCTAACAGCTGCCCGAGTCAGTTTAGCACAAGCCCAGGAGGGCGAAAGCAGGCAGGCCTCTTTTCTTCCCTTGATGCGTCCAGGGGTACAGCCAGCCTCAGCCCCCTCCAGAGCTCTCCTCAGGAAGGAGGGTGGGAGCAGCCTCAGCCCATCCTGGCTCCCTTCAAACCTAGGTGCCCTCGAACATGCCATCACGCTCCCGCCTCAGGGCCTTTGCACTTGCTGTTCCTGCCACCTGGAAAACCCCTTTGTCCAGATCCCCACACTTTCTCTTTCACTCCCTTTGGCCTTCTCTTGAAGGTTGCCTTGCCAGAGGCCCTCTCTGACCCCCTGGCTAAAATAGCACCTTCCCCCCTGGCCCCCTCCCCCATTCGCCTGCCCTTCTCTGCCTTTCACTCTCCACAGCACTTAGCTTAGCACCATCCGACACACTACCTATTTCTTTCTTTCTTTCTTTCTTTCTTTTTTTTTTATTGCTTGTCTCCTCTCATTAGAATGTAACAGCAGAGACTTTGATGTGCTCACTGTGTGTCTCCAGAATAGGCGTTCGATAAATATTGAGCGAGCAAATGAATTTGTAAAATGAGGTCAGTGCCGTCCACCTTGCAGGGTTGTGGGGAGATTCCCAGCGTGTGGCTTGTATGCTTCCACGGCTCTGTAGGTGGCTCGTAAACCATGTGCTATTTTAATAGGTCCGTATTTGTGTCTGCCTTCTATTTATGGCAAGTGATACTGATTTTCCGTTTATGGCATTAATATAAAGTTTCCTCTTTAAAGTAAACTCACTCCAGATTAAAAAGAGAAAACCTGTATTTGCCGGCCTGAAAGACAGTTTATCATACACGTTGCAGTCTTACGAGAACACTTCTGGGAGAATTAAAAAGACATGTTCATGATTTTCTAGCAGATACGTACGGGGATATTTATTTAGATAGGCATGTAAGGAAAGCATTTTTACAAAGATACAACTTATTGTGTCCTGGAGTCCCGGAGGAAATCCTGGATTCTGGATCTGCCCTAACGTTCTACAAACCCTGGAACCAGGGATAAAATCTCCGGGTGCGTATTGGTACCGTATGATTGGTACCAATCAGGAATGGTACATAGCAGGTTAGTGACGTGATAAATGTAAGCCCAAGGTGTTTGAGAAATAACCCAAACTCTTCCTTTGATTATCCATCTGGTGTGTGTGTAGCTTGTGATTTTGTTACCCCGTCTCCCCAGGGCATGAGAAACTCAAATCTTTGTTGCGGTGCCTTGCCGTATTTCGTTCCACCCCTAGGGGGCAGTATCAGCCGTTGCTTTAGGCTTCTTTTGGAGTCTCCTGAATGCAGAGCATTTTGGGTTCCTGTTTTGAGGATAGGAGGTCACCTGTTATGTTAGCAAGAACAGTACAAAGGAAGCTCAGACCTATACTCTTCCATTCAAGTGATATGCATTAAGGGCTCACGACTATACAACATGGGGACGTAAAGAACAGAATCACTAGGAGAACGGAGGAGTTGGTACTGGGCTGGGTTTTGAAGGGAGAATAGGAGTTTCGTACTCTGAGATACATTTAGATCATCTCTTACTGTGGGTCATCATCGGGCACATTCCTTAAGGTATCATTTGAATCCTCTAACTAAACACTTCTCTGAGCCCTCGGTGAGACCTGGGATTTAGACAGCCCTGAGTATTGGCTCTACCATTGTGCCACCCAGAATTCCCTCAGGGGTAAATCTTTCTCTCTCTCTCTCTCTCTCTCTAGCTCTCTCTCTCTCTCTCTCTCTCGCCTCCCCACCCCTCCACTTCAGACTGGCTCCAGTTAAGAAAGAAATGTGACTAAAAAGTCCAATGTAGGGCTGGCTTCAGGCATGGCTGGATACGGGGGATTAAACACGGTTAAGAGGATCTAGTTTCTATGTGGTCTCTTTCTGTCCTCAATTCGGCTGCCTGTGTTGCTGTCACCCTTGGACAGATCTCTCCATGGAACATATAAGGATGTTCACAAGGGTGAACCTAATCAGTTGACAACAATGACTCCTTCCCTGGTAGCTCTGTGCTCCTATCAGCTAATAATTCCAGGGCAAGAGGCCCAGGGACTTTTCCAGCCGATTCAGCCAATCCCTTAGTTGAGTCTGTCGGCCTGGCTTGGGACGCACGCCTAGCCCTGAGCCGATCACATGGCCAGGGAGATGGAATACCCTGATTGGCCCGGCCTAGGTCACATGTCCACCAAGGGGGTGCTGTTTCCACCCACACCGCGTGGATGGGGAGTGGAGGAGAGGTGGTTTCCCAGAGGAAGAGAGGTGGTTTCCCAGAGGAAGATCGAGGTGTTGTAACCAGAAGGAAATGAATAGATGCTGAGCTGACACAAACAACAGATGTGTATTAGCCCCACTTAGACGCTTTGTGGCCGTTAGGCAATTTGCCCCAGCATTCAGAGCCTCAGTTTCCTCCTCTGTAAAATGGGCGTAGCATTATTGACCATAGCATTATTGCAGACAGCCACAATAAGCACCCGCAGAGAGCATAATAAATGGCAGCTAAGGCTGCCCGCAGAGCGAGGCCCCCGTAACCTGGAGCATGGGCTTGCCTCCTAAATTGTCCCTGGGGTGCGACAGGAGCCTGGCGGGGGGGGGGGTGGGGGGGGGAAGGAGGCAGGGTGGGGGAGGTGGAGGAACTCAGGTGTGTGAAAATGCTCTAGGACCCCTGCCGTGCCCCCAGACACAGTGTTTTCACAGCCTCATTATGAAACCCCCCAAAGTGATTGTTCTCTGCTGGGACCTGACACCAGCAAGGCTAGGTCCCCAACATTCGGGAGCCCTGGAAACCAACTCCACCACTCTCAGCCGCTTGTTAATGCAGCGGGTACTGGCGCTTGCTAAATCACCCCTGTTCAGAAAGAATTCCAATATCCCGGCCGCAGAGGAATCTGTGATCCCTGAAATACAGACGCGGTCGAGCACCTTTAAACATAACTGATTCTTGGCATTTCTTTCCAATTCCATTTTTTCCCCCCAAAGAGAATTAATAGTATGGCCACCGATAAGATTCTGCACTGTCTCCAGGGCCAGCATCAGGGATAAAGACGATGAGGCTCATAGTAGTGGCAGTGACACTTTGCTTCCGTGTCACGTCCAAACTCCTCAGACCCTGAGCCGTAGTTAACTCGCACATCCTGGGCACCTACCTCTCGTCAGATCCAACTTCTAGCCAGTCCGCAAACACGTCAAGGTTTTTTAGACCTTTGCCCAGTGCCGCTGCTGTTGCTTGGAATGCCTTTCCCTTTCCTTGTGACCCAGGAAATGTTTCAACTTTAAAATCCCAGCTCATGTGTCTCCTTATTTATTCACTCATTCAACCAGTATTTATTTATTTATTTAATGTTTTTTTTATTTTGAGAGAGAGGCAGAGACAGAGCATGAGCAGGGGAGGGTCAGAGAGAGAGGGAAACGCAGAATCCGAAGCAGGCTCCAGGCTCCGAGCTGTTGGCACAGAGCCCGACGCGGGGCTCGAACTCACGGACCGGGAGATCACGGCCTAAGCCGAAGTTGGACACCCAACCGACTGAGCCACCCAGGCGCCCCATAATGTTTATTTATTTTTGAGAGAGACAGAGACAGAGCACGAGCGGGGGAGGGTCAGAGAGAGAGGGAGACACAGAACCCAAAGCAGGCTCCCGGCTCCAAGCTGTCGGCACAGAGACCGATGCAGGGCTCGAACTTACAGACCGCGAGATCATGACCCGAGCCAAAGTTGGATGCTTAACCGACTGAGCCACCCAGGCGCCCCTCAACCAGTACTTAGTGAGGGCGAAGTGTGTGCCAAGCACTGTCCTGGTGGCTTGGAATACACAAGCGATCGAAACAGACCCAGTTCGCCTTCATGGAATCAATACCTAAAAGGTGTAATAAACAAGATAAAATAGTGTGTTAGTGGGGCTTGGGAGTGGGGGTGTGAAGCACAGCTCACAATTATAAACAGGGTGGCCAGGGAGACAGGAGGAGGTAAGATGTGAGGCAAGCCTTGAAGGGCGTGAGCAGCCTGGGTACTTACCTGGGAGAAGAGTACCCCATGCCTGGGGAGGGGGCCAGGGCACTGATGAGTCGAAGGCCCTGAGGAGGGAGCGTGCTGAGCGTCAAGGGTACTGGAATGGGGAGGAGCGGTAGAGCAGTAGGAGGTGGGTCAGACACGTGAGCAGAGGCCTGGTGGCCTCGGAGACCCATGCAGAGTCTGGAGTAGAGGAGTGGCATGATTGGACTCAGCTTTCAGCAGCACCCCTTGGCTGTGGCAGGGAGAGCAGACTGCAGGGGTGAGGGCAGGAGCGGGAGGCCAGGGAGGGCGAGCTGAACCAGGGTGGTGGCCGGGAGGTGGAGAGAAGTGGTCAGGTTTGGGGCTTCCTACTGTTTCTCTGTGGAGACTGGGGCCTGGCCATGCCCTTGGGAGCCTTCTCAGGTCCCTCCTTCAAAACTTTGGCATCCCATTTTATACATTTTGTTACGATCGTTTGTCTCCCTTTTGGGGGCTCAGATGCCTTTGGTAATCTGATGAAAATTATGGACTTTCTTCCCAGAAGAATACCCTTGTGCACTCAACTGAATACATGTTCCTAGAACCCCCTGCATATCCCCGCTGTTAGGGGCCCCCGGCTAGTGCGTGTTCCCCGGACGCGGTGCACAGTAGGACCACACAGTGAGGGTCCCTGACTGGCCGTCGGGTGCAGCTGATAGGCGAGCACACACAGTGGGTCCAAGCTTTTGTCAAACCCTCATTGCATATGTAACAGCCACGCAGTGAGCGCTTATAAATGTTTGCTGAAAGACAGCGATGATAAACTTGGCACTTTACAAGGTCCTCACACCTCCGCGAGGCGCCTTGGATGCAAATGCCTCCATTTTAGAGCCGGACTAATAAAGCCTCGGCAAAGCGAAGTGCGCGGCGCGGGGTGGGGGGGGGGGAGTCAGCATCTGGTGTCTGACCAGGGCTGCAGTGAGGGTGAGCCGTGGTGGCGCTCGGTCAGCCTTAGCGGCGATCGTCCTAGAGCTGCATGCTGGGAGGCTGCGACTGTGCCCCAGACTTGATCGTCCGGCTGTGGAATCAATAAGAAGGATCCTGAAACACTCCTGCTTGTCTCCAAGTTGATCCTCAGAGCAGCCCTGGGAGGTAGACAGTATTATCCCCCTTTTACAGACGCGGCAACTGAGGCTCCCCAAAGGTAGGTAGCAGAGTTCAGGGCTCACCCCCCAACGTCTCCAAATCCCCAGATAATTAGTGAGCAACAGACATAGTTAAATGCTAACAACTTAGCACTTAATTATGTACTGTTTCTCACTGTATTGTATGTAATTTAACGCTAATTGCAGGGTTTCAGAACGAGCTGCAGGGAGCGGGGGCGAGGGTGGCAAGGGAAGGCTTCGGGGAGACTTTGGGAACTCAGCTGGGCTCCGGAGAGGACAGGGGTGGATTTCTGCATAAGGGAGTAGAATGAAAAAGGCGGCAGGGTAGGAATAAGCCTGGATGGGGAGTAGCCTGAGATAGCGCTACTTAGATAATGGAGCTCTACGAATGTAAACGTAACTAATAGTCACAGAGAAAGTTCTCTTTTTTGTTTGATTTTTCAAAGGTTATTTATTTTGAGAGACAGAGCGCAAGTGGGGGAGGGGCAGAGAGAGGGGAGAGAATGCGAGACAGGCTCCGCAGGGACGGGGGTGGGGGGCTTGATCCCACGAACTGTGAGATCATGACCTGAGCCGACATCAGGAGTTGGCTTCTCAACCGACTGAGCCACCCAGGTGCCCCAGTGTTTATTTTTGAGAGAGAGAGAGAGAGAGAGAGAGAGAGAGCGCGCGCGCAAGCCAGGGATGGGCAGAGAGAGAGAGGGGGACGAGGATCCGAAATCAGCTCTGTGCTGACGACAGCAGAGAGCCCAATGTGGGGCTCGGACTCACGACCCGCGACCTCACGTCCTGAGCCAAAGTCGGCTGCTTAACGGACTGAGCCACCCAGGAGCCCCTCCCTGAGAACATTCTAAATGCTGGAACTGGACTGAGCCCTTTCCACTGCTACTGTTTCCCCCCCACGTTTAACCCTATGCAAGAAACAAAAAGGCAACCACACGGGTATTGTTATTACTTCCATTTTAACAGGGGAGTAAACTGATGTCAGTGCGGGGACCCAGCGCCAGGCCTGGTCTCCAATCTCCTGTTCTTCCCGGCTCAAGTTCAGAGACCTTCCGATTAGAGGTGGGCTGGGCTTGGGCCTTGCTTCTCCACATGGGCCCCAGAGCATTGCCTGGGGGCTGGTTAGAAATGCAGCCTTGGGCCCTCCCCAGTCCTACCGAGTCAGAACCTTCGAGTCAGAGTTTCTCCGCAGTCCCCAGGTGACTGATAGGCACATCAGTTAGCATTTGAGAAACATGGGGCCGGTGAGAAGTTTGGCTGGACACGTGTCTGGGCCGGTCAAGTCTTTGTGAGGACCTGTCTCTCCTGGCAGAGGCGAATAAATGCATTCCCGGGGGGTTTGAGGTGAAGGCCCCGGGCAGCCCATCCCACGCTGAGATCTCTTTGTCATCTCGTATTTCATCTTAAAATGTCATTGACTGTTCATTCCACACCATAGTACATCAGTGGTCATTTTGATATTTCAAAATGGTTATGTAAATTGCCACGGAGTAGGATGCGTGTTTCGGGAAGATGCATGAGATGGGTTTCTTTGTATCTTAAATGGGGTAATAATAACCACTTCCAGGGCTCCTTCGAAGATCAAAGGAGAATCATGTGTATGGAAATGCTCATGAACTGTCTGCCTCAGACCCGTGTTATTCTGGAAGGGGGGGAGAGATCCTCCCCAGACCCGTTGTCCTGCAACCCGCTCTCTGAGGGCTGAGGGTGTACGAGTGTTCCTCCCTTTCAGGACCAGGCAGGGCTGGGTCCCAGAGAGGACAAAGTACCCTGTCTGGGCATCTCAGGAAGCCAGGGAAATAAGAGAATGGGGTCAGCTATTGCTAGTTTGTTTATTCAAATTCCTTATTAGTCCCCACTTCCTGATTGTTTGGCCAGATGAGCAAGTAGGAAAACCCCGGTAAAACTCAAGAGGCTTCAGGGACATCAGAACAGGAAAGAAGATGGGAGGTGAGGAGGACTTCATCCTGTCCCCGGGTGGGCCTTGAGAGAGGGGGGTGTGGTGGGGGTGACAGAGAAGAGGTCCGACTTCAGCTCAGGTCACGATCTCACCGTTCGTGAGTTTGAGCCCCGTGTCGGGCTCTCTGCTGTCAGTGCAGAGCCGGCTTCTGATTTTTTGTCCCCCTCTCTCTCTAACTGCCCCTCCCCTGCTTGTGCTCACACTCTCTCTCTCTCTCGCTCGCTCTCTCTGTGTGTCTCAAAAATAAATAAACTTTTTTTTTTTTTTAAAGAAAGGAAAAAGGACAAGAAAGGGGGATCGGACTGTCAGCCCTGGACCAGGAGTGACCTTGGGTTCCCTGAAAATGTCCTCTTTCCTCTGGAAAGAGAAAATGGAGGAGGGAGACACAGAAGGGTGACACGGACAGAAACAGTGACCCTCCCCAACTGGGGCCAAGGGGGAAGGAAGTCAGACAAGGCATCGGAGGGGAGGGAGGCTCATTCACAGCTGCAGAAGCTGAAGGAGAACCTGGGGACGATGGGAGGGGGATGGTCAGCAGTCCCCCCTGGCCCAGAGCAGCTAGAAAGGATGAATGTGGGAAGAGCTATTATATTTGGTTAAGGAGGTGATGGGTCACCTGTGGATAGGGTTGTGGTAGAATAATGGTGTTGAAGCCAGCTTTTGAGAAGAAGAGAATGATGGGGATTTTCTCTTCTCCCCATGGTCGTAGTTAGGATTTTCACACAAATTGCATTTCTATTACAAATGTCTTACTTGCCATTTAAAACTTAATCCATGTAACTTGTGACTAGAACCAAGCTGATACTGCCTCTCTAATCCATCCCTTGGCAAAAAAAGTTATTTAAGAAACGTAGAAAATGGCAAAGCGTTGTTTACAGGATGATCCTATTTTTGTTTGAAAGAATGTCTGTAGGGGCGCCTGGGTGGCTCAGTCGGTTGGGCATCCGACTTTGGCCCGGGTCAGGATCTCGTGGTCTGTGAGTTCGAGCCCCACGTCGGGCTCTGTGCTGACAGCTCGGAGCCTGGAGCCTGCTTCCGATTCTGTGTTTCCCTCTCTCTCTCTCTGCACCTCCCCAGCTCATGCTCGCTCTGTCTCTGTCAAAAATAAATAAACTTAAAAAAAATTAAAAAAAAAAGAATGTCTGTGTTTGCATGTGTATTTTATAAATATGTATATATACGTATATTCTAAAGAAAAACATCTAAGGGTATATGTATCAAATTATAATGGGGGTTTTACTGGCATATACATATGTCACTTTAAATATGTGTAGTTTATTTTACCTGAATTATCCTTCCATAAAGCTGTAAAAAATTGTAATAGGGGTTATCTCTAATGGTCAGATTGTGGTATATATGACATAATTCTTTTGGCTGCACATGACAGAAACTCAGCAGAAACTTCTCAAGCAATAGCTGAATTGTCCAGATACTTGTTCATACATGAGTGGACCCGGGGTCTCAGGTTATGACATTAGGGATCTTCCTTTCCATCTCTCACGCCTGCTGTCTCCCCCATTGACCTCGTTCTCAGACAGTTCCAGGCCCGTGTCTCAGCAGCCTGGCACCCCCGTGGAAAGAAAACAGCTTTTCCCCGAAGAGTATCCGCAACGTCCCAGAGCTGACTTTCGAGCACCCGACATGGGCCCTGGCTCAGCCGCAGACCAAAGGAACTTCCAAGGGCATCTCCGGAAGCCAGTGAACTGAAAAAAGGGGCCGAAGGGTTCTCTGAAGGAAACCCAGAGTTCTGTTGCCTGAAAAGGGGGCACAAAACCACAAGTGTCTGCTCCTCAAGGAGCCTTCACTGTCTGGGTCCTATGTTTTTGTAGCGACTGGGTTTTTTTTTTTTTTTTTTAATAAGCGTGCGTTTCTCTTGCCGTGGCAAGGGAACAGTGAGCTCCCTCCTGAAACAACGGATCTGGGGTACATCTGATTATGATCATTCAGATAAATAAATAATGAGTGTGGAGAAAACGGTAAAGCTCAAACCTAGTCCGATTTTAGAGGGCATGGGAGGGAAGGACAGTGTTGAGGCTGGGGACTCAGCCTCCTGCTTTCTGTAGACTGTTAGCTGTGGACGCGGAAGGCCCACCGGGCCATCAGGCGATCTCTGGGGCTCTGGGTCGCCAGAGCGACGCGCCCAGAGAGCTGGGCCCTCGTCAAGCTCGCCTCGGCCTCTCGGCCTCTCCTGCCTCAGTAAACAATTCCCTGCATTCCGATATCACACTGCTCTGTTTCTTCCTTTCAGGGTTATACTAAGGACATGGTACCAGACTTTGATGAGAAGCATGATGAGTATTTAATATTGCTTCAGCAGAGGAACCGGTAAGATAAAGCTGCTCAACGGCAGCCCCATAAAAACCCTATTTAGATTGCTTAACAGCACTTGGGCTCTGTTGCACGTAGGAATGCTATGTAGTCACCCTCCACTCAGGGGCTTGGGATTTTAGCTGTAGTCCCAGCCCCCAGTTCTCCATCCGCCGATGTAATTGCATCTTTGAGCTGTAGCCAACTGCTCTCCCGGTAACTACCACCTCTCGCCTCCCCGCTCCTGTTCTGGGAGGAGGTGGCTTTGTCGCGAGAAGCCGGAACCCGGCAGGGCCTGGGCCTCAGTCACCTGAAGAGCCCAGTCTGTGATCCTACAGGCTTTGCCGGGCCCCTTGAAACCTGAGCCTGTAATCCTGCCTCGTGAGATAAAGGTGGAGTCACCTTCCGTCTGTGTTTGAAGTTGGTCGATACGTCGTTGAAAGTTAAGTTCGTACTGATTTTGACTCTGGAGGGCTAGCTCCTGAAAAAAAACCCCACAGCGGTGGAGGCAGTGTTTAGTGACTGAGGGCAGAGCGGTCTGGTCCGGTTGGAAGGAGGTGTCCCGTCTTCAGCGCCCTCGCAGGGCCTGTGCAAGTTCATCAGGCCCCGGGCCTCGCGTTAGGCCGGGTTCGCAAATTCAGATGCTGGGAGGGCGGGATGGCAGTGAGCAAAACCAGCTCAGTGGAGACCGTGGGCACCTGGAATCCTCACTCCCATGCTGCTCCGCTCAGGCCACCTGATGTGTGTGGGCACACAGGTCCAGGGGTCCGTATCCTCCGAGGTTGACGGAGAAGCTGGAAGTCTGGCTCTGTGTTGTGAAATCTCCTGAGTTTTAAAATGTTGGTAATGCACTCAGATTAAAACACAAAACAGGGGCGTCTGGGTAGCACGGTCGGTTGAGCGTTTCTGGCTCTTGTTTCTGGCTCAGCTTGTGATCCCAGGCTCATGGGATCGAGCCCCGTGTCGGGCTCTGCACTGAGCGTGAAGCCTGCTTAAGATTTTCTCTTTCCCTCTGCCCCTGCTCTGTTTGTACTCTCTCTCTCTCTTTCTCAAAAACAAAACAAAAAAACCCCCACAAAACAGCGGCAAGAATGCTACGGGCCCCTAAAACAGATCGCAGGAGTGAGGAGGAGGGGGCCCTGATCTGGGCGTTTGTGTTCTGGGAATGAACTTGGGGTCTTGCAGGCAGGAGAGCCTGGGGGTTGTCACCCTGCATGTGCATCCCGCCCTCATCTGGCTGGTGGGGCTCCCGGTGCTCGTCAGGCAGGGCCCTGGTGGCATATTATATGCACAGGTTTAGTCCTTCGTGTTCTATAGCTCAGCGTTCCTGCCCGCCGGCCCCTTTACTAACTTCCACCGAGTATCTCTAACAGTATCTAACAGATACTTCCCCAGTATCTCTAACAGCACCCACCCAAGTCGCCAGCTGCCCCCCAGTGAGGCAGTACGACCCTTAGTGACAAACCCTTGAACGGATCAAGGCCCGAGGCACAGCCAGAAATGCCAGGCAGCGTCCCCTGTGCCCGGCTGCTCTCTGCTCGTCTGCCCAGCCCAGGGGCGACCGCAAACTACCATAGCGGGAGGCTTGCGCTCGTTAAAACCCAACGTGGGTTTTTGTCATCATTAATGCCATGGAGCAGGATGTTTGTATTCCACTGCTGGCAGACCGGATGGTGCCACTGAACATTTGGGTGATCGTTGGGTCACACACGCGTGACTCGCCCTGGGGGACAGGGTCGTGGTTTCTCAGGAGCACGTTGCTTCTCATTAACCGGCAGATTGCGACCAAAGGGGTACGAGCCGACAGCATGGAGGAGAGTATCCAGAGACAAGGTCGCGGCACAAAGGCAATGAAGAAACGTGTCCACGTGGAGTTGCCGTAAAACTGGGGGAACGTGTGGTCACCGACAGGGAGCTGGCTTGACGACAGGGACTCAGAAAGTGGAGCTGGAAACACGTCCAGAGGGAGGCACGAGGAGGGGGCGTCCCCCTGAGCTATCACCGGGCGTTGCTCTCGAGGCGCCTTTTCTGGGCTGCCACCTGCACGCCAGGAACCTCGCCCCCATCGTTGCATTTTATCCTCACCCTCCCCGATGAGGTGTGGGTGCAGCCATCGCACCCATT
This sequence comes from Felis catus, assembly GCF_018350175.1. NCBI lineage: Eukaryota > Metazoa > Chordata > Mammalia > Carnivora > Felidae > Felis > Felis catus. The sequence goes on along the minus strand of NC_058383.1, from coordinate 19,434,292 downwards.
TTACAGAAAAGAAAGCCTGAGGCAACACCCCCCGGAAGTGGTGGGGCCGGGCTGTACTTTCGGATTCGCGTTCTGTACTCAGCAGGAGAGAAACCTGCCGGGGTTGCCAGTTTCACCGCGAGGGGTTTTGCAGAAATAAACCGCAGTTTACTTGGGAGTCTGGTTCTGTGACCCGGTGGAGAACCAGTGTCTGGGCTTTATCCTGTGCATAGAGGGAGATGCAAACCCAGCCTGCTTATGCGGTTGCCTGTGACCTGAGAAAGGGCTGTGCGATCGTTGGAGCAAGTCCCTAGGAGAGGCCGGCCCAGAACACAGCCGGGAGGATTTCGCCGAGTACCTCCACGGTGCCTAGCACTGCCACCAGTGTGAAGGAGAACCCTGTGCTGAGGAGGGCACGCGCTTTATAGTTAATGCTCCTGAGGTCCGAGGGACAGAAACCCAAGGTAAATGGACCTTAAACAATAAGGAAACTTACTGGCTCATGAAATTAAAGAAGCCCAGGATAATACTTTGGCTTCAGGCATAGCTGTATCCAGGCACTCAGCTCATGTTGGAGGCATCTCAGGTCTGTACTTTCTTTACCAAGGCAGCCACTGGAGGCCCCACGCTGACATCCTGCCTCGAGGAGAGAGCACTTCCTTCCTGATAGTTCCGGCCGAAGTGCAGCGGAGGGCTCCGGCCCCAGCCCCGAGCCAGGCGTCCCCTGTGCCTGTGAGGTGCCACGGTCTCACTGGCCACTCCTCGGCTACCTCCTTAAGCTGGGTGGTGGAGTGAGCGAGCATCACCCACACCACACGGAGTAAGAGAAGGAACGGGGCAGTTGCCAGAGGGGATCTGAGGGGCTGGGTTTGGAAGGTGGGGGAGCGTAGCTGGCGAGGAAAAACGAACAGGTGTTCACCCCACAGCCCTTGCTCTTGAGGAACTCCCTGGTGGGTGGCAGGGGAGCACAAGGCCACCTGTTTATAACTGCACCAGAGGAAGCAGAAAATGGCCATGTGCTCCAAGAGGACCGGGGGAGGGGGAGGGAAGATGTGACTGCCCTGGGTCACCCCTGCACAACCCGTCCCGGAGGACACTTAGTGATTCTGGTCACTCAGCGTCATGAAAGGTGTCATCATGCCTGACAGACTCACAACAGAGCAAGGGCTGGAGTGCTGGGGAGGGGCGCCTGGGGGGTTCAGTCGGTTAAGTGTCTGCCTTCGGCCCAGGTCAGCATCTCGCTGTTTGCGAGTTCGAGCCCCACGTCGGGGCTCTGTGCTGACATCTTAGAGCCTGGAGCCTGCTTCGGGTTCTGTTCTGTGTCTCCCTTTCTCTCTGCCCCTCTCCTGCTCACGCTCTGTCTCTCACTGTCTGTCTCTCAAAAATGAATAAACATTAAAAAAAAAAATTAAAAAAGAGAGAGAAGGAAGGGGAGAGCTGGCATCCGACAGGGCTTGGCATGGACCAGTCCCTGAGCTGGAGCCTCAGCCGGATACCCCACTCCATCCTCATGACATTCCTAAGAGGTGGAGGCATTCTGGGGCTCATTTTGTAGAAGGGGAACAGGCCCCGGGGGTGGCGGGACTTGCCCAAGGTCACACAAGCCGAGGAACCGGCAGAGCCTCCCCCGGGCGAAGCATTGTCCCCCACAGTCTGCCACTTCCCCCCACGCGGATGGGGGATGCTGACAGCCTAAAGGGCGAACACCCGAGCCTGCGAGCACCCAGGCTCTGGGAGGAACAGCAGGCGGTCTGCACCACTGCCCTTCGCCTCTCCATCCTTCAAGGCTAGACTCAAATGCCACCACCTCCAGGAAGCCCCCAGGTGGGAGCCACCGCTCTGCTAGCTCAGAGCCCCCGTGGTATGCTAGCCTGGCGAGGAGACAAGAAACAGTGGCTGGGAGATGGACTCGGGACCAGAATTTAAATCCTGGCTGCTTCCTGGGCTCTGTGACCTTGGGCAAATTCATCTATAAAACAGGCCAATGGTAGGACCTTAATCCCAGGACCGGTGAAGGATTAGGCACCCAGGTGTCATTTGAATGTTAAACACACCTTCTCCCTGAGCTGACATCTGGGTAATCCTCGAGTGCCCCCTGGGGTGACTGAGATCCAAGGGCCGCTGTGGTCAGCCTGGTCACACAGCGGCCACAGCTCTCTGAGACCAAGGTGGTTCAGCCATTAACCCCGGCACAGTCACACCCAGGTGACTGCCCCTGGAGCCTGGCTGAACCCTCTGGCCAGCTGGCCCCCTGCATGTGCCCTGACCACCCCCTCATGTCCCCTGCCACACTCCCTCATGACACCCGGTGCTAGCTCAGGGTGCCCTGCTTCCTCAGGGTGGCCCCACAGGTCGCTACTGGCTAAGACAGGAAGGGTTCCTGTGATGGGCGCTGGGTCCACGGCGGCTGTTAGGATACATACACATCCATGTTTTCTCTGCCCTGCCAGACCTTGGGCGCCTTGAAGCCGCCGGTTCCAGAAATAAGTATGGAGAGAATTCCACTCCGCGTGGACCCCGTGCCCGGGGGTCAGAGTCTGTCGGTCAGAAGGGAGAATAAACAGACACACAGACAGAATCCTGTAGGGTGAGGCAGTGAGCCACAGGAGAATAGAGCGTGATGGGGCACAGGTGGCAGGGGCTCCGTCTTCGACAGGGCGGGGGCTGAATCTGATTATCCTCAGTCGTCTACACCGAGGGCAGCTTTTTATGTAAAGCAGGCTATCAATTAAAAAAAAAAAAAAAAACAACAAAACCACCACTTTTCTTTGGTGCCGCCTGAGTATCGCCGAAGGCTCAGCTGCAGTAGGGAGTTCCTTTAGCGATCCCTTTCACACTCTCGATAATTATCTCCCCATTTATCAGTTTCGTAAATCCACATTTTCATAAATCGTCCCGCTTAAATACAGAAGCGCGCACACGAGTGCCAGTCCCAGATCCTGGGTGACGGATGCCACCATAGCCACCAGGATAGCATCAGGAGACAGGGCGGTCTCCGGAGGGAGGTCGAGGCCGGCAGTCTGTGGCCGGGTGCTCAGACTTTCCACTCTCTGGGCCTCCCCGGGCTCAGGCTCCCCGCGCTCTCTCCCTGGGGGCTGCCGGGCGCCCGCTGAAACCTCCGACTGTTTGCTCCAGAGACTCCAACTATTGCTGTGTTTGGAAAGCGTCTCTTAGTTACTTGTGTTTTCCTTCTGTTTTATGCTGTTGCCCGCCCGACAATCATCTCCCAGGCTTCCAAGCCTGGCAGGAGATAAGAAGTCGGTAATAAATGTTCCTGCCACGATTGTTGAAAAGATGGATGTGTCAACAGCTAGAGAAACATTTAAAAAGCAAACGAAGAAATCGCCCATAATGCCACCACCCTACCTCAACAGCTAATTGCATTCTCACATTTATCACCTCCCACTCTGGGTCCACAGACACACTTCTTTCCAACTTTGCACTTGACCACACACATACCGTTTTGATTCTGCCTTTTTCGCCCTCCACCGATCAGAAGCAATTCCTCGTGTTTGGACACACTCTACGCAATGACGTCAGCTGCGTGAGATCTCAGGTTCTGCTTCCCCGGTTTTGGACATTTGGGTTTTGTTATGACCAAGCACCGACCATTGTTCCTGGTCAAGAATGATTTGGGGCGCGTGGGTGGCTCCGTCAGTTAAGCGTCCGACTTCAGCTCAGGTCACGATCTCACAGTTTGTGGGTTTGAGCCCCACCTCGGGCTCAGAGCGTGCTTTAAATCCTCTGTCCCTCCATCTCTCTCTGCCCCTACTCTGCTCACGCACATATGCGCACTCTCTCTCTCAAAAAAAAAAAAAAGAATGTCTTGCCGAAATGGGCTTACTGGGGAAAGACCAAGCATATGGCATTTTCTCTATTTTCATATTGCTTTCTGAGAAGGTTCTGTGAGTTACCAGCAATGTCTGAGTTTGCCCGTTTCGGCATCTGGCTAGCTTCAGAGGTTGTCTTTGCTGTGGTAGAGACTTGAGTCCGATTGCTTACGTTTTCGTCCTAGCCCTGCCACCGTACCAGCTGTGTGGCCTTGGGCAAAGGACTCAACTTCTCTGTGCCTCCCTTCTCTTATTTGTTACCTGGGGACAATAAAAGTAATTGCCCCATAGGGTTGTTGGGGGAAGATTAATGCCTTAATACAGTCAATGCTTATGATTCACGTGTTCCCCGAATCCAAATTCGCCCACTCCCTGAAATTTATTCGTAACCCCAAAGTCAGTATTTACAGAGCTTTTGTGGTCATTGAAAGGCACGTGCAGAGGGGTGAAACATTTTCATTGTGACACACACATTCCCAACTTCGGTAGAACGCGGGACCGCTCTACCTTCTTGTTCCAACCCTTTCCCCCCCAAACAAAGCGTCTTTTTCGCAGTATACTCAGTGCCCCGTTTTCCACATTTTCATGTTTTTTGTTGGTGATTTTGCTGTTTTACACTGGCCCCCGGGCCTGTTGCTAAAGTGCCGTGTCGTGTGCCCAAGCGCGAGAAGGCTATGATGTCTCTTAAGGAGAAAATAACACGCGTTGGACGAGCTTGCTTCCGTCAGGCCTGAGTTAGAACACTGCTGTCGGCCGTGAGTTCGATGTCAGCGCATCAACTACGCGTTAAATAAGGTGCCTTTAAACCGAAACTCACGTACAGCAAGGTTATGTACTGATCGGTCGATGACAATGCTGTGACGGAGGCTCGCGGGAACCAAATCCCGTGTTTTGCCCTAGAGACAAAGTTTCTTTAGTCACCAACTCAGTGTTTGCGGTGACTTTACAGAGCGAAACTACCGCCAATGACGACCATCAGATCCCGTATCCGCACTGCATTTAGAACAGAGTTTGGCACCTAGTACGCACCCTCCAGGTGATTGCTATTTCTATATTTTAAAAACATTTACATTTCGCTCGTTTGGTAGGAACTTATTTAATCACAAAGGGGATGCACACTTGTTGTCATGTGGTTTGATCGCGTCGCTTCCTGTGCAGAAATAAATCCGGTTGACGCGGGAGTGCGCAGAGACGTTTGTGGAGGCCCTGGGGTTTGGAGCCGGGAGCGGCTCCAGGGGCAGGGGATGGGGACGGGGGGGGGGGGGGGGGGGGGGGGGGGGGGGGGGGGGGGGGGGGGGGGGGGGGGGGGGGGGGGGGGGGGGGGGGGGGGGGGGGGGGGGGGGGGGGGAGGGGAGGGCGCTGACGAGGTTGCCGCACACTCTTTATGGCACTACAGTATAGTTGGGAAAGACCCAAGGCTTTCAAGAAAACTTGAACTAGAGGCCAGCCATGTTCACGCCGAGACCCTTTCAGCCAGAGGGTGTGATAATCCTATCACTAATCTTGAATTAAAGCCTACATTGATATGTTCTTTCACTGCATCGGAATATAAGATGATGACACTGGGGATACCAGGGGTGAGCGTCTGAGAACGCATTTGTTTCCCGAAGCAAAAGGAGTCAGTCTGCCCGGTCTGACGCGGGATGTTTCCTGCTTCGTAGATATTCTAGGAAATCTCTCGCAAAGGCTGACGACCTGAGACCCAGCATGTTTTGTTGCACGCTGGAGAAGGTGCCACTATCCACACAACGTGGAGATGCATGAGGTTGGGGTCTCCCAGGAAACCCAGGCTGTGTGGAGGCAATGCGCACACACGCCTGCTTTCTGTCTCAGCCACCGCGGGGCGAGGGCGACGTGTGCCTTCGTCGCCGCTAACCTGCGCTTGAGCCTCAGAACGAAAGCAGAAACACCCCTGCCGGGCCCGAAACAGTCTCCCCCTTGCTGCTTCTCCGTGTGCGTAATGGGCCTCTTCCAGGCTGTTTGTCGATGAACAGCTGGGCACCCGCCACCCGGCCTCCCGATTCGAGATGCTTTGCCCATCAGAGCGGTAGTTCTCTCCCTCCTGCGTCGGGGGTGGGCGGCCCAGGCGCCTAGAACAAGGAACGAATGATCGTTTCTCTTCCAGGATACTAAAGCACTTGAGATCCAAGGACCCCATGCAGCTGAGACTGGAGCATTTGGAACAAGGCTTCTCCGTCTACGTCAACGGGGCCAACTCTGAGCTGAAGACCTCACCCCGGAAAGCTGTCCACTCCGACTTCACCAGAAGCGCCTCACACACCGAAGGGACGCACGGTGAGCACTGGCCCGTCCGGCCCCTGCAACGCGCTAGCTCGTTCGGCACCGCGGACCCACATCCGATGAGCGTGAACTTCCCAGCAAATAACTGGTTAACCTATATACACACTAACTATGCCCTCTTGGCCAGAAAGAGAGCAGGAGAGTGAGAAAGAGAGAGAAACCCTTTTTTTATTCCTTTTAAAGGGTCATCTTGGCCTCCATTACCCCAGGGCGAAGGTGGCCAGGGCGGTAAATTCCTGGCTTTTATGTTTCATAATGCCAGTAATTGAAGGAAATGTCTAGGATAATTGAAATGATACCCGATTTTCACTGGATCTGTCTTAACCTCAGTACCTAACCCCTGTGTGATATTTGATTCCCACTGTTCATTTCTGAATTTAGTTAATCCATGCTCCACGTACTTTCAACAGATTTCATGTGTCCTGTCCTGAAAGCTGAGGGGGGCAATACGCGCTCCCCACCGAGGGGCTGGCCCAAAACAGGCACCAATGAAAATGACCTGGCGGTAAAATGAATGAAATGGCAGAGCACACGGGGTCGGGTCCCAATTTGGCCACGTGCCTTTGTTTCCTCATCTTTCAAATGGGACTAACAGGGGTGCCCATCCCCGGGGCGCCAGCGTGCCCTCCACGTCGGGCGGCTTTATCTGAGAAGCCGGTGTGCTACTGAGTGACAGGAGGAGCATTTGGAATGAGGCAGGGCTGGCTTTGAACTCTGTTCTGCCACTCTCTGGCTTTGAAACCTCTGGCAGTTGGGTCCTCTCTGACCCTCAGTTTCCTCTTCTATAAAATGGGAACAATCACGTCCACCTTGCGGGCTTGCCAGGAAGACTGACTGACATAAGAAATGTAAAATGTCCATCACACAATAATCTTGATCTGTGTTGTTGTAATTCATTGCCTTACAGGTACGGTAGATTTCCCAAGCCATTAATAGACGGCAAAAGCCAAAACAGCAGTAAAATAGACAGTGAAAGTCAAAACGAGGAGATAAAAGGCGAAGGTCATGTCCCCAAACCTTCCCCTAGGAGAGCCACTGCAGTTCAGCTCAGAGTTTAGAATGAGCTTCCTGGCCCCCAGGGCAACAAGGGGAATGGAATGATTCTTCTAGGTTTCACGGTTTCAAGGACGAGGATTCTGGCCAGCCTGCTGCTAGTTGGCAGGTGCAGGCCTCTCCTGGTCCGGGTTTCAGGGAGGTGCAGGTAACGTTGTCTTTCTTGGGCCACAGCAGTAGTATCTTTACTCATTCAACAAATATATCTCCCCCTCCTCTTTGACACAAACGCTGGCCGATTGTGCCCACTGTGTGTGCCCTGCTTCCGTATGTCGGAGATTTTTCCTTTTGTATACAGACCTGCCTGATTCAGCTGTGCCTTACTACCCTGGCCCTTTTCGCTGAGCATTTGGCTTGTTTCCTAACGCCCTGCGGCTACCAATGGGACTACAGTGGCCCGCTCCACAGACGGGACTTTGGGCACCTGATGTGCGTTTTAGATGTAAGTCATGAATCTGCCTTGGGTGTGAGCTTGTCACGGGCGCCTCACCAAATCCCCTTCCCTCATGTCTGGTGCAGATTACGGGCGAAGAACCCTGTTTCGAGAAGCGGAAGAAGCTTTAAGACGCAACTCGCGGACAGCCCCTTCCAAAGTTCAGCGCCGAGGATGGCACCAGGTCAGGAAACCCTGGGGGGAGAGTCAAGACACATGGCCCGAGCTCATGTTTTAGAAGAAGGAGCAGGGTTATTGTGACAGAACCTTTCAGAATCCCCGCGGGCAGCGGTGGGGCTGGCCGGGCACCCTGCAGGTGGCCTCTTTGCATGCAGTCCTGGCCCCTGGGGAATGGAGGAGACTGGGGACCTCCCAGCCCTCTCTCTGTGGCGTGATCCTCCCTTCCGGATGGGGTCACCCCAGCCCTACGCAGGAGGATCACGTGCACACTCTCAGCCCCCTTCGTGATGACTCGTTCATACAGCTGTCTTTTATTGAGCACCTACTATGTGCCGGGCATAGTCTTTGATGCCAGGGATGCAGTGGGTAACAAGGCAAAGCCCCTGCCCCACAGACCTGAGATGCCACTTAGGGCTGCTTGTTGATGGTGCTGACGCCAGCAGCTGGCGTTCTTGAGTGCCAACCAGGTACGAGCCGTGCTCCCGCGTGACTCCTCTCCTTTGTCCTCGCGGCGGACCTGCAGGGTAAAGTTCCAATGTTCTTCCTCTTCTAAGGGAGCCGCAGACTTGAATGGTCAGAAAAGCTAAGTGAGCTTTCTTCTAAGGTCAACCAGAATCAAGACTCCAGCCCAGACCTTTGCTCCAAGCGTGGTGTTCTTGCCCATGTGGTCCTTATCTGGCCGCTTGCCTGGGATCAGTGCTTCTCAACCCCCACTGCACGTTCACACCACCTGGGGAGCCCCCCCCCCCCCCCCCCAGGGATTCTGACTCACCTGGTCTGAGGTGTGGCTTAAGCAATGGTATGTAATCCTTTTCAATCCTGTGTACTGCCCTTAGAACCTTCTGCACAGGGCTGTATGTGTGGGTCTATAGTAAATACTTCCATAAGCTTTGCTGGCCCATCTGTGCGATAACCCTGTAGGTCTGTAACTGTCCTCATCATGCCATTGGTGAAACTGAGGCCCAGAGAAGTGAGGTGACCTGCTCAGGGTCACGCAGCCGCTAAGGGAGGAGGGTAGGCTGACGTTTGAACACTGGACCCGTGACCCCCAAACCCACTGGTCTCCCCTGCCTTTGTGGGTCTGTGATTAAATGTGGCTGGGTGTTCCTGCCGGGGCTTGCTGAGCAAGGCCTCCAGGGCACGCAGCCTGGAGGCCTCCTTTTGTCCCCAGCAATGAATGTTAATTTCTCATTAAGGAGGCCTGTCTCCACTTCCCACTTCAGACCCTCCTTCTGGTTGTTCTGAGTGCCTTCTATTATCAGGAGCCATATTTGCATCTTAGACTGTGACTTTATGGCCGGCCCCAGAGCCTGTGCAATTTAAAAGACTTGGCCTAAGATTAATTAGCATCCCTCCCCAGCCTCTCCCTGTGGTCCCACACTTCACGGGGCCTAATCATGGCTAATTTCCTAGCTTCCCGATGCCGTGAAGGCTGTAATTGTCCTTCTGTACCGTATCAGTCAGGGGTCAGTCACTGCCTAACAGTAGAGACCATTCAGGCCGTTTTAATCAGAGATGGATGGAAGACAGGGAGTCCGGTGCTCACAAGGTCTCTGTGTACAAGAGGAAGGGGTCCGAGTGGGGCCTTCTCACACAGCCTTCCAGGAGAACCGCTCCCTAGGGCCCAGTGGGGAAGGTGGGGGATCCGCATCAGGGCTGGGTCACCTGAGCTGTCATCCGGGAACCAGGTGGCTCCCACCACAACCGATGGCCTCGAATGATGCCGCGCCTGCTAGAGCAACGATGCCCGTAGCCTGTCCGGCCAGGCTGGGACACTTGCAAAACCCCTCACCTCGGCACCGTGGTTAGCACAGCATCAGCCGGCCTGTGTCCCCTTGTTTCCACCTCATTTCCGCGTCCCCTGCCTTGTGTGAAGTCATCGGATCGGCTGCACCCAGCTCGCATCCAGAACCCCCACGGAAAGGGTATCTGGGAAACACGGGCTGACTTTCCGGCCTCTCCTGAACGTAAAGCCACCCTAGGAGGGAAGTGGAATGCGTCCTGGGGGTCAGCCCACCCCCACCACTACCGTGCCTTGGGGACCACTCCTCCAAGATGGACAAACCGGAGAACGTGCGGAAGTCGTGAGAGGGGTAGAAGCCATGTCTCGAGACAAATCAGCCTTTCATTTAAAAAGATGTATTACCACGGGCCGGGCACTGTGTGGGGCTCCGGGGTTCGAAACAAAAAAAAAATCAGATAAGGCTCTGGTCCTGCCCCAGGAGTCCCCCCCCCCCCCCCCCCCCCCCCCCGCCGTCGGCTATAAAGGCCTGGGGACCGCCCAGCCTGCAAGACAGACGTGGTGACTGTTCCAGGCATATGGCCTGCTGGACTTGGGAGCGTGCAGCTTGAGGCCTGTGGGCTGAACTTGTCCCCCGGAGGGTGTTTTTTGGACTCACACAGTTTAAAAAAGACTTAGTCACTTGCTAACATTTAAATTCAGAAAGTTCTTCTATATTTTTAAAAAGCTAGATTCCTACTTCCCTGGGAAAATGGAAAGATCTGGCCCTCACGCCGGCCTCCCCTCTCCGCGAGGCAGCCTTTAGCAGAGAAGAGTAGCGGTTGCCCCCTACCCCCCCCCCCCCCCACCGTAAGGCTGGGCAAAGTGCTTCTGTTTGCCGCAGTCCTCACCACTCCCCTTAGCGCCCCAGAGCTGAGGCCCAGTGGCAGGTGTGGTGGCCTTGTGCTGCGGCCACTGCTGCTCTCACACGGGGTGGGGGTGGGGGGGTGCTTCCTGCCTTTCCATTTCCAGCCTGGCTCCCTGGGGCGTCTGAACCTGTGTCCCCTGGAGAGACGGGAATGGGCTTTGGGGTCAACCTACTTCCTAGCTGTGTGCCCGGAGCTGGCCATGTGAGGTCTCTGAGCTTTGCGTGCAAACCTCCCAGGCCGCCCGGAGTGCGGGCGGAGTGTGTGTCACAGGGGGTCCTTCAGCTTCGGGTAGGAGCACCAGGCGGCAGGGGACGGACAAATCCAAGGAGGCGTTTAAGCGTACCGACTCAGGAGCCCCGCGGCCGTACGTCAAAGCCCGGGCTCCACCTCCTCCTAGCTGTGTGGCCCTGGATAAGCTGCTCAACCTCTCTGTGCCTGTTTCCTCATCTGCAACTGGGGTTAAGAATGGCACCTGCCTGGTAGGGTAGTTCATGAGGACCGGGTGAGCCAGTGTCTGTGCAACGTGGCCAGCAGCGCCCGGCACAGAGGAAGCAGGCGGTAGACGGTCATGAACGTCACTGTTGTCCGTGGGGGTCAGGTGCCGAGGGCGGCTCTGCCTGGAGACCTCAGGGCTTCACTCCAGGGTGTTCCTTCCTTTATTCAGTCCGTTGTTCGTTCGGTGACCTCTACCGAGCACCTGCTCCACTGTGGACACGGACAGGCGCTGGGGTCTGAGCCGTGACCGAGGCAGGCCTGGCCCTGCTCTCCTGGAGCTCACGGTTCCGGGGTGTGTGGGCGGGCAGGCAGAGGACCAGGAGCAAGCAAGCAAAGAAACAAGTGCTACGCAGGAGCTGGGGCGGGGGGGTGGGGGGAGACGGACAGGGTCGTTGCGGGGGGAGAGTAGCTCTAGAAATAAATTTGGAAGAAATTTTTTTTAAATGTTTATTTATTTTGAGAGAGAGACAGAGACAGAGCGTGAGCAGGGGAGAGGCAGAGGGAGGGAGACACAGAATCCAAAGGAGGCTCCAGGCTCCGAGCTGTCAGCGCAGAGCCCGATGCGGGTTCTCGAACTCACGAGCTGTGAGATCGTGACCTGAGCCAAAGTCGGATGCTGAACCGACTGAGCCACCCAGGCACCGCCCCCCCCCCCACGCCCCTGGATTCCATTTTAAATGTGGGGAATCCTCTGGAGGTTTTCAGTAGGAGAGTTGCATGTTTGGGCTCACATTTTGGAAAGATCCCCTCTGCCCCATGCCGAAGGATGCCCGTGGGGCCAGGTGGCTGTAGGAGGACCAGGCAGGAGGCTTTGAAGCAGGCCTTTGTCTCTCCAGCTTTCGGCTCTTCATCCCCCAGCCTCCACCTCGCACCTTCCCTAGCTCCCAGAGTCCCCTGGTCACCTCAGCTTCCTCGACCCACCCCTTCGTGTCATCTCCCTGCCAGTCTTTGTTGAAATTGTCCAGGACAGTGCCTCAGTTGGTCAGCCTGGACCAGATGCCCACTCCCGCCTTGAGAGGGTGTGAGCGGAGGTGGGCCGGGTCGGATGACACAAAGCCTGCCCGCCCCAGAGCTGTTCCCTGAGCGGGGCCTGGGTCCCCTAGCTTCTTGTCCAGGACAGTAAGTAGCCCCAGTGTACCGACTGCACCAGGAAGAGGCACTGGTTGGGTTTCCTTTGGCCCCAAGAAGTGGGGTTAAGTAGAAAGTTTCTCCATGGTAGGAAGTACACGGGGACGGATTTTCGGGTGCGAAGGATAGAGAGGAAGGCAGTCTTTCCCTCACCCCTTTGGGTGGGCCTCACCATCCTTGGAGGCAGCCAGAGGTGGGCGGCGGTGAGGGAAGCAGAATCCCCCGGTGGCCAGTGGTGGCCAGTCCTCAAAAGCCACCCCGTCAGGAGAGGCACTACAGCCTGTCCCAGTCCTGGGGTTTCTCCCGTATGGCTGTGCCCAGCAGGAGGGATGGTGGGGGGCACACAGGCACTCGGTGTGTCATCTCAGACCACAGCCGGGTCAGCAGGGGACACGGCGGCCACGGTCTCCCCCTGGCCAGCACTCTGCCTCCTCCCTGTGGCCCTCTGCACTCTCCAGCCTGCATCCGGCCACTTGTTCTGAGTGTTGCCTGAAATTCCTTTGGGTCACACGGCCCCTTCCCGGTGACCAGGCCTTCGTGTCTTCCTGTAGAATAACCTCCCTTCTTAGGGGCTTGCCCCCCGCAACTAGGAAGCACTTCGGGGTCGAGATGCCCCCACTGGAAGGGGCTCCCCCAGGCGCACGGGCTCAAGGATCCCTGCGCCGGAAGGTCACCGGCTCATCCAAACGCTGGCCTGGAGCCTGACCGGCTGCACCTGTAAAACCCGTCCCGGGACTGAGCTGCCACCTGCCCCGTGGACCGGCCTGGAGGTGATCAATGGGCTCCTGTTGGCACCAGTCTTTATCCCCCACCACGTCTCAGCCTCAGATATTTCTCCTGCTATCAGCGGATTAAGATTTATGGCTTCCTCAGCCTTGTAATACTTGGGTGGACAGCGGCCTAATCAACAGAGCTGTCGTTTACCAAAATGCTGTCAGATTTGATGAACGTCATGGGCTCTTAGCATTAAATTGGTAGTGAAGGGATCGGCCTTTCAGCAATTTACGGTGGGGGTGGGCTTTCCTTCAAGGCCCGGAAAGCAAGTTCATTGCACTTGAAAGCAAAGGCTTTGCTCTCACTCCACTGTCGTAACCGGGTTCCTGTTGTGGGCTAGGCAGCTGCAGACACCTCCAGGAAAGCTCACGAGTCAAAACGCGAAGCCCTTTCCTTTGTTTTCCTGTGTCTGAGTTTTGAAAACGCCTGCAGAGAGGACAATAAATGAAACAGCCCATAAAGCATCGGCTTTTACGGCGACCTTGCGCGACACACACTGTCAGAGTGTCGAGCGCCATTATTTGTAAGAGATCAGGAAAATCCGGGAAGAACATATCAAATAGGGTATATTTCCTCCCCACCCCAAACCTGCCCGTCAGTATCTTCGGAGCTCTCCTACCTCTAGAGGGAGCCGTTTGCATGTCACACAACCTGAACAACCATACAGGGCAACCCCTAGCCTCCATCTGTCTATCTTTCGCATTGACAGCTGCTTGCACGCGCATCTCTTAGAATGCTTTGCTAAGGGGGCGGCAGATACACACAGATAACTCTGAGCATGGCCTTGGGTTGCGTGTGGCTGAGGGCAAGATCTGCCCTTGGGCGGGCAAACTGGAACATGGGTGTTCGGGTGTCAGGGCTTTAAAATCTCGTCCCTACGCGTGGACCAGGGTCCACCCGGGTCTGGGCGCTGCCAGGAGGCAGGAGAAAGCAGCCACTTACAAACACCCACTCCAGGTAACGCAACGTGCCAGATGGGGAGCCAGCCAGGCGCTCGGGCATCATGCTCACCAGCACGTGAAGGTGGGCGACGGGGAGCGGGCGCTGCCCGGGGGCTGGGTTGGAACCCTCCAGCCTCGTGCGCTTATTGGGAGGTGGGCGTCTTGATGTGGGTGAGGCAGCTCCCCTTCTCCTCCAGTGGTGGCGGAGGTACAGCCCCGGGGCTGCGGTGGGAGAGCAGGCCAGATGGGAGACTATTTATTCCCCTCCGGCACCCACTCGGCATTTAAAACTCTTCCGGGACCACATTGGTTTTGTTACGCGTTGCTTCAGAAACACGTTCTTCTGTTGCATGTTCTGTGTGAACTCCTTGAGACCAGGGCACGGGTTGTTACTTTTTTTTTTTTTTTTTTTTTTTTTACTATCTCGACATGCTTCCAGAACCTTGTATGCAGTCCGTGTTCAGTAAGGGCTTGCTGGTTAAGTGCCTTAATGCCTACTGCAAACCCATCTCCCGACCTCTCGGCCAGGCGAGCAGTTGTGACAAGCTCCTGGGAAGGGAGGGGGCGCTTCTGGGAAAAGGGAGGATGGGAAGGCTGCAGAGGACAGAGGCATACCGGGGCTCTCCTCCTTGAATGCTGGAGCTGTTTCTCATATTTATACTTCAGATCAGAGCAGCAAAACTGCATTAATGCCAGCTCTCTTACTTGGCAGCGGGAAATCCCAGTTCAGGTATGGCTGGATCCAGGTGCTCAGACAGTGTCGCACAGCCCGTTCTCCATCTCTCAACTCTGCTTTTCCCTATGCTGCTCTGTGTGGCACCAAGGTGACCACTGTCAGCCTCCACCGTGCATTCTGTCACCTGGTCGCTCTGGGCCAGCAGGATCTAATGCTCAGATCGCCCGGGCCTGTCCTATGCTCCAGCCCCCCATGGACTCAGTTCCACATGAACACTTGGACTGGGGGTGGGGAGGGGGAGGATCTCCCAAAAGAAAATCAGGGTGCCTTTGCCAGAAGACAGGGGGGCGCGTGCAGCACAGGCGGAAGGACCCGCCGCAAGACTTCACAGACCTCACGCTGCTCAGACTGGAGTGTGCGTGTGAGCCACCTGGACTCTTGTGAAAATGCACATTCCGATTCGCAGCTCTGGGATGGGGCTTGAAATTCTGCATTTCTCACAAATCCCCAGGAGAAGCCAATACTGCTGGTGCCTGGACCTTCCACGAGTAAGGTCCTCATCTGAGTCCTCCCTTTCTGGATAAAGGAACAGAAGCCTGTAGAGGGGCCAGGCTGTGTGCCCCATGCCTAGTGCTCCTCCCTCCCAGCCCCTTCCCCTCCTCCCTCCTCCCTCCTCTTCTCCCTTCCCCACCGGCTCCTTCCTTCCTGCCTTCCCTCCTCTCTCTCTCTCTCTCTCTCTCTCTCTCTCTCTCTCTACCCCCCCCCCCCCCACTGTCTCTGCCTCTCTCACTCTCCGTCTCCATTTCAGCATTTGGGTGTTATTGAGTGTATCCTGAGGAGTGGGGAGGAGCCCAGCCTCCCCAGCGTCTGTGGTAGAAAATCCATCTTGGAGATGAACTTCAAACCCCTTTCGGGTTCATCCTGGCCCCAGGCAGGAAAGCTCCCAGGTGTCTCCTGGCCTGGATCCTGCTTACCCTCCATAGGTCTGCTGACGCTAAGAAATGCTCTGAGAGCAAGCTGACGCAGCCTGGGAGGCAGCGAGCTCACACTTGGTGTCGCAGCCTGGGGGGCATCGCTAAGTGACAGGATCGCCTATGGAAGGAAAAGTGTCCCAAAGCACCTTCCTTCGGCACCTCTGCGTCCTCCCTGTTCCCCAACAGGGGCCCCCTAGCTGCCTTTTTCAGCCTCTTTCTCTCTCTCTTCTTTTTTAAACTTTCTTTCCAAGATCTCTTTCTCACATGATCTATAGCCAAGCCCCTGCCTACTTTTCTGAGTGTTAGGTGTTCTCAGGAAGTTCCTTCATTTCCCTCCATCCTGTAGCCCAGGCCGGGCACGTTTATCCTTCATGTGCCTTTTGGGGGGCATTATAGTGTGGTGGTTAGTACTGGGGTCCCTCAGCAAACTACAGCTCTCGGGCCAAATCTGGCCACAGCCTGTTCTTATAAATAAAGTCTTTTGGGGACACAGTCTTTCCAGCTACACTGGGACAGCTGAACTCTGGTGACAGAGACCATATGATTGGCAGGACCTAAAATCCTTAGTCTGTACAGGAAACACGGACCCGTCCCTGGTTTGGAGCAAGGCCTCTGGAGCTGTGCTGCTGGGGTTCAGATCGAGGCTCTGTGGCTTCCTCACTGTGCGACCTTGGGCAAGGGGCTTGTGGCCTTGTGCCTCGGTTTCCCCCTGGGGTTGCTGTGAGGACCGAACGAGCAAAGGCACGCGAAGGACTTGGAGGGGCGCTCAGTGTGCATTCAGTGTCGTGACGCATAATGTGAACGCGCTCACGGGGGTGGGCGGGGTGGGGCGGCGTGACCGTGGGTGAGAAAGGTGTTCGGTCCTACCCAGTGAGAGCCCCGCAGGGCAGTAAGGCTCCGGCATCATTTTCTTCATCATCAAGTTCACTAGGCTGGTGGGGAAGCCGAGTCTCACAGGGGTGGAGGCTTCTCACCCAGGGCATGAGGGGAAAGGCATGAATCACTGTCCCCAGGCGCCTGGGTGGCTCAGTCGGTTAAGCGTCAGACTCTTGGTTTCGGCCCAGGTCATGCTCTCACAGCTCATGAGTTCAGACCCCACACCGAGCTCTGTGCTGACAGTGGGTAGCCTGCTTGGGATTCTCTCTTTCTCCCTCTCTCTCTCTGCCCCTCCCCTGCTCACTCTCTATCTCTCTCAAAAAAAATAAATAAACTTAAGAAAAAATAAAACAAATCTCTGTCCCGCAGCGGGGTAACGAACCCAGTACGCATGGCTTGGCCGACCTGTCCCTCCTTTTAGTAGCCAGGCCTCACTCGAGTGAGGCCCGGAGAGGGAAGTTTAAGGAGGCCCTCACTCTTGGATTCGTGCACATGCAGGGCACCCAAGAGGGAACCCCTTCTTCTTCTTTTTTTTTTAATTTTATTTTTTATTTTTTAAAATTTACATCCAAATTAGTTAGCATGCAGTGAAACAATGATTTCAGGAGTAGATTCCTTAGTGCCCCTTACCCGTTCAGCCCATCCCCCCCCCAAAACCCCTCCAGCAACCCTCAGTTTGTTCTCCATATTCATGGGTCTCTTCTGTTTTGTCCCCCTCCCTGTTTTTATATTATTTTTGTTAAGAGGGAGCCCCTTCTTAGATGTTGTCCCCTGGGTGCCTCCCTTGTGCCACCCTGGCCCCAGCCCTGAGAAGTCCCGAGGAAAACCCAGGGTCTCCTAAACTTATTTGATCACAAAGCCAATTTGGGGGGGAGTGTAACAGCCACTGAAATTCTACTGAGAAGGTAGTTCAAGCTACAAAGTTGGTGAAAAATTGTACTGAACACCCTTTGTGCAGTAGGAACCAGTAAAGACTTTTTTTTTTAATTTTTTTTTTTTTACTTTTGAGAGAGAGAGTGCACGCGTGCATAAGCAGGGGAGGGGCAGAGAGAGGGGGGAAGAGAGGATCTGAGGGGGGCTCTGTGCTGACCGGATAGATCCCGACGCGGGGCTCGAACTCACGAACCGCGAGATCATGACCTGAGCCGAAGTCCGATTCTTAACCGACCGGGCCACCCAGGTGGCCCTCCAGTCAGGGCTTCTGAGCAGGGGTGGCGTGGCCCATGCAGACCTACCGCCTCGCCATCAGCCGCTAACGTGCTCACCCCTCGGAGGAATCCAGATGCTCCTCCCATCACGTCTGAAGCAATCTGACTTTTTCTGTATAGAAATCTGTGCAGATCAGGACGGAAGCTGGCCCGCGGCTGCACATCGAGCCGCCTCTGGACCCTTCTGAAGATTTTGAGCCGGGTGGGGATGTGACCGTCAAGGCCAAGGACGCTTCCGGGGACCGTCCACAGGTAGGACTGGCCTCAGCTTGTGCTGTAGCGGCTCTGGGGGCACTTTGTGACAGCTTTTTATTCCTTCCCTCCTTCTGTCCCTAAGTTCCTTCACTCTTGTCCTCCCTTTCCCACGCCATGACGAGCACCCAGGCCAGGCCACATGCTGGATGTTCTGCCAGGCACACGGTGTCCAGGTGTCAGAAGGGCTGGCGTCCGACCCCAAAGAGGCAACAGCCTACAGTCCCTCCACCGCAAGAGCTTGCTGAGGGGTGGGGCAAGGCGTGGTGGGCCCAGGAGAGAGGGTATCCGGGAAGGCTTCCTAGAGGAAGTGACACTTGCCGGGGTCCGAGAGGCTGGGGCGGAGTGTGGGGCAAGGAGGGGAGGGGAGGCGGGCAGAGCTGATACTCAGCCTGGCCACAACTGTATGTATGCACCTGCTGTTAAAGCTTTTGAGTATCACCCCACCCCCTGGGGCAGCAGAAGCCACACACGGAAATGCCCAGAAGCCCCACAGAACTGTAGCTCAAGAGTCCACAGCCGCGCAGCCGCTGATGAGGCAGGCAATGGGGCGTTTCGGTCCCCTCCTCAAACCGCCGTGTCACCTGTGAAATCCAGGGACCTCCGACAGTGCGTGCTGGGCTTCTATTCAGCAAGCGTTGGTTGGGCACCCACTTCGGAGCATCAGCCTCTGTCCCTGGCACTAGAGACACAGAAACAAACAAAAGGCACGGGGGCCCTATTCTTAAGCAACTTATATTCCGGGGTGGGGGGAGGGGTAGACAATAAAGAAGAGACCAAGATGGGAACGCAAGCTGGCACAGCCACTCTGGAGAACAGTATGGAGGTTCCTTGAAAAACTAAAACTAGAACTACCCTACGACCCAGCCATGGCACTACGAGGCATTTCTCCACGGGATACAGGTGTGCTGTTTCCAAGGGACACAAGCACCCCCATGTTTATAGCAGCACGATAGACAGTAGCCAAAGTATGGAAAGAGCCCAAATGTCCATCGGTGGATGAATGGATAAAGAAGATGTGGTGTATATATACAATGGAGTATTACTCAGCAATCAAAAAGAATGAAATCTTGGGGCGCCTGGGTGGCGCAGTCGGTTAAGCGTCCGACTTCAGCCAGGTCACGATCTCACGGTCCGTGAGTTCGAGCCCCGCGTCAGGCTCTGGGCTGATGGCTCAGAGCCTGGAGCCTGTTTCCCATTCTGTGTCTGCCTCTCTCTCTGCCCCTCCCCCGTTCATGCTCTGTCTCTCTCTGTTCCAAAAATAAATAAACGTTGAAAAAAAAAAAAAAAAAAAAAAATTTAAAAAAAAAAAAAAGAATGAAATCTTGCCATTTGCAACTACGTGAATGGAACTGGAGGGTATTATGCTAAGTGAAATTAGAGGAAGACAAAAATCCTATGACTTCACTCATATGAGGACTTGAAGAGACAAAACAGATGAACATAAGGGAAGGGAAACAAAAGTAATATAAAAACAGGGAGGCGGACAGAACAGAAGAGACTCTTCAATATGGAGAACAAATAGAGGGTTACTGGAGGGGTTGCGGGAGGGGGGATGGACTAAATCGGGAAGGGGCACTAAGGAGTCTACTCCTGAAATCATTGTCGCACTCTATGCTCGCTAACTTAGATATAAATTTTAAGAAATAAAAAATAAAATTGAAAAAAAAAAAGAATAGAGCAAGAGATAAATAAAGCAATAATTGCAGATATGGTCATGTTCTGTGAAGAAAACAGAGGAAGGTGGAACAGTGTGGGAGAGAGGGCAGCTTCAGACACGGCAGAGAGGGCGGGAAGGCTGCCTTCAGGTGTGACAGTTCAGCTGAAACCTGGTGGGAAAAGCATTGCAGGCAGAGGGAACAGCAAGCACAGACGACATGAGGCTCAGGCACAGCATGAGCAAGGTGGGAGTGTGGGGCAGATCAGGCAGGGCACGATGAGCCCCGGGCAGGGGAGTGGAGGGGGCTGTGAGGGGCGAGTCCAGATAGCTGGATTTTATTCTGAGGGCATCGCTTTTATATATAGAATGAGTGCATAGATCATCGCCATGTCTATATAGAAACAAAATTATCGGGACAC
The DNA here is from genome assembly GCF_018350175.1 of Felis catus. Taxonomy (NCBI): domain Eukaryota; kingdom Metazoa; phylum Chordata; class Mammalia; order Carnivora; family Felidae; genus Felis; species Felis catus. The sequence goes on along the minus strand of NC_058383.1, from coordinate 19,414,464 downwards.
CACAGGACAGAGGCCCCCGGGCCATCCCCCGTCCCATCCACCGGACCTTTGTTCCACTGTGAGTGCAGGCTGCAGATTCAATAGCCTCCCTAAAAGAACAAAATCTTGCTTTTTAAAAAAAAAAAACATTGTTTTTAATGTTTATTTATTTGTGTGTGTGAGAGAGAGAGAGCATAAGCAGGAGAGGGGCAGAGAGACAGGGAGACACAGAATCCGAAGCAGGCTCCTGGCTCCGAGCTGTCAGCACAGAGCCAGACGCAGGGCTCGAACTCACGAACCGCGAGATCACGACCTGAGCCGAAGTCGGAAGCTTAAGTGACTGAGCTGCCCAGGTGCCCCCCCAAATCTTGCTTTTGAACGCCGCTCCCGTAACAAACCCTGCCTTTAAGAACTGCAAAGCACTCATAAAAGTGGGAATATTGTCCAGGAAACATTCTTGTGTTGTGTTTGCCTGTTTGTATTTCCTTCTTTGCTCATAAAAGAAGGACCGGTAAAGAGCAAAGGGTTGCTTTGGTTCACATCCCAGCTGCAGAAGTCTAAAAGTAAATTGGAAATTCTGTCTTCCTGGAGGGGGCCGGTGGGGGGGGGGGTGGCGCTGTTTTTATGGACTTAACCCAGTGCCCTTGTTTCCTACCCAGTCCCTGTTAAAGGGATTTTACAGTAGGCAACACTCTAGCGTGGGCTTTACTGCCTTTAACACCCACCTCCCATACCACAAACACAGCACACATGCTCACACACGTACACACTTGCTTTTGGAACAACAGAACGGCCCCCGGCTCAGGGTCTGAGCACGTGCGTCTGCCAACAGCCATCAGTTTCTCTTAGCTTGGGAGGCTGGTCTGTAGCCAAGTTCAGCCCGGTCCAGTCCCGGCCACGCTCCCGCCCCACACGGAATGTGTGCATGCCTTCGGCGCAAAAAGTGGGGTAGTTCCCTCTTCTCCTCTGGTACCCCCTGTTAAGTGAACATATATTCCTTCCTTTGCAAGCCCCCAGGCTGCCTGCAGCACAAGGCAGCCCGCCCCTCACGAGCTGTAAGCTCCATTAGCATTCCTGGGTGCACACACCCTCTGAAGCAGCAGCATGGCCCTGCCCTGCCCGCCCTGCCTTGTCTCCACTGTGAGCGCTTGAGTGTATTTCCTTCTTTCCTTTTTCTCCCCATCTTGAGGGGGCACTCCGTAAGGCTTCACAGTCAATTTCCCCTCGGAGTTATTTTCCTGGGAAGCGAAAGAGTGAAATGGTAACACGTGTTTTCGGCCGAGGCAGAAGCCTTAAGAGATGCAGTCTGAACTAGAGAGGAAAAAAAAAAAAAGAAGAAAAGCGTGTGGCTAAATATATTCAGCCACCTCACACTGTTTGCAAGCGCAGCTCCGAGGCGAGCAAAAGGAAATCCGCGTCCGCATGTGTACTTTTCATCCGACCTTCACTGTTGAAACATACCAGCCTGTTTGCCTTCAATCATACCCTTGGTGATCTTCAATTTCTTGCGGGCTCCGGGTTCGCAGACCCGCATGCCGCAGACATGCTCCGTTGGCCTCAGCGCATTGACTTGCACGGTGTTTTCGAAAGAATTACTAGCTGACATTTAAGAATCAGGAGAGTCCATGTCAAAATGGGAATTTGGGGCTTCTCTTGAAAAATCCGAACGTTTGGGAGCCACATCCTTACGTGACAGCAGCGGTCGGAGCTGAGGAGCGGCTGTCCCCTTAGACAGGTGCGTGCACTGCAGGTGCCTGGTCCCCGCGACAGATCCCAGGTACCGTTCCACACACCGAAGATAAAAACAGACAATAAACAATGTATCGGGGCGTCTGGGTGGCTGAGTCGGTTGAGCGGCTGACTCTTTGATTTCGGCTCAGATCGTGATCCCAGCGTTGTGGGATCGAGCCCTGCTTTGGGCTCCGCACTGAGCCTGGAGCCTGCTTGGGATTCTCTCTTTCTCTCCCTCTACCCCTCTTGCCCCCACCCCCCCCCGCCCTGTCTAAAATAAAAAATAAAAGTTAAAAAAATAAAATTCAACCCATACAAAGAAAATAAAAGTCTTTTCATAATCCCACTGCCCCAGAGGTCATAGATGGGTGTATCCATCCAGAATAAAAGTTTCTTACATTCATTACATACGTAATGTATTGATTACATCCAACAGGAGATGGTTTATCTGGAATGTTCCAGTCCTGGCCCATCCCCAGTGAGTGATGGTAATTCCTGAGTTTAGTTTTTTGATTTTTCCTGCGAGCACGATGGGTGATGGGAAGACTTGACCGCCCTATCATCTTCTGGAATGCCTCCATTGTGTGGACCCTGGTGTGGGATGAACTGGATATTTGCCCACGATTACAATTCAATGTTTTAAAGTCATTGTTACTTGCTGACACATACAAACAACTGAAGACCTGTTCACAGCCTGTGTGCCCCCAGTAGGTCCACCACATGTGGACTCTGCCGAGGCCCATGACGGCTCACCTATGGGAATCGTGGAGATTAGAGGGTGCCATCACTGGCCAGGCATCCCCAGTGGGAATCCCACCCGGTTCCCAGCAGGGAGGGCCCTGTAGCAAATCCCTCCAGTTTGCCATTCATTAATTTCAACGGCGAGGCTTAAAAAATGAAAGATTGTCTTTAAGCCCATCCCATTGCTTGGGTACTTCTGTTTTGGATTACCATTTAAATAACTTTCAAGTGAGAACCATTTTTTCCTTTACTTTTTATAGCTGTTTCCACATACATGGGATTATATACCATCCACACTATTTGATATCCCACTTTCTTTATTCAGCAAGATGTGGAGGCCGTATCTCGGTACTCACTGAGCCCAGTGTCTAGGTTGTTGGTGCCCTGAGTTTGGATCCTGGTCTCTTTACTAACTGTGTGTCTACAGCAGTGTGGGTAGGGCAGGGATGAGTTTGACCAGCTCAGCTTTGGGGGAGAGAGCCGAGAATGATGGACGGTGAGGAGGCAGACGGGAGGCATGGAGACCAACAGAGAGAACGAGGGACCCAGCGCATCTTCAGGGACATAAATTGCTTTTACCACGCCCATTCTCTCTGCTTGCCCCTAGGGTACCAAGTCTCCTACCGGCACCACGCCCTGTGACTTTAATTTCTCCCTTCTGAATGCACATGGATTACCAGACCCTGCCAGCAATGCAGACAAAGAAAGGATCCTCTTAACTATTCAGGATGTAATGGTAAGATGGAGTTCAGCCTCATAACCCCATGAAGGGCCAGGGGTCTTTGCCACAGCCAAGCAGCTGGGCTGTAGGATAGGAAAATCACAACAGGATTTGGCTTTAACAGAAAACCTCTAGCCCCCCCGTTAGGTTTAAAACAATACATGTGAGATTTGACTTAATGATCTAGTTTTTCATGTGGGTAGAAGCTCCCATTAAATGAACATTTACTAAGTGCTAAGCACCGTGCTGAGTGTGGAACATCCATCACTGCATTAACCCTGTGAGTTAACTGCTAGGTACTTTCGTCCTCATTTTGTAGTTTGGAGAAACTGAGGACGGGAGAAAGGATGTTGTTCACCCAGCCCTCAGAGAAACCCAGACTGGAAACCTCAACCCCATGACTCCTTATTCCTTGCAATTAACAATCCTAGGCTGGGAATTGCGCTGGCCTGCTTTTGCTCCCCAAAGTGCCCAGCTCTCTGTAGGGGCACAGTCTGTTGTAAATATCATTGATGTTCAGCCTGGAAGCAAGGTGCTGAGAGGTGGCCATCTGTCAGTTGTGCTTATGATCGAGAAGACCTCTCCTTTGCCGAATGTCTATCTCCTCAGTGAACCCATAGCTGGGAACGTTGATGAACAATGCTTTTCAAAAATGAAACCCAATGAGGAATCAACCAAACAAAGCCAAATTGAGGGACTGTCTACAAAACAGCTCACGTGGAGGCTTCAAAACTACCAATGGCATAAGTGAGAAAGGTTATTCCAGATAAAAGAGGCTACCAGCAGGGGTGCCTGGGGGGCTCAGTCGGCTGAGTGGCCGACTTCGGCTCAGGTCACGATCTCACGGTTTGTGAGTTCGAGCCCTGCATCGGGCCTAGAGCCTGCTTCGGATTCTGTGTCTCCCTCTCTCTCTGCCCCTCCCCCACTCATGCTGTGTCTCTCTCTGTCTCAGAAATAAATAAACGTTAAAAAGAACAAAAAAGAGGCTAACAGCATACCACAGTTACGCCACATGAGATCCTTGTTGGGGGGGGTGGGGTGGCAGGGGGCTGTTGGGGGTGCTAATTGCCCTAAATTTAAGGGTGGTTTTGGGAAATTAACGAATTTGAAAATGAACTACATTATATTAGATAATATTGTATGGATGTTAAATTTCCTGAATTCGATGATTCTGTCTGTTCTGTTTATGTAAGAGAAGGCTCCAGTTCTCAGGTCTGCCCAGAATTGGTGAAGAACCAATGAATGTAGGTGGAGGGTATGTGGGTATTCATTATACCCTTCCCATTATAGTATTCAGATATATTTTCTGTGGGTTTTACCTTTTTTTCAAAATAAAAAGTTGTTGTTTTTTTTTTTAAAGCTAGCACATTAAGGAGGGGGATATGCCGCTTCAGTAGAGCTAAGCATCAGCAAAGAAAAAAAGAGAAAAGTTTCCTTTTAAGGAGACCTAGTTTTAAAAACTCTGTAGGATTATATTGATGTCAATTTCCTGATTGTGCTTTTGTGCTTTAATTATGCAAGATGCTACCGTGGGGGAAACTGACTGAAGGGTACATAGGATCTCTCTCTCTCTGTTATTTCTTACAAACAGCATAAGAAATCTACAATAAGCACAACATGAAAAGTAAAAAGCTAACAACTAAATAAAATAAACACAAATGCACAGGTTCTATCTTCCAGAGGTTCAGATTTTGATCCTGGGCTTGGGCTCAGGCATGTTTGTTTGTTTGTTTGAAGTAGCCCACATTTTGCAAACATTTTGCCATGTTTGAGAACCCCAGTTTTAGGGAAAAGACAGCTGTGGATCTCAATTTTTGATTCTGTAAGAACCGTGTAGAGTATTTGAAATGCATATTTTAGAGCTAATTTTTAAGATACAGAAGTTGTATATAGGAGATAGCATAGTTTTTAACAAAAGAATTCCCAGTGATTGTGAATCGGAAGGACTGAAGATTTCAGTTTACCTCGTACAGAAGGAAAGTTTTGGAAATAATTTGCACTTTGTGAGTTGGAACTGGGGACTATAAAAAAAAGTTTAAAAGTCTTTAAGTTTATTTATTTTATTTTGAGAGAGAGAGAGACCCAGAGCATACGAGCAGCAGAGAAGGAGAGAGAGAATCTCAAGCAGGCTCTGTGGTGTTAGCGTGGAGCCCAGTGTGGGGCTTGAACTCATGAACCATGAAAATATGACCCGAGCTGAAACCAAGAGCCGGTTGCTTAACGGACTGAGCCACCCAGGCGCCCCCCCCCCCCCAAAAGGAGCTTTAAAATTCAAAGTTAGAATCTCATCTCCATCATACAAAATTAGGATAACTATAAAGTAAAAAACAAAATAAAACAACAACAAAAATCCAGGAGGTTCACAAAAGCCAGAAAAAGATGAGAGAGGCTCTGCCCTTGTCTTCAAAACCATATCCTATACTTCTGGTGCCAGAGGATGTTACTTAAAATAACAAATGAAAGATACAAAACCGTAATAGCTCCTGACAGCATCTTCTCTATTATGGATCAATTTCTATCCAGAATTTTGACCATTAGTATCAAGAAAAGGCCAAGCGATGTTCAACACACTCTTTTAAAGAAGACAGGAAAGTCTTAATGTATTTTAGAAATATTTTCATAGACAATTATTTTATTTAGGTGTTTGATGAAAGAGATGAATTTTAGATAGAAAATTAACTTTGTGTTACTGTATCAATACATAATTATATTAAGAAAACGAATATGAACCCTTCACATTTTGTTTTTCTCACTCTTTGGTCACGTTCAAAGTATGTTTCAAACTGGAAAAGAAAAAAAAAAAGCAACCCAGAGAAAATAGGGGCATGTAAGAGAGGATTTACTAGTTATGACTTGAAAAAATTATGCTGGAATTCAAGATAAGGGTAGAAATACAGTGATGAATAGAAATAGGTGTGGCCAGGGGCACCTGGGTGGCTCAGCAGGTTAAGTGTCCCACTTCGGCTCAGGTCACGGTCTTGCGGTTCGTGGGTTCGAGCCCCATGTTGGGCTCTGTGCTGACAGTTCAGAACCTGGAGGCTGCTTCGGATTCTGTGTTTCCATCTCTCTCTGCCCCTCTCTCGCTCACACTCTGTCTGTCTGTCTCTCTGTCTCAAAAATAAATAAACATTAAAATTTTTTTTAAAGAAGTAGGTATGGCCAGCGGGGAGGTCCTGGATCCCTGACTGCGGGGGCCAGGTTTAGCTCATCGATGTGTCTTGTTGTCTGTTCTGTTTTAATTCCAGTGTAGTTAACATGCAGCGTTATATTAGTTTCAGGTGCATACGTGTACCCTTCACCTATTTCACCCATCTCCCCTCTGGTGACCATCAGTTTGTTCTCTATAGTTAAGAGTCCGTTTTCTGGTTTGTCTCTTTTTTCTTTGTTCATTTGTTTTGTTTTGTTTTAATTCCACATATGAGTAAAATCACATGGTATTGGACTTTCTCTACCTGACTGATTTCACTTAGCATTATATCCTCTGAATCCACCCGTATTGTTGCAAATGGGAAGATTTCATTCTTTTTTTTTTTTTTTTTTTTTTAATGTTTATTTATTTTTGAGACAGAGAGACAGAACATGAATGGGGGAGGGTCAGAGAGAGAGGGAGACACAGAATCCGAAGCCAGCTCCAGGCTCCGAGCTGTCAGCACAGAGCTGGACGTGGGGCTCGAACCCACAGACTGCGAGATCATGACCTGAGCCGAAGCCGGTCGCTTAACCGACCGAGCCACCCAGGCGCCCCAAGATTTCATTCTTTTTTTATGGATGAGTAATATTCCATTGTGTAGACGTGCACACACACACACACACACACACACACACACACTCACACACTCTTGTGTATCCATTCATCTATCAGTGGATACTTGGGCTGCTTCCATAATTTGGCCATTGTAAATAATGCTGCAATAAACATAGAGGTGCCTATATCTTTTCAAATTAGTAAATTAGCGTTTTCATATTCTTTGGGTAAATACCCAATAGTGGGATTACTGGATCATATGGTAATTCAATTTTTACTCTTTTGAGGAAACTCCATACTGTCTTCCACAGTGGCCGTACCAGTTTGCATGCCCACCAGCAGTGCAGCAGACTTCCCATTTCTCCACATCCTCAACAATATTTGTGGTTTCTTGTGTTTTTGATATCAGCCATTCTGCCAGGTATGAGGCGATCTCTCATTGTGGTTTTGATCTGCATTTCCCTGATGAGTGATGTTGAGCATCTTTTCATGTGTCTGTTGGCCATCTGGATGTCTTCTTTGGAGAAGTGTCTGTTCATGTCTTCTGCCCATTTTGTATTGGGTTTCTTTTTTCTTTCTTTCTTTCTTTCTTTCTTTCTTTCTTTCTTTCTTTCTTTCTTTCTTTCTTTCTTTCTTTCTTTTTGGTGTTGACTTGTATCAGTTCTTTACATTTTTGGATACTGCCCCTTTATTGGATATGTCATTTGCAGATATATCTTTTCCAATTCAATACATTGTGTTTTAAGTTTTGTTGATGGTCTCCTCTGCTATGCAGAAGGTTTTTGTTTTGACGAAGTCCCAATAGTTTATTTTTGCTTTTGTTTCTCTTGCCTCAGGAGACATATTTAGAAAGAAGTGGTTATAGACATATAACAGAAAGACATTGCTGCCTGTACTCTCTTCTAGGATTTTTATGGTTTCAGGTCTCACATCCATTTTGAGTTTATTTTTGTGTGTGGTGTAAGAAAGAGGTCCAGTTCCATTCTTTTGCGTGTTGCTGTTATGTTTCCCCAACACCATTTGTTGAAGAGATTGTCTTTTTTCCATTAGATATTCTTGCCCACTTTGTCAAAGTTTAATTGACCATAACATTGTGGGTTTATTTCTAGGTTTTCTATTCTGATCCATCGATCTATGTGTCTGTTTTTGTGCCAGTACCATATTGTTTTAATTACTACTGCTTTGTAGTATATCTTGAAATCTGGGAATGTGATACCTCCAGTTTTGTTTTTTTTTCAAGACTGCTTTGGCTATTTAGGGTCTTTTATGGTTCCCTACAAATTTTCAGATGATTTGTTCTAGTTCTGTGAAGAATGCTGTTGGTATTTTGATGGGTTTTGCATTAAGTCTGTAGATTGCTTTGAGTGGTATGGACATTTTAACAATACTTGTTCTTCCAATCTGTGAGCATGGAATATCTTTCCATTTGTTTGTGTTATCTTCAAATTCTTTCATCAGTGTTTTATAGTTTTCAGAGTACAGGCCTTTCACTCCCTTGGTTAATTTTATTCCTAGGTATTTTTTTATTTTTTGTACAATTGTAATTGGGGTTATTAATTTCTCTTTTTGCTATTTCATTGTTAGTGTATAGAAATGCAACATATTTGTGTGTATTGATTTTGTATCCTGTGACTTTACTGCATTCATGTATCAGTGCTAGTAAATTTTTAGTGCAATCTTTAGGGTTTTCTCTATATAGTATCATGTCATCTGCAAATAGTGAAAGTTTTATTTGTTCCTTACCCGTTTGGATGCCTTTTATTTCTTTTTCTTATCTGATTGCTTAGGCTAGGACTTCAAAGTACTATGTTGAATAAAAGTGGTGAGAGTGGACATCCCTGTCTTCTTCCTAACCTTAGGGGAAAAGCTCTCAGGTTTTAGAGGATGATGTTAGCTGTGAATTTTTCATATATGGCCTTTATTATGTTGAGTTATGTTTCCTCTAAACCTACTTTGTTGACAGTTTTTATCATGAATGAATATTGTACTTTGTCAAATGCTTTTTCTGCATCTATTGAAATGACCATATGGTTTTGATCCTTTCTCTTGTTGATGCAGTGAATCATGTTGATTGATTTGTGAGTATTGAACCACCCAGGAATAAATCCCATTTGATCGTGGTGAATGATTTCTTTAAGGTATTGTTGGATTCAGTTTGCTAACATTTTGTTGAGGATTTTTGCATCTGTGTTCATCAGAGACATTGGCCTGTAATTTTCTTTTTTTGGTAGTGTCTTTATCTGGTTTTGGTGTCAGGATAATGCTGGCCTCATAGAATGAATTTGGAAGTTTTTCTTCCTCTTCTGTTTTTTTCTGGCAGTTTTCCTTCTTCTATTCTTTGAGAAGAATAGCTATTAATTCTTTAAATATTTGGTGGAATTCACCTGTGAAGCCATCTGGTCCTGGACACTTGTTTGTTGGAAGTTTTTTTGATTACTGATTCAATTTCATTGCTAGTAATCAGTCTGTTCAAATTTCCTTTCTTTTTTTTTTTTTTTTTTTTTTTTTAATGTCTACTTGTTTTTGAGAGCAAGAGACAGCACAAACAGGGTAGAGGCAGAGAAGGAGAGGGAGACACAGAATCTGAAGCAGGCTCCAGGCTCTGAGTTATCAGCACAGAGCCCAACGTGGGGCTTGAACTCATGAACTGTGAAATCATGGCCTGAGCCAAAGCTGGACACTCAACTGACTGAGCCACCCAGGCACCCCAGTCTGTTCAAATTTCTGTTTCTCTCTGGTTCAGTTTTGGGAGGTTGATTATCTGTTTCTAGGAATTTATCCATTTCTTCTAGGTTGTCCAATTTGTTGATACGATTTTGCATAATATTCTCTTATAATCCTTTGTGTTTCAGTGGTATCTGTTGTTCTTTCTTTCTTTTTTAATGATTATTTATTTTTGAGAGAGAGAGACAGAGCACGAGCAGGGGAGGGGCAGAGAGTGAGACACAGAATCCGAAGCAGGCTCCAGTCTCTGAGCTGTCAGCACAAAGCCCAGTGTGGGGCTTGAACTCACGAACCGTGAGATCGTGACCTGAGCTGAAGTCGGACGCTCAACCAACTGAGCCACCCAGGTGCCCTTCTGTTGTTATTTCTCCTCTTTCATTTCTGATTTTGTTTGTCTGAGTCTTCTCTCTCTCTCTCTCTCTCTCTCTCTCTCTCTCTCTGATGAGTCTGGCTAGGTATATCAATTTTGTTGATCCTTTTCAAAGAACCAGCTCCTGGTTTCGTTGATCCATTCTATTGTTTTCTAAGTTTCTATTTCATTTATTTGTGCTCCAATTTTCGTTATTTCCTTCCTTCTATGGTTTTGGGTTTTGTTTGTCCTTTTTTATAGTTCCTTTAGGTGTAAGATTAGGTTGTTTATTTGAGATTTTGCTTGCTTTCTGAGGTAGATCTGTATTGCCATAAACTTGCCTCTTGGAACAGCTTTGCTGCATCCCAAGAGTTTGGGGCCATTGTGTTTTCATTTTCACTTGTCTCCATCTATTTTTTTATTTCCTCTGAATTCTTGGTTAGCCCATTCACTGTTTAGCAGCATGTTATTTAACCTCCATATATTTGTGTTCTTTCTAGATTTTTTTCCTCATGGTTCATTTCTAGTTTTACAAAAGCATCGTGGTCAGAAAAGATGCATGGTAGGACTTCAGTCTTTTTAAATTTGTTGAGACTTGTTTTGTGGCCTAATAGATGACGTATTCTGGAAAATGTTCTATATGTATTTGAAAAGATTGGGTATTCTGCTGCTTCAGGATGTAATATTCTGATTATATCTGTTAGATCCATCTGGTCCAATGTCATTCAAAGCCACTGTCTCCTTGTTGCTTTCTGTTTAGATGATCTATCCATTGATACAAGTATGGTGTTAAAGTCCCCTACTATTATATTACTATCAATTACTTCCTTTATGTTTGTTATTAGCTGCTTTGTGTATTTGGGTGCTCCTATGTTGGGTATGTAAATATTTATAATTGTTATAGCTTCTTGGTGAATCGTTCCCTTTATGATTATATAGTGTCCTTCTTTGTTTCTTGTTACAGTCTTTGTTTTAAAGTCTGTTTTGTCTGATGTAAGTATTGCTGCTACCCAAAGCTTTCTTTTCACTTCCTCTTGCATGATAAATGCTCTTCCTTCCCTTTCCTTTTAAGCTACATGTGTCTTTAGGTCTGAAATGAGCCTCTTGTAGGCAGCATATGGATGGGTCTTGTTTGTTTATCCACTCTGATACCCTGTGTCTTTTCATTGGACCATTTGTTCCAAAGTAATTGTTGATAAGTATGTTCTTACTCTTCTCTTGCTCTTTTTTTTTTTTTTTTCTCACTGTTAGCTGGCTTTCTTTAGTATACTTGGATTCCTTTCTCTTTATTTGTTGCTTAGCTGTTACTGGTTTTGTTTATTTGTGGCTACCAAATCAAAGATTTGTATGTAACATCGTATGCATATGCACTCTATATCATAAAGTTGACGGTTGCTTATGTTTGAACCCATTCTTTAATCCTCTCACCCCTCCCCGCCCCCCCCAGTTTTGGGTATATGGTATCATACTTCACATCCTTTTATTTTGTGAATCCCTTGACTGATTTTTACCGATGTACTTAATTTTACTGTTTTTGTGCTCCCTACTTTTCTGACTCTTACTTCCGGTCTTTCCTTTTCACTCAGAGAGTCCCCTTTTAACATTTCTTGTAGGGCTGGTTTAGTGGTCATGAATTTCTTTAACTTTTGTCTAGGAAACTCTTTATCTCTCCTTCTATTATGAATGATAGCCTTGCTGGATAGAGTGTCCTTGGTGGCAGGTTGTTTTGTTTTGAGCACTTTGAATGTATCATACCACTCTTTCTGGCCTAAGAGGTCTCTGCTAAGAAATCTGCTGAAAGCCTTCTGGGGTTTCCCTTGTACATGACTGTTTTCTTTTCCCTTGCTACTTTTTACATTTTAAAGTTTTTGTCTTTATTTCTTTTTATTTTTCCAGGAATAGAATTTAGTGATCCATCACTTACATATAACACCCAGTGCTCATCCTAACAGGTGTCTTCCTTAATGTCCATCCTCCCACCCAGTACCCCTCCAGCAACCCTCCCTTTGTTCTCTGTGTTTAAGAGTCTCTTATGGTTTGTCTCCCTCTGTTTTTATCTTATTTTTGCTTCCCTTCCTCTGTGTTCATCTGTTTTGTTTCTTAAATTCCACATATTTGTGAAATCATATGATATTTGTCTTTTTCTGACTCAATTCACTTAATATAATACACTCTAGCTCCATCCACATTGTTGCAAATGGCACAATTTCATTCTTTTTGATCACCGAGTAATATTCCATATATATATATATACTACATCTTCTTTATCCGTTTGTCAGTCAATGAACATTTGGGCTCTTTCCATAATTTGGCTATTGTCAGTAGTGCTGCTGTGAACATTGGGGTGCATGTGCCCCTTCTAGTTAGCTTTTTTTTTTTTATCCTTTGGGTAAATACTTAGTAGTGCAATTGCTGGGTTGTAGGGTAGTTCTATTTTTAATTTTTTGAGGAGCCACCATACTGCTTTCCAGAGTGCACCGGTTTGCATTCCGAAAAGCAGTGCAAATTCCCCTTTTTCCACATCCTCACCAACATCTGTAGTTCCCTGAGTTGTTAATTTTAGCTATTCTGACAAGTGTGAGGTGGTATCTCATTGTGGTTTTGATTTGTAGTTTCCTGATGAAGAGTGATGTTGGGCATTTTTTCATGTGTTGGTTGGCCATCTGGATGTCTTCTTTGGAAAAGTGTCTATGCATGTCTTTTGCCCACTTCTTCACTGGATTATTTCTTTTTCGGGTGTTGTTTGGTAAGTTCTTTATAGATTTTGGGTACCAACCCTTTATCTGATATGTCATTTGTAAATATCTTCTCCCATTCTGTCGGTTGCCTTTTAGTTTCACTGATCGTTTCCTTAGCTGTGTAGAAGCTTTTTATCTTGATGAGGTCCCAGTAGTTCATTTTTGCTTTTGTTTCCCTTGCCTCTGGAGACATGTCAGGTAAGAAGTTGGTGCAGCCGAGGTCAAAGAGGTTGTTGCCTGTTTTTTCCTCTAGGCTTTCGATGGCTTCCTGTCTTACATCTAGGTCTTTCATCCATTTTGAGTTTATTTTTGTGTCTGGTGTAAGAAAGTGGTCCAGGTTCATTTTTCTGTGTCGCTGTTTTACCAACACCATTTGCTGAAGAGACTATCTTTTTTCCATTGAATATTCTTCCCTGCTTTGTCATAGATTAGGCCATACATTTGTGTATCCATTTCTGGGTTCTCTATTCTGTTCCACTGATCTGTGAGTCTGTTCTTGTGCCAGTACCATACTGTCTTGATGATTACAGCTTTGGGATGTAGCTTGAAGTCTGGAGTTATGATGCCTCCCGCTTTGTTTTTCTTTTTCAACATCACTTTGACTATTCGGGGTCTTTTCTGGTTCCATTCAAATTTTAGGATTGTTGGTTCTAGCTCTGTGAAGAATGCTGGTGTTATTTTGACAGGATTGCATTGAATATGTAGATTGCTTTGAATTAGTATCGACATTTTAACGATATTCGTTCTTCCAATCCGTGAGCATGGAATGTTTTTCTATTTCTCCCTTGCTGCTTTTAAAGTTATCTCATCATCACTACTTTTTGCTACTTTAATTACTGTATGTCTTGAGGTGAACCTCATTGGGTTGATTTTGTTGGAGGCTCTCTGTGCCTCCCCAGTTTTCAGCAATTATGTCTTCAAATAAATTTTCTCTCTTCTCCTTCTGGGATCCCCATATTGTGACTGTTATTAGGCTTGATGGTGTTGCTGAGTTCCCTTAATCTACTGTCATTTTTTATTATTATTCTTTTCTCTCTCTCCTGTTCACCTCGATTGCTTTCCGTGACTCCGTCCTCTAGTTTGCTAATCCATTCTTCTCCTTCTTCTAGTCTAATGTTTATTCCCTCTAGTGTGTTTCTCATTTCAGTTATTGAGTTCTTCACCTCTGATTGGTTCATTTGTGCTTCCTATTTCTTTGTCGAGTCTCAGTGAAGTCCCCCCACTCTTAAGTCTGGTGAGTATCTTCTGAACTGTTATTTGAAATTCTCTACCAGGCAGGCTACTTCTCTCTGTTCCATTTATGTCTCTTGCTGTGACTTTGTCCCATTCTTTCATTTGGGAATATTCCTCTGCTTCCTCATTTTGTCTCTCTGTGTCTGCTTCTGCGTGTTACAAAACTCAGCTATATCTCTTGCTCTTGAAAGTAGTGGCCTTTTGAAGAAGAGGCCCTACAGTGACCCCTCAGCTCAGTGTCCCCGGTTTTCTGGAACCTGGTGCTTCAGGGGTGTCTCCTATGTGTTGCATGCCCCCTGCTGTTGTGGCCGAGCCACTGTTCCCTTCAGTCCAGTTATCTTCAGTGGCTCTCTTTGCCTGTTTAGGGCAGGGTTTGTTCCCTGTGTTGTTAGTCGGCCAGCGTGGGGCTACCTGGGGCTTGGGTTGAGTCAGACCAGGCATTTGCCAGAGATGCAGTAGCACTGAACTGCAGGATGCTTTCCCTGTGTTGTCCCCTAAGAGGCTTTTGTTGGTGGGCAGGGCCTGCGGTCAGACCGGATGTCTGCCCCCAGTCCGCTGCCGGGTCTGCAGTTGGAGTGGTGTATGTGGTTATCTCCCCCCTGCCCCCGGGGCAGGAGTCACTTTTAGTGCCACTAGCCCCTCGTGGGGCTGTTTACACACTACCGGGCTGGTGGCAACACTTTGGACGGGTTCCGGCCAAGGGCATATTGAAGGGGGCGTGTCCACAGGAGAACGTCGGGGCCAGCACACTGTTAGCAAGCTAGGTGGGAATTGTTGGCACTGTGCCCTTCCCACAGGCATCCACAGGTCCAGGCTGGAGGGAAATGGCATTGGCCATCTCCTTTGTTCCTGGAGAAGCCTCCTAAAGGTCCCTGCCCCTCCAGCCCACACTCTGAGATGAATAAACAAGTCTCCCTCGTGTACACCCCAGGCATTTTTTTTTTTAATTTTTTTTTTTCAACGTTTATTTATTTTGGGGACAGAGAGAGACAGAGCATGAACGGGGGAGGGGCAGAGAGAGAGGGAGACACAGAATTGGAAACAGGCTCCAGGCTCTGAGCCATCAGCCCAGAGCCTGACGCGGGGCTCGAACTCACGGACCGCGAGATCGTGACCTGGCTGAAGTCGGACGCTCAACCCACTGCGCCACCCAGGCGCCCCCCCAGGCATTTTTCAAACTGCTGCTTCTGCGCTGTATCTCCACAAGCATGTTTGTTGTGCTGTCTCTTTAAGGGCAGGAACTCAGTTTCCTCTCGCCTTCTTGGTTCTCCCAGAGCTGAGCCACTGATCTTTAAAGTTCCAGGTGATTAAGTCTCACCGATTATAAGAACCCACAAGGTTTGGCCCCTCCGGTTTTCAAAGCCAGATGCTATGGGGACTCATCTTCCCTGCGCAGGTTCCCCACGCTTGGGGTGCCTGGTGCGAGGGTCTGTTTCTCTCCCTTCTCTGCACCTACAGCATCCCTCCCTCGGTCCCTCTCACGGACAGTCCTGCGGGTGTGTTTAGCTCCTGACTGTCTCTGTTCTTCCTCCTTTCTTCGACGTGGCCTCTGCTCTGTATTTAGCCGCCTGTTCTGCCAGCTTTTGGGTCATTTTTTTCTGGGTTATTTACACCGATGCGGGTGTTATCTAGTTGTATGTGTGAGACGAAGTGAGCTTAAAGCCCTCCTCCTCTGCCACCCTCCCTGGAAGTCCTGTTCTGTTTTGAATTAGAAAACTTTTCTTCTGAGCACGCACTCTCCCATCTGCCCTGGTCCCCACCGCTCCCTAATGTGTGACACTCACCCTCCATTGCCATGTTATGCTACATTACATCATCTGAAGACGTTGGAGCTTGTGACTCCTTTTCACAGAGCCAAAAGGAGCTAGTGGCTGAGAGTCAGTAAGCCTCGAGAGGGTATTTTGGGCTTTCCATAAACTTTGGGGCCTTGGCCAGGTCTCACTCCTTCAGGACCCCCTTTCCTCTCAGCCACCAAGAAGGGGTGGATTAGATATTTCCTGTGCCTGTCAGCTCTGAAATTGTAAAGACTTGATGGAGTTTATAGGAAAACTCTGTTCCTGCTGACAATATCCGTAGGAGTCGAGGTTACATAATGTTCATCGAGTGTCCACTCACCCCGGGGACTCTTTCTGTAGGTAGTAAGAAAGTTACATATTCAGGGCTTGCAACACCCTTCCTTCACCCCAGATCTAAGCTTCATGATGGCAGAGATGTGCATCGTCTCTGCCTGCAGGATCTCTGGTCCCTAGAAAAGCGCCTGGCATAGAGTCCGTTTGCAAATAAATCTTCATTAAGCCAGTGAATTGAATCATTGGCTGGTGTGGTCAGTGAACGAGGGGCTGGTATAGATATTGATTAGGCACCCGGGCCCAGCCCACACAAGCTGAGTTCAGTCATCACGTCCCGGTGACAGTATTTTCCAAACTATGAGTCAGAGTTTGGAGTCTAACACATAAGCTGACAAGACTCTTTGCTGCTTGTGGTAGAAAAATCAGTGTGGGGGATGGAGTTTGGATCCTGAAATACTGGGATATCTGGCACATGGTGCCAACTGAAATGAGTATTTTAAATGACAGGAGTGAGGCAGGCAAGTAACAAGCACCGCCCTTGGCCTGGGTGTCCGGGCACGGCAGGGACCGGTGGGGATATATTGACACAGCTGGGCAGTCGTGTGGACACAAGGGCCCAGGGGTACCGGGCTTTCCAGTTTCAAGAGAAGCCAGGTGTTTGGGTTTCTTGGTGTTCGGCTTCTCCCCGCTTTGTTTTTGCTTTTTTTTAATGTTGATGACGGGTTCGTTATTTTCTGTCGAGCAAACGGAATGCATGGCTGGTTTGGCCCGAGACCGCCAGCTTGCAACTTCCGGTTTGGATAGCTTCGTCTGTTCCTGATGACAGGAAGCGGAGCCCTTTCTCCGTTCTCAGTGGCACTTGAGTTAGCCTCTCTGGTATTCAGAGCCACCAGGGGGCGAGGTTCCCTTGAATGCACCCAGAGATGCCCATCTAGACAGCTCAGGCCAAAGGACAGCCTGGCCGACGGCATCAGGCAGGGTCCCGGGCAGGAGGGTCAGACGGCACAAGGCCAGCGGTGCAGGAATGATTCATGTGGAATGATGCTGAACAGGCACCAACGGCCCACGAAATGCGGGTCCAGAAGTGCGAGATGTAGTGATTCTTTTACCCAAGAGAGCATTTCTGTACGTGACGACACCGGATGGTATCCGAGTTACTAAAGCATCGTTTTCAGTCTCAATGAAAGGAAAGAATAACCGACCTCTGCATCGCTTTTGGAATAAATGACGTCATTCATTTCTTGCATTTGTAGCCTACTTAGGATTTCTTAGGTATTTTTACATGATTTCGTATTATTTAACATAACACCTAACATATGAGTGCCTTCTCATTAGAAAAGATTCAGACAATTCGGAACGTGTAAAATATGAAAGGCTCTCTCCACCTCCCCAGCCAAACTGTGCCTGGCTTTTGTTTTTTGAGCCTGTATACTTTATTACATCATTTATTTATTCATCCACTCATTCACTTATTGGCCTCTATTTCAGTTCGTTTCTACTTTCATTTGATCCTTTACCTAAATGTTTTGCTTTAATTTATTGCTTTGGTTCTCTCCCCACCTCCACGTTACAACTTCGGTTTGTTAAGTTAAATGTTTAATCCGTTTAATTTCCATCTTATTTTCTAATATAACAATTTTAAGTCTATACATTTTCCTCCGAGCACTGCTTTGTCCTTGTCCTACAAATTTTGCTATGTGTATAATGTCTTCATTGTCATTTCTTTTTCTTTCTTTCTTTCTTTCTTTCTTTCTTTCTTTCTTTCTTTCTCTCTTTCTTTCTTTCTTTCTTTCACATTTATTTATTTTTGAGAGACAGATAGGGACAGAGCACGAGCAGGGGAGGAACAGAGAGAGGGGGATACACAGGATCCGAAGCCGGCTCCAGGCTCAGAGCTGTCAGAGGGGTTCGAACTCATGAACCGCGAGATCATGGCCTGAGCCGAAATCGAGTCGGACGCTTAACCGACTGAGCCACCCAGGCGCCCCTTCCTTGTCATTTATCTCTAACTGGTTTGTGATTGGGGGTGGAGAGGGTTCCTCAACATTTCGAGGTGGCTGGCAGCATTGTTCGTTACTTTGTCTCCATCCCCTCATCCCTGCGCAGTTTCCTACAACCAGCCCCTGCTCTGGGCAGGCCCGGGTGAGGCACACGGATGCCGAGAGGCTTGCCAAGTGCCTCACAGCCAAGGAAACAGGCAGGCAGCCTCCAGTGCCCTTCTGCCTCCACGGCCGCTACCCTTTCCCTTACGTCACCACTCCCTAAGGCAAGGATGGATTTACTTCTTCATAATGATAGATGTTTGAGACCGAACTCCAAGGCGCTTCATAAATAAATTTAGCTTTGAATGAAAATTAGTAAAAGACAACCCAAGGTCCAATGGGACAGTAAGAAAGTACCAAACACTAAACACCACACGGGTATTTGAAGCATATAACATGTGACTCAGATTTTCCTTGCCCTAGTTTCGCCAGAATTGGTGTAGGGGAAGGTGGTTTTAAAAATACACGGTGTGGACCCTAAAGGTAGGGCTCAGGTCACTTTACTCTGGAAAGCTTGTGATCCAAGAGCCACCAGGTTTGAGGCGTGGGCTGGCAAGCCCCAGGTTTGGCCTCTCGAAGCCTGTTGCACTTGTAATGTCTTCTAAAATGGCTGTTTTTGTTGCCAGATTAGAAATCCCGTGAGAACAGATACTCTGTCCGCCTGGTTCATCCCTCCATCCCTAATATTTAGCAGTCAGACGCACTTATTGGCATAAGCGTACTCAACAATAAATATTCATCGAATAAACGAGTGAGTGAAAAGAGAAACAAATGAGTCGATTAACCCCTTGAGGCGGGGTAAAAACCCTTTCTGGGCCAGGCAGATGAATATAAATGTGCAACATGGTTCGTATAAGGCAGTAGGCGTGAGTGGGAATTATTACAACTAACTGCGTTGGCCAGACTTCGAGCGTTCCAGATCCCAATTTTATAACTCTGCCAACCAAGTGAGAGACACTGTTGGGGGGCGGTGGGGCAGGGGGACCGGCGGCAGGTCAGTGACCTCCACCCCAGAGTCTGTTGCTTCTCCTCGAAAACCGTCAGCGTATCCGTTGCGGCTTCGTGGTCTAAACGTCCGATCTTCTCGTAGGCAAAGTCAGTAGGGTCTGAGACACAAAGGTGAGCATGCTGTCATCTCAATTTGAAATTTTCTGGAAAAGCAAGACCTCTGGAAAAGCAATCACGGAGCACTGATTCATAGCTATTATCTCATTGCAACCCTTTAGCAACCTTGTCAGTTCACCAGGCCGCATTTTCCCACATTAGCAGGGTGGGGGTGGGGGGGTGCTTTTGGCCCAGAGTCTTGCGGGGGGACACAGGGTGGCTGGAGTCAGGCCCAGAACCCCCGGCCCAGAACCTAGACCCAGCCGTTCCCTTTTCTGAGTGTCGTAAGAGGTTTAATGCTTCATCCATGAGCACTTAGCACGCACTTCAGCACGTTTAGTGGCCTCAAGGCAGCTTTGTGTCCAAAGCTCTCACAGGCGGCTGTCATCAGTTCCATGCAAACCAGGGGACAGCCACTGAGCACCTCGCTTTCATCCCGCTCGAGGGACCACTTGCTTCCGACGCGTGGGTACCAGGCAGGGAATAAACACGGGCACGTGGTGAAGAGCCCAGACTTTGGAGTCAAGACGGTCATTCATCCAAACGGGCCCTGCCATTGCTGGCTTCGTGACCTCGCCCCGGTACTTAGACAGGTGCCCTGAGCCTGTAAGATAAGGGCACCCACCGGGATGGTGAGGGGCAGCAGTGAGACAAGGTGCGTGGAGAGGTTAGCTTGGTGGCCCGTATGTAACAAAAGCTTCGCAATTGGTAGCCGCTACGGCTGTTGATGTTACAGTTATTGTCACTATTACGGCAAACGTTTCATGTGTTGTGGCGCCCGGGTTCCCTCTGTTCCTAGCCCAGCAGAAGGAGGCAGATCAGGCACGTGAGGCACTAGTCCACTGACCGTCAAACCCCTGCCACGTTTTACCTGGTGGTCTGGTGTCTCTTCCTTCCTCCGCCTCGCCCCTGGCTCTCCAGAGAGGAGGAGACCGATTTGTTCTCCACCCGTACCGTTTACCGCCTGGCCTCCGTACAGAGGGCTTTCTGTCGCAAGGGTGTGAACTTAACGTTTTCAACAGCGAACGCTGAGGGGCGCCTGGGTGGCTCAGTCGGTCAAGAGTCCGACCCTGTTTCGGCTCAGGGTTTGTGAGTTTGAGCCCCAGGTCTGGCTCTGTGCTGGCAACATGGAGCCTGCATGGGATTCTCTCTCTGTCCCTCTCTCTCTCTCTGCCCCTCCCACTCCGCCCCTCCCCTGCTCTCTCCTCTCTGGCTCACTCTCTCCCAAAAATAAATAAATAAAAACTTACAAAAACTGTTCAACACTGAACGCCGAAATCACAAGATCGTAAAGCAAAGCTCTACAGTTAGTGTTCACAGAGAAATTTCTGGATGACAGCTTCAAAGCAACCAGTAGATCCCCCTGCGTGGTATGCGTTTGAAGTATGGGCAGGTTGGCTTTCAAAGCGACCAGTTCAAGGTCTTCATCTTTCCAGATGGAAAGGTTTTGAACGGCTTTCCCGGGAGAGTATTGCTACTTACTCTGTCTCCCCTTTGCCCTGGAACAGATGGTTTTGAATCACGTGGGCATCATAAGAGCATAGGTTCCTAAAGTTTGCTCATCCAGTGTGAGCAAGTGTGTTATTTTCCTTTGTGAAGAAGATACCAGCTGTGCAGAATCTAGGCTTCTTTTTCATATGTATTTTGTAAATACAATTATGGCGTTGAAAGTTGCACTAATTTAACAAAAGCAAAAACCAAATTGAAATGGGAGGAATTCTTGAATTCAAATTTCTTTTTTTTTTTTTTAATGTTTATTTATTCTTGAGAGAGAGAGAGTGAGTATGCTATGCATGCATGAGCAGGGGAGGGGCAAAGAGAGAGAGAGACAGAGAGACAGAGGATCCCAAGCAGAGTCTGTGCCAACAGCAGGGAGCCCGACGTGGGGACTGAACTCACAAACCGTGAGATCATGACCCGAGTTGAGGTCGAACACTTAACCAACTGAGCCACGCAGGCAGCCCAAAATTCAAATTTCTTGATCACAAGAGGTTTTTAAAAATATCTCATCAGGGGGCACCTGGGTGGCTCAGTCGGTTAAGCATCTGACTCTTGATGTCGGCTCACGTCACGATCTCATGGTTCGTGAGTTCAAGCCCTGCATCAGGTTTTGCGCTGACAGTGTGGAGCTTGCTTGGGATTCTCTCTCTTCCTGTCTTCCTGCCTCTCCCTCTCTTTCTCTCAAAATAAATAAACATTTTTTAAAAATTTAAAAATATTTCATCGGTTTAAAAAATTACGAAAAAAGATATTTACAGGTTAGAGTTGCCATTTTTAAAAACTCCGTGTTTCCATTTAAGATGGATTTGAAGGGGCGCCCGGGTGGCTTAGTTGGTTAAGCGCCAGACTTCAGCTCAGGTCATGATCTCACGGTTCGTGGGTTTGAGCCCCGTGTCGGGCTCTGTGCTGACAGCTCGGAGCCTGGAGCCTGCTTTGGATTCTGTGTCTCCCTCTTTCTCTGTCCCCCTATCCCCCCCCCCCCCCGCTCGTGCTCTGTCTCTCTCAGTCTCTCAAAAATAAATAAACGTTAAAAAAAATTAAAAAAAAAAAAGATGGATTTGAAATGACTGGCTGGAATATGAGGTCGGGGGTCGGCCCACACTGCCTGCTGACTTCTGGCTTTTGTTAGCTAAGCTAAGGCCTTAGGTTGAGAGCATTGCATTCTGGTCCGTGACCCAACCGTGCGTAATTGTCTAGTATTTATTTGGTCTCTGAATGGCTTCCGTGTTTACCGTCAGATGTTTTACCACATTCTCCAACTCTGTGTTCTTTATTTTGATTTCACCTTGCATTGTTTGGATTTTGTTCTGGGAGGTTTGTTGTTGTTGTTGTTGTTTTTCCTGAGAGAGGCTCAGGAGTGCTATATTCCCTGAGTTTCTTCCTGTTAGAATTGGTGGCCTGCTTTTCTTTCCTTCCTTCCTTCCTTCCTTCCTTCCTTCCTTCCTTCCTTCCTTCCTTCCTTCCTTCCTTCCTTCCTTCCTTCCTTCCTTCCTTCCTTTTTTCTTTATTTATGAGAGACAGAGAGAGAGAGAGAGCACCCGAGTAAGGGAGAGGGGCAGAGGGAGAGAGACAGAATCCTAAGCAGGCTTCCTGCTCAGTGCCGAGCCCGACGCGGGCTCAGTCCCATGACCCTGGGATCATGATCAAAATCAAGAATCAGACGCTCAACTGACTGAGCCACCCAGGCGCCCCGATGGCCTGTTGCTCTGAAATCTGGTCCATTTGACCGGATGCACTAAGTCAGGTAGACGCTGGTCTGTCATGTTCCGGAGTTAGGCGCTGCTGCTTTCTGAGTCACTCTTTGGAGGGGACAGGATTTGGTCCCGGATGGAGAGCAGCTCCTTTCCGGACAACTGGCTGTCCAGGGTCCTCTACCCCACTCTCTCTGCCACTCCTGTGGGGAATTTACCTATTTGCCAGAGTGACGGACGGGATTTAAACATAAATATAAATATATCATTTTCTCCTAATTACAAAGTTGGAAACGTGCTTATAATAAAAAAAAAAAATTGACAGGGCGCCTGGGTGGCTCAGTCGGTTAAGCGTCCGACTTCGGCTCAGGTCACGATCTCGCGGTCCGTGAGTTCGAACCCCACGTCGGGCTCTGGGCTGATGGCTCAGAGCCTGGAGCCTGTCTCCGATTCTGTGTCTTCCTCTCTCTCTGCCCCTCCCCCGTTCATGCTCTGTGTCTCTCTGTCCCAAAAATAAATAAACGTCAAAAAAAAAATTTTTTTTTTTTAAAAATTGAAAATAAGTAGGGGCTCCTGGGTGGCTTAGTCGGTTGAGCATCCAGCTCTTGATTTCGGTTCAGGTCGTGATCTCATGGTCATGGGTTTGAGCCCCTGTGTTGGGCTCTGCGCTAAGCGTGGAGCCTGCTTGGGATTCTCTCTCTCTCCCTCTCTCTCTGCCCCTCCCCTGTTCAGACTCTCTCTCTCAAAAATAAATAAATAAACTTAAAAAAAAAAGTAAAACAAAATGGAGAAGAAAGTTCCCATAATGCCACCCCCAGAGAGAACACTGTTAGTAATTTGGTGACTATTTTTCCAGACTTTTTTATGATTTTTTTTTTTAATTTTTGAGACAGAGAGACAGAACGTGAACAGAGGAAGGGGCAGAGAGAGAGAGAGAGGGAGACATAGAATCCAAAACAGGCTCCAGGCTCCGAGCTGTTGGCCCAGAGCCTGATGCGGGGCTCGAACTCACAAACCGCGAGATCGTGACCTGAGCCGAGGTCGGGCGCTCAACCGATGGAGCCACCCAGGCGCCCCTATTTTTCCAGACTGTTTGTAGGCATATTTGCACACATGCACAGAAACCATTTTTTTTCAATTGGACGTATCCTACGTGTGCATCTTTTGACATGCTTGGTTTTGCTTAAACGTATGTCTTCCTATCTTTCTGAGTAAGGGCGCGAGAGCTACCTCGTTTTCTGTGGTGGCTGCTCAAGGCTCCGTTGGTGCCACTCGACGCACCATTGAACCTACCTCTTCTTGTTGCACATTGAGATCCTTCTCTATTGTCAAGGATCCCTCAAGATCATTCTCTATCATCAAGGATCCCTCAATGACCTTCGTATATTAGGACTGAGGGATAATTCTCAGAGAGATTTGGTCAAAGGGTGTATATACCCTGTTCATTTCTAGCCCATCGTTTGTCATCTCTGCCTCCAAAACGCATCTCCAAATGCACCTGCTGTCCCCACCTCCGCAGCCACCTCCGCCTTCCCCCACTGCTGCTGTACCTGGGTGCCCTGTTTCCATCCTGGCCCCACCTCTCAAATTCCACTCGGTACCCAAGAGCCATAGTGATCTGTTTTTTTTTTTTTTTTTAATTTTATTTATTTTTATTTGAGAGAGAGAGAACACGAGCAGGGGAGGCGCAGAGAGAGAGAGAGAGGGAGAAAGCGAATCCCAAGCAGGCTCCACACTGTCAGCACAGAGCCTCATGCTTCCTGACCATAGAATTTGGAGAGTGGGAAGCCTTCTTGTATCGCGTCCTTCCTCTCTTCCGTTTGGTACCAGCTGCCCGTGTTTGCACTGGTATGCCATTCTCAAAAACCATATGGTCTCTGTACGTCTCTAGGATTCCATCCATTAGACAAGAGGTTGCTTCACAGATCTTTCCTGGAGAATTTCTCTCTATTCCTGGCTTCTGCTGAGATGTCTCCAAGGATCCATGAGTCCCATGTCTCGAGAGAACCCTCAGCATGATTGAATACCCCAAACTTTGGATCCTTTTCCAGTAACTAGCAAAAGGTTGTCCAGCCATGCTCAGGCTTCTCTCCCGAGCGTGTTTTTCTGACCGTGAATCTCCTCATTTTAGCATCCTTTGCAACCTAGATAGGCTGAGAGTTGCCCACATCATCAAATCTCAGGTCCACGCACCGCTTCTCACGTAGCCGTAGACACAGTTCGGCTAAGATCCTGCCACTACGTCATGGGACTCCCCCTCCCCTGGTTTCCATAACACACTCCTTATTTCCTGAGTCCCCACAAGCAGCACATTTGGTGTCCATCATATTTCTACTGTTGGGTCTTTTTACAATGGTTTACCTAAGATGGTCAAAGTATTCTAGTGCCTCTCCACTCTTCACGAGCTATCACTGACTCACAGGGTCCTGGGGTTATTAGGACATGGACATCTTTGAGGAGTCGTCACTCGGCACATCACAGCTGCTAGTAAGTTTTACTGGCCAATCACACATATACAGCAAGCATACGGATTGCTTCTCGTTTTCTCAGAGCTATGTTCGATAACACGAGCTATGCCGGTAGTATAGCTGGGCTGACCAGACCCACTGGTTTGCCCAGAGAGTCGAGTTTAAAATTTTTGTCCCAGGGTAAGCCCTTTATCCCTTTCAGAAGGATCCTGGTCGGTGATCCATTTCCTGGTCTCTCCAAGTGTAGATCTTCACGTTTCGCCTTTCGTTTGTAAGTCTACCGTCTCACGGAGACGAGACACAGGTTGAAAAAAAAAAAGGCCAACCGAGTGCTAAATCTTAGGACGTCTCAGGTGCTTCTAAACATCCTTCAGTACATAGGATAGCCCCCCCACAACTCTCTGCCAGACACTTTACCGTCTGGAATTTCAGGATCATTTGGAGGCCTTTGGGATTTCATATTCAAAGTGTGGTCCCTGGACCAGCAGCATTAACATCACCTCATTAGAAGCCCATCTTCTCAGGCCTCATCCAGGACCCACCGAATCGGAGACGCTGATATGGGGGGAGGTGGGACCCCACAGTCTGTTTACAGGAGCCCCAAACCAAAACACTTGTGACGCACACCCGCGCACACACACGTACACTCTTAGTGACACCCCAGGCGTGTGACCACAATTCATACTGTAATTACCACCCTGCTGGAGAGTGGCTCGTTTGTCCCTTTCATATCTTCCGAGCGATGACCACACGTGTGTCAAGATGATTTTGGTAAATGTTCGTTTGCTGGGAATAGTCCCTCGGTTCTAATGATCCATTTTCAGATGAGTTCTTCTCAAAGTAACATATTTCATTTTTTGCCTCTCTTCTTGACTTTTGGCAGGAGCTAAGAAAAAGCCTGGAACTTAGTGTAAATCTACAAAGGAAACAAAAAGATGATTCCAGCGATGAGTATGACTCTATCGAAGAAGATGTGCTCTCGGAGCCAGAGCCTGAAGAGCAGGTGCTGGGGGGCCACCGCAGAGATGACCCCGCCCCTTCCAGTGGGGACGCGGTGCAGAAGGACGTTCCCAAGGACCAGGAGATGGAAGGACGCCCTCCCCGGGGCCCAGACCCCCTCGTGGTGCTGGAATTTAACCCAGCTTCCAAAAGTGAGCTCTGCCTTATGTGGCATTTCTTTGCCTTTGGTGGCTCTGGGCCTAAGAGCAGGACTTGTGTTTCCAGCAGGGCTTCAGGAGTTCAGTCTTGGGCAGACCGTCTCGCAGGCCAGGGAGGTATGTCCATCTGGTCTGTCTGCCGATCGCGAGCCACAAAGGCTCCCAGAGGCCTACAGATGACCCTGAAATCCCAAACGGCAGGTGTCTGGCAGCTAGTTTGGGGGGACTAGCCCGTGCATTGTAGGAAGTTTAACAGGGTCCGCATGCCAACTGGCTAATGCATACTGGCTTCAGCAAAAGGCACTAGATTGGCTTGGTGAACGGAGGAGACCAGGGCTGTCATGGGACTCTTGGCCCCTCCTCCCCGCCCCCCCCCCCCTTCTCTCTCCTCCACTTCCTCCCTCTCGTCTCTGCCTTCATTTGTCCTGGGACCCTTCTGAGGTGGGCTCTCCACATAACTGACACAGAATTGAGACACTGGCTTTATGCCTCCCTCAGAAAATGGATTTTTCTTCCCAAAAGCTCCAGTGCAGGTCCCAGGCCTGGCTCTTGAACCCACATCGGGTCACACCTCTGAACTAGTCACTGTGGCTCTGATGGACCAGGTCCAGCCAATAAGGCCTTGGGTGCAGTCACTGCCAGCCAAACCACATGGACAGGTAGTTTCCAAAGGGAAAGTCAAGGTAAATCTGAGGAAGGAAGGAAGCGTGCAGGACAGACAGAAACAGCAGCTGTCCACGAGGGGAGGTTTTCCAGAAAGGACCCTGGAAAGTTGAGTAGAGAAAACAATTGATGAGGGGGCAGGGAGGGGCCTACCTGCCACAGTCCCCGTGCCCGGGCCCGAGCTGGCTGGGTCTGTGCCCGTCTTCCCTCTCCATTCTGAGCACATCCTTCTCCAAGCCGGCTGTGCCACATGCTCTGAACCAAATATCAAGGCCAACCAGCTGGGGAGCGTGAGTGACCCTCAGGGAAGAGGAACAAGGGAATGTTTGAAATCAGACAGAGTGTATCAGTCTGCTCGTGCCGCATAACAAAGTACCCCAGATGCGCCAGGAGCTTAAACAGCAACAGACACTTATTCTCTTACAAGTGCTGGAGGCTGGAAGTCCAAGGTCAGGCTGCCAGCAGGTTGTTTTCTCCTTCAGCCTCTCTCTTTGGCTTGGACATGGGCATCTTCTCCCTTGTGGCTTCACCTGGTCTGCCCTCTGTGTGTGCCTGTGTGTCCTCATCTCTTCTTCTTACAAGGACACCAGGCAGATTGCACCAGGGACTCATTTTTCCTCACTAACCCCTTTAGAGACCCTGTCTCCAAATACAGTCACAGTCTGAGGTCCTGGGGATTAGGACTTGAACATATGAGTTGTTGCTTTTTCTTTTAATTAATTAATTAATTAATTAATTTTTGAGAGAGAGAGAGAGAGAGAGAGAGAGAGGGAGAGAGAGACCAGGGGAGAGGCAGAGAGAGAGAGAGAGGGAGAGCGAGAATCCCAACCAGGCTCCGCGCTCTCAGCGTAGAGCCCAAAGCAGGGCTGAGACTCATGAACCGTGAGATCGTGCCCTGAGCCGAATCCAGGAGTCAGACGCTTAACCCACTTGAACCACCCAGGCGCCCCTTGAACATATGAGTTTTGGGGAGACATGGTAACAGGCAGCCCTGGAAAAACCCACACCCAGTGGTTGTTGCTTCCGGAGAGCGAACATTTGTCCCTCGGGCGTGCTCTCATTGTGTGCTCTCACCTCCAAACCTTTGCTTGGGCTCCTCCCTCTGTCT
This sequence comes from Felis catus, assembly GCF_018350175.1. Taxonomy (NCBI): domain Eukaryota; kingdom Metazoa; phylum Chordata; class Mammalia; order Carnivora; family Felidae; genus Felis; species Felis catus. The sequence goes on along the minus strand of NC_058383.1, from coordinate 19,386,701 downwards.
AGATTACCACATCTTCCTTCCACCCCGAACCCTGAAACCTGGCTCCCTGCTTTCCCCTCAAGACTCAGCTCCGGGGCTGCTTCTTCCAGGAAGCCTCCTTTGCCCTCCTGGCCCGGCCAGGTAGCTCAGTGCCTTCCCTGCTCCCATATATGTCATCATGGTGCTGGCCTTGCCCCGGACTCCCAGGGGTCTCTCTCCCCCTCTGGCCTGTGAGCTCTGCCAGGGCACAGACCAGCGCTTCCCCTCCATTGCCTCCCCCAGCGGACAGCACTCATCTGGCATGTCCAAGCCACCCGGGGAATTGGTGTCAAGCGCATGAAAGCTTTATGCCCACCCACTGGAGTACCCCGCGATGGGGGAAATGTTAACATACTCGTGAGACGCGCTGGGGCCGCGACCAGTGGCTTGCGTTTTCTCCAAAGAGTGACGAGGGAGGGGGAGGGCTGTAAGGAGACTGAGCGAGCCCCCCTGTCCTGGAAACAGAGGGCACGATAGTCACTTGTGGGGTGAAGGACCAGGCCACAGACAGCTGGACCCCCGGCACCGTTTTGCGAGCGATGCTGGAACATGAAACAAAAAGAGAGAGAACTTCACTCTCTTGACGCTTGGCGTTTTCGAACAATTAGATTGTTTGGCAGGCCCCACGCTGGCCGCGGCGATGTCTGCCCTGGGCGGGGGCTGCTTCATCTGGAGCCACAGAGGGCTGATGCCTGCCTCCTAGGGATGTTCTCCCTAGTGATTCTCCCTAGTGATTCCCCAGCAGGAGAACCCACTCACAGAGAGGAGCAGGCGGAGGTTGAGGGGCCTGTCGCAGGGCCCCCCCAGACCCCAGCGTGGGATTGGAGTTCTGAACTAATCCCGAGCATTTACTCAAAACTAGTCAATAGTGTCCGGAAAAGACGTGCTTGGTTCTGGGCTGTTCATTCCTTTTTTTTTTTACCGGATGCATATCACGCCCCAGGCACTGTGCTGGAACAAAAGAGGCCCCCGTCCCTTCTCCCGTGGCCCTTAATCCTAGCAAGGAGAACACACACACACACACACACACACACACACACACACACCACAGTGATAACAACTGGCAGCATTTGCAGAATTCTTACTAACGTGTGCCAAGCACTGTTCCAAGGACGCGAAGTCCTTACCACAACACCAAGGCAAGTCCTGGCATTGTACCTGCTTTACCGATGGGGGAAACGGAAGCACGGAGCCGTCAGATCACTTGCCCGAGGTCACACAGCTAGGGAGGGGCAGAGTGGGGTTGAGTCTGTAGGCGTCAGAGCCCAGAGCCTGAGCTCTTAATCACTAGGCTAAATAAATAAACCAGATCAAGTTATAAAGCAGTAGTTGGGCTTTGAGGAGTCAAAGCCCTCTTTTCCCTCCTAATTGAAACAAATGAGAGATGGGTTTGGGAATCTGCTAGAAGGAGAGCAAATGATCCACCTTTCCAACTGAGAAGAGCCGCATTGCTGGCCACTCAGTGCTGCCCGCTAAAGTAGACAGACCCTGCTCCCAGATGTTGGCAGAGCTGGGCAACTAATGGCACCAGTGTGATGGCGGGGGCGGGGGCGTGGGGCGCGTGTGCCCTGAGGGCGAGCCCGCTGGAGGAACGAAGAGAGTGGCTGGGTTGAGCTCTGATGGCTTCCTGCCCTCCCTGTCCCGTTCCCTGTGTCCTCTTGTCCGTGAGGGCCAGCGCGGGAGTGGCACAGAGAAAAACAAGTTGTTTTTCCCCAAACTGGAAAGGTGAAGCCAAATCATGGGCCAGCTTAAGAATTCAGGTAGGAGGAGAGCACGGTGCCCTCAAGAGCCTGGAACGTTGTCAAGATTATAAGACAGGACTCTGGTCGGGGGCTGGGGGTCAGAGAAGGACCTTGCGGGCTGGAAGGGTCAGAGGAGCCTTCTCAGAGGAGACCGTGGTGAAGCTGGGACGGGAATGAGGAGGGAGCAGCCGTGGGAACAGCATTCCAGGGGCAGGGGGTAGCAGGTGCAAAGGGTTCGAAGAGGGAACGAACTTGGCACACCCAAGGACAGCGAAAGGGCCGGTGCGGCTGGAGCCAAGCGAGCATGTGGGGAGCAAGGTTCATGAGGAGGCTGGTGGGGGTCCCAGGCCACCTTCCGTGAAGACTCAAGGGGGTTCTGGATCCTTTGGAGCCCTAGAAAATATCCTCGTGTAGACTCTCGATAGATAAGGCAGGCCTGGGGGCCACAGTTTCTGGAAGGTCATCTTATCCAGAGGAGGCGGGGGTAGACAGGGATTAACGTGGTTCAGGGCAGGGCTCCAAGCCAGGCGGGCCTGGTGAAAACCTGCTTCCATCGCTCCCTGGCTCTGTGACCTTGGGCCAACAACCTGAACCTCAGAGCCCTATTCTGTAATAGTATGTATTAGTCTTCTGTCGCTGCTGTAACAAATCATGACGAACTCGGTGGCCCGACACAACACAGATTTATTACCTTATAGTTCCATAGGCCAGAAGTTTGGCATCAGCTCACTGGGCTAACACCACGGTATCCGCAAGGCTGTGAGCTTTCTGGAGGCTCTCGGGGACAACCTCTCTTGCCTTTTCCAGCTTCCAGAGGCTTCTGCATTCCTTGGCTCAGGGTCCCTCCCTCCACCTCCAGAGCCAGCAAGGTCAAGTCTCTGTACCTTTCTTCCAGATCCTGTCTCCCTCTCGCCCTCCTTGTGTGCCTCTTCTCCGTGCCTGTGCGAGTGCGTGGGTTTGTTTTATTGTGGTCAGGTACACACGGCACAGATTTACCATACTCACCATTAAGAGCACCATTTGGTGTTATTAAGGACAGTCACCATGACCACGATCTAGCTCCACAAGCTTTTCATCATCCCAAACTGAAACTCTGTCCCTCTTCTACTTTTAAGGACCCTTGTGGCTTCCATTGGATCCACTGGGATAATCCACAATGATCTCCCTAGTTTCGAGTCGGCTGATCAGCACTGTTGATTCCCCTTTGCCCTGTGACCTTGTGCCAAGGCATCTTTGGGCGCCTCCCATCCACCCCCTGCGATGTCTGGGGAGGGACCTGTCCCCGCAGCTGAGCACTCAGGGGCCTGACCTCAATCAGTGCTGGCTGTCGCTATTAGCAGCAGCTGCATATTTTCGGCATGTGGGGAGAGAGTCTTGTGGTCATTTGCCCCGTCCCTTCTTTGTCTTGTCCCCTGTCCTGAATGTCATCCGTTGGGTCCTGCATTTCAGGCCAGCCAGGGAGCAGCGAGTTCAGAAACGTATAGAGAAACACATGTCCTTCGTCAAGTCCGCAGCGGAGGGTGGAGAGGTTGGTGCGGGACACCCGGCACCTTCTGAGCTCCCAACAATCCCATGGGGCCCTGGATTCTGGGACTCCCTCTCCTCTGGGCCCCCCGAGGCCCCCGGGATCGCTCTGCTGGGACTCCAATTACATGGCACTTCAGCAGACAGTTCCCGGGTTTCCTGTCTTCCCAGGTCAGGAAGTCCCGAATCCTGGGACCTTGACTGATCTCCCTGCCGGCAGGGTCTGTTCTCCTCAGCCGCCAGCCTTGCTGGCCTGCAAAGCTGGCCTTCTGCCCGCTGGTCCCAAGCACATCCTCTCGAGCTCTTAAATCTGCGCCGGACAGAGGCTCTTAGCGCCATTTCCCCTGAGCTGGAGCCATTTGCAGACCTTCTGAAGTCACAGGGGGGTTTTTTGGTTTTTGGTTTTTTGTGTGTTTTTGTTTGTTTGTTTGTTTTTTGCCATCGCCACAACCCTCCTGTACTGTTTTAGCTGTTGTTTAAATCAGCACCTTTCTCTTCTTTCTCCATCTGCCTCCGTTTCTTCGCCCCTGCCCTTCCTTTCTCTTTCTTTCCTTTCTTTAATGAGTTTCAGATTGTTCTAAGCAATGATATTAATGAAATCAAGGGGTCGATAGGCTGGTTACATGTTTTTAACATGCAGGTTCAGTTAAATAATCGCTTAAAAAACAGTTGCCTGCACGGCCTCTGGCGTCGTTTCCTGTTCTGCCCGCGGTACAGGCACCCTACTTTGGGAAACGTTGACTTCAAAGCACGGCCTGTGTGCCTTTCACTGTTTGCACATTCTGTTCCCTGTGTCTGGAATGCCCCATCTCCGTGCCTCTGGTAACCTGTCAGGGCTCTCCTCTCTGTCTGCTGCATGCCTGCCGGCCACATGCTCCCAGCTGCGTGGCCCCTCTGCGACCCTGGTGCTAGAACCTTCTTCTGTCCCAGAAATGTTAAAATCTGAAGACCTACACCTAGAACGTGTCCTAGAAAGTTTCATTTATTTGCCAGGATGCGCCGCATAATTCACATCTCCATTCCAAACTAGCGTGGCGCCTGGCACAGGGTAGGGGTTCAGCAAGTATTTGTCGAGTGAATAAGCGAACGAACCAACAGATACCCAAGCAGCATGCCCCCGCTCTGCTAGCGCTCCACGTTTGACATATAAACCGCTGTTTTCTTGCAGGTAGTAAGGAGAGGAATTTGTCTGCTAAGCGGAAGGACAACGCCGAGGTTTTCATTCCCAGCAGACCTGAGTTGAACCTGAACCCCCAGCCCTCTGCTGTGTTCCCAGACCAGGAGAAGGCATGTTCAAGTAAGAGTTCTGGCAGCCTCTGAGCAGGGCTGGGGCTGGGCCTGGGGCACTCTCACTGGGATGCCGTGATAGAGCAGTCTTGGCTGTGTTACCCTCTTTGTCAAGGCCTGAGCTCACCTTTCCTAATTGTGTTGTTAGTCAAGGTCTCCAGAGAAACAGAACCGAGAGAGAGAGGGGGAGAGAGAGAGAGAGAGAGAGAGAGAGAGAGAGAGAGAGAGTGTGTGTGTGTGTGTCAAAGTCCAATCTGCAGCCTGGCTTAGCAGAACCAGGAAGAGCCAGTCTTCCAGTCTTCCACAGGCCATCGCACCGGAAGGGTCGAAGTTGCCGATGAAGTCCAGAGGCCGTCTTCCGGAGAATTCTCTTTTACTTGGGAGAGGGTCAGTCCTTTCTGTTCAATCCAGGCCCCTCAACTGATTGGATGGGGCCCACCCACATCATGGAGGGTAATCTGCTTCATTCTCCAACTGAAACGTGAACCTCATCCCAAAACGCCTTTCGGAAACCAGAGTAGTGTCTAACGAAATATCTGGGCTCCCTGTGGCCCAGTTAAATAGACACATTAAGTCGACCATCACAGCCACTTGCTCATTCTATAACCAAGATATAGTTCTAGTTGAAAACCTATTTCAGTTTTGGTTTTGCTTTTAAATTGTTGTTATTTTCTACTTTATATGGATCATGATACGCGCCAACGGTACTAAATTCCAATAGTACAAAAGTGGTTATGGTGAAGTCAGCCTGTTGCTCTTCTAATGGAGACGAGAGGTCACGTTCATTGAGCACTTCCTGTGAGCCGGCCACCGCTGTCAGCTTTGTTATGTCATTCGTAATAAATTATGATCCTTATACATAGCCTCTGAGGGAGGCCCACAGATTGTCCCCATTTCACAGAGGAGGGGCTGAGGCCCAGAGCAGGCGATCAGTCACACGGCTGGGAAGTGGCCAGTGTCGGCCCCAAGCCCCGGTGAAGTGGCTCTGAGGAAGCCACTTGCTTCTGGTTTCTGGCATTCTGTGAATGCCAGAGAATTCAAGGCATCCTGGTGTCCCCAGGATTTGGAAATCTGGGGTGTCCCGGGCAAAATCCAGCTCCAGCCCGCCAGCCTTGCTTAAACAAGCAGTCTGTCTGAGCCAGGGGCCCTGATCTCTGTCGCTGTGGCATTCCGTCCACACTGGGGATGCCACACAAGTTCCCTGGGCAAGTGGAACACCTCCCGGCTGGGGGATTCTGGGCAGGCAGGGCTGGACATCCGCGTTCTACCTCCGCTCCCCACCCTGGAGCAAGGGAGCCAGGTTCTTACATACCCCTCCCCGGTGCCGGGGGAGCCCTGCACCGGAGCTGTGGGCAGAGGTTTGGCTGAGGGGCTGTGGGCAGGGCTGCACCCAGGCATTATCTGATTAATTCTTACCACAGCCCAAAACCCACATGAATACAGAGCAAGGCATTTTAGGTAGCAACGTGATTTTGAAAAAGCGTCTTTGAGGGAAAGAGTCCGCATCAACCCGTGTAGTTAAAAAGTCCGACAGTGGTGGGATTTTTAGGCACAGCTGGATCCGGGTGATTAAAAGCAGCAGCCTGCCTCTGCCCATCTTCCACTTCAACGTTCTTTGTGCCCGTTGTGCCTGGGCAGGCTCTTAAGGGTGGTGAGATGGCCACCAGCAGCCCATAGCCCAGCAACACTGGCAGAAAGCAAGCCTGACCACCCACTAGCTCTGTGACCTCGGGCAGATTACTTAACCTCTCTGGGCCTCATTCTTCGATCTGCAAACAGGGAGAAGAAGAACCCCCCCATCTGAGGGTTGCTATCAGGATCAAAGAGCTGGAGAGATAGGCCACGGTCACCTGGCCGAGAACAAGTGCTCGGCAGGGCCATCAGGCACTGTTCCCACGGAGGCCAGCAAAGCCTTGGAGCTGCTGTCGCTCCCGGCTTGAGTTGGGGTGGTTCTGTGAAGCAGACACTGGTGCTGTCCCCGGAGGCAGAGGCAGTGGGTGCCAGGCAACAAATTGCAGGAAATCCCTCTGGATAGTGCTTCCCCCTTCTCCCATTTCACAGGTGGGGAAACCAAGGTTGAGAACGTGGAAGTTACTTGCCTGGAGTAACGGGACAGCAAAGCCACGATTCACACCCAGGCTCCAGGGCTCGTGCTCTGGATGGCTGTGCCGGGCTGCTCCTCCCCCCTCCCCCCTCCCCCCAGCCCGGGCTGGCAGGCACCTGGGGGTGGGCCCTGACAAGCCTGGTGGTGACTCAGGCAGTGTTACAGCACAGGAGCCCTGGGTTGGGGGTTCAGGACAGTAGGCGGGGCTCACAGCGAGCATCCTGGGAATGTGCCCTGGGCCATGGGCCGGGCCAGCAGGGGAGGCTGGGCCGTGGGGCCCAGGCCTGGGGCTGCAGGTCAGGGGCATGCTCCAGTCCAGTCCAGCCCAGCCCCGGATGGGGTTCTGGGTAAGGCAGCAGGTCATCTGTTGTCTTTTTGACCTCACCAGAAACCTGTGTGCTGAGCACCAGCTGTGTGCCGGCCGCTGATCCAGGCCTGGTGATGCAGTGAGCAACACACTTTTCCTGCTCTCTTAGTGTTGATATTTCGGCGGGCGGGGCTAGATAACAAACACGAAGATGGGTGGTAACAGCTACCACCAAGATAGGAACTGCACCAAGGCTGGCAGCGTGGTCAGAGGAGGCCTCTCCAAGGAGGGGGGACACGAGCTGAGACCTGGATGAGGTCAAGGACTAGCCCTTTGCAGAAGGGAAAACCTGTGCAAAGGCCCTGAGGTAGGAAAGAGCTGCTCAGTTGGCTCAAGTATAAGAAAGAAGGGGCGCCTGGGTGGCGCAGTCGGTTAAGCGTCTGACTTCAGCCAGGTCACGATCTCGCGGTCCGTGAGTTCGAGCCCCGCGTCAGGCTCTGGGCTGATGGCTCAGAGCCTGGAGCCTGTTTCCGATTCTGTGTCTCCCTCTTTCTCTGCCCCTCCCCCGTTCGTGCTCTGTCTCTCTCTGTCTGAAAAATAAATAAACGTTGAAAAAAAAAAAAAAGAATAAGAAAGAAGGCTGGAGGCCAGAGCGTGGCGGGTGAGGGGTCACAGAGGTGAGCAGGGGCCGGGGGAGGGACTTGGCACTGACCTGCTTTATATTTGAACAAGGTCCCTGTGGCTGCCACATGGAGTGTGGCTTGTCGGAAGCCAGGGTGGATGTGGGACTAGAGGATGGGGAAGGTGGTGGCTCATCTCTGAGTCTTACCAGTGGCCGGATTCCTGACAGCAACCGAGGAGTCTGTTGTAAGCATATCAGACTAGTTGTGACATTTATCCTGAACAACCAAGGGCGAGGAGCTGGGCAGTGGGGAGCCTGCCGTGAGAGGACGGCAGAGCCGAGACCCGGCAGTGATGGGGGACTCCCTGGCTTGTCACTTGGCTGGTGCAGGTCCTGAGATCTAGCAAGGGAGCAAGGGAGACCTAAGTAAGCCAGGCCGCTGGATCTGGACAGGTAGTATTCAGTGCTAAGCCCACTGCAGGAAGGCTGGGTCGGATCTGTGTCCTGCCTCAGCGGGGAGTGACCCCGAACCACAACCAGACAGAGCCTGCGGGTGGTGGAGTTGTCTGCGTCCTACCCACACGAAGAGCCAGAATCCAGTGGGCGGAGTTAGGACCAAACTGGCTCCTGGGACTTGTTGGCAAAAGCCAGAGCCTAGAAAGATGCTTGCACTGGGGGGACCCGAGGAAGGTAGACGTGGAAAGGGAATCACTGCAGAAGTGATATGTTGACAAGGGCATGCCAAGGTCACAGCCGCCGATAGGGTTGGAGAGGCCATATTTGTAAATAGGTCTTTCGAGATGTAGTCGACAGGGGTGAAGAGTCAGATGTAACCTGTAAGATGTCAGAAAAACGTGGTGAGTTTTGGATCTATCTGCTTTGGTTGGATGAAGGACCAAGAAGCTGGGAAGGAGAGAGAGAGACGGGGGCCAGGGGACGAGATAAGGGCCCCGTCAGCTCTTGGAGGGCCAACAGCACGTGGAGGGTGCAGATGGTAAATCCCGCGTGATGCTGTTTGTCCGACACCCAAACTCCGTTAACCGCAGCTTCAGGAGACAAAAGTCTGGTCTGTCCTGCTGGGCTCACTGGGACTCCCCTCCCTCATGCGTGTGCCGCGATCACTAGATGTCCCGCGTCTGGGTAATAAACCGAAAAGCCGGCATTTACAAAGCACTGAACCGAAAGCGGCGTGTTTTACAACACGCATGTCATCTTGCGTGTAATCATCTAAACCACCCCGGGCGGCGGATGCTGTTAGCAACGCCATTTCACAGGGGAGACCAAGGCACAGAGAGGTTGAGGAGTCTGTCCAAAGTCACACAGCCCGCGAGTGGCGAAACCAGTGCTTGAAAACCTGGCTTCAGAGTCTGTTTTCTTAGCCACGCCACCGCACGGCCCCTCGCGTGCCCGCTAAAATGTGACTCGCTTACGACGTACCCACGTCGGGCCGGTCCGAACCGAAAACAAGCCTGAAATCACAGAACTGAGTCACAGGAGATACTTTTTTTTTTTCTAATTCTCATTGATGTCAGCATATAACTGTTAATATTCTCCAAGCTGAACAAAATTTTAGTGCATCAACTAAAACAATTTTGAATAGCGTCTTAGTTTCCTACGGTTGCTGCTGTAACAAAATACCACAGTCTGATCGAGTCGAAGAGCAGAAATGTATCGCCTCACAGCTCTGGAAGCCAGAAGTCCAAGACTAAGGTGTCAGCAGGGCCGTGTTCCTTCTGAAGGCTCTAGGCCAGAATCTGTGCCGGGCCTCCTTCTAGTTCCCCGTGGTCCCTTGACTCGGGGCAGTGGAACTCCAACCTTCACGTGGCGCTCTCCTGCGTGGGCATCTGTCTACGTGTCCAGATTTCCCCTTTTTATAAGGATATCAGTCATATTGGATGAAGGTCCACCCTCGCGACCTCGTATTAACCCAATTATCTGCAAATAACCCCATTTCCAAGGAAGGTCACGTTGACAGGGCCTGGGGGTTAGGACCCCAGCATCCTTTATGGGGACTCAGTTCAACCCATGACACAGACCTTCATGGACAACATTTTGAGAAGCAGAGCTTAATTAATTAATCAATCTATCATCGGCCATTCTCCAGAAAGTTCTGGCATAGTTTAACAAGCTACATATAACCTGTGGCGTGAGACGAACACATACCTGAGGAAGTGAGGGCGAAGAGAAAAGGAGAGTAGAGAAAACACGATGAAGCCAGGGGGTGAGCAAATGGGTACGTGAGGGCGGTCCAGTTGTGGCTGTGAGCTCCCGTGGCAAAGAATCGTGGATGCATATAAAAAATGTGTGTCACTGGGCCATCTGATCAAAGTCAGATCACCCGCTGTCTCTGGTATTTGGTTCTTAGAGCGATTTGTCCCGTCGACTCCCCGAAAGAGGACCCCGTCTGAGGTAACGGAATCTTCATTTTGAACAGATTTGGAGCTCAGCCTGTCAGATACATTTGGCCCCTACATAAGCCACATTTGGAGAAAGGAAAGTTGAAAACCGTGGCATCGTCCCCACCCTCGCGCTGGGCTTACGGTGGAGCCACTTTTCACACGGGGATTGTGTTCTGAAGGTCAGAAGTGCAGGTGGCCAAAGAAACCCTTGGAAATCTGTCAGACTGATGCTGGAGGGCAGCATGTATGTAGACAACCCCAGAGCATCGTCTCTCCTCCAGGGTGGGAACAATCCCAGCTCCTTGGCTGAGCCCCAGATGAAGCAGTTGCCTCTGTCTAGGGTCTGGGTTGCAGTGAAACTGTGTTTTTATTTATTTTTTATTGATTTATTTATTAAAAAAATTTTTTTTTATGCTTGTTTATTTTTGAGAGAGAGAGATGGAGAGTGAATGGGGGAGGGGCAGAGAGAGAGGGAGACAACAGAATCCGAAGCAGGCTCCGGACTCTGAGCGGTCAGCACAGAGCCCGACGCGGGGCTCGAACCCACAAACTGAGATCGTGACCTGAGCCCAGGTCAGATGCTTAATCAACTGAGTCACCCAGGCACCCTGAAAATGTGTGTTTTTAGACTCTGGCATTGTGCTCAGGGTGCTGGGTGTTCACATCCCCAGAGGCACAAGGAACCTGAGACTTCCTGACGAGACAGTGACATCAAACCATCTCACCCCTTCCAGGCACAATCTGGACTGCTTATATGCTTTGTATTTGTGGGGTGGGCTTTTGAGGGTCACACACAAATCAGCCTCTTTATATCTCCATGGTGAATGGAACCTTTGATCACCGCATTGTCGCTTTTTCAATCTAGTGATGCTCTTTGCCCTAAAGCCCACCAACTTTCTTTCGGTCAGTGTTTACATGGTGTATCTTCTTTCCTCCTTTGCTTTGAAACTCTCTCCTTCCTTACATTGAAGTTTGTCTCTCATAAGCAGCATGTAATTGGGTTTTATTTTTATCCTCTAACAATCTACGTGTTTTAATGGGCACATTTAGTCCATTTACATTTAATGTAATTGCTGATACACTTGAGTTTAAATCTGCTATCGTATTGTTTGCTTTTTATAGGCTCTGCCTGTTTTATGTTCCTCTCTCTCTCCTTTCTTGCCCTCTTTTGAGCTGATTACTTTCTGTTATTCCTCCTTTCTCTCTCTATTAGCTTGTTAGTTATACATTCTTTTATTATCCTTCCAGTCATCACCTGAGATTGCGACACGCATTCTTGACTTACCTGAGTCTACTTTAAATTAGCAAGTTTACCACTTCTCACTCAGTGAAAGGACCTTACAACTCTGTAACTCCATTTATTCCCCTCCCAACTTAAATGCTATTATTGTCATGCTGTTTAATTCTCTCTAGATTTTAAACCTCACTAGGTGACGGCACCGTCATTATTATCACTATTATTCTTAATTTTACACGGTAGCGATCTGGACTGCCCATGTTGTTAACCTTTCTGTGCCCTTCCATCCTGGCTTTTGCCGGGTCACCCTGACTCTCAGGCTGTGACCCCAAGTCTGTCACCAGCTCCGCTCAGCCTCCCAGCTAGCAGCGGCTCACTCAAGAGTCAACAGCTCCTTGTGGGTTCACCTCTCTGGGTTTCCTTCTCCTGCCTTCTTTTGGCCCTGTTCATTCTCCTGTAGTCCCTCACAGCCCTATTCATTCTCCATGCCTTCCAACAAATGTCTTTTTTTTCAATCAGGTTTGTATAACACTTGGGCCAGCTTTTCTAGCTGTGCTCTAAGGAAGAGTTGGGTCCGGATTAACGTTACCAGAAGTACAACCTATTGCCTTTTCCCCCCTTGCCCCTTTTCTTTTGGCCAAGGTCATAAAATTGAATTTGTGTCAATTAAATGTGCGTGTGATGCATGAGAGCTTATTCCCCTCTGTCACTGTAACTGTCCTGGTTCTAATGAAGGGACCTCACGTCCTGTGTTACTCCCATCTCTGCCCAGGAGACTTCCAGAGACCTGTTGTCCTATTGAGGGTGAAAGAACATTCGTCTTTAATGCACAAAGTTTACTGTCAAAGTTGTCAGAATGCTCTAGGGAAGTGATATATCTGAACCACTTTTCTCAGACAAGCTGCCAGCCATAGAAATAAAGTAACACCCTCAGTGTGATTGAATTAGAGGACCCTGACAGCCCTGTACTTAGCATTTCTGTCAGATACCAGCAGCAGAAAGACCACTCTGCCGAAGTCCAGAGTCTTATAGTTAGTAGTTGGTCCGTGTTCATTATTAATAGCAAGTGACAGAAACCCAAACTGGCTAAAGCAACAAAGGAAAATGTATTGCTCCCAGACCTGGAGAGTCCAGGACTATAGATTTGGCGTCAGGCATGGTGGGATCTAGGTGCCCGGATGATATCACCAGGAAGCTGTTTCTTCATCACTTAGCTCCTCTCTCCTCCAGTCCAGCAGGGTCTCAAACTTGGAATGTGCATCGGAATTCTTTGCCAAGCAAATGAAAACACGGATTGTTGGACCCAGCCCCAGTGTCTACTTCGGTGCATCTTGGAGCCTAAGTATTTTGATCCCGCAACAAATTCCGATGACGCTGAGGTTACCGATCCAGGGGTCACACTTTGAGAACCACATCTCTAGTCTCAGGCGTGGCCCACGGATGGCCCCCAGGGCCTCTAGGCTCTCTTTTTGCCGGCCCAGCAGCCCTAGAGAAAGGACCTGCTCCTTTGCTAATAATTCAGCAGAGCCCAGGAACCAGCTCTCCCCTGAACGGATCTCTCCAGTCTCCGTGGTCACAGGGAAAGGCTGGGCGAGGAGCAGGGTCAGATCCGTCCACACTCTGTAGCCTGAGAAGAGAGGGGAAGGGCTGGTTCCCCTGAAGAAAACAGGGGCGCTGTGGTGGTGTTCCCCTTACAGGAAAGACAAAAGCAAACTGCTCTCCATTTCATGTGCAAATTAAGCACCGAGGACGGTTTGCTAAAGATGCTCCAGAGGCAGGGCGTGGAGCAAAGGGCTGTTACGATCCCGGAGGAAGGAGCGGAGTCACGTGGTCAGGGTGGCGCGGGGAGCCCTCGTTGCCTTCCTCGGAAACCACGTGCATTCCCGGGGCAGTAACATGATGAGTGTTCGAGTCACAGACAGCACCTGCCCACGGAGAGGCCCGGAGACACTCTCGAGACAGAAGAGCACAGGCCTTGACAAGCCATGTGTATCAGCTATTTATAGCCGCCCAACAAACTACCCCCAAATGCGGTGGCCTGAAACAACAGCCCTTTTTTGCTCAGACGGGCTGGGCGGCTCCAGAGGGAGCTGGTGGCCGCCTGGGCTGGATGGTCTCGGACAGCCAGTCCCTGGCGTGACAGAGCATGGGTGGGGGAGGGGCAGAGAGAGAGAGAGACACACACAGAATCCGAAGCAGGTTCCAGGCTCTGAGCTGCCAGCACCGAGCCCCGACGCGGGGCTCGAACTCACGGACCGTGAGATCATGACCTGGGCTGAAGTCGGACGCTTGACTGACTGAGCCACCCGGGCGCCCCCGTGTAAGTGCTTTTTGCAGACTCTGCTTGGTCTTGACTGTCCAGTGGTCTGTTGGCCAAAGAAAGTCACCAAGCTGAGCCCAGCTGGAGAAATAGACTCCACCCCTCGGTGAGTGATGTTGCATCGGGGGGCCAGGGAGGGCAGGAGTTAGTGGACACTGGTCACAGCCTCTTAGGCCATGGGAAGCGTGTGGCCTGGTGAGGCTGTGCTGTCGTCAGCTGCATGGAGGGTTGAGTACTCAGGTGTAGACCATTGTGCCGGGTGTAGCCCCCCCTTCCCACCTGCCAGTTGAATTTTAGAGGCGAGTGTGGGCATCTCAGGATGTTATTTTGTTTTATTTTTTTTAATGCTTATTTGCTATTTTTGAGAGAGAAAAAGAGAGAGCACAGGGGAGGGACAGAGAGAGAGGGAGACAGAGGATCCAAAGCGGGCTATGCACTGACAGCAGAGACTGATGTGGGGCTTGAACTCACGAACTGTGAGATCATGACCTGAGCCAAAGTCCAGCGCTTAGCCAACTAAGCCACCCGGCCTCAGGAGTTTAGGGACGAGTGTGGGCATCTCAGGACAAAACAGGGCTAAGTCAGCTGTTTCCCTGGACCTTTTGCCACGCAAGTAAGTGCACAGCCTCCAAGCTGATGGTCATGTGACCATAGGGAGTAGGGGTGCCCCGTAGAACCCAGAGGGCTTATAACCCGTCTAAAGGGGGCCCCACCACCCAACTCCAGCATATGATCCCCACATAGGAATGCCGTCTGGTCAGAGGTTCCCAGATCATAGGATTTTTTTTTAATGTTTATTTATTTAGAGAGAGAGAGATAGAGAGTGAGTGGGGGAGGGGCAGAGACCGAGGGAGACGGAGAACCCCAAGCAGGCTCTGCAGCTGTCAGTGTAGAGCCTGATGTAGGTCTTGAACCCCCAAACCATGAGATCATGACCTGGGCCAAAACCAAGTCGGATGCTTAACTGACAGAACCACCCAGGCACCCTGTGTTCCTATGATTTTTCAAGAAACTCCAGGAATTCTAATTATCAGGTGGATTTGCTCTTTAAAAAAAAAAAAAAAGAAAAAAAAAAGCTTAGCATCTATTTCCAATAAAAAAAAAAAAAAAGTAAAAGTCACACGACACACATCTGCAGGTGGTTTTGGCCTGTGGGCTGCTGGCTTACGATCTTTACGATAGACCCTTGTTATTCTCAGATGTAGTATCTGCCCTTCCAGTGGATTCCCAGGCGACCTCAAAGGTCCCACACATGCGGTACGGGATAATTTTGCAGAGACTCTGACTTTGCGTTTTTTGGAGTCCCGGCTGGCAGCTGGGAGCAAGTTACCTGGCTCGTGAGTCCACCGGGAGCCCCGCATCCCCATCTTCTTTTGTGACATGTGTTGTATTCGTGGTAAATCTCCCATGTTGATATGCTCTTTGTTTCTCTGTAAGAGAGAAAAAAAAGGCAAATTTCGGCGAAGGGAAGAGAAAGTGAAGTGACCAGAAGAGGGATGGTTTTCCACCAGAAAAGAGCAGTGTGGGATAAATTAAAATGTGCAATTTGGTTCCTGCTGGTGGCACAAATTTATTGCGTGAATAAATCTGCCGTTCTCTAGGTGTGTGATGAAAATAAATCCACCCCCCCTGTGGGGTTCAGGCTGGTGCGAAGCTGGCTCACCCAAGTGAGCGATGAGAGCGTCAAAACGAGTTAAAAGGTGGTCGCCTCGTGTGTCGTGAGGAAATGCACCGTAAACACAAGCTGGTCAGCAGAAATGGGGTTCAGGAGGACGCCGGCACCGTGTGCAGACGTCTCTCGGAAACCACGGGCGGGGAAAGCTCTGGGAACGGAGCTGCAGGGTTGACCTTCACTCGGGAAGAGGGTGATTTCATTTTTCAAAGCGTCTTCTTAGCATAATAGGACTCAGAGGGCACAGGCAGCCGGAGATGATCCTGTTGCCAGGGGAGCATTCCCTCCCCAGTGAAATTCGCTTGGGGCAGAAGCGTTTGTGTAGGCAGAACTGGACCCCACTGGAAGAACACGCCGTCCTCGATATCCTTTTCCAAGAAGAGGCGAGCACAGGGGTGCAGCGACCGAGGGCAGAAGGTTAGACTCGGGTGCACCGTTCCTCCCCAGCCCCAGACCACTGAGGCACGAGAGGACGGGCCACCTGCGCACGTAAAGACAGTAACAAGGCAGGGGCACCACACGGCTCCTCGTAGACCGACTTTATAAGCGCTCCGTGCAGGAAATGGAGAAGGAGCTTTTGTTCTGCTGGTCTTGGTGCTGCCTGAGCCTTCCACCAACGTGGGGGTTCGCACCCCCACTGTTAGAGCCTGGGCACACTTGTCTCTTATTTATAGACCTTGGTCCCTTATTTATAGAACCCTCTAGAGCATCTGAAGGGGCCTTGAATTTTTTAGCTCTGCTGCACTGCAGCTCACGGAGGAAACGGCATTGCTTTGGTGCTATTCGCAAATACCGAGACCGACAAGGTCTGGGGTCGAAACGACTTTCCATACGTTCCTTTGACAAAAATCATCGTGCCAGTCACCCGGGTTGTAGCTTGAGGCCTGTTGGGCTGACATGGCCTCGGGGCTGCATGAGAACCCAACCCCCAAGCCCAGCCCACCTCAGGGCCTTGGCACCTGCTGTTCCCTGGCCAGGAGCAACCCCCCTCCCCCCCTCCGCCATAGGGGTATTCCCGGGGCTCACTGCCCTTAGGTCTCCGCTCAGATGTGGACTTCCCTCACCAAGGGCCTCAAATAGTGTCCACTCCCTCTATCCTCTCCAGCCTTTACCCTGCCACTTGTCCCCCACCTGCCGGTAGGTCCGCGGTGCACCTGCGTGATCCGTGTCTGTCCCTGCCCCACGACTGTGGGCTCTGAGGCAGGGCTGTGCTGTTCTACCAGAGCAGCGTGTCGTTCCACAGCCTAGCGAAGGTCGAGAGCCTGCGTCATTCATGCGTTTGCCTTGTGAGCCCCGTGAGGCCCCCTGTGTCCCCCAAGGGGGCATTTCCACACCCCCATCAAGGATCCCCACCCCCATCAGCATCTTAAGCCCTAGCTGCTACCAGCCCTTGTGTTCTTTCTGCTCGGTATTTGGGTCGCTGAGAAGAAGGGCAGCCATGACTGGGGTGAGCAGAATCCCGGGTCACTTATCCGGCAGCCCCTTACCTTCCTGTCCTGAGGAGCGGCATCGGGGCAATGATGAGGGGACAGTACACCAAAGTCAGAAAATGACCCACTTGCTGTTTATAGCCCAGGCCGGCCATCTGCAGCCATGCGAGGTTCCTTTGGGTGCTCTTGACCCTCGTGGGAGAGCAGCTTGGACTTGTCGTGGCCTTGGGGTAGGCCAGCCCCTTGGGTTCTGTTGGCCTTCATAAGGTTTCTTAAAAACCAGGCTATGTCATGAACAGGTAAAATTCAGGGGATTTCACATAGATTTCTGATTCTAGCTTTTCTTGGGGGGAAAAAAAGGCGATGCTAAGCGTGTAGACCTACATGAGGACGCCTGGGTGGCTCAGTCGGTCAAGTGTCCAACCTCAGCTCAGGTCATGATCTCACGGTCTGTGGGTTTGAGCCCCGCGTCGGGCTCTGTGCTGACAGCTCAGAGCCAGGAGCCTGTTTTGGATTCGGTGTCTCCCTCTCTGACCCTCCCCCGCTCACTCTCTGTCTCTCTCTCTCTCTCTCTCTAAAAAATAAGCAAACATTAAAAAATTTAAAAAAAGGAGTGTAGCCCTATATGGCAGGTGCTGGCTGGAGCTGGGCTGTGGCCCCCGGCCCAGGGCATTCAAATTCACAGCCACTCCCTGGGTGCCTGGTGGAAACTGATACTGTTCATGTTAGTTTAGCTTTTCCATAAAAACCCACGGCCTCCCATCCACCCAGTGCCCGGCCGTCCTGGAAGCCAGCCCAGCGGAGCTGCTGGGTTTCCGTGCCTCTCCTCCCGGTGCCATTCTGGATGTCGCTTCCAGAACTCTCCTTCAGACCCCACGTTCTGTAACACAACATAGCAGAAGGGTCACGCGCTCCAAGAGGAACCCCCAGTGCTCCACCCGGATGGCTTACCAAGGTCGTAAAGATGGATGGATGCTATTTTATGCATCCCAAGAGGTCGGTCGTACCTGTGAATTCCCACTCGGTTATCTTTGACATCACTTAATGATGCAGTCCAGTCGCTGCTGTTGAATTCACATCTGTCTCCAGCACGGTGCATTCGCGCAACCCGACGGCTCCGCTCCGATGCCAGAATCACATCTTGGACCCGATCTGTCCGAACTGAGCCCCTGCTCTCTGCTCCCAAACCTGCTCCACCCACAGCCTTCCCAGCTCAACTGTTTCTCTCCCCCAGCCACATCCCTGGGTCCTGTCTTTACTATGTCCGCGGGATCTGAGCAGCCTGTGTCCCGCCTCCGCCCCTGCCTGGTCTCCCTGCTGTCACCTCCACCTCCCTTCATTCAGTCTGTCCCCCGCTCAGCGCCTAAGTCAGGTCAAGCACTCCCTTGCCCTAGAACCTGCAGTGGCTCCCCATTTCACTCGGAGCAAGGCCCTGAGTGACCTGGCCCCACCCACCCCCACTTAGGCCTCCCGAACCCGTTTCCCCGGCTGCACCTTGGTGCTCCAGTAACAAAGCACACACAGGTCTCGCCTCACTGGTGCCTGGAGCACAGCACCACCCTCCAGCCCCACTCTGTTCTGCTTTGCCTGTTTTTCCACAGCATTTTCTGACGTCTAACACTCTGTTTTGTTTTTTATTCCCCGGCTTGTTGTCTCACTATACAAGGGCGAGGTTCTTGATCTGTCTGGTCACTGCTGTGTCCCCAGTGCCAAGGACAGAGCCTGACACAGCGGCACTCAATAAATATTTGCCAAGGGGATGAAATTCAATAGGTAGAAGCATCTTTAAGCATTCCAATAGAAACATCTTGAGTTCTGTTTTTAAATGGAGATTTTTGTTTGTTTGTTTGTTTGTTTGTTTAATATTGAAAGAGTCCACACGTAAGTGACTGGGAGGATGTCATGGGGACTCGGTTGTGTCCATTACCTGACCTTGGCAATCATGAATTGGTGGCCAGTGTCATTTCGTCTACATCCCCAGCCACTGCCCAGATGATTAGGAAGCAAGTTCAGGCCATCATCTCATTCCAACTACAGATAGTTGAGTACGTGTGTCTTTTTATGCTCCAAAGTACTTGTTAGGTGGGTATCCCGGAATTTATTTCATCCGGCCGGTCTCACGGGGTGCTGTTAGCATGTGTCGCTTTACACTGTGTGAAGCTGATTGTCCTTTCCTTGGAACTTCTGGAATCGACCCCAGCTTCGCAATACTTTTTTCTCCAACTAAGATGTACGTTCTTTGCAATTCTTGTTACCCGTGGAAAAACAAGACAGAATAAAGCAAAACACTCCAAAATGCCCGTCTGTCTCCATGATAGCATATGTTCTCGCTTATAGGTACTTCGTGCGAGGGTTAATTTTTTTTTTTTTTTTTTTTTACAACTTTTACTTAGGTGCGATTTCACTCTTCAAGTTGCAAGGATGTACAAACGACACTCCATATATCCTCCAACCCGACTCACTGGTTGTTAACATTTTGTCCCAGTTAATTGACTGATTGATCGGTTGATTTGATTTTTTTTTTTTTTCTCTTAGTAAGCTCTAGGCCCGTCGTGGGGCTTGGATTCACGACTAGTGACTCAAGAGTTGCACTAGGTTGCACTTAGTTGCACTAAGGTTGGTTCCTACCGAGCCAGCCAGGCACCCCTTGTCCTAGTTGATTTATATTTGTACTCTCTGTGCATGTGTGTGTGTGTGTGTGTGTGTGTGTGCTTTTTAACCATCTGAGATTGCCCCTTTTACCCCTGAACACCGCACCGTGTAGCTCCTAAGACTAGGGGCATTCATTCATTTTACATTACCACAGTTACACTTAGGGAATTCTGAATATTTAGCATTAATATAATACCGTTATCTAAACCGCAAACTGTACTGGGATTTCTCCCCTTGCTGCCATAATGTCCTTTATGACAGTGTTTTCCCACCCGGGATCCAGTGCCAGGATCGCCACTGCCTTCTGTTGCCATGTCTGCCCCGTCTCCTTTCATTTGGAACAGCTCTCCAGGCTTTCTTTGTCTTTCGTGACCTTGACATTCTTGGAGAGTACAGGCCAGTTGTTTTATAGAGTGCTTCTCAATTTGGGTCTAATAGATTTTTGAGCTGCACTCCGAGAATGCAGTAACATAATATATATATATAAAGGAGCACCCCCTGTTTTCTGCCTGCAGGACCCGGGAGCCGACGAGAGAGACCCCTATCAGCAACCCGGAAACCCGTGCGCGAGGCTGAGGACCGAGAGGAAGATGCTTCGGCTGTGCTCAGGGCCATCCAGGTGGAGAACGAAGCCCTGCAGAGGGCGCTCCTCAGCAGAAAGGGGGAGGCCCCCAGCAGCCCGCTGCAGGTGCGTTCTGGGGCGCAGGGGAAGGACCACACAGGAGGCTACTCAGGGACCCGGTGGTGTCTGAGCAGCGTTTGCAAAGAGCACGCGGTGAGGAGAGAGACGTTGTGGGCGTCCCTGACCTCAGACTAGCTGCTCGTCCGCTGCTGGATGCGCAGTCGCTCACTGACCTACCCAAGTGCCCATTTCGTCACCTTCCTTCCATTCTTTGTTTATTTCCGAAGGCCAAAGGTGAATGCCTGTTTGCCTCTGATCCTTGCCGACCTCCCGGCGAGCCCTGGAAGCCTCAGCCCAGGGTTGCAAACTGGTGGCTGAGGGAAAGAATAGAGTAGACAAGAGCCCCGGCTTCTCCGGAAAGACCTCATTCCCCAGAGCGTGAGCCCCTCGGGCCTCCGCCGCCCTCAGCACCTCCTGTTGTCCTGCCCCTGACCCACTGCACCTGTTCAGGAGACCTCCATGGCCCTGCAGGGGTTTGGGTTGGTGCCCACTGCCTTCAGCTTTGAGCAAGAAGCAGGAAGCTACATGGTGGGGCGGAGTAGGGACCCTTCGGGAGCTGGAGGCTGTGGACACGCCCCCGTGCACACATCCTTTCTCAGAAGCCGAGAAACCGCCTCACCGGCCGAAGCCCTTTATCGTAGTTTGTCCTACTCGTTGCCCCCGGTAGGCCAGAAACAGGCAGGCCTGGTCTCATCGCCCCATTTCCTAGATGTGACTGATGGCACCCAGAGAGCAAGGTGGCTCACTCAGGTCACGTCTTTGGAAGGCGCAGAGGTGTGCCTGCCCACAGGCCTGGGGCCCCGTCCACACCACCAGTTTCTCCCCAGGCTCTGTTAGGGGCTGCCCTCTGGGGCGTTCATCGAGCAGCACCCTATTGTCTGTCTTCCTCAAGCTCACTCCTTTGCCTCTGACAACTTTTTTTAAAGTTCATTTATTTACTTTGTGTGTGAGACAGAGCACGAGCAGAGCAGGGGCAGAGAGGGAGAGAGAGAATCCCAAGCAGGCTCTGCACCGTCAGCACAGAGCCCGACGCGGGGCTCGATCTCATGACCGCGAGATCATGACCTGAGCCGAAATCAAGAGTCGGGCTTTCAACGGACTGAGCCACCCCGGGCCCCCATGCCCCTGACATTTGTGTCTCCGGGATCTCGAGACAGCCCCCGTGCCTCTGTGCCCTCATCTATTAGTGAGGAGTCAACAGCGCCTGGCTTTGTTGTGACCTCAGATCGTGTGATTACCTCATTCCAGGACACGGAGGGACCACCAGCAAAATCGTGGACCAGTCTACTGAAGGGGAAGGAAGAGAGCGCTGAGGTTGGTGAAGGCCTGAGCACAGCGAACCCCGGTGCCCACTGTGCCCCACGGCACCCGGTGGCCTCCACAGGGCTTTCCCCACGTGGTCCCAGCAGACACTCACTGTGTTCCCTGGGCAGCTGTCCTGCCCATTTCATAGATGGGGAGACCCGGGCTGGCACAGCTTGCCCGAGGTTACGAGTGGAAGCCGGGATTCACCCAGGCCTGGGGACTCCAGCTCCTTGTTACGTTTTGGTTTCCCGACAAGACAACACAAAAACAGATCTTAGTATCCTGAATAAATAAATAACGTCTGTATCTACTAGGTCACTCAGACCTATCTCAGCCAAGACAGCCCCTGCAGATAGACACAAGGGGGACCCATGAATTATTAATGGGACACCCAGAAACGTCTTTGTTAGATTGTGCACAGGTCTGTGCCCTGTGCTTAGAATACAGAGTGGCTATATCAGGTCAGATTAGCCCCTGGCCTCGTGGAACTTCCAGAAAACAATCAAGTAAAGCCATAAATAAACAAGGTGCTTTCAGAGAGAGATGACAGTAAAAGATCATAGATGGTTGCTGCCTCCGAAAGTGTGGTCCAAGGGAGCCCCTGGGAAGGTGCCGTTTGAGCTGAGCCCCGTCTCTTAGGGAATGAGCCGACAACAGGGGACAGCAGTCCAGGTGGAAGCAACGGGAGACCCTCTGAAGTGGGAATGAGCCCAGCCTGACCCAGGAGCGGGAAGACAGAAGCCTGACTGGTGGGGGGAAGAGGGAACACAAAGGGGACACAAGAGGGTAGGGGGTAGAGATTGAGGCCAGGAGGGGAAGAGAGAGCGCCCACGGGAGAGGGCGGTAGGCAGGGCAGGACGCCAGAGCACCATAGTGGTTTGCTTTATGCGTCCCTCCTGCTTGGTCTCTTATTTCCCGGTCATCCTGAGCCATTGCCAGCTGACATATCTGACCAGTCTGCGGCCCTGCCCGCCGCACGGCCAGGGATTTCTGGATGTCCTGACCACCCCCCACCCCCAACCCACCGAGCTGCCGGCGACTAGACTCACTTGCGGATAGAGAGCAGAGCACGTGTCTAGTTTAGATGACAAATGTAAGAGAAGGAGGATTAAAAACGAAAGGGCACTAAGGATGTTACTGGAATGCTCCATGGAGTCTGGTTACTTTGTAGCAAACAGAGCAGGGGTATGGTTGAGATGGGGAAAGACTTTGAGGAGAGAAAATGTTTGCCTTAGCTGATTGAAGAGATTGCTTCCTGGGACCTCCCGGATCAGAAGAAACTGACGTGTCTGTCTCTTTGCAAAGATCATGGCCCCGGGTGGAGGTGGGGCGGGGAGGGATCCTGGATCTAATCAGCCCAGGGAAAAGGCTGTTATGCTCATTCCTGTTCCCTCCTCCTGTCTAATAAGCTTCTCCGTCCTCAGCCACTTCCTACCCCTGAGGCGACTGGCAGGACCAGCCCGCAGGAGCCGTGCAGGGCCACGGGGGGAACCACAGTCGTCCGTGAAGCCATTGACAGAATCGGCCTGCTGGGGAGCAGGTAGGTACCGAGCCTGCTTCCAAACACAGCCGAGAGCCCCACAGCAGTGCAGCCATGAGGATCTCGTTAGCCGAGGTTTTGCTTTGCTCCTCCTGTGTTCTTTCAGACCCCGTAAAACTGCCCCCTGGCACTCTAGCCTCCCTCCCCCTCCAGCCCGAAAGCCCGGAACGGACTCGATGTGTTCCCGGCAAACGTGTCTGCGCCTGTTGGATTCGGTCCAGCCCGGTGTAAGACTTCATCCTCCTCAGAGGCCTCCCCAGAAGTACGCCACGCAGCAGAGGGTGCTGGCCTGGGGGGTGGAGGGTGAGCGTGGCCCACAGCCCCGCTGCCCCGGCCGGCGTGTGGGGCTGCACGCGCCGTGGTCTATGCAGAAGGCCCGTGCCTGTCTGAGGGGCAAGGGGGGCTGAAATCCAGCTGGCGTGCTGGGCACTAAGCTGGGGCCCCCGCCGGGGACCGCAGCAGCCCGGAGAGGGACGAGGGCTTTTTCTCTACTGCACGAAAGAGGAATTTCCGGGCCGAGCTGTGCACCCTCCGGGTCTGTGTCCACCGCAGAGGAGTTTCCTTCCCCCGATTTGCAGAAAAACTCTGAACAGGCCATTCCAGCCATCCCTCTAGGAGTCTACAGACCCCAGAGCCTGGAAACCATGGCCGGGCATCACTGTGGCCATAAGTAAGCCCTCGCTGGTTCCCCTTGCGCCCACGGGCTGGTGCCAGAGGCGACCTCACACCCGATGCGGTCCTGTTTATAGGCAGCACACACCCCCCCCACCGGGGGCCGCATTTTCCACCCTCAAGATCCTTGGTGCTCCGGGGTCTTGCGGCTCCGCAGCCTTAAACCGCACACGCGTGGGGTGCATTTGCAAACCACACTCTGCTGAGCTGGGAACGCCCGCATCCTCAGAAGCAAGAGGTACAAAGTGAGTCTCTAGGCCGGGAGTAGCAAACGTGTGTTTAGCAAAGGGCCACACAGCGAATGCCCCAGTGAGTAGGGCTTTTCACTTTTTGTTTGTTTGTTTGTCTTAACAACCCTTCAAAAGGTAAAAACCATGCTGAGCTCTCAGGCTGCGGACCGGATTCCGCCCGCCTGCTGTCCTTTGCCACCCCGCTGCTCCAGCCCCTGCCCAGCCGAGGGAGTCTGCGGGCTGCCTTGCCCCAATTTCCTCTTCTTTGATCACGAATTGTGTGGTTATGATAAAGGGGGGAAACAGCCTGTGTGCGCCTTTGAACCGCGTGCGGGGCGGGTACTCTCTCCTCAAACCGCCGCTTCTTCTGAAATAGAAAAGCCAGTGCGGGGCCCTGACGGGCACGCTTTCTGTTGCATACCATCTGTTACCACCCGTTTGCTGAAACCAAATCACATTTCAGACAACAGCAAAGGCTTCTGAAAGTCCTCCAGGCCATCGAAAGCGACTCTGTCCGCCTCAGCAGGGCTGTTTCACCGACAGAGGAGCCAGTGCCGGATCCAGAGGTGAGATGCTCGGCTTCTGGGGGTTTCCAGATGCATCCAGCATCTCGCGCGAAAGGTCAGGGAGGAAGGGCCCCTCGGGGCAATTATCTCTCTGCAGGGCGGGCAGGGGGGGGGGGGGGATGGCTGCCACAGTGGTAAACTTCACCTCTCTCTGCCCGAGTCTCCATCCTCCTCCTGCCCAGCACCCAGATGTACATGTGATGGCACTAAATGCTGCAGCAGAGAGGAGCCTGTCCACACAAAAGGCAAAATATAAAATAGCATGTAAACCCACAGGAAAATGTCCAACATCGCTGGTAATCCAGAAATGCAGATTCAGGGGCGCCTGGGTGGCTCAGTGGGTTAAGCATCTGATTTCAGCTCAGGTCATGATCTCACGGTTCATGAGTTCGAGGCCTGCATCGGGCTCTGTGCTGACAGGTCAGAGCCTGGAGCCTGCTTCGGATTCTGTGTCTCCCTCTCTTTATGCCCCTCTCCTACTGGCGCACGCGCTCTCTCTCTCTCTCTCTCAAAATAAAATAAACATAAAAAATTTAAAAAGAAATGCAGATTCGAGCAACCTTAATGTCCTATCTGATATCTGAGTTTGCAGATTATTTTCGATGATAGGCTCTGGACTTGCAGGGTTACAGCAGGCTTACCCAGCTGGCAGCAATAGAAACGGGTGGAAGGAACTCTCTTGAAAAGCCCAAAGACCGGGTTTAAGAAGAGCCGCAGAAATACTTAATGTCCTCCCAGCCCAGCGATCCCGCTTCCCCACCCCCTCAGGAAATCACTCCACAGCGAGAAAAAGCTATAGGCGCGAAGATGTCTGTTGCAGAATGATTGGAAGTAGGGAAGAATGAGGGAAAAAAAAAAAAAAAGAACCAGAAATAACACAAACGTCTCATGATAACGGAGTTAATCGGGAAGGTATGATATCTCGGCACAGAGCAGTAGTATCAAAGGAGGGGAATTACCGTTATGGAGGTTACGCAGAATGAAAACGCTAAGGATATAATCGGTTAACTGCAAAGGGCGATGTTTGTCCTCGTTGAGTCCAGCCTCTCTTGTGATTCTTCAGCACAGCGGTCACCCACCCTCCGCTTGGCCGATGAGGACTTAACTCAAAGCCCTCTGAGAGCCACATGTCAAACTCCTGTGACTGCAGAAACCCCCCCTCCGCCCCCTGCCCGGGCCTAAACCGGAGTCTGGCTCTGAGTCTGGCACCATGATCTAGACGGCATGGGACCTGAGGCCAGCCTCTTAAGCTCTCCGATCCTGCGTGGGGTGTCGCCGTCACACGGGGTAAATAGTCCACAGCCATGGGCTGCTGTGAGGACAAAACGCTCTGTGAGGGTGGGCACCTCAGTGCCTGGCACAAGGCGAGGAGGATCCGGCAAATACCAGTTGAAAGTCTGACGTCTAGAGAAATCTAGAGGAGTCAAAGCTTTGCCCCCCACCCCCACCCCTGCCGCCCACACGGAACAGTGGCTTTCTCAGCCATGAAGATCCTAAGTGTGATAAAGCGTCAGCCACGTTAAAAAGAGCCTGGGTTGATCAAGTCTTTTTATAGGAAACAGAAAACCCAGGGCAAACGGACTTCTACAACGAAGCGAAGGAAATGAAAGACTGTTGTAACAAACGCCACAGTGGGGACCAGTTGGGGCTCAACCCAGCAGCTCGTGCTGTGTCTCCACAATGCCAGCCGCTTCCTCGAGCTCCGTCCCCACCTCAGCACCCAGGCCCGGCTCTGCTGTCTCCCTGGGACCCCTCAAAAGCTAGAGTGGTTACCGCCCCTTGCCCTCATCGCCTCGGGCCCTACAGTCAGGAGCGAAGAGCATTTCTTCCACGCACAGAACTGAGATTGGGTCACGTACCCATCACAGAGCTACCCCCCCCCACCCCCACCCCTCGGTGGCTCAGGGGACAGGCCACGCTATTTCATTGGAGCAGCCGGGCTCCTCCTTGGGCTGAGAAGGGGTCCTTCCCCCTCTAGGACCATCGTCATGGCTGAGAAGAGACACGAGAGAGGAGGGCAGGGAGTGCAGAGACCCGGAGCGGCCAACCCGCATTTACCTTAGACCCCCACGAGGGATCCTAAATCGAGCGAGTCAGGAGCAGGGGGGCCATCGACTCGAGACGCTGGCAGGTTGTGACGCGTCCTTAGTCAGTAGACCCTCCGGCTGCTTCATTTAGAAGCCCCGCTGCAGGACGTCGCACGTTTTAGATTGCACGGGCTGTGGGATCCGCCGGCCCCTCTGCGAGGCAGCTCGCCTCCCATCTGGACCTCCCCCTGCTGCCGGCAGCCAAGGTGAACCTCCCTTCACGCCTCCCGCCGCTCACCTGGCGGAGCAGCTCATTAGCCTCCTCACCCTCCCCCCGCCGCCCCACTTGAGCGAGGCCGGCTTCGGTTCATCACTGTCCTTCGCGTCTGGGACTCGGGCCCAGGGCGGCAGAGGGCCTTGGCCAGGGCCCCACCCGGCTCTGCCCAGAGCAGGCGGTGCCTGCGGGGTCTGCTGGTAAGAGCGGGCCCTGTGTTCTCTCTGGGAGCTGGGAGCTGACCTCCCTCCCTCCCCGTCCCCATCCCCGTCGCGTGGCCGTCAAGGCTCGTCCAAACACACGCTGAGGGCGATGGCACGTCTCGCTGGCTATTAATTAAAAAAGTAAGTAGGGAACAGTTGCTGTTCATTTGCTCAACTCCCTGCTCACAGAACCATTGCAGATTACCAGTGCTAATTAACAGAGGGCATGTGCACGCAGGGAATGCACCATTTTATGAGGGACTGATCCGTGGCGACCAGCACTGCAGTCGGGGCCCGAAGGGGCCTCGGGAAGCCATTCCGCAGCGTGGCTGTTTATTGATGGCATTCACGCGGCCTGGGACCGGAGAGCCAGCCCACGAAGGAGGCAGCGCTAAAATCAGTGAAGGGAAAACATGGGAGGAAGTGGACACTCGGAGCACACACGGGGGCCAGGACCCATGACAGGGACTTCCCCCAGTATCCGTATCTCACTTAGTCTCCGTGACGGGATTGTCAGAGAGATGGTGTCATCTGAATTCATTTGCTAGGGTAGCCACACCTCAGACGGGGTGGTGGCCTAAACAGCAGAGATGTATTTCTCTCAAGTTCTGCAGGCTGAAGTCCAAGGTCAAGGTGTGGGCAGGTTTGATGGCTCCTGAGGCCTCTTCTCCTGCCTTGCAGATGGCCGTCCTCTGGCTGTGTCTCAACACCATCTTTCCTGCGTGCATGAGCATTTCTGGTGTCTCTTCCGGGCAGATTTACACCCCTCCCCCCCTTTTTTTTTAATTTTTAAAATTTATTTATTTTGAGAGAGAGAAAGAGAGGATGAGTGGGGTAGAGGGAGAGAAAATCCTAAGCAGGCTCCGTGCCATCGTTGCAAAGCCTCACGTGGGGCTCAAACTCACAAACCGTGAGATCTCGTCATGAGCAGACATCAAGAGACAGACGCTTAACAGACTGAGCCACCCAGGAGCCCCCAGATTTCCCCTTCTTCTAAGGACACGGTTCACATTGGATTTGGGCCCACCCTCACGGCCTCATTTTAACTTAATTACCTCTTTAAAGGTCGTGTCTCCAAATATAGGAACACGCTCAGGTACTGGGGTTAGGGCTTTCGCATCTGAATTTGGGGAGGTGGGGGACACAATTTAGCCCATAACACCTTCCCCAACTCAGCCGATAGGCCGTGAACGCTTGGTAATGAGGAAGAGAAAAGCACATTCAGCCACAATCTGATGCCTTTTAAACATTTTTTTGTTACTTGCAAACTCTTACGGAAATACCAACTGCCAGGATTCACAGTAACTGTTTCAAATGCTTTTCAAATATGAGCTCATTTAATCTTTGTAATAACTACATGTAATGGGTGCTGTTCTTATCCTCATTGTATGGATGGGGAAACTGAGGCACTGAGTGGCTAAATAACTTGTGTAGTGGTGAGCTGAATCCAGCCTGTCGTGTTTTGACCCGTTAGCATTATTTTTATGTTTGTTAAGGACAAACTGAGAACAAGAGGCGGAGAGATCGAAGATGCCGTCTACGTGACCATGGAAATCCTGTCCAACTGGGGCCATACGTCCTGGGTGGGTCTCACGGAAGTTGAGTTCTTTGACCGGAACAACACAAAGCTTTACGTGTCGCCCCATGACGTGGATATCCGGAACACGGACACGCCCGGGGACCTGGGCCACCTGGTCAATAGGAACTTAGCTGTAAGTGGAGGCGGTGCTTGAAACTACAGTGAGCCTTGGCCTTGTGTTTTGATGCATTTTCTCTGCCCACGATAAGTCTGTGATGCAGGTGGGGGGAGGGGGGGTGCAGGTATGGGGAGGGGAAGAAGATAGTTGTCCATCATCATTCATTCAGGCAAAGTGGAAGGAGCCTGAGGGAAAGGTGGGGGTGAGGGCCCCGAGCCGTCCCCCAGCTCATTCCCAGATCCCTGGGCTTGTTCTTGGGAGAATAGGGCACAAAGAGGAGCCAAGTCACCTCCTTCTATCCACCCTGCGGTTTGCCACAGTCACCACCAAATATGGAACCTTGGGGGTCATTGAGGTCAATGCCTTTATTTTATCAATGAAGAAACAGAGGCTTGGAGAAGAATATTGACTTGGTCAAAGTCACACCTCCAAAAGGTAGTGGGGCCACGTTCACATCCTGCAGCCTGACCCAGGGCCCATGTCCACAGCATCCCCCCGCCCCCCAGTCCTGCTTCCCAACAAACATCAAGTACACACCCAACACACATCACACGTTCCTGTCCTTTATTTCATTTTATTTTGGGGGGAGAGAGAGTGTGCACATGCATGAGCAGGGGAGGGGCAGAGGGATAGAGAGAGAGAGAGAGAGAGAGACAGAATCTTAAGCAGGCTCCATGTTGAGCAAGGAACCCAACATGGGGCTCGATCCTACAACCCTAGGATCATGACCTGAGCCAAAATCAGGGGTCAGATGCTCAACTGACTGAGCCACCCAGGTGCCCTGAATGTTCCTGTCCTTTAAATATCTAATAGTCAAAAAAGGAAAGAAGGAGGGAGGGAAGGAGGGGAGGAAGGAAGGAAGGAAGGAAGGAAGGAAGGGAGGGAGGGAGGGAGGGAGGGAGGGAAGGAAGGAAGGAAGGAGGAAGGAAGGAAGGAAGGAAGAGAGGGAGGGAGGGAAGGAAGGAAGGAAGGAGGGAAGGAAGGGCGAGCACTGGCATTTTCTCCTCTGTCCACTTGCAAGTTGGACACAGAGACTGGGAGCTAAGCTGAGGTAGGCCGCCCAGCAGCATGTCTTTACTATGCGGTGCTTCGCCCCCAGCGAACCTGGGGACAGACTTTGCCTCTGGGCCATAGAACCGGGTGGGCAAGGCACAGAGGCGATAGGAGGACTTCCTTTGGGGCCTTGTTGGCACCTTGTAAATCTCCCGCCAAGCACCTGTATTATCCATTCCAAAGAACAATTATAAATTTTTTAAAATGTATTGAAAATGAAACCAGCGCCCACATGTTCAGTTCTTACCTGGTGCCAGGCACGGGCTATCATCCATATAACCTTATTTAAACCCAGCAGTACACAGGCTCAAGAAGCAGAAAGGCCCGTGTTCGAAGCTTACCGTTTACAGCCTCACGAGCACAGGCAACTCACCTGACCTCTGCTTTAGCTTCCTCATCTGTAAAATGGGCGTAATAATGGAACTTACCTTGCTACGATGTTGTGGGGAGCGAACATAACTTTAAAAAGCTCAGCACCGTGGCTGGCTCTTCCTAAGGGCTCCAAAACACCAGCTCTTGTTATATTTGTTGTTTTATTGGTAATAATATTAATACCACTAAGAAGAGATATCATTCCCATTTAAAGAAGAGGAAGTACGAAAAGGGAGCTTGGGAATCCTCCGTTCTAGAGACCCGCATTCTGGTTTTGACTTCAGCAACTTACCTGCCTTCTCAGAGAATCAGTTTCTCAGCCCCCCCCCCCGCCCGCGCACCCCCCGCCCCCCATAAAATCGAACTGGAGAGCACGGATAACCCATACGATTCTTACTTGTCTGCAAAAGAGACCGGAGTCTGGCTCACTTTAGCGAATTTCTAACAAAGGAATTTGTTGCAAGCCTTTGGGTAGCTGGGAGACTCGCTGTCACCCAGGCCAGAGGACCCCGTGGTCATGTTGGGGTTCTAGGCAGCCTCCAGGATGTGCACCAAGGGTGTGGTCTTTTTTGGGGGCGGCGGGGGGCAGCGTGCGTTAGTTGGTTTGTCATCCTGTCGCCCTGCTGCGGATAACACGGTCGCAGGAGAGGAAGGCTGATGGGTGACCCTGGCTAGGAAAGTGGCCACCGTGATGCCAGTTTCCCCGAGATGCCACAGCGGGGCAGGGAGAAACTCTCCCTGGAGGAGATTCAGGGTTCTTACTGAAGGGAAGGCAGGATAGATGCTAGGTCTCTGAGAGACACTACCCGTCCGTGGGGTTAGACTGGGTGGTGACAGCCCTCTAAGATCGGCAGCTCCGTGACCTTGAAAGAAACAGGTCCCATAGGTCACAGCCACTGGGATGCTCTGGCCTTGGGTTTTCCTGCTCTGCTTCCTGCTTCGAGTCTGTAGGCACCCCTCCCCGTCTCCCTTGTGCACAGAGCAGCAGCACTTTGGAAGCCTGCTGCACAGAACAGGGCATCCTGGGGCAGTAAAAACATCATTGGATTTGGTGGGGGCCAGTTTTTTTTTTTTTTTAAGTTTATTTGTTTATTTTGAGAGAGACAGAGACAGTGCCAGGTGGGGAGGGGCAGAGAGAGAGGACAGAGAGAGAGAGAGAATCCCAAGCAGGCTCCTCACTGCCAGCACAGAGCCCGATGTGGGGCTCAGACCCACGAAGCCCTGAGATCATAACCTGAGCCGAAACCAAGAGTGAGATGCTTAACCGACTGAGCCCCCCCCAGCGCCCCTGATGGCCGCCAGTTTCTATAATTACTGTTCCTTTTCCTCCGCTTAGCAGAGGCTGGTGAGCTTTGCCATGTGACGGCAGGGACAAGCCCAGCCCATGGTTCTGGTGGGCTTGGGGTTTTAAATTTTTGACCCTGAGGTTGGGACATGAGGCGGCCATCTCCTCCTGGGCTACTGGGTCTCCAGGCCCAGCTGTGGGCGGGCTGGATTCCCTCTGCCGTCCTGGCATGGGGTCTCCCCGACGGTCCTCCTACGTACGAGGTCCGGGACTACCAACACATGCAGCCTCTCTGGACCACCCGGTTTCACTGGGGTTTAGCCCCACAGCGTGCTAGCCGGGGTCCTCAGACATCCCTGGTGCGATGCTCACATGAACCTGGGGCTGCTCTCCCACATTTGATTAAATGAGAAACCAAGTCTCGGGGAGGACTAGGGACCTGCCCCGGGCCATACTGCCACGGAGTCAGGGAGCTCGGCTGAAATCTGACCAGCAGGTAACTGAGAGTGGAGTCTGGGTTCAGAAGAGAAGTTGCTTCAGTGGAAGAGAGCTGGGGGCTGCCGGAAGGTACGGGGGTGCCCCACGCTCAGTGCAGGCCCGGCTCCCCTCTGTGCCCATGCCATCTCTCTTATTGGCTTCGCCCAGGCCCGTGGCTTCAAGATGATTCTAGATGGATATGCCAGGGCCTGCCTGCCTCTCTGAGTTCCTGATTTAAATGCCAGCTTCCTGCTTGGCGTCTCTTGTCGGGCACCTACTGGACATCCCAGACTTCAGTGATCTGAAACCTAACTTTTCATTCCCCTGCACTACCCACGTCTCTCCCGCCTACAAGATTCCTGTGCTCAGTAAATGGCATTGCCGTCTGCTTTGCTGCTAAGGCCACCTCGTAACCTCTTAAGAGTCTTCCTTGACCGCCCCGACCCCTTCCTGCCACCTTCCAGGACACCAGAAAGTCCTGTTGATTCCTCCTGCCATACAGAGCCCGGGTCTGTCGCCTTCACCCCGTGCCCGCTGTTAAATGGCCTCCTGTCTCCTCGTCTTCTCTTCTGGCCCCATCTGCTCCATTTTCTACTCTGTAACCAAAGTGATCTTTTACAAATGTCAGCTTGCACCCCTCCCCTGCTTAAAACCCCAGCCATGACTTCCCAGTATACTTAGAAGTGAAATCTCATGCCTCCCGTGGCCTGGGAGGCTGTCTGTGAACAGGCCTTCGGCTGCCTCTACTGCCTCGGGCCCCGGGGCTCCAGCAGCCAGAGGCTGCCTTCTGCTCTTCTGACGCTTGAAGCCCACTGCACCTCTGGTCTCTGCCCAGAGCTTCCCTCCTCCAGAGCGTCGTGTGGCTACCTCCTCTCTTCATTTGAATTTCAGCCCAAATACCACTTTCTCAGCAAGCCCTTCCCTGACTCCTGTGTGGAGGAGTCTTTTCTCACGCCACCCCAGTCTTCCCCACCTGTCTCTATCACATCCCGTTCCTTCATTTTTCTTCAGGGCGCTTCTCACATTAAGAAACGGTCCTGTTCACTCATTTATTATCTGTCTTCCCCTCTCCCCACACTTAGCTATACATTCTTGTCCTCACCATACTACATCCCCAGCACATAAATGTTCACAGTACGGTTTTTTGGTACTTTTTTGTTTGGAAATAATCGTAGAATCGCAGGAAATTGTGAACAAAACAAAACAAAACAAAAACCTCGTGCAGAGAAGAGAAAAATACTAAAGGGACATGAGTGAAGCCAAAAGTTGGTTTTTTGAAAGGATCGGCAAAGTCAACAAAACTTGAGCTAGATCAGCAAGGAAAAGGGGGAAAGGATTCAAATAACTAAAATCAGGAATGAAAGAAGGGACATTAGTCTACCTGACAGGGAAGAAAAGATGGTTAGGGAATATTCTGGACAATCTTATGCCAACAAATAAAGATATCCCGGATGAAATGGACATCGTCCTAGAAAGACACAAATCACCAAGACTGAGTGAAGAGGACATAGAGCATCTGGCTAGACCTATAGCAAGTACAGAGATTGAATTAATAATCCAAGACACTTCCAACAAAGAAAAACCAAGGACCAGATGGCTTCACTGGTGAGTCATACCAAATATTTGAAGAATTAACACCAATCCTTCACAACCTCTTCTAAAACGAAGAAGAGGGAAGACTTCCAAACTCATTTTATGAGACCAGTCTGACCCTGATCACAAAACCAAAGACATCCCAAGAAAAGAAAACTATAGACCAACAGCCCTTATGAATATAACGTAAAGATCGTCAACAAAACATTAGCAAGCCGTGTCTCCCAGTTCATAGAAAGATTTATACTTTGAAACCTAGTGGACTTGATCCCAGGAATGCATGGTTTGTTGTTCAATATATGAGAACGGATCAATATAATACAACATGTTGATGGGATAGAGGGGAAAAAGTCGTGTAACATTCTTAATAGATACAGAAGGAGCATTTGACAAAATTCAACACCCTTTCATGATAAAAACCACAAACAAGCCAAGAAGAGAAGGAAACATTCTCAACCTAATAAGGGCATCTGTAAAAACCCACAGCTCGCATCGTGCTGGTAAAAGACTGAAAGCTTTTGCACTAAGATCAGGAACAAGACAGGGATGCCTGCTTCCACCACTTCTGTTCAACATTGTACTCGAGATTCTTCCCCGGGAAGTTAGGCAAGAAAACGAAATAAAGAGCCCCTGGGTGGCTCAGTCGGTTAAGCATCCGACTTCAGCTCAGGTCATAATCTCATGGTTCATGAGTTGGAGCCCCGCATTGGGCTCCGCTTGGGGTTCTCTCTCTCCGCCTCTCTCTGTGCCCCTCCTCCACGTGTGCTCTCTCTCTCTCTCAAAATAAACAAATAAAAACTTAAATAAGTAAATAAACAGAAAAATAAGAGGTTGGAAAGGAAGAAGTAAAACTATATTTGTGGGTGATATGATCTTACAGATAGAAAACCCTAAAGAATCCACAAAAACTACTGATAAACTAAAATCCTGTTCAGCAAGTTGATAAAAGGCTAATATACAAAAAAAAAAAAATTGTATTTCTATACCCTAGCAATAAGCAATCTGAAAAAGGAAACTAAGGGAAAAAAAATCTGTTTTTTAAAAAAAATTTTTTAATGTTTCTTTTTTTTTTTTAATTTTTTTTTTAACGTTTATTTATTTTTGAGACAGAGAGATAGAGCATGAACGGGGTGGGTCAGAGAGAGAGGGAGACACAGAATCCGAAACAGGCTCCAGGCTCTGAGCTGTCAGCACAGAGCCCGACACGGGGCTCGAACCCACGAACTGTGAGATCGTGACCTGAGCTGAAGTCGGATGCCCAGCCGACAGAGCCACCCAGGCGCCCCAATGTTTATTTCTTTCAAGAGAGAGAGAGCACACGTGCAAGCAGGGGAAGGGCAGAGGGGGGCGGAGAGAGAGAATCCCAAGCAAGCTCTGAAGTGTCAGTGCAGAGTGCAACGCGGGGCTCAGTCCCACAGATCATGAGATCATAACCTGAGCCAACATCAAGAGTCAGACACTTAACCGACTGAGCCGCCAGGTGCCCTGAAAAAAAAATCTGTTTTAAAATAGCATAAAAAAAAAAAAAAAGATACTTAAGAGTAAAGTTCACCAAATAAGTGAAAGACTTGTACATTGAAAAGTATGCGATACTGTTGGTGGGAATTGAAGAAGACCCAAATAAATGAAAAGACATTTCATGTTCACAGATCGGAATACTGTTGATATGGCAACGCTCCCTGAATTATCTGCAGATTCCATGCAATCCTATCAAAATTCCAACTGCCTTTTTTTGTGGAAATTGATAAGCTGATCTTAAAATATGTATGGAAGTTCAAGGGACCCAGAATAGCTAAAACTATGTTGGAAAAGAAGGAAGTTGGAAGACTCACTCTTCCAATTTCAAAACCAACCTACAGTAATCAAGACTGTGGTACTGGCGTAGAGATAGACATATATATAGATCAATGGAACAGAATTGATAGAGAAATAGACCCATACATCTGCAGTCCACTGATTTTTTCTTTTTTTAATGTTTATTTATTTTTGAGGGAGAGAGAGAGAGAGAGAGAGCGTGCGCGAGAGTGGGGGAGGGGCGGAAAGAGACAGAGACACAGAATCCAAAACAGGCTCCAGGCTCTGAGCTGTCAGCACAGAGCCCGACGCAGGGCTCGAACTCACAAAGCGTGAGATCATACCTGGGCCAAAGTCGGATGCTTAACCAGCTAAACCGACTAAGCCACCCAGGTGCCTCTACAGGCAACTGATTTTCAACAAAGATGCCAATACTATTGGGTGGAGAAAAAAAAATCATTTTTTTAGCAGATGATATCGGGACAAACTGGATTTGCTGATGCAAAAGAACGAAGTTGGGTGCCTACCCTAACATCATCTGCAAAAACTAACTCAGTGGATTAAAGACCTTAGAACTTTTAAAGCTTTTAAAGCTGTAAAACTCTTAGGAGAAACACAGGTATAAATCTTCATACCCTTGAGCTTTTCAATGAGGTCTTACATATGGCACGGAAAGCACAAGCAACAAAAGAAGAAAATAGATAAATCAGACTTCATCAAAATTTAAAACGCATTTGCTTCAAAGGACATTCATCAAGAAAGTTGAAAAGACATCTTAAGAAATGGGAGAAAATATTTGCAAATCGTATATCTGATAAGGGTCTATCATCCAGAATATATAAAGAAAAGAAATCTGAAACTCAACAACAAAATGACAAGCAACCTCATGAAAATATGACCAAAGCACTCAGAATAGACTTTCCTCCAAAGAAGACATACACGGCCCAGAAGCACAGGAAAGATGCTATCAACATCATTAGTCATTAGGGAAATGCAAATCAAAACCCCAAAGACGTATCATTTCATACCCACCAGGTTGTTACAGTTTTTGAAAAGAAAAGAGAAAATAATAAAGTATTGGCAATTCATGTGGAAAAACCATGCCTCGCTGGCAGGAATACAAAAGTAAAATGGTGCGGCCGTGGTGAAAAATAGTTTGGCCGTTTCTCCAAAAGTTAAGTGTAGAGTTAGCCTATGACCCAGCAGTTCCACTCCTAGGTGCAGACCCAAGGGAACGGAAAATGTGTTCCCACAAAAACTTACACACAAATGTTCATGGCAGTATCATTCATGATCGCCACAAGGTGGAAACAACTCAAATGTTTATCCACAGATGAATGGATAAAGAAAATGTGGTACGTCCATACAATGGAATATTACTCAGCTGTAAAAAGGAACAAAGCGCCGATTGTTACCGCAACAAGGATGAACCTTCGAAAACATTATGGGATGTGGAAGAACTCAGACCCGGCAGGCCACACATTGGGTATGGAGTTCTTTTTTAGGGTGATGAAATATGCTGGAAAAAGATAGTGGTGATGGTGACACAACCTTGAAATATACTAAACAAAACCAAACCCGCTGAATTGCATACTTGAAGGTGGTGACTTTATATATATGTGAAGTATATCTCCATTGTTTTAAAAAAAGTATGGAGAGGTCCCTTGTGCCCTTGCCGACCAGTGTCCCCCAGTGCTAACATCCTGTATAACTGTAGTACATTATCAAACCCAGGAAGTTGACATTAGTATCAGGTGCACACTTTGTACACACATTCGTGTGCTTGTGCGCATGAGTCCTATGCAATGTTATCACTCGTGTAGATTCATGTAACCACCACCCCATCAAAATACACAAACACAAAATACAACAGTTCCATCACCAGAGAGGGATTCCCCCTTGCAACCCTTTACAGCCATAACCCCCCACACACCCATCCCTAACGTTGGCAACCGCTGATCTGTTTTCGCTTCAAGAGTGCTATATAAAAGGAATCATCTTGTATGTAATCTTTTTGAGACTGGCTTTTTCCACTCAGTATAATGCCTTTGACATCCATCCAAACTGTGTGTGCCCATAGCTTGTTCCTTTTGATTATGATAATTTATTAAATTGGGGCTACTTCTGAGGGCAGTCGGCATATCCTTGAAGGGGGTAGATCTGTATTAGGTTAATTCTGGAAGAGGGAAGCACCTTAATTAGGAATGAGAAAGGGACCTCCTGTCTCCCCTGACCATCCATTCTAAAAATGCCCTTCCATTGGCCATTAAGAATTCACTCTTACTTTCTTTGTCGAATTTATCCCTGCCTGGTTGGGGTTTGTCTTTGTTTTTGGTTTTTTTTTTTTCCTGGCAGTATTACTTGTTTGCTTCCCCAACCAGTGTAGAGCTGGGACCTGGTGGGCCAGGCTCCGCCACCCACCCCTGACTGTAGTTCGGCACCTGCCCCACAGGAGGGTATTTGTATTGAGCAAATGGGTAACAGACGCTGTGAGAGCCTCCCCGGCCCTCTGGCCCTTCCCACGTCTGCGCGTGCTGGCTGTACTTCCCACTGATAATTCTCTGATGGAGGATTGCTTTTCTGGCCTCCGGGGCCCACTCTGCCTCCCGTGCAGCGGGCCCAAACCGGTGGGGAATGGAGCCCCCAGGAGCAGCCCTCAACCTACGCTGGTGGGCATTGGGGTATGAATACCCCAGCTCCCTTGTCCCGGGGGTGGAGTTGCTCCGGGGCACGTTCTGCTCTGGCTCCCAGATTCCCTGGTGGCACTGAGCTCCAGATGCCACAGGAGCGGGCTCTCTTGGTAACACACTCTTTATGGAATGCCTTTCCTCCCCTCCTCTTCCCCATGCTCCTTTGGTGTCCAGATAATCTCCTGATACTCAAATCCTTGACTCGGGGGTCTGCTTCTGAGAGAATACAAACTAAGACAGCATGAATTAATGGATTAAAATAGGTGTACATCCTTACTCCACCACTTAGGCAAGCCACACCCTTTGCTCCCTTGCTGAGCTGTGACGGGAGGGTTACAGCACTCGTCCCCTCCCAGGGCTTTGAGAGAACCCAGTGAGGTCACAGCGGCGGCAAGAGGGAACCCTGATTCTTGTTCTGCCGTCTCTGTTACTGCCTGTGATGGACAGGTGCAGCAGACGCTCGGCCTGCTGGCCTGGCATCCGGGGGTTCGCGCAGCGTGCCTCGGCCAGCCCTCAACGGCTTCCCATCGGCCTTCATCTCAGAGACTCTGTCTGCTAATGAGGCCCTGAGTTACCCGCAGGTTAATGTTCTTTGACTTTGAACACCATGATTCCCACTTAGTCCTCCTGTTATCCCTCCTGCTGACAGAAATGTGATGGGAAATCAATGACAGTCCCCTCGCCCGTGTCTAAGGGTCAGCCTTCAGACTCTTCCTTTGTCAAGCAACTACAGCGACCCAGTTTAGGCCCCAACTTGGGGAACGAATGAGATTCACCCGTTGGAAGCTGAAATGTGGTCTCCTCACCCCTTGCAGCTGCCCAGAGCACTAAAAGTTCTTGCAGAGCTTGAGAAACTTGGCCAGAATAAGTCAGAACCCCTTGAACCCCTCTCTCCCCCTTAACAAAAGCAACCTCCTCCCTCCTGAAAGGCACCATTGTCACTGGAACAAGCCAGCTTTGTTCTCCCCCCGCAGCTGGAGCCTGGGCCTCGCATCTCCTGGGGGGCAGCAAAACCCCAGCATCGGCCAGTCTCCTCCCCTGGCTGTGTCAAGTAGCCGGCCTGGTCCTGGTGACAGGAGTCTGCTGAGACCTTCTCAAATACACGGCGGTGCTCCGTTTAGGTGAAAGGGACAACTTCACTGGTATCAGAGATGTGGTGGTTATGTTGGCAGATGGGACTTAATGCAGCTGTCAGCCACTAGGTGGGGACCCTAGACTCAGTTGCCCGCAGGGGCCAGACAGGGCATAATCTGGAAAGAGAAGTAGGTGTGAGACTAAAACTGTGAGCTGGGGTGCCTGGGTGGGTCACTTAAGCATCTGACTTCAGCTCAGGTCATGATCTCACGGTTCATGAGTTCCAGCCCTGCCTCGGGCTCCCCACTGTCAGCACAGAGCCCACCTCAGATCCTCTGCCCACCTCTCTCTCTCCCTGCCCCTCCCCAGCTCACACACATTCTTTCCCTCTCTCTCTCAAAATTTAAAACAAAACAAAACAAAACTCTAAAACTGTAGGGAGCTGTGGGGACTGGGGTGCCCGAGAGCCCCAGCCGGCCCGGCCATGGGAGCTGTGCCCTAGGCCCCAGCCAGCAGCTGTTATGGGCCCTGTGTTGCCCTGCATCTTGCCTGTCCACACACTAGCTCTGGAGGGAAAGGCGAAATCTCCCCATCTTTAAATGTTGGCAACAGTGTTTTTGAATACTTCATGAGCCAAACGAAATAGCTAGGCAGGCCAGATGAGTTTATAGCCTCTTCTCTAGTTGCAATGAAAAGACAGCTATTAGGAGGTAAATTTCATTCATTCATTCATTCATTCATTCGACAAAGATTCTGTGGCATCTACCATGTGCCAGGGAACCGTGTGGAAACTCTACACAGACGCTTCCCTTGAGCTCACAGTCAAGTGTGTGGAGGGCTGACCTGGACTGGAAAACAGGTGGTTGTGGGACACTGAGTAAAATGCTAACCTTAGGCACTGCAAGGAACCCTAGGTGCCTGGAGGAGAGAGTGACGGTGACAGGGAAGGGGTGACTGTGGGCGTGACAGCACATTTGGGCTGAATTTCCCTGGGAGGGAGGGGCTGGAAGAGTATTGCAAACAGAGGCCCAGCCTGTGCAAAGGCACTGAGGCCGAGCCTGCAGGGGGCTGTTTGGGAGCAGCTGTGAGTTTTCTCGGGACAGAACGTAGAAGAGGTATCCAAAGAGACAGAACAGGAGGCAGCTGGGGCTGAGAAGAGTCCCCAGATTTGGCTTTTTCCACCTGCATCTAAAGCACCTGTGGCATGGAATTTTGTTGGTGCAAAATGCATACGGCAGCAGGGCTTCCCTGCTCCTCTGGCCTTGAGAGCGGCTTTGGCAGCCTCACCGGTGGGCGGAAACCACACTCTGGGGTCCTGAGGCCTGGAAACCCTGCCAGGGAACAGAGCAAATCCTGAGGCTCGGTGCCACAGCCCCGTCCCAGTGCCTGCACCGGTTTCTTTTCTTCCTTTTCTATTTTTTAAATGTTTTTAATTCTACAGGGTTTTTACAAAAGAAAACCAAAGGCTCTGTTTGCCAGGTTAATGAATAGCACAAGTGATGGCTCTTTTCCCAACCTCCCTTCCCCTCTCAGTCCCCATCCCTAGCCATCTCCCCAGAGCTGATTAGATCAATTAGAATAAAGCCCGCTGCATTTTAAATTCAGTCCGAATGGCAGAGCAGAGAGGCCCTCGAGCCAGCCTGTGCCAGGGATGAGTCAGTACCTGCTACAAAGTGCAGTCTGGGCGGCTGAGATCTAAGATTCCACCTCGGATTACGGAGAGGAGGCCTAGCCTCCTGCCCTCAGCTTGTTTACACTGGGGAGAGGCAGAAAATGGGCTAACGACTCCCCTCTCTTGCTGGTGTTTCAGAGCAAGAAAGACCCCTCCTTGTGGACGTGCCCCTTCCACCCGCCGCTCCAGCTCTTTTTTGTTATCCGCAACACGAGCTGCCTGCACGACTTTGATCTAGCCAAGATCAAGGTTTGGAATTACTGGACAGCTGATGGTGTAAGTAAGGGTCCCCCCGACTACTCCTTGGGCGTTTGACTGACAGAAGCACTTTAGCGCTGTCCAACAGCCTGAGTGCTGAAGTTGCAAAATGGGTACGCGGAGGCCCCACTGCGGCCCTTCCTGCCTGTTGCAGAATGCCTGGTGGTGCATTTCACACTGCATGGTTGGGGCCACCAGGAGCAGGGCCTCAGCTTGCAGGTGTGGCCGCCCTTTGCCGGAACTGGGGCTCAATGTTAATAGATAAGAAACAGACACACAGAGAGGTTGTGTGACATGCCCCAAGTCACACAGCAAGGAAGCGTCACAGTGAGAATTTGAACCCACGCAGTCAGACTCTGGGCCCGTTCACTTAGCCAGGGCTTCTCAAACCTTAATCTGCGATACCTTACCGGGACTCTTGCTAAAATTCAGGTTCCGATTCAGCGGGTCTGGAGCAGAGCCCAAGATTTTGCATCCACCTGTGCCAGTGTCCCTGGGGTGAGAACCCCACTCTGAACAGTGAGGCTCTTAACCTCTGTGCTCCTCTGTCCCCCCGGTTTCAGCATCCCTGCCCTCCTTTCTACCCCCACACCACCTCCTACCTCCAGGCACTTATGCTTTCTTTCTTCTCTGGGCTGTTTTTTCATGCTCTCGTTTGTATTTATTTCTTCATTCGACATTTATTGTTGAGCATATGTACCATCGGCCTTCCTGATCAGTTCGGAGGACATTGGTATCACAGACCCAGTCCCTGTCCAGGAGGTACTTCTGGTCTAAAAGCTGGCAGACAAGTAATTGTAAAAATAGGACGCAGTGTGCTGAAGGCCTTGATAGAGGTGACTGCAGAGTGCCCAGGGTTTCAAACAGAAAGCCCAGGAACTCAGCAGGGAACTCAGTGCGTGACTTGTTTCCCCTCTTATGACAGACATGGGGACAAGAATTGCTCTGCTCTCCCTTCCAACTTGTTCTCAGGGAAGCAATAATGCAAGGGAGATGAATGATGGAAACTGGTCCTCAGCTTCAGTATTGCGAAAAGAGACGGCAGGGCATGGTGGGGAGTGTGGCGAACTGGTAAGCACATGCTTTAGGTAAAGGGAAGGCCACTTTTCAGCTTCAGTTAATGGCTGCTATATAGGAATGCCAGCCAGTGCTGCTAGGTCATCTGAACATTCCCAGGGAGTTGGGAATTTGGAATTTGATAGGAGCCTTTCTGGTTTGTAAATGTCAACAGCTAATTGAAATTCCTTTGAAACCACTATACAGTCAAAGCAAACTCATCGCTGGGCTGGAGTTGGCCTGTCTAGACTGTAGCCCCTGGAACGTGGAGGGAGCCTGCATCAGGCTGGGAGAGCTCAGGGAAGGGGCTTGGAGCCCACAACTGAGCTGTGGCGGAAAGAGACAATAGCACAGAGCCAAGGTAGAAAAGAAGAAAGCAGGTCCCAGGTGGGGAGCCCCCCATGTGCAAAGGCACTGAGGTGTGGAAGGGTGCAGCCTCTGAACTGCTCTCGCTGTCCCCAGGCCCAGGCCTCCAGTCCGTCTCCAGCAGCCCCTGGGAGGTCTGATCATCATTCTTTGCTGCTTCACACCCTCAGAGGCTCCCCCTGTCCCAGAGGACCCAGGTCAAACCCCTTACTGTGACATCAGGGCCTCGTAATCCCTGTGCGCCAGGCCCTGTGTCTCCCATCAGCCCCTGCCCCTTGCTGGCTCCACACTCCGGAGTGTC
The DNA here is from genome assembly GCF_018350175.1 of Felis catus. NCBI lineage: Eukaryota > Metazoa > Chordata > Mammalia > Carnivora > Felidae > Felis > Felis catus. The sequence continues at coordinate 19,344,200 of NC_058383.1, read as the reverse complement.
AGCTGCTGTGACTCTCTACCACCCCACACGGCAATTACCCTGTAGGCCCCGGACCCTCCCATCCGGCTCAGCTCGAAGTGCCCGCCTCTGCCGTAGATTCCTGGAAAACGAGACATCATTTTCTCCAGGAAGCTGGCCCTGACCCCTGGCCCTTATGCCCTTATGCCTTATACCTTCTGGCCCTCATGAATATGTTCCATCATCCCCATACTGGGATTGACACCTGCCTCCCCCAGACCACCGTGGGCACCTGGGGAGCAGGACCTGTGCTGTCTCCACGTCAAGACCCTGCGAAGTAGAAATGCATGGTTGCCAGCTGAAGGAATGAGTTCATTCCCCAGAACCCACAAGCAGCTGTCTCACGCTTTTTGATATCCAGATGAGACACAGGGAATCAGAGTTCCGGGTGTTTGAGCAGGCTCGTACGGAAGGTTAAAGCTGAGGATCAAGTCCAGGGGAGTCTGCCCCTCCTCCCTCCTTCCCATCCCCCCCATCCTGTACTTCTTCCTGCTAATTCTCTCAGCCACCCCCCCACCCCCCCCCCCGGGCGTCCAGCTGTGTGCTTAGGGGCTGTCCTCCGGGCCCTAGCGGGACCCCCACACCTGTGTAGCCGCGGACACTACCAGCAGGTAGGGCCATGCTCTCTCCTCTTGGGCACTTCCTGGCAGGTGGTCGTCAGCATCTTCTGGAATGAGTAATGGAACAGTGCTGACTGCCCAAGCCCGTGCCCTGTGGCTCAGCCCTGTCATTGACTATACGTCTCAGGCCAAGGAAAGCGGATTTGATGTGCTGGATTACAAAGCAGATAAGCTTCATCCCTTTTGGCCGCGGCCCGCCTTTCTTCTTGAACCTGCACTCAGGCTTCCCTGTGTGCAAAGAATAAAAAAGAGGAGCAGGACGTCAGGGTGTCGTTGCGGGTGCTTTGGGGAGCCTCGGCTGCGGGGATTAGAGTCCTGAGGAGGTATCTCTACACGCAGAGTGGAGTGCGGAGGACTGCAGTCCCTGACAGGGGTGCTGCTTATGTAACGCACACCCGTCTGTTGCCAGAATTTACCGGGGGCAGAAAGCGCAAACAAATGCAGCGGCAGGTTGGTTTGATTTAATATTCTCCGGAGAATGCTATTACTGTGTGTTTTAGAGGAGATAAACTGAGACTTTATAGGAAATATAGCTCAGCCTGGTAGACACGGCTTGTTAATACAGTGTTTTGTGTATGGGAATCCAAGGAAGAAAAGTTAAATGGGGGGAGCTAATCCAACCAAGGCGTATTGAGAACATAAGACGAGAAGGTGCTAGAAAAAGGGAAGTCTCTCTTATTGCAAAATATGCCGCCCGTTAAATCCCCAGGCTAACTTTTCTGGGCTCCTCTCCCCCTCATCAGGTGAGGCGGTGGGTGTGGGCTGGCCCCGAGGGGAGGGACTTCAGGGGAAGGGAAGACACAGAGGCTGGAATGCATCCACACAGGCAAACAGAAGGCAGCACACAGATGTCTGTCCTTGTCACAGCTGCCGTTTATCCAGTGCCGCGTCCATCAGGCGGGCATGAGGCACCCAAATAACACCAATAACTGAGCAAATGAATCATCTCGACTGACCCCCAATAATCCTACAAGGTGGTGTCAGCCTTGGAGGTGAAGAAGCTGGGGCTTAGAGTAGCGAGCTCCTAGGGGGCGGGTAGACTGTCTTTTTTACCAGCTCTGCTTGGCAATGGCTGCCTGGAGTGCTGTCTTGGGAAGGAGCTGGAACCTTCCTTCTGGTTCAAAAAGAAGAGGGTGTGTGATTGATCAGTGATGTCGGCCTCGGGCTCAGGAGGAGGATGTGATAATACGTCTGTCACATTTTTTGATACTTGTCAGATTCCACGACTTGGCCCAGCTAGTGACTTGCAGGGGACACGGTGGAGAGGGGAGCGTGAGAGGTGTTGGTTTTTCTGGGTTTTTTCTCAGCACCGCCCCCACCCCTGCAGAAGAGAGGAGGAAGGAACCAGAAGTCTCCCTTACTCTCGTGTGTAGTAACCCATCCAAAAAGTGGGCTTTCGGCCGCTCCCCAGGGTCTGTGTTTCCCTTTGTAACAAGCCTGTTAGTTATCTGCTATCTGGTGGCACCCTTCAGGAACGACAGGCACGTTGTCACCATCTTCGCGCACAGCATAACCGGTGCCGATGCCACTTCCATTTGGTCACAACAGCGAGTGAGGCAGGACGGACACCCAGGGGTGTATTTCATACACAGAAAAGCTGCTCCTTAGATAGTTTATGAATGAATGGATGTCAGAGTTCCCCAGCGGTGTAACTCTGTGATATGCTATGGCAGTCGAAGCCCCTGCTGCCCCAGAGAACTTTCTACAATGATATCAACGCTCTGTGTCTGCCCCGGCCGGTTCAGTAACCCCCCAAGCCACAGGTGGCTGTTGAGAACTTGCAGTGTGGCCAGTAACTAAGAAACTGCATTTTATTTATTTATTTATTTATTTATTTATTTATTTATTTATTTATAAGTTTTTTTAAACGTTTATTTATTTTTGAGACACAGCGAGAGACAGAGTGCAAGAGGGGGAGGGGCAGACACAGGGAGACGCAGACTCTGAAGCGGGCTCCAGCCTCTGAGCTGTCAGCACGGAGCCTGATGCGGGGCTTGAACTCATGAACCGTGAGATCATGACCTGAGCCAAAATCGGTCACTTAACCAACTGAGCTTCTCAAGCACCCCTTATTTATTTATTTTTAATTGAGGTGTAATTGACATATAAGACTGTATTCGTTTTAGGGGTACAGCCTTTGAGATAGGTACATATGGCAAATAATTACTAAATAATAAACGAAACTAAATAATCAGTTTAGTTAACATCCACAGCTCACATAGTTACAAAAATTTTTTTTCTCATGATGAGAACTTTAAAGATCAACTTTCTTAGGCACTTTCAAATTTACGATACAGTATTGTTAACTACAGTCACCATGCTGTATGTTACATCCCCAGGACTTTTTTATCTTGTACCTGGAAGTTTGTGCCTTTTGGTGCTTCTCCCCCCTTATCACCACCTCCCACTTCCTGCCTCTGGCAACCACCAGTCTGTTCTCTGGATCTATGTGTTCAGGTTTGTTTGTTTGCTTTTTAACATTTATTAATTTTTGAGAGACAGAGGCAGAGCACAAGCAGGGGTGGGGCAGAGAGAGAGGGGGACACGGCATCCGAAGCAGGCTCCAGTCTCCGCGCGGTCAGCACAGAGCCCGACGGGGGGCTCGAACCCACAGACCACGAGATCGTGATCTGAGCCGAAGTCGGAGGCTTAACCTACTGAGCCACCCAGGCGCCCCTGCGCTCGGGTTTTTTTTAAGCCGCACGTGTAAGTGGGATGATGCAATATTTGCCTTTTCTCTGTCTGACTTATTTCACTTAGCGCAGTGCACTCAAGGTCCATCCATTTGCAAACGGCGAGGTTTCATCTTTTATGGCCGGGTAATATTCCACTGTGTGTATGTGCCACAACTTCCTCGTCCATTCCCCTGTCCGTGGACACGTGGGTTGTTTCCGTGTCTTGGCTGCTGTAAGTAATGCTGAGGTGGACATGGGGGTACCCGTATCTTTTCGAGCTAGTGATTGCATTTCATGCGGATAAATCCCCAGATGCAGAACTGCTGAATCACGTGGAAGTCCTGCTCTTCATTCTGGGGGGAGCCTCCATACTGTTCCCCACAGTGGCTGCTCCATGTCACGGACCCACCAACAGTGCTAGGGTTCCCTTGTCTCTGCATTCTTGCCCACGCTTATCTCTTACGAGAAGCTGCATCTTACCTTTAATTTGACTGTAACGCCAGCCGCCATCTGTGGCTGGTGACCGTGTGTGGCACCGCACGGATCTTGGCACTCAGGGTGCCGTGCTGAAGAAACAGACAAGGCCCTGTCCACACGGCCCTGTCCCTTCTCGTGGGGAAGGGCAACGGACAAGGATATAAACGAATGTAATTTCAGGTAGCTCTAAGTGTCCCGAAGACGATGTAATAGGGCCGTGGGAGAAGGGCATGGGGAGAAGAGAAGGAGGCAGGGCTGCTTTGAGTAGCGAGAGACCTTCCATCAGAGGCCAGAGCTGGAGCAAAGGCCCTGAGGCAGGAGCATGCTTAGCACTTCTAGGATAGGAGTCTAGGCCGCGGCTGGGGATACTGAACAAAGGAGAGGGTAAGGGGAGGTCCCTGAGAGGGGTGGGAACCAGGTCGTGTGGGCCTCCCTGGCTCAGATCTTATGCCCAGAGAGGCAGCATATAGAGAAGTGGTCAGAGCCCAGGCACCAGAGCCAGCCCAGCTGGGGCAAGTCCTGGCTCCTCCTCATCCGCCTCTTCCTGGCTGTGTGACCTTGGGCATGTTGCTCTGCATCTCTGTGCCTCCGTTTCTTCATAAAACTGGGTAATTATTCTTCAGTTAATACATAGAAAGCTCTCAGAATGACTCCTGGGCTTTGTGAGTCTTATACAAGTGTTAGTAGTTGGCGTCGTCATTGGAGGGTTTTGAGCCAGGGGTGATAGAATATGAGGAATTTAAAAGATGACTCCGGCCGCTGTTTGGGGAGTGGCTTAGAGGGAACAGGGAGCCCCCACAGGAGGCTTCTAGCATCGTCTAGCTAAGGGTCATGGTGGCTTGGATGAGGGGGTCTGGTGCTTATGGGGTGCCCCACGGGGAGACTCGCTTCATCCCAGGACAACGTTTGCATTTCCAACAAGGCCTTTGTTTGGGGCAGAAGGGAGAATTTTCAAACAAACGTGGAAGGAAAGAGATGAGCTCAAACAATCCACGTACCCCTCACCTGCTCCCGTGGTAATCGACATCCCGCCCTTCTGGTTTCGTTTACTTCCCACCACGTGGATTGTGGCTCTCATACCATTCCACTCATCAGTTCTTCAGTGCCCATCTCTAACAGATAAGGAGTTTGTTTTTATGCAACTCCAATGCCACTGTCATACCTGGCGGTAATTGGTTATTGTGCGCCACAGCCCGGTTCGTGTTCAAGTATCCCTAATTGTCTCAATTTATTTATTTATTTTTAGTGTACATCCAAATTAGTTAGCATAGAGTGCAACAATGATTTCAGGAGTAGATTCCTTAGTGCCCCTTACCCATTCAGCCCACCCCCCCCCCTCCCACAACCCCTCCAGCAACCCTCAGTTTGTTCTCCATATTTAAGAGTCTCTTCTGTTTTGTCCCCCTCCCTGTTTTCATATTAGTTTTGCTTCCCTTCCCTTATGTTCATCTGTTCTGTGTCTTAAAGTCCTCATATGAGTGAAGTCATATGATAATTGTCTTTCTCTGACCAATTTCGCTTAGCATAATACACTCTAGTTCCATCCACGTAGTCGCAGATGGCAAGATTTCATTCTTTTGGATTGCCGAGTAATACTCCGTTGTATGTATATACCACTCTTCTTTATCCATTCATCCACCGATGGACATTTGGGCTCTTTCCATACTTTGGCTATTGTTGATAGTGCTACTATAAACATGGGGGTGCATGTGCCCCTTCGAAACAGCATCCCTGTATCCCTTGGATAAATGCCTAGTAGTGCCATGGCTGGGTCATAGGGTAGTTCTGTTTTCAATTTTTTTGAGGAACCTCCATACTGTTTTCCAGAGTGGCTGCACCAGTTTGCGTTCCCACCAACAATGCAAAAAAGATCCTCTTTCTCTGCATCCTCGCCAACATCTGTTGTTGCCTGAGTTTTTCATGTTAGCCATTCTGACAGGTGTGAGGTGGTATCTCATTGTGGTTTTGATTTGTATTTCCCGGATGATGAGTGATGGTGAGCATCTTTTCATGCATCGGTTGGCCATCTGGATGTCTTCTTTGGAGAAGTGTCTATTCGTGTCTTTTGCCCATTTCTTCACCGGGTTATTTGTTTTTTGGGTGTTGAGTTTGAGAAGTTCCTTATAGATTTTGGATACTAACCCTTTATCTGATATGTCATTTGCAACTATCTTCTCCCATTCTGTTGGTTGCCTTTTAGTTTTGCTGATTGTTTCCTTGGCTGTGCAGAAGCTTTTTACTTTGATGAGGTCCCAGTAGTTCATTTTTGTTTTTGTTTCCCTTGCCTCCAGAGGCGTGTTGAGTAAGAAGTTGCTGTGGCCAAGATCAAAGAGGTTTTTGCCTGCTTTCTCCTCGAGGATTTGGATGGCTTCCTGTCTTGCATTGAGGTGTTTCATCCATTTTGAGTTTATTTTTGTGTCTGGTGTAAGAAAGTGGTCCAGGTTCACTCTTCTGCATGTCGCTGTCCAGTTTTCCCAGCACCATTTGCTAAAGAGACTGTCTTTATTCCATTGGATGTTCTTTCCTGCTTTGTCAAAGATGAGTTGGCCATATGTTTGTGGGTCCATTTCTGGGTTTTCTATCCTGTTCCATTGATCAGAGTGTCTGTGTTTGTGCCATAAAAATTGGGTTTTTAAAAAATGTTTATTTATTTTTGTTAGAATGTAGGCAGGGGAGGGGCAGAGAGGATGGGGGGACAGAGGATCCGAAGCAGGCTCCACGCTGACAGCAGCGAGCCCGATGATGGGCTCAGACCCACAAACCCCAAGATCACGACCTGAGCCGAAGTCAGATGCTCAACCAACTGAGACACCCAGGTGCCCCCCAAATTGTTTTTTTTATAGTTGTTTTGTTTGGATTAAGACCAAACGTGGCAGTAGCTTTGAAGTCAAAGGTGCAACTGAGGTACAGCCGAGTCTGAGCGACCTGGTGGCTGTGCCCCATGGCAGGGTCTGGGCAGCCTCGAGCCTGGGGAGCACCATGCATCTTAGTAGGGCGGCTGGTGGGAAGGGGACCGACCCAGGTGCGTGACCTCGGGCTTGGTCTAGGCCACTGTCAGTCACCAGAGGGTGCTGAAATCTGGGAGCCTAGTCCACACTCAGGAGGTTAGGGGCATGGTAACCTTGAGAGCCCCCAGGAGTCCTGGGTCTGAAACAGGCCCCCAGCCTGCAGGGGCAGGAGAGGCAAGCAGAGAATTCAGCCTTCGGAGAGGGGGCCCAACAAGGTGTTCAGGATCCAAGCAGCAGGTTGGGGATTCAGGACCGGACGACCTCCCAGCAGGGAGGAGTGTACAGATGTAGAACCAGGACGGAAGCCGAGACTCCTGCCCTGGGCTGTGCGGACTGTAGGGGGAACAAGTGGTAGCTGGGCTAGACAGATGTCTGAGTAGGGGAGGGCTGCCCGCAGGCAGGTGCCGGTCTCAGTAAATCCTGGGCCCCCTAGGGGTTGGGGCTCCCCCTCCCACCTCCTGCCTGCCTTGACCAGCATTGACTGAGTAGCTGAGCCTACTGATTAAAGTTCTCAGTCCCAGAGATAGAGTATCAGTCAGGATTCTCTTGGTAGCAAAGAACAGAAAACCTAATTAAAACGGACGTAAGCACAGGGTGACTCAGTTGGTTGAGCATCTGACTCTTGATTTTGGCTCAGGTCATGATCTCATGGTTTGTGCGTTCGATCCCTGCATCCGGCTCCATGCTGACAGTGTTAGAGCCTGCTTGGGATTCTCTCTCTCTGCCCCTCCCCTGCTCACACGCTCCTGCACTCTCTTTCTCTCTGAAAATAAATAAATAAACTTAAAAAAAAAAAACTGACATAAGCACAAAAGAGAGTTCATCAGCTCATGTAACAAGAGAGTATAGGGAATCTGGCTTCAGGCATGGCAGGATCCAGGAGTTCACATGATGTGGTCCAGAATCTACCTCCCTCTACCATGCATCTCTGCTTTCCTCTATATTGGCTTCATCCTCAGTCTCCAAGGGGTGGCACTTAATGGTGTCAGACTCCTTATTACATCAGCCCTTGCAGAGATTGTCCTCCTGAGAGGCCCAGATCTAGGACACGCCGGCCAGGCAACCTGGGGTGGGGTTCATGTTATCCCTCTGAAGAGAGGTTGGGGGAAGGATGGATGCCTGGTGGAAAACTGAGGTACTCTCTCCACGAGAAGGGAACACGTAGGAAATGATATCCAAACGAGGTCTTTTTACTTTTTCTCCAAGAACACAGAAGTCACGTGCCATCGGACAAATTCATCGGCTCCCAGATCTCAACCTTCCCCAAAGCTTAACTTCTGAACCGAGCTTCCTTTCATCCTGGCCCCCAGACGCTTGTCTTTGGCATTTCTGCCCAGCAGTCCACGGACCCTCCCAACTCCGCATCCCCGAGCCCAGGCTGGTCTGTCCCAGCCGGTCTGGTCCCCTGCTCCCTTTTGCGGCCTCCCACCCCTGAGTCCTCCTCTTCTCCCTCTGCCCCTCGCTGGGCATCCCTAAGTCCTGCTATTTCTGTGGCCAAAACCTATCTCCTTCAGGACCCAGCTGCCCCTTCGGCCCACAGACCCCCGAGCGAGACGCCCCCATCTCCCTCTCTACTTGCTTAGCCTCTCAGCCCTTAGCCTCATCAGCAGGGGCTTATCGATCGCCCACACTCTGCTGTTGTGCTGGGGCCAGGAATCAGATGCGCTGTCTTACGCCTGCCAGCTCACACCCAGCGGCATCAGAAACGAACCACAGTTCAACGAGGCCGGTGCGGTGACGTGGGATGAGTCAGGGCATGAGCCAGGGCATGAGCCAGGGACCTCGCAGCTGCAGGAAGCCTCCAGGGAGAGTGGCACAGCCCCCTGCCGTGACCCCTCCCTGGTCCATCCTGGGAAGAAGGCCACCACGGAGGCTGTGTCCCCGGCCAACCACAGGCTGCTCGCAGACAGATTTCAGCCGGCTCCCAACGGCCTTTGCAAAATTCTTTGCGTTGCCAACTTTGAAAAGTTGGGCGGTTTTACATGAAAATGGGGATTTTCGACTTTTATTGAGAAAGGAAGCTGTGGCGACCCCAGGCCACATCCGCACCTGGGAGCCGTGGCAGAGCTCCATCACGGCGCCACCGTCCTCCCCGCCCCTGCTAGTCTCCCCGGCACAGTGACACGGGCATCACACCATGTCGCCCCTCCCACGTGCGATGCTCGCCCGGACCCTGCACGCATGTGCGTGCTTGTGTGTTGCGGACCTCCCCCGCTCCCAGCCCCCCAGACCGGCCCCTCTGGCTCTTCCGTCCTTGCCCAACTCTTCTCTCCCTCTGGTCTCCATAACACTGTCCTCTTCACTACGCCTTTGCTCCCTGCTGTTCCCACAACCTGGAGTGCCTAGCCCATCTTATTTAAAAAGAAATTTTGTTTAACGTTTATCCATTTTTGAGAGAGATCGAGTGCAAGTCAGGGAGGGGCAGAGAAAGAGGGAGACACAGAATCCAAAAGAGGCTCCAGGTTCTGAGTTGTCAGCACAGGACCCGACACGGGGCTCGAACTCACGAACCGCGAGATCATCGCCTGAGCTGAAGTCGGACGCTTAACCCACGAGGCCACCCAGGCGCCCCAGCCTGTCTTAATCACAGGCCCCGCCTTTCGGGGACGTCAGGGTCCTTCACACACAAGCCTCCTGCGCGCCTCTAGCCTGCCCCGGGCCTCTTCTGGCATCTCCGGCCGCACCCTTCCAGGCACCAAGTCACACGCTTCCCCAGGTGTTCCTCAGTTTGCTGAGGCTCCGATATCCCCGGCTTGTGCCCCCTGGCCAAATCCGCCCTGCAGGTGTACCCCTGCAGGGGGTTGTACAGCTTGTGGACCACTTGACGACGTTTGAAAATTGGCTCTGGGTGAACTGGCCACATTGCCCGTGTGCCTCGGCCCAGAGGTAGGAGAGTCCTGACCTGAGACAGGGAGAGTGATGCTAAGCCCCACGCTAGAGTGGATGGGACTCTTCCTGTGCCTGCTGCCAGCCTCTGCCTGGAACAAGGGGAGCAGGGAGTCTCCCAGCCATGTTAGCCCTGAGTACCAGCCTTGGCAGGTACATACGTCCGGGGCGGTAGAACGGGTTTAAGACCATGATGGTAGCTTACATTTCGTGAGCACGTGCTGTGTGCCAGGCAGTAGGCAAAGGGACTTTGCACGTATCAGCCCAGTTCTTCCGTCCAGCCATCCTATAAGATGGGTATGGCATGATGGGCTCCATTCTACAGATGGAGAAACTGAGGCACTGAAAAGCAGAGCATCTTGCCCGTGGTCACATGACTACCACGCGGTCTGGTGCCCATCACATGGTCCTGCCTTTCAGTGGAGACTGTGGTCACCGGAGAGCTGTGCCCCATCAAGGCAGCGGCCACTGTCTTTCAGCCCTGGCCCCATGATGCCAGATGGCCTCAATGTTCAAGAGAGGCCGGAAATGCACACTGTTACGTGAAAGCTCCCGATTTGTAGATCTTATTGACTCGTTTTGAAATTTTTAACTGCTCCGGGAGCCAGCCCGGCACAGATTTAGCCATAGAGCTGCTTGTGACCCGATCTGTCAGGTCCCGTCCACGTCTGTTGTCCTGAGTGTGTGATGTTGGGAGGGTCAGAGTGCTTGGCCCAGAGCCCGGCAGGTACTAGGTGCTTGTTAAATGTCATGGTGCCTCACCGTCTTCTTCAAGTTTCTCCATCACAAAAATGGTTTTCATTGTCCTTCTTCTCAGGGGACATGTGAAAGGCCACTGAGATCTCTTCCCCATGAAACATTCAAGTTCAGGTGCTCCGGGAAGGAGCACGTTCAGTTCCCAGAGCTAGGCCCCAAGATACCTAGGGATTGGGCCTCTTCCCTGTCCTTGAAGATCTCACATCCAGGTGAGGACAGGCACGCACATGTGGACACTCAGCAGCTGAACGTCCCCGCACGTTCAGCTGCCCACATCCAGCTTGTAAGCCCAGCTCCGAGAGCCCAGAGGAGGGGAGGAGGGGCAGACAGGGAGGGCCGAGGGGTTCCTGGACGAGTCAGCCCCTGAGCCAGGTCCCGAAGCCTGCACGGTGGGTCCCGGGCAGCAGTGGCTCAACCCCAAAGCCCCCCTCACCCCCGCCCCTGATAAGCCTACTGTCAGGGTAAACCCCTCCCGGTCCTCCCAAAGCCCCTAGCTCGTGACAGAGCCTACGGAGTGGGGCCTTCAGGATGGCCCCCCCAGGCTGCCCATGAATGAGGCCCAGTCATCGTGCCTCTGGCCCAACTTCAGTTGGGTGCCCAGGGAAGGGTCTGCTCTCACGGACCCTCCAGGGCATTCAGCATGTAGGCCCAGCGAGGGCTGGCTCCAAATGTCATTCTGCCGGCGGTGCCTCAGGCAGGTGTTTGTCTCTGGGGAAAGCACTTCATGAATGCAAATACCCACGGAGCTGCACCGCCATTAATCTTTGCTGAGCAGTCGTGCGCTCATTGGAAGGGGTATGTCACTCGACATCGGGGCCACGCGGGGAACTGGCCTTGCAGAGTCAGTCAAATGACTTAGATTGGAATAATATTAATACCGATGTATTAAAAATGCATGACTGTCTCAACATGGCTGGTTCTCGGCGCCTGTAAAGAAGGAAGATACAGAAGGACGACAAAGTCGGGATGTGGACGAGGAAGGATGTTCCCACAAATCACATGCCAACCGTAGGGTTTCACGAAGCGTCCTTTTGAAAACCCGTTACGGAAGGGGTTTGAGGCAGCATCGACAGGGGCATAAAGGTAACTCCAGTTAAGCAAGGAGGAAAACATGAGCGCCAAGGAAACAACCGTACACACACACACACACACACACACACACACACACACACACGTGCGCGCGCGTGACTCTTAAAGATTAAGGCGGTAGGCAAGATTTCACCCTGGACTTCTTGGAGGCCAGGCCAAAGCGGGAAACAGTCAGGACTAAAGGGCTGCTTATTGGAAAGGGAGGAAGCAGCCTGGTTCTTTAGAAGCGGGGGAATCTTCTCCGCATATCCACGTCCAAAGACACACCACATACAGAGCTTTACTGCGGGGACCCCTTGCAATAGGGACGCGCAGAATCTTCCACACTGCACGCGTGCATCTCACATGGTGTCTAACCCCGCCCCTGAGCTGCGGGGACGGGGACATCAGTATGTACGTAGATACGGAGAAAAGATCTGGAAGGGCACATGTGCACACACTCCCCACCCAGTGCCCACAGTGATTGCCCCCGGGGGTGAGGAGGGAGCCAGGGTGGGGACGAGGGAGACTGGGTCCACAAGGACTTACTAAAAGCTAGACGTGGAGTCAGAGCTCCAGCCAGGGCAGGGGATTCTGCCCGTGGCCAGACCTTCTCTGGATCTAGCTTGACCCCAAGGGAGATGCCAGGCAGAGTGGCTAACCGCTCGTGCGCACGAGCGGCGTGACCTCAGGGAAGGCTGAGCCTCACTGTCTTCATCTGCAAGATGGGTCCTAATGCCCACTGTGCGGATTTGCTCCAAGGGCTGCATGAGATGATGCAGCCTTTTAGTTTCTTCACCCTTGGAATCCCCGGAGAAGTGACCACTGCTTGGTTCCCCGCCAGGGAGCCCACTCTGGTGATCGTTGGACCAAATCCACCCACAGATGCTGCTTCTTTGGCCGCAGAGTGCTGAAAACGTCTCAGATTTAAGCACCATCAGGCAAGGCCTGAGCCTCCCAGCTGCCCACGCCCCCCATCACGCCCTGAGGTCCTACGTCAGCGCATCTGTCTCCCACCTCCCTGGCCCCTGCGAGGATTTGACGGTGCACCTGCTTCCCTCCTTCTGTCCCCGCTCCGCCAGACGCCTTGGGGAGAGCTGGGGCAGCGGACGGCTAGAGGTCAGGCGGTGCTCCGGGCCGTTCGCGGAACGTACACGAACACCCTCGGAGAGCCGGCCATCTCATTATAAGAGCCGCGGTGCCCACCTCCTGGCCGTGCCGGACCGAAAGCCCTCTCCCCACCACCCCCTCCCCTCTTGCCATGAGAGTTTCTGTCTCACCAGATGTTTCCGTGGCGGTAATTGTGCAGAACTAGTCATTGAAGCTGCCCGTGCTGTCCTCCTCGAACGGCTCTTTCCTGATTAATTCCCAGCACGCGCTTGCTCTGTGCCTCCGCTAAACAGAGAACACATCCATATAAACATGTAAAAGAGTGGTTTGAGAATCGACTTTCCTGACAGTCGGCAAATAGTAGCCTGCCATCCTGCAATTGGATGATTGAAGCCGGGTTCCTGTGGTGTGGCATGGGCTTGAGGGCCCCTCGTTCTAAATTGCTGCGGAACCCCTGCAGCAGTAGCTTGGTGAACTAGAAATTTAGTTAGAGCTTACTCGCCCCGCTTCCGGAAGGCACAGGGCGGGGAATGAGCGTAGAGGGACACCCCTGGGGTCTCAGATCCCGTACCTCCAAAGCAGATCAGAAGCCAAAGCGAGGTGGAAAATGATCCAGCGGTGAAACGACAGGCCGCCGTTTTTGTCCGATCAGATTTGTTCTCAGAACGTCGTCGGAGAACAATGCCATCCTGGAGAAAAGTACCTGCGTTTGGGCACTTTTAGTTCCAAAGTCAGTGTTGAGTGCCAGCCGCGCGCCAGGTACCTGCTGGGCCCTGGGATGGGATTGGCGGGGCCTCCGCCGTCTTGGGGCTGGAGTCTGAGCGGGGGAGACCGTAGCTAAGCGAAAGAGCTGATAAACATGACCGTTTCAGAGACAGGAAGGAAATCAAACAGGGCGACGGGAGAGACGGGGGGCCGGATGGGGTGAGGGCTCGAGAGAGGGGCAGGAAGATCTCTCTGGGGACAAGGAAGAGCCCGCCTTGCAGGTATCTTGGACGAGACTGCTCCAGCCCAGCCCACAGGTCCCGAGGTGGCCGTGAGCCCTGCGGGATGACGGAGCAGCCATCAGCCCTGTGTGTTGGGAGTGGAGGGAGGAGGAAGAATGTGATAGGAGCCGGGGCAGAGGTCCGCAGGGGCCAGATCACATAGGCCTCGTCGGCCCCTGAAGGGCACTGGAGTTTATTCTCCGTGTAGTGGAAAATTGCTAGGGGGTTTTAAGCAGGGGGTTGCCATGACCTGTTAAGTTACTTCAAAACAAAACAAAACAAAAAAACCCACTGGCTGCTGTATAGACAACCAAGTGTGTTTGTGTTGCGGGGGGCACGGGCACAGCAGGGAGGAAGCAGAGGCCAGGTAGGAGGCTGTGGTCATTGTCTCGGGGAGGATGGCGGCCACATGGGCTGGGGGGCAGCGGTACATTCAGAGACGAGAGGGCCGAGATTCAGGAGGGGTTTTGGAGGGAGCCCCTGGGGACTTGTGACATAAGAGAACAAGAGGAATCAGGACTCCGAGGTTCAGGCATTCCCTGACCGTTTTTAAGATGGGCGAAGACCAGGTTTGGGAAGAGGGAATCAAGAATTTTGGGGGGGGGGGCAGGGGCGCCTGGCTGGCTCCGTTGGTTGAGCATCCGACTCCTGACTTCAGCTGAGGTCGTGATCCCGGGGTTGTGGGATCGAGCCCTGCGTCGGGCTCCATGCTGAGCGTGGAACCCTCGTGAGATTCTCTGTCTGTCTCCCTCTGCTCCTCCCCCCACCCCCTACCTGTGCACTCGCTCTCCAAAAGAAAAGAAAGGACCCTGTTTGGGGCATGTTAAGGTTGGGACCCCTGTTGGATATCCCAGAAGAGAGGTCACGCGGTCACTTGGCTTGCTGGAGAGTTCGGGGTTGGAGATTAAAATAATCAGGAGTCAAAAAATAAAAATAATGTAAATGAAATCATCGGGAGTCACCAACGTGATGATGGTGTTTAGGGCCATGGGCTTGGATGAGACCACCTAGTGAAAGGGTGCAGAGGAATCCGGAGGCCTAGGATTGAGCCCTGGGGCAGCCGAAGAGGAGGATCAACAAGGAGCCTGGGGCTGCAGCGGTGAGAGCTGGAAGCAGGGGAGAGACCAGGGGAGCGCAGGGCCCAGGAGCCTGGTAAGGAAATCTACCGAAGGGGAGTAAGCCGTCGCCCCAACTGAGGACCGCACATCTCCCAGGGGATCCGGCAGCCTGCTGGACCCTTCAATTTACTGTCCGAACTGGGACACTTCAGAGGGTGGAAAGTGGACTTTATGAGTGATGGCACCGGGACAACAGGAGGAAATCCCAATTGTCCCAGACTAACAAGGAGGCTTCACCCCTCCCCAGCGATTGGTGCCCTTGCCAAGCAGGGGACCACGTAGAGGTGGAGGCAAAGGCCAAGAGGGAAGGCGGGGAGGCGCAGCCGTGACAGTGACCCTCAGAACTGAACAAATTGTGGGGCATCCCTGCAGCGGACCACTCCTCAGCAATTAAAAGGAATAAAACTACTAATTCACACAACACAGGGAACCTCAGCTATGCTGTGTCAGAGAAGTCAGCCCAAATAGTGCAGGACTCCTTTTATACGAAAATTCTAGAAAAATGCAAAGTAATCTGCAGTGACAGAAAGCTGACGGGTGGCTGCCTGGGGGTGAGGGGGAGCGGGGAGGGTAGGATTCCAAAGGGGTACAAGGAAATTTGGGGGTGATGGATGTGTTCCTTAGCTTGACTGCGGAGCTGATACGCAGCGTATACAGGTGTTAAAGCTTACCAAGCTGTATGCTTTAAACACGCATGGTTTACTGTATGAAGTATGTATTCTCTCATAAAGCTGTTTTTAAATTTTCTTCTTAAAATTTATTTTGAGAGAGAGAGCGAGAGAGCAGAGGAGGGGCAGAGAGGAGAATCCCACGCAGGCTTCGCGCTGTCAGCGCAGGGCTTGGTGCTGGGCTCAAACTCATGAACCGCGAGATCGTGAGCTGAGCTGAAACAGAGTCAGACGCTTCACGGACTCAGCCAGCGAGGCACCCCGTAAAGCTGTTTGTAAAGAAAGAGTTTTGCTGTAAAGAGGAATGGACAGTCGGGGCGGTAGCAGGAGGAGGTGTGATTATGTTTTAAGCATGAACAAAGGAACATTAAATACCTGCATGAGGCAGGGCATGAGTGTCGTGGGGAGGAGACGGGAAGGCTAAGCCAGGGATCCTTTCGTGAAGGTTACTGTACCGAGGAGTTCGGAATTCATCCCATCGGCCCGAGCTTCTCCACCTTCCAAGGAATCGTCCGGAGAACGTGTTACCGGCACAGCACCACACCACATCCCCTTGCCCCCCCCCCCCCGCCTTCCGATAGCAGCTGAGGTGGGACTGTCCCCAGCATGCTGACAAGGCACCGCCTCCAGTGCTCCCAGATCTCTCGGCCTTTCTGCTCAGGGTCTGATCCCAAAGCCCCAGTGGCCTCAGTTTGTGTGGTGGGGAGTCAGTGCCCCCAGGGGCAGCCTTCAACAGCGGGGAAGGGGGTCAGTGGACAGACACCCCAGCCTCCCGCCTTGGGAGGGATACTTCTGAGTTGTGTTCTGTGGGTTCCTCTGAGGGCCCCAGTAGAGTGGAACACCGTGTGCACAACAGCCGGGACCGGCTCAGAAAAACACTGGGGGGGTGCTTTCTCCTGCCCTATCTTACTCTCCCAACTCCCTCTTGGGAACAGCTTTCACATAAGCAACCTGTACTCAACCCTTGTCTCAGGCTCTGCTTTCAGGGCACCTGAAATGATATCTGTGGAACCAGGGCTCTGCATTTCCTGTGCACATCAGGCTTTCCTGACACAGAGGTCCCAGGAACCATATATTAAAGAACAGGCAGTGAAAAACAAGAACAATTTTGGAAAGGGGAGTGACTGGGCCAGACCTGCTCTTGTAGAGAACGAACTCTGGCAATGTGAAGTTGAGGTTGAAGGCAGCAAGAGACAGGAAGCAGGGAGACCAATTAGCAGGCTATTACCAATGTCCCAGCAGGGAGCAGTGGTGAGAAGGCAGCAATTGGGGCCGTCTCTTTGTGAAAGTCCTTTGATTTATAAAGTATGTAACAGTTCACACAGAAATGACACCAGCCTTATTTAACATCCCCGGTGCTATGGTTTTTTTAAAGCTTGCGTTTCCAGCATTCCACATTTTTCTTTTTGATCTTCCGCTTCCAAAATGTGATACGTCAGCCTGGTGCCACACAGCTTCATTTTGTTAAATTTTGTGTTTTCAGGATCTTGACATTGGTGCCAAGCACATGAAGCTTTATGTCAATAAAAAGCTCATCTTTGATGGCACGTTGGACAAAGGAGGTGGGGAGGGCCCAGCTGACCTGAGCGTCCTGGTTGGCCAGAAAAACAAGAAGGAGGAAAGAATGGAGAGGACCGTGGGTGCCCCCTCGGGAGAAGGCGGAGATGCCTGCAAGATGGCTGGCACAGATGGGGCCCACTCACAGCCAGCTGGAGCAGCGGTAGATGTGAAGGTTTCTTCCCAAGGAAAGTTATTTGGCGAAAAGATGAATCCTCCCAATTGCACGAAAGACAATTCGTCCAAGTTAAACGAAGACACGAGCTTATCAGCAGCCCCAGCCCCGACGCCGGCCTCGATGGGTGGCGTGCCCCGTCCTCCTCCCCTCCGCCCGGCTGCGGAATGCCCCGCCCTGGACCCAGAGCCCTCTCTGATCCAACAGCTGGAACACCTCACGGGCAGAAAAGTCTCCGAGCCACCAGCAAAAACTCCCGCCTGGTTGCAACCTTCTGCCGCGGGGAAGGGCAGGAAGCAGGGAGGCAGGAAGCCAAAACCCCTGTGGCTGAGTCCCGAGAAGCCACTGGACCGGGAAGGCGGGCTTCCGTCTGATGACGTCATTGGCGCCAGGGGTGAGGGTCCTAGAGAGGCCGAGATCGGGGATAAAGGCCCCAGGCGTGAGCAAGGGCGAGCAAGCAGCTGGAATGTCATCGCTGGGGAGAGAGCCCAGAAGGTGACCCCCAACGTCTGTGACGACTTTGACATCTTTAACCAGCCCTCCAACAGAGAGCGCCCTGCTAGTGGGAGGAGGGGCCCGAGGAAGGACGCCCTCAGCAGCGGTCACAGTGATGGCCAGCCAACCAGCAGAGGTAAGCTCAAGAAGTGGTCTGACCCGGGTGCCATTGTCCCCATGATACCATTTTGCTCCATGGACCCCAGATAAGGGCCTCCTCATCTGCAAAGCAAGGGGGTGTGGAGAGACAGAGAGAGAGAGAGAGAGAGAGAGAGAGAGAGAGAGAGATTGAGACTGAGAGACAGAATCGGAAGCAGGCTCCAGGCTCCGAGCTGTTCGCACAGAGCCCGACTCGGGGCTCAAACTCACGGACCCGCGAGATCATGACCTGAGCGGAAGTCGGACGCTCAACCCACTGAGCCACCCAGGCGCCCCTCCCTTCTCCTTTTGTGAAGAGAAATCAGAGACGTACAATATTATTTTTCAACATTGGCAACTGATGGATATTATTTTTAAACCACTAGGTGGGTCAAAAAAAAAAAAAAAATCTCCTGGGAGGACTCACCTGTTTTGTCAACTTTGCAGTAGATTATACGTGAGCAGTCTGAAAGGAGGGTGCCGAAGACTGGGTTTCTGACTATTTGCACTCAGATCTGGCTACTGGGAAGGCGGGCAGCATAGCAGCTACGAGTCGAACCATTTGAATCCAGCCACTGCGACTTTGAGCTCTGGTACCTCTGGGCTGGGACTTACAGAGCCTGGCATGTCCACTTTCTGAGCCTCAGTGTCCTCATCTGTAAAATGGCACCAGTAACACCCATCCCCGTGGGAGGATAAAATGAGGTCATACGTGTGCAGCGTGGGGCACAAAAAAGCACCCGGAAGGTGTGAGCTGTTGCTCTTCATCACCGTCACCCCCCCACCCCCGACCCCGGGATTCTGCCTCCTGGTGTATCTGTGTGCAAAGCCAGGGAATCTATCTCCTAGCGAATCAGGTCGGCATGTCTGTTATTACTGTCCAGAAGACAGACCCCGGGGCCCCTGGGTGGCTCTGTCAGTTCAGCTTTGGACTCTTGCTTTCAGCTCAGGTCACCATCTCATGGTTCGTGGGATTGAGTCTCTGGGATTCTCTCTCTTCCTCTCTCTCTGCCCCTCCTCCACTCGCTCTCTCAAATACACTTCAACAACAACAACAACACCCCAAAGGTCTGCGTTCAGCCCATGTCCACACTCAGACATGCAGGGAATCGGTGGCCTCTTTCAGACCCCCGATGTCACCTGGGGCACCAGGCAGGTCCCTCAGACTCAAGGTGCCTTTCCATGTGGGCGAAGGGCTCCCTTCTTCCAGAGCTCCTCCCCCCACCCCCCACCCCCACCTGGAGTTAACCCTGAGACTGGGTGAAAGGGAGGAGAGCAGAGCAGACGTGGGGGTGCTCTTTGAGGGTAGGGGCCGTGTCTCATCTGTGTCAGGGGCCCCGGGGGCCTGACGCATGGTGGGTCCTCTGCAGTGGGGGAGGGGAACTGCCGTGGCTGGATGCCTGACGTGTGTGTGTGTGTGTGTGTGTGTGTGTGTGTGTGTGTGTGTGTTAAGCTGGGCTCTCGTCCAGGCACGTTACTCAAATGATCCTCATTTCCTCCTCACGCCAGCCCCATTTTACAGCTAAAGAAAATGTGAGGTTTAGGTAACGCTCCTCAGGTCACGCAGCCAGGGAGGGTTGGAGCGGGATTTGAACCCAGGCCAGCCTGCTCCAGCATCCGTGCCTCAAACTACCACCCCTTTGGTGCCCCACCTCCGCAGCGCCCCCGGCCGGGGAGAGCCGGGCACTGCGGAGCCTTCCTGGTAAGACAGACCCCACACAACCTCTGGGAGCTCCGAGGTGACGGGTATTATTCTGACTTGTCCACGTTCAGAAGATGCTTCTCTCATTTTAATTTCTTTCCAGGCATTTCACTGCTTGGCTCAATGACACATTAAGAACCGGGCCCTTGAGATTTAATGCTTGTTAAGCCAGTCATGCTAAAAAGGAAAGTTGCTTAGAAATTTTAAATTACCCATTACGTAGAGCCAAATCCCACAGCCGTGCCCTTCAGGAAAGGCGCAAGGCAGAGCCCTCCAACGACGCTTGTAGAATGGGTGACCGCCTGAGTTCTTCCCTGGGACTGGAGTCATGGTGTCACCGAAAGACAGAGCTTGGAAATCCTTTTGTCTGACAGGGCCTCTCATTACAATGGCATCCACATCTTGGAAGGGTCCGCATCAGGGGTCCATTGGCTATGGGGGGACGAAATCACATCTGCCCGGTGGGAGCATTGACCCTCCCGAAAGCCGGCGTGCGCCCAGGAGACGTGGCCGCGACTCCCCGGGGCTGCCGGGCCCTGCCTCTGCCACCTTCCCTCACTCTTCCTCATGAGGTCAGCTGTCCCTGCTCTTTCCTGGGGGTGGGCAACGGCCCCCCCGCCGGGGAGCAACGGTTTCTGGCTGTGGCTCCCAAAGTCTCACGGGAGCCACTGATTGGTCGACTTGGGTCAGGTGACCACTCTTGGCCCAATCGGCTGTGGCTGGAGGCTGATCACCTTGAACACGTATGGCTCTGTGGTGTCTACGTTCGTTTTCATTTCCCGTTTTAGTAACAATCAGCCCATACCCCACGGGGGTGCCGTTGATTTTCCCAAGCTCGGGTTTAGAACTCCGTGCTCCACGTTTACGTGCCTCCGCCAAGAGGTAGTTTTAAACCTTAAATCCGCCATCTCATACGGGTACCCACCCCCCCCCCCCCAAGACTGTGTCGACTGCACGTGAAAGCAGCAGCAGCTTTGTGGTGTCCGTTCGGGGCTGTGGGCGGGGAGGTTGACAACGACAAAGCGCGGATCACGGCAGCTCCCCAACTCCCGGGGAGCAGTGACCGCGTGTTCTCCAGACGGAGGGAAACGTGGGCCAGCCTGCTGTCACATCCGAGAGGTCCAGGTGAAGGCCCGCACGTCTCTGCGTTCGAAACCCAGAGCGTACATCTGGAGGAGAGTAAGTCGGGAACGCAGACGCAGAGTGAGGGCAGAGTCCTGCCTTTCTTGGCCACCCAGGCCGAGGCCCTGACACATGACGTCCGTTCTCTCTCCTCCGCGCACTTGCAGACCAACCCCCAGGCCATTCATTTCAGTCAGTGGAAACCAAATCACAATAAACTGATGTCATGACGATCCATATGGGAAGTTCCTTCTGCCAGATGTTAAGCCTCGCGCCTGGAGGAAAAGAAGGAAGAAACTCCTAGGGTCTTTTTTGATGGCAGATGAGGAGGGGAGAGGACAGGTGCAGGAGAGCTGACAGGTGGAAGCCGGGGGCGGAGGGGGGGAGGGAGTCCCTCGGCTCCGGGCCTGAACCCAGGGGTTGCATGACGGCGACACCAGCCAGCCGTCCCTGTGCTGGCAAACATGAACTGAGCACTTATGTGCGCCAGGGTCTATGGGACACACCCGGGGAACGGGGCAAAGGAGGAGGTGGGGACAAGATGGGCAGGCACGTGGGGATCCGGGAGAAGAGCATTCCTGGGAGAGGACACTGCAAGGATACGCAGGAAGAGACTTGGGGTGTCCATGGAACAGAAAGGCCGGCACGGTGGAGCTGATCGTCAGGGAGGAAGGTATGAGGCGTGGCGGCGTGGCGAGGAGTCAGATGCTTCCCAGCAAGGTAGAGACAGTGGCAGTTGGAGGGTTTGGTGACGAATTCCCTTTGAGGCACACGGAGTTTGGAGTGACAGAAGGGACATGTCTCGGCCTTCCGAGGGGTCTTTGGAACTGGACGGTGGTGGCCGGGGGAGACAAGCCAGAACTTGATGCAGAAAATCGAGCGGTGCCTGCCTGGCAGCCAGGAGCTGGCTGGGCGAGGCCAGAGAGGAGGACCGGAGGGGGCCGAGGCCTGGGGCAGGGCAAGGGCGTGGGGAGGCTGACAGCAGCAGAAACAGCAGCGGAGAGCCCGGAAGTGCCAACGCTCCTGAGCGGGCGAGGAGGGACCGCCAAGTGGAAGGGGCTGTGTCTGGGATGTGGGGCATGAGGACTGAGAAGAGATCGAGTGCACGGAGTCATCGGGTACGTGCAGAAAGTCAGCGCAGGGGAGGGTCCTGGGAATTATAGGACTCCTATGGAGGCAAGGGACAGAAAGCCACCAGGGGTTTGGCTTCAGGCATGGCTGGATCCAGGGGCTCAGATGATGTCATTGGGGCTCTCCATCTCCTGGCTCACGTCCCCGGTGTTGGCTTCGTTGTCAGGCAGCCCCCCCTCCCCCACAGCACAGCAAGCTGGCCGGCGGCACTGCACGCTCACGTCCGATATCCTGCAGCAGACGGGAGCCACTTTAAATTTTTTTTTTAATGTTTATTTTATTTTTGACAGAGAGACAGAGCATGGGCGGGGGAGGGGCAGAGAGAGAGGGAGACACGGAATCCGAAGCCGGCTCCAGGCTCCGAGCTGCCAGCACAGAGCCCGACGCGGGGCTCGATCTCACGGACCGCGAGATCGTGACCTGAGCCGAAGTCGGACGCTCAACCGACTGAGCCACCCAGGTGCCCCAGAGGAGAGAGAGCCACTTCAAAGTGAGCCCCCCTCTCTCCATAGTTCCCTTCCCAGCCTAGAAGGGCACCGTCGGGATTTGCCTCATCTGGATGGTCTGAAGGCGGGGTGATCCCCAAAGAAAAGCCAGGAGAAGGGCAAGTGGGGTTTGGGTGAGCCCAACAGCAACTCCACAAAGAGGCCCCGGCTTGCAGGGCTTGAGGGAGAAAGAACACGGTGGCCGCAGCAAAGGGAAGGAGAAAATAGGGGGGGCGGTTGGAGGAAGTCATGAGATCGGGTCTGGCTTCCTTTTTCTTTCAGGTGGGAGAGATTTACGCGCATCTGCAGGCGGAGAGAGGGCAAGGTGCCAGTGGGGAAGAGACGATTGAGGGTTCTGGAGAGAGGGGATAATCGATGGAGCCGGGCCCCCTAGGAGACAGGCAGAAAATGGAGTGCAGGGCCCCGTCCGATATGAAAGGAGAAAAAACAGAACGTCAGTGTCAGCTGCGGTTTTTCCAGAATGACACCCTTACACGGCAGTCAGCCGTGGCGTGGCCGCGAGGGCAGGGCCGCTGCTTGGTGCGCACGCTGGGCCCTCTCTGTTCCGCGAGGAGGAGAGTGCAGCCTTCGGAGCGCGCCTCTGAGGGCCCGACTGTGTTCTCCGTGTGCTGGGGACGCGGGCTTCCGATCTGGAAGCCAACCTAGCCACGCACAGAAGTAAATTCCTTGCTTGTAACATACCTGTGTTGTTGGCAGTTTCTATAGCACCTTCTCCCGGTTACAAAAATAACACATCCAGGCAACTCGGAAGATCAGGTGACAAAGAAGCTAAAAGCCCTTCCTACTCCCGTCCCAGAAAGGATCGTGGTAACACGTTGGCGCGCACCGCCCGTGCTAGGATCTGCTGCATCTGACAGTCGCGGGTCTGGCTTTTTCCCACTCGGCGTTCTTTCACGAGCGTTCCACCTGCCGTTAGGCAGTCTTTGAAGACGCTGTCCAAGTCACGTGACGTGACAGGCTCAGAGCAGACCCCCTGGCTGCTGACTCAGGCGCGACTGGCGGTGGCGTGACCCCCGCCCGTCCTGTGAGTGTCTGACACGCCGGATGATTTCCAGCAAAGGTTGTCACACAACAGAGTGTCTTCCCTCGATTTGCATGGCAGTTGCCTTAGGAAATTCAAAGCGTCTTATTGGGAGGCCTGGGTGGCTCAGTTGGTGACGCATCCGACTCTTGGTTTCGGCTCAGGTCATGATCTTGTGGTTTGTGAGTTCGAGCCCCGCGTTGGGCTCTGGGCTCTGTGCTGACGGGGCAGAGCCTGCTTGGGCTTCTCTCTCTCTCCTTGTCTCTCTGCCTCTCCCCTGCTTGTGCGCGTGCTCTCTCTCTCTCTCTCTCTGTCTCTCTGAAAATAAATAAACTTAAGAAAAAAAATTCAAAGTATATTGAAAAATACTTTGCTTTTTGTAAAACAGCCAGATTCTAGACTTGAGTAACCATCGTCAATTTTTTACCAACCTGAATGTGGCATGTGACAGGAGGCCCTGACTGTCCTGCACAGGGCAGGATACTAACATCCGGGTCCCACCCATCAAAGGCCAGCAGGGCCTCTAGGCATTGAGACCCCAAGAGCCACCCCACTGATCTCTAGAATGCCGCCCCCCCCCCCCGAGGGCGACCCCACCTGGCCGAGAGCCCCTGGGTGAGACAGCCTGTAAAGGTCCCTGCTTGCACACAGGGCACTAATGGGGCTTCACCCTCCTGTGTTCTTCCAGAAGACGCCCGGTCCACCGAGACGCCGCCACGACCCCGGTGGTGCAGTGAGCAGGAACACACGCTGCATGAGTCCTGGGACTCCCTCAGTGCCTTTGACCGCTCCCACCGGGGACGCATCTCCAACATGGAGCCGCAGGGGGACATCCTGGACGAGTTCCTGCAGCAGCAGAAGGCCAGCCGGCACGGCGAGCAGCCGCCCCCGTGGAGGGAGGAGAAGCTGGGGCCAAGGAGAGGCCGGGAAGACAGTCCCGTAGAGACGGACGACGCGAGTGACTTTGAAATCCCCGTCTTGCCTTACGGACAGCGCCTGGTCATCGACATCAAGTCGACGTGGGGGGACAGGCACTATGTCGGCCTTAACGGAATAGAAATATTCAGTTCCAAGGGGGAGCCGGTGCAGATCGCGAACATTCAAGCCGAGCCCCCCGACATCAATATTTTACCGGCCTACGGGAAAGACCCCCGCGTGGTCACCAACCTCGTCGACGGGGTGAACAGGACCCAGGACGACATGCACGTCTGGCTGGCCCCTTTCACACTGGGCAAGCCCCACACCATCTCCGTAGACTTCGTGCACCCTTGCCAGGTCGCCCTGATCCGGATCTGGAACTACAATAAATCTCGGATACACTCCTTCCGTGGCGTGAAGGACATCACCATGCTGTTAGACTCGCAGTGCATCTTCAAAGGAGAAATCGCCAAGGCCTCGGGGACCCTGACAGGAGGTACAGTATGTCTGTAAGAATGTTCTGGAAGCCTCTACCTGCCACCCGCTGAGGCTCTGAGGAAACACTAAAGACCCTGGCTCGCCAGTGACAGATGGGTCTCTCCTCTTCCTAGGCCTGGCCCACTCCTCCCCTTTTGCAGCACGGGGGTGCGCGGGGGTGCACCGGTGAGCTGACCTCATTTAAACGCCTCCCCTGGGCGCTGGCCCCACTCAGCTTCCCTAGAGCCTCAGTCGGAGAAGGGGGAATTCTTCCGCAAGCGACTTATTGAGGGGGTGCTCCCAGGAGAGCCTGTGGTCCAAGGAGAGAGACAGGATAGGAATGAGGGGAAGCCAGGCAAGGATACGATTTGGGAGAAGCCCAGCCTCAGCCCGATCCCAGAGAGAGCTCTGGAGCTTAAACTGCAAAGTCCGTCCTTCCTGAAAGCAAAGCAGAAGAGCTCTGGAACCCTGCAGGCTTCCCGGTTTGGGGGTGTCACTCCCACGCCCTTCCAGGAAAGCCTCCAGCCCCCCAAAAAAGGATCGGCAGGGATCTGGGTGGGGGTCCCAACAGCATCCTGCCAGGATGCCTCGCCCACACCTAAAAACATTACCTACTTCAGGACCGATCACCATGACCCTCCTTAGATTAGATGCCTTCATTGATCTAGGCCACGGGAATCCCATTTGCGGTGGGTGAATAATAAATAAAGAGGTTTGCTTACACAAATCGGGGACGGTGGGTGGTTTGGATTTTCTAGCACAAAGGTTGATGGGTTTGGGTTCCCGGTCTACAAACTATTTGGATTTGGGGTGAGTCGACTCTTCTGTCTTCCTTGTGACCCATCCAGCCCCAGAGCACTTTGGAGACACCATCTTATTCACGACCGACGATGACATTCTGGAGGCCATATTCTGTTCTGATGAGACATTTGACGTGGACGTGGAGGGTCCCTGCAGCCTGCAGAGTGGGGAGACGCTGAGGAGGCCGAGCACCGCCGACAGCGAGGGGGAGGAGAGGCCCTACACCCAGGCCGGCTCATGGGCTGAGGACCGAGTAGGACTGGCCGGGGTGGGGGGGGGAGGGGGCTGCGGGTAGGGGCAGGGGGCACCCCCAGAGGGATTTCTTCTCCCAACTCTGGGTATAACAGGAAGAATGAAGATAGATAGCCTTTAAGCTGCTGGTGCTACTGTTTTGACATTTCCCATTTTTCTACTTCATTTTTTGGCCCTGTGTGTCATATTTCATTTTCTAATTATTTTTTATTTTTTTATTTTTTTTTAAACCAGAGTGAAGAAAGTATTCAAATTTTAATCAAAGCTAGGAGAAAGCGGTCCTGCGTCATCTCTGTAATTTAGAGGTTGGCAGTCTCAGGGGAATTTTTGCTTTGGGTTGTGTTTTGATCACACTCACTGTTGTTTTTGACGGAAAGGACTAGAAACGCTCTTAATGGGCAGACTTAGAATTAAAATAATGATAATCCCAGCGATTGTTTCCCACACACGTATGGTGATCTTGTGGAGCGCCGTGTATACTATGCTTAACCAGGTAGAGACCATTAAAACCCCCATGTAAGAAACCAAGGCTCAGACAGGTTAAGTGAGTTGCCCAAGGGCACACAGCAGGAGAGTATCCAGGCTTGAACTTGAATGTATGACTCCAAAGTCTGTGTTGGTTTTTTTGTAAGGTTTTTTTTTTTTTTAATGTTTATTTATGTTTGAGAGGGACAGTGACAGAGACACAGACAGAGAGAACGCAGGGGAGGGGCAGAGACAGAGGGAGACACAGAACCCAAAGCAGGCTCCAAGCTCTGAGCTGTCAGCCCAGAGCCCGACGCAGGGCTCGACCTCACAGCCCGCAAGATCCTGACCTGAGCCGACACTTAACCGACTGAGCCACCCAGACGTAACTCCAGAGTATGTGTTTTAAACTCATAAACCAATTTTTTCAGAAATGAAAGACGACCTTCAGGGAAAGGGTCAGTCCAAGTGAAGGACCAGCATCAGGAGAACCAGCGTCCCCAGGGATGTTCTTGAGGCCCTAAGGGGGAAAAGGAGATGGTTCCAGAGGGTGGGGGAGAGGAGAGGGGTCCGCTGGAATCCAGAGGACAGAAGGCGGGGCCTGGCAAGGTCAGGAGGAGACAGGAGTTGCTAGTTCATCTTGATAATTGTCCTGATTTTTTTTTTTTTCAAGAAAAGCCAGAAACCTGGGTTTTTATGTAAACTGCCCCAATTAAAACCTATTGGCAACTAAGTGGAAATGCTTTCAAACCTTCTGAGCCGTCCCAGGAGGCTCAGGGAGGGTGGAGAACAGGGCAGCGACCTTCCCTGGTGACCCGAAGCTACTCGGTGTCATAGATGCTCCTGGCGGGCCACCCTCCCCACTCTCCTCCCCACAGCCAGGCGGGAAAGGGCCTGAAGAGGCTCTGTCTAGGGGCTGGGCCGAAGGATCCAGTAGGTTGTTCCTGGGCTCCATGCTGAGCCTGCTTGGGATTCTCTCTCTGCCCCTCCCCCGGCTCGCACACGCGCATGCTCACTCTCTCCAAATAAGTAAATACCCATTTTTAAAATGAGATGCCCAGGCCCCGAGGCTGAGAACCACTCTCTGTGGTTGAAATTTTTCACTCTCCTTCTCTTCATCCCTCCCTCCTGATCCTCCTCTCCCCCTCCTCCCTCCAGCACCCTAGGTAAACCTTTATTGGGTCCTTCCCTATTCCAGAAAATCTGATCACTTTAGCTGGTGGCATCAGACTCCTCCCCAACCGGAAAGAGCTGCTCGTGAGGACTCAGACACATGACGGCTGCCCATGTTACCAGTCACAGAGCTTCCACAATGGTAGAAAATGCAAGAAAAGACACAGATCCCCGTGGACAGCAGTATCTGGGAAAATGGCTAGCCAGCTGTGCGGGTATCACAAAATCACCTTCTTCCTCTCTGCTTCTTCCCCAATCCGTGTGTAGGTCCCGGAGCTGGAGCCACCACTCAGTCCGCCTGTCCCTGAAGTAACCACCCCAGAGCCAGGCATCTACCATGGGATCTGTGAGTATCCTCTCTTGGGACGATGTCCGGTGGAAGGAGGACTGTCAGGGGTTCGGGACAGTCATGGCCACTTGGGGCAGGGATTCCCTAGACGGTTGGGCAGGTTGTACACTGCACAGAGAGGCCAAGCCGTGGATGGAGCCACATCATTTCACAGAAGGGGGTACCTGTCTGCAGTTGGCCTTTTCCGGAAGCGCACTTTTGCATCTTGCATGCAGACACCTTATGCGTTAGTTGTGGCCCTGACCCAGGAGGCTGCAGCGGGAGCCCAGAAGGCATAGGCCAAGCAGACGTAAGAGCGAGAAGAGACCCAAGGCATCTGTCGTCCGGTGGTTTGGGCTGTCCCTTCAAACTCATGCACAAAGGAAATCTGCGTCCTCCCTGCTCCAGGTGGGGCGGGAGTGGCAGGAATCCTGGCCCAGGGTCCCAGGTCTTCTGAGAAGTCTGGATTTTTATGTGAAGTCTCCAGACTTTTTAAGCGTTGGTGGACTAATTTTGTGCTCTTTGTAAATACCGCATGAGCCAAACGGAACGCCTGTTGTATATCCAGCCAGCGGGGTGCCAGTTTGTGGCCTCTGAGCAAACCCCATCGGGGCTTCACTGTGTCTGTTCCCTCTTCTTTTCCCACTCACCCTTCCAGCCAGTTCCTCCCTTACTCTGTGTGCGTCCCACCAGCACCTCTGCTGCGTCCTGGGGAATCTTCAGGCCCAAGGTCCTGGCTGAGCAATCTCCCCGCTGTCCCATTCCCTGTCCCCCATGAAGGAGGCCCTGGCGGTCAGTCCTTTGCAGCCACACCAGCTGGACTCCCTCTTGAGGGAGGGCAGCGAGCAGGACAGGCAGAGGGAGGGGCCGGGCCTCCTGCCGTGACCTCGGGGCCTCTGCCAGCTGCACGGGGAGCTGTGGAGCCGCGAAGTCCCCTTGGACTTGTCCTGCGTTGAGTGAGGGGACCGGGCCTCATATACCCATATCTACGGGTGTCAGGACACGTGGGGAGCGGCAAGGCCCAGGGCAGTGCGTGTGGGAGGACTCAGCTGTGAGCCGTCAGCTCTGCTCTCCGCTGGAGGAATGAGCCCTGCGGTCCTGGGCTGGGACCCGGCTGTGCCCCCACCGCATCCTCCGCATCCCCTTCTCAGGGCATTGCTGCCACACCCAGCTCCCCCACCGGAAGCCTGCCCGTGTGCCGAGCGAGAGCCAGCTCTCCCCCCCTCACTGCACAAAGACGAATTCCTCTTAGAAGGGGAAGATGCCTCCCTTTGAATCCCCGCAGATCCTTACATTCCAGAACACTCTCTCAACTGACAGCAGAGGATTTTTTTTAGAACCAACCTAGTGCAGGCGAGAGCCTGGTTTGGGGCTTGGTTTTGTCCCCCCGTTCGGGCACCATGCTGAGGCTTTCCTGTGTCATCTCACTGAACCCTCAGTTCTCATTCCGTCCGCACAGCCGGATTCAAGTGTGCGAATGACCTCATCTAGCCTAGGTGTCTCCCTCCCGCTCTCTGCCCTGTGTCACTCTCTCTTGTCTTTCTCCCATTCAGACCCTGGCCACCCAAGAGCTTCTGGAAGCTCTGGCTTTACGTTCCCGTTCTGCCCGGCAGACCCAGATAAATGAGAGTTTCTGTTCCCATTGAGTCCAACCGCGTTCCAGAATCATGTCTCCTGGGCCTGGCTTGGGTCACGTGCCCATCCATAAACCAATGACCGGGGCTCACCACAGCGGGGAGGGAGTCGGGGTGTGGGATGGAAAACTCCGTGCAGCCTGGGTCAGAGGCGCATCCCTGAAGCCAGAGGTGAAGGGTCAGCCCCCCAGTGTTCTAGGAGAGGTCAGAATGCCAAAGCCAGAAGAGGAAGGAAGGAAGGCTGGCCAGAAGCAGCCACTGTCCCCTTCATCTGATGATTTCCCCGGAGATGCTGTCTGTAAATGTCCTTCCTGCCCAACCAGCTTCTGACCTTTCTTGGAAATGTGATTTCAGTGCCTCTGAGAGTTTTGCCCCAGAGTAGAGCTCCGAGCCCTTCTTGCTGTAGGGAAAGTGTGATTTTCCTGCTTCTCTACTTGGTCGGGAGAAGAGCGTCCTCACCAAGCATCCCCTGCCCTCTCGGAGCCCTGCAATTTCTGAGTCTCTCTTCCCCGAACATTTTTGTTTCCCCTGCTGTCTCTAAAATCCTAAACCCACTTCGCCAGCCTGCGCAAGTGGAGAGAGCTTTGATAACGTGACCCGGGGGGGGGGGGGGGGAGTGAGCTGGGGTTGGTAAATGTGGCCAATCCTATTAATGTTTTGAAAGGGGATATATGACTTGCTAATTTGCAGATGACACTAATTTGGGGCGTTTTGCAAATATCAGCAGTGATGAATAGGAAAGTAGCTGAGAGAGTTGAAATGTGGGAGAGAAATAACAAAATTAATTTCCATTTATATAAATACCAATTGATACACCAGAGGAAAATGAATGTGGAGCGTGAATATTAGCTCAAACAGGAGCGCGGGCGCCTTTGGAGCAACCCCAAATTAGATGTCCGAGTAGTACCTCGTGCCAGGCAAGCCAAGGGGCGTCCGCGGAGAGGCTGGGGAGCCCTGTCTTGTTTCCCTGGGGGCAGGTGGCATTTCTGTCTCACGGTGATCCCCTCATCCAAATCCACCTCCGTGCGCACTGCCTCTTGGGAGCGCAAGTGGGCCTGGGTGGCTCAAGTGTCTGACCCCGGCTTGGGTCATACCCTCGCAGTCCAGGAGTTCAAGCCCCGCGTCAGGCTCTGTGCTGACAGTTCGGAGCCATGAACCTGCCTCAGATTCTGTGTCTCCCTCTCTCTCTGCCCCTCCCCCGCTTGCACTCTGTCTCTGTCTCTCAAGAATAAATACACATTAAAAAAAAAAATTCCAAGTCCATCCCTCCAGTGGCTTCTCATCTCAGGGAGAAGAAAATCCAGACCTCAGGACGTGAGCCAGCCCCTGCCCCACCTTCTGACCTCCTTTTCCTCCACCGCCCCCCTCGATCACTTGGTCCTAACCACAGATCACATTGGCTCCCGTCCCAGAGCCAGTGCCCTTGCTGTCCTCTCAGCTTAGAATATTCTTCCAGAAATGGTGAAGAATGGCGGCCTCCCACTCCTCCCCCGGGCCTCAGCCCCACTGTCACTACCTCAGAGAGGTCATTCCCTCTTATTTCCCTCACAGTACTCATAGCTCTGTGGAAGTATCGTATTTGTCTGTCTGTCACGTGCTTCTTGTCTGTCTTCACCGCGACGGAAGCTTCTAGAGAGATGTGACCCCTGGACCCCCAAGTCCAAGGGCAGGGCTTTGCACATAGCAGATGATCAATAAATATTCATTTACCCTTAACTGTGAATTTGGTGGCAGGCGATGGGTTTACACTGATTCGTTTCCCTGCAGGTATTTAAAAAGTGACACAGAAAACTCTGTTGGCCTTATCTGTTTTCCAGATACTGTTCTAGGCTCTGGGGACACAACAGGGGACACAACCAGCAGGGCTCCTCCCCTCAGGGAGCTTCCATCCGAGTGGGGCAGACGAGAAAACACATAAGCAAACAGATGTAGACCACGCGGTCAGGCAGCAAGCGCCGTGGCGGAAAACAAAGCGGAGAGTGACGGGGGCGCCTTTGGAGCTCGTGTGGTCGGGGGAGGCCTCTCTGAGGAGATGACATTTGAGCACAGGCTCGCGATGCAAAGGAGCGCGTCGATTAGCTTTTGCTGCGGAACAAACCAACCGAGACTTCAGTGGCTTTCGCGCGACCCCTGTTTATCCGTGAGGGGCTCATAATTCCGTGGCCTGGCTGGGCAGTCCTCCCGTGGGCTGGCTCGGCCGGCCTCTCCTGGGCCTGCTGGTCAGCCGGCAGATGGGCCGGCGGCCAAATGGTCTAGGGCGTCTTCGCTCACACGTCCGGCAGCTGGGAGGCTGTTGGCTGGAGGGGCAGGGAGACTGGGTCGGCCCGGCTCCTCCACGCGGGGCAGGACGCCCAAGGGATAAGCCCCAGTGCACGCGTGTGCTTTATGTGCCCCCGCTGGCCACGGCAGGTCACATGACCCAGACTCGAGCCGTGCAGAGATAGACCCCCGCTTTCGCACGGGAGGAGCAGCCAAGTCTCGTGGCAAAGGGTCTGTGCTCACGGTGCACGCCGTCGGTGCCGTGAGAAGCTAGGACGTGCCCGTTACCATGCAGGTCACCCGGCTTTGCCGTCTGCCGCCAAGATGCCCCGGGGCTGCCTCAGCACCGTGGAGAGCACACGGGATCTGAGGCTGAGTTGCAGCGCGTATGTTGGAAATGACAGGCGGGTAGGAGAGGGAGCGGGGCTCCGGGGAGACTGCGTGGCCTGGCCCCACTTCCCAGCGTGTCCTGCGGACTCCCCGGGCTTCCGCCTCCGCACCTGAGCTGAGCTGGACGGGACGTCCAGGCGGCCTTCCCCCAGCACCACAGCGCGGGCGTCCCGTCAAAGCTACAGAAGAGTGTGAACCCTCTGAACGCGGCCTCCCCAGAAGGGCGCCAAAAGAGGCTCCACATCCTTCCAGGGTAGGGAGTTCACTGGGCTTGGCCCCGCTCTAACGGGAGACCAGTTAGGAGAGAAAAGCTCCAGCCACATACCTGTTGGGGCCTGACCTTGGTCAGGATTCGTTCGATTTGAGCTATTGGGGCAAACGGGGTGACTCACCTGGGCCGTATTGCCCCAGGACCCCAGAAGGTCACGTCCAAAGGGTCTCTGATGGAGCCCGGGTGAGGCAGGGGCGAAAGGATAGACGTGTCATCGTGGGTCGTGGCTCACCCCGAGAGTTAACCCTCCGGCAGGGCAAACGGATGTTTACCAAACGGTCACAAGATCACAGTGGTGGCCAGGGCAGGGAAATGGAAATTCACAGTGACACGGCAGGCTGCGGATGGAGGTTTGACGGGGTCAGGCGGGCTTCTGAAGTGAGTTGGGATCTGAAGGATGCGCACCCGTTGACTAGGCTATGTGAGTTCCAGACAGCAATAGCAGCATGTGCAAAGGCCCCGTGACAGGAGACAGGAATGGAAATGTGAGTGACGGACAGTCTGGGTGGAGCCCAGCTCCCTGTAGTAAGAGGAGGTTAGACAAGTAGGTAGAAGCCAGATGGACGAGGCCTGTTGGCCAAGCATCACTCTGGCGGGAAGCCCCGCTACGGTGTTAGGCAACGTGATGGACGAGTGGAGAAAGGATCCAGGGCTATGTGCGGGTTTACACGACACTGGTCCAGTCATCCTGCAGATGCTTCCAGAACATCAGCGGTGTCCCAGGCCTGAGGGCCACTAAGAGGAAAGGTGGAGAGCCCACCCTGAAGGCCCTTTCATCTGAGTCTGGGTTTTCTTTTTTTTGTTTTTTTTTGTTTTTTTGTTTTTTGTTTTTTTTTTTTCAACGTTTTTTTTATTTTATTTTTGGGACAGAAAGAGACAGAGCATGAACGGGGGAGGGGCAGAGAGAGAGGGAGACACAGAATCGGAACCAGGCTCCAGGCTCTGAGCCATCAGCCCAGAGCCCGACGCGGGGCTCGAACTCACGGACCGCGAGATCGTGACCTGGCTGAAGTCGGACGCTTAACCGACTGCGCCACCCAGGCGCCCCGAGTCTGGGTTTTCAAGGCGGTAGAACAGAGGCTGAAGGTCATCCCTTTTCCCATCTCCGTCTGGGAGCCTCCTCCGGAATGTTTGGCGTTCATGGGCCGCCTTTCCTCCTGTTACAGGCCTTCAGCTGAATTTCACTGCCTCCTGGGGGGACCCGCACTACCTGGGGCTCACAGGCCTGGAAGTGGTGGGCAAGGACGGCCAGGCGCTGCCCATCAGCCTGCACCAGATCTCCGCCTCCCCCAGGGACCTGAACGACCTTCCTGAGTATGCCGATGACTCCCGGACCCTGGACAAGTAAGTGTCCGTAAGAAGCCGCCTGTGGCGACTTCCAGAGCAATACCCTCCGACCACGAGCAGTGGACCACTTTCGGCCCCCGAGAGGCGGGGTCGCTCACGCTCAGACGTGGAGCTGGTGCGGATCTGTTCTGTCTCTCAGACTCCAGATTCAGACATCAAATAGCGTTCCCTCTTCCACCTTCCTGCCACTCTGTGAGGTGTGGGTCTTCCGAGTTTATTTTACTGTATTTTTTGAGGTTTCCTTATTTATTTTGAGAGGGGGGGGAGCGAGAAAGAGAGAATCCCGAGCAGGTTCCGTATCATCGGTGCAGAGCCCGATGCAGGATTTGATCTTATGAACCATGATATCATGACCTGAGCCGAAATCAAGAGACGGGGAGTCGGGCGCTTAACTGACTGAGCCACCCAGGCGTCCCCACCCAGACTAGTTTTGAGTGGCACAGTCCTCTGAATGGAGGTCCCTGGGGAAACCAACATCCATGCACTTAATTAACCACTAAGCTCCACTGTCTTCCACTGCCTCCGTGTCCTTATCAGTAGCATGAGGAAAATAAATCCCATGGCCGGAGGGCGGGAAGGGGATTGCCACACCCCACCCGCACCCCCTGTCTGGCCCAGAGGACTCCCCCCTGCTTTGTCTTAAGGGACCCCTTAACCGCGGCCCTCACACCTGCTGTCAGCACCTGCTCACGAACCACGCGGCACTCCGCATCTTGGCAGATCAGACTCCCGCATGCTCAGGCTCGGAGCCCGCGAGCCCAGCTCCTGCTGCAAGAGTGATCAGCCCACGGCCGGCCCTGCTTGTCCATCCACACCCACCCGCCTACCACCCCCGCCTCAGTTTGCGTTACCCCAGACCCCAGGCCCGAGAGCACTTCATCTCTAAATATTTCGGCGTGTAGCTCTAACCAATAAGGACTTTAGGAAGAACATCATCTCACTACCACCATTACACCCCCCAAAATTCAAATTAACACCGATTCCCTAAATGAGTAGGGTATCTAGCAAGTTCCTATTTCCCTTGACAGTCTCTTCACCTTCCTTTCTTAACCGTTTGTTTCTCGAATTGAGGTCCAGGTAAGGGTCCACACATTCTGATGGGTTGTTCTGAGATTCCCCATAAGTTCCACCCATTGTGATTGGTTGGTTTGGGATCCAGATAAAGTCCATACATTGTGATTCTTTGTTATGTCACTTTTCTTCTTTTTAAATGTTGATTGATTGGTTGATTTTTTGAGAGAGAGAGACAGAGCACGAGTTGGAGAAGGGCAGAGAGAGGGGGAGACACAGAATCTGAAGCAGGTTCCGGGTCTGAGCTGTCAGCACAGAGCCTGACTTGGGCTCAAACTCATGAACCACGAGACCATGACCTGAGCCAAAGTTGGACACAACCAACTGAGCCACCCAGGTGCCCCTGTTGAGTCTCTTAAGCCTCTTATAATCTCTAGGTTCCCTCCCATCTTTTTTCACTTTTTCTTCGAAATTATCTGTTAAAGAAAGGGTTTTTTTCTCCCCCCCCCCCCCCCCCGTAGTGTCAGGATTTTACTGGTTGTATCTCTGTGGTGTTGTTTAACCTGTTCCTCAGGCCCCTGTATTTCCTGTAAATTGTTCATTAGATCTAGACGCCTCATCCGATTGAAGTTTGACCACCGGGGCAAGACGTGACCATGGGGGTGTCGATGTCACTGTGCATTCCCTTCAGGACATATAGAATGTCTGCTTGTCAGCGTTCTTGCGACGTTGGCGGTCAATGCTCAGTGGGCACACCCATTACTATATTAGGGGTTTGGGTGCAGGATGGTGGTCCACCGATCTTATTCTTTTTCTCATCAATAAAGAGAAATTTTTCTTCAATGATTTGGTTACTCTGAGGTACGAGTCAAATAGGAAAGGCAGTCTGAATGCTTGGTTCTTTCCCTTTATTTTTCAGCTTTCAGAATAAAAAGGTGTTTCTCTCGCATACTAAAACATTTGTGTTTGGGGGCACCTAGGTGGCTCAGTTGGCTAAGCATCCGACTCTTGATCTCAGCTCAGGTCTTGATCTCAGGGTCGTGAGTTCAAGCCCCACATTGAGCTCCATGCTGGGCGTGAAGTCTACTTAAAAAAAAAAAAAAAAAAACTTTGTGTCTGATGATCATAAATCATGAACTTACACAGACTGTGTTTGAAGGTTTTCAATTTATTACAGTTTTTATCTTATTGATGCTCTTAGATACTGAGAGCTCCTGGATCCTTTTTTTTTTTTTTTTAAGTTTTGTTAACATTTATTTCCTCTTGAGAGACAGAGCACAAGCAGGGAAGGGGCAGAGAGAGGGGGGTACACAGAATCCAAAGCAGGCTCCAGGCTCCCAGCTGTCAGCACAGAGCCCGACACGGGGCTCGAACTCACAAGCTGCGAGATCATGACCTGAGCTGAAGTTGGATGCTCAACCGCCTGAGCCACCCAGGTGCCCCCTGCACCCTTTTTTAAAAATAGGAGTCTGTGACAGCTTTCCTGCTTTCTGATGTGACAAGATATTCCAGGCTCCCCTTGTATATTTCTGATCCCAGATGTGGAATTGACCATTTTCCCCAAGAAGTCCTGGTTCCTTCTATTGGGAAATGGTATTTAGAGACCATAATCTAGCCACGAGAGATGCTCATTGCTACTGGGTTTCTGTGGAACCAGTTTCTGTAGGAACCAGTTTCTAGGTTTTTCTGTGAACAGAGCTGGGAAGTATCATTTAGATATTCTTGAAGGGGTCTGTAGGGGCTTGCCTTCACTGTCAACTGTAAACCCTTCAACAACTCTCTCTACTTTCAGAATTAAGCAGCAGTTTTGCTATGGAGGCAGCCCATCTCTAGGACCGAGAAGCAATTGCTTTTAGAAGGAAACAGAAGGTTCTCTGGTCAGCCTAATTCCGCAAACACCTCCGTTTGAAATTGCTGAATTTCCTCAGTTTTAAGATGCCAGCGGTTTTAAGACATGCCATCCATCAATTTAATAACCGCCTTTTAGAGAAAAAAAGAAACATTACCTCCTTGGATGAACACTTAGATTGTAAGATTTATTCCAAATCCAGAACTTTAAAATGTAAAAGGAAAACATAAAGTTTTATTTTAAAATCTAGGAATGTCTCCCGGGGCAGCAGCCTCGAAGTCACCAGGAATATAAGAGGGAGAGGAGAGAGGGTTCCCCGAGAAGCTGAGAGTTGGGCCCCCGTTCCTGGGGCCGGGCCACTCAGTGGCAATGCCAGACACAGGCCGGAGCCACCGGATGACGGCCTGGGGTCTGGGCTGCGGTGTGCTGGGCAGTCCAGGGCAGTCAGTGGCAGGATGGTCTCTGGGACAAACACAGGCAAAGTTGGGAACGATGAGGCAGGATGTTCTGAGCAGGAAAACGAGAAACCGGCCGGGATGGGAGTACAATCCGGGCAAGGTGACCAGTTGATTCAGAATAGTGGCCAAGAAGCACATAAAGGCTCCGGGGGCTCCCTCCTAAGGCCACAGGTCGGCCCCTTCCTGCGCTTTTCCCTCACCGAGAGCTGCCAAGTTCACCCTGGTGCCTTAGTATGTCTCTCCCCAGCCCAAGAAAGAACGAATCAAATTATTTCAAAATGTGCCATAGAGCCACCACAGCATTTCGCAAAAAGTTTGGAAAAATAGACAAAGGCATCCACCTCCCATCCCCCTGACACAAATGTGTGCTTCACTGCTGCATAATCTCTCCTGGTCCCCGTCCCCACTGTCCAGCATTAAAATCAGTGCCCGTGGCCGCCTCTTCCACGTCACTGCATCATCCTCACGATTATCGTTGTAACAAGTGTACAGATTTACGTGACCCTTTGTGTTTTGAGACCTCTTAGGGTTTTTGTGGTCGTTGGTTTTTTTGTGGTTTGTAAATAAACAACACTATGATGAATATCTTTGTGCAGATAGCCCTTCAGGCAGGTTGAGAGGAGAACAGTTCCAGAAATGGAATCCCTGAGTTAAAGGGTCCAGAGAGATGATACATTCTCCCCTTTTATTTTAAACCTTGGTGGCAGGGCTCCTGAGCGGCTCAGTCAGTGAAGCGTCCGACTTTGACTCAGGTCCTGATCTCGTGGTTTGTGGGTTCAAGCCCCGCGTCGGGCTCTGTGCGGACAGCTCAGAGCCTGGGGCCTGCTTTGGATGCTGTGTCTCCTGCTCTCTCTCTCTCTCTCTCTCCCCCTCCTCCCCCACCTGACTCTCAAAAATAAATAAACGTTAAAAAAGATTAAAAAGACAAAAACCTTGATGACTGGTTCGCCCCACCTTTAACAGCACCGACTGTTATCACTGTGCACAGCCAGGCTGGTGCAGTGGGTACAGGAGGCTGGGGGGGGGGGGGGACATGTAGACCCCCGCTCTGATTTCTCCCAGAAGACACGGCCAAGCCCCACCTCACCGCTCTCCCCACTATTCGCAGGTTAATCGATGGAGCCAACATCACGATGGAGGATGAGCATATGTGGCTGATCCCTTTCTCACCGGGCCTGGACCACGTGGTCACGATCCGCTTCGACAGAGCCGAAAGCATCGCGGGCCTGCGCTTCTGGAACTACAATAAATCTCCCGAGGACACCTATCGCGGGGTAGGCTGGGGAATAGCAGCCGCGCTCAGTCCACTGTCAGGGAAACGGCGCCTTGATGAATGGCTGGTGTGGCTGCCAGAGAGGAGCATAAATCTTCCAGAACTTTCCAAATGGAGCTGGGGGCGGGGGTGGTTACAGCCAGGGAGAGAACACACTGCCATTGGCTTCTTCTGCAAAGCGCAAATATGGGCTAAAGAGGCCAGGGCAGACTCGGGACACTTTGTTTCTTCTGGGGGCTCGGGGGTTCCCAGCAGGCCCAGGCCCCAACCGTAATGGTAGACTGAGGCCTGCCGGTTCATTGAGGGTTGGGGGCCGGGCCCTGAGCTGAGGGTTTTGTACCCATTCATTTCATGGGGCCCTCGCCCCAGCCTCTGGGAGGCCGGTGTCAGGACCCCCCATCTTCCAGGGTATTAGACTGAGGTTCAGGACGGTGCATTCACTCATCCAGGGTCACACAGCTGGAGCCCCCAGTCCACGTCTGCTGGGCTTGGGGCTCACAATCCGGTTCCACACCGGGTTCTCCTGCTGGGTGTGAAAAAACAGGGGCCTCTGCTGCTGTGTGGGCTTTTCTGTCCTCCTGTGACTATGGACTGTGACACGTTTGTCCCCTCCCACTGCAACACAGAGCTGATGGTGAGAAGGCCACCGAAAATACAGCAACACAGTCAGGGCCCGAAAGTCACAAGCCCCCATTCTGAAACCCAGCTCTGACCCTAACCAGCTGTGTGATCTTTGCAAGTGGCCTGCTTTCCCTGGGCCTCAGTTTCCCCATCTATAAAGTGAGGAGGCGGATGCTACCTGCCTTGGGAGAGTACCCATCATCCTCTGCCACACGAAGGCTGACCACGCCAGGCCTCGGCCTCGGGTCCCGTGAGCCCCACGTGTGGCACCCCACCATGCACCTGCCACGGAGTTACTTCCGCGGGCCCCTGGGGCAGAACCGTGGGGGGTCGCCACGGTGGAGTCAGCAGCCCTCAGGCGCTCGCCTTCTGGAGCAGCGCGCTGTTCACAAATCCTCCCAGGCCACGCTGGTGGCTCCCTGAGCACGCTCTCAGCTTCAGTGGGTTTAAAAAGTCAGATATATAGGCGTTAAAAAAACATTCTTCTGGCTCAACTCGTGCCTCTGGGCCTTTACGTTCCCTCGAGTGAACCAGTCTGTCCTGTCGAGCCTCCATGACCCGGATTTGCCACCTGGAAATGCTGGGCCCAGAGCCCCTGCTTCCCAGGCCTGGCCGTGGCCACCAGCCTCATTGCCGGTGACAAGTGGCCACCATGGACTGGAGAGAGGGGCACAATCTGAAAGGGTAGATCCCAGAGGGCAGTGTGATGGCAACCATGCCCTCCCCAGGAAAATGCTTCGGCCGCCGGTGTCCCCCAAGGCCCTCTGGGCGCTCCCGTTACGGGCCCCTGGCACGTGGTTAGAACCAGGCCTTGCACGCTGGGGATGGGGCTTAAGGTCCCTGCAGTGTGTCCTCAGGCGA
Organism: Felis catus; assembly: GCF_018350175.1. Lineage (NCBI taxonomy): Eukaryota > Metazoa > Chordata > Mammalia > Carnivora > Felidae > Felis > Felis catus. Next base: position 19,304,575 of record NC_058383.1, on the reverse strand, counting down.
ATTGCTTAGCCTCTCTGAACTCCTAATTTCCTTGGCTGTAAGATGAGGTGATAGTAGAAGTCCCATCCAAGGGAATAAACAGAGGCCTGGGAAAGTCAGGGACACCTCCTAGTGGAGGTTGTGGCCCTGGAGGAGGGACAGGGCCTTCCTGGGCCTCTGCTCTGCTCTGTCGCCAGCCTCCTGCCAGCTCCTAGCCCAGCTGAAGAAGGAACCCCTCTTTGGAGGCGAGCCGGCAGAACCCCGGGAGTCATGCTGGTCATTCTGGTCTAGGTCCACGTCCCTGGACCAGTCGTGTGACCAGCGGGTTACAGTACGTCCGGGTCCAGGGTCTGAATCAGCCGGGAGCAAGGCGAAGTGGGGAGTTGCAGTCACAGTCTAGGGTCCCCATATCCAGCCATACCTGAAGCCATTTACCCTACACTCTTCCTGCTTACGTGCCCTGTGACCGGCTGCCATGAGGGGCCTCCCTAAATGCCGAAGGGATGAAGGGCCCCCGGGGCACATGAGTTATCCCTGAGACCGAGGGCAGGGCCCCTTTCTTTCCGCACAGCCCCTCTGCGTCCCCTGGAGGTGAGAATCTCCCCGTTTGGTCTGCAGTTGGGCCCACGTTCCTCACCAGGACGACGCAAGTGGGCCTGATTCCAAAATGTGTGGTCGACTACCCCTCTGCTCACCCAGCACCCCCCTGCCCAAGGGGAGCAGACCCGAGCCACCTCAGACCCTGCCCTTCAGGCTTGGAGATTCACTGGTAGATCCTGGCCACCTGGCTGGTGAAATCCGTCCTAGAACGGGGGACACGTTGGCCCAAATGCACCCCATTCAGCAAGCTGGTAAGCGCCCGCTTATGCACCAGGCCCTGAAGCAGGTATAGGGGCCTCGCCAGGGTCTCTGCCGCAGAGGGAGACCCAGAAGCCGCTCAGGACGCTGAGTACACGTCCTAAAAGGATGAGCTAAGGGGGCGCCTGGGGGGCTCAGTCGGTTAAGCGTCCGACTTCAGCTCAGGCCATGATCTCTTGGTTCGTGAGTTCAAGCCCCACATCAGGCTTGCTGCTGTCAGCACAGAGCCTGCTTCAGATCCTCTGTCCCTACTCCCACCCCTGCCCCTTCCCTGCTCACACTCTCTCTCTCTCTCAAAATAATAAATAAACATCACATAAAAAAAAAAAAAAAGAACGAGCTAAGGGCCATGAGAAGGAAGATCAGGAAGGGGCTCGCTCTGTCCTGGGGACAGCGTAGGAGAAGTGGTGGTCTGTGAGGCGGGGCTTGAAGAAGGATCAGGGTAGGCCAACACCTACCGAGTACGTCGCTTTTTCCCGGCACTGCATTCTGGGTATTTTACGCAAGTTCACTCATTATCGAGCCCACTTAACAGAGGAGGCAAGTTGAGGCATAGGGAGGTTAAGTCACTCGCACAGGTGCTGACGCCGATGTCGGGGCACCTGAGTGCCCGTGACCACCGTGCTGCTCTGCAGCGGGTGAGGTGGGTGGGGACCCGGGCCGGGTCAGGCGCCACCCCAACTCGTGGGCCACCCTCGTCCCCTGCCGTCTGCCCAGTGCCCAGCACAGCACCTGGCACAGAGTACGGGTGGCACCAGAAAGTGGCCCGGCCCGGTGCTTCTGGCCTCAGAGGGAGGCCAGGCCGGGCTGTTTGTCCGGCGTGGGGGCTCCGTGAAGGCCGTCCGTCACACACACGGCACACGAGCACGCGGCTTTCTTTTGTTTGCTAGGCCAAAATCGTCCACATCTCCCTGGACGGCCTGGGCATCTCCCCTCCAGAGGGCTTCCTCATCCGGAAGGGGCCGGGCAACTGCCACTTTGATTTCGCTCAAGAAATTCTCTTTGTGGACCACCTCCAGGCTCGACAGCTGCCCCAGCCGGCCCAGAGGTGAGTGGGGGAAGGCCCGGGAGTGTCCCCTCCCTGTCCTCAGGGCTGCCGGCTCCCCGCATCGCTCTGAAGTTTATACCTAAAGGTTTTGAAACGATGATCAAACGCGTTGCTTTTCAACTTGGCGGTTTTCTAAAGCTCAGCCGAGCCTCTCCGGAAGCCTGTGGGATGTACCCACCTTGTCTAGGGATGTTTGGGTTTCTCACAGTCTGGAGTGCTGGAGATTTTAAATGCTTCGTTGCACTTCCTGCTGGGAAAAGAGGTTCCAGCCTGCCTCCGTTCCAGAAATGCCCGCCGGCCAATTTGGGGAAGGGCCTTCTCTCTCTCGCTTGTTTCTCAGTTCCCAGTTTAGAAAGATTCAAAGAGAAAATGAGAGCCTAACATTTTGTGGGTTCGCTGGTATTTCTTGGCCCCGGTCTCAGCTGCATGAAGCCCGTAACAATTTGTAAATGCCACGTTCAGTTAACTCATTGAAACCCCCTGATGTCCAAATGCCAGAGGCCAAGCTCACAAAACAAAATGAGTTTCCCTCCGCTGTGGCTGGGATCACTTGTTGGGCCGGTCATTGGGAACAGCCACTTAATTATAACATTGCCCTTGAAATTGAAGAAAACCAGCAAGGCTGGAGGGTACTGGCTGTGGACCGGGAGAAACGCCCCAGCCCCTTCCAAGTGCCGGCTCTGTTCTGATGCTTTGTATTCATCCTTCCACCCACCCTTTGAGGTGGGGATTATTGTGCCCATTTTACAGATGTGGGAACTGAGGCCCCTGCTATCGAAGCCACTTGCTCAGGATCACAAAGCCAAAGCCTTCAGGGTACGCCCCACCTTCCGCAGGCCTCCTCTCCCTGCCTGCCTCCCATCCCGCCCCACAACCCGGCCCCCTTGTTGCTCTCCCGCCGCAGGACCTTTGCTCTGGCTGCCCCTCTGCTTGCAGGGTTCAGTTCTGACTCTGTGCCGCTGCCTCCTTCTTGGCTCAGGCGTCGGGTCCCTGACCACCCCCTAGGGTAGCCGGTCCCAGCCGGGCACTCCACCCCACCCTGGGTCTGGCCCAGCTGTCAGCACAGTGTGGACTCGCCTTGTTCATGAACAGGCAGTGAGGCGGGGCTGGAAGGAGGATCAGGGCAGGCCGACACCTACTGAGTACATCCCTGAGCTGGGTGGTTAAGTGTGGACTCCGGAACCGGCCAACCTCAGGTCACCTCCCACTTCGGCCGCCTGCCAGCTGTGTGGCCCTGAGCGAGTGACTTCACTTCTCCGTGTGCCAGTTTCCTCACCCGCACCCCAGGGCTGTAAGAGTACCCACCTCCTGGGGCTGTCCTGGGGAAGGAAGTGTCCATGCAGCCGCCTGGGAGGTGACTGAGTCTCCCGGAGTAAGACAGGACTCCACGTGGGCACACACTACATCGGGGAACCCTCTCCGGCCACAGCGTCTTCAAAGTCTGTCACCTGGGGAGTAAGTGGCCAGCGATCAGGGTAGTTGCAATCTCCTGCTTCCTGGTGCTGTTTTGTGGGTTTTTTTCAGGCTCAACACTCAAAGCCAGGAGCGGGCAAGCATGGACTACGAGGCACCCCTGATGCCCTGCGGCTGTATCCTTCCGCCACCTGTCTGCGTGTCCCAAGCCCTCAGGGGCCCTGTCCGGAACCCCAGGGGAGGGCTCGGCCCCTCTGGCAACGTTGGGGCTCCCGGCAGGCCGCAGCCCAGGAGCTGGAGCCCCACGCGGGGAAACCCGGGGGACCGTGGGAGGGTTGGCGGGTCCGCGGGCTCACTGGGTGCTGCTGGGGTGGGGGCAGCCACCCGAGTTCCAGATGCCGCGCCCTGGCCGGCTGATGTTTCAGGAAGCAGCACCCAGGACTCCAGCGGGGAGGGGCCAGAGAAGCTGGAACTTTCCGCAGGGCCTGAACTGGAGGCTGTCCTCGGACCCAGGCAGGGAGGAAGTAAAGATAGAAGTAAGGATAGCTCAAAGTCGCCGGACCCTTTCCTCGGCCTGGCCCTGTTCACACTGGGCTGCCTGTGTTAACTCAGGCCTCACCCCAGCCCCGGGCGGTGGAACTGCTAACACCCCCCATTTCACAGATGAGAAAACTGAGGCCCAGAGAGGCTAAGTAGCTTGCCCAAGGCCACATAGCTGGGAAGGAGTAAGACAGGTTAGTGAATGTGAGCAGCCTGGCTCTCCCACCAGTCCGTTCTTCCGGAAGGTCTGCCTGTGGCTATGATATTGCCCGGAAGCCACCACTCTGATTTCCTGCCCTGTCCGCCCCTGGAATGCTGGGAGCAGGCTGGGGACAGGGCTGAGGACAGGCTTGGTGCCCCCATTGTGCGACTCAGTCAGCAACGGTGGGTCGGTCACCCTGCCACGGCCCATCCCTCCTGATGCTCATGTATCCCCCCCACCCCCACCCCCTGCACACTTGAAGTGGATGGAGGAGAGAACAGGTGCTTCGTTCTTTGTCATTTTACAACCAGGGAAACTGAGGCACGAGACAGTTTGACTCCCGGTCACTTTGTTCGGCACGACCACACGATGGGTTTCCGATGCAAATTGTCCTCCGTCCTGCCAGCTCCCTCCCTCCTGTCCTCCTGTCTCCTGGGACGTGGAGGGAAGTTTTTAATTCTTGAAACACATGCATACGCGGCTTCCATTAAAGAAAATTTCATGCCACACGTATTTGGATAGGTTTCAGTCTCCGTGCGAGAAAAAAATGATTCCCCCCCCCCTTCACCTGCATAAAGCTATCCCAATATGATCTTTGCCATTGTCTTGCTTTGTTCTCAGAAAATTAAGCCTATTTTTCCTTAATAATGTGCCACAGTCATTTTTCAGTTCCAGCTCCTGACCAGCTGGGGTGACCCCTATTACATCGGTCTTACGGGCCTGGAGCTATATGATGAGCGGGGAGAAAAAATCCCTCTGTCGGAAAACAGTATCCTTTCTAGGCAGAAGGGGGACCCCACCCTGACCAAAGGGAACGTGGGAGGGTCGGGGGCGGGAGAGGAGACGTCCCTGCAAGGACCAGACCCCGGGACTGAAAATGCCAGGGGACTCTGCTGACGGTCAGAGGCTGACTCTTGGGAGTCCCAAGGTAACAGGAGTCCCACAGAACAGAGAGCCCTGTGGCCCCGGGGATTCGGGCGACGGTACCAACTGCACCCCCTCCTGGAGATCCGCAGGTACTTTGGAGTCCCAAAGGCTCTGGCAAGGCCTGCAGGGAGCAGCCTGTGGCCCTGTGTTCAGCCCAGTGAATTCATTGACCATGGTCCTCTTTGTTCAGGGAACGCCCGCACCAGAACCTGCAAACTATTAGCCCACTGAGTTTTTAAACATTTTGGATTCGTTGCTAGTGTTCTGGAAAGATCAGGGCGTTTCACGGGAACACCTCACTCTTCAGCAGCCCTTGAAAAAATTAGCAATGTTTGAGGCCACAGTCATGCACCACAATGATGGCTGGACCTCGGTATCCCCTTTCCCCCAACATGTCCTTATTGTTTCCTGCCAGGTCCCCCAGACGAATTGCTAATGTTTACTGAGGGCTCACTCAGTGAGGGCTTGTCCCGTGGTACCTGATTTGCCCTCACAACGGTCTCGTGAAGTGAGTGCTGTTAGCCCCATTTTGCCAATGAAGACCTGAGACACAGAGAGGTTAAGTAACTTGCCCAAGGTCACACAGCATAGGAGTGAGGACCTGGGAGTCCGGCTCCAGAAACCATGCTCTGACACTGAGCTGTCATGTGTCTTTGACATCACCTGCCTGACCCCTCTGGGCCTTTGCCCTGTGATCCCTGGCCCACCACAGGGACCAGCCAGAGCAGCTCCAACCCCAAAGCCTGCCTTGCACCTATGTGGGATTCCCTGGGTTCCAGTTGGATCCTTTTCTGATCCAACTTTCCTGCCCTTCCCGCGGTGACCCCATCCTCCCCACCTGACAAATGATTGTTGGTGGTTTTGATTGTTGTTAGTGAGTCCTTGGATATGTAAGGCTGTGTTGATTTTACCGGGCGTGCTCACATCCAGTGTTCTCTGAGAGCCTCACATCAATTCTGGGATGTGGAGGTTTTTAATTTTTTTTTTAACATTTACTTGTTTTTGAGAGAGAGAGCGAGAGAGTGCAAGTGGAGCAAGGTCAGAGAGAGAGGGAGACAGAATCCAAAGCAGGCTCCAGGCTCTGAGCCGTCGGCACAGAGCCCGACGCGGGGCTCGAACCCACGAACCGTGAGATCATGACCTGAGCCGAAGTCGGCCGCTTAACCGACTGACCACCCAGGCGCCCCGGACGTGGAGGTTTTTATACCCATTTTACAGATGAGGAAACAGGCCCCAAGGTGCTCTGTGACTTTCCCAAGACCCCAGGTCAGAATGCAGAGCCAGCACCGGACCTGGTTTGTCCAGATCCGCGCTAATGTCCGGTAGTTGAGTGGCCATAGCTGGGCCCGGCTCCCCCCCCCCACGCTGCGTCCAGTCTCAGGCTGGTCCTCACATGCCGAGGCCGTGTCCCCTTGGAAAGGAACACCTTAGCAGTTTGTCCTCCACTCTCCAAAGCGTCAGCCACAAATTCTGTTCCTGCCGCCAGCAGTCCGGTGAGACTGCTCTTTCCCCGACATCTGTCTGCGCGGCTCCTCCCCTTTCCTTGAAACTGGTCACCTCCTCCCCACACACCCACCCCCGTTGGCCTCTGTGCTCATTTTCCCTGGCATGTCTAATTTGGCTGTCGCTCTTCCGGCTGCCCAGAGCAGCGGACGGCCATTCTGCCCGCCAGCCCCAGCGTCCCCTGGGCCACGCCATCAGCGTGACGAGGCCAGTGGCCGCCAGGGTGGCACGCAGCTTCCAGCACACTGCGTTGGGTTATGGCAGCTTAGAGGCTCCCCAGATATCGCCGCCTTCCCCGACAGCGTGAACTCCCTGGAGGGCGTGTGCGGGGACGTCCGGACGCCCGACAAGCTCATCGACCAAGTGAACGACACCTGCGATGGCAGGCACATGTGGCTGGCTCCCATCCTGCCGGGCCTGGTGGGTTTGCGGGGACTCCTCCCCTCCCCCCCCCCCCGGGGTGGGCAGGGCGACTTTGTGTCCTTGGTCTCGGTGACGCGTCTTTGTTCCAGGCGAGTGAATCTCCAACGAACCAAAATGCCCGAGGGCCGTCAGGAAGGCTCACGTCTAGCTAACTAACACTCTGATGGGCACTCTTCGGGGCAAGTTCTTTCTCGGTGCGCTTGGGGTAGTTGCGACAAGAGGCCGCCCACATGGGACGCTGGAGGGCCCGTGCAGCAGCCCCCTCTGTCCTCCCAGCCCCATCCTCTGGCCTCATTCCCTGTGTCTGCTCCGCCTTGAGAGCACCGGGCACCGGACCCCGACCTCTGGCCCCCGATCTGCCTGTCAGCTCTTCAGCGGACTCAGTTTTGCAGACCTCAGACCCTCCCACTGGTCCTGCTGGTCACCAGGGGACCTGGGGGTGGCCTTCACCCACCCGGCTAGAGGGAGAGGAGACAGGCCAGCCGGGCAGGTCGTTGTAGCCCCGCGCCACCCTCATGCCTGAGTATGCGAGTGCCGCAGGCCCTGGGGCACGCCTGTGACGGCGGAAGTGTCCCCTCCCCCTCCACGTGACTGGGCAGGAGGACTGGGAGGTACATTTGGCCCTCAGAGCACAGAGACAGGATCAGCAGCTCTGTTGGGGAGCTCTTCCAACAGCGTCCCCCGTGAGCCCCGAGCATCCGCCCCCCCTGAGCGGAGGCCAGCCCCACCGCTGCAGAGGAGAAACACGTAGGTCTCTCAGCCCTGAGACCCGGGCCCCACCCGCCCACGGCCATCTGGTGTTTGGCCAGCACGTGTTTTCCCGTCGTCTTTCACTTGGCTTTTGGTGTGAAGTCATCTGTCCAGCTGTCACTCTCCCAGCTGGACTCGAACGTTTGTTTGTTTGTTGTTGTTGTTGTTGTTGTTGTTGAGAGAGTACAAGCTGGGGAGGGGCCGAGAGGGAGGGGGACAGAGGATCTGAAGCGAGCTCGGTGCTGAGGGCAGAGACCGACTCGGGGCTTGAACTCACGAACCCTGAGATCATGCCCTGAGTCGAAGCCGGACACTCAACCGACTGAACCACCCAGGTGCCCTTGGACTCAAATATTCGTGTCTGCTTGAGCCCCTTGGGCAACTGAGTTTGAGGACCTTTATTATTTCCGTGGTGCAGTCAGAGGGCTGCCCCTGCCCCAGCAGTACCCTGACCCGCCCCCCTGCACTCCCGACATCCTCTGAGACATTCTGAGGATGGCCGGAGGCCGAGCCCCAGGGCCTGGGGCAAAACGGAGCCTGCAGCCTGGGGCCAGCACTGACTGCTTACTGCTTTCTTCTGTAGTGCAAGGGGCCCCCTGATATTGGAGAGTCTTTGTGGGGGCGGCGGGGGCGGGCGGGGGTGGGGGAAGCTGAGGGTCTGACCTTAGTAGCTGATTCTGCCACTGATCCCGACACCCCTCCACCACCCCTGCGCCAGGCAGAGATTCAAAGACACATGCTGGAAATTATCCCACACTGCTCTCAGGGCCTGCGCCGTGCTGCTCATTTGTGGTTGGGGGAAAGGACAGATCGGGGTCAAGGCCGTGCCGATCGCCGGAGACAGTGCTCCTTGACCTGGGGCCCGCCCCTTTGGCCCGCGAAGCATCTGGCCTGACCTGGGGGGGAGGGAAGGGCGCACCCAATTCTCCGCGGGTATTTAGATGAGGGCCACGCCAGGCCCGAGAAAACAGACCCTCCCGGAGCCAGCTCAGCGGTTTGTTGCAAACGCAGCCACACGTGACCGGACTCAAGATGGGCTTCCAGGAGACAGAAGGCAGCGGGAGCCCCACGCACCGCGGCCCCCAGCAGCCCAGGCGCTGCCTCCCGCGCCCGCCCGGCTCACCCCTGCCCACATCTGGCGCCCCCCGCCCCGCCCCGCGCCTCTGTTTCCAAACATGCCCGTTTTAATGAGTTCTTGCCTCTGACAGGTGAACCGGGTCTATGTGATTTTCGATCTGCCTACCACCGTGTCAATGATCAAACTGTGGAATTATGCAAAAACGCCCCATCGAGGGGTGAAGGAGTTTGGCGTAAGTACTTATTAGCTGGGTTTTTTGAGATAATTATGCTGGTTGGTAATTAGGCTGCCGGCAATTACCATTCGTCGCCGCCGTTTGATTTACTCCTCTCCGTCGCTACCTTAGACACCACTGCCTGGTCCTCAGATGCAGGGAAATTCGCCGTCCCATCGTGAATTCAAAACCCGCCTCGAGTGATTTGAATCATCACCCTGAAAAAAAAAAAAACCAACCGAAAGTGGCTTTTCTTTCATCTTGTCTTTTCCAGTCATAGTGGTTTAGGGAGTTCTTCGTGCCGGGAGGCAACTCTGGGGCCGGGAGAGCCGGGGCCTCGGGGGCCAGAGGCGCAGAGTTGCCTCCCGGCTCGGCCACGTGGGCTAAAGGTATTTGAAGCCTCCCCGTCCCCGTCTGGCCGAGGGTTGCAAAGAGCTGACCCCATAACTTGGGCCGGGCTAGCGGGCAAGGCTCGGAGCAGTGACCTGCTTTGCCCGAGGCCGCGGTGGGGGGGGGGGGGGGTCCCTACCCCCCCCCCGCCCCGGCCACACGGTGCAGCGCCTCCTCTGTCTGTCCAGCTCCTGGTGGACGACTTGCTTGTGTACAACGGGATCCTGGCCATGGTGGGCCACCTGGTGGGGGGCATCCTGCCCACGTGTGAGCCCACGCTGCCCTACCACACCATCCTCTTCACCGAGGACGCAGACGTGTGCCGCCAGGAGAAACGCACCGCCATCAGGTGCGCCCCAGGCCCGCCCCACGGCCTCCCCCGCCGGCCCTAACGGGGACGGACGGCAGGGGTCGAACCTTCCTTCCTCTCCCTCCCCCCAGCAATCAGGTGGAGGATCAGGACGTCCAGATGATGAACGAAAACCAAATCATTACCAACTCGAAAAGGAAGCAGAGCGCGGTTGACCCAGGTCAGTGTCGCCTCTCGACCCAGACAGAGCGTAGCCCTCGGGAGTTAAGGCTGAACGGTCGGGAGCCAGCAGCCCCTGCCCGCCCCTCGGACCCCTCCGCTCCGCCCAGGAGCCCGCCTGGCGGCTGAGCTGGGGCTGTGGGGGCAGAACCCCAGGGGCAACGTGCTTCCCACGTCCCACAGGCGCCTGTGACCCGGTGTGGCTTCCTGGGAGGCAGGCCCTTGGGGCGCAGAGGGAAAAGGCCCCGAAGGGCAGACGTGCTGTATGGAGGCGGCTGGGAAACCAGTGGGGGCTGCCGGGGGCGAGGGCTTCCCAGAGGAGGTGCTGTTTGAGCTGCACCCTAAGAGATACAGGGAGCTGGCCAGGCAGAGGGGACAGCGTGGCAAAGGTCCGGAGGCGAGGCAGCAGAGTCGCTGCAGGGGAGGGGACGGGTCGGCGTGCGGGCGCTGGGCTCCGGGGCTGCAGGTGGTGGCCTGGGCCGGCCACCAGGACGGTCCGGACTTCACCCCCAGGGCGTGGGGCCGCCCTCGGTGACTGAGGCTGGGTAACGTCCACCCCTCTGTACTCTCCCCGACAGCACTGCGCCCCAAAACCTGCATAAGCGAGAAGGAGACAGTGCGACGGTGGCGGTGCTGACTGGTGGAGGAGGGAGAGCCGGGCCTCCCGACCGGAGCCGGGCTCTGTCACCAGCCCCGCCCAGCACCCGTGTCGCCCGCCCTCAGACCTCAGCCTCGGCAGCCTGGACTCCGGGGGCTGGAAGAAGGAGTCCCGTCGCGAAAGGGGACTCGCGTGGCACGGCCTTCCTCCGCCTTGCGGCTCGGGGGCTCCCTCCTGGGACACCCAGCTCGGTGCCCTCCCGCAGGACCCAGCAAAGCAGAGCCACACGCCCTCCCGCCTGTCCCTGCTCAGGCCCAGATGGTGGGGTGGCCGGGGAGGACTTGCTCCCAGCACGGAGTGTGGCTGTCCCGGGCCTGGGGTCAGGCCTCAGACCCCAATAGCAAGGGGAGGGGTGCCAGCAGCTCCCCGCCCCCCATGTCCCTCCCTCATCCGGGGGCCGGTACAGCTGGCTGAGAGGGTGGGGCAGTTCCCTGGTCCCCCGAAGGTCTAGCCAGGGCTGCTGCATCCCCCTCACTCATCCCAGGCAAGGAGGACGGATCCCCGGGGACGTGTGTGTCTCACTGGGAAGAGGAAGGGGACCGTGCCTACCCGCCATGCTGCCAGGCCCACGTGGGACCCGTGGGTGGACAGCTTCACGCCCCAGAAGGCTCCAGACGCAGGGCAGGCCGAGGACCAGGGCCACAACCCCACCCTCGGGCCCCAGAGCCCACCTCCCCTTCCCCTTCACTCTGTCTGGAGGAGGGCGGCCGCATCCCTGCGGTCTCACCACCGGCTTCTCTCACTCGCCTCCCCCCATCTCGCCCGTGCCGGGCGCCCTTGCCTGCGGGCAGCGAGGTGTCTGGTGCCCCCACCCCTTCCCCCCTCCCGGCAGCTTCCCCGCGAGTTGGAAATGTGCCTTGCACCCCCAGCCGAGTAGAGCTCAGAACGCATCTATTTCCATCTATGTAACAAGCCCGGATCAGGGACCTAATTGGTTTCCCAGTGGTGGGTAATTTCTCGTTCCAAATATTAATCCGTTGTTTTCCGGGCGCAGCCCGGCCCCGCCGCAGCGCTGTACTCGAAGTACGTTCCTATGCAACCGAGAGCCCGGCAGATACTTTATGAGCTTTGCAGCTTCCGCGGAGCAGCTATGCAAATGCGCTTTTCATTTGGAGCAGGGGGCCGATGCGAAGACAAGGAATTGTTTCTCCCGGAGAAGATCCATCACTGCTGCAGCTCCCCTGCTCACCTCCCAGATGGGGCGGGTGCCCCCAGGGCCTGTGGGCTCCCAGGAGAGCCGAGGCTTGGGGGGAGTCGGGGGCCGATCAGGCCGGCGCTTAGGGACCAAAACAGATGCCACGACTTTAAAGGCTGTCACGGCTTCCCGTCCCCACCTGAGGCTGGGGCCCGGGTCAGACTGTCGGGGAGATTGCTCGAGCAGCGCACACGCTCCCAGAATCTCCACTGATGTTTATAATAATTGTATGCACCATGCAATTTAGGAGGGAGAAAAAAAAAAAGCTGTACAGGCATTAACTCTAAAATAAATTTCTATTTTTTTCTCTTGCAAAATCAATAAAAGATGTTATTAAGAATCTGGTCTGACGTGCTGGGTTTGGGGTCAGACGGAGGGAGCCTGTGCCGCCTCCAGGAACTGAGGCTGGCTGAGTGGCACGGGGCAAGTCCCCTCTCTGAGCCCCGCCCCCCCCCCGTCTCCACCTGCAAATGGGGGCATGATCCTGGGTAGACGATAGAAGCCCACACGTATGTAGTGGTTGTTTTGTGTCCGGCGCTCATTTAATCCACATAACAACCCCACGGGGTAGGCGCTATGATGATTCTCCTTTTACAGATGAGAGAACTGAGGCACAGAGCGGTTGAGCGGCTTGCCCGAGATCCACAGCTTTGGAAGCCATCAGCGCGCAAATCCTGGGACAGCCCCAGGAGAGCTGAGGTGGCCCTGCAGTTTCCCCGAGGCTTATGTGGAGCCTTGAAGCCAAGCCCCCCCCCCCCAACGCCAGACTCCTGGGCCGCCTCCTGTGGTCTCCGGCTCCCCTGCTTCCCTCAGAGGTGAGCCTTGGTTGGCGGCTCTTGGCATCTGGAGAGAGCCGCCCTCCGGGGGGAAGAAGGCTCATTTGGGGGCCGGGTGTCTGGGCTACAGCTCAGGGGCCAGGGAGCGCATTGGTGCCGAGCAGGGGGCCCCTCGGAAACCCCACCCCCTCCCCTGACCAGCCCCCCCCCCCCACCACATGCCTCTGAGCTCCTGCCCAGACAGAGGGGCCCTGCCCTGCCCAGCCACCCGGTGTTGGAGAGCCTCCCCCTACTGGAGGGCACGCAAGCCCTTCCGGCACTCCTGTGGGGTGGGAGGCCCGGGGGCCCTGCTCTGATGACATCGGGGAGCAAAGCTGGCCCAGGAGGGTCCCCTTAACCGGGCAGCGCAGGCCCCGACTAGGGGGTGATCGCGTCTCAGCTCCAATGGTCCGGAGATGCCTTCAAGGACTTTACGAGAAGCCAGAAATCCAGGTGTTTTTATTTTTTTTTAATGCGAAAATCCAACTTTTAAATGTCGGCTCAGCTTCACCAAGCACACGCCAAGCGAGCCGAACGGGTTACAAGCCTTGTGTAGCCCACCCTCCACCCCAGCCCCCTCCCTGCCTCAGCATGAAGGCCAGCGCCCCCTCCCTTCCGGGGCCCCCTGAAAGCCACAGTCCCCCCTCCAAGACCGTGGCTCCCCGAATGCCCCTCAGCTGGTTCCGCCCCGGGAGGTCCAAGGAGGGAGGGGATCATGCCCTCAGACCCCCCTGGGCACAGAGGCAGGGGTTGGCCCGGTGACCTGTGCGTGCTGGAGGTGACAGTCCCCCCTCCCCCCCCCCCCCCCCCCAGCATCCCCGGTGGGAGAACAGAGGCGAATCCTGGTCCCTGTTCAGCCCCGGGCATAAGTTTCCACAAAGCTATCCCTGTGGGCTCGGGGCCACGCCCGCACCCCGTCGTGGGTCACAGCTCTCGGCTGAGGCTGACAGGAGAGTTCCAGAAGCGCAGCAGGGGCTCCGGAGGAACCTCCCCGCAGGCCTCTGTCCTCCTGGGCACCTGCCTCCTCTGTCCAGCAGTGGGGAGGACCTGCTTCTGTTTGTTCATTTGTCTCCGATGGTTCCGACCCTGGACCCACGACCTCGGAAGGACCCACGTGGTCCCCAGGAGACCACCGGGGCTATTTCCGCAGTCAGGAGGCGGCCGCCCCCCGCCTGGGAGCGTTTGCCGCGACATCCTGGGTCCCTCTCCAAGCCTCACCTCCCACCCCACCTAGAGTCCCTTTCTGAGGCCCCGGACCCACTTGGCCTCTGAGCGAAACAGCGGAACACGGTCTGGCGGCTCAGCCCGCCCGGGTCCGGTGGCTGTGCGGGGTCTGGGCCCCATTACTCACGGCCACTGGAGCCCGGGCACAGGCTCTCCGGGACACCACACCCCCACAGCCCCTCCGTGTCAGGCCCTGCCTGCTTCCCTCACCACCGCAGCCCTGCAAGGCGCCAGAGCTTGAGCGGGTGATGGTGCCATGGGCCCGGGGGGGGGGGAGGGGGGGGGAGCCGGGCCGCCTGGCCATCCAGAGGGTTCTCCTGGGGCCACTCAACTCAAGCCTCTGGGGTCCGGTCAGTAACAGGCCCAGGCCCAGGGCCGGAAGAGGCAGACGTGGCCTCCGTCCAACGGGTCACGTGTCCCCGTGTGCCGTGGGGCTCACCGCGGGCGCATCCCTGGACCTCCGTGTGATGCGAGGCGTTCGTGACACCACCGCCAGGCCCCCAGCCTCCGGGAAACTGCTCCGCTCACAGCCGCTGCCGGAGGCCGACCTCTGGCAGTCACCTTTCGCGACAGCACCACAAAAATACCAACTTCACCCCCCGCACCTCCGGCCTCCCTCGGCTTCCCTTCCCAGACAGCAGGGGGCCGGCAGTGCCTGTGTGGGGAGCTCTGGGCACCTTAGAGCACCTCCCGGAGGGCAGACACACCGGCCAAGTCCCACGACTAAGCCCATTTGCCGGCTGTGCAAACTGAGGCTCTCCTAATGAAATCGTGTCATTGGGGCTCAGGACTTCAAGGCCGCCCAGCACGGGGCCCGGGCTCCTCACCAGAGTCACTCAGCGCCACCTTCCACCTGACCTTCCAGACCTTCGGGACGATCTCCCGGCCTCAGCTGGTTGGCCCACGAGGGGCAATGGCCTTAGAGCAGAGGCGGATGTTTTAGCCCATCTCCTCCTCCCCTCCTCCCCCTCCTCCTCCCCCTCCTCCTCCTCCCCCTCCTCTTCCACCTCCTCCCCCTCCCCGCCGCCTCCTCCTTCCCCTCCTCCTCCCCCTCCCCCTCCTCCCCTCCCCCTCCCCCTTCTCCCTTCCCTCTCCTCCCCCTTCCCCTGTCCCTCCTCCCCTCTCCCTCCCCCCCCACCTCCCCTTCCCCTCCTCCCCCTCCTCCTCCTCCCCCTCCTCTTCCACCTCCTCCCCCTCCCCGCCGCCTCCTCCTTCCCCTCCTCCTCCCCCTCCCCCTCCTCCCCTCCCCCTCCCCCTTCTCCCTTCCCTCTCCTCCCCCTTCCCCTGTCCCTCCTCCCCTCTCCCTCCCCCCTCCCCCCCCCCCCTCCCCTCCCCCTCCTCCCCCTCCTCCTCTGCCAGCTCCTGCCCCTGCTCTGTTCATTCTCTCCACCCCCGGCCTCCTCTCCCCAACCCTCCCTGCCTGCACCCCCCCCCATGCCACCCACACTCAGCCTGGAGGTTTCCAGGGGGATCAGGAGGGTCCGAGGACGGGGGCTTGGGGTGATGGCACTTCTCCCGCACCAGACCCCCTTCCTAACCCGTCCCGGTGGCCGCCCACTCCCCTGCCAGGCCTCTGGCATCAGCCCAGCCACCGGCCTCCCTTAAGGCAGAGGCTCAGACGGTGTCGGTCCACGACGAAATGTGGCCCCAAAAGCAATTACCCGGCTATGGCGGGCGGGGCTGTGTGGGGACAGGGCAGAGGTCCCGCGCCGGGATTTCCTGTCTGTCCATGCAGTAAATCCCCGCACGGCGGAGATTGGTTTTTCCTCATGACTGATGGTCCCCGGCCGGGCTGAGTTTGTCCTCAATCCTGCGGCGAGATCGTTCACCGGTGCGGCGGAGCGATTTGTTCACTGCCCACAGCCCTTGAGCGACGGGTGAGCGGAGCTAAGCTCCAGCCCCGCCCCGCCCCCCAAGCGTGTGCCTCGGGCCGCGTCTCCGGTGGTTTGGGGTCACGGATTTTTCTAATTCAGCCACTCAGAGGACACCTGTTCCTGAGTCCCGCCGCTGCCCCGTGGGGCCTACAGTGTCCCTGCCTGCACGGCGTCAAAGCCCAAACAGGAGCTGCAGAGAAAAGCCAGCCCAGCCCAGGCGCCCCTCGGGCCCTCACCCGTCCCCAGGCCACACTATGGCTACTTACCTCGTCCCCGGTGCCACCGCAGCCTAAACCCCATCTCCCACCAGGCCCTGCTGCAGTCCCCTCTCTGGTCACCCTGCCCCCGCCTTGCACCCCACCTCCCAGGCCTTCCCCACGCGCAACCAGGAGGAACTTGCCCAGATGCAGAGCTGACCGCATCCTCCTCTGAAAAGCCTCCTGCCAGTGGCTCCCTGTGGCCTTCCAGGTGAAGGGCGCACTTTGTGCCATAACCCACACGCCTCGAAGGCTCTGACCCCCGACGACCAACTGCTCCGCAGCAGACCTCGTGCCCTCAGCCTGAGCTGCAAGCGCTGTGTCCTGTCACAGCGCCGCACCCAGCATTCCTCTCAACCCCAGGGCCTTTGCACAGGCTCTGGCTTCTGCCCAAACTCCCTGGCGGCTTCCTTCCGTCCCTGCTGCAATGGCCCTTCCTGAGAGGCCCACCCTCAGGGCTCCAGCATAAACCAGGCCTCCCCTGGGGGTGCTTCCATAGCATTTCCCCCACTCGGAGGCGATACTTTTGTTGCTAGAATTATTTGAGTGGTCTCTGTCTCCTCACTGGAATAGAAACTCCGCGAGGGTGAACATCAGGTCCTCCTGACTCACCGCGGCAGCTCCAGGGCGCCGTCATGCCTGGCGCATAGAAGCCGTTCAGCCGGTAGTTCCCAGATGAAGGGGGCCCACCGCAGGTCGGGGGTGGTCATGGGATATGAACCGACTCCACAGCCTCTGGTACTTTCCTCTGTCGCCACCTCCTCCAAGGGGATGAGCCTCCCCAGCATGACTTGTCCTCGGGCCTGGCACCGGGCACGTGCGGACACAGGGACGGGGCCAGACGCGTCCAGGCCCAGCGCACGCCTCGGGGCCGGCGGGCACACGCACGTACGGATGGGTGCCGAGCCGACCCCCTTGTACGGGTGCGCGTACAAAGCGCTGACTCAAGCTTGTACGATGCTGGTGTGTGCACGTGAGCCCAGGGGGTGTGGACCCAGCGACGCAGGGCGCAGGCATCCAGGGCAGACGGCTACGTGCTCATCCGGGCACTTCCCGCCTTCAAACCACCCCCCCGGTCCTCCCTCCCCGCCCCCCCCCCCCAGGTTCAGGCAGACGGTGGCATTTGCCCCCTGTGTGAACACAACCCTCCCAGTAACTCTGGGTAGGGACCCACTGGGACCACGCATCCGGCCCGCCTGCAAATGCTTCCTTTTATCTCACCAGCAGCCTTCCTGCTGCAGGCTCCACGGGCCTGAAAGACAGCTGTTCTCCCCTCCTGCCCAACAGGTGCCCAGACAGAGAGGAGGACTTGAAGCCAGAGTGGCCCCGTGAGCCTCCTGGCCCGTGCAGGGGGTAAGAAAGGCCTTGGCTTGAGCCGCCCGCACACCATAATCACAAACTACTTGCACGATTATTTATTGAATATTTTTCTTCAAGCCAGCTCTGTCTTTTTTACTTAAATGCCTATTTTTGGTTTCATCCTAAGCAACAGCGTCTGTGAGATCGTGACACCGATGTGCCCGTTACACGTTTTTTCCTAATACACATGTACATGAACACAACTATTAAAATAGGTTGAAATTTTGCCTACGTGTCAATTCAGATCATCTCCTGGACGTCTGTGGTCCAGCCGCCAAGGACAGAAGGACCTCGGGTGAGAAGGAAGGACCCCAAGATGCCGGGTGCCCTGGGGGCCCAGCCCCACGTCTACAAGTGGTGTCTCCTTGCCCAGAGGCCAAAGCCCCAACTCCTTGCCCTGACGTTCAAGACCTTTGTAAGGGGACCCAATGTCCCACCCAGAGCCATTTCCCTGAGAGCCCCACACAGTAGGTCTGCAATATTTGCCAAATGAATGGAAAATGGATTAATGAATGGCCCGCGTGATTAGTCAACGCATGCATAATGAATGAGCACACACCTCCGCGCGGGTGTCTGCTGGGATCTGAGACTCAACTGAACCCGCGCCTGACCCAAGCCCCAAATCTGAGAGTCTTTGCCAACTTTCCCTTCCTCCCACAGCAGTCTGTTGATTTCTGCCCCCTGACTAGCTCCTGAATCCGCCCTCATGGTCCCATCCCTTGGGGCCACCGTGCAAGCCAGACCACCCTCTTCCCTCCCCTCGAACATCGTAGGATAAGGGGGGGGGGTGCGGTGCTCAGGAAGCACCAAGCTTCCTAAGGAGGCTCCGTGTCCTTCTGCCTGGCTCCCCCGTCCTCCTCACACCCCGTGGCTCTCCCTTCTCTCCACACCTGCCGTCTAGACTGTTGTAAAGTTCCTAGAACATTCCAGCTTTCTTCCTCTCCATGGAATGGATGTCTTGCCTACCTGACATCTAGGCAACCTTCTTTTTCCCAACGGAGCCCTCCTGACCACCATCTCCTCCTCCCTCCCCTAGCAGGTGCTGCCTTTGGCACCCCCCCCCCCCAGCCCCTAACTTTCCCTCATCGAGAAAAGAGCAAACACTAACAAAGCACTCACCATGTGCCTGGCTCTGTTCTAAGTGCTTCACGTGCATTAACTCACTTAACCCTCATGACAGCTGTAAGAGGTAGGTATGATGATTATCCCCATGTGCCCATGGGGAGGAGGCACAGAGAGGTTAGGTCACTTGCTTAAGGTCTCACGTGGAGGAGCTGGAATCTAAACCCAGGCTGCCTCGGGGCGCCGGGGGGCTCAGTCGGTTAAGTGTCCGACTTCCGCCTAGGTCACGATCTCGCCGTGATGAGTTCGAGCCCCGCATCAGGCCCTGTGCTGACAGCTCAGAGCCCGGAGCCTGTTTCAGATTCTGTCTCCCTCTCTCTCTGCCCCTTCCCCACTCTCACTCTGTCTCTCTCTCAAAAATAAATAAACATTAAAAAAAATTGTTGGGGCGCCTGGGCGGCTCAGTTGGTTAAGCGGGCCGACTTCGGCTCGAGTCGTGATCTCGCAGTCCATGAGTTCGAGCCCCGCGTTGGGCTCTGTGCTGACAGCTCAGAGCCTGGAGTCTGTTTCAGATTCTGTGTCTCCCTCTCTCTGATCCTCCCCTGTTCATGGTCTGTCTCTCCCTGTTTCAAAAATAAATAAAAAGTTAAAAAAAATTAAAAATAAATAAATAAATAAATTGTTTTTAACCCAGGCTGCCTGGCCCTGGAGTCGGGCACCACAACACCACCGTATAATAACCATCTGTCTGGTTATCTGTCATGCCCACCCGTGAGGACAGACACCCTGTCTGGATGGCTCAATATCCTATCTCAAGTGCCTCCTGCAGTCCTTGACACATCGTAGGGGCACAATGAGCTATATCATTGGATAGATGGATACACGGCTGATTAAATAATGAGGGTGGGTCCTACCTGAAAGGAAGATGGATGAACGTCTGATACAGGAAGGATGACAACTGGTAGATGGATGATGGATGCATGGCTGGAAGGATGGATGGATGGATGGATGGATGGATGGAAGGAAGGATGGATGGATGGAAGGAAGGATGGATGGATGGAAGGATGGATGGATGGATGGAAGGATGGATGGATGGATGGAAGGATGGATGATGGATGGATGGATGGAAGGAAGGAAGGAAGGATAGATGGATGGATGGATGGATGGATGGAAGGATGGATGGAAGGATGGATGGATGGAAGGATGGATGGAAGGATGGATGATGGATGGATGGATGGAAGGAAGGAAGGAAGGATAGATGGATGGATGGATGGATGGATGGAAGGATGGAAGGATGGATGGAAGGATGGATGATGGATGGATGGATGGAAGGAAGGAAGGATAGATGGATGGATGGATGGATGGATGGATGGAAGGAAGGATGGATGGATGGAAGGATAGATGGAAGGATGGATGATGGATGGATGGATGGATGGATGGATGGAAGGAAGAAAGGAAGGATAGATGGATGGATGGATGGAAGGATGGATGGAAGGATGGATGGAAGGATGGATGATGGATGGATGATGGATGGATGGAAGGAAGGAAGGGTGGATGGATGGATGGATGGATGGAAGGATGAATGGAAGGATGGATGATGGATGGATGGATGGATGGAAGGCAGGATGGACGGATGATGGATGGATGGAAGGAAGGATGGACAGATGACCGATGGATGGATGGATGATGGGTAAATGACGGATAATGGATGGATGATGAACGAATGATGGGTGGATGGAAGGGCAAAGAACATTCTCTACTTGGGGGAAAGCTCTAGAATTCCTTCTGGGAAGAGATGAGGCTCTGGTTCAGACCCCAATTCTGCCATTTGCTAGCTCTGTGATCTTGGGCAGGTTACTTCATCTCTGTGACTCTAAGTTCTCTCATCTTTACAATAGGCCTGTTTCCCCAGGCATCTGAGCCCTAGGACTTGATGTAAAGGTAGCTCCAGACACAGGGCAAAGGGTCCCCAGGGGGTCAGGGCAGCATAGGGCCCGGGCTTGAGGGCCCGTCTCCCAAATTTTCCACCTGCCTGACCCACCCCCACCTCGCCCACCCTCCGGAATCCAGGGCGGCCTGCCAGCTGGCTCCACCCCGACCCAACCCCCTAGACCCAGCTACATTCTGCTCTCCTTCCTTCCCAAACCTCAGTGTCTGGCCCTGACCCCAGCACACTCAGGCCGTCTCACCTTCAGGTTCCTTGAGGACCCGACAGGGTGGGGCCACGGGGGGCAGCCACAGCCCAAAGAGCAACTGGCCTCCACACACAGCAAGACGACAGGTTCAACAAGCATTTATTGTGGCCCTGCCATGTGCCTGCTGTGTGACCCCCTCCCCCCCTGCGGAGCCAGCGCCGGGAGGCCCCACCCACTCCCTGCCTCGCGACCGCAGGGCCCCTCCTGAACTTCCTGGCCGGCCCTCAGTGGCCGATGACCTTGCCTCTCCTGGCGTCCCAGCTGCACCAAACAGGGCGCCGCATGTGACGGCAGCAAGGGTCAGGAGCTGCTGTCCCAGAGTCGCGGTGCGCAGCCCTGCGCATTCCCTCGGGCCACCCCGGCTCCATTGCCAGGGCCCTGAGCCCCAGACAGCGGTGGGAAGGGCAGGCCTGCGTCTCCCACACAGGCTGGATCAGTTCACAGCACACGGGCCGGGTCTCCAGGGGCGCCAGACCGGTGGCCTTCTGGCAGGGGGCCGGTTCCGACGACCGCCTGAGGTCCGGGGGCCAGGCTGGGTCTCGGTCACACCCAGTGCCCCAGGACCCAGCACTGACGGTTCAGCTCCGGCATCTCGTGAGCGGAGCTCCGCGGCCAGGAATCTCCCATGTGTGGGTGGTGTCCTGCCAAGAGACGGGGCGGTCAGTGCCGTCGGCCGCCCCCCCCGCCACCCACACACCCGCTGCCCGCCGCCGGCACCCTCCTCTCACACTCTCCCCACCCGCAGCCCACCCGCCGTCCCACACCCACCCGCTCGTGCCCCTGCCACCTGTCAGCACGCCCGCACCGCCCATCACAGCGTCCTCCTCCCCCCTGCCCCCTCGACGCGCCCGGCGGCCCCGCTGCCCTCATCCCCATCCACCTGCAGCCCGCAACACCCGCACCCTCCGCCCCACCTGCTCGCGTGTCCACTTCCCAACCCGCCGCCGCGTCCGCTAACTCACCGCCGTGCACCCATCCGCCAATGTTCCATCCGCCTGCCCTGTCCGCGCCCCCCCCCCGCCCCGCCCCGCCGTCCCGCAACCACCTCGGCACGTACCCGTGTGCCCACCGCCCCGTCAAGCGTCCCTGAGCTACACGGTGTGGGAGGGCGAGAAGGAGAACAGTGTCCGTGACTCCTGCACCGAGGGGGAGGGCCCGGGGGCACCCAAAGTAACTGTGAGCAGCTTCCTGGGCCAAGGCAGCTGGCAGAGACCCCACCACGCCCCTTCCACCGCCCACTGCTCCCAGGGGCCCCGGGCCAGCGGAAGGCTGGCTGCTCTCGCCCCAACCCGACATGCTCGCTCCTGGGTTTCTCTGGGTTCTCAGACGCTCACCGCCTTCTAACACACCAGACCCACCTGCTAAAACGTCCCTATCCCTACTGTGCGTCCAACCCCCCAGGCCCGGCTCCCGTCTCCCCTCCTACAGGAGGGCCCTGCCATCTCTTTGCCGCCCCTGGGTGTTTCGCTCATCTCGGAGCACACACCCCAAGCGGCAGTCCCCAGCTCCGCCCCCCGTTAGGCGCCGAGCTAAGGAGAACGATGGCTTGACCCGTGGCAGATGTTCCGTGACGGATCAGAGCCGGAGGCGCCAGAGAGGGGAAAACAGAGGGAGGAGAGACGGGCCGGAGGACCGGAGAGAAAACCAACAGCGACCCGGCGTTCACGGTCTATACCCTACTTGATTCCAGCCTCACAAGCCTGTGAGGTAGCAACCCCATTTTACAGATGAGGGAACTGAGGCTCAGCGGGCACAAGCAGCGGTCTCGCGATTCACAGCTTATGGTAGAGCCGGACTCGATCAAACTTCCGCATTAAAGATGTTTGCTCCGTGTTCTGTTCCCCTCGGAGCAATCGTGGATGCTCAGACATTCCTGTCATCCTTCGGGGTCACATGGGCCCTTTGTAGCAAGCCCCCCCGGAGGTGGGAATTCCTGCTGAGGCCAAGCGCCTGCTTGCACACCTCTTAAGACAGGCAGCTCATTACTCCTCCTGCACCCCCAAAGCAGCTCTACTGGGACAGTCTTCCTCATGACAAAGGCCGGAAGGGAACAAGCAAAGGTGAGGACAGTTGTGCCCATTAGGGGGTGGGGGACGGTTGTGGGTTTTGTTCTGTGTTTTTGCCTTGACTTTTTGGTTTTTTCTTTTTTAATAAAAAAAAAATTTTTTTTAACGGTTATTTTTGAGACAGAGAGAGACAGAGCATGAACGGGGGAGGGTCAGAGAGAGAGGGAGACACAGAATCCGAAACGGGCTCCAGGCTCCGAGCCGTCAGCACAGAGCCCGATGTGGGGCTCGAACTCACAAACCGTGAGATCGTGACCTGAGCCGAAGTCGGATGCTTAACCGACTGAGCCACCCAGGCGCCCCTGACTTTTTGTTTTCCATATTTTTTAATGCTAGTGCTTTGCTAATTTTACCGTATTTTAAAAAGGGTACGAAATATTTGGCAAACATTCTGGAACCGTTTGGCCTCAGGAAAAACATTTGTTTTGGCCCCAGTCACCGAAATAGTTGCATTCTTTGGAAGCAAATGCTGCCAAGATTATAGGTGTTTGGATTTTTTAAAAAAAATCTAGAGGCAAATATTTGATGTGCAGAAAGATTTGATTGTTTTTCTAAATGAATATTTAAAAGTGATCGTGGCTGCTCTAACCGTTGCCAACAGGCAGAACCCCGGAGAATTTGTTGGAACAGAGAAGTGATCATGCATTCCGAAGGAAAAAGGAAGGCCATGATCCCTGCCCTTCCTTGAGTTAAAATCAGGCTCCTTGTCTCCTGGATCCAGAGGCCAAATCACTGAGGACTGGGGCCCTCCTTCCTCTTCGGCCTCCCGGGAGGGGGTTGGGGCCCAGAGTCATTTACAGTGGAGAGCAGGGATTCTGTCCTCCCCATGCCTGAGGAGGTCCCCCCACCGCCACTCCAGGCCACCATGACCTTCTCTTCCCTTCGCTCAGTCCCTTTACTTTTTGGCTAGTCATCAGCCAGTGTAGCCAAAAGAGCACCTTATGCTGTAGATTGGAGAATCCCACGTCAACATGTCAACGAGGCCCGATCAGATGACGTAAGTGGGTGAAGCAGCCAGAAGGGGCCATTCTTCAGCTCTGGCCAACTGTTGCCATGGAAAATGGGCCCTCAGATTTTCCAAAAAGTTTGGAGACATTGAAAATCAGAATTTCGTAATAAAATCTCCTGGCTTTAAATAATGACCATGGACGCTTTTAAAACCATCTGTGGGCCAAGTGGCATCTCTCAGGCTGGACTCGGTCCCCACGCACAGGAGGCCATTTCTGACCTCTGACTATTTCCCCGCCTGCATTTTCGTTCCAGGCTCTGTTCCGTGGCTTTACACATTCTGGTCCCTTGGCCCGGTGCCCTTCCCTGCTGTTCTCTGGCTATTGAGTGCCCCATTTGTCTTTCAAAGGCTCCCCCCCCCCCGCCCGGAAGAATTCCATGACCTTATAGACACAGGCCTCGCTCCCTCCTCTGTGTTCCCACAACACGGTGCAGATCTCTTCTCCCTGGGCTTGTCACTTCGTGTTCATGAGGGTCTCCCCGGCTAACCTGGGGACTCAGTGCAGGCGGGGACCGGGGCTGCTGTCATCCTGGAGCCTTTGGCC
Source organism: Felis catus (assembly GCF_018350175.1). NCBI lineage: Eukaryota > Metazoa > Chordata > Mammalia > Carnivora > Felidae > Felis > Felis catus. Next base: position 19,280,463 of record NC_058383.1, on the reverse strand, counting down.
GCCAGCACCTGGCCAGGCACAGAGCTAGTCCTGAGCTGACTTTTTGTAACAAACGAAGAAACCATGCGGGACGAGGATGGAGCGATTCTTAAGCTTGGAGAAAGAGCTCTGCCTGCCGCTCCTATTCGGAGATGCTGTACGTTACGAGAGGCTCTTTGGTCAGTCTCTCCTTTTTTGGACCCAGGCTGAAGGGGAAAGACTATACTTGCAGTCTGGCAGTCAAAGGTTCAAATCAATGGGGCGCCTGGGTGGCTCAGTCGGTTGAGCATCTGACCCTTGATTTCAGCTCGGGTCACGATCTCACGGCTGTGAGATTCAGCTCCACGTCAGGCTCACATGAGCGTGGAGCCTGCTTAAGATTTTCTCTCTCCCCATCTCTCTGTCCCCCGCCCCCCCATGCGTATGCTTTCTTTCTCTCAAAATATTTTTTTTTTTTGTTCAAATCCAGGCTCCACTGCTTTCAAGCTGTGTCAGCTTTTTTTTTTTTTTCCAAGCTGTGTGACTTTTGACAAGTGCCTTCTCTCTGAGCCTGCAACGGATGTGGGTTACAAAGGGGTCAGCAGGCCCAGCGGGCCCCCTTGCTAGAAGTCCTTCATTATCTGACTTCAGACAGATGTGGAAATAGCAAAATACCAGCACTAGAGAGGATCTGGATTCAACCACCTCTGTTCACAGACGGGGAAGCCAAGGCTCCAGGGGGTGGTGGGGGGCAGGGGGAGGGGGGAAGAGATCTGTCCAAGGTGCCACTCAGAGGGTTGATAGCAGGTACTGTGTTTTAAATTCCCTTGGAAGCTCCCAGGCTTAGCAGAGTATTTGGCCCAGATGAACATGAACATATTTAATGTCCTGTCTCTTCGGTCCTAACTTCTCCATCATTCAGTGGAAAATCATTGTCACGAACTCCCTCAAGGCACCTAGATCCCAGGGGATCAGCTCTTAGCTCTGCTGAATTGTGTGCAGTCACATCCTCTGTTCTGGAACGGATTCATTGAGTTGGAAGGGCCCTTTAAAGCCAAGAATGCCGATGCCACCACACACGTGTCAAAAGGGAAAGGGGGGCACTTATAGGGGATGTAACTTGTCCAAGGTGCTCTGAAGCTGGTAGAGGAATCGATGACGGTGGGCACGTGGCTGGGATTGGCCTTTCTGACCCCACAGCAGCCCAGCCCAGAAGAAACAGACCAAGGCCAACACCCCCGCCCCGTCCCATCAATCCCCCCACATGCACTCTCCAAGGTGCTGAAAGCCTCTCTTCAAGACTCATGGCCCCACCCACAGCCTAACCTCGAACTCTTTCCTCTAGAAAGAGATGGGATTAGGGGAGTGATGAAGAAATGAATCAAGGTTGGCACTGAGGTGTCTGGCTTTGGGGGCCCTTCAGCTAGTGACACTATCATCCCTTTGCCGTTCCTAAAATGTCACCACCTTGGCGAGGGCACTATGACTGCCTCTCCAAGCCAACCCTGCTCCATAAATCTGTATCCTGAGGGCACTTCAGAGACTCTGGCATATTTGGTAATATCCATTTACTTGATTCCTCCCAGTTTCCCCTACGAGGCTCTATGTGACATGAGGACACAGACTAGCTCTGCTGTTCTTATTACTGTGTCCCCAGCACCTAGCCCAATTCCAGGGACGGGATTGATAATGCAGATCTGGGGAGAAGAGCAGGTGTGTGTGAGATCCATGTGGAGGGGAGGCTGGATTTTGTCTACCTTGGGGCAGCTTGTCTTAGGAGCCCAAATGGGGGCCTCCTCCTTCTCCTCGCTGGAGTCCATCTTCTTTTTTTATATATAAAGGTATTTTTTTCTTTGGGTATTTATTTATTTTGAGAGAGAGAGAGAGAGAGAGAGAGAGAGAGCATGTGCACAAGCAGGGGAGGAGCAGGGAGAGAGAGGGATAGAGACAATCCCAAGCAGGCTCTGTGCTGTCCGTGCAGAGCCTGATGCAGGGCTCAAACCCACGAACAGTGAGATCATGACCTGAGCTGCAATCAAGAGTTGGATGCTTAGCCAACTGAGCCACCCTACCCCTGGAGTCCATCTTCTGGGGACCCCATGTTTCTTGGGCCATAACATGCTCCTCATCTGTTTTCCACACTTGGGATCAGGTTGAGTCCACTTAACCTTCCACCTCTCCCAGGACCACTGATTTCTTCATTCTCTTATCAAACCTTTGTTGGGCACCTACTGTGTGTCAGCCTCCATGATGGGTGCTGGATCTGCACACCTGGGTGAGACATCTGCCAGTGCTAGTGAGGGAGACAGACACACACTGGAGGGCACACGTGTCCCCAGCTCTCCCAGTGTGGCAGGACCCATTCACTGTGCCTCATGTACACGGGCTCATTTAATCACCTGAAATATGAGTGACGTGCCATTACTATGCCCATTTCACAGATGAGGAAAGTGAGGCCCAGACAGGCTAAGTCCCAAAGTTGAGCCCAAAGTCTCACTGCTGGATTTCAACCCAGGCAGCCTCCAAAGGCCGAGCTTGTAACCACCATAAAACCCCACCTTATAGACATGAGCCTCAGGGCAGGAAAAATGCAGAGGTGAACATGACCACCTCTGGCAGGGGGTGAAGAGGGGCCTGGCTGCCATCCCCAGACCTTTGAACTAGACTTGGAAAGCAACGTGAAGCGCGCAACTCCACGGGTAGGGTTTGTTTTTCGCCAAGCAGAGGAAGGGAACAGGTCTTTTCAGGCAGAAGGAACAGAGTGTGAAATAGGTTCTTGGCAGGTAAATGAGGTTTTCAGGAGGTGTGAAAAGCCTAGCAATGTTGGTGGCGAGCAAGAAGGTCTGTGTGGCTGGAAAGCGGGGTGAACGCGGCTGGCGGGGTGAGGCGTGGAGGGCTGTGGTTGCCAGAGTCGCTGGGTGCCGGGGGGGTAAAAGGCACAGCAATGCCCCCTCAGGGGGACAGGGTTCATCTGCCCCTGGGGTTTGCACCTTATCACCAGACTTCCCTGATGTGGATTCCTCGGCCCTGCCCCAAACCAAGAAAGTGGAATCTCCAGGGATTTCTGTATTTTGACAAGAGCCCCCAGCGTTTCTTAGGACCAGGCGCCCCTGGAGGAACACTGCCCTGGGCAGAAACGGTCATGGACTAAGCTAAATCATTCGCCAGAAGTGTGCTGATGGCCGACAGTGGGCTAAGCACACAGATGCGGTGACGAGGCCCCGTCCTCCTGGTATCTCCATTCTAGTGGGGAGACACTTAGCAAAGAAGGATTCCGAGAGGGACGGATGGCGGAGAAACAAAGCGGGGATGGGATGGGGGGCGAGAAGGCCTCTTTGGGAATGTGCAGGAGGGGTTGGCATGGTGCCTGACACCCGCCATGGGAGCCAGCACGGGAGGTTTTGGAGCTAGGAAGGGATGGGGGCGGGGGGGAGACAGGATCAAAACTGTGTCTTAGGAGGACGGATTGGGGAGGAATTGGCCCTAGAAACAGCAGTTTCCATCCAGAAGCCACTGAAGAGCCCGACCAAGCGACAAGATGCAAACTCGCTCCCGGCCGCAGCTTCAGAGGGACAGGTGTTGGCTCCGGGCCGAGGACTGCTCAGAATCTGGTCCACAGAGCAGCAAGAAACAGTATCACTTGGGACCCCTTGGGAATGCAGACTCCCAGGCCCCGCCCAGCCCTCTTGAGCCAGAAACTCAGAGACGGGGTCCGGCAATCTGTATTTTAAGGAGCCACCCGGGTGGTTCTGGTGTCAGTGCTGGCCTGGATCTCTGAGCCCCCAGTGCCAGGGACTCGGATGTCTCCAGGCTGCACACCTGTCTGGTGCCCAGCGACTTGGCGTTCGTATTTATTTCAGAAATACTGCCTGTTTCCATTTTAATAAAGGAAGCAGACTTGAGCAGTACGATATTGGATTTGATTTTGATCTAATAAAAATGCCAAGCAGCTCAGGACCCAGGCAAGTCTTCGCCCAAATTCCCTCTGCTATTTTGAGGGCGGCAGCGGCAGAGACCCATCGAGACGGAATTCCCAGAAGCCACCTCTGCACCCGGCAAGTGACAGCCTCTTGCCCAGCCTAGCCTGGCCTTACAGACACACCGGGCGAAATCAAAAGCTTGTCTCGGGCATTGAACCTGACAGCTGCAATCAGCTGCAAACCCCAGTTGCCCCTGAAGGAAAGATGCAGACACCTGGACCATATGGCAGCATCGCCTCCATCAAATGTCACATCCGATGTGCTCCGGAGCTAGCTGGGGGCACTGCAAAGCCCCAAAGGCAAGTTTCAAAAGCAAATGCCTTCCTCGGGAAAAAGAAACTGTGGCAGAATCCATATCACAGGAGCCCGAGAAAAAAATAGCGACTCCCGGAGCAGTTAAGATCACCAAAGGTTCATGGAGTGGCTTAGGGAAACGCGGCCGCTTGGGCGGGAGGTGGTGGGAGAAACCTGGAGCCAACAACCGAGCACCTGCTGTATGTAACGCACTGTTCTAGACTCTCAGAATGCAGACGCGAGCAAAACAAGACGGGGCACTGTTCCCCGGACCGTGGTTGGGAGAGACAACCAAACAAAAGTCAAGCCCGTAAACATAAAAGGTAAGTTCAGAGAGGGACAAGCTCTATGAAGAACAGAAGACAGGGTGCTACAAGGGCCGCCAAGGAAGCTGGTGCGGTCAGGGGAAGCTTCTCCAAGGAAGTGGTCTTCTGGCCGAGCAGTCAAGGTGAGACAAAGTGAGACATGCGATGATTCAGAGGGAGAGCATGCCAGGCAGAGAGAGTGGCAAGTGCAAAGGCCCTGTGAGGGGGATGTTCTGCATGTTCTAGAAAGAGAGAGGCCACGGGGGCTGGGGCAGAACGAGGGAGGGGGGAGTGAGAAAAGGTGAGGGTGGGAGTTTGGGGGCCGGAGCAGGGATAGCACCGTACCCGGAGGAAGGGGGAAGATGGCCCCCTGGGCTGGGCTGTATCCCCCAGGGGACCAGAGATCCCAGCAAGTCAGGGTGCCTTTCAGCTCCGCACTTTTTCCACGCCCACAGGGAGAGCCATCACCCCGCCTTCCCAGGGCTGCGAAGTGCTGAGCAGAGACCTGCAAACAGTAAGCCTTTAATAATGTGGGCTCGCTGACGTCCTTCCTCCCCCGTTCCTCCTGCCCGCGTCAGCCCACCACAAAGCCGGAGCAGCTGTTCGGTGCAGAAATATTGCAAAACTCGACCAGGCATTTCCAAAATATTTTCTTGGCCCAAACCCCACTCGCAGCTAAGAGGCTGCATATTCTGGAGATGGCGTTGTCTCCCCAGACGGCCCGATCAGGCTGCTTTTGTCGCCCGTGAGGTCTGCGAGGACCAAGTCCTCGTGTGGCTGGGCCCTGGGTCCCCGCACCCCGCCCGGCGTCTGTGGATGGCTGTGCCCAGCCCAGGAGCCACCCACCGACGTGGGGCGGCTCACCTGGAGCCAGACAGGCTGGGTGCAAATCCCAGCTCTGCCACTTGCTGGGCCTCAATTTCCCTGCCTGTAAAACGGGACGGTGTTTAGGATCGAATTAGTGGATATATGTCAAGTTCTCGGAACATACACCGGGGTGACATAGTGTCAGCAGACTTCGTGGCACCGAGCTCCTCTTGTCGGCAATTTTTGTAACCTAGCCCAGGAAGCGGTGGAGCTGTAGGATTCTACCAAGCTGGATCGCTGCTGGCCAAGTGTCCCCTCCCTGTCCTGCAGCCTGCCCCCAGCCCGAGCCAGAGGAGGCGCCGCCCCTCTGCTGACACAGCGCCCGCGCTGAGCCCGCTTCAGTTCTGGCCACACCACACGGCCATGCTTGGGAGCTGCCCAGTCCAGGAACACACCTTATTCACCCCCCACGTTCCAGAACCCGGCATGGGCCCAGCCCAGAGAAGCATCTTTCCTAGAGATGTGTTGAACAAGTGGGGGAACAAATGACTTTCATGGGACCACAGCAGCAGCCACCTGAGGGTAATTAAAGTGCCCGAAGCCAAGTCCCCCTCGGACAGCAGATGGGATCTTTCCCTTCCTGGCTTTACTGGAGCCCCCAGTGCCTCCTGTGGCCCCTGGGGTGGACAGCCATCCTCCCCCCTACCCCGGCTGGGCTACCTGATAAAAGGCACTCCCTGGGCTATGGGATCCAAGGAGTGGGGATCCGCCGAACCTCCGGGGGGCCGCAGGCAACCCTCCCAAGCCCCTTCCCCACCACCTTCCATGGCTCCTCTGTGACCCCCAAGGCATTAGGATCTGGCTGCTTCGCCGTCCCTCCCCACCCCAGGTGTGCTCCCTAGAGGATCTCATCGGCTTCAACTACCTCCCTTCCCACCCTGCAAGGCCCCTCAACCCCACGCAAACCGCACACCACGCCGCCCCAACCTGTCCTCTCCATACCCGTCGGTCGGGGACGCCAGACCCTCGATGGCTGGGGCAAACTTCTGCCCCTGACTGCCCCGCCCCTCACCTCCAATCAGACAAGCCGATGCTATGGGTGCCCCCGCGGGGGTACAGGCTGCTGACCTCCAAGTGCGCCAGGGCTCGCCCACCCGCCCCAGGGGAACGCAGGCACCGTGCCCCACCCCCAGCAGCCCTCAACGCCCGAGGGGATCCGCTGTTGAATCTGCAGCCATAACTCGGACATGTGCGTCCTGCACTGGCTGCCCGCGTCCCCCCGCGGGGCTCAAGGTGGTCCCCTCCACACTGTGTCCTTCCCTGACGCCCGCTTCTCCCTGCTTAGGCTGCCTTCCCCACTCCTTCTTGTGTTTTCTGGGCTCACCCAGACAGGGGCTCGCTGCTGAATCCTGATCTCTGGCTCTGCTTCGGGGAGAACCCAAAGGAAGCCATTCGGACAGTTCTGCCAGCAGAAAGTTCCTGAACCCACCCACTTGTATCTTTATTGCCGAAGGTCGGTCGCCAGCATCGCTGCTTTCCCTGCTGCGGCCACACCGGCCTCTAGTCCTGGCTCCTCCTCCGTCGGGGACTCTGCATTTGCGAGCTTCTGCCGGAAGGGTCTTCCCCTGGCCGGCCCCTTCTCATTCATCAGGCTCCCCCGATCCTTCTGAAGCCTGGTCTGTACCTGAGACTGTCATGTTGGTTCCTGAGTCATTTCTTACTTTCTCTCTCCCCCTAGACGGTGAGCCCCGCAAGGTGGGGGCCTCCGTCTGCTGTCGCTCATGGCTGTGTCTTTGAGGGAACAAATAATGGATTCTCTGCTGGCTGCGGACCTGGTGATTGCATGTGATGCTTGTCTTGGGGAGGAAACGCTGCTTGGGAGATGACATGGGCACCAGGGCAGGGGTGAGGACCGTGGGGGCTGGGCTGGGGGGGGGGGAGGGCTTCTGCAGTTCCCCCCTCCCTGGGTGTCCTCATTCTTAATTCCGGGGCTTGCTCTTAGAGCCAGACTGGGTCTCCTCCACTCTTTCTTCGTCCTCGGGCTTCAGGGATTGGCCTTTCCTGCCCCCAAGACAGGCCCCGTGGCTTCTTTCCACCCAGAGCTTCCTACCCATTCTACAGGAAGTATGGGGAGGCCCAGGATCAAGCAGGAGCCAATGGCACTTGCACACGGCCAGGGTTCTCAGCCTTCGTCCGTACTACGTGACTTCTGAGCCCCTCGGAGGGATTTCTGCACCCCCCTGTTATCCCTGAGGTGGGCCCTCCCCAGCCCCCTCCATGCCCTGGTTCCTGACCCCTTCCTCCAGGAAGCCCTCCACTCCAGCACAGACACCTGGCCTGCAATCTCAGTGTGTGAGCCAGGGTCCACTGCAGCAGCCCCCCCACCCCGGTTCCTCAGGCAGATCACTGGCATTCTGGCCACCTCACCGGGCCAGCGCGTCCTTCGGGAGCCCCCAGAGTGAGGACCAGACCTCTCCTCTTCTCCTCCCAGGCCCCTCCCTCCAAGCTGAGCCATTTCTCCTTCAGTTCCCGGGACCTGAGGTCAGACAGACCTGGGTGTAAGCCTCCACTGTCTTAGTGTGAGTCTCCCCCAGCAGACCTTGCGGTAGGGACGGGAGCGTGCGTGATGTTAAGGAGGTGCAGGGTGCACAGAAGGAAGGCGGCCAGCCCCGGGAGGGCTGCGGAACCCACTACCCGGATCTGTTCACCCTGCAGGGGACCAGGCCAAACACAGGCCTGGAGCGAGCCCACGCAGGGAGCTCCCCAGGCACTTCCCTCCTTCTGTGATCGCAGGTAGGGGAAGCCCCCTGGCACAGCGATGCAGATACCGGCAGCCGGAGGGCACTGAAACTTCGCTTCCCACAAGCCCTGAGACAGCAGGCACGGACAGCGTCTGCTTGAACTGCTCTGCCACAGGTGGCCAAGCTGTGTGACCTTGAGCAAGCTACCCCACCTCTCTGAGCCTTAATTTCCTCAACTGCAACATGCTCGGGGTCAGCAAGCATCTGAGATCAGGCATGAAAGGCCCTTGGTAGGGGGGTGAGGTGGGCATCCGGCGGGCTTAGCTGAGATGTTGCCACTTTCACTTTAATCTCACGTTGGCTCCCTCTTCTTCCGTCTGGAACAAGGCCCTCTCTCCTTTCGCCTCCCTTCGCTTTCTGGTTCAGACCTTTGTTTTCCTAATGGGTGCCCTAGATTCTGCCGATGCATCCCCCACAGCCAGGTAGACGAAGACAGTGCACTCTGGCTGCCACACGCCTCCACGGCCCAAATCTTGCCCACTGTCACCTCCCGTCGAGCCCGGAGCTGTCCTCCCTTCCGGACAACCCAACCTGGACTTGAGCTGTGGTTCGCCTGCCTGCCCTTAGGCACCCAGCGTCCCTCTCGCTTTCCCAGCAGCCCACCCCCATGGCGAGAGGGCCACGGCCGCCGCGTGCAGAAGACTTGCTACAGCCCAAGGTGCCGGGCCTCGGTTTCCCCATCTGCGGTGTGTGTCTGCGGGAGCGAGCAGGGGTGCGGGGAGAGGCGGGCCTGGCTCATCTCCGGGGTCCCCTCTCCGCGGATGGCCCACGAATCTGTAGCGCGGGCTACCGCAGACGAGGCCACTTACGGGCAGGGTGTCTCTCGTGGCGACAATCTAAGTGAAGGTCCTCCTCCTCGAGCCCATCCCCCTTCTCGAGCCTGGAAAGAAAAGGACCCAAAAGCCTGCGTAAGAAAGAGCCAGCTGAGTTGGCAGAGACCCAGGACCTGAACAAAGGTACAGTCCTTTCCCCTCGAGAACAACTGTGCAAAGTAACTCTGTGCCACCACCCCCCCTGCCCCGTGGGAGCCTTCCCGCAACCCCCTTCGATGGTCGTCATTATCTCCACTTTGTCGATGGGGAAACGGAGGCACTGGATGCTAATGAGACCAGTCAAGCGCCACCAGCTAATAAGTCAGAGGCGGAGCAGGGACGCCAACCCACGTGTTCTCACAAAAAGACGCAAACGGGACACGACAAAAGACTGCGCACAGTTTGATTTAAAAAGTATACACCGGGACGCACAAAAGATTATTTGGCAGAATCTATACCGAAAGGCTAACAGGAACTAACCCTAGATAATGAGAATAGAGGGATTAAATCTGTAGCCTTATTTTTGCTTCCCTCTATTTTCTGATTTGGGGCCAATGGACTCCTATCAGCTGGGTCTCTTTTCTTCACTAAATCAAAGCACTTCCTCGAGGCATGTCTACGCATAAACAAAGCCCCCCGCCCTCTGATTTCTGGCACAGGTTTGGAAGGTGGCTCCTTCCCACCAACGTGCGTGGCTGCCTTCTCCTCTGGCGTCTCAGGATCACTGCAGCTCCAGAGGGGGCCGGCATTGGTGTGGCAGAGATGCGAAGCACGGAGCAGAGGCTGACGAGGGTCTGGTGGGGGCAGCTGCACACGGAAACCCTCACCCCTGGCCCAGCACTGCTGGGGCCCGAGACTGGGCAGGGCCGTGTTCCCACATTGCGCTCGCCTCTTTGTAACCCAGATAAATTGCGGAGCTCCGCCTGGTCCAGTCCAGAGGAGCATCACCCTTCCAGGAGCACAGTCTGGTCCCCAGAGGTAGACACAATTCCAATCATGATCGTGTCTGCGGGAGAACACCGCCCATGGCCGTACATGTTGATATCTTTCCTCAATTCCTTTTTGCCTTTTACTTGCTTTGCACTCCTCCACTCGCCTCCTCTTTGCACTGACACCCTCGTTTCTCTCATGCAGGGACGTCTCCGTCCTCTCCCAGGCAAATGCCCCACCCCCGTTTTCGGATTCCTCCTAGCGCGTCTTATGTCTAGTTGCCCAGTGTGTCCAGATGCGCGGGGCTAGAGAAGGAGACATGGGAAGGTGACGAATGACCAGCAGAAGGGACAGGAACACTCATGCACTGATCATTTTGGTTCCCTCGGACTGCTCATTCATTCATTCATTCACTCAACAAGAACTTCCAAAGGACCTGCTCTGTGTAATCTACACCAGATGCTGGGTGCACCACAGAAGTGCCTACGTCACTTCACAGTCTCTGCCCTCAGAGAGCTTCCGATCGGCTAGGAAGGCAGCTCGCACACGAGTCAGAAAATGACAAGTGTTGCGGCGCCTGCTGACGCAGTTAAGTGTGTGTTAAGCATCTGACATTGGCTCAGGTCGTGATCTCGCGCCCTGGCTTCGAGCCCCGCGTCGGGCTCTGTGCTGACGGCTCGGAGCCCGGAGCCCGCTTCGGATTCTGTGTCTCCCTCTCTCTCTGCCCCTCCCCCGCTCCCTCTCCGTCTCTCTCTCTCAAAAATAAATAAACATTAAAAAAAAAGAAAGAAAAGAAAATGACAAGTGTTGTATGACGGCACCCAAGATTGCCCACTGTACTGAGGGGCTAGGCCTAGGCTGGCCAGGGAGCAAACTCTGAACACGGTTTTTGTCGTTGTTGTTGTTGTTGTGTTTTGTTTTTTTAACAAATATTTTCTAGGGCCTGGATGGTTCCAGACAGCAGAACAAAGCCCTAAGTGTTAACGCTACAGGAAGGCAGACATCATCGGCAGATAGCCTCGTCAATGCTATGAGAAGGTTCTGTACAAGGAAAAATGTCCTTTTTTTTTTTCTTTTTTCTTTTCTTTTCTTCTTTTTTTTTTCATCCCTAGTAGAAGCATCTTTGTTATTTTCCTGATAGCACGGGCTTATTCCAACAACTACAACTCCCACACAATAGAGCAAAAGTCCCCCTATAATGACACCTCCGTGTAATGGGATCACCACTGTTAGGAGTTTAGTATATACCTTTTCAGAAGTCAACTTTTTTTTTTTTTTTAACATATAGAGTCTCCAATTAAACATGCTTTTGTAACCTGTTTTCTTACCCACAAAAATCTCCAACATCTTTCCACGTCAGTACACGTAAACCTCATAAACCTCACTCGTCTGTTTCCTCATATTGTATGTGAAAGAACAGTTAACATTCAGTCCCCTACTGACAGATATTTAGGGGTTTGTCCAGTTTCTCATGCTTCTAACCTGCAAGATGCTAAGCCCCCATCCCCAGAGGTAATCAAGGAAAGAATATCACCATTTGTGAAACTCAAACGCTGGATGCAGGCTGGACCGTGTAGCTGAGCCCATCCCTGTCCCAGAGGGCCATCTTTCTGGCCTTGTCCAGTGACTCTGGGTCAACAGATGCCTGCCCCGTCATGTAATGGGCCTTGAACATCCTCCTGCGTTTCACAGCCTTAACCTTGAACCGATTGTTCATCTACCCCAGGCTCCTAGTTCTCACGGCTTCTTATCTTCTGAGATCATTCTTCACCAGGCCTCATGCTGTGCACCTCTCCTTGGGATCTGCCGGGACCCTCAGCCCTGGGGAGAGGGGTCAGTGCGCCAAGGAGCTGGTGTCTAAGGAGAGAACCGGCCCCACCTGGTATGGTCCCTCCCCTCCCTGGTCACCCAAACCTCCAGGCCAAGAAGCTCAAAGTGCAATAGTTAACATATCAAAGAACACCTGCCAATTAGTAAGCATTCGCTGGGGCCAGGCCTTGTGCTGGGCTTGGGGGCCACAGGTACCACTCAGAGGGGCCTCTGCCCTTAAGCTCACATTAATCCTAACTTAACACGCTAAATTCTAGGCTAGAGAATGTTCATTCAGAAGGTTGGCAGGACGGACAACTGCCTAGACCAGGTGTTGGCAAACTTCTTCTGTAAAGCTCTGGGTAGTAAATAGTTAATACGTGAGGCCTTTCTGGCCATACGGTCTCTGTCCCGACTACTCAACTGCCCCTGTAGTTTGTAAGCAGCTGCAGACCATGTGTAAACCAATGAGCGTGTTGTTTAGCAGGTTATTTACAGCAGGTGGTGGGCGAGATTTGGTTTTCGGGAGACAGTGTGCTAACCCCTGGTCTTAACAAGGGTTCTCCACTTGGAGGCCCACCGAAGTCACCCTGGGAGGTTTCAATCACCAGGCGACACTAACGCACAGCCAGGGCTGAGAACCACCTGTTGGGACCAGCAGAGGCTGCGTCGAGGGAGCCCGCCCGCACCTGCCACTGGAGCCACATGCTGGAGGCCACGGGACCTGCTCACTTCTCAGACGGGGAGCTGGACTCACACAGGTCTGTCTCTCTGCTGTGCCGTGTGGCCATTCTGGAAATAGCTGTTTTCCTTGCTCCCACACAGCCCTCTCTACCTGAGTCGTCCATGAAAGTAACAGATCTGCGGGCCCTCGTGAGGGGCTAAGGCGTGGCAGCAGTCACGGCACGGGCTGATGGCCCTCCCATAGCCCCCCAGTGCTTCCCAGCAGGAAACACGTGAGGACGAGGGGATGCTTGGGGCACGGCTGAGCCCCGTGCCCTGGGCGAGGAGGGATCGCGGCCGACGGCAGCCCTATTAGCAGGCAGCGTGGCCTTGTGCGGCTCACCTGGATCCCGTGGTCTAGCGGTTTCTATGTGGCAACGGGCACACAGCGGTAAGCATGACAGTAAGGACAAGCACACTGCCCCGCTGGCGAGTGCGGAGCCCGGAGCCTGGCACCTGACGCAGTGAGGACGCCAGACAGGTTCACCACCACTGCTCGCAAACCTGCTTAATCGTTCTTCCCCGGTACGCTTTGGAGTCCGAGAGAAGAGGATGCCATCTCGCTCATTCCCCACTCGGAGGCCTCAGGGTCTCGCCTAGCGTTTGGTTAGCCGGGAAGGAAGGGAGAGAGGAGGCGCGCAGACGGCCCGAGGCTGAGATCAGCCCACGTGGGGGAGTGGAAAGGAGAGAACTTTCCACCGTGCGGAGGAGAGAAACAATGGCTAACGGCACCAGGTGACAATTACATTTGACCTGACCTGTGATGTCCTGGAGGAAATATGATGTGCTTTCTGAAGACAGGCTTTTTTTCTTTCTTAAACGGTGGTGTGAGAAATTACCCACAAATCCCAGTAAGGGCCTTGATGGGGAAATGGGGGGTGCTGGGACCGAAGCAGTGCTCAGAAGGGCGGGCGGTGGGTGGGGGGAGGGGCAGCGAACCCCCCCCCCCCACCATGCGCTTCCCTCTGCGGGTGCTGGGCGTCTCTTCTGTGAGCTACTTGAGTCTGGACATGTCCCGATCGCCTGTGAGTCTTGATTTCCTCCTCTGGTCAATGGGCAGAAGAAGGTTACCTCTCGAGGCGGCTTCGGGATTAGCTGAAGGATTCCATGTAAAGCGCTGTGTAGAGTTCTTCCCGATACCGTTATTACGATGGTCGCCAGCGCCCTCATCCCCCGGGGCCTTTATGGCCTGTCCCTCTGTGACTTCACCTCATAGCCTCTGACGTGGAAGCATGGTATTTTAACATGCTCACCAATCCCCGCCCCTCAAAAAGAGCCACACACCCCTTCCTTCCTTCCATGCCATCAGTCAGACCTGAGCCACGTGCTGCCACAGGAAAGGGGTGTTTTGGAAAAAGCAGGGAAAAGGCTTCAAGGCATCAGGTATCTCTGGATTCAGAGCAGAGGGCACCCACAGGAGGAGGAGGAGGAGGAGGAGGGGGAGGAGGAGGAGGGGGAGCGGGAGGGGAGGAGGGGGAGCGGGAGGGGAGGAGGGGGAAGAGGAGGAGAGGAGCCTTCCGCCCCAGAAGAGACAGAGTCTTCCCAAAGTGGGGACAAGGAGAGTCAGAGCAGAAACTCACAGTCAGTCGATGCTGTGGCTGGTGCCCAGTGAATGAGCCCCGGGGAAGGGTGACAGGAACCGCGGTACCCGCTCCGACTTTCAAGCGCGACAGGAAGAAACTCGCAAATTGTCTCAATCCCCACTATTTGGGGTCTGTGCGCACCCACGCAAACCTGCATCCCTACCAAAGTCACCACCACCGCCGCCATTAGCATCATGCCCATTTTACAGACGTGAACACTAAAGGCAGGATAGGCTAGGGACTTGCCCCGGGTTTAGCGGTGTGCTGGCGCAGGTTAACCCTGAGGGCAAGAGCCCTGCTTTGCGGCATTGGTGACTACTCCCGGCGTGGCTGATCCGAAGGGACCGGTGTGACGTCACTGACCACGGAGCACATCGGCTCCAGCCCCGCGGCTGGCTAGTGGCAGGACTGCGCGTGAACTCAGGTTTATCGGTCCTCGTATCTTGAGTGTTTTCTCCGTGTCCTGCAGGGATTCTCAGCCGCACCACCCCCTCCCACCCCGCCGGGTGGTACCTGCCCCACCTGCATTGCGAGGTCCTACAGGCAAGTGAGGCCGATGTCCCGCCTCCTCAGGAGGCCCCCCAGTACCTGCCCGCCTAATTCCAGGGCCAAACGTGGCCACAGCAGGTCGAGTCGCCACAGCCAGGGGCTCTGCCAGGCCTTCCCTCTGCTGTGACAGGAGCCCCAGGGCCTCCCCAGCACAGCCCTTCCAGAATATCCTCCCTCCCCTGTGACCTTGTTGTGCCATCCTCAAAGCCGGCCCCTCTCTCGCCATGCCAGGGTTGGCTTCCGTTTTCCAAGCCACCAGCCACTTCCAGGGATGAACTGGTACGTACGTTTCCCCCCTCGATCTTCAATCGACCTTGGACCAATTTTTTGAAATAAAATACAATAAAAATGAGTTACTAGAAAATGAAATGGGAAAACCACATACGAAGAGCAAGCTCGGGTGTCCCAGCAGCCCTTCCTTCCTTCCTTCCTTCCTTCCTTCCTTCCTTCCTTCCTTCCTTCCTTCCTGTTGTTGAGAGAGCTTGTGCATGCTCGAGCAGGGGGCAGGGGCAGAGGGAGATGGAGAGAAAATCCCAAGCAGGCTCTGTGCCGTCAGCGTGGAGCTGGACTCGGGGCTTGATTCCACGACCCCGGGATCGTGACCTGAGCCGGAATCAAGAGTCGGACGCTCAACCGACTGAGCCACCCAGGCCCCCGGCAACCTCCACTTTCTGCGAGAGCCTCCAAACTTGGACCTCAACTCCTGTCCTCACGTCACTGTGGATGTCTGCAAATGGGCACTGGTTCGGGGGCCACACTCTGAGTGCTGCTGGGGTGCGGGGCCTTCCTTTACCCGCTGGCCACGTCCGCCTCCTGACTCACGCGCGGGCCGCCCTCTGCTCTGTGCTCCGGCCCCCGTGTTTCCTGGACTTAGTAGTGCCCACCAGTCACCGGAGCGGCTGGTTAAAACGCACATTAGGGTTCTGCAGGTCTGGGGCGGGGCCTGAGATGCCGCATTCTAGCAGGTTCCCAGGCGAGGCTGACGCCGCCGTTGGCCTGGGATCACATCTGAGGAGCCAGTCGCCGGACCCTTGGCTTTGGGCGCGTGTGGGGCTCCGCGAAGCTTCGTCCCGGTCGCCCTCTGCATCCTGGGCTGCGGCCCAGCGGACCAGGCCTCCAGGGTCCCCCCCACAGTCCTGGCTACACATGGGCATCACCGAAGAGCTGGGAGCAGTGCCGGTGGGGCAGGAGGGCGCCGGGGGCTGAGGGGGGAGCCTAGCCAGCTCCCTCCCGCTTCTCATGTCCCCTCCAGCTGGCTGTTATTTACCAGAACACGTGGGAGTTCAGGGAGCGGCCGTTCCTTCCAGATGTGCTCCCCCCTCCCCTTCGATCGCTTTCCACTTCAAGGGCCCATCTGTGCGCTTAGCTTTCTTTTCACGCACCGGCGGCCGGCGGCCTAATCGTGGAGCCGGGCGGGGGTCCCGCAGTGTCCACAGGGCCACCTCCCATTTCTGGGCGTCACACTCCTCTCCAGAATACACGGTGATTTCAAAGGACCCCAACAAAGAGTGAGGAAGCGCAAGGCGCACTGCTGGCCGCGGAAACAGCCGGGTGAGAGGATGTCGTGCCTGAATGGGTCTCAGAGGCTAAAGATCGGGGGACAGTCGCAGAGGACAAAGGACACCGTGATTCTGAAATGATCCATGTGCACTGGAATAAAAGGCTGGAATTACAAGAAACGTCGGCAAACCGATGACCACAAATGGGAAATTAAGATTCCACAACGTCTTATCAAAAGTGCCATTCCAAAATAGGGGGAAATAAATGAGTTCTTCCAAATGATGCCTTTTTTTTGCTTTTCCCATCTCGTGAGTGGTATCATCATGATGCGAAAGAAACATTTGGAAAATAACAGAAAAGATAAATATCCACGTAGCCAATGCCTTCCCTGATGGTTACGTGCAGTTGACAATTTTTTTTTCTCTCCAGTCTCTCCGATACTAGGGTTTTAAGTGAGACCTCTAGAGAAAAGCGCCTTGAGATTATTTTCAGAACCACATGGGTGAGAAATTGCGACTTAAGAAAAAAAAAAACGAATAATCACTAGCACAAAGTGGAACCCCCACCTCACCTTCAACGGCCTCTTGGGGGCTCCCGGGGCCCTGTGGTGCCCTCTAAGCCCCTCCGTCGGCCTACAGGGCGGTGGGCACACCTGAGGCGGGGTGCTGTTCAGCTCAGCCAGGGAAACAGTGGGAAACCGCACACTCTACCCATAAGACTGGTGGGGGGTAAAACAGGTGAGTGGACAGGCGTCCCTGCCCCGTGGACCTTGCTGAGTACCTGCGGGCTTAGAACTAAGTGCAGCGGGGGACGGTTCACGGGGCTGTTACAGGACAGATGGGGGTTTGTGCAGCTCAGGGTCAAGGCTGGAGGCACCACCTGAAGGCTGGACCTCGACACAGCAGAGTGGGGGGCACTCCGGGCAGAGAGGACGGCAGTCCGGCAGCTACCTGCAGGCAGGGGAACCATGTGGCTGGGGGACTGCGAGGGCCCAGGGGGTGCTGCACACAGGGGAAGGGGACCGGGGTCCTCAGTGAAGCTAGGCAGTGGCCGCATAGGTGATGGCGAGAAGCTATCGGGAAATGGAGAGGTGTTTTAGGCAGAAAGCTGGGGGCAGAGGTGCCCGGAGACTAGGAGTGCAGAGAAGGGGAGGGGGTGGGCTGACGGCAGGGGTGAGGCCAGATGCAGGAAGACCACGCAGGGTCCGCAGGGGTCTGGCTCCAATACGCCGGACCAGGAGGCAGAGAGATGCGGCAAAAAGACCGGGTTTGGAGGAGACCATCGTGAGTCGGTCCTGGCCCTGCTGATTTTAGGTGCTTTTGAGAATCCGAAGTAGCAGCAACAAAGAGGCAGATGGATGTGGAGTGAGGCGGTCTGGGGTTGACTAAGAGTGTGGGAGTCCTGGCACATGTGCGGCCACTGAGGCTCACGTCAACTGAGGACAGACGAGGGCCTAGAAGGAGCCCTGGGAGCATTGCCATTTAACAGAACAGGGGCGGGGGGGGGGGGGGGGGGAGGGGAGTGGGTGGGGCCGAGGGAGGAGGGTGCGTGCTGAGCGTCAGGGCCCCTGGGAGCTGTTTGGGGTGGGGGTGGGGGGGCAAAGGGCAGACTGCAGGGGGGCTGTGCGGTGAGAGAGAGATGACGAAGTGGACACAGACCTTTCCGAGAGCTTCCCGACAACAGACGGGAGAGCAGAAAGCAGAGAGCCCCCTCTGCACGGGGCAGGGGGATGGGCAAAGTGGGGCTCAGCCCCTCGACGGTGTGGGAGTCGTTCATGCCCGGGCCCATCTCCCCCCGCCCCCCTCCCCCCCGGCTTGGCATCTAGCTGCTCCGTGTCTGCCTCCAGGGACCAGCGAGGGCTGGGCCCCAGGAAGCAGGCCTGGGGAGGGCTCCCAGCCCACACCGTCGCCCCCGCACTGTGGGAGGAGGAGAGAGATCGGGGATCCAGGTCCAACTCCCACTCCTAAGTCAACCAAACTGCTCAGCTTTTCCTAAATACGTTTGTGTGCCCCCCCCCCCCCCCCCCCCCCCGCCAGCTTTTGCTCATGCTGCTGCCTGAGCCTGAGAACGCCTTCTCTCACCCACCGCCCTCTGGCCGCTGAGCGCTGCACGTGTCTTTCAAAACTTGGCTCAAGGGTCTCATCTCTGAAAGCCCTTCTATCTTCTAGCTCCCGGGGGTGGGCCCAGGCCCTCGGCCTGCCGTCACCTCCAAGAGACCCCATGCTTGGGGTGCTCACTAGACGCCGAGGCAGGGGCAAGGCGGGTGATGGAGAGCCCGGAGGACTCCCCGGGGGCACCTGCTCCTCCCTCCAGCCCACAGACACCACGCAAGAACAGGGGCCCAGCGAGGCCAGACCCTCCGCTTTCTCGTGAGAAGCAAACGCCTGGATGTTTTAACGTGAACTCTCCTGATTTTTACAACTCAGCCAAAATCGAAAAATGTGGAAACCACCCCGGGGGGCCAAACAAAGCACGTCTTTCTGCTGGGTTCTCCAGCGGCCGCCAAGAGCACAGCACGTGCTGTGCCCCTTTCTCGGGCAGGGAGCGTGTCTTACTTGCCCTGTACAGGGAGGTTTCTGGCAGGGGTGTGGCTGGGGAAAGGGGGGCCCTGGTTTAGTTACAGATGCTCCGCTGCATCATCTCACGTAATCTTCAAAAGTGCGAAGAAGGTGTCAGCCCATCTTCCAACCAGGAAAACTGAGGCTCCAGGAGGCGAGGTGACCCACAGCTGGGGACGGACCCACAGCCAGTAAACTGCGGCGTCAATTTCCACCCTGGTGGATTTCTTAATGAGTGCAGCCCGGGTTCGACGAGGACGTGCAGGCCAGGCCCAGGAACAGCGCCGGCAACAGGAAGTACAATCCTGCATTGTGATCGGCAACGTAATTATTAGGGAGGGTCGGTCAGATACCTTATTGGGCCCCTGAGGTTCCAGGCGCCAGGACCCAGTGGAAACCAGAGAGACCATTCCCGGCTTTCTCTGGCAGCAGCATGCACACGGGAAGGAGGCAGGCACGGACGAGGCAGTCAGGGAATCAACACGTTCGGAGAGGGCCATGCCACAGAGCAAGGTGAAGGGCCCCAGCAGAGGAGCAGGAGCTGTCCTCCCTCCGGAAGCCCCGGGACTTTCTCTCTCCCACCCCCGCGGCTTTCCCCAGGGAGGCGGGATGTCTGTTCAGTGCAGCTGAATTCCTCCTGGAGTCCAGTCCAACAGGTCTGTCGTTAAAGCAGATCTCAACATTAAGCATTCAAGAAAGCCGGGCCTGCAAATCTTTACCTTTCGTTCAACAGCTTCCGACCCTCCCCTCAGGAGGCCCCATTAAGACGCCCTCCTCGGGGATGGGAGGCAGGGTGACCGGGAGAGCTTAATTCCAGACATTTCTCTGAGCAGGAGAGGCTGTTCAGACTCAGGGGGAGGCTCCCCAGTCTCTGCTCTGCTCCGCATGCGTGTGCACAGGTGCACACATGTGTGTGCATACACACACACACACACACACCTTTCTTCCACATCCCACTGCATTTCAAAACCTCTAAAATTGTCCTCAGTCCGGGGTACAGCAGGAGAGGCCTGGAGGAAGGGGGATCCACCAATGCCTCTCCCCCAGACAGGAATGGCAGGGATGGCTGGGAGACCCTTCACCCTCTCCCAGGGCACCAGCCCCACTCTCACCCTGTGACCCTCAGCAGACTCCCCTCATTCACCCCTGCAAACCCAGCTCCCACCTCAGTGTCAGGCAGAGGCTTCTGACCAGTCCTGAGAGGCCACACCTCACGAGACTGACCGTGGCCTGCTTCAAATCCCAGCTCTAGCACTTACCAGCTGTGTGACCTTAGACAAGTCACTTTACCTCTCTGTGCCTTGATTCTGCATCTATAAAATGGGGACACAATAGTACCTACTACCTCACACAGGGGCTGTGGAATTCACTGAGGCCACAATCTAGAGCGGACAGAAGAGTGTTTGGCACAGGCCATGCACCATACGTCTGCTGTGGTTATTCATACGGTTATTAGGTTCCCAGTATCTGAAATGCCGTCTCCTAGGCCGATCATCCTAAACTCATCATTACCAAGCTTTATGTTTCATATGAGTAGCAGACGAAATGGATGCCTAAACACAAAACGTACCCAGCACATCACCTGGGGTATCAAAGTGTGACTTCCCAGGCTGCTGACGGCTCAGGGCTCTCCCACTTGGGGTCGGAGGACACTGGCCCAGACAGGCTCAGTGCCTTACCCGAAGTCACACAGCAGCGAAGCCACAGGACTGGAACATGCCTGCACTCAGATCGAGTCTTCCTTCCACCCCTTGCTCCTTCCACAGCACCCCCCAGCCCCAAGGAGGAGGAAGCAAAGGCACGGTGGGCCCCCGGGACCTCCCCCCTCCTGTCCCTGGCTGCAGTTCTGAGGACACTGGCCACTGCAGAAGGGCAGCCCCGCTGCTGCTGGGCAACTTGCAGCCACCTGTGCAGAGATCTATCCATGTGCTCTGAGCTCTGAGTGGGGAAAGCACCAAAAAAAAAAAAAAAAAAAAATTAGAACAGCCCAGCTAAGCTGAAATGCTCTCCTCAGAGAGGAAGGGAAATAAAATTTGATGAACCTCTGCATAATGTTCAAGTTATGAACGCGTAAAGTGATATTCTGCACATATGCTGGGTCCCATTCATCTGCCCCCACATTGCTGGGGCCTGAGCTGTGAGGGACCGTTCCAACCAGGGCACTGGCAAACGGCAACTTCTTGCTGAGGGGGTACTGTCTTCTGTCTCAGCAAAACAGGGCTGGCCGTGGGTGCCCCGGGCTCTTCCACGGCCGAGGCGGCAGCTGGTGCGGTGTTAATGGGGCGGTTTCAGACATCGGGCTGTATGGCTGCTATAAACGTTTCCTGAGCTCCTACTGGGGGTCCCGTGAGACGCCAGTCACTGCCACCTTCCTAATGAGTATGCTCTGTCCACGCCCGGGGGCAAGGCGGCCCTGTATGCCTGGTTAGTCTGACCCCCGTCCTGGCCCCAGCTGAGCCGCCCCGGGACTGGACCCCTGACCTGGGACTTTGGCGTGGGGGTGCTGGGAAGCTAAATCCGCCTGATGATCATAAAGTTTGAGCTGAATGAGCGTGAGGCACAGCCAGGCCTGAGGTCTCCCAAGAGAAGAATTCAGTTTATGACCCCAAGAAAAAACCAATTTAATAAACACCTACTAGGGGGCCTGGCCTAGTTGTAGGTGCTCGGAATACAGTGGGGAATATGACAGCGAAGGCCTTCTGCCGTGGAGCTCACAGCCTGCAAACTATCCAACAGACAAACAGAATAAGGTCAGGTTGTGTAGGTGCTCTGAAAACAACAGCGACTAGAACAGAGTGTGTGGGGCAAATTTAGACCGAGTGATTAAGGAAGGCCTCTCTGAGCAGGCGGCATTCAAGCCGAGGCCTGAGTGGCCCAGCCAGCTGAGTCTTCTAAGCAAGGGCGTAGCAAGTGCGAAGGGCCCCAAGGGGGTGAGCTCGCAGTGCTCAAGGGACAGAAGGGACACCCACGTGGCACAGGAGAGACAGGTCCGTGTGTGCCTCTACATGCGACTCCTGGGCTTGAAGCCCTTCTAATGCCCCGCAGAGAGTCCAGCTCCTCGATGCTGCCCAGCCCCGCAGCCTCCTTCCCCCTTTTCCCGAGGCCCAGGCTCTGTCATCACTCCGGACAACCCTTCAGTTCCCTGCCACTGAGAGGCATTATTACACATCCAGTCAGCTCCCCTAAAAGCAGACCCTGTGATAAGGATTTGACAGGTAGTTTATTAAGGAGGTGGTCCCAGGAAATACGCTAACTAGAAAGTTAGCCTACCTTCCACTCATTCATTATCCACCATCCATCCATCTATTCATGCATCCATGCATCCATCCATCCACCCACCCACCCACCATACATACATACACCCAACCACCCATCCACCCACCCACCCACCCATCGACCCGTCCACCCATCCATCCATCCACCCACCCACCCACTCAACAAAACATACATGCACCCAACCACCCATCCACCCACCCACCCATCCATCCATCCATCCATCCATCCATCCACCCACCCACCCACCATAGATACATACACCCAACCACCCATCCACCCACCCACCCACCCATCCACCCATCCACCCATCCATCCATCCACCCACCATACATACATACACCCATCCACCCATCCACCCATCCACCCACACACCCACCCAACAAAACATACATACACCCAACCACCCATCCACCCACCCACCTGTCCATCCATCTACCCATCCATCCATCCATCCATCCACCCACCCACCCACCATACATACATACACCCAACAACGCATCCACCCACCCACCCACCCAACAAAACATACATACACCCAACTACCCATCCACCCACCCACCCGTCCACCCGTCCATCCATCCACCCATCCATCCATCCACCCACCCACCCACCATACATACATACACCCAACCACCCATCCACCCACCCACCCATCCACCCACCCATCCACCCATCCATCCATCTACCCACCCACCCACCATACATACATACACCCAACAACCCAACCACCCACCCATCCACCCATCCATCCATCCACCCACCCACCCACCCAACAAAACATACATACACCCAACTACCCATCCACCCACCCACTCACCCATCCATCCATCCATCCATCCATCCACCCACCCACCCACCCACCCAACAAAACATACATACACCCAACAACCCATCCACCCATCCACCCATCCATCCATCCACCTACCCATCCCCGTCCATCCATCCATCCATCCATCCACCCACCCACCCACCCAACAAAACATACATACACCCAACAACCCATCCACCCATCCACCCATCCATCCATCCACCTACCCATCCCCGTCCATCCATCCATCCGTCCATCCACCCACCCACATACATACACCCAACCATCCATCCATTCATCCATCCATTCATACACTCACCATTTATTGTTACTTCCTCTATTCCCAACTGGACCCTGAGGACTCAGGTGATCAGATGCCTGGTGGTCAGTCCCTGACCTTGAGGAGACTCCTCCTCTAACAGCCATCAACAAACAACCCCACTGCTGGGTCCTCTTTTCACTCAATGCTGTGACAGAGCCCAAGAAGGGGACCTGGGTTCATTCTCTGTGCACCCTTATCTTGGTTCTAAGAAGCATGGGCTAAATGGCAAACTCTCAGACTCAGTTTTCTTCTCCTTAGTTCCTTGGGTTCTGAGCACAAGGCAACCTCACATCCAACAAAAACATCAAAATGTCCCAGAAATTCCAACGCAATGGGGTCCAAACTCTGCCTCACCCAGACCGTCCCTTCTACCCCACAACCGCCCAGGGATGCTTCTGTCAGATCACTCACTCCAGTTTTTGACTGGAGCCCTGTGGCCACTGAGGCTGAGCCCCAGGCTTTGGCTTCCCAATGGTGGCCAGAGGCAACCCCATGTGTACTGACCTCTCCCGGAAGTACTTGATGGCCTCAGGGTCTATGAAGGTTGGCTCCTCCCGGTGGCCCTGCTCAAAGACCTTGCGCTTGTGCCGGAACTCAATGACCGTCTTGGTGTAGGAGTTGAGTGTGGTGACGGAGGCTGCCATGCAGCAGGTAAAGGACCCCCACGCCAGGCTGCCAACAGACGAGGAGAGAGGTGCCACGGTGAGGGTGGGCCGGGGACAGGAAACCCCACCCACCAGACAAGCGCTCCTCCTGCACAGCTGCCTCCTCTGGGCCAGACCTGAGCAGGTGCTGCCGTAGAGCAGAACAGGATTTGGTCCCTGCCCCGCTCACAGTCTGTGCACGGATGCAGACATGACAGAGTTCATCACTGGGAGGCAAGAAAAGGGCGAGGCCTTCTATCCAAGGGAGCCAGCCTCCGGGAAGGTCACCAGAACACAGTGATGCTTGTGTTGCCCAGGGTCTTGGAGGATGAGTGAGCCTTTGCCAGAGGGAAGGGCATCCCAGGAAGAGGGAAGGGAGTGTGCAAAGGTGTGGAGGCATGAGGCAGTAAAGAACAGTCTCCGGTCTGCAGGAGGTTGGGGATGCTGGAGTGAGGGAGAGCGTGATTAGGTGAAGTTGATGATAGAAAAGGGGATGGGGGCAGACACCCGAAAAGCTGGGTTCCATGGGGGTTAAATTACCTCTGTTCATGCATGCTTTGGGCAAGATGCTTAACCCCTCTGCCTCTTATTCCTCATATCACTTCAACAGACACATCAACAGCACCCCTTCACAGCATGGTTGCAAGGGTTAAAGGAAATGAGCCATTCAAAACGTCTTAGAACAGTGCCTGGCGCATACAGCGGGCACTCAAGAACAGCTTGCGGTCATTACTACCATTGCTATTTTCAACCTTCTTACTACCCACCCACTTCTATCTGACTTCAGCTCCAAACTCTCCCCCTGAGAGATTAAGTTATAAGGATCCGTGTGGCTTTCTGTTGTCCGCTTCCTTCAAGCACAGCTGTGGACTCTTGGCCACACGCACCTGATGTGTATGCTGAGCCAGCCGGGGCTGGAGAATCTGTCCTCCCGACAACCGGAAAGCAGGGAAGGGCGGCACGGGGTAGGAGACCAGCTGTCCAGGCTGCTGCGCCTCTGACCCAGTGTCCGTTCTAGAAATGGTCTCCCACCTACTTCTGACCAGGAGTGGGTACCAGCCTGGTTCTACCGGTCAGGCCTCCCGGTCCCTGCTCCCCAGTCTCTGCCCTGATGACTGGTTTCCTCCAGATCAAGGGCTCAGCTTTGCTGCCCTGTCTCAGAGCATCCCGTCTCCCCTTCTGCCCGCCACCCATTGGGTCTCTCAACGTGACCACCACGCATTCCTCAAGGTCAGTGCAGCCCATCTCCCACACCCACTGCTCCCTTCTTTGTCAGCCCCTGGCCATCCAGAAGAAAAGCAAGGGGAAGTATGTGGATTCAGCCTTTCTCCCAAGGATCCCCTATCATCACCTGAACCTTATCACCAAAACCACTAATGGATTCCTTGTTCTTTCATGATAATGAGCTAATTTTGATCTCCCAGAAACTCTGAGTAGCTGTAATAGACAGGCATGGGGTCCACTTGGCCCCTCTTAGAACGGCCTTGTCCATCAAAGAGTCCAGTAGGTGACCCCGCACCCCTGTTCATAGATGACTGGATGAGGGCTGAACATCTGGGAAGTTGGTCCAACCAGATACTCTCTCCTCTGAGCAATGAAACTCAAGACTAGTTCAATGTGCGGTACGTGTTTAGACAGGTAGAAATTAAAAGCATGATGATGGCAAATGAAGAAGCAGGCTTTTTCTGGGATTCCACAAGGATACATAGGTTAGTTTTGTCTGACCAGCATCCATTCTGTTAAGGGACCAGTGCTCCCCTCTTCTCAGGTCATGTGGTTTGTATGGAGCTGGCCTCACCCCCGCCCCCACCTTTAGGCGTGATCACATGGCCAACACCTGGCCAATGAGAGCATCACTTCCCTCTGGCCACAGATATTGGTTCAAGGATGGGCATGTGACACCCGATCCCAGGACTCTTGCTCAAGCTGTTGGAAAACAGGGCTCATCTTTCTCCTGGGGTACCACACGGGTGGGATTTGAGCCTGGAGCTTCTGGGGCCTGCCTTGCCACTATGCAACCTGCTAATGAGGCTGCCTCAAAGCAGAGCCACGAAAAGGAGCTAGATCCTTGAGCTGAAGCCATTATCCCTGGATTTTTCAGTTATGGGTGCCCAAATTCCTTTATCAGATTTTTTTTTCCCCTAAGCCAATTTGAATTGGGTTTCTGTCATTGGCAACCCAAGTTCTTATACAATTACTTTTTATACATTCCCTTCTTCTACATAGCTTAGTTTTAAAGTGAATTTCTAGTCTTGTCTAGGAGCAGGTCAACTACCAACTCTGATGACCCAACGAGAGGAGGAGTCTCTCTGTATCACATACCCCTGTTCAGTGTCCTCTCAGCCCTCACCACACCCTGTAATTCCCCTGTAGCTTTTTTCCCCCCTATTATTTATTATTCTTTGTTTTTAAATGAAACTTTCTATTTTGAGATAATTATAGATTCACATGCAGTTGTAAGACATCATGCAGAGAGATCCATCCATGTACGCTTTCCCCAGTTTCCCTCATGGTAACATCTTGCAAACATAGTACAAGCATATTGACATGGATACAATCGAGATACAGAATATTTCCATCCATCACCGCGATGATCTCTCCTGTGGCCATTTTACAGCCACACCCACTCCCCTCCCAAACTCTGGCAACCAGTAATCAGTTCTTCATTTCTATAATCTTGTCATTTTAAGAATGCTATATAAATGGAATTGCACAGCATGTATCTTGGGGATTGGCTTTTTTACTCGGTGTGATTCTCTGGAGAGTCGTCCCTGATGCATGTATCAACCATTTGTTCCCTGATATCGCTGAGTTTCTCCACATCTGCATCAGCATTTCATGTTGTCACTTTTTTTTTTTTTATTTTAGCGATTCTGATAGATGTGTAGTAACACCTCATCATGGTTTCCATTTGCATTTTCCTAATGGCTAATGGTGGTGAACATCTTTTCAGTTGCTTACTTGCCATCTGTTTATCCTCTTTGGCAAAATCTCTGTTCATGTCTTCCTGCCCACTTTTTAATCGAGTTGTTTTGCTGCTGGTATTGTTTCCTTTTGAGTTTTGAGTGTTTTCATTGATCCTAGCTAAGAGTCCTTTGTCAGAGCGGAGGCTAACAAGTCTTTTCTTCCTCAGCAACTTGTCTTTTCAACCTCTTAACAAGGTCTGACACAGAGCAAAAGTGTTTAATTTTGCTGAAATCCAATTTATCAAATGTTCCTTTTATGTTTTTGATCCAATCGATATTAAATCTAAGACCTCTTTGCCTAGGTCTAGATTCAAAGATTTTCTATTTTTTTCTTCTAAAAACTTTATCATTTCACAATGTATATGTAGGTCCATGATCCATTCTGAGTTAATTTTTAGATAAGGCATCGAGTGCTTTTTTGTTCTGTTTTGTTTTGTTTTTTTACCTATGACTGTCCAGTAGCTCCTGCAATATTTGTTGAAAAGGCTACTCCCCCCTCCACGGAACGGAACTGCATCTTTGTCAAATATCAATGAGGCATATTTTTGGGTTCCTTATTCCACACCATTGATCTGTGTGTCTACCCCTCCACCAATACCACACAATCTAGACTACCGTAACTATGTATGAAGTCTTGAAGTTGGGTAGACTTCCCAATTTTAGCCTTCCACTTTTAGCCTTCCTTTTGAAACTTATTTTAGCTATTCTAGCTCCTTTGCCTTTCCTAATAAATTTTAAAATAATCTTACCTATACCTACAAGAAATCTTGCTGAGATTTTTCACAGGAATTGCATGAAACTGTATACTAACTCGAGGAGAACTGACGTCTTCACCACAAACACGCTGTCTCTCTCCATTTATTTGGATCTTCTCTGATTCCTTTCGTTGGCATTTTGTGGTTTTCACCATGGAAGGCCTACAAATGTTTTGTTAGATTGATGATGAAGTGTTCACTGTGTTGAACGCAAATGGTATTGTATTTTTAGTTTTGTTTCCAGTTTATGGAAACATAATAGGTTTTTACATTATTTGTCTCATATCCTGAGACTCTACTGAACCTATACATTAGGTCTAGGCATGTTTTGGTAGATGTCTTGGACTTTTCTACATAGACAATCCTGTCATCTGCAAACAAGTCTGGTTTATTTCTTCCTTTCCAATCTGTATGCCTTTTATTTACTTTTCGTGCTTTACTGCACTAGCAAGAAATTCCAGCACTATGTTGAGGAAGAGTGGCGCTCCCAGTCTTAGGGAGAAAACGTTCAGTCCTGTTACCGCCTGCTGGAGGTGAGGTCCAGGCTCCCCGTGGGATTTCCACCGCCACTTGGGGATGGGTGGGGCTTGTTACTTTCCCAGCAAAGTGACAGTCCCAGCTCCCTACTCTGGCACCACCACAGCAGGTGAGGGGGCATGCAGTTAGGTGCCTCCTTATAGCCTGGTGAGGGAGTCTAAGCTTGGCATGAGTGGGGGTCAAACCACAGTTGTTGGGGTTGTTGTTTTTTTGTCTGTTATGTATCACTATACGGTTATTGCTAAACTTTCTGTCTTGGTAGGCTGCCCCTTTCCTGGTCTTTGGCTATAGAAAGCAGACTCCGTGGTGTGTATGTGTGTGTGTGTGTGTGTGTGTGTGTATGCGCACGTGCACGCCTTTTCGCATTGCTGGCTTGCTGACTTCTTCATTTGTAGATCGGGATGCGCTAGACAAAAAGTACTCACCAATATGCTCTCAGTCCCTGGCCAGCCTGCTGTCTCGTGTCTACCTTTTAGCATCCTCTTATGCTGCTTTATGTATAATGTTCCAGGAGTGCTAGCCGGGACTTAGCAGGAGGAATAGGGAGAAGGATGTCTATTCCATCATCCCAGAAGCGGTAGTTCCCCCACTCCCGCCCCAGAACATCAGCTTCATGAAAACAGTAGCTTTGTTTTGTTCCTGGCTATATGCTCAGCACCAAGGACAGTGCCTGGCACATAGCAGGTGCTCAATAAATATTTGCAGAATGAATAAATAGAGATTGAACAGCTATAAAAATACTGCCCTGCTTTTAATGTGGGTGAGGGGCTCAGGGCCTCATCCTCCCTGCGGTGCCTCATCCCAAGACCCCTCTGGGCCCTCACGCAGGACACTGTTTGAAAACCTCGGGACTGGAACACTTCCTGCTGTTTGCAGCTTGCAATTCTGAGCTGGTGCACCCCTGGGCTGCTGCCTGAGGTACGTGGGTGGTTGGCCTGATTTTTGGAGCCAAGAGCAGAGTGGACACTGTGGGAAGGAAAGGGGAGGGTGATGGGGTGGACAGAGTGACTGTCAACCACTCTGTCCTCTGGGAGCTGTGGGGGGCAGGGGCAGGGGAATGCTGGGGGCCGATTCAGAGATGCATAGATGCCACCTTGCAGTGTCCCCCAGGCCCTCCTCCATGGGAAGACTGTTAACTGACCACTGAGGGGGGCAGCCCTAGTTCTCTTTCAGGCCAGACGGGCACAGAGTCATTGTGCCCAAATGCTCGGTCCAGGCCATGCTCAGTGCCCCAGAACCGATGGGACCAGGAGCTGATGATGGCAGGTTCTGGGGCCCCAGGCAGTCCAGCCATGGCCAGCAGGCGTCCTTGGGTGGCCACACCTCTCCTTCCCCTCGTTGGTGTTAAACAAAAGGAGGCAAGAACCACCTGCCTTGGGGGACATGAGAAAGAGTGAGAGCTTCCTGCTGACCACACAGCCTCTCAGCAGGGACACCAGCAAACACATCCTCCCCAGTGGCTCTTTGGGGCCAAGGTTCTTCTACGGTCATGGAAGCAGAACCCCCCACCCCTAAGGGATCGATCTGCTGAAATGCCAGCTAAGGCCCGCAGAGAGGGCAGGGCAGCCGAGGGTCCTGAGAGAGAGGGAAGAGGCTAGCCTTCTGTTTCCACAGGGTTGTGGAGACTGGAAGGGAACAAGGGGAGGAAGGGAGGAGGGTAGCAGTGAGGCCATCACACTTCACACAGATGGGGTCCCAGAAGCAGAGAGGCACCACCCCTCTGGGACCTGGCCCAACTTGCTGCTCTCTTGCTGTGTGACCTGTGCCAAATCGCTTAACCTCTCTGGGCTTCTAGCTCTTATAAAGCTACAGCTCCACGATGCTCTCCTACCCTCAGTCTGCAGACTAAATGCTCAGGACTGGGGTTCCACTGTGTGTGTTGTGGTAGGAGGGGCCTTTTTTCTACCTTTCTCCACTTTGATCAAATTGAAATCAGAAGCAGAGTGCCTAGCTTTCCCCTTCCCCGCCATCGCCAGGAAAACGGACACGCTGACATTCCACGTGGGGGTCACAAACTCACATTCCCGCAGACTCAGCTGGATGGTGAAGTGAGGAAAGTATAAGGCGAGAAGGAGTGGTGGGGACAGGGGTGAACCGGACAGCATGGGCCCCATCTAGGGGGGCAGCCAGCCCTCAGCTTCGGCCGCCGGCTGCCACGGGGCAATGCCAGTTAGGCAAGGACATAGCCCCTAATGGTCAAGAGAAGCCCAAAACTTGGAGTTTTGCCTAAAATGTTTACCTTTTTAGACTGTTAAAAGCAAATACAACTTTTATAGAACATCGTGGCAGGCCACACAAAACGTCTACTGGCTGGGTTCAGCCCCTGGGCTAAGGGGAGAGTTTTTTTGGAAAAAAAAAAAAAAAAAAAACCAAACAGGCGGGAGGGCTGGAGGGGCTCTGGGCTCAGGGTGAGGATGGGGTTCTGAAGCTCTATCACGGCCAAAGCAGCGAGCTGGGCAGTGACAGGAAGTCACGGCCAGGGCTGGATACTAAGAGAACACTAAAGTCCTGGGAGCAAATGTGAGCGGTGCATCCAGGGCGGATGGAGACCCTGTGAGGCATGCATTAGTATTATCGACTCGAGAGATGAATCACTTGAGACGCTGGGTTGCTTGCCTTTAATAATAACACGCGTGAGCACATCCTCTGTGCTAAGCACCTCACACGTGTTATTTCACATAGTCCTCATTGCAGCCCCTCCCTAAGGATGCCCCCCACCGGGAGCCTCACCTCCCGGGGTTCATGCTTTGTGTGGGCCCCTTCTCCTTGAATCTGGCCCATCACTCGCTCTTGACCAACAGAAGCAGCGGAAACGACAGTGTGACTTCTGAGGCAAGGTCATAAAATAAACTTGTAGCTTCTGCTCGGATCTCTCGGGATGCTTGCTCCCCGCAGGGGCCCGGCCACCGGCCTGGAGTAGCTGGTCCTGCTGACAGCCTAGCTGAGCCCCCAGCCCCCAGCCAGCACCCACAGCCAGTGCTGGGAGGGGCCAGCTTGGACCCCCCAGCCCAGCCAAGCCCCAGATGACTCCAGCCCTGGCCAGCATCCCACCAAAGCGTCATGGAAGACGCCGAGCAAGGAATACCCAGCTAAACCCAGTCAACCCGTTAAGCCATAAGAGACAATAACACATTTTTATTTTAAGCCACTACATTTTAGGGTGATGTGTTATAAATCCACAGAAAACTGACACACTGCTTGCCAACAGACTCGGGCCATCTCCCCACTTTACAGCTGAGGATACTGAGGCACGGGGAGGCGGAGGGACCTGGTGCGAGTCCACGGCTGGTGAGGGTCAAAGTGGGGATCTGCTCCCAAGCTGTCTGAGCCCAGGGGCCGCCCTTCAACCACCCCTCCGCAGTGCCTGCCCCCAGCGGCCCAGCAGTGCATGTCGGCAAGGCGTGAACGAGGCCGTCTGACTCTCAACCATGGACCCTTCCCCTTCCTGGGCACGTGTCCCTCCCAGAAGCCGGTGCCCAACATCAGCTGGGCATCTCTGATCCCCGACCTCCCCA
Source organism: Felis catus (assembly GCF_018350175.1). Classification (NCBI taxonomy): domain Eukaryota; kingdom Metazoa; phylum Chordata; class Mammalia; order Carnivora; family Felidae; genus Felis; species Felis catus. Next base: position 19,249,031 of record NC_058383.1, on the reverse strand, counting down.
GTCTCCGCGGCCTGTCTCGCTCTGCTGGGCGGGGAGGCAGAGGCTGGTGCTGTCTGGCCTCAAAGCTGCTCTCCTGCCTGGTGCCTGGGGCGGGCATGGGGGAGGCGCTGGGGCCAGAATTTTGACAAACGGCCTCACACATATTAAACAAGAGAAATGACACAATGACGCTGCACAGCCCTGGCGAGGCCCCAAAAGCAAGGGATGAAAAATGGGGCTGATCCATCTTGCAGGCCTTGGTGACAAGAAGAAATGGATCAGCCCTAATAGGGACCGCACGTTGGGCCCCGGCCTTAAATAAGTCAGATGAGAATGAGGCCAGCCCCAAGGGAACAGGAACAGGGCAGGAGGCCTGGCTTCCCGGGAAGGAAAGTTTCCCATGGCCGACACCGGCAGGCCCCGTTCGAGACACGGAGTGCCAGGGCGGAGAGCCAGGGGCTTCTAGAATCCTATTGCTACTTAAGGCTGTGGGACTCCGGGTGAGTGGCCCAACCTTTCTGAGCAACACAGGGCGGGGGGGGGGGGGGGGGGGGGGCGTTGCGTGTGTTAAATTTCACATGGAAATCGGTAACATTAGAAGGGCTGGTGTTTGGGGCGCCTGGGTGGCTCGGTCGGTTAAGCGTCCGACTTCGGCTCGGGTCACGATCTCGCGGTCCGTGAGTTCGAGCCCCGCGTCGGGCTCTGGGCTGACAGCTCAGAGCCTGGAGCCTGTTTCAGAGGCTGTGTCTCCCTCTCTCTCTGCCCCTCCCCTGTTCATGCTCTGTCTCTCTCTGTCTCAAAAATAAATAAATGTTAAAAAAAAAAATTTTAGAAGGGCTGGTGTTTGAGAGCACTTGCCGTGTGTCAAACAGCGTGCCACGCGCATCCACGAAGTGTCTACGGATCACCCCGTTCTCACAGAGGCAGAATACAGAGGTTAGGAGTGTGGGCTCCGAGGCCACACTGCCCGGGTTCAGATCCCAGCCCTGCCGCTCAGTGGCCAGAGAGAGCTTGGACGGGTTACTTAGGTTTGCCTGTGCCTCAGTTTCCCCTCCACAAAATTTCCACCGCACCGCGCCGTGGCGATGGTGACATACCAGGCCTCGATACGTGGCACAGGCGGTCACATGCGTGCTCACACCCAAGAATGTTCATTCCTTTCCTTTGCCCCCTTCTCTAGCTCAGGTGACCACCGTCCAAGGTCAAGAGCTCAGGCGACAGCTGCTAGAAGGAGGGAAGTGTAGGGCAACAGGGGCACCAGAGCCTTAGCTGGTTTCCCTGCGAGCCTGAGGGTCAAGGTCCCTTTAAGACACGTGCCTTTGCAAAGCAGAAACCAAACAGAGGGTGGGAAGGGGTGAAATTAGCAAGAGTCCCCAGTGGTCTGGAAGGGGGTCCTTCTTACTTGAAGCCCTACTCCTACTCCTACTCCATTCTGACGATCCTCCGAAGTCTCTGTACCTCCTGTCCCCTCCACATTTTGCCCGATCGCATTCTCCCCAGAGGACCCTCCCTGCCCGAAGCTGGGTCAGCAACCCCTCCTCTGTGCTCCCACAGCAGCCTGTGAGCCACCCCCATACCCACATTACAGCTTGTTTCCTTGTCTCATTCACCTGTCACCACGCTGTCTTCACCACCGCTGTACCCCCAGCACTTAGGAGAGCGGCTGTCCCCGAGTAAGCAATCGGTAAACGCATGTAAAGTGACTGAGTGGACAAGTGGTTCCCAGCCACCAGAAGCAGGCCTGCATACCTCGTGTAATGGACAACTGAGGTCGTTGTCTTTCCTCCTTGTGATAACCCCGCCTCACCCCTAATTTTCCACTGGGGAGGCTCCTCCTCCTGTCTCTGTCCAAGGGATTGGGTGGGGCCAATCCCACCGCCTGGACCTTGTGACTCAGGCCAGACCAATCAGGGTGGAAACCATTGGTCATGGGATGGGCACACGACTTAAGCTAATCCAATGACAGCCATAACCAGGATTTTGGCGGGAAACATGGGAAAGAAGCCCCATCTCTCTGCTGGTATTGCTACGTTTGTAAAATGGAAGCCTAGAGCTGGGCATGGTGACCATCTTTGCTTAGGGAAAAGCTGCTTGTGAATGAAGACAAGACAAAGGACAAAGGGAACAGAGACAGGCAAGGGGGCGGGGAGAGCTCCTGATAAATCACCTGAGCACCTGGACCCAGCTGTGCCTGGGGCAGATGCTCGCTCAGCACCCATCCCGGTCATTCACCGCCGGAGAGTTCTGGGCTCACTCCTCGCCCGAGAGGTAAGCGTGGGCAAGCGGAGCCAGCATGCTCCTGGCCCTCCCTCAGCTGTGGTGATGATTCGGGAGAGAGAAGATGACCTGAGTCGGGCCCATCAGGGGGAGACCGGGGACTTCGGTCAACGTTGGGGAAAGAGGAACCCTCCCTTCCCCCGTATGCGAAGGAAGAAGCACCAGGAGGGAGCTTTCTCACCACCAGGAGGAAAGCCCGCCCAGGGACAGGGTTAAATTCGCAGAGGGTCACGACGGATTTTTCCGTCGTGACCCGAGGCCCCCCAGCTGACCCAACTGGACTTCTGGGTCACCCGAACTAACACACACCCCCTTGTTTACTTGGCTCGGGAGCCTACTGATTCTGTGTTGCTCTTGCACACAAAACTCATCCGACCTCCCAGGCCCCCCCGCCCCCGCCGCCCCCAACTTGTCAGCTTCCACCTCCACCTTCCAGAACGGCCCGTGTGGCAGGGGTCAGAAGCTTTACTCTGTAAAGGGCCGGGCGGTGGACATTTTAGGCTTTGTGGGCCACTGAGTGTCTCCTGCAACCGCCTATGAAAGCAGCCACAGGACAACGCGTGAATAACGAGAGTGGCTCTGTCCCAATAAAACTTTATTTATGGACACTGAAATTTACATTGCACATGATTTCCACACATCACAGGGTGTTAGTCTTCTTTTGATTGATTTCAAGCATCTGAATATGTAAAAACCATCCTTAAGTCGAGGGCTGCATAAAAACAGGTAGTGGATGGGCCATAGTTTGCCAACCCCAGATCTAGAGTCTCAAAGTCCCCGTGCACTCTGGGCTACCCTTGACCGCTTCTGCCCTTCCTCCCTCGCCTGGGCCGAGCTGCCGAAGGCCCAGCATGCGTGGAGGCTCTGGTGTCTGAAGGTCAAAGGCCACTTACCAGAAGGACCATCCGTAGTCCCAGGAGTGGGGTCTCCAGTCTTCGGGGCCGAGGCTCACGGTGACCTGGAACACCTGTGTGTACATCATGTGGGCGACCATTCCCAGGAGGCCTGTGGGGGGAGCAGAACAAGAGGTCAGGAAGCAAGGTGGAGCTCTGTCCACCTTTGTCCTGTGGGCCTGTCAGTGCTGGGGGACAGCATGGAAGGGGAAGGGCCGTCGGTAGGACCAGAGCGGGGAAGCCAGAGGGTGGTGTTTTCTAAGCCAGCCACGGAGCTTGAGTCTGAGCAAGAAGGTACAGGGAAGGCGTGGAGAAATTAAACAAGGGAGACACAGAGTCCAATCTGCACAGACGGGCAGACTTTTTCTTTGTCTTTTTTTTAAGTTTACTTATTTATTGTGAGAGACAGAGACATCATGAGTGGGGGGCGGGCAGAGAGAGAGAGAGAGGGGGAGAGAGAGAATCCCAAGCAGGGTCTACGCTGTCATCTGGGAGCCTGACTCGGGGGCTTGAACTCACAAAACCGTGAGATCGTGACCCGAGCCGAAACTAAGAGTCAGATGCTTAACCGACTGAGCCACCCGGGAGCCCCAAACTTTTTCCGTTAAGCACCAGGTAAGTAGATATTTCAGGCTCTGTGGTCCACGCAGTCCCTGTTGTAACTACTTCTCTACTGTCGTAGCACAAAAGAGTCAGAGACAATAAACGTATGAATGGAGGAGTATGGCTGTGTACCAATAAAACTTTACAAAAACAGGCACCGAGCCAGATTTTCACCTGTGGGCTATAGTTTGCTGATTCCTGCGTTAGGAGGTCATTTGGGAGAAACAGCCTAGAGGGTATTTTTCAAACTGCAGGTGTTGATTCGCTAGACTAGTGCGTCATGAAATCACCTTCAATGATTGCCACTGTTGATTGCCATATTAAAAAAAAAAAAAAAGAAGAAGAAGAATGGAATAGAATGGAACGGAACGGAACAGAATAGAAATATCTGATACATCAAATGTAGCAGGAATGAATATTGTTTTGGAGAACTTTTCAGTTCTGTGCATGTGTACATGGGCGCAGTGACTGAAACATGAAATGTTTTTCTGTGGCTCATGGTCAAAAATCTTTGAGCCCACTGGCTGGGAGAACTTGGATTCCAAGGGATCTGAGTGGGAATCCTCTTCCACCACGTTTTCATCACGTAGCACTGGGCAAAGCCTCACCCTCTCAGCTTCAAGTCCTTGAATCCGAAGACGAGGATTGTGACACGTAAGGCAAAGAGTAAGTGAAGTGAGGCAAGGCAGCCTCAAGTCTGTGCTCAGTGGCATGCAATCATTATAGTCACCAGGATTATTATAAACCTGGGGACATTTCTCTGTGTGGACTGTGGCATCTGGAGCCCTCAGGAACCTAACCTTAAGATAGAGTGATACACTATTGATGAGAAAGGGAGGGGTAGATAACAAGAATAAAGGAAAACAATCATGTTTGTGCACCTGCTATGTGCCAAGCACTCTGTATGATTACTTCTTAATTTTCACAACAACCCTCTGAAGTATCATGAAGTACCTTGATCAGGACTATGTACCGTTGTTCAGGTTGCCCACTGCGCATCTCCATAGGGCCCCATTCACAATACAGTCTATGTTGAAGCGGAGTTGAAGCAGAACCATGCCTACAGGGCTGTATGTGGTAGCCCTGAATACGATTATTCCATTCCACAGGGGAGAAAACAGAAGCCCGGAGTGGGAAAGTCTGTCCAAGGGCACAGAGGGAGTCAATGGCATAGTTGTGACTGGTGCCCATATCCAAATGCCCTCAACTCCAAGGCTCTCCACCCTCTCCCCTCTTCTTGAAGAGGAGGCAAGAGAAAAGATGAAGATAAGAGTGGAGAGAAAAGAGTGGAGAGATGGAGGTTTAGCAAAGGCAGAAGTAAAGAGGGAGTGGGGTTCTGTGTCCTGGGACCCAGGGTGGGGAATGGAGGGAGGAAGCCATCCTGTGTTCCCACAGGGTGAAGATAAATGGTTAGCAACTGGTTCTCCAGAGGCAAAAGAAAAGCCCTGATTTGTAGCGTCTATCAGGTTCCACGGTGCCACTACAGCCAATGTCAAGCGACCAATGTGAGGTCACGGAAGGCAGAGCAGAGGAGAGGTGTGCCCAGTGGGCACCCGTAGGCTCCAGCACACCTCGTGCCTGACGCCAGTCATTGGACCCCAGGCCCAAAGGAGACCAAGGACTCTGTGGTTGTCTGCGTCTCTGAGCCTGGGTCAGCCCCTCATAGACACTTCTCGCTATTCTCTGACTGCAGATTAGAGCTGGTGGGGAGCCCTTGAGTCAGGAAATCCCAGGGAGGAAATCCAGGCACCACGACAGGTGCTGAGGCCTCCTCAGGAGCCTCCTAAAAGTCCCTCCTCCCCCAGGCTGTCTCTGCCAGGCCCGACTACATCCTAGACCACATCCTTAGTCGTGCCCTGGCAGGTGGCGCAGAACTGACCTGGGCTATCCCACCCATTCGACAGCACCCTCTCTGGTCCTCTCTGCCTTGGCCCAGTCTGTTGAAAGGAGGCGAACGGTGAGCCATATGGATATCTTCTTTTTCGTCACTTGACACAACTCTGGGTGAACTTGCCAAGACGTACGTAACTGATATAGCTTATTCTTCGGAACCAACGCATACGATTCCTTAATAATGAAGTAGCATGTTTTATCTACCCAATCGATGGATGGTACTAGGTCTTGTCCTGTTTTCGGCTCTACAAGAAATGCTGCGATGAACACCTTTCTATAAGTCTTTTTGGGGATACAAGCAAGTACTGCTCCGGATGGAATAATAAGAATTGCTGGGTCATAAAGTATATGCGTTTTAAATTTGAGTCAATGTCAGAAAATTGCTCTCCTGCATGGTAGCCCCATCATGTGTTTCTGCCAGCTGTCTGGGGGTCCTTACCTAAACCTTCACCAACACTGGAGATTCCAAAACATGAAAACCTGTGCCCATCGCGGGATGCAGAATGCCACCTCAACATTGTTGTCAATTTTATATTTCCCTCATGCTAGTGAGCTTGGGCGTGTTTCACATGTTTATTGACCATGCCTATCTCTGTCTGTATAGCGCCTGTCTGTATCCTTTGTCAATTTTTTCTTTAAAAAAAAAAAAGCATTTTCTCTTATCAGTTGGTAGGGATTCTTTATGTATTCTAGATACTAATCCTGTCTGTCACGTAGACTACCCAAGAGTTTACTGCTCTGTCTTTTCCCATGTTCCAAACACCTTTTTGTTTTTTTAAATTAATAGACTTTACTTTTTAGAGCAGGTGTAGGGTCACAGAAAAAGTGAGGGGAAATTATGGAGAGTTCCCATGTGTCCCCAGTCACCACCCCCACAACCTCCCGTATGATTAACATGTTGCATTCGTGTGGTACATTTGTTACAATTGATGAGCCAATACTGATCCATTATTATTAACTAAATCCTGAGTTTACATTAGGGTTCACTCTTCGTGTTGCACATTCTATGGGCTTTGACAAATGTATAGTGACAGGTAACCACCATTACTGTGCCGAATCGTTTCATAGCCTTAAGAATCCCCTGTGGTCCACCTTTTTATCCCTCCCTCCCTCTCTGCCTCCCTGAACCCCTGGCAAACACTGATCTGTTTATAGTCTCCACAGGCTTGCCTTTTCCAGAATGTCATATAGTTGGAATCACATAGTACATAGCCTTCTCAGGCTGGCTTCTCTCACTTAGCAATATGCATTTAAGGTCCCTCTCTGTCTCTTCATGGCTTTTTAGTGCTGAATAACGTTCCATCGTCTGGACCCATCACAGGCCATTTACCTGTGGTCCAGTTACCTGTGGAAGGACATCTCAGTTGCTTCCAAGTTTTGGCAATTATGAATAAAGCTGCTTTTGTCAAACACTTTGATATCTGATATAGTCAAATTTACCAGGCTTTTCCTTTGCAGTTTTCACATGCTGCGTCTACCTTTTTGGAAAAGGAACACCTGTAAATGCATTGTCCTATATTTTTATATTAATTCACCTAGAATTTATCTTGGTGAATGGTGTGAGTTAAGGATCTAAGTTAAGTGTTTTTAATGAGTAGCTGATTGTCTTGAATCCTTATAGAATGACCTGTCCTTTCCCCCACTGATTTCATTTTTATTTCATTTATTTTAATGTTTTTTATTATTACGTTTCTTTATTTTTGAGAGGCAGAGAGAGACAGAGCATGAGTGGGGGAGGGGTAGAGAGGGAGACACAGAATCAGAAGCAGGCTCCAGGCTCTGAGCCGTCAGCCCAGAGCTCGACGCAGGGCTCGAACCCACGAACTGTGAGATCACGACCTGAGCCAAAGTCGGATGCTTAACCAACTGAGCCGCCCACGTGGCCCTGATTTTATTTTTATTTTATTTATTTATCTTGAGAGAAAGAGACAGCACGAGCAGGGAAGGGGCAGAGAGAGACAGAGAGAGAGAATCCCAAGCAGGCCCCACACTGTCAGCACAGAACCCGATGTGGGGGACAATCTCATGAACCATAAGATAATGACCTGAGCCGAAATCCAACTGAGCCACCCAGGCGCCCCTTCCCCGCTGATTTTATTTTATTTTTTTATTTTTTATTTATTTATTTTCAACGTTTTTTATTTATTTTTGGGACAGAGAGAGACAGAGCATGAACGGGGGAGGGGCAGAGAGAGAGGGAGACACAGAATCGGAAACAGGCTCCAGGCTCTGAGCCATCGGCCCAGAGCCTGACGCGGGGCTCGAACTCCCGGACCGCGAGATGGTGACCTGGCTGAAGTCGGACACTTAACCGACTGCGCCACCCAGGCGCCCCTCCCCGCTGATTTTAAATGACACTTACATTCCAAGCCCCACCTGTACATGAGTGTTTCCTGATGTCACTCTGTTCTACTGGTCTGCCTCTGTTCTTGTGTCAATGCCACACTCTTTTACCTGTTATAAGTCGCAGTAGAGTCTGTTATCTGGGAGGACAGCCTCCCCCCCCCCCCCCCCCGCTCACTTCCCAGTGCTCGTTCCCCCTAGAATTGCTGCCTTACCCAGGAACCTTGCGCCTTTAGTGGGGTCCTGACCCCTTCCCTAGCCCCAACCAGTCCCTTTCTGGGTTTGTAGGGGGGGGGGGAGGGGGGAGGGCTCACTCTCCAAACCCTCAGCTGTTCTAACGTCTTGAGTTTCTTCTGCACTATGCCAGTCCAGATGCTCTCCGAGTTATGTGGCCTCTGCGTGTCTTGTTTTCTCATCTATAAAATGGGGATATCAGTAGACACAGGTAACCCCAATGAGCATCTACTAATGCAGGAAAGCGTTCATGAGAACAACCACTCCTTCTATTAGGGCAGTGGGGACATGACGAAAACACCTAGCGAGACCCAGAAGCCAGACCCAGCCTGTTGGCAGAACAATTTTCTAAACTGTTAGTTTGGAAAAGCAGTGATTTCTCAATCGGATTCCATTTACTCCCAAATATGAAAGGCCGTGCTTTAAGGAAAGTCAATAAATGGAAAATTATTTCTTCATTCAAAGAATTCAAAGATAGGCTGGTGAGTTGCTCTGACTGCATTTTGAAGCGTCTCCTTTAAACATCTGATCCTCGCCTGTGTTTCTGGAAGCATGTCTGTTCTGCACAGGGAAGTCCGTGGTAGCGTCTGTCACACAAACTCTCCGCAGAAGGAATTGTTTCCAACTCCTGCGAATTAGAAAGTGACTTTCTGCAGTTACCGCACCTCCTGAAATTGGCAAGAAGGAGGCTTTCCTGCTCTGCGGCTGCTGCTTCCCGGGGGCCGCACACCAGGAAGCGCAGGGCTGTAAATCTCATTTTCCAACTCCTGACACCGTCAGTGGGGGCCCCGACCCACATGGTGAGGCAGGCGTGGCTCCTTCCAGCCCCTGGGGAACACAGGAGGGCACTGGGGGCGAGCCTGACTGCGGGGTCTGAGCTGACCCCAGAGCGGGCAGGGCTGCCGTGACCCCCGCCCTGGCCTCCGCCGCTCACACTGAGGAAGGGAAAAGTCTGCTTTTAAGTCCAGAGGGCCTGGCGTGGGCCCAGAGGGAAGAGACAATGTCGGGAGGGTCAGGACGTTAGGCGCAGGGTAAAGCCACAGTGAAACAAAATGAGCACCAGCTATGTGACCTTGGGTAGGTGACCTCCCGTTTCTGTGCCTCAGTTTCCTCAACATAACACAGGGATAACAATAGCACCTACCTCATGGACTCATGAGTATCCAGTGGCTTATATTTGTAAAGCATCTAGAACAGTGCTTGCATGCAGGAGGTCCTATAGTGGTGTTTCTTGAATGAATGAATGAATGAATGAATGAATGAATGAATGAATGCTTGAGGCTCACTATATAGGCCCTCTAGACTCTACACTCGTCCAGGAACCCGGTTTGTGGTCCCCAGCACTCGGTAATATGTGTTGAATGAACAGATGACCACGGATGTCAAGGTGCGTGGGGGAGGGGCACTAGGCTGCCTGGTGGGAAGTCCTGGGTCTGGGATGTGGGAATGAGCGAGGGCAGGGCCAGATTTTGGCAACTTTGGAGAGCGAGTTGTCTACAGGAGCTAAGATGCGAGTCATCATTCATTTATTTATTATTCATTAATTCAATCAGTCAATGAATATTTATTGAATGCTTTTCATATGCCAGGCATTGTTCTAGCGCGTGGGGACCACTGACATAGACAGACCGATGCCTTGCCCTTGAGGCCCAGACAACGAGCACGTAGGTTAACGAGAACACATCAGGTAGTGAAAAGTGCCACGATGCATTATAAAATAGGACAATGTGACGGGAGAGATCCCAGGGGCTGCTCAGACTGGGTGGTCAGGGAAGCCCTCTCTGGGGAGGTGATGTTTAAGCAAAGGCTTGAATGGGAGCTGGAGGCAGCCACAGGGAGGTCTGGGGAAGAGCACTCCAGTCAGAGGGAGAGGCCTGGCAAAGGCTGAAGACAGGACTCTGACCTGGGGAGGGGGGGGCGGAGGGAGAAGAGGCTCCTGCAGAGGGGGACAGACAAGGTGTTTCGAGACCGGCCAGGAGGGCGGGCGGTGGCCAGGATCTGCCGGGCCACGGTGATGAGCCTGGCTTTTATTCTAAGCGTGACCGAAGCCAGCAGAAGGCCAAAGCAGGGGCCCAATTTATGTTTACAGCACATTCCAGTTACTGGGTAAGGAGAGAGGATGCGGGAGGGGTGGGGAAGAGGGTCCCCTGGCTGGGAGGCCTGAGGCTTGGCCCAGAGTTGCTGGCAGCTCCGGGCCGGTATGCAGCTGCAGCCACCGGGACGTGCTGAGGGACTGGACATGGGGCCGAGGGGACCTGGAGCCTAGGATGACCTCCGGAGTCTCGGTTTGGGCAACCGGGCAGACGGTGGTGCTGCCCACTAAGGCGAAGAAGATAAAGGAAGGAAGACGTTAGGTTGGGTAGGCTCCAACGTGGGCCATATTAGCTGGAAATGCCTATCTTATATGCAAACAGAGACAGCAAGCAAGTAGCTGGGTGTGCAAGTTTGGGGTTCGGGGAACAGTCCGAGCTGGGGATTAAATGCATGAGGCATTGGCGGAGAGAGAGAAATGACCTGCAGAGAGGTTGTAGGCAAAGCAGGCCCAGGGCAGAGCCGATGCCGGGGAGGAAGGGGATAGGAGGAGCCAACAGCGGGAGGAAAGCAGAGTGGCTTCACCGGGGCCGGGTGAAGCACCCAAGTCAAGAAGGAGGGAGCAGCCGGTGAGGTCAAAGACGAAGACAGACAAGTGACCGTTGTATTTACCACCATGCAGGCCACTGGGGACAGGTGGTCGGCGACAACAGGCTGATAAGAGGAGAGGAGAGAAAGCAGCGAAATAGTCCCAGAGAAGGCAGAAGCGGGGGGATAAAGGGGTGATGGTGGGGCTCAGGGAGGGCTGCTGAAGAGGGGAGATTGAGAGTGCTCCCGCGCTCACCCCAGGGGCGATCAGGTAGACAGGGGGACACTGGCAATCAGAGGAACCCCAGGGCGACTGCGGAAGCTGGGCAGAGGGAAGGTAGCAAGCCACTACGCAGGACAAAGGGGCTGGAGGCAACTCTCCTCCTTCCTTTCCACCCAGCCGGGCAAGGCCACCAGCTGAGAGCGAGCCAGAGGGTGAAACAGTCTTTTCCGGGAGTGGGGGTGGGAGCGCACGTGGCGCGGGGCAGCGCCGTGTGCGTGCAGGACCTGCGCTCAGGAGCCTAAACTGAGACCAGGGCGCAGGGCAGCCGACGCCGGCGCTGACACAGGACACGCGGGAGCACCGAGCCACGACGCGTCCCTGCAGCAGGGGCTGTGGTGGACCCTGGCCCAGGTGACCCCTCCTGCGGACACCGTCCCTGGTCCGGAGATGCCGCCTGGATCAGCACACGGAGCACTGATGCCCAGCTGGACTCCAGGACGCGTCTTGCATTTGACCTGGCTCCCTTTTGCGGGATTTGCACACGGGACGCTAACGGCATGCTCCGTTTATTGGCGGGAAGCGGCCGATTGACTCATTTATAATGGAGTTTATTATTGAAGATGCTAAGTTATTACTCCGAACGCTCAGAGAGCATTCGCGGCTAAATAAATACTCTTGTGTCCCCGGGCGCTGATCTGGATTTGCCAACATGCCACGCATGTCATGTCGGGACGTGACACAGAGGGGCTGGTGGGGACCTGGAGGAAGCTGAAACCCGATGACACGGGGCAGGATGGCGGCAAAGGGGACACCCCTCTGGGGTGGCCTGACTTTCAGTTGATTAGTCACTGAGCACACATTGAGTACCTGCTGTGTGCCGGGCTCTCCTCCAGCTGTGGGGGATACACTGGGAGCCAGTGAAACACCATCCCTCCCAGTGCTCTGGAGGGATGGGAGAAGCGGACAAGCTGGGGACGGGCATGTGCCAGGGCAGCCAAAGGGGAGGGCCAGGGGCCCCTGCGAAGCCCGGCTGGGCTCCCCGAGGAAGGTCAGAACAGAATGTCTCCCAGAGGAGGTGATTTCCAAGCTGAGAGTTAATAGCTCGGAGGGAGCAAGAAGGCGGGCCGGGCAGCGGGACCGGGACCGCAGGCAGAGCCCCCAGGCAAAGTGGCTTGGTGGGCTGTAAGGGCCTGAGGCAGGGCACGTGGGTGGGGGAGCTGCTGCTACAGGAATACACAAGACACGGAAAAGTTCCAGAACCATCGTAGGGAGTTTGGGCTTGGTCCTGAGGGCAAATGGGCAGGGATCACATAACTGTAAGCGAGAAGGCAAGAATCAGACAAGGATCAGACGTGCTTCTGCAAGATCCCTCTGGCTGGTGTGTAGAGAACGAGAAGGTGGGAGGCAGGGAGTCGGGAGAGGCCGCAGCGGCGCCCCAAGCGACAAGGACCAAGGACGTGGCCCGGCCAAGGCTGCTGAGGTCAGGAGGCGGGCGGGCAGGTCACCAGGGGGGGTGCAACTTTGCTGAGATGGTTGAATTCCCAGTCAACCTGCAGGCACTGAGGAGCCCTGCCTCAGGAATGGGGAGAGACTGGGGGTAACTGGTGGGGCTGACCCAATTACCAACAGCTCTGGAAAGAAAACTTTGACATTCTAAAGGCTGGGATTTCATGACAACCGTCCGTGGGGCGGCAGACAGGAAAATAAATCTCTTATCTATACGTTTCTAAAATATCCAGTTGTTTGTCTGGACAGAGACCAAAGGCTGATTCTGACTGTCCCTTGTGCCCTTTGACCTGGGAGGGACCACATACAGCGCGTCCTCGTGCACGGAAAACCGTGGCCAAGAAGCCGAGCTGAGGCTATGTTTAAAGCTTGCCCAGAACTATTTTTAAAGAACAGGCTATTTTTAGACACTCTCCCGAGAACCCGAAGCCTCTCTTGGTAGCATATTTCAGGGTTTAAAAAGTTCCTCCTTACACATAACCTAAATCTTTCCAGCTCCAATTTAAGCTAATTTCTCGCTCTGCCCTCGAGGACAAGGGGCCGAACCGGTTGGCTTCTTCTCAAGGGGAACCTTTGGGAGCTTGGCAATTACCGAGTCGCCCCTCAACCTTGTCTGCCCGGTACTAGATCATTGCCATTGCTCTGCCCTTCCTGCAAAGGTCTCCTTCCAGACCACTTGAGTCATTAGCATCACTGCTTGCTTGGATTCTGCTCACTCTTCTATTTGCCTTTTAAAGGGAAGTGGCCCAAATCAGAAGTGGCATTTAATAGGGGGCCTTCCCATTTTAAAAACTAGGTTTACTGAACCACCACTGGCCTCGTCTACCCCAGTCACCTCCATCAAGCCCTGAGGCAATGAGTGGGCTCAGACCCTCCCCAACACCCCCCTCCCCACCCCCCACCCCCCCCCCCCCGCAGGTGGGGGTGCGGGTCTAGAAGGGTACTTGAGGCCATGACCCCAGTTCCTGGTGAGTCTTGGGGTAGCCCAGGGCAATCTGGTGGTGGGATGGCTTTTGATATTAAAAATCACAGATTTGTCCCCCCCCCCCCCCCCCAGCATTTCTTCATTTGGGTGACTGGAGAGAAGATCTCAGTGACCTCGGGGCACAGGTGTCATAGAAGACTGGGAAAACCGGAGTCAGAGTCCCAAAGCCCACACTGCAGCTGTTCACTGAAAAGGTTCGGGAGAACGTTTGATGAAGCAGAGCCAGCTTCTCTCCCCTCCACCTGGAGACCAGGTAAGCTTCCCTGCCTGGGCAGGGGGAGAGGGAGGAAACAGAGGAGGAGAGGATGGTGGGTCCCAGGAAAGAGCGAACTCAACTTCGCAGACGGGAGCAGAGCAGCCCCCGCAGGGCCCCCTCCAGGGCTTCCCCGGGGGGGCACATGGGCTTGAGATCAGCCCCCACCAAGGGTCCTCTCCCAATATGAGTGGACAGCAGACAGCAGTGGACATCCTATGGCAGTGGGGCCACGTGCTCATAGACACAGCCAGTGCGCCCTCGAGATTGTTCAGGGTGATGTCCTCCTGGGGCCCCCATGTGACCCTTCGCACCCACTAACCCCACTTTGATGGCCTCGGATGTTCATAAGCCCCCCACGACAGAGGGTGGGCCCTCACCTGCAGGGCGATGGCGGGAGGAAGGGGAGCAGGTGCCCTGGCCTGTGCCTGGGTAGGAATGAGGGGAGCAGGTTGGAGCCCTCCACCAGAGGGCTGGAAGGCCCCCTCGACGAGCCCACACCCCCAAGTCACAGTCCTGGCCCTCTCTCTCCCCCTGCCTTCTGCATCTCTGCCCTGGAAATTCACATGCCCCAGGAATGTGGTCCTGACATTCTACCCAAGCCCGGGATTTGGGCTGCATCTGTGGGGAACAGCCCCGATTCCAGCATGATAATTAAAGCCTTGTCTGCCGAGGGGTGCCTTCTCAGCAGCTCCCAGCCAGCCCCACCCCCAGCCTCTAGACCCTGCTGCTAAACAGAGATGCTCCGAGCACCCTGTAAGAGTAGGGTCCCTGAGTGGTGGGAACAGGCCCGCTCTCTGAAGTCTCAGTGACTGCTCAGCTCTCCACATGCCCCACTAGACACAAGGGCCTGAGAGTGAGGGGGGCCGATCATTGACTGCCCGGGCCGGGACACTGGAGACGAAAGGGGGTCCAGTTACAAATTACCCCGGGACAACCTGATAACCACAGTAGAAGACATGAATGAGGCAGTGAGCCCGTGATCTCTCCAGGGACCCCTGCCACTTGCAGATGGCCCCTAACCTTTACCCAGGGCTTTCCTTCCGCCAGGGACTTTTACACATGCTGGGTGCTACTGGGGACAGCATTCCTATGAGTGTGTCCCGTTCACAGGTGAGAAACAAAGTACCTGACAGCCAGCCAGACAGTAGGGGATCCGGGACCCCCACCCAGCTTTCATTCATTCCACACGGGAGCACCTGCTAGGAGCCAGGCACCGTGCTGAGGGCTAGGGGACGATGAGACAGGTGTGGCCCTGCCCGCTTGCAGCTCTCATCAGGGACATGGACGTGGGCAGGAAAACAAAGGCCCAGGGTCAGAGCATCAGGAGATGGGAGGTGCAGGGTCCACAGGAGCTGACACCTGGAGTCCTCTGCTCTGGGGGTCTGGGGAGACATCCCTGGGGTGGGGGGTGCTGCAGCTGAGTCTGAAGGATGAGGAGCTAACGAGGTCAGAGCTGCCCAAGTGTGGGGCACACCTCCCTCGGGCGCTCAAGCTTATTTTAGACCAGAAGTTCTAAACCTCAGCACTATTGACATCCGGGGCCAGATAACGCTTTGCCGTGGGGGTGGGATGGCCAGCCGCACCCCCGGCCTCTGCCCTTCCATCAGATGCCAGGAACATTCGCCTGCCCCCTCCCCCAAGTGCTGACAACCAAAAACATGCCCAGACCTTACCAAGTGTCCCTGGTGGCGGGGCGGGGGATGGGGAGAGGGCAGAGTCGCCCCAGGGGGAGACCACGGGTTTAGATGCTACGCAAACCTTCTGACAGTGGTAATGTTTTTATTTTTGCGGTTTTACGGTCCCCTTCTATTTATTGCAAGTGTACCGGCTTTTCATTTCCGGCCGTGATCTGAAGCTTCCTTTCTGAATACATTTAAGTTTGACACAAAAAAAGTGAGTGATTGAGGAAGAAAAACGGCGGTGGAATGGCGGCCTGTGGATGTGGATGTGGCGGTCGTGGAGGCAGAGGCAGGGGACAAAGTGTGAGGAGTGCAGGGTCAGGTGAGAGCAGGCTGCGAGGTGCCCAGGGCGGCTGCAGGCTGCGGTGTGGCCCATCAGCTGCACACCCAGGGACCGGCTTAGGAATCTGGGTGTGTGTGGGGAGGGGGGGGGCATTCTAAAGGGCATACACTCTCCCATGGAAGTTCAAGGCCAGCTTTCCTCCAGCCTGCCCACAGATTGTCTCTCTTGGGTTGGGCACCAGAGGAAGGAACTGGCTTAACTTTGGGGCCCCTGTGGCACGAAAGATAAGAATCCTTCAACACTGGAAGCACGCTCTTTGAGGCAAGAAACTGGCATTAGGGAAGGCACTGGGGGCCCTGAAATCACGGCGGGGGGGGGGGCGCCCACTGGACAGTGACATCTCACCATCCATCTGGGGTATGTGCTCGCGGGGGCAACTGCGCAGGCCCCTCCCTTTGGTTGTTTTCTCTCTTCCTGCCTCTTTTTCTGTTTCCTTCTACCTCTGCCTTGGACTGTTCCTCCCTGTCTGGGTCTCTCTCCCTCTCTCTCCCGGGAATACCTGTACATGCGCCCAAGTTACAGGCAGGAGTACTCGCTGTCCTCGGGTGTCACGCAGTGGGCCTCCCCCTCACCTCCCCATCCGGCCCAGGAGGGACCCCGGCCTGCACAGAGTCACCCGTGATGGGTCCGGGGCCCCCGCCTCACGCCTGGCCAGCCTTGAAAACATTCCTCCCGAAGCTCCTCTTCCGTCTGCCCGTCAAGTTAGCTGAAACGCAAATCCTATTCTCTTGGCCCGAAGCTCTGAGCTTCCACACTTCCCTCCGGCGACGCTGTGATGCCATCCCATTAGCTTCACTGCCCAGGAAGCCGCCTGGGCACGAGGAAAATGAGCTGAGTGGACGCTTTGCCACAAAACCTCCGGACAGCCCTCCCTTCCTGGGCGCTTTACGGTGTGCAAAGCACCCGACCATCCCATTCATCCCGCGTCTCATGCTCTCCCTGCCTTATCCCAGGAAGGCTAGGTTTGGCTGCACCGGATCTGACGAGTGAGTGAGTGAAGCTCAGAGAGGGAAAGCAGTCCACCCAGGGTAACACAGCACATGCGGGTCCAGGCCCACCCAGCTCCAAGTCCAGATGCGTTCGCATTCCATCACAGCCTCTCTCTCCCATTCACACCTCCATTCTGCCAACGTTCGGTGAGCACTTGCCGTCTGCCAGGCTCCCCTCACGGTTCAGGAAATGAAGGCGTGCCTAAGACACGCCAGGTCCCTGCCCTCACGGAGCTGACATGCTTAGGAAGGAAGATGGAAAAGAAGCACATACGTTGAGAATTCAGAGTTTAATAAATGCTTTGAAGGAAATGAGGGCCCGGGGAGAGAGTGGTAGGTAGTTTGGCCCAGGAGGATGGGGCTGGCCCTTCTGGGAAGGTGACAGGTAAGCCGAGACCTGGGCCGCAGGTCTGTTCTCAGACTCAGGGCAGGGAGGCCGGAAGTGCGCAGGGAGGAGCCGCCGCGGGGTCTCGAGGACATGGGGCCGGGGGCGCTGTCGGCCCTGCCTCCTTGGAAGCCCAGCCTGTGCCTGTCTTTTCCGGACCCCTGGCTCGGGGGCGCTCACGGAGGGGCACAGATGCCAGTGGCCTGCAGGTGCCTCCCGGCCCACCCCTCTCCTGGGACAGGAGCCAAGACGGAGCCACACGCGGCCAGGTGGCAAGAGGACGAAGCTGGGGTGACGGTGCAGAGGAGCTTGGAGTCGGGTGCTGTCCCCGGGTCACCCTCCGGCCAGCGCTAAGAGCTCCCGCAGGGTTGGTGTCTGCAATTGCCTGAGTCTGAGCAAATCTCAGGGCGCAGGGGGTGCTCACGGAGGACGGTGAGGGGGGGCCCCGGGAGCCCGGGCTGTGTCACGGCATCAATGCCAGGCCCGTACGTGGCTGCCTTGGCTCCTGTCGGCCCTGGCTGAGACCTTCTGCTCGCCCCCTCCGCGCTCATCTCGGGTGGGCGTAGGTGGGCCTGTCTCTCCTCTGAGGAAGGCCCGGGAACCAAGCTCCCAGCAGGGCTCCCTGGGGCGCAGGGCAGGGACCAGACCGCAAGGCCCTCAGACCTCAGACTGCCGGGGATCAAGGCTCAGCTGAGTTTGTGAGCTGCTAAGCAAGGGGCGGAGGCAAGTGAGGGGTCGCTCTACGCACACTCCGGGCACAGCCTACAGCCGGGGCTCCTCCCAGTCGGCCCTGTCTGCCCCAGCAAGACTTGGAGATGCAGCCAGAGACTCCTGGCCACAGGCTCAGCTGCCCTGCTCCTGACCCAGGGCTCCCGGGGGTGGGTTCTGCTCACCTTCCCTAGGCCTGGCCCAGCAGTGGCCCTGTGGACCCCACCCTGCCCCCCAAGCTGACAGACACCTCCCCCAACCATACCGCCAGTTCCCTCCCTGGATAGCTGACTGTCTCCTAGGGCTCTTGGGAATATACCTTCCCCATCGGCCCACTCCTGTATCCCAAACTAGACCATCTCTCCCATCCCCATATATGGCATGGGCCTCTTCCCCCACCCAGCAGACCGCTCAGACACCGTCACGGTAGGCCGGACAGTGTGGACTCCGGAGTTAGACCGCCTGCGTCCAAATCCTGCCTCTAACACTTACTGACAGTGCGACCCGGGCAATTCTGTTAAATGCTCCGTGCCTCAGTCTCCCCACCTGGTATAGGAAAGAGCCATGAGTTCATAGAACGGCGCCTACAGCAATGTCACTGCTCTACAAGTGTGGGGGCTCCCCTGATCGCGGACGTGCCCCACTCCCGCCTGACCCCAGGACACCTGTGGCAGTGCTCCGCCTGCCGGGCCAGACGTCCTTGGACGCTGACACATGCTGGGCAGAGTCTGAGTTCTTCTCATCCTGGGGACCATGCGATCCCACTCCTGCTAGTTCCCCCCACGTTCCCCAGCCCCCCCTCCCCCAACCACTCTCAGCTTGTTCCACTCCCCTACCAGACCACGGGGCAGAGGGCCCTCTGCGTCCCAGTCAATGTAGAATACCTTTACTGATATATCTGCTTGGCCATGACTTGTCCCTGCAAAGGGGGTTCAGGAATGATGTGTGTGTCCTCAGGGAGAAGAATTTGGAGGGGAGCAAGTAACTGGGAAGTGTGGTGGCAATTTGAGAGATTATGTAGGCATGGGGCACCCCAGGCAGGCTTTGAGGAGGGAAGAAGGCCTTGTAGGGCGATGCTTGGGCTACATGGTGACTAATATGAAGCTATTGCCATGCGGTGCTTGACAGGTGCCTGAGGGAGGGATTCTACACGTACCGCCTCATTGATCCTGCTTGGGGACTTTACGAAGGAGAAACTATTACTCTCTCTCTCTAACAGATAAGGAAACGGAGGCTCAAAAAGATTCAGGATGTGTGCGGAGGGCCAGCTGGGCTGGCTCCAGAGTGGGCACCCCTGAATATTTCTCTGCTGCCCCTGGAAGGGCCAGGTTCTCCAGATGAAGGATACCAGCCCTGCCTTCCCATGCAAGCTGAACCTCAGGAGAAGAGGTACGACTAAGCATGACGACAAGAAAAATGGGAATGTGGCTGGGGAGGAGGAGGGACCGAGAGCCATCAGTGACCCAGATGGCGATCCAGACCTTGCCTGCCTTGTCACTGGTCGACTCTTACGTGGTCTCCGCCCTCAAGGGTCTCAGAGCCCGCAGGCCCTGCCAGGACACGTAATGTCACGTGAACGGCGTATGGTGTGGTTCTATCCAAAGACAGGAGGGTGGGGAGGGCTGCCCCTCATTCCAGCTTGCTTCCCGGACTCCCAGCACACCTGCCGAGACACTACTCACCTTCAAGTTCCCAAGTTCTTGTCTACCAAGGCCAACCGGCTAGGGAGAGGGCACTGAGCTGGGCACGGACACACCTGCGTCTGAATCTCAATTCTGCAACTCCCCAGCTGTGTGTCCGTGAACGAGTCACTTCACATCTCCAACCCCCCATTTCCTCACCTGGAGAGTGAAGATAATACCCAGTCACATCCACTCATACAACCACTATCCCTTGAGCACCAACTGTGTCCCAGATATTTTACTAAGTCTTGGGGACACAGAGGAGAGCAAGATAGAGCCGCTGTCCTCATGGAGCTGAGAGTCAAGCGGGGGAAACAGATAATAAAGATGTAATTTCAAGGAAGAAACAGAGTGAGGAGACAGAGTGACTAGAGGAAGCTGCTTCAGATCAGGTCATCGGGGAAGGCCTGAGAAGAGGCTTCAAACGGCATCCTGAAAGATAAGGAGTTGGTCATGAAAAAGCCTGGGAACAGTCCCAAACAGATGGAACAGAGATTGCCGAGGCCTTTGGGCGGGGAGAAGTGGTCGGTGTGGCTGGAGCCTGTGAAGAGGTTTGGGGGGGGGGGCGTTCAGGGAGGTGGGAAAGGACCAGTCGGGGGAGGGGTTGGGGTTTTATTCAGAACACAACAGGAAGCCACTAGAAGCTTTTAAGCATGCAAGTGACACTTCCCCCACTTAGTCATATTATACACAAAAGCAGAGCACACAGGGCATGCTCGGTGAATGTTGGTTGACTCGTATGTGGTCTCCACCCCAGTGGGTCTCAGAGCCCCCAGGCCTCGCCAGGCCTTGCAAATGTCATGTGGATAGCGTGTGGCTCAGCTTTACTCAGAGGGCGAGCACAAGACGGCCACAGCCTCTCCTTCCAGGCCAGGTGTTCTCCGTGCTCTGCCCTCTGGCAGACTCTGCCAGCCGGCCACCTTCTCAGAGATAAATGGTGGGCAAACACAAACTCAACTCGTTGTCCCAAAACAGCCATCAGGGAATTTCCAGCACCTGGGAAAAGCACACAGCAGATACCGTTTGTGAGAAGAGTTTTCCAAGCGCGGAGAATTTCCATCAAGGGGAAGTGTCCTCCAAGGGGCTCTTAGACTCCCCAGCCATCTGCAGCGGCAGAGGCCGTCTGGAGGGAGGGGGCGACGGAGGGAAGACAGGAGCCCGGGAAGACAGCACAACCCTTTAATGTGGAACAGCCAGGAGAGGACAGCAGGCCAGGGCAGGGACCAGTGAGGTCAAAGGCATGAAGGACCCTCAGAGGAGGCCGGCAGGAAGGTCAGCTCTTGGGGAGGGAATTTGGCAACGGCTGCAGCTTCCTTTTGACCCAGCAGTTTCACCACTGGGAATTCACCCTCAGACATATTTGCATCTGTGGACAAGGATATTCATTGCCGTAGAGGGTTAAAAAACACCCTGAACGTCCACCAGCCAGGGACTAAGTGACGGCAAGAGAAATCTCCATCTCCATCTCTGATCAGACCTCCTCCACCTCCCCCATTCTCTCCTCTCCAGCCACTCTGGCCTCCTTGTCTTCCCTTCAATGTGCCGGGCATGGTCCTACCTCAGGGCCTTTGCACTTGCAACCCCTCTACCTGAGCCATTCTTCCCTCAGATCCCCACTTCTGCGGTAGGCAGCTTCAAAGATGGCCTGGTATGATCTCTGCCTCACTGCGGAACCATTATGGAATCCCCTCCCTCAGAGTAGGGGCTGGGCTTGCTGACGGAATACAGATGTGATGGAATGTCGCTTCTGACGTTAGCTGCGAAAAAACACCATGGCTTCCATCTTGGGCTCTCTCCCCCTCTCTTCTGTCTCGGATCAGTTGTGCTGGGGGAAGCAGGTGGCCCTGTTGCAAGTGGCCAGCCCGTGAAACAGAAGCTGCCAACCATGAGTGTGGGCTTGTATGTGGGTGCCTCGGCCCCAAGCAAGCCCTGGGGTGACCACAGCCCCGGCTCCCAGCTGGGCTGCGACCCATGAGAGACTTGGGGCCAGAGCTTCCAACGCATCTGTGCCTAGATCCCTGACCCCATAAAACGGCTGAGTTTGGGGGTAATTTGCTGCACAGCAAGAATGAATTCAATTTCCTCCTCAGATGTTTCTGCTCAAGTGTCTCTTGGCCATAATGGCCTCCCCTAGCCACGCCCACCACACCCGGCACGTCATTTGCATACTTACCCGTTATCTCTCCCTACCAGCCCAGCAGCTCCTTGGAGCAGAAACGGTGTCATTTTTAAAAAAATTTTTTTTATTAGTTTTCTTTATTTTTGAGAGGCAGAGAGAGCCAGAGCACGTGTGGGGGAGGGGCACACAGAGAGGGAGACACAGAATCGGAAGCAGGCTCCGGGCTCCGAGCCATCGGCACAGAGCCCGATGTGGGGCCCGAACTCACGAACCGCGAGACCCTGACCTGAGCCGAAGTCGGACGCTCCACCGACCGAGCCGCCCAGGCGCCCCGAAACGGTGTCCGTTTTGTTCACTGTTGTGTCTCTAATGCCCCGAACGGCACCTGGCACATAGAAGGTGCTAAGTAAATGCTAAGCTAATAATCCACAAGTGAAAAAGAAGTGGGGAGATTAAAATATGCTGACCCAAAATGACCCCCGAGAAATATTAAGTGGAAAAAGGAAGGCACAGAAAAGGATAGACAAGAGGCTGGTAGCCGTGGCTGAAGGTTTCACAGGGAGACATTACTTGACCCGGGGCTGGAGGGGAAGGCAGGAAGAAGGAGGAACAGGGTTTTAGCAGAATGAGCGGCCTGGGTCTCCTCAGGTCCCCGTGAGGGTGCCAGCCCAGGTGCCCTTCTGAGGCGGCCCAGCCCGCTCCCACCCACGGGGCTCTTGGCCACACACGGCGCCCACCCAGCAACCTGCTGCGCCCTCCTGCTTCCTCCCCACCTCAATCCTGCTCCTCCTCCAGGTCCACCGGGCACCTGACCTTTTATCTCCCTGCCCCAGCCTGTACCTTGGCACATATTTTCCCGAACTGGATTCATCAAGATTCGTGGCGTGCCTGGGTGGCTCAGTCGGTTGAGTGCCCGACTCTTGGTTTTGGTTCAGGTCATGGTGCCAGGGTCATGGGATCGAGCCCCAAGTCAGGCTCCGCGCTGCGCTTGGAGCCTGCTTGGGATTCTCTCTCTCTCTCTTTCTCTCTCTCTCTGCCCGTCTCCCCCACTCGTGCTCTCTCTCTCTCTCTCTCTCCTCTCTCTCAAAAAAAATTAAAAAGAATCATCCACAGGCCCCTTTGGCTTGATATCTCCCTGGGAAGTGTTGCCTGCCCCGGCACCACCTGGGATCCAAGCCCTGGCTATTCCGTCTGCTTGACTGGGCTTCTCAGTCCCTGGGGGATTCAGAAACCGCCACAGGGTGGGGAGCGGAGGAGGTACAAGCGGCCTCACTGGATAAACATGAACAGCACGGCTTGGCTGCACCCCCGCCCCCACCCGCACCCGTGCCCTAGACACAGGCGGTAAATGCACTTTCGTAGACTCTCCCTCTATGTGTCTCTCCAGTTCTGCCTCCCTGTGTCTCTATTCCTTTCCCCCTGTTTTTCTCTGTACGTCTCTCTGTCTTCGCCTCTGTCTCTGTCTCTGCTTGTCTAGGTCTCCATCTATACTATGATTCTCTGTTTCTGGGTGTCTCATACTCATCCTTCCCTCTCTGTGTCTGGCCTGGTCTGTGGCCCCCCCCCTGCCGCCCCCCTTACGTGAACTATATGCATCCCCACTGTAATGCTAAATCGCAGCTGCCGCGAAAATCCCCAAACCGTCATGATATTACCAGTTGTGTTACAGTCATCACCCCGAGAGCCAACCACATACCAGGCACGATGCTAAGTGCTCGGCACATGCTGGCTGCTTAAAATCCTCACAAACCCCCATACAGTAGGTGGGACGCTCACCCTATTTGGGGGAAGGGGTCGTTAAGGCTCAGGGAAAACAGAGGACTTGACCAAAGACACACAGCTGGTGATGAGGCCAGAATCCACACCCAGGCAACCTGCCCTTCATCCACACACATCGTGGCTCCTCACCTTCACCTCTCCATACCCCTGTGGTGGAGCACTTTTCAGGGAGTCTCCAGCCTCCACCCTAAGAATGAGCTCAGGCTGATACATGCAGCTTAGGTGCAGCCCGCCTCCATTTCCTATGGGTGGCCCACCCTGGCCCAGGGGCAAGGGGACAGCTGCTGATGTGAGGGGCAGGAAGGTTTTGCTGTCTCCCCTCCGCGTGCCCCTTCCACCCACGGGCACCGTCTTCGGTCACTGCGAGGCAGGCTCTGTCACAGTCCTCTCATGAACGAGCATTGACGAAGGCCAGCTTTGTGCCAGGTACTAGGGCTACGGGAACGACGAGACAGACCCGATCCTGTCTGAAAGCTCATGCTCCAGCAAGGAGAGTGCCTGGGACATTAGCGCCGTGAAGGGAGTCCCTGGGAATTGAGGGTGGGCCTGGCGCCTGCCCTGATCAGTCAGGCCCGGTGCAGACTAGTGAGCCCTGCCCCGACGAGTTGTCCCAGGAGTCCCTCGGAGCCTCCTCCCCTCCCGTTAATGGAGAACTCCGGTCCCTACACTCGACCCTCACCCGGCTGCTCCCCAACCTCCCCCCACCGTGTGTAAGAGACTCCAGAGCACAGCCTTTTCTTCTACAACAGGGCTTTGGTCTCAGTTTCCCTGCTTAGTTCCCTGCCCAACCGACTAGCCTGGGTTTGCACCCTATGCCTGTATAGTCCCCAGTCGGCTGAAGTCCTGACCACTGGGGAGAGGACAGACCAGGCTCCTCCTGAGGATCTCCAACTGCCCTGCCCACTTAGTGTCTACCTAAGGCCACACCCCCAGGCCCTGCCCCTTCCCGCCACACCCCCAGGACACCTTCCTGGCCATGCCCCTCAGACTCCAGCCTTCCCTTGGGCCAGTGCCTGGGCCTCCTCATGTTTCCCCTGAGACCAGGCCCCTGAGCGCCCAGCTTCCCTTGCTATACCCACTCCACTAAGTCATTTAAAACCGCTAGAACTGAGCAGTTCCAGGACTGTGGGTTTTACTTCCAGTTTTTATTAAGCTTATTAAAATTCTCACCTCCTCCTATCCCCCAAAGCCCAATTTCTGCCTGGCCCTGTGCCTGGGGCCAGACTCATTTGTATGAAAGGCCCAGTGGCCTGCATATTCCCCCAACCCGCGCTTCCAAGAGCACGCAGAGGATGTGGCAGAATTTCAATCACCGTGACCAGCCTCGGCAAGGCCAAGGACACAGCCTGCCCCCTCAGCCCTACCTCCTGAAGACCCGCTGGCTACTCCCAGCTAACGGATCCTGGGTCCCATCTAGAATCTTCAGACTGCTCTGCAGGCCCTGACTTGCTTCTAACATTCCAACTCATTCCTTCAACAAATATTTATTAAGCGTCCTCTATATGCAAAGCATTGGACCAGCCACTGAGAATACAGCTGTGGATAAGGCATGGCCATTCCCCCAAGGCTAATGAGGAGGACGACATAAATAGAGAAGTAAAATCAATTATTACAAATACTAAAATAGAAAGACAGAAGCTGTATCTAAAACTGGCAGCCCATGGGCTGAATCCAACCTGCAGATGTTGGCTAGAGCTGTAAAAAATGGATATATTTTTTTTTTTTGCCAACATTTAAAAATCTGGAGGATTTCCATTAAAATCTGGGAGTTACGGCTTCTCTTGTACAAGTAGGAAACTCTGGCGACAACGGGTCCACAGTTTCCCTCGGCGACCCTCAGCTGTCTGATCGGACCCGTGCCGTTTAGTTGGAGCCTGTGGCCACCAAGCCTCGCAGGCCCCACCGGGCCCATGTGTCCCTGTCCCCTGCCTGTGCCATTCCTGCAGTATTCCTACTCTCTCACCCATCTTCCCTCCCAGGTCCCTTTTCGACCCCCGAAAGGGACCTGAGGGAGAGAAAGGCCCGCTTTCCCTGGGCGTGGGGAAAGGCCTGGAAAAGGAGGTGAGGTTCGAGCTGGGTCTGG
Organism: Felis catus; assembly: GCF_018350175.1. Taxonomy (NCBI): domain Eukaryota; kingdom Metazoa; phylum Chordata; class Mammalia; order Carnivora; family Felidae; genus Felis; species Felis catus. The sequence goes on along the minus strand of NC_058383.1, from coordinate 19,223,453 downwards.
CAAGGTCAGCACGTGTTCACCGACAAGGGGCAGCGGGAGGGAGGGAAGGAGGAGACAGGCAGCGGGAGAGGCCCAAGCAAAGTGGGAGGGGCAGAGCAGTGCACTCTGGGCCTCCCACGGCTGCTGAGTTTGGCATCACCTGTTCTCCTGGGGCCCCGGACTCAGGACTGTTCCAGTTCTGCTTCTGATCTGCTGGGACCTGCCACAGACAGGTGAGAATAATGCTACAGGAAAGTGTGGGCCCAGGGGCTGAGGGAACACAGAAAGGATAGGTTTCCAGAGCGCTTGGATGGTTCAGTCGGTTACGTGTCCTACTCTTGATTTCGGCTCAGGTTGTTGTCCCAAGGTTTGGGAGATCGAGCCCCGCATCGGGCTCCACACTGTAAGCATGGAGCCTGCTTGGGATTCTCTCTCCCTCTCTCTCTGTCCCTCTTCCACTTGTGTGGAACTCTCTCTCAAAATACATAAGCTTTAAAAAAAGGACAGGTTTCCAACTGCATCGCCTCTAAGGCACGGTCTAACGCCAGTAACCGGAATTTGTTTTTAACGTTTATTTATTTTTGAGAGAGACAGACAGACGGCACGTGAGGGGGAGGAGCAGAGAGAGAGAGGGAGACACAAAACCCAAGGCAGGCTCCAGGCTCTGAGCTGTCAGCACAGAGTCCAATGCAGGGCTCGAACTCCTGAGCCGTGAGATCATGACCTGAGCCGAAGTTGGACCCTTCACCGACTGAGCCACCCAGGCACCCCTGGAATTTTCTTTTTCTAAGTTTCTTACCCTGAAATAATTATTGATTTGCAGGAGATTGCAAAGGACTGTGCAGGAATGTTTCACACACCCTTCCCCCACTATTAACACACAACCCACATGGTCCTAGGGTACAACGGCCAAGTCAAGGAGTTGCCCTTGACCCAATCCATGGAGTTGATTCAGGTTTCCCCAGTTATGCATGCACCTGTGAGTGTGTGTGCGTGCGCATAGCTCTGTGACAATTTTGTCACGTCCGTAGCCTTGCCTACTCACCACTGCAGTCAAGAGACTCGACTGCACCATCACAAGACCCCCTAATGTCACCCCTTTATAGCCTCACCCATCGTTCTGCCACTCCTACTCCCTGGCAACCCCTCGTCTGCTCTCCGTGTCTATAATTATGTTATCGCACAGATGTTCCGTGAATGGAATCGTGCAGTATGTATCCTCAGAGATTGGCTCTTTCCCGCTCAACACCCTTTAGGTCCGTCCCAGTTGTTGTGTGTTATCGGTGACCAGTTCCCTGAAAAAGAATCTTATTGAAGTATAGTTGACATACAATGTTGTATTTGTTTCAGGTGGACAACGTAGTGACCCGACAACTCTATCCGTGACTCGTGCTCTCCGTGCTGAGTGTTGTCGGCGTCTGTCACCGGAGAGTGTTACTGACTGCATTCCCTGTGCTGTGCTTTCCACCCCCCTGGCTTGTTTTGTCACTAGAAGTTTGTACCTCTTAATCCCTGTCACCTGTGTCACCACCACCCCAGCCACCTCCCCTCTGGAAACTGCCAGTGTGTGCTCTGTATTTAAGCGTCTGTGTGTTTTTGTGTCCGTTCATTTGTTTTGTTTTTTTAAAATCCTGCATGTCAGTGAACTCACATGGTATTTGACTTTCTCTGACTTATTCGCTTATTCCCTCTAGGTCCATCCACGTTACAAACGGCAAGATCTCATTCCTTTTTTATGGCCGAGTAATATTCCACATCTCTATCCACTCATCTATGGCCGGACACTTGGGCTGCCTCCATTTCTTGGCTATCGTAAATAACGCTGCTGTGAGCATAGGGGTGCGTATATCTTTTCAAAGTAGTGGTTTTTTTCTTTGTGTGAATCCCAGTATGGAATTTCTGGGTTATAGGGTAATTCTATTTTTAATTTTTTGAGGAACCTCCCTGCGGTTTTCCAGAGGAGCTGCACCAGCCTGCATTCGCGCCCACAGTGCATTCCCTTGTCTCCACATCCTCACCAACGCGTGTTATTTCTAGCAGTTGGTTGGTTCCTTTTTGTTGCTGAGTACTATTCCATGGTGTGGATATGCCACGGTTCATTTATTTACTCCTCCACTGAAGGACATTTGGTTAGTTTCCAGCTTGGGGCTCTTACAAATGAAGCTGCTATGAACATTCATGTACAGTTTCCTGCGTGAAAAGAAGTCTTCCTTTTTCTGGGATCAATGCCCAAGAACGCAATTGCTGGGACCGTTTTTACTTTTGAGAAGGAACTGCCGAAGTATTTTCCAGAGTGGCTGTAGCGTTTCACATTCCTGCCAGCAACGTACAGGCGATCGACTTTCCTGGTAACTGGAATTTTATTTAAAAACAAAACACTACAGTTCTCATGGGGGCTCAACTTTGCTGCAGTCTCGATCTCTCTGAGCAACCCCAGGACGAGGACCTCCCCCACCCCCCGTCCTTGGCAGCCTGTCCTGTCGGCTGGCCACCCCCTGGCGATAAGCCCGCAGAGAGCAGGGCCGGGCCCTGCTCAGATCTGCCCCCCGGATCTCGCACACGCGTGGTGCCTAGCAGTTGCTCAGTGGAAGCAAATTAAATCACACACAACTAGTGAAGGCAGCAAAGACCCACAGCCAGCCAATCAGAGGAGGGCAGAGGCCAGCCCCGGGGTTCGCAGGGCATCGCTTAACTCCCTCTGCCAGAGGCAGCCTAACGGGAACATGCTCAACTCAGCAAGGCCCCCATCAGCAGTCAAGCTTGAACAACACGGGTTTGAACAGCACGGGTTCACTTACAACATGGATTGTTTTTTCAATAAGTACAGTACTTTAGATGTATTTTCTCTTTCTTGTGATATTCTCTTTTTTTTTTTTTATTTTAGAAAGAGAGAGAGAGAATGAGCAGGGGAGAGGGGCAGAGAGAGAGAGAGAGAGATCCAGAGAACCTTAACGTGGGGCTCAATCCCACAACCCCGGAATCATGACCCAAAGTCAAGAGTCAGATGATCAACCAACTGAGCCACCCAGGCGCCCCACTTAGGGTATTGTTAATTGTATTTTCTTTCCCAGCTTATTTTATTGGAAGAATTAAAAACAATTTTTTTAACGTTTATTCATTTTTGAGAGACACAGCACGAGCAGGGGAGGGGCAGAGAAAGGGAGACACAGAATCCAAAGCAGGCTCCAGGATCTGAGCTGTCAGCACAGAGCCTAACACGGGGCTTGAACTCACGAACCATGAGATCACGACCTGAGCCAAAATCAGATGCTCAACTGACTGAGCCCCCCCGGGCACCCCAAGAATACAGTATTAATACATATGCCAATATGTATTAATCGATTCTTCATGTTGTCAGTACGGCTTCCTGTCAACAGTAGGCTATTAGCAGTTGAGTTTTGCGAGGGTTAAAAGCTATACCTGGATTTTTGACCGCATGGGGAGTCAGTACTCCTAACCCCCATGTTGTTCAAGGGTCACGTGTACACGCAAAAAAAAATCTAACTCTTCTTATAAAAAAGCACAGATGTACACAGAATACATAAACAGATATGCGGCACACCCGTGGAGTTAAAATTTCACGGAGGAAGGGAGAATTAGGAAGAAACACTTCTAACAAGGCTCCTAGGAGAGCAGTGATGAAAACAGGGTTGAGAAACACTGCCCTGGAAGCACATCCTCGCCCCTCCGCCTGTGGAGGAGGTCGCTCTGACTGGCCGAGGAGCAGAACAGGACCTTCCAAAAAGGCACTCCTGCCTATCGCACTCCCCTGATCTAGAACCTCCACTGGCTCCCACTGCCTCCAGAGGGAGGTCTGGATCGCCAAGCATGCCGTCTCTCCAGCAGCATCTCTCCCCGCACCCCCCGTGCTCCCGCTCACGCCGAAGCCGCAGGTGAACTACGGATTCACCCTGTTGGGCCTCCTTGCCTTTGCACCTGCTGTTCCTTCTGCCTGAAATGCCTTTCCCTACTCTCTGCCAATCTCTGTTCGAGGAATGGCCCACTTGTCACCTCTGCGGGGTCCCTTCACCTCTCCAAGTGCAGCAGATGACTGCGATGTTCTCCGTGCCTGTGTGGCAGCCTTTAACGCACCCGGTTGCCACTAAGCTGTGTCCTACATGTCCTAGATGGTTCCTCCAACTCGGCTCTGGGTTCCCTGGAGACAGAGGCTGCATCTCACTCACCTGCAGCGTCTCACAGGCATCTCAAATTAGCCTCGAATCTGAGCTCCTGATTCCCGCCCCTATGCCCATCCCTCCTTCCTCCTCCCCAGCCTTCACCCCTCCCCCCCACCTTCATCTCCTTGCCCCTTCTCCGCCCCCACCCCCATCCCATCCCTCCGAAGTGCGACCCATCAGCACCTCCTGTCGGTTCCACCTTGCAAACATATCCAGTAGCCAACCACCTGTCACACCTCCACCATTGCCGCCCTGGTCTAAGCCACCCGCATCTCTCACCTGGACCATCCCAGTAGCCCTCTCACATCTTCCTTGCTTAAAACCCTCAGGGGCTCCCCACTACCCCAACATAGCCAGCCCCCACGTCTCCTGGCCCGGGATCCTCAGACAGCCACAAGCCCGCCCCACTTCCCCACCCCCACCAGCACAGTCCCCACCAGCCACTCCAGGTGGCACCTTCCCCGAACCTGCCCTGAAAACCCTTCACTGATGCCCTGGGGAGAAGACGGAGGCCCTGCCCCCTCCACCTCTGATCTCACATCCGCCTGCCCTGCTCCTGGAGGAGCTCTCCAGGCTCCTCCCACGGCCACCTCCTCAGGGATTGTCCGCCCTGAGAACATGCGCCCGCCCGGGGCCCTCCTCCTTGCTGCCCTTCTCCCTGGAACACGCTCTCCAACCCCCTTTACCCCCTCCCCCAACTCAGCCACCCACTAACCACCCCCATCCTTTACGCCTCAAGAGGGCGCACCCCCTTCTGGGCAAGGTCCCCTGTGACAGCCTTGGGGCTGCTTCTTCCTATCAGTGGCTCCAATACTGCTTCAATCACCGCCTCCCCCTCTAGACAAAAGCCCCCAGGACAGAGAGCCTGTGGGGTTCTCCCCGCACCTGATGGGGGCAGGGGGAGACGCTCAAGGACTATCTGTGGAAGGAAGAAAGGGAGGGAGGGACAGACGGAAGGAGGGAGGCAAAATGAAGGACAAATGTCTGTCTGCCTCTGTCACCCGTTACGTGACAGCGAGGGCTTTCCCACCTTTCCAACCAGCCTTTAAGTTACTTTGATGCGGAGCGTTTCTCCAAGTTTCTGTCTGTCCCAGTGTGGAAGACCCACCTGCGCCCAGGGGAGAGGCTGGCGGTCAGGGCCCACCTCCCCCAGCTCCCAACTGACCAGCCCTGCCCTCTGCCCCCCCAGCACCACCCGCCACCTGCAGTCACACAGAACGAAGCCCGATGACCGGCAGCAACGCGGAGTCAAAATACATTTGAAACTGAAGTCCCGTGGCCCCAGGAAGCAGAGAGAAGCCAAGGGGAAAGGAAGGAGCCCGGAGGCAGAAGGAAAGAGCAAATCCGAGGGAGGGGCTGGCGCTGGGGCAGGTGGCTGGGTGGTTTCCGCCTCAGGAAACACGAGGGCAAGATATGCACTCTTTTAAGGAACTAAGGATACCGACACGGAGTAATGCCCGTGCAAAGTGCCCCATAAACGGGGCAGGCAGATAGCTTATCATCCGAACCAGAGCGGCCAGGAGGCATGGTCGCCGATCCTTGGTTCGGTTAGGCACGCACCAGTGCATCCGGGCCCCTGTTCTCACCCGAGAGCCCAACCCTGTTTAACAAGCAAGTACTGAGCACGCTCCACGTGTCCACTCGCGCCACTGGCTCTTCCGTGGGTGGTTTCGTCTCATTGCTCAGAATCATCCTGCCGCTGCTTTTTCACAGGCGACGCAGGGGCTCGGAGAATACAGGTAACTTGCCCCAGGCTGCGCAGCGAGATGTGGCTCCGCTGGGGTCGGATCCCGTCTGTCCGGTTCCAGGGCCCACGCTTGCTCTGTGAGCCCAAACTGCAAACCCAAAGGCTCGAGCACCAGCAGCCCCGCTGCGGGGACTCTAGTCGCCTCTGCGGCTCTCACGCGTTCACCGAGGATGAGCTGAGAGGGCCAGGCTTTCGGGTTGCAGCAGTGAAGGAGAGAGACAAGGCCCCCGCCCTCACAGAGCCCACCGTGTAGGGCATGGTCCTCAGCCAGGCAGGACTTCGCCTCCCAAGGAACATTCGGCAGTGTCTGGAGACACCGTGGTTGTCGTGACTTGGGGACGGGGGTGCTACCGGGGCATCCGGCAGGCAGAGACCAAGGATGCTGCTGATCCCACCACGTCCAGGACAGCCCCTCTCGTCCCACAACAAAGAATGATCTGGCATGAAACGTTGGGCCGAGGTCGAGAAATCCTGGTCTGGGGAGAAGGGAGGGGTGCCATTAGTAACCAAAAGGGTATATAAGTTCTTGTATCATTCAACAGACATCCACTGAGTGCCGAGTGCGTGAGGCAAGCTGTGAACCATGAAGAAAAACAATACAGGAGGGAATAGATAGCAAGGGGGGGGCGGGGAGGAACCCCTAAGGAGATGACCTTTGAGACGGGCCTGAAGGAGTGAGGGAGCTAGCCAGCAGCCCCGGGGTTGGGCTGGACCAGCTCAGAGTGCGAGGAACAGCCAGGAGGGACTGAAATGCAGGAGAGGAGTTAGTTCGAGAGGAAGGCAAAGGCCACGCTTTGTAGTCAGGGGAAGGTTCTGGATCTGATTCTACAAATGTAACCTTTGATAAATACCAACCAGAAATGGCAAAAACAGACTTCGTTTAAAAAAAAAAAATCCTGAAAGTGGTCAAATTAGGCTAAGTGAGAAAAGACTTCTATATATTTTTACATCTCTAGAGGGGCTGGAACTTGATCACACGGGGAGCTGTACATTTGCTGAATATTAACCTCGGGCACACCGCGGTATGCCAACTGATCCTTAAGCAAATGGGTGTGGCTGGATAATATTTTAAGATGTTAATTTGTGTTTTTTCCCCTTGATTCCAATCCCCCTCCCCCCCTCCCCCCCTTAGCTTTCCCATCATTCAGAGGCTCTGAACTTCCTTATCCCAGAGGTTTTGCAGGAAAGGGGCAGGAAAAACCCATCTGCAAATCCTTCCGTTCCTGGCTTTCATTTCCAGAAGCCTTAATTTACTGAGATTAGGTCAGGGGCCTCTGAGTGGGGAGGTGGGAGGAGAGAAAGAGGGAGCTGTCTTCGCTCCAGTCCTCAGGACAAAAACCAGTTGGTTTCTGTTTTTGGCTGGGGCCAGGGAGGGAGACGAGGGTCTGCACTGAGGTTCTGTCGGCTGGCACATTTAAAACGTTTTGAGTTAAGGGGCGCCTGGGTGGCTCAGTCGGTTGGGCATCCGACTTCGGCTCAGGTCATGATCTCGCGGTCCGTGAGTTCGAGCCCCGCATCGGGCCCTGTGCTGACAGCTCAGAGCCTGGAGCCTGTTTCAGATTCTGTGTCTCCCTCTCTCTTTCTGCCCCTCCTCCATTCATGCTCTGTCTCTCTCTGTCTCAAAAATGAATAAACGTTAAAAAAAAAACAAAAAAAACGTTTTGAGTTAAAAAGTTGAAGCTCAGGGTCACCACACGACCCAACCTTTCCTCCCCTAGGAAAACACACGTCCCCACAAACTTTGGTACGTGGGGGGTCGTGGCCTCACAGCGGAATGCTCCCAGCTAGCCAAAAGGTGGAAACAACACACAGGGCCATCCACTCCTAAGTGGAGAGGCACGACGTGCTGGGTCTGTGCACCACGGAACGTCGTTCGGCGGCAAAAAGGAACAGAGTGCCCACACCCTGCTGCGACACAGACGAACCGTGAGGACCTCACGCCGAGTGAAAGAAGCCAGTCATGAGAGACCACGTGTCGTGTAATTTCACTGATCCAGAATGTCCGGGACAGGCAGAGCGATGGAGACAGAAAATAGACTAGTGTCGCCCACGGCTGGGGGACTTGGAGGCAAGTAAGAAGGGTTTGTGGGTACAGAGGATTTTGCGGCGGGGGGGGTGTTGATAAAAAGGTTTTAAGACTGGATTATGGCGATGGTTGTGGGAACCCGTTCGACTGTACTCTTCACATGGGTGCGCTTCATGATATACCAATCGTGCCTCAATAAAGCTATTTTAGAAACAACTGAGTTTAAAATCTGATTTCTCATAAAAAGCCAGATGTGGGCTTTCCCTGGAGGCCAGCCGTATTTCTCCGTGGCAACCGTGGGCTGCTGACCCTGTTTGCCACGGTCCTCAGGGTCACTGCTGTAATGCTTCCAGCTGGCTTTACCCGTTGCTGTCCCCCACACTGTCCCTGTGGGACCTGGATTCGGGACGTCTGTTCTGGAGTGATAAGACCACAGGTACTGAAAGTATCAGCCTCGTTCTCCCATCTCCCATCTGGCCCTAGCGACAAAGAACCCCGGGGACCAGAGGGGACGCTGTGCACAGGGCGGCGGCAGCAGCAGCCTGCGTGGACCCGTGCAGTAGGGAAGCACATGGAACTTCACATACCAGCCCTGTGCCTCAGTTTTCTCAACTGTAAAATGGGGCGTAGTAATAGCACCTATCATCACAGGGTTCCACAGAGGGAATGTGTTTAGAAGGTGCCTCGCCCACAGTAGACACTCAATAAACGGCAGCTACCGAGCCTATAATTTCCTGTCTACGATTTCAAATTCTCTGAAATTCTGAAATCCAAAAGCTTCTTTGTAACTCATTTTAGACACAGAAATCTGACTTGGCCTGAACTCATTCAGCAGGAAGGCCTGACCTGAATGGATGTGAAGCTACTACCTTTATTTATCCCCCTGGCATGAATATTCATGGGCTTTATGCAGAAATATGAATGTGTTTGCTTACAGGGTGCTGCCCAGCCCCCCCTGCAGTGTTAGGTAATAGATGGTCTAGGTGTCACGTTACCTTCCCAAATCTGGAAAGTTCTGGATTCTGGGATACTTCTGGCTGGAAGGGTTTCAGACCGGATACTGTGATCAACCACCTCGTGGACACAGGAGGGGTGGGAACCGGGAGCTGGCGAGAGGCATCCCAGACCCTCCAGGACTCCCCACGGAAGCCCTCGGGCCAAGCAGGCCCAGCCCTCCTGCAAGTGCTTAAGGTACTTGTCCCAAATAGGAGGAGACCGTCCAGGCCCCTCCCCGCCTCAAATGTGATCGGTCCCAAATGTGATCGGGCCCGCCAGTCGGCCCAAACAAAACCCGGCTGCAGGCAGGCAACAACTCACCTACCGGTACGGCTTCCAGTTGGCCCACCCAGACCCCTGTTTAATAAAGAATGTGACTGGCCTTCTTCCTCAGTTCTGAGAGGGGAACTCTAAATCCTTGGGATTTCCTGAGTAATTGGAGGGTCTTTGTTATTCACGAGTCATTGGATCACGCCTGAGGTTTTGTTAATGAAGGAGAGGACTGAAGATGGGGGCTGGGAGAGAGAGAGAGAGGGAGAGAGAGAGAGAGGTATCCAACCTGTGATCAGAGCATGGGGCTTTCAGCTGGCTCAATACCAATCAATCAATCATGCCCGAGCAATGAGCCCCCAGTAAACACTCAGGCCCCCAGGCTCCAGTGAGCTTCCTGGTTCACGAACAACACTGCTGGGCCACAAGGACGGTGCACTGATTCTCCCCGAATCAGGTGGGCACGGAGGGTCTGCCTCTGAGGCCCTCCCAGACCCCACCCTGAGAGTCTCTTCCTTTGGCGGGCCCCGACTGCACCCTTTACAACAATACTGTAATCCTAAATATAGCGCTGCCCTGAGTTCTGTGAGCAGTGCCGGTGGACTAGCACGAGGGGGTTGTGGGAACCCCGAATTTGTCAGCTGGTCAGAAATGAGGCTGGCCTGCGGTAAGGCCGCCTTGGGAGTGACTCTTAAGTAGTGACGGACAGGAGCTAGCTGGCACGTAAAACTAGCTTTCTCACTCGTTGGGTGAACAGTTCCGAGGTCCGTTCTGCACACTCAGAGGGGCCCAGCGGGACAGAACCCCAGGGGCCCACAGCAGCCACCTGCTCATCAACTCTCCCTTTACTGGCTTTCCTCCCTTCCTGTCTTCCTCTCCACTCTCCCGCCGAACTTCCTGGGATCCCCTTCCACATAAACCACCTGCACCCAAATCTCCATCTTGGGATCTGCTTTGAAGGAATCCAGATTAAGACCTCTGCCATTCCTAGGGCTGAGTCCTTTAGCCCCACCGCTGACCTCCTTGACGACCTCCCGGCTTGACAGGCCATTTGGATTTGCAGTCAACCCGTTCGTCTGGGCAACCACTTGTCCACCACTGCGTAATAATCCTGCTTGGCCCATGGCTAAGCCCATGCCATGGGTATGGCTAGGGACCCAGGCCTGGCTAATCGGAGTATTGCATTCTGTCGCACGGAGACTGGTTCAGGAATGAGTCTATGAGCCTGTGGTCCAGTCACGATCCTCCTTGAGGTTTTGTAGGAGCTATTGGAAAGGAGCTCTCTCTACCTCTGGAATCTTATGTGAGCCTGGAGCCGCTCGGGACCATTTTCTCTCCACGTGGACAAAGCCTAGCTGAGAACAAAGTCAGAAAAAAGCAGAGTTTGGAGCTATAGATAGATACCTGATGACATGAACACCTGGATGCAGCCATGCCTGAAGCTCAGCCACCTTGTATTTGTCAATTACATGAATCAATAGGGTTCTATCATCACCCTCTTTTCTCTGGTAGCTAATACGATTGGGTTCTTGTCACTTGCAAGCAAAAGGATCCTTAATAATATGGAAAAACGCTTTTCTCTGACTTCGACTCTCTGCATTGTTAGACGCAAAAATACACAAAAGTACTTGCTTCTAGGTTATGGACAAAAGACCCGGTCTGACCAGAGCAGGGAGACTGAACAGAGGGGGTTATTAATGTGGGATTCTTTTTTAGCACAGACCCAAGAATTATCAAGAAACTCATCCTAAAATAATAAGTGATGGTTTATGGTAAGAAGTTACAAATCACCACACTAAGAGAAGCTCTAAGGTCCCTAAGCCTCTGTCTGTAATTTCCACCTCACAGGCCGTGGAGCTGCTCCCTCTTCAATTCATACCTTGCTCTGAAAATGGCTCCTGAAACCCAATTCCAAACAGCAACCTCACCTTGGCCATTTGTTTGTTTTATTGCAAAATCGCCTTCCCTTCTTACTTAACAAAATGCTCCTTCTGGCTTCTGCACGAGCTCTGATTATTTCCCAGAATTGGTCACGTTTCTTTCTGTGCCACCGCAGTTTTTACTAAAAGCCCACAGTTAGCTCGACTGTGCAGGGACTCTCCAAATGACTTTGTGTTTTTCCCAAGTGGATCTGTCTCATTTTTCAGAGGGACTGGGGAAAAACGGACATCTTCCAGCCTGCTCGCACACCCCTTCGGGTGTGTAAGACTCTGGTCACTGGGGAAAGAAACAGGGAGTTCTGTCTTTCCCAGCACCTCTTGGCTGAAGTCGCAGGACTGGGCAAGGGGACGCTGCTAGCTGGAGTCACCCCCCTGTGCTGGAATCGGTCTTGCTCAGTCCCGAGAGCCCGAGAAAAGCTGTGACCCACTGCAGGGTCACATCAAGACGTGCAGGGGCCCCAAGCACTTTTGTCTCCTCCATAAAGGAAATGGTAGGGGCACCTGCGTGGCTCAGTCGGTTGAGCACCCGGCTTCAGCTCAGGTCTGATCTCACGGTTCGCAGGTTCGAGGCCCACATTGGGCTCTGTGCTGACAGCCCGGAGCCTGCTTCGGATTCTGTGTCTCCCTCTCTCTCTGCGCCTCCCCTGCTCACATTCTGTGTCTCTTTCTCTCTCAAGAATAAACATTTAAAAAAAAATTTTTTTTTTTTAAAGAAATGGTAAAACTTGTATGTTATGACTGCAACAGTAGAAAGACAATTATGATCCGGTCTGGATTCACTCTTACAATTTCATTACTATTACTTTAATTTTTTTTTTTTCTCCCAATCTGAAAAGTAGTCAAAATTAAAACATTTCGTGGGGCCCTAAAAGTACTGTGAGCCCTAGGCCCTGGGCCAGTGGGCCAGCAACCACAGCCCCCACACCCAGGCCTCAGGGGCCGTCCCTGTCTGTATAACCACCTTGTGCCAGGGACACAGCCCCGCTGGCCGGAACCTGTCACCAGCTCCTCCCTTGGCTGAAGAGCATGAACCCCTGGGCCTCGCTGTGGCTGTGGCGGGGCTGGTCCCTGGGGCCATGATCTGCCCCTCAGCTTATTGGAAAACAGTGGGGGCTAATCATAACGACAAGAGTCCCAGGTGCTAAGCCCTACTCAAAGCACTTTATAGGGCAGGCTCGGCTGGGGGTCCAACAGCCTAGCAGCTACGTGCCTGCAGGCAAGTCGGCATTCCCATCTGCGGAACCCATGCAGGGTCAGACCCTCCCCTGCAAGGGTACCGTGAGGGGTAAAGACGCTAACACGTGTGGGCAGGCTGAACCCCGCGCCAGTGCACGGTGGCACCTCGGCCGGCACTGGCTATTACCATGAATCATAATCACTTGGTTCATTATAATAACTGATCATAATAATTGGGTACAGTAGGGGCTGCCCCAATTCTGCTTTCCCGTCTACCATAGAAGGTGTTGACCTTGGGCTGAAGACCCCTCGGCATAAGCTGGGCTGGCAGCATCAGAGGACTTGGTCACGGGGCTTGCGCACTCCTTTCCCTCCCATCAGAGCAAACCCGAAGGCCACCCCCCTCCTCTGGGCCCCTCCCCACCCCTTACCCTGTTCTCAGGGGGCTCCGGCAAGGCCAGGGGCTCCAGGGCCACGCAGCCCTCTCTTGGTGTCCTGTTGCCCCCCCCCCCAACTTATCTTCTCCCAGGCGTGAATACAAAATCCTTTCTCTCCACCACTCGCTACTTCTGTCTCATGACGTCAGCTGGCTCACACATGCTTCTTAGTTACTGTTTTCTGAAGACTTAAAAGTCTTCTCCCTCCAGCCCGGTCACCCCTGCAGCTCGGATCCTATGAAAAGAGCACGGGGCTTTGAAGCCAGCAGGAGCTGGGTTTAATCCTGGCTCCGTAACTGACCAGCTGTGTGACCCTGGGCAAGTCAATTAACCTCCCTGAGCCCTGTATTGTTTATGTGTCTGAAATTACTGAAGACAATCTTATTTTCTTCAGCAGTGGGCCTCTGGGGGCAGGCTTTTTGAGGGGTGAGAGCTTTGATGAGCCCTTTGAGGCAGGGGAAGGAGCCCCCACCTGCTACCCCAAGAGAGGTCTGCTTGAAGACTTGGGGATGGTTGCCTTGGGCCGCCCACCCGCTTTTGTTCTGTGACTGGAATGAGCAGGTTGAGGGGGAGGGCTGGGTGCCCGGGATAAGGGGACTCTTCGATGCTTGCAGTGGGGAGAGGAAAGAAAAGGTGGAGCCGCTAACAAGAGAGAGGAGACTGGACACCCCACAGCACATCACACTCCACCTGCTCAGGTCGGATCCATCACCCCCACTACCTGCTTTTTCCACCTTCCCCATCTTGGGGGTCCGGGCCCATCCCGTCCCTGCCCAGATGCCGGCCACGGGACACAAGATCAGGGGCTCTGGCCAATCTGGACCTCTAGGTCCCTCCTGAGAAGAGCGTCTCCGGATACACAAAATAAAATACGCGGGATTATAAAGCAAACCCCTTATATGGAAATCTAGTTAGCGAAACATTCAAACGAGTTCGTGGCATGGGAATATATGGGCTTCTTCGTTAACGCGCGAGGTTAACGAGATGCAGCAGAAGCTCTGGCATTATCACACTTTTGAATGAAAGCATTTCAGGGTATCTGCCCCAACGACAGCGCGATAGGAAAAATATAGATGATTATTGGTGACTATGTCATAGCTACTGCCCCCTACAGGGTTCTGTTGCCTCCACTCACATTTGAGGGACAGCCTAAGTGTCCGTTACAAGTTAGAGAACTACAGATGGAACTTCTTCCCCACCAGGCTCATGGACCCCCCGGACTGTGTGGATTCCAAACTAGGCAGCTGACCTGGGTTCTCTGTCTTCCGGGCCCACCCGGCTCTCCTGACTTCGCCTCCTAGCTGGAGGGTGTGTGTGCCCGCGTCCGGCGTTCCCCCTGCCCCCGCACCCGGGTGGGGCCTCATCTTTTCTCACCTCCGGGCCGGTCTCCTCACCTCCACCCTTGCTCTGCTCTGTCCACGCCGCAGCCCGAACCCTCACCCCCAGCTGCAAACCTGACCGTTATCCCCCTCTGCTCTGGATTCTCAGCGCGGTCAGCTACATGGTAACATCTAAGGATCACTGCAAAGCACCAAGACCCTCACCCAGCTGTCCGATTTCATCTGTCAGTTGTGCTCTCCCTACCCTGCCTTCCTGTCATTCTGAACTACTCAAGGTTTCCAGAATATGCCACCCTTGTCCATGCTGTTCCCTCTATCTGCACTGTCTTCCCCAAGCTGTCCGTCAAGCAAACTCTTCGGTTTTTTTCCAAGTCTCATGCCCCAGCCCGCCCATCCCCACTCCACCCTCAAACAGGACACACAGGTCCAGAATCGTCCGCGGCCCAAGAGCTGGGAACCAAAACCGACCCTTGGCCATGACGATCACTCTATTTCTCTTTTCTTTCTTTTGCTATGATGGTCAGATTTCCACATCCTGAGAACGCCAAGTCACGCGTGTTTTCATCTGCGGAGCGTGCTGTAATCTCTTGGATGCAGCTCTCGATCTTTGAGGGACCCCTCTGTTGTACACACATACTTCAGTTAGGGGGAGATTATGTCCCTTACCAAAAGGCGCCTCGTTTCGGTTTCATTAAATAGAGGCTTCTTCCAACGCATGAAGAATAGGATTAGATTTATAGAAATTCAATTTACACTTGGCTTTTTAGGAACAGATGTCGTGCACGGCCAAGCCACCACTCTATCTGTCAGGCTGCCTGAAGTTATGGTTTGGAGGCTCCTTTTACTCCTCTCTGGCACATTCCCTGCTTAACCCCTCGTGACCTGGATCTGCTGAACCAACTCTGGGCTCCTGGCCACCTAATCCAATGGCCTTTTCTTGGAGTCTTCTGTCTCCGGCTCCCTGAGTCACAATGTCCTGACCGTCCTGTTCCCCCTAAAGCCCCCAAAACCCCTGGCTCTGCGGCCTTTACGCACCGTCTCTGCCCACCCCACACTAGTAGCTGAGCTTCTAGATGTGTTTGCTCCCCTCTAGCTTCCACACGTTTGTCTCAAAGGCAAATAAGCCAAAGCAGATGAGTGATGTGCGGGCCACCCCAAAACGGCCCCCCCTTTATGTCTCTATGGAAGACACCATCATCCACTCATGCCAATACACCACCTCCCTGTGCCCTGTCCCACAAATACAGTCCGCCACGAGGGCGTGGGGTGGTCATCCCTTGAATACACACGTCAGGCTAACCCACCTCTCTCTCCCACACCTGTTAAACTCCACGGGCTCTGGAACGGTCCCTCCGTTAGGAAAGCCCCAGTCCTTACTGTTAGCACGGTACCTGGCACACGATATTCAACAACCACTGAATGAGAACGCGAGCGCGCAAATCCCGTTTTAAAACCGTAACGCGGAGGCTCAGAGCAGCGGAGTGATGGGCGCAAGGTCACCCGGCGGGAACAGCCAGGACTCGGCCCGGGGGCGGCTCCAGCACCCACGTTCCGCTCTGCCGGAGGTCCAGGGTTAGGCCCCACCGCCAGAGGCCCTCCGCCTTACCGGACAGCACCGTGAAGACAGCTGCGAAGGCGTTGAGCTTGAGCCCGTCGATGACATTGCTGGAGTGGAAGAGCTCGAGACACATGAGGCTGAAGCCGACCACCAGCAGGAGGATGTACAGCACCTCGGACACCACCGACAGCCACAGGACCCCTGCACGACAGAGGCAGAGCGGCCGTGAGATGAGGGACGCCGCAGGGTGACCTTCCACACCACGCCCCGCGGCGGGGGTCCGAATTGTTGGAGCAAGGGCCGCGGTTCCAGGGTGGGTCCCCGTGACACAGCTGATCACGGCCTCCCGTCCTCCGCACCAGGCCTGGCGCAGGTGCCCAAACCTAAGTTGGTGGAGGCCAGCGCCCGCCCCCTCCCCCACCCCGGTGACGCTCGCTGGTGGGCAGTGGCGTGCGACCCCTCTGTGGGCCCGTTCAGACGGGAGGGAGGAACCTGCGTCCTGGTCACACTTTCTCTTCGCACCTGGTAGATGGCTGCGCCAGGGAGCCACCTGATGGCCAGGAGGGTACCCGCCTTAAGATGAAGCTGCCGCTGTAGTTGCTGAGCAGTGGCGACACCACTGGGCCAATCACCAGCCCCGAGGGCTTCCCCACCGTCGAAGCTTGCGGGGCCAAGTTCTCTGTCACCCGCAGCTAGGAGCGCACCCCTACATTTCTAACGGCCCTGTACCCTACTCCACTTTTTTTCTAGAAACTGCTACTCCCGTGGCCACAGCTTCAACCTCGCGACTCTCCCCGGGATCCGCGGTGTCCTAAAGCGGCCCCGTCTTCCTGGGCAGAGCCGATTGGTCGGGTTTGATCACGTGGCCTAGAATTGGCCAATCAAAGTCCTGCCCTGTAGCAATCCGCGCGCTCGGAAGCACCGAAATAGACTGGGGGGGGGGGGTCAAATCGGGGTGTGAGCCTTTTTTTTTTTTAAGTTGATTTATTTAAGTAATCTTATGTATTTTTAATGTTTATTTATTTTTGAGAGCGAGACAAAGCCGAACAGGGCAGGGCAGAGAGAGAGAGAGAGAGAGGGGGAGACACAGAATGTGAAGCAGGCTCCAGGCTCTGAGCTGTCAGCACAGAGCCCCGCGTGGGGCTCAAACCCATGAACCATGAGATCCTGACCTGAGCCCAAATCGGTGGCGCAATTGACTGAGCCACCCAGATGCCCCAGTCATCTTACTTGTTTAAAAAAAAAAAAAAAGATCAAGGTGGGGCTTGAACTCACGGGGGGGGGGGGGGGGTTCGCAAGCTCTTCCAATTGGGCCAGCCAGGCGCCCTGAGAACCTGAGCCTTATGACAGCGTGAGTGCCTGGTTCCAGCTCTTCCTGAATGCCGGCTGCCCCTCTATCCTTCCAGTGGTTTGGCTGTTCAAATGTTTACATTCCCCGAGCCGCCACAGCTCCCTTTCCCCCCCAGTTTTTTCCAAAATTCGGTTGCCATCATTTGCCCCCTAGTTTAGGGGGCATTCTCTGTTTTTCCCACTTTATCCCTCCCTTCTGACTACAATCCTTTCACCGGGGAGTCCCTTTCTTCTCCCAGTCTGTGCAAGTCAATTGCAGCTGGCTCCATGATTGGGCACATGACTCCTGTTGTAGCCAGTCAGAGCTTCATAACCCCTATGACTCTAGTCATTGGTTCAGGAGTGAACCTCTCTATGCCTCAGTTTCTTTACCTATACAACAAAGATAAAAATAACGCCTATTTCATACTACTGTCATGCCTTGAGGATGCATTTGTACAGCAATGAAAAGACCTTGTGCTTAGCATCTAGTGAGGGCTCAGTTTGTGCAATAGCATCATTGTTGTCTGGGTGGAACATGTCCCCGCCATGATCCCCTGGAAATGGAGCCCAGGAGTGCTTGAGGGAGGTCGAGGCAGGAAACAGAGTCAAGAGGGAGAAATACAATTGGGGGAGCAGATATAATTTCTGAGGAAAAGGGTGGCCAGTGGAAAATGTAACACCTCACATGACTTACCTTCCAAACCACACTAATCAGTGAGCGAGGCCCCCACTTTACAGAAGGGACTATGGACAAAGCCTGGCCAGTCAGAGATGGACATATGACCCAAGTCAGTTCAATGAGAGTCAGCCGCTGGACTTTTGCCGGACCTATTGGTGGAGAAAATTCCTTTCTACTGAGTTTGAGCCTGGGGGAGTGGAAGGATGAAACTGACTGAGTCACCAAGTGGCAAGGGCCTTCCTGAGAGCAGAGACAATGCCAAGGAAGGCAAAGCTGAGATAGAGAAAGATTGTGTCCTATGACGTTGTTTGAGCCCCTGGATCCAGCCGTGCCTGAAGCGTCCCATCATTTGTTCTTTCAATCACATGAACCCATGAATTCCTTGTCTTTGCCTAAGCTAGTTTGAGGTGGAATTTCTATCACTTACAACAAAGAGTCCTGATCTTCACCTTTTCTGTTCTCCAAACCTGTCAAACATGTCCTTCCTACATGTCAGCCTTTATAAGATTGTTCCTTCCACTGGGAATGTCCTAGGGACATCCAATATGTACTATTTAGTGAATGAAGCAAACAAACAGAAAATTCTCGGTCCTTATCTGCTCCCTGACAAAGAATCCAGATTCTGAAACACCCACTATCATTCCTAGCACAACGGGCTTTGAGAGCTGTGGAGAAATTCTTTTTTTCTCCCCCCCCCCCCTTTTTTTCTTTGGCTACAAAAATATCACATCTCCTGGGCAATCCCTTGGATTTCTGTAAGAGAATAATGTGCTCCTGGCAGCCTGGATGTTGTTAAAACACCCCCTGGCTTGGCACACGCATAGTCTCCGAGGCCCTTCTCTGGCCCGAGGCCCACCGAGGCAGCAGGGAGGAAGGCAGGAGATGTGGGGCGAGCCTCGCCTCGCCAGGAGGGCGGCAGCTCCTGCGGAGGCCTGGCCTCCCTCCCAGCAGCCTTCACCTCCAGCTGCTGTTGGCCTGGTGGCTTGAGGAGGCCACCCCTCACCACCGTGCTGCTTACTGACTCAGTGCCTCTCCCGAAGCACCCCTACTCTCCTGGGGGGGGGGGGTTGCTCTCATCTTTGCCCTCGTGGGCCCCAGGCCAGGCTTCCACCCCACTCCACCCCCTACCCCCGCCTCCCTTCCCAACAGTATCCAGCTCTGCTCTGTCAGATAGGCTGAGAGGTAAGGTTGGCGTCAGGGGCTGAGATGCTTAGAAAATAAGTAAGTTTAACCATGGAGAACCAGGCACTAGCATCCCCAACGCCTGGCTAGGGTTACTTAGGCTTCTTACTCTCTCCAGATTGATTTCCCTGCCCTGCCTCCCCCGGTTTCCCTACCACTCTCCCCCGGGGCATTTCCTTTATAAACGCCTTGAACGTGAATCCTCACCTCAGTGTCTGCTTCTAGGAAATCTGATCTCAGACACTAGCATTCACATGTGTTCTTTCCCCCATCCTCCTAAAACCTGACGAGGTAGTTTGAGCCTGATACTGTTTGAGCCCCTGGATCCAGCCGTGCCTGAAGCATCCATCCCATCATTTGTTCTTTCAATCACATGAACCAATGAATTCCTTGTCTTTGCCTAAGCTGGTTTGAGGTGGAATTTCTATCACTTACAACAAAGAGTCCTGATCTTCACCTTTTCTGTTCTCCAAACCTGTCAAACATGTCCTGCCCACATCTCTGCCTTTATAAGATTGTTCCCTCCACTGGGAATGTCCTAGGGACATCCAATACGTACTGTTTAGGGAATGAAGCCAACAAACAGAAGATTCTCGGAAAATTCTCATCTTTTACAGAGGAGTAAACTTAGGTTCGGAGGGACTCAGCAACTAGTCTACACAGCCAGACAGTGGTACAGTCTGGGTTCACACCCAGGCCTCTCTGACTCCAGGATTCATCATGGCTGTAAGCTGGCAGGCTAGAGTAGCCACCTTGAAATCGTATCATTCCCCGCTCTTGGGCTGGTCAGAGGGGCCCGTCTGGGTCTGAGGGCACGGGGTTCCCTGGCCATGGCTCTTATCTACATGCTCTCCAGCATCCCAAACAATTCCTGAGCCAGAGTTCCTGCAAGGGGGTGGCCACTGAGTGGGATGGGGGAGAGAGTGGATTTCAGTCCTCAGCGATCCGGAGGCCAGCTGGCCACCAGATGTCGGGGGAAGGAGGTCTCAAGGAAGAGCAGACAGGTCTTGAGGATGCCAGAAGCCAGGCCGTGGAAGGTGGGCTTGGCCCATGCTGCTGAGGCAAGTGGGGACCTAAGGGTCTTAGCAAGGAAAGGACACCTGTCAGGAGGCCCTCTCTAGAAGGATGGGGGGGGGGGTCTGCCATGGCAACATTGGGGGTGAGGACAAGTGGAAAACCTGATAACTCCTGATGCACGGGCTCTGTGGGCTCTGACCATGGTGGGGCCACGTGTCCCGCCTGGGCAGCTGAGCAGATGTGATGCTTTTCACGGAGAATGAGGTAACGCTAAGGCAGGCAGACAATGAGGTTCCACATCCACTGCAGGACCTCCAACGGGATGTCCGGGGGGAAGCTGGAGCTCAGGCGGAGGGGTGCGGACCTTGGCAAATCACGGGTACGCAATAAATGTCTACTCTGATTGCCAAAGAGACGGTAGCCCGAGAGCGGTTGACATGCTCGTGCAAAGTATGTGAAGCAAGAGAGAAAAGGGGGGGAGGTTGATCCACGGGAACATGAATACTCAAGGGGAGGGGCAGGGCAGAGAGCCGTGAAGGCGACAAACACCATGGGAGCCCAGCGGCCCCTGCCCCAACACTTCTGTGCACATTGCCACCTGCCAGCACGCGGACCGCTCTGCTCCAGTGCCTGCCCACCCTCCAACCGTCACCCGCCTGCTGGACTAGGGGGTTGACATCCCCGTCCTCCCCCAGCTGCAACCCCCGAACGACGGATGCCTGATGTGAGCTGCTAAGTACCCCAAGTGAGTTAACACTGGGGGGTGCCATCTCCCCGTCTGTGTTTCCCCCCAGGGGAGAGGTGGCGTTACACTAACCACAACACTGAATTGTCTGAGTCAAAAAGTGAAGAAGCTACTCGCTTCTCTGTTATTTTTATAAATCCTATCACCTCGATCAAAAGAGCCTCTGTTTGGTGCTAATGTGTCCTTAACACCTTTCTACCACTTGTTAATTATTTAAAACTGGGAGAGGGCTCACAGAATCTTCAGCAGGTCCCGGGCAGACTTGAAGGACATTTTGACAATTTCCTTCAGCCCCGCCCCTCTCCCGCCCTCCCCCAGCCAGCCACTGCTCTCCGCCCTTCTGTGCCCGGCTCTGGGCCTCAGGGGCCTGACTCCTTGGGACTGCACCCCCAGACTCCCCAGCCCTCTGGCTGAGCAATGAGGAGGACCAGCTAGAAATCGGAGGGTGGGAGGAGGAAGGTCTGATTGTTTTCTGTCTGCCCTGCTCCCTGTCTGGAGCCCCTTCTCTGGCAGAGGCTCCATCCCAAGTTTGTGGGATCCAAGCATCTGCGGCTTTCACACTGTTCCCACCCTTTCTCCTCCCCCTGCCAAGGCTGGTGCTAACAGCTCCCCTCTGTTGCCAGCTTTTGGGGGCCTCAGATGCTCTTAGCCCTTCCCGTGCCTCTATGTGGACTTTTTCATTAAAGCGCCTTCGTTTGAACTATCTGGGGGATTGTGAGTCCTGCAGGGGCCCTCCCTTACACATCGCGTTTTATGGCAAGGGGTCCAATTAGAGCAGCGATCTAAGCCAGCATTCTCCAACCTGTAGCAGGCACACAGGAACACGGGATGCTAACCCTTGGGCCTCCAGACCCATGTATGTTGTGACGAGCTCTCCAGGTGACGCTGACGCACCCTCAAGCACAAGCACCACTGATCCAAAGTTCCCTTCCGAATGTTTGTGCAAGAAAGTGAGTCGGCTTCAGAAAAAGACGGAGCCCATGCCAGCCGGCAGATGTTGGCGTCTGGCACACAGAGATAGAGAGAAGGTAGAACTCGAATGACAAAACATTGGAACCGCCACACAGGGCCTGGCTGGCAATCGGTGCTCGTCACGATTCGTGTTATGGAGGCACACGCGTGTGACTAAAGGAAGTCAGAAAGGACAGTGGGCGGGCAGCCTCTGGCCAGGACGGTGGGGTCTTGCCTTTGTGACGCCCGGAAAGCCTCAGTAATCACACAGATGATTGTGTCGGGTCTCTGAAACTTGGCACGCAAGCCTCGATTTGCAGCTGAGAACCGGTGACCTCCCGGGGCAGAAGAAATGAAATGGCTTCTCATCAGGTACAGGGCCCGTGGGGTGACAGCTAATCCCGTTAGCTGCACTTTCTGCCTTTTTAAAAAACAGCTTCATAACATCAACCCTGACCCTCCATTGATGGAATTGATGGGTTTGCAAGAACAAATTCCCTTTCGCCCCAGTACCCTCCCTTGCCAAGATAGTTTCCAGGGCCCGTCTGGCTGAGTGGGAAATCACGGGTGGGAACCGTGTCTTGCATCTACAGCCTTGGCCAGAGGCCTCATCCGACTCTGTCCCTCGGTTTCCTCGTCTGAGAAATGGGCATAACAGGCTTGTCCTGAGCATGAAGTGAGACACTATCTATAAATCGCGCAAGCCTGACACTTGGGAAGTATTCAAAAGAGCTAAGTGTTACCATCACTTCCCGCTAAGTATAATTATGGGCGATTAGAATAATTATAAGTGGGGGCGGGGCAACAAGTGTGAAGATCACGGCCCCGGGCTGGGCCACCTGGGTTGATCCCCGGCTCTGCCAGGCACTGCCTGGGACGCTTGGGCAAGTGGCGTGCTCCCACTGAACCGGTTTTCTCGTCGGAAAATCGGGGATAGATATAGCACCCAGTTTGCGGGCAACGTGAGGACAAAGCGAGTAAATTGATGAGCAAAGTGCTTAGGGCAGTGCCTGGCGCACAGCAGGTGTTATATAAGCGTGAGCTGTTACTATTATTGTCATCGTCATTGTTAGTCCCGTAGGATGTGACCAAGGAGTAGGCAGCCTAGAACCGGCACATCTCAGTCACTGGACAAATAAAACCCTTCTGGGGAGCAGAGGGGAATTGTTGCAAAATCAGATGAAATCCCAAGGCACCACGGCATTTCAAGAGAAAACATTCCCCCCCCCCCCGCCCAAATCCATCAGTCTAATATGTCAAATCAATAAGGTATGGCGCAGTGGCTGCTGGCTCTGGGCTCGGCGACACGCCCCCTGAGACCCAGCACGTGAAATCGTGTAAATGACGCAGGCCAGGAGCTCTGAGGCTGCAAACGGCTTCATGACAGCTGCTGTTTGCGAAATGTCAATACTCTCAGGCTCGGGGATGCTCAGGGGCTGGGAGGAGAAGGCCAGAGGCCTCGGGACAGACTCCAGGGGTCGCTGAGCCCTCCATCTGCAGATGAGAAGTTAGCCCAGTGAGGACTTAGGACATGCCCATGTCACAAAGCAGGTTGAGGGCAGATTGGGGACAGCGGTGGTGGTGGTGGGGGCGGGGCGGGGCGGGGGGCGGGGCTTCCACCTGCCAGGCTGCTTGCTGCTGTGAGACTGGGAAGCAGGGTGACCCTCTGAGAGGTGCAGGGAATGAGGTTTGGGGGAGGGGCATGGAAAGGGGCTTCCCCGAAGAAGAGCGTCGCAAAAGACCACAGGAAGGTGACTGCACCGCGTGTCAGCAGCCCTGAGTTCCAGCCGGCGCCGTGGGGCCTTCCGAAGGTGCCTCTGCGGGCCTCAGTTTCCCTCCCGGTGAAACAAGTGGATGCTCCAACAAGCTGCCAACAGGCCGAATCCAGCCCACAAAAATGTCTTGTTTGGCCCACACAGTATTTTAAAAATATCTGAATTCATTATCAACATTTAAAAATAGGAGCCTTCACATGAAATTTCATCCAGGTTTCTGGATTCGCTTGCAAGACGGGTGCATACAGCCGTGCCGGACCCGCATCCTCATACAAGGGCTGCGGGGCTGAGCTGGGGCTGCTCCCCCTCAAACAGGACGCGTACTTCTGAGTCAGCACAGACCCTCCGCAGTGCCCATCACCCTTGGCTCCCATCTAGCTCTCTTGAGCCTTTGAGTTTACAGCCCCCTGTGCAACGAGGTCTAAAGCCATTTCTGTCCCTGACGCTCTGCAGCGAAGCAACATTTTAAGACCCTGCACGGTCCTCGCTGATATATCTCCATGTAGGAGTGAACTATCCAGCAAAGCTTCAGCTGTCCCCTTGCTCAGGGACAGGGGAAGTTCCAGCAAATACCACGCCACCCCACACATGAAGGTGCCAATTTTCAAAGAGTTAGATTAAAAGGAGAGACAATTCAGCTCTAAAAATATGCCCGCATTGTTACACGGGACTCAAGAGCACAGATCTGAGAGCTGTTCCCGAGAGTCATCTTGTCCGCCCCAGCCCACATCCTTTCCACGAAGGCCTGAGAAGGCTAGTGAGTTGCCAAAGTCACGACACTGGGAATCTTCCTTCCATGAGTCAGACAGAACCTTTCAGGTTTGGACTGGAGGTCAGGGTGACCATCCTCGGCGGCCACTCTCAGAAGATGTGCAAAAATGTTGGGTAACACAGAGTTTGGGAAGAGAATGCCATTCAAATGCCAACCGGGGTGATGCTCTGGAAACACGGAGCCTGGGGGGGGGGGACTGTTTTCTGCATCACCATCTTTTCTAGAACCATCCTTTTCTAAAGCCTCGCTAGCCTACCAGCAGCACCTGCAGCCCCTGGGAGCCTGTGATAAATGAGGATTCTCAGACCCCACCCAGACCTACTGACTCAAGGTGTGTGCATTTTCACCAGATCCGCAGCCGTCCAAGCGTGAGGAAAGCACTGCTCTAGAAGACGAAGTTAAAAAAAAAAAAAAAAAAAAAAGATGAAGTTCAAATGCGCCAACGCGGAATTCAGTGCCCTTGACGCGTGGGTCCTAATCAGCCCCTCCCACCTCTAACCCCTCAGCCCGGCTGCCTGCTGAACATTCCACGCCCTCCCGTGCCTGTTGTCCTCTCCTGGGGTCAGCTGAATAATGGCCTGCAAAGATACCCACATCCTAATTTCCCCAGCCTGTGACTATGTTATCTTACACGGACAGAAGGGACTTTGCAGATGTGATTATGATCTTGAGATGGGGACATTAGCCTGGATTGATTTTGGCCTCCCTAAGGTTCATTTGGAATTCTGACCTCCAGTCATTAGGTTTGTGCTAATTTGTCACACAACAGCAATGAGAAACTAGTACACCTTCTTTCTTCATATAAGGTCACCTCCTCCAAGAAGCCTTCCCTGACCACCCCAGCCTCTGCTGTGGCCCCCAGACAGACCTCTGCAAAGAAGGCAATCTCTCCACCACTTCCAGGTAGATGCCTTGCTAGGGGGGAAGGAGCCTGGACTTGAGGGTCCAAAAAGCCTGGATTTGAGCTTGGGCGTTTATCTAACCTCCCTGAGCTTCAGTCTCTTTGGCTAAAAAATGGAATCAATGCTACGACCAATCGTAACACGTTTTCTGGACAAGTTAAATGAGATCATGGCTGCAAAGCCTCCTGGTCTGGTTTCTGGTACCCCGTAGGTCCTCAGTAAGTGTGGGTTTATCAGGCTGACAAGCTGGGCCCAGAGAAATGAGCCCTTCTCCTCCGAGCTCACAAGTGGACAAATTATCACTGGAAGGGTTTCTGACAATGCCTTGCTGCCCCCAGAGTTCTGCAAGGCTCTAGTCCCCGTCAATTTAAAAATGACTCTGGCAGACATGCCCTTTAGAAACTGCTCTGTTGGAATCCAGGGACGGTCACTGAGCATTTGAGATGTGTCATGCTGACCTTGGCCTTCAGCATCAGACTGCAATGAGTTTTCTTTCTCTTTGGAGTCCAGGAGCCGGCCTTGAAAATAAGGTCCGACCCACATGGGCTGGGGCCTGGGGAGGAGGCTGGTAGGGGGAATGTCGTGGGTAAAGCTTGGAAGGCTGAGGTTGGGGTCTGGCCCCCAGCCCCACGCTGGCCCCCCGTTGTCTTGGGCAAACGCTCTCACCTCTCTGGGCCTCCCCTTCTCCCCAAATGGGGCTGCTGTGCAGGCAAAGGAAGTGGAACAGGTTAAGTCAGAAGTTGCAGACTGGCCTAAAAACAAGTTTCTGAGATTTTGTTGTTTTTTGTTGGGGGGGGGGGGTTGTTGTTGTTTTCTCTCTCTCTGTCTGCCTCTGTGTGTCTCTTCCTCTTTTGGTATACGAGGTATTTTTTTTTAATTTTGAATTAGATGCCACCATTTAAAAATGGGAACACCGGGACGCCTGGGTGGCTCAGTCGGTTAAGCGTCCAACTTCGGCTCAGGTCATGATCTCACAGTTGGTGAGTTCGAGTCCCACATCGGGCTCTGTGCTGACAGCTCAGAGCCTGGAGCCTGCTTTGGATTCTGTGTCTCCCTCTCTCTCTGCCCCTCCCCTGCACATGCTCATGCTCTGTCTCAAAAATAAATAAAAACATTAAAAAAAAAAAAAGAACACCTCTGTGGACATAAAGTGTGGCTGGTCCCTGCGGAGGGGGGGAAAGAAGAGAAACACTTCTCTGCTGTGGGGTGGTGGTGTGCCCAGGGCTTAAGGCATGGCCTGGGAGCCAGACCGCCCAGGCAAGCCCCAGCTGTGCCGCTGACTTGCTGTGTGACCTTGGGCAAGTTACTTCACCTCTCTGAGCTGCAGTCTCCCCAGTGGCCTCAGAGAGTGGTTGTGAGAATCAAACGGGGGCATGGAAAGAGGCATAACCAAGGCTTAGCTTGTGGCGGGCCCCAACGCACGCTAGCTGTCCCCATTCAACAGATGAGAACACTGAGGCTTGGAAAGCAGCGGAAAAAACTCATCTGGCTCAAGCCTGACAAAGCCAGGCTGAGCGGGTGGTGGGGAGATACTATCAACTGGATTATCTGGATTCATTATTTGCCCAGGACCCCAAGATGACATGTGCTCTAGCCCTTTGTCCTTGCCTCCCTGTGGCCCCCTTGCTGAATCCGGGGTCCACTATGGCCGTGGGGGCATCCGACTTGATCCTGACCTCTAGAAAAAGTGTCCCTTCTCCCTTAACTCACGTGAAAAGTAGCACTCGCTGCAGCAGACACATTTCCTAAACCCAGACTCTGTGTCAGGTACTATGGGGGATGCAGAGGAGAGCAGGACTCGGATCCGGCCCTCCGGGAACCCCAAACGTAACCTGAGGGGTGAGACACAGCCAATAATGACCATCTTATACATCCCCCAGACAATGCCAAGCGCCGTGCTGGGCCCTTGGCACATAGAAACTCATTTCATCCCCGCAACACCTTATGACCTAGGTGCCATTATTACCTCCAAGTTATGGAGGGGAAACCGAGGCACACAGAGGTTAATTGCCCAGCCCGGGTGATGGAGCTGGGAGTCAGAGCTCAGCCAGCCTGGCTCCCCACTCCCTGCTCAACAAGCCCAGCAAAGTCCTACGCGCCAGTGGAAGAAAGGGCACGGGCTGGTGCCCCTGGGTGGCCTGGCTGGTTCCTTCCAACGAGCATTTGAGATAGGTGCTATCTTCCAGGTAAGGACACGGAGGCACAGAGGAGGAAAGCAATTTGCCCAAGGTCCCTCGGCATTCGCAAAGGGAGTCAGGAGAGGCATCCGGCTCTGCCTGGGCCCCCACCCCACCCCCCCAGCTCTCTGCAGGCGTTCTGCACCTTTTCTGGGCCGCGGACCCCTGTGGCATCTGACAAAACCCAAGGACTCTTTCTCTGAGTAACATTTTTAAATGCATAAAACAAACACACACAGAATTGCAAAGCAAGCTAATTATTTTGAGACGGAGTTATCGGGACAAGTTTTTAAAAAGTCAGATGTAGGATATTAGCCTACACGCCTCTTTATTAATGCGTGAAGTAACAAGATCTAATAACTCCCACGACTTCGAAGCAGCGAGGAGAAAGGGGTCTTTTCAAGACCCCTACACGCCCTGTAACGTGTTGTGAAAATTCTGTGACTCCAACTGGCGACAAAGCCCCAGGTGTGGCTAGGAGGGAAACGCAGACTGCCAGTTAGAGGCTGGGAGAGGAGAGACGTAGTGTTTTGCCACCCGAACTCTTGCGGCCCCTTGAGTTCTGTCTGCTGACCCCTTGGTTAATTTCCACGTGAAGACCCTGAACCCGAAGCAGTGGTTCTCAAATCTGTTACGTGCTGGTTAAAATGCACATTCCCAGGCTGCCCACCCCCTGCCCCCCCCCCCCAGTAGCTGATGCCGCAGATGAGGGCAAAGGCTGGGATCCACCCGTTGAACAAGGGGCTCCGGGTCGCTCTGCTGCCTGAGCCATATTCGGAGAAAAAGGGATCTTTCAAAAATGTAATTTTGAAATTTTGTAATGTAACGCCATTAATATTTCTTGAAATCTGGGCGCGTGATACCTCCGGCTTTGTTCCTCTTCCTCAAGGTTGCTTTGGCCACTCGGGGTCTTTTGTGGTTCCACCCAAATTTGGGGATTCTTTGTTCTAGAGCTGTGAAAAATGCTGTTGGCATTTTGGTAGGGATTGCGTGAAATCTGTAGATTGCTCTGGGCAGTATGGACATTTTAACAGTATTGGTTCTTCCAATCATGATCATGGAATATCTTCGCGTTCGTTTGGGCTATCTTCAATTTCTTTCATCTTATTGTTTTCAGAGTACAGCTCTCTCGCCTCCTTGGTTAAGTTTTTTCCTAGGTATTTTATTCTTTTCGGGGCAATTATAAATGGGATTGTTTCCTTAAGGTCTCTTTCTGCTACTTTGTTATTAACGTCTAGAAATGCAACAGATTTCTGTATGTTGATTTTCTGTTCTGCAACTGTACTGAATTTATTTATCAGTTCTAGTAGTCTCTTGGTGGAGTCTTCAGGGTTCTCAATATAGAGTATCACAGCATCCGCAGGTGGTGAAAGTTTTACTTCTTCCTTCCCAATTCGGATGCCTTTTATTTTCTTTCTTTTTCTTGTCTCATTGCTGTGGCTAGGACTTCAGTACTGTGCAGAATAAGTCTCTCCCTTGTTGTAATCTTCTGGAGATTCCCCACTGCACTTTAAATAAATGCCAACTTCCTGCCTGGCTTTCAAGGCCCTACCAGGTTATCAAGCCACTGCACACCCTTTGAGGTCTCCTTACCCACCAGACTCCAGCCACCTCAGGGCCTTTGCACTTGCTGTGCCCTCTGTCCAGAATGCTCATTCCCCCAGCATTGCTTGGTTGACTGCTTCCCAGCTCAGATGTCACTGACCGCTCCATCTAAAGTAGCCACCACCAACACACACACCACTTTCTACCCTTTCCCGTTTTACTTTTCATTATTTGAAATGGTGTTATCTGTCAGTTTACTCATGTGTGGTCTGCTGCCCCCTCCGTAATGAGAGCCCACTGCGGGCAGAGATCTCGTCTGGCACGTTCAGTGCTGTCTCTGAGAGCAGGAGGCACTCAGTAAGTATTTGTTAAGCCAATGAATAAAGAAATGACAGTGGTGCCTGGGTGGCTCAGCTGGTTAAGCGTCCGACTTCGGCCCAGGTCATGATCTCGCGGTTCCTGAGTTCAAGCCCCGTGTGGGTCTCCGTGCGGACAGCTCGGAGCCCGGAGCCCGCTTCGGACTCTGTGTCTCCCTCTCTCTCTGCCCCTCCCCTGCGTGTGCTCTGTCTCTGTTTCAAAAATAAAGAAACATTAAAAAAGAGAAGAAGAAGAGAAGAAATGACACAAGCAAAGAGGAAGAAGAAGTGGCCAGACTACTTCAGCAGCAAAGTTAAGGGGAGAAAGTAATCCCAAAAGGAGGAGTCGCTGTTGTGAATACCACCCAAAGGTCAAGGGGAGTGAGGAGGGGGAGGAGAAAAGTCCGCAGGCTTTGGAGATTCGGGCCCTTCTTATGACATGTGTGGAGAGGGAGACAGATTCTTCAGAGGCCGATGCCAAGGGGAATCTGACTTCAGTGGCTGGCTGGGGGCTTCAGCTGCCGAGACTCCCTCCCGGGGGCTGTGGAGGGACAGTGGCCTCAAAGCTGGAATTGGCCGGGGGATCAATTCTTGCAGAGCAAGCCAGGGATCTGGGGCTCAGCACACAGAATGCAGCACCCACCCTCCTCCCCACACTCCCATGTTTGGACGTCCTGCCCTCAGGAGGGCCCCAGCCAAGACAGAGACCCTCTGGGGCCTCCATGAAACCATTCTGAGGAGGCGTGCCAGCTGGCTCAGCCTTCACCCACCTGTCGGGGTCAGCAGCCACCCGTGCAATGCCTTTAAGTCCCCCACACCTCCCGGCCTCATCGCCTACCCTCCTGCCCCTTGCTCACTTCCTTCTAGTCATATTGGCCTCCTTGGTGTTTTTAAACGCTCCAGGCACACTCTTGCCTCAGGGCCTTTGCACTAGCCATTCCCCCCTGCCTAAAACGCTCTTCCCCTAGATCTCCCTCCCCTCCTCTAAGTTTTGCTCAAATGTTGTTTCTTTTTTTTTTTTAATTTTTTTTTTTACTTTTATTCATTTTTGAGAGACAGAGAGAGGGAGACACAGAATCCAAAACGGGCTGCAGGCTCTGAGCTGTTAGCACAGAGCCCGATGAAGGGCTTGAACTCACGAACCATGAGATCATGACCCGAGCTGAAGTCGGACGCTTAACTGACTGAGCCACCCAGGCGCCCCTCAAATGTTGTTTCTTAATGATGTCCCCCTTGATCTCCCTATGTCAAATTGCCAACACCTCTCCCCCGTACTCCCGAGTTCCCTTCCCTTTTAATTTTTTCCCTGGCATTTATCATCATTCGGCAGCCAAAATGATCTTTCTAGAATGTAAACCAAATCTCCTTCCTTTAAGCCCTTCAGTGCTCCAGTGGTTTCCCATCACACTCAAGTCCCCACCCACCTGTCCAGGCTTTTCCCTCCACAAACATACAAAACTCATTCCTACCTCAGGGCCTTTGCACATGCTTTTTCCGCCTTTGCGAGAAACATGGGAATGAGAAATCTCTTACTTTTCCTCCCCTAAGTAAAGGCACAGTCCCAATAATAAATGGGAACTGACACTCTGCTTCCATGTCAGGAAGACGACCAGACCTGATGGCAAGTGCAGCGACCTGGACCAACCCCTTTATCCCCAGGATAAAGGAAGAGGCTGGAGCCAAACGGCAGCTCCCAACAGGTGGGAGCATGTGCCCAGGGTTGCTAGATCTTGCTAGATCTTTTCAAGAGAGGCCAGAAATCCTGATTTTTGTGTGAAATCTCCACATTTTGAAACATCAGTGACGCATTCTGACATTTTCAAACATCAGGGGCGCCTGGGTGGCTTAGTCAGTTGAGCATCCGACTCACGATCATGACTCTCAGGTCATGATCCCGGGGTCATGGGATCGAGCCCCGCATTGGGCTCCACACTGAGTGTGGAGGCTGCTTGGGATTCTCTCTCTCTCTCTCTCTCTCTCTCTCTCTCTCTCTCCCTCTCTCTCCCTCTCCTTCTCTCCCCCACTCTCTCTCTCTAAAATAAACTTAAAAAATATATTTTTTTTAATTTAGAAAAAGCATCACGTGAGTCAACTAAACACAGCTGAGCAGTGCCAGGGCCCTAGGACACCTGTGCCCAGCCCTTCACAGAACCCAGACACCCAATCATAACTGAGTTCACCCCGCTTCGTTTTTCAGATGGTAAAAATTCATCCCAGGGAGGACGCCAGAACTGAAAGAGGTCACACAGCTTCTGCAACACGGGGGGCTCCCACCCAGGACTTCTTAGCAACAGACATGTGACTCCCCCTGTGCACCAGGCTGGACCCACAAATTGGAAAATGCTGTACAAGTTCACGTCAGCATCTACAAGGCATGGACAGAATAAGGGGAAAAAAAAAAAAAAAACGTTTGTGGGCAGCAACCTTTTAGGGCTTAACCCTGAGGGTGCACGCAGGGCTATTGTAACACAGAGACCAGACTTCTTCCTGAGCAGGATATTCATCTTGCCGGGGGGCGGGGCGGGGGGGGAAACTAATGCCTGATTTTTGCCCGAGTCTCCCTTGCACTCAGAATCCCTATTTTATTACGCGGGAGCCAGACAACATCTTTTCTCTTGCCACCCCCCTCCCCCCCACCACCCTGGCCAAAAAGGAGCTTTGTTTTATCACGCCAGCAGAAGAGTCTAAAAATATCCAGACTCACCAACTTCAGGGGTTTATTCTCTCATCCGGGAGGCGCCCACAAAGCTTTTGCCAATATAAATGGCATTTCCTTTGATATTTTTAAAGATCAGAGAATCCAGGAGAATATGCAAGCTGGATGGGCCTTTGAGATCAGAGCTCCCAAATACCTCCTGTCTCAGGTTAAGGAGGAAAAAAAAAAAAAAAAACTTTTCTAAGGAGGCCCAAGAGGTTAGGTTTCCAGATAATTCACAAAAGAAGAAACGGACCTAGTGGAAATCATATGGAGGCATTGGATTCAGCCTCATTAGCAATAATATTGAGATTGAAACATCCTTGAGATGGCACGTCAAACTGGGATATTGAGCAAAGATTTTTCAGACGGTAGAAGGTGGTGAAGGGTGGTGGGTTTGCTCTGTACGAACATTTACCTCTCACTCAATAGCCATGCCATTCCCCGTTTCCAGGCCCCCCCCCCCCGTGCAGATGGGAAGGACGGGGACACTGGTCACCCGGCTCTGGGCGGAAATACGCATCACTTTCGAGAAAACGCATAGAAACACCTGGCAGGGGAGCTCTCCGGCTCTCACCCCTCGCCTATGTTGAGATGTCCGTGTGTCCATCATCCTGGGTCCCCGAGAGACCAAGTGTCCTTCTGCGTCAGGCCCTCTGCACTCAGTTGCTCCCTCTGGAAGGTTCTTTCTTCTTGCCTTCACATGACTGCCGCTCTTTTTCCATTCAGGTCTCAAATGTCAACTCCAGACGGGATCCAGAAAGGCCCCAATCTATCCACCGATCCAACCTGCTTCTCCCCAGACCCTCCCCATTCTGCCATCTTGTTTCTCTTCCCAGCGGCTTCCCCACTTTGAAATGACCGTATCCTTGGCTCAGTCTCCTTGTCTGTGAAATGGGCAGTCGGACAACAGTTCCTAAGGGCCCTTCCCTCCTCGACATGACTCCTGGGACCGTGGTAGGTACAGACACCCGGCCTCCACCACCCCTCCTTCTCCTGTGCCCTGAGCCGGCCCAGCATCCTTTCTGGGAATAGAACCTGCCTTTCTTTCCAGGGACCACTGCGCCCCTTTCTCAGCCCTTGCTAGTGGGGCAGGGCAGACCCTCTCTTCCCTGTTCCAGCTGGGCTGTGACCCAGGCCACAGTGACTGATTCAGGGATGGGTGTGGGACTCGAGCCGGGCCAATCGGAGCCAGTCCCGGGACTTTGCTTAAACACCTGGGAATGAGGTGACCCCTTGCCAGCGGTGGTTGCTAAACAGGGGAGGATGGACCCAGGAGCTGTCGGGGGCATCTCGTGGCAATTCCGTAGGGCACCTGAGAATGAGGCCGACGCCGGAAGGCCCCGCTGAGAGTCAGAAGCTGCCCGCTGAGAGCACTGGCTCCAGCCATGGATGACCGAATCCACTCCTGACCACTGAGTTACCAGAGCCAGCAAATTCCTCCTCGGGCTCAGGCCCGTTGGAATGAGTTTTCTGTTTCTGCAGCCGAAACAGCCTTTAGCCTCCACCGTCCCCGTAAGGCTGTCTGTCACAGCTCCCCCGGAATGTTTGCTGATAGTTAGTGTCTCTCCGGGGCTCTGAGCTCCCCGGGCGGGGCCTCGGGCCTCTCTGCCCCATCACTGCCGCCCACAGCCTGCTCAAGTGACCAGAGGGGACAGAAGCTCACTGCTCCGGGTCCTTAATTGGGGAGGTTTTCTGTCAGTCCTGGGAGCCTCAGACTCTGTGATCCGGGCAATTAACCTTTCTGCAGAGGCCAAGGCCAATTATATCCCGGGGGCCATGTGCGACATCTGTGTAACAGACCAAGGGCCTCGGCCTGACTCCTGGGTTTTTATGGGACAAATGTGGCATAATCAATCTCTCCTGTCCCCACCCCTGTTGCCTTGGTCCAGGCCTGTGTCCTTGTTTGTGCTCGGAACGGCTTCCTTCCTCCTCCCTTCTTCCCGATGGCCTCTGTGTCCTCCCCAGATCATCCCCCATGACCTCATCCGCAGCATGGCCACGCTGCAGCCCTTCAGCACCCGCCCCCTAAACTCCCTGGGTGCCAGACTGCAGACGGGGACCCGATTCCTCACCCCTCCTTGCGTCCGTGCCCTCTGCATGCACTTTGGGCTCAGCCGTGTGACCTGCTGCGGCCGGCAGAGTGCTAGCAAGCACATCGCACAGCTGGGGGTTCCCCCGGCTCGTGCTTCTTTCGTCACCACGAGGTCGTGCCCGGGCTAGCCTGCTGGCGGACGAAGGCCCCACAGAGCAGGGCCGAGCCCCAATCATCCCAGCAGAGGCCAGCCTAGGTCAGCAACTCTCAGGCCCTGCCTAGACACCTGAGCCACCCAGCTGGATCAGTAGGACACCTAGCCACCCTCCCCAGGAGCTTGGCTTCTCCATGCTCATTCTCAGACGCATACTGTATGGGCACACACACCCTGTCGACCTGCTTTACACAGCAGAAGCCTGCCTCTGTCTCCCCAAATACTCCAGTTCTCTGCCTGGAGCCCCAGGCAAGTGCTGGGGCCCTCACGCTCTCTTTCCATACAACTGCCAGACCCTGCCACCCCCATCATCTCTGAGTTTCCTGGCAGCCCGAATCAAGAATCAAGGGTGCCATTTGCGTGGCAGGCACAGTGTGGCCCCCTTCCTGTCTAGCCCCGTCTCCTCTTACTCCTTCCCCCATTCTCTTTGCTCCAGGCACACGGGTCCCTTTGCTGCTTGGCTGTTCTTTGAACATCCTGCCTCAGAGCCTTTGCACCTGCTGATCCCGCTGCTTAGAACATTCTTCCCCCAGACGCCCTCACGGCTTGTTCCTACCACCTTCAGATCTTTGCTCAAATGTCACCTTCCCAGTGAGGCCCGTTCTGGCCACTCCATCTGACGTGCAAACGCCCGCCTACACCCCCCCCCCGTCCCCCCCTACTTTTCTCCACACTTCCCACCGCCTAATAACGCTTTATCATTTTGGTTTTTTTGGATGTTTGTTTCGCTCGGCAGGAGGGTAAGCTCCATGAAGACAGTGATTTCTGTTCCTTTTATGCACCACTGTCCCCTAGCATCTTGACCCCTGCCTAGAACACGGGAGACATCCCATATTTATCAAAGAAACAAATGATTACCTGTCAGCTTTGAATTCAAGCTATAAGACCACCGACTACCTGCTGTGGGGGGTCAGGCTGAGGCTTGGCCAGGTCCCACGAATCCTACAAGGGTCCGACTGCCACCATCCCCGCTCCCAAGCTCCCAGCTTGTCCGTGGCCCCGGCCCACTCAGGGTAAGACAGCTGGCATTAAGCCTAAAGGTCTGGTTGTCATATCTTCTGACTTCCCAAAGCTGTGGGGTGTAAGGTAATACACTCAATAACAATATTAAGATGAAAAATTGTTAGGGTGCAAAGGTAGCAAGTGTTGGTGACAATATGGAACGACTCTCATCCCATGGTGGAGGGAATACGGGCCGATACAACCAGCTTAGAGAACAACTAGCTTTACCTAGTGTAGTTGAAGCTGTTCAGGTCCTATGACCCAACAATCCCAATGTTATTTGTGCACATTAAAGACAATGTTATTCGTGCACATTTCTGCACCCTGGCAGAACAGAACGGAAAAAACAAACAAACAAACAACAACCTGGAAACAACCAAAGGACTATCCACAGGACAACGGATAAATAAATTATGGTAGATTCACACCACGGAATATTATGCAGAAGGGCAAAGAAATGGATCAGATATTGGAATGCACCTATTGTAATATTTAATAAAGTCACTTTTTAAATTTTTTTTGTCAACGTTTATTTATTTTTGGGACAGAGAGAAACAGAGCATGAACGGGGGAGGGCCAGAGAGAAAGAGGGAGACACAGAATCGGAAACAGGCTCCAGGCTCCGAGCCATCAGCCCAGAGCCTGACGCGGGGCTCGAACTCCCGGACCGCGAGATCGTGACCTGGCTGAAGTCGGACGCTTAACCGACTGCGCCACCCAGGCGCCCCTGATTTTTAAAAATTTAAAGTGAACGTGCTTATTGTGAAGAATTTAAAAAATACAGAGGCGCCTGGGTGGTTCAGCGGGTTAAGCGTCCGACTCTTGATTTAGGCTCAGATCATGATCTTGTGGTTCATGAAATTGAGCCCCACATCTCTCTCCGCACTGATAGCATGGAGCCTGCTCGGGATTCTCTCTCTCTCTCTCTCTCTCTCTCTCTCTCTCTCTCTCCCTCTGCCACTACCCCTACCCCACTCTCACTTTCCCTCTCTCAAAACAAATAAGTAAATAAATTTAAAACACACACACACACACACACACACACACACACACACATATATATATAAACATGAAAAAATAAAATTTTTCCATATAAAGTCATCACCCAGCAATAACCACTGGTAAAATTTAGGGTTATTTCTCTCCAGCTTTTTTTTCCCCATGTGTCTGTACCTTCCCCCCCCCCCCCCCCATAATCAGAAACACACTGATTATGCGATTTTGTACCCTGCTGCGTTCACTTAATATCATCTCAGGAACATTTTCCTGTGTGGCTTAATTACATTCAATTTTTGCTATTATAAGTAATGATGTGATTAGTATCCTTGTACACACATTTTTGTTGACAATATGAAATATTATATAGTCATCCAAAATGAGTTCTTCAAGGCACTTTAATGACACAGAGACTGTCACAGCTGCATTATTTATACCAGCAAAGAGACTGGAAACAATATAAATGGCCTGGAAGTAGGAGAATCATTAGGTGAACTTTGCACATCAATGGATGCAGTCTTCTGTAGCTCTTGAGTGCGATGTTCACAAAGAATGGTAAAATGACAAACTTGCTGAGCCTGTTTCCTTATCTGGTGTTTTTAAAGCGTCTCACACAAACGAGCCCGGCTATGGGTGGCACCTCTATTATTATTTCAAATAATAATCGGTAGGGGTGCCCGGGTGGCTCAGTCTGTTAAGCGTCCAACTTCGGCTCAGGTCACGATCTCGCAGTTTGTGAGTTCCAGCCCCGCGTCGGGCTCTGTGCGGATGGCCGGGAACCCGGAGCCCGCTTCGGGTTCTGTGTCTCCCCTCTCTCTTTGCCCCTCCACCGCTCGCTCTCTGTCTCTGTCACTCTCTCAAAATTATATAAACATTAAAGAAACTTAAAGTAATAATATATAAATGGGGGTGGGGTGGGGAAGGATACAACCGGGCTGATTGGTCAGTCCTGCATCCTGCCAGCCGCTCGGTATTTGGAAGATCGCCCTGTACCCACACCTAAGAAAAAAAAAAAACAAAAAACCAAGCATCTGGAAGGAGCCCAGCCAAGTGGCAGGCGGCACTCTTTCGCCTCGACTTTGCAGCTCTGTGATTGCTGCTCCCGTATCATTTGTGTGATAATCAAAGGGCTGTGATCTCAAATGGGCTTTGAGGAGAACCTGCCTGCAACCAAGCAAGAAGCAAATGGCTCCTGACTGCAGGCATAACTAAGCCGCTACAACACGGGTATTGATTGGAGATAAGGCAAGGCCAAGCTGGAGTGATGGGGCTACCACTGGTGAGCACGGAGAAGCATTTCTATCCGAGAGGAGGTATGCACACTCATGCACGCGCATGCACGCACACACACAGCTGGTTTCAAAAGTAGGAAGGAGGGGGGTTAGGGCAGGGTCTGTACATGTGGCGTGCTGCCTGGGAAGTCTGGTGATTTAGGGGGCGCTTCCAGCCTTCTGTTTCAGATATGAAAGAAATATTTGAAGGCAAAGAAATCCATGAACAGCGGGAGGCCTTGTGGGGCCATAAATAAAGACTGGGCATCCAGGACAGGGTAGTGAGCAAACAAATGACAGTGGAGAGTCAACGTGGCTTCCTGGGCTCATGGACCCAAGCAGCCCTCATTTATTCCACAAACGTGATTGAGCACCAACGCCGGGCAGTGTTGGAGGTACCGGGGATAGAGCTATGAACGAAACGGGGAGTCTGCTCCCTTGGGGAGATTGAAAACGAACACGTGAGGAGGTAAATAAGATCTTTTCAGATGGTGACAGGCATAGCAGAGCGGCTGAGGGAACAGAATGGACAAAGGCACAGAGGAGGGTTGGGAGAAGAGTCTGTCGAAAGCGGTTTAAAAGTCCAATTAACCTAGAGCACAGGACGCCTTCATCGGAGGCCAGAGAAAGAAAGTGGGGCCAGACTGCGGGAAATCTGGGGTGCCAGGTGAGAATTTGAACGTTCCTCCCAAGGCAGCGGAGAGCCATTCAAGTTTGAAGTAATGAGTATAAAACCATCTGTTTGTTGCATATTGAATGTAAAATTTATACCAGTCGTCTTTTAGGTGTAAGAGACAGAAAATACAACCCAAATAGGCTTAAACAGAAGAATAATTTTATTGGCCGAAAGGTGTAAAGGCAGGTCCAGCTTCAGGTCCAGCTGGACTCAGGGCTTGGTCCTCTATCTTTTGGTTCCACCTTCCACTCTGTGGCTCAGGTCTCAGGCTCCATGCAATGGCAAGAAAGTCGCTGGCAGCTCCAGGCCAGTGGCATGCTGGCAGCCTGTTTCTTGGGGGATGGGAGAGCCCTTGATTTGTAGCAAATGCTCCCACTGTGGCTGATTTTGAGCTCCCAGCGTGACATCACTGAATGTCAAGTTGAGAGGACATGTACGGAATCAGCACTCGAGGCCATAGCAAACAGCCCATGTCCCATCACCTTCAAATCCACAGGGCACAGTCTCCTTCCAGGGGCTGCAGCAAACATTTCGTTATATCCCCTAACCTACGTACAGTCATGGATGCATCTCTCGACCTGTTGCCATGGCTGGAGGGCTATGGTGGCAAAAGCCCGGGTCTCATGCTCTGTCCTCAGCTCCAAAACACATGGCTTGAGCATAGAAGGGATTGTCACCCAAGGAAAAAACCTGGAGATGGTTACCAGGAGAAGGGAAGCTGGGTAGGAGGCAAACACAACGGATTGTTAGGATCAATGAGAAAATGGCCATAAAAACTCTTTGTAAAGTGGGAAGCCCAGCGTAAGCTCCCTAACTGCCAGACATTTGTGTTCCCGGCTCGCGCTCCAGGCTGATACATCTGACACAAAGTCCCATAAAATGCTAGGGGAGACACCTCCAGGAGCGGGCAGTCTGGATGTGAATGAATCAATGCTTCCTTCTCTTTACCCATGGCAGACATTGCTAATCGATCATGGCACTCTCCCACAGACCGTGGGTGATGCACACAATCCTTCTCCTCACAGCTGTCCAGGCAGGCACTGCCCGGTGAAGAGAAAAGGGACGAAGGATGAAATCGCCTTGTTATCCTTGAACTAGTCCAATTCCATCATGAACCAGAGTGGGAACAGGCCCAGAGAGGGGGTGCGGCCGGCCCCTTTCACTGAGCAAGTTACCAGCAGAGCTGGAGGATGTCCCGAATCTCCCAACTCTTAATCAAACCTGGTAATATCCAAGATACCTCGTATGGAGAGAGATGTCAGAAGCAAAGAAAGTTCGAGGGCGTGGGGATGCCCAAAGTGGTAATGGCTTCTCACTGCTGTTAGAATCGACTGCAAATTCCCTACTATGGCCTTCAGGACTTTTCCATAGTCCCCCGCCTTCTTCTCCCACTTCATCTCCTGCCACCCTCCCCTCACCCTCCCTGCCTAGCCATTTGGTCTTTCTGTTCCTCAAAACATGCCAAATTCAGTCCCGCCTCAGGGCGGGGCAAGATCTCCCCCAGCTGCCCACAAAGACATTCACTGGCAGCTCCAGGCTAATGCCCCTCCCGCTTAGCCTGCAAGCCCAGTTGGAGAGCCCCACTTTCTCAGTAGGTACAGCAAAACCCCAGAGCCGAGTCTCATTAGCCTACTAGAATCTAGGGTCCGTCATGATGGCCAAAAAGATGGAAAACTCTGGCCAGGCCTGGACCCCATGCCCATCCCCTGGAGAGGAGAGTCAGCCTCTTCCTGACCACAGATTGAGAGTGATGGAGAGGTGGGTGCCCAGGGAGAAATTACAGCAGAGTGGTAAAGGAAGGAGGAGCGGGCTCCACATTCCACCCTAGTCGATAATATAGAGTTCATATCATTTGGTTTTCACCCTGAAGGAGGAAAACGAGAGACAGGATGTTTGGATGCTTATTTATTCCCTAGGAACAAGAACAAAGGGTACACAGGTGAGTGGATTTCTCCCGTCTCTCTTGATGAAGGTCCCTCCTACCCCGTGCCAAATGACATTTCAGAGGGAGCTGAATTGGGGAAATATTGAGGAATCTTGACGGGGCGGGGCTGGGGCGGGGAAGAAACCTCCTACAACACTGTTATAATGTCCTCCTCTGAGGCATACTTGAGGTCCTTCAAGAAGACAAGGGAAAAAAAAAAAATCTCTCATTGTCTTATTTGAAGCTACCGCTCAGCCCTGAATAGCCAACCCTCATATCCAGGCTCCTATAACATTCAGGCTTAGTGGTGTCATGATCGATTAACAATGTCTGCCCTGGGCAGAGAAGCAAGGGAACAGGGGGTATGCGTGCTGTGTATTTGCTGACCCTAGTCTATGGACTTTCTTGGACTCTTAGCGTGGCTGCCTAAGGCCAAAAAGATCCCCACCTGGACCTGAGCTGTCAGCACACCAGGCCGGCTTAATTAAAGTGAGCAGAATTACTGAGTCATTATTTAACAAATGTAAAGAGGCTCCGGGAGTTGTTGGAAGCAGGCACCACCTTCAAGGGAACCGCTGTGCTTTCTGTCCTCCACCCTGGCAGCACGGCCCTCTCTTTTATCATCTCTCCTGCTCTAAGTGTTTTCCCCGTTTGCTATCTGATCTTGCAAAACGGGAATGAGACATGTTTTGCTCAGGAAAATGCAGAGCAGCCCAAGGAGCGTGGGCCGGCCACTGGGTACAGCCACCATGCAGGGAAGCTGCTGTTCATCGCCGCACGCTACTGTCCCCCTCCCAGCAGCCTGCAGGAGCCCTGTGATGGGCTGAAAGGCCCTCGGGGAACCTGTAATTAAATCCCAGAAGACTGCCAATGCTCCTGCTGGTGAGGGGAGGAAAGAGCAAAGCACAGCAGGCGTGTCCAGACAGGGCTGAGTAGAGACAACCAGCCAGGGACAGAGGCAGCTTGGGCTGCAGTGGCCAAGAGCAGACAATGTGGGGAGCTGGGGATATGTTCAGTCACAGGGAAATGAAGAGCCAGATGGAAACAGGTGATTTCTGGCCAGGAAGGACTGAAAAGGACTTTTACATTCTGTCAGATGGAAAGAAATCAGCCCAGATCCCTATCCATTCCAAAATTCTATGACCCATCAATCCACCTGGTAAACAAACATTTGCTGTGACTACAACCACTCTTCAAAGCATAAATCCAATTGTAACACTCCCCTGCTCTCAACTCAGGCCTGATACGCAGCAAATATGCACCAGTACAGTCATTCTGATGGTTCAGATATTGAAATGCTTTCATATCAGTTCATGCCGGTAAATAGTTGCTATCTTGAGCCCCACCTCTCCCCACCCAGGTGCCCCCTGCACATACACACATGGCTCCTGTCCATCTCTCCGAGACCTTAGGTCCCCCTTCCAAGACTTGCTCCAGCACCATGGCCAGCGCCCATTCTTCCCATTGGCCTGTTGGCTGTTAAAGGATTTGAGTATCACTCTTAGCACTGTTTGAAGACCATAGACTTTCATCTGGCACATTCTTTTTCAACTCTTGCCCCCACTAACTTTCCCAGCCTTATCTCCTACAACACAACCACCATGAACCCCAACTACATGAATTCCTCAGCACTCCCC
Organism: Felis catus; assembly: GCF_018350175.1. Taxonomy (NCBI): domain Eukaryota; kingdom Metazoa; phylum Chordata; class Mammalia; order Carnivora; family Felidae; genus Felis; species Felis catus. The sequence continues at coordinate 19,181,923 of NC_058383.1, read as the reverse complement.
CAAATAAGACAAACAAGGCACATTCTCACTGCCTGGGTCTCCTTTCCCCACATCTTTCCTCCAAAACTCCTACTCATCCTTCAAAGGCTTTCTCAATTGTGCCCCAGTTCATATAGATGGACTTCCTGTCCAGCTGGGGTACGGGATTGATAGCTGGGATACCACCTCTGTATAACCAGATCTCTGTCTTGGTTTCTTTTCCAAATTCTTGTTTTGGTGACGTGTCTTAGACGGTAGCACCCTCCTGAGATGAAGATTCTGCCTTGATTGTCCGTGTCGCCCACCCTCTTCGGCAGCAGCGCGAGACAGGGAAGGAGACCGAGGCACCAAGATGTCACAATTTCTGATAAGTCAAGCCAACCCCCCCCCCAAGACCACCAGGAGAGTACCTGCCACCCTTCCCCCAGTCCACTGTGTCCTCTATGCAGCTGTGCTGATGAACAGAATGCAATAAACAAATTCATCAACATCTCATTTATTTACCCTTGCTGTGACCATGCCCATACACATCTCCTTTATCCATCACCCATCCCTCCTGCCTGAAAATGACTTGTTTCTCTCTCCTCTGCACTAGTCTAGTTCCTCCATCTCTCTAGTGGCCACAAGAATGTCAAAACTGCAGTTTCCCTCTCTTTATCATGCCTGTGTCTCCAAGCATCTTACTGCACAAGATATTTGTCTGATTCCATTGATCTTTCTCAAAAAAAAAAAAAACAACCCATGACTACAATATATTTTCAAATATGCATGGCCATATAATTATGCTTTCTCCTTCACATACCTATAACCAAATACGTCTTATATATTTACTACTGAACCTAGTAAGTTTCCCCACTTGATTACAATAGATTGGCCCCTGGTCGATATGACTAGTCACCCCCAGAGGAAGATGGGATTCACTGATGCAGACGCTGACCCGGATTCCCAGTCCCTGCGATTCCCTCCCCAACTCCTTTCCCTGTGTTCACTCCACATTCTGCTTCCTCTCGTGACCCAAGCCTTCTGCACTGCCTGATGGACAGCTCCCCAGTACCATTTGCCCCAGGATTTGAATCCAAGGATGGGTAGCACTCATCCCACACACCAGCCATTTCCCCAGTCACAGACAGATAGAGGTATCCTATGCTAATGTTCATGAACCTCCTCGCCCCCCCCTTAGCCTCCACAACTGCTTTAACACGCCACCATTTAAGCATACCATTTGCATGTACAGATTTGACAAATTGAACCAGTATTTACTGGCTGGTTAAACCCTGCTGCTGGGATACGGGCTGGACATGATCATAAAGCTTCGCTCTGCTGCCCGGGGCCAGGATCCAGCCTGTGTGTGGCACTCAGAACACCACAGCCATCTGGGCCACACTTGCTGAACAACTGCCTCTGTCCCTGCACTCTCAAGAGGCTCCATACCCCCTCCCAAGGTGAGGACCACCTTCCAATCCCATATCCCTGACACACTCTGTCAAGCCCATGCCCTGGGATTACTAGCAAAACCACCTAGTATTATGGGAACCAGTTTTTATGGACACTCAGAGGTAGGGCGCCATGGTGATTAAAAGCCCAGCTGCCCGTGTTCCAGTCTTGTCTCCCCACACACCAGATCTGTGCCCTTGCACAAGTTACCCAGCCTCTTTGGGCCCTCAGTCTCCTCAAAGGAAAAGGGGAATGACAATAGTATCGTCCTCAGAGAGTTTGTGAGGGTTAATTCAGTTTCATATGTAGGAGGTACTTAATATTTAATACTTATAAATGTAATATTTATATTTACAAAGTGCTTAAATCAGTAAGAGCAAAATTACATATACACAGGTATATATAAATGCATATATAAATATACATAATGTATATATATATATAACTATATGAATATATGTCATTGTATATAGTGCTCTATGTTTAGCATATACTATATAGATTTATTGAGCTATGTGGTAAATATTACATATCATTATAGCATACCACATACTATGTACAGTAAATTCAATATTATGTATATGTATGGGTGAGTATGTACACAGTACGAAAGGTTGCAAGAAGTGAAGGAAGAAAGGAACAGGTTTACTACCCTAACACGGCCATCACCATTTTTAAAAACTACTTTCCTCTGATCTTTTCTCATTTGCATACATTTCTTTTTTTTTTTTTTTAATATTTTATTTTTTGGGGGGACAGAGAGAGACAGAGCATGAACGGGGGAGGGGCAGAGAGAGAGGGAGACACAGAATCGGAAACAGGCTCCAGGCTCTGAGCCATCAGCCCAGAGCCCGACGCGGGGCTCGAACTCACGGACCGCGAGATCGTGACCTGGCTGAAGTCGGACGCTCAACCGACTGCGCCACCCAGGCGCCCCTCATTTGCATACATTTCTATATCATGCTGGACCGACCGTTCTGTGTCTTGAGCGATTTGCATAAATAATGTCGTAACGTGTTTCATGCAGCTACACAACTTAGAGTTTCTCTCTTAATGGCTGTATAACATCCTCGCGAGCAGACAGGCCTGCATTGACTTTGCTATTGTCCTTGTATCTGCCTGGGTGCTTTAGGCTGCAAGTAACAACACACCCTGACTCGACTGCCTTGAACGATAAGAGATTTTCTTATCTCACATGAAGGACACCTTGGAAGGAAAGCATCTCTGGGGTTGGTTAATTTAGCGGCTCAACAATATCATCGCAAAGTCCTTCCCACATTTGTGTTCTGCCGTCCTGACAATGACAGATGATGGGTTGTCCTAATTTTGACCTTGACAGTCATAATATGTTGTCAGCAATCCAAACTGAATTATCTCTTCTAAGAGTGAGAAAAGTTTTCCATGGTCTCCCAGCAAAACTGGGTCACACACCTACTTCTAAGCCAATCACTGTCAAGGGGACAAGATAACCTTGTTGATTTAGACCTCGTTGAGTGATCAAGATTCACTCCTGGGCTGGGGACACGGGCCACATTCCCCAAGAATGGATACATGTGGATAGCTGAGCCAAAGCAAATTCTTCTTGAAAGGAGTTGGGCAGGGTGCACAGACATCGGGGAAACAGCCAACCGTGTCTCTCTTATTCCTCCTCTGGACATTTCACTTCCTTCCAACTCGGAGGAGCAATTAAGTCTGAGTAAAGAGACTGAAATTCGTAAAGGAGATGACATTTGATCTGGGTGTTGAAGGATGTGTAAATGTCAACAGTGGGAGGGGCCAGCATTTCAGCCCGCAGTTCCGGTTTGAGGAGAGTTGGAGGGGCGGTCAGCTGAGGGGCATCTTCCAGGAAGAACGAGTGCCCCTGGGAAGTTGGGGTGTTGGGCGGTGGGAATGGGAGGAGGGTGGAATGTATGGCTATGCTGAGGCAGAACTGGGGGGAATGTTTAAACGCTGGCTGAAGGAGGCTGGGCTCAGAAATGTGGAGCCATGGGAAGCCACTAAAGCTTTCAGAGAAAAGAGACACAGAAAAGCTCAGATTTGGGGAAGACTGGGTGTGGATACAGGATGCATAGCAGGGGAGAGGTGGGCAAAAAGAGACCAGTTAGGAGCAAGCCACCTTTGCCCAAGGGGAATACCACAGGCTCACCCAGGACTGCGTTCGTGGGAAGGAAGTGAGAGAATCCACCCATCCAGGGAGGCGAAATCCACGGAACCAGCGGTGCCTTTATGCTAGGGCCAGGGGGCAGGGGGTGACAAGATGAATGATGGCATCATTAACCAAGCCGGCAAAGAAGCGAAGACGAAGGATCAACCAAACACACGGTCCCACCTGCAGCACGCATGAGTCCTTGAACGGTGACAGCAGAGGGCAGCCCGGGAGGTCCAAGCCATAATGTATTTATGCCAACGTCAGAGGGGGAGAGAAAACCTTGCCGAATAAACCGTGTGCGTTGTGTACGTTTGAGAGGCATGCTCCGTGAAAGTTTTTGTACATTAATTGAAGTGGGGCTCTTCGTTGGATTTCAACAAAACAGCCTTCACGACTATGCAACAGAGAAAAGGAAAGACAAAGGCTTACTGATGCTACTGCTCCACCTGCTCCTAGAAGAGGCACCAGACATTAGATCGTAAGTGTGGGAAGCCATCACTAAGTGCTCCAAAGCCCCTGACCGCAAGCAGTCTGTACTCAGCCCCAAAAATGTATGCATTCGTGAACACGTTTATTAAGTACTGCTGTGTGCCAGGCACTGGGCTAGAAAGGGAGCCCTGATCAAAGCGGTTCCGGTCTCTGCCTTCACAGCGCTCCCGGTTAGCCCAGCGGGGGACGCAGACAAGTGCCACACAGTTGATAAAATGCTTTGACAAGGAATCCCAGCGGAGAAAGAATGAGCTGGAAGACGTGACATCTGGGGCAGGGACTGAAGAGTAAGAGGGAGCTGCCTAAGTAGAAGTAGCCGGAAAGGTTGACATCAATCAGGTGCCTACTGGGATGTAGGCAGTTCATTATCTCCCCTTTAATGATCACGACGACCCTGGGAGGTGGCTGATTACTACTACCCTGGCTTTTCAGATGGGGAAACTGAGGCTCTGAAGAGTGAAGAGAACATGGTCAGAGACTGAGGCCAACCCCAAGCCCTTGATCTCTACGCTGAGCTACCCCCTCATCCAACCCTCTGTCTCTGCTCACCCACGTGACTGCCGTAGCCTCCTCCGGGGTCTCCCGTGCCCAAACGGATCCCCTTCCCATCCACCCTCCACACAACAACTAGAGGGATCTTTTGAAAGTGCGCCCCTGACCTCATCACCTCCCGCCAGAGTCCTTCAATGGCTCCCCTTACTGCTCGGATGGAGGAAAGATGTCAAAGTTCTGTGCAGTATGGCCCCTCCCCTGGCTCCACAGTCATCCCCTCTGTGCTCCAGTCACACTAGCTTTTCCTCAGACCCCCTCCTCGGTGCCATCCTCCTTCAAACCACAGGGCCTTTGCACTTGCTGTTCCCTAACCGGAACTCTCTTTTTCAGCATCGCCCCCACCGAGCCCTATCTTAGTAGGCTCATATCTGTCCCTCAGTTCTCACCTCCCCCAGGACACCCTCCGCGACCTCAGTTTAGGCAAGTTTCCTTTGTTGTAAACAGCTTGTCAAACATCCTTTTATTTGGTCAGTGATTCTCGACCTTGGCCACGCACCTAGGGAGAGTTTAAGAACACTGATGCCCCAACCCCAGCCTAGGACCGGTGGATCAGACTCTCTAAGTGTCAGGGTGGGGCATCCGTATCTCTTAGATGTCCCCCAGGTGAATCCAGTGTGCGGCCACACCGGAGAATCCGTGCTTTATCACAATTTCCTCGATGCATAAGTCATTCCTAGCTTCATTTTATTCATGTTTGTCTCTTTCACTAGACCATAAGCTCATGAGGGCAGAGAGTGTCCCCGAGTACCTCCCGCAGGTCTCGGCAAGTACTTATTCGGCAGGTGACGATAATCGTCACAGCCTGCATGTGCCAGGCCCACACCTTCACTACGCTGCCCTGTTTCACCCACAAAAGCCCTATCAGGTAGGAATTCCTATTAGCCGCATTTGACAGGCAGGGAAACTGAGGCTCAAGAGGTCAGGATCAACATCACAAAGAGAAGCGAGTCCCAGACCGTGGATTGCCGCCCTCAGTCCATGTGACTCTAGAACTTTCTCCCGACCCAATGCTGCCCAAGTCCTCAAGATATGGTAGCAAATACACCTGTGAAGATGCTTCCCCTGAGGAGACCCTCATTATGTGTCCCTTGGTCCTTCCCCGGCTCTTCGCTCCTGGGCCCAGTTCTAAGGACAACGAAATCCTTGTGAGTAGAGAGAAAACTAAACAAAGACCAGGGCTCGGGTTGTTTAGGGTCCACCTCACCCCAAGGAGAGGCAGCTAATTGGATTCCGTTCAGCTGACCACACGCTTCCTGCTGACACAGGGCTGGTGGCCGAGGCTCAGGGGCGGGCTGGGTCAGGGGGCCCTCGGAGCAGTTCACGGCCCAGGTGGCGGGAGTTTGACCTCAGCGGCTTTGATGCCCATCAGAAGCCACTGCCTGCTGAAGGCCATCCTGGTCCCCGTCCCAGGAGACCTGGAAGCCAGTTCAAACCTCAGTTTAATATAAGCCAGAGACCGGCTAAGGGCTTAGAGCCCAGTTATGGATTCCTCTGCCCCCTCTTAATCTTTCCTTATAAGAAAATGGTAATACATGCAGCGAATTAAGGACTGGGGACCCGGAACCTTGGTTCTCCGCCCTGACTGCAGGAGGAGCCTTTAAAAAATAATGGTGTGGGGGCACTTGGTTGGCTCAGTCAGTGGAACATGTGGCTCTTGATCTCAGGGTTGTGAGTTCAAGCCCCCCCATTGGGCATGAAGCCTACTTTCAAATAATGAGATGGAATGGAATGAAATAATATAATATAATATAATATAATATGATATGATATGATATGATATAATATAATATATATAACATAACATAATAGTGAGGGGGGGTGGCCTTACCTCAGACCTACTGCACCTGCATCTGTCAAGGTAGGGCACAAGGCACCTGTATTTCTTTAAATTGCCCCGGGGTGGGGGCACCTGGGTGGCTCAGTTGGTTGAGCATCCGACTTCGGCTCAGGTCATGATCTCGCGGTTTGTGAGTTCGAGCCCCGCGTCGGGCTCTGTGCTGACAGCTCGGAGCCTGGAGCCTGCTTCAGATTGTGTCTCCCTCTCTCTCTGCCCCTCCCCCACTCACATTCTGTCTCTGTCTCTCTCAAAAATAAATAAACACTAAAAAAACATTTTTAATTACCCCAGGGTGCTTCTGAGGTACAGCCAGACTCAAGAGCCACTTCGCTAGTGGGTAAATGTCTCCTTGCTGGTGTTGGAGGGTGGAAATCATAGCGTGGGGGGTGGAATGACACGGACCATCCTCCCTTCTGGTAACAGCTGCCCGGGTTTTCCTTAGAGAACCACCCTTCTCCGTCGGCCTCAGTCTTGTGGTTGGAAAGATCTCGCCCCCAGCCCCAGGGATGAGCCAGTCCTAGCCAGTTAGAGGTTTGCATTTTCCCAATGACTGTGATCAATTCAGAAAGGACAAGTAGCCAAAACCATCCCAGGGAGAATCAGCCTGGGGCTTTTGTGGGTGCTGCCGAGGGAAAAAGGCTCTCTTCCTTCTGGGATTGCTGTACGTGGATGCACCAGCAGCCATTTTGCTACCTTCTGGAAAGAATCAGCTCCAGGATGAAGCCACAACGGATGAAAGCCGACAGCTGATAAGAAATCGATGTAGTCTGAATCCTGGATCCATCCGTGCCTGAAGGTGGCTTTTCGGTCACTTGGACCCATACCTTCTCCTTTTCCTTTCAGCCTGTCTGAGTTATAGTTCTGTTGTGTGTGGTTTTTAAAAGTCTTGACTATTGTAGTGGTTATTGGTACATCTGCCCCCTGACAAGCTGGGTGCGGTGACCCAGCACTGAATGAAGAGTGGGTGGGCAGGGTCCCAGCTTCCTTCTCTCTTCTACCACCCTCTCTTTTCCTGTTCTGATGGGTCTCCTACAGTCCAGATTACCCCCGAGAAAAGACCCTCTGCGAGAAAGCGGTAGCCAAGCCCCTGCATAGCTGGCACCCTATGTGTGCCTCACTCTGAGTGTGTCAGAGACCTGGGTCTGAGCTGCACCTCTTAGCCAGGACCAGGACTTGCACGCCTCTGAGACTGAGGGTCTCCTAAACTTTGTCCACTCAACCCCTCATCTTAGTCCCGGCCTTCTCCTGTGACTTTGGGCGGGTCGCGTGACCCCTCTGGGCCTCCACATCCCCGTGGATAAGCCCTAATGGTTTTCCACGCTGCCCAGCCACTGTTGGGGCTGCTCCAATAGCTCTTCTAGAAAGCCTCACTGACCCCACGTGGTTGGCCGCCTTACCTCCTTTGGGTGTTTTGTTGTTGTTATTTCTTTTAAGAGAGAGAGAGAGAAAGAGAAGAAGGGAGAGGGAGGGGCAGAGACAGAGAGCGAGAGAGGAGAGAGAGAATCCCAAGCAGGCTCCGCAAAGCAGAGCCCAACTAGGGGCTCGATCTCACAAACCATGAGGTAATGACCTGAGCTGAAATCAAGAGTTGGACGCTTAACAGACTGAGCCACTCAGGCAACACGTGCCCGGCCCGTAGTAGGTGCTCAGTCAATGTTTGTCGACAGAGTGGATGGACTCGATTCCCACAAGCCCCCTGCGAGGTAGGTCAAATTCTCATCCCCGGAGTGATCTCGTTATCCCTGAGAATTCAACGTGTAGGAGGCTGCTGGCACATAGTAGGTCCTCAGCTGGGGTGGTTCAGAACCGCCCTTTTCTCGATTTCCCTAACGGTTTGAGGAAGGAGGGCTTGGGGGGGGTCTCATCAGTGTCTCCAGGGTCACTCGTAATACAGCAAACCATCTGACATCTGCTTCTTCATTTGGGTTCTTCACAGGGCCAAGCAAAGGACAAGTTCCCCACTCAGAGCTGCGGCGGAAGGCTGAGCAATCAAGGCCAGGACAAAGCGGACGAGCCTGGACTTCTTTCCAGCACCACCTCTGGCCTGTGGCCCCTGAGGACTCAGCCACGTGGATGCCCTGCTCTGACCTCAAACCCCCTGTGTCCAGGTGGGGGGTCTCCAGCCGCCCCCAGCCCAGCCCCCTTCCCAGCCCCCTGGCCTCTCTCCTGGTGGAAGGCACACAGTACAGAGGACAGGAAGAAGCAGTTTCCAGAAGCGGAAATCCGAGCCTGAGGCACACGGGTAGAAACGCTCAGAGGCACCACTGATCCGAGAACTGCAAAGGAAGGAGGCAAGGAGGTGTCCCTCTGCTTTCTACTCCCCAGACAGGCAAGCATGAGCTGTGGGGGGAACAGGCCGGCGTTAATGTTGCAAATAAACAGACCCTGCCCTACAGCCCCGCAGTCCTGCTCCCGGGCTCACGCTCCAAGGACGTTCGCACACGCGTCCTCAGGAGCACGGGCCTGAGGACGCTCCCTGCAGCCACATCCGCGGTGACAGGGAGCAGAGAACAAGCTGGGCGTCCATCTCCGGGACAGGACATCAAGCAGCACAGGGAGGAGACGCTCGGCACGGAGCGTCGGGCAGGTGTTGGGTTCGGGGGCGCACGCAGCCGCGTGGAAATGGAAACACGAGGTGCCTAACGGGCACTTCGGCAAAGAGACCCATAGCACACAGTGGGATCGACCGCATCACTGTTCTCAGCAAATATTCAGCCCCCTGACTCGCGGGGCAGAATGCGCTCCCCCACCTTACTGACCTGGGGCCTGGCCACGTGCCTTGCTTCGTCCCCTGGGAGACGGGCAGACGGGACTGTGCAATGTTCCTCAGCTGCGGCTTACGGGGCATCACGGATTTCCCTCCCGTCTCTTGCGCTTCTGCCACCGACACGAGAATCTCCACCGGGGAAGATGCTGACTCCAGAAAGGCAGGAGACGCGGGGCGGGACCTGAACCCAAGTCTGGAAGCAAGCCCAGTCAGCCCACTGCCCACAGCAGTGACCCCACTCAACTCACAGACCCGCAAGCAACAATAGTCCTCGGGACGCCTGGGGTGGCTCAGTCGGTTGAGCGTCCGGGTCTTGGTTTTGGCTCAGCTCCCGATCTCACGGTTGGTGGGATTGAGCCCCGCGTCCGGCTCTGTGCTCACAGTGCAGAGCCCGCTTGGGATTCTCTCTCTGTCTCCCTTTCGCGCTTCCTCTCCCCTACTCATGCTTGCGCGCTCTCTCTCACACATACAAGATAAATAAATAAACATTTGAAGAAAGGACAGTCCCTGGTTTTGAAAGCCACTGAGTTTTGGCGTGATTTGTTACAGAGCCTTACCGCAGAAAGAGCTAAAAATAATGGACATAATTGTGACATCGATTTAAGATAGACAAAAGCGACACCTTTGTAAGAACACCTAGAAGCATAACTACGTTAAGCAGAATTGCTAGTAGGGAAGAGAGGGGAAGGGGAGGGGCATAAAGAGAAATGAATAGATCGGTCGGGCGCCTGCAGACCTGCGCGGACAACTGGTGACCTCCGACTTGAACTAAGAGGAGTTCCAGCTCACTCTTGTCCCCTGAGTTCCTGCCTCGCCAAACACAAGTCCGTGGGGACAGAGACCTGAAAGAGTCCCTGGGAGGCCCCCGGTTGGTGCTCAACACATACTTGCTAAACCGATGACTTAAGGTAAAGAATCTGAAAGCTTCTGTGAATTCTCAGGAACCAGAACCCCCTTCTGGAAGGCAGTTTCCATTATCCTGTCAGCACGTAAACCTCAAATGCCTGGGGTGGGGTGGGGGGGGGGCGGTCTTCGTCACCTTTATCTCACCGGCTCAGAAACAGGTCCGAGGTCCCCGCACTCAATGCCAGATCTGCTGGACGAGGAGCCCCTATCTTTTTATAAATTTTTTTTTCAACGTTTATTTATTTTTGGGACAGAGAGAGACAGAGCATGAACGGGGGAGGGAGAGAGAGGGAGACACAGAATGGGAAACAGGCTCCAGGCTCTGAGCCATCAGCCCAGAGCCCGACGCGGGGCTCGAACTCACGGACCGCGAGATCGTGACCTGGCTGAAGTCGGACGCTTAACCGACTGCGCCACCCAGGCGCCCCGTGGAGCCCCTATCTTGAACCCGGCCCACCCCGCTCCCTCCGCTGGCGTGAGTGCAAGAGAATAAAGGGCGTGGAGTGAACTAAATTAAATCCTCCTCACCGTCTCAGCCAGTTTATTTGTCAACTTTAATCCGAAAGAGACACTGATGAAAACTCCGCGGGAAATAATGAGACAGCCGAGGGGAAGGCTCACCGCGGCCAAGTGAGAGCCCCCCACCTTCGCCTGCTCACTGGATTCTGGATAAACCTCCAGGGAGGGATGCCACTGAGGTGCGGGAAGGGAAGGAGGGCTCAACAGGTGAGCTACGAATTTCATTTCCAAAGAAACCCGAAGCGGAGCAAACCCGGAGCGAACAGCAGGGGCCCCACCACGGGACCCCGGCGTGCAGTCCGGTCAGCCCTGGGCCAAATCCCGACTCCATCACTTGGTGGCTGGGTGAGTGCTGAGTAAGATACTCAGCTTCTCTGAGCCTCGGTTTTCCCGTGTGTGTAAAGGGGGCAAGAAGAGCCCCTCCTTCAGCGGGCTGTTGGGAGAATTAGAGGAGATGGTCTATGCTCAGAGCACCCACTGGGGGAGCGCTGAATGAGGCAGGTGAGACCATGCCCTCCCGGAACCCCAGTGTCTTGTGAACCCAAGACAAAAAAAAAAACAAAAAGTGCACACATACAACAAGGTTGTCCCAGGGATCTGTGGAAGCGGTAAGACAGGACGGCTAGAGAGGAGTCTTTTTTTTTTTTTAAGATTTTATCGGGGTTGTTTTTTTTTTTTTGGAAGTTTACTTTTTTGAGAGAGAGAGTGACAGCAGGGGAGGGGCAGAGAGACAGCGAAAGAGAGCATCCCCAGCAGGCTCCACGCTGTTAGCGCAGAGCCCCGATGCGAGGCTCGAACGTGTGAACTGCGAGATCACGACCTGGGCTGAAACCAAGAGTCCGACGTTTAACCGACTGAGCCCCCCAGGCGCCCCTAGGAGGGGTCTGTGTTAGTGCCGTTAAGGGAAGGCTTCTCCAGGGATGGCACTGAGATGGGGCCTGGGGCTGAGAAGGAGCCCATCATGCAAAGGGTTAATGGAAATGGGGCTCAGGAAGAGACCCCACTCCCAATCTCGACCCCCCCCCTCCCCGGCCAGGAAGGGGCAGCCAGGGTGGCTGATGGGAAAAGCCCCACTTCCCCGGCTCCTCACCCCGTGATGGGGGAAGGAAGGGTTCAGAGTCAGCACCCGGGCTCTGCTTGGGTTTTTATTCCTGGTGCCAAATTGCTTCTATAAAACAGGTTCTGACTTCAGGCTCCTTCCCCCTGGAGGCTGTGAAACATGGACATTGTCAAACTCTCCACTGCGCACTCACGCGGCGTCGGGCTCCCAGCCACCCTGCAGACACAGGTATGCAGAGGGCATGCCCGTCAGGTCCTCCATGAGCTCCCTGAGTTTCGGTGACCACTGCTTCCCCCTCTGTCTGGGGACAGCTGAGAATCAGCTTTCAGAGCTCAGATCGGATCACACCCCATCCCCCAGCCACAGGAGCCCTGCCAATCACTGCCCCCCTCCGGGCACAGCTTCCTGATGAAACTGACCACTGTCCTGTGTGACCCGCCCCCTGCCTGAGCCCATGGGATGTGAGCTGTTTCCAGCCCGGAAACTGGACCAATCAGATTCTCTCTCCTTGGGTTTTTGAAGTGGGGCCCAGAGACTTAATTAAGTGCTGGAAGGTTGGGAGACAACCACGGGCCGTGGACATCGGGTAGGGGTCGCCACAAGAAAAGTGAGAAGCAGCTATGCTGAGGGATAGAGTCAGACCCTGGCCAGCCCCCTTCTCACGCCCCAAAGTTCTGGTCTTCTAATACTTCCTCTCTGGACGCTGCGGGGTGGTCCTCTCAAACCCCTTGCTAGGGGTGCCCGGGTGGCTCAGTCGGTTGGGCATCTGACTTCGGCTCAGGTCCCGATCTCACAGTCCGTGAGTTCGAGCCCCACGTCGGGCTCTGTGCTGACAGCTCAGAGCCTGGAGCCTGTTTCGGATTCTGTGTCTCCCTCTCTCTCTGACCTTCCCCCATTCATGCTCTGTCTCTCTCTGTCTGAAAAATGAATAAACGTTAAAAAAAAAAAAAAACCTTGCTAGATCCGCTAGTTTGAGCAGGCTTTCAGTCCTTGTAGCCAATCTTTCTTCTTCTCGAAAAACCCCCACCAGTCCCCAATCCAAAGGTTGTGCCAAGGATTTAGGAAGTGTTCTCTGCGTCACTGCCCTGGTATGTCCCACTAGGAGAATGATCTAGATGTAAATGATTGCCTAAATGGTTGACAAGGGAGATGGTCTCCCGAGGGGGCGGAGGGCCACGCAGGACGCCCATTGACTTCCCAGAACGCTCTGCCTCCCAAAGGCTTCCAGAGAGCCTTGGCAGGGATGGGCGCAGGTGCCCCAGTGGGGAAGGGAGATCTTGTCGGGCTGGGCCAGAGCCCTCCACAACAACCGCTGGCCAGAGCCACAGAGGGCTCCGCGGTCCTGTTCGGTACAAGAATAACAAGGCAGGGAGGAATGGGCAGCTCGGAGCCCAAGGTACGGATGTCAAATCCCGACAGCAAGCGAGCAGAACTCTCCCGATTCTGCTTTGTTCCTGACTTCTCTGGCAAGGAAGCATCTGCAAGCCGGAACCCTGCTAGGACCCTCCGTGGGGGATCCGCGGGCCCTTTGTGGACGTGCAGTGGGGAAGCCTGGGGGACCAGGGAGGAATCAAGTCCCTGAAAGCAAGGATGACATTCCAATTTCAAAAAGAGGAAGAAACTAGAATCTGCAAACTAAAAGGCGGCAGCCAGTCAGCCAGATTCTTGAGTGAACTGGGGCAGGAGAACATGTTGAGACCTTCGCTGAGGTTTCCCACGGCCCTCCTGAAGCCCCTGTCCTTGGCCACCTGTATTCACTGCTGCAGGGGAAGCCGGGAGCTGTGGGAAAAAGCAAGACCGGCTCTCGGGCCGTAAGGACAAGGCTGCCGAGCTGCACAAGTCTGCGCTTTCAAGTTCACACGTCGCAGTTTGTACTGTAAATGATGTAGTTAGGAGGATGGAGGAAAGTCTGGGCCACCTCCCCTCTCCCCCACATCCTACGGTTGAACTACATTTCCCTACATCCATTGTAGTTGCCTGCAGCCTTAAGACTGAGTTTGGGCCAAAGGAATGTGGGTGGGGATGAAGTGAGCCGCTTCTAAGTCTGGCCCTTAGGGACCTCCCCCATCATCCTTCACCCTCTCGCCCAGCCACTGGCTCAACAGAGAACACTCCAAAGTCCTGGAAAGGAAGGAGCCTGGATCTCTGGGTGAACATTTGGAAGGGCGCCTGCCACCAGAACACCCACATTGGAATCCATGTGAGCAGAAAATCCACTTTAATCGTGGGAAGCCCCTGAGATTTGGGGGGTGTCTTTGTTATGGGAGCTAGGGTTACTATGCGAAGGGGAGTGAAGAGAACAAAGATGCTGGAGTGGATCACTGAAGCGGGCCCCTCCCCCAACACACATACGCGCGCACAAGCCACCCCATGAGGGAGAGAGTAGCAGGCTTTAGGAAACCTTAAAGCAGAAAGAAGAACCACTTGACCTTCCACGGAGAGACAAGGACAGTAACAAGACTTGAGGTATCGTACGCCCAGCACCGCGCAGGGGCGAATGAATGCAAAAGGTCTCCAGACGAATGGATATAGAACAGCACTGGAGTGTTGTTCATGAGGGCAGAACTGGTGCGTGTGCAGCTACAGAATTAGCAGAGCTACTGAAATTTTGAGGTCAACAAGGACCGAGTAGAATCTGCACAGATCAACGCATATATCCCCAGTATCTGATACAAGGTAGAAGATCAACAAGTATTTACTGGATGGATGGATGGATGGATGACGAATGGATAAGTAAATGGATAGATAAGTATATAGATGGTCTACAGCCATCACCCTGAACACACCTGATCTCGTCTGATCTCAGAAGCTAAGCAGGGTGGGGCCTGGTTGGTACTTGGATGGGAGATAGGTCATAGATGAATTGATGGATGGATGAAGGATGGATGGATGGATGGGTACATAGATGAATGGATGGATGGATGGATGGATGAATGGATGGATGGACATATGTAAGGATTGATAGGTGAATGGATGGGTAGATAGACAGATGGTTGCATATATGTATGGATGGATAGGGGGATGGATGAGTGGATAGACAGGTGGATAGGTATATAGGTAAGTGGATGAATGGATGAATAAGTTCTGGGTGTGCTCATGCTCTTAGAAGAAAACATAGGGGAAAACTTCATGACATTGGATTTGGCAATGACCTCTTGGATACGACACCAAAAGCACAGACAACAACAACAACAACAAATAAGGGTTCCTGGGTGGCTCAGTCAGTTAAGCATCCAACTCTTAGCACACACTTCACAGTCATGAGATATAGCCCTCTGTCAATCTCCACGCTGGGCGTGAGGCCTGCTTAAGATTCTCTCTCTCCCTCTCCCTCTGCCACTCCCTGTGTGCACTCTCTCTTTCTCTCTTTCAAGAAAGAAAGAAAGAAAGAAAGAAAGAAAGAAAGAAAGAAAAAGAGAGAGGAGAGGAGAGGAGAGGAGAGGAGAGGAGAGGAGAGGAAAGACAAAACAAATAAATTGGACTTCCTCAAAATTAAAAGCTTTTGCACACCATCAACAGAGCAAAAAAGCAACCCACGAAATGGGAGAAAATACTCGCATATTATAAATCTGATCAAGAACGATACCCAGAATATAAGGAACTCCAAGAACTCAACAACCGAAAAACTAACAACACAACTCAAAAACAGGCAAAGGACTTGACATTCCTCCAGAGAAAGATATCCGAATGGCCAAAAACACAGGAACAGACGCCCAGCATCACCCGTCACCAGGGACATGCAAATCAAAACCACAGTGAGATACCCTATCGCACGCATTAGGATGGCTATTATCAAAACAGAAAATGACGAACGCTGGTGAAGATGCAGAGAAATTGGAGCCCTTGTGCACCGTAAGTGTAAAATGGTGCCATTGCTATGGACAGAATGGCGGCTCTACGAGCAAACACACAGTTATCGTCTGACCCAACAACTCCACTGTCGAGTATCCATCCAACAGAGCCGAGCAGGGGCTTGGATTGATATTCCTACCCCAGTGTTCACACCAGTATTATTCACCAGAGCCAAAAGGCAGAAACAACCCAGATGTCCATCAACAAATGGGTAAACAAGTGGTGATATATACGCCAGTCCACAGCAAAACATTTGCTCCCGACCCATGCTACCGTATGAAGGAACCTCGAAGACGTCATGAAAAGTGAAATCAGACAGACACAAGAGAGCAAGAAATATCGCATGATCCCACTTATATGAGGTGCCTGAAGCAGCCAAATTCTTGTTGTTGATGTTGTTGTTGTTGTTTTGTGTGTATGTGTGTGTGCGTGAGGGGGAGAGCGCAAGGGAGGGGCAGAGGGAGAGGGAGAGAGAATCTCCATGCCCAGCACAGAGCCCAACGCAGGGCAAAATCTCACAACCTCGAGACCACGACCAGAGCCAAAATCCAGAGTTGGACACCGAGCCAACTGCACCACCCAGGCACCCCTAGAGTAGCCAAGTTCTTAAAGACAGAAGGTGGGAGGGTGGCTGCCAGGGGTCAGAGGGTTGAGGGAATCGGGGGGTTAGTGGTTAACGGGTACAGAGTTTCAGTTGGGGAAGATGTAAAAGCTCTCTAGAGATGGGCGGTGGCGATGGTCATACAACAACATGAATGTGCTTAATGCCACTGAGTTACACGCTTAAAAATGGTTAAAATGGTAAATTTCACACTACGTATATTCTACCGCAATAAAAAAAAAAAATTCAGAACTTCTGTTCCTCAGAAGACATCTGTGAAAAGGTAAGCCGCCAAAGGAGAAAAGGAGTTTGAAATACCTGTAAGCCACAAAAGATTAAAACATGTAAAAAAATTTTTAAACTTATATAAATCAATAAGAAAAAGACAATCTAATGGAAACATAGGCGGGAGACGTGAGCAGGCACCACAAGAGAAAATCCAAATAGCCATAAACATGAGAAGATACTCAACCCCGTTAGTAATCACAGAAGTGCAAATTGAAAACCACAGTGAGATACCATTTCTCATCCATCAGGTTGGAAAATGTTTAATATCTGATAAAGCTAAATATTGTCAAAGGAGAGAGCAGTGGAAATTCTCATACCCCATTAGTGGGCATGGAAACTGGTACACCCAACCCACTTTGGACATTGGGAAGGCCTTGCCTTGTAAAACTGCGGATACGCAAAGTTGACCAAGCAAGCCCTCGTCGAGGTAAACACCAGAGCGGTGATTCTCAAACAGGAGTGGTTCATCAGAGGGCTTGTCAGACAGAGACTGCTGGCCCCAGACCCAGAGTTTCTCGCTCAGGAGTTCTGGATGGGGCCTGAGAGCTTCCATGTCTAACAAGCCCCTGGTCTCAGGATCACATGTGACGAGCCAGCAGCGTTATTCATAATAAAAACAGAAAAGAGCCCACTAAGAGAATCCATTAAGAGTAGAATGAACAGGGGCGTGTGGGTGGCTCAGTCGGTTAAGCACCTGACTTGGGCTCAGGTCATGATCTCACAGTTCATGGGTTCGAGCCCCGTATCGGGCTCTGTGCCGACAGCTCCGAGCCTGGAGCCTGCTTCGGGTTCTGGGTCTCCCTCTCTCTCTCTGCCCCTCCCCTGCTTGCACCCTGTCTCTCTCTCAAAAATAAATAAATACTACAAAAAATAAAAAAGGAAAGAAGTAAAAAAAAAAAAAAGAGGAGAATGAACAAACAGAAGAAGGTTTAGTCATAACGTGGAACATTACATAGCAATGAAAATGCACAAAACACAGGTCGCTATATGATTGCTATAAACCAAAGGTTCGTGTCCCCCGGAAATGATATGTTGGCTTCCTACCTCCCGGCGTGATGGTACCTAGAGGCGGGGCCTTTGGGAGGAGATTAGGTCATGAGGGTGGAGCCCTTGTGAATGGAGTTAATGCCTTATAATCCCCCAGAAAGCTCCCTAACCCCTTCCACCACATGAGGGCACAGTGAACCAGAGGCCATGTGGTCTCTCTCTCAACCACTTAATTCTGCCATTATAGCACAAAAGCTCTACCCACATAAGACAATGGGTGTGGCTGCGTTTCAATAAAACTTTATTTACACAAACAGGTGGCGAGCCATGCTTTGCTGCCCCCTGCGGTACCCTTAAGCCAGGCAGTGATTACTCTCCTCTGGGGTCAGGAGTTGACCCCACTTGTGAAGAAACACATTGCCAGGGGGCAGGGCGCCAGCGACAATCTCTGTCTTGACCTCAGTGGGAATAAAAAGTTTTTGCTGGACAATAGATTACTAAGCTACGTGTTTGTATTTTAGGTATGTTTCTGAACTGTGCTATCTTTCTCAATTTTAAAAAGTTCCAATAAAGAGGGGCGCCTGGGTGGCTCAGTCAGTCAAGCGTCCAGCTCTTGACTTTGGCTCGGGTCACGATCTCACGGTCATGAGATCGAGCCCCGCTTCTCAGGCCCCACGTTCAGCGTGGAACCTGCTTGGGATTCTCTCTCTCCTTTCTTTCTTCTTCACCCCTGTGTGCGCTCTCTCTCTCTCTCTCTCTCTCTCTCCCAAAAATAAACAAATAAACATTTAAAACATTTTTTTAAGTCTCAAGAAATAAATAAAAGATAAAAGATAGTATGCCCATACAATGAAATATTATTTGGCAACAAAGAGAAAGGAAGGACCGACACCTGCTACGATGTGTACGGCCTTGAAAACGTATTACGTGAGAAAAGCCAGACACAAAAGTCCTCACGTGACACGATTCCATTCATATGTGTCCAGAATTGGCAAATCTACAGAAAGCAGCCCACGGGTTGTCTAGGTCTGTGGGGTCTGGAGGACTGAGCGGGGGGAAGGCTTAAAGAAACAAGGTTTGTCCTCAGGGTGATGGAAATATTCTAAAATTGACTGTGGCAATGGTTGCACGTTCCTGAATGTACTGAAAACCACTGAGCTGTACGCGTTTAAGTGGGCGAATTGCATGGTAAGTACTCATATCTCAACAAAGCTGTTACGGAAAAAAAAAAAAAATTAAAAGTTAATGAATCCAATCGACAGCCTGTGTCCTCGCCACCAGAGACGGGCCAGGCAAAGGGGCACGAGTGCCGAGACCAACCGGACACCGGCTTTGGAGAAGCCACCTGTGCGTCCTCCCGTCTGCAGAGGCACCCCATCACCGCCCCCCACGTCACGCCTCCATCAGCCTCTGGCAAAAGGCGTGCTGAAAATCCGAAGCCCAAGAGGCCGGAGAGACTGTGGACAAGCAGGGGCCAGGGCATCCCAGCCAAGAGACGCCAGGCTTTTTAAACGCAACATGAGATTTCAGGCAAAAGCCTAAAGGAAACAAAGCCTGTAAGAGTCGGGCTGGCCCCGGGAATCCACACCAGGGCTGTGGGAGTCAGTTCCCGGGCAGCTAATCGGGGCAGAGGCTTCAGCCTTCTAGAACCTTCCTTTTGAGACAGCTTCTCTCTTGGGTTTGTAGTTCCTAGTGGCTTCGAGGCGTGGGGAGGGTTTCAGGGGGCTTGAACCCCTCTGCTCCCCAGGCAGGCAAAAGGCAGCACATTCGGGGGTTTCTGCGTTGCATCCCAGGCCTTTGCGGGGCCTCCAGGGAGCCCGGCAGATGGCTGCAAATGATGAGGCTGGAGAAGCCAGCAGATGGGATGTGTGAGGAGCAGAGGGTGCCGGGAACAGGCGCAGCCGTGGGGCCCCTCGGCTGCTCCCTCCCTCCGCTCCACACAGTCCCCGACAGCTGTGAGCCGGTGGGGCCGCCTGGCCGGCTCAGAACACACAGCAAAGCCAACCAAAGACTTTTCTGGGCCTCAGAGGCAGAAGAGGTGCCGGGAGGCCCCAGGCAGAGCAGAAAGACCTGTGAGGCGTGGCAGCAGCAGCACGGGACTGAGGGATGCATCGCTTTGCTGTGTGACCCGGGGCAAGTAGCTCAACTTCTCTGAGTCTGTTTCCTTGGGTGTAAAACCAGAAATCACGGCACCTACTCCAGAGAGCTGTCGAAAGAATTAAACGAAACAAGGGGTGGGGAAGTGTGGAGCAGTCATGGGATCCTGGGATTTTTTTCGAGAAAGCTTAGTCGAGTAGAAATACATGCAAATTGAGTTACTTTCCGAGTTAGCTTTCTTGCTGACTGAGCTGAGCTGGGGAGCTGGGGGGAAATACCACAGAACATTCAAGCTGCGCTGACCGGGCCAGACCCCAAGCCAACCAACCCCTGGCACAGATGATTCCATTTGATTCTCAGAAGAATCCCACAAAGGAGACGCTATTATCCCCATTTTGGGGATGAAGAAAGTGAGCCACCAAGAGGCTGAGTGGCATGCCCGAGGCCCCCAGCCAGTGAGGGAGAGTCAGGATTTGAATCCAGGGCCCACGCTCTGCATGAGCACTGCCCTCGGGAGCTCTGTGTTTAAATCCCAGCTCTGCCAGCACCGGGACCGGAAGCGAGTTTCTTAACCTGTCGGAGCCTCAGCTTTCTGTCCCGAAATGGGGGGTGGTGATAGTAAAAATACCTACTTTGCAAGCCGATGAGAGGATCAAACCGTACGACATGCCTGGAAGGGACCGGTATGCAGCAGGCGCTCAATACGTGCTCACTGCGTCGCCAGGGCTGGCCCCATTTCTCAAGAGTACTCAGTTGGTACACTCACTATACTCAGTCCATGGCAGCCACGGAGAGCTTTTCCCTTGGGGCCTCAGTTTCCTCATCTGCAAAATGGAGCAGGTGAGATCAACTCCCTGGGCCCTTCCGACCTGGACGGTGTGTGCGTTGAGGCTTGGGCTCCCTTCTTGGAACAGGAGGTGCTACACCAAGGACGCAGAGGAAGGTGCATGCGGTGCGAGCGCCCTGGGGGATCACGAGTGACGTTCCCACGCGGTGTGATGGCTCTTTCTTCCTCCCCGGCCCCCGTCTGGCCAACACGTAACTTGTCCTTCTCTTTCATTAAGACCTCAGTCCTTCCCAGTCCCGACTCGTTTGCAGATCCTTTTATATTTTATTTGTTAATGTTTATTTATTTATTGTGGGGGGGGGAGGGGGAGAGCACAAGCAGGGGAGGGGCAGAGAGGGGGGAGAGAGAGAATCCCAGGCAGGGTCTACGCGGTCAGCGCACAGCCAGGCGTGGGGCGCGAACTCACAAACCGTGAGCTCATGACGCGAGCCGAAATCAAGAGTTGGACTCTCAACCAGCTGAGATGCCCAGGGGTCCCTCTTTTCTATTTTAATACCTCATCTTGAGACAGTAAGTGGAACGGTGCCACTCAAGGACTGCGGCCCGCGGGCCCGGGTTCCCACCCCGCCCTGCCGACCCATATGGTCTTGGGTAAGATGACTTAATCTCTCTGGGCCTCAGTTTCCCCACCCATGACTCGGTGTACCAGCAACCCACACCACATCAAGCCGCTGGGGGCGCCGCTGGGTCTGGCATGTTGGCAAAACGGAAAAAAATGGGCGAGGGGGGTATTATTATTATTTTCTCTGAAGCATCTTGGAAAGAATAAACACTCACACTAAACTGTGAGTTGACAGATACCATTACTCGGGACGAAGCTTTAAAAAGGAGGCTTTCGGGGCGCCTGGGTGGCGCAGTCGGTTGAGCGTCCGACTTCAGCCAGGTCACGATCTTGCGATCCGTGAGTTCGAGCCCCGCGTCGGGCTCTGGGCTGATGGCTCGGAGCCTGGAGCCTGTTTCCGATTCTGTGTCTCCCTCTCTCTCTGCCCCTCCCCCGTTCATGCTCTGTCTCTCTCTGTCCCAAAAAAAAAATAAAAAAAATAAATAAATAAAAATTAAAATAAATAAATAAATAAAAAGTAGGCTTTCTAAATGAATCAGTGTAAAAAGAAATAGTGACTAATAATTTTTTTTTTGGGGGGGGGGAGTACACAGCCCAAATTGGAAGGCAGGGAAAAATGAAAATGCTGCACCCGTTGTTAGAAAACTTATTAAGAATTACTGTGCCTAAATTATACCAATGAAGTAATATCGATGAAAACAAGGAAACCCGACAAAACAGAGTCACAAATCCCCAGCTCATACTAGGCAGAGTGGTTCCGTGTTGAGGTGTAGGTATAAATTGTATGTTCAATGTTTTCCTTTAACCTGGCCTATGTATCCCTGGCCCCTACGTACAACCGTACGGGATGTGTACTGCCCAACCCCACGCCATTCGCGTAGACTCCGGTACGAACCGTGACTCCTAGACTCGCGCGGTGAGTAACCTGCACAACTGAACGTGGTGAACCTGATTTGTAGCTGTATGTCTAACCTCATTTGAAGGAATCATCGTGGGTCTAAAGTGAAAAAACGCTTTGCGGACGCAAGACCCGGGCTAAATCGAAGGGCCTTGTTGCAAATTCCATTCCGAGGAGGGGTCCAGGAAGAACCAGCCCATGCAAAGACTTTTCTGGGTTCTGGAAAGGAGCCAGCATCCTTCAAATTCTGCAGGCCCCGTGCAGCTCAGCAAACCCTATCCCCTTTCCCGCCCCCCCCCCCGCCCCCGCCCTGCTGAAAACCTCTGCTCAGACAGGCAAAAGGCTGGATTGAAGCGTCCAGGCTAATTTCTCACACCAAAGTATGATAAGACACGGAGTCATTTAGAAATTTAAATTACCACTGTTTACACTTAAGAGGGTCTTCTCACCATGGAGAAACTGTTTCCAATTACGAAACACGAAAGCTGGTCACCGTTTGGGGTTAATACGACGCTCTCTGAGAGAGTGAGCAGGCACGACTACCCAGACACCCAATTACCTAGAAAGATAATCTTGAATAATTGGAATGGGAGCAACGGAAGCAATTACTCGATGTTGTGATCTCCAGAAGCAGTCCTCCACCAGCCGTCGGGATGTAATCACCTTTAATAAGAGCGCGTAATTAGAGGAATCCAGAATTTCAGGACAGAAAGTGACAGATCCGCCACTTGAGAACGAGGGAGGCGAGAGGACCATTTGTGGCGCTGGAGAAAATGACACCGGCGGGTGGTGGGAGGGACGGGATGGATGAGAATGGGTGGGTGGGGTGGCGGGGTGGGCAGGCTGCTGCTGCTGAAAAGACCTCAGAAGCCTGGGGGGGTGGGGGGGTGAGCCTGACTCTAACCTAAATGTGCTGTGTGACCTCGAGCAAGGCATTTAACCTCTCTGGGCTCCACCTTCCTTCTTCCTTTCATCCCTCCAGTAACCGTGCGTTGTGCATCTGCCTCATGGGACTCTTGTTCCAGGAATGACAGCCCCTGGGGCCCCTTATGCACCAGTCGTTCGTCCTTCGGGACCCTCCCTGCCTGGCACCCCTCCCACACGGCCTACCCAGACTGTCATGAGCCCCTTCCACAGCCCTCTGGGCCCCCGGGTCCGCAGATGTGAGTCTCCTCCTCGTCGGTCCCCCACTAGAAGGCTCCGCACCGGCAGGGGCTGCGGGTGACCCTCCCTTCCCACCGCCCGGGATCCTGGCACACAGCCTGGCACCGGAGGATACCGACCACCGGCCTGCGGCAAGGGGGACGAGGTCAATGTGGCCCGTCCCCGAACACAAGGCTGCGGCCTGCCCTGCCTCCGAGAACGGCACCCAGTGAGGCGGCCTGTGTTACGAGTTTATCGAGAATGGCCAGGAGAGAATCTCTCCCTTTAGGATTCCAGGGCTCTGCTGGCTCCACAGGTGACCAGGGCCATTCAGATGATTGATGAGTCCCCACCTCAGCCAAAGGGCTGCAAGAATGATCTCAATATTGTCTGGGAATGGCAGGTGAGAGGGAACAATGGACGTGTCAACCATCGGGGCTGGTCCCCTGTCTCTTTGTGTCCCGAAGTCTCCGCGTCATGGGATGAAAGCATCCGACCTCTCCTTTTGCCAGGCCCCGGGGCCACAGATAGGGACCCGGGAATTTGGAAGCAGGGAGCAGAAGTAATTGAGGCACTCTGGGGGCAGGGGAGGACTCTGCAGAGGCGGGACCTTTGGGCTGGCTCGTGACGGTTGACAGAGAGCTCCCTAGGCAAACAGAGGGAAAAGATCACCCGGGATTAACGCACAGGCCCGGGATGCGCCGGCCACCCGGCGTGCTGGGGCTGCAGCCAGCAGGCTGACCTGCGTGAAGCTCCGATGTCAGATCCCGGGCAGCTGTGACTGTTGGTTTGTCCCCTTCCTTCCCTGCCCAGCATGTTCTGATCTATGCACGTTTCAGTTCTATGACATAAATCAATGAAATGCACTAAATAAATTAAGTGAGCAGCAGAATTGTAAATCGATTTCAGACGCAGAACAGAGAGGTTCGGGGAACCAACAAGAGACTATTATAGAAACTGAAGGGAGAAATGACTCAGGCAAGACTCGGGATTGTGGCCGTGGAGCCACCACATTGTTACACGTCCCTGAAATATGAAACAAATGAAACCTACAAGCCTTGGAGAATGTTTCACCAAAAAACTGCCCGCTGGTGGCTGCCAGAAATCCCAGCTCGCTGGGAAACATGAGCAGGGACGACTGGGCAGCTCAGCCCAGGGGGGTCAGGGGAGACCACAGACTCTTGAGTCAGGATCCAAGTTTCCGAACCCAAACGGGTCACCCAGGGTCTGTAACATGGACCTCCCTGCCTTCCTTCGTTCGACAAACATGTACTAAACTCTCGCTGTGTGCCAACCCCTTCTGGCTGGGGCATGGGGGCCGTCAGAAGGACAAGACCCAGTGCCTGTCCTCCGGGAGTGTCCAGTCTGATGGAGATGATCTCAATGCAGAAGGACGGGTGTTCTTGGGACCAGTCACCGTGGGTATCTCTGGGGTCAGGGGTGGCTTGGCAGGAAACGTCATGTCTAAGCTAGGTTTTGAAGGATAAACAGAAGTTCTCCGAGGTCCACAGACCAAACGGAGGGAACAGCATATGCAAAGGCACAGAGGCCTGACAGACGGCAGAGAGCTCGAGGGAAATGGATGCAAGTGGAAAGACAGGGCTGGAGCCCAGGGTCCATGTCAGAGACGGTAGGAAGTGGAGTAAGAAAGGCAGACCAGACCACAAAGGGCCATGGACCCCATGTTCAATCATCCTGGGATATTTAAGTTTGGGAGCCGGGGAAAGGGTTCAAGCAGAACCCTGATACGGTGGGATTTTTCACTTCGGAAGGATAATTTAGAATTCAGCGTGGGAAACTGACGTTTTCTTGAAGCATCACATACAGACGGAAAAAGCGCATCTATCGCAACTACACGGCTTGATGACGTCTCGTAAACCAAACACATCCGTGTAACTAGCACTCAGACCGAGAATCGGAACATCGCCAGCCGCCGGGGCCCTCCGCACGTCCCCCATTCAGGCGTCGAGGGCAACCGCTGTCCTGACTTCCCACAGTCTAGACTCATCGTGCCCGTTTTCCAGTTTTACCTAAGTGGCATCGTCGTAGGAGGTATTCTCTCGACTCTGGCTTCTTCTGCGCAAACCCACGGTGTAGACTGTCCACTCCCCTTGCCGAATTGTGTTCCACTGTGTGTGCTGATGGGGACTGAGGAAGAGCACATAGGAGCTGAAGGGTGCAGGCTTGATGGCAACTATGGGTCACGGGAGGCTCCGTGTGTTCCTTCATTCATTCGCAATGACAGCCCATCGACCTGAGGGACAGCTCCCAACTGGGGTGTAGGAACCGGGGGCATTCCCCACATGACACCGTGACAGGTGACTTGGGACCAATCCTTACCGGGGAATACCGTTAATAAGCTAAAGGGAGGAGAACCCCAACATCTTCCCGGACTCTCTGCAGGGATCTGAGGAGGCAGAACATCATTGCGCCTGCCTTTTCCAGTGGAGGGTGGATTCTTTAGCCTCTGTCGGAGCCCCTCCCCGAAGTCTGCTAACCATTTTTAGCCCTCTCCCCACCCGTAGGGCAGAGACTTTTTTGCCTCATTCGTGTCTACACCGCCAGAGCTTAGCCTAGAGCTTGCCACGTAGTGGGTGCTCAGGAAATGTTTGTCACATGGAAGGGCGTGTGTGCAAATGACTGGGAGGCAGAGGCTGTTCAGTTGGCACCCGGCAAGGAAACCCACCCAAACATGTGGGTCCCTTTTGGAGAAATACATAGGTCACTTTGGGGTGACAACGACCAGGGGAGACTTTGACCTGCAAATCAATGAGTCACACACACACACACACACACACATGCCCAGAAATCCAGCTGAGCCAATTCCAACACAACCATCCCCGAGGCTGGGGTCAGGCCCGGAGGTCCCCACGTGGGTAGTGTATTTCTTGCCTCGCTGATGTTGGCAGTGGCCGCGTGACTTGCTTTAGCCAATGGGATGTTGGCAGATACGATGCCAGCAAAACTCGAAAACGTTTTTGTGCGGTTAGGCACCTTGCGTTTCTGTCCCCTCTACCCGGCCCCCAGAAGGAACACACGTGGAACAGACGTGAGCCCAGACCACATCCCGGAACCAAGATAACCCCCAACCACGGGAGCAAAAAGTAAATGCCGAATGCCCCTGCGCTCCAGGGCGGCTTGCTACCCAGCACGATGGTGGATGTGGCATGATTTCATGGTTTCTGAGTTCGAGCCCCACGTCCAGCTCTGTGCTGATACCTTGGAGCCTGGAACCCGCTTTGGATTCTGTGTCTCCCTCTCTCTCTGTCCCTCCCCTGCTCTCTCTCCCTCTCCCTCTCCCTCTCTCTCTCTCAAAGATAAACATAAAAATAAATAAATAAACCTTGAAACTTTTTAAAAAAAGAATTATTATAATTTTCATACCAAGAGTATATACTGTTAAAATCAATGCTGATTTTGCATTCATTCAACAGGTGTTGTGAAGTACCTGTCAGCGCCAGGCTTCCCTCCTGGGCAGTGGGGACACAATGAGTCACAAAGGAGACAAAACCCCTGCCCTCGCGGGGCTGACCGTGTTAATCAGGCGAGCACTGAATACACTGCAGGCAGTAATAAGTGATGCAAAGGCTTCCCTGAAGCTGGGACATTCAAACCGAACCCTGAATGACGAGGAGTTACCAGCTGTGCAGAGAGCTGAGCGAACAGTGTTCTGGGAGCAGGGAATGACAAGTGCAAAGGTCCTGAGGCACACACTAGTTTGGCTGACTCAAGGAACAGTAAGGATCCGGGGGTGCTGGAGTGTGGTGACGGCAGGGGAGGGGAGAGCGCAGGAGACGAGCCCCAGAGATACGGAGCCAGACCCCACACACCTTACAGGCTGTGATGAGAACGTGTGCTTTTTCTCTGAGTGCGACAGAAGCCAAGGGTGGGTTTTAAACGGGGATTCGCATGAGCTGACTTACGCGTTAAAAAAATCATTCTGGAATCAGGGGGCAAACATGGAAGGAGGTAAGCAGTTAAGAGACTGTGGCAGGAATCCAGATGAAAAATGGATGTGGCTTAGGCTAGTATAAAACAAAAAGATATTTCCCATGTGAAGCACAAAACTAAAATGGTCAGGCACAAACTGAGAAAAATGCACGTCATGCTAAAAATACTGATGACAGACAAATAATTTTCCAGGGGACAGGGTCGGGAAGCAAGGGACCAGAGGGTACTGGAGAAAATGGCAAAGAGGGGGTGCCATTCGTGAAGGGCCTGGAAAGTGTGACTATGGTTTGCCAGGCGGAAGGAGGTCAAGAAAAGAAGGGGAGACCTAGTCTGAGGACACCCTGAACTTGGCTCAGAGGTCTTGGTGCAGGAGGAGCGAGGAGTATTACCCAGTACACACCCACGTTCACACATGCATGCAAACATGTATGCATCTCTGCGCATATACACATGTATCCACGCATGCGTGCACATTCACACATGGACACACACTGTGCATCTATGCACACGTGCACACAACATCCATGCATCGATGCACATGTGCACACGCATCCATGTACGCTCACACACCATGCATCTATGCACCTGCACACAGGTGCGCACACACATCCATGCACGCTCACACATAAACACATGCTGTGCAGCTATGCGCATCCATGCACGCTCACACATGCCCACACACTGTGCATCTACGCACATGCACGTGCACACGTGCACACACACCCATGCGTCTGTGCACATGCGCACACATCCGTGCACACACACATGCACACACATCCGTGCATGCTCACACACGAACACACCCCATGCCTCTATGCACGTGCACAGTCTCACCAGTGCACACATTTACATACCCCCATCCTCACACGCGCTCACCCACCAGCATGAAAGCACACCCGTGCACACGCTCTCACAGCAGTGAGACACCCGTGCACACGCTGTCACAGCAGTACCTGCTCACGCATACACACACCGAGCCTTGACCACACACACACACACACACACACACACACATTCACTCACTCGCTCGCAGAGTCTTGGAAGGCCTGGCGTACTTAAGAGCCAAAGGGCTCAGGTTCAAACCCAGCGTCCTAACTGTATGACTTTGGGCCAGTCGATTCACTCTCTGTGCCTCCGTTTCCTCACCTGTAAAACGAGGACTAGAACGAGTCCCTGCGTGTCACGTTCTCAGAACACTGCCTGGCACGTGGTGGTGAAAGCCAGTCCGTGTGAGCGTCGCGGTCACTACCGTATCCGGCAGACCAGAAGGGAAGTCCCAGAGGGGGCGGGCGCGGGGACAAGGAGCCAGGAGACGCGTGCGCTTTGGGGCCAGAACACACCCAGGCTCCAACACCTGCCCCGGACTCCCCCCGTGGCCCCGACCCAGCGCTCCGTCTCCGCAGCTCGGGGACCTCATCCGTGACACGGACAGTCACCGTGGGAGGCGGGCACAGGGACGGACCCGTGAGCGTCACGTTCCTGCAGGCCTCTGGGGGGGGGGGGGCAGGCCGGGGGCGGGGGTGGGGGGGCTCGAGGAGAGGGCACAGCAGCTGCGCGACAAACCCCGCCGATCTGAGGGGACAGCTGACACGCCTGAGAGGCCGGGAGGGCGCGAAAATCGTTCTGCAGCTTGGCGGCAAAGCCAGCCCACTCAGCCTCCTTATAAACATTTTTATATGCGCCGCCAGAAGGTCCTTGACGTGGCCGCCAAGCCCTGAAGGGAAAATCACGAGGCCGGGAAAACACAAAGATACAATCTCCCCGGGGCCCTCGGTCCTCGTAACAGAAGCAGGAACAAAGGTCGACTGCTTCCAGGAGGAGGCGTGAACGACCCGCCCGCCGCCGGACACGGACACGCACGCACGCGTACCCGCTCCACAATGCTCACACAGGCACACACACGCACGTGCGTGCTCACACGTGGACACGCACCCTCCACACGTGCTCACACGTGCACACACCCCCAGGCGCGCTGGCACTTGGGTCACACGTATGCACAAGCTCACATGGACGCTCACACGTGTACGCACTCCACACACGCGCACACATGCGCACACACACGTGCATGCTCACACTTGGGACACACGTATGCACATGGTCACATGGCCGCTCACGCGTGCACGCACACACACACATGTTCACACTTGGACACACGTGCTCACCTGGACACACACATGTGTATGCACTCCACACACACTCACACGTGGACACACACACCTGTGCATGCTCCCACTTGGACACGTATATGCACGTGCTCACATGGAGCACTCATGTATGGAGTACATATATGTATGTACTCACACATGCTCACACGTGCACACCCACACTTGTGCAGGCTCACACTCAGATACATATATGCATATTCTCACAATGGACACACACTCCACACGCTCACATGTGCACACACACCCGTGCATGTTCACACTGGGACACACATGCACGTGCTCACATGGACACACACGTGTACACACTCCACACATGCTCACGTGTGCACATACATACACACCCATGCATGCTCGCAATTGGACACACATATGCACATGCTCACATGTACACTCACACGTGCACACACACACCCATGCATGCTCCCACTTGGACACATGTGTGTGTTCACACACACATGTATGTACTCACACACGCTCACACGTGCACACACGTGCATGTTCACACTTGGATGCACATGCTTACATGGACACACGTGTATACACTCCACACATGCTCACACGTGCACACACTCATGCATGCTCACACTTAGACACACATATGCACATGTTCACATGGACACTCACACGTGCACACACATCCGTGCATGCTCCCACTTGGACACACATGACATGCTCACACGTGCACACACGTGCATGTTCACACTTGGACACACATATGCACATGCTTACATGGACACACAGGTGTACACACTCCACACATGCTCACGCGTGCACACACGCATGCTCACGCTTAGACACACATGCACGTGCTCACATGGACACTCACACGTGCACACACACATCCGTGCATGCTCCCACTTGGACACATATGTGTGTGTTCACACACACATGTATGTACTCACACACTCACACGTGCACACACGTGCATGTTCACACTTGGACACGCATATGCACATGCTCACATGGACACACGTGTATGCGCTCCACACATGCTCACGCGTGCACACACTCACACGTGCTCACGCTTAGACATACATATGCACATGCTCACATGGACACTCACACGTGCACACACATACCCGTGTATGCTCATATGCACATGCTCACATGGACACTCACGTGCACACACATACCCGTGTATGCTCACACTTAGACACACATATGCACATGCTCACATGGACACAAGCGTATATGCACTCCACACGTGCCCACGCGTGCACACACACTTGGACACACAAGCGCATGCCCTTTCACACTCACACGCTCAGCCACCGGCGCGCGTGTGTGTCCACACAGGAGACACATGTGTGCAATACTCACGGGACCACCTGATCGCACACGTGTACACTCGCCCTCAACTCGACACGCACACGCACGCTTACGTGCGCGCACACGGGCCGCGCTTCCTGGAAGCCGGATGCGGAGCACAGTTGAGCCGGGAGCTCCCAGGCCTCGGGGGGGGGGGGGGGGGGGGGGGGGGGGGGGGGGGGGGGGGGGGGGGGGGGGGGGGGGGGATCACTGGCTCGGTGTTCTCGAGGGCCGCCCCCGGGGCCGGGCTCGCAAGATGCCACAGCACAGGGGGGCCCGAAGCGTGGGCTCTGCCCCAGATGTGAGATGTAGGCGGCTTCATGCCTCTAAGGCTCCGATTCCTCACCCGTCAAGTGGGGCGAGTCTGTCAGCGCCCCCCAAGGTTGGGGGAGGCTTCTCGGTTAACGCCTAGGAAGCACCTGGTGCGGAGGAACCGCTCGTCGAACGTCCGCTCCGTATTACCCAGTAGTATTCCTGGCGCTTCTGGACCTCAGTTTCAACTTTTCTTGGTTAAGTTTACTTATTTTGAAAGAGAGGGAGAGCACAAGCAGGGAGGGGGGGCAGAGAGAGAGGGAGAAAGAGAGAGAGACAGCATGACAGGGTCCATGGTGTCAGCGCAGAGCCCGACGTGGGGTTCGATCCCACCAACCGAGAGATTATGACCTGAGCCGAAACCAAGAATTGGAGGCTTAACCGGCTGAACCACCCAGGTGGCCCTCCTGACCTCAGTTTAGAAGCTGGGGCCCGGTTGCTCAGCTCAGAACTTCAGGGGTGGCCACGAGTAGCGGCCACATAGGGCACAGTCACTGGGAAAACCAAGGAGGAAACGGAGGAGGAAGTGCCCCCTGCCAAAAGGCTGCTGGGCGGGGGCGTCTGGGCCTCTTCCTGGGCCTGAGGGTCCCTGTCTCATGAGCTGCCACTTGGTTGAAGGTCTTCAAGGGGACAGTGTCTATGAGACAGGAACATTCGCAGCCTCCGTGACATAGGTCCCCCTCACCCACTCCCTCTCTGCCATCAGCAGGGATGGGTCAGAGACTGACCCTCCAGTCCCCGAACTTCCGGACGCTGCAGGGCCACCAGCCCCACCAGCAAGAGGCACCAGTGGCCACAAGCCCCGGACAGGCACACCGAGATCCCCCTTGTTGGGACAGTTTCTAGCACTGGACTTCTGCCTCAGTTTCCCCACGCTGACTCCCAGAACCAGAGCCCTCTCCTCATCTCTGGGCTGTCTGAAGACACCTGCACACCTCCCCTCTCCCGGCAGCCGTCCTCCTTGGGCAGGGGTGGGGAGGCGGCCGCACCCCTACGTCCCTTCGGCAGCGAACCTTCCAGCATCCATTCTCCTGCTCTTCCGTAATAACAAAACCCCTGACTTCGCTGAGCACATGGTTGCCGGGATAGCGATCTCATTT
Organism: Felis catus; assembly: GCF_018350175.1. Taxonomy (NCBI): domain Eukaryota; kingdom Metazoa; phylum Chordata; class Mammalia; order Carnivora; family Felidae; genus Felis; species Felis catus. The sequence goes on along the minus strand of NC_058383.1, from coordinate 19,150,120 downwards.
CCCAGCTTCCTTTGCAGCTGAGTCTGGCCCTGGGATCATGTTCTGGCCAAGGACACATGAGCAGGTACTGCGGGCAGCTTCTAGAAACCTTGGAATTGACCAGCAAGCTTTGCCCTTCCTCCTTTGCGCCCTTCTAAGTGGCTGCCCAGAAGGCAGGTGTGACCGCTGGAGCACCAGCCGCCATTTGAGACCATGAGGACAAAGGCACAGAGATGATGGAGAGGGGCAGCAAGGTTCCGGATCCTGAGAGCTTCGTGGGGCAGAGCCTCCCTGGATTGCCTACTTCCAAACTTTTATAAAAGCAAGGCACATTTGTCCTTTAAAGCCAGCTACTGTGGATCACCATTCCTGTGGCTAAACTTAATCCTGACTGCTGTGCTCGCCCCACAGGATGGCCGGCCCCTGACCATCCTACCGGAGCATCACCGGGAGGCAGAATCTCTGTTCATGGGCCCCACACACCAGAGAGTCATCTCTGCACAGTGACTGGGGCCTCCCCACGCCTGTTGAGATGACAGACACAGGGCATCTGGCTTCCTGCCCCCGAGGTCACATCCTGCGCTCAAGGCAGTGCCCCCAACACTGGTCTAGCCTGACCCCAACTTCTGCACACCCGTCCTACCTCCCGAAGTCCTGCTGTGCCCTGGAAGGATGGAAGCGTAATGACTCTCAGGGCCACCCCGCTTGCGGAGGGGAGTGGTGCGGCGGTGGCCGGGGGTGGGGACAGGATGATCCCCCACCTGCCTCTGTCCCCTTCCGAACAGCTTAAGAAACTCAGAGCTGCAGGATTCAGGCTCCCCTGGGGAGCCGTCGCCCATGAGTGCGGCAGGAAAAGCTCTCACGGGGCTTTGGAAAAGCCACCTGGGCAGGAAGCGTCTCTGCAGGGCACTTGGCTCACACACCTGAGACCTGAGCGGGGGCCACACTTACCCTTCTCCGATGCTGGGGCCAGGTCAATGAAGCTGCGACATGTTTCACCTTCGAAAAGAAAAGAAGGGTTTTCAGAATGTGAGAGGCAGCGAGGGCTTCAGGCTTTCGCCTCTCCCCTTCCCTGAGCCCTGTCGCCAAGTGGGCGTGGCACCCGAGCGTCTCTAACCTTTATTCCCGGAAAGTCAGTGTCCCCAAGGAATGTTTGCTGCCAACTCAGCTGAACAGCCCCGGGGAGGCCGCCTCCTCCGCTCTCACCTCCTGATCCAACCCATCCAGCCCAGTCGCTGGCACCTGCTCCGAGCCCTCAGTCCCCCTCCATGGCCTCAACCCCATCCAGACCCACCAGGATGAGGGCAGCCGCTCGCGGGGCTCCCTGGGCCTCCACACTGTTGTCGCCAGAGGGATGCTTTGGAGCCACACAGTTCCGATCACATCTCACACACACACACACACACACACACACTCTCTCCCCCCCCCCTCCCGCTCAAAACCCTCTGATGACTTCCTGAAGAATGAAGCCCAAGTTCCTTCACGGGGACCCCTGAACTCGGCCCCCGACACTCCTCAGGCTCCCTCCACCACGAGGCCTCCACACGTGCCGTCCCCCCTGCCGGGGACACACTTTCCCTGTTCTAAGCTCTCAGGGCACCTTGGCCTTCCCCTGTGGGACATCCGGTCACCCGACGCTTCTACCTCCCGCATGCGACTCTTGGACGGATGGCCCACAAGTCGTCAGCGCCACGAGGGCGCGCCCCGCATCCTCGTGCACCCCCGCCCCCCGCTCCGGAAACGGCATCTCCGGCCTCCCACGTGCTCGGGCCAGAACCGCAGCGTCAACCTTGACTTCTCTCTTGCTCTCGCATCTCCACATCTGGTCTGTGGCTCTGGCTTGGAGGTATATCTAGAATCCGACCACTTCTCACCCCCTCCGCTGCTCCAGCCACCATCGCCCACAGCCTTTGGGCTGTGGCAACAGCCCTTGCTTGGGTCTCTCTGTTTCTGCCCTTATTCACGCAGACGGATCATGTCCCTTTGTTCAGAAGCCTCCCGTGGTTCCCAGTTCACTCAGGGTCAGAACCCAAGTCCTCAGTGCGGCCAACCAGGCCCCGTGCGATCTGTCCCCCCATCACCTCCCCGACCTCGTCTCCTACGAGCTTCCCCCTCACTCACCCCACTCCAGCCACATCGGCCTCCTTGCTGATCTTGAAATGCGCCGGGACCCCCCCCTCCCCACCTCAGGGCCTTTGCACAGGCTGCCACTTCTACCTGGAGCATTTTTCCCTCAGAGAGCTGAATGGTTTACTTTTCCTCTTTTTTACCACTTTCCCCACATGTTACCTGCTCAGGGAGGCCTTTCCTAGCTAATCTATTCAATATTCCAGAGGTTCCCTCCCCTGTCTGCCCATCTCTCTTCCTGATGGGCCCCTATCACCTAAAACAGCGTCTGGTACATAGTGAGCACATTATAAACTAAATATTTGCTGAAGGAATATATGAATGGATGAACAAACCAACGGATGAACAAATGAGCGAGAGCCTTACACCCAAACCTTATGCCTATAAGAAACTGCAAATTTTCAGTCTCTTCCGGGGCCTCCTCGATGCTGGGCACTGTGCTGACCACTGAGGACACACGGCCCAGCCTCCAGCTTCTTGGTCACAAAGGTGGCGCAGGCTGGACCCCCACCCACAGACACATTTTGTGCGGCCCACACGGGATCCCAGCATAGGGAAAATGTTGCCTTGCGAGCCCAGATGAAGACTCAGAAACCCCGGCCGTGCTGGGCCCCCAGGGCACACAGCCACAATCACACGGGCCGGATGCTGCCCCCTTCAGACAGCGGACGAGCCTTGGAGTCGGCCACAGTCCCTGCCCGTCCCTGCCTCACTGAGGCCACCCAGCCGGCCCGGGGGCACTGGATTGGCTGACCTTTAGGGTCTGCTTGTAACCCCTGGTTTAAGGATTTTACTGGATACAGATTTTAAGGGTACAGGTTTTTGTGTCCAAATGGAACGAACGTGGGTTGGAGGGCAAAAAAGATCTGGAAGCTTCCAGCGTTCTCAACTCATGTGTCTGCGTGACGCTTGTGAATTCTTCTCTAAGAAAGTCCCTGGAAGCCCCTGTGGGATCCTGAACGTCCTTCCAGCTCCATATAAATAAAGGGGGTGCTGGCACGTGAGGCTGAGAAGGAAGGCGGGGGCCAGATCACAAAGGGTCTTGAGTGCCAAGCGAAGGAGTGGATTCCTGCCTTATTGACGTCACTCCTTCCAAAGATTCATGAGGCCACAGGTGGCTGGACGGCACTCTTGTGGTTCTGTTGTGTTCGTTTCCTCCCTCAGGCTCTGGGGCCCCGCTTCCCTTCACAGATGAAGACACTAAGACTCGGGGCCACACAGCGAGCCAGAGGTACCAAGATTAGAACCCATGGCAAGAGGTGTTTGTTGACAGCCAACAACTGCAAGTGAGGATAAAAAAAAAAAGAGAGAGAGAACAGTGGCAAGCCAGACGGACAGATCTGAATGAATGGTTTCACGCTTTCTTTAATGTTCTATGGTTTTCTCAAAATCTGGAGACAGAAGCCTTTAGTGGCCAGATGCACACTGACGCCACCCAGGGCCACGTTCAGACCTTGTGGGTCCCAGGCATTTTGGCCTGTTGGGCTCCTTCCTACATAAAGAAATTAAATTAAACTAAAAATTGTGTTTTTGCAATTGCATCGGTTAAAGACAAATACATTAAAATTCAATGTTAAAATTTTTCGTCACCAAAACCAAGAGTTGGCTGCTTGACCGACTGAGCCACCCAGGCACCCCAGTTCACCAGTTTAAAGTAACAGTTTAAAGGTTTTTAGGGGCGCCCGGGTGGCTCAGTCGGTTAAACCTCCGACTTCAGCTCAGGTCATGATCTCATGGCTCGTGAGTTCGAGCCCCATGTCGGGCTCTATGCTGAGAGCTCGGAGCCTGAAGCCTGCTTCGGATTCTGTGTCTCCCTCTCTCTCTGCCCCTCCCCTGCTCATGCCTCTGTCTCCCTCTCTCAAAAGTAAATAAACATTAAAAAAAAATTAATAAATAAAAAATAAAGGTTTTTAGTGTATTCCTACTATATTCGCAAGATTGTGTGACCATCACCACAATCAACTTTAGGACATATTCATCACCCCCCCCCAAAAAACGCCATTACCTATTACCAAGCAATCCCCCTTTCCCCCAATCCTCCTGGCACAGGGCAACCACTGATGTATTTTCCTTCTCTATAGATTTGCCTCTTCTGGACATTTCGCATAAATGGAATCATACAATATGTGGCCTTTTGTATCTGGCTTCCTTCACTGTTTCCAACGCGTGATGTCTTCAAAGTTCATCCACGTTGTAGCGTGTATCACTACTTTGTTCCTTTTTTGTGGTTGAATAATATCCCATGGTGTGGCTATAACACATCGTATTTATGCACTCATTGGTTATCGGGCTTTGGGTTTGTGTCCGCTTTTTGGCTATGGATGAACATTGATGGACAAGATTTTGTGTGGGCAAGTTTTCGTTTCTCTTAGGTATATACGTAGGGGTGGAAATCCTGGTAACTCTATCTTTAACCTTTGGGGGAACCACTAGACTGTTTTCCAAAGGAGGAGCAACATTTTACGGTCCTACTAGCAATGTACGAGCAATGTTCCAATTTCTCCACATCTTCGTCAACACTTGTTATTGTGTCATTTTTATTATTATTATTATTATAGGCATCCTTGCAGGTGGAAAGTAGTATCTCCTTGTGGTTTTGATTTGCACGTCCCTAAGAACTAGTGATGTTGAGCATCTTTCCACGTGCTTATTGGCCATTTTCATTTCATCTTCAGAGAAATGTTTATTCAGATCCTTTGCCCATTTTAACTGGATTATTTTGTCATTTTATTGAGTTGTAAGAGTTCTTTATATATTCCACATACAAGTACCTCGTCAGATATCTGACTGCAAACATTTGGTCCCACTCAGCAAACAATCTTTCTACTTTCTCGACGGTGCCTTTTGATGTTGATGAAGTCCAATATATCTTTTGTTGCTTGTGCTTTTGTGTCATATCTCAGAAGGCTTTGCCTAGCCCAACACCATGAAGGTTTACTCTTCTTCTCTCTTCCAAGAGTTGTATCCCTTTAACCATTACCTTGAGGTCATCTATTGGACATTGACTTATGCGTACGGTACACAAAGGTGTCTGACTCCATTCTTTTCTATGTGGACGTCCTATTGTCCCGGCCCCATTTGAAAGGCTATTCTTTCCCCATTGGACTGTCTCAACACTCTTGTCAAAAATTAACTGGCCATGAATGGAAGGGTTTATTTTGTTCTCTCAATTCTATTCCATCGATCTATATGTCTATCCTTCTTCCTGGTACCACACTGTTTTTGATTACTGTAGCTTTATAGTAAGTTTTGAAATGGAGTGAGCCCTCCAACTTTGCTTTTCATTTTTAAGATGATTTTGGCTATTCTGAACCTCTTGCATTTCCATGTGAATTTTAGAATCAACTTGTCAATTTCTGAGAAAAGAGCCAGTTGAAACTTTAACATGGGTTGCACTGAATCTGTAGATCAATTTGGGGAATATTGCCACCTTAATAATGTTAAGTCTTCCAGTCCATGAAAATGGGATGCCTTTCCATTTATTTAGATATCCTCTCATTTCTTTCCATAATGTTCTGTAGTTTGTTGCACATAAGTTTTGCACTTCTTTTGTTAGATTTATTCCTAAGAATTTTATTCTTTTTGGTGCTATTGTACACGGAATTGTTTTCTTAATTTCATTTTCAGATTGTTCCCTTCTAGCGTATAAAAATAAGATTAATTTCTGTGTATCGACCTTGTACCTTGCAATCTTGCCGAATATGTTTATAAATTCTAATGGTTTTTAGTGGATTCTTAGGATTTACTCTATACAAGATCATGCCATCCACAAATACAAATAGTTTGACTTCGTCTTTTCCAATCTCAATGTCTTTTATTTCTTTTTCTTGCCTAACTGCTCTGGCTAAAACCTCCAGTGTAATGTTGAAAAGAAGTGGCAGAAGCAAATGTCCTTGTCTTGTTCCTGATCTTAGGGGGAAAGCATTCACTCTTGTCCCAGTAAGCATGATGTTTGCTGTAGGTTTTTCATAATCTTTGTCAAGCTGAGAATACTCTTCCTATTCCTAGTTTGTTGGAATAACCTGCAATGATGTGACCCTGAGAGTGCCCCAAGCAAACCAAGGCTCTGGGTTTTCAGTGATTTGCTCAGGACCAGGTAGACTCCAAACTCCATGCCCTCAAGTCTTTCTAGCTCTCTAGTCCAACTCAGTCTGTCAGAATTCCCTACTGCAGCTAGCCATTCCCACTGTGCAGAGCCATCAGATCCTGAAAGGAATCCCCTGAGAACATACCCGAGTGCAGACCAGGAAAATCCACCAGAGGCCAAATACAATGGCTCTCACACTTCCATTTCTGCTTACGTGGACAATACTGAACAGAAGATGTTTGAGCAGAGATGGCCAAACTTGGCCCACACTGCCTGTGCAGGGCAATGCTGAAGGTTAAGGAAAAATCATAGTAATGACATAAGGAAGACTGGATCTTTCAATGGTCAACAAGTCTAATAACTGAAATCCAAACACGGAAGGAAGTTTTTTCTCCAAACCCTTGGTCTCCATGCTAAAAATTAGCTAACCATTTGTGAGAAAGATATCAAACTGTACCATATCGCCTTAAGGCTGTTAGAAGTAGCTTTTAAAACATCTTTGCCAATTATCAGTAAGTTGATACGTTTAACTAAGGGATTTAATTGGGGTATAAAACTAAAGATAAGTACACTTCATCTCTTCAGACTGAGGCTTGTCAATTAGATCACGGAGCTGTGGCATGTTACTGCCACCTGATGGCAGTGTATCTTCTGTGAACTGTGGAACAAGAAAGCTGGCAAGGATCCTAGAGGTAATCCAATTTAAGTGGTTCTCAGCCCTGGGAAGCCCAAGTCCCACTCACGGAGACCCTGGTTTAATTGACCAGTGTGCGACCTAAACTTCAGTGGGGTTTTAAAAGTTCCCTGGGTGATTCCAACATGTAGCTCGGCTGAAACTTACACTCCAATTAAAACAAAATCTATTCTCAACATTAGAAGAACCATAGTCAGCCATCTTAGTGACGGCCCGTGCTATCGCAATGGACGGTCCTTCAAGCAACAGCTTGGGATAGGGCAGGATAGCAGAATGGCCAAGAGTCTGGGTTCTGGAATCAGCAGAGCTGGGTTCACATCCTGGCCCTGATGTGTCCCGCCACACGAGTCCCCAGTCTTTCTGGGCCTTGATTTCCTTGACTGTCTAATGGGTACAGCACCTATAAGGCTGTTGTAAAGACTTGACAGGGGCACAAAGGTCAGACACGATGCCTAGAACAGAGTGGGTGCTTAGGAAACGGTGGCTGTCATCATGACCTTCATCATCACGTAGCTCACATGGGGCATGGCCTCTGCAGTCTAACGGAGAGGAGACCAGACGGATGCACAGACACCATCGTGGCGGGTAGAGGCGAGGAGTGGGGCTCAGAGCAGGGCCTTGAGAGCCAGACCAGCCTGGGTTCAGCCTGGCTCCATCACTTACTTACTGTGTGACTCAACATCAACCTCCTGCTGCCTCGGTTTCCTGACTAATAAAGAGTGGAAACCACCAAAGCCACTGTGTCTATAGTGCCTGTGACAGGGTGGATCCGAAAGGGCGTGTCCGGGGTGTGGCCCTGCATTGTCCGTTGTTTCCCCCAAGTTCATGGGCATTGTCTGGTAACTGCCTCATCTTTGCGCCTTGAAGAGCCCTTTCTCCAACCACTACCTCCCATTCTGTTCCCTTTGGCGCACGGTGAGCTACTAAGAATCGAGAAGGTGAAAGAGAGTTTCTCCTCCCCAGGGAGGAGAGTTCCCTGAAGACCCACTGTGCTCCCACAGGCCCACCCGGAGGGTAATGCTGCCCCAGTTCACAGAGGGGACAGAAAGGAGGAATTTGTGCAGGGGGAGAGTACTGGGGGGATCCACGCGTTGAAGAACGTCCAAGGCCCCCCAAGGAGATGTCAGGACCTTCCAGGAAACCAATCTGGGAGAGCTGAACATCAATCAAGGTCCGGGGTCACAGGATTAACCCAAATCTGCACCCCAGTGAAGATCCCACAGCCCCCATGGGGCCAGGAAACCATCGGCCATGGGGAGAAGAGGGGCAGGAAGAAACTAGAAGTTTCTCCCAAAAGTTCTGAAAACTTCCCATGCCCCAGGGGCTGGCGGGGAGTCTCAGTTTATGTGGGGTCTGAATCTCTCCCTGGAAAAACTCAGTCCCGTTAGGCTAGTGAAAGAAAGTCATGGGAGATTCCCTGCTTGTACGAAGCAAGAACGTGTGTTCATACCCACCACAGCCTCCAGAGGGAACATCCTGTATGGTGTCCTCATCGCTGCACCTTGCCCTGAGGCAGGTGGCCAACAGGTGAGACTTGGTACCCAGCCCCAGCGCAAGGGTGGCCAACTCATGAGATCTCAACGGCTGGCAGTGACTGAGGCAAGCCGGCAGGTAACCTAGAGAGGGTGTGCCCCGTCAGCAGTGACCTCCTGGCCATCTGGACCAAGTCGGGGCTCTGGCAGGAAACAGACGGCTCCCTGGAAGGCTCACTGAAGACAGCTGAGTGAAGGGACTGTTCGCAGAAATGCGGATGGGGTGAGGGGCTAGAACTGTGGAGAGCCCTCACTTCCCCGCTCAGAGGGGCAGGCAAGGAAAAGGAGCTTGCGGAAGAGGAAGCTGCCCAGGAGGAGTTGGCACTAGGAGCCCAGCCACCCTGAAGCAAACATCTGGGCAGGGTCCCAAGAATCTGCATTTCTAACAAGTTCCCAGGCGCTGCTGATGCTGCTGGTCTAGGAACCGCGGTTGTTTTTTTTTTTTTTTTTTTTTTTTTATTGAAATGTTTTTTAACGTTTATTTATTTTTGAGAGACAGAGCACAAGCGGCAGAGGGGCAGAGAGAGAGGGAGACACAGAATCGGAATCAGGCTCCAGGCCCCAAGCTGTCAGCACAGAGCCCAAGGCGGGGCTTGAACTCACGAACTGTGAGATCATGACCTGAGCCAAAGTCGGACGCCCAACCATCTGAGCCAGCCAGGTGCCCCCTGGGAGCTGCGTTCTGAGAGCCACGCTTTAGAGGAGCAAAGCCACAGTCAAAACTTCAACAGGGAGAGAGCGAGGCAGGAGAGAGGGGGACATACCCCAACCTTTCTCTCCTTCTACCCTCGGATTTCCTACCGGCACCTCCCACTGGCCAGAACCACGGAGAACCCAGAGGGCGCGGGGGTCCCGGCCATTCCGTCCGCACAGGGCAGTCTCCCCCGGCACAGAGGGGTCAGAGGACAGACGTCTACGATCACCACAATCACTCTCTGAAATGATCTTGTGGATGCATTTGTTTACTGTCTGTGTCCTCTACGGGATGTATGATGGACTTTTCTGCTGTGGGTGCTACTCAGGTGCAGATACATGTGGACGGTGGGCTTGACCATATTCTGGACCAGGCTGGAGGCTCCAAGCCTTGAAATAATGCATTAATGCAAAATACTCTCTCCATCTCCCCCTTCCTTAACTCTCTCTCTCTCTCTCCCTCTCTCTCTCTCTCTGAATCTTAGGAATCCAAATCACATCAAGCAGTGATTGAGGGAGGTGTCTGAATTAGTTTTGAGCCCTAAAAACATTCTTCTCTTGGATTCCCAATATCAGTGCTCTGTATTCACGCAATTGTATTCAACCAACAATTACTGGGCGCCTACGTGCCAGGCACCGTCCTAGGCACTGGGGGCACAGCAGTGAACCGACAGATAAACCCCCACCCTTGTGGGTCTCCTGTTCTTATACTAAAGCGTATACATCAGCCATTCAAAATCCCTGCACGAAAGAAGGGCATTCCCTAGCTCTTCTGAATAACGCTCAGGCAACGCTCTGCAACAATCCAAAGCTCCTGTGACCACGTCTCACTCACGGCTGTGTCCCCAAAGCCCGGGACAGTAACAGGTGCTCCAGATACGACTGTGGATACACGAATAAATGAAAAGCACTTCGTAAGCTGCCTTTAGCAAGAATTACCCCAAGTGGGGGATTCCAGTGTGCAGAATCCTACAGGAGGGCAAAGGTGAGACCGGAAACTGAGCGCTGGAGTGTCTCGGGGCCAAGCGAAGACGGAAGAGGCAAACAGAAAGGAGGCGTCTTCACTATCGAGGGGCGCCATACCCAGCGTCGCACGCACCATGATGCAGGAGGCGTGGACACCTGAGGGTCACTTGGACGTGACCCTGTCACACTTCCTGTCCCCTGTCCTCCTCTTCTGCTGCTTTGTGCCCTAGGGCTCCGATTTACATCCTTCCCTTTTCCCACCTCTCCGTCTCAACATCTTGTCTCCTTCCATTTCTCCATGTCTGAGCCATCCCCAGCCTTGGGGATCCAGCTCAATGCCCACCCTACACCCTAGCCAAGAAGCCTGCCTTGCTCACCGACCACCTGCCCCATCCCAAGGACATGTCTCCCTGCTCTGAATTTCCAGCATTTTATCACAGTGTCTCCCGTTATATCGTCTCACTCTACCCCGGGCACAGCAGGGGCCCCCTCTGGTTCGGTCCCTTCTGGGGCTGTAAATGGCAGATCTCCCCACCAGCAGGTGGAAGCTAGGGCGCGTCATGTTGCCCAAGATCCAGGAGAGCCCAGAGTAAGCACCACGCTAAGAACTTGCCACGCATCACAACTGGACGAGGTCAGTACCCACCCCCATTTTACAGATGAGGAAAAGCAACCTACCCACGGTTACACAGCCAGGAAGCGTCAGAATCAAGATCGGGGCTCAGGTGTGTGTGTCTTTCCAAAGCTCTTTCCACCACGCAAGGGACGGACTTGTCCAGAACAGAACGTTCCACTGCCAGACGAGATTTTCGCGCTCGGGCAAATCAACAGTGTCTCTGAAATGTCCTTTTTAACGATTTCGTTATGGGGGAGAGTCCCAACTTTTACAGAAGCAGAGAGATTAGCGCAAGGAGCTCCATGGCCCCCCGGCAGCTTGGAAACTGTCACTCCACGGCCAGTCTCGTCTCTCTACGCCTGTGGCAGCGCCCCACGCCCCCCGCCCCGGCCCCCACACGGGGTTATCTTGAAACAAATCCCAGAAGTTGTGTCTAAATGGCTTTTTGAAGGGTTTGCTCCCTTGCTCAGAAAAGACACAGGAAAGGTCATTCCTTCCTAGACTCTGTGACATCACCTTGTGGGGCTGGTGGCTTTCTGCAGCGTGGGAACGAGACGTAAAACCCTAGAGGCCCCGACCTGCCCTCACTGCTGACTGCCTCTGACCCAGTGCCTGCAGAGACCCGGCTGAGCTAAAGACAGGTCAGCGGGCACGTCGCTCCCACACCAACCGGAGCACCTGGCACACGTCCCCAGCAGAAACGACGCTTCCAGGAATCCACCCCGGACGCAACCGGCCAGGTCACAGCTGCCTCTGCTCTGGCTCACGACTCGCACCTGCTGCCAGGAATCCAACCCGAGGTCCCTCCTCCGGGTCCCGTCTACTTGGGAGAAAAGCTGGCGTGTGGCGGTGGAGGCCGGCAGGGCGAAAAAGCCTGGGCTCTGACTTCACGCAGACCTGAGTTCAAATCCCAGCCCTGACATCTGCCTGCTGTGGGTCTGCGGGGGAATGATAGATTTTATTTATTTATTTTTTTGGGGGGGTTGGTTGCCAGTAAGGGATGATCCTTCCCACCTCACGGGGTTGTCTGAGGGCCAAACGAGGTAACGGGGAAAGACTAGCTTCGTGTGCGGCCATCCACACCCCCACTGTTATTCATCGCGGATTGCAGGCCTCCCTCCTTGCAAAGGGGTGCTCTTCAGGCCAGTGGAGGTATCTGGGCTCGGGAGGCATGAGTTCAAATCCCTCCTCTGCCTCTCCTTAGCCGTGTGACCGCAGAGAGCGACTTCAACTTCCTCACCTGCCGGACGGAAGCCCTCAGGCAGCTGCCTTCTAGGCTTGCAAACACAAAAAGCAAAACAAAACAGGAGAGTGCACGAAACACCCGGTCTGTGCTTGGCTCTGTAAATGAGAGCTATTTTTGAGTTTTGATTCCCTCCCTGGATCGCCGGTCGGAGACACACTGCGCTCTTCCCAAGGAGACCCGGGAAGCCTTCCCGAGCCAGGAGCAGGGGGGCTGTGATGGTGCAGCCTCACCCTGAGCAGGTGGAGGAAAGCTGGCAGGGCACAGGCGGAATCCAGGGACGTGGCCAGAAGCAGGTGCCCGAGGCTGGCAGAAGGTACGTGGGGCACTGAGGGTCGGCCAAGCTGCCCTTGGCACGAACACGCGGGAGTCCAGGTCCGGCAGGCAGCGGAAAACGGGCAGCAAGTGAGATGGGCGCTTGGGGAGACCAGCGTCCTTGGCTGGGTCCCCGGTTCCTGGGTCTGAGGATCGTGACTTAATTCCATACCCCACCAGATGGTGTGCTGAGGTTTCTGTGGAGCGCGGGGTAGGGAGAGGCATCAGCCTGGGTGACATGGTGAGGGACCGGCGAGAGAGGGGCAGTCACACTGGCCTCACAAAGCCGGCCAGCAAGTATCTGCTGACATAAACCGTGCACGGGCTCTGGGCCGGGCCCAGAGTTCTGTACAAACTACCATCCCCGTTTCGCTGATGAAGAAACTGAGGCCCGGGAAGCCTGAGTATCTTGTCTAAGTTCACACAGCCAGGGGTGGAGCCAGGATTCAAACTGAGACGGCTCGGCAGAGCCTCCCCATTTGGCCACGACCACCTCTTAGCCGAAAAAGCAGATTCTAGAAAACTCCACCCTTCCGCACGGGAGGTTCCCAGAGGCCCTCCAAAGAGGAGGGAGAAATCAGCGGCCACCAGGAAGTGAGCGCGTCCCCGGGTGCCCAGCCAACAGGACCCAAACGTGGCTGGTGCTGAGTTTGGTTCTGAGACCCAGACTCCATGGAGCCCGGCCTCGTGGAGACGCGTGCGCAGTTTCCTCTACGGTCGGCGCCTTCCGCTGGCGAGGAGGGCTGAGATAGAGCTGGTCCCGGCAACCGCGGCCGATGAGAAATCATTTTCACCGTTGGGCAAGGGCAAAAGTTCACCCACCTTCGCTGGCTGGATTCAAGGAATTCAGCTCCGGAATCAGAGGATAAAGAAAAATGCCGGCAGATCCTGCGCGAAGCTTCTCTCTCGCTCTCCGGGCTGTGGCAGCGGAGTCTTGGCAAGCGCTTCCTTGGAATTCTCCAGAGGCCTCTGCCAGTTCAACTGACAGGGCAGCAGATGGTGCGCACTTATCTGCTGATGATATTTTGATTTATTTATCTCTTACAGATGGTACCGTGCCTTGATTTCTGGCGGGAGTCCAAACTGTGGGTCAACTTTCTGGGGATAATCACTCCTCCAAGTGGATAAAATACCGGAGGCTAAAATCCCGCCTGGCACCATGACCTCTTTACCGCGGCCTCCAGACGTGAGCCTTGCTCGGGCATTTCAGGCACCGTGGGCAAACCGAAGGGGAAAAAAAATTGTTCTATGGAGTTCTACGGCCAGAAAACCTCAATGCTTATCTGCAATGAATACCGCAGTGGCTACGTGTCAGAGCTCTGCGTTCACAGAACCCTGAGATGAAGGATCCGTGACCCAACCCAGACTCCCTGGGTCTTGCTTTCCTCATCCATAAAATGGGTATGATTGTCACCGCGACCACATAAGGTGTGACAGCAGCAGCTAGCTTATCCGCTAAAAGTTGTGCTCCTCCTTCCGTAGTGCGGGGTGACTGCTGGGAAGTGGCTGCCCAGCCAGGCACAATACTTCCCAGCACCCCCTGCATTCTGGTGGGGCCTTGTGACTGGTTCTGCCTGTAAAGTGTGAGAGGCCTGTGGCCCTTCCTGGAGAGGGCTTTAACAAGTGGCTGTGCCTGGGGCGCCCGGGTGGCTCGGTCGGTGAAGCTTCTGGCTTCAGTTCAGGTCATGATCTCGAGGCTCGTAAGTTCGAGAACCCGCGTCGGGCTCTGTGCCGACGGCTCGGAGCCCGGAGCCTGCTGCGGATTCTGTGTCTCCCTCTCTCTCTCTCTCTCTCTCTGCCCCTCCCCCACTCACGCTCTGCCTCTGTCTCTCAAAAAACTGAGTAAACATTAAAAAATTAAAAAAAAAAAGTGGATGTGCCTTCAGCAAAGGAAACAATCAACGAAACGAAAAGGCAACTGACAGAAGGGGAGAAGATAGTTGCAAATGGCCTATCGGATAAAGGGTTAGTATCCAAAATCTATAGAGAACTTCCCAAACCCCACACCCGAAACACAAAGAATCCAGTGAAGAAATGGGCAGAAGACATGAATAGACGCTTCTCCAAAGAAGATATCCAGAGGGCCAACAGACACACGAAAAGATGCTCAAGCTCGCTCATCATCAGGGAAATAGAAATCAAAACCCCACTGAGACACCACCTCACACCGGTCAGAGTGGCTAAAATGAACAACTCCGGGAACAACAGATGCTGGCGAGGATGTGGAGAAACGGGAACCCTCCTGCACTGTTGGTGGGAATGCAAACTGGTGCAGCCGCTCTGAAAAACAGCGTGGAGCCTCCTCAGAAAATTAGAAACAGAACTACCCTACGACCCGGCAATTGCGCTATTAGAAATTTATCCAAAGGATACAGAAATGCTGATTCAAAGGGGCGCATGCACCCCAATGTTCACAGCAGCACTATCGACAACGGCCAACGTATGGAAAGAGCCCAAATGTCCATCAACTGATGAATGGGTTAAGAAGATGTGGTTTGTATATGCAATGGAGTATTACTCGGCAATCAAAAAGAATGAAATCTTGCCCTTTGCCACAACACGGGCGGAACTAGAGCGTATTATGCTAAGCGAAATTCGCCAGAGAAAGACAGATATTCACATGATTTCGCGCATCTGTGGAATCTGAGAAACCTAACAGATGATCGTAGAGGAAGGGAAGGAAAAAATGAGATAAAAACAGAGAGGGAGGCAAACCACAAGAGACTTCTTAAACACAGAGAACAAACTGAGGGTTGACGGGGGCGGGGGAAGTGGGTGATGGGCACTGAATTCTACTCCCGGAGCCAAAGACGACACGGGATGTGAACTAACCTGAGAATACAAAATAAAAAAAGCGGATGTGTCTTCTCTCTCCTCTGCCACCCCGATATGAAAGGCTCCAAGATCCTGGGGAGCTTGGAGCCCCAATAGGAAGATTTCCTGGTCCCCCCATCCCTGGGTGGAGCAGAGCCGCCATCCACGGGAACCCCTGGTACTGAAATGTTACATGAGCAAACACGAAATTGCTACTATGCTGACCCACAGGCCCCTCCGCGTTTATTTGTTACGGCGGCTACCGGTTGCCTGCCACATAGTTGGGGACCCGACGGGACCACACGTGTGAGACACTGGCGCATGGCAAGCACTCCGTTAAGTGTTCACAATTCACAATTATCATCATCTTTCAAGGGAGCTTGATAAATTAAGGAGATCGTGATTTTTTTTATGGCTTCCCATCTGTCGGATTTGGTTAAAGCAAAGCTGATTTACCTAATACCTCGGTGTTATTACTGCCCCCCCCCCTTTTTTTTTTACCACCAGGAATCCATGAGCTGTCCTGTTTTGACAGGACAAAATCACGTTCTGAAAGAGACATTTAAAAGCACACGGCGGCTGACACGGCGATCCCGGCCCACGGTCGTCTCGACCCGGGGTTCCCTCGCTGCCCTCCGCACAGAATTACCCAAATGCAGCCAGGGATGGAGGAGGGGGCGTAAGAAGGTGGAGCCCACTGCCCCCCGGTTTCCAGATGCAGAAACAGAGGCCCCGGGAGGGCTCACGCGTTGCCTGAGTTCTGTCACGAGTCGGATACTGAGCCGAAGCTGGAACCCGAGTCCTCCGCCTTCCCATCCAGAAGGTGAGGGAGGACAGAGAAGCCCACAGCGCCTGGTGACAGAAAATAACAGAAGCAAACACTCACTGAGCACTTCCTATGTGCCACGCCCTGCCGTCAGTCTCCAGAGGCACACTTCCTTACCTACTTCTCGAAACCACACAAAGGAGCTACTGTTTTTGTCCCCATTTATCAGATGAAGAAGCTGAGGCCCAGCGAGGTTACGTACCTGACCCCTTCCAAGGCACAAAGATAATACGTAGTGGATCTAGGATTCCACCCAGGGTGCTGTAACTATCCTATAGAGGCCCCACTTTTAATCACGTTGGAGAGATAGAACTTACAAGAAGGATCCACTCCAGGGAGCGGCACTAAACCCACTCGAGCCCAAGGAACGGGCGTCTGTCCGATACAACCCAAGAAGAGTCCAGCCATAGAAAAGGCCCCTCCGTGGGGCACCTGGGTGGCTCAGTCCGTTAAGCGTCCGACTTCGGCTCAGGTCACGATCTCGCGGTCCGTGAGTTCGAGCCCCGCGTCGGGCTCCGTGCTGACAGCTCGGAGCCTGGAGCCTGCTTCCGATTCCGTGTCTCCCTCTCTCTCTGCCCCTCCCCTGCTCATGCTGTATCCCTCTCTATCTCTCAATAATAATTAAACATTAAAAAAGAAAGGAAGAAAAGGCCCCTCCAAGGTAGCACTAAACTTCCCAGTGGTGAAAGATATAAGAAACGCTTGGACCCCCCCTGTGGAGATGGTGCCACGATCTTTAAGCAGCTTGGAGTGGGTGGTGTATCAGATGGGGCCAGTGTGTCTTCACAGGTCCCATGAGTGGCTCGTGACGGGGGGATGTGCGCTAAACGACACTGAATCACATCATGGGGAACAATTTCCCTTCCCAATTCCCTTCCAACCCTTTGGTTGCTCCCAGGAGGAAGTTTCAGTTTTTGGTGGTTTTTTTTTTTTTTTTTTTTTTTTTTTTTTTTGCTGGCTTGTCCTTAACATTGTTCTAACACTTGCTCATCTTCCATTTTAGTTTTTATTTATTAAAAAAAGTTTTTTGATATTTATTTATTTTTGAGACAGAGACACAATGCAAGAGGGGGAGGGGCAGAGAGAGAGGGAGACACAGAATCCGAAGCAGGCTCCAGGCTCTGAGCTGTCGGCACAGAGCCCGACGCGGGGCTTGAACTCACATTCATGAGATCATGACCCGAGCCAAAGTCGGACACTTAACCGACGGAGCCACCAGGCTCCACACCGATCTTCCATTTTAAAGAGAGAGAAGGTAGGGTTCCTGGGTGGCTCAGTCAGTTAAGCATCCAACTCCTGATTTTGGTTCAGGTCATGGGCTCACAGTTCGTGGGTTCAAGCCCCAGGTCGGGCTCTGTGCTGACAGCTTGGATCCTGCTTGGGATTCTCTCTCCCTCTCTCTCTGCCCCTACCCCCCTCACACTCATGCTGTCTCTCTCAAAAATAAATAAATAAACTTTAAAAAAGAGAGAGAGAGAGAAGGCAAAAGCATCCAGCTAAAATCTGATAGCATTGCGTTGTTTTATGCACGTGCACGTATATATATTTCTTCCTTTTTTGGCAAGTTGTGCTGGTTTTCTGTTTCCAATTGTCATATAAAGTTTCCCATTTGAATTCATTTATGTAAGGAAGATGTGAGCCAATACAGAGGAAAAGAAAAAAAAATCATAGTGGAACAAGGGTAGGTGGCTAAGAACAAATTCACAAAGGTCATATGAGAAAAGCTAAAATGCGGGAAACATTGGCATAAAAGAATCCTGCGCTTCCACGCCAAGAGCCTGCAGGGCCACCACCCTGAACAACACTGGGAGCACCATTCACACCGTGGTTTATACGCATAACACTCCCTGGAGTCATACAGTGCACAGCCTGTGTAACTGTACACAGCAGCCATGGATATTTTTAGAGTAACAAATATCACAAACACGGGAAGGAAGAGGGATAACCTTCGGCTCAGCTGCCCAAAGTTCCTCATTGCAAATGATGGCACTCTCTGATCCTCCAACAGTGTCCCCACGCTCAAGGGGCCACCAGGCCGTCCAAGAAGAGCTGGCACTCGACTCATCCTCAGGAGGAATGGAAGAAACACAGGCGCAGCGTTCAGGCTTCAGGAGGATAAACGACAAGGGAGCTGCCCGACATTCTCAGCCATGAAGTACTTGGAGAGTAGAGTATCGGTGAGCCGTTCTCAAACAAGCTGGATGACATTGAAACCAGCTCACCCGGGGAAGAGTCAAAACTAACTCAAGAATGGAGAATTCATAGTAAAAACATCGAAGTGAGTAAGAAACCTATGGAAACGCACAACCAAAAGAAAACAGTCGGAGGTGTTACAGTGGCTGTAACACCCTGACATAAATGTCAAAGTCAGACAAGCATTAGGGGCGCCTGGGTGGCTCAGTCGGTTAAGCGTCCGACTTCAGCTCAGGTCATGATCTCGCGGTTCGTGAGTTCGAGCACGACAAAGGCCAGAAGGCTCTCTCTTCTTTTCTCAGAATCAGCCTAACACTGGAAACACCTCATTTAAAGGCTGCAGGGACACATCTCTTTATTCCTCCCTGCCACCCACCCCACCCCCACATCACAGAGGTCATTATCTGCCCAGGATCAAAGTGAGCTGGTAGAAGAGAGATTCGGATTCAGGCCTTACTTGTCCCAGGGACCCCGGCCCCACGTGGCTCTCTGGCTCAGGGTCATTGAGAAGGAGGCTCTCAGGTCCTAGGAGCTTCCCAAGCAGATAAATAATAAATGAATAATAAAATCAACTTACATCATGCCAGGCCAGTCCTAAACATTCCCTTTCTCCTCCTTTCCCCCCTCCTTCTCGCTCTCTCTCTCTCTCTCACACACACACACACTCACATGCACATCTCTCTTGAGGTCCAGTGCCTCAGTCTGTCCCCTGGCCTCCCTGCCTCCCCACCATCAGCCACGGGGATGTTTACGGAGCCCAGATTTGAATTCCGTTCAGCAACCTCCATGCTAATTTCTGTTCTTGCCACAATCGTCGTGCCCTCAGACATTTATTAAAAATGCAGAACTCCCAAAGGCGCATATTCTCTGTGACCCAACAATTTCACGTCTTGGAACTCCTCTTACAGACCTCCTCACACGCGTGCAAAATCACACAAGGTCAAGAGAACTTGCCGCAGCATTCTTTGAAGAACAAAGGGCTAGCGATAACCTAAGTGGCCATTAATTAAACAAGAACCGTACGTTCCGTTTATGGAAAACTCAACACTCACGAAGACAAACAAGGCAGCTCTTTCTTTCTCAGAAAATTAGCACAGAGAGTTCACATTAACTCTCAGCAGTCCCGAAAGAACATCAATATCACGTGAGAAAGCGGGGAACCCCACAGAAGCTGGAGACCCAGCGCGCATACAGAACAAATAGGAGCAACTCCCCCCGCCTCGAAAAGGCGAGGAAACAGAGCCTTCCCTACGGCTTCTCCGGAGGCGCGCAGTCCTTGACTCCTGCCTTCCCTTCCGGCATCTGCAAAGTCGGCCCCATTGCAACTCTCCTCTCTGACAGACATACCTCCTCCAACTACAACTGAGAAAGCTTCTCTGCTTTTAAGGGTTCACGTGATCAGCGCGGGCTCATCTGGAAAATCCAGGATAATCTCCCCAAGTCAAAATCCTTAATTGAATCACAGCTGCCGAAAGTCCCTTTCAGCATTTCAGGTAGCATATTGACAGGTTACAGGGATCATGACGTGGACCTTTGGCGGGGAGGGGGCATCGTTCCGGCTGGACTGCAGCCCCCAAGAACACTCTCATTAGACACAAGACCTCGTGATGATGTACCCGTCCCTCTGCCTGAAACGCGCCTTCTCACCCGATTCTTGCGCCAACCTTCAAGGCTGAACGCCAAAGTCCTCTCCTCCGTGAAGCCCTCCCTGATTCCCCCAAGCAGAACTGGGGACGCGGCTGGCACTCTGAAAAAGGCCCTTGGCGTTCGAATTATTTGCCTTCACGTGCATCACGCAGCAGCCTGCGAGCGACCTGAGAGACTCAGTGGCATTCACCACACATCCCACCCTTCGGCTCACACCACACACACACACACACACACACACACACACACACTGAAGGAACGAGTGACCGACCGAGTCCTTTTGATTTCACCGTGCTAATCCGAAACACAATTTTGTGTGTCTGCGGTTGTTACGACGAGGCCACATGCTCGGCACATGGCAAAAGCTCAATAAAGATTTGCTTTGTAAATAAATTAGTATGCACACTTAATATTTATCAAAAAGTGCTAGGCACTTTGCTAAGCTCCTTACAGGCTCTGCCTCCCTGTTTAATTTTTCTCAACGACTCTCAAAGGAGTACTACTGTCTTCGTTTGGGTGGTTAACACCGGCCGCCGGTGCAAACGCCTCAAAATCCCAAAGTCGTATTTCGCAGCTGTGTCTCCGGCGTGCCTCCCATCCACGCAGTGACTCAGGGACCCAGGCTCCTTCCGTGTGCAGCCACACCACAAACAGGGGATGGAAAGTTCCAGGGAGGGCACGACGTACGCTTACCCACCTCAGCCAGCCAGAGGACCTCCGCCACCCCCGCTCACACCCATCGGCCACACCAGTCACGTGGCCAATCCAACAGCAAAGGAGGCTGGGACATGCGGGGCACTCCTGGGTATTGATAAGCCAAGCGATCGATGCCCTGTTTGTTTCCTTCCTCGTTTTATTGCGGAAGCACCAGAGGTCCGGAGGGACGGAGAGGTTTCGCCAGGCTTACATGCTGTGTGTAGGAAACCGGTGAGGCCTGCGCAACCCCCTCCCCCCGGGTCCGTCTGCCTGCGCAGACCGCGTGCAACCCCTCTTTGCGCATATGAGCACATCCTGTGTGCTCGAAAGTCAGGCCACCCCAGAGGGCGCGGCCTGGGACGTGGCTGAGTGTCAGGAAGGACCAGACCCAGGTGGGGGTGGGGGTGGGGGGACATCCCTTCTGGACAACCCCCACCGTGGGTAATCCACGCAGAGATTACTGGGAGTCGCCTGGGCCGTGTGTCCCCATCTAGGCGCCCACCCCGGCCAACGTCAGTTTATTCAGAAGCGTCTAAATGACACAAGGCAGCTGTTACGTGCTCGATTTTCCCCTGCAGACCGTCGCAAGAGGGGAAACAAAATCTTTTTTTTTTTTTAAGCGAGACTCAGATGAAGCTTGAACAAAACCAATAACTCTTTGAGGACGAGCAGCTCTCAGCTTCCCACAGACGCCTTTGGAGCATTGTTTCTGGGGGTTATTTGGCAGTCGTTTACTGTCTAGAAAGAAATATCGCTCCTTCCTGTGTATGTTTCTCCTCTCCTCCTCCCTGCCACCTGCCCCCACAGCGTTAGCCCTTTGCCCTTGCAGTTTAAAATTGTAATAAAAGGGGGCGCCTGGGGGGCTCAGTTGGTCAAGCATCTGACTCTTGATTTCGGCTCAGGTCATGATCTCATGGGTTCGTGAGATCGAGTCCCGTGCCGGCTCCGCGCTGTCAGCATGGAGCCTGCTTGGGATTTTCTCTCTCTCTCTCTCTCTCTCTCTCTCTCTCTTCCTCTCTCTCTGCCCCTCCCCTGGTTTTGCTTGCTCTCTCTCTCTCTGTGTTAAAAATAAACATAAAAATAAACATAAATAATGTTTACATTGTAATAAAAAACCATTGCCCCCCACCCCCAAGTTGCTTTGCCTCAATCTCCGATCTCGCGTCCTCTCTCCAGACCCTCTCGTTCTCATCTGCCTGTTCCTTGTCTCCCAGAGTCGGCATCTCTAGGCTGAGACAAGTGCAATGCTCTGTCAACTCTCAATTATTCAGGGCTGATTATTCAAGGAGTGGATTACTCGGGCTTCTGGCTCCCCCCTCCGCCCCCGTGGCACTGCTCATCGGTACCTCCAGCCACAGGCAAGGAAGGAAAAGAAAGTTCGCTGAGCTCCCATCCACCAAGACCGGCTGCCGGTTAGCTGTTTCTACCTGGCAGGGAGGTGAGGGGCCTCTGGACCCGGCTGCCCATCCCGCCTCTTCCCCATTCACCCAGGTAATTTGGAGTTGGCAGTCATTTTTCCAGAAGGAAAGGGGGCCTATGATGCTAGTCCAGACCTTCACCCTTGGGGCTTTCCCACCAGCCTGTGATGTCTGCACTGCCTGATGGCAGGGTGGTCTCTTTACAGCATGAATAGGTCACAGGATCGTCATGCGATGACGTATCTAATACATACAATGGATTTTTAAAAACAAAGCAGAGGGGCGCCTGGGTGGCGCAGTCGGTTAAGCGTCCGACTTCAGCCAGGTCACGATCTCGCGGTCAGGGAGTTCGAGCCCCGCGTCGGGCTCTGGGCTGATGGCTCGGAGCCTGGAACCTGTTTCCGATTCTGTGTCTCCCTCTCTCTCTGCCCCTCCCCCGTTCATGCTCTGTCTCTCTCTGTCCCAAAAATAAATAAAAACGTTGAAAAAAAATTAAAAAAAAAACAAAAAAAACAAAAAAACAAAGCAGAGAGAGAGGCAGAAGGCAACTCACCCTCACGTGCCAACTTATCCCAGAAGGGGCTCGCTCCCAGACATGAGACCCTTCCCCAGGCCAAAGCCCCCGATCTTGGGGAATCTGAACCATGGTCACTTTACTAAAGGACTCTGGGGAAAACAGGGATTGTTTTCTAGGGGGTGAGGGGAAATTTTTTTTTTATTACAATGTAAACATTTTTTATGTTTATTTATTTTTGACAGAGAGAGAGACAGAGAGACAGCAAGCAAAACCAGGGGAGGGGCAGAGAGAGAGGGAGAGAAAGAGAGAGAGAGAGAGAAATCATCCCCAGGGTCCGCAAGAGGAAGAACACCGATCCAGTGGGCGGAGTGCATGGCAGTCCAGAAGGGGACCGGAGGGGACCGGAGGATCCGAGCCACCCCCACGGCACTCACCACCTCCAGGTAGCCCGGCCACCCGCACTCCACCCACAGCTGGGAGACCTTTAGAGCTGTCACCTGCTGGGCCAGAGCAGCCAGGATCCTGCACGGGGAGAAAGAGGTGGGTCCTTTACCCCTCTCCCAACAACCCCGGCCAAGCCCCACGGAGTCTCTCAGCCCGCGGACCGCTTTTGTTGCATTCAATCAGCAAATCTTCATTAAGCATGTGTCGGGCACGGTTCGAAGCACTGAAAATTCAGTGCGAACAAGACAGGAAGTTCCAGCAGAGGAGACAGGCCGTAAACAAGTAAACAAATAGATAAATACCAGGTGGCCACATGCACTCTGAATGAAACAAAACAGGGAGCTGGGGTGGAGGGACGGGGGCGGGGAGGCATCTCCGACAAGGTGACCGAGGCCTTCTCTGTAGTGAGAGAACATTCCAGCTACGGCCTGATGAAGACAAGCCAGCCATGTAAGGATCCAGGGGGAGAGCATCCCAGGGAGAAGCGTATCAAGTGCAAAGGCCCCGGGGCAGGGATATACTTGGAGCACCAGGGGAGCAGCAAAGAGGCAGGAAGGCCTGGGGCTACGTGGGTGCTGGGTGAACAGAAGGAGGGGCCCCTGGAGGAGAGGGCAGGGCTGGGTCACGCAGGCCTTGGGCTGGGGCAGACCCGAGGAGCTAGGCTGGGACTCTGGGAAGTCACTGGAGGGAGCCAAGCACAAGAGTGCTGTGACCTGATTTGCATTTTTAAAAGCTCTATCTGGAGGCTGTGTGGTTGCAAAGGGCAGAACCCACTCACAAGGCAAGGCGTGGAAGCTTGTTAACGTGGAAGGATATAAGGGTGTCTCACTGAACCCAGATGCAGGTACTGCTGGACTGGGGAGCCATCGCAGCCAGGATGGCCTCTCTCTCTGGTTGTCCCAGCTCCAAAGTCTTTCTTCTGGGCCCCTCTCGGCTCTTCTGAATAGAGGCAGTCACTTCAGCCATTGCCCTGCGTCCAGCCCTACGGAGCCTGACCCGTCTTTCAATTCTCCAAATTCCCAAGACAGAGAAGCTGATTGGCCCAGCTCAGGTCAGGTGCCCAGCCCGAGAGGCCAGTCAGCACAGCCAGGGAAGGACAAGGCCACCCAGGAAATCATGGCCGCCATGCCACCACTGTTGGTGGGGAAACGCTCAGTGAAGGAGGTCTGGGCTGGGCAGACACCTTCCTCGACTTCCTCTGTCCCCGTCTCCATCTCAGTCCCCAGCCCAACTCCACAGGAGGCCACCAGTGCTCCTGGAGCTTAGGGAAGTGAGGAGCCTCCCATTCAGAGCAACAGGGGACCCCAGACGCCGGGGCAGCAGAGGGGACAGGCCGGATCCTAAACACGGGAGCCTGGGGTGAGGCGGGCAGGAGGACTGCTCTGCAGACCCCAAAACCAGGAGCCGGGAGCAGACAAGCAAGAGTCCATGCGTCAAGGTCAGGGTGATTGCCGGAACCGTGGCTGGTGCCCATGGCCGGTGTCCCGCGCCTGCCAGGCCTGGCGGGGCTGCTGGGCTGACGGCCACTGAGTCAGAGGCTCCTGTGTGCGCAGCAAGGTGGAGAGGAAGGAAGAGAGCCCACAGGGGGAGCAGAGAAGAGGGGGCCGGGCTTGGCTCCTCTTGCGGCTCACCGGCCTCCTCTCTCAGACTGGAAAGGCTCTGCACCCAGCCAGGGAAGCGCCATCCCAGCAGAGCAGGGGCCGGCATGTTGGGACTCGGGCCTCCATCCATCAGCGGTGCAATTACAGAGGAGTGCTCTGAGGGGAGCAGTGGCTGGACGGAGCTGGGGGGAACTGGGGGGCTGGAGCCGGGGAGGGGTCCCCTCTCCATCTGCAGGGCAAGGAGGGAAGGAGGGAGGCAGGGAGAAACAGATTCAGCAGGATTAAGCAATAAGGAGACCCGGGGGTGGGGGGGCAGGGACAATGAATGAGAAAAAGACAGAAGACAAGAGCGAGATCAGGACAGAGTAAGGCAGAGGCAAAGGAACCAAAGAGAGAGAGAGAGAGAGAGAGAGGTAGCAACGAACGCGAGGGGTGAACAGTCAGTCCAAGAGGGAGAACTGCCTGGATTCGAAGCCAGGCGCCACAACTAATATAAATCAACTCGTATCAGTTTGCTACCACTGAGTGGGTGGCTTAAAGGACAACAATCGACGGTCTCTCACAGTTCCGGAGGCTGGAGGTCCAAGATCAACGTGTCAGCAAGCTGGGTCCCTTCTGAGGGCTGTGAGGGAGAATCTGTCCCAGGCCCTTCTTCAGGCTCTCAACATGGCTGTCTCCACATTACCACGGCGTCCTCCCTGTATGCATGCGTGTCACCAAAGTTCCCCTTTTCATAAGGACACCAGTCATATTGGAGGGAGGGCCACCCTAATGACCTCATTTAACTTAATTACCTCTCTAAAGGCCCTGTCTCCGAACAAAGTCACAGTCTGAGGTCAAGACGTCAACATATGAATTCCGGGGAGGCATAATTCAACCCTTACCACTCCTTAACCTGTCTGTGCCTCGGTTTCCTCTAATATAAAACGGGCATAACCATAAAGGATCATTCTGAGGATTCGGTGAGTTACTGAACATAAAGCGTGTCGTGTAGTAAATACGCAATAATTGTTAGTTACATTCCAATCCTTATTATCATTACCTGGTGTGGTAGGCAGACTAAGGGCCACCAAAGATGTCCACACCTTCATCCTCAGAACGTGTAAATATGTTCCTTTCCACGACAGAAGGGATAATGAAGGTTGCAATTCCAATGGCGAGATTATCTGGGATTATCCACGGGGACCCAACGTAATCACAGGAGTCCTGGAAAGCAGAGAAGCTTCCCTGGCTCTGGTCAGAGACAGGTGCAATGTGAAAAGAACTCAACCGCCTTTGCTGGCCCTGAAGCCGGAGGAAGGGGTCGTGAGCCACAGACCATGGCGACCTCTGGAAGCTGAGGGCAGCCATTGGTTCCCAGCCAGTGAGGAAACGGCGACTCGCTCCTACAACCTCAAGGAATGGAATTCTGCCAACAACAAGAAGCAGAAACAGATGTTCCCCTAGAGCATCCAGAAACAAACACAGCCCGCCAACCACCTTGAATTGTAGGTGGGGGAGAGTGTACGGCACTTCGAGCCCCCAGAACTGTGAGCTAATAAATCTGTGCGATGAAGTCACGACATCTCTAGTAATTTTGTTGCAGCAGCAAATAGGGAACTAACACTTTCGGAAAACACCCATCAAATGGGAGTAAGTGATCTGGTTGACCAAGCCCTCTGGCTGGAAGCCAGAATGACATGGGTGTCCCCTAGGCCAGGGAGCAATTCTGGCAACCACAGAAAAGTACCTCTGCCCACCTGGAGGACCCCCAGCACACTGGCCTTTGGTGCTGGCACCACAACCTGCTCCTCAGGTCTAGAGCAAAAGGTGTATCTGTGCCCAGGCTGGGAGACACCTGCGGGCCCCCAAGGAGCTAAGAGAGTCTCTGGGCCCCCATACCACAGACCCTCCACCCCTCCAGAGTGGCCCCTGCCTATGGCCGGCTGTATAATGGACCCAAGGGTGTTCATGTCCTAATCCTCTGACTCTAGGAATATGTTGCCCTACGTGGCAAAAAGGACTTTGCCGACGTCACTAAGAATCTTGAGAAGATTATCCTGGATTATCTGGGTCGGTCCAAGGTAATCACAAAGGTCCTTATAAAAGGGAGACCGAGGCCTCAGAGTCAGAAAAGATGTGACAACAGAACTAGAGGCTGGCATGATGTGTTCTGAAGAAGGAGGAAGGGCCATGGGCTGAGGAATTCGGGAAGCCTCTAGAAGCTGGAAAAGGCGAGGGGACCGATCCTCCCTTGAAGCCTACGGAAGGAACGCGGTCCTACAAGTGCCTTGGTTTTAAATTTCTTTTTAATTTGTTTAGTGTTTATTTATTTTTGAGAGAGAGGGGGGGAGAGAGAGAGAGAGAACAAGTGGGGGGAGGGCAGAGAGAGAGAGAGACACACAGAATCCAAAGCAGGCTCCGGGCTCCGAGCTGTCAGCACAGAGCCCGACGTGGGGCTCGAACCCATGGACCGTGAGATCATGACCTGAGCCGAAGTTGGACGCTTAACCGACTGAGCCACCCAGGCGCCCCAAATACCTTGGTTTTAGACTTCTGACCCCCAGAACTGGAAGAGGATTATGTTGTTTCAAACCCCAACGTTGATGGTCATTTCAGGACCTGGATTCGGAGTCAGTGGCCCCAGAACTGAGTCCCAGCATGCACTTCACCCAGCTGGGTGACCCTGCGTTGAGTCACTGCACCGCTCTGTGTCCCTTTCTCATCCGTAAAATGGGGGTGATGACTTCCCGGGGCCCACTCCGCGGCTGTGAGCCGCATAGCCAGGTGAGGGACCCGTCTTGTCCTAGCTGCTGGCACCAGAACTCCTCCGGGGGGACAGAAATGACTTCGCTGAGACAAATGTTTCCACAAGTGCTTGCGTAGGAAGCACACACACACAAGATTGCACCTTGGCTCCAGCACAGAAGGCCTCAGGGGAAAAGGGAGGCCTCTGGGCGACAGAGGGGTGGCATGGGGCGCTCTCTAGAAGACCCAGGTGGAAAAGGACGGGCCAGCTGGACGCCAGAAGTTCCTCACTGTGTGACAAAGCCTCCCACAGACCTTCAGGAAAATCAGCACATGCCCTGAGCCTCTTTGAGAGGGTCGGTCAGCATGGAAACCAAAGAGGGAGCAACATCTCACCTGGGGGCGAACCCCCTTCAGGAGGACAGCCAGCTGTGAGACACCCCAACCCCAAAGAGCTCAGGAGGCCTCGGAAACCTGCAGATAGTAGAAGGGGGCCGGGACCCCAGAGACCACGCGCTCTGCGGGGAACCGTGCCAGACGAGCCCGCTTCTCAGGAGGCACAGAGGCCGCACCAGCCAGCCGGTGCTCAGGAAGAACAAATTAGACCAGACTTGGACTTGTATGGGAGAGCCCTTTAAGCACACTGTGAAGTCCTGTTTGACCTTGAGGTGCCAGCTTCCGATGCGGTTTCCTGCCCACGGGGACCTCAGTACCCCGAAGCCCGCACCCACTGGGAAACTAGCCTCCCTGCTCTCCAGCACATTCTTCCACATATGCCCCGGGAGGAGAGCCATTCACCCCCCCACCCCCACCCCCACCCCACGGAGCGTCAGCTCTGGAGGCCCGGTGTCAGCAATAATGGATAAGGACAGCGTCAATTCTCCCAGCCCAGGAAATCACACCTGGGCGACCGATCCCCGGCAGGGCTGGGGAGAATGCAATCTAGAATGCATCTAGAGTTTCCACAGGGCCCTGACCACAAATTCCCTCCACAGTCGCCCTCCACAGGAAGTCTCGAGAGCCTCGCAGGCAGAATGGCTCCCGCTGCTCTTTGGGGGCCGGCAAAGCAGGTGCCGGGGCCTCCGTGGGCCGAGGAGGGGGCTCTGCTGACCCGGGCGCTTGCCCGTGTGGGGACCTCCAGCGAGAGGGGCACCCGGGACGGCGAATGACAGCCCAGCCCCCAGACCCAAAGGGCCACTTGGGGAGGAAGTTCAAGGTCATTTCCAGGAGGGCCTCCTGGAGAATCTAAGGGTTGGGAAGGTGGAGGGACCAGCTGGAACCACATTCATCAGGAAAGAAGGCACAGACCTGGGAGGGTGTTTGCAAAGCCAGCGCTGGCTCCTGCCAGCCGCCCCCCTGAGCGGGGACCCCTGGTTCAGCACCTGCGGGCACCCTACGGAAGCAGGGCCTGTGAACCCCCAGGCCTGCGGGGTTGGGGTGGAGCTGGGGGGCTGGGTGGGGGTGTAAAGATAAGTGCTACTCAGCTCTACCTGTGGGGCCGTGCACGACTGCCAAAGCCTTCCTATCATCCAAGAACCCGAACCCCAACTGTCTTCATCTTTCCAGTTTGAATGGAGAGGGTCCTACGTGACCCCCAAAAGCCACCCCACCTGGTGGCTGGAATCCGGCCATGGCCGTGGCCCATTTCAGACCATGTGGACCAGAGCAGTGTCTTGGGGAACCGGCAGCGGAACTATCTAGAAGAATCCTGGGTCCCCAATATGGAGCAGAGGTACCTAACCAATTGGGACTTTTATGGGGGAGAGAAAATAAAAAGCTTCTATCTTGTTTAACCCACTGTCAGTTTGGGCGTTTGGCTCCGTGGCCAGAATCCTAACGAATAGACTTGGCCACAAATTCCACTGCATGTCACTCGGGGAGCCGAGCCAACCCACGCCGGCAAGCTCCAGTGGGCAGCCCTGACCTAAGGGATGTTCTAAACGGAACCTACTGGATCATGTCACCCCCCTGCCTAGGAAATTCTCAGAGTTCCCAACAGCTTCGGCTGAGCCCAGACACCCTGAGAGCCCAAAGCGGGGCGTTCACAACGAGCCCAGCATTTGGTCCCACCTCCCACCCTCCTAGACTGTCACTAGAGCTGCTCCAAACTACCCACAGCTCCTAAGTCTTCAAGGTCATGGCCCCCCTCCAGGCAGCCATCCACTCCCCCAGGCTGAGTCAGTCGTGCCCTCCTCTGCCCTCCCACCACCCCTTAGATGAATACCCTATTATAGCCCACGTCATGTGGCCTTCTCGTCGCAGTTTGCTCTGAAAGCGAGGGCTCTAGAGAGGCTAGAAACCTGGGTGCCCAAATTCGCCAGCTGTGTGATGTTACGCCAGTCGCTCAACCTCTCTGGGCCTCAATTTCCTCATCTGTGGACTGGCAATAATACCGATTAAACATTTAACAGGTGGAGACAGGACGGCTATGGTGCCAGGCGCTGGGTGCTGAGCACACAAAAATATACTGATCGCCGCGAGGCTGACTCACTCATGGCACGGGTTGGCTTGAAATAAAATCGCATCCCACCATACGTTACCTCAACACAGCTGTGATCAGGGGACCAAGGAACAGTACCATGTGTGCATGATGGGAAGGATCCCAACCCAGTCTGGAAGACGGGCCAGAGAAAGTTTCCCCGAGCAGGTGACATTTGTGAAGAAGCCCAAAGTAGGGGCTGGGTAGGCAAGTGAGGAGGAGAGAGCCGCAGGGGGAAGGATGGTATGTGCAATGGCCCTGAGGCAGCGAGAGAATTTCCTTTTCCGGGAACCCCAAAGGATAATGATAATAATGTCTGAGGTCTCCGGGGCCCCGCACAGGGCTTGGCACACAGTGAACACGGCCAAAGGAGTAAGGGATTCTGTTCAAAGTCCACCGCCCTCTGACTCAATGATTGACTGCCTTACCACGCATTACCAGTATGCTGGTGCCGCGTGGGCCTGAAGGAAGGTGCGCCACGAATCAAGGAAGACTTCTCGGAGGAGGCTAGCGTTTGCACTAGGCCTCACGGAAGTCTGTATTTATAAATATTTACAAATAAACGTGTACCCACTGGGGGATTACTAAACAGCTATTCCAGACAATGAGGCAGAAAACGAACGAGAACCTAATCCGTATTCCAGACTTGGGGAAATGCCTGAGTTCTGCTGTCAGGGAAAGAAAGCAAGGTCAGAGTCGTGCCCCCAGGCTTCCGCTGCCCTACGTAAGTATGTGGCTGTACAGGGGGAGAAAACAACTGGGAAAATGCGACTCAACTGAAGAGTGGACCCAAAGAACAAAGGAAGGAGAGGAATTTTCTTCATTCTCACCTATTGTCTTACTTCATTGGCTACTTTATCTTTTGACAACAAATACCTACTACGTTGTGATTAGATGTTTCTGTGTTTCTAAAGGAAAGCAAATTAGAAATGTGAGTCTCTGTTCTTGCCTGGACCCTGCCCCGCCAAGAAGAGACCCTGGGCGGGGGGGGGGGGGGGGGGGGGGGGGGGGGGGGGGGGAGGCCGCGGTGCACCTGCTCGTCCTCAGAGTGTGGATTCAGGGGCTCTGGGGCCAGGGACCAATGCAGAAGTGACACATAATCATGAGTCATAGGGGCACGCTTATGGCATGACAGCAGTGACGCCTGGGACGTCTCTCAACCCCACCGCAGCCCCCTCCACGGATGAGAACTCTACCGACGGTGGCTGCTGACATTTACTGACCACCTGCTGCATGCTGGCTTTGTGCTAAATGGTGCTGTGTGCACCCTCTCTCCCACGACGACCCAGTATTATCACCCCCGTTTTCATAGAAGGGGACATTGAAGCTCAGAGGTTAGGGGACCTGTCCGTGCCAGTAATTAGACCCAGGAGAGGCTCTCTCACCTCCTGTCAAAACTTCCCGCCTCCCCGTGGTGTCCCCAGGGTCCCCGTCTCCCTGCAGCCGGCATGCCTAAGAATCCTGCAACTTGCCTCCACCTTTACAGTCGATTATTCAAAACACAGAGAGCGAGAACCCAGGGAGAGAAATCAGACGCTGATCTTGAACAAGAACTCCCGCTGACATGTGGGCAAACCGAATCAGGCGCGGTTCTGATAACCGGGAAAGTCAAATCGGTTTGTCCCCTTATCGGAAACTCCGAGATCAGTAGCACCCAGAGAGAAAGGCCACTAGGCAAGCCTCGTTGCAGGACCGCCCCCCAAAACAACTTGGGGGTGATCGCTTAAGGACGTATAAATGCTGATACTTAATGGCAAATCGGGGCCAGGCATCTTCAGAGCTCGGAGGTCAGCTCTGCTTGGCCACAGCGCCATTCAGAACGGAACGCGCCCAGGACCAAGCGTCGGTGAGGGACACAAGCAACGGGAGCGCCCAGCACCTGCTGCCAGGAGTATAAACCGGCGCGGCCCCTTTGGAAAACCACTTGGCATCGTCCAACGGGGGTAGCAGGTGCATTCCTATGAGCCAGCATCCCCACTCAAAGGCATATGCCCCTGAGCGACTCTTGAACACGTGTACCCTGAGACACGGACAAAAACGCAGCCTGGCTGGCAAGGGCGAAAGACGGCAGGCCTCCGGAACGTCACCGAGCACAGAATAAACACACCCCCTGCGAGCTGAACCCATACGGCCATGAGAATGACGGGACCCGCGCTGCACGCTGGGCATGCACGGAACCCAAGATCGACGTACAACAAGGTAGGACAAGAGAGCCAAGAGATACAAGTCGGCTTCCGTTTGTATACCATTCAAGGACAGGCGAAAGTTAACATGGTGTTGTTTGGGGTGCGTGTATATTTTACACGCTCTTTTGCACAGGTGATGTATTGGGCAATTGGATTTCTTTTTTAATTTAGAGATATAAAAAAAGAGAAAAAACGGGGCGTCCGGGTGGCTCAGTCGCTCAAGCATCCAGCTTCGGTTCAGGTCGTGGTCTTGCAGTTCGTGGGTTCGAGCCCCACGTCGGGCTCTGTGCCGACAGCTCGGGGCCTGGAGCCTGCTTCGGATTCTGTGTCTCCCTCTCTCTGTGCCCCTCCCCCGCTCACACCCTGTCTGTCTCTCTCTCTCTCTTAAAAACAAATAAACATTTAAAAAAATTTAAAAATGGCCTAGGAGTAGGACAGAGAAAATGCGAGACCTGTGCATGTTTAAGGGACACTCAATTCTTCATACCCTCAGATGACATGGTCAAACATTCCCTGTAACATTGAAAATGCAGCTTTTGGCTGAAACAAATCAACTAGCAGTGGCTTAAGTAATAAAGTCCTTCAACTATCTCTCTTTTTTTTTAATTTTTTTTTAACGTTTATTTATTTTTGAGACAGAGAGACAGAGCATGAACAGGGGAGGGGCAGAGAAAGAGGGAGACACAGAATCTGAAACAGGCTCCAGGCCCCGAGCTGTCAGCACAGAGCCCGACGCAGGGCTCGAACTCACGGAGTGCGAGATCATGACCTGAGCTGAAATCGGACGCTTAACTGACCAAGCCACCCAGGCGCCCCAACTATCTCTCTTAACAAGAAGGCCGGAAGTAGGCGGCTAAGGGTTGAACTAATGGCTCACTGATACAATTCTCTGAAAGTCTCCTACAAAATGGCTGCTACAGCTCCATACATCACATCTTCACCCAACCACTCCCACACGTAGGAAGTAGGAAAGCATCCAGGATGGTGAGAAAGACTTTACCCATACACCCGCCTCCTTTCATCAAAGGGAAACTAATTCCCAAAAGAGCCCCCAGCAGAGTCACATTTACATCTTACTGGCGAACACTAGATCATTGAGCCACTGCTGGCCATGAAGAAGGTCGGGAAAACATCTGCCTTCTCCAGCCTCCTGGTCAGACGGACAAGAAGGATGACAAGGAGGGGAGGAAACGTCCGCTGAGCAGGAAGCCACGGTGCCTATCCTAACCCACCCCACCTCTGGGCAAGCTAAGTACATCAGTCCCACGATTGACGCCCTCAGATCTGTCAAACAACCCGGGTCCCACCTCACATGGCAACTGGAGTGCATACCATCACACAGCCCCCGGCCCCCCAGTGAGTGGACTGCTGCCGTGGGTCTGTTTCCTCCATGAGAGGCTTAGAGGATGCTCTCAGTCGCCTTTGATCATGACCTGGCAGAGAGTGATAAGCCTCACTTTGTCGATCAACGGCTGCCATGAGACGGAGGAAGTCAGTAACTCCTCCCCACGGCTATGACGCGGCCAGGCTGAGCGCTGGTAGATGAGGGGGCGCCGGGGCTAGCGGCCTACGGAAAAGAGAGAAGTTCATCAGAGGGGGCCGCTGGCCGCTCTCCGCACGGGTTGCCCGTCAACTGGAACACTTGAGCACAGAGGACCCGAAGTTTCGCTGTTGTGGCAGCAACGCGTTGAGAGGAGAGGGGCAGAAACCCAGGCAGCAGCGGCCCTGGAGAAGGGGGATCTGTCGCCTTGTTCGCCGCAGTCCCCACCACTCTCTACCGTGTCTCCAACACTGAGGCCAAGGATGGCTGCCCTTTGGCAACACGCTCACCTGGGTCCTCTTCCCCTCGGCCGCTTCCCCGATCTGGGTTACCTGTCTGGCCTTGTAGGCGCTTGAGTTTGGGATCCTTGAAGTAAAACCCCAAAGATGGTCAGGTTTCCCGTTCTTTGGAGACAGTAACGAGTCTACTGTGACATTAACGGCTTCGTTCGTTCTGGGCCACTGATGTGGCGAGCGATTGAAGTCAAAGCCTCAGTGTCTGTTCCCAAAGAGATGAAAATCAGCCCTGCCGTCTGCTGGGCGTTGGTGACCTGGTCCTCGCAACAGAGCCGACATGCAAACCCACTACGTGGGGTGCCGTCTTCGCACAGCGGCTCAGAAGCGGCTCTGGCGGTTACTCCAAAGTGCAGCTATTTGTAACTGCTACGCGGCGTGTCATTCCAGGAACCCTGAGAACTGACTTACAATTGCAACACTGGGAAGTCAAATGAAACCCACGACGATTCGTGGAGGTGACGCGTCGGGCAACTCACTTAACCTCACGGGAGCCCCAGGAGGTGGGTGCTTGTATCCCTATTTCAGGTGGGATGGGGGAGCCAGCCCCTACGCGACTCCCAGGGAGCCCCGTTTTCTGCTCTTCATGCCCTCGTACGTCCCCCTCACACTGCGGCAGGGACGATCTGTGTGACCGATTCAATGCCACAGCAGTGACAGTGTGGGACTTCCAAGGCCAGATTACAAAAGGCACTGACCTCTGGGTTGGTCGTCTGGACGCCCGGCTCTGGGGGAAGCCAGCCGCCGTGTGCTCAGGACTCCGGAGCAGCCCCGCGGCGGGTGCCTGTGGCAAGGGACCCTCTGGCCAGCTCCAACTGGGCAGTCGTGCGACTGAGCCACCGCGGAGGCTGCCTCTCCAGTCCCCACCCATGTCTACTGCAGCCTCGCGAGAGACCCCGACGCGGAACCGCCCCCCAAACTGCTCCCCGAATTCCCCACCCATAGAAATCCGTGACAGGTGATCAATGATTTTTGTTGGTCAAGCCACTAAGTTTGGGGTGATTTGGAAGGTAGCAACTGATAACGAATACAGGTGGTAAAACTCAGGGAGAGGGACAGAAGTTACATCATTTGCCTGATGTCACATCTGGCAGGTAGCAGAACCAGGACTAGCACCCAGGGTACCTGTTCTGGAGCCCATGCATCTAACCACACCACCATGCGGTCCCTCTGGCCGCTCCTGGGAGAAACTCAGTTTGCGTTTGCCTGTATCCATTTCCCCTTCCCCGAATGCCTACTTCGTGCTCCAGATTTTACCTACATGAACTCATTTCCCTGTCCCCCACAACTCTGACAAACACGTCTTTGCCCTCCATTTTCTTCTTTTGTTTACCATGTAATTCGCCCACAATGGCATCCCTACATTCGTCTTTCAGAAAAATCCAAGTCGTAGGGGCACCTGGGTGGCTCAGTTGGTTGAGCGTCTGACTCTTCATTTGCGCTCAGGTCATGATTCCAGGGTGTGGGATCGACGCCCACCTCAGGCTCCACGCTGACAGTGCAGAGCCTGCTTGGGATTCTCTCCCTTTCTTCCTCTCCCCCTCCCCTACTCACGCACGCTCTCTCTCTAAAAAAAAAAAAAATCCAAATCACAGATAAGACCCTAAATCTCCCGAGAACACTTCTATCCCTACATCCAGGCCCTGTCCCAAACTGCTATCATCAATATGGTGGGTCCCTTTCTAGACCTTTCTTCCCAGCCATTCACATTCATGATTATATCCTCTCCCCCCCCCCCCCGCCCAAAAAAAAAAAAAACCACTCCACGGCAGAGCAACTACAGGGGTAAATCTCACAAAATACTGCTGAGCAGGACACCGGTCACAACAGAATACGCTGTGTGACTTCTTGAATGTAAATACAAGACACAGGCAAAATCATACCATAGTGTTCAGGGATGGGGCTCAGTGGCCAAAGTATTAAGCGAATCAAGGCAGTGACCACTATAAGTACCAGGAAGTGGCTGCTTCTCAGGGTAAAAGTTGGGGGGGGGGGCACTGCAGAGGCATCAGGGGAGTTTCTGGATGGTGGCAAGTTTCCATCTTGGCCTCAGAAGCGATCACTTGAGGTCGGCTTTGTATCAGCCATTAAACAGGGCGTCTTCCTTTTGTGAACCTTTCTGTAAGCATAATTCACCCTTTTAATTTTTTTATTATTATTTTTGAGAGAGAGAGAGAGAGAGAGAGAGTATGAGTGGGGGAGAGCATCAGAGGGGGGAGAGAGAGGGAATCTTAAGCAGGCTCCACACTCAACGCAGAGCCCGACTTGGGGCTTGATCCCACAACCCTGGATCGAGACCTGAGCTGAAATCAGGAGCTGGACGCTCAACTGACTGAGCCGCCCAGGCGCCCCTGAACATTTAGAGTTTTGACAAACGTCGCCAAATTGCTGTCCGTTGTGGTCGCGCCAGCATCAGGGGGCGACCCCGCCAGCATTACGTGAACGTCCCCACATTCCTACGTCCTTACCAACTCATGATATCATCGGAGCGTTCAATGTTGTGGCCACCTTGGGAAAGGAAAATGGTGCCTCCATTTCATGGATGAAGAAAAAGAAGTTCAGGACCTTAAATAATTTGCCGGGGACCACACAGCAAGGAAGTCGCAGCGAGGGGGGACTTGAATTCAGATCTTTTGTCTCCAAACCCAAGCCCTCCCCGAGACATAGGGTTTCCCTCCTTAAAGAACAGGTGTTGGGTGCCTGGGTGGCTCAGTCGGTTGAGCGTCCAACCCTTGATCTCAGCTCAGGTCTTGATCTCAGGGTTGTGAGTTCAAGACCCAAGTCAGGCTCCTCAACTTAAACAAACAAACAAAAACACAACAGGTGCACCTGAGGTATGCCACAGGTGCTTCCTGCTGAGGGCCGAGGGCAACTTGATGTCCCCAGGGTCACAGCCAGAGGAGTTGCGTGTGGAGCCTGGCCCAGGGGCTGGAAGATACACCACTACCTGCATGGAAATCATCAGAGACGAAATGAGCTCAAAATGGAATCGACAAGGTACTGCCGCCGACTCGGATAGTAAATGAGATAAACTTGCATCTGACACGATGCATTTAGAGCAAGGGCACACCAGGTTCTCGGCTGCTCCCAAGCAATGAGCCACTGGGAGTGAAAAATAAAACAATGGATGAAGCTACAAAACGCAATAATGAATGATAACAGGCCCCAGAACAGCAGGAGAGAATTATTGGAAAATCAGCTAAGAGCCCATCAGAAGAGAGGCCTGGGAGGCTGGCGGCAGGAGATGGTGACGTGTAGCAAAGAGATGGCAGGGGCTGTACTCAGAGATGCCGGAGTTGAAGCGGTTCCCACACTTGCCGGCTAGGTGCCCTTAAGCAAGCTCCTGAGGCTCTCAAAGACTCAGTTTCCTTGACCGTCAAATAGCAGTGAAAGCAGAACGTATTTGCCTCCTAGCACTGTTACGAGGATTAAATGAGATATTGACTAGACAGGGCCCAGGGCTGCCAAGCACAGTTGTTCAGGCTGTGCACAAACAAGGACACTTACCTGAGGCTAAGTGGGACTGCAGTGGAAGCCATCCTCCATGCTCAGAGTAGGAGGCTTTCTCAAAGTTAACAAAGCCTTTGGGTGCTGCAGCAGCCCTGAAAGCGCTGGGCACATAGTAGGTGCTTGATAAACAGGAATGTTATGATCATAGCAGCCTGATTTCCCACCCGGGGGCCCACGCTGTTCTGACCGCGGCGGTGACAGGAACTCCTCTCCAGAACCAGGAGAAAGCCCCGCAAGGGGTCCTGAGAGCGAAACTTGCAGGCCTGCGCAGAACGAGCTGTGGCCCCGCGGCAGCCCACGGGGGACAGGCAGGCGCTCTAGTAAGAACAAGATGAACCAGGTGGCTCTGTGTCCCGTCCCCATCCAGGAGCTGCCTTGTGTCGGTGGCATGGAGAGCCACATCAAAAGGAAAGGAGATGAGGGGCCAGGGCGACGGCAGAGTTTGACACTCCCCACAGGGAACGCTTGAGGAAGGGTGCGCATGAGACAGGCAGGAGCCCCACCTCCAGAGGGTCACCCCCACGTTCCTTCTGCCTCCAATGCTCTCCGCGTGCTCAACTCACCCATCCTCCCGGGCCCGGCTCAAGTGCCCCCTTCTCCAGGAAACCCTCCCTGGCTCCCCAGGCCTCCATACCCCCCATCCCAGGCTGAACCGTATCTTCACCACCTTTGTCACCCCCACCCCTTGCAACTGGACATAACTGGCTCTCAAGGCCTGAGAAATTCATGGATAAATGGGCAAGAAGAGAGCCGCGCCTTTACACAGGAACCATGAAAGAGCCGGGACCCCCATCCCCAGCCTTGCTTTTATAATGAGGACCAGCAAGGTCTGAAGTCAGAGAACAGTGTGTTAGGACAGGAGAAGGCTGACAGTCGGTGTGACGCGCCTGTCACTCTGATGGCCCCGGGGACTGCAAAAGGAGTAAAATGTGACCCACAGCCAAGGCAGAGAAATGCCATGGCAGGCGCTGCGTGGAGGATAATGAGCTCAGGGGGGAATGTTCCTGGCACAAAAAGAATCTCGAGGGCCCTCAGTCTCGCTGGATGGCCTGCACTGTAGGACCGCGTTTCGATCCCACGGGCATGTTGAAAGAAACGAATAAGACAAACACGGTGCTCGGGGTCCAAGGCCAGCCCCGTTCAGCACAAACCAAGCCCCCAGTTGTCTTGGCCCGGGTCCTTGGCCAGAGCCCTGGTCCTGCCGGCCCGCCACTCTCCTCTTCCGCTGGGAGCACCCGGACGGCAGGGACGGGTCCGGCGGGATCTCGCGGTGCCGGCACCTGGCACGTTGCAGGAGCTCGGGAAATGTTTCCGGCTGATGAATGGTAGCCGAGGAGAAATCAGAAGGGAAGCCCCTGTTGCCCCGGCCCATTTGCTCTGCGCCGGAGTTCGATTCTGCCTGGGATCTGACACACACCACCGTGTGCCTTTGGCAGAAGCCCAAGTGCAGGAAGCAGGAAGCAGGAAGCAGGAAGCAGGATGGGACGGGCTGGGGGGGAGGAGGATCAGGTATGTACGAGGCAGCTTTTGCTGCAGCGACAGGCAGGCCTAAAATCTCAGCAGCTTCCAATACCAAACACTTAGTTCTCGTTCCGCGAGGACGGCAGATGGGCCCCGGCTCAAGCGGGCTCCGCTGGGCTCTGCTGGTCTGGCTGCCCTGGGTTCCATGTGCCTTCTCCCTCTGGGACCAGACGGAAGAGACAGCCACTCTCGGGGGCCCTGGGTTCTCGGGGCAGAGGCAGCAGCTGAAGAGAGACAAGAGGCTGGAGGTGCCTGGATACGGCATCCCCTCACATCCGCTCAGATTTCAATGGTCAAAGCAAGTCACGTGACCAAACCCAGAGTCAGGGGCGGTGGGGAAGTACACACAGCCTCAGAGACCCGTGGCAACGGCCGGAGGAAATGAATAACCCTGAACGAATAATACCGTCTACCACAGGATGTTAGTTTTCACTCTCTGC
The DNA here is from genome assembly GCF_018350175.1 of Felis catus. Lineage (NCBI taxonomy): Eukaryota > Metazoa > Chordata > Mammalia > Carnivora > Felidae > Felis > Felis catus. Next base: position 19,111,016 of record NC_058383.1, on the reverse strand, counting down.
CTTCCCCTCTCCTCCATTCCAGACACATGCCCCAGGTGGTTTGAGCTGGTTTAATCGTCCCCACCATGGTTTAGGCCAGCCAATCAGAGGGCTCCATTCACAACCCCCTGGGCCATGGTGATTGGTTCAGGAATCGCCATGTGATATAAACAGACCAATGAGAACCTTCCCTGAGAATCTTCGGCCACCGCTACCAGGGAAAAGCTCTCTCACGCCTAGACTTGCCAAGCAGGTAGGGCGCGAGTGCAAGGCTTCCAGGCAGCTCGCTGATTTCCGCAGAGAACAGCCACGGAAGCAACGATGGAACTCTCTGCGCTGCCCACATGAGAAATGTGCCTGGGCCGAGGGAGTTACGTTTTATGTGAGGTTTAATTTAAATTCTGTTTGATTTTAATCCATGTGCATGTCAACCCACTAGCCTATGCAGCCGGCGGCTAACATGCTGGACGGAACTAACAGAGGGACCATCTACGTGCGACACGAAAGAGCCGTTCGTGACATTCTCGGGCCCCTGTATCCGGGCTCTGTTGTTCGTAAGTGCAACTCAATTCATTTTCTTGGCGTAAGCTGGTAGGATTTCCATCATCAGGACCGGAAAGTGTCGCAACTAATGCCGTCAGCGGCAGTTCCGCCTTTACTGCTTCTGTCCTGCGCGCCAGGCACTCGGCTGACGGACGCGTGTCGTTTCGTTCATCTTTCCAGCTGAGCCCGTGAGGACCTCGGGAGTCAGACAGCCTTGGGCTCAAATCCCGCCTTCACTGGTTGTAGGGATTCGGGCAAGGTGCTACCCTGCTTGCTGCCTCGGTTTCCTTACCTGTCCAACGGAGACGGTGGCAGTCCCTATCTCAAAGGGCGATGAAGGCCAAGTGAGTCATTACAGTACAGAGGTGCCAGGCACGCGGCAAACGCCCCCTAGTGTTGACTTTGGTTTTTTATTTTTTTTCTTACTTCCATCCTGATCCAGCAGGTGAGCAAACTGGGGCTCGCCGAGGGCAAGTCACTGGCAAAGTGGCAAAGGTAACAGGTGACAAAGCCGGGATTGGAACACGGGCCTCTATGATTCCGGAGTGTAAACCCTTTACCGCCACATTATTCTGTTTGTGGCTTTTCAACTCTGCCTGTGGTGCTGATAAGAGTAACGTTAATAGGAGTTGGCCCTCACTGCACGCCCGAGAATTTAAATCCTGGGTAGTTTTGCTTCAAAGCCCAAGCTTTTAGCTCTCAGAGAAAGAAAATTATTCCCCTTTTTAATGCTTCTCCTGTCCTTCTATTAATACCAAGAAGAAAGTCTCAGCTCGGTGCTGATATGTCTTTAATGCCTCTCTAGAATATGCACAAAGAGAGAGCCAGCCTCGGGCTCATACTATCTAGAAGGGACCTAATAGGCCCTACGCTTAACCTCCATTTTACCCACCCGGGCAGACGCAGTAATTCCCTCTCTCTAGAGGTGCTGTGGCTCCCTGTCGCCAGGAAGGCAGTGGTTAGGGAGGGGAGGCATCAGCTTCGGGAGCTCTTGGAGCCTGCCGAGGTGACCGGCGGTCAGGCAGCCTCTCATTCCCGGCCCAGGTAAATTACAGAGGGTGATGGATGGCAGGGCACTGGGGGGGCAGCCGCCTTCTGTGACACCAGCAGATGTCACATAGCCTGCAGCAGCTGACGGACAGATTCTCAGCCCGAGGTGAGCAAAGCCGCAGGAGGCCTTGCCACACAGCATGCGATCAGGAGCCAAAGACCAGATCCGAGTACTTTCTCCACCACGCCCACGGCAGAGGGTCTTTGGCAGTTCCCTGCCCTCTCTGGGCCTCAGTTTCCTCAGCTGAGAAATAGAGATAACAATGCCTACCCCTCAAAGGATGGCCCTAAGTCACAAATGAAGCCACGCATGAGAAAACACTGCATAAGGAAGTGGAAAAATGTGAACTGTTGCCATTTTCATTACCGGAGTGTAAGTATATTATATGCAAATGGGCATCATTAGCATAAAGCAAACGGCTGACACTGAGGTGCGAGGGGGTCACCTGTCTCTTTTTAAATTATCGTTGCTTTTGTACCTCTCTCTTTCGCGGTGTTTTTCTCTTCCAGGGCAGGGATCTTCTTATCCCTCTGGGCAGTCTCCTGCCAAAGGCAGTGTGCCTGGCACAGCAGAGGCATCAACAAATATTTGTTACACGGGTGGATTATGGAGGACACATAAGTGGATAACTGGCTATGTGGATGGATGAGTGGATGGATGGAAGGATGAAGGATTGACGGGTGAGGGATGGATAAATGGAGGAGGATGGACAGGCGATAAAATCCAAATGCACTTTGGGATGCAATTCTTGGCTGGACCAGAACTTTCTGGTACCGGATCCCAACTATCCAAAACCCTCAAGCCACAAGGATAGCGCGTACGTGTCTAATTGGTTGTGCCATCCTCAGAGAGAATTCTACAGAAAATGTGGGTTGTGGGGGGGCAAAGTTCAAACGCAAGTACAGTTTTAAGACAGCTTGTGGCGTGAGCCCTCGGTGCGTCCTCCCCGATCACTTATACTGGCCACGTGCCCAGAACAACCTGAGGAAGGCTTGTCTTCGGAGGCTGCCGGTCAGGCTAGTGGCGGTGAAAGATCCTGAGAAGGCATCCATTGTGCCGTTGAACACAGCACAGCCCCAAGGGGCACGGATTTATCTCAGATGGATTTTCAAGAATGGTTGGGCATGAGAACGCCCGGGCTCACTGCCGTAGGAATTTTCAGTTTCCATCCCCCAGGCAGGCCTCCTGATGATGGGTTGTGTCAAAGTTTGCCTGGGTCTCTAGGGGACTCCTGGTTTTAATTTTTTTTTTAATGTTTTATTGGAAAGGGAGAGAGAGACAGAATGTGAGCAGGGGAGGGGCAGAGAGAGAGACACACACACACAGAATCTGAAGCAGGCTCCAGGCTCCGAGCCGTCAGCACAGAGCCCGACGCGGGGCTCGAACTCGTGAACCGCGAGATCATGACCCGAGCCGACGTCTGATGCTCAACTGACTGAGCCACCCAGGTGCCCCTCTAGGGGCCTCCTTGAGCCAGAGGTGGGGACAGAGTGGTCATTTCTCCATCCCATAGGAGGGAGTAACCTCGCATGGTGTAACCTGCAGCCCCTCTTTTCACCTCACTAGCGGGAGCCACAGAGCTGTGACTAACCGCGTCTACAGGGGCCAAGGACACTTTATCAAGGAAGCAGCATCAACTGTGCATTAGGGCTTGAAGGACACAGAGGAGACCACCAGAAGTCTCAGGGTGGCTTGCCAAGCACACAGTCCAAATCCCGGGGACTTGGCCCCGTGCACACAGCGCCTTCCCCGGTGACACAGTGTGGGAGGAACAATGACTTCACACTTCTCTGGGAGCTGTGGAGACAGAACAGGGTGTGGCGAAGCATGCCGGGTCACAGACAGAGGGAGCTTCATACAACCTTGAAGGAAGGAGGAGGAAGGAATTTTCCAGGAGGACCAGGTGGGGGCCGCTTCGGAAGGGAAGTGCGCACACAAGGCACAGAGACGTGAAGGAGCTCTTTGACGAACGAGGTGGCCAGGTGCTCGCCTGTTCTGCCTGCCTGGTGTCGGTGCCCCCCCAACTGTGGGAGCAGCATCCTGGCTTCCCTCCGGGAACAGCCCCTCTGGGTCCGTGAGATTCTGGTGGAGCTGACCCCACCCCCAGTTCCAGAAGGGAGCGGAAGACACAGACCTCGCCTTTTAGAGCCACACCCCTCACAATGGCAGGCTTAGGGAGGGCGTGCGACCCACGCCTGGCTAACGAGCCCCTCCCTGGGAGGCTTACCGATGCCCAGCCAGGGGGTATAGACGTGGAGCTGTTAAGGGCTACTACAGGAAGAGGGCTTCCACAGCGTGAAGCCAGCCAAGGAAGCAGAAGTCTGAGAGAGGGAGGGAAACACAGAAACGGAAGAAGAGACAGAGGGAGGCGGAGAGGAAGAGAGACGCCGAATCCTGTCGACATCCTGCAAGCACCTGGATCTAGCGGAGCCTGAAGCCACCTACCTTCTCGCGTGTGGACGGTGCTCCGTAAATAGCTGCCCAACGAATGAGTTAATGCTACCTTATGTAAATGTTAACAGAAATACGAGATTCCCTTTCTGGATGTACAGAGCACCGAGTCTGACGGAAGGTGAACGCCGTGTCGATTTCCAAAACGCAGCCACTCTGAGGAGGTGCATGTCCCGATTCCAATGCCTCGATGTTGAGGAGGGGAGGGGGGGGGGAGGAAATGCGTCCTGGGGCTTCGGGGGCGCGGATGGGAATGAGAACCCCATCAGAAAGGAAAATAATCTGGAAGTAGAGAAAATCAGGACTTACGTTGAAAAAGCAACTAGAATTCATTATAGTAAGATCAGTGGGGAGCCGCATCCCCTGAGTATTCGGGAGACACATGGGAGGAGCGTCAGCTCCCGCTCTTTACTGGAAGGTTCCTCTCCAGCGAGCACCCTGGCTTTCAAGGTAGACATGGCTGGAGGTGCATAAATGCGGGAAAACCAGAAAGGCTTTTTTTCCTCTTAGGTTCGGTCCCTGGCTGACTTTGGTTCTCACCCCAGATGAGGTAAAGCCACTGAAACAAGCAAGCAAGCCCCCAGAATGCAACCACAAGCAGCCACACAATGTCTTCAAGTTCACTACAGGCCATGGAGATTTAGAAAATTACAAAATAAACTACAAAAATGAGTGATGATGCCCAGAGATTCAGCCCTCCCCAGGAATGGCTTCTCAGTCGGTGTCTCTGGCCTAGATCACACTCTGATCCCTGGGGTCTATTTTCCCTCTCCCCTCCCCGACATCTCCCGCGCCCCCCCCCCCGCCCCGGCCCCGAACTTGACATTGCCTCTGGGCTGTCACACAGACATCACAAACTTAACCCAGCCAGGACTGAACTCCAGATCCCTCTCTCCCCACTAAATAATCACAAAAATAAACAAAACACAACAACAACAACAACAACACCCCCACCTGTTTCCACTTCAGCCTCCCCTATGACAGTAAGAAACACATTCATTGGTTCAGGATGGAAATCTCGTGGTCCGCAGTGCCCCTCTTCCCTGACTCCACATCCAACTGGCCAGCAGATTCTGTTGGCTCTATCTTCAAACTGCATCCTGAATCCGTCCAGTTCTCTCGTCTCCCCCCAAAAGCCAAGCCCCAAAGTCTCTCGCCTGGACCACCACCTGTCACCCCTCCTATTTCCGCCTGTATTCAGTATTCTCCGTGCATGAGTCAGAATGCTCTTTTGTTAAATGCTATCCTATCCTGCATAGAAACCCTCAAAGGCATCCCAGTGTATTTAGAACGAAGCCGAAATGTTCCGCCAGGGTCAACAAGGCTCTGCATGACCATGTTCCTCCCAAGAAATTTGCCCTCTCTTATTCTGCAATAGCCCCATCAGCCTCCCTAGATGTCTTCAAACTTGCCAAAAACTCCGACCCCAGGGCCTTTGCACTTGCTGCCTCTTCTTCTGGTTTCGCCTCTTCCATTCGTAGCATCCTCTAGGTTTCCGCTTGAATGTCACCTCCTCAGAGAGGTCCTCTTTGCCTCTATAACCCCCCCCCCCATCTAAAGGAGATCCGCTCCCACACACACCCACAGGCTGAACAGTGGGCAGGCTGTGACACCATTTATAAAAAAGGGTTAGAGATGAATACTTGAAAAATGCTACCAGTGGTTGCCCCTGGGAGAGGAAGTGGGTGGCTGGGAACAGGGAGACTTTACACTGTGCATCGCTTTATGCTTTTGAATTTCAAATCATGTGCATATATTATTATTCAAAAAATCTAAATGATATCAAATCGAATAAGGAAGGAAAGAAGGGAGCGGGGAGAGAGAGAAAGAGGGACAGTGAGGAGAAAGGGAGAGAGAGGTGAGAGGGAGAAAGGGAAGGAGGGAGAGGGAGGGAGAGGCAGGGAGAAGAAAGGAGGGAGGGACGGAGGGAGGGAGGAAGAAAGAGAGATACTCTTGGGAAATTGTTCTAAGGAAATAATTCCACAAACAAAAATGATCTATTCAAGAAAATAATCAGTGTGGTATTAAGCTATAAAGGAACCAAAAAGATAAAATAAAGGCCCAGCAACACAGGAATGACTCAGAAAAGAGTGCTTTGTGAACAGGATGGAGTCGTAGGACGCCCTTAATCATGATCATTATTAGGACTGCAGGAATGTGGAGAAATGTTTACGACAATAATTAATGGAAAAGCATCCTATAACGGAGTATATTAAGGAGGGGAAACAGCCTAGCGGGAAGAGGAAAACTGTCGAAGACAGCAGGTCCGGGGCTCTCCACGCCTGCTCTCCAAGGAGACCACGACTGAAAAACATCGGTAACATCTCCGCTCTGAACGACCAGTTTCCCCAACCTTGACATGGGAGTGCCTAGAACCCAGGTGAATTCTCTCTCCAACTCTGTACATGCGAATTACAGCTATCGTTTTTAAAGAATATGTATATTAAACGGTGTTTTATGGTGCCTTTTAAATGAAATAAAATAGGTGAGGCTCCTTCTCATGGGACCCTCCCCCCCCCAACTGCTAGCTTTTCGGGGGCACATCCCAGTGACAGTAATGACTTATCATCTTGTCACCCCCTCACCCTTCGCGGGCTGGTCTCAGAGCACACGTGCGTTCCCTCACAAGGGGCTTTAATGGGGCCACGATTCATTCATAAAATATTAGGAAGCACTTTGCCACACCATGGTAATAGCCCCAATTTCCACCCAGGGCCTTTGTACTTTAATGGCAGCTCAAATAATAAATTGCTTTAATGTCTTATTCAAGCTTTTCCCGAGACCGAAAATGTCAGCTCTAGAATTAGAGATTTCCTCATCCAACCCTCATCTTACAGATGGGAAATCTCAGCTCCCTCCACCCGAGGAAAGTGACCCGTCTGAAGCCTCACAGAGGAAAGCTGGGACGAGGGCCGTCCTCCTGGTTCTCCGGGCCGCTTCACCGCTGCCAGGCCACACTCCCTCGGGGAAAACGCACCAGGGTTCTGGAGGCCTCCCAGCGCTTTGGCCCCAGCACGGGTTCAGCCAGCACCCAGGGTGGGGACAAGTTAGTGACACGAGCCGTGGCCCGTGGCAGATGGTGGGCAGTTGCCTGACTCCTCACGTCACAGGGGCATCTCCCGTAGTCCGCGGGTGAGCCGCCAAGAGCAGGTGTGAGCGTCGCCCACACCCCCTACCCTGTCTCATGGTTCCCCTTCTCCACCAGAACTTCCAGAACCCCCTCCCGAGTACACTGCCACGCACAAAGCCTCCAGCCCTCATCTCAGAGTTGGCTCCCGGGGACCCCACTAAGGCAGTCGCCCAGCAGCCCAGTCCTTCTGTTAGACCTCCCAGCACTGTCTTCTTCCGATGGTGACACTGGGTCTCATAAGACGAGTCAGAGCCTTTTCCCCCAACAGACGCCCTTGAAACATTTCAGAACAACTCCCAGATGCCCCAGACCACTCCGCCTTCCCTTCTTCCCTTGGCTTAAAATGCTTCTCCCCAACAGCGGAAACCCCTACATTGTTAACGGCATCTCCCAGCGTGTAGGAGAGCCATGCGCCTGGTTTATACATTCTAGAAGAGTATACACTCCATGAGGGCTGAATTCCTCTGTTCCTTAACTCCTAGAATTGCAAGCCAGTAACGGGTGAATGAGACACAGCCTCCTTTTCCCCGTGAGCGTCACCCGCCTGCTTCCTCTTCGGAAAACCCACAGCAGTTCATTAACGTCCCTCTTCACCGGGGCCACCCACAGCTGAAACCAAATGCCTCGGATGTGCCTCTACGGTGGCAAGGAAGAGAGGCGCCACACCTCCCTCGTGCTGTATACAATGTTTCTATTGATGGGACCCAAGGCCACATTCCGGTTTGGGAACCTCTTTTTCGCTATTGGCACAAAATAACAGAAACAACAATAGCAGCCGCATCAATAATAATAATATAAAAACTCATGTACATCCTTCTTACGTGCCGAGGCCCCGTTCTCACATCAAAGTCAGTTAACCAAAGCCTTATCCAGTCTTACCAGCTACACCCTGTTTGTCCGCTCTTCGGACCCGAGTGCCACACGTTACATTTCTCCGTCTAACGTTTCCCCTGGTGGGATGCAGCCACCTCCAACCTCTCTCCATCGCTCTGGACCCTGAAACCTCTCCCAACTGCCTGACAGTCACACGTTTGATCTGAGTCCCTCCCGCCGCCGCCGCCCCCCCTTCCGTCTTGCGGGTCATGGATTAAATGTCTCCACATCAGCACCAAGGACAGGTCCTCACCACCCCCTCTAACCCTGCCGTCTGACCTGGGCCCCCAGCCACCCGCAATTACAACCTGTCCACTTGCCCCCATCCTGCCCTCAGCTTTGGGACCGGCTCTTCAACAACTGGATATCAAGTGTCAGGCTTGATAAACTTGACTGACTTAACAAAGGCTCAGTTGCCAGACCTGGTCCTACAAAGCTGTACTGATACCAACGCATTTAATCTTCTAACAACAACTGAGGTGAGTACCATTTTTATCCCAGCTTACAGACGAGGAGCCGCGGCACAGAGAAGGTCAGTAACTTGTGGTTACACAACCAGCAAGACCAGAACCGAGAGAAGCATCCGGGCAAGCTTCCCAATCTGGCACTCAGTGCGGCCCCACACTGCAGGGCTGCTAGAGTCATGGTCTCACTTCTTGAAGGCTCTTATTAAACACATAAATAAAATACAGTGAGGCCACACATGGACCCAGGGTGAGAGGACACTGTGAGCCGCAGGTTTGGGTTTGTTGGCTTTTAATCAAGGATTTTGATTACGGTAATTCTGGGCTCCTGAGGTCCCTATTAGCAATACAGCAAGTGCGGCCACATTCTAGAGTCTTTTAGAGCCCACAGAGCGCTTCTGCCCTTGAGATGGGAGTCTGACCCTCACCCCTCCCCCATAACCCTGGGGGAGGGGAGGCAAGTACTTTATCTTCATTTTACAGATTAGGAGACGGAGGCTCCTAGAAGCTGAGCGATTTATCCATGATCACACGCTCCAGAAGGGGCAGAGGCAGGGTTTGAAGCCACAATGCTGGCATTCAGATTCCAAGACGCTGTCCCCGTCTAGATCCTTCTCTGACTCCTCGCTTCTGCCCAAGCCAGAAGGAGTCGCGGTAGAGGGAAGGGGGCCAGGCATGGATGGTGTATACACAGTGCAGGAGTGTGGCATCAGCTCCAAGGAAAGAAGGAGGGGGGGTGAGTCTGTGTCCATGGTTACGCAGAACCTGAACAAAACATCACGCACAGATTACCGTAGCCTTGAGCACCGCTCCGTCCTCCCAGCAATATAGCCTGACAGCCTGTTGCCAGGCCTTCCAACCTGCCTGCCCACCTCTGAGAGCCTTTCCTTTTCGTTATTCCCATTATTAAACCTGGCACTTTAGAAGAGCTAAATGTTTTCTAATTATTTACAGGTTCACCTTCACAGCACCCCATGAGATAATGATTCAGCTGTGCATTTCTGTAATATTCTGCCCGCCTCCAAAAACTCAAATTGAGTTACCAAGATTATCTCATTGATCCTCCCACTTAAGGCTCTGTCAGATCCATAGAAAGCGGTTAGCTTCGCTTTCAGCTGACACGCAGGGACACTGAGGCACAGATGGAAAAGGACGGCTGTCGAGGGTTTAGTGTAAGTCAGTGTGTGGGCCACAGAGAGCATTCTGGTTTCTTTTTTTTTTTTTAACCCTAGAACAGGGAGATTAAGTGGATTTCCTCTTATTACCAATCTCAGTCACTGAGGATGACTATTGGTCAATTGCGTTAAGAAGGATCCTGATGTGGTGTCTCAGATTCGTAGGAAAAAGTAATATGATCCGTTAAGGATGTCAGCCCCAGGATGTGAGGAAGGGAGGGGGTGGTGCTGTGTGTGTTCCATTTCTTCCTATGACAACCGTAAGCATCCCTGTGAAGATTTCATGTTGGTTCTCAGCCAGGAGCGATTTTGTCCCCCAGAGGGCATTTGGCAATGCTTGGAGACATTTTCATGGTTATTTTGACCCACTCGGGTGGGTGCTAATGGCAGGGAGGCTTCTAAATGCCTTACATTTAAGGCACAGGACAGCCCCCCCCCCCCCAGCAAAGAAAGATCCAATCTAAAATGTCAACAGTGCCAACTTTGAGAAACTCTCAGCAGAACACACACACACACACACACACACACACACACACACACACTAGTTTGGACTTCTGTCTTTGGTCCTCAGCAGGTCAGATGTCAACATGAGTATCTATCCCTTAATATGCCCCAAAACGAAATTCCTGATTTTCTCCTTTGAACCTGCTCCTCCCCGGTTTCTCAGCAAATGGCACCACCCACCAGTCTCTCAGGTCAGAACCTCAGGGGTCACCCCTGACTCCTCTCCCTCCTTTGCTGGCCTCCTCATCAAGTCCTGTGGCCTATTCCTGCAAAACAAGTCCCAAGCGCATCACCCTCCCCTACGCCCACCCCTTCCAGCTCAACCTACCATCTTGTGTCGATCACTCCACAATCACCTACTCACCTCTTCCCCGACCCCCGCGCCCACTTAGGGACTGTGCACTTGCCCCCTCTGCCTGACAGCTTTCCAGATCTTCACTGGGAGGCTCCTTTCTGACAGATGAGTCTCAGGGAAAACATCAGCTGCCCAGAGAGGCCTCCCTCTCCCAACCTTTCTTTCATTGAGTTTCTCACTCTCTGAAACCATCTTATTTATTTATTTTTTGCCTTACTACCCTCCCCCCTAAAAAAGTATTAAAAGTTGATAAGCGTAGAGACCTTGTCTTTTTTGTCACTAAATCCTCATTACCAAGAAATAGCCCCCAAAACAAAACAAAAAGCACTTGGCATATAGTACACACTCAAAAAACTTTCTGATGAGTGAATGAGTGAAATTTCAAGGATACTTTTCCAGCAAAGAAAAAGGAGAATCCCTTCAGTCGGGTGGGACCCAGGAGATGATGTCTCCCAGCACCCAGAACCAAGAACCTTCGCTCTGCTGAGCTCTGGCCCTCTGGGCACTCAGGGCCCCTGCCCAGACTGGCCCGCCCAGCATCTCCTGGAACCCGTGAAGAACAAACAAAACTCTCTTTTCCCACCAGTGTCCTCACCCCAGACCCTCTCTCTACATTCCAAGTGCTTCATCCAGACATAGCAAACGTGCTTGTGGACCCCAGGGCCAAGCACGTGGAAGAGACCTCACCTGTATGTTGCAGCCTCTCAAGCTTACAACGTCCCTTCAGACATTTGGGCTGTTGTGGTTGTTTTACTCATGAGTAAAATGAGGCACTACTAGGGTGAGTCATTTAGTCAAGATCACACAGAGCTGGTGCTGGAATTCCTCCCAGGACAAGGACCCAAAGGCAGCCATCTTTTATTTCTAGAACCTATCAAGATAAAGGACCTGATAAAACATTAACATAAATCCAGAGCTTAGTACATTGTCATGTGATGAACGAGAGAATGAGTGAATAAATGGGTCATGGTACCAACTTATACTTTCTTGATTCTAAATCCAGTGGAGATGTCTACCACACTTTCCCCTCCTCTCTATCAAGACCTATACCCATCAAAAAATGGGGGGTTTCTAGGTTAAGACTGGTGGCAGACCAGGGATGTGTGATTTGTCCCCTCTTTTCTGTCTTTCAGTCAAAACCTCAAAGAGACACACAAAGCAGGGAAATGTTACAAGAGGAGCTAGAAATGGGGTCTATTGGCAATGATCTCTGCTGGACCAAGAAGGAATGTCCATGAATCAATGTATCTTTGCAGCCAAGAAAGGAGACTGAAGGATTCCACTGCCCTAAATCTGTGACATTGCTGGGTCTGGTAGAGGCAGGGCCTACCCTCTGTAGCACATGAGCCACTTTCCATGGAGACCAGGACCTTTCACCTCCAGCTTCCATCCATCCAGCATCTGTAATCCCCAGTGAGGGCACATGGCTGAGAGCCTGAGTGGAAAGGGCAACAGTGTACTACATCTTGAGTTTCAAAGAAAACTGGGCAAAGATGGAGAGAAACGAAGGAAGGAGGCACCTTGGGAAGTGAAGTTTTATATCAACCGTTTCTGTTAAGAAAGGTAATTCCTCTTTGCCTTATTCAAAACATCAGGAGGTGAGCAAAGGAGTCTGACCTCTAGCTAGCAGAGTCACAAAATATTTTTTAAATCCCCCCAAAAAACCCAGGGGCGCCTGAATGGTTCAGTCAGTTAAGCATCTAGAGCTCTTGATTTCCACTTGGGTCACAATCTTGCAGTCTGTGAGTTCGAGCCCCACGTTGGTCTCTGCACTGACAGCATGGAGCTTGCTTGGGATTCTCTCTCTCCGTCTCTCTCTCTGACCCTCCCCTGCTCATGTGCACTCTCTCTCCCTCAAAAATAAATAAACTTTAAAAATAATAAATAAAAATAAAAATCCCCAAAAAAACAGATATTGGCTTAGTGATCTAAATGCCAGCCATCAGAATCAATTAAGACCTTAAGATAGGTGAGGAGGAACCTAACAGCAGCCAGGTGTAAGCGAAAAAGATCAAAGAAAACCCACCCTACTTATGAGGAAATACTAGGCCTGGAGAGACAGTTCCATACCCCAAAATGAGGAAACACGTGGAAAATAATCACACATAGGGCACTGGAGGACAATTCTACAACCTGAAAAGAGGAATGATACTCTCAAAATAGAACAGAGAAGCACCTCTTTGAAATGCAGTCATTAAAGGAAGCACGGGTAATTCATGAAAACACTCATTTGTGTCCCTAAGAAAACTCTCTAGCCAAGGCTCAGGAAACTGGAGGGTAAGACAACAGATTTCACTGAGGAGAGTTGCCAGGAGGGCAGTCCGCGTGAAATGGGAGCCATATGAGGACCGGAAGGACTATAAGGTACCATAGATACGAAGGCAGGGGTGAAATACCCCTCAGAATCGGTGAAGGGCAGACCCAACCCTGCAGAAAACTGAACTGGCAGGGGCAGAGTGTTAGTAACACCAAGCTGAAGACACTTAAACCTCTGCCAAAGAGAAGACGTTTCGACACGACTCAGGGACATAACAAGACTCAACTTGAGAGGCGGAAATTTTTCTTTCTTTTGTGTCTCTGCTCCTCTGAGCTGGAACTGAAATTAGGTCATCAAGCCTTCTCTTGCCTTGGTGGAGGCACATTTCCCACCCTTCAAGCAGAATCAGGCTGGGGCACAGGGGACGGAAAGCAAGGCACCCTCAGAGCTGGTCTAGCACAGTCTCACCTTGATCACTAGAGTAGAAAAGTGTGAAAGATTTGGGGTGTGGAGGCCTCTCTCATGAACATTCAGAGATACCAGAACCTGGACAACAAACTTTCTAAACTATTTTGGAATGCAAAAGAATGATACAAAACAGGACTTCCAGATTCTGGCCCAGCATGTAAGAAGCCTGGAAGTCACCGATCTGTCCTAACGAGAAGTCAAAATCTGAGCAACCAACAACTCTTTTTGTTCCCTAAGAGAAATGAGGTCACCGGGCAAACTACTGCCTCCAAAACTGGAGAGACAGCCAGATAGAACTACAACCTACCGGAACAGAAACCGCTATGGGAACCCCCCAGGGTAGTGACTCCGGGACTGTAACTGATGAGTTGCTGGAGGTTCAGTGTGGACAAGTCTGAGAGAGGACAACTCCAGGGGAATCCGGTCATCAGGGCCCCCATACTTTTGTGGGTTTTACCTCCAGAAGCTCTACCAGGTCCTCACAATGAATATCAGATAAAAATCCTCGCATGCTTCCAGCAGGGGGAGTGGGAAAGGAACTATTTTGAAATAAACCAGAGCATGCTGTTCTTCCTAACAAAGCTTGCCCTCCAGAAAAACTAGTTAACCAAATCCCAATCCCTAATGCTGGGGTATTATCGGAGCCTAACTGACCAGGAGGAAGACAAATACCCAACCCCAGCCTGCTCTAGCTATCCCGTTCCACCTAACAGACAAGGGGACTGAGAAGTATATGTGCAGTCACAACCCAGAGCACAGGCTGACTAAAAGACTGACACCTAATCACAGGACAATAGAACACTTGTCTTCCCCCCACCCCCAGCTCACCACCACTAAAAGCCTGTTTACAGCAGTTCCCTTGACCCAATACATCATGTCCAACTATTAGGAAAACAATTACAAGGCATACTTCAAGGCAAAAAAAAAAACAAAAAACAAAAAACAAAACAAAACAAACAAACAAAAAACACCATAATTTGAAGAGACATAGCAAGCATCAGAACCAGACTCAGAAATGGCAAGGCTGTTGTGATTATAAGACCAAGAACTGAAAACAACTATGATTAACATGTTAAGGGCTTTAATGGATAAAGTAGAAAGCATGTAAGAATAGATGGCAATATAAGTGGAAAAACTAACAAAGAAGCAAAAAAAGACACCAGAGATCAAAAACACTGTGACAGAAATAAGGAATGCCTTTTTTTAAAGTTATTTATAGCAGGCTCCACAGTGTCAGCACCGAGCTCAACATGGGGTTCAAACCCATGAACTGTGAGATCATGACCTAAACTGAAGTTGGATGCTTAATGTACTGAACCACCCATATGCCCCAGAAATGCCTGTTTTTTTTTTTTTTATTTTGAGAGAGAGAGAGAGAGAAGGAGAGAGAGAGAGCACAAGGCTGGGAGACAGAGGGACAGAGAGAGAGAATCCCAAGCAGGCTCCATGCTCAGCACAGAGCTTGACATGGGGCTCAATCTCATGACCCTGGGATCATGACCTGAGCCAAAATCTAGAATGAGACTTTCAACTGACTGAGCCACCCAGGCACCCAGGAAGACCTTTGATAAGCTGATGAACAGACTGGACATGGCTAAGGAGAGAATCTCTAAGCATGAGGATATTTCAACAGAAACCTCCAAAACTGAAAAGCAAAAAAAGAAAAAAAAAAAAAAAGAAAAAGAAGAAAGGAAAAAAGATAGTACAGAATATCCAAGGATAGTGGGACAACTATAAAAGGTGTAACATATGTGTGATGGAAAGAGGGGAAAAGGGGAGAGAGGAAACAATAATGTCTGAAACAATAATGACTGAGAATTTCCCAAATTAATGTCAGACACCAAACCACGGGTCCAGGCATCTCAGAGAACACCAAGCAGGGTAAATTCCAAAAGAATGAGACAAAGAGAACATTAAAATTATGAGAGAGAGAAAATAATAGACATAGAGGTCAGAGAACAGAAACCAATCTCATAAAAAAAAAAGTGGCCTTCTTGCAACAAAGCTTAGAACAAATGGAATAGTAGAAATAATTGAAAAAAAATAATGCAAATCAAGCCTCCTTAAGCTGATCACAACACCTACCCAGCAAATTAAAAAAAAAAAATCAACATTTATAAATTCCGTGATGAAATTCTCTATATTGTAGATAAATGAAGAAAAAATCATACAAGAATTCAGGGAGGAAAGTGATGCCTACAAAGGAAAAATTATGCTGACTTTAGGCATCTCTTCCTCAACACTAGATGCCAGAAAGCATAGAGTGATGCCCACAGGATGCTGAGGGAAAAGATTTAAACCTGTGGATTCTATACCCAGCCATAGTATCATCCGTATCCAAAGGCCAAGGAAAGCTATTCTTAATGTTTGTTTTTTCTTGTTTTCTTTAAGAGCTGAGAAGTAGATCATGTGCATTAAGGACCAAGCCCCACCCCTCCACACCTACAAAGCTCTGCCCTTGTCTCTGCTGCCTCTCCCACTTTTCCTACATCACTTTCCTGGCTCACTATACTCCAGCCACATCTGTCTTCCTTCTACCCGCTCGCCAAGCTCTGTCACTACACAGAGGCTCTGCACATGCCATGTCCTCCATCTGCCCATGGTTAACTTCTTCTCATTCTTGAAGTCTCAACTAGACGTCCCTCCTCTGAGGGGTTGGGTTTGCTTACTTGTGTATTATTCACACACACTCATATATGAGGGCACATGGACATGCACACACATACACAACTAGAAGTTCCATGAGGGCAGGAACCTACCTAGATTATATCCCAGCATCTAGCATAGGACCCAGCACACCATTGGTGGCTGTCATACCTCGCATTCAAATCTACCCAACATATGAACAAAAACAGAGGGGAAAGTAAACTAAAGGGACTTGTAATTAGCACTGAAACCAGGTCAGCAAAGGACCACACTGCAATTGTTGTTACAAATACAAGTGAAAAGCAGATTTCGAAAAAAGGCACTATATGTTATATCACTCTGCATCATTATCAGAGAAATAGGAGTCCAAGTATTAAAAATGGAATTAACAGTAGCATGCATATATTTTTAAGTCATTAGTAAAGAAAAAAGGAACAAAATCTAACCCGTATAGGAAAAGATGAAGAAAAAGTTCTAAAAAATTGGAAGCATTCAACAAAAAAAGAGAAATGAGATCAAATGTGTTTATAAATGTTATTCAGTTGAGATGCTCCAGTTGTCCAGAAGACAGAATCTAACCATATTGCTCTTGTCAGATATGCACCTAACAGAAAGACATGGGAGGTTAAAATGAAAAGGCTGGAAAGAGACACATCAAGAGGACACAAACAAAACAAAGCTGAGATAGCAATATTAAAATATGAAAACCTAGAATCCAAAGCAAAAAGCATTCACTGGGGGAAAATAGTCATTTTATCTTGACAAAAGATAAAATCCACAATCTCACAATGAAAATATAACTGTCACGAATCGTTTTGTGATGAATAACAGAGAATCAAACTTTATAAAAACAAAAACTATCCGAAACACAAGTCAAAATGGAAAGAATTCTATGGAAGGGAAAGACTTCGACCTACTTTATCCAACTTTGGCAGAGCAAGAGAGCCAAGAGAAATAAACAAGACAGTCCTTGAATAACACTATCTATAAAGCTGCTTTACCCTACACACAGGGAACTTCCCTGTTTTTTTTTTTTTTTTTTCAGGGACATTTACCAAAACATTTACAAAGAAAAATTTTTTAAATATGAAGCAGAAATTTCACAGGCCACTTTCTCTATCATTCAGTAAAACTAGAAATTGATGGCAAAAATTTAAGTAAGTCAAAGCACTGGGAACCTTTTAATGCTGTACTAAACTATTCTTGGATTATACTTGGATTATTCTGAAGTTTCAGAACTGCTAGAGACAAAATTGTAACTTCAGAATTTTTAGAAAATCATTTCAAAGAAAGCACTGCATTTCAAAATTCAGAAGATAGGGCCAAAGTGAGGCTCAGAGGCAAACTCATAGCGTTAAAGGCATCCATTTTTTGTTTTAACTATGGAGACAAAGTTTTCAACTCAAATATTTGAAAATGCTAACAAACCTCAAAAACCTAAGCCAAAGGAAAACAGACCATATTTGAAAACTTAAACAGTATTGATAAATATAGGAGAATGGATTCTTAACCATGGGCAGGGAGGAGGGGAGGAAGGGAGGGACCATGAAACAGCCTAGCAAGACCTGGGCTGAAAAAAGGGGGAACAAATTATCAGGGCTTCCAGTGTGACATCTTAGCACAGATCCCCTGTAAAGATTTCAAGCCAGGCTGCATTTTCTGGAGGGTCTGAAAAGCAGTTTCCACCAGGGCCCCTATCATAATCAGCAGACTCCAGCAAGAAAACTAAGAGAAGGGGAGGAAACACAAATACACAGGATTAGGAGTACAAAAAGAAAATTAATCAAAGGAAGGCTTTTCCTTTTAATCATAAGGAAATACTGTGCTAAGTTATCCAAGTAAGTTCAAAACTCTTGATAAATAATTTTCCAAGAAAATGCAACTCACAGAAAATTAACTTGGTAAGTAGAAAACTGAGGTGAGGGGAGCCTGGGTGGTTTAGTCAGTTAAGCATCTGACTTCAGCTCAGATCATGATCTCATGGTTCCTGAGTTCAAGCCCCACATCAGACTTTCTGCTGTCAGCTCACAGCCCGCTTTGGATCCTCTGTCCCCCTCTCTCTCTCTGCCCCTCCCCACTCACTTGTGAGCACTCTCTCTCTCTCTCTCAAAAATAAGTAAACGTTTTTTAAAAAGAGGGGTGCATCAGTGGCATAGTGAGTTAAGCATCAGACTCTTGGTCTCGGCTAAGATCATGATCTCACGGTTCATGAATTCAAGCCCCAAATTGGGCTCTGGGTTGACAGCAAGAAGCCTGCTTAGGATTCTGTCTCTCCTTGTCTCTGTCCCTCCCCCGTTTGTGTGCTCTCTTGTGTGCTCTCTCTCTCTCAAATAAATAAAACTTAAAAATTTTTTAAATAAATAAAGAAAAAGAAAAAGAAAAGAAAACTGAGGTGACCCATTACTAAGGACAGACTAATTCTGCCCAGAATGCTACTCGCCCCCAGACTGCTCCCTCCCTCTGGTCATCCAGGTCTCACTTCAAATAGAAGTTTCCATGACACCCCATCAGAAACTCCACCCTTGGGGCGTCTGGGTGGCTCATTCAGTTGAGAGTCCAACTCTTGATCTCAGCTCAGGTCTTGATCTCACAGTCACGGGCATTGGAAGTAGAGCCTACTTAAAAAATAAAAGAAAAAAACACCACCTTCAAGTGCCACCGCACGATTCTATTTCATAGCACTATGTCTATACGGAATTACTGGATTATCTATTATTATTTTATTAACTGATCTATTTTCTCTCTCTCCACTGGGATGTGAGCTCCTTGTGAGCAAGGACCTTATTCACCACATTCGCCAGTATTCCTGGTGCCTAGCAGAGGAAAACCTCAGTAAATGGGTTGAATGAACAAGTGAATGAATAATAAATGAATGAAGACCAAAGAAGACAAGAAACCTTCCAGAAAATCCTTCCAAATAATCTCATCTTACAAAGGAGAATAAATCTTTGAAGACGGGGAGAACTATCCCAGAAAATACTTCAAGGTCCAGAACAACATGGCCGTGGAGGGTTCACGTATGGAAAGATGACCATGGGTCTCAAAATTTTACTCCACCACCTTTAGAGGGAAAATGAAAAGCAGGTTTGAAAAGTCACAGAGGTGTGTCTGGCTTGCACAAGCAAGAACACAAATGGAAAAAGCAAGTCAGCCTTCGCTCCCATCAGCCTTCACACCCATCAGCCTTTGCACCCATCAGCCTTCGCTCCCATCAGCCTTCAAACCCATCAGCCTTCAAACCCATCAGCCTTCGCTCCCATCAGCCTTTGCTCCCATCAGCCTTCGCTCCCATCAGCCTTCAAACCCATCAGCCTTCGCTCCCATCAGCCTTTGCTCCCATCAGCCTTCGCTCCCATCAGCCTTTGCTCCCATCAGCCTTTGCTCCCATCAGCCTTCACTCCCACAGGGAATCCAGTTGTTTTCGGAGTCCCAGGGTCATTCTGGCCTCAATCTGGGGCCACATGAGCCGGGATCACCAATAAACCCATTCTTATGGTCTATCCCGCTTCGGATGTCAGCTCTGTGAAGACAAGGCCTTTGTTTTGTGAAGACAGTGGCCTTAGTAGGGGCTCAGTAATCCTCAGAACAATGCACAAATGTATACACAACCTCTTGTCGGTCTTTCTGCCCTAGAATGTGATCTCCAGGAGATTAAAAGCTGCCTCTATCTTGTTACCTGCTATCACCCCTGCAATGATAGACAAAACGTAGCATGTACTAGATGCTCACAAAAGTCAGTGAAAACATGAGGCTTCCTTCAGACTAATGCCAACTGTTCACTTCTTACCCATCCCAGGAAATGTGGCTTCTGGGGGGCCGGGGAAGGGCTATTTTTAAATAACTGGGTCTGCGGATCTTTAAGGGATAATCGAGGACCAGCACCTGGAAGCCAGGGCCAAGGGGAAAAGCCTGGGTCCCGGCGCCAGCTCTGCAAGTGGTGGGCCGTGGTGTCAAGGAGGTCCTTTCCCTGCAGAGACTGAGTGTCCTTGTCCATAAAACAGAGTCGAGGTAGCTCGCGATTCTCAGAGCCGGGGCCACATGTCACCGGGGCATTTGATGTCAGTGAGTGTCAGCAGGGAGAAGTGTTATGAAAAACAAATTAAGCTGAGTGGTAGAAGAGGGGGTTCTGGGAGTGGGGGTCACAGTGAGGGTGATCACACAAAAGGGGGCATTTTATTAAAGCGAGGGAGTGGGAATCTGGGAAAGAGTGCTCAGACTGAGGAAACTGTAAGTGCAAAGGCCCTGAGGCAGAGAGGCATGCCTGGGGAGTGTTTGTGCCAAAGCCCGAAAGAGGAAGCGAGTGGGAATGTAGCAGGACGATAGAACAACTCATGTCAGGTTCTGCAACCGCTAGGAGCCCTTTGGCTTTACCCAAGTGAGATGAGGCCATTGGAAGGACGTCATCCAAGGTGCACAGGCCCCCCTCAGCAGACTATGGGGGACAAGGAGAGGCCAGAAGACCAGTGAGGGGGGTTCTGGAGTCATCCAGGCGAGGGATGGTGTTGGCTCAGTCGTGGTGGCAGAGGGAGGGCAAGAAATGGCTGGACTCTGGATGTGTTTTTAAAAGAAGCCAATAGGATTTGCCGATCGATTGAACGTGTGTGTGTGTGTGTGTGTGTGTGCATGCGGTCATTTGTTGAGATGGGGCTGAGAAGGGCAGGGTGAGGGTGCAGTAGCCATTCCTGCGGCCACCAATCTTCCTGGCTCCCCGCTTCCTAGGCCCATGATAAGACTGCAGTCCTCCAGCCCCCCGAGGATGTTAGATGCGACCATGGGATTTGCTTTGACCAAATGGCAGGTGCCATTTCGAGGCAGAAACCCATCCCCCTCTCTGGCCTCAGCAGCCATGGCAGCCTGGAGGTGGAGCCTCTTTTATCTGGGTCCCTGATGAGGACAGCGTGAAACACACAGCCCGCCCCCCCACCCCCGCAGGTTGTTTGAACCTTCCCAGATTTGCAGGTGGTTATGGCAGCATGACCCAGCCCGCCCCCTGCTGGTGAGGGCAGGAAAGCAAGTGGTTGGTTTGGGGTTTGTTCGTTCCCTTCAAACCTCCAAGTGGAGGCATCTGCCGAGGGGTGACGGCGAGACTTGTGTCCACCCCTCCCAACTGTGCTCTGGGGAGGGTCTCTCTACCTCTGTGCTTCTTCCAGAACCACCCAGAAGAGCTCTCACGAGGCAAGGAGGGGGGTGCGGGGAGGGGGGACAAGTCTGGCAGCTGGTGGGGGGGCAGGGGACAGACAGGAGCAGGGAGTTAAGCCTCTCCCTCCCCTTTTCCAGAACTGGACCCCCCGGCAGAGAGCGCAGGGTGGAGAGAGGCCCCGGGGAGAAGGAAGGACAAATGGACACGGACAGAGGGGAGTGCAGGATCCACAAGTGTGTCCCACAGGCGACAGGGCACAGATCCAGCTGGCTTGCCGAGAAGCCGCCTCCCACATCCTGAGTTTCCTAGACTGTGAACGACTGATAAAAATAACGGGACAGTTTGGAGAGGCCCGGGGAGCCGGGATGAGCTGAAGCCCCCCAACACCAAGCTGCCCACTGCCACCAATAGGACAAGGGCGGGGGAAGGAGGGAGAGTGGGTGAGGGTCTGGCCGGCTGCCTTGCTTTCCCCACGCGCCCAGGGCCAAGGGCAGAAGGCCTGGAAGGGCCGCCCCAGGCAGAGCCGCACGTTCCAGGGCTCGGGGAAAACAGCAGAGAAAGGGCCATATGGGCCCCTTCCTGCCTCCCCGGGCTGTCTCAGGCTCCCCTCGGCCTCTCCCCTGCAGCTCCTCAGGCCCACTCCCCCCTTGTCAGGTAGGTTTGTGCACGCGTGTCTGTGTCTGCGTGTGCATCTGTGCGTGTCCCCGGGTCCGTGTCTCTCTCCCTCTGTGTCCCTTTGTCTCGCTCTGCCTCTCTCCACCCCACTCTACCTTCCTGTCGCCATCCCGGTCCAGTGTCACCGTGGACCCACTGCCTGGAAGGCTGGGACACAGGACAAGGCCCCCACAGCCACGGGCCGTCCCCCCCAGCTCTGCTCCCTGAGGCTGGAGCACAGACCCGGCCCTCGGGACCCCACCAGCAGGGAAGGGGGCAGGCCCTACATCCTATAACCAACTTATCCAAACAGTCTGGGCAGCTTGGGGCCAGGCCACCTTCCACACGTCGCCAGCATCGCCATCCAATTCTACAGTTCAGCTCCCCTGTTTTTGGAGCCGAGGGACTGTTTGGGGTCAGAGATACTGAGTCAATATCAACCAGGAATCCCTGGAAAGAACCAATCCCAGAGCTTGGTACCATCATTAGCCCCACTTTTCAGAAGCAGAAACCGAGGACCATGCTTCCGCTGAAAACTCGGAAGAGGAAAAACCCCTGCTTGCCGCGTTCTAAACCACTGTCTCCACCAGCCTCGCCAGCCAAACCACAGGACAGGCCTGGGGAGCCATGGGCGCTCCCCACGGGCGGAGAGGGCGGTCTGGCTGCCTCTGCTCCCCCTGACTCACACACAGCCTGGCCCTCCCGGCAGCCCTCAGTGATCCGTTTTGGTTTGAGCGCTTCCAAGGCAGCGCACACATTCCCGGGGCGGTGAGACACTGGGTGTCAGCTCTCCGATCCAAAGGGATTTTGTCGCGTCCTCAGGACGGCTGCGATCTGCTCCTGGGGCACCGCAGTGGGAAGCTGAGCACTGTCTCTGATCTGCTCCGAGGTGCTCACTTTAGGATGAGACACACACATCGCAGAGGCGCACAGAAATAAACGAAAAGGTCATCTCAGCGATGGAGAGAAGAAGCCTCCGGACGAGACAGCAGCCAGGGCCGGGGCTTGATGAAGGCCTGCGGGCAGAGCAGAGACCTAGAGATACAGAGGAAGAGACTTCCAGGAGAGGGAATGGCAAGAGCGAACGCCCTGAGGTGGGAAATCAGCTTGGAGCGGCCAGAAATGCAGGGGGCCCGCCGGCCAGAGCAGGGTGAGGGGAAGGTGGTCCCGGAAGATAAGAGAGCTGGGGGCCGGCCCCGCCCCACACTCTGCAGAAGCCAGCGCCAGGCCTGCCTCAGTCCCAGATGCTAAATGACAGGGCTGACTCGGAACACGGGTGCCCACGCCCGCCGTGCTTCCAAAACCCCTGGGGAGCTGGTTAGAAGTACAGATTCCCGGACCCATGAAGCAAAAAGTCCAAGGGCAAGACCCTGGGCCCCTGCATTTTAACAGGTTCCCTAGAAGAAACTGGGGCATAGCAAAGTTGGGGGACACCAGGAGAATCAGAGGGACGGGTCTCCAGGGACGGACCAAGGGGTGTGTTTAGGGGATGCCTCTCCCTGGGATGCAGGCACGTGGTTTCTGGAGCCTCAGAGCCCCAAACATTTAAGAACCTCTGAACTCAGGGCGCGTGGGTGGCTCAGTCCATTGAGCACCTGACTCTCGATTTCAGCTCAGGTCACGATCTCACAGTTTGTGAGTTCGAGCCCCGCATCGGGCTGTGTGCTGTCGTCCCGGAGCCTGTTTGGGATCTTCTGTCTCGCTCTCTCTGCCCCTCCCCCTGCTCAAAAATAAATAAACGTTAAAAGAAAGGAAGGAGAAGGACCTCTGAACTCAAGCACAGCTACAGCGTCTTGGCTAAAAGAATGAGGCCAGGCATGAAGGGCACGGCCACAGACTCTCTGGGTTCCCAGATGTACCCCTGCTGCGTAAGCGTGTGAGGAGGGGCATCTCTGTTCTCACCTGACGGGCATCCACCGCCCCTTTCCCTAGGGCCAGCCCCCCTGAGTCTGAGGAACGTCTGTGAAACAGTGATCGCTTTCATGGCCCCAACGCGTCACCCTTCCACGTGTCCGTGCCCTTGGCCGTCACGACTCAGCAGCGCCCCCCACACACCGGCTCCGGGCTCAGCCTGGTGACCGGCTTTGGCCAACGGGACGTAAGCAAGCACACGCGATGTGTGCAGAGGCTTGAAAGGCACTCTCGCGGCGTGGCTGGCTCCAGCTTTCACGTCTCGGACGCGACCGCGAGAACGCGCCCCAGCGAGCCCGGTGAAGGATGAGAGGCCCAGTGGCCCCCATCATCCGGCCCACAGCCAAACCACCGCGCAGCAGTGAGCCCAGCCCAGCCCAGCCCAAATCACTGAGCTACAGACTCGAGCTGAGCCAAGTGCCTGCAGCTGTATGTGGCTGAGGTGTGGCCGTTGTTGTTACGCAGCGTTACATAGCAAGAGCTAACAGCTACACACCTCTCTCACTCTCAGAGCACGTGGTTTAAGCAAAGCTGTCCTCCTCTCCCGCCCCAGGGGTGTGACCACGTGACTAAGGGTGAGCGTGGAGGGACCAAGGCCTGGCCAACCCACACAGTCCAACCCCTTGGGCCACTCTGATTGGTTCAGGGGTGGGGACATAACCCAGTTGGTCCTCTGAGAACCAGTTCTGGGAGTTCTGTTCGGGAGGGACTTTTCCACGGAAGTTCCTGGAAGGACAAGAGGTTAAGTAAACTCAAAGCTTTCAGGAGAGTCAGCCTGAGAATGAAGCTAACCCAGAGGAGGGCGGAGCCGAGGGCTGGAAAGACACAAATTCTCAACAACCCTGCTTGACCCAGCCACGCTACGGACCTGAGCTCTTCTTACGAGACTTTCTATTTATTTATTTATTTATTTATTTATTTAACGTTTATTTATTTTTGAGACAGAGAGAGACAGAGCATGAACGAGGGAGGGTCAGAGAGAGAGGGAGACACAGAATCTGAAACAGGCTCCAGGCTCTGAGCCATCAGCACAGAGCCCGACGCGGGGCTGGAACTCACGGACCATGAGATCATGACCGGAGCCGAAGTCGGACGCTCAACCGACTGAGCCACCCAGGCGCCCCACGAGACTTTCTACTAAGAGGGATCACAGGGGCGCCTGGCTGGTTCAGTTGGTAGAGCATGTGACTCTTGATCTCAGGGTTGTGAGTTTGAGCCCCATGTCTGGTGTAGAGATTAAAAAAAAAAAAAAATTCAGTATCTAAGAAAAAGAGAGACCATAGTTCCCTTGTTTCGCTTAAGACCATTTCAAACGAGTTTCTCTTGCTTGCAGTGACTCAAGGATTCCTGGCCAACAGAGTTCACTCCCTTTGGAATGTCTGCCCAAGCCCCATCCGTTCCCCTGGCCCCAAGTTCTGGTTCCCCTGCCCCACAGGACTGGACTCCCCTCCCAGCACACAGCAGACTGGACCAGCCTCGGCCACCTGCACCACGCCGTCCGGTCAGATCCTCAGGACCGAGAACCAACAGGCATGGAATCGAGTCATGTCACTGGCAGAGCTCTGATCTAGAAATCGCCGACTGGCGAGAGGAGAGTTTACTCGCCCCCTCAGAAGGGGTTGCTTTGGGGCCCTCTTCTTTTTACTTGAATCGGTTCCCAAATTTTAACAATCCAGAGATCTCCTATAAAAACCGGGAGTTTTGACAAAATGGACAACGGGGCCCCACGCGGGCCCCCACCCTGCAACGAGAATGGTCGTCTGGGGCTCAGCAGCTGCCCCTGTAGCCGAGGGAGATGCCCCCAGCTCCCCACAGCCCCCCGCCACTTCCTCTATGGCACTCTTGGGTTTCTGGGCTGGCCCCTGCGGGATTTTTGCCGGTGGGAGGACCCATCAACTCCAGCCTCCAGGAGCCTGGTGGCCCTGGCCCTGACCTGCCAGGCCTGGTGGTTGCATCTCCGCCCGGACACTGCAGGGGGCAGCAGTCCCTACGAAACCCGCCTTGCGTCAGTTTCGGTCACCTGATACCAGAAGAGCTTAACCGCCGGGGTCCTGCGGGCAACACAGAGGCCCGAGGTCGTAGCATCCCCGAAAGATGGTTCTGAACCTGGTGCCCTGGAATTCAAACAGGGGCCATGACCACACTGAGCCCCTCCGGCTCCTCACGGGGCCCCACGGAGCACTGTTTCCCAGGAGCAGAACAGAAGAGGGGGTGGCGAAGAAAGAGTGTCTGACAAGTCCGTGGGAATGACAGGTACAGAGCACTGGGCCCCTCGCTGCACACAGGAGCTCAGAGAAGTTCCTAGAATCCCAAATGCATTCAGCACATAGTCATCGATCCCTTACTAAGGACCGGTTCGTCTCGGTCCCAGAATGTGGCGTTCGGTGAAACGGACCAAGTCCTGCCTCCGTGGAGCTGGCATGCGACAGGGGAGAGAGACAATAAAGAAGATAAGTGAGGGTGCTATGTAGGGCGTAAATGCGATGACAGCAATGAGGGGGAATAAGGTGGGAGGAAAGAGCAGGGGGCGGGGAGGTCGCAGATTGAGAGGGCGTGGTCAGGGAAGGCCTCGTGGGAAAGAGGCCATTTGGGCCCCGACCCACCTGAGAAGGGAGGGAGCCCTGCGGACATCTGGGAGAAAGAGTCCACAGGTGGCAGGAACAGCAAGTACAAAGGCCCTGGGGCAGGAGGGTGTTGGCCTGTTCAAGGGCCAGCAAAGAGGCTGTTGCGGTGAGGCAGAGGAGAAAGAGGGTGGAGTCAGAGAGGCCATGTGGGCACGTCACGGCCAGCCTCAGGCCCTGGAAGTCGTTGGCCCTGAATCTGAGTGAGACCCACTGCACAGGAGGGCCCTGCCCAGAGTGGGGAGGTGATCTGACTTGCGGCTTCACTCCTGGGTGGAAAGCAGGGGGCCGAGGGGGCAGAAGCAGAGAGCCCGGGGAGGGGCTACTGGCCTAGTCCAGGGGAGGGGAGCCAGGGCACGGGCCACAGGTCCTGATCAGCAGGGGCTGGATTCTGAATGAAGAGCCGGCAGGACCCACCAGCGGACGAGACGGGGATGTGAGAACCGAGGCTCCGAGGAGGAACCCCAGGCCTGGGGCCTGAGCCCTGGAAGGTGGCGAGTCGTGTCCCCGGGGAGGAGGTGGATGGGGTGGGGGGTGGCCCGCGGCCCCCCCTGCCGGAAGGGGCAGCTCCCACTGCTGTAGGACCCTCGGGCCCGGTGTTCACAGACGTGCCAGGCTTTTGAGGAAAAGCCATAAATCCAGATGTTTCTGTGAAGCGTCTCAATTTTCAAACGTTGGCCACTCATTCAGAGACTGTAAACACTGCAGGGCCAAACAAAACAGATGGACAGTTCAGATGGGACCCGCGGGCCATGGGTCGGCAGCCTCTGCCACGGGGTCGATCACAGCCAGCGTGGTTATGGAGTGCTTGCTGGGCCCGCGTTATCGGCTTCAACTCCAGCAGGGCTAGAGTGAGGCAGCTATTATAATCCCTGTGTCCCAGCCAAGGAAACGGAGGCCCAACGAAGGCGAACCCCTAACCAAGGCCACGTAGCAGGCGAGTCATGGTGCGGGGGCTGGAGCCCGGACTGTCTGTCCCCGAAGCCTGTCATCAAGAGGTGTTCTGTTGCCCTTGATGGACGTTACCAGCCAGACCAAACAAGAAGAAAACAAAAACACACAAAAAACCCGTCATCTCACGCACGAGGGGAGAAAAGACCAGAGAGTGAGGGAGTGTGACTTATCCAAGGTCACTCAGCACTGGAGTGACCTCCGGGTCTGGACTCAAACCTGGGGCTTATGACTCCCCGGGCAATGCTTTCTGGGCGAGAGCCAGGTTCTAGAACCTTCTGGCTGGGTGCACATCCCAGCTCTGCCACCTGGTAGCTGCGTGACCTTGAGCAAGTCACCTCATCTCTCTGTGCCCCAGAAAATAGGTGTAACCCTGGCACTAGGCTGTCATCGAGCTGTTATGGAAATGCAAGGAAATGACACTGGTCTATGGGACCTTTCAAAGTCCGTATCTTCGCCCACCAGACGGTCCTAACACAAAGCCCATCCACCTGTTACTCCAATGCACTCCCAGCACTGGAAGCCCACTCTTGGGGGGCATCATATCTGCGCTCATACTCATGAAGGAGGCAGTGACATAATTGAAGGGAGCAGGCAGAAAGGCTGGGGTTTCTGTAGAAAAGGGGAAGCAAGAAAGGCGTAGAAGGTCAGCTAAGGGCTTTCTCCTCCTGAGTAAGAATGGCCTCACCCCACACGCACTGGGGCAGGGGGCGCTGCGTGTCGTGGGCACCTCAGTGAAAGGGAAGGGGTCTCCAGTTGGCCCCCTGACTCACTGCAGGGTAAGACACTTAGAGCCGAAGAAAGGGCAGCAGCCGTAACAACCGCCACCATTCACCCCACAAATGTTTGCTGAGCACCTGCCAGTGTTCTGAGCACTAAGGGACCCGCGGTGAACGATGCTGAGAAACTCAACCGCCAACTTCTTGGAGCTGGTGGGCACCACTGAGGAGGAGTCGGTGGCGAGGACTAGAGGAAAACTCAAGCAGGAAACGGGTGGGGGAGATGGATTTTGCACCGGGGGCTCAGAGCGAGCTCAGCACTGACTTGAAGAAGTTTCCAGAACTAGTCTTGCGGCCATCTAGGGACAAGCATTTCAGGCAGAGGGAAGGACCAGCGCAAAGGGTCTGAGTGTGCCTGGTTTTGAGGGCGGGTGTGACCACGATTGGGGGTGCGGAGCAGGGGAAGAACCCAGAGAAGTAGCACGGCCGGGGAGGGGCCACGGGAGGACGTGGCTTTGACTCTGAGAGTTGGGGCCGCCGGAGGGGGCCGCACAAAGGTGGGTGAGGATCTGGCGGTTACTCTGGGGCTGGGGGGAGAGCAGACTGAGGGCCGAGGGGGGTCAACGGGGGACGCAGGGCGACGGCTGCAGAAGTCCACGGGAGAGACGCGGGGGCTCAGACGGGGTGACGGCACTCGAAGGTGGCAAGGGGCACTCACACAGCACCTCCCCCCGCACTATTTCACCGAACACCCCTGCCTCCAACAAGCGCTACCTGCCCGGATCCCCAGTCTGCAGGGCAGCAAACTGAGGCTCTTGCCCAAACCACACTGCCAACGGGAAACTCGAGAAACTTCCATCTTTCACAAAAGAGAATGGGCATTTGTCCACCCATCCCAGGGGACAGAGTGGGTCTAGAGGCGAACAACAGCATCCTCCTCCTGTCCCTCCCTCTGTCTGGCTGCCTCAGGCCCACCTCCCTCCAGGCATCCTGGCCAGCCGCCCCATTGGTCTTCTGAGTCACCTACTTCCTCAGGTTCAAGCACGGGCCTGACGAAGTCCAGCCTCACCTGTGCTCTCCCTGCTGGCACAACCACACCCCCGCCAGCCCATCTCCCTTCCCCTAGTCACTATTGCTTTTCCAGGCCTTTACTCCGCTGCCCCCACCCCCCAGAACGCCTCCAACGGCAACCACCCAGCCCTTCTGAGCATCGATTCCAGAGGAGAAAACCAATTGGCGTGAAGGGCTCGGGGTAATTCTGTGTCAAGGCCACGCTCCCTTTCTGTTTGTTGAAGGAGGTCGATGCTCCTTCTTGGACGGAGAAAAGCTTTCTTTGTGCCCAGTCTGGTGAAATTGTGTCTGTTTAGGACAGGCTGCAGTCTTCTTTGTGAACGCGGTGGATTTTTTTTTTCATGTGGGTAAAAGGGCTTATTAGATTTCCCTGTGGCTGCCCAGAGTGGGGAGAGGCTTTTCTGGGCACAGAAAGAAATGACCAAACAGGCGCTGGAGACGAAGGAGCAATTCGCAGCTGCCTCTCATGGAGAGGTCAGGGTTTTGTGGTCGGTGTTTTCACTGGGGGAAACGTAAAAATGCTGGGAAGGAAAGAAGGCCTTCCCCATAGTTTGGGGCAGGAGGGAAGGAAGACAGTCCTCAAGGCGATGCCTCGGGGGTGGGGGGAGAGGGGGGCAGGATTTTGTTGGGGGGGCTTTTGGACGCTTTCTTCCTTTGCGAGCAAAAAGCAAATTAAAAAATGGTCACCGAACGCAGAAGAAAGGTTGTCATAGCAACAAAAGTTTGAGGCCAGGTACTTCCTGACATCCTTTCAAGACCACAGAGGTGGAGAGGCGGGATTTGGGCACGGTGGGATCAGCCAGGGAAACCATCCAAGTGGGCTCAGACCTCCCAAATTTCTCACCGGTGGCGCTGACAGGCTGATAACTATTTTCTGAGCTCTCGGGGAGGAAAATGGTGATTTTCTGGGAGGGGAGATCTCTAGCCAACAGCGATCAAGAGAAAAGAGAAAACCGTGGGTTTGTTTTGTTGACCCAACAAACGAACCACCCATGTGTTTATAAACAGAGGACTGGGGATGAAGGTCTTGGGCTGAGTGCCCCCCCCCTTCAAATGATGCCTGTCTCGGACTCCCCAACTGTATCATTCTCTTCCCTTATCACTTCGCCCTGATCTCTTTCTGCCCCAGAGAAGGCCATCCAGACACCCTCGCCAGCTGGGGCGCCTGGGCAAAAAAAAAAAAAAAACCTCTCCGAACCCCCAATTCCTCATCTGAAAAGTGGGCCCCCTAAAAGGTGCTGGCAAGGAGTCAAGAAGATCCGACAGGTGAGAAGCTTCCACAGTGCCCGGTGTACTTGAAGGGCTCGATAAATGCAAGCTAACACGACTTTAAATGTTGTTCAACTAATAATTTTTAAAGCTGCTCGGGCTTAAACATCCTGTGTCAAGCCCTGGATGAAAGACACAGGAAAGTAACTACAAGCGGCGGGGCTGTGACCTTCAGGGAGAGGCCAGGGGAGACCTCAGGGAAGAGGCTCAGCCGGCCACCGAGGGCCAGGACACCCCGCGGAGGCGGGGGCCGGACAACTCCAGAGACACAGCGTGGTATCTTTAAGTACGTGCACAGAGAAGGCACAAGGAGGCTGTGTTTCTGCACAAAGGAGAAACTTGGTGGCAGGCCGAGGTGACAAGCGGGGTTCACCCCAAAAGGCGCAGATGTTCCCCAGGACGAGGCATTAGGAGGCCTCCGTGGAAGAGGTCAGGGTCGGACTGTCGGAAAGCAAAACAAACAGCGAGCGTCTGGCAAACGGCTAGGTCCACGCAGGTGGTCACAGAAAAGTTCAGCGGGGCACCCCCGGAGGCAGGGCAGAGCAGGCGGCACCCCCAGGAAACCTCTGGTTTACCCTTCCAGGGTCTCATCCAATGTTAACCCCACAGAGACATATTAATGGCCTACTATGCACCGGGACACCACCCAGAAGCTGGGGATGACGGTGAACCAGGCAGCCCAGGCCCTGCCCTCACAGTGACATCCTGTGGAGACAGGGGACGGGCAGCTAGTGACCAGAGGCAGGCTCTGGACGTTTTCAGGTTGTGCCAAGCGCGGGGAAGGAGATAAAAGGTGGTGATGAGAGGCAGTCAGGAAGACCCTGCCTCCAGAGGGGGTGGGGAGGCCTCCGCCCACAAGACCCTGCCTGGGAAGGGGCAGGAAATCCCCCCCAGAACTGGGAAACAGCCAGCAGGGGAGACTGGAGAAGGGGATTCCAGGCGGAGGGAGCAGCCTCTTCGGGCTGATTTGACACCTTCTCTCTGTCCTTTAAGACAACCAGTCAGGCCAATGGCTGATTGGGGCAAACTCCGCCGTCGCCCACCCCATCTACATCTGAGCGCACACATACACCGTCCGCACGGAAGGGCTGTGCATGCACACACTTTTCACCTTGGGGAAAGAGGTCAAGTCACTCCAGACGGTCCCCATGCCCGGACTTAGAGCAACATGGTCTGGGAGGTACCCGCTGGTGTGGCCCAGCAACCCCCCCCCACACACACACACACACACAGCCTCACGGCGGGTCTCAGGGGCACTCCCTCCGACCTGGCTGCCCCGGGCGGACCCGGGAAGAGGTGCGGTGCGGGGCAAAGGGAGCACTTTGATCTGCCTTCTGAAAAGTCACCCCCTCCCACCCCACCCCCCAGTTCTGATCGGGGCCGTCCCGCTTTCCCGCCGCTTCGCCCCCCTCCCGTCGCATCCTCTCCCGGGCGGGGGCAGGGGGGGGCCAGAACACCAAGGGGGCTCCCCGCCGGGAACCCACCGGGCTCCTCCCGTCCCCCCTCCCCACCCCCCGACTCTCGTGCTTCCCGAGCCCCGTCTGGGAGAACGACCCCGTCGGCTCCCGGCTCCGGGGATCCGCGGGGAGTGGGGGGCTCACGGCAGCAGTCGGTGCGCCCTCCCCGCGGCGGGCCGGGCCGGGAGGGGGCGTCCGGTGCCCCGCGAACGAAGGCGGGGGAGGGGGCGCGCCCGGAGACGACTTCTGGCAGGGGAACGCGCGCCCCGCCGACCGGCCACCGCGCTAGGTGCCCGGGAGACGCGCCTCCCCAGGGCGCGGCGACGTCCCCAAAGGCGCCCGGCGCGCTCGGAAAGGGCAGCGGCCGCGCGGGGAGCCCCGGGGTCGGCGGCGCGTCCCGGACGCCCCCCACCCCCACCCGCCCCCCGGGCCCGCCCCCGCGCGCTCCCCGCCCCCCGGGCGTGCAGCCGAGCCCTGCCGAGCGCGGGGACCCTCGCCCGGCCGCGGGGAGGGAGCGCGCGGGGCTGGGGCTCGGGCCGCGGGGGGCCGCGCAAGCCCCGGGAGGGGGGCCGGGAGCCGAGCCGCCGGCGCCGCCGCTCACTCACCGAGCCCGCCGAGCTCCTCCTCGCACGAGTACCAGATGCCGGTGTGGAAATTCCTGAAGAGGAAGCGGTCGTCGCCCGTCTCCCAGCTGTAGAGCGCGCCGCCAGGGGGGCCGTTCCCCGCGGCGGCGGCGGCGGCGGCGGCGGCGGCGGCGGCGGCGGGGGCGGCGGTGCCGTTGGCCGTGGCGTTGGCGCCCGAGTTGGGGCAGTTGGCGCGCCCGCCCTGGCCGCAGCCGGGCTTGGGGACCCGCTGCGTGCCCTGGCACCAGTGCGTGGTGAGGAAGGCGGTGGTAGCGAAGAGCAGCGCCAGCAGGTTCAGGGCCACGGCCAGGAGCGCTCGGCCGCGGCGGCTCGTCTTCATGCCGCCCGCGCCGCCGGGGAGCTCCGCGCGCGAAGTTGGCAGCCGGCGCCCCGCGTCAGCGGCCGCTGCCCGCCGCGCCCCGGGGCTCGGGCGCCTTGGATCGGCGGCGGAGGACGCCGCGCGGGCCCATGCCCTCCCCCGCCCCGGGGTGAGGGCGCGGCGCGGGGAGCGCGGGGGGCGCGGGGGGCGGGCGGCAGCGGCCGAGCGGCTCCGGCGCGCCCGGAGCCCGGAGCGCGAGTGCACCTCGGCGAGGAGCCGCTGGAGCCTGGCAGCGGCCACGGCGCAGGGACGCGCGCCCCTCCGTGGGGAGACACCTGCAGGCGGCCGGCGACACTGTTCCGGCGCCCGCCCTAAGCAGGGAGAGGGGGCGCCCCAAGCCGGGCGCGGGCGGGGGACCCGGAGAGAAGGGACGCCCCCAAGGAGCCCGGCACCCGATTGGAGGGGCTGGGAAGCAAGGAGAACGCCAGGCAACGCGCTCTCGGAGAAAGAGGCTCCTCGCGAGGGACGTGGGGCAGCAAAACCGGCCAGGAGGGGGCATCCTCTTCAAGACCCGGAGAGGCCCTGCCCTGGGGAGGCAAGGGTAGAGCGTGCCGGGTTCGGCAAGAGGGACAAGGACCGGCAGGAGGGAGCCCCAGGAAGGAGCCCCGAAGGGTCAGAGCTGCAAAGTTTTCTGCGCTTCCCAAAGCTTCAGGCTCGGACCTCGAGTCCCAGGACCCATCCGAAGGGGCGTCCCACCAGGAATGCTGGGTGGGAGAGTCTTTGGGGCTTGTGCTTTCCCTGGGGGCCGCCCAGGGGGCCTTAGACTGTGTAAGCCAACAGGAAGCGCTTCTCCGGCAGGATGAAGCTAGAGTCACCTGGACTCTCTATTATGGCACGGAAGGACAAGCACGGTGGCAAAGAAGTGTTGTGAATGACAAGTGAGGCTTCCTCCTGCGGGCCATCCCCGCCTGAGATCCTGAGCAGCATGACCCAAGGTGGTCTAGACACGAGGTTGTTGGAGTTGCTAGCTAAGGATGCCCTGCAGAGGCCGCCAACCCAGGAACTTGACGGTTGGGGTCAGGGCAGGATGGTCAAGAATGCCGACCGTGGGGCCGGGCAGCTCCCGGGCTCGACCAGCCGTGGGCTTTGAACAAGTCGTCGCACCTCTCTGGGGCTCTTGTAATGAGATGATGCAAAAAAAAAAAAAAGCATTTGGCACGTAGTAGGTGCTCAGTAAATGCTAGCCACTGCGATTAACATCTGAACCAAGACCCGTGGGCCACATTGGCACAAACCTTTTCGGGATCTCCTGTGCAGTGGGATTGCCCGACTGTGAGCACGCCCGTCCCCGCCTCTGCTCTAAGATGACCTGAACTTCCTTCACACCAGCAGTGCATGGGGCCCAGATGCCCAGGGTGTACATCAATTAATTGCATGTTGATTGCAAGAATTCTGCCCAAGCTGAGAACTGTTGTGGCAGGGCTTGCAGAATTCAAGGTTAACAGATTGTGAATTGCCTTTCTCTGGTAGGTGAACCTGTGCTCCCTGTCAGCCGCTGCTACTCTGCCCCCGGGGGCCGGTGACAGTAAGTGTGGGCAATGTCCCCGGCAGGAGGAACTCCTATGAACCATGGCCAGGGGTCTCCAGGGATCTTGTTCATGAGATCCCTTTTCGAGGCATTTCCAGCTGTTTTTGACAAAGAGGATCTCCGTGCAATACGGATGGAGTTGAGGGTATTGGTTGACGGAGAAAATACATCATGGCCAAAAAGTTGCAAGGACTTCAGTGTCCCTTTTAAACAGGCATGCAATATTTATTCATCACAGGAGTATCTGTACGCATTTGAAAATCAGTGCCTCCAAGAGAGGCTTGTGACAGCGGTTGGCGTGCGTGTGGCCGGGACTCGGTGACCTACAGGCTGGAAACTCTGTCCCGGGCATTCAGAGCCGGCAGATGCCAACTGAAATATGTCTCAGGGACCACACTGTTTTCAGAAATACCCAGAGGAAGCCCAGAGGGATTTGAAATTTCCATCTAAGACACTCATCCACTCCTTGAGCACCCACTGGATGTTCAGAACCAGGGAGAGAAGAGAACGTGAACATTAATACCTATGGATGTAGGGCACGCAAAGTGTTAAAAGCCAAGGGGACAAAGAAAGCAGGGAGGGGGCTAGAAGTGAGGGTAGCAGGTTGTGATTTTTTTAAATCGGGGTTTCAAGGAGACCCCACAGGGAAGGTGACATTGGAGCAAAGACTTGAAGGAGGGTGGGAGCAAGCCATGGGGATATCCCAGGAAAGGAGGTTATAGGAAGAGGGAGCCACCAGTGCAAAGGCCCTGAGGTAGGGTGATAACTCAGAGAGCAGTGAGTTGGGGAGGGGGGGTGGTGAGGAGGGGGGAGTGGAGAACAGCAGAAAACAAGGTTGCAGAGGTGATGGGGAGAGGGTGAGCGATCATGGTCTGGACAGACCCTTACGAGGACGATGGCATTTACCCCAAGTAGGGCGGAAGCCTCAAGCAGCTCTGAGCAGAAGGGAGCTGTGATCTGACTTAGGATATAACAGGACCTCTCTGGCTGCTAGGTTAAGAAGGGTGGAAACCTAGAGACCGCCTAGGGGCTAGTGAGTAAATCCAGGCCAAGGTAACGCCAGTGGCTCAGCCCAGGGTGGTGACAAGGAGGTTCAGGGTCAATTTTCAATGCAGATCCAACAAGATATGTCCAAGGATCAACCACAGGGCATGAAAGGCAAAGCTGCCATTTGCTGAGACAGCTTGGGAGAGGCAGATCTGGGGCCACACGGGGAAGATTAGAAATTCTGGATGATTCCACCCCGGGCCTTATGCTTGAGGTGCAGGTAACGACAATAGGTAGAGGTAATGCCACCTCGTGTGCCTGCACAGCCTTCCAGAAACGAATGGAAAGTCATCAGGCCGCCCCTTGGAGAGAATGGGTGTTTTCAAAGAGCCATTGACAGTTGAAATCCCCTTGGTTGTGGCCAGGTGTTAAAGAAAATTCAGTCCTGACCCTTTTTAAAGAGGGTAAGGCACGCTTTCTTTATTCAAGGGGCCACAGCAATGGGGGGCTGGCCTGAGGGGAGACGGGGGGGGGGCTCAGCTCTGAGCACAGTCAGGAAAAGAGGGGATGCGTGGCCCGAGGAGCCGGTGGGGGTCAGGGGGAGAAGGTGTCCAGGGTGGGGATGAGGAATTTGGGTTCCAAGGGGGAGGGATTCTTGCTCAGCGGACCCGGTGGGATCCTTGCTAAAAGGGGACTAACCGGGCCAAGGACAGAGCCCAAGGTCAGGGCCTGGTTAGGAATCGGGCTCAGAGGAGCCTGACTCTGCTTTGGTCAAGGAGAGTCTATGTCAGGGGCGAGTGCAGGTGGGATTTGTTTAGGAGGCCGCAAATGTGGGCCCAAGGCCCTGGTGGCCCTCTCTTGGGCCACTGCTGTAGGTCAAGGCCTCCTGATTCCCTGCTGTCCCCCAGCCTGCCCCCGCCGCAGCCATCCAGCCCAGCCTCTCTGCTTACCCTCCTCTGAGTAACCCCCTCCCCCCACTGCCTGCCCCAGGACAAAGTCTACAGGCTGTCCCAGGTCCTCCCAGGTCTCCCAGAGCCTTCCAGCCTCCAGCCCCTTTGCCCGCTCGCTCCTGCCACTGCCCCAAACCACTTTGCAGTTCCCAGCAGGCCAGTCAGACCAGACTCTAGATGTCTGCCTGCCCTCCTCCCTCTGCTGGATGCCCTTGCTCTCCTCTTCTGGGGTGTCCTTCAAAGTGCGGTGGAAACATCACTCCCCGCAGAGCCTTCCCTGGCCGGGCCCAGCCTTCCTCCCTCCCAGCTGCGAGGCCCGTGTCTGCACCTGTCTCCCTGACAGGCCTGGGGGCCCCTCAAGGTGACCCCGCACTGACGGCCTGCGGGCCTGTCTGGCCCATAAGTCTGTTCCGTTCGGCCTGCGTGGACTTGCCTCCACGGTGTGTTCAATTTTCATGAGTTACCAACGTTTAATAATCATGAGATTTCGTATACAAATCGAGATAGACTTCTAGCTGCTCTTGCGAGATCGAATGAGACTGGGTCTGTATCTTTGCCTGGTAACCACTGGCAAAAGTGTCTGTACAGGGGGCCACGGGGGGGGGCACAATCCCTCTGGGGCCCTTACATCCTCAGGGACACCTGTCTTGCCTCGGGGGGAGGGGTGGCATTGGAATCCGAGAACCCGGAATCAAGGCCCGAATCATTTTTGATAAAACCGATCCATGGTGCTAAAAGTCAGGATGATGTTTATGCCACTTGGGAGGTGGCATGGTGGCTGGGAGGAGCCACGCTGGGGACACCCTCCGGGGCTGCCCGCACAGGTTATGTTTGGCTTATGAAAGCTCATCGACTTGTCCAGGGGCACTTTTTTATATTCGATACGCTGAACCGCAAAAAAAAACGTTGCTATTCGTAACGAACTTACTGCTTTTCAGGAAGTAGAAATATGCATGGAAGGGACAAGACCCACTTGCATTTTGCACCCCACTTTTCCTTGGGGTCGGCTGATACAAAGACATTTGTCAGCTTCTGGGCCTCCTAAGTCACTTCCTCGTTCCTAAACCTTCAAAATAGAGCTTGGGAAACCAGCGCATCCCTGGCCTCTGGGCCCTCCTAATTATAGCAAGGGATTAGTCAATTAACAATTATCGGTGGGGTTTTTTAAACATTCATTCTCGAGGTATCTAAGCATAATACCCTCTTTCTTCCCCTGGGAAAGACACCACTCCAGAGTTTCCAGGAACGCCTGACCCTCGGTGCTGGGGTGCTTAGTGGCTGCTTGCCGCTCAGGGCGAGTGTTCCGAGGGGACGAAGGGACCCCGGAGCTCCATGCAAAGAAGTCCCCGGGGGTGGGTTCTCCAGAGGGGAAAGGAACCCACTTCCTTATCAGATCGACATGGTCTTGGAAACCGTCTTAGCTCTCCCAGCAACTGCTCAGGAAGAATTTACTGGGTCCCTGCTCTGTGCCAGCCGTTCGGTGAACAGGACCGACCAGGTCCATGACTTCATGGGGCTTCTGTTCTTGAGAAAGAGACGATGATAGGTGGTAAATGCAGAAAAAAGGAGACAGGACGGAAGGGAGAGGGAGCAAGCAGGGGCCTCGCTAAGGAGGGGAGTTGGAGCCGGAGAGAGTCCGGTGTTCCAGATTGAGGGTGCAAGGTCTGAATTTTAATTCTGTCTCTGCCAAATCTGGGCCACACCTGTCTCTCAGAGCCTCTGTCTTCTCCTCTGTAAACAGGGGTGGGGGAAGGGACCATCAGCACGTGCTGAGCACTGGGGATCCAGCGATGGCTGGGGAGCAGGCGCACGGTGTGTCCAGGGCCGTGTGTCTGGAAGGTTCCTCAGAGGGCTGGCAAGGGATTGGGGGTGGAGGGAGGGGTCGTGGGAGGTGAGGCGTCTTGAGATGCCTCAGGTCCACGCCACACACTGAAGCCTGCTCCGAGCCATGAGAAGGAACCCTCAACTTGGTACCCAGCTGCGTTTGCAGAGAACGCGGCGGAAAGAAAGCACATCTCAAAAGTGTTCTCAGAAACCACAGGGATGTGGCGACTAGCAAATCAGCCTCGGCTCGGCCAGGCCAGGGAAGGTCTCAGCGGACCGGAGCATTCACGAATCGTGATAAAGGAGTCACTCGAGTCAGAGCCTGTGAACGTTTATCGAGCACCAACTGCACGTCCGGCACTTTGGCCAAAAGGGTATCAGTGAACCCTTCTGGAATTCTTACTAGATTGGCTGGGAGAACCTGAAGCTCCGGAAGGAGCAGGGCAGGGGTCGGAATCCGCGGCTTGTGCCCCAGTCGTCCGCAGGTGAGTCAAGCAGCAGCCCCACGGCCCCAGATGAGCCCTTCCTCGTTGGCTCACGACTCTCCTCCTGGTGCTCGGCACTCAGTGGGAGTTCTCCTCCAGCCCCAAAGTCTGCAGCTGGTTTGTTTTACGCCGGTCCTGAGGAGGGACAACAGGAAGACTGGGGAGAAAACAGGCGTTTTTAAGGTGTCTCCTGGACCAGTCCCTTCTTGCGTGTTTTGTGTGTGTGTTTTTTCTTTTCGTTTGAGTTGGACCTTTCGAAGCTGTTGTTTGCTTCCCTCTGCTGCCCCCTAGGGGCCGAGAGCAGGACAGCTGACCTTGCTTTCCGTCACCGGGGAGGGAGCCTCGCCACCCACGCACCCACCCACCCACCAAAGAAGCAAACACGGGAGGGGAGGGTCCTGGGGAGGAGGACCTGGCACACCACAAGCGATTAGGAGCAGGAGCCTGGAACTGAGTACCAACATTTGTAAACTCCATCGCGATGCACAAAGACATCGTGAGCAGTAAACGCATATATGTATAAAAGCTAGAACATTTTTAAGGGCATAAAGACGAAACACTACTTTCAAATGTCTCTATTTTATGAATGAACAGCCTAACACGCCTTTTGGCTTTCATTTAAACATTCTTAACGTTTTTATTTATTTATTTTTATTTTTTATTTATGTAGGTATGTATGTATTTATTTATTTACTACTTGCAATGCAACTGCCTGTGTTTCTGTTTGTTTTTGAGGGTTAACACTGCTGTCAGTCGAGGGTCAGATTTTTTTTTTAAGTTTATTTCTTTTAAGAGACAGAGAGAGAGCACGAGCAGGGGAGAGGGGCAGAGGAAGAGAGAGAGAGGGAGAGAATCTTAAGGCTCCACGGTCAGCACAGAGCCTGACACAGGGCTCGATCCCATGACCCTGAGATCATGACCTGATTCAATCAAGAGCTGGATGCTCAACCGACTGAGCCACCCAGGCGCCCCTAAAAGTTTTCTTTTGAAAGATTTTGGACTCGGTAGGAATTTTCTGTTCCTAAAGTGTGCAGACTCCAAGAGTCCTCAAAGAAAACCCACTTTCATCTCTTTGGGGCAACAAAAGCTCGGAACAATGGAACCATTTTCAAGCATCTGCTTTCAAAATGCTCTCTTCCCAACACCTGAGTTCTTCTCAGAAAAGCAATCAGTCTCAGGCATTGTTTAAAACTCACCTTCCTCTTGAAGGAGTAGATTAGGTGCATTGTTTTTTTTGGGGGGGGGAGACAAAGAGCTGACAGTCACGTGTCACCCCAGAAGAGGTCAGCGAACTTGGGCGCTTGTCTTTTTCACAAAGGAAAAACAGGAGACTCACATTCAAGGCTCAGCAGCTGCTGAATGCCATCGTCAGGGTCGCTCCCCCCCCCCCCCCCCCGCCCCGTCTCGTAACAAAGGATCACAGAGAAGTCTTCTGGGTCAAGGTCTCGCTGTTAGCAGTAATAATATAGGTGATAAATATAACAATAGAAAATACTGATTCTGCGCCAGGAAGTATGACAGCGGGTTCCTGAGTACTAACTAAGGCATTACACCCACAAGCAACTCTCTGAAGTAGGGGCAGTTCTAATCCTCTGACAGATGAGGAAACTGAGGCACAGAAGTGGCAAAACTGGGAGAGGTCAACCCAAAAGCGTTCTTAGGACTTTGCTGTTGTGGCCGTGATGAATGATAACTGTCAAAAGGGAGACTGTTTTGGGGGGGGGGTAAGAGGGAGCCCCCAGTGTGAGAACATGGGGACCGCTGACCTTGGGGACCAGGGCTTCTTTCCCCCACCATGCAGGAGACCATATGAGCTTCTAGAAAACTGAAGTCGAGGCCTGTGGTTTCGGCATGGGGTGCTCGAGCCCCACACTCTGATGGCCGGTGAGGGGCACAGAACTTGCTGGAAAAGGGTGTGCACAGCTCATTTGCCTACGCTGCTCTGTGCTGCCTTGTCTTCCTCAGGTTTATAAGCAAGAGACATCTTTTCGTCAGAGCTAAGGTTCAACCCCGAGTGTGTGACTCCAACTTCCAGTGGCCCAGGATGCCTTGCCCTGGAAAGGGAGTCCCCGGGAACCTGTGAGGGGTCAACTCCATTCTGTGGGTTGGAAGGTTTTGACCAGAAATGTATTGAATTAAAAGAGGATTTCACTGCGGGCGCCTGGGTGGCTTAGTCGGTTGGGCGTCCGACTTCGGCTCAGGTCATGATCTCGCGGTTCGTGGGTTCAAGCCCCGCGTCGGGCTCTGTGCTGACAGCTGAGAGCCTGGAACCTGTTTCGGATTCTGTGTCTCCCTCGCTCTCTGCCCCTCCCCCGCACACGCTCTGTCTCCAAAACAAATAAACATTAAAAAAAAAAAAAGATTCTCTCTTTCTCCCTCTTCCTCTACCTCTCCCCACTGCTCATGAATGCTCTCTCTCTCAAAAATATATTTTTTTTTTAAAAAGAGGGTTTCACTGAAAGGGGTGAAGTCAGTGACACATAGAGGAAACAAGGCAACCCCCCACTAGGGTTAAGGATGTTAGTGAGAGAAAATCTAGCCCTGACCGGCCGTCCAGGGCACGCTGGGCTGGAAAGGGGCTCGGCTGGGGTTTGCACAGTGAACCAAGGACGGGCACACGAGAGGGTGGATTGGGGCTGGAAATCAAGGGGGCCGTGATAGGTCTTCACAGACAGGAATGTTGGAACCACTGGTCGAAAAGGGCCATAATGGGGGAGAGGGGCGACTAAGCGGTTGTGACTTCGTGTACCTGGTAGCCAGGCTGCGGGAAAGAGGGTCCTTGGCCCTGGGAGAAGGCAGAGCCTGCCTTCTTGGTCGCTTTGCAGAAGCACAGTGGAGCTGGGAAACTCTAGTGGCCTTTCTTCCCGGGCTGCTTGCTCTGGCTCCGGTATTTGTCCATCGGCCATGCCTTTTGTCACTCTGGAGTGTCCCTCCACTGCGGGCCTACCTCCCTGGCCCTTGACTTGGGATTTGGCCATGTGACTTGCTCTGCGGATTGTAGAAGGCATAAATATTGACGGGCCGGTTCCCAGGAGAGCCATCAAGGTACCTTTCATGTTCCCACTGGCCCTCTGTCATTGCCGTGACAAAAACACACCTGAGCTAGGCCGCCAGCCCCAGGAGGAGAACCTTGACTGACGGCCCCCCAGCTGACTTCCAGATGAGTGCCGAGCCCAGCCAAGACCAACGGAGCTCCCTCCCTGACTCCGGCCTAGATCAGTCAGCCAACCGGCCCACAGTACTCACAACTATTAAGGCATGGGCTTAGGGGGTCATTTGTTATGTAGCATTTGGGGAGCAAAAGCTAACCGATACGGTGGCAATTTGTGTTCTCGTGATTTCTCTCACATTTCCAGCCCCAAGCCCTCTCCCGATGACCTGTGCATGAGGAAAGACACAGATGGGAAATACCGCTGGCCCCAGGCACCCGGCGCAGCAAGTCTCCGTCACCAGGGAGAGGGGAAGAGGTCCATTGGACACATCTCCCTGTTAGAACTCACCAACCTTCTCCACAACCGAAGTATACAGAATCGACAGAAGGGAAAAAGAATGTGGAGAGTAGAAAGGGCCAACACACGTCCCAGAGATGCTCATATAACATGTCTTCATAAAAACGTTCCTTTGCAATGGGCGAGGGGCAAGAACGAATGGGAACTCACAAGGACAGCGGCTGCGCTCACTGCTGGGCCTCGGTGTCTCCTCACAACATGGCGTGACGGGCAGAAGTGTAGACCCCGGCGCCAGACCATGTGAGTTTGAAGCCCGGTTCTGCCACCAATCGCTATGCCACCTTGGCCGTGTAGTGTTTCGGCGTCTCCGTTTCTTCATCTGTGAAGTGAGAATAATAATGGCTTCTGCGTCACAGAGTTATTGTGAGGACCACCTGAGTAGCACGGGTAATGCGTCAAACCACACTGACTCGTCACAGACACTACATGAGAGTTTGTTGAGGGGCTCAGGATGAGAATGCTTGTGCATAAGAATAAGGATTCAGCATAAGAATATTTGTTCCAGGACAACGCAAGGGTCTAATAGACATGGGCTCCTGTCTCTTGGTGTACCAGTCACCAGTTGCTGTGTAACAAATTACCCCCAAACAGCAAGAAGCTTTCATTAGCTCACAGTATCTCTGAGTCGGGAATCTGGGATTGGCTTAGTGGGGAGGTCCTTGGGGGTTGCTGTCAAGATGTCAGCCAGGGCTAGAGTCTCTGAGGGCTTGACTTCCAAGGTGGCTGCCCCACCAGTTCACGCTGGCTGTTGGCAGAAAGCCAAGACCCCCGCTATGCTGACCTGTCTGTAGGGCAGCTTGAATGCCCCCAAGATGGCAGCTGGCTTCCTTAGAGTGAGTGACCTTCGAAGACGTGAGGTGAAAGTTGCAATGTCTTTTGTGACATAGCCTTGGATGTCACACACTGTCAATTTCCATAATATTCAAGGCGCTTACAGAGGTTGATACCAACCAGCACAAGATAGAGAAGACTACTCAGAGATGTGAATAGAAGGAGGGGATCGTTAGGCGCCATCTTGGAGGCTGTGGGCCACCTGGTCAGGATCCAACACCAGTCTACAGACCATGTCCTTTATCTTCTTGCAATCGTTTTTCCCATTTGGGAGCTATTTTCTTTTTCGTTATCCATTCCTTCCTTTCTTCTTCCCTCCCTCCCTCCCTCCTTTCCTCCCTTTCTTCCTTTTTAGTAGCTTTTTCTTCCGATTATAAAGACACTGTGTTGCAGAAACCTCAGAGGATACAAAAAAAGTGTAAAGAATGTCTACATTGCCTATAATTTTGCAATTATTTGATATTCGCTTGAGTGGATAATTTGGTGTTTTCATGCAAAATTTTATGCACATTTTCTAAAATCTTAACACGGGCGTGTTCAATTTTGTACCAAGCTTTTTGCATTTGGAACCATATCACAACCACTGCTCAATGTCATTAGATGTTGTCAATAATAATAACGATTAATTACACATTTCGGAATATTCCAGGCACTATATTGAGCGCTTCACACAGCTCGTTTAATTTGCACAAAAATCCTATCGGTAGGCATTACTACTGTACCAATTTTAACAAAAGAAGGGATTGAGGCTCAGAAGAGTTACATAACTAGCCTAGGGTCACACGGGAGATAAATGGCACCCTCAAGACCTCAATTCAGAGCTGAGGCCCCGACTGTCCTCTGCTGGATGCAGAGTGTTTCACTGTGTGGATGTCCCGCCATTGACTCCAACAACCTCCTGTTGTTCAACAATTAGGTTATTTCTAGTTTTTCAATAGAAACAATGCTCTAATGCACAGCCCTTAACATAATGCTTTGTCTCTACGTGCCCCAACGTCTTAAAAGAAAATAAAATCGGGGCGCCTGGGTGGCTCAGTTGGTTGAGTGTCCAAGTTTGGCTCAGGTCATGGTCTCGTGGTCTGTGGGTTCGAGCCCCGCGTCGGGCTCTGTGCTGACAACTCGGAGCCTGGAGCCGGCTTCGGATTCTGTGTCTCCCTCTCTCTCTGCGCCACCCCCCCCCCTCGCCCCATGCTCATGCTCTCTCTCTGTCTCTCAATAATAAATAAACGTTTAAAAATTTCAAAAAAAAAAAGAAAAGAAATGAAAATCTGTAAGTACCCCCTGGGTGTTCTTGAACCACAT
The DNA here is from genome assembly GCF_018350175.1 of Felis catus. Classification (NCBI taxonomy): domain Eukaryota; kingdom Metazoa; phylum Chordata; class Mammalia; order Carnivora; family Felidae; genus Felis; species Felis catus. The sequence goes on along the minus strand of NC_058383.1, from coordinate 19,066,909 downwards.
ATAGGAGGGAAGTGCGTCATTTAGCGCTGGCTTAAACGATTCAAAAAGGCACCCGTTGGCTCATACAATTGAAAAGCCCAGAGGGAGGTCTTGCTTCACGTGTGGCTTGAGGGAGCAGCTCAAAGATGTCAAGGACTTGGGTCCTCTTCTGCCTTCTGGTTTATCTCCCACGGCATTAGCTTCATCCTTCTGCCCTCGGGGCCACATGGAAGCCCCCAGAATGGCTGCCTTGATTCCTGACCTCACATTTTCCCACCACGTCAGCTCTTGCTCAGGGAGTGAGGAGATTTCTCTCTCTAGGAAGCCCCAGCACATGGCTCCCCACCCCTCACCATAGACGGGGAGAATGGGATGCGCCGATCAGCTTAAGCCGGTCAAGATGCACCCCCCCCCCCAGATCTACGGCGTCCATTGATCCCGGTCAGTCCCCACCCAAACGTCACGGCTGAAGCTAAGAGGTGGCTACAGCTGTCATCCAATGCCATTTAACAAACTTGCAAAACTCCGTGGTGTAAAGCAGAAATTATCTCTCATGATTCTATGGGCTGGAGTCTGTCTCTCCCGGCATCATGCATGGGCTGCAGTTATCAGTTGGCACTGTGCTGGCTGGGGGGGGGGGGGGGGGGGGAGGTCTCAGCTCTCCTCCTCGGGAGCCCCCCGAGGGGGGACAGTGAAAGCTGCAAGACTTCTGGGGCTCTGGCCTAGGCACTCACGTGAGTCATTTCCCTGCATTCTATTGGTCAAAACACCCCGGCCAGAACTCAGGGGAGGGCAAATAGACCCCACCCCCGGATGGGCGGGGCACGTTGCAAAGAGCCAGTAGGTCTGCAGACTCTCGGCCACCGGCCACCGGCCACCGGCCCCCAGTGATTAGGGCAGGTGCAAAAGTCGTGCCACAGATGCCGCGACGAGCTCGGCGAGCAACAGCCTTGGAGACAGTGTTGGTGTCCAACACGGGAATGTTCCAGAGACCAGCACCGGGGATAATCTCCGAGATCAGGGCAGGCGGGGCTGGGATTACGTGTCTCCCTCGCGAAATTGAGTCATGAAACTTTTATTAAAGGATGTAGTTTGTCACCGCCAAGAAAACAAGGCAATTCTGGGCAGCCGGGGCATCCATTTTCCCAAGACTTCTTTGACAGAGGGCTGCCTCCTTGGCAAACGTGAGTGACAGCTGCTTCCATTGGCTATTGGGGGGGGGGGCGGGGCCCAGCCACTTGTCCATCAACCGAGGAGATTCACATGTGGCCTTGTCCCTTCAGAAAGCTGAACCTCACCTTCTGGCCCCCTCTGGAGGTGACGGGGACCCAGCTGTCCCAGCTGGAGAGACACCCCCTGAGCCCTTCGCCCTCCACCCAGTGGGTGGGGCCCAGGGAACCCTCACTGGGAAAACTGCAAAGGCACGGACAAGCAGACTGGCCGTCTCACGGCCGTGTGCTGTTGGTCAGGCAACGAAGCCCCCCCCCACCATCGTAAGATGGGTGTAACAATATCCATTCAACGTATGGAAAGTTCCTGGCATGTGTTTTTTTAATTTGAGCCAAGATACTTTTTTTTACGTTTATTTATTTAAGAGAGAGAGAGTGCAAGCAGGGGAGGGGCAGAGAGAGAGGGAGAGAGAGACTCCCAAGCAGGCTCTGCACTCAGTTCAGAGCCTGACTCGGGGCTCGATCCCACGAACCGTGAGATCATGACCTGAGCCAACATCAAGAGTTGGACGCTCAACCGACTGAGCCACCCAAGTGCCCCAAGATTTTTGTTTCGAGCCAAGGTTTTTAAATCAGGAGATTTCGTGCAAACAACTGGGTTCTCCGCCTTCTCGGGAACAGTCTAAAACTCGGCCAGTGCTGGGCCTGCACTCCCAGCTGGCAGAATTAGCTGGAGCTGAGGCATTGCCGGAAGACAGGAGATGGTCTCTCCACTTTGCCACACTCCCCGCCACCCCCAGTTGTCTCACGTCAGGCCTCCTTGGCTCATTTACATTCCTGGCCTAATCCCAACAGCCACTGACCGACCGGACCTTACCACCCCCGGGTTAGAGTTTCACCTCCACTGTCCTCAGAACTGGACCCAGATGGTCACCCCAGGATCCGCTCTCCTAAATCCACAACTCCCCATCCGATCTGTGTAGGGAGTGCCTGTGGCCACCTGCCTCTTCCGTTGCTTTGGCCCTCAGGGCACGGCACGGACCAGCACTGAGGGCCCGGGAACGACTTCCCCAGCCAGTCTGCAGGGAATCCAAATCCGTTTGAATTCTCAGGGAGTTCAGGGCGCCCGTGGCTGCATCACGGCGTCTGGGCTACAGCTTGACTGGACCACCCAGCCTCCTCCTCTGATGTTCCTCTAGTCCTTCAGCAAATACTCATTGAGCATCTTCACAGGAAGCAGCAAACTGTGGCCCACACACCAAATCCCACCCACACTACCTGTTTGTGTTCGGCCCACCAGCTCAGAACGGTTTTTACATTTTTAAATAGTTGGGGGGCGGGGGGGCGGGGAGAAATCAAAGTAAGACTATTTTGTGACACAGGAAAAGTATCTGAAATTCAGATTTCGGCGTCCAGAAGTACAGTTTCATTGGAAAACGGCCCTTCGGTTTTCGTATTGTCTGCGGCTGCCTTCCTGCTGCGTCGGCAGAGTTGGGCTGTCGCGACAGAGACGTGTGGCCCGCAGAGCCTCAAAATGTTTGCTCTCTGGCCCTTTCCAGAGAGGTCTCGCTGTTCTCTGCTCTGCTGCATCCCGGGCCCTGTTCGGGATATTGGCCACGCAGCGGTGTTCCGTGTCCTGGGACTGCCCTAACCGCTACCACCAACCGGGCGCCTTGCAGCAATAGGTGCTCTCTTACGGTTTCGGAGGCCGGAGGTCTGAGATCCGGGGGTTGGCGAGGCCGCGCTCCCTCCGGAGGCTCTCTGGGGGAGGATTCTTCCCTGTGTCTTTCAGCTTCCGGGGGGCTGCAACGCTCCTGGTGGCCACGTGCCTCCGATCTCTGCCTCCCGCCTTCTCCTCTGTGGGTGTCTTATAAGGACACTTGTCACTGGAATCAGGGCCCGCTGGACAATCCAGGACGGTGTCATCTCAAGATCCTTAGTTAAATTCTATCAGCAGAGACCTTTTCTTTCCAAATAAGGTCGCATTCACAGTTTCTGGGCTGTTGGACATACCTTTGGCGTGGAGTAGAGGGGCACCATTCAACCCACTACAAGCCGTTGCTTGCTTTCTAGAAGCTTCTCTTCCTTTGAAAGGAGGCTAATGACAATGCTTCTCCCTCAAAAATAAGAATAAGTAGGAGAGGGGGCACCTGGGTGGCTCAGTCGGTTAGGTGTATGACTTGGCCTCAGGGCGTGACCTCCCGGTCCGTGGGTTCGAGCCCCGCGTCAGGCTCTCTGCTGACAGCTCAGAGCCTGGACCTGCTTCAGATTCTGTGTCCCGCCCCCCACCCCACACACAGTCGCTCCCCCCTAGTGCGCTCTTTCTCAAAAATATATAAACATAAAAAAATTTTTTTAAGTAGAATAATAGTAGGAGTAATAATAATAATAGGAAGAATAATAGGAAACTGTAAGAGCTGAGGAGAACAGACAGCAGGAAGGAGGTTGGTGTTAACACCCCCCTTGAACAGAGACCCAGGGGAGTGAGACGCACAGATGTGGGGGGAGGGGCCAGCAGGTGCAGAGACCCAAAGAGGAAGGAGGTTGGCACACGTGAGGAGCAGCCAGGGGTCCCCGTGTGGCTGGAGGGGACAGAGCAAGGCGGGGAGAGGATTATAATCTCGGGAACCGGCAGTGAAGCGGCTACCGTGTCCCCAGGTCCTTCCCCACATGCCACGCGGGACTTATTTCTACTGTAATACTTTCCACGTACCTGTGTCTCATGGGGACGATGTCAGTGGATTGCCACACAGTTCCCTAACTGGGAAACTTATGATTGACTTCCTTTCCCCCTAAGTGACTTGTAGGAGGTCACTTAGCCCATGGGCAGCAGGGCGGTGAGCCCAAGAGTTACTTCCAGACCGGGAGCCCCCCACGTCCTCACAGCCCTTCTGGGGGCGGGGGGGGGGGGGTGCGTCTTAAAACAGAACTGGGCTTAACAGAAAGAAGCCTCGCCCAGATTACAGAACAACAGTGGGTGGCTTTGGAGGAGTTCAGGAGGGGGCCGGGCCCATCATGTCTTGCCTTGACCTTCAAGGTCCCTTATCATAGAAAACAGTGTTCACACTGGGCCCTCCCGTGGGCGGACCTCTTCTGTGTGATCCACGCTGAGCCACCAGGCCGGCCAGCACTGGCACTCTCGGAGCCACCTCCCTGTTCCCTACTCCCTGTCTGGGGCCCAAGGGACTCGGCAGCTTTCAGGCTGCCCAGGTTTGGCGTGGGGGCCCGGGGGTCTCAGCGAGGGCTGCTGAGAGGAAGGGTGGAGGCCCCTGGCAAGCAAGGAGCTGTGGCAGCAAGACATCAGCTCCCGCCTGGGCAGCACTGGGGGGCTGGGGAGCCCCGTCTTGCTGACTTTCCGTTACTGTTGAGAATTCAAATCGAAATAATAAAATCAATAATAGCCCCTAATACTCCCCCTTGCCCTCTAAACTGTAGCCACACCGGCCTTCCTTCTGTTTCCTATCAGGCCTTGCGGATTCCTGCCTCAGGGCCTTTGCACAGCCGTTCCTCCTGCCTGAAGAACTCTCCTTTTGTCGCCTCCTCAGAGAGGCCCCCCCAAACCCCTGTGGGTGTATCTACCCCATCACCAACACCATCTCCCTCCACACGTAGTTCCCCAGTTGTTCTCGGGTCTCCTGTCTCCTTCACTGGGATGCCAGCCACGGAAGGGCAGGACCAGGCCTGTCTTACTTACCGTGGAGGCCCCTGGGCCTAGAGCAGAGCCTGGAGCATCGTCAAGCAACGGCCACCGCCTTTCTGTTCACCTCCTTTCTTACTCCGCCCCTGGCGGTGGAGCCCAGTGCTCACCCACAAACCTGCCGCCAGCACAGTAGCCGCTCTTCTAGGGGAGGAGGGGAGGCGGGTAGGAGTAGGGGCCGTGAAGGTGGGAGGCCCATTGCAGGACTCCGGGCCCACCATCGATCTCCAACTGAAGACCTCAGGGCCTTTGCACTGCACCCGGAGCACACTGCACATTTTTTTTTTCCTCTGAGCCCTCGGAAGGGTAGGTAAGGACTCCCTTAGTCCCAGCGGAAGTTAGAGGAGAAGTAGGCGTCACGAGATCACCCCGGTGACCACAGAACTGCAGGCTGGGATGGACTCCTGACTGGATACACTACTGAGGACTGAGCCATGGTGGGGGCCCAGCTCAGGGCCGGAGGGATCCGGGGGGAGGCTGGCCTCTGCTTCGTGATGTACGTGGGACCCCATCTATAGGACCTTCCGTGCCTCCAGCCCTGGAGGAGCCAGGAAGCGGGAGAGGGTCGAGGACGGTGTGGCAGAGCCTGCCTCACCCCTGCAGGCCGGTGTGCGCGTCTGAACGGGAACCCCGGGCAGGCAGAACTCGGAGTCTGTACCTCTGCCGTCTCGTCTTTTTAAAAAAATGAAACGATTGCGTATTTATACTCCAGGTAGTTAAATTCCCCCCAACAAACCAGTCACTTCGTAGGTGCCCAAGAAATGTTAGCTCCCTGGCTTTTGCCCCCCCACTGACCTGAACCACCACCACTGTCCCTGTTGCCATGGTGACCCCTCCCAGGGACACACAGTGGCTCCGTGAGAAAAAGTGAGTCAAGCTGGGCTCTAACCCTGGCTCTGAGCCCGGCCGCCACATCTGGCCAGGCCCCCCTTCGGGCCTCAGGCTCCCGAGCCATAAAACAAGGGCACTGGACTTGGCTGGGATCAGGGCAGGTGTATCAGCACCTCTCGGGACACGGTGAATTCTCTGCCCCCTCCGTTCCCGCACTCCCAGACGGGTGCGTGCCCACGCTTGCGTTCGTGTGTACGCGTGTGTATGTGTGACCAAGTCGCCGGCTGTCTCCCTAGAACAGGGCAGAAGGTCTGGGGGCAGGAGAAGGCCATGGAGGAGCCCAGGAAAGCCCAGGGCCGGCCACTTCAGGGCAGAGGTGATCAGGAAGCCCCCCCACCTACAACAGATGCAGCGGGAGAGAACTGAGCCCAAACTGCTCCGCAAGCCTGGGCTTGAATTCCTGCTCCGCCGTGAGTGACACTGGGCAAGCCTCGGGTCCTCCCTTCTCAGAGTTTCTGCCCCTGAAAGTGAAAATAACCAGCCGCCTCTCACGAGGGTCTGTTTCCGGGGAATGCATGAGGGACGTGGGGGGATACCAAGAGATGAGCAGCACTGGGGCCCAGCTTGGGACGGTCTCCTCTCCTGACCCCTGACCCATGTCTCCATCCTTTCCAGATGAAACATCAGCTGAGCGCCACCTACCCTCCCCCCCCCCCCCCCCCAGTCCATCCCGGACTGCTGCTGACCAGCCGACACCAGGCTTCAGCGCTATGGGGAGCACATCCCAACAGCACCAAGGACCACTGTTTATTGAGCAACTATTACATTCCAGGTTCGGAGCTGAGTACTCTACAGCTATCACCTTCCGTGGTCCTTCAACATCCCTGGGAGGAACTCACACTCACTCTACTTTATAGACGCGGGCCGGGCACCAGAGAGCCTAAGTGATTCGGCCAAGGTCACGCAGCCGGACTGACTGATGTGTGCTCAGAAGCCCGAGAGAGAGAAGTCAGCCTACCTGCGAGTGTAACGTCGCTTTGAAATCGTAAATCTAATCCTATGACTTACTATTGTTCTTGTTGTTTGTTTCCCCCCCCCCCCCCACCAAGTTTTACTGAGGGGTCTAATTGGACTTAGAACTTTTTTCATTTTGAATTTCTTAGGGGTGGGGTGCTGGCACTACCCTGTTTTCCAACCTTTAGGGTCTGACCCTGCAGTTAGTAAGGAGTAGCATCTGAACTTGCACTCGGCTCTGCCCGAGTCTGACTCTCGCCTCCTCGAGAAGGACAGACAGGTTCCTGACACCCACCAAACTCTCAGACACCCACCTCTCTGGTTGCCTCCTGAGGGGTCGTGCCTGGAAAAGAGAGGACAGAGGGTGGGGTCCCCCAGGAGGCCCAGGCCTGCCGCCTCGCTGGCTGCCCTCACCGAGGGGCGGGTCTGCGGGGTGGGTCTAGCTGTGGGAGGCCTGAGGGCCTCAGAAGATCTAGAAATACTCGTGTGGCCATCTAGTGGGCGTGGGTCACCTTGCAGCTACCCACCATCTTTCAAGTAGGCTTTGTGTCCGGGGAAAATTCTCCTGTTAGGAGCCCAATTCTCAAGCCCAACCCCTTTCACCAGATATGCCTACGTAGGATTCCAATTTGGGAGCAAGTCAAGCCACTTCCCAGAGCAGAGGGTGGGTGGTAAAGGACATCAAGACGTTAGGGGCAGGCGGTAGGACCCCTCGTGCTAGAGCTCCAAGCCTGAAGAAGGATTCCCTGAGCAGCCGGCTGTCCTGATCAAGTCCCACGGGTTAGCACCAAAAGGCGCGAGACCATTTGTCAATGGCCAAGGAGCACCTTTCCTTACGGAGGTGGATTCCCTCGGCTCTCCCCAGCGTGAGCGGACAGCCACAAAGCTGTCCAAGACTGGCCCCTCAACTTGGCCCCCTGGGAGGCTGAAATTCAGGCCTGGAGGGGGGAGAGGGCAGACAGACGGAAGGAGGGGCTGGAGGGACAGACCACCTGGAGGGGCCGCGGGCACCTGTGAGCCAGTAGCCGCTCCCCCCCCCCCACGCCCCCTGCCGCCCACGGCCTTCACCCGTGGCACCAAACAGCACAGAGGCCTCAAGTGCCAGTGACAGCTTTCATTCATATTTCGCCTACCACGTCCTTCTGGGGACTGGTGAAAGCCAGGTGTTACAGGCTGGGAATGTGGCCTACAGACGCACTGAACCTCGGATATGGGACTGGGTCCCCTTTAGCTCTTCAGGCCATGCCCATCTACTAGTGGCCCTCTGGTTCGAGGGTCTAAAGTCCAAAACGAGGGCTGGAAGCCTTTCCCGCAACCCCCCAGGCACATAAGCTGCACCCCTCTGAAGTCCCCCTGGCAAGAGGAGGGATGAAGGGGAGACCTTTTGAGACAAGGCAGTTTTGACGGGGAGTCTTGACAAATCTACCGGGGACAGCTGTGCAAGTTGTTCAGCGTCCGAGAAGGCCTGGCTGAGGGGACAGGGGCCCGCCCTCCACGCTCCCGGTGCAGAGCTGCACCTGCCTAGAGGAAGAAGTGCCTTTGAAATCCACACAAAGTCTGTTTGGAGTTTGAACTTTAACTGAACGTTTTATCCAGAAGAACCTGTTTTCGATCCGGAGAGAATGAGTTCCGTTAAAATCAGCGTTTTTTTTTTTTTTTTTTTTTTTTAATACCTTTTTCCTGGGGCGCCTGGGTGGCGCAGTCGGTTAAGCGTCCGACTTCAGCCAGGTCACGATCTCGCGGTCCGTGAGTTCGAGCCCCGCGTCGGGCTCTGGGCTGATGGCTCAGAGCCTGGAGCCTGCTTCCGATTCTGTCTCCCTCTCTCTCTGCCCCTCCCCCGTTCATGCTCTGTCTCTCTCTGTCCCAAAAATAAATAAACGTTGAAAAAAAAAATTTAAAAAAATAAATAAATAAAATACCTTTTTCCTGCCACCAGTTTTCCAGAGCAAAAGGGCATCAGTTAGAGAAACAGGTACATTTCGTGCACATCTGACTCCGCTCAGGGTACATTTTGCCCACCACCCGACTCAACGTGTGGCACCTGGCGCACAGTAGGACCCCTCCTCCGTTTCTGGAAGGCAGGACTCGCGTTATGTCCACGTTTCCCTGTCGCGGAGAAGACCCTCAGTGAACTAAAAGGCCAAACCGGTGAGTGATGTGTAAGTGGGAAGCGTGTCCTTGAGTCGAGGGTGAGTCAGACACGCGTCGTCATAGTGAGGAAAGCCTACACAGCCGGCCTTTCATTCCACAGCCCCCTCCACATAGAAACCCCAAGGGAACCTTGCACTCCGTGGGGCCAGAGTGCCCAGGGCCTCCCCCATCCGGACGGTCACCTGCAGACTCAGTTCTGCCAACGGCTCTGAAAGCCCCTGGGACCCAGCAGCAGGGACAGCAGGGCCGGATATGGAGCCCGCCCGTCCTGGGCGGGCCCCCTCCTCACGCCCACCGGCTGCCTCTGCACCACACCCGGAGAAGAGACGGCCCAGGAAGGGAAGGGGATGGGACCCGCAGACACAGTGAATGCCGGACCCCCGGGGACCCAGACTGCAAGCCCTCAGCAACCCGCTCTTCCCACAGCTCGGGCTCTGGAACCCCTCCAACCGCTCCGCCCGCAAAGTGCCTCCACTCGGGTCTGTCACGAGGCAGACAATGGAGCGAAGCAGCCACGCAGTGCCTCTGGCGGGGAACAGAGCAGGGTGTGGAGCCCTCCAGACCCACAAGTGGACCCCAGCTTTGCCAGGGACTTGCTGCTGTGTGGCCTCGGGCAAGTCACTTCCCTTCTCTGAACCTCAGTGTCCTCATCTGTAAGCATTTGCCCTGAAGGCTGGGGGGGGGGGGTATCCTAAGGGGGTGGGTGGGCACCTGCAAAAGGCAAAGCTGGCTGCATCTGGGAGGCAGTGACGGCCTGTCTCCTGCTGTCTCTTCCAGCATGGAGGAGGCGGGAACCGTTTTTGGAAATGCCACAATACAGATCATGAAGGTAATAAAAGCCCCCAGAGCTTCCTCCGGGCTCCTGGCCCCTCCCCAGGCAGGCTTGGGAGGGAAGACCGAGATGCTCGGCACCTCCATCTCTGGAAACTGAATCCCTCCTACTCGAGTGCCCCTCAGAGGCCGGGAGCAAGGTCGCCGCCGCTCCTGGGGTGCCCAGGAGTCATCAGCTCCAGCGTGGAACACCAGTCGGAAGAGGCAGGATGAGGACTGGTTGTGACCTCTGGGCCTCAGGCTCCACCTCTGCAAGATGGGGATTATGGCTTCCTCAGCGGCTCTGAGAATAACAACGGTTATCTGTCTTGACTTTTCAGGGAGAAGATGCACATCTTCTGAAGATGAGCTTCTGGCCTCAGCCCCGAGCTGGCTCCAGATACCAATGTGAGTATCTGGTCCCAGCTTAACTTCCTGCGATGTTCCAGAGGACACTTGCAAATTGGCCCGCCATGGCTTAGGTTGAAAGAGCTGGGGTCTCTAGGAACCACACAGCTCACCTAAAGGGCTGTGTGTGTGTGTGTGTGTGTGTGTGTGCGTGTGTGTGTGTGCGCGCGCGCGCGCGTGCAGAGACTGAAGGAGGCAGGACTTTGCCACACATGTCACATGATCTTATTCCCGCTGAAAGATAGAGGTATGCGGATGGGCATATGGATATAAATGCAAGGAAAGGTCTGGAAGGCCACCCACTGAGACATGATTAAATGGCTTTGGAGATTTTTATGTTTATCTCCAAGAAACATACATTATTTCTATAATAAGGGGGAAAAAATAAGCTTATTTCTATTTTTTTTCATGTTTATATTTGAGAAACACAGTTCGCACATGCAAGCAGGGGAGGGGAGAGGAGGGACACAGAAAATCCGAAGCAGGCTCTGTGAGGAGAGCAGAGAGCCCGACTTGGGGCTTGAACTCACGAACCATGAGACCATGACCTGAGCCAAAGGCGGACACTGACTGAGCCACTCAGGCGCCCCCAGAACTAAGCTTATTTTTATTAAAAAAAATTTTAATGTTTCTTTTTGAGAGAGAGGGAAATAGAGGGAGAGCGGGGAAGGGGCAGAGAGGGAGAGACACAGAAACCGAAGCAGGCTCCAGACTCCCGAGCTGCCAGCACAGAGCCCGACGCGGGGCTCGAACCCACGAACTGTGAGACCGTGACCTGAGCTGAAGTCCAGTGCTTAACTGACTGAGCCACCCAGGCACCCCTAAGCTTATTTTTAAATTTTTTTTTCAACGTTTATTGATTTTTGAGAGAGAGAGAGACAGAGCATGAACGGGGGAGGGGCAGAGAGAGAGGGAGACACAGAATCGGAACCAGGCTCCAGGCTCTGAGCCATCAGCCCAGAGCCCGACGCGGGGCTCGAACTCACGGACCGCGAGATCGTGACCTGAGCTGAAGTCGGACGCTTAACCCGACTGAGCCACCCAGGCGCCCCCTAAGCTTATTTTTAAAAAGAAAATATACCTGTTGCCCAAATGCTCACCTATGTCTGCCCTTTGTTTCATTTAAATAATTTTTCAACCAACCCCCCCACCCCACCCCAGGAAGGCACCCAACGTGACCTCTGCACGAGCTTCTGGTGCCCTTCAGGGTCCTGGGGCTCAGAGGCAGCTTCCGGCCCGCCCCACACAAGGCTCCCGGCCTAACCCGGGAAGCCGCATGACCTGTGCGTTCACCCACCCCACCCCACCCCACCCACCCCAAGGCTGGAGCCAATTAATTACCATGAACCTTTAAAGATGTTTCCAATGATGCGAGCAGGGAAGGGTGGAAAAGTGAGTCCCTGAACTAAAGAAATCCTTCACTGAAGAGCTGTTCACTCGAGCGCTTTTCCCTGAGGAGCCCTGAAAAGTAAGGCCAGGCGTTCTGAGCAGACACCAAGGACGTGGCTTCATAATGTTAAAAATTAGTAAGACACCTCAGTGTGACTGCAGGCCTCCTCCTGTGAGGAGAAACCCATTTGGATAAATCTGGGGAATCCTCGTGCACTCGACATTTGGGGGCACCCGCTGTGGGCCAAACCCCACACCGAGCACTACGGAAACAGACCCCGCGTCCCCTGCCTTCATTGTAGCAGGGGACACCGCAGGGGCCGTGAGGAAGGCCCTCACTGTCAGGACAGGCTCAGGGGGGGCTTCTGACTCCTCCGATGAACCAGGTGGCTGCATTTCGCCAGTGGGACTTCGTCCCCCCCCATCTCTGCTGACAGGCCGGGCCCCACAGAGCCGGATGCTTTCTCTTCCAGGAGTAGGGAGACCAGAGGTCCCAGTTGACCCCTGCTGGCCCAGGATTACTGCAGAGGCCGTCTGTCATAACTCCATACGTCTCCGTTTGGCAAAACAAACAAAAAACGGACGGTCACCCCGCCCATTTCCCCATCAAATCTTCGTGGCAATTTCTGAAGTGTCCAGGCAGCCCCGGCCTCACCCTTTCCTCACCCACTTGCCCGGCGGTGAGCTCGTCCACACCCTGCAGAACCGGCTCAGTGGCCAACACCCTGGGTGAAGCCCTCCGACCCTGGGCCCCCCATCCATTTCCTGGCCTCCCAACCCCCATCACCGCACTCAGCCACTCAGCATGCCACCCGGCAACAACCTGTCTGCCTGTCTGTCTGTCTCCTCGCGGGTCTGGGCTCCTTGCAGGCACAGGGTGCCTCACTGGCCTCCCAGTCCGTCACGTGCAGCCCAGCACCCGGCTAGGAAAGGTATTCGGGAAATAACGTCTGTGAAATTCACTGCCGTCAATCGGGAGTCCTGTCAAGGCCCCAGGAGTCAACCAGAGCCATCGGCACCTTTCCTCTCCCTGGTCCCAGCCACCCTGCAGCGATGTCACTCTAGGATCACGGTGGCACTCGGGAGTGGGCAGGAGGCCTGGTCGGGTCCCACCGCTAAGCTAACCAGGGAGGAGAGGCCCCAGGATCCACAGAAGTGGGGGCTGATTTGGTCAAACAATCTCATTGGAGCCTTTCGAGCTCAGACACTTTGCGACTCTGAAGTACGCTTCTTCCGAAGAGAAACCAGGCCCAGCAAAACCTATCACAAGTTGAGAACATCTGTGCCGCCAGCTTCGCGTGTGGGAACCGAACCTACGGAAATAGACAAGCGCTGAAATTTACGTGTGAGAATGTCCACAGTGGCATCATTGAGAATAAGGAACCCCATAAACGAAGCGTGTCTGTGAAATGCCATCTGCCATTAAAAATCATGTTTTACTAGAATAATAAGTAAAAGGGTCACAACGTGTCAAGTGAACAAGAGAGGCTGCACTACAACACGAACTCGCTTTTACAAAACCAAAAATAAAGGAAAAGCAAAAACGTGTTTGTCCACATGTGGGAAAGAAAATTCACCAAAATATTAACAGTGTTTTTTCTCTGATCAGATGCCTTTTTTTAAGTTTTCTACATTTTTTACTACAATATTTTACTCAGAAGGAAAAAAAAAAAGGCTATTGAAAAAAAAGTCCACCCTCCATTGTCTGAGGCCAATGGCAGGCGAGTGGCAGAAAATGCTGGAATTCGGGAAACTGTTACCAGTCCCCAGCCAAGACTGACCTAAAGGCTCACTGCTGTCCGTCTCTGGCCTTTCCCTGTCCCCTCCCTCAGAATGCAGACAGTCTCTGGGCTTGTCAAGGGCCTGAGAATGCACCCAATTCCAGCCACGCTTCTTAAGGCCTGCTCTTGTGCCCACGGAGAGGGGCGGGAGAGCCACTGCAGACAAGAGGGATCAGATGCAAGTCGGATGATGACGAAGGGAGCAGACCCTTTCTGCAGGTCACTCAGACTCTGCTTGCACACCTCCAAGGACGGGGAGCTCATTGCAATGCACACAGCTGGGGCCACGTCCAGCAGAATTGGAACAAAAACCCCCCATCTGGGCCCACCTTACTCCCCACGGCCTCTCCTCTCCCACCCCAAATCCTGCCTCGAGTTCTGTCCAAGGGTACAGCTCTTGGGCGGCAGACCCCATCCCTTCACCCCTTCCATCTGCAAGGCATTCAAAAAGCCCTTTCATTGGCTCAGGCACAGACCACACTCTGGCCTCCCCTCACGGGCAGGTGAGGTGGTATTTATAGCCCAGGAATAATTGGATGTTAATTCTTTTCTGCAAAAGAGCGACTGGGGTTTCAATTTCCTCCTCTCCGAACTCTGAAGTGGGGCTAGCTGTAACTGGGAGGCTGTGACCGACACGGAGCAAGGGGCCACATCACGCACACACGGGCACACACACGTACCACCCAGGGCCCCCGGGCCCCTCACCCCTGCAAGTGGTCCTTGTAAAGGCCTCAGAAGTAGAAGCCCTTCCTCCCCAGTCCTACCAACAAGCCAGTGGCCACTCTCACTTTGGGTGCGCAAGCCTCTTCCTGCCAGGTGTGGGATTCCACGTTAGAATCTAGCCGAGTCCAGGGGCGCCTGTCTGGCTCGGTCAGTGGAGCCTGAGGCTTTTCATCTTGGGAGTTGTAGGTTCGAGCCCCACGCTGAGTGTAGAGATTACTTAAAAGTAAAATTAAAGGGGCTCCTGGGTGGCTCAGTCAGTTAAGCGACCAACTTCAGCTCAGGTCATGATCTCACACTCCTCCATGAGCCCCGTGTCGGGCTCTGTGCTGACAGCTCAGAGCCTGGAGCCTGCTTCCGATTCTGTGTCTCCCTCTCTCTCTGCCCCTCCCCTGCTCATGCTCTGTTTCAAAAATCAATAAAAACATTTAAAAAATTAAACATTTAAAAAAAATTAAATTAAAAAAAAAAAACAAAAAACAGTAGTCCAGTGCCGTCAGACTGGTTGCTATGACCCTCAAGGCAGGAGGAGCTGCTGAGGCGCTATCCCAGGAACTTCCAGACAAGAACCACTTCCACACGCGAATAGCGGCCGGGCAAGGCCCAGCTGTCAGACGCCCCCCAACAGGCCCCGAGGGCCACCTGGCTACAGCCTCCCTCCTCTCCCCTGTAATCACCGCCTCTCAGATGAGCCACCTGTTGAGACCTCCGCCTCTCTGCTGACCTCAGGCGAGACTTTGGGCCACAGAGGGGCAACTCCTGCCTAGGTGTCTAGAAAGGATCCATTCTGGAGGAGGAGAGGAATGGGATCCCATGCCTGAGGAGCGGGGTGGTGGACCCCAGTGGACTCCACCCCCACCCCCGCCACCGGGTTACCTGTAAGAGCCAGCTCCCACCCTCCACCCCAGAGAACCCGGGGTCCCGTGTCCTTCGGCCGCTTCACTGAGAGGCTGTCCAGGCGGCCCTCCTGTGTGTGCGCTCCCCCGGCACAGTCCCACGCCCCTCACCGCCCTGCTCTGCACCAGGATGTCCTCCACCCGCACGCTGGCCCAGGGAGGCCCCGAGTGGAAAGACGCTCCCTGACCGGCGTTTCTATAACAACAACATAAGCATTTTATTTTTCATTAAGCTTCTTAGTTTCTTAGTATCACAATGGAATGATGAGAAAACGGGAACAAAAAACCCACGAGTCTGCGAATCTCTGACAAAACGCAGAGACTTCAAGGCAATTGGAGGGGAGGGCGGGAGAGGCTGGGCAGAAGTGCCCAGATAGTCTCGCGTCAGGCCTCTCCGCCGCGGGGTGGGTGGGGGCGGAATGGTGAGAAGGTGGCACTGTCACGAGCGGTCCCCGGCGCTTCTGCCTCATGGCCGGTGTCCTCGGGAGGTGCGCGGAGGGCCCACAGGATTCCCCGGGGCCTCCCTGGTGCCTGGGCGCACGAGCCCCCCGCCTGCCCCTGACGTCCGGGGGCACCCCAGCCAGCGCTGAGGGGCATCCCGAAGCCGGGTCGGCTGGGTGGGCGGCGGGAGGGGGGCGTGGAGGAGCGGGGGGCGGAGCAGGCAGCCGGTCAGGGTGCGGGAATCCGAGGAGCTGCGAGGCCCGTGAGGGGGCGCCTGTGGCGGAGGGCGGAGGGCGGAGGGCGGAGGCGGTGCGGGCGCGGCAGCAGCAGGTGTGTCCCATGGTGGCGGGCGGCCGCGCCTAAAGCTTCACAGTGCCGGGGGGCAGGCTGTCGTTGCACAGTCTGTAGTAGCGCAGGTCGTTGACCAGCCTGTGCACGTTCTGGGTGAACGAGGGCAGGTCCTGGAAGGCAGGGGCACAGCTGCAGCCCAGCCCCACCCCGCACCCCGGCTCACCCCCAGCCCCCGCCACTTCCGTCCCAGCACGCTCGAACCTTCTACGCCTCCTCGCACCCTCCTCGCACCGTGTCAGGCGCCGCGGGAGTGCCAGAAGCGAGCGAACGCCCCCCTGGCGCTCCCCACGTGCAGGCCTGCGCATCCGCTCAGGGACCCACCCCCTCGAACCCCACCCAAGCCCGCGACGCACGGTGCGTTCACACCACCGTCGTAAGGGTGAAGACTGCGAAGCGCAGAGCGATCGCGGAACTTGCCCCAGGTTACACAGAAAGCAGGGAGGTGGTCCAGGTCGGACTCGCTCGTGCACGGGGGCACGCCTGCCAACGCGCACCTCTCCTTCGCCACGGCCAAGCCACGTCCACAGAGTCCACCCCCGCCCGGGCCCCAGGCGGGCCCGACCAGTCAGCAGGGACGCATCGGCGGCACCCACGGGCTGCAGACACCCATCGAGAGGGCCCCTCGCAGCCGGAACCCAGACCCCACCAGAGGCCACAAGAGCACCGGGGGTCAGCCCCCTCATCTTCAGGCCGGGATCACCGGTGGCCAGAGCGCAGGTCCAAATGCGGAGTGACCCCAACGGTGCCTGCCACAGAGCGAGTGCACACGCCTTCTGAAAGCCCAGTGGCAGGGCGGGTTCCGGAAACGGCTGAAGCCACCGACAGCTCCCCTCGCCCACCCACGCCTCACCCCGCTAATCTGTCCTCTTCGGCCTCCGCTCAAAGCCTGCCTCTTCTAAAAAGGCCCCAGCTGCCCAGGCCAGCACCCCTGCTCATCGCTGTCGAGCCGCCCTCGGCTCCCCCTGCGTGTGGGCAGTACACACTGGCTCCCGAGTGAGAAGGCCCAGCCGAGGGATCCTGCTTCCCGGCTCTAGCGTTCCCGGGCTCTGAACTGCTAACTAACAGCTGACCCTGCGGAGCCTGGGCTCATCTGTGAAATGGGATTAACAACAAGACCTGTGTACACTTCAGAAGGCTGCTGGAAGGCTCAGGAGAGCCGGGACACGTGACGTGGCCGGCCCGGCGTCATCCACGGAGGGCGCCGCCGCCTGTCTTTCCAGGGAGGCTCCTCTGAAGCAGGGAGGGACTGAGCCCCAACACCCTCTCCGGGACGAGAGGCAGCCAACTTCAGGTACAGAGGGAACTGGTGAGTGGAGGCACTGATTCCTTTACTCATCCTCCAGAAAACAAACCAAGGGGTGTCTCTTAGATCAGTGGCTCCCAAATGCCAAATTCAAATTTCCTGGGGGAGGATACAAGAATATGTTCCTGTGTGTTTCATAAGCACCCCAGGTGCACTGATGCATATATAGACTTGGAAGCCCGGCTTTCAATCGAGAAGTTGGCTGACAATGACATCACTAGAAACTGACAGTTAAATATCAGGATGTGGTCTCCAGGAAAAGGAAGGAAAAATACCCAAGTGGCTGAAGTGAACTTTAAGAAAAAGTTTAGGAGGGAACAAGACATCCCAGAAAGATTCCAAGACAAGGGAAAACAGGACCCGAGTCTAAGAAAGCACTATCCTGACACACGTCACAGACGAGATGGGCAAGTGGTGAGAGGAGTCTGCTCCAGCGAGAGCAATGTGTAAATCTGAACACTAAAGGGGAACCGTGGGCAGGCTGCTCCAGGGTGGGAGGCAAGGCAGGGACGCATGAGGACGTGGGAGAATGATTTCGTTTTGCCACGTGTCAGGTGGTGAAGGACGAAAAGGGCTTGTTCCGTGGGAAGAGTTCCAGGAAAAGCCTATCGGGCAAGCGAAGACACCTAACGGCTGAGAGAAGAAGCAGGGCAGGTGAGTGCCCAGGAGGGAGGCGCCGGGACAGAAGCCGGGTGCCACGGGACCCGGACACACGGGCAGCGCTGGCTCCGTGTGCACCCACAGCCACCCAAGGTGCTGCATGGGGGGCCACAGAGCCCACCCTCCCACCACGTTCCCTGAGCGGGCAGCGAGGGGGCAAGGGGGTGTGCTGCAGGGGCTTCTCCGAGGACCCGGCAGCAGGTCAGCCCACACGGAACCGGGAGGCCTGGGGAGAGCCCAGGGGCCCATCTCGAACTCGGGGGTCTCAGAGACTCCTGAGCACCAGTCTTCGCAGCCTGTCTGCGAGTTCACGACCCGTGTGGGAACAGCGTCTGGATCTCGGGGGAGAAGCACAAAGAAGCTGAGGCAGTCGGACGGACTGCTGGGGCCGGGGCCCAGGGGCTGACGTGAAGAACACACACCGGGGGAGGCGTGTGCCCCTGCGTCCAGCCGCGGCACCAAGTCGTTCAGGAGCCACCGGCGGGTACAGACCACTGCCCCTTCCTCCCTGAGCAGGCCCCAGGCGTGAGAGCCCTGGCCCGTCCTCCCTTTAGCCTGGCCTCTCTCTCCTCACCCGATCCATCTTGAAATTCCGCCCCAGCACATTTTTCTGGTTGGCATCCACGCCATCACAGCTGGTCAGAAACTCTGGGAGGAAGGCTGCAAAGAAGCCGTCAAAGTCCACAGAGGCCATGTTGTAAATGGCAATGCCGATCTCCTCCTGCAGAAGGTCGTGGGACTTGTGAACCAGGACCTGTAGCAGCACGTTCACAAACTGAAACAGCATGGTGATCCGGAAGATCTTCTGCAGACAGAGAGGCCAGGGTAAGCCAGGGCACGAGGGCCCGCTCTGCCCCTGGGGCCTTGAGGAGGGTGGGACTCCACCCGCCCCCGGGGCAGCTCTGACGAAGGGCCCTTCCCGAGAGGGGGCACTGACCTTGTGGTATAGCTTCTGCTTGGTGTTGAGAGTCTCCAAGTAGAAGAGATTTTGTTTAAATAGGTGGATATCAGGCTGGAGAAAGGACTGTCCGAAAGCCTAGAAATAAGACCACTGTGTTATAAGCACCATTTAAACCACCTCAGACCAGGCCCTCAAGGGCCCCCGCCCCACACTAAAAGAATGGGCGTGCCACAGGCAGTTCCTCATGCCCACCACAGGGCTAGGGTATCCACTGCCTTGATTCTTCTGCTCAGATCTTAAAATGTTCCTGTGTAGCCTTAGCTCTTTTTTTTTAATGTTTATTTGGGCGGGGGGTGGGGGGGGGATGCACGAGTGGGGGAGAACAGAGAGAGACGGAGACACAGAACCCAAAGCAGGCTCCAGGCTCTGAGTTCTGACACCAGACTCGAACTCACAAGCGGTGAGATCATGACCTGAGCTGAAGTCGGACGCTTAACTAACTGAGCCACCCAGGCGCCCCTAGTCTTAGCTCTTAAGTCCTCCCCACTGGGCCTCACTTCACATCTTGGTTTCACCTTGGCCTTTTGGAATAAACCTCCAGATCCCTTCATGGATTCTGCCTGTGTAGCGAGAAGCCGCCCACCCTCTCCTCGGCGTCCCAGCTCTTATAAACCACAAATCCTGGGAGGCTCCTTCAACCAGCTGCCTCTGCTTGGGGTTAAGCAACAGCAAAGTGTTAAACTGCTTTGTAATTTCTGGGCTATGAGCTATTAGTTCAAGGACAAAAAGAAACGCCCCCCCAGACCTGACCAAAACCACCCCCAAGCTGATGACGTATAAGCCCCCACCCCTAACAAGCTGCTGATTGCTCTGTCATTCTGACCCCAGGGCCCTGAGCTACAAGAAGGGGGTCTTATAATGCCTGCTACAGCAGTGACATCTCCATGATGCCCAATGTTTTATTTACTTTTTTAAGTTGGGTTTACTGAAGTGTGTGACACGGAAAAACTCCTTCTTTCGGGGTGCACTGCTGTGTGACTGGTACAGGGTCATCTAACCACCATGACAATCAAAACACACATTTCCATCTCCCCCCACCCCCCAAAAGTGTCCCTGGTGTCTCCATTAGTAGTCAGCCTTCTCCCCTGCCCCTGGGCGACCACTGCTCATTCTCGGTCCCTCCAGTTTTGCCTTTTCCAGAATGTTATATGATGTAATGGAATCATACGGCATGTAGCCTTTTGGGTCTGGCTTCTCACCCAGTACAACGTGACCTATGTTGGTGTTGGTGTCAATGTTCCTTTTTACTGTCAAGTAGCAGTCCATTATATGTGTGTGCCTCAGTTTACCCACTCACCAGTGGATGGATATCTGGATTCTCTCCAGATTTGGGCAATTATGAAAAAAGCCACTATAAATACCCGGGGACACGTGGCATGAATATGTTTTCATTTATCTTAAGTAAAATGCTTAGACGTAGGATTGTTGGTCAGGAAACTGCCAGACTGTGAAGCCGTCTTCCAAACTGGCTTTTACCAGTCCCGAGCAGGGGGCCAGCCATCACCAAGAAGGCTTAAAAGCAAGGCTGAAGAGGGGGATAGGAGGGGGGCAAACACTTGAATACTCCACACCCAAGGCCCCGCCGGAAGACAGAAGGGCAGCAGGAGACCAGGCGCAGGGCTCGTGCTCATCCAGACTCTCCACACCGGGAGCGTGTGCCTGTGTGCCGACTGGGGCCTAAGGGGGTAAGGGGAGAATCCCTCTGCCCATGCTGTGAAGAAAACCCTGCACTGAAACAAACAAAAGGAGAACCCTCTACTCCAACCTAGGCTTAGAACAAAAAGTTCTACAATCCAGTGCAGAACGAGGATAGCGCTGGAAAGCAGCCACGAGGGCCTCCCACGGCGGGAGACCGCTTGCTTCACAGGGCGGTGTTCCACCAGTATGGTGCGGTACGGGCCAGGATGATCTTTTTTTTTTTTTTTTTTTTTTAATTAATTAATTTATTTATTTATTTTAATGTTTTATTTATTTTTGAGACAGAGAGAGAGCATGAGCAGGGGAGGGGTAGACAGAGAACGAGACACTCCAGACACTCTAGCTCCAGGCTCCGAGCTGTCAGCACAGAGCCCGACGCGACGCTCGAACTCACGAGCCGCGAGATCATGACCTGAGCCGAAGTCGGACGCTCAACCGACTGAGCCACCCAGACGCCCCCTGAATGACCTTTTAAAAATGCAGATCACTGGGTCCCTCTCCAAAGGGGAGTCTCCCCAAGTGACTCCACTCAGCTCCCAGTCAAGGAGGCCTCAACAGCTGTGCTGACGGCAGGCAGTCCCCTCGCACTTGGGAAACACAAGTGCCAGCTGCTTAGCATACGCTAACTCATCCAACCTCACAATAAACCCATCAGATAAGCAGCCTTCTCCCCACTTGATAGATGGGACAGACTGGGGCTCCAAGAAGTTAATTAACTTCCTAGGTCGCAAGAGGTAGTAACCAAGCTTCGACCCAAGACGACCTGGCTTCCCCACATGTCAGGGAAGCAAACCAAGGGACGGCCAGCCAGTGGCCCCAGCTGGTGTCCAGGATGAGGCCTGTTCGTCCCGGGATCACACGGCAGCCTCACCGGCTTTTCCAGCACGTTACCTGCATGATGGCACTGAACTGAGGCTCATTCTCCATCTGCTCCTCAGCGATCCCCCTCTGGACACTGGCCAGGACAGTGGACTTGAAGAAGTACCTCCAGTTGTGATGGAGCGTCCGGAACAGGAGCTCAAACAGCTCAGCCTTCACATCAGGGGAGGGGCGCTGTGGAGACACACAGACCCTCAAACCTTCCCTTCCTGCGGCTCAGGGGGGCCACTCACAGCCTCGGCTCCGAGCAGCAAGGAGGCCCGGGCAACGCCTGATAACAGCAAGCAGAGTGTCAGTGTCCCCCGACACTGCCATCTGGTCCAGTCCCCCTCAGGCCAGCAGTTCAAACCAGGTGTACTTCCGCAGAGACACGATGCCCGGGCCAGTGCCAGGGTCGGTGCCCTTTTTCTGAGGGAAACCCTCAGCCCTCTAAGCCGGGAAAAAACAGCTACCAAATGGCAGAGCAATGAGCGGTATGGGTTTCCTGTTTAGAAAGCAGCTGATCCGATCTGTCACCTCTTCTTGGCTGTGTTGTTCCTTCCCCCAGGATAAAAACCGCTGTCCCAGCTAACCTGTTGACCCCATGCAAGACAAGTAAGAAGCTTTAAAAGCAGTTTTGCCGTCTACGGAAGAGGAGTCACAGAGCACCTGGAAGGCACAGAAAGCAGCGTCAGGGGACCTCGGAGGAGGCAGCGTGTGGCGCTGAGCGCTCTCTGGGCCTGTGTCCCCGGTCACCGGTAGCAGGGTTCTGGGAGGAGGGGAGGCTCAGCAGTATTTTCTAACTGAACCAAAAATCTCCAAGTCATTGGAGGGCATGCCGGGTCACGGTATTCCAGATGTCTCTGTAGAATTCAAAAGTGTAAGCCCCAGATATATTTAATTCAGCCTTGATTAAAATTAAATTGGGACCAGAGGGCACGAGCTCCCATGGCAGGAATCCTTACAGGGCCCAAGCGTGTTTAACGATGCAAAGCAACTCACTCACTTAAGCCTTAGTTGGGGGACTTAAAAAGGTTAGCTCTTAACTATCACATAAAATTTAGTTAAATTCACACTTATTCTGGATCTTGTCATGCTGAATGTAGGTTTTCTAAGGATGTGGAGTGTTTCTTTAACAACAAAACTTTTACATGGTTCCAAGCACTGGCCTCGTATCCTTGAGACCGGTGCATGGGCTTACTAGTATGTCTTAACAAGTACGTCTTGTTACGGTGTTTGCCAGAGAAAACCACATATTCACCTAAAGTTAGAAGCTATTTGCCACGGAGACTGATCTTACTCGCCGACCAGCCTCGCACTTAACCTGCTGTGTTTTCCCTAGACTAGTTCCAATTAACTCGACCAACACAAAAAGACTGGACCAAGCTAAAGGCATTCTTTCCTGGAAAAAATTATTTTACAGAAAAATAACTAACAAGTGAGCTTTAGAACACTGCATTTTCTTCATTATCTCGTTCCCTCCTCGGCTGCAGAAGCAAGGCAGCACAGGGGACCACCCCAGCCCCTCATACCTCGGCAATGATGGGATACACCTGCTCCATGCACAGGGAGATGATGCTGGGGAGAAAAGGCTTGAACACCTGGCCAGGCTCCTGGACCACCACCTGCAGGATCTTCAGGAACTTCTCCACCACCCGGCAGCCAGTGCTGCCTTCGTGGAGGATGCTCTCGGCCAGCTGTTCTCTGCAGGAAAGGGGAAGCACGCAGTAGCCAAAGTAATGCTCTCTGGGGGGGCCAGCAGGAAAACCAACGCTCGCGGCAAGTGAAGAGAAAGGAGCAGAAAGTCCTAGGTTTTGTGGCCGGCCCCACCCCTCCTTGTCCCCTGGGAGTCTGGAAGCCACGGACAGCGGGTCTGTGGTTGGTTACCTGGTAAACATGTTGAGGAAGGTCTGGATGATCTGCTCCGTGAAAGGCACACCCATCTGTACTCTAAGGCCTCGGAACAGAGTGAGGAAGAAGCTCAGCATCTCGTCAGTCACATCTAAGCAGAGGCACAAAGCGAACGGTCAGAGGCGCGAGCACACGAGGCTAAGTGGAAGCCCGGGGCCTGGCTGACCTCCTTTTTTCAATCTGCACTATCCTCTCTCCCGAAGGCTTCCTGCTGGAAGAAATTTCCCCAACACCATCGGAGCCGTGACGCAAAGCGGGAGATGACTGAGGACATGCTGGGACGACGGCTCCGGCCTCGCGAACCTCTGGCTCACAACGGCTCACTAGAGGAAGCGAAGGTCACCTCGAAGCCTCCCTCGCCAGCCGGCATCCAGCGACACCGAGTTTTCACTGCAGGTGGGCCATTTTGTGCTCACGCTGACGGAGCGATTCAACCGGGTCAACACCTGAGTGCTTCTGCCATTTCGCTCTCTGATCGCTAATCCCCGCACTTGGGTCAGAGGTTAAGTGGCTGAAAATGGATAATGACGGTGTATTCAGGCTGCGTGGCCCTCTATTATTAATGGTCCATTATCATTAATGGACCAATAATGGGACTAATTGCCGAAAACGTTGGTTACGTTTCCTCCACTGGCAGATCTCAACAATCATCTCGTACGGTGTTCTGGCTCTAACCTCACACACTCCGCTTACAAGAGGCAATCAGTGAGTGCTTGCTGACTGACAGGCCCCAATAGTCCTCTCCGAAGACTGACGAGGCTGCTGTAAACGCTCTCCCGAGAGCCAGAAAGAGCCTCTATCGGGTGAGGGAGGGAACCAGGTCGGCAAAACCCACCTTGCCATCTAAGGAAATACGCAGCACTCGTGGGAAAAAGTTCCTTCCCCTCCTTTACAGAGCCCCCTGCACCTCACCACTCGTGGCCACGCTGGGAGAAGGCAAAGACTTAGAAGCGAGCCCCAGGTAGACGCCCCAAGTGACTCCGGGCCACACGACACAGGCGCAAGGCCCAGGTGAGGGCTCCACGGGGCCTCAGCCCCCCTCCCCCGCCATGAGCGTCCCTGCCCTCTGCCTTCAGAACCCGGGCCCGCACCGCCAGCTCCTTGTGTTCTGCCGAGCCGAGCAGTCGCTGTGGGCCTTGCAGGCGCCTGCCAGCAGCTCCTACCTGACTGGTGGATAAAAGCGGGAAAGAGGGCCAGGGAGACTTGCACGGATTCCTGCAGCGACTGGTAGCAGATCTGCCGGGACTTGGTGGACTCCCCGGAGATGCTGTCCACGATGTCTTCTAAAACACTGAGCGTCTGGTGGATAATCACTTTGGCTGCAAATCGAGATTCAGTGCACGTTATGACTTGTCGGAGGATAAAGCAGGGGGCCGGGGAATACCCAGGAGGGGGCGAGATTCGCAGATGTATTCGGAGGGCGATCGCAGAAACCCTGCTGAACGAACACAGTCTCTCTTCATGGGCTTCTCCACCTCTCCCGTCTCTCTCTCTCTACACCCTCTTCTTTCTTCTTTTTTCCACCAGGACTCTGGCTGCCTGCTTGCTCAGATTTTTGCCTCTCTTCTGCCTCTGTCCACCGGAAACAAGGCCACCCAGAGGAAAAGATAAAACGTGGCCCCCAGTTAGGTGTCTAGATTCTAAGACGGTGAACAGACGGGCGAGACTGGGCGTCCCAAGGTAATCACCCCAGGCGAGAATGGACAGATGCAGATCCGACACCCCTTCCACCCGACGTGTACCTCCCCGCCTGGCGATCGGCAGCAGCACCCCGCTGGCCCACCTACTGCTGCTACGTTCGTGAATAAACTGCCTGTTCGCCCCTTATCCTACTGGGCCTGGGGCCTGACGATATATATGATTATTATGGTATCATATGATGTTATCAACAACATACGCTTCTAATGAGATCCTGATGTAAACGCGATGCCTGCAGGGAACACAGAGAAAGCAGAGGTGGTGGCCAGCAAACGGGCAGGAGCTCAGAGGACACGGAAAGGGCCCTGATCAGAGGTGCCGGATAGGAACCACAGACGGGCACTTGACGGCCCTACACCCAGACAGGCTCCTTGTCAGTATACCGGGAATAGCCAACAGCCCCACCTTCACGGGGCTGCCGCGAGGACGAGAGACAAGGTTAAGAACGTGTCTAGCCCAGTGCCTGGCACATCGGAAGGTCCAGCACAGGGAAGCTGTCACCATTCCTCAGCACTGGTGGGGCTGGCTCCTCCCCTTAGACACGGAGCTTCCCACCGGCTGCCCTAAGAAGCACCCCCATGGCTCAGCCTGAGCTCAGCAGACTCAACGCTGGCAGAGCTCCAGAGGGCGGAACCAGAGCTGGGCTGAGGGCTGGCCTCTACCTGGTGGGGCTCCCTGGGTCGCCCTGGCCCCTCAAGCTCACCAGCCTCTGCGGCGGCTGAAGCAGCTTCCAGAGAAACGTAAAGCAGAAGGAATAGATGCTCTAGAGGAGCAGGTTTGACTCCTGACTCCACTAGATTCTGTCTCCTCGTCTGAAAACGTGGACAGAGAGAGACCACCACCTCACTCAAAGGACTGAGCATGAAAGAGAAGAATGGCTCACGACGGGCCTGCTTCTCTAACGGCCAGCCACGCGGACCTCGGCAAGAGCACACAGGGCACACGCATCCCATGGAAGGAGCCCCTCCCTCACAGCTGCTACAAGGACCGGGGCCAGGAAACTGCACTCGGGTCAGACGTTTCTCCAAGACGACACAAGGCACAGGGAAAGCAGTTTAGGGGGAAAAGCCAGTAGAGTTAAGAGACCAGAACTTGACCTCTGATGTGGAAGGAAACTGAAATAAGAACCAAAGCGTATTCACAAAAATGTACAAGAGCAAACGGAAAGCACCGTTAAATATGTAGTAACAGGAGAGATGCATAAAGTGTGATACCTTCCATGGAATAGGATGTTATCAAATCATTAAAAACAATGCTTTTCAGAACAAAGGGGTGATGTCGTGCAGGACAAGGATCTGGAAGCATTCAGAACCAGAGCTGACTCCCGACCCCACCACCTTCTCTCTGATCCTGAGCAACCTACACCTGCTGAGCCTGGTGGGGGAGGGCGCTTCACAATGGAGAGACTGGCAGGCACTGCTCAAAGCAAGTGATCCCAGAGAGCATGCCAAAATGGGACACACAGAAGTGACACAACGGGAGGTACACGTCACTGCCCAGGTGGTATTCACACCCCAACTGCTGGAAACAATCAGACAGAAAAGATCATGGGACATTTTACATGGAAAGGGGTTTGGACTCTTCAAAACTGTCAATGTCAGAAGAAACAAAAAACCAGGAGTACTTTTCTATATTAAAAGACTGAAGAGGGGCACCTGTGGCTCAGTAGGTTGAGCGTCCAACACTTGATTTCAGCTCAGGTCTTGATCTCACAGTTCGTGAGATGGAACCCCATGTCGGACTCTGCGCTCACGGTGCAGAGCCTGCTTGGGATTTTCTCTCACCCTCTCTCTCTGCCCCTCCCCCGCTTCTGCACTTGCTCTCTCAAATAAACAAACAAACAGAGATGTGACAACCAAACAGAACACAAGCTCCTCGACTGTATCTTGGACTTTTTAAGAAGCAAAAAAGGCCACTTTGGTAACACCTGGGGAAAACCTGAACATGGTCTATGTGTTAAATGACATTACCGTAATGTCACAACTTGGCTGTATTCGCGGTGTCTGGGTTACAGGAGAGAACACCTTGTTCTCAAAGACAAAGGTTAAGGAGTCAAGGATAAAGTGTCGGTAACTTCCTTTATTTAAAGGGCTCTGCTAAAAACAGGAAGTGTGTGGGGAGGCAGGAGGAAACACGAGTGTGGCAAAAACACTAACAAGTGGTAAATCCTAGTGAAAGCTACACGGTTGTTCCTTTGCTTCATCCTTCAACTATTCCGTAGGTTTGAAAACTTTTCAAAGTACTAAACTGGGACGGGAAAAAACACTCCAGGCCTGGATTTGATCACTTGCGGCAGGAGGAGAAGACGAACCTCACCGGGCTGCAGGGAGGACCGCACGACGTAACGTACATGAAGTTCTGGGACCCCGCCTGGCACGCAGCGAACACCCCACAGACATTACTCTAAGTCTGTGCACCGTGGGAACCATGGGTTCTATTCAGCAAATAGTTCCAGCAGGTGGTGGCACCCGCTCTGCAGTGAAGCCACGGCCGCGGAAGCGTATGCTCTGGCCGACGAAAAGTGAGCGGAGATACAAATGATGGGTGTCACCTGCAGACCAGTGCTTTAAGAGCCACTGCACAAGCCCCCACGTCCCTGTCCCCGTGTAAGCACAGACTGCGGGGCGGCCTTCAGCGGCCCGGGTCGCTGAGTCGCCAGGAAAATAAGCAGGACGTTCTCCAACCCCCGTGGCCCCAGCCGAACACGCAGTGTGAGCGAGAAATACATCTTTCTCCTGGATTAAGCCACTACGCTTTGGGCACTGTTTGTTACCACAGGGCAAACCTACCCAACCCATGCTGGCTGACTGACATAAGCACGTGTAAAATAAAGAGACAAAAGACCACTAGATTTTCTGAAACACGACTCCACACTAGCTGTGTGTAACCCCTGCGCCAATGACCCCCTCTTACCCGAGTTTCCCCAGGGGTAAAATCAGGATAATCAACAGTGCCTAACTCGTAGGCTGATGTGGAAATTCAATGAATTAGTGAATGTAAAACACTGAGAACCAGGACCAGGCAAACACCGGACCGTGAAGGCTGGTGCCGGCTCGGCCGGAGGTGTGATGGCGGGGAGAGGACCGCCCAGGCAAGGGCCCAGCGCTCAGTACACCCTCACGAGCTCCGCTGCTCCCATGCAGCTCCAGAACTAGAAGACATACTTAAACAGAGAATAAGGATGACAATGAGAGAATCAAAAGGGTGACTTTCTAAAATACTAAAACCAATGAGATTTAAGAGTTTTCCCCTTCTTTATACCATTCTAATATTTTTGTACAATAAGCATTATGGTAATGTCCCTGATTATGAAAATGATGTTTTTTTAAAAAATGCTGGTATTTATTGCTATTTTTAACATTTGTTGACATTCTATGAATGATGTTATCAATAATGTTCCAATACTTTCTCACTGTGAAAATACTGTATTTTTTTAACATGTACTATAAAATTTGTACATCAGAGAAATCTGATGCCTTCTACTTGAACTGAGTTCTCTTGATTCATTTTTCTCTCCCTTTTTAATATAAATAATTAAACTTGAAGTGCCATTTGTGAAGATACCAAGTTCTTTCAAAGCCTCTGAAATACATGCATTTGGAGAAAGGTTAAAAATAGTTTCAAAAGACAGTTCTTAGATCTGCTCTTCCCAGTGAATTGCTTTGATTGCTTATATAAGTATCTGAAACGGATCAGTCCCTGTACATGTTTTTATCCAAGGAAGGCACCGTTGACGGTTTACTTATTTTTGACATTTTAACTAAGAGAAGGGGTGTCCCACATTCAGGAAATAGGTCCAGCTGACGCGTTCACAGAATTCCACAGAGAAGCGGCTTCTGCCGCCGAAGGCTGGCCCTCCCACTTTGCAGCTGAGGGACTACGGACAGATGAACGAATGCCTCATCGGCCACAGAGGAAGACAGCGCCTGGCCCACCTGTCTCCCCGGGCCGTCCCCGGCTCTGGGACACTTACTGTCATCCAGTGGCATCTTCCTCTGTGGGGCCGCAGCACTGGGTTTCAGATCGCGATAGTCCCGTGAGAGCGCGGAGATGAGGCTGGCGTGGTTGATGGAACGCACGGGCCACTGCTGCTCGTTCTCAGGCAGGTTGGGCCACGGAAGCAGCAGGATGTTAGAGAGGGCTCGGCACACCAACACCTGAGCCTGGAAGAGACCACCCCCCCGCCCCAGGTATCCATCAGAGGGTTAAGAGCAACAGCCGCGGCACCGGACGCAGCCTGGGCACCCGGGGCACACGCGGAGCTCAGGCCTCCGGGCTCCTTTCTCACAGGCTGGGGCCTAAGGCTTCGGTCCAAATCTAAGGTAAGGCAGGGAGGAAAGTGAAAGTGAAGCAAAAACACCACGCCTCGGTCCAGCGCGTTCCAGGCCCCGTCCTGGAATGTCATTTCCCGGTGCTGTCACTGCCTCTCTACTCTGGTACCTGCAGCATTACAGGGCGGGGGAGTCACAGTCACTGCAGACGCTCGGTCTAACCAGTCCCTTAGCTGCGGGCTCCCAGCACCCTCGGAGGAGCCGCTGAGAACAGGGCTGAGAGAGAGAGAGAGAGGCTGCCGGAGAACCTCTTACGATCAATGTGCCTTTGACGCCAGGTCCAAAGCAATACTCTGCCACCCCGGGTGCTCCCAAGTAACTGCTCCGACTCCCCGCGGACACCACCTGTGTCTTGCTGGTTTTTAAACTTCCAGCCTGAGCCTCCTGAAGGATTTTGTGAAAATCCTTATCTGGAGCTTTTCAACCCTAAGAAAACAAACGTAACAACGGACTGTTTTAAACCAAAAGAAGACGCTGACACCAGCCAAATCGCTGGCTCTCAAAGCAGCGCCACCTCAGCACCTATCGGGAGGGTCTTTTACATCCTAATCTGCACACCGCCCGACTGCGTCGGGAAGGGCCTGACGCCTGACGACAGAGCACGGAGGCTGCCCTAAGTGCCACCTGGGAGGAAACCGTCTCTGGCGGCACAGCCCGTAAGCTCTGAGTGCGAAAGAAAGGCCAGACTCCTCTTGCTCAGCCTCACGGCTCCAGGGCCCATGCAGCATGGCCCTGGGGGCTCACCTTATCGACGAGTCGCTGAGCAGAGGCATCGGTGATTCTGTTGAACACTTTCTGCACCGCGGGGATGCTGATCAGAAAGACAGGCCGCACGGTGGTGGCCAGTGAGACCAGTAAGTGGCACGCAGATAGCAGCAACTTGTCTTGGACCTGGAGACAGAAGAGAACGTGTCGGTTCACTAGCTCTCCCGCGAGGCTGCGATTCGAAGAACCCTGACGAGGCAGTCACAAGCCAGATCTGCTGCCGGGCTGTCGTTCCACATAACTCAGGCTCTGTGTCCAAGAAGTTTCCGGGGACGGCGCCCAGCAACGAGGCACGCTCCTCTGTGCCACGTCGCAGCTCCTGACCTCACGCCGGGAGCGCCACCTCCAGTTCCTCCTGTCCTTAGTCGCTGGCACCTCTGGGTGCGATCGCTTCTCAGCTCCAAAAATTCCACGGCAGCCTCCTTGGCATGTCATTCAAACTACTCGGGATTGTTCACCTCACTCCTCCCGCTCCAACCAAGCCAACGTTTCTCTCCACCCGCCTTCCAACACTCAACCGGTCACGCCAGGCTCTCCTGCTTCCTCCCCTCCGCGTGCCAATCAAAAACCTGGTTCAAGGACCATCTGCCCTTTTCAAATTAGCAAAAGAGAAAACTCTTTATAGATACGACGTAATGCTGATAAGACTGGTAAAAAACAGCACACCAAAGAGTCACGGGCATGCAGTTACTTTCGAAAGAAATATTATTAGAATTTCCTAGAACCACACATTATCCCTAACCTTTAACCTTTAATCCCACTTTAAGAAAATCACCTAAAAGGATAAAGCTAAGTGCATACGTGCATTTCAGAATGATCTATGGTGATTTTTTTCAAATGCAGGCAACATTAAAGTCCAGCAATGGCTGGATACATCATAAATTATATAAATCCCCCCTCGTGGGATATTGTAACTCATTTACAGATTACAATTACAAACTGAACAAAACCTGGGGCACCTGGGTGGCTCAACTGATTAAGCATCTGACTTCCGCTCAGGTCATGAGCTCATAGTTCATGGGTTCGAGCCCCACGTCGGGCTCTGTGCCAACAGCTCAGAGCCTGGAGCCTGCTGCAGATTCTGTGTCTCCCTCTCTCTGCCCCTCCCTCGCTCACACACACTCACTCTCTCTCTCTCTCTCTCTCTCTCTCTCTCTCGCTCTCAAAAATAAACATCAAAAAAAATTTTTTAACAAGCTAAACAAAACCTTACGGAAATCAATACACTGTTAAGAGGAGGACAGAATGCTACGTAGGTTAAGACTACAAAAGACAGGGCCCAGTTGGTTGCTTGCCCAACTCTTGATCTCAGCTCACGTCATGATCTCGTGGTTCACGTGACAGAGCTCCAAGTCGGGCTCTGCGCTGACAGCTCGGCGACTGCTTGGGATTCTCCTCCTTCTGACCCTCCCACACTTGCACTCTCAAAGCAAATAAACTTTAAAAAAAAAAAAAAAAAAAAAAGACGAACACCTATATGCTCCATAATATAAACTGATGGTTTTCTCAAAGGACAGCTGAGTAGAAGCTGTCAAATTTACTTGGATGCACCTTTGACCTGGTAAATCCACTTTCCGGAACCCATCCTACAAGGATGTACATACCAAGAACTAATTTCCATCAACAGGAGAATTATAAAACATTCCCACTACCAAACAGCAGTGTTTTAGAATGGGGGATTAAAGAGTACCATAAATTTCCGGTCTATAATTTAAACAGTGTTTAACTTCTTCACAATGAGCATGCATTCATGTGGGACTGAGGTTAAAAACTTAAGCTACCTTTGAGTTTATATGGACCACAGCTCAAAAGGAACATGAGACGACACATGGTTCTATGGTAGTGCTGAGAATTATGGGTCTAACACCATGCGATATTTTGATTTTATAATAAGTGGGTATGTGGACAAAAGGACAAGGACTTAGATACAAAGTGTAGCCCTTGGGGCGCCTGGGTGACTCAGCTGGTTAAGTAAGTGTCCAACTCGATTTCGGCTCAGGTCACGACCTGGAGGTTCGTGGGGCCAAGACCCGCGTCAGGCTCTGCGGTAACGGTGCGGAGCCTGCTCGATGTTCTCCCTCGGCCCCCACCCCACCCCCCCACAATAAACAAACTTAAAAAGTGTAGCCCTTGCTGCCTTAGGACCTTGGTGCTGATCAGAGGTGTGACGGCATCCATGGTGGTGGAGACGAGCGTAACAAACTGCTGTGTGTTCTGCCGATGAGCTTCGCTGCAGTACTGCGCTAGCCAGTGAGAGTACGCCTGGAGAGCAGCCAGGGACTGGGCGTGCCTGCAAAGGGGAGAGAAGATGCGATTTCAAAGGTTAAGGTCAAGACATATGAGCA
This sequence comes from Felis catus, assembly GCF_018350175.1. Lineage (NCBI taxonomy): Eukaryota > Metazoa > Chordata > Mammalia > Carnivora > Felidae > Felis > Felis catus. The sequence continues at coordinate 19,034,742 of NC_058383.1, read as the reverse complement.
TCAAACTTGTGTCCACAGCAAGTAAGGATTCCACTCATTGCCATTTCCGTTCTAAGACACGCGAGACGGCACAGAAATCACGTACTCGCTCAGGTAGGACCTAAAAATCAAAACTCATCATCTAAATGTTGCCACCACTGCCTGTGACACAGAAAGCAGTCAGTTCTCTATGAAGCTACGGCTCCTTTTAGTGGACAACGAATTTTAGGAAACAAGAGCCTGGGGACTTAGGGGTCTCACCGCTCCTAGGACCTTTTAGGGGACAGAGCTAGGATTCAGGCAGACACCACGTGGAAATCAAACTGGTCGCCACCAACCGGGCGGGCAAGTTGACCTCAAGCGCCTCAGACAGGACACAAGAAGGGCACACCGCCACCTATCTAGTGTTCTCGCTAAAAATGTTGACCATCGATCTCATACAGATCAACAACCAGACAAATTTCGATTTTTAAGATTTTCCTTAGGAAAAAAAATTAAGAGGGCGCCTGGGTGGCTCAGTCGGTTCAGTGTCTGACTCTTGATGTGGGCTCCAGTCATGACCTCACGGTTTGTGAGTTCACGGCCCGCATCAGGCTCCGTGCTGACAGCGCAAAGAGCCTGCTTGGGATTCTCTCTCTCTCCCTCTCTCTCTGCTCCTCTCCCACTTGCACTCTCTCTCTCAAAATTAAGTGAACATTTAAAAACAAAAAAATTAAGACCTAAATCTCCCCAAAACTCCATTTCTCTTTCCCTCATCTGACTCTCCTCCTTTCCCTCCCTCCCACCAACATGTACAATCTGGGGAGCTGATCTAGATTACGGGAGAGAAATGTAGTATGGGATTCATGATTAGTTAGACACTGGATCCAAAGAAAGAAGGACACTTCTGAGGCAACTGGAGAAATTAGAGTATGGAAAAATATATACATATACACTCTTAAAAACCCCAGATATTACGGCATCCATGAAAGTCTCAGAGTATTGATAATGGTATTATGGTTATGTAGGAGGAGGACCTTGTTCCCAGAGATATGTGCTCAAGAGTTTATAGGTGAAGTGACATGTTTGCAATTTATTTTCAGTTTACTTACAAAAAAATAGTGTGTGTGTGTGTTCACCTGTATAAACAAAACGGAAGCGTGGGAAACAAAAGCAAATGTGGCAAAATATCTATAACTGATGAATCTAGCTTGAGAGTATAGGGTGTTCATTCTGTTTTTCCCCTTTTCTACAGGTGTGAACTTTTTCAAGCCGTTATTTTGTATTTTACATTTAGAATGCACTGACTGTTTTAACTTTTAGCTCTGAAAGTCGGCCTTTGGAGTCTAGGACTTTTAGTCAATCTATCAAATTTACAGAGCTCCATAAGGCTTAAAGGGAGGGGCTCCAAAACTTCCTGAAATTGTGTGCAAGATGTTGTGTTTATGAGCAAATTAGCATTTTTCTCGGCAGAAGCTTCACAGCTTTCTCTAATCTCGAAAAGGAAAAGTATATATATATATATATGTATACATGTGTGTGTGTATATATATACACACACACATGTATACACACACACACACACACACACACACACACACTCTGAAAAAAAAACCTAAACCACTAAAGTAACACATAAGACTCTCTTTCTATCATTTACCTAATTTGCAGCTTAAGAACTGCTCCGGAACAGGGGTCAGCAGACTTTTTCTGCAAATACCAGAGTGAAAATATTTTAGGCTTTGCAGGCCACACACACTCTGTCACAGCCACTCTGCCGCTGTGGCACAAAAGTAGCATAGATGATACGTAAATGGACGGGTCCGGCCGTGCTCCAATCCTAATTTACAAAAGCTGGGCTGGATTCGGTACAGGCCATAGTTTGCCAATGCCCGCTCCGGTCCAGAGCAAGCCTTCCAGGCAGTGTGATCCCTGGGATGTGGCCCCGCCTCCAGTCTCCATTCTGCTGTCCCTTCCATAGTCACTATAGCTCCCCACCATCCTGAAAGCTTCTCAAAGTGTGGTCCCTGAATGTTCTTCAGAATCGCCTGAGGTCTTGCGTAATCCGCAAACACCCGAGCCTTACGCATCCTGCTCTAGTCAGAATCTCTGATGGAATGTGTTCCCCAAGTAATTCTCTGGGCCCTACAGTTGCAGTCACTGGCCCACAGGAGAAGATTCACGGCACTCGAGCTGTTTCCACCATAGTCCTACCGTGCCTATCCGGCCTCATCTCCCACCACACAAACCACACACCACCCCCTAATCATGGGGCTCTGCAACACATCTTTGTCTTGGCTCATGCTGTTCTTTCTTCCTGAAATGCCTACCCCACATACCCTCTGCTCCCAGCTCTCATCTGCCTGATGAATTCCACTTACTCCAACCACCCCTGCCCCCAATCAATCTTTCTCTCTGCCTAGGCTTGGAGGAGGGAGTTTCTCTCCTCTTCATGGCAGGCACAACTGTTCCTTTCTATCCAGAAAATTCCTGGGGGCCGGAGGACAAGGTCCCTCCTGAGAACACACAAACAGCTAACTCTGTACTTACACATCAATGAGGTCAGGTTTCAGTACTGACGGCACAGCAGTTTCAATGTTGTACAATTTTATCTGAGATCCATATAGAGTGACTTTGACCAACCTGTTGGCAAAGAAGCAGGTAAGAGAAAACATTCAGCTTATGGGCTAACATAGACAAAATGGACAAGGTACCAACAAAGGTCCCAAAGACAGACTTTTTTCCATCCAAAGAAGAATCAAGACCAGACCTTCAATTTTATCCCAAAGATACCTGAGATGTGCACGAAGATTTATATAAAGACACTAACTAAAGCTGACTTACAGAATCAAAAAATTTTGTACGCAAAATAAATATCTAACAGGGAAATATAAGATGATAGAATATATACAATAAAAGTGACTAAGAAGTAAATATTTCATGGTGTGTATTTTACCACAATGAAAAAACACTGGACAAGAAGTAAATGTTTCAGGTAGACAGATATATGACAAAGAAAATACAGCAAAATGTTCACTGTAGAATCTAGGTGACAGGTATATGGGTGGTCCCTGTATAATTTTTCAACTTTCCTGAAGATTCGAAGATGTTCATGAGAAAATGTTTGGGGGAGAGGGCAGGGCACAAAGCAAAAAAGGTTTTAGAACAAATTGAAGGGTTTTTGACATGAAGCACAATCCTTCCAGAAGCAAGCTGCTGCGCCCACTGGTGGCGCAAGGGCTCACTGCACGCAGACAAGCCTTCAATCCAGTAACTGAGAGCCGGCTGCACAGAGAAACAGAAAATGCCTCTTTCGTTAGAGATGGATGCTCCTTTCTGAGCAAAGGGAAGAAGCCGGAGACGCGGCGAAGTTCTCCCCGTGCCTGCTCTTTAAGGAAGCCTGGGAGCAGGTCTGAGGCGGGCGCCAGGGAAGACAATGGGTGTTTCTCTCCCTCGGTGCCACAGCACAGAGCTTCTCAAACTTCACCGAGCGGAAGACTCAACTGGGGAACCTGTCACAGTGCAGGCTCCCTGGTCCAACCCCACAGACCGACCCTGCAGCTGCGAGGAGGAGCCTGGAAATCTGCATCTCTGGAAACATCCTGGGGCTCCGTGCGCGTGGACCACACTCTGGAAAGTGCTGCTCTCTGAAGGGACCAGAAAGCGGGACTTCACTAGAAAACCACAAGCTTGAGTCCCAAAGTACTGAGGGTCAGGAAGCAGTCAGAAAGTGAGGGTGAAAGTGCCAAGGGTTCTCGACTGGAAGCTCTGGAAAGGGGCCGGGGTGATAACGTAAGCGACGTACCAACATGCACCCGGTGTTTAACTCTTTAAACTGTTCTCCATTCTCCACATTCACATAGTAGGTATACATTTATTTAGTGGCACTGAATACACACTCTGAGCGTGCAGCCACCCGCTCCTGTCTCCTTTACCTTTTCATCCTATAAAACTCTAAGTCTGGACCCACGAAAGAACAACCCCATCCCCCGCCGCAGCCCTGGCCACCACCATTCCCCTTTCCCTCTGGCCCGGACTATTCCATGAGCCTCACGTTAAGTGGAGTCACCCTGTGTTTGACTTTACATTCTGCTTTCGCGTTCCCCAGCATCCTTTAGTGCTACCTACACAGAAAATGGGCTTCTAAATGTGTCTTTTACGATTTCTACGTGCAGCAGTTTAGCTAGGAAGTTTATTGTGTGGAACCTGAGTGAAAAGCTGGCTAATCACACCGGCTATGAAGATCAAATAGTCGTAACAAGGAGCCTTCTCTCACACTTTATTCTGAATGAAGACAAGACTGCAAAGTACCTGTAAGTACTGAGCCTCAAACCTAAAAGCAGTGTAGAAAGATGTATATATAAGGACCTATGAGCTAATGACACAGGAACTCTGAACTCTGAAAAGATACAGACTTCAAGGAGGAAGAACGCATCCCATTCCGCTAACCGTCAGTGGAGTGGGAACAGGCCTCACCCACGACGGCGAGGAAGGAGGATGCTGGAGGTGACAGCTCTGTGGCGTGGCAAGAGCACAGCATCTGGACTCAGGAAGATGGTCAAAAACCCATGTGCTCCCTCTTGTGAAGTGTGGCCTGAAGAGAGGCACTCACCATCTCTGGGCCACGGTTGGCTCACAGGGAACGTGACATCCCCATCCCCCAAAGTAAAGAATGAAATGATACGTGCAAAACCACTTTGAAAGTTTCCTACCACGTGCTACTTTTACTATTTATTGATATTAATCTGGCTTTTAAAGATTTATTCAAAACTCTTTGTTTTCTCTGCTTTTAAGCTAAGAGTAACAGTTAAAGACGACTCTGGTGCGCAAGTCACCAGGCTTAGGGCTTGGTTTCGCTTGGCGTGTTATCAATGATACGGCGAGTGGGCCCGTGAAAGAGTCCGGTGGCTCAACTGTGGGCTGGACCCACATCTGCCCAATTTTGATCTAATCAATCCACCGGTTACCCTGAAACAGTCTGAACCTCCGAACACATTGAAGCATCTGACTGGTTAAGTGCCTGAGTTCGTGGGAGGGGCGCAGGGAGAATGGGGCAGTCAGGAGCGGTCCTCAACACACGTAGCCATAAACCCGAGGAGGGACCCGAGGGGAGGGGTAATGACAGAAGCCTGGTGGTGGAGAGGTTGGGAGCCACCTCTCCGGTCAAGCTTCAACTCCTCAGGACCCTCCCAGGGCTGGAAAAAGTCCCACCTCTAGCACCCGGCTGTCAGATGCCGACGGACTACCTGTTTGTCCTTCCACTCCCAGGGCTTTCCCGGTGTCTCTTTACCTGTGGGCAGAGACAGAAGACTGACCCCACGTGGCTTCTTCCGGGACTAACCCTGCCTTCTCATCCACAGACCCAATCTGCAATGAAGTGAACGGCCTACGTGTACAGGCTGCTAACCCCCGGCCGCTGAGCTAAGTGCCATATCTCGTGAACTCTCACAAGAAGCTACAAGGCACCAGGTCCCCTCCATGTCACAGCGAGGGACCTGAAGTCCAGAGGGGTCCGGTGGCCGCTCCGCGTCCGCCTTACAGCCGGCAGCACGCCGCCCTCACGCAAGAAGGAGCGGCGCCGTGACGTCACTCTGGCCTACCTCTCCACGACGGTGAGGGCGTCGCTGAACCGCGCCGCAAACACGTCTCCGATGAAGTACTCGGCCAGCCGGCCCACGGCCTGCAGGAGGGAACTCAGGTCTCTCAGGGAACAGTGCAGTCGCCGGCAGTCATTCTCCGCTGTGATGTTCAACCTGTGGCCTGGAACGTAACACCGCAGGCGGTTTTCCACGGGAAGGACGCGTTTAGTTACCACTACGGACAACAGCTCCTACAGGCAAGCTACATTTAGCAAAACCAGTTGTTGAAACACAGCAACTCACAGGCTGCTTCCCAGACACGAGCTGGGAAAATGGGCCCAGTCCTCCACGTCAACCTGTACCCACACGCACCCCGGGGCCAGAGAGAGGGACAGCGAGCGCAGACAAGAGGGACACACGGCCTGGTGTGCCAACATCGAGGAGCACCTGACGTCATTCCTCTTGTGACCCTGAGGTAGTGACACCACCAATTTTACACCCAAGGAAACCCACACAGGGAGGCCCAGCCACCCGCCCAATGCGGGTCCTATTTCTGGGGCAGAACCAGGCTAAGCCTCTACAGCTGCAAACCTGCCTGCCTTCTGCACGTGGCCTGTCACACAGAATGGAATCTCCCTGGGCTGACAGGATTCACCCCTGTTCAAAGAACCGGGGGTAGCTGGCACTCCACCCCAGAAGGTCTGCGGGTAGCATGGTCTAGAATAAAGGCACGGGGCCTGGATTCACAAGACGGGTGCCCTGCTACCCGCTGGCTCCGGGCCTCAGCAAACCCTTCCGAGTCTGGTTTCTTAAAGAGGAAAATAATGCTCCCATTAAATTCACTAGTGTAAAGGCAAAGTTAGAATGAACTATGAAGCATCCTTCAATGTTTTAAGAAATAGGTGTAACAAAAAACTTGTGATTTTCTACGGCCTGAGACTTTCTTACTTTTCCATACGATTTCTTCAAGCCGAGTGATTTAGGTGCGAAGATGAAGGACAAAAACATCTTCAATTCAGCCCATCTCTTTGCCTTGCGGACCCCTCTCCCCACAAAGGTCCACAAAAGACAGTGAGAAGAGCCAAGCCAGGAGAGGGCGCTCTGAGTTGGACAGAGTTCTCCTCCTCCATCCAGTTGGAAGGAGGGAGGGAGGGGCAGTAACAGCAAGAGCCCCCTCCCTGCCCACAGGGCACCTACAAATCCTACCCCTCCCTAGATATCAGCCCCTTCCTGCGGCTGAAATTTCAGGGGTTTACTCCGTTAGAAGAGAGGAACTGGCTAAGGGCAACCCTGCTCCCGTGGTGTCCCACAAGCATCTTCCTAGAACCCAGACCTACAGATGCAGCGAGTGTCAAACCCCCTGGGGCTCTTCCAGTTAAGGCAGGAGAACCCGGACCACTCCCCCCTCCCCCCGCCTCCATCAACACCAGGGCTCTCGTGACCTCACTGCCCCCCCCCCCATTCCAATACCTCACCGGACCCACTGTTAACCCCCAGTGCCTCAGGTCCCTGCCCGGACTGTCCACTGCATCCCTGACCACTCACGCCCTGTATGCTCTTCTCCAGATTCATATAACCACCACGTCTTCTGGGAGACCTTCTCTCCACATTGCCCGACAGAAGGAATGTGCTTCCCTCTTTTCCTGCATCCCCCTCCAGGGCACCTCAAGTACACATGCAGATAAACTAATGAGCTACAAGTCTCCTCACTGACCATGAACTCCTTCACGGGGAGGGGCTGTGGCCAACACTCTGCAGAGCGCCTGGTACGGAAGAAGTGACCACAACGAACGAATGAATTAGATACGGCTGAATACAGAGCAAACTAGAGCAGTACAGGGAGGCTTGGGGAGCTTGAGGTCCTCATACTGCCCTTGGGAATGTTCCCCTGATTATTTAAATGTGATTATGGATAAACAACACCTGTGGCGAGACAAACAGCAAAGGCTGCACACCTAAGAAATTGCCGGATGAAGCGGCAAGTTTGATGCCTCAGATCCTACGCTGGCTTCCACGTGATGGGGCTAGAAACAGACCTGTGACAGCCCCCAAGGGTAGACATGGGTTTGGAAAAAGGTGTGGGTCACATCCCCAGGAGCAGGAGGACAAAAGGAAGGGGCAAATCAAGGAAGGTCTTTACAGGGACAGAGCCGGTGACAAAGGCCAGCTTTGGCCCACCCCTGCCTTCTTCACCTGGTCCTCCACCCCCAGCCCCGCAGAGAGGAGCGCCTCAGTGAGGAAAACACCAAGCGGTGGGATTCGCGGCCTGCAGGCACCCTGCCAAGGTCACTGGGGTGGGCGCCTAAGTGACCTAGAGTGAGCCAGCTCCTCTAGTCAGAGCAAGAGGACGACCACCCCACGCCAGCCAGATGAGCCCACAAAACAGAGAGAACCAAGAGGTATTTTTGATCATGCGAGAGACAACACTGCCTCTCCTCCTCTCCCAGCTAACAAAAGCACCACAATCACGCACTTTCTGAATGTCAAGGATTTTCAGGCTTACAGCTATATAACTGACTCCCAGGGTAAACTAAAACCTGTTTTCCTTTGCACACCAAGCTTTAGGGCTGTGGGAAACAAAGCCTTAAGAAAAATCTTCCCTGGAACTGGGTGTGGTGCTGCTAGTGTCGGCCGAAAAGAGACCAGCCTTTCTCTCCCCGGGGCAGCGAGGACAGATTCTGACTCCCCGCGCACCTTCATCGCCTCGCCCTCGCCCACGAGGCTCTCCACCCTGCCGACTGCTTCCCAACTTCTTGTGCCCTTAGGTTTACCCAAGAACGAGGTTCTTGAACAGTTTAAAACATGAAGGGAAACAAAAACCAAACCAAGATACCACCCTAAATCGGGTTTCCATTGGCGTCTGGGTCCTAACAGTCCTGGAGTCATTGTGAGCAGGCCTCCCCGCCTGCTCCTGAGTCCACCGGCTACAGCCGGTGCGGGGCCTCCTCCCAGCCTCTCTCCACAAGCCTCTTCGGGGAGTCCTCCGTGTTTAAACAGCTTGGCCAGAAACGACAGAGAAAAAGTGTCCCTCCCCCCACAATTCCTTATTGGCATCCCTGGTCCCACCCCGAGGGAAGAACACAAAACGAGCCTGGGCCTGCCTACGAATGGCAGCCTTGGGGAGAGGCAAAGAGAGAGACTCTCCTCTCGGCTCAAATACACCCCTGCATCCCTTCATTTCCCGTGTCACCCTCTGGCTGAGAATCCCTGCCATCCTGCTCGTTCCCTTCTAAACCTGCCCGAATTTGTCAAAGAGCAGTACTTGGAATGAAAACCAGCTTAGGACCCTGTGATTTTAAACTATCAGTTTGAACCATAAGAAACTGCTGATATGTGTCCACTTCTGACAGAACAAAACTGCAATTCCGTATAATTCAACTGAAGACACACGTACCATCTACAGCGCGTGTCAATGCAAACTGCGACTGCTGCTTGCCTACTGGCTGCAAGACAGATAAGCACACAGGCAGGGGGCACCCCAAATTAAAATCTCTGCGCCCACCCCCGAGCCTAGAACCTTCACACCGCCAGCAGCACCAAATGCTGCAAGCAATCACCTGAGTTCCCACTGAGAAAGCCGTTCAGAACCACCCCCTTCTCCTCCTATTTGGCTAAGGCTTAGATGTCCGCCTAATAGCAAAGAACAGCCGCAAAGGGGAACCCTCAGAAGGACATCACTGCCACATGGAGGTTTGCGGGACAGGAAACATCGCAGCCACACTGAAGCGGGATCTTCCATCAAGCAAGTCGCCCTGAAGCCATCTAGGTGCATGCGCTTTTTACCACATCCAAAGGACAGCTCCCTGGCAAATCAATGCCCGGGGGGAAAAACATCTTCATGTTAAATATAACTCAGTCTTCTTTTGTTGGGGGGGCTGCGGAGGTAGAGATGTGAAAATCCCCATTTGAGGAATTCTACTCTGAGAGAACAAGTAGGTCATAAATGAAGCCAAGCAGAACAAAGAATAGAAGAGACACAACAACCAAGCACGGGGTCTTTCAAACCACAGACGGTTGAGAAAGATAGGCAATGTGGGCGAAGGATGACCTCCCAGGGGCAAGACCCGCACACAGCCACTGAGGTGCCACAGCGACCTCAGGCCTTGTCTCCGTCCTAATGAGGAAGTAGAGGCAGGAAGATCGGCAGCAGGTGTAAACAGTCAGTCTCCCATCCACACAGCCTCCAGGGGAGATTCGAGAATTAAAAGCTGGTGAGAAGTAAAGCACATGAATGGAGGGGCCACCCTCTCAGAGAAGATGCCACAGTTTCTGTTAAGAGGCAGGAAGGCTGCTAATCCAGCATGGAGGTTATTTGAGAGGTTAGATGGCCATGGGAACCAGGGAACAAAATGTATTCAGAGTTTCCATTTTTTAATAGGCTTTGCATTGGAAACTTGGCTTTGGAGCCACCAAGGGATGGGGGAATGCTTCGTCACGGACAAGAGAGATCGTTTTAAAACAGTAAGTGTTTCTCCGGCCTGAGAGGAGTATGCACCAAGGAGCAGTGCTAGGGATGAGATTTATAAACGATCTGGAAAAGGCCAGGCACACTGGGAAACCGCCAGTAAACGGGCTTCAGTGAGAACAGGTATATGATATTTCATTCAGGGAAAAATAAATCAGATTATCCTTCTCGGATGAGAAACTCTAAGTTACCAGTGTGTCTCAGAAAAAGGATTTAGGAGTCGCTCAGATTTTTTTCCTCAAGACAGACTCAACGTAAGCTCTGTGTAGGGGTCCATTTGGGGGGGTGGAGGAGTACATGCTCAATTTCTTAAAAGATCGAGAATAAGATCAAGACCAGGTCTTTAGCATGCTGAGTACATTCTAATTTGATGAGTGGCCCTAAGGGAGAGACCACCAGGGTACAATTTTCCCCAAGAATGGATGCTGGAAACATCTGTAGCATTTGTACAGTCAAATGATTTTTGTTAATGTTGACAGCATATTTTACAGGCATGTTTGCTTTGAAAAGTGATCTTTTTAAAGTTCTTTGTAAGCTGTTCTTAACCTATCTACAAACTTAGGGGCATGCCAAGTCCCATCAACCTCCTGGGGCCCAGCGGATTATTTAGAAGCTAATAATACAGTCATGGAAACAAACCGTCACAGGCCACCAAGAAGGGCAGCCCCAGACAGAGCCTCTCGTGGAGGCTCTGCCATGAATAACAAGCTCGCCCAGGAGATGGTCTCTACCCTGAGCGGCTCTGTGCCAGGCTGAGACAATTACACAGCAGAGGGGCTGGGGGCCGGGGCCAGGCAGGACTCCTGGAAGGAAAACACTGGGAAGAAGATGGGGGAGGCTGGTGGGGTACGGGGAAGCACGGGTGCATCTGTAGGCACAAGAAGAAGTTTTTGGTGTTTTCAACTAGCTAGCAAAAAATGGACTGCAGATTTTAGTTCATTCAACTTTCTAATCCTTCCCTATTATACCATCTTGGGACAAAGTGACATCTCTGGACACCCATTTCCTCTTCCATAAAATAGGAGACCAGGACAGGTGAGAGAGTTAAAGACAGCGTAGGCAAAGAATACAGTGCCTGGCGCGTGACGTGTGTCCTACACACGGAAGCTGTTATTGTTATCAACCAAACAGCCAAAAACTGCTGACCCTAAACCCCAAGCAGGTGAGTGAAGCCACCTACCAAGGGCAGCCCAAAGTCTTCCCAGCCAGCTGCAGCCAGGCCTCCCGCGGGCCAGCTATGGGAGGAGAGCTAACAGCCACGAGCTGTTGGCGTGTTCCCACACAGGTCGGCCGACTCCAGAGCCGCTCCTGGGTCCTCTTACTGCTTAACACCAGGGAGGAAAGAGCACACGGCAGCAAAGCCCAAAGCCATTTTTCCCTAGCGCGCTTGCTGGTTTCAAAGACATAAGGAAATAGCCTAATTGCTGGGTTTTTGTTTCTTTTCCCCCCTCTAAGTCCCCCCTCTTTGCTCCAAATCAGCTGCTTCTTTCTCACTGAAACACCTGTTCGGAATGCACTGTCACAGCCTCATCCTTTACCTCCCCCACGGCTCCTTTTTGTCATTGACTCTTTAAGAAAGTTTTCCGTTTAGAAGTGGGGAGAGACAGAGCGGCGGGGAAGTGGCAGTGGAGAAATCATGTTGCGACAGCAAAGAAGGCAATAATTAAATATTAGCCCGGTAGTTTTCTTAATGTCGGTTAAATTAGAAAATAAAAACCAGTTTACCTGACCCTGAAGTAACTATAAACTGCTGTAAACCCAGATAAACTTCTAAATTGTCCTGAAGAACTGGGAACTGAAAACAAAAAAACAAAGATTAAAAAAAAAAACAAACATAAGTCCAACTTTTAACAGCATTTTAACGTTAAAACAGTACAAGATCTATGGGGGGTGGGGGGGGGGCATCAGATTAAAAATACCCTTTTCTCTGAGAACCTTTACTGCCAGCTAAGGAGTGGCTCCCTTCAGTGCCCTGCCTTCAACAATTTCTACAATTCACACCACCAATTAATGTTTGGAGTCAGAAAAGAAAAAAAAAAAAAACAAAACAAAACAACTTATCAGGTAGATAACTCTTTTCTAAACAAAGCAATGGATGCTGGGTTTGACTATTACAGTTCCTAAAAGAGGACACCAAACCCCAAATGATCTACACCTTCTAGAGCTTAAAGACGGAACCTATCTCCCTTCAAATCCAAGGGAAATCCTATTCTGGAAAGAACTGTCAGATAATCTGCCTTATGTAAGTGCATGGCAGAGTGAAAAGACAGGCCCAATTTTTTAGAAGTCTGATTCCCTTACTCATTTGGCAGACAGGACCCTCATAACCAGAGCTATCAGTATCTTTTCTTTCTAAAGCTGCTAACTCACCGTTAGGACAAAGATCAGACTTCAATGTGACAGGTCCCTACGAAAGGCAGATGGCGAAACACAACAGAACTGTCTACAAGAGAACACAAGACCCCCCTCCCCCAAATCATCTTGTCCTTGAAGAAGAGATAGGCTTAATGAAATCTCCCCAAATAACAAGCACCACTGAGTGAAGGAAAGCGGTCCTTATGACTAAGATTCTAGCACATGAATATACGCAGAGTGCTAGCGACGGGCTTTACAAAGGCTCACTTTGCAGCAATGCAATCTTTAGCAGGAAGTCCTCTGCGTGGCCTGGTCGTTTCTGAGCTACTGATGCAGGCCTGAAGGCATTAGTAAAATTCATATTACATGTGAGAGTTCAGGAAGAAAAACAGGGCTTCCAAAAGCGGATTTAAAATATTTGGGGACATGTTAGCATTTGTTAAACTTTGAGGGTCGGTGATGGTCATCATTATTCTTTGTTTAAAATGTATACCTATGTATTTTAAAATACCGGTGAGCAAAAAAGCCTTACTACTCGTGCTACATGTGCAGGGAGAGAATCAGGCTCTTCGTTCCCCTCCCGATGGTGAGTTACCAGTGTCGAGAAGGCGTGTGTGGGAAGGAGCTCCATCACTTTGGCCACTACCTCCAAGCTCTGGCGTAAGTACCGCTGCCACTCTGTCTGCTGCTGTGGGGGAAACACAGAAGGATCAGCTCTCCCGGAAAGGCAGTCCTGTCATCTTCCCTGCCCATCTAGCCTCAACCTCAAGTCCACTCTCGGACATAAAATCTTGAAGAAGTGGCAAACGACGGAACCAGGTCATTTGGTACTTTAAAAAGGCCAACCTGGAATCTTTTTTTTAATCCAATGAATTCGTTTCCTAAAAAGCTGTTTCCTCAGCACATGATCCAGAGAGAATGACCTACTTCTTCCCCCTACGGTCACAGGGACACAGAGATTTTAAAAAGCCACTGGTGAAATGCTCAAGGCCCCTCTATGAGAACGCAGCTATAGGAACCGGTCGCTCATTCATTACCTTCTGAAACAGTGCATTACTAGGTCCCTAGCAGTAGAACGGATTGCGTCAGTGCCACTCAAAGTACGGTCCACAGACACGGTAGCACCAGCATCTCCCACGGCCTTGTAGGAAACGTAGATTCTGTGGCCCCCACCCCTAAATCAAAGTCTGTTTAACAAGCTGTTCCAACGATTTTTACCCATGCTCCAACGTGAGAAGCACTGAACTAAATCGTACAGCTAACAAGAAGTGAAGCTAAAGTTTACCAAGCACCCACGACGTAGCAGGCATGCAGCCAGCCCTTCCACACATTACCGTCACGTAACCGTCAGCGCAGGCCAGTCAGCCACATTGCTCCCCTTTTGGGAGAGGAGAAAATTAAGCTCAGAGAAATCTAAGGCCCAGACTTCTATCTCCTTGTGGCCCAAGGTTTCAGAGATTCAAACCCAGGCCTCTGAGTTCCAAGTACAAGGCTCTTTCTAACCCAAACACGGCCACCCTCAAGGTCTCAGCCATGCCACGGTCAGTTATTTTGAGAGCCCTACCAGTGACTTGAAAATTCTAAAGTGCATGGTGCTTAAGAAAAAGGAACGTGGGAATTGTGTCCTTCAACACATTTGCCTTACCCATGTTGGGCACACGAGTGTCAATAAATTCAAGATTGATTTTAAGATACTGATTTACAAACTATACTCAAAAGAGACTTCTTTTCATCCTAGCCTTACCATTTCAGGAGCTCTTTATGCCCTGTCCCTCACCCCGCATCTAGCTAGCTTTTATTCGTTGCCCGGAGTGGGGAGCAGAGGTGTGGGTGCAAGGCAATACAGAGCCCTTGCTCAACCATTTCTCACTGTGCATATGGTGTCTCTACTTATCTCCCTAGTTCATACAGGTAAAAACGTCTGTCAACTTCTTTTTACAATGAACAAACCCCAAAAGACGAGTAGGATATATAGCTGGCCCTTGAATGACACACGTTTAAACTGGGCATGTTCACTTACACAGGATTTTTTGTTTCAACAAACACAGTACAGCGCTGGAAATGTATTTGCTCTTACCATTTTCTTCATGACATTTTCTTTTCTCCAGCTAACTTTATGGTAAGAATATGGTATAGAACTCATGTAACATACAAAATATGTGTTAATCGACTGTCGATAAGGCTTCCAGTAAACAGTCAGGCTGTTAGCAGCTAAGTTTTAGGGGAGCCAAAAGTTATACTTGGGATTTTCGACTGCACAGGTTGTCAGCACCCCTAGGCCCCACACTGGTCAAGGTCAACTGTAAAGTTCAAACACACAATTCAAACTGTAAGACTACTCTGGCTCCAGAGCAGAGAGCTTACAGGTTCCAAGTCTCCGTTTGGACTCACACCGAAAATGACAATGACTACGGTTGATTAGGCCACGCCGCTTACATCATCATCCAGAGTCTCGTCATCCAGCTCCTCCAACTGGGCCTGGTTGTATCTGAACTGGATTCGATTCAACACCTCCGTGAGCAAGAGGACTAGAGCGTCTTCGTACCTATGCGGCAGGGAGAAATTCAACAACAGGTGACAGCAGGCTTTTAGCCTGGGTTTTGAAAAGGCCTCCTACACTCTGAAGAAGAACAGCGTCCCTGCTGGATTACCATATACAAGCAGTATCTGAACTAGATTTAGCTTACGGACTGGCAAGTGCATATGTGAGAGTGGAACGGTGGCAGGGGTATTTCTTTATTTTGCTATGTTCCAGACACCTTCTTGACGGATGGACCCTTTATCATTAGACGATGTCCTTTGTCCCCGGCAGCCACTCTTGTCCTAAAGTCTATTCTGTCTGACACTAGCATAGCTGCCCTGAATCTCTTTTGGTTACTGTCTACATGGAATAGCTTTTTCTATCCTTTTACTTTCAACCTGTTTGTGTCTTTGAAACCGAAGTGAGTCTCTTATAGACAACATGTAGTGGGATCATGTGTTTTCAATCCATTCTGCTAATCACTGCTTTTTAAACTAGAGAAGTTATATTCTTTACGTTTAATGTAATTACTGGTAAGGAAGGACTTCTGCCAGTATCTTTTGTTCAGCTCCTCCATTAATGCCTTCTTTTGTGTTAAACAGATACTTCTTTTCACTCCCCTGGCATTCTTTTCACCATATACTCTGAGTTATTTTCTCAACGGGTGCCTGAGGGATTATAAGTAATGATATATAAATATCAATTTACACCGATTCAATAGAAGGTTCAACTCCATGATTCAATCCTTTTAACATCTGTGAGAGGTAGGTATATTATTGGTGTTTCTCCGACAAGGAAACCACAGTTAACAAAAGTTAGACAGACTGCCCATGGTCACCAAGCTAGGTGATTTGAACCTGGGGCTCCCTAACTCAACATCCTATGCCTTCCTCTCTATGCATAAACCACCAATGGTCTTCGAGCCTGCTCCGCTCACTCCCCCAAAACCTTCAGTCAGAACACTTAAAACCTAAAGGAAGAAATGGAAAAGGTCTGGAGGAACCCTGCCCCTTCTCAAAGAAACACCTAAAGCTCCAGGCCTGGCTATTTCCCACGTGTGATGACAGCCTACCTCCAAAAACACCAAGTTACATGCAGCAGTTGCACCCAAGGGCCACCAAACCCTAATTTTCAAGAACAAATCCCAAAGCCTAAATGTCTGTCCCGAAACGCTTCCAAGACAGGCTCAGGGACTGCTCCCACTCACAAAGCCGGGCACTCGCGCCAGGCGTCCGGCGCCGATCCAGCCGCACGCTTTGTGACGTCGGGGCCCAGGCTGCACAGAGCACACCTCTCCTCTGCCTGGAGGCTCTGCAGCAGGGGCGCTGGAGGAAGACCAAGAGGCAGGAGGAGCACAGGGATGCCATTCTCCTGGTGGGCTCGCTGCCCTGGCAGTGTCACCCCAGTGACGGTCACCTGGAGGTAAGAACTGGTCCTACTTTCAGCTTTCACATTCCTACAGCCAGCCGCATGCACTCTCAGAGGTGCCAGCAGCAGCCAGGTCGCACCCCGTCCTCTCAGGAGTGAGCACCAGCTCCAAGCCTCCACCCCGCTGCCTGGCCGAGCTCCTGGGTGCCCTCTCTTCAGAGACCTGAGCTGCACGGGGCCCATCCCTGCGATCCAGATTTGAACAGCTCCGCTCTTTTCCTTCAGCCCTGGGGGTGGGCTGCCTCCTGTAGTTCTCATCTGCTGAATCTTGGTGTCTCCTTCTTGCTCTTCCGGCCCTCCAACACCGGTTTCATCAATCTCTTACACCGAATTCTTAAAACAATTAAGTGTGGTGTCCGTTCTCCTGACAGGACTCTACCTGATGAACCATCTAATCCAACGCAGGTGAATACCAGACATGCTAACCACAGCTAAAAGGAATCCAGCGCCAAGATCAAATACAGTCAGTCCATCTAGTCTGCTACAACCCTTGTAACGACTCTGTACATAGTCTCGAGACTACTTGGAAATCCTCCTATGCTGTCACACTGCAGAGTCTGGTAAGCACAAGAGTTCTTTTTTTCACTAAGACAGAAACACTGACCACCCCTCCCCGCAGTGTTTGCAAATGACTTAACAACCCAGGCTGGACAGGCAACCAAGCAAGGCCGCCCAGAAAGTAACACTGGCAGGGAAGATCACTCACAAAATAGGCAACGTCTGTGGGAAGAACTGCCAGCAGACTCAAAATCCTATTTCAGTCAACTTCAGAGAAAGGTAAGATCAAACACTTAAGCCTGGAGCTTATATTTGCCATTTGCTCAGACATAAATTCCTAAAGTTAGTTACACAAGGTTTATGCTATAAATCACTACGATGGACCAGTGCATTTTCACAATTTTGCTAGGAAAGAAAATCCACTTCAGACCAGAGGACAGATGAAACCCGTCATCTACAAGTTGTCCTGCTGAGCTCAAAAGGGACTTTAAAGACTTTGTAAAATGCACAGAATAACCCTAAATTAGACCTAAACCCCTACCGGCAGTTAGCAGCTCTGGCTGCAAAAAAAGCTTATCCCATAGAAAATGGACCCCAACCACGAACCAGGCTAAACACACTCAGTAGTAACTGCTCTCCCCAAGTGGCTGGTGAAGGTGGGCAGAGTATTCGGGTGTGGCAGACTCCGGCTCCCTACCCAAGACCCGTTCTTCCTTTCCTCCTCAGCAAGACAACACTGGGCGCTGAGGCCAAGTGCAAGACCACATTTCCCAGCCTCCCTCGCAGATGGCAGTGGTCGAGGACATGCTAAGAGGAGTCACAGGGCAGAGCCTCCGGACAAGAGCCTTTTGTCCAACTCTCCCCTTCTCATTCCTGCTACCTGCGTTGCGGGTGCGAGGTCTCTACATGCAGTATCTCTGAGCATAAGGTGACCGTGGTGACGGAAGCCATGCCTGAGGCTGGTTCACATAAAGAGGTAAAAGCATTCGAGATACTAGTCAGCATACAAAGAATGAGGAGACACTGACCATTAATCAAGGGAAAGACGATCAACAGAAGCCAACCTCAAGACGCCAGTACCCTGGAATTATCGAAGACTTTTTTTTAAGGCAGCTGGTATAACCATCCTCCGTAATGTTCTTCGGGCAGGAGGTGCTAGGCACTGAATTGAACTGGGTCCACTGGAAATTCTTATGTTGAAGCCCTATCCCCCGTGTGACTGTACTTGGAGATAAGGCCTATAAAATGGGAACAGAGGTTACGTGAGGTCATAAGGGTGGGACCCTATCCAACGGGACAGTGGCCTTACATGAAGAGAAAGTGACAGGGGAGAGTGCATGTGTGCCACTCACTCTCCCGTGCAAGCACAGAAGGGCCACATGAGGACACGGAGAAGGCGAGAGTCTGCAAGCCAGGAAGAGTCCTCACCAGGAAGTGAACCTGCCAGCACCTTGAGCCGGGACTTCCAGTCTCCAGAACTGTGACAAAGCAAACTCCCGCTGTTTAAGCCACCCGGCCTGTGGTATTTTGTCAGGACAGCCCAAGCTCGTTAATACAGTAAGTAAATGATCATAGGAAAGAAACCTGGAACTTTAAGAACGAAGGACAAAAGCAAGAAATTGAAAATGTCTGGGTAAATACCATTTCTCTAGTGTTCTCCAGACTACTTCTCTCCTCTTCAGATCTTTAAAATATGAATGATGGGGGCGCCTGGGTGGCGCAGTCGGTTAAGCGTCCGACTTCAGCCAGGTCACGATCTCGCAGTCCGTGGGTTCGAGCCCCGCGTCAGGCTCTGGGCTGATGGCTCGGAGCCTGGAGCCTGTTTCCGATTCTGTGTCTCCCTCTCTCTCTGCCCCTCCCCCGTTCATGCTCTCTCTCTGTCCCAAAAATAAATAAAAAACGTTGAAAAAAAAAATTTTTAAATATGAATGATGGATGAAGGCAAAAATAAAACACTGTCTGCTGGGGTCGTCCATGTATATAGACATAAAACATGTGGCAACTTCAGTATAAAGGGAAGGCAAAAGGATCTATGTGGTGACAAGGCTTCTTCTACATACACTCTCAGTGGTGAAGGGTTAAAAGGAAAAGTAGACATATTGTAATACCAGAGCAACCTCTTAAAAACCTCAGATAAAGACAGAGAGTCAAACAGACATACTGAAAAGGGAAACTAAATTTGTGTGAAACTAACAACAGAGTCTCAAAATAAATGAAGCAAAAACTGATAAGGGCTGAGAGGAGACATTGGTAAACCCACAATTACACACGGAGAGCTTACCTCTCTCCCGGTCACTGACTGAACATGACAGAGGACACACAGAAATGCCACCTGCCAACCCAACCTAACCAACATTTACACAACACCCCATCCGACAACAGCAGAATACACACTCTTTTCAAGTGAGCGATGAACAATCACCAAGAAAACTAAGTCATAAAACAAACCTTAACAAATTAAAAAGAGCTGAAATTAAAAAGAACACAAACTACGTTTGCAGATCATGGTAACTAGAATATGGTAACAAGACAGATGGAGAATCTCCAATATCTGGAAGTTAAACAGCAAAGAGGAAACCCCAAGAGAAATTAGAAAATATCTTCAGTGAGGGGTGCCTGTATGGCTCACTTGGTTAAGCATCTAGCTTCAGCTCAGGTCATGATCTCACGGCCCATGGGTTTGGGCCCTGCGTCGGGCTCTGTGCTGACAGCTCAGAGCCTGGAGCCTGCTTCAGATTCTGGGCCTCCCTCTCTCTCTCTGAGCATTCTCTCTCTCTCTCTCTCTCTCTCTCTCTCTCTCTCTCTCTATGTATCTCTCTCTCTCTCTCTCTCAAAAACAAACTTAAAAATTTTTTTGGATGAAGCTAAAGCAGTACTCAGAGAGAAATGTGTAGCATTAAATGTTTAAACATGCAACGGTCATAAACCTACAGACCTCTGTGACTGGAGCCACAAATGTGATTCCGAAGCACCCCAACCTCTGAGTTAAATAAAACTGTACACGTTAGGACAACTACAGAGTAGGTGTTCAGTAAACAAAGGACGGGTGAAAGAACAAATGAACAAAAACATGAATAAATGCAGGCAATAAACAGACAAAAGTCCAAGTGAGAGAGGGCTACAAAGGACAGGGGTGGGATGCCGGCCCAATTTTGAAATCACTGAGACCCCATTCACTTGCTCTCTGGGGCCGTCAACAGCATGAATTTCTCTTCCTAGGAGCCAGGAAACGACCGGAGCCCTGATAGAAACCTAGTTGACACCTTTTATTAAGTGTATCAAAATGTCACGGGTCACAACAGCACTTCCTTTTTGTTAAGCAGAAAACCCACCCGGAAGGAAAGGGCAGCAATTGTTCTCACGCTCGCCCACATGTGTTTACAGCCCAACCCGGTGTCACTCGGGATCCCTGGCTGCTCTGTGGCTGGTCCTGGCCAGCACTCTCACGACGAAGCGGTCACAGGACATGACTCGAGAACTTTAGAGGTTGCTTAACTCCCTTCAGGTTTCCTCCTCTTCCTGCAAGAAGTTCCTACACAGGTGGCTCCTCTCACAGTGACAAGCACAGAGAGAAGGGAGTGGGAGGGAGCGAGTAGAAGAGAATCATTCTTCACCAAACACCTACTGTTGGCCAAGCTACTCGACACGCACCGGTTCACTTCGTTTACTCAACAACCTGTAAGTCGGCACAACCTTCCCCAGAGTACAACGGAGGAAAAGGAAACTGAAATTCAGGTCTTCCCAAACCACCACCTGAAGATGGCCAACCCGGACCACGAGCTCCAGCAGCGGCTTTGTTCTGCTAAGTTACAGAACACAGTCCTCGCACAGAGGGACCCAAGTCCCCAGCAGCTCTGATCAAGAAACTCTGGAGCATTCTCACGGAGTGAGGAACATGAGGAGCTCCGATTTCCAAGTTCCTAGGTCCAAAAATAAACTCATGTACATTCGTGCTTCTAAATTTGTAGCCTACAATGCCTACACCACTTTGTTGTGATGGATGATGCAAAACCTGTAAACCGCAAGGGACAGGAACTGAGTGACTTAACCACACCTACGTTTCCCATTTAAGACACCAAGAAAACATTCTTGACGAGTTCCTGCAACATCAATTGCTTCTGAAATTCTGGCTTAAGCCACAAATGTGATTCCAGAAGCACCTCAACTTCTTTCAGATGCATTTTACCAGCCGAAAAACATTTGATCACATTTACGTGCTTTAGTTAAAATGAGTGGGTCACGACCAGTAGCCAGTGGTCTTTGTCAACTACTTTTGCGAAACAGCACATCTCTGACGCATCAGGGTCTCTTAGAACCTAGAACAGTGGTTGCCACACTTCAAAACTTTCATTTAAGGACTTGAGCGCACACGTGCATAAATATACAGTGTTTAAGAGGTGACCAGAAAAATACAGACGTTAAAATTCAACTATTTTCTTTGTGCCCCTCAGCGGGCTACCTTATACAGCCCTCTTTGTAATCTGTAACCCAGATACTAAGTGATATCTGCTCAATAAACAGTTCCCTGGTGATGGTTAACTAATAGCAAAAAACCCCAGACCAGCTTTGAAGATTTCAAGGCTTTTTTTGTTTTTCAAGGGCATAAAAGTGTTGTATGTTTGGGGGAAAAAAAGTCATAGGGGCACCTGGGTGGCTCAGTCCAACTTCAGCTCAGGTCATGATCTCACGGTCTGGTCCATGGGTTCGAGCCCTGCATCGGGCTCTGTGCTGACAGCTCAGCGCCTGGAGCCTGCTTCGAATTCTGTGTCTCCCCCTCTCTGCCCCTCCCCTACTCACACTGTCTCTCTCTCTCTCTCTCTCTCTCTCTCAAAAATAAACATTAAAAAAAGTCATAAAGAATTAGAAAGCCTCACTTAGGATGATAATCAAATGATCAATAAAAAAACTCTTAGGGACATGTGGGTGGCTCAGTCAGTTAAGCATCCTGTGCTTGATTTCAGCTCAGGTTTCACCTCATGGTTTTTGAGATTGAGCCCCAAATCGTTGGGCTCTGTGTTGACAGCACAGAGCCCACTTGGGATTCATATTCTCTCTCTCTCTCTCTCTCTCTCTCCCTCCCTCCCTCTCTCTCCCTCTCCTACTCATACACTCTCTCTCAAATAAATAAACATCAAAACAAATTCCTAGTGTTGAAAGTGATCAGCCATCACCCCTGACAACCCAGTGACATCAGATGACAGATGCCTGGGCAGACAGGTCAACATTTGAAGGTGGACTAAAAGGCCTTTAGGCCACCTGGGGGCCCTGATCACTGAACCCCATGGTCACCACCACAGTCCGACGGCAGCAACGTCTTCTACTACTTATCATCATGGTTGCAGTCATCACTGCGACCATTTACTGAGTGCCCAACACAGGCTAAATACTGTGCCAGGCATGTTATATATGTGATTTCCTTGAATCCTCACCATCCTGAGAGAGAAGTCAACATGCACATTTTGCAAGAGGAAATGTGATCAGCATATAACTTGACCAAAAGTAACACTGCTCCCATGAAGCAGAAAAGGAATTTAAATTGTATACCACTGCTCCTTCTGTCGGTAGGCTGGTGTGCACAAGTGTATCTTTAACACTAATAATCTGCCAGATTAATACTAAAATCTATTTAATACTACACTCTGCAGATTTTCTCAATGGAACCATATTCTCCACACCTAAAACACTTTCGTACTGTGCTTTAAAAAGCATTTTCATATTAATCATTTCCTCAGTTTATTCTTCCAACAAGCGTGAGATGTCAAGTCTCCCACTAAACATAGCAAAATCAAGCACAGTCCCGGAACTACAGGACCCAACTGTTCAGCATACAAAATAGAGAATAAGGCAAAAATACCTTTCCTTTGAAGAATCTCATTCAAAAACACAATAACTAACTTTTAGTTGGCAAAATCACCAAAAACAGGATCTACTGTTGTGTAAGAGTTTCGGATACACGAATATACACCCACAAAGCACATCTGACCTGACAACAAAGCAACTTGCAAGCTATTTTGCAATCACACAAATAATGTTTGGGAACAAAAGTGCAGATTTTTAACTTGAAATGCAAATATTCAGTTTAAGATTATAAAAACTCATTAAAACTTCAGCAATACAAGGGTGGGTTTCCAGAGGGTCCGATCTCTTCCCAGGCCAGGATTCTCCTCGCCGCCCCCCACGGGTCACATTGCTAGGAAGGGGTGTTCACTCACCACCAACCACTGATGCCATCTACTGAGCGAGCATTCGTAATGTGCCAAGCGTTCTAGATTCATTAGCTCAATATTTCACTTCTTAACTAAATAACTACGGTGGGCAGGAACTACACTTTCTGCCTGCAAGCAAGAAAAATGACCTTGAGGAACATAAGGGGAAAAACATTTCCCCATTTTCTGTTTTTTAAAAAATACAATAGAGTGGCGCCTGGGTGGATCAATCGGTTAAGCATCCGACTTCAGCTCAGGTCACGATCTCGCAGTTCATGGGTTCAAGCCCTGCATCTGGCTCTGTGCTGACAGCTCGGAGCCTGGAGCCAGCTTCGGATTCTGTGTCTCCCTCTCTCTGCCCCTCCCCTACTCGCGCTCTCTCTCTAAAATAAATAAACATTTTTTTAAATTAAATAAATAAATAAAATAGAAATAAATACAATAGAAAGTACAAAAGTAATTATCGCTGGACTGTGGGATTATGGATATCTTTTCTTTATATTTTTCTATCTTTTCCTAGTTTTTAAAATACTTATTTTTCACAGCAGGTATTTACTATACTTTACTTAGGAAATTTTCACACACATACAAAAGGAGCTAGCATATAATGAACCCCAAGTTACCATCAATAAAGGTCAACATCAATTATCAACACACGGCCAACCCTCCTTTCCCTCTATCCCAGTGGATTATTTTAAGGCAAATCCCAGACGTCCTATCATTTCATCCATCCAATAAATACTTCAGTTTTTAATCTCTAAAATAAGGGCCACTTAAAAACAAACCCTTGAGACAGTTATCACAGCTAAAGAACTATACAAATTACATTTTTAATCAGAAAATAAAATGTTTTAAGAAAATGAAATATTTAAAGGGGGAAAAAATATATGAAAATGCTCAATGACATTACTACCTACCCAGCTTGTGTGACCCAGTTTCACTGAAGAGGTCTGACGGCCTGGCTGTCCCTTTAAGCCACAAGAAAAACGCAAAAATGTCTATTTCTATTTATCAGTATTTCTGAGGTTTACCTGTTGAGAACTGCTTCCTTGTCTCCCAGACGGCTTTTAATTTTACTTGTCAGATAGTCCAGAAAGAGCGTCCAGATATCCAAACAAGAGAAGTAACCTTCATGAGTAGGCTATGATGCAAAAGAAATCCAGACAATGAAATTACTTAACGCAGCTCCTGAGAAACATCCCCACCAGTGTTTATTTCCATCAGAATGGTACAACCCTAAGCCTAGATTCCCTCCACTTCCCGGTAACCACAACTGCAATCTTTCAAATGGTTTTCATGACTGGGCCCTGGTGAACCTAACAAGACAAAGGTGCCATGGAACATATCATTATTAGGGAGATTCTATGCAGGACAAACTTAATTACAAAATAAGCCAAGCAGACACCAATCTTTAAATCTGAGATTGATGGGGAGGACTCTTACAGATCATCCCATTCAAATCTGTTTTAGAGAAAAAGAAATTGAGATCCAGGGACAGGATTTATTCAAACCAGGTCCCTTTACCACCCCCCTCCCACCCCAGTAAATGCTCCTTCTACATATCATCAGGAAACCAGAAGTAAGTTTCGATGGTTCTGAAGGCGACAAGTTTACATATTTGAAAGTTAGAAAAGTAACATCTGCAGTCTTCCTACATAACAGACTGAAAATTAGCTTAAGTCTGACTCTCAGGCATGATCTCATCTGCAGAAGGAGGGGTGTCCAATGGGCTAAGAGCAACCTCTAACCAGGTGTTGACAAAGACAAAGTGAGGAGAGAAGAACAAGTCTCTGTAGGGTCTAGTGCCTGACTCACTGCGCTCTGATTCCTCAAGAGCCTTGAGATTCTATTTCATGTAAACTCCAGGCACTACATTCTCCAACGTCTAGTCCTTCTCACGCATATTCAATTTCAACTTGTGGACCCCCCCCAATCCCTTCTATATCCACTGAATTTCTTGCTACCTATAAGAGCTCTTTGATTTTGTGATTGCTTCATTGAAGCAATGTTGGGCGGCAGGACCAGAAAGGGAAAGAAGTTTGACCATCATCTTCTTGGATCAGTTTCCTTCCATCTCGGATCCACAAGGAAATCCAGAGGCTTATAAGGGCATGTGTGGGATTTGCCCATTGGGTGGTAGCAGGAGATGGAAGTTCTGTACGCAGTCTGAGACAGAAAGCTAACTTTTTCCGGGGCAGACTGGGGCAGAGTCCAACCTCACAACTCACAGGGTTGCCTTGGAACTGACAATCAGGACCTGACAGGGCCATCCTCTGAAAAGAAAATGACCATTTCCTGTCTCCACTTCATCCTTTGCAAAATCCAGGATGTCCATGACATGAAGTGAACCAGAAGAATAAGCACAGAAAACAATAAGCCACGTGGAAATAATATAAGTAGCCTGTAGACAGGCACTCAGTTTGCACAGCCAGGAGGTGGGAGTCTTCCCTGGCTTCAGCTTGCTGAGCTCCCTGTGAGTCAATCACTCAGTTGGCCTTCCTAGGTTTAAAAACACCCATGTTCTCTTCCACAGAACAGCTGATCAGGAAGTACTTTTGGGGGGCGCCTGGGTGGCTCAGTCGGTTAAGCGTCAGACTTCAGCTCAGGTCATGATCTCAGTCTGTGAGTTCGAGCCCCGCGTCGGGCTCTGTACTGACAGCTCAGAGCCTGGAGCCTGCTTCAGATTCTGTGTTTCCCTCTCTCTCTGCCCCTCCCCTGCTTGTGCTGTCTTTCTCTCAAAAATAAATAAAAACATATTTAAAAAAAAAGAAAAGAAACGAAACCAAGGCTCCAAAGCAAAGTCACCTGCGCAAGATGAAAAGATAAGGAACAGAAAGAGAACCAGAATGTGGAACTTCAGACTCCTGGCGTAGAGCCCCGTTCCCCGGTGCCACACCCCCCCAGGCACTGTTTCAGGAAAAGGGGGCGGGATGAAAATGCAAGGCCCAGAAGGAACTGCGAAGGATGCAGTAAGAGGACCAGGAAGACAGAAATCAGATGCTCAGAGGGGACACCACAGCGAGGGGAGCAACGCTGGAGGCAAACACCTGCTGAGCTATAGTGGCCAGAGGGGCTGTGGTGGGACACTTCAGTGAAAGAAAAAATGTAGGACAAGAAACGAGAGAGGAGATGCTTATAGAAAGATACTAACACCACCTTTGTCTTATTACTATTCCTTCAACACATGAGGACCAGTACTAAAATTTCTTATGAAATTTTTTTAAGTAATCTCTATACTCAACACGGGGCTCGAACTCACGACCCTGAGACCAAGAGTCAGATGCTCCGCCAACTGAGCCAGCCAGGCACCCCTCTGAATTTTAGAAACAAAAGGCAAAAATATGAGTACACTCATAACCCTCTAGACAAGAGGAAAGAACGTTTTCCAGCTTTGCAGATAATTAAACCATGATAAAGTATGATCACACTGTTAATGACCAGATGAGAACTTAAAACTGTCTCTTGAGGGCACTTCATTTCTTATTCTTAAGTCTTACCCCAAAGAACTCCCTTACTACCGCCAGCTCCTGACCCTGGAGTGCACCCTGCCCATTTACGATAGGCAGCCCAGCCTACGGTAAACTGCGCAGAATACCTTCTAGCTTCCTGCCCCTCCACCCAATGCTCAAATCTGCTTCTTCCTGGACCTCAAAGGACACTGACTCCCATAGTCCAAGAGCCCACACCCAGAAAGGAGGGGCCTCCAGATGAATGGATAAAGAAGATGTGGTGTGTACACACACACACACAGACACACACACACACACACACACACACACACACACAATGGAGTATTACTCGGCAATCAAAAAGAATGAAATCTTGCCATTTGCAACTACGCAGATGGAACTAGAAGGTATTATGCTAAGCAAAATTAGAGAAAGACAAACATCATGTGACTTCACTCATATGAGGAATTTAAGACACGAAACGGATGAACATAAGGAAAGGGCAGCAAAAATAATATAAAAACAGGGAGGGGGACAAAACATAAGACACTCTTAAATACAGAGAACAAACAGAGTTGCTGGAGGGGTTGTGGGAGCAGGGATGGGCTAAATGGGAAAGGGGCATAAGGAAGACACCTGTTGGGATGAGCACTGGGCGTTATACATAGGGGATGAATCACTGGAATCTACTCCTGAAATCATTGTTGCGCTGTATGCTAACTCGCTTGGATGTAAATTAAAAAATAAACAAATAAATGATTTAAAAAAATTTTCTTAATGTTTTGAAAGAGAAAAAAAAAGAACGGAAGGAAGGAAGGTCCTCATACAGGAGACCAAGAGAGGGCAAGGAAGCTCAGCTGACAGTAACCTCGGGTAAAGGACAAAGAAAGAAGCCTGTTGTCTGCTTCATGACCATATTCATTTCTTTTCCCAGTATATACATGTAATATATAAACATACAAAACCACCACTTTGATTTCAATGAAAAACCAACACCTAAAATTCTAGGCAAAGGACCACAGAAGATGAACAGGGGCAAGACTGTGAAGATGCCCACCACAGTCGATCTCCTTAAGTGAGGAAACTGAAATCGAAGGCAATTAAAAAGACTGCCCCAAGGACACAGACCTCATAGAAACAACCAGAGCTCCAACACAGAACTGTTTGTTGGGTTCAGGTCCAAAAAAGTAGGCATAAGACATGCATACTTTAAAACTTGTACTTAGCTTTCTTCTATGTCATATATAAAGGGCAGATATAAAACTTCACAGGCAGAGCAAACTGCAAAACATTTTCATTCCACTTTCCCCAAAACCCCTTCTTTGTGACCTCAGCACTGGCTCCCTATCTCTTTCATTTCTGCTACACTTATTCTAACGTATCTACTGAATCCTTTCTTCCCGGTCCCCTCCGGGAGGTCTCTGGATCCATCTCGAAACGCTCCTACCCAGAATGCTTCTCTCCCACCCCCTCGCCCTCCCACATCTCATCACCTCTCCCATCCCCTCTTAGGTCTGGTGAACTGAGAGTGCTGTCCTTCCTGCCCTGCACTCACTGGCCCCTCTACCAGACATCCTGATACTTCAACCCTAGTCCTCCTCCACCCCCACCCTCCCTGCTGCACCCAGGAGTGGTTCACCCTCACCCACTGGGGGCGCTTACTTTTATGTGCCGAGTACCCCCCTGAAAAAGGCTAGCTCACACACCAAATCCCCAACCACACACACACACCCCTCCCAGCCTAGGCCCTTGTCTCTCTTCTACCCTCGTGAAGCTACATCATTGGTGGTTTAAACTTCCACGACACGTAAAATCCACAACTTATAAAATCACATGCCTTCCCTGACCCGGGAACGTCATACCCAGGTTACGCCAACAGAAAGAGCTACACAGGTACACCCAAAAGCATGTATGAGAACGCCCACTGCAAGAGAATTCATGGTCACCAAAAACCGAGCAGCTCATATCTGCAGTGGGACAGATTTTCAGATAATGACTTACTGTAAAGCAATGAAAACAAACTACTGCCACACACACAACACAGGTGAATCTCACAAACATGATGTGGAATGAAAAACCAAGACAAAACAAATATATACTGGAGACATCCACTGAGAGAAGTTCCACAACAGGCAAAAGGAATCTGGGACGTTAAGGTCAAGATTGGGGTGACGCACAGGAAGTGAAGGGGAAGGCACCCAAGGCGGAGCTGGCAGTAATGTTCTACTTCTTGACGAAGGTGGTGGTTACATGGCTGTGTTCATTTTGGGAAAATTCATCAAGCTGTCCACGCAGGATCTATGCGCTTCTCCGAATGGGTGTGATACTTCAATAGAAAACTTATTTTAAAGACACTCACAGAAGGATGAGCGCTGAGTAATGTACAGAACTGTTGAATCACTATATTGTACACTTGAAACTCATAACACTGCATTAATTATACTGGAATTAAAAAATAAATTACACACACACAAATGTACAAGGGAGAAGACACGACAGAAATGTCTAAAACCAGGCTGATGATGACTGCACCAGTCTATAAATCTAGTGAGCATCACGGAGCTGTACAATCACGATGGGTGAATTTCATGAGATATATAATTCTACCTCAATAAACCGTTTAAAATATGTATATAAAGAAAAGACATTGGGCCACAAAATGTAAACAAGGCACAAGGACTTTGCTTGTGAGGGTTTATACGCCCAGCTCCTGATACACAAGGAGCTCAAAAAGTGTTTGTTGAATGGGAGCAAAAATCCGATCCGCCAAAACTTAACCCCTCAGAGCTTCAGTATTAATTTTTTTTTAAATATTGCTTTTTTTTAACGTTTATTTATTTAAGAGAGACAGAGAGACAGAGAGTGAGCGGGTGAGGGGCAGAGAGAGACAGGCAGACAAGAGAATCCCAAAGGGCTCAAACCCACAAACCACGAGGATCATGACCTGAACTGAAAAACCAAGAGTCGGACGCTTAACCCACCGAACACCCAGGCGCCCCGAGCTTCATTATTTCTCATCTCCCTGTAGGAAGTTTTAGTGCCAGTTACAGAAGGAAAGGCCCTAATTTCAGACTATTTCTATCTTTTGCTTCTCCAACGAAACAGTGGTTAAGAACACAGACTCTAGTTCAAACGCCTGGTCCCACCACTTAATTAACTGTATGACCCTGAGCCGGTTACTCTGCGCCTCAGTTTCTTTATCTGGGAAGTGGAGATGACGATAGTAACACCCACCTCAAAGGGTCATTAGGAAGGACAAACGTGTTAATCTTCACAAAGCCAACACTGTATAAATGTTCGGGAAATAAACTCTTTACCCTGGAAACAACAAAGCGCGCTTTTTCAGGAGGAAAAGGATGAGTGGTGCTGGTGCTTTACCTGATGAAATGTGTACTTGAACAAAAGCGTCAAAAACTCCACCACAGGGAACTGGGAGTAGGACTCGATTCTTCTCAGGTGGACACTCACGAAGAGCCGCAGGAAGTCAGTAAACTTCTCGACATAGCTAAGTAAGACAAGAAGACGAGAAGAGACGATCAGAAACCCAGCCACCTCCTTAGAAGAGAACTCAAATTCAATCCAAATTTCTTTCAGTACAGAACTAACACAGATTTAAAACAGCTTTTCAGTTAAAAAGATAAAGGCCTGCAACAATTACCTACAGGTCAGGCAACCCTTCATTCCATTACCACCTGAAACATAGCAGAAAAGCAACTTTAATCCTCAGGCACTCTCTACTAAGACATCTTATAAACTAGGGCTCTCGCGGTTTCTAAGTCCTTCATGTTACAACCGATTCAAGGGAAAGAAAATGATACTAAAAAGTCAAGGGGCAGAGCATGTGCGTCATGTCAATGTGGCAAGTCTGGAAGGCCGGCTGCCTTTGCTAGGAGCCCAAAATATTAACGTGAATGTGCTAAGAACAAAACAAGGCTATACCAAAGGCATGGCATCTGGATAACGTATATGCAGACTTGGAACCTAATGCTCATTTCCCCCCCACCCCCACCCCCCCCCGCCCTCCGGCTCCCGGCACTCAATAAACGTAAGCACATCCCGATCTACTCAGAAAGTGACTGCAAATATAAGGGAGGGGAAGAAGCTGCCCGAGCTGGACAGGCCTCGGGGACAATTCAGTCTGGCGCTTCACTATACAGACGAGGCCCAGGGAGATCCAGTGACCCGCCCAAGGTCACTGGGCCAGCTCGTGGCAAAATGGGACTACCGACTACCATCCACTCCCACGCCAGTGCTCTTTCCTTTCACAGCACAGTGGCTCCCCAACTCATGTGTATGTACAATATCATTTCCCAGAGGAGTGTGGGTCCCAGCTGCAAGGATAAGAGACTGTTGTTACTAGATACACAGCACATCATCACTCTCACATGTCACAAACTGTCATTTTAAGCCCCTAAATACCAAAAGGTGATTCGAAAATGAGATGGACGTACCTCCAGAGATCACATTGCGGACACCGATAAAGACTTACTTATGGGCCTTAGTCAAAAATTAAATAATGGCTAAAACCAATTCTGAAAATCCTAACTGCAAAAAGTTTTGTTTTTTTGTTTTTTTTTTAAAGCAAGGATCTATGCAATAATAATGGGGGAGAAAAAGACAACTACGCAGAAGAGCAAAATTGCCCCATAAATAAAATGTCCCACATTGTGCCTGGGACCCAGCACCCTGAGGGCGGCCAACCTGCCTGCCTGACCTCCAAACGGCTAGCTAACACACATGTAAACTTTTCTGCAGTTTAAAACAAAAACAAAAACATTAATCTGCTTGATCAGGAGAATGGCCGTCTCTGTGGATCATGGGACCAAAAACTTGAAACACAGTTAAGGCGTTTGAATCAACTGTTTTTAGAGAGAGTCAGGCGTGAAGAGACTTCTCTCGATGCCTTTGACCACAGATACCCAACAGCAGGGGCTCCTTATTCCTCGTTCTGCTTCTAACGTGACAGTCAGAGCCGTCACCCAGTTTGCTGCTCTCTAGGAAGATGCACTCAATTCCCTGCCACCCATGAAATAAAGAGAAGCTTGGGTAAATGTCACGCAATCTCGATTTTATTTCACTCTCCAACCCAAGTTTTTGGGCACACAAACAAGGGCCTTTCGGCAGCTAAAACTATAGATTTTATTTCACCTCATTTTCTTTCCCTTGCCCACCTTCTGGTACAGGTGCTAATGAGCAGTTGAAAGTTAGAAACAGGCAGGAAAGGAGAAGAGAAGCAAAGGCCCTGGGGTAAGTAGCCCCTAAACAACCGAGAATGGACTTAGCTGTTTAGAATTAGTGGTCGGGGGCCCAAGAGCCAGGAAGCAAGCACACAGTATTGTTCATGTCACCTTTCTGCTTCCAGGCACCTCTCAGCTTTCACAGGGCAATAGGAAGCATAGGATTAAAATATAAAACCAAAAGCACAGAAGTTACACGTAACAAAATCAGTACATAGGTAACCCACGACGACATCTCTATGCCATCAGAACGTCAGCCATCGCGAACGTTATGCCTCACGTAAAACTCAAAACAACTGATACCTGATGGTCGGTACGAGCGGCTAGACTTTTTTTAACATATGAAGTGCAGCCTTTCTTAACCAAAGCTAGAAAGGATATGAAATTGTGTGTTTGCATGCCGATGCCTCTGAATTCATACAGAAAGCTATTATAAAATGAAAAATAAAACCAACATATCACCATAAGAGATTATGAGCTCTTTTGTGATTATACAAAGAAAATTTCGCACAAAGCTTGTTTACGATGGACCAAACCAAAACAATCTTAGGCATCTATGTTTTTAACTTTAGAAAACCTTAACAAAGTTGCTAAATTAAAAAGCACTAAAATGGTCTGTAAGCACTTGACTTTACATTCTGCTACTTACTCTAAGGAAAAGGAAAATGCCTTAACTCTACGCAGCTTAATAGCAAAAAGCAAGCCAAGGAAAGTGGATTAACATATTAACAACATTTGCTGCCCAGCGCTCTAGAAGAATTTTCTAACTCAATACAATGTATCTGCCTGGAAGTTTCTGAACAGTCAACATGATGCTTTTATATGTAAGTTTCTAATTTGCTCTCTTGCTTTTACACAGCAGTAGCCAGCGTCACATCGATGAAAGCTCTAAGACAGATAAATGACATCATCTGGAGGGAGATACATGAGACCACGCCTCAGGGTACCGTGACAGCGTCATCTGTGTGAGTACTTCAGAAGGAAAAGCGAGGTAATTTTCAGCTCCATTCAAGGGGAGGGTCACAAAGAAACACGGTGTGTGCCACGCTAAGACGTGCCCATATTCCCATCTCTTGCTTTTGATGGAAATGTGCCGTGTGTGTAAAACTCACAGTAACAACGACATGCCTACACGCTGCACGATGTGCACTGGGGGAAAGTCACGGAGTCAAAACTGACAAGCAACGTCAAGTGAAAAGGGGGGATTAGAACTCCTGTACCTCCGCGGCCTCCTCCCACGTTCCTGGCTACGCACGAGCAGCAGACTCGGCTCCTGTGCCACTCAGACCTGCAGGCGAATCGTGAGGACGAAGGGAGGGGGTGGAAGGGAGGACAGGAGACAGACGGGGGAAAAGACAACAAACCTGCACAATTCACAGTCACTTTCCAAACGTGGCTCGCTCCCCTCTACCACCCTAGCCCTTCCAGCTAAGCTCAGACTTACTGGTACACACCTACCTGTCCGTTCCTCATCAGGAGCCCCAAATTCTGAAACCAAAGAGGATTACAGACACCATGCGGCACAACACGGTAAACGGTCAAGGCCCCTTCTTAGGGCGCGGCCGGTTCCACACCCGTGTTCATTACCTCTCATCGAGTTCTTCTAGCCTGCTCTTCACCGTGTGGGCATTGTTATCCTTGGTGATTTTCTGCAGGAGGTAGAAAGTCTGCTGGAACATACGCAGTAAATACTCTTCGAATTCCATAGGCACACAGTTCTTGGACATGAGTTCATTGATGCAGGACATGGCCAGGACCCCAAGACGGCCACGCTCCTGACCCAACACACAGTTCTGGCTGCTGCCGTTAACTGATGCCATCTTTCTGGCCCGGATGTCACAGCCAAAGCGCGCAAAGTGGAAGATGGTGGTTAGGAGGGACGGGGTGATGCTGGCAGACAGAGGAATCCAACTGAAGAGATGGGCCAGGCACTCCAAGGCCAGGGAACACATATACTCACTCTCCGCATCAAGGATGGGGATTGGCTGGTTCAACAGTTTGGCTGAACTAGGACTCTGCAGCAGGTTACTCAGTAAGTCACCTGGAAATACACAAAGGTTTTAACAACCACCCTACCAAGTCTCTTACAAACCAATTTAAGTACAACAAAGAGAAAACAAAAGCCACCTTTCACCAAGCTACACATTAAAGATACCTGTAGAAACGTAAAATAATGCCACTCAGGAAACTTTCGTTTGCTTCGGAGAATGCATCTTTCGTTAAAATACATTCTTTGTTTGTATGTAGAGTTCATCACAGTCCTTTTTAAATGAATTAATGTAAATTTCCTCAGTGTTATGTCAACAGATACAACCCACAAAGCTCTTTGAGGACCATGGCGACTTTTAGGAGTAAAGCCATCCTGGGTGGCAGGGTGGGCAAAACGGGTGAAGGGGGCCAAGAAATACAAACTTCCAGTTAGAAGATACAGAAGTCCTGGGGATACAATGTACGGTGGTGACTACGGTTAGTTAACGAGACCGTACCGTACATTTGAAAGTTGCTAGGGGAGTGAATTTTAAAAGTTCCCATCATAAGAAAGACAATTTTTAATCGTGTGCGGTAATGGATATTAACTCCACTTTCCGTTGCCATCAGTTTGCAATACATACACCATGACATTGTACCCCTGGAGCTACAGTGTTATAGGTCAATTATATTTCAATTAAATAAGGGGGTCCAGAGACTAAAACACTGAGAACTACTGCGCTGCTCGAGGTAAGTCTGTGGACCTGTATCGTCAGCACATCTGGCAGCTTGTCAGAAATATAAATTCTCAGGCCCCGCCCACACGTGCTGCTGGGGATCCTGGAGGCGTGTGGTCGAGACACGGGTTTTTACATACTTTCCAAGAAGTGATTCTTGCGCATGCTTGATTTTTTTAGTTTTTTTTTTAAGTTTTTATTTTAATCACCTGGCACTCATCACAAGCGTGCTCCTTAATCCCCGTCACCTATTTCACCCACCCCCCCACCTCCCCTCTGGTTACCATCGGTTTGTTCTCTACAGTTAAGAGTCTCTTTCTTAGTTTGTCTCTTTTTCTCCTTTTCTCATTTGCTTTACTTCTTAAATTCCATATATGACTGAAATCATATGGTATTTGTCCTCCTCGGACTTATTTCACATAGCATAATACCTCTAGCTCCATCCATACAGGTCATTGCAAATGGCAAGATGTCATTCTCCTGTGTGTGTGTGTGTGTGTGTGTGTGTGTGTGTGTTTAATGGCTGAACAATATTCTATTGAACAGACATACCACATCTTCTTTATCCATTCATCAACTGATGGGACACTTGGGCTGCTTCCATATCTTGGCTATTACAAATAATGCAGCTATAAACATAGGAGTGCACGTATCCCTCTGAATTGGTGTTTTTGTAATTCATCGGGTAAATACTCAGTAGTGCTGCTGGGTCCTGGAGTAGTTCTTTTTTTAACTTTCTGAGGAACCTCCAACAGGCTTCATTTTTGAGAAGCATGAGATTAACGGAAAGCACGCAAGATGAAATGGGGATTGCAAAAAAAAGGTATCATGACTTTAGAGAAGACGGACATTCAAAGCTATAACAAGAAGAAAACTTTCCTGAAAAAAAGACGTGCATATACAAAATAAAGGGGCTTATTCTGCCTCAAGAAGAAATGATAAAGACTAAGAATCTTAGGAATAAGGAAGGAACGTAGGCAGAAAAAGCACAAGCAAAGAAGATAAAACACCACACTCAGACTTCTCCACAGTCACGCAAGAAACCAGACAGCAGTGGTAGAGTACCCACAAGTTCTGAGGCAGAAAATGACTTAACCCAAAGCTCTCCTTTGAGTACGAAGGAAGGGGACATTTTCTCAAACACAAAAACTCAGGTAACATACTGCCCAGGTAACATACGGCCTCTTAAGGAGGATCCTGTTCGTGAAACCATGCAAATAAAGCAATAAACAAAAACGCAGAATTAAGGAATGGAGCAGCTGTGGCAAGGGGACTACAGCAAGCTTGAATTAAATATAGAATCAAGACTAAACATACGTAGGAATCACAGAGGGTGTGCTGCCTAACTCCCTCTTCTTTCACAAGCACGTTGTCTCAAAACATATGGGCTAGGATTAAAACATGTAGTAAGAAAATGGTTTTCATAATCTTTTTTTTTTCTTCTTAATCCTAGAGGTGTCTTGTACAAACTAATATTCCTGTGGCAAAACCACCCCAAGGTCAGGAATTCCCTTAGGGTTAATACTTCCCATTCAACTCAGGTAAAACTACAATTTGTTGCTATGAAAAATAAAAACTAGGGCACCTGGATGGCTCAGTCAGGAGAGCATGTGACTCTTGACCTTGGGGTCATGAGTTCAAGCCCCGCGTTGGGTAGAGATATTACTTAAAAATAAAATCTTTAAAAAAATTAAAATGTATGAGATGATGCCACTTTGTCTTTTTATTTAGCTTAACCTCTCTGTATCTATATAGAGAGAGGCATCTGGAATGACGTTATTTCTGGATGGTGGAATAGTGGCTAAATCTTTACACTGTATTTTGTGCTTTACAGAAACAATTCTCAAACATTTTGATCCCAGAACTTTTTTACACTCTTTAAGAATTATTGAGGGGGCGCCTGGGTGGTTCAGTCGGTTAAGCATCCGACTTCGGCTCAGGTCATGATCTCACAGTCCGTGAGTTCGAGCCCCGCGTCGGGCTCTGTACTGTCAGTTCAGAGCCTGGAGCCTGCTACGGATTCTGTGTCTCCTTCTCTCTCTGCCCCTCCCCCCCACTCACACTCTTTCTCTATCAAAAAATGAATAAACGTTAAAAAAACATTAAAAAAGAATAAAAAAGAATTATTGAGGATGCAGAGGTGCCTGCGTGGCTCAGTCAGCTAGCTGAGCATCCAACTTTGGCTCAGGTCATGACCTTGTAGTTCGGGAGTTCAAGCCCCGCATCAGGGTCTCTGCTCTCCACACAGAGCCCGCTTTGGATCCTCTGTCCCTCCCCCTCCCCCGGCCCCCACTCTCTCAAAAACAAACAGGGGCACCGGGGTGCCTCAGTTGGTTAAGCGTCCAACTTTATAGCTCAGGTCATGATCTTGCAGTCTGTGAGTTCGAGCCCCTCATCAGGCTCTGCACTAACAGCTCAGAGCCTGGAGCCTGCTTCAGATTCTCTATCTCCCTCTCTCTCTTCCCCTCCCCTGCTCACTCTCTCTCTCTCTCTCAAAGAAGATAAACATTAAATTCTTTTTTAATTTTTTTTAAATAAATAAATAAATAAACATTAAAAGAAAAAATTATTGAGGATGCCAAATAACTTTTATGCGGGTTATTTCTATGGATATTCATCACATAGAATTTAAAACTGACGTTTTCAAAGACTGTATTTTAAATATTCATTTAATAATATTAAACCCATTACATGTTAGCATAAAATATTTTTAAGTGATAAAGTGTACTTTGCCATCAAAAAATAAGTGAGAAGAGTAGCACCGTTTGTACATTTTTGGAAATCTCTCTAATGTCTGTCTGGCTTAAAAAAAGATCGCTAGACTCTCTCATCTGCTTCAATCTGTTGCAATATGCTATTTTCACTGAAGTATATGAAAAAAACAGCTTCACAGAGATACACAATTGAGAAAGAAAGCAGCTCTTCGGCAGCCTTTCTGGGTAACTGCAGCTATTCTCCAGTATTAAACTTTCACTTTAAATTTCTTAAAGGTTAACTGCAATGTGGGATCTGATTGAGTTCTATCCAGTATACTCATGAGAGCATGCGTAAAAATGACAAACAACACGGGGTGCCCGGGTAGCTCAGGCGCTGGAGCGTGTGACTTCAGCTCAGGTCTGGATCTCACAGTTCGTGAGTTCGAGCCCTGCGTCGAGCTCTCTGTTGTCAGTGCAGGGCCTCTGATTCCCTCTCT
Organism: Felis catus; assembly: GCF_018350175.1. Classification (NCBI taxonomy): domain Eukaryota; kingdom Metazoa; phylum Chordata; class Mammalia; order Carnivora; family Felidae; genus Felis; species Felis catus. The sequence continues at coordinate 18,997,148 of NC_058383.1, read as the reverse complement.
TTCTGCACCTCCTCCACTTGCACTCTCTCTCTCAAAAATAAACACTTAAAAAAAATGTCACAGTATTTTTATGAACATGTATTTGATCTTTGGGACGCCTGAAAGGGCTTGGGGGACTTCCAGGGACCCCCAGACCTACTGAAAACTGCTACTTTAATACTAATGTTGAATGAATACGAACGGATTAATCTTTCTCGGCCTCATCTCCTCTGCCAGTAACATGAGGATTTTGTGATTTATTAATAAGGGGTTTAATTTCTACTGTTAAAAGTAGATTAACAAGCGGGGCACCTCGCTGGCTCAGTCGGTGGAGCATGCAACTCTTTTGATCTCAGGGTCGTGAGCTCAATCAAGCCCCACCTTGGGCAGGGAGCCTATTCAAAAACAGGCAGATTAAAAATCTGTCCCCTGGCATTTTATCTGGTAGGGTGTTCAGTGGTCTCTGCTCTGAAAGAGCTGCATTTAGTACTAGGTAAGACTCATCATGATCTCAGCTGCCCACACTGATCATCAGAGGACCTGGTTTCAAAGAAGAACGCAAGAAGGATGTTCAAGTACAATCTGGGCATATTTCAGTTTGTTGCTGGATTAATAAGGTTGATTTCTGGAATTGTTGTGGTGGCTGTCCACCTGAGTCATATGTTCAACTTTCTCTCTTTCAAAGATAGTAGCTGTTTCTGGTGTCACTCTTCTCGTCATTCATGGACTGGGGCCATTTATGAAAGATGTTGGTGTTAGGGGAAACCACCACCACCCAACTAGAAGGATTAATGGGGCAAATAATTAACCGGGATCAAATGGACACTTAACCAACAGATACCATCTATGTTCTATTAGACCTGGACATCTTTGGGCCCTTGGACCTTTTAAATCTCTTGAGCATTTTTAATTAGAAATAAATCCTGGCTTTAAAAACGAAAGCAAAACAAAAAAGTTGTCTCTCTACGCTTTAGCTCAGAAGAATTTTTCCAGACGAGGATTGCCAAAGGGGGAAAAAGCAAAACAACAACAATAATTATGTAAGAACAGCCACCATTTAATGTGTTATTATTTGCTTAGTGCTGCATTAAGCACTTTACATACATATTCTCATTTCATGCCCACAGCTCTAAGGTAGATATTATTATCTGCATTTACAAAACTGTTAGAATAAGACCCAGATAGATTAAGTGTTTGCCCCGTGTTCCTCAGCTCCTAAGAAGTACAGCTGAAACGGAAACCCAGGTCTGGCCCCTAAGCCTATGCTCCTTCCCAGAAAGCAGACCCACTGGAAGGATCAGGCAGCCAGGCAAAGCGATAAGAAAGCTAATATTCAAATACAGGAAAATACGTATGCTCTAAAGTCCTAATTAAAAGAGCGTGCGCACCAGGGCCACAACTGTAGAAAGACATAAACCCAAGGGCAAATGCTGAATGGGATTATGCAAAATTCTTTAAGTGTGTAAGATGACCTATGATTTTTGCCCCTCAAAACAAGAATCTTTTAAGGTTGTTCTCAATGAAAATGATTTTATTCAACTTTAAACTGATACAAACAGATACTACACTTGATCTTAGCCAAAAGGCTGAGAAGTGATGATTTTATTCGACTTTAAATATTTCAAAGTATTTTAGTAGACTACAAAGAGCTTTTCAAAAACTGTATTTTTTTTAATTTTTGTTGCTGTTGTTGTTGTTGATAGAGCAAGCAGGGGAGAGGCAGAGAGGGAGACAGAGGACATGTACTGTCAGCACAGAGCCCGATCAATGAGGGGCTCAAACCCACAAACCACAAGATCGTGACCTGAGCCACCCAGCAGCCCCTCAAAAATTGTATTTTAAACAAAGGGGAAGGAATTACCACAGAACAGACACTGCTTCATGCTGCATTTCCAATGCAAACTTCAGAGAGCCTGACAAGCCACCTATGCAACAGGGTAACATCTTGGTTGTAGAGCCTGTGAACGACCGGCTTCTCTGAATCAGGCCAGGCTCTGGCAGCAATGTGCATCCCTGCCGAGAGGTGCCTGGACGACTCTGGTGCATTTACTCACTTGGAAGTAACCCAGACAGGTCAGGCTTCATGCAAAGATCCCCTGGGCTTTTTCACTTTTTTATTTCTTTAAATGTCGTGTTTTCTATTCAGTTCTACGTTTTCTAATCCAGGGTTTCTCGACCTCGGCACTACTGACATTCGGGGCTGGATAATTCGTTATTGTTCTGCGCGTCATAGGATATCTAGCAACACCCCTGGCTTCCACTCATCAGATGCCAGCAGTACCCTCTCCTCTCTTACGCTAGCCAAAATACTTCTCATGTTGCCAGCCAGATATCCCCTGCAGGGCAAAATCACTCCCTACTGAGAACCAGGGATCTCACTGCAGCCTCAGTCCAGCGAAATGGAGAGAAATTCCAGTCAAGGAGCCCTTAGGCTAAGAAAATGAGATCACAGGAGTTGAGTGACCCTCCCGAGAGACATCTTCCTCTAAGCAGCTTATAAGGGAACACGTGACAAGATTTCCAAGTGCACAAAGATCTGCAATCTGCAAAGTGTGGGAGAAAACAGGAAGGCGTAAACTGGTCCCCACCATCTGAGCTCTCTAAGGTACCTGCACCCTGGACTCTTGCCATCACTGGTATCCGCACAGACCCACACTGGACAGTACACATCACGCCGATGAAAGGTACGGTCTCAAGTTTTATTGCAGGACAGTGAAAGCTAACTCGGAGCTGCAGTATTTACACCATTTCATTTTGTTCCCCGCTTCCCCCACCCCATCTGTCCAGGCAAAGAGAGGGGAGGACGAGCAGAGGCTCTGAAAGCAGGAGGGCTGAGGCTGCCCGGGCGCAGCAGGAAGCCGCAGCCCCAGCGTGTGGAGGGCACGGTCACGTTCCGTCCTCAGAGCACTGCTCCTCCTCTCCTGCTCCTCTCACAGCCCAGGACGGCTGCAGTCCGGGAAGGCGCCCAGCAGATGCGCCCAGCAGATGCGGGGTAGCCCCGGGGCTCTGAACCAGGGGGAGGGGGAGGCAGAGAGATGTGGGGTGAGCGGCCGAGAAGGCAAACTTCGGCCGAAGACCGTGCGCCGAGGCCGCCCCTGCTCCACCACTTACTGGTGACGTGATTTCCCCCATGAGCCCCAGTTTCCTCGTTCGTAAACGAGAGATGAAACCGTCATCTACTTCACAGGATTCTGGTGTAATGAGGCAAGTTTCAAAGATAAGGCAACAATTTGAGGAACTATTCTGAGAAGCAGACCACAAGCACCCTTCAAAGCTTTTTCTATCTCCAGACTGCCAGAGTAGCCACCGCAGGGACTCGTCCGCGGGCTTTGTTCTTTGAAAATGATCAGACAAAAACGATGTTACCAGAAAGTATGCGGGGGGGAAAAAAACTCCCCACCGCGGAGGGATTCGGGGATTCCGGCAGGGATTGCCGATTAAATAAAGGTTGGGTGGGGTGGGTATAGGAATTATCTGCTTTACTCACTGGGCTCTAAGGTTGCTCAGAATAATTTTTGTCCCTAACAGCAAGTTTATTAGGTCAATAAAGCTCAACAACTTTTTAGAAATTTTACTGCTTAACTTGGTGTCTTAAGTGCACAAAGGCAGTTGAGCAAAACCATCAAAATAAATGTTAATTAAATCCTCAGCATCATCCAAATAATGGAACAAGATCCAACAGCTTCACTTGCAACTGTCAGAGAAAAAGGCATGTCAAATGAACATGCAATCCTGTATTTTTTTTAATGTTTTATTTTTGAGAGAGAGAGAGAGAGCAAGAGAACATGAGCAGGAGAGGGACAGAGAATCCAGAGCAGGCTCTGTGCCGCCAGCAGCGAGCCCAACACGGGGCTCAAACTCACAAACTGTGAGATCGTGTCCTAAGCTGAAGTTGGACGTTCAACTGACCGGACCACCCAGGTGCCCCCTATTTTTTTTTTTTTTAAGGGGAAGTATACCAGCTTGCTTAACTTCCCAGGCTCCAAACAGTTTCCATTTGTTTTGTTCTTTCCCAAATACTAAAATTCAAGACTTCAAAAATGTCTTAATACTGTCTAAGAGGCAATTCTCAAGAAATACACACTACATTTTTAGGTTTTGTTTATATGGAAATGTCAAGTTGGTTCATACTGTATTTTACCTAACCTCATAAACAAAACTTAGGCAACACAGAAAAGAGGCAAGAATATATTTTTGATTTGTATTATCTGATATTCCCCAACCTGGCCTCCAGGAAAATAAGTCTATCAAAGCATAAACTGAGTTCGCTCAGAACATGTAGCTGAACAAAGCCAACTAAAACATACCACTTTTGGCATTGGAAAATGATCTCAGAAAAACAAGTTTTACTAGAGTAAACTGCTAACTGAAACTGGATGCTAAGCCAGTATTCAACCACCTAAAACCAAATCCAATTCAACAGAACTAATCTTTGCAAGCTACTATTTAAACGAAATGACATATTCTAAGATCAGCTAACCTGCAAGAGATTCCAAAGTGTACCCTCATGAAAGCAAGGCTCTGCCTCATTTGCAGTTTTTCCTTTAATCATCACGTATTGCAAAATTTAAATCTGCTAAGTCATCTCAAATATCCACGTTGAAAATGAAAGTCTGCCACCAAGTACAAATAAAGTTCAAATCCCTGTTGGCTTTTAAAACACTCTAAAGCTCTGTAATAGTGTTTCATCTAAGAAGTCTGACAAGTGGCTAACAGTTTTTAATCCAAGTATGACAAATGGAATTTGGAATAAATTGGTAGACTATGAGCAGTCCTCAAAACGTCATGCTGTATTTTCAGCTCTGCGAGAATTTCAGCTTCCACATACTAACAATAACAGGCTACATGAAACAGCTCGGGCTTAGAGGTGTCTGATTTCAACAGCCCATTTCCTGGGGTAAAGGAGAAAGATGGAGAAATATTTCCCCTCAGCCATACCAACCAACCTTTACAGCAGAGGAAGCAACAATATGCAATTCACAGGATGGACTCTACTTGAAAAGCACCTGTGATCACTTAGTGTAAACACAAGCATTCAGAAACGAAAAGTTTCTGCTCAGACACAATTTCCTCTTTCTATCCTTGAAGTAGCCATTTTTAGGCGAACTGCACTCACTTCTGAAAGATTGATTAATGTAACTGTGGATAATCAGCCTCCAGTAAACCACTTAATGACACTGTAAATATAGCCATGCTTTATCACATTATTCTGAACTGATCTAAGTTGATGGTGATGTGATTACTGCACACTGGCCCCATCTTCCCCGAGCCCCGAAGGGAAGAAAGCATTCCACATCCTCTTCTCCCGTGTGTCGTGCCGCCCCCCCCACCCATCCCCCCCACCTCCACCCCCTGGCTTCAGGAAGCCAACCAGCTCCTCGGACCTTGACCCCTGCATAACTGCAAAGCAGACCTTTCAGGCCCACGGGCTCATGACAACGTGAGCATGAGCAATACAGCCATGAAATCTGAGAAAAAGCAAAAAACAAACCAGGAGGGACAACACAGTTATAAACTGAAGGGAACGGAAGTAGATGACAGAACATCAAAGGTGCCATTTTTCTGATGGGTAAGGAAGAAACAATGTATGTTGTTCAAAATGTTACATTAAGGAAGTACAAGTACTTACAAAGAACCAAGTAGAGCTACCTACTCAGAAAACGTGGGCAGAGAGGCCAAAAAGTGATGAAGGAAAAATCAGCATCTGTATCTGGCCTAGATAAGCAATCGCTACCCCATCGAGCCCCCCAAGTGCATTTAAAAAGAGGAACAATGTGAGTTCGAGCCCCGCGTCGGGCTCTGGGCTGATGGCTCAGAGCCTGGAGCCTGTTTCCGATTCTGTGTCTCCCTCTCTCTCTGCCCCTCCCCCGTTCATGCTCTGTCTCTCTCTGTCCCAAAAATAAATAAATGTTGAAAAAAAATAAAAAATAAAAAAAATAAAATAAAAAGAGGAACAGCATACGTGGTGGGCAGACCGTACCACTTTCTCCTGAGGTCGGGGATGGTGGTGGGGTGGCAGCAGTGACACTGTGCTTGTCCCAGACAGTCTCCAAGATACCTAGCGAGGAAGGAGAAATGGAGTTTAAGAGAGAAATGAAGTCTAACCTATGAAAGTCAGATTTAAAAACAGATCTGATCCCTTCGATCAAACGTCAGTATTTAAACCTCCCTCTCCCCACCATAGGTCCAACTAGACACTCCTGGCACCACCACCTGGATGTCCTAAACTCAATTCATCTTCCCCCACAAACCTGCCACTGCTTCTCCTCCGCCCCTCCCCCAGCCAACAGCGCCACCCACCCATGGAACATGGCTTCCCTCAGGCCTCTGCTCTCCCACCTGGCCCCACCCCCACCTCCATACAAAGGCTGCACCCGCTCAACGGGGTGCTACTCCTTCCACACCAACTTCTGACCTGCTCTCCTCCTGCCAACCCAAGCTGGACCTTTCTACCAGGCTGCTGCCTGTCCATCCCTCAGAGCTCCACCCAGCCGCCATCGTCCCCAGGAAGTCTCGTCTGCTCAGTTCTGCCTGTGAGTAAAACACACCTCTACTAAACTTTTTTTTTTTTTTAATTTTTTTCAACATTTATTTATTTTTGGGACAGAGAGAGACAGAGCATGAACAGGGGAGGGGCAGAGAGAGAGGGAGACACAGAATCGGAAACAGGCTCCAGGCTCTGAGCCATCAGCCCAGAGCCCGACGCGGGGCTCGAACTCACAGACCGCGAGATCATGACCTGGCTGAAGTCGGACGCTTAACCGACTGCTCCACCCAGGCGCCCCATAAACTCTTAACACACTGGCTTTAGCTGTCTTTCTCCCCAACTCAAGTACCCCTCATTAGAGACAGGGACTGTGTTTTATTCCTCTCTGGACCTCTTTATGGAACCTACTGCATAAGATGATCAGCTGTAAAAGCTTTTGAAAGTACGGTGTTTTCAAAACATTTAATATTATAACATGGATGGGCTTTGAAGTGTCCCACTAAGAAGGCCACATAGTGTATGATTTTTTTTTTTTTTAAACGAAAAGGCCAAATAGGAAAATCCATAGAGATGAACAGATTAGTGGTTGCCAGGGGTTGGAGGGGGAAAGGGCAGTAATGAAAGTGTTCTGGAATTAGATCGCGTGATCGTTGCACAACCTTGTGAATGTATTAAAAACCGAGTTGTGACACCGTCAGATGGTGGACTTGACGCTACGTGAATTAACCCCAACTGAAAAAATTTTAACGTCTTCACGGCAGGACACAGAGATATCAGACATGATTCTTAACTACAGAAATATAACATCTAGTTGGGGGCATCACTGAACGTGCTCTGAATGAACAAATGCTCTGAGGTGTGGGTCTCCCCTAGGGACGTGGGGAAGGACACGGGGCAAACGACAAGTTTACTTTTGATCGGGCATTCTCAACCGATTTTAAGTGACCACTGCATGCCCAGCACTTTTGTAACACAGACAAAAGAAGCAAGTTCCTAGAGATCCGAGAGGAAGTCTGGGCAGAGGAGCTGCAGATAAAAACTGTTTTTTTCTTTTTTTTTTCTTTTTTTTTTCTTTTTTTTTTTTTTTTTTTGCGCTGCAGCATTCCTTCAAGCAGCAAGCGGGCCCCCGGCGCCTCAAGGGCCCCGAGACTAGGGCTGCACCTGCTCCTCGTACAAGCAAGCGGCAGGGCCCTGGCGAGCCAGCGTGCTCCACCCTCGTCCCGCCTTCCTGTCTCGTTGTGCGGTTTGCTTTTGCTTTCTGTTTATTCTTACTCCTCACACACGGTTACGAGGCTCTGATAAAACAGACAAGATGACGAGCAAAATGCTACTTACAACCACGACCAGGCGCACGGGGTGCGGATGCCACATCTGGTCTCACCTCCCTGAGCGGATTTTGAAATTTCCCCATCCCTCCTCCTCCAACTTCTCCTGATCTTATATTCAAATTATTTTACATGAAGTGCTCGCCACCCACCTTACTGAGAATGCAGCGCTTGGCATTTCAATCACATTCCCATGACCTGATCTCTACCTCATTAATGACAGTGACAGTGAGGACTGATTCATAAAGACAGTAAAAACAAGTAGGTTACGAGCATCTGGGGAGGTCCTACCATGTGCTGGACACGGGGCTCAGTGCTGACGGCACACGCCACCACCACATTCTTTGTTTTTCAACTCGGCCACAGTCACAAGCAAAACTGCTCAAAAGTTCAGAGCGCCACCGCCAGTGTCCCTTGCCTCCACCGAACGGCTCACCTGTCAGCAGCCCGAGCACAGTCTGCACCTGGTCCAGCAGCAGCTTCCGCAGCTCCTCCTTCCGAGCCACGCTGAGGTCCTCACGGGGACAAGCCAGCTCTTCTGAAGTCGTCTTCAACATGATCAGCCCGAGGGGGGTTGTCACGGGGGACTGGATCAACTGCAGGAAGAAGAAGTTCTGAGCAGACTGTCCAGCCGATGGAAGGACGAGGAGGACCACGAAACATTAAACCCGTGAGTCCCTCCATGCGTTTAATTTCACAGGAACGGGCCGCATAAATCACTGCTTCAGAGTGCATTTCTGTACGTTTTTTACTGATTCAAAGTACGTTCTCGTTTTATTCTAAAGACAAAACTCGAACCATGAACACAATGCTCTTTTACACCTAACACGACAATTTTTCTACATGTCCAGATTCCCAACAAAGCCCTGGTCCCTTTGCCCAGATTCGTGTATTAGCAACAAGGAAATGTGTGTTATCTTTTCAACATTCAGGGGTTAAATCAATGTTACGTTTCTAAGCTTTGCATGCTCCATGCAAGTTCAAGATTAAACACGTGGCATAACAGAAACATGCATAATGAGGGCTACGGTTATAATTTTGCAAATACCTACACAGAGATTTGAGTTATTTTTCTACCACCTACAATATCCACTACACTGTACTAGTCACCTTAAGAGACAGAAAGAAAAGTACACTTTCAACAGCATTAACACTATTTATGTCTCTCTAGTCAATTTCTCAAAAATTCAGTGTTACTCACTAATTCAATTTACTTTTTAGTTTCCAGAAATGGTAAAAGCAAGCTGCCACGAAAATTCTGTGCAGTTCTATGCTACAATCTATACAAGAGTACGTACACAATTGAAGGAACACTTGACCATCTTCTTTGATCACAATGAACTTTAAAAATCACTCATTCTCGGATACAAATTAAGTTGTTTATTTATTCAGTCCACAAAAATCAGAGAAGAGGAGGGCACCAGGAACTGCAGCCGGACAGGATAGAACCCACCTTCTCCGCTTCAAGCAATACAGGGCACCTGCCTTTCCCTTGCAAACAGCTCTCCCCTCCGAAGACTAAGGCAAAGCTCATCCCAAAGAGCAGGAAATTCAGGGAACTGAGGATAAATTCAACTGTCGTTGGGAGCAGCGTGATGTAAGACAAGTGGCAATAAAGGGCATGCTGAAACTGCTCTTATTAAATCAATTATCTTGGACACTGAAACTTCAGATACAGCCTCCACAAGTTTTCTCTTCTTTTTGTCCAAGTTTGGGCTACTTCTAACAACGTAAAAGAAAACGCAGCAGGAGGAACAGGAAATCCCTGAAGCAACTTTTCTTTACTGGCCCTTCATAAGCATCTCTTCCCATCCGGAGGCCTGTGGGTTATCAATCTGTACTTTAAAGATTCCCATTACTTCCCCCTCTTTCACTCCCGTCTTTCTCCTCTACCTCTTTCTGTGTCTATTTTCCCCCACAGCCCTCATTCTTACTCTCTCGGCTGGGAATGCTTCGTATTACCGACTCTTCCAATTTGGCAGTAAATTTTTCCTGTAGGTGTGAGATGCTCTGTGCTCCCATAGGGAAAAAAATCCTACGCTATGGAAAATGTATCCAAAGCCCTCCCTTCTCTCATCATTTGGAAAAAGGGGAGACAGGCAAAAAGCCAACTGAAAACGAAAGTTATTCTTTCCTGAAAGAACAGCCTGATCAGGGGTGCCCGGGTGGCTCAGTCAGTTAAGCGTCTGACTTCGGCTCAGGTCATGATCTCGCGGTCCGTGGGTTCGAGCCCCATGTCGGGCTCTGTGCTGACCGCTCAGAGCCTGGAGCCTGTTTCGGATTCGGTGTCTCCCTCTTTCTCTGACCCTCCCCTGTTCATGCTCTCTCTCTCTGTCTCAAAAATAAACATTAAAAAAAAAAAAAAAAAAACAGCCTGATCAAATATTTTTCTTCTCACCAGCTCTGTGTCCAAAAAGCTTGTTTGTAAACTAGCATTTCTCTCGACCATCTTCACATATATAATTTAATCTTGTAACATTGGTAATTCTCTGCAATTTACTTTAACAGAAAATAAGCACTTTTAGGTTGAAGATCAAGTTCAGATCCTTTTTTCCCCCCTCAAGTTCAGGCACTTAGTGTGAGCTTCTGAAAAGGCTCAATGATTTTTATTACACCACCCAACCAGAAAAGAAATGGTAATTTTTTTCCTATGCTGCTTACCCCTTAATTACCTGGTGCCAGGCACAATGTGACCACAGGTTGAGCTCAGGAGATTTCAGGAATCTGAAGAACAGACTCTACAAAGCTGTGATATTTGGCCTAGTGTATGGGTGGGAGGCGAAGGGCAGAGTGGGGGCAACAGAGGTCAGTTTCAACTTCAGCTATTTCCTTTTCCAGTGGCCTAGAAAGGGCAAAGCCAGCACAGAGAACTCCAAGTATCCCGCTGGGGCCCCAAATCAACTCCTCTCTGCCTGGTACGTTGGTCACCACAACGATGGCATGAACTGCATAGAGGTCCACCAAACTGTCAGTTAAAAAACAAAACCACAACCACAAAACAACGATGCACCCCAGACAGCAAGCGGACCGTGAGGGAACTGAGCCCGAAAAAAACCTCTTAGAGATGGCTTATTCAAAGGATCGGAGGATGGTGAGGATGGTTCCAGAACTGGGCAGCTCTCTACCTGAAGAAAAGCTTACTTTATTACCACTACCAGACACGTCTGCAGCGGAGCACCATTATTCCTGACCTGGCTTTCACGCCACTGACTGCTTCGTACGGATAAATGAGAAGACGCAGAGCGTTCCTACAAGTGGAAGGATTTGAGAGATCACTTACTCCAATCCTCTCGTTTTACAGAGAAGGAAAAGGAGGCTCCCGGAAGCAGAAGGAGCGGCGAAACCCAGAGATGATTTGTGACAACAGACGCAGACCCCACACCCGCTTGCCCCCTTCGCTGCTCTTTCCGCTGTGGGGCGTTCCAAAGTAAACGGAGTCATTTTTGAAGGGGTGCAAAGAGGGAAGTGGTAGAGAACAGAGGGCAACAACTAGCCTTTCTAAACCTCCCTGAGCACTTCGCCTAAAAAACGCTCTTCCAGACGGTCATTTGTTACCATTAATCATATTTCAAGGGTTGAGAGGAAATCTGTTCTCCATCGAAAGGAGTGATCCCAGCCGGGTGGGAACACGGCTCCCCCGACTGCTACCGGCAGGACCGGGGGCCTCCGGCTCACAGTCCACTGCTGCTTCTCACGGGACCTGCCACTAACCGACCCAGGAACGCAGTCTCCCTCCAGGGAGGCCGTGGAGAGTGACCACAACTGTCCTCAACTTGGAGTGAAGGCAAATATACCACAGAGAGCCAGCAAAACCTCTCCCCTCGTGTCCTACCCCTTCGGGCCCGCCGGCCTCCTTGCCATTCTTCAGGGTCCTTGCACCTACTATTCCCTCTCCCTCCAACACTGTTCCCCTAGATACCCACATGGCTCACTCCATCACTTCCACTCAGGCTTCTACTCGAATGGCTGCTCCTCAAAAAAAGCCTTCTCATCACGCCGTCTAGACAACACCCCCGACGCTCTTTCTCCTTGCCTTGGATTTAATTTTCTTCATAACACTCAGAAGCACCTATAAGTCTATTTGTTTATTGTTTACGGATGTCTCCTCCTTGAGATTATAAGCTCCAGAAGGCAGAGCCATTGTTTTGTTTCATTACCATCTCCCCACACGTTTAGTTAGCGCACGGCTGGTATTCAACAAACAACTTACTGAGTAAATGCACGAATCTCCTTTGCAGAATCAACCCAATAAACCTTTAGATAAATGGAGTCACTACACAAAACAATACTGAATGAAGAATTTCTGTATCACTTTGAGGCAGTCTGAGAGAAGCAATAAGGATGCTCTATTTTTTCTTAGTTGCTAAGAAAGAATTAGTTTCTAATTCTTTGTAACAAGAGCAGACAGAATGTTAGAAAATCCTGAGCCTACAGTCACCGAGACACTAACTTTCAAAGAATTTTATTCTATAAACGATACCTAATGCCCATTTCCTGTATACCCGTGACTACCTCAATAATATGAAAGTGTTTCCAACTTCCGCATAGGATTCAAATGAACAACGGCATCTCCCGCTTGGCTTTTGGGTCCCACCTTTTGCCCTGATGACTTCCAAATCCTGACCTGCGCCCCGACCACCTTCCCGAGCCCCAGATCCACAGCTCCCAATGTCTCAGGTAAAGAAGGAGGGCACAAATATTAAGTGCCTTTTCTGCCAAATTGAATTCCCCATCTTCCACCCCAACTCATTTCCTCTTCCTTCACCCCTGGCCTGGAGAATCTGCTATCTGAGCCAGAAACCGGGAAGGTATTCCAGATCCCGCCCTTGCCTCACCTCCACCACCCAGTCACTAACCACAGCCTCCTGACTAGGTCTCCTAAGTGCCCCGCCTCCACCTGCCAGAGAGGCCCAGGGGCCAGGTCCTCACGGTAGCTCCTATCTTTCCAACAGCAGCGTCAGGGGTCCAGCCTCGCCCCTCTTCGATCCACACCCCATAATGTTCCAGAGTTGTGGCTCCAACACGAAAATGTGGCCCTGTCTTCCCCCCTTCTACACACTTTTCATTAGCTCCCACGGAAGGACTATAGGTTACAAATTGAAGCCCCCTGCAAGAGCAGGGCCCTTCCCAGCCTGGCCCCAGCCCATCAATCTGGTCTCTTACTCCAGCACCCCACCGCCTCACCCAACAACACTGAGGACACCTCAGCTTCTGGGGTCTGCAGGCTGTATGCCACCGTTGCACGCCACACACACTTCCACAGTGTCGGACGATCGTTTGCACAGCCATCTTCTTACTAAAGCGTAACCATCAAAGGCCTCAGCCATGCACCCCAACACCTGGCACAGGACCTAACAGGCTTTCAGATCTTTGCTGAACAAAATTTCCCATGAGGTTAACAAAGCGACTGGGTTATCCACCCCCCCCCCCCGCCCCCGTCCCCGTTCAACAAGCACAAAGGTACATGTCTCAAGAACACGAAGTGGATAATTTGTCCTACGATGACCTCACTACCGCAGTTCCAAAATGCTAATCTGAAAACTCCCCCTCAAGACAAAGAAATAATCACTTCTACAAACAAACAGTTTATGAGATGAAGTTTCCTTAGGTATATCCTTACCTGTAAAATGTTCGTAAAAAAGTCATGGTAGAACATGGGCCAATCTTGACGGCCAATATCAACAATAACTTTGCAGAGCTTGTTCCGGATAAAGTAAGGTAAGGTTTTGTGGTGAGCCAAAAGGAGTTTGGGCAGGCAGCTACGGATTTCCATCTTATCTTGAGATGGGACCCCAAGCCACATTTTATTGATCAGATTCTGAAAAACAAATACACGTCTTCTAAGTGAACCATCTGTACACAACAATAACCGGCTTTCATCCAACGGTTAGCTACATCATCTCAAACAAAAGACCCTGCTTTTAAACAAAGGCTTAGGGCAATTTAGCAATAAGAGTACTAGGAATATTCAAACCCTATAATACAACAATCCCATCCTCGAAAGAGCCACTAAATAACTTCACAGAAACAAAAGGCTGCATGTGCAAAAACTTTCTATTACACCACTGTCTCTGATGGCCACCAAAAAATGAAGAAAACAACTTTAATGTTCAACAACAGGAGGACCACTTGGTGAATAATGGTATAACCACTTATATAGGAATATAATTTAAAGGCTAAATGGGGGGGGGGGGAGCAGAATACAAAGAGGCATGAGCAACGTGATTATAATTAGGTTAAAAAGAAAAGATATACACAGGAAGACAAAATTTGCAAGAGTTAAAATAAATGAAAATGTTTCTGGCTGGGTAACAGCATTATGGGTATCACCTCTCCTCCCAAACTGTTTCTCTTTCATTACCTTTCTCTTTTAAATGATGACGTGGAAGGCAAAGTTACACGTTACCAAACCAGCCCTGCCTCACCTTTCTGGGTTGAAGATGGAAAGGTGCCCCAGAAGCCAGACATCTTGACGGGGGCGGCGTGTGGGAGGAAGTCCCTGAGCTGAGCTACTGCTGTTTCCCTGTCAGCTGCACCTCAAAGCTAAAGTCAAGTGCCAATGACCTGGCGTCGTGACTACAAAAGACTTTTCAGAACAGTATAAAGGCATCTGACAACTCACCTCAAACACCGTTAAACTGTACATCATGACATAGTCATTCCTGGTGCTGGAGAGGAAGTACAGGCAGAGTCTCCAGGCTCCTATTTGCTGGGCAAAGTTATCAAGAAGCTCCTCTGAAAAAGTTAAATAGCAACAAAGAAGGCTATGAAAAAGACATGAAATTAACACATGGCTGGGCTGTCTCATCAGGTTTTTAAACACACATCTCTCCATATAACTGAATGGCCCCCAAAACAATAGCAAAATCCAGCTGCGTCTTGGAGATAGAAAGGACAGACTGTACAACATTTTTCTGACTCTGAGGTGACAATGAACATGGACAATGTGTTCAGCCATCTACAATCCAATAGCCTAAGGGCACTAATTGAGGCAGAGAAACTTTCAATGATAAAGTTCTTACTTAGCCTAAAGTGTGGGCAGACAGTGATCAAAGTATCATTTTACCTTATAAACGAAGGCTAATTGTTAACCTGTTTCCTCTGGGTTACAGGCCATGTGTATTTCCTCAGGACTCAACAGTGTTCACACAAACACACACAAAATGATGGCTAAAGAAGCGGGACAAGAAAACATTAAGGCTAACCTTATAAACACAGGCCAGGAAAAAAATGCAAGAGAATTACAGATGGCTAATTCTCTGTATTTGGTATTCGTTTGGTTTCATTCTAAACTACCACATGAAAAACGGTCTGTAAGTAAGAGGAGCAATCATGGGAGTTACCACGAGCAGCCCTGTCCACATCAAATCAGTTAGAAACGGTTTTCCCCCTCCTGAGGCTGCTGGTACCACCAGCCAGAAGCCCAAGACAGCAAGCACTGAAAGTCTGTCACCACGTTTCCGAACACACTGCCCCTTAGTCATCTTGACCTGCTACACAGGGCATGAAATACAAAACAAAGGGGGTAAAAAAATTTTTAAATCAAAATAAACATAAATTTAAAAGGTTAAAAAGGAAGTTTAAAAATAGAAAAATTTTGAAGAGTAAAAGGATGAATAAAAGGCAAACAACCCCCAGAGATTCTAGGAAGCCCCTGGAAAAGCAGGAAGGACCCTAAGATCACTGCTCTGCTAGCAGAAGACCTCACTGTAGCAGCCTTATGGTTAAGTAAAAGCTTGTATGAATCCCAGAGCAGGAGTCAAACTGGAAAGAACAAGCTCTGGCTAGAAATGAGGAACGCTGGGCTGGAGACTGTGCTGCTCACTCATGGAGTCTGATTCCGAGGGATCACTGCTCCTCTTTGATGCTTCGGCTTCCTCCACTGTGAAAATGACCAGACTGTCCCTTGAGGTTCCCTGCTAACAGCTGTACCTCTAGAGTACTAATAACGCGCCTCCTTTCCGCCACCTCGCCAGGAAAGTTAGTTTAGCCTAAACTATGGAAAAGGAAGCACGCGGTTCCAGCCCACACACTCAAACAAAGCTCCAAAGACTAGGTACAAAGAGAAGCCAACTGAGACACACCCACCATATAGAACCAAACCCCTGGAGACTCTCCTTAGCCTGTGTTTAAATTAGACATTTGTAGTATCTGGTTATTTAAAGCTATTTTAAAATCAGATTAGAATACAAGTTTAGTTAAGAGGTTCCACTTTAAATTCATGAACACTGAAGGTGAGCAATATTTGCTTGGCAAACCAAAAACTGAGAGAAAACCCAGGGTGCCTGGGTGGCTCAGTCAGTTAAGGGTCCAACCCTTGACTTCAGCTCGGGTCACGATCTCACAGTGTGTGAGTTCGAGCCCTGCATCGGGTTCCGTGCTGACAGTGTGGAGCCTGTTTGGGATTCTCTTTCTCCCTCTCTCTCTGCCCCTCCCCTCCTCAAAATAAATAAATACTTTTAAAGAAAAATTGTTTTAATTGAGAGAAAGACCAAAACCACTTCAATTATAAGCTAAAAAAATAGGACTTCAAAGATATTAGTGTTGGGATATAGCAGATTGATGTAAGAGAAAGATCCTTCACCTGCTTTGGTAAAAATCACCAGTTGTATTTTTACTGTTAAGTATAAGGTACTTTGGCAGCATAAAACTAACAACGATCCCTTGTTTATGAAAGCTCTGGTTCTCTATAGACACTCCGTCAGAAAAGACAGGCATATACGGGGCAGGCCCAAAAGAGAGCACCAAGTTTAAAAGTAGAAGAGTAAAGGGGCGCCTGGGAGGCTTAGTTGGTTATGTGTCCAACTGTGGCTCAGGTCATGATCTCACGGTTCGTGAGTTTGAGCCCCACGTCGGGCTCTGTGCTGACAGCTCAGAGCCTGGAGCCTGCTTCAGATTCTGTGTCTCCCTCTCTTTCTCTCTCTGTCCCTCCCCCACTCACACTGTCTCTCAAGGATAAATAAGCATTAAGAAAAAAAAAGTAAAAGTAAGAAGTTCAACTACCAGAAGCTGATATGATGCTCAAAGAAAGCGAGAGAAAAAGGGCTGCAGCCAAAGGTCTACTGGCCACCTGGAAATCCAGACCTTAGTCAAACCTTGGACCAAAGGCAGAAATCAGCCACAACACCCAACTGGCCAACATGACTTAGAGAAGCCAAGTGGGGCAGAGAAATGGGCCTCCAGAGTCCTAGAGACACGCAAAAAGGCCTCCCTGGAGGTGAAAACAATGAATGTAAAGTTATTACCCAGCAGTCAAACATCCGAGGGAAAAGCTTTTAGGTTGGGACAGAGAAGAAAACATTTTCCATTTTCAAGTTCAGGGGTTAAGTGAGGACTCAGAGGGGGGAAAAGAGTGCTCTAGGACCACAGTGCAGCATGTCTCTGAGGCAGAGATCTGACAGTTCACAGTGCGCTTCAATGGATAATGCTCATGTAAATGAATATGAAACTCAAAAGGAAATTCTAGAAGGTGCTGAGGTTCCCAGGAGACCCAAGGTAATTATATCTTCATCTCTGTTGTTTGAAGCCTTTATTCATCACAACTTGCAGAATGGGGGAGACAATCATAGAGATAAAGATGTAGCAGCAGCCCCCAAGGGAATACCAGTTACATAAAGGACCTCTAGGCACCAGATAAGGTTTGGATTGGACTTCTACACACCAAAACCATGTCGTTCTGACACTTTTAGGAGCTGTTTTCTTAAGGTAACAGTCACGGGCTTCTGTGACAGAAGTTCAACTTTGCTGAAATTGAGAGCGGCGGGAGGGGTTTTCCACACTTGGCCAGAGAGAACCCATCACCGTGGATTATGGCGGACTCCGTGAACCACAGCCCTTGATTTACAGACGCCACCGACCAGCAAAACAAGAGCCAAAAAAGAGCCAAGAATTTAAGGGGAAACAAGCAGGCCTGACCAGCCCAGGCAACCGACTCCTTCCTCCTCACCACACACTTTGTGTGTTTGAAAGGACTCTTGGCGACGCTCAGCACTTCACTTACCTATCTCACGTTTTCTTTCGTTGGTTGTACAATCGTGGAAGAATTCTGTCATCAGACTTTCCAATGCCCTGAGGGAGGCTTCTTCAGAGGCCTAACAAAGGTATTTAGGAAAAAAAAAAAAAAATCAGTAACTGTGTCTCCAGTTCTACTTTCCTCAGTTCCCTCCAGGTCACATTCAACAGCAATAGTAATTTACTTCCTCAAACATCGTTTCAACATTCTTCAAATACATGGGATTCAGAAAAACTGAAGGGAATTTCCCAGCTGGCTCAAAACCCAAATTCTGAGTGTATTCTACATATCCATGCTACCGTGCAATCGATTTTCAATTATTTATGCTAAGGCAAAGGGAACAAATGACTCAAAATTTAATTCTGGAAGTATATCGAAAGCAAATTACCAGCCCCTGGCCCTGACTGAATAGGCAGAAGAGACCCAGGGAGAAGGTCAGGGCTCCCTACAGACTTCCGGTCAACTATACATTTGCCCCAAGTCGAAACAATTAGCCATATTTTGATTCACAACAACTGCAATCAAACTGCTGCATGGATTCCTGAGGGCTGTTGTTGAAGGCACTTCAGGAGCCACACGTTCTGACAACTGTCCATCTCGAATGAGCAGCCACCAGAGGCTAAGGCGAAGGCAGCTAGGAAACACACTGAGCAGCAACCCCCAATCAGCACATCCCAGCCACGGACCCACAGACAGGCAACCGCTGGGCAGAACCGCTCAGGTGGAGAATGAGAGGGGAGGTGCTCTCAGCCCCAGAGCCCACCGTCTCCCTCTTCCGTCTGGGGCTCCAAGCCCACTCCCTCTTCTCCCACTCATGTAGGGGCATCGTTTGCAGCAATGAGTTTGGGTCCGCCCTCCTCCACTTGCCCATCTGCGGGAAGGCGAGCATTCCTAGACCATTTCTGAATCTGCGCTGGCATTACGTACCCAGAGACCATCAAGAGCCAAGAGCAGTTCTGATTTCTTATCTCTTCATTCTAGTCTCCCCACTCCTCCCTCCTCCATATCCTCTCCACTGTCCCCACAGTTAAGAGTCAAAGATAAAAATTGCATTTTAAAGCAAGCCCACACTCAAATGTGTTATGTAATCAATCTGTAATGTTACCAGAGGCCTCCACCTGGCAACTGACTTTTGAAGACCCTGAGGAACTGGGGCCACCTCTGTGGCAACACCGGCATTTCTTGGGCCTGGTACCAATTACAGGGGCCGAGTCAAGCTTACACCAGCCCGTCCACATCAACTGGCATGCACAAGCACACCACAGAGCACACAGGGGTCACGTTCAAGCAGTGCCAGGCACGGCTGTCCCTCCCATGCCGCAGTCATACGTGAACGGCTGCGTGATGTGTCATAATGGCACGCTGAGTGAGGAATTACTGTACAATAGTTATAGCACTTGGGATTTGTCTGAAGTTTACAGCTATGATCAGGATTGGCCCCTCTTACTCTGTTTTCAAACCGATGCATCAGTTCAACTGAAAAATATCCTTGGATTGCAAATTAAGCTATTTTCTTTTTAACATTTATTTTTGAGAGAGTGCGAGCGAGCACGACTTGGGGGGAGGGGCAGAGAGGAGATAGAGCATCCGAAGCAGGCTCCGAGCTGTGAGCACAGAGCCCGATGCGGGGCTCGAACTCATGAACTATGATATTGTGACCTGAGCCAAAACCAAGAGTCAACCACTTAACCAACTGAGCCACTCAGGTGGCCCTGCAAATTAAGCTATTAAAAACTACGTATTTTAAGGGGCCTGGCTGGCTCAATCGGTAGAACACGTGACCTAATCTTGGAGTCATGAGTTTGAGCCCCACACTGGGCATGGAGCCTACTTAAATACATGTGTGTGTGTGTGTGTGTGTACGTACATTTACACACACTTTTTTTTTCAAATGGAGAAATAACCGGAAGGTCAGACTAAAATAGCCCACAATCTTTTTAACCGGTTTTCAACTTTTTGTGTTGATCGAAACATCTCACTGTTCTCGCTTTCTAAGTAAATGCTAAATATTCAAATTCCTAAAATGAATTGATGTAAGTAAAAGAATGCTTTGATCTGTTTCATAAATCGACTTGGTATACCCATTTGATTTGGGGGGAAAAAAAAAAAGATTTGTTGGGGCACCTGGGTGGCTCAGTCGGCTGAGCATCAGGCTCTTGGTTTTCAGCTCAGGTCACAGATCTCACGGTTCCTGAGTTCAAGCCCTGCATCAGACTCTGTGCTCACAGTGCAGAGCTGGCTTGGGACTCTCTCCCCCTCTCTGCCTCTCCCCTGATTCCTCCCTCTCAAAATAAATAAATAAATAAATAAATAAATAAATAAATAAATAAATAAATAAATAAATAAATAAGCAAGCAAGCAAGCAAGCAAGCAAGCAAGCAAGCTAGCTTAAAAATGTTTTGTGAAAGAAAAAAAATTTGTTGTTTTAAAAACAGTCTGTGTGGGGTGCCTGGGTGGCGCAGTCGGTTGGGCATCCGACTTCAGCCAGGTCACGATCTCGCGGTCCGTGAGTTCGAGCCCCGCGTCGGGCTCTGGGCTGATGGCTCAGAGCCTGGAGCCTGTTTCCGATTCTGTGTCTCCCTCTCTCCCTGCCCCTCCCCCGTTCATGCTCTGTCTCTCTCTGTCCCAAAAATAAATAAACGTTGAAAAAAAAAATTTTTTTTAATAAATAAATAAATAAAAAAATAAAAACTGTCTGTGGGAAAGATCTGAAAGAATCAAAGGAAAATCTCACCATTTAACTTACTGGCAAAAAAACAAAACTTAACATAAATTAACAGATACCTGTTGAACTTAGGTCATCTATTGAGTTAAAAATAAATCAGTAGTTCCTCTGGAGTCAAAATGGGTCCTTGAAAATTAAGGACACATCTTCAAATCACACCTGCTCCACAACTTTTTCTTGTAGTGAATCATTTCAGGGTAGATCCTAGAAAACACCCGAGCTCAGCACATTGAGGCAAACCACCACCAAGGTCTAATTTGTACTGGTTCTTCAGGGACAAGTTTGTGAACTTGACAATTACCAGCCTTGTATTAAATGCTGCTGGGACAAGTTCAGGACAATCTCTCCAAAGAACGCACCTTTAACTCCACTCCCGGTCCCATCCACCCTCACTGCCCAAACCCAAGCTAACCTTCCAACAGAAAAGTGGACAGATGAAAGCATCCACATGGATCACAGGATGGATGCTCCCCACCGAGTGACGGTTACACGAAAAACGAAACTCCAAAACCTAACCCAGTAGTATCACCAGGAGCTTGCCAATAAAAACAAATAGCATGCTGTTTACATTTTCAATCACTTCTACGACAGCAATATTAACACCTACCTCACAATGACCCACGTAAAGCTACTATGTAAACTCTAAAGAATTACCTAATTCATAGTTATGGCCGCTATCATTTTTATTTGGTCTTTTTTTTTTTTTAATTTTTTTTTTTCCAACGTTTATTTATTTTTGGGACAGAGAGAGACAGAGCATGAACGGGGGAGGGGCAGAGAGAGAGGGAGACACAGAATCGGAAACAGGCTCCAGGCTCTGAGCCATCAGCCCAGAGCCTGACGCGGGGCTCGAACTCACGGACCGCGAGATCGTGACCTGGCTGAAGTCGGACGCTTAACCGACTGCGCCACCCAGGCGCCCCCATTTTTATTTGGTCTTAAATACCAAATGAAAACAAACCAAAACAAAAAATTGAAGTGGTAGGCCTCCTTTGAAACTGGAGATTCATGTCCTCAGGCTTTACGGGCTTTGTCCAAACATCTCTAATGAGGCTTTTCCAACTGGATTTCAAAATGAAACTATGTAAAAGTTTACAGGAGACAAAAAAGAGATCAAAGTCATATACACAGAACAGAGATGCAAAGACAGAAAAGATAGGTTCAAGACCGGCAGAGAGCTCGAAGGATACTGGCGAATTCCTCCCGACTGGCGAGAAGGCTACTGGAACCTTTGCCAGATGTTTCAAGGAGGGGATGAAGTCAAAATCCAGATTGCTGTGGGTTTAGGGATTAAAGGCAAGTAAGGAAGTGGTAAGATTCCGTGCAGACTTCACTTTCCAGTAATGAAGGAACAAAGGACATAAAACAAAACCCACGTGCCATGATGTGGTAGGAAGAGCAGGCTCCAATTCCCAAAGACTACTCAAGCCCTGTAGTGACTAACTTACGAAGCACACTCAGGACTCAATACACCCAACTGCGTCCCAGCTTGTGCTTGGGATGTAAGATCCGGATCTTGAAGAACTAAGGAAAGACAAGATTAAATTAAAACCAAGTAAGACACATTCACACAGAACAATTACAGTTGGACAACAGATATAAAATGTGAGAGAGAAAACAATAAAGCTTCTAAAAGATAACGTAGAGCATCTTCATGACTTTGGGGTAGGGAAAAATTCCTTGAAAAGGACACATAAAAGCACTAAACAAAGGGAAAGATTGATAAATCAGAATATTCATCAAATGGCATAAGGAAGAGCACGCAAAAGAAAGCCACAAAATGGGAAAAGATATTTCCAACAGAGACTTAGAGTACAAATCAGTAAGGAAAAACAAAGGATTCAACTTTTTGACAAACAGTTAATTCTAAGAAGGTATTCAAAAAGCCTATTCAGGGACACCTGGGTGGCTCAGTCAGTTGAGCATCTTACTCTTGATTTCACCCAGGTCATAATCCCAGGGTCACGGGATCGAGCCACACATCAGGCTCCACACCGAGCATGGAGCCTGCTTAAGATTCTCTCTTTCTCTCGCTCTGCCTCTCTCTCCCCCATTTGCACTCTCTCTAAAATAAAAAATAAAAAATAAAAAATGTTAAGCGTATACAGAAAAGAAGTGCTCAACCTCATCCGTTGTCAGGAAAATGCAAATTAAAACCATGACGGCACTATGCATCTACCAAAACGGCTAAAGTTAAAAGGACAAGAACAAGAGTTGGTAAGGCTGTTGAGCAGTTAGAACATGCACATACTGCTGCCGGTGAAGCATACACTGGCACAACCACTTCAGAGAGTGGTTGAACGGCGGAACAGAAGAAGATAATTTGCAGGTGACATGTCCAATAAAGGGTTAGCATCCAAAATATATAAAGAACTGATACAACTCAACACCCAAAAAACAAACAATCCAATCAAATAATGGTCAGAAGACATGAACAAACATTTCTCCCAAGAAGCCAGAGATGGCTAGCAAACACATGAAAAGCTGCTCACCATCACTCATCATCAGGGAAACACAAATCAAAACCACGATGAGATACCACCTCACACCTGTCAGAATGGCTCACATTAACAACTCAGGCAACAAGGGATGTTGGCGAGGATACGGAGAAAGAGGAGCTCTCATGAACTGTTGGTGGGAATGCAAACTGGTGTAACCACTGTGGAAAACGGTATGGAGGAGTATGGAATATTACTCAGCCATAAAAAAGAAAGAAATCTTGCCGTTTGCAATGACATGGATGGAGCCAGAGAGTATGATGCCAAGTGAAATACGTCAGTCAGAGAAAAATACATGATTTCGCTCCTATGTGGAAGTTAAGAAACAAACAAAAATGAGCAAAGGAAAAAAAGAACCAAGAAACAAGACTCTTAATTACACAGAACAAACTCCTGATTACCAGAAGGGAGGTGCATGAGGAGTTGGGAGACACAGGCGACGGAGATGAAGGGGTCACCTGTCACAATGAGCACCGGGTGACGCACAGAAGTGCCGAATCACTCTATTGTACACCTGAAACGAATGTAACACCGTATACTAACAATACTGGAATTTAAAATACTTTTTTAAGAGAGAAAACCCTTGGCAGGTGAACACATGCTTCCTTTATGATCCTGCAATTCTACTCCTTGAGAACTCGAACAGAAATTGGTACACGTGTATCAAAAAAACTGTACACAAATGTTCACAGCACCATTATTCATAATATCCAAAAAAGCCAAAAGAACCCAAATAAGTATCACCAGTGGAATGGATAAATTGTGGTTCATTCAGCAGGAAAATATTATAAGACAATAAGAATGAATAAATATCGCCACATGCAACAACATGGATGAATCTCACAAACACAACGTTGAGTAAAAAGAAGCCAAAACACACTCTTCATTATTCGTTGTATGTTAATTTTTAAAACAAGCAAAATAATCAGAACAGTGGTTACCTCTGGGGAAGAGGGATTCTGAGATGCTGGTAACATTCTGTTTTCTTGATCTGAGTGTTAAGCACACAGGATGCACATTAGGATTTGTGCACTTTTCTGCAAGTATACATACACCATTTAAAAAACTTAATGGCATACTTATTTTTAGCATTCAGGTTGTTATTTTCAGCCAGTGAGTTTAAAAGTTGTGTTTTTTCCTCTATCAGCACAACTACTGAGAGCAACTGGGGGCCTGAAGGTCAGGTCTGAGTGGGAGACTCCTGGATTGCTGGGAACCATCACCTATGTTTTCAGAGCTGTTGGGGGACAGCATGAAGGATTACAATCCCAAAAGCCTGTGTATACTTCCCCAAGACTTCCTCGGCTTACCTCAGTAGCAAACTAAAACCCTGAGGCAGGATGAGAAAATAAACCTGGCTCAGAAAACTCTCTCGGAGTGTATGTATCTATCTAAAATTAAGTTTTCTGTTCCACAAAGAGTTAAAAATCTGCAGCGCGGAGGAGCTTTCAGCTGTGCCTGCTCTGACTTTATCTGTTCCTTTTATTGCACTGCTCACGGTTCAGTGGTTCAGAGACCTACCTACTACTGACTCATTTATTAAGGAACAACAAAGTCAACCAACACCCATAATCGCCTAACTACAAGGAAAACTTGAAAAGGGAAGGATCATATCATCTGAAATCTTTGACTCTTCCTTGTATCTTCTAAGATCACCAAGCCACCTGGTTCTTGCTTTACACTGTCTTTCAGATTTGCACCTTTTCCCTCATCACTTCTATAGGCCCTGATCCCCGCCTGCCTAGATTACTATAATTTCTCTTCCCTGGTTGCCTTGATGTCGGCTCTCCCAATTCCAGTCCAATCTGTGCTTCACCACCAGATGAATTCTTCTAAACATGGATTCTCTGTCCCAATTATTCTAAATCTAGCTTTAAAGGGCCTCTGAATCTGGACTGAGAAACTCAGCCATTCATTCAACAAACAAATAGGCCCAATGCTCACCAAGTAACTGACTCTGCATTAAGCCCCGGAGATGAATATCGGTAAGACTAAGATGAACAAGACTGACTGACCCCCTGACTTCAAGGGACTGGAGGTAGCCTGGGGGAGAGAAGGGGAGAGCCTATGATAAAAAAAAAAAAAGTAGAATAGGATGGTTTACGAGATCCAGTAGTGACAGATGTATAAATGGCTTCCGGATCCCAAGGGAACGAACTCTGTCTGAGGGAGAGAAGGAAGGCTTCACAGAGAACATGCGTTTCGGGTTTTGAAGAACGCAGAGTTTACTAGGATGAAAGGAGGAAAGCACGCCTGACTCACCATCACTCACCACAGGAAGCCATCCCTCCATTTTGAGCACGCATGGTCTCCCCAGCAAGTGTCTCCTCCCATCCTGCACCTGCTCCTGGGTCTGCAATTCATAGCTCTATCTTCATGACGTTTCTTACAAAATGAAAGTTCACAGCATGGCTCCCTTCGCTGTGTGTACCTCGTGTTTTTATCTCTTGCAATCAGTACCAACAGTTTTGCCCATGGCCCTGTTCTCTGGTCAGTTCAGCACGGCACAATTCAAGCGCACGGGTTCCGAGACTGCATTCCTCAGGTTTGAGCCCAAATGCACCTCAACCTCGGCCTAGTTATTTAATCTGTCACTTTTTTTCCTCTTGTGCACAACTGGGGATAAGAGAACCTAACACATGGGATCGTTCTAAGGATTAAATAATCTGTGTAAAGCACACGGTGAACATAATGCCAGGAATAAAGGGCTGAAAGCCCCATCTGTCACTGCTAATACTTCATAGGTAGTGGGCCTCTCCATAAGCAGAACATAAAATGCCTGGGAACACACTCTGCCTAACACATTTGTATTTTCTACCACATCCAGCATGGACTGGTGCTCAAATGTCTTACAGTCCGAATTCAGGAGAAAAAAAGGAACAAGGAGACAGTATCACTTTTAGTTTCTCAGGAATACTGGTAATCCTTCCGAATTTAAAATACACATGACTATTTAAAATTCCCCCTTTAAGGCCTCGGACTCAGATGCGTTCAATAAACATTTCTGGAAAAAACGGGAGAATGCTAACCATTCATCTTAAAAAGACACTGAGACCCAAAGCGGATAATATGGTGCTTGGTCCTTAACTTAAGACACGTACATGGCAGGTTTCTCAAACCCCACCTAAAATTTGTAATGTTTTATCTACTTGCCTCTAAAATGCCCCCCCACCGAAGCATAATCTTTTTACAAAATCAATACCAGGGGGGAAAAAATGACTCTTTTCTCAAGAAGCTTTTATCAAGCTTCCTGGCACCTTTCCCAGTATGTTCCTCCAAGGAGGTGACTCAGATGAGCCTCCTGCACTTGGGCTCATGGCCTCCTTGCCGCCAAACCCAGAAACATGAGGACCAGCATCCCAGAGTCCCACTCAAATATCCTGTGGCATATCCAGAACAATGCTATCACTCTATTTGCCTGTATAGAAAGGCTTCTGAGAACAAGGATTCCGCACTAGCCTCTGACCAAGGCTCAAAAGTATGCGAGGCATACCTGATGCGTTCCAACAGATGCCATTAGTGAAGACATTTCAATCTCTTACAAACTTTCTAGAAGCTAACAGGATTACCGTGGGTGTTCCGACTCTGAAGAGAACACTCCTTCTCCCTTACACTCTTCTTCACGGAAGAGGAAACAGATGAGGAAAGAAGGCCCTCTGGCCTTCAGGCCTGTCAGAGCATGAGACGGAATAAGCAGCTTAAAAGAATGCGCGACGGGAATCAACAACGTGACATCTATGTGGCCCCTCTGAAGTCACTCGGCTCAAAAAGCCAGAAAGCAGGAAAGCCTGGAGAGGAAGCCCTGGTCAGGAGGGATTCACAGGTCTTCTCCCTCCTTTCCTGTCTCTGCTCTGTGTGTCTCAAATGGCAGATACTATCCTAAAAAAAAAAAAACAAACAAAACCCTAAACACATCCTAATGAGTAGAAATCTCGCTTTACTTCTCTAAAAGCAAACTGTTGAAACCGGCTGGACCTCTGAAGTCCAGCCGTCAGAAGCGCAGGCGCTGAGGCTGGGGGTGCCGGGTGCCTGGCTCACACGTACGCAGCTGGCACGCGCCGCAAGCCGCGTCTCCCAACTCAGCCGCATCCGTGCCAGAGTCCGGGTGTCCCTTAGCCCATCTGTGACGGGAAAGTAGAGGCAACGCTAAGAAGAGGGGTTGTCTGGGACTACAGATGTGCAATGCAGTGATTAACTTCAAAAATTATGTACAGGGGCGCCTGGGTGGCTCACTCGGTTGAGCGTCCAACTTCGGCTTGGGTCATGATCTCGCGGTCCGTGAGTTCGAGCCCTGCATCGGGCTCTGTGCTGACAGCTCGGAGCCTGGAGCTTGTTTCGATTCTGTGCCTCCCTCTCTCTGACCCTCCCCCGTTCATGCTCTGTCTCTCCCTGTCTCAAAAATAAATAAACGTAAAAAAAAAAAATTATGTACAGAAGTTGCAGGAAAAACGGTTTTCTACTGCAGGAAAGAAACGAAGACGCACCATGTTCCAGGAGAGCAAGGCCAGAGCAGATGCACTTACCATGACTCCACGAACACATGTCTGGAACTAACTATTGGTGCTCTGCATGGGGTGCCCGGGTGGCTCAGTCGGTTAAGCATCCGACTTCAGCTCAGGTCATGATCTCGCAGTCCGTGAGTTCGAGCCCCGCGTCGGGCTCTATGCTGACAGCTCGGAGCCTGAAGCCTACTTCGGATTCTGTGTCTCCCTCTCTCTGCTCCTCTCTCTCTCTCCCTCCCTCTCTTTCTCTGTCTCTCTCAGAAATGAATAAACGTTTAAAAAAAATTTTTTTTAATGAAGTTCTGCGTTTGCCTCAGAAGGGCTCCTCCTCATTGTTGCCTACAGCTTAACTTTGAAAATATTCGCCCTTTGGGAGTAACGACAGATATAACTTTGTATAATATCGTCATATAGATAATTATTTGATTAAAACATATGGTTTAGCCACATCTAAACATAATTCTAATCACTAAAAGGTACTTTTCTGCTTTAGTCTAAAGCTACCATCAAGCTGATCAATGGCAAAAAATACCTCCCAGTATTTTTTGGGTTTGCACAGTATTTCTCGGGTTTGGGTCAGATTCTGTCTCTCCCGTGAACAAAAGGGGTCTGTTTACTGCTGAGGACTGGGAGGTAGAAGCAGGAAAACGGCCAGGCATCTGGGCCAGAAAGCCCAACTGGTCCCACTGTGGCAGTGAGAAGGTCGAGGCAGCATTGTCTGTCCCCCTGGGGACCAGTTAGAGGAAACATCTTGTACAGAGAGGACAGTATGTTTTAATGCTGGGAAAACCTATCCATGTACTATACTGGACAATACAGTAAAACAAGAACCACCAATTAGCTACTAATGGACAGGGGCACTGGTTTCCAAAATTTAAAACAAATCTAAAGGAGATTAACGAGTCATGACTAGTAAATGCGATACTCGATTCTAAGGCTAGATCCTGCACCAAAGTGGGGAAAAATACTACAAGGACATAATTGGGTCAAAGGACAAAACTGGAATACCAATGGCAGATCTGATGAAAGTACTGAATCAATGTTACATTAACTGAAGTTGCTAACTGCACTGTGGCTCCGTAAGAAAATACCCATTAGAAAATACACTACATAGGGTCAAGGGGCCATGACGTAGGCAACTTACTCTCAAACAGTTCAGCCAAAGAACCTGTGTACATATATACGTGGAGAAACTGTAAATAATAAAGCAAACAGGGCAAAATGTTAACACTGGCAGAGTTTGGATAAAGGGTAAAAGAGTTTTCTTTGTAGTACTCATTCTTTGCAATCTTTGTGTCAGTTGGAAATTATTTCCAAATAGAAAGTTTTTGAAGATTTCATCTGGTGAGGGTGCCAGGGTGGCTCAGTCGGTTTAGTGTCCAACTCTTTTTTTGTGTTTGTTTTTTTTTGTTTTTAACGTTTATTCATTATTGAAAGAAAGAGCCAGAGCATGAGCAGGGGAGGGGCAGACACAGAATCCAAAGCAGGCTCCCGGCTCCAAGCGGGAGCTCGAACTCAAACCATGAGATCATGACCTGAGCCAAAGTCGGACGCCCAACAGACTGAGCCACCCAGGTGCCCCTATGTCCAACTCTTGATTTTGGCCCGTGATCTCATGGTTCGTGGGATCGAGCCCCACGTCCTGGCTCTGTGCTACCAGGATGAGGCCTACTTGGAATTCTCTCTCTGCACCCCCCTAAAATAAACAAATAAACATTAAAAAAAAACTTCATTTGTTGGATTGGTACGCCTCCAACTTTGCTCTTCAGTGCTCCCAGCGGGCTGGGCAAATAGGAAAGAGAAAGCAAGAAAAGGATATGACAGGCAAAAGGGACTCATCAACCTCTCAGATGCCAGGGTTATACTAGCACACATCATTTGTGAACAAGGATAGGATATAGCATAGGCATTAAAAATTTTGCATCTGCTGGTTGGGCAACAAACATATCCCACTAGGAGCTAAAATACATGTAAGTTATATGCTTATTTATTTATATTACAGTAGAAGGTTTCAATTACACAGCCAAAAAAGCAAGTGATAAGAATAGTTATTCGGCAAGAAACTGTCTAAAATAAATGAGTAATACAACCCAAAATAGGCTCTCTCGTCACAATTCCATCTGCTTCTTTTTCCCAGGTACATATCCCAGGAGGATGGATATTTTTATCTGCATGCCTAGTCAATTAAATCCAAAAGATGCCGAGACCATCAACACAAGGCATACTATCAACAACTCCTAAAACAGGACCACAGAATCTTAAGAGAGAAATACAAACCCCAGAGAACAGCAAGTCCAACCTCAACATACAGAGGAGGAAAATGAAGAGTATCTTGCCCAAAGTCGACCAGCTACTGGTCAAGTGAAGGCCCTGGAGCAGGGCCACCAGAGCCCTCTCACAGTGACAGCTCCTCTATCCTTTAAAGGAGGACACCGAGGGGCGCCTGGGTGGCTCCATCGGTTAAGTGTCCAACTTTGGCTCAGGTCATGATCTCACGGTCCGTGGGTTCGAGCCCCGCGTCGGGCTCTGTGCTGACAGCTCAGAGCCTGGAGCCTGCTTCAGATTCTGTGTCTCCCTCTCTCTCTGACCCTCCCCTGCTCATGCTATGTCTCTGTCTCAAAAATAAACGTTAAAAAAAAAAAATTTAAAGGAGGACAGCGAGTTCTAGGGCTGTAAGTATGATGAGTGAGCTGGCATTACCTCACATGGGATGAAATCAGGCAATGAATGAGTGTGAAGTTAACAGGCCCACTATATGCATGCTGCAAATCGAAAATCCCAAGTAACACTACAACTCATACATAAAGAATCCATGGCAGCTGCTCGTACTACCTGTAACTGTTTAAGAGCAAGTCTTGTAAAACCTGTACCACCTTCATCCTGAATTATTCCCAGACACAACTGGCATTTTATTTTTAATGTTTATTTATTTTTGAAAGAGAGAGAGAGACACCATGTGAGTGGGAGAGGGGCAGAGAGAGAGAGGGAGACACAGAATCCGAAGCAGGCTCCAGGCTCTAAGCTGTCAGCACAGAGCCTGACGCGGGGCTTGAACCCACGAACTGCGAGACCATGACCTGAGCTGAAGTCGAACGCTTAACCGACTGAGCTGCCCAGGTGTCCCAGAACTGGCATGTTACATAACAGTTTAAATAACATTTATTTCATTTTGGCAAAAATCTCCAGATTGTATTCCAGCCTGCTGGGATTTGAAGGGGCATAATCACTTCCTTTCTCCCGCCCAGGTCTATAGCTTGCTACAGTCTCAAGCAACCGAGTGCGATCAAAGTCCAATATCCTCTTCATGACTTGCAAAGCTGCAATGCCTCCTCCTTTCCATCCTGAATTGACCTGATGCAGCCAGGCCGAGCAACAATAGGAAGGCAGGACGAGGTGGCAGGAGACAAGCTTCTCTTGAGGATAAGCAGGTGAGAAGTCCAAGGACAAAGCTAGGAGGGTTCTGATGCCGTGACCTCACACCTGGGAAATGTGGGCCAATGGTGTTGGGCTCTCCCCAGTGCACCCATCATAAACAAATCAGGAACTACATCCCTCCTGGGGGAAGGAAAAAATGAGAGGGGGAAGCCAGAGCTCAGAAGAATGTGCTCCAATACCGTTGCCACCTAGGTTACACAGGACAACTGCTCAAACGCGCACCAAACTAGGAATGAGGACACTGGCGGCACACAGTGAACATACCTACCTTAATGTCACGGAGTCGTACATTTTTCAATGGTAAATTTCATGTTTATTTTACCACACACACACACACACACAGACACACACAGAGAAAACTCTTACGGCTGTGGGGAAAAAGTATGTTAAGGCACCATTTCTAATACATTAAAATAACTACAAAGGATGCTTAAGTAAATAATAAGTAAACATTAAATAAACCTATAAATGTGACCTATAAGTCCTATAAAGAGACAAAAATAAGGAAGAATGTAGGTAGCAAAAAAAAAAAACAAAACAAAAAACCCAGACAAAAATCGAAGTTGGTGATAACTTTTCTTACCCTTCCACCCCAAACAATATATTACAATGAAGCCGTTTCTTAACCTATTAAATCTGCAACAATTTTCTTAAGCCTACCCAATGCCAAGGAGTGTATTTATCTACAGCTGGTAGGAAGAATAAACTGGTATAAACTTTCCAGAAAATATCTGATGACGTACCTTAAACATGGACATACTAAATCTAAAACTATGTTAAAAATAAAAGGTTTACTAAAAAATCTTCATACCCTTGGGTCCTTCTGGGAATCTAGCCTAAGGCAATTTTCTGAAATACAGAAAAAGCTCTTTGCAAAAACATGAATCACATATTATTTACAATGGCAAAAAAAATGGAACAATCTAACTGCCCAAAAATCCATGCAATGCAATATTACACAGCCTCTGTAAATACTTATGAAGTATTTGATGATTTGGAAAACCACTTCTACTATAACATTACATGCAAAAAGAAGGAAAAAAGTGCATTTACAGTATCGTGATCTCAGCCATGTTTAAAAAATACATAGGAGGGGTGCCTGGGTAGCTCAGTTGGTTAAATGTCCGACTTCGGCTCAGGTCATGATCTCGCACTTCGTGGGTTCAAGCCCTGCATCAGGCTCTGTGCTGACAGCTCAGGGGCTGGAGCCTGCTTCAGATTCTGTGTCTGTGTCTCTCTATGCCCCTTCCCCGCTTGCAGTCTGTCTCTCTCTCTCTCTCTCTCTCTCTCTCTCTGTCTCTCTCTCTCTCAAAAATAAGTAAACATTAAAAAAATTTTTTTTTTAATTCTAAAAAATAAATAAAAAGTACATAGGAAAGAAGACTAGAAGGAAACAAAATCCGAGAGGTTGAATCCGAGGATGGTGAGCTCTTATCTATTTTGTACTTATCACAATAGTCTACAACAGAGTTCAAAGTCCTTTTTACCATCAGGGAAAAACAATTGACTAAGCAAAATCAAAAGGTGGCAGAGAAGCCTTTGTGACAGCACCAGCACCTACTTCAATTACCAAATGGTACAAGAAAGAAGACGCTACAGAAACCGACCTAACTCACTGGCCACAGATCTTGGAAGGCTGGATGACTACAGCTCTGTGTAAAAGTAAATCCCCACGGGAGAAAAGCACACAGGAGCCCCCACACACTATTTGTGCAACCCTTCTGGTCTAAAATTACTTCCAAATACAATGTTTCAATTAAATACATAAATCCTTGATAGATCCCTTACGTTGTCTTTCTCTAAAATCAGAATGCAGAATGTACGTGAATAATTTCCTGGGCTGTACAAAAGCACAGGGCTCCTTTCGTCACGAACTAAATAAAAGCCTCTGGAGTCGCAGTCATCACAGAAATCACCAGTGCTGCCAGGCGGGCGTCCTGTTCTTCAACATTTCAAAGCTTTCGTTGCTGTGAACTGACCCCTCTTCCACATGTAGCTGTGGCTCCATCTGCCCGAAATGGCCCTTCTGCTTCTGCGCCTCAAGCCCCAAATTCTTTGCCTAGTGACTTCCTCCTTCTGCTCTGAAACCTAGCCCCAGTGTCACCTCCTTCCGGAAGCCTTCCCGGTTACAACTCTCCAATTTGGCCAGGGTTTTTATTTTATTTTCAAAGTACAGGTGTACCTCTTACAAGGCTCTATTTTTGCACTTATCCCCCAGGACAGTAATCATTTGTTGGCATGCACATCTCCTCATGCAGAGTTACAAACTTCCAGAAGTTATAAACTTCTAGAACTTTTCTTCACCCTTTGCCACCCTCACATTCAATAGCTGTAGACCAGATGAGTTCCCAATTATTTTGCAACTCTATCACAAGCAACTCCCCAAACTCACCTCCCAACTTTCCATTTGGGTCAAGTATTACAAAGCACACACACACACGTGCACAGACTTCACACCTGAAATTAAATGTCTTTTCAACTTTCCTTACATCATCAGCAGGATCTTCAGAGGCCTAGCACGCCACCAGTATTATGAACTGCTTTCCTTTCTTTCTACACCTAGGGCATGGTGAATCCAAGACACCAAACTTAACATTCAACTCTTGAATTTATCCATAACTTCTATTTCCTCACTAAGAACTTGAACTTCTTATCTTTTCATTTGCATTACCAATTCCGTGAGTTGAATTTCTTTGGGGGATTATCTTCCATAAAGTAGTGAAGACTTTTATAACGCCCTAGTCACAACCCTGAATGGTAAAGAACCCACAGGCTGCACTGAGCTAGGAGGTCAGCTGGGCCACTCACTAGCCAGCTAGGTAACTTGTTCTAGACACTGCAAGACACATCTTTAAAAAAAAAAAATGACTTATCAAAGGCTTTGAAGGTCATCGACAATCATCAAAACCACAAGTGTTAAATGTCAAGGGTCCTATGGAGTGTGCCGGTAAAAGCGGTCCACGCAAAGTCCTTTCACTTTCAATCTGTTCACTATCAAGGTATAAAAGGGGATTCTTTTTCTCAAAATGTCTTCTGATATTTCTTCGAGGTCTTCAAAAGCCTTAAGTTTCTTCTCTTCGTAAGAAGTCTCCTTTACAGTTATACGAGGATGGGATTTGTTAGCACTTCTCAGCAAAGCATGTCTGTCCACAAAGGTCTAGAAACAGATCAGTCGTCCCCACGGCAAAATGAGCTGAAGGCCACCTGGTGTTATCCTCAAAGATAATGTGTGTGCCTGGGTCTTTAATTTGCTTGTGAAGACTGGGGAGGCCAGAAAGGTGGGGAGAGAGGAGAGGAAGGAAGAAAGAATACATACATTGATTTTTAAACAGTATATGTTTAAAGTCAACCCAAGAGATTCAAGACATTTCAGATTCACAGAGAGCGGCTATGACCTATAGCCCCAGGACAGGTACCTTCCTTTAACCAGGTATAGGTGTTCTCTGCCATTAGGGGAATCTCAGTAGAAAACAGAGAAACCCTAAGCATGACTGGTAAACTCCCTTATGAAATTACTTCATATATCCTTTAGCATTCTAAATTCACACTCTGGTTCACAAACCCAGTTAACAAATGATTACCAGAAAAATCTCTTCACCAAGGTGAGCTCCGCAGCTTTCTGGCAATGGAATTGCTTTCCTACAATTAAACTTGTTCTTACGTTATGTTATGACAAACATGAAGCCAAGCGGGGAAGAATATTATCTTAACCGCATGGATCATCAGACAAAAGTTTAGAAAATGATGAGATTACACAGTCCCATCACTAAGACAATCATGTTAGTCAGGTCTACAATATTAGTATATGTGAAATGTTAGTGCTCTTATTCGACTAAAATCAGCAGCATGAGAGCCATCGACCAAATGTGCAAGCCATTCCAAACATAATTTTATCGATTCTAAAATTCAGCCAAATTACATTTTTTTTAATTGTTGGCTGACCCAACAGAAAAATGTACAAAGATCTGGAGACCAAAAATGGTCAGCAGACATGGGAAAAAAATGCACATGGCAATAAAATATCAAAAGATGTTCGACTTCACTTACAAAGAAAGGATCCCACATGTAATTCCTGATATGCCATTTTCACCTCTCACATTAAAAAGTTTTAACGGTTGGCTGGAAGATAGGAAAACAGGAAGTATCCCATTAATGAGAGTAGAAACTCATAATTTTGTAGGAATGGCACCATCTACCAGAATTTTTAAATACACAGTTTGCCCCACAATTCTTCTAGAAATTTATCCTACTATCTCACAAAGTGGACAAAGATGTATTCAATGTGTTTACTATAGTATTAGTACCAAGCACTAGAAATCTAAAATAGCCAACATTAGGGAACTTATGCCTTAAGGCAGGCATACCACGTTCTAGGGCAAAACGATAACAACAAAAAAAATAATCCACACTAAAAGATACCCTAATTGAGTTACTGAACTTCAGCAACATAGATTTCTTCTAACAACCATGCAAAAAAAAGGCAAGCTATCTCTAACTGGGGTAAAGGGACAGCATTATATGAATTAGGCTAAACACACTTGTCCACATAACATCATTCAATGGTAAAAAAACGGTGAGTATCAACAAAATTCTTCAGAAAAGAACGTATGACCCATGAGTATTTATGGATAAGAACAACAGGCAGGCATTTTCAAACATGAAATAATTTAGGGAATATAGCAACCAAAAACTCTATGAAAAGAAATTATCAGCTAATCAATGCTGAACAGATTAAAAGGATCAACAAAACACTCAATCCCAGAATATCTAAGAATCTGAAGGAAAGAGTGCAAACCAAGAATTTTATACCTAGCCAAGATATCCTTCAAGTATAAAAGCAAGCATTATTTCACCAAATAAGTCACCCTTTTTAAAAACTGACAATCAAATCTAGCCAACAGGAAGATGAATTAAAGATAGGAGATATGGAGGGGCACCTGGGTGACCCAGTTGGTTAAGTGTCTGACTTTGGCTCAGGTCATGATCTTAATGGTTCATGAGTTCGAGCCCCACATCGGGCTCACTGCTTTCAGCACAAAGCCTGCTGCATTCAGATCCTCTGTCCCCTCTCTCTCTGCCCCTCCCCCCACCGGCTCTTTCTCTCTCTCTCTCTCTCTCTCTCTCTCTCTGTGTCTTTCTCTATTATTTGTTAAATAAATAAACTTAAAAAGAAAAAAGACTTCAGGTATGAAAAGACCACAGTTCAAAGAACCAGTGGAGAACAATTAATCCTTAAAATCTAAAACTAAAACTAAATACTGAGGAAATTATGGTTACGGAACAAATTATAAATGCTCTAAAGTAACGTAAAACAACAATCAACAATGAGAAGGGGAAAATACAAGAAGTGCAAATGTTCTTATTTTTCCAATTATTAAGGTCACTGATACTGCCTAGAACTGAAACATGGAATATATTTATTAAAAATGATGCCATCTTGGGGTGCCTAGGTGGCTCAGTTGGTTAAGCGTCCAACTTTGATATTGGCTCAGGTCATGACCTTTCAGTCGTGGGATCAAGCCCCATGTCTGGCTCTGTGCCAAGCATGAAGCCTACTTGGGATGGATTCTCTCTCACCCTCTATCTGCCCCTCCCCTGCTCATGCGTGAGTGTGCACACCGTCTCAAAATAAACATTAAAAAAATGGGGGCACCTGGGTGGCTCAATTAAGCATCTGACTCTTGATTTCCACTCAGGTCATGATCTCACGATTTGTGAGATTGAACCCTTCACTGGGCTCTGCACCGACAGCACAGAGAGTCTACTTGAGATTCTCTCCCTCTCTCTGCCCCTTCCCCTGCTCACACTCTTTCTCGCTCTTTCTAAACAAATAAAATAAACGTTAAAAAAAATTGATGCCATCTTCTTGGAGTGCCTGGCTGGCTCAGTCAATGAAGCATGGGACTCTTAATCTTGGGGTTGTTGAGTTCAAGCCCCACGTTGGGCTGTAGCTTATTTAAAAATAAAATAAAATTAGTAGATAAAATAAAAATGACTCCATCTTGTGGAAGTCTTTCATAATCTTTTCTCTTAACCTCCACAGATTTATCAAAAGCTAATAATTACTGAAGCAAAGATTTACTTGAAATCTGACAAGTCCTTGTTCAGTTTCATTGCTTTCTTTATGTGCTATGAAATGCAAGTGACCTCTCAAGGGCGCCATGTTTATGAAAACAGTCAATCTCTTAAGGTCACACACGGATTACACTCCTACACTGTCCTCAAACTGACAAAGCTAGAGGGAGAGAGAGATGAGTGGATGCTGGGGGGTGGGGGCAGGACGCAGAGAGTACTAGGCTTGAGGAGTTCTGTGGTGCTGGGGCAGCTCTGGACCTTGACTGTGGTGCAGTTACATCCATCAGTACATGGACCAAGCTGCACGGAACCATACACACAAGTGAGTGCAGGTTAAAAACAGGTGAAAACTAAGTAAGGTCTCCAGTCCAGTCGGTAACTGACAGGCACCAACGTCAACTTCCTGGTTTTGCTATTGCACACAGCTATGGAAGATGTCACCACTGGGAACCTGTGGTCCTCCTTTTGCAACTTTCTGTATTTAATTACTCCAGAAAGTAAAGCTTTAAAAAAAAAAATGCAACAGTTAATTGATTTTTCTTTTATTTTAAAACTAACATGATTCCTCGGGGGTGCCTGTGTGGCTCAGTCGGTTAAGCATCCGACTTCAGCTCAGGTCGTGATCTCGCAGTTCATGAGTTCGAGCCCCACATCGGGCTCTGTGCTGACAGCTCAGAGCCTGGAGCCTGCTTCGGATTCTGTGTCTCCCCCTCTCTCTGCCCCTCCCCTGCTCACGTTCTGTCTCTTCTCTCTCTCAAAAATAAACGTTAAAAATTAAAAAAAAAAAACGATCCCCCAAATCAGCATGATCACTTTTGAAATGAAAGAACTTTAGGATTCCATATCGCCTATCCAGATAACACACATCTACAAAGACACACAGATATTTATATGATGCTAATTATACTTTAGGGTAGTAAGATTAGGGGTGATTTCTTTTGCCATATTCTTTGCACCTGTAACGCCTGATTTTTAAAAAGCACATGTCATTCTTATAAAAAACTATCCAGTTGTTACTTTTTTTTTTTAATTTTTTTTTTTAACGTTTATTTATTTTTGAGACAGAGAGAGACAGAGCATGAACAGGGGAGGGTCAGAGAGAGAGGGAGACACAGAATCTGAAACAGGCTCCAGGCTCTGAGCGGTCAGCACAGAGCCCGACACGGGGCTCGAACTCACGGACCGTGAGATCATGACCTGAGCCGAAGTCGGACGCTTAACCGACCAAGCCAACCAGGCGCCCCTGGTCACTCTTTTTAAATAGAGAGATGGAACGATCTTCCCAGGTCTACTTAATTACTAACCAATTTAGAAACCAGTGATTTTTTGTTTCCCCAGCTGCATTTAGCTAATAAAATACCTTTACCTTTTCAGGGAGTCTGAGACCAGAGATCTTTTTCATGATAACCCTTATGTAAAACAGCAGCAGGCTACTCTAATGTAAATGAGCTCCCACATACGCTAAACCTAACGGACTTAGGTCAACTGACCTGCATAAAGAAAGCAAGCCACTGTCCTTTCTGCTGATGTGCTGTGATGGGATCCAGCTACCACTGTGCCCTCAAGAGTCATGCTTTCTCTAGTCTATCACAGTAGAGGACATGCAGATACCTAGTTTCCCCTCAGTTATGAGCAAAGTTTTGACCATCTTGCCCTATTACTTTACAAGTTTTAAGGTTAGATGACTAGATGCACTGTTTTTCCTGGGACAATACACCCAGCTGGACTACATTTCAAGTAAATACGTCTCTGTAGATGTGCACTGGCTTAAGAAACCTAGTGAAGAAGGAGGAGGGGGGAAGGGGAGGGGGAGGGGGAGGGGGAGGGGAGGGGGAAGAAGAAACAACCTAGTGATGTCAAAAAAAAAAAAAAAAAAAAAACACGGGGCTGTGGAGTTAGAACCTTGGGTGTGAATCGCATTTCTATCAACCTGCTGTGCAATTCTGGACGAGGTACTTACATTATCCTCCCTGACCCTCAGTGTCCTCATCTTCCCAACTGTGCGATGAGAACAGAGTAGACCCACCTTGCAGCGCTGTCATTAAATTAAAGGAGGTACCGTATGCAGTGTACGTGAGGGCCCATCGACAATGGCTGCTGCTGAGTGTAATTATGAAACACACACAGACCTTCTGCTCCCTCTGACCCCCAGCTTCCTTCCTTTCCCATCAGCCTCCTGCCACCTCCCTCACTTCCCTCTGCGCCGTGAGTTTCCTCAGTATCCACAACCCCTCCCTCACCACACCCCATCCCCACTGCGCCCCAACAGTTCTTCCAGCACCAATTGGTGGCTGGAGCCTCCCCCTAAGCACACCATCTACACAGCATTTCTAACAACTTCCCCGGCTTGCTGTTCCCCACCTCTACGCGTCTAGGGGGAAAATGCTGTCATGCGAGTGTGCTGGCTTTGGAAAAACAGGGCGCCTGTTTGCGAGCGTGTAGGTTTTGGAAAAACAGGGCGCCTACTACATTCATACTCTATTACAATCTTACCACACTCTCCAAAAACTGCCACTGTCATTTACTACAGTCTAGGGCCTCCTTGACCTTCTTGAATTTTTCTTTTAACACCTGACTCTCTTGACTGCCTCAGTATCTACAGAATGCTTACAGATGCTGGAAATGCAAAGAGGCTGGAAAAGCAAAGAGGCTGGAAAAGCAAAGAGGCCTAAGACTCACCCTGACACAGACTCTTAAAGACAAAGATCTAATCCTCCCCCCCCCCCCCCCCCCGCAGACTTGGAGTGGGACTAAAAGAAAACGAGTTGAAGATCTCACACTGTGCTCCTCACGCTTCTGAATTGACACTAGAAGCATGTAGTCCTGTAATTCCTATATAATAAAAAACAATATATCAAAATAATAAAAGTCAAAAAAAAACATAACTGTATTCAAAGATGATAAATGCTAAACTACTAGCTGAAAAGCCTTAGAAAGGTGTTTATGGTGACCTTGAAATGGTGGGGAAGGTGTCACCTGCAAAAATGAAGAAAAGGACATTAGAGCAGAGGGAACAGCACTGAGCAAAGACAGAAGTATGAAGAGTACTCACTGTTCTGGGAATAACAGGTGGTTTGCTGTGGCTAGGGAACATGTATAATTTGGCAAGTCTTTAAAAGATATTCCAAATACATCACTGTAAGCATTTAATACATCATCTTCATCTGTACTGAGAGGACTAAAAGTGAAATTGTGAAAATCCAGGGCCCAAGTGCTTCCCGCCGCTCTGTGGAAAGCTTGGGTCTCTGCTCTGAATGATTTGGGGTCGAATGGCACGCTTCCATCTGAGCTCCAAGAGGTGGCTCTGGCAGGAATACAAAAGACGGACTGGCAGAGGGAGAACCTGGAAGCTGTCAAGACACCAAGACTGAAAGCAAGAGACAACCCTGACCGAAGTGGAAGGAATGGAGGGAAGGGCGGGGGTCAGAACACAGGTCAGCAGAGCATCCCCAAGTCTAGAGGCATAAGGTAAAGAGGAAGTTAAAGATGACTCAGGTTTCCCACTTAAGTGTACAGCAAATAAGGTCATGAACAGAACCAGGGCAGGTGGGAGGAGGCACTAACCTGAGATAAAGACGGTGGACTTGGCTTAGACAGGCTTAGAGTGCCTACAGGACACTCAGGTGGAGACCAACGGCTAGAGAGTGAGGCTGAGTCCTCACTGGCACACAGGTCCTAGCTGAAGCCATGAGAAGACCAAGGAAGACTAAACCAGGACAGTAATATCATGGGGGGCAAGGGAAAACAAGTGTTTCAGAAACGAAAAAGAAGTCCAGGGGTTGCCAAAGGCAAGTCAGAAAGGCACAAGGACTGAAAAGAGGCCGCTTATACTGGTGTCAGCACCCGCAAGTTACAGGTGATCTCGAAAAGTGGTGAAGACACACAGTCAGTCTGCGACGGGTCGCAAAACATGCGGGAGGACAGCAGCCACGAGCTCAGGAGCCCCCTCCCTTTTCACCCAAGCCCATGCTGTCACATCTTCCTTGAGTTGGACACGTATGTCAACGATTCCGCTTCGTCAATCGTCAAGACCTTTGTCCTGCCCGATGCCAATCACCTGCATCTCAACGTGGCAAATGCCCACCTCCTTCCAGAGCAAACCCCTTATTTTATCTGCATGGGGCCTCTCTCCTGTCATCTTCCTGTCCGTTTCTTTACCTGTCACCTCCTCCATTCCACCAAATCCAAATCACCAATTAATTAAAACCTCCACTATTCCCAAACACCAGTTTCCCAAAGTCAACTTGAGTTTTTTCCCTTTTCTTTATCCCTTAACTCTGGAATCCACTTTTTAAAAAATGACAACTCTCTCGCTCAAGTCTTCCTCACTCTAATTCCACACCTAAAAACCGACCTTTGGCACAGCCATACAGGCAAGGTGTCATGTCTGGTTTCCCACACCAATCTAACGTGTACACAGCAGATGGTTTTTTCCTTTAAGGAAAAACCAGCCAACAAAGCCAAACTCCCTACGGAAGGCCCTCCATAACCTGGTCATAAACCACCTTTATGGCTTTCTCTCCAACTATTACCTAACACAAACCGCCATGGCCAAAACAGTCTATTCAATGGTTTGAACATTAGTTACACCCTTCTCTTCTGAAATATCCTCTCTCGGCAAGTTCTATTGGGCACAGGGAACCTAGCTTACTCCAGTTCTCTAAAGGCCCTTTGAACATGCAACACATCCACAGCACTCCTACAATGTAACTGTCTACTCTGCCAGAAATTGTTCCAGATTCTTGCCATTCATCAGTGAACAAAGTGAAGATCCCCAGCTCTATAGAGTTAACATTTTAGCAGAAGGAGATAACAAGAAATAGACCTCATAAATAACATCAAGTATATAAAATGTTTTAAAATGGTCAATGTTACACAGGGCCTTGCTGGTTCAGTCCCTAGAGCACTCGACTCTTGATCTCAGCGTCATGAGTTCAAGCCCCACGTTGAGCATAAAGCTCACTTCAAAGGGGAGGGGGGGGGTGCCTGGGTGGCTCAGTCGGTTGGGTGTCTGACTTGATTTTGGCTCAAGTCATGATTTCACAGTTCATGAGATGGAGCAAAGCCTGCTTGGGATATATATTCTCTCTCTCTCTCTCTCTCTCTCTCTCTCTCTCTCTCTCTCTCTCGGCCTCCCCTGCATGCATACTCTCTCTCAAAAAAAAAAAAATTAAAAAAAATTTTAAGGTAAATGCCACAAAAAGCAAGCAAGCAGGATGTGAAGGCGTGGGAGCCCTGGAGAGGGCCTGGGAACTAATCATCTCAGCTGTAGCACCAGTAGACAGAGGAACCTTGATGCACCTTGATGTGCGAGGCAGACAGAATGGAAGGTGAGGAATTAGAGAGCACTCTTCCCCAGAGTTCTATTGCAAAGGGAAACAGAGAAACGGGGCAGAAGCTGGCCTGGGCAGCAGAGGTAAAGGTATTTACAATGAGAAGAAATAACACGTTTGTGTCCTACAAGTACCTAAAGCCCTACAAAGTCGTAGGCACTCAACAAATGTTACCTTAATTCCTTCCTTCACTTTCCCTTGACACCTGTTTTTGGTTATCCTTAGGGATAGCTATCTGATCTTTGTAACTATCTGCAGACAACTTTTCCTAACCCTTCAAGATTCCAATACGCTTCCTGGGAAACCCTCCCTGGCCCCTCTCCTCAGTGAGTCTCCCTCAGATATGCTGCCTTTTTGCACCAATGCATTCTTCCACTATCACCCTTATCACAGTCTCTTGTAATCACCAGGAGACAGTCCCATCTGCCTCATTAAACTGGCTCCTAGAGGACAGGGCAATACTAACCCTCTTGGGGTCAAAGTGTAACAGTTATGAGCTCTGACTCCGCTCTGACTCTGGAGCCAGACTGCCTGGCTTTGAATCCCGGTTCCACCAGTCACAATGTGACCCTGAGAAGGTGCCTAACCTCTCAGGGCTTTGAATGTTCTAATCCATAAAATGAGAAATAAAAATAGCCTCTACCTCCTGGCACTGCTTAGAGAAGTAAATGAGTGAACATATGTAAAATATGTGGTGTATGCTAAGCCCTATAAGTATTAACTATTATATTCTTACATCCACAGTACCTAGGATTGTACGCTTGACATAGGAAATTAATAAATTATTTTATGAATGAACTGAGGCACTAAAAAGCTCTCGCTCACCGTAGAGAATTACTTCTCTATGCATTACAGAGTTTGTGTTTTTCCCAGTAAAGTAATTCCATCATTTGAGCAATGTCATTTCTCGGCTAGTTAACCTGCTTCCCAGCCCAGCTCCAGCTGCGTTGCGGACGACAGAGCCTGAGTACTTCTGAACCTTTCCCTGGCATCTCTCCGCACCGTCATGGCTCTTCATACCTCCCAGGGCTCGGTGCGCCACGTGACACCATTAACGAACAAGGGGATGACACACCATTTGAGTGGCCAAACGGAAGGTGTGATTTTGCCTCCATTTTCGGGACCACTCACAGAAGGCAACATTCAAAAACATAAGAAGTCTTTGTAACCAAAGCACTTTTCTAAGCAACTAGAAAAACACTAACTCAAGCAAGAACTTGATTTTGCACAAAACTTCCACAATAACCAACAGCTCATTCAATATGAAGTAACCACTTTTCAGAGGAGTGGGAACCTCAAGATATTACATCACTTCAGAACTCGCCGAAATTCAACAACAACACGCCAATGAATTAATCAAATGTAGTTACAGTATTGCTGTTCTAGTGATTCTGTACTGCAACTACGAATCTTGTTTTTTAACTGGCTCTAAATTTGCAGGTCAAGATACCTCCTAGAGGGAGGGTTTAAAGGAAATATCCATACTTCCCGGCCCCCATCACTATCTACCTCAGAACCCAACAAAATGTAGTCGGATGACATCCCCCATCCTGTTCCATGATCTTCCACGTGGAGCAGCACAAGGCGCAGACGGTCCCCGACTTACAATGGTCCGACTTCAGGAGGACGCAAAA
The DNA here is from genome assembly GCF_018350175.1 of Felis catus. Lineage (NCBI taxonomy): Eukaryota > Metazoa > Chordata > Mammalia > Carnivora > Felidae > Felis > Felis catus. Next base: position 18,953,143 of record NC_058383.1, on the reverse strand, counting down.
GCGATGCGCAGTCAGTAGAAACCATACTTCAAATTCTGACTTTGGATCTTTTCCCAGGCTAGTGACACGCAGTACGAAATTCTCTCCTAATGCTGGGCGGTGGCAGTCAGCCGCTGCTCCCAGTCAGCCACACGATCAGCAGGGTCAACAACTGCTACACCCACAACCATTCTATTCTTTTCAGTACGATATTCAGTAAATGACATGAGATATTCAACACTCTGTTGTAAGACAGGCTTTGTGTTAGGTGATTTTGTGCAACTGTAGGCTAACTTAGGTATTCTGAACATGTTTAAGGTAGGCTAGGCTAAGCTATGATGTTCGATAGTAAATGCATTTTGACTTACAATATATTCGACTTACGTTGAGTTTATCAGGACACAACCCCACTGGAAATCGAGAAAGATCTGAACTACCAAAAGCACAGGCTCTGGAGTAGAGCGCCTTGGTCCAAACGCCAGCTCCACCCAGGTACCTCCATCAGGTGTCATTTCCCCCCCTCGTAACAATGTGACCTCGCAGGGCTGGTCCAGTAAACCAGACCAGATACAGATACTGAATGACCACAAGAAAAATGAACAAATGAGAAACAGCTAGCTTATAGCAGACACACAACAAATGGTGGTTTTCTCTTATTACACCATTTTCATCTCATCAGAATTGAAGTTTTACAAAGAAGACATTAAAAAGGCTCAAACGTGTCAACTAATGCCCTTAGTTAAAAGTAAAAATGTTAAGAGTGAGGAAAAAGTTCCCGGAATAAAGAAAGAGCTGTGATCCCAGGGAAAAGCTCCTCCTCCTGTAAAATACACACCTGGCAACAACTTCCTTGCATTCTGAGGACAAGGCCTGCCCCGTCCACACCCGACCCTGGGATGCCTACAGGATATGAACCCCTGGTGTCAGAACTGAAAAAAATGTTGTGATTAGAAGGTCCTAGTCTCGGGGCACCTGGGTGGCTCAATTGGTTAAGCCTCTGACTCTTGATTTTGGCTCAGGTCATGATCTCGTGGTTCATGAGTTCAAGCCCCAAGTTGGGCTCTGTGAAGGCACAGAGCCTGCTTGGGATTTTCTCTCTCTTTCTCTCTCTCTCTCACTCCCTCTCCCTCCCCTCCCTCCCTCTGCCCCTCCCCACTTGCACACTCTCTCTCAAAATAAAGTCGTTTAAAAAAAAATTTTTTTTTTAATTTAAAAAAAAGATCCTTTTCTCATCACATCCACTGTGGCCACCCCCTGGGTGCTTAAGTATGTGAGGTCTAGGTTACAAAAACCTTCACTTGAAACTTACCCCCCCAGAAAAAGACATACAAGGTAAACATGAAGTCAACTACTTTACAATAATTGCTCCCAGGTGGCCATTTTCAGGATGCTCTGCCTGCCTATTAATGAAATCTGAATGCAAGGGTGCTGGGCTAGCTTAGTCAATAACCAATAAAATTCTGCCCGGGGTCCTAAAGCAACATTCTTTGCAAACTCCCCGAGGGGAGGAGCTTATCTGCTTTTTCATCTGGCATTCCCTAGAGCCTGCCGTATAGCGGGGACTTAAAATCCACTGAAAGATTTGGACACCCCTATGCACGGCAGCATTACTCACAAGTCAAAAGGTGCAAGTTAACCCAGGTGTCCATCAACAGATGACTGGACGCACAAAATATGAGCTTATAGGAGTTTTATGTGAGTTTACACCCACAAAAGAATATTACTCAGTGTTAAAATGAAGGAATTTCTGACACATGCCACAACATGGCTGAACCTCCAGGACATTATACTCAGTGAAATAAGCAGTCACGAAAAGACCCAATACTGTATGGTTCCACTTATATGAGATACAGAGTCAAATTCACAGAGAGAGAAAATAGAATAGTGGTCACCAGGGGATGGGGGAGAAAGGAATGAAGTTATTGCCTAATGGATGCAGTTTCAGTTATGCTAGATGAAAAAAGTTCTGGGGATGAAAGCACAACCATGTGAATGTACAGTGACCCTTGAACAACGTGGTTTTGAATGTATTTCCTCTTCTTTATGATTTTCTTATTGACTTTTTCTCTAGCTTACTTTCTTGTTAAGAATACAGTATATAGGGGCACCTGGGTAGCTCAGTCGGTTAAGCGTCCGACTTCGGCTGACCCCCATGTTGCTCAAGGGTCAAGTGCGCTTAATGCTGCTGACCTGTACGCTTACAAATCATTAAAATGGGGAGCACCTGGGTGACTCAGTCAGTTGAGCATCCGACTTTCGCTCAGGTCACGATCTCACAGTTTGTGGGTTCAAGCCTCGCATCAGGCTCCGTGCTGTCAGCTCGGAGCCTGGAACCTGCTTCCGATTCTGTGTCTCCCTCTCTTTCTCTGCCCCTCCCCTGCTCTGCCGGGCTGTCTCTCTCTCCAAAATAAATAAATGTTTAAAAAAAAATTTTTTTTTAATCATTAAAGTGGTACATTTTATGTTCTGTGTATTTTACAATCTAAAAAAGAAAAACAAGAAAATTAATTTGAAAGAACAAATGAAGGAAGAAATACTGAGTATTATTTTCATCACTCACTAAATGTCTTATCTCATACCTTTGGATTATTCATTAGGGCGTTCCTAGCTCCACATTTTACAGATGAAATTGGGACTCAGAGAGCTTAACTGATCTGCCACTCCATTACACATAGGACCTACTACACAGTGCTGCTCACCATTAATGGCCTAAGCCCCACGAAGACAAGGCCTATGCCTGAGGTTGTCCCTCTATGCCCAGAACCTAACACAACACCCACAGGCTCCTTGAGTGTTTTAAAAATCCCATTGGCCTGAACGTCTAGATCACAGATGTCACTGTGTCCCTTTCTCCACGAAATCCCCAACAGGGGTAAACTGGGCAGCCCGAAGACCACTTCCTTCTCTGGAAGCGCACAGACACAGGCTGAGCAGTCAACCGCTCCCCCAAGGGCTTACTATGTGCCAGGAGTTGGGGCAGATAAAGGTTCAATTTCATCTTTGAGAGAACTGAATCTACTGCCGTAGAGAGATAAGGCTCAGAAACAATAACAAAAAAGACAAAAGGCTTAATAAATAGACAGGAGTACATAAATCTAAGGGAATACTGAGAGTGTCCACGGGTCTGAGAAACGTGGCAAGTATCTTCAGAAGAGGTGGCTTCTGAGCTGGATGTGGAAGGATGAATAGTTTTCCAAGCACTACCAGGGAAAAGGCCAGAGCACGAAGCAGAAAGAACAGCAGACTGGGTGTCAAAAGAGCACCCCTGTTCCCGACTTGGCTGTTATCCAGATCAGTGACCTCTGCAAATCGCAACCCGTTTCCTCGTTTACAAGCCTACAGCAAGCCCCCAAGTCCAGCTCTGTGTGTTCTACCTAATACAAGCTCTGAAGTCAAAGTGCCTAGGTTCAAATCGCGCCACGGTCACTTAAGAGTGACCTTGAGCTGGGTTATTAGTTGCTCTGTGCCTCAGTCTCCCCACTTCAAGAGAGAGCTGGTGTGCTCCTTAAATAACACAGGTCAGTCGCTCAGCACATAGTAAGCCCTCAATAAATACAAGAGAGCCCCCGTCAAACATGCCACATTGTGAGAGAGGCAAACGCCAGATGCAAGGGGAGTGCCGGCTGCGTTTCCAGGTCCCTCCCAGTCCTGAGACATCCCGGGGGGGGGGGGGGGGGGGGGGGGGGAGGGGCCGGGGGGGGGATGGGAGCGCCGAGCCGGGGCTGCAAAGCCTGCACGCATGTGTCACTGCTGGGCTCGGCACGCGCCTCTCCCCGCCCCGAGGAGAAGCGATGGCTCAGCAGTCCCGGGGCCCGCTCCCACCCCTCGGGCCGGGCACCGGGGCGGGAAGGGGCTCGGACCCCACTTACCATGCTGGCCGGGGGAGGGGCGGCTCAGGTGAGCTGGCTCTCGAGCTTCGGACACGTCCCGCTCGCACAGTTCAGGTCATGGTCCCGGCAGGTTCGGGAAGTCCCCCGCCCATGCAAAGACAACCGCTGCCCCACCCGGGCCCCGCGGGGACCCTCTAAAAAGAGCTCGGCCCCCCGGCCCGCCTCGCCGGGGACCCCCGGAACAAATTCATCTAGACCCACCCGCCCCTCCCCAAGGAAACTGAAAAAGCAGGAAATGGGGCTCGGAGGCCGGCGAGGAGGGCAGCGGCTCGGGGGCCCCCCGCCCGGGCCCGACCCCCGAGGGGAGGCTCCGGGCCCAGGCAGGGGCTCCCGGCCTCCGCGTTCAGAAGCGGCTGCGGGCCGGGCCCCGAGGCTGAAGGGGCGGAGGCTGAAGGGGCCTCGGCGGCGCAGCCCCGGCGGCCGGCTCAGGGTAGAGGCCCGGGGGCCCGCGCTGTCCTCGCCGCCTCAGCCCACACGGCCGCCGCCGCCGCCCCCCGGAGCATCCCTGCGCGCGCGCCCGCCCCGGAGCCGCCCGCTCCCGCCGCGCGGCCGCCCCCGACCAACAGCCCCAACGCGCCGGAAGTGGCGAGCGCCCGGCGCGGCCCCACGGCGCGGCCGCCGGGCTGCGGCGCTGGAACCGGACCAATCCGGAATCGAGCGGGGAGAGGGTGGGGGGGCGCGGGGCGGGGCCGCACCTGACGGCTCCCGCCTGGCCCCGCCCCCGCCCGGCCCCGCCCGGCGCTCGCCGCCCATCCACGCGGGCCGCCGGCCATGTTGGTAAAGGGCCCGAGCCTGCCATCTTAGTAAAGGGGCGGTTTCCCTTTCGCTTCGTTGGCCCATTCATTCCGCAGAGCTTTAGGGAGCGTCTTCGCGCCAGGCTCCCCGGCCGGGAGCCCGCCGCCTCTGCCCTCCGTGGAGCTTACAGTCCTTTAGTCCACGCACACGTTAGCCAGCCCTGCTAAGGACCCAGGCGCTAGGACTGGTGCAGTCAGCACGGCTGCTGTCGTCCCGGCGCTGGCGGAGGCAGAGAAACAAGGAAAGGGCAAATGAACAAACTAACTGCAAGAAAGGAGTGCTGTGAATGTTAGGAACCCAACAAACACGCAGCTGGCCGAGATAGCAAGGAAGGGAGGGGATGAAAATGCAGAGGGACACCTGAAGAATAAAGTCGGATAATAGTGGAAAGCGTGATCAAAGCTGAAGGAGCAGTAGGGGACCTGGCTGGCTCAGTCAGTGGGAGCATGCTGGAGGACTCTTGATCTTGGGGTTACGACTTTGAGCCTCACGGAGGGTGGAGATGACTTAAAAAAAAATAAAATAAAACCTTTAAGCCTGCTAAGTTGGTAGAGATGCTACTCTTGATCTTGGGGTTGTGAGTTCAAGCCCCATGTGGGGTGTAGAGATTACTTAAAAATGAAATTGAGAGAAAAAAAAATTTTTTTTTAAGCTGAAGTTAGCAGCAACTGCAGAGGTTCTGAGAGGGCATAGAATGTGATGAGTTCCTGTTCCTATCCTCCAGTGCGCTTTCCTCGTGAAAGTGCTGATTTTAGGAAACAGGAGGCGAGGCGCCTGGGTGGCTCAGTGAAGCCTCTGACTTCAGCTCAGGTCATGATCTCACCGTTTGTGGGTTCGAGCCCCACATCAGGCTCTTTGCTGTCAGCACAGAGCCTGCTTCGGGTCCTCTGTCCCTCTTTCTGCCCTTTCCCTGCTCACTCACTCTCCCTCGGGAAAGAAAGAGAGAGAGAGAGGAAAGAAAAGAAAGAAAGAAAGAAAGAAAGAAAGAAAGAAAGAAAGAAAGAAAGAAAGAAAGAAAGAAAGAAAGAAAGAAAGAAAGAAAGAAAGAAAGAAAAAGAAAGGAAGGAAGGAAGAAAGAGAAAGAAAAATAGAAGCAGGAAAGAACCCCAATTCCACAGAGGCTAAGCCCTACTGTGTGCCCACTGCATAGACTAGAGCAAATCTGTATAACCCAGTGTCTTTCGAACTCCTACAAGAACCTGAATGGCTTGTTAAACACAGATTGCCATCCCAGTCCCACTCTCAGAGATTCTAACTCAGTAGGTCTGGAAGAGGCCTGATGATTGACAGTTCTAACAAGTTCCCAGGTGATGCTAATGCTGGCAGGTCCTGGGACCACACTTGGAGAATTACCAATAGAACTCCTGACCACAGAAAACAAGAGCTTTCATTCCTTCTCTCATCAAATATTTATTGCCACCCACTACGTGACATCCACTGTTCTGAGGATTCGGTAAGGTGAAAACAGATACCTATGTGCCCTTATGAAATAGACAAGCTATTTTAAAAGTATTATCCAATAATAAATCAGTTATACTTGGGATAAGAGCGTGGAAGAAAGGGGTGCCTGGGTGGCTCAGCCGGTTAGGCATCCAGCTCTTGATTTCAGCCCAGGTCATGATGTCTCCTTTCATGAGATCGAGTGTAGAGCCTGCTTGGGATTCTCTCTCTCAATCTCTCGCTCTCTCTCCTCTCTCTGCCCCTCACCCACTTGCTTGCATGCTCTCTCTCTCTCTCTCTCTCTCTCTCAAAATAAATAAATGTAAAAAAAAAAAGTGTGAAAAAAAATACAAACCACCATGAGAATTAATGGCCAAGGGATCTAAGTTAATCTCCAGGGTTGGAACGGGGAGAAGGTCAGGAAGTGACATTAACTTAAGCTGAGGCCTGAAAGATATGTTGTACTTTTCTAGGCAAAGAGAGGATGCATAGAATATTCTAGGCAGTAGAAACTGCCTGTATTAGGGAAGCCATATCAAAAGGTAAACGGATGAATCCGAACTGAGACCAAGTAACTTGACCTTTCTTGGCTCAGTTCAGTGGGGTGAGCAAAGGCTGTAGGATACGACGGATCTGGAGCGGAATCCCAGCTCTTACCATTAGCTGAGGTATGTTAAGCACATGACGATCTAAGTCTTGACTCCCTCACTGTGTAATTGGCTGAAATGGCGGAAACTCAACCCAGACTCAGAGGTATGCCTTTGATTCACATAACTCCCATAACTGGACATCCAGAAATAGGCCGGCCAATAGGTCTACCCATAGCTGGCTCAGTTGGTAGAGCATGGAACTCTTGACCTCAGGGTCCTGGGTCCTGGGTTTGAGCCCCACGTTGGGCGTAGAGCTCACAAAAAAGAAAGAAAAGAAAAAAGGAAAAGAAAAGAAGAAAAAGGTCACGTTCATGCTAGGAGTGATGGAAGCCCTGGGTCCATTCCTCCAGGATTTTCTTGGCTCTGCTCTCCTCAGTGGATTGGCTTTGTCCTCAAGATGGCTGCCGGGAACAGACAGGGCCACACACTTCCGGGTTCACATCGGCAAGAGAGAGCGCCTTATCTCACACCCTTTCTCGTGGCAATAAACTTGATCCTACTGGTCTTACTTGGCTCAGGCCTACCCATCCCTGAACCAGCCACATGGGAGGAGGATGGAATTGCTATTTCCCTGGAGTCGGTTTCAACTCCCCATAATAAAGTGGGTGCGGTGGGGCCCCTACACGATCAGCACACCTCCATTGCCAAGCTGGAGTTAATATTAAATTGAATGTCCGCAGCACACCTGGCACACGAGGCATATAATAAATCACAGGTATTATTAATTTTGCTCCAGGGATTGTGTCCAAGTCAACTAAATAACACTTTGTTATTAATATTAATCTCGATCCTGTCTATTCCAAAAAAAGATTTAAGGCCGCTATTGCTTTCTGTTGGCACCGCAGAGATGGCCCCCATCCAGCTCCTCCTGCCCATTCCTTTTGCCGCTGCCTTGGTCTCATTCATTCAGTTATTCATTCAACAAACACCCAGCATCAACTTTACGCCAGGCCTTTCGCCAAAGACCAAAAATCCCAAAATGAATAACACTCAGGCAAAGTGTTCGCTGCCTCACGGCAGAAACAGCCACCCCAACAATTCCCGCACAATAAGGTGCTATAGCAGGGGTGTGCGCAAACTTTCTGGGTGCACGAGAAAGAGGGGAGGGCGCAACCAGCTACGGAGAGACACGTGGTTGGAGGATTGGACGAAGATGGTAACATTTTCATCGGGTCTCGCCGGATGAACAGAAATTCGCCTGCCTGCTGCAGAGTGCCCCGTCCTCTTCCCCCTCCGAGCTCTCTCCGACTGTATCGCGACTCTTTCCATGGCAACTGACAAGGTCGTGACCCTGGAGTGGGAACGCTATCACACAGACTCTATCGTCTCGTGTGGGAGGATCATCCAAAGGTTTACGTGGATTTCGGACGCGGCTGGATGCAGAGTCCGAAGTGGCATCACAGAACTCCGTTTCTCTCCATTTATTGGTTCTGATTCCTTGATTGGGGGGGGGGGGGGGTCCTTTATCCACACCGTCACCCCTGGCACGTCCATGCTTTATCTTCTCTGGGAGAGAAGAAAGCTTGCCTCTCCTATCAGCGGTTCAGGAAAATCGTCCCGTTGGTTTTGATTGGATCACTCCTGAGCCAATCACTGTGACCAGGGGGGACTGTGGTGCTCTGATTGGCTGGACCTCAGTCACACCCTCGGCCCCAATTTCCAGAAAAGCTCTTTCTATGGCAAAAAAAAAAAAAAAAAAATCTCTCTGAGCGCCACCACGGCTCTATGAAGCCATCGGAACCTGAGGAACTCTCTCATTTTTCCCTGCAAGGAAGCACCTTGGTTTCTCAGGAGGCATAGGAGTATCACCCAGTATGGATTTAATGAAAAAAGGAAGACAGGAGGAGCATCTGGTACCCTCTGTAGATGATAGGAACGGTCTCTGTTTAACATGGCACTTAAGGCCTTTGAAGGTCTTTGGCGCTCTCTAGCCATACTCTGCCTGAGTCTTTACTCTTATGTCATTGTATGGCTTGAGCAGGTCACCTCAACTCTTTGTACCTCAGTTTCCTAATCCATAATATGGGAGCAATACTGGTACCCACCTGGTCAGTTACATACCTGTATCAGTCAGATTCTATCAAGAAATTCTAGTTAGAATTTGAGGAATTGATAAGGGAGCTATTTTAAAAGGGGTGTAAGGAAACCGTACAAAAGACAATACAGTACCCCCAGTCTCGTAACACCAGGACTTTGAGTACCCCTAGGGCTGAAGAGGCAAGTGGAGGAACATTTGCCAGAATCTGTCTAGGGGGAATCGTGCGAGAGCAGGTGAAGGAAGCAACCAGCGAAGGTGCTCCTGTAGGGAGGAAGCCAGTGGAATAAATACCCTGACCACACTCTCTTCCCTCCATCTCCTATTGGGGCTCCCCATTGGACAAATCCAACCAGAAGCCAGAGAGCAAGGGAGCCTGGTGATATAGTGGTCGGGGCCAACCTCCTGGACACAGGGCAAGAAGAAGAAATGGGACCCCGGAGGTGCAAATGGAAGAGATTCGACCGAACAGTACCATTACTGTGGCGAAGCACGTGAAGTGTTTTGTGACGGGCACCTTAAAAAGATTTTCAATAAATATTACTTATTTATTATTGTTTCTATCCTAGTTACTGCCGCCCTTACTATCTCCTCTCCCTCTACAAGCCCACCGTGCTGGACTCCTCATGGGTCCTGGAAAGCAGCAATCTCTTCCACGTCTCTGAGCCTGTGCTTATGTCATTCTATCATTAGGGATGTCCTTTTCCTCGTCTCTTTCCCTCCCCTTCAAATTCCTACTCGTCCTGAAGACCCAACTCAAATGTCGCCTACTGAGTGACCTCCTCATGTAGAATAAAGAGCTGTTTACAAACACCCATTACTATGATTAAGGGAGAAATCTTGTCTGAGGTCTTACCTAGCTGTGACACCCACCAGAAATATCCAACAAGAATTACCCATGGGCAGGGTATGATGGGAGAGAGACTTCCAGTGTTCAGCGATATCTGCCTTGGCTCGCCTCCGAGTACAAGGGAGGTTTATACTTCCCCACTTCCTGTGGTTGGACTGGACAAGGCCAGCTGGCTGGAAGTGACCCACGTCATTTCTGGGCCAGAGCATTTCCTTGGCTAGCATTCCCTTTCAAGTCCCTCTGATTCTGTTCTCCCCTGCCATAGTGCCCTGTGACCCATTATGTTGGGATTGGAGCACCATAAGGTGGAATGCTGCCCTCAACTACACCGGGTCAACAGAATGAGCAAGAAATAGACTTTGTGCTTTGAGGCACTGGTATTTAGGGTGGTTTGTTACTGCAACAAAACCTGACATCTCCTGACTAGCACCTGAGACCGTGTGTGGTAGCTGGTCCAAAAAAAATGCCCTCACTGAACCATGTCTGTCGGAATGCACATCCTTGTGTAGTCCCCTGACCTTGATTCTGGGTTGGCCCTATGAATTCCCTTCTGACCAGTAAAATGGAATGGAATGGAGCCTGACTTCCAAAGTTAGTTCCTAAAAAGCTGTATAGTATTTGCTTGGGTTTCTTGGGACATTATCTTTGGGACAAGCCAGCTACCACGTAAGAAGTCTGATTACCTGAGAACACCAAGCTGTGAGGAAGTTCTAGGCAGACAAATGGAAAGCCCATGTGAAAAGAGAGAGTACTGCCTGACCAGAAAAATCCATCACGGGTAGCTCAGCTGAGGTACCAGCCATGTAAGTGAAGACGCCATCTTGGATCGTTGAGCCCAGTCATGACTTGGGAAGACTCCAGCCCACAGCACCTCTCTAACTGCAACAGTATGAGAGATCCCAAATAAGAACCACCCAGCTAAGGCCCCATCAAAACTGTGCAGAACTATGAGGGATAATAACGAGCAGGTATGCAAAGTCATTATGTTTGGGGATATAACAGTAAATAACCAGAACACTATAGTAAGGGTCTGACCTTTTATTTTAAGTTTATTTATTTTGAGAGAGATAGAGATAGAGCATGAGTGGGAAGGGGCAGAGAGAGAGGGAGAGGTAGAATACCAAGCAGGCTTCGCGGTGTCAGCACAGAGCCCAATGTGGGGCTCAAACTCACGAACCATGAGACCATGACCTGAGCTGAAACCAAGAGTCAGATGCTTACCCGATTGAGCCACCCAGGAGCCCCTGGATCTGACCTTGAAGGAGACTAATGAGGACCATCACAGCTTTCTTGAAGGGCTGTGAAAAATCAGTTCTCCCTATCCCCAGTCAGCTGCTGGACAACCCCCTCATATAAGTCCTGTGCCACCTCTGGGGACTGCATTCTTAAAGGACAGGAAGCACCTCATACAAGGTCATCCCCTCCCCATCCAACCCCAAAGCCCACCGAGGTCTCCCAGCCTCAGTGAGCCCCAGGCGACCTTCTGGTTAGAGACCCTCCAGGTTGAGGCCAATGCCCCACTTTCACTGTGAGCTAGATGCTGAAATGGATTTCTGTTGGCATGGCAAACTTCGGAAGTAATGACGAAGTGCTAAAGCTGGCCATATGTATAACTAATAGAAGAAAGTCCAAAATTGCAATACTTTGGTTGTGAACAGTGTGTGTAATAGTTATTTTTATCGAAAATTATTTCCTCAACAAAATCTAAATTTAGGAAGCCCAGTGTGTTATTGAACAGTAATGTCACGCAAAAATGGGGAAGGTGATAAAAGTTCACAAACAGATCCAAGAATATGGCACTGACAAAGGAGAAAATGAGGCCGGGTCTGCAGGCCAATGGATACAAATTGAGTACAAAATACCTCTGTTTTATATGCAGATTAGAACTAACAAAAAAATAAGTGTAAAACGCAGAAAGTTAAAAGAACAGCCTATTACGAAGCAAATGACAAATGGGGAAATAAACTAAGGCTGCGAGGAAGGAAGCTATAAAAAGACTCATTAAGCAGTGATTATACACATAATCCAAATCTTAAATACAGGTGCGACGCAGGTGTCAGTCCTTTGTCCTCTGGCTCCTGTGTGCTTTGGTTTTGCCCAACCTCAACCTGGACCCCAAATTCTGAACACCTTTAAGTTTCCTCAAACAATCCACTCACACCACAGCAGCGTTTCCAGTGGGGGTGGGACCGGCCTCGTGCGAGAGACATCTCACCAGATAGCGTCATCCTGGTCACCAAGTCAGTAATGACCATGCCTCCACCTCCCAGAGGTCATCAGGACAAGAAAAACCAAGCCCACCTGTTTCCAAGTGCTCCTGGAGGCAGTATCACCCTCAACAGGGAAACGCTACAGCAAAGCAGTAGGGACCCTTCTTTACTGAAGATGTTGTACGGAGGAGAGGACTTACATCGCACATCTCATAGCAAAGACTCTGAAGCCTTCATTCCCACCATCTGCAATTTCCTGCAATCCCTCATCAGCTGGGCTGCTACTGGATCACTTTTTTCCCTCAGCGCCTCCCCCCCTCATAATGCCTGGCTGTCTAGTTCATCGTTCTCCCCTCTAGAATTTCATCCCAAATCTCAAGCCTCTCTCCTCACTATGACGCAGTCACCTCAACATTGCCCAAGATGCTACCCCATGTTAGTATATTCACACGCATCATGGGTGTTCAGCAGAGCTAAGGGCCCTCACATTGATAGAACCCACCGCCCTTAGAAGGTAGTTGAGACACCACCACTGGTTCCCCAAACACATCTAAGTGCTGTATCACTGTGTTTGCTCTGGAGCCTTCCAGTAAAGGAAGTTGTCTCCATCATGTGACACAGGAAGGGTATAGATGATGCGGGGGACATCTGTTGTTGTTGTTTTTTTCTTGTCCCTTCCGATAACTCCAGTTTTTCTGTGAAGGATCACCTTCCCTTTATACTCGGTTTTTGGAGCTTGGATGGGGCCAACCCCACTCCTCAGTATCAGAGGTAAGCATGCGACCCAAGAAAATGCGGTTTCCGTTCGTTTATTAACAAAACCAACGCTGTAAAAACTTACCCTATGCATACACATAAATGCGCGGGTGTATCCTTAGGATAAACTCACAAAAGTAGAATTACTAGGTCAAAGGGTAAATGCCTTTGTGATTTGATGGATTGTCCTGAAGAGTCCTGTAAAGGAGTTGTACACTCTTACCAGCTACACAGAGAGTATCTATTTCTGCACAGACCGGTCAATAGTCAATAGTCAATACTGTCAGCCTTCTCGATTTTTGCCCATCTGAGAGATGACATTGCAATTTTTTGGTGAACTGTCCAGTTTTGTACTCTGCCCCTCTTTGCCATTGAGTTGCTGGGCTCTTTCGCTATGTTTCTAGGAAATCTTTATGCAACAGGGAGATTAACTCTTTGTGATGTTGACTTGAAAATATTTTTCCCAGATTGCTGCCTTTTGACTTTGCTTATGGTTTCACTCTTCCACGGAGAAGCCTTAATTTATTTTTTATAGCTGAATTGATCGATCTTTTATGGCTTCTGATTTTGAGTCAAACTTTATAAGGTTGCTCCCATGCCAATACTTAAGGGAATTTACTCATGCTTTCTTCAAGTACTTTTATATCTTTAATTCAAAAACATAGGTAAATCTTTGATCTACATAGATTTTATATTGGTATACAGTGCGAGGTATGAACCCAAGCTGTTGTTTGAGATGGGAGACGCCAACCCCAAACCGGGCACTGAGTAAGGTGACTTAGTTCCCAGAAAGAGGCCAGACCTGTTGCCAGAAGCTGATGCATGAAACAAAAGATGTGCCCAGAACCGGCCAGGACAGCAGGAGCAGCACCGTGTTCCAGTAGTGACAGCAAGCCCAAGTTCCCCGTCAGCATGAAGATACAAAGAGACCAGGAAAAGGGACTGGGTAGCTGCTCCCGCATCCAGAAAAAGCCTAGAAAAAAAAAGAAAAGAAAGAAAAGAAAGAAATTCAGTCGTCTTTTTGCATCATTCAATAGCATTCTACAGTTTCCTTCATGTAGATTTTTTAAAGTAATCTTTACGCCCAGCATGGGGCTCAAACTTACAACCCTGAGATCGGGAGTTGCACGCTCTACTGACAGAGCCTGCCGGCTGCCCCTCCTTCAAATAGATTTTATGCATTTCTTATGAAGTTTATTTTTAGGTCCTTTATCTTTTGTGTTGCCATTGTAGATGGGGCCACCACTCCATTATCTCTTCTAAGCAGTTGTTAGTATAAATAAGGAAGCTATCGATTTCTTTAGTTAAATTTTGGACCTAGCCAACTAAGTGAATATTTTTATTGTTTTGTTTTGTTTTGTTTTGTTTTGTTTTGTTTTGTTTCTTCCAACAGATTCACGTAGGTTTTCCAGGTATAATACTGTATCACCTGAGGGGAGCCTGGCTTGGTCCGTCTTTACCGCGTGCAACTCTTGATCTCGGGGTTGTGAGTTCAAGTGCCACGGTGGACATAAAGCTTACTTTAAAAAAAAGCAAACAAACAAAACTGTATCATTTGTCAATCATGTTGATTTTAGCTCCCTTTTTCCATATCTTAGAGATGACTGAAAATCAAAGAGGATGTTTCCCCTGATTCCAAGTCCCTCATGTTTGGGGAAGAGGAAGAAAAGAGAAATTCGCCTCTCCTGTGGTACCTCCTAGCCATTACATATGCTCTCTCCTTTGCCGCCCCCTCTCCTCTTACATAGTAGATTTCTATCACACTTCAAACCCCAGATCAAATGTCACTTCCTCTGGGAAGCTCTCCCTGACCTCTCGGCCCACATCTGGGTGGCCTGTACTTGTGCATCATGGAGATCACCCCAGTCATTGTGCTGTGCTGCGGGAGGACCTGATTAGTCCGGGCCTCCCCTTGGCTGGAACGCAAAGAGGGAAGGAAGTGTGTTCATTTCAGGGAGTGCTTGTTTTCCTCTTGCCCAACGTCCATCGCCCCCTCAATTCCCTTCTGACGTTTCCATCCTCTCATTAAATACAGTGAGTAGGGATTGAAATCAAAGATTTTCTCTCCTCTAGCCAAGGGAAGGAGCATATGGCCCAAAGTAGGCTAAGTGGAGCCCCTTCCCAGAAATTTGAATATTGGGACAAAAAGAAATGTTTGGACTATTGTTCCGGATGTGTGGACACATCCTCCTTCCTTAGCCTCTGGAGCTGCCCACTTCTAAGGCTCCTGATGACCCCATGAACAGCCCATTTCCTTCCAAGAAATTCACTTTTACTTAAGTTGGCCACACTTGATGTCAAGGCACCCTATGCTGCAGTAACAACCTAAAATCTCAGTAGCTTAGGGGCGCCTGAGTGGCTCAGTCGGTTAAGTGTCCGACTTAGGTCGTGATCTCGCGGCTCGTGAGTTCGAGCCCCGCGTCGGGCTCTGGGCTGACAGCTCAGAGCCTGGAGCCCGCTTCAGATTCTGTGTCTCCCTCTCTCTGACCCTCCCCTGTTCATGCTCTGTCTCTCCCTGTCTCAAAAATAAATAAACATTTTTAAAAAAAGGGTTTTTTTAAATCTCAGTAGCTTAACACCGTAGTTTACTTCTTGTTCGTGTCACAGTCACAGAATGTTGGCAAATCCTTCGGGGTGCCAGGCCCTTTGATCTTGGCTCTCAACACTCCTTCAGGTCCCTGGAGTCATCAGACCTGCATCTGCTGGCAAACAGAGAAGGTAAAGGATTCCCCTGGACGTGCGTGAGGAGAGAGGTCACATATCACATCACTTTCCCCCCAGATTCCATTGGCCAGAACTTAGTCACACGGCCCCACCCAACGGCCAGGAAAGCTAAAAAAGGTCTGTGTGTCAGAACGAAAAAAGAAACAGTGTTTGCTTTGTCTGCTTACCACCAACCAGAGTATACTTTTTTTCCTTACTTTTTCTTTTCTTTTTCAGTAAGCTTCATGTCCAGAACAGAGCCCCACATGGGGCTTGAACCCACGACCCCAAGATCGGCACCTGAGTGGAGATCAAGAGTCAGACGCTCAACTGACTGAACCACCCAGGCGCCCCTCCAACCAAACTGTATGTTGACTGTTACACTCGCCATTGTATTTTCAGCCCCTAGCCCCATGCCTACACAGAGCGCCCACTCAATAAATATTTACTGAAGGAACAAACAAACGAATGACACGTGATAGTATGCGGTCTCCACAATAGCCTCGCTAAGGCTCAGAATAATTAAGCGACTTGCTGAAGGTCACCCAGCTAGTAAGTGGCAGAGCCAGGATTCAAAGCCAGTGTTCCTTCCATTGTCCCGTGCTGCCACCCAAAAGTTCCATCTGTGTGCTGAGCCCTGAGCTGTGTGGGAAAAGGAAATCAATAACAGCCAGCCCCTTGGCCTGGCGGAGTTCACATCAAGAAAGAAAAGCCGAGGGGCGCCTGGGTGGCGCAGTCGGTTAAGCGTCCGACTTCGGCTCAGGTCACGATCCCGCGGTCCGTGAGTTCGAGCCCCGCGTCGGGCTCTGTGGGCTGATGGCTCGCAGCCTGGAGCCTGCTTCCGATTCTGTGTCTCCCTCTTTCTCTGCCCCTCCCCCACTTGTGCTCTGTCTCTCAAAAATAAATACATGTAAAAATGGAAAAAATAATAAAAAAAGAAAAGAAAAGCCCAAGTCGGCCAAGATTTAAAGACCAGAACAGGACAAGAACAGAATGAAATGGCACACAGTCCCATGCCAAAGGCACCGCACAGACAAACGTGGGGAGTGGAGAGATGCACTTTGGGTCGAACCCAATGGTCTGGGAAATCCTCAGAGACAAGGCAGAACTCAAACATCAACAGAAGCTGTGTGCACACATATTCTCCTGGGGACATTTTGGAGTCAGGCTCTGGCCTATCAGTGCCTTTCACTGGATCTGACAGCAGGCAATTTGGGATTTAGGTTTCAGCCTAGCCGCTCACCTGCCATGCTGTTTGTCATGGGCTGAAATTCTCAAGACTGTTTTAGTTTATATAAGAGACAGGCAATTCAAATCGGCTTTAACGGAACAGGTATATATTCTGGTTCACATGTATTAAACGTCTGGGTGTCAGTGGTCTTCAGGCATAGCTTGATCCAGGGACTCCTGGCAGGTCCTTGAAACTTGATCTCGCTTTCTCTTAGTTTATCATTTGCTCTTGGCTAAGCTCTCCCCTAGTGGCGGACCCCGGCTGTACCGGACTCTTACCCTCTCAAGGATAAGTCTAAAAGAGAGAATGATTTTCTTCCTGAATTATTCCGGAAAGCGTCCTACAACTTACTCTAGGTTAGCTTCCGTTGAACCATCACTTTTGAGCTGGGTGGGATCTAATCTGAAGTCCTGGATGGTACATATCCGCGCTGTCACTCCTCTATTTCCAGGCCTTGATGACCTCCGGCGAGGGAGGATACAGAAGGGACAGACTAGCAAAGGGACTTCTCACGTAAAGGGAGACCTCAGCCCGGCACCTCCTCTTGGAGCAGGGACCGGCCCAACATATCATGACTCACATTGTTGAAGACTTTTAGTAGACAGGTCTGGCTTCCTTCAAACATTCAGTGAATGGAGGCTTCTGCTGCCCAAAAGGGGGCCGAAGAGATGTGGTAGGTCCCAAGGTTGACAATAGCTAGTGGACTACCTCCATCCTCCAGCCTGCTTGAAGGACCTACCTACAGAACCTACCTGAAGGTTCTGTTTAGGACCCCTGGGCAGTATTATCTTATCCACATGACTCACTCTGACAGAGTCTGGCATGGGAACCACCGGGACAGAACTGGCGGCTGGGGCCTGGGCTGAGCAGGATGGAGGGTGGTTAGGAACTGTCTTGCATCCACGTGGTCCAGAATTCAAGAGGCTGTCACTGTTTCGGCACAGTGTGTGACAAGAAACAGAAATCCACTCGTGCTAATTTAAATAAAGTGATAGTATATGCATTAGAAATGCTTTCAGCAACAAGTAACAAAGTCTCAAAAATGAGGACTGGCTTTCTTTCTTTCTTTCTTTCTTTCTTTCTTTCTTTCTTTCTTTCTTTTTTCTTTCATGTTTGGTTGGGGGTTTTTTGGTTTGTTTTTAGGGTTTTTTTTGTTTGTTTGTTTGTTTTGCTTAATAGTAAATAAATGACATTGTGTAGACTCAGGTGCTCAATGGTGCAATAGCATCTCTATGATTCTCTTAGCCTTGCCCTCATGGTGGCAAGATGGCTGCTGCAGCTCCAGGCATTGTGTTCACATTCAAAGTAAGAAGCAGAGGGAAAGAGAATGTGTCAGCCATACCCGCCCCCCGCTTTGGGGGGGATAAAGTCAAAGCCTCCCTATAAACCTTGAGCAGCTATCTGCCCCCGTCTTATTGATCAGAACTGAGAAATACAGCTTCCTTAAGCTGCGAGAGAGGCTAGGAAAGAAAATATTTAGCTTTTCTAGACTACAGTGGCAGTTGAAGGCGAGGAGTGGGGAATGCCAAATAGTGTCAACCACAGGAAAGTTTACTGCAAATACGGTAGGATAATCTTTTTAGGACATCGACCTATGTTGTTTTCAATGTCCTGATATTTTCTTTTTTTAGTTTTTTTAAGTAATCTCTACCTCTGATGTGAGGCTCGAACTCGCGATCCTGCGATCAAGAGTTGCATGCTTTACAGACTTCGCCAGCCAAGGCCCCCCCCCCACCCAATTTCTTGATATTTTCTTTTTTTCTTTCCTGCCACCAAGCCAAAAGCTATGCTTGTCACCTCAAGAGAGGGATGTGAGAGGGTGAGAAACAGAAAAGGCCACGAGCCTGGCTTTTGTGCCCCAATACCTTAAGTCCTTACTGGAGACGCATAAAAGCCAAAAGTAGGGCTTGCCCCCTTCGGCTCAGGAATATTCTCCCGGGGTCTAGGGAGGAGGAGGAGAGGTAACGAAAAAAGCGTTTGGGAAATCTCGGGAGGGCAGGCCCTGAACCCTACCTCTTGTGGGGACAGCAGCAGGACTCCAAAGCGAGGTTCGTGAAGTCCAAGTGCAGATGGAAAGAATGCTTCCCAGAGTGCCTTGGTTCCCAGCAGGCATGAGAGCAGTGGGATATCCTGATCGCGGAGCTTTGACGATGGTCGAGAAGAGGCCAAAGGAGTTGCACAGACAGAAACGAGGTGGCCTGTGTAAGCTCATGGTCGGGGGTAGACAGCTCACGGACAGAGGAGTTCAGGACAGGCACGGCCCACCATAGCTAGACGCCTCAAAAGCCACCCAGGAATTAGACACATTCACACAGGAAGGTAGGCGTGCCATCTTGGTTTGCAATAAAAATCCGAGTGAACTGTGTCAAAAGTGAAGAAGGCTACTCGTGCACCCTTGAGTACGTGGACTGAAGTGACGGTCTCCGACAGACATGGCTGGTTGCCTCCCCCCGGCACCCATTCTCCCCTTGTTCCTTAGGAGTAAACCCTTACTTCTAGCTGAACACATTTCCCAGACTCCCCCGCAGCAAGGTGAGACGTGCGACCGCGTGGTGGCCAGAAAGATGTCCGCAACACTGCTCTGGGGGACTTACACGAAGTCTCCTTAAGAGGAAGGGCCCCGCGTTTTGTCCCTTCTTCCTTGTCGCTGTCCGCAATGGGCAGCTCCAGCAGCCATCTTGGTGCAAGAGGTGACCTTGAAAACAGAAGGTGGGAGAGGAAGTGGAGCCTGGGTCTCTGTGACCTGGCCTGACCGGGAGATGCACTCTGTCAGTCCGCTCTGGAGGCTGCAACCAAGTGTCGTAGGCTGTGCAGCTTAAAGACCAGAAATATGTTTTGCCACAAATCTGGAGGCTGGAAGTCCAAGAGTAGGGTATCAGGAGGCCTCCCTCCTCGGCACTCAGACGGCCGTCTTCTTCCTGTCCTCACGTGGTCTTCCCCCTGTGCGTCTCTGTGTCCCAATCTCCTCTTCTTCTGAGGACACCGATCATATTGGCTTAGGGTGCACCCCAGTGACCTCAGTTTACCTCCATCCCCACTTTAAAGACCCCATCTCCAGACACAGTCACACTCAGAGGTGCGGGGGTCAGGACTTCAACACGTGCGCTGTGGGAGGGGGACACCACGCCGCTCATCCTCCCCTTTGCTCGCAGGAGCCAGCCCTAGCTTGTGATGCAGCCCTGTGTCAATCCCGCTTCTGCCCTTTCTGTGACTCAGTTTCCTCTTTTGTGAGGCCACTGATGGCCACTGTTCAGGTTGCTTCTTGAGAGCTCCCTCTGGGGCTGCTTCTCAGCTAAATTTAGGGCCCATCTGTCCCCATCGTGGGCTTGGTGTGGCTGGAGAAGGGTGTGGGCAGACTGAAAAAGTTTTGGCTGCAGGCCCACAGCCTCCCTCCGGGCTTCCCTTTCTCTCCCTCCAGGAGGCCAGGGCTGGCTCAGGCCCTCCACTGACCACCGACTGTCCGCCCACAGTGCACTTGAAGAAGTTGAGGACAAGGCCCGTTCGTGCAGCCCATATCTGTGTCCAGTCGGTCCTGGGTCTCAGAGAAAAGGTGAGGGTTACGTCTGACAAAGGTCAGTGCTAGGTGCCTTTCATGGTTAGCTTGAGAACCCTCCTTTTACAGAGGGAGAAACTGAGGCAAATTCCTACCCTTATACTTGGACCTTGAATCCCACCCTCCCCCACCTTCTTCTTCTTTTTTTTTTTTTTAATGTTTATTTACTTATTTTGATAGAGGGAGAGAGAGAATTCCAAGCAGTGGAATGTGGGGCTCAATCCCACAACAGTGACCTGAACCGAAACCAAGAGTCGACCCCCGACCAATGGAACCATCCAGGTGTTCCCTTCTCGTACCTTCTTGAAAACTTCTCGTTTCTATATTTTCAACCCCTTTCAACTGGATCTGCGCCCTTAATTTTTTATTTTATTATTATTATTATTTTTTTTTTTTATCCCATTAACTTTTATTTTTTTTTCAACGTTTATTTATTTTTGGGACAGAGAGAGACAGAGCATGAATGGGGGAGGCGCAGAGAGAGAGGGAGACACAGAATCGGAAACAGGCTCCAGGCTCCGAGCCATCAGCCCAGAGCCCGACGCGGGGCTCGAACTCACAGACCGCGAGATCGTGACCTGGCTGAAGTCGGACGCTTAACCGACTGCGCCACCCAGGCGCCCCTCCCATTAACTTTTAAAAGGGTTAGGTAAGGGGCACCTGGGCGGCTCAGTCAGTGGAATGTCTGACTTCAGTCCAGGTCATGATCTCGAGGCACGTGAGTTCGCTGCTGTCAGCACAGAGACCTCTTCAAATCCTCTGTCCCCCTCCCTCTCTCCCCTCGCCCGCTCATGCTCTCTTTCTATCAAAAATAAACATTTAAAGAAATAAAATAAAACTTAAAAAAAAAGAGTAGACAATTCACCAGTTTTTTTTTTAATTTTTAATGTTTATTTACCTTTGAGATAGACACAGCGTGAGCAGGGGAGGGGCAGAGAGAGAGGGAGACACAGAGTCCGAAGCTGGCTCCAGGCTCTGAACTGTCAGCACAGAGCCCAATGCGGGGCTTGAACCCACAAACCA
Source organism: Felis catus (assembly GCF_018350175.1). NCBI lineage: Eukaryota > Metazoa > Chordata > Mammalia > Carnivora > Felidae > Felis > Felis catus. Next base: position 18,932,028 of record NC_058383.1, on the reverse strand, counting down.
TGAGATCATGAGCTGAGCTGAAACCAAGAGTCAGACGCTGGACTGACTGGGCCACCCCAGGTGCCCCACTTCATTTTTTTTATAGCAGCAAAATATTCCATTTATGTATGTACCATAGTTTATTTAATCTGTGCCCTGTTGGGCTATTTCCAGTCTGGTGAGAAAAAGAAAAGCAACAATGATCAACCAGCCCTCCCCCTGCACACACACACACATTTTCGACCATGCCAAGTAGCTCTAGAGCGTAAATTCCCAGAAGCGAGACTGCCGAGTCAAGGATAAATGCATCAGCAATTTTGACAGATAATGACAAACCGTCAATCACAAGAATTGTACAAATTTGGAACCCCCCAGAAGTGTACATAAGCGCCTCCCGAAAGTCAAAAGGAAAAAGACAAGCTGGGGGAAAATATTTGCCACTCAAATTGCAAATGAAGGGTTCTTCTGGGTAGCTCGGTG